>NC_090446.1:1294007397-1296728231 GCF_031143425.1 Pleurodeles waltl | reverse complement strand
CATGAAGACTAAAGCGGGCCATTCTGCTTGATAGACCCCTTGAGTTAAAAGTGTGCTTTGGCTTAGTTTTTCATCAATATCATCATGTATTCCTTTTCTGTTACTTGTATACCTATTTTCCAGATTTTAAAGATGCCAGTACATCTAGTTGACTAGACATTTGCTTACGGCCACGTTACACTGCAGCTGCAAACCACATTAAGTGGATGAGGGTTTGGGGGTAAATTAATCGGCACAAATGCAAAGCAAGCTGCATTACGCAGAACACCTTCTGGCACTGGTAGCTCGCTGTTTTTGTATTTGTATATACTTTAATATAAAAAGGTATCCCAAAGTGATTCAATTTTATAAATGTTTAAAAAAGCTCTGTGATGTAATTTGCATTCGTTTAAAAATGAGGTAGAACATTTTCATGACAAAAGGAAATCAATCTTCCTTCCAGTTTAAAATACTTTGAAACTTGTCAGGATATTTTCATGCTGCAGAGGAGAAGCCTGTTCCAGTGCGTTCACTCGGGATGGTAAGGTGATCAATTCATCTTTGCAAAGTGTCTCCTGGTGTTCCTGACCACACATGGTGCGTTTCTTTTTGGTAAAGTTTGACCCCTTTGAGCAAAATCCCAAACTCTTTTTTTATTTTTTTTTTATTACTTATTTACTTTCAAATTATGCTTCACATTTGGAAGTGTGTGGACGACACAGCAACTACACAGTAACTTAATTCCATTGACCCTGCTCATGGTCGAAGACTGAAAGTAGAGAGATTCGTAGAATTGTCACGAATGGCTCCGAGCCTTTGCAATGCTTGTCTTCAAGCTACAGCTTTGTTGTGAAATTATTGTGAAGTGTAAATAGACAAATCTCTCATTTGTTATGTTGTGTTTGTATAATATATGATCTGTAGCTTCACAATTTAGTCAAAAGCCTTGTGATGCACAATGTCTGTTTCACCCCCTCAGAAGTAGCTGAAGACCCTTGTGGAACAGCAGGGACACGATGTGTGTTGTGTAAACTGCTCGCTGTAAGACGCTGGACGTAGCAGAGCTCTTTACAGCAAATCGTTTTATTGCAGCAGTGGCATTTCTAACAATGAGTGCTGTAATAACAATTATATACGGTTCTTGAAGCGCCCACTTTAAAGACACTCGATTTACTAACTTTGAAAACAAGAATAAATAAATAAACCAGATGATGGATAAAAGCGATTTGCCCAGGACCACACATTCTTGTCTAACGGGAAAGCTATTAAAAGAACCGTAACACCCCTAATCCATGGAGAGAAAAATCTGCATTCCTCTCTTCTATAGCCGCTTTCACTTTGAAGTCAGCCCAAAGGAAAGCAAACAGGCTACTTCGCAGAGGCAGCTTGACATTCCACATCTGTCTTTGAATGCACAGCAAACGTGACAACTAAGATAAGGTTTACACCCCTGTTGCAGAACAGGCGCTCTCTGAAGGATACTGTAAATAAGATTTTGGCATGGGAAGGAGGTAGTGAACCTGGAGACCCCCTCAGCCAGCAAATGAAAAGCAAGAAAACGTGAGTTACAACCCACAAAGCCAATGGCAAGCAGCAGGCGTAATGCATTCCCAGGTCAACTTTCAGAAACTCCCTAAGATGTCTTTCGCATACCTAGAAAGTTGCACTGTCTGGCAGGCCGCGACCTAAAAAAGAAGTTAATAATTCTTATTCAACTGATAGAATTTCACTATAAATTCACACTGCAGATCCTCATACCGGCACTACTCTGCCATTGTTTAGATCTGTAAATCCATAGGACTTGCTCACAGATTACCCAATCTTCTCCTAGTAAATTACAACTCTGATAATAAGGCTAAATTATACAACCATCTCACCAGGGAAGTCGATCATCGTCACAATAAATCCTATGTGAATCAGAATACGGGCATTTTCATGGTCCGTGTATATTTGACTAGGAAAATATGTTTTAAATTGTATCTGTGTTTCTCACAAAAGTTCATAATTGTCAACCAAATGTAAGTGCTGTGACGTCGACTTGACCTAGTCCGTGGTTTATAGCATTTCAAAAGAATATTCAGGTTAGGTTCCAATAAGCCATGTGCGACGAGATGTCCCATGTATACTCACATGCTTAAATAATAGGCATCCATAGATGATGGACCACCATGCAGAGTTCTTACACTGAGAAAAAAGGGTAATCTGCAAAGAAGTGTTTGAGTAACTGGGCCTCTTGAGACACCATCTCTCCATCCCCTTCAACCAAGGTATGCAGATAAGGAGGATAGCTGATGCATGTTCACCTGAAGAATAACATGAAGTTGACTTAGTGGGTGGAGGATTTAGCTGTATTTCAAGCTGGAGTTGCAAGGCCATTTTAAAGGCTGCTGTGACTAGGAGATCAATGTAATTGTTTTAGAGAAATGGCTGGTAGAAGAGTAATACTTTAAAATAAGGAAATATAAACCAGACACAAGGTTTTACAAGAAACCTCTGGGTTCTAAAAGGAATTCCCCTCCCCTAAGATTACTGAATGATTTGTGTAAGAATGTGGAATGCTTGTGTTACGTTTAATGATAGATTTTATGCTCTAAATGTGTAGAATTTGTCCTGATGGACTGACTTTTGGTACAATAAAAATCATGTAATACAGACTTGGTACCCTGTGCTGTAGATAGGAGTATGGTTGGATTCCATATTATTTGTTAAGCTGCATGTTTAACACCTTTTCTATTCTCTTTCTGTAGAAACCAAATGTGTGCAAAAAACACCTTGTCCCTCTCTAAGGAGCTCTAGAGGCAGAAATGGGCCCAGAGTAATTGCATCAACTCAGCTTGCTATGTTTGCCCACAGTACCGTGGAAGAAAAGGAAACCAAGTTAAAGATATGTCCTGTGACCATCCCTAAGCATGTGCTGTGTCTGCCAAGACATGAGAAATATAGAATGCACCAAGGGATAAATTCTCAAAGTGAAAATGAAGCTGCAGCTAATTTCCATGAAAAATTGGAAGCCCCTGATATCAAGGCGGTAAAGGTCAAAGATGAGTTGGAAGAATCTGTTGCCCAGCCAGTGTCTCCTATACTGGAAGGTGAGTTTCAGTGCACCTTCTGTTTGGAGACATTTCAGTATGTTTCGGAACTGATGTTCCATGAGCAGATGCATGGAACGAAAAGCCGCTTCCAGTGCCAGATTTGCAGCCGTCATTTTCAATGTACATCCAATCTAAAGGACCATTACAATGTCCATACTGGGGAACGGCCGTACCGGTGTGACTATTGTGACAAGTCTTTTACTCAGTCATCCTCCCTAATCACTCACAAGCGCACCCATGTGGATGAAAAGCCACACAAATGTGACATTTGTGACAAAGCCTTCAATGATGCTTCCAACCTCTTCAATCATAGGCAGCTTCATAGACTGAGGGGGCACAATGGGGATGAAACAGTCTGCAAAATGGAAATCAAGACTGAGGATGAAGACCAGGGCCTGTCTGAGAAGCCAAATATATGTACTTTCTGTGCAAAATGTTTCAAGCGTGGCTCTGATCTGCGGGACCATGAGCGGATCCACACTGGTGAGCGTCCCTATGTGTGTGGGATTTGTGGGAAAAACTTCACTCAGTCTTCTGTGCTGACTGGCCACATGCGCATCCATACCGGCGAGCGCCCCTTCTACTGCGACACATGTGGGAAGAGCTTCAACAACTCTTCCAACTTCAAGAAGCACCAACGTACCCACTTGTTTAATAACGTTCTGGAAAACACGCTGGCAGAGGCAAGGGTAACGATTCCACAGACACAACCTCTGAGGTATGTAAATGGAATTGAACTGCCCTTAGAACAGACTACACTTTTACCAGGCCATGGGATTGCGCTGAACAGTGTTGACCTACTTCTAAAAAGTGAAAGAGTTGAGGCAGTTGGTGACTTGGTGGTGAGGAAAATAGCCTCACTTGATGCACATAATTTGGATAATGCCTCCTCCATGAACCACACGGACACAACCCACCTGATGAATGCAGTTGAAGAACAAACTGGTGCTTTAGGATCAGGAGGGAAGCCAATGATGGTCTTAAAAAAACCTGTTGAATCGCAAAGAGATGCTGGATACCATCAACCTGAATTGACCTACAAATTAGTACCTTATGGTGCAAAGGAACACAGCCTGAGCCTTGTTATCCCTACCACAAGTAAGGAGATCCAGTTAAAGCAAAAGCTTATTGATTCTCTTGGACTGAAAAACGTAAATGGTACTGATGTATCTCAACTAAGAAAGAAGAATTTGACTACTTGGGAGGGCCCAAAAATGCAAAACGGAAGCTGCAAACCTGCAAATCAGCCAGCAGTCAATGGAACAATACATTCAACAGTTGACAATAGGCAGTCATTGAAATGCCCTTCCCTATGTCAGCAGAATGTACCAGCTGAGGGCACAGCTGCAGAGCTGTCAGACATGAGTGATTGCAACTTACAAGGGGTGCTCATAGGACTTTATGGGAAAGGTGTAGCAAGTACTTGCGGAGGAAACTACCAAGTGGATACTACCTGTACTCTGAAAAATATTCAAGAATCTTTAGCCACTAAAGAAAGTGGTTCTGTACCTGAAAGGACAGTTTCCTTAATTGAGCAGGAAAGAATAGACAACCAAACATTTGAATATTTGAAACAGAAAGAAATTCCTCCAAATAGAATGTGCCTTGTTGTTCCCCAAAATGCGATTGCAGAATGTAAACCGTACATTTGCTTTGTCTGCCCCAAGCGTTTCAAGAGGGCAACTGACTTGAAAGAACATTTGCGGGTCCACACAGGGGAGCGGCCCTTTGTCTGCAGGGTGTGTAACAAGGCCTTCACCCAGTCTTCCGCCCTGTCTACACACCAGCGTATCCACACTGGTGAGAAACCCTTCCAATGTGAAGTATGCCACAAGCGGTTCAATAATTCCTCCAACTTCTCCAAACACAAACGTGTTCACTTCAGAGAACGGCCTCACAAATGTACCCTATGTGGGAAGACATTCCAGGAGAAACGCAGGGTGGACCGGCACATGAAGACTGTTCATCTACTTCTCGGATGAAGAAGGTCCCTTAGTCCATAACAGGGGTAGGTTTGTCAGCTACTAAAATAGCTTATCAGCCTGTTAGTTGCATCTGTTTTTGGGAATGGACCTTAGCTGGTTTATTACATGACTGTACCAGGTGAGGGCAGCACTCCTCTTCTGGTTAATGTCTGCATATGATATGGTCTGATAGCAACGAGCTGTAGTGCTCAGAGGGACTGAATGTAGAGTTGGGCATGTTTGTAGTGGAGCAATGGTGGATCCTTTAAAATTTTTAGAATCATTTTCTAACTTTTGCTTACAGTCTACGCTTGGCTTTGTTCTGGGAACAGCTATTTTGAGGTCTGGTGCAGAAATACCAAATTTGATCCAATTTCACTATGGTTTTGAACAAGAAATTGAGTGCAAGTCATTAATGAGAAAGACCCAGTAACAGGGATCATTCTGACAAGGTAAATGTTTTTCAGAGAATGTATTTTCAAAAGGGAGCTTATTATTACAGTAGCCTCAAAACTGTAGTAGGTAACCATTGTTTCACTGAAACCACTGAGTACCTCTGTACTGAAATTGTACTCATGCACTTCAGAAGCTAGAATCCTATATTATATGTTGTATATACAGGCAATGCTATGCCCTATAGGAACTATTTGTCTATTAGAGAACTCCTTTAATAGGATGATACTTCAACATGACACACCTGAAACTACACAGCCCGTGCCCCAAACAATCAAGGTTGTTATAAATATATGCTGACCATGCTAATGATGTGATTTCCTCAGTCAGCAGGTTGCAGACCTTAATTGTGTGTCCTGCACTGGCTTTCAGATAGTTGCTTTACCCAACTTACTCTATGCCTTTTGACTTAATAACCTTACACACCAGCAGCAAGTAAACCATACCCATGTGTTCCCATTCTCAAATAACTCAGAGTTGTGGGAGTATCTCTGCTATCTGGTATAATATACCTCATCAGAAGAGTAAATGAGCATTCCTTTTAGAAGAACAGAAATTGGTAGCAGTGAATTTTAAAGTTAGAAGCCACTGTAAACAGCTTCGGTTTCCAAACATAATTTCTTGTTGTTTTGACATAAAATTCCCAAAGACCATAGATCATTTTGAAGACCAAATTAACTTTTAATGTGCAGACTTGCAATGCATCCTGTGGAGAATTCTGAGTGGGCAGCAAGATATCTGAGTTTCCTTTTTAATGCATTATAGCACAGGTTCTGTTAAATTGTGACTTCCTCTTCGCTTATACTTCGATATTCAGGTACATAATGTGTGTGAAGGCAATTATACATTACAGTTGCAGTGTGAAAGTTTAATGTGCGGGGACTCTGAACTTATAGTAGTCTGCCACTTTGATTTCACATAGGAAGATAATGTAGATATTTGCATTGATTTTGAATACCTGTTAAAAGGAAATGGCAAATCCATAATTCTAAGAAGATTTGAAGATGACCAGATGTTTTCCTTTTTGAGGGTTATGAATTTAGTTTTGGGTGACAATCATCTACCAATAGGGTTCAACCACCAGATATTCAGACACCTGGTGTTTTAGATATCGAAAAAGGGCAATACACTGCTTAGAAGAACAGGGTGTTTTGTCCACCATAAGCGTTTCTGACATATAAGTACACACAAACTATAGTAGTTGAAGATTGCTTTATAATAGTGTCTCTAGGACCTGTCTTCACTTTTTTTAAAAACAATTTCTTACTCCTTTGAAAGATATGCCTTGGAGTTGGAAGGTAAGAAGTTGTGACTACCAGTTATGCATAACTTCGTCCATTGAGACATATTTTTGGGGAAACTCATTGCTTACCCTACATACTGCCTATTGTTTTGCCTCCTTTTCTCTCTGGTTCCTCTTTGAACCACCTTAAATATGATTCATTGGAGGGGAATAGAAAAGACAGTAAAGTACTATTTTTAGGTACTACAACTGCCTCTTTAAAATGTTCCGTCATGCATGGTGCCCTAAGCCAGTAAGCCAAATAATATTTATTTTAAAAGAAGAGCCTCATTTAAAACTGTATTTTTGGCATTTAAATGAAAACATGTTAGGCCCTTAATCCATAAACGGCTGCTTTGTAGCATTGCTATTATAGTATTTAAAAATCCCCAGTTCCCTTGCTCATATGGTTAGACAACTTCCAGATGTTATAAAATGACCATTGCAGGGTCCCATTGAAAATATGGGTGGTCCAGTATAAGTCAATCCATGTTTATCATATTTTGGTTGTAGTGCTCTATGCCCTGTCACTCTGTGTATAACAAAAACACACTGGTCCCTAGTAGCAATGCATTAGATCCAAATAGCAAATAAAACATATTCAGAGGGGGTTATGGATAACAATTTCAAGACCCATAGTGGCTCAGTGAATATTGGTGCAAAATAAATGTGATCTCTTTAGAGATGATACACTCAAGTAGTAAATCGTGGTTAACAAGTGTATCAAGAAAGACAGCAGAACACAGCCCTTTACAGCGAATTCTCAACAATCCTGTAGGGTCTGTGTTTTTGAAGTCGATGGTGTTTCGATCCTAATAAAAATGGCGGGATCTTCATCAGACTATAGGGCATACAACAAGCCAGAGAGAGCTGAAACAATAATAGAGAGAGAGTGATCAGAGTGTGGCTAAGAAAAAGAAATGTGAACCAGTACAAGGCATAGGCAATACTCATGAGACCGAACTTGCATTACGAAAGGAAATATACAAGGAATACAATAACATAATAGCTGCATTTCAGTCTTATCTCTGGTTAAGCATGCCACCCTAAATTAAGCCAATTTTCAAAGCTTAGATTAGACCTAATAGTTAACTCCTTGAATTGGCTGTATGCAGGCAAAATTCCGAAATCTGTAACTACATCTGGTCCCTTTGCCTTCGTTTCAGTATTGCTGCCATTCCACGTTAGGCTATGTTATCCCCCACATTGTGTTACATATTTTTCAATATGTATCTCCCTTCCTCTTGGTTCAAAAATATACATTTTTATTTTTTTTAGGTCTCGTCTGTGTGATCATGCACATGTGCACTTGCTTGCTAGATTCTTGTGTTCTCTAATGGGCTTACCAACCCATTGCTTGCCATTCGTTTGCAGCGTTTTCACTCTTCTTTGCTGCCTTTCAATTGAACAGCACTTGCCCATGCGTCACTTTATTTTCTTTTAGTGGCGCATGGACCAAGCACAGATTCATTTAAATTTAGAGTCTTTCCACTGGCGATCTTATTCAGGTACTCTTGCAAGACTGGGACACTTTATATGAAAAGCAGTTACATTACACAAGGTCAGTTATTTTTTATTACTTTTTTTAGGCACAGGACGAATAAGTGATTTGTCCAGCATCACAAGATGCTTAGTTGATGGCGAGATTCGAACCCTGTTCCCCGGTTCCAAAATCTGCAGCTCTGACCTACGCCACATTCTTACCCTGTAGGGGTTACAGTTTTCAAACTTTCAAGTTATTCCTTCTTTCTTCTTTCGATTCTAAAATCCAGACAACTTTAGAATCTTTGTATCGTATTAAGGTGCTCAATCACATGATTATTGGATAAGGTACGTAGATTATCATACAAATCTAAATTGGGGCATTTTGATCGCACCGAAGCGGTCCTTGAAGAGATTTCCACCTTGTGGCTATTTAAAGATCCTATAAATGTTATGTGTTTTACATGTCCTGGCAGCGAAAAACTCAAAAATTCGTTTTCCACTACTGTGAAGCCTGCTCCTCTTATAGACTAGCATTAGAACTGCCATCATATACTTCTGAATGGTAGATTCTGATCTGGAAGGAGTTGTAGATCTGTCATATTTAGTATTGCCAGAATGGTAATAGAAAATCCTGCTTACTGGTAACGTCTGATTTAATATTCCTGTTTTAGAAATGCCACTGTTAGAAAATGGGCGTTACTCTGCACTTACTGCCATCCAAGCCATCCAGCCCTGTCTCCAATCCACGTCTGGTCTGTGCTGGTTGACAGCTCTCCTTGTACATTCCACCCAGGCAGCCATAAACACAGGACACTCAGTCTCATCTGCACACTGAATGGTTCTCCCTGGGCAGAAAGGGTGGAGGGGCTCTATTACATTTCAAAGGCCGGAGGCATGCTCTCACACATAGGACTGATAACCCCCACAGGGGGGACTGTACTGGGCTGAAAGTGGAACTTGTGCACTTAAAAAAACACTCTTTGAAGCCCCCCCCCACTTCAAAGGCATTTTGGGGTATATAAACTGGATCTCTGACCCCACCAACTCAGACACTTCTGAACCTACAACCTGTCAAGAGGACCTGCCTGGCTGCCCAAAGGACTCATCTGGACTGCTTTGCTGAGAAGGTCTGCTGCCCTGCTTGCCTCTGACTTTGCTGAAAGGACTCTACTTTCCCCCAAAAGTGCTCTCCGACGGCTTGGATTGAGCTGTATTGTTGTCTCTGGGACAACAAAGACTTCACCTACTAGCTTTTAGCTAGTTTTCCACCTTCAGCGACACCAGGCACGACTTAAGCGACATCAGCACTGATGCCGCAGCCTGCTCCCACTCCGTGGACTTTGGTGCATGCAACAACAGCAGCCTGCAACGCAAGTCCGACATTGTAGAAACACTGCTGACATCACGCAGGGTCATTGTGACACTGAAGTTGACACATCACGTCTTGACCGACTGGATCCATCGACAATGTCCTCCCTCCGGCCGGGTCACAAGGAATTGATGCTTCACCACAGAGGTGCACCAGTTCTCCCCCTGCAATCGGACGGAACCGACACCTCACCTCCCCTGCCTTGCAGTGCAGAACAGACACCTCATCTCCCCGGACGCCAAAAGGGACTGACGCCGCACCGGCCCCAGAGATTACTCATCTACCTGACTCCATGCGATGTCTTTGTTTCTTTGTTTTCGAAAGTTACTGTACCTGGGGGCCCGTGAGACTCCGTGACCAGCACCTGTGGCGTCTGATTATTGGGAACGACTCCATCAACGACACCTTGATAGCCCTTGTTGGAGCAATTGTGTTTCTAAGCACTTTAGTGGGATTTAATCTTTAAAAATTCATAACTTCACTTGTGTATATTTGTTAGAAATGGGGTCTTTGGTTGACAGTCAGGTTACCCCCTGTTCAAGCAAGGACCCTCACTCTAGTCCGAGTAAAAGAGAATCGCCCTCAGCTAACCCCTGCTTACCCCCTTGGTAGCTTGGCAGAGCAGTAGGCTTAACCTCAGAGCGCTAGGTGTAAAGTATTTGTACCAACACACACAGTAACTTCATGAAAACACTACAAAATGACACAACACCGGTTTAGAAAAATAGGAAATATTTATCTAAACAAAACAAGACCAAAACGACAAAAATCCGACATACACAAGTCAAGTTATGAATTTTTAAAGATTAAACTCAAAAATAGCGCTTAGAAACAAAAATGCTTCGATGAGATGTTAACACGGCGTCGTGACGGAGTCGTTCTCAACAAGCCAACACCAGCGGCGCCGGACACGGAGTCGTGTAGACCCCCAAGTACAGTACCTTTGGTGAAGAGTGAAAACAAGCCGATGCGTGAAGTCGGGAATCGCGGCGTCTGTGCGAAATGTTGAATCCGTGCACTTCGAGCGGCGTCGGTCACGACGTGGTGCGGCGACTTCCACGGAGTCGCGGACTTCAGCGGGGCTGCTGCGGCGTCTGGCCTGCAAAGAGCGTCGCGTTCCAGCGAAGGTCACGCCATCAGGTGCAGGCGGCGTTACCGGATTCAGCAGGGGTGTCTGTCCGAAGTCGCTTTCCTTGGATTCCACCAGCTTTCCTTTCAAGGGCCCAGGGACTGGATAGGGCACCACTTGTCGGGGCAGGAGTCTCTCCAGAGACTCCAGGTGCTGGCAGAGAGAAGTCTTTGCTGTCCCTGAGACTTCAAACAACAGGAGGCAAGCTCTAACTCAAGCCCTTGGAGATTTCTTCACAAGATGGAAGGCACACAAAGTCCAGTCTTTGCCCTCTTACTCTGGCAGAAACAGCACTGCAGGAAAGCTCCACAAAGCACAGTCACAGGCAGGGCAGCACTTCTTCCTCAGCTATCAGCTCTTCTCCAGGCAGAGGTTCCTCTTGGTTCCAGAAGTGTTTCTCCAGTCTGTAGATTTGGGTGCCCTTCTTATACCCATTTTAGTCTTTGAAGTCACCTTTCTTCAAAGGGGTTTCGACCCTACTTGTGAAATCCTGCCTTGCCAGGCAAGGCCTCAGACACACACCAGGGGATTGGAGCCGGCATTGTCAGAGGCAGGCACAGTCCTTTCAGATGAGTGACCACTCCAACCCTCCCTCCTAGCAGAGATGGCTAATCAGGAAATGCAGGTTACACCCCAGCCCCCTTTGTGTCACTGTCTAGTGCGAGGTGAAAAACAATCCAACTGTCAAACTGACCCATACAGGGAATCCACAAACAAGGTAGAATCACAGAATGGTTTAAGCAAGAAAATGCTCACTTTCTAAAAGTGGCATTTTCAAACGCACAATCTTAAAATCAACTTTACTAAAAGATGTATTTTTAAATTGTGAGTTCAGGGACCCCAAACTCCACATGTCCATCTACTCTCTAGGGGAATCTACACTTTAATCATATTTAAAGGTAGCCCCCATGTTATCCTATGAGAGAGACAGGCCTTGCAACAGTGAAAAACGAAGTTGGCAGTATTTCACGGTCAGGACATATAAACCACATTACTATATGTCCTACCTTATCCATACACTGCACCCTGCCCTTGGGGCTACCTAGGGCCTACCTTAGGGTTGCCTTACATGTAAGAAAAGGGAAGGTTTAGGCCTGGCAAGTGGGTACACTTGCCAAGTCGAATTTACAGTGTAAAAATACACACACAGACACTGCAGTGGCAGGAATGAGACATGATTACAGAGCTACTTATGTGGGTGGCACAACCAGTGCTGCAGGCCCACTAGTAGCATTTGATTTACAGGCCCTGGCACCTCTAGTGCACCTTACTAGGGACTTACTAGTAAATCAAATATGCCAATCATGGATAAACCAATTACATACAATTTACACGGAGAGCATATGCACTTTAGCACTTGTTAGCAGTGGTAAAGTGCTCAGAGTTGAAAAGCCAACAGCAACAGGTCAGAAAAAAATAGGAGGCAGGAGGCAAAAAGACTGGGGATGACCCTGCATAAGCAAAAGTCCAACAATATTGGATTTTCATCATTTTGTACTTTTTTTATTAAGATAAATATTATCTGTTTTTCTAAACCTGTGTAGTGTATTTTTATGGTGTTTTCACTGTGCTACTGTTTGAGTTACTGACCAAATGCTTTACACATTGCCTTCTAAGTTAAGCCTGCCTGCTCTGTGCCAAGCTACCACAGGGTGAGCACAGGGCAATTTGAGTTGTGTTGTGACTTACCCTGACTAGGTTTGTGGTCCCTATTTGGAAAACGGTGTATACCTCTGCCAACTACAGACCCCATTTCTAACAATTCTCCTTCAAATGGACAAGATAATTCTGACCAAGATGAATCACTAGGATGTCTGGGCACCTTCTGTTTTTAAATATATTTGCCAACATTAGGCGTAGCTGAGCCTATCGCCCCACCCACTCCTGCCACCATTTTACTTGAACTTGAGACTTACAGGTTCTTCCCAAAAGGGCACTTCT
This sequence comes from Pleurodeles waltl, assembly GCF_031143425.1. Taxonomy (NCBI): domain Eukaryota; kingdom Metazoa; phylum Chordata; class Amphibia; order Caudata; family Salamandridae; genus Pleurodeles; species Pleurodeles waltl. The sequence continues at coordinate 1,296,715,537 of NC_090446.1, read as the reverse complement.
CATCCTCTCTGGCAGCCTATTTAACGACCAAATGGTCACAAAGCCAGACTGTAGTGCACTCTGTGGCATGAGTGCAACCTCAAATTAACCAGCAAGAAGTTAGGGGATACATCTGTGCATATCAAGCTCCCATTCTGGTCTGATGGATCTCTTGCAGAAGTCCCCCTTCCACTTCCGCAGCACTTCAAGCTGCTCTGCCGAGAACCCACCCTCTTCCAGTTTGCCGCTGCCCGATTCCTAACTACATGTGTGCCAAACCACTTACATTTTACATATGTGTGCCAGTCTCCTCACTAGCAAATACAACTTAGCAACAGCTCAATGTGAAAACTTTATATTGGGGGTGCCATTTGTGTATACAAGGCATGAGTTTAAACCTAAACCCATCTTCAGAAAACATTGCCAGCACCTGACGGTACAAATCAAACCTATCCTACAGATGCACAACTGAACCTTCCGTATTCCCTTTGATCTGCGTAATTAAAAAAAAAAAAAACAATCTTCTTCTTCTTCTTCGTCGTCTTCTTCGTCGTCTTCGTCTTCGTCTTCGTCTTCGTCTTCGTCTTCGTCGTCTTCGTCTTCGTCGTCTTCGTCTTCGTCTTCGTCTTCTTTTTCTTTTTCGTCTTCTTTTTCTTTTTCGTCTTCTTTTTCTTTTTCTTTTTCGTCTTCTTTTTCTTTTTCGTCTTTTTCTTTTTCGTCTTCTTTTTCTTTTTCTTTTTCGTCTTCTTTTTCGTCTTCTTTTTCTTTTTCTTTTTCGTCTTCTTTTTCTTTTTCGTCTTCTTTTTCTTTTTCGTCTTCTTTTTCGTCTTCTTTTTCTTTTTCGTCTTCTTTTTCTTTTTCTTTTTCGTCTTCTTTTTCTTTTTCGTCTTCTTTTTCTTTTTCGTCTTCTTTTTCTTTTTCGTCTTCTTTTTCTTTTTCGTCTTCTTTTTCTTTTTCGTCTTCTTTTTCGTCTTCTTTTTCGTCTTCTTTTTCTTTTTCGTCTTCTTTTTCTTTTTCGTCTTCTTTTTCTTTTTCTTTTTCGTCTTCTTTTTCTTTTTCGTCTTCTTTTTCTTTTTCTTTTTCGTCTTCTTTTTCTTTTTCGTCTTCTTTTTCTTTTTCGTCTTCTTTTTCTTTTTCGTCTTCTTTTTCGTCTTCGTCTTCTTTTTCGTCTTCTTTTTCGTCTTTTTTTTCTTTTTCTTTTTCTTTTTCGTCTTTTTTTTTTTTTCTTTTTCGTCTTTTTTTTTTTTTCTTTTTCTTTTTCGTCTTTTTTTTTTTTTTCTTTTTCTTTTTCGTCTTTTTTTTTTTTTTCTTTTTCTTTTTCGTCTTTTTTTTCTTTTTTTTCTTTTTCTTTTTCGTCTTTTTTTTCTTTTTTTTCTTTTTCTTTTTCGTCTTTTTTTTCTTTTTCTTCTTTTTCTTTTTCGTCTTTTTTTTCTTTTTCTTCTTTTTCTTTTTCGTCTTTTTTTTCTTTTTCTTCTTTTTCTTTTTTTTCTTTTTCTTCTCCCCTCCCCCCCCCTTATTACCATCATGTCCTGCCTCAATGAACCCTTGCCTGTCCAGATAATTCTAAAACCCTCAATGATGCAGTATACAGTTTAGACTGGCATAATGCAAAAATCACTTCTGCAGCTCCAGTAAAACACATGTTGTAATGACCCAGTGATCATTCTAAGCAGCAACATAGTCACCAAGTTTCACCCCCTTGGCTCTGCCCCACTTTGTCACCCAGCTTCCAAAAATCATGACATTGACATTTTTCAAAAATGCCACTCATACATGCAAGACTGCCTTCACCTCCGCTGACAGCCTCATCTTTTCATCTGATAGAGATGGCCATGACAAAAATCACAGTCTCCTACAAAAGGTCCTCTGACCACACTATGCAAAATGTAGGTCACCCATCAGAATTTGCATCAACCTTGTTTCTACTTTCTTGCATGCCAATAAACCTTAAACCAACTTCATTATTGTCTCAGTTTCCTTTTTTTTGCAACATCTCTTCCAAACCCTCTGTATCCAACTCATTTCCAAGAAATTTTGCAGTCAGACCCACTGTTGTTTCTGGAGTCATAGGAATCTCTGACACTGGGAATTAAAATTAAACACCTCTGAAACATCCAGCAGCCTCCAGTTCTTGTGCCAGTAAAGAAAAATCATCCACATAATGTGTTGAGAAGCCAGTTGAAAATGTGAACGCCCAATGCAAGAATATGCTAAACCTCTCAAACAATGAACAAGAAATCAAACCACCCATAAGTAAATTTATGTGCATATAAATCTGCTCCTAAAATTGCCCACCCGACAACTGATGATAATTCTAATGCAGGATTGACAAACACAAGAGATTTGATATTGCACTTAGCCATCAAAGACTTTTTCCCTGAAAAAACGATGATTGCTACTGCAATATCCACTGTTCACCTCCTCAAAATTTAAATCCTAGATGAACCAGCCTTTTGGCCATGACAAATGCTGAATCGGGTTATACTCACTGTTAATTCTTTGTAATCACAACTATTGAAGGAATTATTAAATCCTTCAACAGTCAGTCTTCAAATGGGCCTTCCATCCTCAATGTTTAACCTCTTTGCACAATTTTCTACCAATACATTTGGGTGTTCTTCAGCTGAAGAGGGCCAGTCATAACTTAACTGAACCAATTGGGAAAACTTTGACTTATTAATTCAGCGTCTTTCATGTTCGGGATAAAGACTCCGCTAGTACTGCAGTTACCTACATTTTAATTGGTGTACAAGCCTTTTCTCATTGGTCCATGCAAAGCCTGCCCCTTACCTGGCTGAGGCTGCCACTCTAACCCTTGCATCTACCAAGGCATCACCACTAACTTTACTGAATCACTGGCATTTCACGGATTAATGTGTAAATATGCCCTTTTCCCTGTAATAAAACCCCCCTGTTGTATGCTCAGCATTCTACCTTTTGAAGCCACTGGCCTTTCGACACACTACCCACCCACCAGACATATTTGAGGTTCACTATCCTTTAAGGGATGATACAATACATGCAGCCTCCTAGCAGCATATGTTGTTGTTGCAGGCCTATGTGGCGCATCCACTGTAACCACAAGTCTGTCTCCAGCTCTCCTCTTTCCCCATCTGCAACCTTGTAACCTTATGATGTACCCAAGCCATACTCCAGACTTACAAATGACGGTAATATACTTAAGCGACCCCCCACTTCTTTCTGGAAATTTCTCACAGTTCACTTTACATTTATATCAAATATTCTGAAGTCCATATGCCAATCTTAACCAGTACTTTAAGGCATCTGAGTAATTCCTTTTCTATAAACCCTTTCTTTATCCTTGCTTCCATGTACAACAGCTTAATTACCTACTTCTCCTAATTTTTCCTAATTCTCTCCTTTGTCCCTGCCAATAAATGTGTACTTAATAATATTTAACTTGTGTATGTGTGGCAACTTCTTGCGCTTATCCAAAGGTTTTTCCTCCACCTTCTTTCTTCACCATTCCTGTCACCAACACTACCTTTGTTGATTATCTTCTCTGCTGTTCTTACTTATTATTATTGCCCACCGACCCATATCCAGTACCCACCCATCTATCTTTCATGTATTCACCACCTTTAAAACACCCTTCCGCCTCTAAAACCGCCACACCTCTCTAAACACATATGTTCTTCCATTCTTTCACCTCCCTCCCCATTTCTGTCCTCCCCCCAAAACAAAAATCATAAATGGTTTCAGTGTAGGGTCTCTTTCAGCAGCCCAACGTCCAGTTGCCTTTCTGTATCTTTAATAGCTTCCTCCCTTTGCTTTTAACTTCTCTCTTGAAACCTGTAATACACTAGACTTTTCTTTGTTGATACTTTGCCTTTTCTTCAGTTCAGAAAAATGCCTTACTCATTTTGTCACTACAATCAAATGTGCTACGATATACCACCACAATCTCCCCACTTTTCACCACGTCCTCTTGGTCCAGCCACTGGTTCCTATCCTTCCATCACTCAGACCACCATCAGAAAAAGAAGACAAAAGTTGATCCTGCTCTTCTGGGGTTGCTGCTGTAGATAAACCTCCATTCACAACATTCCCATCCCTCACCACTTTTAATTTGAATGCCCTGAATCATACTCTTGGGCAGGGGACCAGAAGCAGTACCTGATTTATTTTTTCCAGATTCCTCCTTCTACTCCTGTCGCTTCCAGCTGCAGATGCTGTAGACTACCCCGTCTGATTAACCTGGGCTGAACCAGGCCTGCTATCTTAACCTCTGCCCAGCCCTCCTGCCTTCTCGATCCAAATTAATATTGATAAACTACTGTCTTACCTGTTCGCCACCCTTAGAGCCCTATGACTGCCCTTCTGTCCTACACTTAATATCTAAGAAATCAGCCACAGAATCTCTGCAGAGAGCACCTTCCCACCCACTGCAGTCCTCAAAATGTGTCCCAGCGTGCCTGGCACTGTAACCTCCTTCTCTTCCACCCTGTGCTGCCTAGTGGATGAGATCTGAACCACTATACTGCTAGTAGACATGCCCCTACCATTGATTCGCTGTAGCCATAACTGAAGGGGTCATGACCGCTAACTCAACACCCAGTTTATTTCCTTACAAGGTAGTTACCTGTCCTTTTTACTTGGACATCCTTAACCTAAGCTAATTTTGAATGACCACCACACTGTTGTATAATATACTAATTTAGACTGAAATCCTTTGGTAAGATCATTCATATAGACCATGGTTTGGAAGTTTTTAGATAAAGGATAATTCAAATGACAATTCTAGGATTAAACAGAAGAGTCAAATGTCCTAGGCCATGTGGTTTGAAGTAATAAACAACATCATACATATAGATTTCATAGTAGGTTCCACTGAAAGAATAGTTATACTCAGAAGGATGTACTTTGACTGATACTACAACAAAGGGAGCCTAAGTGAATTGTTCACAAATCCATGTTAAAGTTTGACAACCAATTTTATCTCTATATAAGTCATGTGTTCCAATTATTTAAATTAGTACTGAACTTCTTTGTGGCTCTGTCATAAGATTAAGGGTTATTTGTGAATTTTCTGAAGGCATATTGTATAGTTGCCTTTTTTACTAGAACATGTTTTTAAGTGTGACTGTCGCTTTGTATTTTGTGTACATGATTATATGATATTGCATTTTAACTTTTGTTTGTTGTTTCTAATATGTTTTTGCCAGTCCTGAAGAAGTCCCATTTGTCTTGGGGACGAAACACTGTTACTCGCTGAATGACTAGGACACACACACACACATTTGTTAATCACACATCTTTATTTTTCTGCGTATATGTGTGAGCTCCAACATTCTAAAGCAAACTTCCATACATTCCATTTTAGTGATTATGTTGTACACTGTCACAGTCTTCGGGGAGCCATAAAGGCTCCATTCAAAATTATGCAAGGCCCTACATCTCCCCCTCTGTTAAATGAAAAATTGCAAATGTTTAGAAATCATCACTTTAGAGATATATATATATATATATATACTTTTGCTCATTCTAGGTTGGCTTGGATGGTATTTTACCAGTTCAGAGCTGCACTATTGTACCTAGAGTGGTGAAAGGGTTTTGTCATTTACAGCTTGATAAGGATGGCATTGTGTTAATCGTATGCTTAAAAACTTTGCTAGAAAAACAGAGCAAATCTAGACTGTCGCTGGTGTTGTAGGGTGCTCTATACTTGGGCTGGTCTCCACTTAAACTTGGGAACTTTAATCTTCTTGGCACTTTAATCTGTCTGCCGAATCTGGTTACTAGAAGCTGTGAATGGTTGGCCTCACTGTCAGAAATTGCCAAGGATGGTAATGAATCGGCAACAGTCATTGAGTTTTCACTACTGGTCTTTGTCACCATCTCTAGCTGATGATCGATGAAACACAGGCCTCAAGTGAGAAGAGTATCTATCTGGTAAGGGACTTCCCAGGTCGGTGGGCAGCCACCACAGGGGTGTGGAATTTATTAAAATATCTACTTGTCCAGGGGACAGGTTGCTTTTTAAATCTGCTTGTCCTGTAAAAAGATCTACTTGTCCCTTTTGTGCCATGTAGTGTGGTGACAAATTGACCGCAATCTCATCATGTGAGAGCTCTGATAATAGCCTCTCTGATTATGCCAGGGCTACTACCATAGTAGGTCTTGAATACTTGAAGTTTCAATTACTACTGTAGCAATTTCCTAATATTGCCACCTTTCCGCAGATCTGCATACCGGGGCTTGAGGAACAGTAAGCAATAGTTCCAGGGCTGGAATGCCTTTGAGTCTGCAAACCTACTAACTTGCATGTTTTAAAGATTTTCACCAGCTTCTCTCTACTATTTTCCCATAATAAGAAAGTTGGAAATTCACTCCTGACAATGGCAGAATTAGAACTTCTTGCAGGGTTGGGAAGAAAGTGGCTGGAGGGAAAATGAACTTGCAAATGCTCAATAGATTTTCACATGAGCAAATCTACACATGCGTATTTGCCCATGCTAAAATATAGTTCACAAATATTTTATAGGGGTACGATTTCCTGGTATCTTTCTCATGAAAGCCACTAATTCAAAGACCTATACAATGGGTATGGACAACCAACCCACCTTCTCCTCCGACCCCAACGACGCAGCCCTCAGCCTCACGAATTGGATCACCAACTGCGCAGACAACCTCGCTCCCCTCAGACGCCTCCCAAGACAGGCCAACACCAAAAAACCTCTCTGGTTCACTGACACCCTTAAGGAATCAAAGAAAACCTGCTGCACCCTCGAGAAAGCCTGGCGCAAGGACCACACCGCAGACAACATGACTGCCCTCAAGAACGCTACCCGCGAACACCACCAACTGATCCGTGCCGCCAAAAGAAATTTCTTCACAGACAGACTGGACAAAAACAGCCACAACAGCAGAGAACTCTTCAACATCGTCAAAGAGCTCTCCAACCCTAACGCCAACGCCATCACGCCCTCACAAGACCTCTGCAACTCCCTCGCCACCTTCTTCCATCGTAAGATCACTGACCTACACGACCGCTTCGGACACCAGACCCAGCCAACCACCACAGAACCTACAACCCCAGCCATCACCCTCAACGCCTGGACTCACAGCAACACGGAAGAGACCAAAGCCACCATGAACTCCATCCACTCCGGTGCCCCCTCTGACCCCTGCCCACACTTCATCTTCAACAAAGCCGACGACATCATCGCCCGCACCTCCAGACCATCATCAACAGCTCGTTTTCGTCTGCTACCTTCCCCGAGAGCTGGAAACACGCTGAAGTCCACGCCCTACTGAAAAATCCTACGGCGGACCCAAGCGACCTGAAGAACTTCCGCCCCATCTCGCTCCTCCCATTCCCTGCCAAAGTCATAGAGAAGACCGTCAACAAGCAACTTATCAACTTCCTTGAAGACAACAGCCTACTCGACCCCTCTCAGTCCGGATTCCGAGCCAATCACAGCACAGAAAACGCCCTCATCTCAGTCACAGACGACATCAGAACCGTGATGGACAACGGAGAAACAGTCTCCCTCATCCTCCTCGACCTCTCGGCTACCTTCGACACCGTCTGTCACCGCACCCTAATAACCCGCCTCCGCTCCAACGGGATCCAAGGACAGGCCCTGGACTGGATCACCTCCTTCCTCTCCAACCACTCCCAAAGAGTCTACCTCCCACCTTTTCGCTCAGACCCCACCGAGATCATCTGCGGCGTCCCACAAGGCTCCTCGCTCAGCCCGACACTCTTCAATGTCTACATGAGCCCCCTCGCCGACATCGTACGCAAACACAGCATCATCATCACCTCCTACGCCGACGACACTCAACTGATACTTTCCCTCACCAAGGACCCCACCAGCGCCAAGACCAACCTGCAAGATGGAATGAAAGACGTCGCAGATTGGATGAAACTCAGCCGTCTGAAACTGAACTCAGACAAAACGGAAGTCCTCATCCTCGGAAACACCCCGACCCCCTGGGACGACTCCTGGTGGCCCACGGCCCTTGGCACCGCACCGACCCCCTCAGACCACGCACGCAACCTCGGTTTCATCTTGGACCCACTTCTCACCATGACCAAACAAGTCAACGCCGTATCATCCTCTTGCTTCCTCACCCTCCGCATGCTCCGAAAGATCTTCCGTTGGATCCCCGCCGACACCAGAAAGACCGTGACCCATGCCCTCGTCACGAGCCGCCTGGACTACGGCAACACCCTATACGCAGGAACCACCGCTAAACTCCAGAAACGTCTGCAACTAATTCAAAACGCCTCCGCCCGCCTCATCCTCGACATACCCCGCAACAGCCACATCTCTGCCCACCTGAGACACCTGCACTGGCTTCCCGTCAACAAAAGGATCACCTTCCGACTCCTCATCCACGCACACAAAGCCCTCCACAACAAGGGACCCGAATACCTCAACCTCGGCTTCTACACACCCACCCGTCCTCTTCGCTCCGCCAACCTCGCTCTCGCCGCCGTCCCTCGCATCCGCCGCACCACGGCGGGTGGGAGGTCCTTCTCCTACCTGGCGGCCAGGACATGGAACTCCCTCCCCACCATCCTCAGGACCACCCAGGACCACTCCGCTTTCCGGAGACTACTCAAGACCTGGCTCTTCGAGCAGCAGTAACCCCTTTCCCCCTAGCGCCTTGAGACCCGCACGGGTGAGTAGCGCGCTCTATAAATATTTATGATTTGATTTGGGTGCACTTATGTGACATTCTTTAAGAGTTTAGTCCCTAATTAGGTTTGGCGTTAACAGAGACATTTTATTTTTATTAAACTTCTATTACTCTATCGGCTGGCTTTACTGTGAGTGATCGCATTCTGCTCTTCCACAAGGAGCATATTAGTGGCTGCGGGGCCTTTGTTATGCCACTGGTGGCAATGTGTGCTTTTAGAGTTCAGAAACGTGTTTTTTTTTTTTTTTTTGCCAGTGTTTGTTACAATGGTGAGGGGCCTGGTAGCTCCTACAACAAAGTGTTAAAAAAGCCATGTCAAAACAAGACACGCATTGATGAAACTAAAAGACTCATAGAAAATGTCAGATCAGTTGGCTTTGTCAGTGTTTCCTTATTTTCATGCTTCCCATAATCGTGTTGAAAATGGTTACAATGATTTTCCATTAGGAATATTTTTTGGAAATACTAGCATGCATCGACACATTTTACTAAATGACGCTTCAAAGAAATAGCACCTAAAATTTCATGGTAGCGAAACTTTTTCCCTACTTGTATTTTTTCTGAACATTTTATTTTAACAGAAAAGACTCTTCTCTCTTGCTTACAAGCTTCTGCAAACATTTGCATCTAATAGGGGGCATTCTGGGAACATTATACTTAGCCTCATAGCCTAAACTTTTCAAACAAGTGTACTTTTTTTTTATTTTTTTTATTTTTTTACTGGAACCAACGTCAGTAGTGAAGTGTGACCTTTAAAATGTTTATTTACAGCGCTCACCCTAATAATGAAGGCTTTCAAATAATGAACCATAAATACAAGTTCGAACAGCATTAACTTTTGGAAGCACATTATCTAAACTGCAGACAGTTCCACTCTCTGTAAACTGGCAGCCAAAGGGATTGTGCTGCAGAGGGTTGGGCCTACTTGTCCCAAGGACAAAGTAAACATGAAAACTTGTTGCCCTTGACCCCTAACAAGATGTCCCAGGCGATGGGAATTCCACATCCCTGCACCATGTTTCCTTTGATAGATAATACTTGAAACTGTTCTGCATCGTGTGGAGCATCCTTAGTTGTTGAGCGATCACTAAATCTCCTTTTTGGAATGAGGTCTTTCACATGTTGCCTCTTGTCCGCATACATTTGTTTTCAGTTGTATCTCTTTGCGGTCCATTGGGGTTTCTTGGTTGCTAGTGCTTTCTCGAACATCAAAGTCACACAACTTTTACCTGTGGTTGAGTGGGGTTTTGAATGATAAGCTTGTAGAGGAGAGTTCAGCACAGTTCTTGTATTGAGTTTCTCAAATGTTGCATTCAGCACTGCTTTCTTTAGCATACCCATAAAACGCTTAACAAGTCCATTGGCCTATAGCCACAAAGGTGTGATCTAATGTGATGATGTGTGATATTCAGATGCTTCAGAAATTCTTTCAATTCTTTCCTACTAAAGGGTGGACCATTGCCCAACTTTACAATGGGTGGCAAACCCCGTTTCTCGATCACTCTTTCATGTGTCGTGGATGAAAGATTTTTGAACAACGGAAAACCTGAATATCTATTATCATGATTAAATGATGTCCATTATGAAATGGACTGAAGAAATTAAGGACTACTTTCTCCCAGGCATGGTAGGGGAGTTTAGACACCTTTAACTTATGTTGAGTGACTTAGGTTGACAGGCAGTTGCATATGTGACAGGCTTTGAACTATTTTTCAACTCTTTCATCTAGGTATGGAAACTGAACACGGTCTCGAAGAGCTCTCTTTGTAGCAACAATGCCATGATGTCTTTTGTGAGCCACGTCTATCACTCTATGGGTGTAAACTCTCTGTAATTAGGACCCTCACAGAATAACTCCTTCTTTAGTTATGGATAATGCATCCTTGACATTCTTCTGTGTTTGGTATTTGCCATCATTACTTAGTGGTCGATCATGTTTGTTCCACAACTGATGTGTGATTTGTGTTGTATCCTGGCAACCCAATGTTGAATCATCATAGCTGATTCTGCCATGTGCCAGAATTCCAGGCAGTTGGAAGCTGGACTTGTGGCAGAGAGTGGCTGTGCTAGTGGACTGTCAGGGGTTGTTATCGTGACTACATAATAAACACATGAAGTTACTTCTGTGGACCCAATTGTTTCCAAAAATGGCGACGAGAGTGGGGTGCTGTGCGCGTCTGCAGAATCTACTGTAGTGAGGGCAAACTTTTCCATGTGGAAAACTAGGGATAATCGGAGGATCAACCCCTGTTGGTGATCGGACCAGCGTTTTCTTTTGGAGCTTAGAGGACTTGTTTTGGACTACATTGTGGAAGATGAGCATTGTGTACCATTGACTTTGGCAACATTTGAAGTGAGTGTTGGGAGATGTGGTCCAACATTTAGTCAGCTATGTGAAGCAGCAAATTTGGCGACTGTTTTCTATACAAACATAAAGTATTGTGCAGTTGTCAAGTACGAAGTCGAGTACAAGGGAATTTATACACTGCGCATTTTTGAAGATGCACATTGTATACATTTAAATCACGCTCCCGTCACTTACCGGAGGAAGAAGCACGAGCGTGTCAGCGAGACGTGATGCGCGTTATTTGTTGATCCGCGTCCAGTTAAGAGTACACGATTTTAGAAATGACAGGGAATGCAGGCATGACGCACGATGGGACGACAGGACGTAGATGTCGGTTGCCAAGACAACCGGAATGCCACACAAGCATCTAAGCATCAAAGAAGCTGGACGTGGTACTAGGCGGAACTGCAGTGTCTGTTGCCTAAACCACTACGGCATTCAGGAAATCAACTCGCAAGTTACAAAAGAGGAAAAGACAGGCATTGTTGTCTGATCTCGTGCTAGACACACATAGGGACCACAGGGACAAGCAAATTTGTAATGAAAAACTGCAACAAACAGGAAAGTTGAGCCGACGACGGTGACTACTGTATTTTAGTTGGTTATTTTGCATTGCACATAATATATAGTTCAATGGCATCTGTCGCTGTAGATACACATGTTCTGCATAGCTCGCCATCTGGTGTTGGGTCGGAGTGTTACAAGTTGTTTTTCTTCGAAGAAGTCTTTCGAGTCACGGGACCGAGTGACTCCTCCTTCTGTCTCCATTGCGCATGGGCGTCGACTCCATCTTCGATTGTTTTCTTTCCGCCATCGGGTTCGGACGTGTTCCTGTCGCTCCGAGTTTCGGAACGGAAAGTTAGTAGATTTCGGAAGATTTTCGTCGGTATTGTTGCGTTCGGCGTAGTTAGATTCAACACCGCATCGAAGATCGACGCGCTCCGGTGCCCTTCGGGGTACTTTTCGATCCCCCGTCAGGGCCTGGTCGGCCCGACCGCGTGTCCAACACCGCCGATGGAACGGACCCCGTTCCGTTTTTGTCCCAAATGCCACAACAAATACCCGTATACAGACCAACATTTGGTCTGTAACCTGTGCCTGTCACCTGAGCACAGTGAGGAGACTTGCGAAGCCTGTCCCGCGTTCCGGTCCCGAAAGACACTCCGTGACCGTCGAGCCAGGAGACTTCAGATGGCGTCCACGCCGACAGCGCACCGAGAGTTCGAGGAACAAGAGGAAGAAGAAACCTTTTCAATCCACGAATCGGACTTCGAGGAATTAGACGATCAACGAACCGTGAGTAAGACGTCGAAAACAACACATAAGAAAAGTGACAAGGCCCAGGGGACGCCACTGCCACCAGGCCATGGCTCCACCCATAAGTTCGGTGACCGACCATCGGCACCGAAAAAGGCCCAAACAGTGACGAGATCGTCCGACTCCGGTCGAGACACCGGCACGCAGCCTTTTCGGGATCGAGAAAGTGCTGGAGAGAAGCAACGACACCGAGATAGCGGTGTAGAAACAGCTCGACGCCGAGACAGCGGCACCGACGAAGATCGACGCCGAGAGGTTTCGACTCTAAAAAAGAAAAAAGCCACCTCGGAGCCGAAAAAAGATACAGGCAGGGTTTCGGTGGCGAAACAACCCGTAACCGACCCAGGTCCAGGCTCTTATACAGAGGAGCAATCCCTGTCCTCTCAGATGCGAAAGCATAGGTTTGAGGAAGAGCTGCAATCCACCGAAGTGGACCAAACGCAAAAACGTATTTTCATACAGCAGGGAACAGGAAAAATAAGTACCCTTCCCCCTATTAGGAGAAAAAGGAGACTGGAGTTTCAAACAGACCAGGCGCCACAAAGATGGTGAAAAAGGTGACTCCGCCACCCTCTCCTCCACCTGTAATTAACGTCTCACCGACGCAAACTCCGTCACATTCCCCGGCTCACACCACCATGAGCCAAGGTGACCAAGTTCAAGACGCTTGGGACTTATATGACGCCCCAGTGTCGGACAACAGTCCGGAGGCATATCCAACAAAGCCCTCACCACCTGAAGACAGCACAGCATATTCTCAAGTGGTGGCTAGAGCAGCACAATTCCACAACGTAAACCTCCACTCAGAACAAGTCGAGGATGACTTTTTATTCAACACCCTCTCCTCCACCCACAGCTCCTACCAAAGCCTGCCTATGCTGCCAGGTATGCTTCGGCACGCAAAGGAAATCTTCAAGGAGCCGGTCAAAAGTAGGGCAATAACGCCAAGGGTGGAAAAGAAATATAAAGCACCTCCTACAGACCCTGTTTTCATCACCACACAGCTGCCACCAGATTCCGTCGTAGTGGGAGCAGCTCGGAAAAGAGCCAACTCCCACACATCTGGGGACGCACCACCCCCAGATAAAGAGAGCCGCAAGTTCGATGCAGCTGGGAAAAGGGTCGCAGTACAAGCTGCAAACCAGTGGCGCATCGCTAACTCTCAAGCACTACTTGCGCGCTATGACAGAGCCCATTGGGATGAGATGCAACACCTCATCGAGCATCTACCCAAGGAACTTCAAAAAAGGGCAAAGCAGGTGGTTGAGGAAGGACAGAACATATCAAATAACCAGATACGATCTTCTATGGACGCAGCAGACACAGCTGCAAGAACAATTAATACATCTGTGACCATTAGAAGGCATGCATGGCTAAGAACGTCTGGGTTCAAACCAGAGATACAGCAGGCAGTGCTCAATATGCCATTCAACGAAAAACAACTGTTCGGACCAGAAGTGGACACGGCAATCGAAAAACTTAAAGACACTGACACTGCTAGAGCCATGGGCGCACTCTACTCCCCGCAGAGCAGAGGAACCTACAGCACCTTCCGCAAGACACCCTTTAGAGGGGGGTTTCGGGGTCAGGCCACACAAGCCAGCACCTCGCAGGCAACACCGTCCAGCTACCAGGGACAGTACAGGGGAGGCTTTCGGGGCCAATACAGAGGAGGGCAATTCCCTAGGAATAGAGGAAAATTTCAAAGCCCCAAAACCCCTACAACCAAGCAGTGACTCAGATGTCACTCACCCCCTCCACACAACACCAGTGGGGGGAAGAATAGGTCATTATTACAAAGCATGGGAGGAAATAACTACAGACACTTGGGTCTTAGCAATTATCCAACATGGTTATTGCATAGAATTCCTACAATTCCCTCCAAACATACCACCAAAAGCACAAAAATTTTCAAAACAACATTCCGACCTTCTGGAAATAGAAGTTCAAGCACTATTGCAAAAGAATGCAATCGAATTAGTACCAAACACACAAACAAACACAGGAGTCTATTCACTGTACTTCTTAATACCAAAAAAGGACAAAACACTGAGACCAATCCTAGACCTCAGAATACTAAACACCTACATCAAATCAGACCACTTTCACATGGTCACGCTACAAGAGGTGTTACCATTGCTAAATCTACAGGACTACATGACAACCTTAGACCTCAAAGACGCGTATTTCCATATACCAATACATCCATCTCACAGAAAATACCTACGGTTCGTATTCAAAGGAATACATTACCAATTCAAAGTATTGCCTTTTGGTTTAACAACCGCACCAAGAGTCTTTACAAAATGTCTAGCAGTAGTGGCTGCACACATCAGAAGGCAGCAAATACATGTATTCCCGTATCTAGACGATTGGCTAATCAAAACCAATTCACTAACAAAGTGCTTACAACACACAAATCAAATCATACAAACCCTCTACAAACTAGGTTTCACCGTCAACTTTGCAAAATCCAACATTTTGCCGTGCAAAATACAATAATACCTGGGAGCCATAATAGACACAACAAAAGGAGTAGCCACTCCAAGTCCACAAAGAATTCAAAATTTCAACAAGATCATACAACGCATGTATCCAACACAAACAATACAAGCAAAGATGATATTACAACTCCTAGGCATGATGTCTTCATGCATAGCCATTGTCCCGAACGCAAGACTACACATGAGGCCCTTACAACAGTGCCTAGCATCACAATGGTCACAAGCACAGGGTCACCTTCTAGATCTGGTGTTGATAGACCGCCAAACTTACCTCTCGCTTCTATGGTGGAACAATATAAATTTAAACAAAGGGCGGCCATTCCAAGACCCAGTGCCACAATACGTAATAACAACAGATGCTTCCATGACAGGGTGGGGAGCACACCTCGATCAACACAGCACACAAGGACAATGGAACGTACATCAAACAAAACTGCATATAAATCACCTAGAAATGCTAGCAGTTTTTCACGCATTGCGGGCTTTCCAACCAATTATAACTCACAAATACATTCTTGTCAAAACAGACAACATGACAACTATGTATTATCTAAACAAACAGGGGGGGGGACACTCAACGCAGTTGAGTCTTCTAGCACAGAAAATATGGCGATGGGCAATTCACAACCACATTCGCCTAATAGCGCAGTTTATTCCAGGGATCCAGAATCAACTTGCAGACAATCTCTCTCGAGATCACCAACAAGTCCACGAATGGGAAATTCACCCCCAAGTTCTAAACACTTACTTCAGACTCTGGGGAACACCTCAAATAGACTTGTTTGCAACAAGAGAGAACGCAAAATGCCAAAACTTCGCCTCCAGATACCCACACAGGCAGTCCCAAGGCAATGCCCTATGGATGAACTGGTCAGGGATATTTGCCTACGCTTTTCCTCCTCTCCCTCTCCTTCCTTATCTGGTAAACAAATTGAGTCAAAACAAACTCAAACTCATTTTAATAGCGCCAACTTGGGCAAGGCAACCCTGGTACACAACACTGCTAGACCTATCAGTAGTACCCCACATCAAATTGCCCAACAGGCCGGATCTGTCAACACAACACAACCAACAGATCAGACATCCAGATCCAGCATCGCTGAATCTAGCAATCTGGCTCCTGAAATCCTAGAATTCGGACACTTACAACTTACCCAAGAATGTATGGAAGTCATAAAGCAAGCCAGAAGGCCGTCCACTAGGCACTGCTATGCAAGTAAATGGAAGAGGTTTGTCTGCTACTGCCATCATAATCAGATCCAACCTATACACGCAACTCCAAAGGATGTAGTGGGTTACTTGCTTCACTTACAGAAATCTAGCCTAGCCTTCTCTTCCATTAAAATACACCTTGCGGCAATATCTGCATACCTGCAGACTACCTATTCAACTTCCCTATATAGGATACCAGTCATTAAAGCATTCATGGAAGGGCTTAAAAGAATTATACCACCAAGAACACCACCTGTTCCTTCATGGAACTTAAATGTTGTATTAACAAGACTCATGGGTCCACCTTTTGAACCCATGCACTCTTGCGAAATACAGTTCCTCACCTGGAAGGTTGCATTTCTCATCGCCATTACATCTCTAAGAAGAGTAAGCGAAATTCAGGCGTTTACAATACAAGAACCTTTTATACAACTACACAAAAATAAAGTCGTCCTAAGGACTAATCCTAAATTTTTACCAAAGGTTATTTCACCGTTCCACCTAAATCAAACAGTGGAACTACCAGTGTTCTTCCCACAGCCAGATTCCGTAGCTGAGAGGGCACTACATACATTAGATGTCAAAAGAGCATTAATGTACTACATTGACAGAACGAAAAACATCAAAGACTAAACAACTATTTATTGCATTCCAAAAACCTCATGCAGGAAACCCAATATCAAAACAAGGTATAGCCAGATGGATAGTTAAATGCATCCAAATCTGCTACCTTAAAGCAAAACGACAACTGCCCATTACACCAAGGGCACACTCAACCAGAAAAAAAGGTGCTACCATGGCCTTTCTAGGAAACATCCCAATGCAAGAAATACGTAAGGCAGCCACATGGTCTACGCCACACACGTTCACCAAGCACTACTGTGTAGACGTGCTATCCGCACAGCAAGCCACAGTAGGTCAAGCCGTGTTAAGAACGTTATTTCAAACCACTTCCATTCCTACAGGCTGAACCACCGCTTTTGGGGAGATAACTGCTTACTAGTCTATGCAGAACATGTGTATCTACAGCGACAGATGCCATCGAACTGAAAATGTCACTTACCCAGTGTACATCTGTTCGTGGCATCAGTCGCTGGAGATTCACATGTGCCCACCCACCTCCCCGGGAGCCTGTAGCAATTCGGAAGTTAGCTTCAACTTTGTATATTTGTATATATATTATTTTAGCCTTAAATAGGTACATACTTAGTTACTCCATTGCATGGGCACTATTAGTACAACACAACTCCTACCTCACCCTCTGCGGGGAAAACAATCGAAGATGGAGTCGACGCCCATGCGCAATGGAGACAGAAGGAGGAGTCACTCGGTCCCGTGACTCGAAAGACTTCT
This sequence comes from Pleurodeles waltl, assembly GCF_031143425.1. Classification (NCBI taxonomy): domain Eukaryota; kingdom Metazoa; phylum Chordata; class Amphibia; order Caudata; family Salamandridae; genus Pleurodeles; species Pleurodeles waltl. The sequence continues at coordinate 1,296,698,152 of NC_090446.1, read as the reverse complement.
TCGAAGAAAAACAACTTGTAACACTCCGACCCAACACCAGATGGCGAGCTATGCAGAACATGTGAATCTCCAGCGACTGATGCCACGAACAGATGTACACTGGGTAAGTGACATTTTCATTTTGTGTTGTGATAAGAGTGTTTAATACTAGTTGTAACTGTTGTAGAAATTAGATATTGTGGCATAATTTTTTGTAAGTTATTTTGATCCGATGATGGATATGTTGTATATATTGTAGCGCCCTCCAAATTCTTACAGAGCCCTGGTACGCCATGTATGATCTGGGATAACTGGCGTGAAGCTTTCGAGACTTATCTAGAAGTGATAGGTGGAAATACATTTGTTGCTCCTCGGAAGTTAGAAATTTTGAAACACAATTTGGGTGTGGAAGGAAGAAGAGTCTTGAATACTTTACCTAAAGTAGCTTGTACCACGTCATCTAATGTTGAAGATGATGGTGATGACGATTCGGTATCAGATAATGCAAACCGAGGCGAATAGAGTGAGGCTATAAAGGCATTGGAGGATAACTATGGTAAGAAAGTTAGTGTGGTAGTGGAAAGGCACAAGTTCTTTTCCAGGAGTCAAATTCCGTGTGAAACTGTGGTGCAGTATGTGTCCGAATTAAGAACATTAGCTGTGTCTTGCAAATTCAAGGATTTACAGGAAGACTTAATAAGGGATTAATTTATCAATATAACCAATAATAATAAAATTCAGGAGCAGTTATTAGAATTAAAGGATCTGTCATTACAAAAAACCATAAATATAGCAAGATGAATAGAAAATACATAAAAGTATTTGAAAGAGCTCAGTCTCAATCCTTATAAGAGTAGGGGTGAACAGAAGGATGTGAATGTTGTAACTAGGTCAAAGAAAGAATACGGGAAAGGAGGGAATATGATAAAAGAGAATAGTTGTGGCAGTAGTAACCATACAGCTGATGCAGCAAAATGTCCTGCTATTACAGCAAAATGTTTCAATTGTAAAAGAATAGGACATTTTTCATGAGTGTGTAAGTCAGAGAGGCGACTGGGTCAAGGACCAAAACATTCCGTGAACATAGTTAAAGAGCATGGTGAGGAATATTCAGAAGATGAGGAGGAGGAAAGAATTGAGGTGTTAACAGTAGAGGATGAAGTTGGTGTGAATAAAGAAGGGTACATTCCACCCAAGTGCATTGTGAAAATCGATGACTAGGAAGTAGAAGTCTGGGCTGATTCGTGCTCACCGTATACCATTATTAATGAGCAAATGTGGAATGAACTCGGGAAAGTCAAGTTGTTTTTGCCTGACATCGAACCTGAGGGTTATTGTGGAGGTAAACTACCATTCATAAGGTATTTTGAGTGTAAACTTGTATGTAGAGGAAGATGTGCGGAAGCGAGTGTGTATGTCGTTAAACAAGGGAAAGCCCTTCTGGGGTGGAGGGAGCAAAAAGCCTTGAGGATTACTTTACACCCTAATCATCCTGATCAAGTGCTGTTAACTAAGGGTAATGAGAAAGATAAGTAGAGTGCAAAATTTCCAGGATTATTTACATACAATTTAGGGTGGTTACGTAAATGTGAGCACCCATAGTTCTAAAGTCAGGAAGTATACCCAAAGTACATAAAGTGAGGAATGTACCATTTGCGTCGAGATAACAGTTGAAATAAGAATTAGATAGGTTATTGAACCTATAGAGTCATCTGAATGGCTTAGTCCCATTGTCCTAGCACGCAAACAAAATTTAAAATTGCAAAAGTGCATTGATTTGAGGGCTCTCAACAAGAGTATTTGGCTGGATAGACACCCTTTACCACATATAAATGAGTTACTATCCAGTGTAAAAAATGCAAATTATTTTTCTTCAATAGATTTGTCGAATGCTTATCATCAGATTCGTTTACATCCCGAGTCCAAACATCTTACGTCATTCATTACTCCTGATGGTGCATTTCAATGTGTACGCATGCCATTTGGTTTGGCGTCCACATCACCGGTTTTCCAAAGGATAATGAACAACATTTTAAAAGTGAGGGGGACTCACTTTACGGTACAGCAGGTAGTGTACTTGACAATTAAATTGATGTAGGCCTCAGCTGTTTTGGAAGGACTGCCTTGACCTTGAATAAGCACTCTTGAACAGTAATCAGCAGGATTTTCATCCTTTCCAGGTCAATACAGTTGTAGAATTTTACTCATGCAATCATAGACTCATCTTTCAATTCGCGGAGACATCTTGGCCTTTGGATTGATCAGTGACCAGCATAAAAGGTTTTCCATACAGGAAGACATGGAAATGTTCACAAGCCCATCTCGCAGCCAAACGTTCCCTTTTGGGCTATAAGTAAGCATGTTCTGTTTGGGATAGACTTTGACTAGCATAGGCCACAATATGTCTTCTTGCATTTGGGCATCCGCTGTGCAAGTATTGCGCCTAACCCAGCAGGGCTGGCGTCAACTACAATATCCGTATGAAGCTTTGGGTTGAAGTATGCCATTTCTGTAGCATTTTCTATTGCATGTGTGATTCTGTTGAAACACTTTTCTTCTCTTGACCATTCAAACAAAACATTTTTCTTGGTCAATGCTTGTAGTAGAACACTGACAGTGGCAAAGTTCTTTTTATGTATTGTGAACAGTAGCTGGCCATTCCAAGAACAAACATACCATTGAAACATCTTGTGGGGGCTCAGCATTTGTTTAAAGCCTGAACTTTAGCAGGATCAGCCATCTTGCCCCATCAGATAATAAATGGAAGAATTTCATTTTTAGGGTTGAGCCTGCAAGTGAATGCCGTAGGGCATATGTCTCGCTTGTGAGACTCTCTTGTGTTCTGTAAAAGACTTGGAGCCCACCTGTCACTCGCTATTTGCTGGTTTGCGTGGCACTGTTCTTTATAGCCTCGTAATTCGTCAAGGCACGTCTAACATTACTTCAGTTTCTCTTTATGGAGCAGGGATCAAGCACTAATTGATGCAACTTAATTAGTGCTCGTCCCCTGCTCCTGACGTGATCAAGGCACTATTTGTTGTTTTTAACTCCTAGTGCCCCGCAGATAGAAGGCTTGTGATTGGCAAAATGTGCCCAGGAGGCACACAATTGCAAAGTTTTATTTTTTTTAAAGCTACCTTTATATTTTGCCAAGTCGTCTTTTCTCAGTTTCTTCTCATGTTTTGTTTTTGCTCGTGGGCACTGTTATCAAAAGATGACATATAACTTTTTTGAAATATGCGAGACCTGTTGCATGGCAAATACTTGTTACTTCATTGAACTTGCACTTGTCTGCATTTAAAGTCAAACCTGCATCGCTGAGTAATTCATATACTTGTAGGAGGGTTCGATCGTGCTCCTTTTGTGAAGCTCCAAAAACCAATGTCCTTGCTATAGTTAAATGTATTCATACCAGGTTGTATTACGTGTTGTATGACGTCTCGGAAGAGTCCTGCAGCCTGACACACCAAAACTAAGGGGGTTATTCTAACTTTGGAGGAGTGTTAATCCGTCCCAAAAGTGACGGTAAAGTGACGGATATACCACCAGCCGTATTACGAGTTCCATAGGATATAATGGACTCGTAATACGGCTGGTGGTAAATCCGTCACTTTTCCGTCACTTTTGGGACGGATTAACACCTCCTCCAAAGTTAGAATAACCCCCTAAGTCTCTTGTATCTTGACAAACCCAACATGTGAAGCAAAAGTTGTAATATCAGCAGTTTTCTTCTAGTTCTAACTGATGATAAATTTTATTTAAACCAAGTCCAGAATAGACTGTGGCATCATTTAAATCTGTAATCCTGTCTGCAATGTGTGGCCCTGGATGTGCGTCTCGTTCAGTTGCTTTGTTCACTTGCCTCATGTCAACGCATATCCGCACAGATCCTTCATGGTACTTTTTAGGCACTACTACTATGGGAGAAATCCATGGTGTTGGACGAGTAGAATGTTCAGTAATGTCATGCTTTAGCAATGATTCAAGTACCTTTTCAACAGCTTCTTGTAAGTGAAAGGCAACTCGCCTGTCTCTGAGCAACAGGATGGACATCCTCATTAATATGCAGTTGTAGTTTCATGGTCTTATGCTTTACCAAACCATGATACAAAGAAGGAAATTGGCTTACTAACTTGTGATGAGCATTCATATTGTAATTCACTGAAATCAGTCCCATGTCGGCAGCTGTGTTGAAACGGAGCAAACCGGCACTTGCTGCTGCACCTTGAAGTTCATGTATCAGTGCGTGAATTATTATTATTTTTTTTAATATGTTTCACTGTTGTCATAAATTAACCTCTAATCCTCATAGGTGTCTATGCAGCCCAAGTGTATGCTTTGGTCTTCAGTGTTGTGAGCCGCAGTAATGGAAATAGTTAATTGTATTTTTCTTCAGTCGTTCTATTTATCGAAGCACCACTATCGATGTTCAAAGGTATTGAACGTCCATTTATTTTCTGCAAAATCTTTGAACAGTGTTTTATATAATTTTGTCATTTTGAAATGTTGACTTTTTTTGGCTGACTTTTCTCCTCACAGGCCACCCGTCTGACATGCACATTTCTCTGAGGTCAGCATTGACATGGCACATTCACTTGCATCACTTTCACTTGCTATTGAGGCTGAAGAACTGTTTGATGATTTAGAAGACGATCCACTTCGTTTAGTATCTGTTTGCCTTAGCTGATGTCGCCGCCTGGTCTTGTGAGCACATGTCAAATGTTGCTTCTGGAACGCTCTGGCAGCTTTTTTTTGTCTTCGCGTCATGACACACTCACTTTTTCCTTCGCTCTGCACATCATCACAAAATTGTTCTTTTTACCACAGCCTTTACATATTTGACCAATGGCAGGACAGATTCCTTTGTTGTGGAAATGCAAATCCACATCTGAAACACAGCTTGCCTGTGGACAACACTTTGTGTCCTTGAGTATTTTGTTTAAAATTACTGTTCACACTCATGAGTGACTCATGGGTGTGGAATTCCTCTCGCCGGATGCCCAGGACATATTGTTTGGGGTCAAAGACAACAAGTTTTCATTATTATTTTGTCCTTGAGGGGAAAAGTAGGTCCAACCCCCCCCCCCTCCTCCCTTCCCCCCCCCCAGCACAGACTTTGCCACTTTGCAGTACCACATTATGGATCAGGGAAGGGCAATGTTTGCAGTTAACGTGATATTTGTGTCCGTGTGTTAATGCTGTTTGAACTTGTATTTATGGTTCAATAATACAAAACATTTATTATTAGAGTGTGCACTAAGAAAAAGTTTCAAGCTCCGACTGCAACTGACATTGGTTCCAGTATAAAAAGTTGTACTCACATTTGCAAAGTTTAACAATCTGAGGCTACATATAATACTCCCAGAATGCTCACTAGTTAGATGCAAAAGCTTAAAAGCAGGATTGATGGTTCTTAGCTATCAAAAAACGCAACCACAAAATAAACATTTTGCTAAACTACTGCAAATTATAGGTACCATTTCTTTGATGCAACACTTAGTAAAATGTGTTGATGCATGCTAGTATTTCCAAGAAAATATTCATAATGGAAAAATCACTGTAACCAGTTTTAACCAGATTAAGGGAACCATGAAAATAAACAAGAAGTGGTAAAGCCGATAGGTCCGACATTGGTGATCAGCCTTTTGGTTTTGTCAATGTGTGTTGTGTTTTGACATGGTTCTTCTTAAACCTTATTTTTGTGTGAGTGGCCGCTCCCTCACCATCATAACATTGGCAAAAAAACTAAAATATTTTTTGGTCTCAGAATTCACGAAATTGCCACCATCATTGCTGGCACTGAACAAAACAATTTTATGTGCCAATAGGCCCCCTGAGAAGGAGCAGACTGCTGCCACAGTGAAGCCGGGCGATAAATAGATAGAATTTGAATAAAAACAAAAGGTCTTGGATAACTAATTAGTGGCACAATTCTTAAAGAAAATCACAAAAGCGCACCCATGGTATTTGTATTAGAGCATATTTTCGGCTTTCATGTATTTACAAGACTTTACAGAAGTAAGCCAGGAAATCATACTCCTGGAAAATAATTTTTAACTGAATTTTAGCATAAGAAAATATGCAGGTGTGGATTTGCTCACATGAACATCTGTTGAGAGTTTACAAGTTCCCTTCCCCTCCAACCACTTTTTCCCCAACCCTGGAGGAAGTTTTACTTCTGCCCTTGTTTGGAGTAAATTCTAACCTTTCTCCGTATGGGTAAAGATTAGAGAAGAGCCGGTGAAAGCCCTAAAACATGCATGTTAGTAGTTTGTAGATCTGCTGAAAGATGGCAAAATAAGGACATTGCTAGGATTCCAACCCTACAATAGTATGAGCCCTGGCGTAATCAGAGAGGCTATAATCGGAGTTCTTGTATAACTAGATGGCACCAAGGGGACAAGTGGATTTCTTTTTTTTTTTTTTTTTTCAGGATAAGTAGGTTTATGATGCAGCCTGTCCCACGGATAAGTAGATATTTTAAGATGACAAACCCCTGCTGACTTGCTCTCGGCACCTCCAGCCTCCATGTCAGCAGCTTGTCTCTCAGCAAGTGCCTCCGCTTTGGCAACCATCGGCACTTTCTCCAGACTAAGAGTTTTCCTCTGCATTCATCGTCTGAATGAATCTAACAAGCATCCATCAATTACTTTGAGCCTCATGGCTTCTTCATCATTACATTAATTGAACTTACAGTGTTCGAGTGTGTGGAGGCTTTCTACCAATTCATCCATTGTTTTTTTACCAACTCTTGGATATTCCTTGACTGAAAACATATCACTCTTAGCCAGCATTTGGTACTGGATTAAACTTGATTCAATGTATTCTTAATCTGGCGCTATATGACTTTTTCTTTTTTTGTTTTTTTTGTTGTTGTTGTTCTCAGTTCTCTGCATTTTCTTGATGACTTCTTTCACACCATTAGCAGCAAGACTTTTAAGATATTTGATAGCATCTCTATTTATTACTAGCCTTTTCAAGTGCATTGATGAAATCTTCAAACGTGTCTATCCATGCAGTCCATCCATCACAAATATGTTGGATGGATGGATGGTTGGTAGTGGCAGATTCGGCGGCTTAAGAAAGGCGACAGTATTGTAAATGGTCATGGAAGTGGCTGATGTTGAGGGTGGAGCTCTGTCACACACTGTGGACTGTCCCTGGGAATCTGCTTCATCTTGGAGACCCAACAATGTCTCAGCCTCTGGGCCTTCCAGGACAGCCTTTGGAGTTTTTACCTTCCTCTCTGTCTCCATTGAGCCCTGTCACTCAGAGATCTCTGTAGTTGTTCTGAGCCGCCCCCTCACAGCTTTGATGGTGTTCCACTCCAGGTATTAGACAGCTCAGTAAGCACAACCCCAGTGCTGCTTCTTCACCTGGTTCTGAGACCGTAACCCTTCCCTTACGAAGACTCAGATTAGAGTAATAGCAGTATGTTTCCTTTTTGCTAATTGTATCAGCCAGTGCTATTTAATATTTGATACTTGTCTTTAACTGCTCTTTGTAAACCTGGTTGATTCTGCCTTTAGCGTTAATGCTCTGTATATTGTAATACTGTGGCAACACAGTACCTTTTTGTATGATCTTGGTCGTAGTTTCTTGACCAACGATGAATAAACATTTCTGTAAAGCTCTCTTTTTCACTCACACGTCACGTTGGCTGGAGTTGTGCTTTGACTCTGTATATGCCAACCGTCAACTTAGCATTTTGACGAAGGCACATGTGGCACAAATAAGCAGTTTGATTGGACTAAGGCAAACTCTACAGGAGAGCACTTGATTTTTTTGGGCTACTTATCCCCTATCTCGTTGCCAGTTGTAGCATCCTCCCCAGCCTGGTACCCACTGAATGACTAGGACACACACAGACACAGTTGTTAATCACACATCTTTATTTCTCTGAGTGTATCTGTGAACTCCAACATTCTAAAGCAAACTCTCATACATTGTATTCTAGTGATTACGTCACACACTGATATGGAGTCCTCAGGGAGCCATAAAGGTTCCCTTCAAAAACGTGCAAGACAGTATAATGTGTTGGCTTTGCCTGTGTCCTATTTGACCTTGTCAACATGAGAATAAAGGATACAAGTTTAATAAAACCAGGAGTTGTCTAATTTGGAGATTTAATTGATGAATGATAATATGTTGTTTGCTTGGATAATTTCAAATGTTGTGTCGTAACTCACTGAGTGCTTCTCCCACTTACTTTTGTTTGACACAAAACATGGTGTGGTAGGAGAGCAGACGGTTTAGTTGCACTCAGTTATGTTGGAATTTATTCAACTATGATGGTGCCCAGGAAGCAGCAGGAGAGGCATCTAACTGAAACTTTCCTAGTAAATAAGTCACATTTACAATTTGCCTCCAAGATGGGTAATAGTAAAAACTGTTATTAACAGCTCTTAGGAAAACAAAAGTGTGGTATGAACCACCATATGCAACCATGTCATTGTAATCATTAGTAAAAGTAAAAAAAATTCTGGAGTCTTTTGACAACATGACTCAGTGAACCTTTACCAGCCATGATCAGTGCAAAACTGTTTATAAATCGGCTTAAGTCAACGCTTACTGTAAAGCACTACTGTTGCTGTCAGGTACCATGTAACTGGGTTGTGTTGTTTAACTATTATTTCAGTGGACCCTGCTATCTCTGGGCTACCCTTTTCGATACATTGGGGGTCATTCTGACCTTGGCGGACGGCGGAGGCCGTCCGCCAAGGTACCGCCGTCAGAACACCGCACCGCGGTCGAAAGACCGCGGCGGTGATTCTGACATTTGCCCTGTGCTGGCGGGCGGCCGCCAAAAGACCGCCCGCCAGCCCAGGGCAAATCAACCTTCCCACTAGGATGCTGGCTCAGAATTGAGCCGGCGGAGTGGGAAGGTGCGACGGGTGCAGTTGCACCGTCGCGTATTTCAGTGTCTGCTGGGCAGACACTGAAATACTTTTTGGAGCCCTCTTACGGGGGCCCCTGCCGTGCCCATGCCATTGGCATGGGCACGGCAGGGGCCCCCAGGGGCCCCGCGGCACCCCCTACCGCCATCCTGTTCATGGCGGGAGAGCCGCCATGAACAGGATGGCGGTAGGGGGTGTCAGAATCCCCATGGCGGCGGAGCGCGCTCCGCCGCCATGGAGGATTCAGACGGGCAGCGGAAAGTCGGCGGTACACCGCCGACTTTCCGTTTCTGGCCGCGGCTGAACCGCCGCGGTCAGAATGCCCCGCGGTGCACCGCCAGCCTGTTGGCGGTGCTACTGCCGACCTCCGCCATGGCGGTAATTACCGCCATGGTCAGAATGACCCCCATTGTCTTTTGACATAATCATTTCATGTGCCTTTTTAGGGTCGAGCGCAAGGAGCTCCGTCCCTTGTGTAATCTCTCTGTGGGCTTTTAACCATGCCCATGTCACGCCCAGCAGTTTAATTGGTTTGTGGGCTTGCCTTTTAAAATTGACTTGATTTGCATGCATAGCTCATCCCTTTTCCTTTGTTTACCAGCCTCAAGTGCACTGACCAACTACTGAAAACATACAAGGCTCCATGTTTTCTGCATGGTTTCTGGACTTCTTTTTCTCTTTATTTCCTAGGCAGCGCGATCCCGCTGGGTAGCAGTTGAGCGCTTCGCATGACATTGATCCTGTTACATGGATAATTACAATTTTGCCGATACATTTCACTGTGAGCAAACGTATGTTTCATTTTGTGTCTTTTTTGCTCTCATGGCGGGTGTTGGCTCGCTTATGTGAAACTGTTTTACATTTCATTTTCAGTTTATTAAGCAAGAAAAGTCCGGTTAGGAGTTCAGCTTTAACACAAGCACACGTGAGACCCATTGCATTGCAAATGCTTGTTTTATAAGGTCTTGCTATTTAAGATTCAGAATTGAACCTGACACCTCAATACTCCAGAGTAAGAACTTACTATTTCCAAAGTGTCGACTCTTTCAACTATTTTCAAACTGCCCCAGAAGTTTGTTCACGTGATCCATGCAGATGTACCTTGTTTGTCATTCACCAGACATACCCAATTCATTTCACATATGGGATGTTGTTCATCATATAATTGTGTGGTCCAGTGACCGCTGCATTTGCTTTCCAAGTGCCTTGAGGTGTAGTGTGAAAGATTGTTTGTGAATTGCATACAATGGGACTAGTGAAATAGGGGCTTGCAGTCAGTGAATGGTGGGTAATCTTTGCTTTTGATCTTTGTACCTACTCGGAGAGCCAGTTTGGAAACCAAAATCAACTATGAAAAAGAATGTAAAACTATCCTCTACTGCCTTCCATTTTGTTTCCTTGTTTATTTCTCGCCTGTGCTTTTTTTTTTTTTCTTTTTTTTTTCTTGCCCCTATCTGTCCTTGCTGCCATAATCCCTCAGGAGCTGGAGACAGAGGTTGTGACCATCGAGCTCTCGAAACTAGCCTCCAGTGGCACCACCCCCTACTACCAATGAAGAAATGCACCATAAGATAAATGCAAATAGGTTCCTGCCTTCTCTCACTTGCTTTGAACTCTTACTTTTTTTTTTTTTTTTTTTTTTGATGTCTCCACAGAATCTGTATATTTGATGTCAAGAGACTGGAAGGACTGGAAGACTGTGGCTTCACCAGGGTGTGTGTGGTGACCTCCATACTTCCTGCAGTTCAAAATGCACCCAGCCTTTAATCAACAAAGTCTCAGGAATGCCAGATGGCTGAGCTATTTCTGTGTCCTGTGACTGTTTTCAATTAAATACGTTATTAAAATCTTGTAGACGTCTTGTATTTTCTTGTTTTTCCGCTATTGAACTCCAGAAAACACACTTGAAGGTAGGTTGGTGATTTATAGGGTTGGGTAATTTTTAAAAGGGAAAGGCAGCCCCTATTATTATTATTTTTTTCCTAGCACTTGTCCATCTGACTTGTGTTTTTTTTTTTTTTTCCCCCAAAACCCTGTTAAGTTTTGGCTGCCGTAATCAAACAAAAGCTCCAGTCTGCAAATTGCCCCCGACATCATTGATGTTCTAGATCAAGTACAAGTGAGTTCCACATCCTAATAATTTTTGCCCAGTCGGTGTAGAGGTTATTGCAGAATATTTTCCTTATCTTGTTCTTGGGTCACAGTTATCAGGCCACGTTTGCTGAAAATGACTTGCCCTAGCTTTAACTGCCCCTTGTAAATCAATGTTTGTGCTTTTGAGATGTATTGGTGTTTATATATCTTTTTCTATAACTCTTGTGCGGCCTAAATTGCTTTCTTGGTGGTTTGCTGCGTACTGCTAGTGCTTTTCACCATTAAAAATACCTATTAGATTGACGTGGCCTCAGTCGAGTCACATAGGACGAGGGCCTTTGACATTGAATTACAAGAAAAAGTGCATAGGAAAATCCACACAGTACAAGTGCAAACCGTTAAGGTTTATTTAAAATTCAAATCATTCCAAAAAGCAAAAATAGTTAGTTCAAATTAAAATGCTAATTTTCAAAATGCAAATAAATTGGAATCAGCATAATAGTGACTGAGCCCTGTGCTAGTTAAATGGCTAAGACCAGATACAGTCCTCGAAGAATACAAGAGTTGAGAACCCACTTAGGTAATTTTTTTAAATTAATGCTGAAAATGCTGGTCACAGAAAGGCAATAAATAGTCCTTCAAATTCTGATATTTTGTTCAAATCTGTTTATTGATTCCAAGCTTTAATAATGTTCTGAGGATAACATGAAAGAAAAGCTGACACATGTTTCGCCCCACGTGGTGAATTCACCCAGGGCTTTTTCAAGGCATCAGGTTACTCATCGATTTAGGTTCATTTTATAATTGTTGAAAATCTAGGTACAAAGTACAGAAATCCTGGGAATAATCCCGGAGTCGAAGTTGCGGTATCAGCAGCTGCAGCTTCGACTCCGGGACTATCCCCTGGATTTCTGTACTTTGTACCTAGATTTTCAACAATTATAAAATTAACCTAAATCAATGAGTAACCTAATGCCTTGAAAAAGCCCTAGGTGAATGCACCACGTGGGGCGAAACATGTGTCGGCTGTTCTTTTGTTATCCTCAGAACAATCTTAAAGCTTGGAATCAATAAACAGATTTGAACAAAATATCAGAATTTGATGGACTATTGCCTTTCTGTGACCAGCATTTTCGCATTATTTAAAAAAAATGACCTAAGTGGGTTCTCAACTCTTATATTCTTCAAGGACTATTTACTCTGGGGAAAACTGGTCCAAACCCCCACTTGATTACCCACTGTCTAAACTCATAATTTTGAGCATTTGTCAAGGTAGGGAGCATTGGATTTTGACTACTTATATAAGACCAGATACAGTCTAGCAGAAACTATAATAATGCTTTAGCAAGAAGACAGACCTGAAGTCAGCACAATTTAAAAGCAAGGACAAATCCTATTAAATCCATAAGTATAGTGCCAAAGAGACGTAGGCCCTCATTACGAATTGCCTGTCAAACTCTTCCCACCTTCAGACTGCCTGTGCTGCCTGAACCCCGCCGGCCCTATTAGGAATTCACCACAGGGCCGGCAGGTGAAAACAGCATAATTCAGGCAGTGGAATGCGCGAAGGGGCTGTGCATGGGGGCTCCTGCACTGCACATGCCAAGTGCATGGGCAGGGCAACCTCACCCCCCCCCCCCCCCCCCCCCCCCCCCCCCGCAGCCCCCTTGGCCCACATTCTGCCAGTCTTTCCTTGGCGGTGCAAACAGCCGTGCAAAGTCTGGTGGTATGGTGACTTGTAATCCCCAGGGCTGTGCTGCCGTGGAAGATGAAAACCACTGGGACTGGCTGCTGGCTTCAGTGGTCCAACCGTGGCGGCTCTGCCACAGTCATAATATGGTGGTCCCACTGCCAGCCTGTTGGCGGTGGGACTGCCACTGTGAGTCTGGCGGTCATGCAACCGTCAGACTCGTAATGAGGGCCATAATAAGTAGAAGTCTCAGTAAAGTCTCTTAAAATTAAATAAAAATGTAATAAGACCTGCCTGAAGTCTGCCCTTAAGGAGAGCAAACGAAAAGCCTGGGTCACAGCCCAAATACATCATGTTTTATACCTTTTCAAACAGAAAAAAAAATCCTACATTCAAGGTGATGTGAAACTAAAGATCATCCAACAGTAAAACAGAAAATACATCACATGGAAAAGAAGAACAAAATCCTGCATGAATAATAAGCAGTAACCTTTACCCTAAAAACTAGTGAATAGCACATAAACACACATTTGCAATTACATATGCAACCTCAGAGGAAATTGCCTTTAAAAAAAAAAAGTTATGGTTAAGCTATGATCTTTCCTTGAGGAACATCCAGAACAAGAAAAAAAAAAACATCAAATTTGTTACGCCAGATTAGGACTGTAAAACTGCTTGGACTAGGAATATTTCCATAAAATTCTGTTGCACACATTTTTATTTGGACCGCATAGACCGAAACCACATTATTAATGTGGAGTCTATGACAAATGACAGTGGATTTAAGGCCTAGTTATGTCTGTTATAAAAGCTTTGCTGTGTCACAGAAAGGACATTTCCATCAGTTGCAACTCATTCATGTTAAGTATACACACTTGGGGCCTTATTACGACCCTGGCAGTTTGAAGACCGCCATGGTCGTTGTGGCGGTCTGACCGCCACCAAAGGGGTGGTGCGACTGCTTTATGAAGGTGGTATTGTGGTAGTTGTGCCACGATCGGACCACCAGGAGGGACTGGCGGTTCTAATCCTTAATCCCTGGGGATTAAGGCCCCCCCCCCCCCCCCCCCCCGGCTTTTACATGGCAGTAGCACCTGCACTGCTTATGCACTTGGCATGGGCCCCCATGGCCAGCCCCCTCGCGCTGTTCACTTTGGAGGCAGTGAACAGTGCGATGAGCGCTGGTGCACCCTACACACTGCAGCATTGCCGATGGCTCAATTATGAGCTGGCATCAATGTTGTTGGCTGTTTCCCACTGGGCCAGCAGGAAACTCTTTATGGGGACTGCGGGAAGGCGGCTTCACTGACGTCAACCTGACCATGGGAGTTTTGTGGACAGCCTTTTCCATCCGCCAAACTCATAATGATCCCCTAAATCTGTTAAATTCACTTCTGCAGTCTCCCAAACCGGGTTATGAGGTCTTCCCATTGGAACTGGATTGCTAAGAATGCCATTGGATAGTATGGTTGAACGGGTATTTTCAGTTGGCTTATGTGGGATATGCTGGACCATGTGTATTAAGTTTTGAATGGAGTGGTGAAACATAGCATGCCTAATGCTGTTGCACATAGGGTGTAGAAGACAGTATATGAATAGAAACAGTTACACATGGAGGTACTGAGCTTTAGGGTGAACTTTATTAAATGTTGAACCTTTTTCCTATTGATATGCATCATTTCAGTCCTAAACATCAAAGGAGCCATCATAATGGAGGTAATTTTACCCTACTGAGCCACATAGGATTGACCGGATCAGCCGGTTCATGGTGGCCATTAGCGAGTCAGGAAAAGGGAGGAAGGCAGAAGTTTGGGCCGAAGGACCGTTTCTTGCCCAAATAGGAAAGACGCCAGTAAGCTCCCTGCCGTGTTCCTGGATGCAAGGGTGGAGAGTTTAAATAGGTTTTGAGGAGGTGGAAGGGGGCTAAAGCCTATGCCCATGATGCACCTGGTTGTCCCTCCAATAGGCAAGTGCAGTTTTTTTGTGTGGGGAAGAGGGAAAAGCTTGCTGAAATTCTGTAAGAGTTTGTGGTGAAGGAAAAAACACATGGAATGAACAGAAGCCGTGAATGCTTTGCTGCTTGGAAGACCAGCATTGGCAAAGCCAATAGGTCTTGCCTATTAGAGAGCTGTTGGCTTTCTCAGTGTCTTTTAGCTATATATCCATACACACATGGATGCATTTTTGTAGCTGGCAGGGCAGGAGGCAACACTGAGGGAGTGAGGAGGTGTGTGTGGCAACATTGACAAAGGGGAGTGGAGTGAAGTTTTGTTTGGGGCGGGAGAGTGCAGTTCAGTGACGGCAGGCATTGGTGTTGTCATGCCACATGTTTATTTTGGTTATTGTGGGTTGGGAGGTAACACAGAGGTTAATTCTCTTAGGCTATATGGACAATGGATGGTGTGAGGGGCAGGGGTAAGCAATAGCACAGACAACAGTGGAAGGAGGAAGGGCAGATGGGGACAAGCTGTGACATGGACAACAACAAAGGGAGGGAAGGTGAATGGGGTGTAAGTAACATGGAGGGCGGACAGCAGCACAGATAAGGAAGGGGGAGGCAAGTGGGAGGTGTGCACAAGGGAGCTAGCTGAAGAAGACACACTGGTAGAGTGCTTAAACAAATAGTAAAGACATAGCACCTAAAAAATGAGCAATAGAAGTAATGTTTCTAGGCTCCAGGGAAGAGAAAAACACAGGAAGAGCAAGAAGCCCTGTGACTGCTGACCAAAATGAAGTAAGCAAACGAGAGCAACCATAATGCTGAGCAATGGGTGTGCTCTAAGCTCACTGTTTGAAAACAAGTTACCGAAGAGGCAGCACATTCGTAGATAGGGTGAGCCCTAAAAAAGCCCTAAAAAACAGCAGCCATCAAGAAACTGAATCCACGGTCTACCGAGCCAGTACTAATAAATGGTAATCTCTCCCAAAGTAACTGTGCAAACAGTTATAAATTGTAGCAACGGTTTACAAAGAAATAAGCAATTAATTATTGTAATTAAATAACTGCATTTAAAGTGCTGGCTACACTTTTGTTTGCTTTCTAGGTTGGAAGAATTTCACAGAGATTGGTTTCAATATAGAAAGTCTCAATTTACCTTTGTCCGTGTGCCATAAGTAGTATAGCAGTCACCAGAGAAAATAAGTAACATGTTGTGGGAATTAAACCAATAAAATAACATGCAGTTAAAAGTAAAGGTTTTATGGCACACATGTTTTATGTCAAACATATACTCTGATTTAGTGTGGACATCCAGTATTGTTTTAAGAAATAATTACACAAAAAGAGAATTGAGAGGGGGAGGTGGGAAAGACTCATATTAGGCCTACTAGTAAAGGCCTGTGGTGAGACTGGATGTTGGGATATGATTGGGTGAGGATTCTTGGTCTAAGAAGTAGTGTCTTTTGAACTGGTGTTGAATCCAGATGCCACTGTGATTCTTTGCACACTGGAGGTAAGAGCTCAAGCTATGCAGAGGTGTGCATCAAGGCTGACAGCAAAATTACTGTACTTAAAAGTAGTTAAGCTACAACTCCGTTTATATGCCCAACTTGAAGATATCGGTTACCTAGTGTTAAAGCAACTGGTGAGAAAAAATCCAAGTAGCTATGTTATGGCTGTCTCTTCTCCTGACTGAGACTGGGACCAGTGTGACATCACTAACCAGGTGACAGCAAGGGTATAATAAAGAAGCAATAGGTGATCCACGGGAAAAAGACACAAACTGCACAATACTTTTTTTTTTTTCTCTCCCCTTCCCACCCTCCATTTTTTTGTGTGGATTTGCCAGGTGTGTGATCCTCTTCTGATGTCTTGCTGTGGCTTTGTTGGACCTGGTTACCCTACGTCTGCATCCTCCAACCCTGGGCACGCTGCTGAGAGAGCTGATACGTCTGATGTTGCCTTCAGTCCAGTCCGGCCTAAGTGACCGGTGCCATGTTAAATACAAGAGCAAATGTGGGCAGAAAAAAAATGGAGTCCATTGAGATGCTGTTGAATACGAATAGTCTCTTGCCCAGTGAGCTGAAAGTATTGTTTGCTATTTGTACCAGAATTACTAAAGTTTTATACTGGTCACTAGAAAGTCCACAGCACTCATCATGTCCACTGACGACATTTGAGACATCTGAACCAAGGAGAAACGCTGACCCGCATCCTGCTCAACCTCTCCGCTGCCTTTGAGACTGTCTCCCACAGCACCCTAATCTGAAGGCTCTGTGAGTTTTGCATACAAGGTTCTGCTCTCCAATGGACCTGGTCCTTTCTCATGGGAAGAACCCAAAGGGTCAGGCTGCCACCGTTCACATCCGAGACGAAGAAGCTGATTTGGGGTGTCCCACAGGGATCGTCCCTCTGCCTCACTCATTTGAACATATACATGACACCACTCACCAACATCAACTGATCACAACATATCACTGTCCTCTCCTATGCAAATGACACCCAACACATCCTCTCCCTGATGGACAAGACAAACACCACCAGACCCAACGTCACCAACTGCACGACCATGGTAGCAGACAGGATGTGAACCAACTGTCTTAAGGACAGCGCTGACAAGACAGAAGTACTGGTCTTCAGCAACAAGATCACCCCATGGGATTCCACATGGTTGCCATCAGAGCCAGAACCAATACGTGCAGACCAGGCAAGAAATCTAGGAACCATCCTAAATTACAAACTCAAGTCAACGTAGTGTGTACCTCGTGCTTTCACATCCAACGAAACCTCTTCAAATTGTTGTCCCAGAACATCAGAGAGACTGTCACACAAGCACTCATCACCAGCAGGCTGGACCATGGCAACATTCCCTAATGTGAAAGCGACTCCTACACAGACTCCAGACCATCCACACAAGACTCATACTTGACCTCCCATGCCATACCCACATCACTCTGCACTTCGGGAAGTTTGATTGGATTCCACATTCAAAAGCGCAGCCCATTCAAAATTTTCATGCATGCATACAAAACCTTATACAGCACAGGACCAGAATACTTGAACAGCCATGTACACTTTCCCCCCAACCACCAGACAACTTCTCTCTCTCTCTCACACTCTCTTTGATGATTTGTGCACTATACAAACCAACATAACATTTCAAAAGCTATACTGTTGCCTGGATATTATACATTACTGTATGTTACACACGTGCTAGCCTGAAGCTAACAACCTACATCAAAAACAGGTGCTACGCTTAAGCTTTGACTTCGCTACACCTGAAATTCAAACCCTGAACCGGAGGTGATTGGTGAGGTTGCAGTAGCACCGCGCCTTTGATTCCTATAAAGCAATTCAAATCACAAGGCTTGCATAGTTGCCCTAGAGCCTGAGAACTGTTTAAACAAACTATCACAACCACATAGAATCACATTAAGAGGCGTGATGATGTGACTTGTGAGAAGAGATGGAGAAACGGGGGGCTATGTATAGAGAAATAACACTGAGATGAGACTGAAAGAAACCGAGGTGCCAATCAAAGATTACATGTAGGAACATTCAAAGTGACAAGATGAGGAGACTGGAGACTTTAGAGGCATTTAAAGAACACTGAAAAGAATATGATCTGGGAGGATTTGATGTAAGTGAAAGAGGCGTAACTAAGAATATAACAATGTGGATCGAGAGTGTAGTTAAAGATTCAGCGAGGAGATAGGAGCAATATTCATGCTGTGAGAAGATGAGAGAAATGGATATTAGTTATGTGCAAAGGAAGCAAGGGCACATTTTATTTTAAAGTGTATAGGTATGTGCAATAGAGGAGGCATGGGCTTAGCAAGAACGATCATGCCGTAGTTAGCCACTAAAGAATACAATAGGAAAACACAGGAGGAAAGGGAATGGACGGGGGCAAGAATGGGAAACAAAACGGAAGAAAATACTTTCAGTTTTGGATGGGTTAAATGGAGAGAATGACATGACATCGAAGACTGGCAAAAGAGAGACAGATGGAGTCATTCAGTGAAGAATCATTTTGGAGAAAATGAAAATCCTAGAGTCATTTAAGGTAGTATTACCAGGATATCTCAAGAGAAGAAACGTGGGCGTTAACCCCTTCGCTGCCAAGCCTCCACTTTCCCCCCCTCAGGTGCCAAGACTGTTTTTTGGGCTATTTGAGGTAGTTTGCGCTTGGTCTCTTATACCTTTTTGTCCACATAAGCTGCCCATTCCAATTTTGCATCTTTTTTCCCCCAACATCCTAGGGATTCTAGAAGTACCCAGAGTTTGTGGGTTCCCCTGGTGGAGACCAAGAAATTAGCCAAAACACAGCTAAACTTTTGTTTAAAAAAAAAATGGGGAAAAAGGACTGCAGAAAAAAGCATGTGTTTTTTTCCCCCTGAAAATGGCATCAACAAAGGGTTTGTGGTGCTAAAATTACCATCTTCCCAGAATCAGGAACAGGCAGACTTTAATCAGAAAACCACATTTTTCAACATAATTTTGGCATTTTACTGGGACATACCCCATTTTTACTTTGTTTTTTTTTGTGTGCTTTTAGCCTCCTTCCAGTTAGTGACAGAAATGAGTGTGAAACCAATGCTGGATCCCAGATGGCTAAACATTTCTGAAAAGTAGACAAAATTCTGAATTCAGCAGGGGTCATTTGTGTAGATCCTTCAAGGTTTTCATGCAGAAAGTAATGGCTAAAATAAAAAATAAATGAAATTGAGGTGAAAAAAGAGCCATTTCTGTCCACGTTTTCTTCTATAACTTTTTTCAGCTATGGCAGATTTTTTAAAGCAATCTACCATTACGTCTGCTGGACTCCTCTGGTTGCGAGGTTATATAGGGCTTGTAGGTTCGTCGAGAACCCTAGGTACCCACAGCCAATAAAAGAGCTTCACGTTGCAATGGGTTTTCATTGTATACCGGGTATACAGGAATTCATTTGGTGAAATATAGAGTGAAAATAGGTATCAAGGAAACCTTTGTATTTCCAAAATGGGCACAAGATAAGGTGTGAGAAGCAGTGGTTATTTGCACATCTCTGAATTCCGGGGTCCCCATACTAGCATATGAATTATAGGGCATTTCTCAAATAGACATCTTTTTTACACACTGTCTTACATTAGGAAGGAAAAAAACATAAAGAAAAACAAGAGGGCAATAACACTTGTTCTTCTATTCTGTGTTCCCACAATTCTCCCAATAAAAATGGTACCTCACTTGTGTGGGTAGGCCTAGTGCCCGCAACAGAAAATGCAACATGGACACATCACATTTTTACATTGAAATCTTATGTGTTTTTTTAAAAGTGCCTAGCTGTGGATTTTGGCTTTTAACTCAGCCGGCATCTCTGGAAACATACCAAACCTGTGCATTTTTTAAACCTAGACACGTAGGGGAATCCAGGATGGGGTGACTTGTGGGGCTCTCACCAGGTTATGTTACCTAGAATCCTTTGCAAACCTCAAGATTTGCCAACAAAAACACTTTTCCCTCACATTTCAGTGCTGCAAATTTCTGGAATCTGAGGGGAGCCACAAATTTCCTTCCACCCAACATTCCACCCAAAGTCTCCAGATAAAAATAGTACTTCACTTGTGTGGGTAGGACTAGTGCTGTAACAGGAAATGCCCCATAACACAACGTGGACACATCACATTTTCCCAAAGAAAACTGACTTGTTTTTTGCAAAGTGCCTAGCTGTGGATTTTGGCCTCTAGCTCAGACGGCACCTAGGAAAATCTAGCAAACCTGGCCATTTCTAAAAACTAGACACCTAGGGGAACCCAGGATGAGGTAACTTGTGGCACTCTCACAAGGTTCTGTTACCCAGAATCATTAGCAAACCTCAAAATTTGTCAAAAAAACACTTTCTCCTCACATTTCGGTGCTGCAAAGTTCTGGAATCTGAGGGGAATCCATAAACTTCCTTCTACCCAACATTCCCCTGTGTCTCCCGATAAAAATGGTACCACACATGTGTGGGTACGCCTAGTGCCCGTGACAGGAAATGCCCCAAAACACTACATGGACACATCAAAATTATCAATAACAAAACTACCTATTTGCTTTTTTTGGTCCTTGGCTCAGCAACCATCTAGGAAAACATACTAAGCCCAGACATTTCTGTAAACTAGACACCAAAGGAGTCCAGGAAGATGTGACTTGTTTGGATTCCCCAGTGTTTTCTTACTTAGAATCCTCAGCAAACCTCAAATTTAGCACACAAAAAATCAAATTGTTGCCACATATCTGTGCAGGATCACCGCACTGCACAAATTACCTACCACCCAACGTTCCCCCTCAGTCTCTCGATAAAATAAAAATGATACTTCACTTGTGTAGGTGGGCCAAGTGCTTGTGACAGGAAAGAGCCAAAACATGTCGAAATGGAGGGGGAACCAAATCGGGTCCAAAAGGACAGTTTGAAAAAAAAAAAACCTTTTAGGCTGGCAAGTGGGGCAGAATTTGTATCGGTATTGATGCAATAATGCTGGGTGGAAGGAATGTTGTGGATTCCTGCAGATTCCGGAAGGTTGCATCACAAAAATGTGGGGAAAAATGTGTGATTTCAAGCAAAGTTTGAGGTTTGGTGGGCATTGTGGGTAAGAAAATGGTGCGGGGTACATGTGAAGCACACCACCCTGGACTCTCCCAGATGTTTAGTTTTCAGATGTTTATAGTTCTCGTAGATTTTTCTACTTGGCAGCATCCAAAAAGTGTAGCCCTCACCATTCCAAGTGGGAGGATTTGAGTTAGCCAAGCTCTCATGGCCCAAATGTAAAACTAAAAACCAAAATAATCAAATGTTGTCCTCTTGCTTGTCATTAGGATAAGATCTTTTAGTGTGTGAGGGGAGCTAAAAGACTGTTACCCCCTTCAGTCGGGTGGGGGCATAACCATGCCCATACTGGTTGGTAGCCACCACCCGCCATTTTTTACATTTTGTTTAATTCCCTGGCATCTAGTAGGCTTACTGCCCCCTCTCCAACCCCCCGGGGAGTGGATCGTGGGTACATGCCACAGCTGCCCACCAGTGGGCAGAACAACTTTGTCCCCATTTATTTTGGGGTGGGGGTATGGCCATACCCCTACCTTCATTGTTCTGAAAAAATTCTTCCCTGGTGTCAAGTGTGCTTTCTGCCCCCCCATGGGGTTAGATGGTCCTTGCCAAGACAGGCCGATTTGCCCCCGAGGGCGGCAGAAATGGCCAACAGTAATGTGTTTCCATGGGGAGCGATCCTTGCCCAAGGGGCTGCCCCCCCCAAAATAAAACACACACACAGACACACACTAATCCCTGGTGCCTAAGTGGGCAGATTGGCCTAATAAAAGTAGGCTGATCTGCCCCCAAGGGGGGCAGAAATGGTGTAAAGTAAATTTGCCCCCAAGGGGAACGACCCATGTCTAAGGGGTCGCTTCCCGTGCGTGAAATAGGCGCAAAAAAAAGCCCTGGTGACTAGTGGTTGCTGCCCCCCCTTGGGGGCAACTTGGGCTAAGAAAATAGGCAGATCTGCCCCCAAGGTGGGCAGAAATGGCCTAAAATAAAATTGTCCTCCAGGGGAGTGACCCTTGCATAAGGGGTCGCTCCCCATCTTAAAAAAAAAAAAAAGAATCCCTGGTGCAGAGGCCGATCTGCCTCCAAGGAGGACAGAAATGGCCTAAAATAAATTTACCCCGAGAGGAGTGACCCTTGTGTGAAATTGGCATTTAAAAAAAAAAAAAAAAACGGTGTTTAGTGGTTTCTGCCCCCCTTGGGGCAGATTGGCCTAATAAAATTAGGCAGAACTGCCCCCAAGGGGGGTAGAGATGGCCTAAAATAAATTTGGCACCCAGGTAAGCAACTCTTGTCTAAGGGGCCGCCCCCTCCTGTAAAAAAATTAAATAAAAAACGTTTCCCTGGTGCCTAGTGTTTTCAGCCCCCATGGGGGGGCGGATCAGTCGAATTAAAATAGGCTGATCTGCCCCCAACTGCAGAAATGGCCTAAAAATAAAATGCCCCCCTTGGAGAGCGGCCTTGCCCAATTACTAAAAGTAAACAAACTCCCTGGTGTCTAGTGGGCATTCCTGCCGCACAATCACTGTGTGATCGTGTTGCAGGAATTCTCAGAAAGACAGGAAAAGAAAAGCCTTTCCTTTCATTTGATGTTTCTCTGATCTCCCTCCCTCCCCCTCGATTGGAAGAGAAATGCAAGCATATCTCTTCCACTTTCAGCACGATGGGGGCGACCTCTGAGGAAGTCAGCATGCGATTGCATGCTGATGTCATCAGACGTCACGGGGGAGGCACGGAGGTGGAAGGGGAAGCGATTTCCCCCTTCTATCCCTGCCCAGGGGAGGGGGGTGGGAGGCCCACAGCGGAGCTCTAGGGCTCCCCCCGTAGGCCAGGTGCAGGATGAGCTGGTTATGTCCTTGGCACCTGAGCGCAGTGACCAAGGACGTAACCAGCTCATCCAAGGCACCCATGGGGTTAAAGGAAATGGTGTAAACAGAGAAAACTGAAAGTGCAGTGCCAGAAATTCACAGAATGAAGGAGAAACCCAGAATAAAATAATCCTGTCACATAACGCATATGGATCAAGAAGGCAAGAGGAAATTAGGAGAGAGAATGTTTTAGTTTGAGAAGCCAAAGTTGGAGATTAGCCACTAGATGGAAGAATAGGTTCTTTGGAGTGAGCAGAGTGAACTCAAGGCAGCAGTGGGCAAAAGAGACAGTTGACATCTAGGTAGGAACATGGTGTTAAAGGCGAGTCAGCCAGGGTGATGAGCCATAAGGGGAAAATTAGATGGCTCAATATTTAGAGGGTGAGTTAAGGTTAAGAGAGGGGTTTAGCAGTTTGAAAATAGCATGTTGTAACTAACTTAGGAAATATCAGTAGCAAGGTCTCCAAGAGGGGAACCAGTTGGAAAAGTAAGCAATTAGGGCGAAAGGAAAAGAGTTTGGGATGGCAAGACGGGGGCTCGCTCAATGAAGACAACCTAGTATGTGAGAATTTAAGGGGTATTGATGGTAAGGATGGAGGTGTGAGATAAGGAGATACAAAGGATGGTGATGAAGAAAGAAGGACAGATCTTGCCAATCTTTAAGGCAAGAAAAGTAACAAAGTCCAAAACAGTTAAGGTAGAATGAGGAGCTGATTAAGGAGAGGATGCCCAGGATGAGGTGAGAACACTGCTATTTTGCAAGAACAAATGTTTTAGCAGAAGAGTTGAGATGAGACAGACGTGAGTTCTTCTAAATTCGTTCATAGCTGCAGAGAGCATTTCAGGTAAAGAAGAGTGTTAGGGTAGGCTATGGTGAGCTACGAGAAGAAGTGAATGAGATAAATGGATGGGAAGTATCCTTTGTAGAAGAAACAGCATTGCAAAGACGGTAGGAAACAGAGTCCAGGTGAATAGGTGGTAGAGAGCCAGAGGAGGGGAGATAAGGGAATGGAAGCAGCAAGGGAAGCCATTTTCACAGCAAGAAACATTTTGTTAATAAATAAATGTTATTGCATTTTGGCAATTGGTAGATAGGAATGCATCGTAACATAGCAGGTCATAGCTATAAATAAATCATTGGTACTGTTGAAAGCATGAGGAGCCTCACATCACAGAAAACTAAACATTTATACATCCTGTAATGTTGAAACAACTGTTATAGTGATGCTTCAAATTGTTACTGCCATGGGCCCCAATTTCTCTTATGTAATTTCAGGCAGTCCCTAGCCTGGCAGATTGGTCTATCTGTCTCAGACATTCTTCCAATGGGAGTATCTGAACTGATTTCCATTGTCTAGGCATGTCTCTCTTTGCTAGTAAAAATCACATCCATATTATTACCTTCTTACCACATGCGCCATCCGTGTTCTCCATAGTGTCTGGGAGGGCTGCCATAGGTGTTAGGTTTTAGTACTATTTCTAGAGTATGTGAGCCACTTTGCCAATATGTTTGCATTACCCTGCACATCTGGACTACATGAAAGAAAACCCATATTCACTGCGACACCTGAGGTAACTAGGGGATTTGGCCCTACCCTAAGAAAGTCGCTTTGCTGTGTATTACATTCTGTGGAGATACTGGAATTTAATTGTGTAGTTTTAATGATCTAGCTAGTTCTCATGAATAATTTTCACTTACATACACTCATATTCTTCCAATTGCCCTAGGTCTTATTCTTACTGTAGTAGTAGCTGTACCGATTGATCCATTATTAATTATTATTAAATGTAGGAAATTCCTCACTCCTTGCCCCACACACCCAAACCCAGTTCCCCTCTGGTACTTATTGTGGATTGCAGTGGATTGAATTTCGGGAGGTTTGATAAGTCTCTCAAGGAAATATTTTGTTCAGATATGTTGTACGTATGGCAAAACGGTGTACTTAGCAAGAGTGTCAGATTGAATGTATGACATAAACCAGACGGGTTAAAGAGATGTACAAAGGGGCTGTGTTTTATGACGAGAAGAGCAGGCGCTGAGAGGGAGTTGGAGTCGCTAAGAGATAATGGTGTTGGATGGAGGGGGAATTAGGGCCACCAGGCTGTTGCAAAAATCTGATCTTCTAAGTGCAAGTCAATTTATTCATGATTTGGTAACATAGAATGCAAGAGATTAACTTATTATCCATATGTTGAGAACTTAAAAGTGAGCTAGAGAGGCAATGGCATAAATAAATGAGTCCATACACGTGGAAGGGATGAATATCACTTCATGGTTTCCATCTGAAAAGGCCAGCGTCAAATGTCAGCAGGGAAGTAGATGGAACTGTATGGATGGGAGAGTGCAAGTGAAGGAGGAAAGAACAATATCTCAGGTTTAAAACATAAACCATGATATCGTAGGCCCATCCAGTGGTGATTGAGGGGTGAGGATGTAGTAGAAAAGTGTGTGTTTTCACCATAGAGATGGTAGAATGACCCAAAAGAGAAGGTATTGCATCACAAAGAAATGTGATGTAGAAAGAGATGAGTGAACACAAGCAGCCTTGACGAATGTAGGTTGGTGACAAAAGATTATCCTTCTACATTACAGGAAAAGAGGGTTCAGAGAGATATGATGAGGGGCAAAGTCTATGATGCCAGTGCGCTAGAGAGAGACAAGTAACATGGGGTGGGGCAGAGTACTGTATGCTGTGGATATAGATCAATGAGTACGAGGATGTATAAGAAATGGTTTTGATGATCCAAGGGTGTAAGGTTGGCTACATGACAGCTGAGTGGACTACAGCATAGTTGAAATGTCTTGTGTACGTTTCTAGAATAGAATTGTATATAAAATGGTTCAAAACTAGTTGTTTCAATACCTTGTAGAAAACAAGCATTGGGAAAGCCACAAGATCTTGTTGCTGGACTGTAGAATGGCAGAGGCACTTTTCTAGTTTTTTTTTGTAATTGACCGATCTAAGATGGGGGCACCACTTCAATTATCAATAAAAAATAAGGAATTTTCAGTGTGCAAAAGTGCTTTTATTTGAAGCAGGGAAGAAGCACTGGACACAAGAACGAGTGCAACAAGGATCACAGGGGGACAATGGGTGTTTGGGAGAATAAAATCAAGGAAATAGCAGGAAAACACATGCACTCTCATTGAGTGCGTAGTAAAAAGTAAAAAAAAGTAGTTCGCTAAAAGTGAGCGGTTGAAGAATATAAGCAAACCAAACAAAAGGATGGTAAAGAGGCTGTGCTTCACGGGAGGGGCAATAATAAGATGGGATAAGGCAACCCATTTAACAAGAAGCAAGCAAATACGAGTGGCAATAAAGCCAACCAGTGGTAAGCAATGGATGGCTTCTAAGCCCCCCTGTAAGTTCTTGGCAAGTCATCAATAAGTCTTTCGCAAACAGCTTATACTGGATACTGAAAGGAGGAAGGGCAGGCAGTCTTTTTGGGTCTGTGTTGGCCCAAAATATTTGATTTCACTAAAATATTTATAATGCGCTTACATATAGGGATTTAAGCCACTTTTCTTAATCCACTGGTCTGTTGTGTCACTCACATTTTGATTCCAGCCACTACACCATACAGCATAGGGCAATGGTTACTTAATGCACTGGTTAACTTCACTTTGAGAGACTGCATTTTGTCATTGCTAGAAGCACATCCTTACACAAGATAGTTCCCTTCAGTGCCAGTGTTTTTGTGTTTTTGTTTTCATTTTATAATTATTTTAGGGTTGCCTTTTAGAGCCTGATGTGATAGCAGAATATGTCTGATGCACATTACATCTTTATCATATCCCATCTCCTGCCATTGCTGTTCTAAATTACTTTTGAACGTTTTTTTTATTTTCTGACTACTGCTATTTCATAGCAAAGTAGATTGTGTCATTTGAAACTGTTTTTTATCCTCTCGATTCTTTTCTTCTTTCCTTCCATCATTCGTTCCTTCCTTCCTCCATTCTTTTATTCCTTCTTTCTTTCACCTTATTTTCTGCTGTCTTTCATTCTTGACGTCTTGCCTACTTTCTTTATTTCTCTTGTTTCTTTCTTTTTTCTTTCCCTCTTTCTTTCTTTCCCTCTTTTTGGCTTCCCTTTCCCCTTTTCTTTTGTCCTTATTTCTTCCTTTCCACCTTCCTTCCTTCTGTGGTAAACAGAGTTACATTTTTTGATTCATCAGTGAGACAAGCATGATGGTACGGTGAGGTCACGCCTAACGTCATGAAGAACTTGGCCATTTCATCAACGCAATCATCTCTTGATATCAGGAAGGGGAAACTTATCCTTTATAATTTCTCTTTTACAATGACGCAAATCTCTGCATAATCTAATGTCTCCGGAAGCTTTTGCGGTCACAACCAGTGACGTGAGCAACCTGACCGCTTCCACAGGCTCAATAATTTCTTCTTGTTTCAAGCTCAACTTCCACTGCTGGGTGAAGATTGATAGAGATACTCGTAATTTTAGCAAGAAACTGGAGTTGCATTATCCTTCAAAACAATGTGGTCCACCTATCACTTTATACATCCTCCTACTTTGTCTGAAAAAACTGTTGGAAACTCTTGGCGAAGAATGTCTGATACATCATCCACGTTTCTGACTTGAACATGTGGATCATAATTGGGATCTAAAAAGATTCCCAGACATTTTTGGTGTGGCCAACTGAGAATAGAATCTCCTTTGACTGATACAAATACTTTTACAGACGCATTACTACCCTTAAAGTTGACTTCAAAATACCCTACACATTCTATGGCCTTTCCACCACAGCTATATTGTCTTACATCAGCTTCATGAAGAATGAGGTTCCTGTCAAAAAGTCTGAAAAAATATTCATCCGACACCAGAGTCAACCTAACTCCAGAGTTCACCATCATGGACACATTGACTCCATTAACACAAAAAAAATCTGAAAGGTGTTTTCATTTTACACTAGACACACATTTAACATCATTCACTATTTGTAAAATGATGAAATTCTACTTATTGATTTTTTTAGTGTAGATAGACTTACAACATTTGGCAAAATGCCCTTTCTTCCCACATGGCCTGCAAGTGATGTACAACGCAGGGCACCGTTTACTACTGGCCAAATGATTTGGATTGCCTCACTAATAACATAACGTATTCTTGGTGGTGTGAGATTGTTTTATCTTCAACCCAGCACTTATTTGAACAGCAGACACCCTTCTTTAGATTTTTTAAATTCTTGAATACAATTTTCCGAATGTTCAATTTGTTTGGCTATTGTAATGACTTCAGTGAGACTGGGGTCATTCTTGATCCAAAATTCTTCCTGCACCTTATCGATCCTACATTCCAACATGAATTGATTCTTTATTCTCTCTTCTGTATTGTCTCCAAAATTACCCACCTCTGCTAGTTTCTGTAGAGCAGTAACAAAGTCCTTTTCTGATTCCCTTTCATCCTGTTTCATTTTTCCAAAATAATAACGTTGTAATATGATAGAGATTCTCAGAAGAAAATGAAAGTTGAGTTTTTTTCAGAGCAGAATCGAAATCATTCAAATAGTCACCACCTCCCTCTCCAATTAGCTCCAGTAAGTTTATATACATTTTTTTACCGTCAGCCCCAGAATATTGAAACAGCATGGACGTTTTCTTTTTGGGGGCTAGATTTGGTCCACATACTTTGAAGTAATTTACAAAAACATTTTTCCACTTTGACCATGGAAGAAGAGGATCTCCTGGGTTTGAGAGAAAACAATGGTGGCGGAGAAATATGTAGCACTTTGAATGAAAGTAACAATATCAATTATAATGCACACAAAATAAAAATACATACACATATACATACATATCTCTATATACAATTATTTTAGAACTCAATTAAGTACACAAAGTCCCCCTGCAAAGAAAGTATGTGATTTTATATACTACCAGATAACAATACAATAGACAACACTAGATAATAGGGGTCCTAAATTTTAGGAGAAAGAAACCTCACACACCCAAAGGGGGTCTCTTTGCCGGAGATCTTTTCTCAATGATGCCCAGACCCCAAGAGTGAGTTTGGAAGAGAAGAAAACTAGGAGAGTCACACTACAGGATAAAATTGGCTCACAATCCCAAAACCGAAAGTAGATTTATTAATCTATATGAGGGGTTGAGGCCAAGATTAAAAAACGATCAGGAGAGTGACACAGAGACAATGGTGTGACACTCTATCCAAAAAGTCTTAAGAAGAAGGGGAAAGGGAACTTCCAACCATCCCTAACAGAGGGTCAACATGTTTTGCGTCTCTACGGTCCAGACGGATCCAATGACGCTTCTTCAGGATCTAATGACTCCATACTTCTCCTATAAGTAAGCTGTAAAGACTACTGACATCTGAAATTATCAGTTATAATGTATCCAATCACTTACACTGGTCCGACTGTACTATTCCTAAAAGTCGCCACTCCCTGTCAAGGAACGTACTTCATGGGACCACATCGGGCAATGGCCGGGCGCAAAACACTTTCAGAGCGCTCCTAGCTATCACGGGGAACCTACCCGAGGCCGTGCTCCTGAATCACGGGGTGCCCGTCAGACATTGCAGCGCCGGTCTGACGAGGAGCAACTCCGATGATGAAGCATGACACCCAGTTGGGTGTGTGAGGTTTCTTGCTCCTAAAATTTAGGACCCCTGTGTATCCCTTGGCTCACCTTTATTTTTCTTTTTGAACAGTGTATTCGGTTTATTTTTACATTATTAGCATCGGGAGGATATACACTGGACCATTATCCCTCCCTATCCCTCCGTTTATTGTTCAACACTAGATAATAGACACCAGGTATATGAAAGTATTTAGTTGCTTGTAGTCTTTTTTTGTTTCTTTAGCACATTAGGTACTAGCCTTTACTTGTGATGATAGTCTGTTGTTGCTGCTTATCCAGGAAGTAGACATTGTCATGTAACACAGGAAGGAAGAAATAAATGAAAGGCTGCCGGAAGTTACCAACAAAGAAATTAAGTCTTCGCCAGCATACTATGAATGGAGATGAACTTTAAAGCGCTGGAATAAAATGTGGAGTTTTGGAGAAGAAGCGCCATGGAACAGATGTAGGAACTGGGGTGAGTTCAATGAGCACAGAGCATGAGAGGAGGAACGCATGACAAAATATTGATCCAGGCTGTTCTATTTTGGACCACAAGAAAAACAGCTGTGCAATAGAATTCAACAAAGCGTGTGCCGAACTACCAGGCATACAAAAGTAAACCTCTGCAAAGTGAAAGATTGCAGATTATGTCACATAATCCAAAGTCTATTCAGTGATGGAGCAGGAGAATAGCAGCCAGACTGTGAATTATAGGCCAACAGAGTGCATGCAGAGCAGCCGGGCGTTCAATAGTAAACCAGGGCGAACAGCAGAATTAAATAGAGGGAAATCAAAGATAAAGTGTTACATGCATTCAGAGCCTGTCTCTCCCTTATCCCTGCCAACCCCTCCCGATAGATCAAACCACATGACTCGGTAGAGAGTCTAATGTGGAAGTCAAACCATAGCACTCCCACCATTTACCCCAAATCTTAGGAAACTTTACAGGGCAATGTAAATTGGCTCCTCCTGTTTAACACACCAGTCCATTCAGCACACCATTGTTTCAGTGTTGGTGGGGAAGGTGGTTTCCATGTGTGGGATATGTATCTTTTGGCCACCAGAGTCACCAGTCCTATTAACACTATCTCCACGAGACCCAAGCTTGCCCAGCAGTGCCACCTGTGGAATCAATTGTACAGAAATTTCCAGGACAGCTGAGAAGGTAGCTACACCCCAGGACCAGTACGGGGCAATCTGTGGGCATAGCCATATCATATCATATGAAAGGAATCAGCCACCGGGGACTGGCAGCAGGCACATCTACGGTCAGTGAGGATCTTCGCAAAACCCAGTCTCTAGGAAGTTATATAAGTTTGGTGAAGGTAATGCAGTTGGATCAACCTTAGCCAGGCTAAATCACCAACTCCCTGGCAGCCATACAAGCCTTCTGCCATTCAGCCTCAACCAGATCCTCGATCCATCCCTCCCACCTGTGTCGCATTGCCCACACGATATAGCTGGGAGATCCCACCCTTACCCAACTTCCCCATTAACAATCAGGCCATTATGAGGCTAAAGTCTGGGAGATCACATAGCTCCCCACTGTATGAATCAAGAGCATGGTACACTTGCAAGTATTGATGAAACTGAGTATGGAGAGAGAGAACTGGGTCCACAGTTCAGCAAAGGAATACCTGGTGGATTCACTCCAAACGTCAGCAAATGTGGAGATTTCGATAAGTCCCAATGAGTGAACCCCTGAAGTTGTGTCATCTGTTCCAGCTACGCTTCCACATGTCTGTCCCGTCAGATGCCTATTCCAGCCTATAAATCGGAGAGCCCCTCCATATCAAGAAGACTACTCCGGTGATTTCTGGAATAGAAAGAGGAAGTGGAAGACTGTACAAATAGTGCATCATACCATCAAGATCCATGCTGCATAGCTCCAAGTGGTAC
The DNA here is from genome assembly GCF_031143425.1 of Pleurodeles waltl. Lineage (NCBI taxonomy): Eukaryota > Metazoa > Chordata > Amphibia > Caudata > Salamandridae > Pleurodeles > Pleurodeles waltl. The sequence continues at coordinate 1,296,666,626 of NC_090446.1, read as the reverse complement.
ACTGGATTGTCTCAACCAGCTGTTAACCAGTCATTTATAAACAAAAAGAAGGGGTGCCCAGTAGTATAGGTGGATGTCAACTGCGCTGACCTCTCCTCCCTTGTAAACCGAGTGACAACATGTCTTGAGTGATACGGGGAGGATGACCTTGCCAGAAGAAGGAGCAAAATAGTGCTGCTACCTATGCAAATCATGTGTTTGCGATATGGAGATGGAAGTTCTGTAGTATGTATAAGAAACAGGGTAGTTTCATCATCTTTATTAATGCAACTCCACCAAGAAGATTCAACGGGAGATCTCCCCATGGTGTTGGACCAGCCTTAGTGCTACTCAAGAGTGGTGTTAAGTTACGTGCCCCAGTGAGTCCTAGAACAGTAGCAATATGCATTTTGAAGTATTTGAAACTGATTTAGCGATTGGGGATACCCACACTCCAGTCGGCCAATGCACTGTCCCCTTTCACAAGAATAAGGAGTGATTGTGCCTTGTTGAGGCGCAGGCCAGAGACCTCCTGGAATACACAAAGGAACTCAAGGGTATGCGGGCCTGAGACCGCTGCGTTGGCGAGATAGATGAGGACATTGCGTATAATGCGATTCTGTCTTCAGAGGCCCCAGCTCATCACCGGCCCTCGAGCTGCGCATGACATCTAACCAAGTGCGCCAACGGTTCAATGGCTACAGCAAAGAGCAGCAGGGAGAGGACACAGCCCTGTCAGGTGCCCCGTTCAATTGGAAATGCACTGGACAGTATCCGATTGATTCTGGGTGTAGAAGAGAGATGTCATTACATGGAAGCTGGCCTTGGAGCCCAGGTGGCTTAATGCTGCTGCAAGATAGTCCCAATCAACCATGTCAAAAGCTTTTTAACAGTCGACAAGCAGCAAAACTATGTCTCCTAACAGTTCTCTTGCCTGAGAAAGAGTGATTTGCAGGAGCCTTATACAATGTTGGGTACTGCGTTTTGGCATAAAGCCACATTGGTGAGGGTATATTAGGGAGGTGTGGCCCGATTGAAGCCTAGTTGCTAGCATCTTGGTATATAGCTTAAGATCTGCGTTTATCAGGGAAATTGGACTGTAGGACCCACAATCCAGCAAGGGCAGAGTAGTTTTAGGAATAACAACAAAGGTCACTAGGTCCATATCTCGGGGAAACTATCACCTTCCAACGGCTTCCTTATAGAGCTGGAGCAGGTAGGGGACAAGGTTGTTGTGAAATGTGGAATAATACTCAAGGGGGAAGCCATCCAGGCCGGGAGTCTTCCCAGACTTCAAGTCCCTAATAGCAGCATGAATCTTTTCCTCTGTAATTGGTTCCTATAGGGTTTTCCACTGGGTCTGAGTCAGAGAAGGAAGTGGTATATTGTTAAGGAGCGGTTGAGTTCTCTCCATGGAGGGTGGCGGATTGTGTGTATAGAGCCGCCGATAGTAGGCAGCGAATACTGCTGTGATCTTAGTGATTGTAGAGACCGCAGATCCTGATGTGTCTCTCACCGCTGGAATAAACTGAAGCAGTCATTGGTCACCAGTCGATACAGGAGTGCACTGTTTTTTGTCACCGTGGTTGTAGATGCGTTGAATGGTGCACGTCAGCAGTGGTGTGCCTCGCAAGAGACCAGCTGTCATTATGCGACCATATCTACATTGAGTTGGTGGGTGAACATTTCAGTGGCAGCTTAGGCTAGCACTGTTTCATTGTTAAGTAGGCAAGTCTCTAGGTCTACAATATCTTGTTGCCTATCTTTCTCCTTACACTTGAGATAGCTCCTCCCCTGCCTCTGAATTGTTGGATTGCTAGCTGTCCAGAGAGTACCAGGACTTTGTACTGACCCTGCATTAGTTTCAGAGTAGTAGGTGAGTCCTTCAGATAGGTGTTCCACAAGTCCTTAATCTACTAGGAGCAAGGCATTAAGACGCTGCATGGGGCGAGCAGGAGAGATCGAAGTGCCCAGTCGAAGAAGTTGAGAAGAATGATCAGATGTACCCCAGGGTAGCAATGGAGTTACCATAGAGGCAGAAATGTCCACTGCTGGAAGAAAACCTAGACAATCTGGGATATCATCTGAGTGAAGGCTGATGTGTGAATGGGCCCTATGCAACATCACAAAATAAAAGGCTGGGCGGGGTGTTGAAACTTGTCAACCACCCCCAGTCAAAGATTTGGGTTTAATCCATTGTTATTTTGCTTGCCACTTCACTCCAGTTTGGGCCCAGCCATATGCAAATCAGTCTTGAGCCTGCTCCCCTTGGAAACAGTCCAAGCCTACAATAAATAAACAATTATTTGCAACAGGAACATCTCATTTGAAAATAAAATAAATATTTAGCGAAAGAAGCTGCAGAAAAATTAGGCAAATAGATCATGAAAATATGCAAACGGTGTTTAAAGTTATCGAAAATGGGATGCACACTCTTTCTGAAAGAGTGTAGTCATTAAATCACATTCTGTCCTCAGCCTTAGATCTCACAAAAGGAGACCTGAATTTACTACAACATGGACAGGCTCAGTTAAGAGCAATTATACCACTAAATTGAGCATTACAAACATTTAGATCAGGTTTTGTGCCTTGGCAACTTCTTAATGAAACAGCCCTGTTTGAATCTTATAATTTGACACTCAGACAAAAACCATAGCCGAAAAAGAATCAACATACACCCCATTAAGAATGGAGCAAGATGAAGATGCACCTTTCATAGTCTATTACCTGACTAATATACAGTAATATTTAATTACCCATTACGTTTCATTTTCATGATTGTCAAAAATATAAATCTGTTGGCTTGTTTGGAAATATGCACATTTCACATTTGTTCCATTTATGGAAGTTTCCGTTTTCACATATCTGTTTAAACGAAAATGAAGATGACCTTGTGTATATTAGTATGGCAAATTGTTGAAATCCCCTTGGACACTCTCTTTTATGAGACAACATATCTTTGCACTGAATGTGTAGCACTTTGATGCCAGGGTTAAGTTGCGTTTTATCTGTTTATGGCCATGCATCTATTCTCATACATCATGAACTTCTCATTTATTTTTAATTGGTTTGGAGCCTGGCCAGTCATACAGACCAATAAAGAAAAAATACAGTGTTGTAGAAGGATCTTGTATCCTCCACCTCCAGAAAGCATTAGGAACATCCCTTTGCGTAGTGCAAGCATGAAATCTATGCGTTTTGGTGATTTAACCAAACTATTATCTGTTCTGTTACAAAAAGTCCCTTTGACTTCTGCGGTTGAAGTTTATAATCTGCAGACAGCCAGAACTGCTTCACGAATGTAGAAGCTTTTACACACAATGCCTGATGCATTTTTCAGACATTGTACAAACGCTATTTAAGAAGTCTGTGACAACTGCTGTTGTGCATTTTTCTAAGAATGTTGGGTATGGTCTGGCAACTGGATTTAAAGCAGTTTTTGGACTGATTCCATCATTTTTTCATTACCTGTTCTTCAGCCTTTTTGGAGGATTTTCAGTCATCATACTGCTAATTGGCCATGGTATCATCATCTTTCACCTTTTCTGACAAGAAAATCAGCAACACAGAGTACACATATGTAGCTGAGCAAAGCTGCAGAGAGACTCTAACATGCTACACAGGACATGCTTGGTTATCTGAACTCAGAGAGCACTGGATGCGCACCCTTTGCAAAAGATATGCTACACAGGTAAAACCTGTGTTCTGGTTTATGACTTGTTCAACTGAAGTCCTCTTGGACATATATCTGGAAGATCCTCCAATGGCTTATTTTGAGGTGGGAATAATCATTCACCTCTACATGAGCACCAGAGACAATGCCAAGAAATGCATCTGTCCCTTGTGCAAGATGCTACCTATGACAGAGCAATATCACCAGTGGCACTTTTGGATGCAGGTCTTGATGAGTGGATTGATTTGCTGTTTCTGTTGAGTCCCCTGGAAAGGAGCCCCCTGGAGAGGAGCTGCAGTTACCATCGAAAACCCAAGATGAGCACCCTGGTCCCTCACGTACACCGACCATTGAGTATGAACATGCTCTGTATGGTCTACGTAAAGATCATACAAGTGCACCTAACAACGCCGACATGTCTGTTGAGGAATTAATTAAATAAGTAAATCGACCAACATCAAGAATCCAGCAAATATACAACATAAACCTGAATGAACTATATACTTTTCTACACAATTCTTTTTTTTTCTTGTTTTTTTCATTTTTTACACCACATATTTTTAATCGTGCCTATTCATATAATTACTGGTATGTTTAATTGCCAACACACATAAAACATTCTAGCTAGACTATAATATATAGATTGATTATTTGAAACAACGCAAGGCTTGACAGTATTTGTGCTTGGCTTTATTCATTTTATGTATCTTGGCCTATGTTTCAGGAATGTTTATTTTTGCAGTCTTTATTATATTACATATTATATTAGTGTAGTGTTTTATTATATTATATGTTTTATTATATTGCATACACATAGTTTGACTAAGTGTAGATTTTAAGTAAGGTTTTGTTTTTATCTTCAAAGCCTGAGGACATAGATTTTCCTATATATTAAATAAATCCCTATTGATTAGACACTCCCCTATGACATCACATTCAGATGCACAAGTCGGGGATGACATAAAGTCCTTGACTCCATCTTATGTAGGCCTTGACTCCATCTTAACTAATAGAGGCCACCATCTTCCGGCTTTCAAACAATCAGTCACCATATTTCCCAATTTATGCAGAATTATTGTAGTGTCTGCCATTAGATGTAGATGTTGCCTGCCCTAATCCATTGAAGAAATGTGAAAGCGTCAAGCGCTTCGATTGATGACACAGATGCAACCAAGAAGGCAACATTTGTCTGGGTCAAATGTCTATTTTCTCCTATGTCAAAGTCGATTAGGAACACATACCGACATATAACCAAAATAGTGTAGTCTGAGTTGAAGTCCCTATACCTTATGTCTGTATCTAGGCTGCATACCTTGATGCACATAATCTATATCAGACTTTCTTAAATTTATGTCAGAAATTCCAATCTCTGATAAGGTTTAGCATATAACGACGACCACTTATCAGGAGAGGTACATTGCCTAAACTACTGGTACACTTTGCAGATGCTACGTCTCACTTGAAGCCTGAGGCAGATCATGAGAAGTTCGAGAAGAAGACTGTCTGCTACTGCAGTGTTTGTTTACCCTTCAACTGGAACAATATCTTTATGCCTCCGCTGATAAAGACAGCTTTTGCTGTCAACAAGGTATGCAGTGCATCTTTTCCTCCTCAGATACTCTAGATTGCAAGCTGCTGTATCTTCCATGCTCTCATAATATAGCACATAGAATAAGATGTTAGGGAGTTAGGTTCTAGTTGACATTTTAACAATGCTAGAAATTTTCATTTTACTCCCAGTATTTATAACATGCCTTCCTGCTATTTTGATAATATTCTCTGTTGTTGTTTTAGATGGTCTGAGATACAGATTTTTTTCTAGTAATAAATATGTTTTACTTAAAAGTGTTAATTCTTCTTAGTACAGCATGTGTGATACGGTGAATACTGATATAAGGGTTGCCTCTGTTTTCACTGTGCCCCTGATCCAATTATGGGACTGTTAGTAACCCAAAAGCAATACTTATATGTCAATCACAAACTGAATAGTGTTTTGAGGATATACAATAACCTGTGTTTCACATTAATCGCTGGTCATCCATTGGTGGGAAAGCACACCTTGTCGAGCTACGCCAAAGGCGTAACATCTGCAACAGTACCAAATTACACTTTTCTATATCCCAGGGCTACTGTTCCAAAATTGCCAGGCTCCAAATCTTGAATTGCCTGCTTTTCATATCCCAACAAAAGATTTTTTTGAAAGAGAAATACTGACTCCTGATTTTCCCTGCCTACTCTCAAAATGGCAGGACTGTATCTTAAACTGGCAGGTGATGGGCAGCCTTTAAAATTGGTGTTTCCGTGGGGTCTCTCCATCTTGCTAAATGGTTTTGACTACTTTAACTTCTTACCTCACAAAATGTCAAGCACTGTTGAGAAATGTCCAGGATATTCTCTCAAGGAAAACAGTTTCACTTGTTCCAAAGTCAGAGAAGCGTAGTGAATTATACTTTTTTTATAATAAACTTTATTGTTTTTCACAAAATAGCAAGAAATCACAGCCGTTATTATTCCAAAACTCAATTTTGCAGTCTACATGCCCTCAATCAGGAATACCGTTCCGATACTAAATCTGGGAACTTATAGTTTATTCAAAGTAAATAAGATAGTGGCAGGTGTTAGCATGTGTTAGCATTGTGGCGTGTTATCAGAGCATATAGGTGGTCATTACAACCTTGGCGGTCTTTTTGCAAGACTGCAGAGGGACCACCGTGCTGAAGACCGCCAGTGCAGGCGGTTTTCCGCTTGGTGAATTATGACTGCTGGCAGCCCTTTGTCCTTTTCTGGACGGAGAGCCGCCAGCATTCCGTGATTCAGCGTGGCGGTGTTCTGTTGACGGGGTGCTGGCAACGGAGCAGCCCCCATGGATCCCGTCCCCTCCCGGAGGATCAACGGACCAGGTAAGTTGATCGTCCGTTAGGGGAGGGGGTGGGGGGGTGTTGTGAGTTGTGTGCGTTAATGGAGGTGTGAGTATGTAGAGGGGGTGTGTGAGTGCGTGTATGCATGCAGGGTGTGTGTTGTGTTTTGAAATGTGTGCGTGTCTGTATGTATGTCTGAATGGATGTGTGCGTGTATGTCTGTATGTGGGTGTGCGTGTATGACTGTGTGTGTGGCTGTTGGCATATTTGGTGATATGTGTGCGGGTATGTGTGTTGGTGGTGTATGCATGCGTGTACGGTGTGTGTCTGGGTTGCAATGTTAGGGGTATGGGTTGGGAGGGAGGTCCTGCCACCTTTGGGGTAGCAGGGGGTGGGTGGAGGAAGCGGGGGTGGGGGAGACCCCTATCAGTGCCAGGGAAGGAATTCCCTGGCACTGATAGTCCTTACCGCCATGGATTTCATGGCAGTTCCCAACCCCATGAAATCCATGGCGGTGAGCCGGGTCGTGATACCGCTGGCTTGTGACGGCCACCGGGCTGGAGACCCAAGTCTCCAGCCCAGCGATCGGATCGGAGAAGTGGCGGATGACCATGGCGGTAACCGCCATGGTCATAATTCCAATTTTTTTACCGCCAGTCTGTTGGCGGTAAGACCGACACTTCTCCGCCAACCGCCAGGGTCGTAATGAGGGCCATAATGATCAACGAAAACAAACCCTTCCACCCCCATAAAACCACATTGTTATTACTGCATTACTTGTACTTAAATTGTTGAATTCAGCCGCTTATGTATTAAGGAGCTAGAAATGAACAGTGGCGTAACTATAGTTTTGTGTGATGTACGTTAACGGAATGTATGAGTGTCATCCTCAAATGTGCTTGTCAGGGGGAGGGTATCTTGGTGTCAGTACTGTGTGTACAGAGTGAGATTGAGAAACTACAATGGGTACTGGATCGATGTATTTGTGGTGGCTTCAAATGTGTCTTATGTTTGAATGATTCTAATACCGCACCCCATTCCACTGCTATGTGTTTCTTTCTTACCCCTCTATATTCATCATACTCTGCGCTGATCCCCAATTCTCCCCCTCCTCCCCCCACATCATGACTGATGGCGCCATTGGTGATTTCCAGCGTCTGGTTATAAGGCGCTTTGCTAGAATCAGTGTGAGGTCTGCAAAGCAAGGCATCACTTTGGTATTTTTTGGTTTAGGAAATAAGCCTAAGAGGCAGTACTCCTATATGTACCGTTGATTATGTTAGTAAGTTCTGTGAGCGCCCTGGCTATTTGTGTCCAGTAAGGGTGTAATCGAACGCAGTCCCATAGTATATGTAGTAGGCCAACCCCCAGTGACTGACAGAGGGGCATATGCCTGAAATGGTGGGAAAGAGTGTGTGGAGACTATGTGGTTTGAGATAGGTGAGATAAAGAATGGAGAGCTGTATACATTTAAAGCATGAATTTCTTGATAAATTACGGTGGTATTCGAGCATGAAATCCCATTCCTTATCCTGAAGAGCCCTACCAATATCACCCTCCCGTTTATCTCTCACCGGAGTGAGCTTCGGTGCCCCTATTCATCATACTAAGTGTCAAACCAGACCCATAGTATTTATCATTAATGTCAATTCATGAGTGTCAGGTTCCACTACTTCGGACGCCCAGTGACGTTTAACATATTGAAGCCCTTGAAGTTGTACAAAGTTATTATGGTTCAATAGTGTTTTCTCAGTAAATAAGTCGTCCATTGTGGTAATTCTGGTCCTGAGCCATGGTTGTAGGCGTTTAGTTGATAATATTCCTGATGTGGTGGGAAGACCCACCAGGGGTATACACAGGGCACATGGATGGGGGTGTTTGATGTATCAGAGTGCCATTTTCCAGTAGTTGAGCACTATCCAGAGTAATAATGTGCTGTCTCTGGTGGTCTTGGAGCCTGGGCACAGTAAGCAGAGTGGTCTAACTCGATGCAGCATGTCTTGAGTATAGTCAGTTTCTGGGAGGTGACGGCCAGCCAACCAGTACGCAAGCCACTGTAGTTGTGCAGCTATGAAATAGGATTTAAAATCCGGGGCGCCCATTCCCCCTTTACCAGAGGGAAGTTAAAGTTCAGGTAAACTAATTCTGCGACACCTGTATGCCCAGAGCAGGTCAATCAACACTTCATTAATCAGTTGAAATATCTTTGCGGGAACAATTATTGGAATATCAACGAAGTGGTACAGTAGACATGGCAACATGGTCATTTTAGAGAGCACCACTGTGCCTGCCACCGATATTGGTAGCGTCTCCTAAAAGATTACTTGGGATTTGAGATTTGTAATTGTTTTGGTAAGGTTACATCCAGTGAATATAGTGCCTCTTGGTATATTACCAAGATATCGAAGAGTATGAGGTGCTGCTTGGATGACGCTGTTTCCAAAGGACACATGGAGCAAATCACAGAGAGCTTGGAAAGAAAAGGCCTGAGATTTATTAGTATTGACTTGCAGCCCAGATGTGGACTCATATGTGGTGAATAGATGGGCCACGTCCGTGATATCATGAGGTAGATCTTTAATATATAGTATAATATCATCTGCATATAGTGATATTTTGTGTGTAGTGTGTCCCATGAGGATACCCCAATCACCGGCACTTTTATGCAAATGTTGTGCTAGGGGTTCCAAAGCTAATACAAACAGAAGCAGTGATAGTGTGCAGCCTTGTCTGGTTCCACGGTGAATCGTATATGGCTGTGGAATTAGAGGGCCCATCTGCACTTGTACGTTAGGATTAGAGTATAGAAGCCGCACCCATTGAGCACATGTGGGAGGAATGTTAAAACCCTCGTAGGATGCAAACATATAGTCCAATGTTAGGCTGTCAAATGCTTGACGCAGGTCTAAGGACAAACAGCCTGCTTGGGGGAATCAGCTTTTTGCAGTGTCCATAATGTGGTGGAGGCGACATACATTATGTGATGTATTGCGGTTTGGAATAATTCCACATTGGTGAATGTGGAGCAGTTTTGGGAGCAGTGGAAGAAATCTGCCCACCAAGACCTTACCAAGTGTTTTATATTCTGAATTAAGTATAGAGAGCGATCAGTAGGAAGACATGTCAGATTGTGATTTATTTGGCTTTGGTAGCACTACTACCAATGCCTGTACTGTAGTGGGAGCAAACTGCCCTCAGTTAGGGATATATTATAGAGGCATTCCAACTGTGGGGCCAGTTTGGTGGTGAATGTGGCATAAAATTGATCTGGTAGAACATCAGCCCCACATGATTTATTTTGACCTAATTCCTTTATCGCCCCACAGATCTAGGATGGGGCTATAGGGGCACAGAGAAGGGAGTGTTTATCTGCTGTCATAGCGGGCAGGATCAACTGGGCAAGGAAGTTTGGAATAGCCGTCGAGGTGTTTGGTGGGGGGGAGCTGTACCTGTGCATAGAAATCGTGGAACGCCACATTAATATCAATCGGAGTACTGACGTGTTGCATGGTGTAGTAATGGTAAGTATTGGCATTAGTGATGGAGTTGGTCGAATCGGATGGGCTAGTAATGCCCCAGATTTGTCTGCCTCTGTATGTGTCTTCTGCACATGTGCTTTATAATCGATGGTGCGTAGGCATTCTAGTAGGTCTACATATCCACCCTGGCGTCTTGTAGCGCTTGAGCATCTGCGTCGCTATTCCTTGCAGCTCTTTCTAACAGACCAAGGGGCATATTTATACTCCGTTTGCGCCGGAATTGCGTCGTTTTTTTGACGCAATTCCGACGCAAAACTAACTCCATATTTATACTTTGGCGTTAGACGCGTCTAGCGCCAAAGTCCATGGAGTTTGCGTCATTTTTTAGCGTGGACACCTACTTTGCGTTAATGATATGCAAGGTAGGCGTTCACGTCTAAAAAAGTGACTCCGAGGCATGTGCGCCGTATTTACACTCCCGGGCAAAATTCACGCCCGGGAGTGGGCGGGTCAAAAAAAATGACGTACGGCCGCTTTTGCGCCGTTTTTTAGCACCTGCAAAAGGCAGGCGTTAAGGGACCTGTGGGCTCTGAAGGAGCCCAGAGGTTCCCTCCCATGCCCCCAGGGACACCCCCTGTCACCCTTGCCCACCCCAGGAGGACACCCAAGGCTGGAGGGACCCATCCCAGGGACATTAACGTAAGTTCAGGTAAGTCATTTTTTTTTTTTTTTTTTGTGGCATAGGGGGGCCTGATTTGTGCCCCCCTACATGCCACTATGCCCAATGACCATGCCCAGGGGACAGAAGTCCCCTGGGCATGGCCATTGGGCAAGGGGGCATGACTCCTGTCTTTGCTAAGACAGGAGTCATTTCTATGGGGGTTGGGAGTGAAAAACAATGGCGCAAATCGGGTTGAGGCGAAAAATTTGCCTCAACCTGACTTGCCCCATTTCTTGACGCCCAAGCCCCATATCCCCCTACGCCGGCGCTGCCTGGTGTACGTCGTTTTTTTCCACGCACACCAGGCAGCGCCGGCGGCTAACTGCGGCTAACGTCATTGAATAAATACGGCGCCCGCATGGCGCTTCAGAATGGCGTTAGCCGGCGCTAATTTTTTTGACGCAAAACTGCGTTAGCGCAGTTTTGCGTCCTAAAGTATAAATATTGCCCCAAGACTCCCACAGCCATGCTAGTAGCCGTCCCTCTGATTACTACAGTACTTCTCATTCTGTCATCAATGATGAGGCATTGTTTGTGTTTTCACAAAAGTAGTTATTTATAGTGGTTAACATTGTATAAAAAACACTGCGTCTTCTAGGAGAAGCGGCGCCACGTGAGAATGGGGACGTGGGAGTGTGTCCTCAAGTGAAGGGGACCTGGAGGGGGTTGTGGTCCGACTGTGTCTTCCCTAAATATGTTGTCGATGCAATGTTGGTGTGTATTGAAGCTGTGCATAATATTCTGTCTATATGAGTGTGAAAAAGATGAGTGGGGGAGTACAGTGAATATTCTCGCATACATGCGTTCTGTGCCCGCCACATATCAGCTAGTGACCAATTGTCAGTCCATTGTTTCAAAACGTTGGCATTCCGCACTGAGGCCGCGGTAGGGAGGGGGCGTGTGACCCATTTAGGTGAGTCTCAAGCACTGCATTGAAATAGCCTTCTATAACCCGGTGTAGTGTAGCCAATCTGCTAGTACTGTGTTTAATTGTGCTAGGAAGGTTTTGTGCTCTGTATTAGGGGCAAATATGTACCACAGGGGTGCCTTCTAGTGTGCCACATATAAGGACGTCTGATCGTAGTGTGTCAATTCTCGTCTCGGTGGCTAGGAATGGTACTCCGGTCTTAATCCATATCGCCGTCCCCCTAGAGAAGGCGGAATAAGAGGTGTGGAAAAGATGCCCCTCCATCTTTTGCGAATTTTATGGGCTTCTCCGATGATCAGGTGAGACTCCTGGATGTATGCTATGTGTGTTTTCCGGCTTTGGAGTTCGGCTAAAATTCTGTGCCTTTTTGGTTAGGAACCCATTCCTCTGACATTCCAAGGCACTACTTTTTACCTGCTGGCTACCGACATGTGATGAAGGCGGTATTCGCTTGTTCTGTAGTATTAGAGCAGTATGTTGTACGTATCATGACCGAAATAAGCAGTAATGATAAAGTGAAACTAGGCATGTTTAATGTGTGGTTACCCCAACCCAATACAAGGTCCATCGGAAAGAACTATAAACAATTATGTAACTGAACAAAACAAAGTGTGCTTTCGCCTACGGGACCAAGGTGACCTCATGCCCGATTAGCACTTCAGGTAGGTATGCTTTGGCGGGCGGCTGCCCCACTGGCCCTGCAGACAAAGAGGGCGAGGAAGTTCATTGGCATCTTCTGGAACATCATACATCCACTTGTTAATATAGTCATTCCATGTTCCTCCCATGGGCATAAGTGGGTAGATTCGGTGGTAGTCTATTCCTTTTGTGGTATTCAGTGTGTGGTAAGTAGTATAAATCATGGGCCATCTGTGGGGTCACTGTAGAAAAGAGTGGAGAGCTATCGTCTGAGTCTAAGTTCAACATGCAATTGTGGGAGGAGCCAGGGCTGGTTCTGGGTCCAGTGGATCTGACGAGGCGGCCAACAACAGAGCAGCATTTCTACCCTTGAGTGCCTGTTGTAGAGAAGTGGGTCTGAGGGTGGTCCATGTGATGTCGTCTCTGGTTCTGGGTCTTTGATCCTGGCTTCTTAAGTTTAACTGTCTGCCAGCATTCTGATTCCGTTTAACCCGCTTCTGGGTACTGCTGTTCTAGTGAGTCCCGTGCTTCCTCTGGACTATTAAAGAAATTGGTTTTCTGTCCATGGAGCACTTTTAGTCCAGCTGGGAACATTAGGGCATAGGTAAGCCCGGGAGTTCTGTGTCGTTTGACTACCTGGAACGATGCCCATTTGCATTTGACCCAGTGTATAATCAGGAAATATGGATATACGGGTGTTCTTTAATAAGATCGGTGCCTTTTCCCATGCTTGCTGGAGGATCATATCCCTGTCCCGAAAATGTAAGATTTAGGCCACCATCAGTCTAGGGGGAGCCCCTGGAGTTAGTCATTTTGTTGGTACGCGGTGTAGGAGGCTGGCCTGGTTTGTAGTGACACAGGCCAAAAATATCTTAGGGGCAATACTCCTTCTGGAGGTAAGTATTATACACAATATATACACTAGACACCAAAATAAGGTAAGTAATTAGACATATGATAGTGCAAAGAATAGGAAATGCTTTAGAATGCAATGGGAGAAAATAGGTCTAGGGGCAACACAAACCATATACTAAGAAAGTGGAATGCGAATCATGAAATTCCCCCTAGACAAGTGTAGTGTGTAGCGAATCGCTGGGACAGTAAGAATACAGCAAAGGTAAGTAAAATACCCCACCCCAGAGCCCAGAAAAGCAGGAGTAAAGTACTGCAAGTTTCCTTAGGACTCACTACAAGTCGTGATTAGAGTTATTGCAAGAACCAAGCAAGACTGCAAACAACAAATGGTGGATTCCTGGACCTGAAGACCTGCGAAGGAAGGAGACCAAGTCCAGAAGTCGAAAGAAGTTCCAGGAAGGACAGGAGCCCCTGCCAACCCAGAAGAGGGTGCAAAAGAAGAGTGCCCGATTGGACGAAGACTGCAGAAATGCACCCAAGGAAGATGTCAGCGGGTTCCTGCATGATGCACTGGATGTGCCACAAAGAGAAGTGGGATGCAGGCGAGTTCTGGTGCTGGATTCTTCCAAAAACCTTGGTTCCGACAAAGTCGCGTTTTGCTTGAAAGTGGCGCTATCTGGACCCAGGAGGGACCTGGGGACCTCAACTCTGTGTGAAGAGGAAGAGGGGGCTCTCAGCACTTCAGAGAGCCCTCAGAACACCAGATAGCACCCACGGGAGTCTCAGGACATGGGGACAAAGGAGGTGCAAAATGCAGTTGGTGCAGCACTACTAAGGAGGGTCCCATGCCGCCGGAGGTCAACTCAGCGAGTTGAGTGTCGCAGGATAGAGTACTGGGGACCTGGGCCAGGCTGTGCAGAAAGGTATTTTGCAAATAGTGCACAGAGGCCACAGGAGGTGAAGAAGACACTGTGCATAGGGATACTGTCGTTCTCGGGGAAAGCAAGGTCTTACCTCCTCCAAATTGGGATAGCAGGGCCTCAGGACAGTCTGTGTCGATGGGGTCCACCCTCTGTGTTCCAAGGAGCATGCTTGTCACCAGGAGAGGAGTCCAAGAGAACTGGTTGGCAACTTAGAAGGTGCCTGCTTGAGCAGGAGAGTGACTCTATCACTCCACGGGAGTGGCCACTCAGAGGCCTCCAAAGTGTCCCCACACCTTGTAAAGCAAGATGGCAGAAGTCTGGGACACAGTGGGGGAGCTCTGGGCACCACCACTAGGGTGGTGATGGACAGGGGAGTGGTCACTCCCCTTTCCTTTGTCCAGTTTTGTGCCAGAGGAGGGACTGGGGATCCCTGAACTGGTGTAGACTGGCTTATGCAAGGAGGGCACCATCTTTGCCCTTCAAAGCATTTCCAGAGGCTACCCCTCCTCAGCCTGTAACACCTATTTCCAAAGGGAGAGGGTGGAACACCCTGCTCCCAAAGGAAATGCTTTGTTCTGCCTTCCTGGGACTGAGCTGCTCAGACCCCAGGAGGGCAGAACCCTCTCTGTGAGGTGGCAGCAGCTGTAGCTGCATTGCAAGCCTCAGAGAGCTGGTCTGGCAGTACTGGGGGTCCATGGGGGAGCCCCCAGGATGCATGGAATTGGCCAATACCAGATTGTGAATGGGGGGACAATTCCATGATCTTAGACACATTACATGGCCATATTCAGAGTTACCATTGTGAAGCTACATATAGGTATTGACCTATATGTAGTGCACACGTGTAATGGGGTCCCTGCACTCACAAAGTCCTGGGAATTGGCGCTGAACTATGTGGGGGCACCTTTGCTAGTGCAGGGGTGCCTTCACACTTAGTAACTTTGCACCTAGCCTTTATTAAATGAAGGTTAGACATATAGGTGACTTATAAGTTACTTAAGTGCAGTGAAAATGGCTGTGAAATAGTGTGTGCACTATTTCATTCAGGCTGCAATGGCAGGCCCGTGGAAGGGTTTGTCTGAGCTCCTTATGGGTGGCAAAAGAAATGCTGCAGCCCATAAGGGTCTCCTGGAACCCCAATGCCCTGGGTACCTAGGTACCATATACTAGGGACTTATAAGGGGGGGTCCAGTGTGCCATTTGAAATTGATAAATGAAGTCACTAGCCTATAGTGACAAATTTAAAAGCAGTGAGAGCACAAGCACTGAGGTACTGGTTAGCAGAGCCTCAGTGACACAGTTAAGCACTACTGCCAACACACACATTAGGCCACAAACTATGAGCACAGGTTCCTGGCTAGAAGGATCCCAGTGAGACAGGCAAAACACACTGACATATAGGGTTTTCACTATGAGCACTGGGGTCATGGCTAGCAGGATCCCAGTGACACAGTAAAAGCACACTGACATACACAGAAACAGGCCAAAAGTGGGGGTAACCATGCTAGACAGAGGCTACTTTCCCACGCGCGGTGTGCCCTTTCCACCACAAAGTGCACCTATAAGCCCTCAGGGGCCACCTGTGTTTGCATCCATTCTTCAATATATTGCAATGGGTCTGAGCCCTCCTTTCCCACCGGTAATCCGATAATGTGCACTGCCTCCTGCGCCATCGGCCCTCTCCTGCAACATCCCCAGGAGTCATTGCGGCTGTGTGATCCTTTTGCCACAGGGTCAGGAAGTGAGGGCAGATTCATTTCACTTAACTTTAGTGCTTAGCTTGATATGGTCATCTTTAAGAACGGATAAGCCTAAGGTGAGGGCTCCCAGGACTTGTTCGATAGATTGGTGAGAGTCCCATGTTTCCTGTAGAATTGTATCTAATTTTTCTATTGGCGGATGTTTATTTATGGGTGGGATAAAGTCTTCTGGGCCTAGTTGCGAACAGGTCTCCAACCCAGGGGAGAATGCACGTGTTCACGGCTGGTGCAGGTGTTCTGGTTTTAGCCGAGTCCATTGTGGAGGAAAGTAGTCGTTTAGGGGAAGGTTCAGTGATACTGGTCAAGGCATGAGTTTGTGCGCGGTCTGGGACCACACGCCATCAGCAGTTATTGGGGCAGGTGGGTGGTTCTGATGTGGCCGTGGGCCATAGTGTAGACGTTAGTATTCTTCAGCGAATCCAACTGAGACAGGTTATACCTCAGTGGCACACAGCTGGCAGTGGGTTCTGTTCACATAGTTCACTGGAATCAGCTCTGGGTGTAGTAAGCGAGTCCCACAATTCCTGGGTGCCTAACAGTGATGCCACTAAGTGACAACAACAGGCAGATTGAGTCCATGTAGCCGATGCGCTTCCAGCCCACATGCTTTGGCCGCTCAACTGTAGAGTCAGAGAGCGGGCCCTTGAGGCAGCTGTGGAAGCGACAATCAATCAGGCTGTCGAGCGCCATCTCCAATGGTCAGCCAGCCAGTCGGTCGATCTCCCAAACTCCCATTCCTGAACGGGACCTATGCCCCCGTTGTTGGCGAGATCTTAACACTCAGCAACGGGGCGGCAGACCTGCCAGCCTGCAGTTACTCCACGGGGCCAAAAGTCCACTCGAGCCACAGAAGGGCAGCTGCCTCACCCGGCTGCACATATAGGGCCTGATTCTAACTTTGGAGGACGGTGTTAAACCGTCCCAAAAGTGGCGGATATACCACCTACCGTATTACGAGTCCATTATATCCTATGGAACTCGTAATACGGTAGGTGGTATATCCGCCACTTTTGGGACGGTTTAACACCGTCCTCCAAAGTTAGAATCAGGCCCTTAATCCCCTCATCAAGGTGAGTCAATCGGCTCCTGAGAACTAGGGTGACCACCTGTCCGTAATTTTCACAGACTGCCCGTAATTTAACCCTTCCGTCCGTTGTCCGTGATGAAAGGCTTAACAGCAGGATTTGTCCATAGTTTTAGCCTTTCAGTCAAAGAACTAATGCAATTAGGACAGTTTAGTTTCCTCAGCTGGATGGAAAGGCAGGGAGTATCCTGTGCTCTGATCCCGAGGGAGGGGCAGACAGATAAGAAACGGGCCTTGCTTCCAGGGTGTCTCATTCCCAAAAGAAATGCAAATGTGCACAACTGGTAAATCTGCAAATGTGAAGGTGTTTGGAAACCTGTATTGTTTTTAATCAAAGGACTCACTTGAAGCTTTCTGATGGCAAATAATTTTCTTATAGAGAGGTACTGAAAGGGTGTTCAAATCCAAGGTAAGCTGTGGAGTGTGTGGTTTTAATGGACTGTTATAAAAAATGTTTGCACTAGGTAGGATCTGTATATTATTGGAATGTGTATTTTAGAACAGCTTTTTTAAATTTATCCTAAATGTATTTGCACATTTTGTGGCAGCCTACAGTATGCTGTGCGTAATGCATGTTTAAAATAACGTACACATTCACAGTGCTTTTAGGGACCTCAGCACCTCATAGTACTAACAAACATTGGCAAAGCCAATAGGTCGCATCTACGCAAGTTACTGGTTTTGCCAATGTGTTTTAGCCATGTTATACACCTGAGTGGCTGCTGTTCAGCATGGCTAAAAGTTAGTGGCATAGAGCAGAGTGGCATTGAGTGTCGCAGAGTGGAATGGCGAAGAGTGGCATAGAGTGTTGTGGAGTGGCAGAGAGTGTCGTGTTTATGAGTGGCATATTGTGGAGTTACGTAGAGTGGCATATAGTGGGGTGGGATACAGTACAGTTGACTGGTGTAGAGTGCATTGGTGTAGAGTGTTGCAGAATGTAGTGGTGTAGAGTGAAGAGACATTGAATACATCGGCATAGAATTCAGCGGCATACTGGTGCATAGTAGAGTGCAGTGGTGCAGAGTAGAGTGGCATAAAGTGTAGTGGCATAGAGTGGCGTACAACAGAATGGCAGAGTGTGCTGTAGAGTGGTGTATATTGCAGTGGTGTAGAGTGCAGGGTAGACTTGAGTGGCATAGAGTGCAGTGGTGTAGAGTGGAGCAGAGTACAGTAGCATAGAGTGGTGCACTGCAGAGTAGAGTATAGTGCTGTTGAGTGCAGTGACATAGAGTGCAGTGTTGCAGAGTAGAGTGTGAGAGTGCTATGGTGTAGAGTGGCATAGAGTACAGAGGTGCAAAGTAGAGTGCAGTGGCGTACAGTGCAGTTGTTTAGAGTGCATTGGCGTAGAGTGAAGTGGTTTACAGTGCAGTGGCATGGGGCAGAGTACAGTGGCATAGAGTACAGTGGAGAAAAGTGGTGTACAATAGTGTGCCAGCAAACACAGTAGTGTAGAGTGGTGTATAGTACAGTGGTGTAGAGTGAAGAGTAGACTTGAGTGGCATAGAGTGCAGTGGTGTAGAGTGGTGCAGAGTAGAGTAGTGTAGAGCGGTGCAGTGAAGAGTAGAGTATAGTGCTTTTGAGTGCAATGGCATAGAGTGGAGTGATGCAGAGTAGAATGGCGTATAATGCAGTGGTGTAGAGTGTATTGGCGTAGAATGCAGTAGCACAGAGTATAGTGGTGTAGAGTGAAGTGTCGGAGAGTGCAGTGTTGTAGAGTGTCAGTGCAGTAGTGTAAAGTGGAGCAGAGTGGCATAGAGTACAGTGGTGCAGAGTAGAGTGCAGAGGCATATAGTGCAATTGTTTGGAGTGCACTGGCATATAGTGCAGTAGCACAAAGCAGCATAGGGGCAGAGTAGAGTGGTATAGAGTGCAGTGGAGTAGAGTGGTGTACAATAGAGTGGCAGAGAGTGCAGTGGAGTAGAGTGGTGCATAGTGCAGTAGTGTAAAGTTCAGAGTAGACTCAAGTGGAATAGAGTACAGAGGCGTAGAGTGGTGCAGAGTAGTGTAGTGCAGAGTTGTGCAGTGCAGAGTAAAGTATAGTGATGTAGAGTGCAGTGGCTTAGATTGGAGTTATGCAGAGTAGAGTGACATAGAGTGCAGTGACAGAGTGTATTGGTGCAGAATGCAGTAGTATAGAGTAAAGTGGTGTAGAGTACAGAGGTTTCAAAGTAGAGTATCAGTGCAGTGGTGTATAGTGGAGTAGAGTGACATAGAGAGCAGTGGCGTAGAGTACAGTGTTGTAGAGTGCAGTGGCATGTAGAGCATTTTTGTAGAGTGCACTGGTGTAGAGTGCAGTGGGGCAGAGTGGTGTAGAGTTCAGTGGCATACAGTGGAGAGGTGCAGGGTACAGTGCAGTGGCATAAAGTGTAATGGAATAGAGTAAAGTGATGTAGAGTGCTGTGGCATAGAGTGTCGTGGTGCAGAGTAGATTAGTGTGACATACAGGTTACTGGTGTAGTGTGCAGGGGCATGGAGTGGAGTGTTACATAGCAAAGTGCATTAGCATAGGGTGTACATTAGCATTGAGTGTACTGGCATAGAATGCAGTGGTGTACAGTGCAGTGTTGCAGAGTGCCATAGAGTGGAGTTGAGCGGAGTAGATCTGTGTGGCCTAGACTGGAGTGGTGTAGTGGGCAAAAGTGCAGAGTGCAATGGTGTAGAGAGGCATAAAGTGGTACAGAGTAAGTAGTGCAGCGTAAAGTGGCATAGATTGTAGTTGCATAGAGTGGAGTGGTTCATAGTGGAGTACAGTGCAGTGTCCCAGAGTGCAGTGTCATGGAGTGGTGTAAAGTGGAATGGCAAAGAGTAGGGTGCAGTGGTGTGGTCTTGTGCAGAATGGAGTGGAGTATGCATGGTGTGGTAAGACACTGGCATTACAGACAACATGTTTTTGGTTGAAATGACCATTACATTTGGACGCACATACAGCTTTTCTAATACAACTCTACAGTGCACAGACAATGTGTGGAAATTGTATCACCTATTGATTTGTTTTAAATTATATTATGGTATTTGTTTCCAGCCAAGTTCAGAATTAACAGAAATGTGCTTAATTTGTGTTTCTAATTCTGATATATTTTGAAATCCTTGCACAGTTCAATGAAATGTTGTTTGCTAGAAAAAAACGATTTCCTATCCCAGTAGCCAGCAAGATTGTCACATAAATTGTCACATAAATCCTCTCACTTTGAAGTCAGAGAAACAAAAGTAAACACCAAGCTCCCACCGAAGACAGCGCCTGACATTTTCCCTTGTTCTTTGAATGCACAGCAAATGTGATTAGATAAGAACAAGATTTACAGGCCTGTTTACAGAAAGGGAGCACTCAGAAGGATACTGTAAATAAGGTTTGGGTAAAGGAAGGGACAAACTCAAGCTGGACAGCCTAAACAAATAAAGCCAGCAAATTGAAAGCAACGTAATGTGAGTTACAAACCACAAAGTCAATGGCAAGCAAAGGGTGGAATGCATTCCCAGGGAAGCTCTATGAATGTACTTAAAATGACAGCCGTGGGTTACTTTGTGGTTAAAGTTCAGTATTTTAGCGAAGTCTATATCTTGTGGAGGTTTGGCCACATCAATCTCCCAGGTAGTATGACGAGAAGCCCTGGTGTGGTCTCCATGTTGCAGGAAAGGTCTGTACACCCATCTTATCAGTTTGCCACCAGTCCCTATGGTGGAGAGCTTCTGGCACACATCATGTAGAGTTAGTGCTAGGTTGCAGACATGAAATAGGGCATTTAATGATTGCTTAAGGTGTTTGTAAGTAAGGAGTTGACCCGGGTGAAGATAGTAGTCTTCCACAAGGATTTGGAAATCTAGTAGCTCGCCGTCCAAAAACAAATACCCCAATTTTAAGATCCCTGCATCATGCCAGTGATGGAGTTGCTCTGAGCACAGCCATACTTTGCGAGTGGGAAGGCATAGCAAAGGTAGTGCAAGAGCACACGGTTTCTTTGTGTCAGTGAATCTACAGGTTCTAGCAAGGCACGAAAAAGCTGTGCAGGATAACCCCGGATGGTGATCTGTAGAATGGTCAGTAGGAAACAATGAGCAGTGCAATAAGCCCTCCTTAAAGTCTTTATGGACAAAACCCATCTCATGCAAGGGGCGGGCAGACAGCCAGTGAGCCATCCATTGGACCTGTGCAGCTAAGTAATAGCACTTTTAAGTCCTAATCCATCCTCAGTCATGTGTAGCTTTAGAGTGGAAGGAGCTACCTGATGGTGCCCCAGCAACCAGATTTGATGTATGGCATGTCTGAAGAAGGATTGAGGAATGTACAATAATCGGGGTAGCCCACCATCTTCATTAGTGCTACATGGCCCACTACAGAAAGCAGAAGAGAAGACCGAAAAGCAAACTGGGCTCAGTGTCACTCTGCCAAGATTTCCATCCTGCAAATTAGTGGGGAAATGGTACCTATTAATCCCTATGTATCAAAAGGTAATTGGTTCCCAATTCAATCTGAGGTATAATTGTATGTCAAGGGGAAAACAGTACTCTATGTTAAAGAAACACTAATTACATTATATATCTTTTTCATATTCTCACATTTTGTTTGTGCAATTTATATCCCAAATATTTTGAAGATTCTATGAGTACTTTGACACTTAGGGATAAGCCAAATCACTGGTTTGGCTTTTGCTCAATTGCAAAATTTAAGGCATGGACAGAGTGGGCAATTGCCTTGCACAACCTTGCTAGTGGTCTGGCCACTGCTAACCCTTCAGAAGCATGAACGGCGGACCATTGCAGCAGGACAGTTTGCCAGGGTGGGTAGGTGCTGCTTATTCAACTACTTGACAGTGCCTCTTCTGTTGCTCTCTTGTTTGCAGAAACAACTCCTCAGGTATGCAATACCTTCTGATACTCTTGGTGGACCCATCTTGTCTGATTTGGGAATTGTCCCATCTTGTTCTTCTCTTCCTTATTTATCCAGGTCTTAGCAACAACCCTGTGAATCAGTTGCCGTGGCTCTCCTATCTGATCCAGAGTACATCCTTCTCTTTTATTATCTTTGATTGGTAGACTGGGCTCCCAGTTCTGAGGTAAATGTAGAGTCCCAGACATACACTAGTGCTGTGAGACTACAGACAAGTTGTGGGTACCTCACATCCTGACATTAGGTGTGAGACTATTGCCCGCACCATCTGCTATGCTCCATTCATTGTTTTAAGGTTGGAAGTCCATTGGAGGATGAGCTGAGTGAGATGTTTTTGTTCAATTTGTTTAAACTAGCATAAGGCTACTTACCTTAATGTTTCCCAAACTGTTTGCCATAGGTTTTAAAATGTTTAGAAACATAATCTAAATTTTCTGTTGCTTTCTCTCCAATAAATATTGGGTAGATTTGGGAAGGGGTGATGGCCTTGACACAGTGCTGAAGGGCATTAATTTACTACTGAACAAGGATGTAATGTGACACCTGAAAGCGGCATACCAGGAGGCAATCACAAAAAGACCACAGTGAATAAACAGTGCTCTGTAAAAAAGAGTAAATAAATTTATTGATAAAGTAGCAGGGTATGACCTCTCTTGGATGTGTCTGTAAAACTGACGTTGTTGAATTTTTGTCCTAAATTTTGACCCTTCGCCCTGAATTTTTGTCCTGAATTTTGACCCCTTGTCCTGAATTTTTCACAATCCTGTCCAGAATTTGCCTCAATGCCAGTTGGTCACCCTACCGGTCCAAGATGGGTGGTTTGACGGCCCCGTCCCTCTTTCACTCTCCTGCTGGTAAGATATTGCAAGTGAAGCGGCAGGCTCCCATCACACACAGGGCTGCCCATGAGCGGCAGCGCTGGTCGGGTTGGGCTGCCACACAGGGTTTTCACTTACCTGTGGTCAGACACAGGAACGCTGTCGTAGTCAGGCACCTCCATTTGTGCCCCCAGTGGTCACGACTACATGGGGGCCACCTGCAATTCACCCCAGTGGGTCTTGTTGGTTTTTCCCATATTCAGCCATTCCAGAGACCATGATAGAGCTCCGCCCAGGAGCGCAGACTGAGTTTCGTTGTCCGCTTCTCTCTGAGTGCACCAACGGTGGATATGGGTCTATGGGGCCACAGTACAGAGCTCTAGCATAGAATGGTGCCGAAGAAGGGTTAATGTTTTATTGCCAGGCCTGGGAGCACCACATTCACGCTGCAGCCATCTTCGGTAGTTGGCCATGCCCCCCCACAGTGGATTATACTTTATTCTACTTTTAGTCCTGAAAGCATATGGGCTTTGTTAAATGGTGTCACCATAAACCCACAAGACTGTTGAAGAATGTCAAAGAAATACAAGTTTATGCTAGTGAAATACCTCAGCCATCGGTGTGGGCACCACATGCATTCTCTCACCCCTGAGATTTCCTTTTGAAAGATGCCCAACATATTCCACTGACATCAGCGTTTTCTTATCAGACTGTTAAACTCTCACTAACCACAGGATACCACAGAAGCTCCATCTGTAGACTGGGGATATGGTGCTTGACAGTAAATAAAGTGTATCAAACAATAATATAACAATGCACAAAGTTGGGTGAACCCATGTACATAATCAATCAGATGCAGTCAAAAACAAAGTGAAGTATGAACTCCTTTAGCCATTGCTTAATTCACATAATCTTTAAATGCTTGGGTGCCTTGAGAATCCATTTATTCTTTGTTTTTTCTTGTCTCATCTATGTCCACTTCCCTCTGAAGTGACTTTTCTTTTCATCATAACCTTCATTCCCACACTTCTTGGCCTTCCTCTCAACCTCCGCACTCCATTGAGGTCTGACCACCACGTTACGACCCTGGTGGTCAGACCTCTGTCACCACCAAGAACATGACTCCCGATGGGCTGGCAGCGGTCGGGGTTGTGCTCAGCCATGGTGGTGCTGAATTAAGCCCACCATGCTGATCAAAACCCCACTTACCACCATGGAAAGACTGTCGGTAAGCCCCAACACTAATCAGCCCGGCTGGAACATTGCCGTACGACGGGGGGAGGGTGGGAATGGGAGTAGGGACGCCACTGGCATGATGGTGGCATCCTCCTACTGGCTTGGGCAGTCCCGTGGTGGGACCGCCAAAGTCATAATGAGGCTCTTATTCACTCCACTTAATAATAATCACCCTATTTAAGTTATTCTAAAGTCCTCAGCTTTGACTGCATCGATAAGTATCATGATTACTCTTAGGGCTTTGAACATTTGGAGCAACCTTGCCTACTTTCAGGATTTTTTTTCACTATGTCACCTCCTTCTCTTTCTATCAAACCTCTCTTTCTTGACAAGCATTTTCTAATATTCTGTGCTCCAATACTCATTGTCTTCAAGTCTTTCTCCTTCACATTTCCCCTTATCATTCACCCAAGCTGGGCTCACAAAACAGTTGGTTTTCAGCCTCTGCAAAGTTTGAACAACATTTTTCTTGTTATAGCATGCAGAATAAATGTGTACCTTTCTATTATATTCAGAACCCCTTTTCTCTAGTTCTTCCCACTAACCCTTAATTATTGAAGCATTTCCTTGAATACCCTATTCTGTCTTTTTTCCATCCTATTAGCCGCAGGATGGTGAAAGGCCCACTTTTGTACTTAATTTCCCTGTTCCTAAGAAATGTCTTAATCTCTTTTGAAACTAATTGTGCTCCATGATCTGTCATAAGGTCTTAGGATAACCCTTTCACCCAAAACTTCATTTAAAAAGCCTACCACATTTTTTCATTTCAATATTGTTTACAAAAGCAACCTCAAGGGACCAAGAAAATGGATCACTGGTACAATATCCTTGCAAAAAATATTGTTGACAAAAATATTGTGTCAAAAATATTGTTCACCACAATATTGTGCTGTTATACTTATATTGGTAAGTACCAAAATATCTGAAAAAAATATCGCTGACACTACTTTCATCGAAAAAATATGTGAAAACATTATTTTATTGACATAAAGAGTTTAAAAAAGTAAATCTTAAATATTTTAATATACACCTTTAATACAATGTCAATTAATTACCTTCCACTAACCTTTACTACTATATAAAAATATATACTTATAGCAGGTGTCTCCAACAAGTTGGCTCCATCAGAGTAGCTCACAGCCTGGAGTTCATTTTCTGTCCCCTGGGCATGGTCATTGGGCATAGTGGCATGTAGGGGGGCACAAATCAGGCCCCCCTATGCCACAAAAAAAACAAAAAAAAAACACTTACCTGAACTTACCTTAATGTCCCTGGGATGGGTCCCTCCAGCCTTGGGTGTCCTCCTGGGGTGGGCAAGGGTGACAGGGGGTGTCCCTGGGGGCATGGGAGGGCACCTCTGGGCTCCTTCAGAGCCCACAGGTCCCTTAACGCCTGCATTTTGCAGGCGCTAAAAAACGGCGCAAAAGCGGCCGTACGTCATTTTTTTTGACCCGCCCACTCCCGGGCGTGAATTTTGCCCGGGAGTATAAATCCGACGCACATGCCTCGGAGTCGATTTTTTAGACGTGAACGCCTACCTTGCATCTCATTAACGCAAAGTAGGTGTCCACGCTAAAAAATGACGCAAACTCCATGGACTTTGGCGCTAGACGCGTCTAACGCCAAAGTATAAATATGAAGTTAGTTTTGCGTCGAAATTGCGTAAAAAAAAACGACGCAATTCCGGCCCAAACGGAGTATAAATATGCCCCAGAATTTTGAACACAGGAGTCATTCATACAAAGACCCCCACCATCTTACAATTACATAGAATGACATGAGATAAGATATATGTCCTCCTAACATGATGAGCCTAACATAATGAACCTAACATGATGAACCTAACCCTTAACCTAAAGAAAGCTAGGTGCGATAAACCTAATCTGCCAATGCCGTGTCCATGAGCCCCCCAACCCTCATTACCTTGGAATGAGGTATCTAGATCAGACTCTGTGGGGACGCGAAGACTGGGTCAGCGTCAAGGCGACGTGCAGCATTGATAGTGTCGATGGCATCTGGTAGGAATCCTTCTATCTGTCTGTGTAGGGTGCATTTATACAGATCTGATCGGACCTCTGATGTAGGTTTGTTCCCAAACAATAGATAACAAGACATGCTTGTGGCGGCAATTGCATAAACAATTCCCTCGAAAGTGCGAAGGGGGAATGTACCTAATATGAATACCTATAGTTTGTTTATCTTTGTCACTGATAGTGACGCCTTAGCACAGTGGCACTGATAACATGAAACTAAAACATTGGCCTTACTAAAAACAATGCAACCATCTTAAAAAGATATAATTAAATAATTGCGCTAAAACAGAGCAGACTAAGTAGGGTAAAGGTCACTGGGTGATGGGGGCACAAGCCTACGAGCCAGAAGGCTAAGCTAACTCCTGCTTCCCATTAAAATAAGATAGGGTTCACTACACACTCCCCATTGTCGGAACAAGTATGACGTCATTATGATGACGTCACCAAAGGCGAATGAATCCAAGCTAAAAATGCTCTGGACTTAAAACAAACTAAAATCATTATAAGCTAGATAAAATTTGTTGTTAAAAACATGTTAAAAAATATCTAAAAATATACAAAGAGATATAATGTCGACCATGACAAACAAAGCAGGCCAAGTTAAAAGGCAATCTTTGAGTTTAGTGAAATAAGCCAATTATCGAATCTATTTAACAGTAGTCATGATTTCGAAGAGAGTCTTCGAATGGAAAGGCCCTCAGAAAGGAGGCCACATCGTCAGATGTTAGATCGATGACAGGATAAGCAGATGGATCATGGAGCAGTAGTGTGTGTCAGTCTCTTGTGCAGGACCTCCTGCAGGGGCAGTACTCTCCACAGCACCAAAAACAGCCAGATTGTTCACCAAAGGCTGCTCATAAGTGGCCTCGTGAATCGGCCTCAGTCTCAAGGGGCATGACCATGAATGAGCCCTCATCGGGAACATCAACAGTCCTCGGTCCACAGGAAGCACTGGCGTAACAGCAAGGCACACTGAAGGCAAATGTTTGAAAAGGCACCACACGCAGCGGAAAACTGGCTGCACGCATCATAGGACTGGTCAGAATGACAATGACCAGTCATGCTCCAACTCTTCCAGCAAAAGAGCATTAAAGAACAGAACCATGCATTCAAGGCACAGCTGGACTGGTGGCAGTGGCTCCATCACTCCGATTAGCCGGAAAGGCTCAAGCACTGCAAATCAGAACCAATAGCAGTAGTATTCTGCCTATTAATGCCAAAGTTATAGGAAAGCCGCCAAACACACTTGAAAAGAGTGAATGGATGGCTGAACAATGACTCCAAAGACAGTCTCGAAGATGGACACAAATGCAGACTTGACAGCCTTAAAGAAAAGGACAATCCCCATAGTGCTCGAGGCTTTGAATATTCTGGATATCAGCTTTCCAAAGTGCTTGGGGAAGTTGGTATTATATCTCGGGTGATGATCTTGCTATTTGGAGAGCATACGTCTCTCTAACCGATGTCAACGCAACTTGTTTTTCAAACAGTAGTGCCTTTAGTCTGCTCAGCTTGTCATAATTTACATTAGCAGTATCAATGTGTGGCCACATTTCTGCTACTCTTACTGCTTGTGTGGGGGGGAATAAAATATGTCTGCAACACGTAAAGACCTTAGAGACTGAATTGGCGTAGGCAATTCCTGGTTGCATACTGCAACAGCTTTAATCGCTCAGCACCACAAAACTTCCATTTGAAAGTGCAGGAAATGCTGGTCAAAGCAAAGGGACTAGAGTACCCTTCAGAAAACAGGCCACGTTTGCGACCCCCGCATTGCAAAGGCCATGAAGGGACACCTGTGTGCAGATCATTGAATGACTAATAGTAGTCTCACATTCACTTCCGCTACGAAAGATCTCTGTTTCACTGTTCAAATATTTATATTCAAAGGGCAACTCCCACTCTTCTTTAATATAGCTATCGCGTAACCGCTCGTATCTGCCCACGGCAAGATGTTTCAGGCATTTTGAAAAACGAAAGGTGGAAATGGGCATGTAGGAGCCATACCGTAGATGGACTTTCTGCAACTGTAAAAGGCAACTTCTCTAACTTTTCTGTGTGAAGCATGGTGAAACTTGCTTCCCTTTTAGCCATTGCCTGTTGTGCCTTGGATAAATTAAAAGCAGCAAACAAATCACTACTGTTAATATACTTCCACGGAACGCAGCCATTTTTCAGAATCTGCAATGTCCAACCTAACTGCATGATGGAACGTAGCTGACTTTGTCCATGCTATAAAAGGGACATTATCTGTATGAATAATATCAATCACAGATGACACTATGTTTGTCAGGGAATAAATCCTGCTGGACAGAGTGTTCATGCTGATGTCAACAACAGCTAAAGCCTTTTCTACATTTTCTTTGTCTATCTGCCATAAACGTGCAGCAGCTTCTATCCGAGAAAGCTTCCAGATCTCATTATATATGGCATAAATGAATCTTTTAGAGCGTGGCTTTCTCAGACCTAACAAGAAATCTTGTAAGTCTATATCTTCAGAAAGAGTGTTAAGATGTTCCTTGACTGCAGCTAACGTGTTAGTCTGTCCCCACTGTTGGCACATTTTACCTACACTGTACGTTGTGACTATACCCGTGTGTTGACCTGAGAGAAAACAAGGGTCTAGTCAGCTAATTTTGAAACCCCCTGAAGAATTCACAAAACGTGCCTGACACCCATTTGTGTCTATTGGCCATACTAACCACCCGCCGGGACTGGAAAGTGAAGAGTTATAGGTTCCAGTCTGAACCTTTGCATCTAGTTCTTCCAAGGTGACATTCAGGAAGTATTGCCAGTTATTACATTTTGCTGGTGTGGGGATTCTGGGTGCACTCATTTCCTTCATTATTGCTAACCCCAGACAGGATGTCTGTTGAACGGTGTCATTTAAAAAGATCATTTGCTGAGGAATAAAGCACGCTCTAAATAAAGCTTCTCTTCTCTGTATTTGCCAATATTGTGTTCCCCATACACTCTTTACATCAATATTGTTCTTCCAGTATTCAGAACCTTCAACTGCAAGACGGGAAACAAAGGAATCTGAATAAATTAACTTTGTTTTAGTTAGCAAAATGTTCCTAATTTTTGAAGGTGGTAATTAGAAGTAATATGACTCTGCATTTTTTTGTGTCATGCCCAGAAAAATAAGTAAATGTACCCGCATAATGTTTTGGACTCCCCACAGGTGGAGTTGAACAGTGTTCCCACTGTGTGTAATTAAATACTGATCTATGTCTAGTTGCAGGTAGTAATGTCCCCAGTTGTTATACCAGAACATTTCTCCATAATTCTTTGTGTTGGTATACACATCATCACTTTCAAATACCTCTTAGTCTTTCATTTCAGTTGACATTGAATCAACTGTCTGGACATCCCCGTCATCATATACAAAACCAGGTGTAATTACATCAGTCATAGAAATTTGAAGACATAAGGAATCAGTGTGACCTCTTTAAGCCTGTATATATTGAATGGAACTTTATCACACACAATCCCATCGGGAATCAGTACAGCTGAAATGTTCACAAGGGACAAGTTTCTTCGGACCTTTTGTGAGGAATGATATGGAGTTAAGACTTCATCCACAGTCTCAACAGAGGAGCGTTCAGGAAGGTAATGACCATTTGTAAGCAGGAAGAAAACAGCCAAAAAACCAATCCATAGAAAAAATGCAAATAATGTCAAGAATAACCATAGATAGTTCCATGGGTGAGTTATATAGTTATTTTTAAGCCATATATACAGCTTGCATGTCTTTTAAACAGTTTCAATTGCAGGAGTGGATGAAGTTGAATGGAAGTCATCAATATCAATGAAGTAACCAGAAGCAGTCTCTGCAAACGCAGGAGCAGATGCATTATCGGTGGATCGATCCACTTCCAGGGGAGGCTCAAAATAGACAATGTTGTCTGTTTGTGTTGTGTTGGAATAGAAGGAAGCCACATCTTGGACAGGTGATGTCATTGAAGTGGTAACAGGAATCAGCAAGAGCTAATTTTCCGTCTCCTCATGAAAGAGGAGGTATTTGTAACATTGTTGGGCATGCTTGTGTAGTCAGAAGTATTGTTTCTTCTTTGAAGCAGGATGTCTTGTTGGGTAGTGAGAGGGGACTGGGAACTCTCCAAGGAACCTCTGGGTCTACTGTGCACGATCGGCCACATAGTGAAGTTGGATGTCATCAATGGAAATTAATCTGTTAGCTTTGGAGCCTGGCAGCCTGGTATTCCCAGGAAGGGGACCGGTGCTATGTAGGACTGGCTGAATTCCTTCTTCATGGCAATCTTCTCGTGAACCAGAACCCGAACTTTAGGAATCCAGCCAGTAGAAGTTGTTGGCAAATCCCTTATTCCTAAGGTGGCAGCACTGGCAAATGAGTTATCATCAGAGAACTGCTGAAACTCCTGTAAGACAGTGAGACATTCATTTATGTCATATGGTGTATCTGCTGCCACCATTCCATGACCATCAAGATCTGGGACATACATAGGTATCCCAAAGAGAACCTCATAGGGAGTTTATCCCCCGAAGAACCATCTTGGCAGATTATTTAGTGCTTTCTGGAACATCTACACATGATGAAGCCAGCTGCGGCCAGAACCTAATACTCTTGCTGTTAAGGACTGCTTTAGATCATGATTTCCCCTCTCCACAACCAAATTTACCTTGGGATGGTATGGTAAGGACTAATGGAGTTCAACATCCACCGTCCCCATGGTGTCCCTGAATGCCTTAGAGGCAAAGGCAGGGCCCTGGTCCGAATGGAATGCTGCAACTGTATATGTACATATGTACTGATAAAGATCAGTAAGCCTTTTATAACAGTTCGAGCATCAGCTGACCGCTGAGGCCATACTGTCAGGAATCTAGAACAAGAATCTACAGCGACTAAACAGTATTTGTATGCACCGCCTGGTTGGAGCGGACCACAATGGTCCAGGTACACACATTGTAATGGCCTGTTGGATACTGAGAGGGATGTCTGCGGTGGGCGTTTGATGTTAGAGCCCTTAATTTGCTGGAAAATGTCACAACAAACGACGTATTGCTTTGTCTGTTTGTATAGATCTGGCCACCAGAAGTGTTTCTGTAATATTGCTTTTGTGGCCGAGATACCAGCATGAGCAGATGCAACACCCTCATGCGCTGCTTTGATGAGATCTAATCTCTGGTCTTGGCTCGGTCTCCAACCCCAGGAAGTGTTGCATAAGCAACATTCTGTGCACTGATGTGACATGAGTATTTTATAGGGTATGCTTCTGGGAGAGGCTTGCCTTCAGCCGAAGCTTTCATGGCATTCAGAATTTCATTATTCAATCTCGTCTGAGAACGAGTCGCTGCAGCCACAGAAGCCGTAGCTACTGCAGATTTGGCTGCTTCATCAGCCAAAGTGTTGCCAATAACATGTACTCCTACACGTTGGTGGCCCAATGTATGCACTACATGGACACAAGGTAGCTTATCCTTGAGATCAGCCAACCTCCCCCACAGAGTTCTGTGTGTTGTTGTCTTCCCTTTGGAATCTTTGAACCAGTTCAACTTCCAATGATTAAGATAATCATTGTATGATTGCACACAGTAGTATGAATCACAGACAATCAATGTAAGTAGTTCTGGCTCTGTTTGTTCTAGCACTAGCAGAAGTGCTTTGAGTTCAGCCAGCTGGGCTGTGCAGTCCACTAGGGTCTGCATGTAGGTATTGTGAGTGTGGAATACACCATCGCTCATAACCCTGCTCACGGCTGTGCAGGCGGCTGAGTATTGATGTTTAGTACCCACAACTGGTTGTGCTGAACCATCAGTGTAAATGACAACATGGTATCTGTCAAATGGCAAAAGATCTAGAGTTCGGGGCACTCCTGTTCGTATTGGAGAAATTCATGTATATGAAGTTTTGGTTCAAAGATGTAATCTACATCGGTGGCATGCAAGGAGATTTCCAACTGAATCCAGCGTGGATGTAATGCTTTAGCATTAGGAACGCTTGCTTTGGTGGCAGCCTCTAAGGCTGGCACCGAGTTAATGACAATAATGCGTTTCCCTTGGGCATGGGGCCTGTGCTTGATGACAGCCATCTGAACTGCAGTTAGAATTTTTTCTGTGGGTGCGAAACGTTGTTCTGTATTGGAGGATAAATGTGATTTATATGCTATGGGCACTGTGTCTCCTTCATTAAAGGTGACATAAGTGAACCCAATGGCACCCGCAGTTATTCTGATGACCAAATTTGTTTTGTTGTCAATCAATCAATCAATCAATCAAAGAAATTTGTAGAGCGCGCTACTCACCCGTGAGGGTCTCAAGGCGCTTGGAGGGGGCTGGGGGGGGAGGGGATTTGGGAGGGTGGGTCAGGGAGGGTCACTGGTCGAACAGCCAAGTCTTGAGGTTCTTTCTGAAAACCAGTAGGTCTTTGGTTTTGCGAAGGTCGGTTGGGAGGGAGTTCCAGGTTTTGGGGGCGAGGTAGGAGAAAGACCTGCCTCCTGTGGTGGTGTACTGGATGCAGGGGACTGTGGCTAGGGCGAGGTCGGCTGATTGGAGGTTGCGTGTGGGAGTGTGGAAGTTTACCCTTTCATTGAGGTAGGTTGGGCCGGTGTTGTGGAGGGATTTTTGTGCGTGGATGAGGATCTTGAATGTGATTCTCTTGTCTATGGGGAGCCAGTGAAGGGATTTGAGGTTGGTGAGATTCGTTTATGGCGGGGGAGGCCAAGGACGAGGCGCACGGCTGTGTTCTGGATTCTTTGGAGTTTGCGTTTGAGTTTGAGTGTGGTGCCGGCGTAGAGGGCGTTGCCGTAGTCCAGTCTGCTGCTGATGAGTGCGTGGGTGACTGTCTTTCTGGTTTCTGGGGGGATCCATTTGAAGGATTTTTTTAGAGTGCGGAGTGTGTGGAAGCAGGAGGAGGTTAGAGCATTGATTTGCTGTGTCATGGAGAGGGAGGGGTCGAGGATGATGCCGAGGTTGCGTACGTGGGTTGCGGGGGTGGGTGCAGGACCTAGGGCGTTGGGCCACCAGGAGTCGTCCCATGTGGTTTTGTTGGGGCCGAAAATGATGATTTCGGTTTTGTTTGAGTTGAGCTTGAGGTGGTTAGTGGTCATCCACTTGGCGGTGTCTAGGAGAGCGGAGTGTAGGTTGGTTTTGGCGTTGGTGGGGTTGCGGGTGAGGGAGAGGATGAGTTGGGTGTCATCTGCATAGGAGAGGATAGTGATACCATGTGCTCGGAGAGTGTTGGCTAGGGGGATCATGTAGATGTTGAAGAGTGTGGGGCTGAGGGAGGACCCTTGGGGAACTCCGCAGGTGATCTTGGTAGTGTTGGAGTGGAAGGGTGGAAGGCGGACTCTCTGGGTTCGGTGGGTGAGGAATGAGGTGAGCCAGTCTAAGGCTTTGTGGCGATTCCTATGTTGTGGAGGCGTGTGTGGAGTGTGTGGTGGCAGACGGTGTCAAAAGCTGTGGAGAGGTCTAGGAGGATGAGTGCGACGGTCTCGCTTTTGTCGACTTTGGTCCTGATGTCGTCAGTGCATGCGATGAGGGCGGTTTCTGTGCTGTGGTTCTTGCGGAACCCAGATTGTGAGGGGTCAAGGGTGTTGGTTGCTTCGAGGAAGTGGGATAGGCGGGTGTTGACTAATTTCTCTGCAACCTTGGCGGGGAAAGGGAGGAGAGAGATGGGGTGGTAGTTGGAGAGGATCTCCGGGTCGGCTTTTTTTTTAGGAGAGCGGTGATTTCCACGTGCTTCCAGGGGTCTGGGTATGTGGCGGAGTCGAAAGAGGAGTTGATTATGTTGTAGAGTATGGGGGCGATGGTAGGGCTAGCTTTGTTGTAGATGCGGTGTGGACAGGGGTCGGAGGGGGAACCGGAGTGGATGGAGTTCATGGTTTTTTAGTGTGTGGTAGGGGTCCATGTGGATAGTGTGGTGGGGGGTCTTGGGTGGGGGTTGAGTTGGGTGAGTGAGGGGTATGTGTGGTGGGTGTGTGTGATGTGAAGCTGTTGTGGATGTCCAGGATTTTGTGGAGGAAATGGTTGGAAAGGGCGTCACATAGGGGGCTGTGTGTGTGTGGGGTCTATGTTGTTGGCTTTGGGTTTGGCAAGTTCATTGATGATGGTGAAGAGTTCTTTGCTGTTTTGGGAGTTGTTGTCAAGGCGTGTCTTGTAGTGATCTCTTTTGGCGGTGCATATGAGATGGTGATGGGTGCGAATGGTGGTTTTGAGGATGGAGAAGTTGGTTGAGGAGGGTTCTAATCTTCTAGCATGTCCTGTTGCAATTCCCTAAGGATGCGTGTGTGTTCAGCTGTCCAGTGTCTGCTAGAAAAATCAGGGCGTATTAAGTCATAAAGTGGCTTGATACATTGTGCATAGTCAGGAGTGTAAGTTCTGCTAAAGTTAAAGAAACCAAGTAAGGACTGTAGTTTCTTAATTATATTTGGTGGTTGGAGTTGAGCACATTTTTCTAGAAAGTGCGGCCAGGCTCTTGCCCTCGTTTGATGGCTCGTATCCCAGCAACAATACGCTGAGAAAGGCTATTTTAGTTTTCCTAAAATTAAATTTGTAGCCAAGGGCTACAAATCCTTAAACGATCCAATCGACCCGGGCAAGATGAATGTTGAGGTCGTCATCTGTGAGATATATGTAATCCACGTAAGACAACGCCTCAGGATCAATATCATGTAATATTGATGTTACACAGGCTCAGAACAGCCCTGGGCTGTTCTTGTAGCCTTGGGGCAAACAACAGAAGCATTTTTGTGAGCCAAATGAGAATGCACTCAGGTCCCGACTTTTGTGTGCTAAGTTTTGGCAAAAAAAACATTGGAGACATCCAAGGTTGTTTTGTATTTTTTACGCACTATGTTGTTAATTAGTGCTATGCTATGTGAATTTTGTATAGCATATGTGCGTGTATTACTGTTTAAATGTCTATAATCTAGGACTATTCTGTTTGAATGGTCAGGTTTTGCAATCAGGAATAATGGGTTATTCATTGCAGAGACGCAGGGCTCAATTGCACCCTGGTACTCGAGCTGAGTGAGAATCTCCTTCACCTGAGCTTTTGCTTTGTGTTTAACAGGATATTGGGGCTTAGGCTGGGGTGTAGACCTGGTAGGTATTACATGACAAGGAGAATCCTTGTCCCAACCTACATGGTTGCGGTATAATGCAGGTGTCTGCGCTAAAGCCCAATTGGCATCATAGGCTTGTTTTACTACTTCCAGAACAAGGCAAAATGACATCTTTCCCATGTGGGAGCTTATGGACGTGCTCAGGTGGCCAGTCCCTTTCGGCCAGTAGGATATCACAAGTAAGTTCATCCCAAAATATCATACCAATTGTCAGACTTTGGGGTACCCGTCCCTGTCATACACTTTGTTTTGTTAAATTACACTCTGCTTGTCACCCATGTGGTAAAATGCATTTATATCACAAGAGTGCTCGGTGGTGGTTTAATTGTGTCAAGTCACAATGTCCTTCAATAAAGAGACTACAAGTCCCAGCACCCTTTAGAAAGAAGCCATAATTGAGGGTGTGGCTCTCATATAAAAGCAACCGCACCCAGGTTCCAGTGCTTGCTATTTTGGAACCTTGCCTGAGGAGGAGTCTTGTGACCTGTCTGCACTCCTTCCAGTTTGTCGGTGTACTTTTGTGGACTTACGAGGAAAGCGAGTGGTCGGACTCGCAGCGGTGAGAGTTTCATCTCAAGATTCTTAGTACCATTGTTTATTTTATAAAAGGACATCTGAGTTATTTCTTTGCCGCTTTAGAACTCCCTGGAGATTTGGATAATTGCATGCTTATCCTGAACTTCAAACTGAAACGATATTTGTTTAAGGCAGCGCGTCAATTTCCTAAAACTCTAAACATGTTTTTGACAGAACTTTGATGTAGCAATTTATGTAACATTAGAACGAATGAAAGAATAATATGCCCGCACAAGTTTCCTGAAGAATACATTATTGATTTTATCGCATGTGCCTAAAAGAAACATTTTGTAATCTCATCTAAGTTGTTTGAAGAATTCATTATTGATTTTGTTTTGTGTGCTTAGAGAAAACCTTTTAAAAAGCATGTGCAAGTTTCCTGGAGAGGTTCATTATTGATTTTTCTGTGTTTATTTAGAAAGTAATTTCACACGCGCGCTCCGGTTGTTAAAAGGCTTATTGTTCAAGCACTAAAAATGTTCTTGTGAAAACCTAGCTACACATTGCTTATAAATCAAAGAGGTTAATTAGAATTCAGGATATTGTTGGAAAAGACTTATTTGATTATGCTATCTTGGGTTAAAAAGATTAATAATTACATTTATCTGAGTATATTAAACAATTAGGTTTTTACATTTGTAATTAGTGTCAAAAGGCTGTCTAGTATATTTTATGTGTGTATAAGGAATACTTTATGATAATGTTTTATGGAAAATAAGGATCAGTAAAAATAAAGAAAAACATTTCTTAATTTAGTGAATATTCATACATAAATAAACAATGAATAATGATTAATGCCTTTGTAATTGTTCTCTTTATATTTTGAAAGTCGCCAATTCAATTTGACCTCCTTTTTTTTCCTTTGTTAATAACTTTTACATTAGAATTATTTTGTAGTAGATTATAAAGATACAAATACACAAATCCCGAGGAATCGGACATTGACAGAATAGCAAGCCCACGAATTTACTTTCCTCCTGGTTTGTGTTATTAATATTATAATGGCCACTTTGGATACTGTAATGCAGGCTCTGAACCAATTGCAAAAAGAATTACAAGAATCTAAAAATACCACAGCAGCTCTCGTTACAAAGGTGACACAACTACAAGCCAAAGTGGATGGTACAGCAACTACGCAACAAGGAGCCACTTCTCAATCACATGGTACTCCTTCTCCTAGTAACATTTCAGTACATGTTCCCACTCAAATTCCTCTCGCCGCTCCTGAAAGATTCTCTGGAGATTCTTCTAAGGTACAAATTTTTCTTACACAAGTGGAGTTACATTTTACTTGTCGTCCAGCTGCTTTTCCGGATCCACAGTCAAGAATAGCTTTTCTTATTTCATATTTAACGGGTGATGCAGCTTCGTGGGCAGTACCATTAGTACGCCAGGAGAGTAGACTATTGTATAATTGGCGAATGTTCATACACAAGTTTGAAAAGGTGTTTGACCGAAGATCTGTTACGCTATCAGCCGATAAAGAACTTTTAGAGTTACAACAGGGCAATAAAGATCTCGTCACCTATCTCTCTCACTTTAATCGTTTAGTTATGGAAACATCTTGGCCTGAAGAAAAAAGAGCTGCGCTTTTTTATCAAGGACTTAAAGAAGAATTAAAAGATATTTTAGCGCAAATTGATCCTCAACCAAAGACCTGTAATGATTTGATAGATCTCACGCTTAGATTGGATCATAGACTTACTGAAAGAAGAGGAGACAAAAAAAGACCTGAACAGAGTTTCTGGCGCTCAGAAAAATATCGAAATACATTATCTTCTAAATCTTCATCGGATAACAGTGGCGAACCTATGGAAATAGGAACACTTCGTCAACCTTTAACTAAGGAAGAAAAAGAACTTCGTCGTCGTAAGGGACAATGTCTTTATTGTGGTAAAAAAGGGCATTTTGTAAGAGACTGTTTAGCTAAACCAAAAAATAAGTTTGAACAATTTTCCAATTCAAAGAAACAAGTAGCCATGCTTGAAAATTCAGAGGAAAACTAGTAGACCCAAGAATCAAGGAAGGGGATCTCTTGGGTACAAAAATGATCCCTTCTGTACATTCCAAAAATAGCAATCATACTCGACATTTACGACTTTCTATACAAATTATGGTTCAAGAAAAAAGGCAGAATGTGCAAACTCTAATAGATTCAGGTGCTACTGGAAATTTTGTTGACTCCCAAACTGCAAAAACTCTAAAACTCATGTGTGTGAAAAAACAAATACCTGAAATTGTTCAAGCTGTGGACGGAAGTGAATTATCTGGAGGCCCTGTTACTATGTGCACTGCACCTATTCCTATAATTTGTACAAATGTCAATGGTCAAGAACATCAAGAAAGTCTCTCTTTCGATATTATTCAAGCACCCCAATATGGTTTTCTATTTTGAATGCCATGGTTAATACTACATAATCCACATATTGACTGGAAAAAACAAATAGTTAATTTTCTTTCAGAATTTTGTCAAAAGAACTGTTTGCATCATGATCAGACAAATGTTTCACACTGTATAGCTACTGCAGCAGAAAAAGATATCATTTGACCTCATATTTATAAGGAATATGACGATGTTTTCAGCGAACAAGCAGCAAATATTCTACCTCCACATCGAACGTATGACTGTCAAATAGATCTCTTACCAGGTTCGGTAATACCAAATTGTAGAATTTATGCGCTATCTGAAAAGGAGAATCTTGTGTTGCGAAAATACCTTGATCAGTGTCTAGAAAATAATTTGATTCATCCTTCACGTTCTCCAGCGGCCTCTCCATTATTCTTTGTACCTAAGTCAAATGGGGAATTAAGACCGTGCATAGATTATAGAGCCATAAATAAGATCACGGTGAAGAATAAGTATCCACTACCATTAATTCCAGTACTATTATATCAAGTAAAAAACGCAATAATCTATATTAAACTTGATCTACGAGGTGCTTATCATTTGGTTCGCATTCGTGAAGGGGATGATTGGAAAAAAGCTTTCAAAACCCGTTATGGCCTATTTGAATACCAGGTAATGCCTTTTGGTCTATGCAATGCTCCTGCTGCTTTTCAATATTTTCTTAACTATGTATTAAGAGAATATCTTGACATTTTTGTAATTGTATATATCAATGATATTTTGATCTATTCTACTTCGGAAACATTACATAAAGAACATGTAAAGAAGGTTTTATCTACATTAAGAATCCACCATTTATTTTGTAAGCTTAGTAAATGTGAATTTCATGTAACCACAGTAGAGTTTTTGGGAGTCATTTTAACTCCTAAAGGAATGCAGATGAACGAAAGAAGATCCAAGCAGTTATGGATTGGCCTACACCTAAATCTGTACGAGATGTGCAATGTTTCTTAGGCTTTGCAAATTTTTATCGACGGTTCATAGATCATTTCTCTCAGAAAGTGGCACCTATCACAAGATTGTTACGTAAAAACATTCCCTTTTGTTGGTCTGAAGAAGCTAATGCAGCATTCCTCATGTTAAAACAAGCATTTACTACTGCTCCTGTTTTAGCCCACCCAAGAGTCGCAGACCCTTTTGTCGTAGAAGCTGATGCCTCTGATGTGGCAATTGGAGCCATATTATCACAACGTCATCAATACACTGGACAACTTCATCCAGTTGCTTTCATGTCTCGAAAATTGAATGTTGCTGAACAAAACTATACTATTGCTGAGAAAGAACTTTTAGCAATTAAAGACGCTTTTAAAGAATGGAGACATTATTTATCAGGATCAATGCATAAAATCACAGTATATTCTGATCATCGAAATCTCAAGTTCATGAGCTCAGCTCAGATATTGACTTCTAGACAACTAAGATGGATGTTATTCTTCACAGAGTTTGATTTTATTGTAACTTTCCGACCAGGCACAGAAAATAGAAAAACAGATGCTCTTACAAGACAAGATTCATCTCTGTCCCATGAAAAACAACAACCACAACCCATTATAGATCCTACTAAAGTGCTCTGTTTAATAGCCGCTGATGACTTTTTGGATCTTATTCGATCTCACTTTCAAATCACAGACTGGCAGAATTGGTTACAACAAAGTACTAAACATACAGTTCAACAAGGTCTACCATTATATGACTCTCGGGTTTACTTACCAACTAAAGATTTAAGACAAACAGCTTTTCAATGGCTTCACACTCACCCTGTGGCAGGTCATCCAGGACCTCAAAAAACTATGGAACTGTTAAAAAGATATTTCTGGTGGCCTACTTTTTCTGAAGATGTTAAAACATTTATACAATCCTGTGAAGTCTGTGCTCGTTGTAAGAGTTCACATAGCAAACCAAAAGGACTATTAATTCCTTTACCGACTCCAAATTACCCTTGGGAACATATCACAATGGATTTTATCACTGGACTACCTGAAGTGAATCATATAAATACGATCTTGGTAGTCATTAATAGTTTAACAAAATATGCTCATTTCATAGCATGCAAGGGGCTCCCAACATCTAGCAATTTAGCCAATCTCATACTTCAAAATATTGTGCGTCTCCAGGGACTCCCAAATGCAATCCTTTCAGATAGAGGTACACAATTTTCAGCACGTTTTTGGCAAGCTTGGTGTCGAGCCTTGCAAATAGATTCCGCTCTATCTACCAGCTACCATCCACAAACCGATGGTCAAACCGAAAGGTTAAATCAGACACTAAAACAATATTTACGTTGTTACGCGTCTGACACTCCCACGATATGGCCTGATCTTCTTTGGCTTGCTGAATTAGCATATAACAATTCCTATCATTCATCTATAAAAGAAACTCCTTTTTACGGGCTATATGGTCGACATCCACAAGTATTGCCTGTCAATTTACCAATTGCATCCCAAACGATGCCTGCAGTTCAAAATATGTTATCCCATATGCAAAAGGTGCATAAAAGGTTACAAGTTAATCTACGCCAAGCAA
The DNA here is from genome assembly GCF_031143425.1 of Pleurodeles waltl. Classification (NCBI taxonomy): domain Eukaryota; kingdom Metazoa; phylum Chordata; class Amphibia; order Caudata; family Salamandridae; genus Pleurodeles; species Pleurodeles waltl. Next base: position 1,296,626,145 of record NC_090446.1, on the reverse strand, counting down.
AAAACAATTATAAACTACAATATGATAAAAAACATCAATGTGGTCCTACTTACAAATTACATGACAAAGTTTGGTTATCTACCAAAACTTTTACATTCAAAGATCATAATGCATTCAATCCTAAGTTCATCGGTCCATATGAGGTAATTCGTCAAGTGAATCCAGTAACATACAAGTTGAAATTACCTACGTCTCTAAAAATACATCCTGTATTTCATACATCTTTACTTAAGCCTGCCATTTCTTCAAGTACGCCTCGACCAGCACCAATACTAGTACAAGGAAATTGGGAGTATGAGGTGCGTGCTATTTTGGATTCTCGACTTCGTGGTTCTTCCTTATGGTATTTGATAGCATGGAAAGGTTATGGACCAGAAGAAAATTCCTGGGAACCTGCTACACAGGTTCATGCTCCTCGTTTGGTGAACAAATTTCATCATCTTCATCCTAATAAACCTGGCCCTCCACCGCGCCCGGGAGGGGGGTGTACTGTCAGACTTTGGGGTACTCGTCCCTGTCATACACTTTGTTTTGTTAAATTACACTCTGCTTGTCACCCATGTGGTAAAATGCATTTATTTCACAAGAGTGCTCGTTGGTGGTTTAATTGTGTCAAGTCACAATGTCCTTCAATAAAGAGACTACAAGTCCCAACACCCTTTAGGAAGAAGCCATAATTGAGGGTGTGGCTCTCATATAAAAGCAACCGCACCCAGGTTCCAGTGCTTGCTATTTTGGAATCTTGCCTGAGGAGAAGTCTTGTGACCTGTCTGCACTCCTTCCAGTTTGTCAGTGTACTTTTGTGGACTTCCGAGGAAAGCGAGTGGTCGGACTCGCAGCGGTGAGAGTTTCATCTCAAGATTCTTAGTACCATTGTTTATTTTATAAAAGGACATCTGAGTTATTTCTTTGCCACTTTAGAACTCCCTGGAGATTTGGATAATTGCATGCTTATCCTGAACTTCAAACTGAAACGATATTTGTTTAAGGCAGTGCGTCAATTTCCTAAAACTCTAAAGATGTTTTTGACAGAACTTTGATGTAGCAATTTATGTAACATTAGAACGAATGAAAGAATAATATGCGCGCACAAGTTTCCTGAAGAATACATTATTGATTTTATCGCATGTGCCTAAAAGAAACATTTTGTAATCTCATCTAAGTTGTTTGAAGAATTCATTATTGATTTTGTTTTGTGTGCTTAGAGAAAACCTTTTAAAAAGCATGTGCAAGTTTCCTGGAGAGGTTCATTATTGATTTTTCTGTGTTTATTTAGAAAGTAATTTCACACGCGCGCTCCGGTTGTTAAAAGGCTTATTGTTCAAGCACTAAAAAATGTTCTTGTGAAAACCTAGCTACACATTGCTTATAAATCAAAGAGGTTAATTAGAATTCAGGATATTGTTGGAAAAGACTTATTTGATTATGCTATCTTGGGTTAAAAAGATTAATAATAACATTTATCTGAGTATATTAAACAATTAGGTTTTTACATTTGTAATTAGTGTCAAAAGGCTGTCTAGTATATTTTATGTGTGTATAAGGAATACTTTATGATAATGTTTATGGAAAATAAGGATCAGTAAAAATAAAGAAAAACATTTCTTAATTTAGTGAATATTCATACATAAATAAATAATGAATAATGATTAATGCCTTTGTAATTGTTCTCTTTATATTTTGAAAGTCGCCAATTCAATTTGACCTCCTTTTTTTTTCCTTTGTTAATAACTTTTACATTAGAATTATTTCGTAGTAGATTATAAAGATACAAATACACAAATCCCAAGGAATCGGACATTGACACCAATAGTGGGCTCTACGTCTCCTTCAATTTGGATGTTTAAATCATAAACTCTGTCAGGTGGGAAAGCGCGCCCGTCCGCAGTATCAACTGCAATGAAATCTCTAATTGCTGTCCCATCCAGATGATCTTTTAGACTCTGGCGACATATTGTGACCTCTGCTGCGCTGTCTAACAGTGTCACTGCCCACGTCTTGTTCTTCAGAAATGTTCTCAGGTGTACTGGCATTTTTAATTGACTGTGCTGCTACCCTTTTCCTTTTAAATTGCGGCTTTTGTTGTGGAGACTTATCTTCTTTATTGTCTGAAGACTGTGGTAAGTGTTTCTTCTGTTTCACGTATTCAGGACGTTGATCTGAACGGCCCCCTCTCTCACTACATCTATTCAGAGCATTCTGAAAGAAATGAGAGAGACGTGAATCAGTATATCTGTCAGGAGCTTTTATATTTTTTCTATTTCTGAGATTATGGTGGTCATTCCAACATCGGCGGTAAAAGCCTCTTACTGCTGTCAGAAGACCGCCACCATACCGCTGCGGCCGCGGTAAACCGCCATGGTCATTCTGACCCACAACACGGAAACCGCCAAAATACCGATACCCACAGAAGTCCGCCACACCAAAGGTCAGCGATAAACTGGCGAAAACAAAACCGACACCGTCACGCCAACAGAAATACGCCCACACTATCACGATCCACGAATCCACGCGGCGGTCTTTCAAACTCGGTATTCCATTGGCGGTACACACCGCCGCGCTTAGAATACACACAAACCTACAAAACACAGCCACATTGGACAAATCGAAATACACACACCTGATACACATACACACACCACTCCCACACACCCAATTAAATATAAAACACACACCCACATCACACACAAACCCCTACAACCAAAAATTAGGAACGAGGCACAGAGAGAGACACCACCATCTACAAACTAGCAACCACAGGCACACATTACCATCACCCACATTACTTCCACGCACCGCACACAACACACCACTAAATATCACCCCACACATCACAACCCACACCACCCCACACATCACCCACACCACCCCATGGCTCCGCAAAGACACCCCAGGTTTTCGGAGGAGGAACTCAGGGTCATGGTGGAGGAAATCATCCGGGTAGAGCCACAGCTATTCGGATCACAGGTCCAGCAGACATCCATTGCCAGGAAGATGGAGCTATGGAGCAGAATAGTGGACAGGGTCAACGCTGTGGGACAGCACCCAAGAAATCGGGATGACATCAGGAAGAGGTGGAACGACCTACGGGGGAAGGTGCGTTCCGTGGTATCCAGACACCGCATTGCAGTGCAGAGGACTGGCGGCGGACCCCCACCGCCTCCCCCAGAATTTACAACATGGGAGGAGCAGGTCTTGGGGATCCTGCATCCTGAGGGCCTCGGCGGAGTATCTGGAGGAATGGACTCCGGTAAGTCACATCTTCACTACTTCATCCCCCCCACCCCACCTGCATGCCAATACATACCCCCACCCTCATCCTCACCCCATCACTCCTACTCCTTGCAAATGTCTCACCATCACAACCCACCCATCCCAACACCAAGCCCTGCATGCGACCACAAAGCATGGACACCCATCACCAAACCATGCCCACTGCACATACCCCCCCCAAAGCCCCGTCACAAAAGCCCCCACACAGGAATGCAAGCACTGGGGGACACGGGCAGCCACCCATTGCACACCATGGCACACACAGATGCAATAATCATGCCTTTATACCCCTGCAGGACCACAACGCAACGTCACCGCGCAGGAGGGTCCACAAATGTCCACCCCACCCCCAGAAGAGGCCCACAGCGATGACAGCATCTGTGTTGACCTGGATCATGATGACCAGCCCGGCCAATCGGGGACCTCGGGACAGTCGGTTCCCCTCAGACAGCCACAGGCCACAGCAAACCTTCCCCCCTCTGGGAACACCAGCACAGCACCCACCCAGCGGGCCCATACCTCTGTCCCCAGGACACGTCAAGCAGCGGTGTGTCCACCACTACAGGGCACCCAGGTTAACCAACCACCCCAACAACAACAGGGACCTGGGGGCAGTGGCAGTGGGCACACGGTCCAGGGGACAGAGGCCCAGGGAAACAGGGCAACTGGGAGGGCTGCTGTGCGACAGGGGGGGGACAGGCCCAGGGAACCCACTCTCCACGAGGCCCTCACCACCATCATGGGAGCATACTACCGCTCCCAGGAGACGATGGCGACGGTACTGGCCAGGTGTCAGGAGACCCAGTGCCTGCAGGAGGAACAGTATTTGGGGTTCAGGGAGGAACTAAGAACCATCAGTTCCGCCCTGGGCACCATCGTAGGGGTGCTGAATGTGATAGCCACCTCATTGCAGCCCACCGTGGCACCACAAAGGGCCCCTGACACTAGCATGGACCAAGAACTGCCTACCACCTCTGCCGGCGCTAGTGGACAGGAGGCCCCGCCACAGGACCAACAGGCCACCAGCACCCCACCCCCTGCAGAAGGAGAACCACCCCGCAAGCGGTCCCTGAGATCCAGGAAGAAGACAGAGTAAGATGCCAAGACCCCTGCCAGCAAAGGATACCACCCTGATTGTCATCCCACTGTCCCACATTGTCACCCTGTCCATCCTTAAACTGCCCCAGCTCCACTTTCCACAGGCATCTGGACAATGCACCTGTGATCCCAATAGTCTGGACTCTGCCATGGACATTCCTCCACCATCCCCCCTCACCAATTTGCAACCACCCCACAATATAGAGCACTCAAATAAACACAGTTATTGCACAAAAAACTCAGGAGTCTGGCTGTGATTTTGAACAAATGTATCAGACATTACCGTGCCAAAATGCTTATTTACATTGTGATGCCAACATACCAATGTCACACAGCTGTAGTCCATGGGTAAACAAAGCAGATGTCACACACTGGGGGCCACATTTCTGAAATCGCAAAGGAAAGTGACAACTCAGTTACCATACACTGGGTGAAAACGACAGACAGGAGAGAGGTAGTATTGGTTAAGTACATGTAGTAGGCAGCTATGTATTCTTACCTGTCTGTCATTGGAAATACTGCTGTATAACTGTGTTCCTGTTGTCTATGTCGTCCTCTTCTGCTTCCTCCTCTTCACTCTCCACAGGCTCCACAGCTGCTACAACACCACCATCTGGACCATCCTCCTGTAGAAAAGGCACCTGGTGACGCAAAGCCAGGTTGTGAAGCATGCAGCAGGCCACGATGATCTGGCACACCTTCTTTGGTGAGTAGAATAGGGATCCACCTGTCATATGGAGGCAGCGGAACCTGGCCTTCAGGAGGCCGAAGGTCCGCTCGATCACCCTCCTAGTTCGCCCATGGGCCTCATTGTAGCGTTCCTCTGCCCTTGTCCTGGGATTCCTCACTGGGGTCAGTAGCCAGGACAGGTTGGGGTATCCAGAGTCACCAATTAGCCACACATGGTGCCTCTGGAGTTGCTCCATCATGTAGGGGATGCTGCTATTCCGCATGATGTACGCGTCATGCACTGAGCCAGGGAACTTGCCATTAACATGGGAGATGTACTGGTCTGACAAACACACCATCTGGACATTCATCGAATGATAACTCCTCCGGTTTCTACACACCTGTTCACTCCTGTGGGGGGGGACCAAAGCCACATGGGTCCCATCAATGGCACCTATGATGTTGGGGATATGTCCAAGGGCATAGAAATCACCCTTCACTGTAGGCAAATCCCCCACCTCAGGGAAAACGATGTAGCTCCGCATGTGTTTCAGCAGGGCAGACAACACTCTGGACAACACCTTGGAAAACATAGCCTGGGACATCCCTGATGATATGGCCACTGTTGTTTGAAAGGACCCACTTGCTAGGAAATGGAGCACTGACAGCACCTGCACTTGAGGGGGGATTCCTGTGGGTTGGCGGATAGGTGACATCAGGTCTGGCTCCAGCTGGGCACACAGTTCCAGGATTGTGGCACGGTCAAGCCTGTAGGTCAGTATAACATGTCTCTCTTCCATTGTCGACAGGTCCACCAGAGGTCTGTACACCGGAGGATGCCGCCATCTCCTCACATGTCCCAGCGGACGGGGCCTATGAAGGACAACAGCGAGCACAGAGTCAAACATCCCAGAGGTACGTAACCACAGCTTGCACAGAACACGATTCTTAATCCATAGAATGGCTTGTATGAGTGTTGAGGCAAGGCCTAGGTATGTGTGACGCAGTTAAAATATTAGGGCATGTGGGCCCCTGAAATGGCGGCTGCCTGACCTGTGAAGTGTGACAAACGATGTGAGGTAACTGCGCTGGCGTTGTACACCGTGGCGGTAGGCGGTCGAAGACCGCGGTGCAATGCTGCTTTGGTTAACATTGAACCCTATGGGTCCCAGGAGCCAATGACGATGTGCGCCGGCGGTCGCGGTACGCACCGCCGCGGACGTGACCGCCATTTTCTATCTGCTTAATCACTCGATACCTGATCTTCGACAGGAGAGGACCTACACTGCAAGTGCTGCTGTGACCTCGGTGTGGAAGAGACAATGGCTCAAGCGACTGGGGAAAGGGCCCCCGCCTTCACCACTGAGGAATTGGAGAAACTAGTGGATGGGGTCCTCCCCCAGTACGCGCAACTCTACGGTCCTCCAGACAAACAGGTAAATACACTGGGAGCATGCTGTATGGGCTATGCCTGTGTGGAGTGGGGTGGATGAAAGTTGGGGGGGGAAGGGGGAGATTGAGGCGTGCATGAAACGAAGGTGATTGCATGTGCCACATGGCAAGGGTAAGGATGGGGGCCACTCACATTGACGGTGCAGAAGGTAATGACTTCTCTTCTCCCTCCGTACTTTTCATATAGGTCATCGCCCACCAGAAGGTAGATATTTGGCGTGCCATCGCCAAGGACGTCCGGAACCTGGGGGTCCACCGCAGACGGGGCACCCACTGCCGGAAGAGATGGTAGGACATCCGCCGCTGGAGCAGGAAGACGGCGGAGGCTCAGCTGGGGATGGCCTCCCAACGTGGGAGGGGTGCCAGTCGGACTTTGACCCCCCTGATGTCCCGGATCCTGGCGGTGGCCTACCCCGAATTGGATGGGCGCGTGAGGGCATCACAGCAGACACAAGGGGGTGAGTACACTCTCATTCTGCTGACTTTGCGCGCAGTAGAGGTGTCTGGGTGGGGGAGGAGGGCTGTGGGTCTCCCTAGGCCAGGTCGAATTCTGTAGGCTAGGCCCCTCCGTAAGGCATGGCCCTGTGTCCCGCCCCCCATCTCTGTAGAGTGCCAAGTACAGGAGATCATGGCCCTGTGTCATCTATGTGTGCCGATGTCGTCCATAGGCTTGTAGGCCATGTCCCAGGGATTGAGTAGTCAACCTCAAGTGCGCGGCCTAGTGCAGGGGGCTTCTGTGTCTGTCCTGTCTGCCAACGGTGTCGCCAATGCATGCACTCAACATGTCTTTATTTTGTTTCCCCCCCCCCCTTTTTTGTGGTCTTCCTGTTCATGTGTGCATTAGCATCATCAGGCGGAGGAGAAGTGGCACCGGAGCACGAGGGAGCTGCATCCCACATGGCCATGGAGGGCCACACCACGGAGTCTGAGTTCACCAGTGGGACGGAGGGCGAGGGGAGCTCCACAGCGGGGACTCAGGCCGACAACAGTGACACCGACTCGTCCTCTGAAGGGAGCTCCCTTGTGGTGGCGGCAACATCTGTGGCCACCCCAACAACAGGTACAGCCGCCACCCCCCGCACCAGCACCGCCCTCCCAGCAGCCCCTCAGCGTTTGTTCCGTGCCTGCACACCCAGGAAGGTGGGCATCTCCTTCGCCCCAGGCACCTCAGGCCCTGCCCCAGTCACCCCTGCTGCCCTCAGTGAGGAAGTCATTGACCTCCTGAGGACGCTCACTGTTGGGCAGTCTACCATTTTGAATGCCATCCAGGGTGTAGAAAGGGAAGTGCACCAGAGCAATGCATACCTGGAGGGCATTCATTCTGGTCAGGCGGCCCTTCAGCGATCGTTCCAGGCTCTGGCCTCAGCACTGATGGCAGCCATTGTCCCTGTGTCTAGCCTCCCCCTCCAACTTCTTCCACCCATTCCCTATGACCTGTACCTCTGCCTATCCCATTGACACCATCAGACCAGCCTGCACACACCTCAACACCCAAGGGGGGCTCAGCCAGACATTAGCACAACACATCCCACAGGCAGTCACACAAGCATCATACCCATGCAGACATAGCAACAGCCACTGCCTCCACTGTGTCCCCCTCCTCCACGTCTCCCTCCTCCCTCCCTGTCACCTCTACATTCACACCTGCATGCACACCATCTTCAGTCTCTACGTCCCTCAGCAGCACAGACACCAGAACACCCCGCACACGTGCAGTCACCACCCCCACTGCTATTTACACGTCCCCTGTGTCCTCTCCCAGTGTGTCTGTGATACCCCCTCCCAACATTCACAAACGCAGGCAGCCACCCACCCAACAGCCCTCCACCTCACGACAGCCTCCAGCCCAAGCACCAGCACCCAAAACCACAAAACATACACCTCCTACAACCACTACCTCTTCCTCCACTCCCATACCCACTACACCTACCCATCCCAGTGCTCCCAAAAAGTTCTTCCTGTCGAAACTCTTCCTCTTCCCACCAACTCCTCCACCCCGTCCATGTCATATGACTCGATTGAGCACCTCAGCCCCCACAAAACCGGGCCCTGCCATCAAGGTCTGCCAGGGACAGTGGAGTGCCCCACCCACCAGGGCAGCCAGTTTGGTCCGGAGCCAAGGCACGGCCAGCCCACCCCCGGAGAAACACCCGAAGATATGCAGTGGCCGGCGGTAGAGGCAGATGACATCAGGCACCAAAACCCCGACCAGGCCTCCGCCAGGGAGTGTGGAGACAGCTGCCACACCGGGCAAGGTGGGGAAGGGCCACAGGTGAACTGGGAAGGCTGGGAAGGGCAGCACGGGCGACACCACCGCCATCAGCCCAGCTGCCCAGGAGTGGCCCACCAGCCCCATCCCATGTGGGCAGGACCCCACCAACAGGCCCGGCCCAGCTGCCCAGGAGGACACCGCCAGCCACAAGTCAGGTGGGAAATGAGCACCCCGCCATGGCCGGGGCCGCTGACCTGCCCACTTCCATCTCAAGCACCGCTGAACTGGGCCCTTCATCTGAAGCACCGCTGAACCAGGCACCGCCGTCTCAAGCACCGCTGAACTGGGCTCTCCATCTCAAGCACCGCTGAACCGGGCACCGCCGTCTCAAGCACCGCTGAACAGGGCACCGCCGTCTCAAGCACCGCTGAACTGGGCCCTTCATCTCAAGCACCGCTGAACTGGGCCCTTCATCTCAAGCACCGCTGAACTGGGCTCTCCATCTCAAGCACCGCTGAACTGGGCCCTTCATCTCAAGCACCGCTGAACCGGGCTCCGCCGTCTCATGCACCGCTGAACCGGGCACCGCCGTCTCAAGCACCGCTGGCCCATGAGCGGCAGGGGCTGGGCCGCATCTGTGTCGGGCAGGCCTGCACGAAGCACTCTGGGCACCAGGCCCCCTCCAGAAGCAGTGGAGACATGCATCCACTACCTCTGTCCTGCACAGGATGAAGCACTCTTGGCAGCAGGCCCCCTCCAGAACCAGTGGAAGAAGGCATCCACTACCTCTGTCCTGCACAGGATGAGGCACTCTGGGCACCAGGCCCCCTCCAGAACCAGTGGAAACTGTCATCGACTTGAGAGACTGTGGCTTTGCACTCCCCAGGATTGAACAGTGGGCAGACCACCCACTGTATAGACTTGTGAGACTGTGGCTTTGCACTCACCAGGATTGAGCAGTGGGCAGCCCACCCACTGTATAGACTTGTGAGACTGTGGCTTTGCACTCCCCAGGATTGAGCAGTGGGCAGCCCACCCACTGTATAGACTTGTGAGACTGTGGCTTTGCACTCCCCAGGATTGAGCAGTGGGCAGCCCACCCACTGTATAGACTTGTGAGACTGTGGCTTTGCACTCCCCAGGATTGAACAGTGGGCATGGAGGCCCCTCGTGGATCTGGCGTCGTGCACTCATCCGGCTGAGGTGCTCCCCCTTCCCTTCCCCCTGAGGTGCCTGTAGTTTTGCCATCTGATGCCCCTGCAGTGTTCTCTCCGTTGGATTCAGGTATCCTGTGTGGGCTTTGCCCATGTGATTTGGCCCAAGTGGTCCACGGACAATGCCTGCTACAATGCTCGGACTTGTACATTACTGTATTTATTATTGTGTTTTGGTGTAAATATTTAAATAGGTAGTTTTTTGATATATGCAAATGTTTCAAACTAATTCCTTTTGTCTTTGCATTCTTCCAGGGGGTTTGGGGGGTGTAACTGTGATGTTTTGCTATGCATTGATGTGTGTGTTGTAGTGGGTGAGGGTGGGGGTGGGTGTGTCGCGTATGTGTGTCCCCGTAATTTTTTGCCTCCCCCCTCCCCTGTGTCGTAGGTGCAGTACTCACCGTTGTCTTCTGCGCCGGCGTTCGTACTCCTGGTACAGGAGCAGGAATACTATCGCTGGGAGTATGTGAAGTTCCGGTTCCATGCTGTCCTGGCTCCTCGCGGGGTGTATTGAGGTGAGCGTTTTCCCTTCGGTATAGCGGTTTCCGCCGTGTTTTTATCTGCGGTGTTACCGCCCCGGAAAAGGTGGCGGATTGGTGGGTTGTGATACTGTGGGCGGTACATTGACTCCCGCCTGTCTGTTGGCGGTGACCGGCGCGCTGTTTGTTGGTTCCGCCGTGGCGGTCGGTGTGTTTAAGTGGCGGCCTCTGTTGGCGGTTAGCGCCACGGTCGGAATGCCATTATTTTTGCCGCCAGCCTGTTGGTGGTTTAGCCGCTGCTTTCATGCCGACCGCCAGGGTTGGAATGACCACGTATATCTCCTGTCAGAGTTCTCTGGATGTGAAGAATCTGCTCTCTGACTTCATTCATCTTTAAATAGTTTTTGTTCATCCCAGTGCTTTTTAGAACCCTCCTGTGCTTGTTTAGTACCTTCCTTAGTGGCAGTACTTTGTATTTTAGGCTTTTTCAGCTTGGCTCCCAAACTGCCCTGTCCTATACTGGTATAGGTGTCGGAAATCATTTTCGGTAGCTGTTTCTCCAGGTCCAACTGTGGAACATCCCGGAGCCGCTAGCGTATAGCCAATGCTACTGCTTCCCCTTTAATGTTACCGAGTATTATTAGGGAGACTGCGTTGAAGTTGCACATTAGTTTCATCCCCAGATCTAGGGCTTGTGCAGCCCCGTGCTCATTCTGAATTTGTTTTAACACTTCCGGTAAATTGGCAAGTGTCGGGGTACCATGTGTGGTAGTATAAATTGCTGCAAAGACTATACCCCATATAATGCAGTCATCCACTGAGGGAACCATCCCTAAGGGCAAGCACATAGTGAGAATTCTATGTTTTTCCTGTGGTCCCTTATGGGGAAACGCAGCTTCTAGCTGATTTCTTTTCTGAGCTATCCAGAACAGAATTTTCTCTCATTCTGTGGGCACTTTACCCATGATGGAAAGTACTGTTTGTGGATTAATCCCAGTAGTAGCCAATTGATATCCATCTGGTGCTGGTAGTGTTGGACGCACTGGTGTAATGTTCAGAGTTCGCATTACGAACTGAACAAGTCATCTATATAGTGTTACTAGCTCAATTTATAAATTGCGTAGATCATCTGCCTGCATATTTTTTATACCTGGGTGAGGTGTGTATGTGGCAAACATAGGCCACATTGGTCCATCATTACCTAAGGGACCTGGGCCCTGATTTATACTTTTTTTGCGCCACATTTGCGTAATTTTTTGACGCAAAAGCAGCGCAAACTAACAAAGTACAATTGTTTTTGTAGCTTTATGCTGCTTTAGCGTAAAAAAATGACGCAAATGCGGCACAAAAAAATAGTATAAATCAGGGCCCTAGTCTCACGGGTTGTATTACGTGTGGTAGGGCGCCATTAAACCAGTTTTGATGTTCTTGATAAGTGATCGGTATTTCAAGATACTGGTATGCCCGATACCATAGTGGTACATTAGCTATTCTGTATGTGTGGAATGTGTGTGATCTTTGGTCTTCCTCAGGAAAGGTGACCCATGTGTAGAATGTTTCTGCTTGGTAAACTTCATTAGCTTCTACTATGAATTTGACATCCCCGCCCTCATCTGTTAAACCATGCACTACTTGGTGTAATTTTAATGCTTGTCTAGCATTCTCAGGTGTTAGCCATATTGTGTATTAGGTAACAGAGATGGAACACCAAGTGGGGAGAAAAAGTCCTTTTAATAGTTCAAGCTCGAACAACCTACAGCCTACTCAGGTGCTCCCTGTTCAGCTGAGGAGGATCTTCCCTAAGACCAAGGACGTCTCTGTATAACGGTACTTAGGGTGCCTGTTGTGTGTGAGACAGTGATATTCAGGGTATCCGTAAATTAGTGCCTAAACACCATCACTGGTGACGCCATGTCGTAGTTTGACTCTTGCTCTAGGCAAGACTGCTGGTGTAAGGTTGGCAGTACGTATGTTTTTAGGTGGCTAAGCCAATCCTACAAGTCACAACTGTCATCCCAAACAGTAAAATGAGATTTGTGGCAGCCTTTATGCATGCACTCAAGATTGTGACATCTCAGGGAGTGTTGTGGTTAAACGGAGATTACCCCTTTCTCACGTGAACAACATGTCTCATTCAAACATACAGGCAACGAAGGAGATGTAGTAAAGGCTTAATTGGTTTTTATTAACAATACTGCAATCTACGATAAATTGCATGGGCTGTAATGATAAGGATAATGAACTGAGTCATTAATACAAAGACCCCCACCATCTTACAATTACATAGAATGACATGATATGATATATGCCCTAATACCCTAACATGATGAAACTAACCCCGAACCTAAAGAGAGCTAAGCGTGATTCACCTAATCTGCCAATGCTGTGTCCATGAGAAGAGCCCCCAACCCTTGTTATCTTAGAATGCAGTCTCTAGATCAGACTCCGTGAGGAAACGAAGACTGGGTCAGCGTCAAGGCGACGTGCAGCATCAATAGCGTCTATGGCATCTGGTAGGAAGCCTTCTGACTATCTGTCTGTGTAGGGTGCATTTATACAGATCGGATCGGACCCCTGATGTAGGTTTGTTCCCAAGCAATAGATAACAAGACATGCTTGGGGCGGCAATTGTATAAACAATTCACTCGAAAGCGCAAAGGGGGAATATACCTAATATGAATACCTACAGTTTGTTTATCTTTTTCGCTGATAGTGATGCCTTAGCATAGTGGCACAGATAACATGAAACTAAAACATCGGCCCAACCAAAAACAATGCAGCTATCTTGAAAAGATATAATTAAATAATTGTGCTAAAACATAGCAGACTAAGGGGGTCATTACGACCCTGGCGGAAGGCGGAGAACCGGCGGTATGACCGCGAACAGGCTGGTGGTCTTACCTTGTGGGATTATGACCATGGCAGTTACCGCCATGGTCATCCGCCAGTTCTCCGTTCTGCCCGCCAGGGCGGAGATGACCGCCGGGCTGGAGACCTGGGTCTCCAGCCGGGCGGCCGTCACAATACCTCTGGCGGTATTTGGACTCAGCTTACCGCCGTGGATTTCCAGCGGTTTGAACCGCCATGAAATCCATGGCGGTAAGCACTATCAGTGCCAAGGAATTCCTTCCTTGGCACTGATAGGGGTCTCCCCCACCCCCCACCCCGACTCCCTCCCCTACACCCCCCACCACCCCTGCCACCCCCCAAAGGTGGCAGGACCCCCCTCCCCACCCGACCCCCAACATCACATAACTCATACACACCCGACACGCATGCAGGCACCACCAACACACACACGCACACACCCCGACATACATGCCAACATCCACACACACACTCAGACACGCACACCCACATTCAAACAAACACGCACACATCCATACAGACATACCCACAGACATACACGCACTCATTCCCAAACACGCATCACCCCCACAAGCATACACGCACTCACACACCCCCTCTACTCACTCAGACGCACACCCCCATGCACGCACACAACACACAACCCCCCCCCACCCCCTAACGGACGATCGACTTACCTGGACCGTCGATCCTCCGGGAGGGGACAGGAGCCATGGGAGCAGCTCCGCCAACACCATACCGCCAACAGAACACCGCCACGGCAAATCACAGGACTTGATTCGCTGGGCGGTGTTCTGTTGATGTGGCGGTGGAGGTGGAGCAACCTCCACTTCCCCGCCTCCCGTCAGTATGGCTGTTGGCGGCTCTCCGTCCGAAAAAGGACGGAGAGCTGCCAACGGTCATAATAGGCCGAGCGGCAAACCGCCTGCACTGGCGGTCTTCCGCACGGCGGTCCCTCGGCGGTCTTTAAAAAAGACCACTGAGGTCAAAATGACCCCCTAAGTAGGGTAAAAGTCGCTGGGTGCGGGAGCACGAGTCTACAAGCCGGAAAGCTAAGCTAACTCCTGCTTCCCATTAAAACAAGATAGGATTCCCATTAAAACAAGATAGGATTCACTATATTCTATTCCCACTCTAGTTTATGCAACAGTATGGTAAGTGTTTGACTTCAAGGGGTTGAAATGTAATATTCCCAATCCACTCTAAACAACTCTAGGGGAAGTGTTGGACATAGGAGGGCTTAAATTTACTATTCCCAACAGTGCAACAGTAGGGAAAATGTTAGACTTCAGAGGGCTAAGATTTACTATTCCCACTCTAGTCTAAGCAACAGCAGGGAAACATTGGATTTTAGAGGGGTTAAATTTACTATTCCCACTCTGAAAAGCACAACAGTAGGGAACATGTTGGACTGCAAAGAGGTTAATTTTACTATTTCTACTGCAGTCTAAAGAGGATTAGGGAAGTCCTTCACTTCAAACACATTATTACATATATAAGTAACCCCATGAATGTAAAACACATCTTGAACTCTTAATATAAACATTAATTAACATGAAATCTAGGAATTAAAAAACAACTAATCAATGTACATAATTAATTTTCAATAAAATAATTAACAATTATTAAAGTTATTCAATTATTAACTATCTTCAAACCATAGCCTCCTACAAACCTAGCAGCCTGTACTAAATAATTCATTAACAATGAATGATTAATTGTTAATTTTTTATTACATAATTAACTTCCCAGCCTAGAACCTTACAAACCCAGCAGCCTGCAACTAAAACATGATTAAAATAAATATTTATATAATGAACAATCAATTAAATCAGTAATTTACAAATAATAAATAGTGGATCAATTATTGCTTAACTTCCCACCATATACCCCTAGAAAGCTAGCAACTTGCAACTAAAATAGAAGTGAAATAAATCACTATTCAGTAAATTACATAATTAACAATCAATTAAATAATTAACAATCATTATTGTTTATTAAATTATTATTTAACTCTCCACTCTGTAGCCCTACAAACCTAATAACCTGCAAATAACTTATAACGAAAATATTCAGTATTACATAATTGACAAAATAAATATCAATCATGTAATTAAATACAGTTTATTAAATAATTAATAATGAATTTTTACCTAATTAACTTCCCAATCTATCCTCCTACAAACTCAATAACCCGCTACAACACTTATAAACTACTATTAAACATTAAATTAAAAAAATCTAAATCACTTAAAATTACAAGATATATTTAAAAAAAACAAAAACATTTATATGAACAATAATAACACATGAGAATAATATATCAACATATTGACATTATTTAAACAATACTTACCTCAAAAGAAGATATTCTCGTCAGCAATAACTGTGCATCAAATATTTGTGTACCATATTTAATTTCAGAAATTTCTGTCTCCTGATATTTTTAACTGTATATTTTGTCCAAACACTCAAAAACATGTCTATAAACACTACAACACATTACATGCATCTCTCTCTCTGTACAGTTTAGTAATATGTCTAGGGACATGTCTTCCCATAAATCACTTGACAACTTTCTTACCACCATAGGTTTCACTCTGGCCTTATGAGTTTTGGCAATCTGCAACCACTCCATGCAGGCCCTAACATGCCTTCTGCTATTAGAAAAGTAGCTTAGCTTCGGTAGACTTTGCTGATCTGAGGCAAACTTTTCTGGATGACATTTTTAAAACTGGTGGATATGTTGCAGTGATGATGTAGTATTTCAGGAACCACAAGACCTATATACTTCATTTTGGTGTCAAAACACTGGGGGCCAAATAGTCTCCTAGAGACAGAAAATAACTCCTCAGAGCAACCCTTCCGCCATTTCCCAAAATGGCGGCTATAATAGAGAAAGAAGAGACATATGTAGAAATGAAACAAATAATTATTGTTTTTAATCCTTTTATGTATACGCCAAACAATGTTTGTGTGCTGAATATGAAATAAATTATGTTTATCACTCCTCTTTTAGACCCATTTTAATAGTTCACTTTATTTATTTGTTTTGGCAATTGCTCATGGTGCATTTGCAGAATGTTCAACATTTGAGAAGAGCATATCGACAAGGACATCTTTTTGTAGCACAGGTTTTGCAAGTACATGTGCGTGTAAGTTCTGTGGGTAGAGGCTTTAGAAATTTCATAGGTTTTAGCATCCCATCAATATCTTCGCAACTAAATTCACAGGGATTATTCTCTACATATGCATGATCCAAAACATTTACACATCTTCTGATCAAGTAGAACGCTCTTTTAATGTGTCCAGACATAGAATATGACATCGGTGGAAGGTCACTTAGTGGGACTGATCTCTTGAACTCACTGTACTGAAGATCATCAAATGTGTGACAGTCAGAACTCATTTTCCACACATGCACAAGATATTTTTCTACATCTTTAAAGTTACATTCTTCTCTCTCAGCAAATCCTTTTTTGAAACTTCACAGGTTTAGCAGTTAAAGCTCCATGCTTTGTTCCAATTTTGCTCATAATGTCATCGCCCGTAAGAATTTGTGCCTTGATAAGAACACTGAGCATCTCTGGGTCAGGTTTCTTGTACAGAATATGAAGCGGGATTAAGGGCCTCATTACGAGTTCGGCAGACTGGATAACCCGTCCGTTGAACTTCCGACGGGGAGGTTGCCGCCATAACTGGCTACTTCCTCGCCGGGCCCCATATGACTTTCTCACTGGGCTGATGTGCAGAAAACAAGGTTTCCACCCATTTGCCCAGTGGGAAAGTTGCTGCAGCATTGTTGCCAGTGCATAATCAAGCTAGCGGCAATGCTGCTGCCCACGGAGTGCACCAGCACCCTCGCAATGCTCACTGTCTACACAACAGACAGTGAGCATTGCGAGGCTGCCGTGAGGGGGACCTCTGCACTGACCATGCCAAGTGCATGGGCAGTGCAGGAGTCCCCCTGTGGCCTACTGCAACTGTCATCACCATGAAAAGGCTGGTGGAGAACCAGGTTGTAATCAGCAGAGCGGCACTGCTTGCAGCGCCACCCTGACTGATTGCAACCTGCACCCTCTGTTAACCCGTCGGGATCACTGATCCCGGCAGAGACGGTGGTACCCTTGCGGTCACACCATCAGGGTCGTAATGTGCCAATCTGACCACACAGCAGCAGCGGCAGTCCTGACTGTGACCACCAGAATCGTAATCAGGCCCTTAGTGTCTTTTCACGCCTGTTCCATAACGTATCCATAACTCTGACAATCCTTGACTTATGAACATTGCAACATATCTAAGTAGCACAATAATAACGTCTGTGTCATTTGACAGTACAATGACTCGATTGGAACCATTTCGAACAGCCTACTAAACAAGTGGCATATCACGAACGTGAGCTTCCTCCAATTTGCTGTTACGTATTTAAACAATATGGCCCAAACCTTTGAATATATCTATGCAGACACCAACTCCTCATTGACAATCATTCCACTTGCAATAATTGGAAATTTAGGGGGTCATTCCAACCCTGGCGGTCGGTGATAAACATGCGGCTAAACTGCCAACAGGCTGGCAGTAAAAAAAATGGAATTCCGACCCTGGCGGAAACCGCCAACAGAGACCGCCACATCACCACACCGCCCGCCACGGCGGGACAAACAAACAGCGCGGCGGTCACTGCCAACAGACAGGCGGGAGACAATGTACCGCCCACCCTATCACAACACACCAATCCGCCACCTTTTCCGGGGCGATAGCCCCGCCGATAAAAACACGGCGGAAACAGCCATTGCAAACGGAAAACGCTCACCTCCATACACCCCACGAGGAATCAGGACAGCATGGAACCCGAACTCCACATCCTCCCAGCGATTGTCTTCCTGCTCCTCTACTAGGAGCACGAACGCCGGCGCAGAAGACAACGGTGAGTACTGCACCTACGACACAGGGGAGGGGAGAGGAGAAAATATTACGGGCACACACATACGCGACACACCCACCCCCACCCTCACCCACTACAACACACACATCAATGCATAGAAATACATCACAGTTCCCCCCTCCAAACCCCCCGGAAGAAAGCAAAGACAAAAGGAAATGATTCTAAACATTGGAATATATTGTAATACTGGCTGAATTATATATATATATTTCTACACATCAAAAACACCTATATACATATATGTACAAGTCTGAGCATTGTAGCAGGCATTGTCCGTGGACCACTGGGCCCAAATCACATGGGCAAAGCCCACACAGGATACCTGACTCCAACGGAGAGAACACTGCAGGGGCATCAGATAGGAAAACTACAGGCACCTGAGGGGTAAGGGAAGGGGAGGCACCTCAGCCAGATGAGTGCACGACGCCAGATCCACGAGGGGCCTCCATGCCCACTGTTCAATCCTGGGGAGTGCAAAGCCACAGTCTCTCAAGTCTCTACAGTGGGTGGCTTGCCCACTGTAACATCCTGGGGAGTGCAAAGCCACAGTCTCTCAAGTCTCTACAGTGGGTGGCTTGCCCACTGTAACATCCTGGGGAGTGCAAAGCCACAGTCTCTCAAGTCTCTACAGTGGGTGGCTTGCCCACTGTTCCATCCTGGGGACAGCAAAGCCACAGTCTCTCAAGTGGATGACAGTCTCCACTTGGTCTGGAGGGGGACTGGTGCCCAGAGTGCTTTGTGCAGCCCTGCCCGACACAGATGCGGGCCTGCCCCAGCCGCGAATGGGCCAGGGGTGCTTGAGACGGCGGTGCCCAGTTCAGCGGTGCTTGAGACGGCGGTGCCCAGTTCAGCGGTGCTTGAGACGGCGGTGCCCAGTTCAGCGGTGCTTGAGTGAAAGGGCCCAGTTCAGCAGTGCTTGAGACGGCGGTGCCCAGTTCAGCGGTGCTTGAGACGGCGGTGCCCAGTTCAGCGGTGCTTGAGACGGCGGTGCCCAGTTCAGCGGTGCTTGAGTGAAAGGGCCCAGTTCAGCGGTGCTTGAGACGGCGGTGCCCAGTTCAGCGGTGCTTGAGTGAAAGGGCCCAGTTCAGCGGTGCTTGAGACGGCGGTGCCCAGTTCAGCGGTGCTTGAGACGGCGATGCCCAGTTCAGCGGTGCTTGAGACGGCGGTGCCCAGTTCAGCGGTGCTGGAGTGAAAGGGCCCAGTTCAGCGGTGCTTGAGACGGCGGTGCCCAGTTCAGCGGTGCTGGAGTGAAAGGGCCCAGTTCAGCGGTGCTTGAGTGAAAGGGCCCAGTTCAGCGGTGCTTGACTGAAAGGGCCCAGTTCTACGGATCCGGCCATGGCGTGCAGGTCATTTGCCACCTGTCCTGTGGCTGGCGGGGCCTTCCTGCCCATCTGTCGGGTGGCTGGCGGGGCCTTCCTGGTCTGCAGTACCGGGCCTGTTGGTGTCCTCCTGCCCACCTGGGATGGGGCTGGCGGGGCCCTCCTGGCCAGCTGGGCTGATGGCGGTCTCCTTGGGCGTGCTGCCCTTCCCAGCCTTCCCTGTTCGCCTGTGGCCCTTCCCCACCTTGGGCGGTGTGCCACCTATCTCCACACTTCGTGCCGGAGCCATGGTAGGGATTTTTGTGCCTGGGGTTTTCACCCTCTCGCGCCGGCCGCTGACTATCTTCGGGTGTTTCTCCGGGGGTGGGCTGCCCGTGCCTTGGCTCCATACTGAATTGGCTGCCCTTGAGGGTGGGGGACTCCACAGTCCATGCAGACTGTCATCACAGGGCCCGGTTTTGTGGTGGCTGAGGTGCTAACTGGAGTTCTATGAGATGGACGGGGTGGGGGAGTTGTAGGAAAGAGGTTATGTTTGGACAGGAATAGCAATTTAGGACCAGTGGGACGGGTAGGTGTAGTGGGTATGAGAGTGGAGGAAGAGGTTGTGGTTGTAGGAGTCTTCAGTCTGGTGTCTTTGGGTGCAGGTGCTTGGGCTGGAGGCTGTCGTGAGGTGGATGGCTGTTGGGTGGGTGGCTGCCTGCGTTTGTGTATCTTGGTAGAGGGGGAGACAGACACACTGGGAGAGGACACAGGGGACATGTAAATGGTAGTGGGGTGGTGACTGCACGTGTGCGGGGGGTTCTGGTGGGTGTGCTGGTGATGGACGTAGTGGCTGAAGATGTTGTGCATGCAAGTGTGAGTGGAGACGTGACAGGGAGGGAGGAGGGAGACGAGGAGGAGGGGGACACAGTGGAGGCAGTGGGTGTTGGTATGTCTGTATGTGGATGTTGCTTGTGTGAATGCTTGTGTGATGTGTGGTGCTTATGTCTGGATGAGCTTCCCTTGGGTGTTGAGGTGTGTGCAGGCTGGTCTGATGGTGTGTCTGGGATAGGCAGAGGTACAGGTGATAGGGTATGGGTGGAGGAAGTTGGAGGGGGGAGGCTAGAGACAGGGACAATGGCTGCCATCAGTGCTGAGGCCAGAGTCTGGAATGATCGCTGATGGGCAGCCTGACCAGAATGAATGCCCTCCAGGTATGCATTACTCTGGTGCACCTCCCTTTCTACACCCTGGATGGCATTCAAAAGGGTAGACTGCCCAACAATGAGCGTCCTCAGGAGGTCAATGACCTCCTCACTGAGGGCAGCAGGGGTGACAGGGGCAGGGCCTGAGGTGCCTGGGGCGAAGGAGATGCCCACCTTCCTGGGTGAGCAGGCACGTGCCAAACGCTGAGGGGATGCTGGGAGGGCGGTGCTGGTGCGCTGGGTGGCGGCTGTACCTGTTGTTGCGGTGGGCACGGATGGTGCCGCCACCACAAGGGAACCCCCTTCAGAGGACGAGTCCGTGTCACTAATGTCTGCACGAGTCCCCGCTGTGGAGCTCCCCTCGCCCTCCGTCTCACTGGTGTGTTCGGAATCCGTTGCATGGCCCTCCAGGGCCATGTGGGGTGCAGCTCCCTCGTGCTCCGATGCCACTTCTCCTCCGCCTGATGATGCTAATGCACACATGAACAGGAAGACCACAAAAAAGGGGGGGGGAGAAATAAAGACATGTTGAGTGCATGCATTGGCGACACCGTTGGCGGAGAGGAAAGACACAGAAGCCCCCTGCACTACGCCGCGCACTTGGGGTCCACTACTCAATCCGTGGGACATGGCCTACAAGCCTATGGACGACAACTGCACACATAGATGACACAGGGCCATGGATAACTGTACTTGGCACCCTACAGAGGTGGGGGGCGGGGGCACAGGGCCATGCCTTACGGAGGGGTCTAGCCTACAGAAATTGCCCTGGCCTAGGGATACCCACAGCCCTCCTCCCCCACCCAGACACCTCCACTGCGCGCAAAGTCAGCAGAATGAGGTTGTACTCACCCCCTTGTGTCTGCTGTGATGTCCTCACGCGCCCATCCAAATCGGGGTAGGCCACCGCCAGGATCCGGGACATCAGGGGGGTCAAAGTCCGACTGGCACCCCTCCCACGTTGGGAGGCCATCCCCAGCTGAGCCTCCGCCGTCTTCCTGCTCCAGCGTCGGATGTCCTCCCATCTCTTCCGGCAGTGGGTGCCCCGTCTGTGGTGGACCCCCAGGGCCCGGACGTCCTTGGCGATGGCACGCCCACTGTCTATCTTCTGGTGGGCGCTGAGCTATGTGAAAGTACAGGGGGAGAAAAAGAGTCATCACCTTCTGCACCCTCAATGTGAGTGGCCCCCCATCCCTACCCTTGCCATGTGGCACATCCTGTCATCCGTCGTTTGATGCATGCCTCATTCGCTCCCATCCCCACCATCTTTCATCCACCCGACTCAACACAGGCATTGCCCACAAAGCATGGTCCCAGTGTACTTACCTGTTGGTCTGGAGGACCGTAGAGTAGCGCATACTGGGGGAGGACCCCATCCACGAGTTTCTCCAATTCCTGAGCAGTGAAGGCAGGGGCCCTTTCCCCAGTCGCATGAGCCATTGTCTCTTCCAGACCGAGGTCACACCAGCACTTGCAGTGTAGGTCCTCTCCTGTCGAAGATCAGGTATCGAGTGATTAAGCAGAGAGAAAATGGCAGTCACGCCCGCGGCGGTGCGTATCGCGGTGGTGCGTACCGCGACCGCCGGCGCACATCGTCATTGGCTCCTGAGACCCATAGGGTTCAATGTTAACCAATGCTGATTTGCGCCGTGGTCTTTGACCGCCTACCGCCACGGTGTGCCACACCAGCGCATTGACCTCACATCCCATTGTCACACTTCACAGGTCAGGCAGCCGCCATTTCAAGGGCCCACATGGCTTACTTTTAACTGCGTCACACATACCTAGGCCTTGCATCAACACTCATACAAACCATTCAATGCATTTGGAATCGTGTTTTGTGCAAACTGTGGTTACGTACCTGTGGGCTGATTGACTCTGTGCTCGCTGTTGTCCTTCATAGGCACCGTCCGCTGGGACATGCGAGGAGATGGAGGAATCTTCCCGTGTACAGACCGCTGGTAGACCTGTCGACAATGGAGGAAAGACATGTCATACTGACATACAGGCTTGACCGAGCCACTATTCAGGAACTGTGTGCCCAGCTGGAGCCAGACCTGATGTCACCCATCCGCCAACACACAGGGATCCCACCTCTAGTGCAGGTGCTGTCAGTACTCCATGTCTTTGCAAGTGGGTCATTTCAAACAACAGTGGCCATAGCATCAGGGATGTCCCAGCCTATGTTTTCCAAGGTGTTGTCCAGAGTGTTGTCTGCCCTTCTGAAATACATGCGGAGCTACATTGTTTTCCCTGAGGTGGGGGATTTGCCTACAGTGAAAGGTGATTTCTATGCCCTTGGACACATCCCCAACATCATAGGTGCCATTGATGGGACCCATGTGGCTTTAGTACCCCCCAGCAGGAGTGAACAGGTGTACAGAAACAGAAAGAGTTATCATTCGATGAATGTACAGATGGTGTGTTTGGCAGACCAGTACATCTCCCATGTTAATGCCAAGTTCCCTGGCTCTGTGCATGACGCCTACATCATGCGGAATAGCAGCATCCCTTACTTGATGGGTCAACTCCAGAGGCACCGTGTGTGGCTAATTGGTGACTCTGGTTACCCCAACCTGTCATGGCTACTGACCCCAGTGAGGAATCCCCGGACAAGGGCAGAGGAACGGTACAATGAGGCCCATGGGAGAACTAGGAGGGTGATCGAGCGGACCTTCGGCCTTCTGAAGGCCAGGTTCCGCTGCCTCCATATGAGAGGTGGATCCCTATTGTACTCACCAAAGAAGGTGTGCCAGATCATAGTGGCCTGCTGTATGCTTCACAACCTGGCTTTGCGACGCCAGGTGCCTTTTCTGCAGGAGGATGGTCCAGATGGTGGTGTTGTAGCAGCTGTGGAGCCTGTGGAAAGTGAAGAAGAGGAAGCCGAAGAGGACGACATAGACAACAGGAACACAGTAATACAGCAGTATTTTCAATGACACACAGGTAAGAGTCCAACCCGTCATACTACATGTACTTAAACACTACTACCTCTCTACTGTCTGACCTTTTCCCCCTGTGTATGGTAACTGAGTTGTGACTTTCCCTTCCAGTTCTTATACTGCGTGACATCTGCTTTGTTTCCCCATGGACTACAGCTGTGTGACAGTGGTATGTTGGCATCACAATGTAAATATGCATTTTGGGACGGTAATGTCTAATACATTAGTACAAAATCGCAGCCAGACTCCTGATTGTTTTGTCGAATAACTGTTTATTTCAGTGATCTATATTGGTGGGTGGTTGCAAGTCGGTGAGGGGTGATGGTGGAGGATTGTCCATGGCAGAGTCCAGACTATTAGTATCACAGGTGCAATGTCCAAATGCCTGTGGAAAGTGGAGCATGGGCAGTATAAGAATGAACAGGGTGTCAATGTGGGACAGTGGGATGACAATCAGGGAGGTATCCTTTCCTGGCGGGGGTCTTGGCATCTTACTCTGTCTTCTTCCTGGATCTCAGGGCCCGCTTGCGGGGTGGTTCTCCTTCTGCAGGAGGTGGGGTGCTGGTGGCCTGTTGGTCCTGTGGCGGGGCCTCCTGTCCACTAGCGCCGGCAGAGGTGGTAGGCAGTTCTTGGTCCATGCTAGTGTCAGGGGCCCTTTGTCCTGCCAAGGTGTCCCGCAATGTGGTGACTACCTGATTCAGAGCCCCTACAATGGTGGCCAGGGCGGAACTGATGTTTCATAGTTCCTCCCTGAACCCCAAATACTGTTCCTCCTGCAGAAGCTGGATCTCCTGAAATCTGGCCAGGACCGTCGCCATCGTCTCCTGGGAGTGGTGGTAGGCTCCCATGATGGAGGATAGGGCCTCGTGGAGAGTGGGTTCCCTGGGCCTGTCCCCCCCCTGTCGCACAGCAGCCCTCCCAGTTCCCCTGTTTCCCTGTGCCTCTGTCCCCTGGACCGTGTGCCCACTACCACTGCCCCCAGGTCCCTGTTGTTGTTGGGGTGGGGGGTTAACCTGGGTGCCCTGTAGTGGTGGACACACCGCTGATTGACGTGTCCTGGGGACTGAGGGATGGGCCCGCTGGGTGGGTGCTGTGCTGGTGTTCCCAGAGGGGGGAAGGTCTGCTATGGGCTGTGGCTGTCTGAGGGGAACCGACTGTCCTGAGGTCCCCGATGGGCCGGGCTGGTCATCTAGATCCAGGTCGACAGAGGTGCTGTCCTCACTGTGGGCCTCTTCTGGGGGTGGAGTGGACATTTGTGGACCCTCCTGCGCGGTGACGTGGCGTTCGGGTCCTGCAGGGGTATAAAAGTATGGTTATTGCATTTGTGTGTGCCATAGCGTGTAATGGGTGGGTGCCCTTGTACCCCAGTGCTGGCATTCCCGTGTGGGGGCTTTTGTGACGGTGATTTGGTGGGGGATGGGTATGTGCAGTGGGCATGCTTTGGTGATGGGTGTCCATGCTTTGTGGTCGCATGCAGGGCTTGGTGTTGGGATGGGTGGGCTGTGATGGTGAGACATTTGCAAGGAGCAGGATGTGATGGGGGTGAGGGTGAGGGTGGGGGTATGAGTTGGCATGCTGGTGGGGTGGGGGGATGAAGTAGTGAAGATGAGACTTACCAGAGTCCATTCCTCCGCCTACTCCTGCGAGGCCGTCAGGATGCAGGATCGCCAAGACTTGCTCCTCCCATGTTGTGAATTCTGGGGGAGGAGGTGGTGGTCCACCGCCAGTCGGCTGCACCGCGATGTTGTGCCTGGATACCATTGAACGCACCTTCCCCCGTAGGTCGTTCCACCGCTTCCTGATGTCGTCCCTATTTCTTGGGTGCTGTCCCACAGCGTTGACCCTATCGACTATTCTGCTCCATAGGTCCATCTTCCTGGCAATGGTGGTGTGCTGCACCTGTGTCCCGAAGAGCTGTGGCTCTACCCGTACAATTTTCTCCACCATGACCCTGAGTTCATCCTCGGAGAACCTGGGGTGTCTTTGCGGTGCCATGGGGTGGTGTGGGTGATGTGTGGGGTGGATTGTGTGGTGATGTGTATTGGTGTGTTGTGTGAAGTGCGTGGAAATATTGCTGGGTGAAAGTAAAATACGTGTCTGGGTGCTCAGTTCTCTTTTTCTCAGTGCGTGGTCCCGATTCTGTAGAAGTGGGGGTTTGTGGGTGTGTGTTTTATATTGTGTTGGGTGTGTGGGAGTGGTGTGTGTATGTGTATCAGGTGTGTGTATTTTGAATTGTCCAATGTGGATGGGTTTTGTAAATGTGTGTGTATTTTGAGCGCGGCGGTGTGTACCGCCAATGGATTACCGCGGTTGAAAGACCGCCGCATGGATTCGTGGGTCGTGATAGTGTGGGCATATGTCTGTTGGCGTGACGGTGGAGGTTTGGTCATCGCCAGTTTCTCGCTGGCCTTTGGTGTGGCGGACTTTTGTGGATGTCTGTATTTTGGCGGTTTGCCTGTTGTGGGTCAGAATGACCGTGGCGGTTTACCGCGGCCGCAGCGGTATGTTGGCGGTCTTCTGACAGCGGTAAGCGGCTTTTACCGCCAAGGTTGGAATGACCACCTTAGTGTTCACTGAAGCATCAGCAATGTTTTGGCGAGTTAACATCTCCAAGTTCATCTTGTTCGATGTTGATGACCAGAATTTATCAAGTTGCACAGGTATAGGTGTTGAATTGTTGATGCAGGCAAGGTCAATTGATCCACTTGTAGACATTTGTGTGATTCTCTCACATTCTTTTACAGATAGTTCAGGATAACTGTCAGAGACAATGTGCAGTTCTTGCAATGAGCACACTGACTTTGATATTTGCAGAACAGTCTGAATGACCTCTTCGAAGTTTTGCATGGATGAAATCTTGACCGTTCGCAATTTGACATATAGTCCAGAATAACAACAGTTTTCAATGGGGACACCTTTTTTAATTGAAATTCTTCAGATGAAAGTTTTTTTTGAGCTCTTGTACAAGTTTGTGCTTCACTGGTTTGGTTGCAACACCTCCATCAAATAATGTGTTTGTAGGAAGAAGATCAGGTGACCGAATGTCCGTGATGAATTCACCACTTTCTTTTGCTACATCCATCTCTCTATATGCTTTCGGAAGTTGTTTTTTGTAACCTGTTTTGTAGTGGCTGGTTGGACGAAACTCCTACAATGGCAGTCAGAGCATGGAAGTTTAGCTTTAGTGATTATGTCAAACAGCTTTTCTCTCTCAATACAAATCTTTACTACTTCGGTTCTGCTTATAGTTCCGATCCATGTTCCAGCACATTTAATAGACGTGTCTTTATATTGTTATCCACATATTGTTTGGTCACAAAGTTGTGTAATCATATAGACTCAGTCATTTCAAAGGGGTTTCCCTGCTGCTGCATGAAATGAAGAAGGCTGTCAACATGTTTATTAAAACATTCCCCTCTCTTTCCCACAAGTACGTGGTGAGGAACAGTTTCACAACGGTCCATTAATTTTTAATTTGTCATCCCTCTGAAAACATTGCAAATAGAAAGGACTTTGTTGGGAAACTAGCTGCCATTGAGCAACATATTCCATTTTACGTGTCTGACCAACAATTGGAGCTTTTCTTTGGTCTCAGGATTGTCTATTCCCATTTCATATCTGGAGCCACAGCTTTGAAACCTTCTTCTCTGTCTTTCATCACAAAATGTCTTTGAATGAATTTCCTGTAGAGGTATGGTTTTTCCACCTCTAGCTTCTTCACTGTTTCCAAATACCAAGACCCATATCTCAGGTACCTTATGAAATCAAATTCGCGAAACACAGTAATCGGTGACACCACAGTCTTCACGTGCAGCTCCCAATCACCTTCCCGATCAGCATGTACCAAGTTTTTCTCCACTACATCTATCATGTGTAAAACATTGCCCCAGTACTTGCAAAGTTCTGATTTTTCTTTACATTCTTTGACAAACTCTACAAACTTGGTTTTCAGGTTTTCTGATTTTGAACTGAGTGTATTGGACAATTCCTGGTTTTGCATTATGTCTTTTGAATGAAGTGCATCCTGTGCCTTGTTCACTTCTGAGCTAAGATATGCAAAACCTAATTTGTCATGCTTCTTCCAGAAAGCATTCCAATGCAATGTTTCTATAGCCTCAGATATGATGAGCATACCTTGTAATGAGCAAACATAATTAGTTCCGCTCAATACTGACCACTGATCCACTGAGATAACTTCCTGCACATTGCAATGCAACTTTTGTCATGTGGAAAATGCCCATCATTGGATAAAAATCATCAAATTCTACTGGATTGCTTATACAAATGTCAGCTACAATATGGAAAACACCTTCATCGCAGAAAACTGGCAGGATAGGCTGGTCTTCAAGCTGAACACTCACATTTTGGAAATGTTTTAGAGCTGTGTATAATGTAGTATAGTTTGTGACTGAAGATGGCGTTACTGATAAAAAACCAACTTTCTTTAGTGGGACAGTATTCTGGGAGATCAGAACATGATTTTCAGCCCACGGAGGAACTGGCTTTTCTTCATCCTTAAGTCTGAGCTGAATAAGCAATATGATACATTCAGTTAAATCAGCTTTGCAGACTGCAGCATCAGGTAGAAGAAAATACATGTCCTCAGCCACTTTGAAACTTTCAGGTAGACTGGGACATGTTGATGGCTTGTAGCGATTTTGCATATGTTGACAAGGCAGCTGGGTTATAAGTTTGCAGCTTTGTTTGTTTATACCTACAGCTGACACATCTTGTTTTCAAGCAGCTACTTCACTGGTACTGTCTTGAAAAAGCAGCATGGCAGAATCATGTGTGCTGGATGTTTTAGACAAAGAAGAGCAGTCTTTAAAATCAAAATTATCAAGAGGAGCGATTTTAAATCCTTTCCTGGTAAAGTGACTTGGAAATGGTGTGCTGGAGGATTCATAAGATTTGCCGCTAACACGTTCCTGCTTCGTACTGTGTCACTATAACTTGTTGATACACCAGTCCTATTCATTGAAGTGATTAGCTCTCTACTTTTGCACTTGTCATAGATTGCGTGGGCAGTCATCATGTGTAGCGGAGTTTTCTCTTTGCCGTGATGTAATTCATAAAACATGATTTGCAAAAGACAGTGCATTTGCACAGCATAAACCTGTCGGTTCATGGGATTGTCTTCCACTTCTTTGCTTATATTTTCAAAGCCGTCATTAGTGTTGTCGGTTTTTGTTCTGAACTCAAGAACTGTAGTTTCTAACAGTTTTGCTTTGCTGACATTAAATAATGATATAAAAATGTTAAAACAAATCAGGCATTCTTATTGACTTCCATAATTTGCAGAGCTCTGGGGCATCACAGAATTTGTCATTACGTCCAAAATCTAAATCATCCAGGACATTTCTTAAAATCGTTCCTGCTGATTTTACTGCATCCTAATATCTTATTTTGGGAGCAAGAACTTCAGGAGTCAAAACAGCTGAGAACACCATAAGAGGCCAATGTTTTTTGTTAGACTAACAAAAATAATCCTGTCATTGTACATTCTCACCAGAAAAATCTTAATTTCATTATTATGGATCAATACATTTTCATCAGTGTTGAACATTATTTATAATTTTTCTGATCTCAGAGTGTGAACCCATAGCTAGCACTCAAAAGCGGCTTTAAAACGTAATTTGCTTTTTCCAAGAGCGCAAACATAACCAAAGGCTGGTGGTTACGCTGCTGCTGGGAGCTCATTGTACATTCATATTTTCAAATTGATCCATGCACGCAGTTCAGGTGGGCATATAAATCCACTGCAAATACATTCACCTCACTGCTTAAATCAGCTTCCTGGCTGAAAACTTCATCTTGGAGGAAACTAGCTGCAGATAAAACATGTTTGCCCTTTGAGACTCACAGACTCTGTACTTTGTTCTTTCTTCAATCCCTTTGGCCAGTGGTTCCCAAACTTTTTTGACTTGTGACTCCCCTGACCTATCGGCTGTTGGCTGCTGCTCCCCATTATGTTACTTTTTTTTTGGCAGGGGGGAGGAATGTAAGCTCGACCTCAGTAGTACTTCCATTTTTCTCCCTGAAAATAATTGAGATGAAGCCAATGAAGGTATTGTAATCATGGGTGTAACAAAATTAAATCTAAAAGTTGTTTTATAAAATACTTTGGTTATGTCAAAAACAATGTTCTTTGGGGTCGGCAAATGGATTTGTTTTTAAACTATTAGCTAACACAACCTTCTTCTAAAGTAGCAAGGAAAAAACAAAAACATTGCCCTAAATTATTGATTTCTACTGATCACTTTTTATTTCTTGAGAAGTATATCAGACAAAAGAAAATGTAATTCCTATTTTCCTTGCTTAAACTGCTATTGTTATTTTTCCCGGTGACCTGCCTTTCATCATGGCTGCCGGCCCTTGCAGCACACTTTGTGATTTCAGAAATCTACTTAAAAAATATGTTAACGCTGAGCAGTTCACAAGTAACTAGAGATGTCACCAGTCGGCTGTAAAAAGCAACTTAAGAGTCAGGCTTCTACAAAGGCATTGCAGGATGTTATGTATTATAAAGATTTATGGTGATTAGTGTGAAGAAAGAGCTGATTGCATCTATTTATGCATCTAAAAACATACTGCAATTGTAAACGTGGGTGAAATTGTTCCCTAAAAAAAGGTAAGTTTTGTTTATTTTCCTTCTTTACTCATATTTACCCATGCAGGATCATTTTGTGTGCTTTATTTTGAATAGTGGTGACGACAATATAACGTCAGATTTTGAACAAAATAAACCTGTTGCAGTTTATCTGGACAACAAGAAGACGTGGTACCCTGAAAGAATTTGAATGTTCTGCTCAATAAGCAGGGTACATTTCACAGCATGGGAACATGACAGAAATTAGTGAATATTTTATTGGAAAAACAATTTTTTTAGATTAGGCTCAGGAACGTGACAAATCATTTGATTACTGTGATGTGTGTGGGAAGAACTGAGAGAAGAATGTGGACTGTCTGCAGTGGTTCCCAAACTGTGTGCCTGGTGCAGTGTGCTGTTTGTGGTGCCCCTGGCTCGTTTTCACAGCGCACTAGGGTGCTGCGGCGCACAGTTTGGGAACCACTGCCTTTGGCCCTTGTTCTGGCTAAACCATAGATAACACATTGAAGATCCTCTGCTTTCTGAGCAGTTGGAGGTGGCTGAGGGGTAGCCATCAATCTTCTAAGTGGATGGGCATTGGGTTTGGTTGTCGTCGCTTTGTCAGAAAAATCGGATTCTTGTGATTCACTGGTTTCTGCTATTTTTTGACAATTTTGTTCCAGGCTTTTTTCCATTGTATACGACTTGTAGAACTTGTTGTTACAATGATAAAATATTTGATCCTTTTCACCCATCAGTTTCAATTTTTTGTCAACTTTGTCTTGCCATATTTCTGCAGCATCCTGAACTCTCTTTTGTCCATTTGCAGTTGATGTTAGCTTTGCTTTTAGATTAGTTTGCCATTTGGCACATATTTCTTTGTAGAAGCAGTCCTCAGATTTTGTGGTTAGCAGCATTCTGTCAGGAGCTAAATATCCTCAGCTACCACCTGCTTCGCTCATGTTTACGAATTTGAATCAATGGAAACCCAGAAACAAAAACAATATTAAAAAAAATTACCAATATGATGGCTAAAACACATCATTATAGAGCTGCCATTTTCGAAAATAGCGGAAAGGTTGTTCTGAGGATTTATTTTCTCTCTCTATAAGACTACCTGACCCCCAAAA
Source organism: Pleurodeles waltl (assembly GCF_031143425.1). NCBI lineage: Eukaryota > Metazoa > Chordata > Amphibia > Caudata > Salamandridae > Pleurodeles > Pleurodeles waltl. Next base: position 1,296,594,771 of record NC_090446.1, on the reverse strand, counting down.
CCTATGTTTTGACACAAAAATGAAGTATGTAGGTGTCATGGTTCCTGAAATATTACATCATCACATCAACACATCCGGTATTTTAAAAAATGTCTTCCAGAAAAAATCTGCCTGGATTACCAATGTCTACCCAAGCTAAATTATTTCTCTAATGATACAAAAACACAAATCAAAAATGAAAATCTCTGAACAACAATTTTTTTATGGAAGTATATCAAGGGGCCAGGGCTATTACTCCTCCCATCTGGACTTGTGTTGATTCTCCTGTAGTGTTCCTGCCAACCTGAGGTGCACTCTGTGTTATTGGCCCCTGTTGTGCGGTCCATTGAATTTAAGGGAACCTGCGGGGATCCCTGTGTTACTTGCTGGGGTGCCCATTGCACCTGTTGCGGCCTTATCAGCCTCTGTGGTGTGACCCATCCTTGTGCTTGCTCATCGTTCTTTTTTGTTCTACATTCCCTTGCAAAATGACCTATATAACCACAATAATACCACTGTTGTCCTCTCGTATATCCTTCTAGTCTTCTTCCCTGCCTTGGCCTCCCGAAAAACCTCCTTGTTTATTTCCCATGTTACTTGCTAGCTGCCCTACTGGTGCCTGCACCTGCAGTGGTGTTGCAGCAGCCATTTGTGGTGCTGTCACAAGTGCCCCTTCTGTACTGGTTTTTTTTAAACTTTCTTTTGCACCAGCTTAGCTGTTGGGCTCTCTTCCTGTTCTGTCTTCTCCTTATCCTTCTCTTGTTTTTGCTTGAAAAAAGGTATTATATTGGCTTGTATGTCTGGCCACAGTTTAGCCTCTATTCCCACTACTCCATCTAGGCTTGCTTGTATATCTGTGGGCAGGCCCCATTTCAATACATTATAAAATAAAATTGCATTCCCTCCCAAGCTTTCCCAGTTGCATCCTACTTCCTGTACCTATCATTCTTTCATTCTGGTGATCAATTCTGCAATGTCCTCAGTTGGTTTTATGCCTCTACCATAAGGGCTCCTATGTCCGGTCTGTCTGTGTATGGCAGTCGGTGCGCATCCTAGTCATATTGATGGACGTTGTTGAAGGATGACCTGTCAAGCTGTATTTATCAATGTTTTTTTAGGGAACCCTGCTCTGGCAAAAATGGTATTTACTTAATCTCCCACTAGAGAACTTAGGAAGCTTTTAACATTGCCCACGACGAGGTACACTCTGGCAGTGTGTTTTTCAAAGCATCTTATCCATTTTCCCTCCTCCCTCAGACAATGGGGGTAGTGCAATCTTTAAATTCTCTTTATCCATCTTTGGCCTTGGTATGTATGTGGGTACTTTTTCACCCTTGAAAATGAGGGCTAACTGAGTTATTGGTTGAGGATTTACTGGCCTCGGGCCTAACCTTGGATCTGTTCTGTTACTTTGGATCACTTCAGTTAGTTTGTCTATAGCATACTGCTCCCAGCCTGCAAGGCACTTTTGCATATATGGGTAGTTCCAAAAGGGGTCGCCCTGTCCCTGCTGTATACAATCTTCTGAAATTGCTATGTAGAAGGGTTGAAAAGATGCTTGTCAGGGCCATGGCTTTCTCCCCTCTTTTTTTCAGTTCACCTTGCCAATTCATCCGAGAAGAGATGGCAATAGTAATTACCCTCCTTTAGTTCTATTATCGCTATGGGGGTAAATCTGACCTACTCTCTTTTACAATTGACTTCCTCCTCATGTCTGAGGTGTCTCTTGCTGCCATTAGTAACCCCCACATAGGACATGGGCAGAAATTATATGGTCTCCAGTTAATTTCCTGATCATCTGCACCCCTGTTAGGCCTTTCTTCCCACTCCCCTTCCTCTGCCACTGCTATGTCTTGTTACTCAGTCAGGGTTTATTATATTGTGGCATCTCTACATCCCTTTCCCATTTTTCTTCTTCTCTTATCCATTCCTCAGCTGCCTCTCAGAGTCTCTGCAGAAGTGTCTCCCAGCCTAAGAACAACATGTCCTCTAGTCCATTGTCCTCGAAGGTGGGTAGGACTTCTAGATTGCTCTGCATGTCCCACAGTCTGGACCGGCCCGAGGAGATGTAGGAGTGGTGTCCAAAGTTGCCTCAGCTCTTATCTCTCTTCTTTAGGTACACCTCTAATGGGATCTTGGTACCCTACAGCTGGCAGAATGGGACAAAGACCATAAGGCAGGGGCTTCCATGAAGACTTCTCTTGGGGCTGTGTCATTGTCTCTTTGGGTGCTGCTGGTTTCACTTTTGTTTTTGCATCACAGAATACCTGCCATAATGACAGGGTGGCTTCCCTTTTCTGTCCTTTCTTTCTTGTATTTTTCTTTTATACTTTGACCGTACGTAAGTCAATGTAAGTTCAGTTATGTCTTTGTCGAATGTCCCTTCCTTTTGCAGTGGCTGAGCACGGCCCTTGATACCTTTGAACCATTGTTTGCAGTACCTTTGTATCCTATTCTTGTAAGAAGGGACATTTTTATCATGTGTTCCTGAGGGTCCTCCGTGTTCCCCTAAGGATGTGTGTTTCCTATGTGTATTTGAAGTGCCACCTTTAATCCCCTTTTTATTTGCCCACTGTCTTATGCCCGTTTTGGACCTTGTCTCCTTTACTGATATATATTTGTCTTTATGAATATTGCTAGCCCATAGCAGTGGTGGCCACATGATGATCTCACGCAGTGTTACCTGACTTCACATATATTGTAATGAGACCAAATTGGTGAACATCAGTCATACTTATCACTACTGTATGTAACACTTCATCCATGGTTATATCTGGGGCGGGTGCATTTATGGGAGGTCTAAATGGATTGGTGCCTGGCGCAAAGCATGTTACAACATTATCATGGATGTAAATAACTATTTGCGGTGCTCGGGATGCGGTCTCCCACTCATGTTTGAAACTACTGAATTGTGAATGTCTATGAGAACTGCACCAAGAAGGATCTCTAATATAATAGGTGACTGTGTTATTATTTCAAACCGAGAGGTGTTACATGGACACAGGGGTACTCCATGGGCCCACTGAAATATTATTTGAATTAATCGTCATCTATTTCCTGCCACATTGAAGTGTCAGTTTCACTCAAAGAGAATTATTATTGATCTTTAGACCTATCATGGGATATTTTGTTTTTGTTCCCCGTGTTTTTATCTGAAATAAAGTTTCCCCACTTCCAAGACACTGTAGGAGTTATATATAAAAAATACGGCAAAGATTTTGCACCCAGTCTTCCTCACTTATTTCAGACTATATGACATCTGGTGGGGATCACTGCCATATTTTGCCCTTATGATTATTAAATATTATAATCTTTATGTCATCATCCTTTTTCATGGAAGGATACTTGCAACTACTGCACTTTTCGGGTTTGCAACCAAGGGTCTGACCGTGCTCTGGGCAAAGTCAACTGACACAAAGCATCTGGTTATCCCCTTACCTAAACGTCAGACTCTCCAACTGATGCCTCAGCCTTGGTTGCTCTCCCTTAAAGACGCCTTCCAGATATCTTAAATCTGGGAATTTGGGAACCGGGCATCTGACGTATTCAGAGTAAGGCCTGCCGGCGCCGATCAAATAACCATCTCGTCAATGATCATCACGTCAGACTTCACACCTGTTTCTCAGTCCTTTTCACTACTTCTACTCTAACCCTCCAGATCTAACCGGGATATGTGCTGGCCACTCCCAAAGGAATGTCCCTTCTAGGAGCTGTCTCTTGGGTAATACACTATTGCCTGTTATTCCTCTCTTCTATTTCAAAGGGGCTTCACACTAACTAGTCTTCCGGTCTAACTGGAAAATCACCACATTTCATTTCTCTAAACATAACACTGTTTCCTGGAAAAAGAACACAGAAATCATGCATGCATTTCCTCATCCCTCCATACTATGATTGCCAAACAATTATGCAATTACAATTTTAAGGAACAAAGCTTGACTTCTCCTCACCCTTTAGGACGGCAACCTCTGGAAACCCCGGCCGTCTGTTTCGACTTTAGTTTTAAAGCACATAGGTGGTCATTACGACCTTGGTGGTCTTTTCCGAAGACTGCCGAGGGACCACCGTACCGAAGACCGCCAGTGCTGGCGGTCTTCCGCACGGGCCATTATGACCGTTGGCAGCGCTCCGTCCTTTTACGGACGGAGAGTAGCCAACAGCCATACTGGTGGCAGGCGGGGAAGTGGAGGTAGCTGTGTTCTGTTGGCGTGGCGGTGTCGGCGGAGCTGCCCCCATGGGTCCCGTTCCCTCCCGGAGGATCACCGGAACAGGTAAGGTGATCGTCCGTTAGGGAAGGGGGATGGGGGGGGGTGTTGTGTGTTGTGTGCATGCATGGGGGTATGCGTGTGTGTATGTTGAGGGGGCGTGTGAGTGCGTACATGAATGCAGGGGTGTTGTGTATGTGAATGAGTGCGTGCATGAATGCGGGGGTGTTGTGTGTATGTGAATGAGTGCGTGCATGAATGCGGGGGTGTTGTGTGTAAGTGAATGAGTGCGTGCATGAATGCGGGGGTGTTGTGTGTATGTGAATGAGTGCGTGCATGAATGCGGGGGTGTTGTGTGTATGTGTGTATGTGAATGAGTGCGTGCATGAATGCGGGGGTGTTGTGTATGTGAATGAGAGCGTGTATGCCTGCGTGCGTGTATGTGTGTATGTGTGTAGAAATGTTGGGGATCGGGGTGGGGAGGGGGGTCCTGCCACCTTTGGGGGGTGGTGGGGGGGGTAGGGGAGTGAGTCGGGGTGGGGGTGACCCCTATCAGTGCCAGGGAAGGGATTCCCTGGCACTGATAGAGCTTACCGCCATGGATTTCATGGCGGTCCCAAACCGCATGAAATCCATGGCGGTAAGACGGGTCAGGCGGGTTGTGATACCGCCGGCCGTATAGTGACAACCGCCGGGCTGGAGACCCAGGTCTCCAGCCCGGCGGTCGTCTCCGCCCTGGCGGGCGGAACAGTGAAGCAGCGGTTGGCCATGGCGGTAACCGCTATGGTCAAAATCTCATTTTTTAGAACGCCAGCCTGTTGGAGGTCTTACCGCCGCTTCACCGCCGTCCGCCAGGGTCGAAATGACCCCCATAGTCTGCTCACTTGATTTCTTTGCAGTATTCTTTTCAATCTGGGCTGGCAGCTTCTCCTTCGGCAGCAGTCTGGGAATGGGAGGTGGGCTCCTGGCTGGCTTGCCAACGTCGTCAGAGAAGAAATAAAGAAGCAAACAATTCCAGTTGGTAATATAATATAAGTTTTTATCAAATACAGCTGGGAAGTCAGATCAGCGCTGTAAACTTGAACCTGAACTCAAACTGCAACGTAACAGACAGTGGGGGTTATTCTAACTTTGGAGGAGGTGTTAATCCGTCCCAAAAGTGACAGAAAAGTGACGGATTTACCACCAGCCATATTACGAGTCCATTATATCCTATGGAACTCGTAATACGGCTGGTGGTATATCCGTCACTTTACCGTCACTTTTGGGACGGATTAACACTCCTCCAAAGTTAGAATAACCCCCAGTGTCTTATATAGTCTCAAAACCACAATGATGTGTTATGCTTATTAAATGAGCGCTTGCTCAAGCACATCAGTATCTTTTATAATTTCAGCAAGAAGCAATAGTTTCTGCAAAATCATCTTACCACAGTTACAGACTGTGATTGAAATGCATGTTTTTGATATATTTTGTACGCTGAAGCATGGTGTTCTTCACAGTCTCAAGCTTTTAAGCATATCAATACTTTCCTCCCTACGTGTCTGCTGACCTGCAATGTGTAACCACAGGCTTATCTGCTTCCTTCGTGTTTGCAGTGATCTACATTCTTTCTAAGAGACATGTGTCTGTGGGTGACCTTCCATTTCTGCTGTTAATAATTATATTTTATCTATCTACTAGAACTCGTGTCCGCCTTCCCTCCAGGCCCCCACTCTATTCTTGCTTTTTGTTGTGATATTGTAAACAGCTTGGGATGTTGGTCCTAAGTAGACAATTTCACTTCTATTAAACCTGCCTGCCTCTATTTTCAGGGCGAGAGCACTATTGCACAACTACTAACCCAGCACTTGATGCACTCTGTCTTCATGTTCTGCCTCTGTCAGTTGCTTGTTAAAAGTACAGAATACAATTGGTTGCATGGTATATATTGATGTATTGCAGCTTCTTCGCTTATATCTTCAAAGCCATCATCAATGTAGTTGTTTTTTTTTTCTGAACTCAAGAACTGTAGTTTCTAACAGTTGTGCTTTGCTGATATTAAACAATGATGTAAAAATGTTAAGACAACATCAGGCATTCTTGTTGACTCCCATAATTTGTAGAGCTCTGGGGCATCACAGAATTTGTCATCAAGTCCAAAATCTAAATCTTTCAGGACATTTCTTAAAATGGTTCCTGCTGATTTTACTGCATCCTAATATCTTATTTTGGCAACAAGAACTTCAGGCGTCAAATAAGTGAAATCATTATTAAAGTTTCTTTACTTTCATACTACTTAGTGATGAAAAACATGCTTCAGTAGAATGTTTGGTCTCTAGTGTTGAGACTCACAACAGTGTTAAGTACTAATGCCAGCCTGAAGACATGCATGGTTACTTTGGGTGTTTCAGGCCTTCTGGTCTGTGGCCTAATCCTGATAAAAATCATGCAGCAAATGCTTACGTACATTATGTGGATTGAGTGAATTAGTCTCTGCCACTGGTAATATTTGGAGCCAAACTGCAGTCCATGCTACTTCATGCCCACCATTCTACCTCAGAGGGGCATCAGCCATATGCAAATCAGCTCTTCTCCAATAGGAACTGTCTAACGTGAACTGAAAGTGATATAAGTGACCCAAGAGCAGTTTCAATATATTTGGGTCTTGTCAGTAGGGTGCAACTTTAGTCCCATGACAGAGTGACACAACTGTGCACACCTGTTGCACTTGCAGCGTCACACTGCAGAAAACGAAAAAGTGGTAAGTGGAATGCTTAAGTATTAGATATACATTCTGTTTCCGGATAATTCATAAAAAGACCCAGTATTATGTCCAGCATCATTCGTTCTCCATTCAGCTTATATCACTCCTTGCCATTTACCCGATAGTATGGCAGTACACAGCCACGAAATGTCTAAACAGACATCCTGGAAATCTCTGTTCTGATAACAAGAAGATCATTAATGATCCACATAATTTCCCTTTCTCAATTCAACAAAACGATTCTCTTTTTTCCACTGTAGAAAACAACTTAAAGAAAAATAAAAACAATTCAGAAAGGCAGGGTTGAGGCCTGACCAATGAGTGTATACTTAGTATTTTATTCAGACGCTTTCTTGAATCTTCAGTTTCTCAAATTAACCTCTAAAGTGCGGGCCTCGGGCCCTGGCTGAACTCCCTTCACAGTGTGTCCATTGACCACTGGCTTACGTAGGGAGGGTTTAAAGGGAACCTCTGGGGCTCGCACTAGAAGAATTCATATTTTTTAATCTTCAGGTTAAGCTGCTGGGGAAGAGCCATCACAGCAGCCTGACACTGTTTTCTTTGTTTTGAAATGGCTGACTGATGCAATTTTCACTGAAAATGAAAGTAAAATGAGCCGATTTCCCCTTCCTTGAATCAGTGCTCTGGGGGTATAAATCAGCTTCCCAAGCACCAATTTTTATAGGGATGTACCACTAGAAAGGGGAATATTTCCCCCTTCCAACCAGCTGTGGTCCCATCCATAGGAGTCAAGGGGCCAAGTCCCCTCGCCTTTTGCTCCTCAAGAAGAGTGTCTGTCAGGCTACACAAAGATCACACTGACAGATAAGCGTCATTTTCAGGTCAGGCAGCCAGCTGGGCTAAGGATATCACAGTTCCTGTGGGAATGACTGCCTCAGCTCACCAAAGGCCCTCCCCCTCTGGGACGAGGGGTAGTTTCACTCATTGCCTTGGACCTGGGCCCTTCAGCTTTAAGCCCTAGAAAGCCCAAGGATGAGTGTCATTCAGTTACAGATCATCAGAGTGGGGAGAGGTCAGCAGTCTCACTGGCCCCATCCCACTCTCTGACGAGGTTGGAATTGTTGCCTTTCCTCATTGGCTAACTTAAGGTCAGCCATTGAGGGAAGGGAGCAATACCATCCCTCCTAGGAACTCTGAGGCTTGTGACTGTAAGTAAGTAAGGTAAGTGTGATTTTTTTTCAAAATTAATGCTTGGTGCATGTGTGTATGTTTGAACTTTTCGTAACAAGTGTTCTGAATGGATGTGTGTGCATGTGTGTGGGAATGAATGGGTGTGAGTATGTGTGCATGTGTGTCCTGTCCACCTCCTCCTTCCTACAATTACCGCCTGCCACTGTTTCCAACAATATCCCTTCCTGGTGGAACCCAGCTTGGGGATCACCACAGTAAGCAATCCCAAAAGCAGTGATCCACCCACTAAAGAGTAGGTTTGAGGAGGGACGCGCCCCCCTGACAATTGGCTACTGCTCTCCCTAATCTGTGTCCAAAAATGTATGTCTACCCCTCTGGGGGCAGACAGAGGTACTTACCTCCAATCTGCCCCCCTGGAGGGTTGGAGGGGCAGAAAGCCCACTAGATTTTAGAGATTGCTTCTCAGCCCCAGCAATGGTCTAGAGCCACCCTCTCTCTGGCCACAAAAGTATTTCTGCCTCTCAGGGTAGATAAAAAGGCTTTACCTCCAATTTACCCTGGGAGGTCAGAAAGCCCCCTAGATGCGCGGGATTACGTTTTTGGGAGGATAGCACCCCGCAGCAATGGAGTTAGTGCTCCCTTCCCCACAAGGCAATAAAGGTCTTTCTAACCCCCCCCCACCCAGCTGACAGCAGGAGGACATTACCTAAAATCTTACCCTTGCGGGGCAGCAAGCCCGCCAGGCACATATAGATTGTTTTATTATAAAAAGGAGAGGGGTGGGAGTGTTCCACCAAGCCATCGGGCTAAGCCCCACCCCAACATATACCAAGTCTTTCTGCCCAGCAGGGGTGGGAGAAAGCCCACTAGACACCACGGAAATGTATGTGCTAAAAAAGGGCAGGGAAACCCCCTATCAATAGTCCTGTAACTACCCACCCCCTCCGGCACTAATGTCGTTTGGCCCAGGTTACCCCACCAAGGTATTCTAGCACAAGAAAGGGGTGGGGGCATCCATCCCATGTTTCTGGCTGAGCTAACAGACCCAAATTATCAAAACAGTCTTTCTGTCCCTTTGAGGTGAATTTGTGGGGGAAGCTTTGGAGGGCAGAAAACAAAGAACAAAATGATGCACCATATCAAAAGGGGTTGGGGTGGCCCTCCAAGGCATCAGGCCAAGCTCCCTGCATAACAATGCCAAACCATTTCCTTTGTCTCCTCTGGTGACAATTTGAGGAGATTGGGCCCGGAACGTCCATTAGACAGTAGGGCTGAGCCCTCTCCCTGAAACAGTCTTTCTGCCCCTCCAGTTTACTCCACATGAGAACAGAAAGCCCACTAGTACTAGGGAAAAATAAGTTTAAGGAAAAGGTGGCAATGGGGAGGTGAACAGACATTGCCATGTGCCCCCATTCTAGAATGGATGCATCAGCTTTCTGCCCCCTTAGGGGTGGGTTGAGGGTGTTTAGCCACAATCTGCCCCTAGTGGACAGAAAGGCCAGTAGACACCCGGGACAAATAGGCCCCAAAAAAGGGTGGGGTCTGACTCATGTAGCCATCAAGCCCCACCCGCATCCCCACAAAACGCATTCTTATGGCAGGAGAGAGGAAATATCTGTTGTTCTGGGCATTATTTTGCAGATATGGGCCAGAGTAGAGGGACTAAAGTCCAATATTGTCCCACTTTCTATGCTGAATGGGTGCTCCTTTTGGGCTTGGGTTGGCCACCACTTGGAGAAACCTACAAAAAACAGACATTTCTGAAAACTAGGCAGGAAGGGGAGTCCAGGGTGATGTTCCTTGTGTGGATCCCTCAACATTTTAGGTCCCACAATGCCTGGCAAAGCTCAAATATTGCATAAGAATGGGCATTTGCCTTGTATTTCTGTGACATAAATTCCGGAATGTAGAACTGAACAGTAAGTTAATATCACCTCTGTTTCCTGATTATTGTTAAAACAGATTTGTCTTCCATGACCTCAGATCTTTCTCTCCAACAATTTCTTCCAAACAGACCAGTGATTACCAGGAAAGAACTGGGATAACCTGAACCTCTGGTCTATCAATTAAACCAAGATTACTTTTCCACATAGTTTTCCTGAAACGTTATCAAGAGACAAACCATCAATTGTTCTAACTACTTCTGTTTTTTTAAAATCCATTGTAAGCACTTGGATTGTCTTCGCAAATGCTACGCCCATAATGTTCTTTGTTGCTTTGGAGTCAATCAATGCTATACATTGTAATTTGTCTGCAACCCCTGGCACTGTTGCGGTGACGAATACCAGGAAATGCATGGTAGAATCAAGTTCTAAATTCAGTAGATTATGAGAGGTCTGGGAAGATATTACAATCAGGAGCGTGCCTCATTCAGTACTGAGTGCTGACTTTTTCTGCACTTCTTGGTTTAGATCCTAGAACTTGTTTTGTTTTTGTGTGACAGTCTCTTTAAAGATGACACAATTTTCCATAGTATAAGGAATGTTTTTGCTTTCTTCCATGCTCACATTCTTCTTTGGATAATGGGTTCTCTGATTCCTCCGATCTGCATCAGTTCTCCTTCCTCAATTTTAAAAGTAGTCTCTATTTTTCATCAACATGGAAAACAAGGCTCTCGCTTACTACTTTCATACCCTCTCTCTGCCAATCGATGGTCCAATTTCATCATCAAATCAATTAAATCAGAAACATTTTCATGAAATTCTACAATTTGAAACATTAAGGGCCACATTACGAGTTTGGTGGTCTCGGGAATGCCATGATGGCGCTGGCGGTCTGACCTCCAACAGGCTGGCGGAGAAGACCACCAAATTATGACATTGGCAGTATTCAGTACAGAATACAAAGTACCGCCGGCATCGCCACAGCGGTGGGAGCCACCTGCAGGCCAGCGTTACCGCCGGACAGATTATGAGGTTGCACACTGCCAAGGTTTCCGCCGCAGTTGCACCACCACTGAAACCCGGGTGGAAACCAACTGCATAAAAGTAAACACTCACCTTCAGAAAGCCATACTTGTCTGGAGCTGCCATTGAACCAAAACTTCACGTCATTCCCCTGCTCCTACTCACCCACAGACACCAGAATAAAAGCTGAAGACAGAGACCGTGAGTACACACACACTAACCTGTCACTGTTGTAAATTAACAAAGTCCGTACACTCACACAACATACCATTCGGGAAGGGGGTGAGAGCGACACACACACACACACACACACATAACCTGACACTCACACACAAACTCACAGACACCACGTACACACAGGCACATACACAGTACACACATTACGGCCATCACACACACATGTCAAAAACACACACAGACCCAGAAACACAGCACTAGCAAAGTCACACGCAACAACACACAACACCACTAAACGTCACTACAACACCACAAGCCCAACATTATCAATGCATTGGCAAGCACCCACAATAGATACCACCCAGTGACAAATCACACATACAACACAATGTACCACCAACAGGGAACGAACACACGCAATCACACAACCATACAATGCAGCATTAGACATACATAGTAAACACACATCACAATGTATCTGACATACCATGCACCAAACACACACGCACACAGTCAAAGCACACAAAGCCACACAATACTGGAACAAACACATGTCAACACAAACACCAACCAATACCATGATGACAACATGTCCCCAACATACACATGCCCATCACACAACACACACACATCACTGGGGAACAAATGCACTGCACACAACCTCACATGCTGCCCAGACAAAACAGGTAGCACAAACACCATTTACACACAAATACTCACACTCAAACAATGTCAGCCATTCCCAAATATGCCCTAAGAAAATAAATGGAGGACAAATATGCAACGTCGAAAGCAACAACTGGTTGGACCAATTATCTATTAAAAGTGAGAATAAATATGAAAATGTCCAAGGCCATAGGCCAGTGCAAATAGAAATAGTGCATCTGTGTGCCCCGAACTTGACTTCTGAATCCCAGGGGGCAGGCAGGCACTTCAGGTATTACTAGGGGGTAAGGGGTGGGGGTGATTGGTTTTAGGCTTTGGAGGGGGTCGTTTAGGATTGGGCTTGGGGGGGTTAGGTCTCAGCTTAGGGGAGGGTTGGGTTCTCTTGGGAGGGGTAACCTTCTTGGCAGGGGGAGGGGCATGGGTACTTGCAAGGCAGTAGGGGCGGCCTTGGGCCTGAAAGGGGACGGGCCTGGGGAGGGAAATGGAGCGTTTAGGGGTCTCACAGGAGGTGGGGGGAAGAGGAGTAGGGAAAAGGTCAAAACAAGAAAGGAACACTTTTGTAGACACACGGGATAGGCATCAGAAGGGGGCTTGGGAGTGGAGGGTGAGGGAGTGGTTGTCTGACGTGTCAGTGTGTATGTCGTGGGTGCGTGTGTGTGGGAAGTATGTTTGCGGGTGGTGGGTGTTTGTTGGGTGGGTGAGTGAGGGTGTTTATGTGTATGGGACTGAGGGGGGTGGAGGTACTAGGGGATGCCGTGGTGGGTGGGTGAGTGTCTGTTGGGGTGGTGAGTGCTGGTATGATGGATGTGCATGTAGGAGTGTCAGTGGTTGTGATGTCTGTGGGTGTGGTGACTGGGGTGGATTTCTGAGGGTCTGCTGTGGTGCTGTCTGTGGGTAGGATTGGTGTGATGGCTGGATCTGTGAATGTTGATTTAGTGTCTGCAGGTGTGCTGTCAGTGATGCTGAGGGTGGTGGTTGTGTCAGGGCAGGTAGTGACTGTTGCTGTATGTGCAGGTGCCGGTGGTGTGTCTTTTGGTGCTTGTGTTTGTCTGAGCTGCCCTTGGATGTTGAGGTGGCTGTACGCCTGTCTGTCTTTATGCTTTGGCTGGGTCGGTGAAGAGGGGTTTGGGTTTCGGAAGAGGAAGGTGGAGGAGAGACAGTAGACAAAGAGTGACTGGCTGCCATCAGTGTGGAGGCCAGAGCCTGAAAGAATCTCTATAGGCCAGCCAGTGCACCGTGAATGCCCTCCAGGAATGCATTACTCTGTTGTATCTGCGTTGCCAGTTCCTTGATGCCATTCACAATGGTCGACTGATCCACAGATATGGACCTCAGGAGGTCAGTAGCCTCCTCACTGAGGGCAGCAGGGCTGGCAGGGGCAGAGGTGCCTGCGGCAAAGGAAATACCCACCCTCTTGGATGAGCGGGCACGGTGAACTGGGTGGGAAGCTACAGGGAGGGTGGTGGTAGAAAGGGGAGTGGCAGACAGAGATGATGCTGGGGTGGTCCCAGATGGAGTCCGCCACCTCCACGAAGTGTCCACTGGAGGAGGATTCCAAAGAGGAAGATTAGGATCCTGTCTCCCCGTGGCACTCCACTCGCCCTCCGGGCCAGTGGGACCATGACTTCAGGGCCATGACAAGCAGCTTTCTCACTCAGCTGTACCCCATCTCCTTCGCCTGCTGATACTGAGAAACAGAGAGAGAGGAAGGGTCATCACATTCTTTACATATACGTACATTACACCATACACAACAGTAACATCACATCTATGTGTAAAACATGCCCAGGTAGGAACTGTTTTGAGCCAACATCATGTCACATATGACAAGAATGTTCCACACAACATAAGCCAACTATGGGAACACTACATCACTCTTCTATCAGTATAGCTATAACAAAACTTATACTAGCACAAGATGAATTGCCAATATTAAAAGTGTGTCCCTATACACAGCATCACTGTGAAACTATAATCCATCAATGGGAATTAGTATTGACTGTGATATCACATTAATTTTTTCCAAATCTCTTTATTAAGTTTGATCTTACAAGTGATTACAAAGAAGGAAAACAAAAGGAAGGAGAATGACAAAAACAAGAACATTCGGGTATAGCCAAAATATTAATATGACAATACTAGGAGAGGGTATCGGGGAAATGGAGGTGTCCCGGGGAAGGGTGGACATTGGCCCAGTTAAGGGACAATGTATTAGTTGTCACAATTCAATAAACACCACGACCCATGTGCTTTAGTGGGTGTGGGGCTACTGAGTATGCTTGATTACCAGATGCTTGGGAACAGTGTGTTCGGCGATAGTGTGCCTGCAGAGGTGTAAATGTTTGTGATACCCCATAAGTGTTGGGAGCACTTCCAAGCTGGAAGGAGAAAGCCCAGTTGGCGGTAACAGCAGAAGGGCTAAGAGGTGAGGTGGGTCAATAATTGGAGGTGTCTCGCGAGGGGAAATTGTTGACTTCTGATCTTACAGGGATGAGATGTAGCTTGATACTCGTAACTACATAGAGAAGCTAAATAGCATGCTGCACCCTTTATAGGATTATGATGTTGTGTTGCGTTCACGGGGGGCGTGTTTAATTTTTTCCTCTATTTTAATGATGAATGCATCCCATAATTCAAGCAAGCCCTTTCCTCGCAGTGTACGTAGTATACCTGCCTCTGCCTGGGACCACTGCAGCAAGGTTTGCAACCATATGCTATTGTCTGGAATGAAATACACCTTCCAATGTGTGGCAATGAGGCACTTGAATGTTGTAAATGCCAGGTCTATGAATCTGTGAAGGTGTTTGTCCCCTCTGGCCCTCTGGCGCAGACCCAAGCAGCAGGATTCTGGGTTAGGTAACAGAGCGTGGTTTGTTATGTCAACTGTAGACTCAACTACCTGTTGTCAGGCTTCCTGTAAAGAGGGGCATTTCCAGACCATGTGATAGAAACTCGCTTCAGACAAACGGCAGCGTGGACATTTAGGGTCAGTTGTTGGGAACATGCGTTTTATGCGGTGGGAGGAGATATAGGCTTGGTTTAAGTGATTAAACTGTGTATGGCGTAACCTTTAACAACGGACAGGGCCATTGACCAAGACCTCTGGGACAGAGGGGTAGTGAGTACAGCGTTCCAGTGAGCATGAGCGCTCTCCATGCCAGGACAGTTTGAAGTGTTTAAGATATTATATAGTATGGAAATCACTTTCTTGGTTGCCAATGCAGATAGCATCAGTGTAAGTAATTACGACGGCTGCGGTTCCACGTCACCATTGGGACAGGTGTCCTGTATGAGGCGTCCTATTGCACAGTATGTTAAAAATAAGCCAGTGTGTAATCATTGGTTTCCCTGATTTTGTCAATAATGTGCCCTCTGAGAAATAGTCTCTCAGCATCTCAAGCTTTGCCGCCTGCCACGGGGCCATTTTATGTTGAATGTGCGTGGCTTGGGTGGTTGGTAAGTGTGTCACAGGGATCAGTGGCAAGTATGGTATATTAGGTTTGCTGTGTATATATCTATGCCAGCAAGCTCTGCCCATGTCCATCAGGATATCACCGTGTCTTGTCTGTCAGCCCGATGTATACTGGGGTCAGACCAAGAAGGCTGGATACATTTATTTTTTCTCAAGTCTGAGGCTCACCCATCCACCAGAGCGGCCATTGTAACTGTGCTGTAGCATAATATAATTCAAGGTTGGGCATGACAAGACCCCCTCTGTCTTGTGAGCATTGCATAGTGGCCAGTGCTACACAGCGCCTGTCTGTCCTCCAGAGCAAATCAGTTCATAAACTATGTAGTGTTTTGAAAAACGATTGGGGAAGGACAACTGGCAGCGCCGAAAAGTAATACAACAGTCTAGGAAGAATTAACATTTTGGCTGTGGCCACCCTGCCCCTAGGTGAAAGTGGAAGCAAGCTCCAGAAGGGAAGTGAGCCTCTTATGGATCTGATGGTGTGGTCCAGGTTGCCCTCCTTCAGGTCTTTTGTGGAGTGATATATTTATATCTCCAGTCATTTAACACCACAAAAGGCAGTAGTCCAGGACGGTGGGTTGCACATCCAAAGAGACAGAAGGTAAGGGGAAGATGAAAGATTTGGACCAGTTTACTCTCAGCCCTGATATTGTAGCAAAGGAATCCAGTAAGGAAATAACCCCTGGGATGGACACTGTGTGGTCACGTCTCATTGAGAAAGTCCCAGTTGAGGATATCAAACGCTTTTTTTATATCAAGTGAGATAGCCACACTACTGTGAATTGTTCCCAAGTCTCTGTAAAGAAGACGTATCAATCTCCTGATGTTAAAAAAGTGCTCTGTCCGGGGATAAAACCAGATTGGTCCTCATGTATCAACTGAGGAGTTAACGGGAGGGGTCTACCACATTCATACATACTCCAAATCTACACTTGCTCAGTCCATTAACAGATGTCATGTCCTATGAAAGTTACCTCATCACATTCCAATTATAACACAGCATATTGCTTAGCAATCACATTCATAACTTGTAACTATCTGTTACACTTACAAATGCAAAAAACACATATCCATTTGGCATATCCAAAGTTGGAGTATAAAGATTTCATATGCATTTCAACAACACATGTACCAATAGTGTTTTTAGTAAGGATGATACACACTTTTTGGACCTACTCAACTTAGCAATTATCACATAGTAAACAAAGTCAAGTACAGCAACAGGAGCCTGCCCAACACACAGGATTTACCCACAGACAACCCCAAGAACAAATCCCAACGCCTTCAATACAATTGACACCTGTCATGTGCATGAAGGCCACAAACAGTACTAATAATACTGATGATCATCATACTCACATCAACCTTTTCCAAATCACAACATGATTATTAGCACTTCAGACATTACTAACCTAACATCTTTGGAGTAAAGTTACACTGACAGAAACAAGCTCGTAAGGGACCATCATTATGACAAACACCTAGAGTGCAGCAAATTGAATGATAACATATACCAGTCCACCAACATGTGAATTGCAACAACAAAACCAGCAACACTATTGAAGTCAGTGCAAAGTGAGCTTAGCCAGAGTAACATCCATCTAAACAGATCCAGAATAGCTACAGTAAGCATGCCATACTTGGATCAGAAATCTGGAAAAAGGCAGGCATTACCAATGAACACATGATGTTGGCTAAACACAGTGTATATTGTACCATTTAGGAGGTGTCCTGCCCCTTGTAGCATGACCACAATATATTTGCTAAGGGACAAGCAGACCAACCACTTACCTTCACATTATCATGTACATGGGACAAAAATTCAGAACTCACATTTCTATGACATGGCTTGCACTGGGAATGTAGAAATACCACCATGCTATTCATCATGTAGGATGTCCAACCTGATTATACATCACAGTTTTCCAATTTACAGTCCTCACTTATCTATGGGGCACCACCTCAAACCTCAGAGTAACTGTAGCAAGTATGGCATTTTAAATTTCTGTTTGAGAGCACACCCTCACGTGAACTTTACATCTAGGTCATTAGTCATGATTAATTGACCTGTTTCTCACCTGTCAGACCCTATGTTACACATAAAGCTAGATCCAATGTAATAGGAATGGACAGAGACCAAAGACCTGAACAGCTTACCAACAGGAAACCTGAAGTATGGATCAGTAGGTGGTAAAGATGACACAGCATGTTATATGTAGAGCAGTATAGTGGTACACATATGACACTGTCACATGTGCATCACCAGATGCTTCAATACAATATGGTCAACACCGGTGAGATTAATGTCCCTATACACACTAGAGGCTCCACACCTGTATGTCAATGTCATAACTTTTACACCTTAGTGTACTTAGGTGACCATTTGCCTTTAGCACTTACCACATTGTCACTGCTTAAATACTCACACAGCATAAACTGAACTGACAGAGTGATGTACATGTGGGTAGTTAGTACTTATCCCCTTGTGGCTGCTGCCCTCAAACACCCATCCAACTCAGGGTAGGCCACCGCCAATATGCGGGCCAATAGGAGGGTCAGTGTCCGATGGGCCCCCCTCACTTGTTGAGAGGACATCCAAAGCTGGGCTTCTGTGGTCTTCTGGGCCCAGAGTCTCAGCTTCCTACAGTGGGTGCTCCGCTGGCTGTGGACCCCCAGGGTCCGCACTTGCTTGGTGATGGCACACCAGGGTCCCTTCTTTTGATGGACGTTGACGTGCAGGGATGACACAGACAAAAGGAAAAAGTTATGTCCACATGCACCATCCAAACACAAGTGTTCTGGACACCTTAGTCACAGTAAGATGGCAATATACCTTTCCTCTCAGTCCAAAGCCATTCACAGTTTACCATTTGCAGCCAGCCCATGTGGTATTGACTAGACACATATGACCAGGCTACATTATTAGCCATAAAATGAACATTTCTTACACCATTATTGTTGTACATGCAGCAATCTATGTTGTCTACAAAGGGAGTTAGATTACACAATAGCTACCATGTATCAGTGCTGGATGTCTGCCCCTGCACATGTACACATTCACATACACCCACACATTATTGTCCAATCCCTCACTAACTCACATTTCATGTACACCATCATACACTCCACTTCTCAAGCATTTGTATACCATTGGACTCATCTGCTTCTCTGGTGCACCATATAGGTATTCATACAGGGGTAGGACCTCCTCCCCGAGCCTCTCCAACTCTTCTGGAGTGAAGGCTGGGGCCCTATCACCTGTAGGACATGGCATGATAGCTACCAGAGGCAGTACACAGCTGCTCAGGTAGTGGAGGTCTTGATGGCAGCAATGTCAGGAGTCAAGTGGCCATTACAACAGAAAATGGCAGTCACGTCCACCACTTACATGACCGTCACCGCTGGCGGACATTGCCACTGGCCCAAGTCCACCAAAGGCAGCAATGTGTTCCAATGTCAATGTGCACCGAGGTTGTGACCGCCTACTGCCATGACAACATCTGCTGGCGGAGTTAGGTCACTTCCTCATGCCCAGTACAGTAGGTCAGGCAGCTGCCATTTTGAGGCAATTATATGTGTGGAAACGTTATGGTATGTGCATCATTAACGATTCTCTATGTTGTGCAAACTATTAGTAAGTGCTGCCTTCATGTTTAGTAGTCTAATTGTGCATGTGTGTAGTAAAAGCTGGGTAACATGGGAATTGGTGGTAATGTAAATGAAAGCCTTTTTTCAACATCTTTTATGCGACCACGATGGAGTATAGGGGCAACAAATATGTGACACATGTAAACTAGGTTGCACTATCAAACACTGACAGTCACAGATAAATATGCATGTCCAGTACATCAGAGGATACATGGAATCTGAACCACAGGGACTGTCGTAGGATGCATAGCAAGATACTGTACTTCTAATGTCATATGTTGATTGTGACATCATATGGAGATATGTGTGACATATTTGAACATATCCATTATGTGTACATTGTAAAAGTCACCTATAATCTAATTCTTTTCCACATAGTTACCCTGGCATGAGGAGAGGAAGACAACACCCACTGTACCGCCCACTAGTGGACCTGGACGCCATGGAGGAAAGACACATATT
This sequence comes from Pleurodeles waltl, assembly GCF_031143425.1. NCBI lineage: Eukaryota > Metazoa > Chordata > Amphibia > Caudata > Salamandridae > Pleurodeles > Pleurodeles waltl. The sequence continues at coordinate 1,296,575,358 of NC_090446.1, read as the reverse complement.
ACAGATCTATCGCCTGAATAGGAAGCAATCATGAATCTATGTGATCAGTTGGAGCCAAATCTGATGCCTGCCATTCGCAGTCCCAATAGCATACCTCCCATCATTCAAGTCATGTCAGTGCTACACTTCCTGGCCACTTGGTCCTTTTAAAATACAGTGTCCCTAACTTCAGGGACGTCTCAGTCCATGTTCAGTCTGGTTTTGAAGGATGGACTGTGTGCATTGTTGAAACACTTGGACAGCTACATCAGGTTTACTCAACGTGTGGAATTGGCCTATGTTAAGGCAGAGGTTTATGATTTGGGACACATTCCACATGTCGTTGTAGCCACATATGGCACCCATGTAGGCTTGGTTCCACCCAGTACCAATGAACAGGTATACAGGAACAGGAAAAACTACCACTCAATCAATGTCCAAGTGGTGTGTTTGGCAGACGAGTACATTTCACAAGTCTGTGCAAAGGTTGCAGGTTCAGTTCATGATTCCTTCATCATGTGGAACAGCAATATCTCACTGCTGATGACACGACTCTACGTAGAGAGGGCCTGGCTGGTTGGTGAGTCACATTTGACGTGTGTTCACTAAGTTTCTCTTGTCCTATCACAAATGTGCATGTCCAAGATATATGTTTGTGTTTTTGTAACTATTCCTCACAGGGGACTCTGGCTACCTAAACCGTCCTTGGTTGTTGACACAGTGAGGAACCCAACCACGCCAGGGGATGTCCTCTACAATGAAGCCCACAGAAGGACAAGGCGTGTTGTGAAGCGGCCTTTTGGGCTCCTGAAGGCAAGATTTCACTGCCTGGACATATCTGGAGGAGCCCTTCTCTACTCAGCCAACAAGGTATGTCATAGAATTGTTGCCTGCTGAATGCTCCACAACCTTGCCCTAAGACGTCAGATTCCATTCATACCAGGTGAGAGGGAGCTAGCAGAACCTATGGATGGAAATGTAGATTTGCCAGGTGATGATGAGCCTGATGAAGATGAAGCTGGAGACTTCAGGACAGTTCTAATCAATCAGTACTTTAACTGACTAAAGGTATGTGATGTCTTCTGAATATTGAGTTAATGTGATCAACTACAATTAATGGCTGGCAAGTCACCACCTATTTACCTTCATCTGTGAGGTCTCAGTTGGCTCCAATGCCAATGAGCCAGGTATGCATGAAGATGGTAAGTTAGTTTTGTGTACAGTACATTGTGGTATACAGTTCCCTGAGATGTTACCGCACATGCAAAGTCACACTTGTCCAAATGAGTTGTCAGAATTGAGGTATGTTTACAGCTATGTCCTATCCCTTATCTCTGTCAATCAAAGATTTGCTGAGTTTCTGTTTAGCTCTTTATCACTGGCAAGTTACAGACAATGTCAGAGGCAGATTTTCAGGGAGTGCAGATCCTCGGGGTCTGCGCATGTTCCAAACATGTCCACCACAATACAGCTCCAAAACTCTGATAGAAGTATCACAGAGCCTAAGAGAGTCCAAGTGGGGAAAAGGGGATTAGGATGGGAACAGCTGGGAAGGAGACCTGTAGGAAGCAAAAGGTTAAACAACACAATATCAAGATATTATCACATTGAGGTTCATAAAAACTCTCTGTTGAAATCTAGGGTTCAATGATACTCAGAACATGAAATAACACTCTGTTGAATCTAGGGTTCAATGATATTCGGGACATGAAATAACACTCTGTTGAATCTAGAGTTCAATGATACTCGGGAAATGAAATAACACTCTGTTGAATCTAGAGTTCAATGATACTCGGAACATGAAATAACACTCTATTGAATCTAGGGTTCAATGATATTCGGAACATGAAATAACACTCTGTTGAATCTAGAGTTCAATGATACTCGGAACATGAAATAACACTCTGTTGAATCTAGAGTTCAATGATACTCGGAACATGAAATAACACTCTGACTGAAGAAAACATGAATGGCCTAAAACTAGACTCTAACTAGGCCTCAAGAAATCTAGGTACCTGGAAAGGAATCAAGAATGGTTAATACAATGTTTCATATGGACTTTTCATGAGTTGTTACATACTGTCTAGGAATATAAGAACCTTCTAGAATAATGTTTCAGAACAAACATTGCCTCATTACATGAGGACAAAAGGTAATCTAAACATTCCCTGGAAAACAATAGGAATTGTACTAAGAACTTAACATGCACATAGAATGTAACATCTGGAATTTAACACCTTTGCGGAAAATTCAAGGGCCCTGGATAATTGTGTGCACTTCAGGAAACACTACACATCAAAGTTTTGATTGCCATAAAATGATCGCGCACATTGTAAGCGACCTGAACATCAAGATTCGAATGTGGGAAATGAATTGCGCACACTGCTGATTCCAACAAGTACATGCAAATGCCATGAAATGATCGCGCACACTGTAAGCGATCTGAACATCAAGATTTAAATGCGGGAAATAAATTGTGCACACTGCCGATTCCAACAAGTACATGCAAATGCCATAAAATGATCACGCACACTGTAAGCGAACTGAACATCAAGATTTAAATGCGGGAAATGAATCACGCACACTGCCAATTCCAAGAAGTACATGCAAATGCCATGAAATGATCGCGCACACTGTAAGCGATCTGAACATCTAGATTTAAATGCGGGAAATGAATCGCGCACACTGCCAATTTCAACAAGGATATGTAAATGCCATTATATGATTGCGCACTCTGCAGGCGATCTAAAACACCAGTTTTAAATGCGGGAATTAATCGCGCGTCTTGCCGATTCGAATACTACCATGTAAAAGCCAAGAAATGGTCGCGCACAATGATTGTCAAAGTTTTAATGTAAGGAATGAATCGCGCGTCTTGCTGATTAGAATGCCACCATGTAAATGTCAAGAAATGGTCGCGCACAATGATTATCAAAGTTTTAAATGCAAGGAATGAATTGCACGTCTTGCCGATTTGAATATCAACATGTAAATGCCAGAAACGACGAGCACATTCACGTGCCCAAGGAAAAATCTTCCAACATGAAAACTAGGCCCAAAAACTGGAATGCCTTCGAAAACGGGATCGGGGGCCCAGCCCGACCTCCGTCTTACCGCCCTGATCAAGGATCACCAATACAATGAAGATCAAGGTAGGCCTCCGGAACAGGAGCTCAGGAAATTGCTGCTGCTCTGCACCGGGACCCCTGAATAGTGAGCACGTGGAGCTGGGTTGGCTCCCTTATATAGAGTCTGGCCCAGCCCAAAAACCACACCCAGTCATGCTGCAGGGAAAGCTTCTAGAAGGTCCTAGAACGGGACCACACCCTGATACACTCTGTAAGCCTGAAGCAATACCTTGCAAATGAACATTATTTGCAAACATCATTAATAGTGGTTTCAAGGTAAAACTCTGCAATGCAAAAGGTTAACAAACTGCATATAAACACAATGCATGAATTATGCTCTTGCATAAAGACTGGGTTTTTGCATTTTAGTCGCCTGTCCAGCGCGCACTGCCCTGATGTTGACAGAGATGGGAATTGCAGGCAGACATGAGAAGTTAACATAGATGAATACAGGTAGAGATTGGCATGAATTTGTGGAGTGTTATTGATATGGCCAGGCTGTCAGGAGGCTCGGGGTGGAAGTGTTTTTTTCCACCATGGAGACCTGTTTGGTACTGGAGGTGGTCTAATGGTGTCATGTGTGTGTCCATATGTGTCTGACACGTGGAAATGTTGACCATAGGCTCTGCCATCATAATGGTTTCTATTGTATGTGACCTACCTTAAACATAGCTGTCAGTGTGTTCCTACTTTGCAGAACAATGTTCATGTATCTGTGGACTGACATAGGTGAGTGGCAAGCCTACAGGTATGGAACCATGGTAAGTGAAAAATCCAAGGACTGGGGACATCAGTACTAATCTCTGTCTGTATGATGGGAAATAACTATTAGTGAGCTAAGGTATGGGTACGTGATAAGGCTTTAACTGGTGGTACAAAGGACCAATCTGTCTGGCTCTACGCATGTAGGAAGAGTGACATGTGCCTAAGATCAGTATCCTGTGGGTTGGCGGTGTATGACAACAAAGCTGAAAATCTTGTGTCAATAGCAGTACTACTATCTGCTGTTAGCAAAACTAGTAATAATTGTGTGGAAATATCCGATACAGCTGTTTTTGCTTATATCAATGTTACAATCCCAATGTAAGGAAGTCTCCTGGTGATACAGTACACGTGTGATGTCCATAACAAAGGTTATACAATACAGAGATACATATTGATAATGTAGTTGTCATATATGACAATAGTACATGGTTGACAAATGACACACAGAAGCTGTGTTTAAGGTGTATTTACTGCGGAGTGCAAAACAATATGTGTGAACACAACTAACAGAAAGCAAACAGTGAATGGTTCAGTCATGGTGGATGAAATCATCAGGGTAGCTGCTACACCATTTGGAAACACAAACCCAGTGTACCTGTAACATAGGAAAATAGACTTAGGTTTCAGAACAATCAACAGGGTGTATCTGTGGCACGCAAGGGTAAACAATCAGGAGAGGTTCACTTCCTGGCAGTGGGTTTTGTCTTGGCATTTGCTCCTCCTGGATGTCTGGGTGGACGTTCACATTTGCGGGGGTTGGGGTTCTTTTGCTACAGAGGGTAGGGTGTCTGAAGCATGTCCTTCTCCTGGCAGGGTCTCCATTCCACTAGCAGCCACAGATGTAGAAAGGCCAGATGAGTCATTACTAGTGGAAGAGGCCTAATGTTGTTGGGTAGACCTACTCAGGGTAGTGTTGATGTCCCTCAGCACCCCAACAGTGGCAGGACCATCATTGTCAGGAGTGACAAGGTGAGACTCAGGTACCTATACTGGGGGGGACACAATGGATGGGGTCGAATGGTTGCCTGTGATGTTAATGCTACAGGGCTGGGAGGAGTCGATGTCGGCAGGGTGAGGCTCACAGTTGTTGACTGACCAGGTGTCCCTGATGGGCCAGCTTCATCCTCAGTGTCCACAAATCCAGGGGTGTTGTCCTCACAGGGGCTTCCTCCAGAGTGGTAGTGGCAGTCTCTGGTATCCTCCCCATGGTGGCAATGGCAAGGTTACCAGTGGGAGAAGTGGAACGCAGAGTTGCTGTAAGTGATACAACAAGTGATGTTTCATTTAGAGTACACAAGCCCTCATTCCAACCCTGGCGGTCTCTGACCGCCAGGGCGGAGGGCAGCGGAAGCACCGCCAACAGGCTGGTGGTGCTTCCAGGGCTATTCTGACCGCGGCGGTAAAGCCGCGGTCAGAAAAGGGGAACCGGCGGTTTCCCGCCGGTTTTCCCCTGGCCCAGGGAATCCATGGGGATTCCGACCCCCTTCCCGCCAGCCTGTTTCTGGCGGTTTTCACCGCCAGAACCAGGATGGCGGGAACGGGTGTCGTGGGGCCCCTGGGGGCCCCTGCACTGCCCATGCCACTGGCATGGGCAGTGCAGGGGCCCCCTAACAGGGCCCCATACAGATTTTCACTGTCTGCTTTGCAGACAGTGAAAATCGCGACGGGTGCCACTGCACCTGTCGCACCCCTGCAACTCCGCCGGCTCCATTCGGAGCCGGCTTCCTCGTTGCACGGGCTTTCCTCGCTGGGACGGCGGGCCAGCTGGAAAGTCAAAATGACCCCCGCGGTCTTATGACCGCGGTGCGGTCTTTCGCCGGTTTCCGACCGGCGGGCGGCACCCGCCACCCGCCGAAGTCGGAATGAGGGCCACAGTGCCTTAACATGATCCCCAGAAATGACAATGTCAGCTGCTGCAAACTCCTACCTAGTACAACACGAGACTCTGTAATTTCAATACTATACACCATGCTGACTATTGACATGGGTGTTTCACCTTTGTTGCCTAGTGAAGTGTCTGGCATGATACATGGCAAACAAATGCTAGACAATGTACAATAGTGTCAGAGTAAGAACACAGTATGTAAGTAAGCAATTGAAATTGACCTCCATCAGATGCACTGCATGTGCATCCACTTTGGCATCTAGATTTCGACCCCAGGTGAGTACATTTCAATCTTAGGAATCTTTTTTCTAAGGGCAGTTTGATTGGGCACATAGCTGTAGCTGTTTTGCGTGCAATGATGGTGGGAGTGGGCCTTTACTTTGCTGTTGTTGCCATAAACTGTTTCACAGTTGGACATTCATGATGGGTTAGTTTGGTAGTTAGTTTCACATGCATGACATCTCACTTTTGGTGCACTATTCAGGTTTTCATAATGGTGGTATATTGCCTTCTGGGAGTTGTAGTGTACTTCACATGCCATTTCCAAGGGCTGTGGTGTCAGATGTGTTTAGTGGACATGGGACATACCAGAGAGGGGTGTTAGGACATTTGGACAGAGGGATGGTGGGTGGTTTGTTAATTGAGGAGGGGTAAGGTGGTGAGGGAGCAAGCAGGACAAAACAATTGGGTGACATGAATGTTGTGGGGACTTACCAGACATCACTCTCCCAGGTAATCCTGTGAGGCCCTTAGGATGCAGTATGTTAAAGACCTTCTCCTCCCAAGATGTGAAAGTAGGGGGAGGAGGTGGGGCCCACCGCCAGTCTTTAGTGCCACCAGCTGGTGCCTGGATGCCATGGAATGCACCTTACCCCAGAGGTCGTTCCACCTCTTCCTGATGTCCTCTCTTGTGCGTGGATAGGGACCCTGTCGACTATTCTTTTCCACAACTCCATTTTAATGGCTATTGATATTTGCTGGACCAGTGCTCTGAACAGGTGTGGCACTACGCTGACCCTGTCGACTATTTTTTGCCACAACTCCATTTTCTTGGCTATTGGTATTTGCTGGACATGTGCGCTGAACAGGTGTGGCTCTACCCTGACAATTTCGTCCACCGTGACCCCACAACTCATCATCTGTGAAACATGGGTGTTTTTGTGGGGACTGTGAGGTAGTGTTAACAAAGTGGAAAAATCATACCAGAGGTAAGTGATGAGGTGTAGGTGCTGTGATTTGTGGATCGTAATATAGTGGGAGGATTTTTGTAAGGCTAGCGGTGCTGGGTACGGACCGCCTTTTCCCGTCCTCCAATGTCCTGGCGGTTTCAGATATTTGGCTGTTTTTTGGCGGACTTCACAGTTTAACTCTTAATACGGATATCGGATGACCTCCAACATGGCGGTCTTTTGGCCGCCTCTAACGCAACGGTCTTCCCAAAAGACCGCCAGACTCGTAATGACCACCTAAATCCTGTTAATCATTCTGCAGACCTCTGTAAAAAAGAAAATTATATATATTTTGCACTACAGCCATCCTGATTCTGCCATCAGTCTCTTACATTCTGCATATTAATTCACTAGATTGTTGCTAACTTGTTTCAAATTTAGGATCTCATTGTGGTGGGACCACCAAAGCTGCGAGGAGGACACCACTGTCATGCTGGTGGTGCCCCCCTTGTACATTGTTCTACAACATTCCCGCCGGGCTGACTGGCGGAAACAGTGCTACGGTATTGGCCTCGGCTTCCTTTATTGGCTGCCGCTCCCTTAAGGGAGCCGAGGCAGGTACTGTAGCACCTCAGCACCCTCAGAATGCAAAGCAGACAGTGCACATTCTGACGGTGGTGGGCAAGGGAGTACCTGCACTGGCTTACTGCCAGCCTTTCCATGGCGGCATCCCCGCCATGGAAAGGTTGGCGGTAAGTGGGGTTGTGATCAGCACGGCAGCACTGAGTTCAGCGCCGCTGTGGGTGAGCACAACACCGACCGGCGTCAGCCCATCGGGAACCTTGCGCCCCGCGATGATGGCTGTCTCCTGGCGGTCTGACTACCAGGTTCGTAATGTTGCGGTCAGACCGCCTGGAGTGTGGCGGTACAACCATCACTGCAAGTCTGGTGATAATTGGACCGCCATACTTGCAATTACTCCCTTCCTGATTTGATATCTGAAGAGTAGATATGGGTATGTTTTGAAAAAAGATGTGTTTATTTTTCTTTAAAAGAATTACAATTATATAGCACTGGATCATTCCTCTCAATTAATGGTACTGGCCAAGAGGCTGCTGTGCCTACCACAAAGGAGAGCACCAACGCCACTTTTCAGTTGGGAAGTTAGCAGGGTGGAAAATTAAGTGTAAATGACACTGGGGAAGAAAAACAGCAAATTTATCAACATCACCTTCAGAGTCTTCCAAACAGTGTAGGCAAAGGGATGGCAACTTGAACAACTGGATTACGACCAGGCACAGCAACCACTGATTCATTTGGATGAGGATACTTTCCACATGACATCTATTAAACTGCAAAATATCTGGTTTAATTGAAGCACATGGGCGAGAATCAGCTAGTGGGGGCAATGACAGAGAGACTATAAAGGCAATATTCTAATGCATTAGTAGCTACCTATAATTTGTTCAACTATCTTAACAGGGTTTTGTTATCCAATTGTAGCTGCATTATCATTTGAGCTAAGCCTAAAAGAGTAATCTTCTGGAATTCAATTGTCTAGGCAGGCTAATTATTTGTGGGCCAGTTGTTTTATCAATTTGTACAATTTTTGTAAATCCAGAAGAGACAATGAGAAAAGTCAAGCTGCTAATGCCATTCTCCAACACTGTATGTTAAATTGCTGTGAATAATACTAGTACTGAAAAGCATGAACAGACTAGTGGATAAAGGGAAACTGGATCAGACAGAGAAAACCAAAAACACTGAGCCTTGGTATCATCCATGGGGAATGCTTTAGATGTCATTCCAGGCACCTACATTTCTGCTAGGCACTCCTTAAATGCTAAAGGATTAATCATCTGTTTGCTAGACGTAAACTGTGACACCAAATACAGTTAGTACCTACTCATCAAATCACCTAGAGAGATGATACAAATTATTGCACAGCAACCCTGCATCAACCCTTACTCAAGCTATTTCCTGATAACAATAAATATATGTTGTAGCATATAATTCACAGTGTGATTAGTAATATACTTGTAATATACTACTGATTACTAACAGGTGTAGGTAAATGGAACGTCATGTTGTTTACAATTTGAATTTAACCCACATGATATTTGTGAGAAAAAAGAAACTGTACTGGAAAATTTTAATTAGGACATGTTTCATAGTCACATGCAAATAACTAAGAAGCTGAGTGAGATCTTGGCGGACGTGTTACTCCATCACAAAGTTGACGAATATCCCATCAGCTGCAATATAAATCCCATTATATGCCTCAGGATTTATATTTTGGCTGATGGGATATCTGTCACTGTTGATACTCATCCTCCAAAATCTCAATCAGGCCTTAGGTCTTTGTAAATATATACAATGTGCCCAAAACACAGAAGTCACAGTCCACACAGGCTTTCCAATGGCAGAGGAAAGGTCCCAGAACAGTAACACTACCTTAAGAGTTGATGTTATATTAATACCTCCTCGAGAAATTAACATCCTCCACCTGATAAGCTTGTTGAGAAAACAAACTATGCACATAACAGAATCCCTGCAACATGATTGGAAACTCCTTATTTATATTCAGGCTCAGAAGCCCTTGATAGGATCCAAAAAAATGAAGTGGCAGATCACTGAAAGAAAGCAAGGAGGGCTCCAAAGACTGAACCATGGAAGATACGGCAATTCCATAGTGTGGAATGGTATAGTCAAAGGAAGCATAGTGTTATGAATGATGAACGTGCATGTGCTGGATCGCATCCCCTTTATTTTGTCTGACCGGTTTTAACTATGATGGCCTCGCCCATATTGGAGAAATTCACCTCCTCCGATTCAGTACGCCGGGTCCCGTAGTAGGTATTTCTTTATTGACCTGTGGTACCTAACAAGATCCAACTTTGCCAAGCTATGCCACCTTCATTTTGATAGCAGAGCTCTAATTCTACTGTCTCAATGGGTTACATAGATATATTGTGTCCTACAATTTAATTGCTCATAGTATGATAGCAGACCATCAGAAATCAATATCAGAAGCTCCCTACAACCCAGCTGCTGCTGATTCTAAAGCTTAACTAAGATGAATACTACCCCGAGAAATAAACCTGGGTAATTTATGTAACAAAAACAATGGTTCATCCAAAAATTGTTTTGGAGAAAGTAGTTATAACTAGGGATAATGCATGCCTTTAGTAGTTCAGATGGCAGCAGCAACATAGCTGCTTGTTTCTGGCTCTGTTAGGAGTGAGGGATCCGTCCAAAATATTTTGGTCAGTAGTATAGATTACTTTTATCACAGTATTCATTAAGTTCTAGGAAGTGAGTTTGAAGTGTTTTGACCATTTATGACAATTCTACTAATTTACTACAGAATCTTCCTTATATTTCTTTCTCTCCAAATTCTGTCCTCTAAAGTTGTTTCAGAACATTTTAGTTCACCCTTGAGAAAATATTTTTATTTTTCAAACCAATCCGAATTATGAAAATTATTTCTGCATTCGTTCTTACTCTATAACCAGTTAATATTCTCAAATGCTTATTGTTGCATATCCTGACAATGACCATTAGATTCATCTTCTAGGTCAAAATGGCAATGACACATAGGGAAGTGAACAATCATGTCTTAGAGACCATGAACTGACCACACGGACTAATACTGATTTTTGGATCTTTGTATATATTGTTTTTTGTCACTTATAAATAACTTTACATGCTAACTTTGTTATCTCATTGTACAAGCATTTATTGAGCACTGCCTGGCAGTTTGTTTTCTTGTGATTATACTGCATTGTAAATTACATGACTAGTACAAATACTCATTCTAAAAATGAATGTGTCAATTTTCCTCGAATTTCTATTGATGTATTTATTAGTCACAGCCTAATGTCAGATGCATTAGCCAGATGAAATGTTGTAACAATGAGAATGATACGTAAAGGCTAAAGTACCCCCTGATGTACATTATAAGGATATTTCAAGCAACAGAGGAGTTTCATACCGTATAGAGGAACCTCTAAGTTCCTTTATAAAGTTATGGAACTCCCAGGTGACTTGCAATATCCTTCTCATGTATGCCAGGGGGTACTTTCTCCCACATAATACACGGTCACATCATCACCTTTCCAACAAACCACTTAAAACCTTAGTGCATAGCTCTTTTGTATGAAAGAGCGAGCATGTTTGCAAACATGAAGAATACAAATAAAACCTGTAGTGCAAAATTAAACACATAAAAAATCTGTTACATATTTTTTTGTGAGACAGAGCTCAACTGTAATAACCTTATAACAGTCGAGTTCTGATTTATTTTCTTTATAATTGGCAACTTGGTGCATCACAAATCGCCGATCAATAAGAAATTAGTGACTGCTGTTTATACAGGGATTACAGGATCCCATGTATTATAAATGAATGAAAGAAGAGACAAGCAATATCCCTAGTCATAAGTCTCCAAAGCAACTTTTGGATGTACAATTTTTTTAGTTGCATGCATTTTTTCTGAAGTAGTGAGTGACATAGCTATAACCGAAAATGCCTTTATATCTGATGGTGTGCTTTTCTCAACCCCATTCACCATTTTGTGTTTGCAAATATGATATTGAAATAATGCCTCTGGAGGCATATTTATTCAATTTAAATTACTTCAGTACTTGCTGAGATATTTAGTAACTATGGGTGTAGGACATTTGTAATCTTATCAAAAACAGTCCACGGATTTGCAGCTGCCATTTTTAGAGACGCTCCATAAAATAATTTTCCTCTAAAATGTGCATTGACTTCTCTTTCGTATATTATCATTATGCTGCAATATACTTTGCATTGGAAGTGTGTGACTTGTAAACAGCAACAATAGTCTCTCATATTTGTTGACATATATGGCAGAAAAGAAGGTACATATTTAATATACATGTGCTTAGCCTTTTGATACACAGTACATTGTAAACTATGGGCCCAATTTAGAATTTGACATATGTGGTACTCCGTCACAAGTGTGATGGATATACCGTCCGCCGTATTACGGTTTCCAAACAATATAATGGAATCGTAACAAGGCGGACAGGATATCCGTTATGTTAATGATGGAGTAACCCCATCTGGAAAACTCTAAATCAGGCCCTATGTCTGTATGCTATTATCATAGCTCAGCACTCCATCTTATAACCTATGACCGATGATGCCTGTGCCTCATACCGCCTTTACTCGAGGACTTATGTTTTATTGTTCATATTAATGCTGCCTCAGCCTCATACATATTCTTAACATGGATTTGCTACTACATCTTCTATTGCATTTTTTAGGTCTCACCTACTAGACACTGCATGCACAGTCACCCATTGCTTACTAATGCTTGTCTCCATTGTCACTCTCATTTGCTTTGCTTCTTATTCATTAGTGTGTGTGTAGGCTTTCGTTTCTGTTCTTGTATTTGTCCCTTACCTGGAACATGGATGCATTACTATGTTCTTCCACTGCTTGCTTTTTTTAAGTGCTACATTTTTCTTTTTGTGTACGCATACTACGAGAGTGCATGTGTTTTCCCACTGTCTTCCTTATGTGCTTCTTGCTATCACATCTACCTTGATCCGTGCTCCTGTCTCTTGCCCGTGTGCTTCTCCACTCCTCTAATTTTCTAGGTGTGCATTAATAGGGTGCGCACCTAGGAAATGGTGTGACAGGCTGCATCCAATTTTTTTCTTTTGAGTTGCGTTAGTCTACGTTTATTGAGCCAGGCCAGGCAAGGTTGCTTGGCCTGATAAATCTGCCTTAAGAGTTGCGTAGCTCTTGCATTACATTGCGTGGTGCAAGAGCAACACACATCTTTGATAAATATGGCCCCTCGTGTTCAAAAAATGGACCAGTCTGGGCATGGAAGTTACCTTTCACAGATATCTGGACCATTAATCTGTGTATCCCCTGTGGATTTAAAATTCCATGGAGGATCCGCAAATCCAATTTAAAAAGTGGAGTAACAACTTTGGACTAGGGGTATTTTCTTCCATCATCCATTACCGAATTGCAAATTGTGCTGTGAATTTGGGAATCTATTTTTTTCTATGGCTGTTGCCATTACCCAAAACAATGCACTGCGCGCTGCAATGAGGAAAAACAACAACAAAAGGGCACAAAGGGCAGGGTGAGCCTATGTTGTCCACAAGGTCCATGCGGAGGTGCCCTAAAGGGACCCTCTGACAATAAAATGACTACTAAAAAAATATTTTTATTGCAGGATTTGCAAACTGGCCACACAGGATATATATATTCTGGTCCTAATCATAACTTATGTATTTCACAGTTTTTTCTAGGTTTAATTAACCATAAATGCACTTTAACTGTGGTTTTTAAGAAAATGTAAATACTTTTTCAAAATATATTTTAATGTGTTATAACCAAAGCTAATCATAACTTCAGTGAAAATATATATATATATATATATATATATATATATATACACACATGTGTATGTATGTATATATATATCTATATATATATATATATGTATATATATATATATATTTCGATATATTTATATACACATACTTTACCTAGTTATAGCTAGCACCGAGTTTCTATAGAAAAAGCAGTTTTTGCTTCACTATATCTTTGGCACCGTTTGACAAACCATCACAAAATTTTCCAAAAGGATTCGTCAGCTGCTGTGTGGAAAGTTTTAGGGTGATTACTCAAGTGGGGGCCCAGAAAAAGGGGGTTCAAAAAGGAGCATTTCCCATGGTAACAGCGATAGTGCCCAAACCACTGGATGGAATTATACCAAATTTGGCAGAAAGGTAACTCTTGGTCCAGAAAGAGCCCTTTGTGTTATTTGGTGCAAATCCGCTCAGTGGTTTTTGAGAAATTAAAGAAAATCCAAATTTGTATATTTAGGGACGCAAAGGCTCCACAAACCTTCCTGATCTTGTGCTGAGAGCTGATTGGCTGACAACACTTCAACCAGAAAGTGAGTGTTGGCAGCCATGTTGGGGGTACTTGGCTGCAGCCAAGCCTAAAAAAAAAAAGGAAAAAAACAAAAGAAAAGGGGCCAGGGTAGAGTCACCCTGACCCCTTAGCTCTGGTGCTGAGGTCCCTGAGGGCCTCCCGCGCTTCTTTCAGAGGTGCCCCCAGAAGGGCCAAGTCCCGGGGGCATTGATATTTTGATGCAGGGTGGCTTAAAATATTATGCGTGTGGGGGGCACTCACCCCCCCCCCCGAGCCCTAGGGACCGCCACCTCCTAGAGGCTCATCTGTGCTTTTAATGTGGGGGCAGCACAGCCCTTCTGCAGCCCCAAGGACCACCACCTCCCTTGGGTGATACATAAAATATGTGCAGTGGTCTGCCCCCCCCCCCCGGCATCCTGGGTACCATCATCTCCCCAGTGCCAAAAATGCTTTATTTGGGTGGGGGCGGCCCACCTCCCCAGGGCAAGTCATAAAATAAGTGCCAGGGCAACCCCCCGATGCTCCAAGGACCACCACCTTCCCGGGCCATTATTCAAATGCAATGCAGGGGAGCTGTCTGGCTACCCTGCAGCCCCAGGAACCACCACCGCCTTGGGCATTATTCAAATTAACTGCGGGGGCTGCCCAGCCCCTGCAGCCCCGGGGACTGCCACATCCCTGGGTCTTTACATAAATCTTGGGGCCCCCTGGGACCTCCACCCCCCGGTGCTTTAAAAAACAGTGAAGGGGGTCAATTTCAGACCCCTGAGCCCCTGGGACCACCACCTTCCTTGGGCAATGCTTGTATGCGCTGCCGCCAAGACACAGTAAACACTCTGCTCACAGTGATGGAGAGCTGTCAATTAGCTCTCCCTCGCTGCAAGCAAAGGTTTCCTATGTCTCCCTGCCTGCGGAGATGCAGGCAGGGAGAAAGAGGAAACATTGCTTCCACAGAGAGGGAGCTCCCTCTCTATGACAGCAGTGCTGGCTCCTGCAGTGATGTCATCAGTGATTCCACTGGCCAAGTCATGAGTGATGTAATATGTGAGGTCATAAGCAGTGTATTGTGGGGGAGTAAGTTATTGTTAGGTCAGCTAACTACAACTGCTGAATTTCCAACTTTTTTGGGGTTTTGTACGGTTAAAATGTGAGCTTAACTATATTGTCCCTGTAACCTTTGTTTTTTTCAGTGAATTTCTAAGGTTTTTAAGATTCTATTTCCTAACTATAACGGCCCTGTTACCTTTGTTTTTTTCAGTGAATGTCATTCATTTTTAAAATTCTACTTCCTAATTATAAAATCGTTACTATGTTTTTTTTATTTAGTGGATTCATATGTAAAGGTATATTATGTATTAGATATAAAATATGTTCCTGTTGATATAGAGTTTCAGTGTTAGTTATTTTTTTATTGAATTAAATACAGGTATTAAATATTTTTTTAGATTTGCTGAAACATTATTTCATTTTTTATTATTGTGCTTTAACCACTACATTTTTTAAAATATACATCTATAGATGTAGTATACGTGGGGCCACTGGAATTATACAATTGAGCGGCCTTACTGAAATAATTGTAGATTTGCCATAGTTTCCGCATAATCCATCATCTGCCGCATAATCTGCAGATTACAAAATGAAGGTCCTTTAGCAAATCTGGACTGGTAAGCTTTCTAATGCTTATATTTATGTTTGGTGAAGAAGGTACAGCCCCTATCCAGACAGTGTTACCAAGTTAAAATATGATGAAATAATGAAGTAATAGTACTACAAAATGTGCTGTATCATGACTCATTATTTGTTTTTGGTTGTTGCATAATTTACTTGTCTGTGCCTCATTATTTGACCGTCTCCTGCTGCATAATTCCAGTGGCTGAGTGTACGTTATCATTCACAGTAGGAACTTATGGGAAGCAGCCTTAACCACGACTCATTAACAATGAAGTCATGGACAACGAAAGCGGAACAACGCTTTCGTTAACCACAACTTCCTTGTTCGGTGCCTTAACCACGCATGTGCTTAACCATGTGTGGTTAAGGCACAGATGAAGGGAGTCGGCTGAGGAGGACAATGTGATCAGGTAAGTGGGATGTGACTGGGGCTGTTTTAGGGGCGGGATGGGGGATCGGGGTATTTTTAGTTTTAGGGGGTGGAGGGTCGGGTGGTTTAGGTTTAGGGGCGGGTGGGTTGGGGTATTTTTTGTTTTAGGGGGTGGGGGTTGGGGTGGTTTAGGTTTAGGGGCAGGGAGGGGGGATCTGGGCATTTTTAGTTTTAGGGGCGAGGTAGGGGGGTTGGGGTATTTTTTAGTTTTAAGGGGTGGGAGGTCGGGTGGTTTAGGTTTAGGGGCGGGGAGGGGGTCATGGCATTTTTAGTTTTAGGGGTTGGGTTGGGGGGTCGGGGTATTTTTAGTTTTAGGGGTGGGGAGGGGGGTGGGGCATTTTAAGTTTTAGGGGTGGGGTGGAGGGGTGGGGATATTTTTACTTTTTGGGGGGATGGGGTAGTTTAGTTTTTAGGGGCGGGGTGGGGGTTGCAGTAATTTTAGGGGCGGGGTGGGGGATGGGGTGGTTTAAGGTTTTAGGGGCGGGCGTGGGGTTTTCGCGGTAATTTTAGGGGCAGGGTGGGGGGTTGGGGTGGTTTTAGGGGCAGGGGTGTGGGGTCATGGTAATTTTAGGGGTGGGGTGGGGGGTTGGGATGGTTTTAGGTTTCAGGGGCGGGGTGGGGGTCGGGTAATTTTAGGGGCAGGTGGGGGGTTGGGTTGGTTTTAGGTTTTAAGGGTGGGGTGGGAAGTTGCAGTAATTTTTAGGGGTGGGGGAGCCAGGGGGGTTGCATGCTGGAACAATGCATGCCGTTCACTAATGCCTTGACCAAGAATGCCTTTACAATGAAAAATTAATGTTAAGGTATTTGTGGTAAAGGCAATAGTGGTAACAACGTGGTTGTTGTTCCGTCAGCCCTGTTTAGGCATGCGTGGGTCCAGCATGCGTTCTTGCGACATACATCCGGAATTTACTGATATCAGGTGTAAATAGTTTTTTGGTATGATTTCCGTATTTAAACTATTTTGTACATGAATGTTTAGTGTTTGCGGTGTCCGTGGACATTATCAGGATGTCATCAATTGGAATGACTGTGTGGTTTTTAAATGATTCCTGCAATCCACCCTCCAAGTGACCTGCCCTTGGCTCCAAGGACCCTAGGACACACAGCCCTTGGCTGGCCAATCCACTCTGCACCTGGCCTCCCTGGCCCCTGCATCGGAAGACCACCTGTGCTCTAAGGGTCCCCAACCCCTTGTGACCTCTACAGTCCAAGGGGACCCACCAGACTTACCGTTAAGTCCATCTGTGCAATGTGTTTCCAAGTGGTCCCCTTCTCCATTCTGCACCAGCTCCAAGAATTTCAGCCACTGCTCCTGCTTGAACTGGGAACTGCTTGAACTTCTCTAGCTGACCCACAGGACATCTCGATGACCTCGACCTAAAAATAGAAGGTGGCACTTGTAAGAGCATTGCCTGATTTTATATCAATTTTCTAAAGTTTTTCTCATTCATTCCCATGGTGTCTAATTACACAAAAAAATACTATGGCCCTCATTATGACATTGGAGGTAAATCCCACTTACCGCCATGCTGACTGCCGCCAACATACCGCCGCCGCAGCGGACTACCGCCACTCATATTATGACCTACACATAGCAATCCATAACTATACAGCCACACACACAAGTCCGCCAGCCCAAAGGTCAGTGATAAACTGGTGGTAGCAAAACCCACACCGTTACGCCAACAGAACTACGCCCACAGCATTATGACCCACGAATCACCACGGCGGACATTCAATGGCGCTAAACCATTCACGGTACATACCGCCACACTCAAAATACACACAACCTAACAAAACTACACCACATTGGACAATTCAAACTACACACACCAGACACACATACACACACCACACCACTATAAAACACACACCCACATTACCCACAACACTTTCCCATTACAAGCAAATGGCACAAGAGAGCTAGCAAAACCACAGACAAGACCACGAACAAACACCACCATCACTTATACACCATCCACGCACCCTACATCACACACCCCAACACAGCACCCCACACACCCTCACCCACACCACTCACAATACAACCATGGCACCGCAACAACACCCTAGGTTCTATGAGGAGGAGCTAAGGTCATGGTGGAGGAAATCATCCGGGTAGAGCCACAGCTATTCGGATCACAGGTGAAGCAGATGTCCATTGCTAGGAAGATGGAGCTATGACAGAGAATTGTGGACAGGGTCAACGCTGTGAGACAGCACCCCAGAACAAGGGATGACATCAGCAAGAGGTGGAACGACCTATGGGGGAAGGTGTGTTCCACAGCAGCAAGACACCAACTAGCTGTACAGAGGACTCGCAGTGGACCCCCACCTCCTCCCCCACAACTAACAACATGGGAGGAGCAAGTCTTGGCAAACATGCATCCTGAGGGCCTGGCAGGACTAGAAGGAGGTCTGGACTCTGGTATGTCAAATCTCTATTACTATCACCTCCCCTACCTGCATGCCATCACAAACCCCCAACCTTACCCTCACTCCCATTACTTCACCACCTCCCACATACCCCACCATCACAACCCACTCATCCTAATACCAAGCCCTGCAAGAAACACCAATGCATGCACACCCCTCACAGACCTGCATGGACACCCATAACTAAAGCATGCACATTAGAGAGAATCACCTAGCCCACAAAATCACTACTCACACAAGGCAAAGCTGCCAGGGCAATAACAACCATACAGGGCAACACACCCATGCACAAGATGACACACACTGAAACAATATCACTGCATTTACATCCCCACAGGTCCCCCACCCAACGTCACAGGAGAAGAGGTACCAGCAACTTCCAGTCCACCCCCAGAAGAGGCCCACAGTGATGACAGCAGCTCTGGACTCCTGGATCTGCATGACCAACCTGGCCCATCAGTGCTCTCCGGACAGTCGGTTACCCAGGCACAGTCCCATACCACCACAGAGCCTCCCCCCTCAGTAAACACCACCACAGTACCCACCCAGCGGGCCCATACCTCTGTCCCCAGGACACGTCAATCAGCAGTGTGTCCACCACTACAGGGACCCCAAGCCACCCCACAAACACAGGACGATCAGGGACCTGGGGTCAGTGGCACAAAAGGCCACCAGCACCCCACACCCTGCAGAAGGAGAACTACCCCGCAAATGGTCCCTGCGATCCAGGCAGAAGCCAGAGAACATTGCTAAGACACCCACCAGGAAGTAAGACTCTCTTGAATGTCACCCTTGTGTCCCACTCTGTCACCCTGTCCACCTTGAACTGCCATTGGTCCACTTCCTATGCTCCCTTGGACAATGCACCTGTGATACAAATAGACTGGACTCTATCCTGGACTTTCCTCCATCATCACCCCAGCCCATTGCACATCCCCCCTCTAATCATTAGCACTTAAATAAACACCATTTGAATAAATACAGGTATGGAGTCTGTCAAATCATTTAACAATGTATTTATTCAACAAGCTTTTAACACTGCAATATAACTGTACAGTAATGTATACATAGGAATGACCTGGAGTTGGCTGCAGTCAACAGAGCAGGAGCTGAAAATAGAGATGCCAAAGGGTACAGTGAGTGGCCACAGAAGTGGGAAAATCAGCCTGCCAGTGACAATGTCAAATACAAAACTGTCAATGTAAAGTGTAATTACAGTGTCTTACCTGTGTGTCATTGGAAGTACTGTTGTATTATAGCACTTCTGTTGTCCTCATCCTCTACCTCCTCATCTTCACTGTCCACAGGGTCCACTGCTGCCACACGCCCATCTCCAGCCTCATCCTCCTGCAGAAAATGCACCTGGCGACGATGATCTGGTATACCTTCTTGGGTGAGTAGTACAGGGATCCACCTGTTAGATGTAGGCAACAAAACCTGGCCTTCAGGAGGCCGAATGTCCTTTCTATTATTCTTCTTGTTCACCCATGTGCCTCATTGTAACATTCTTCTGCCCTTGTCCAAGGATTCCTCACAGGGGTCAGTAGCCATGAGAGGTTGGGATAACCAGAGTCACCTGAAAATATCGAGGGACAATTGGTAGACACACACTAACCCTTAGTTAGGGCCCACACTATACCCATACACCAACAACCTCTGGGTAGGAACCAGGGCTCACCTATTAGCCACACCCAGTGCCTCTGGAGTTGAGCCACCACATATGGGATGCTGCTATTCCTCAGGATAAAGGAATCATGCACAGACCCAGGATACTTTGCATTGACATGGGAGATGTACTGGTCTGCCAGGCACACTATTAAAGTTGGTGTATGGGTATGTTGTGGGCCATATGGGATAGTGTGTGGCTAAATATTGTCCCTCAATATTTGCAGATGACTCTGGTTACCCCAACCTATCATGGCTACTGACCCCTGTGAGGAATGCCAGGGCAGGGGCAGAAGAACGTTACAATGAGGCACATGGGCGAACCAGAAGGATCATAGAAAGAACCTTTGGCCTCCTGAAGGCCAGGTTTTGGTGCCTCCATCTAACAGATGGATTCCAATGCTACTCACCCAAGAAGGTCTGCCAGATAACAGTGGCATGCTGCATGTTGCACAACCTTGCCCTGAGACACCATGTACCTTTTCTGCAGGAGGAGGAGGCTGGAGATGCTCGTGTGCCAGCAGTGGACCCTGTGGTTAGTGAGGATGAGGAGGCAGAGGATGAGGACAACAGAACATCCGTGACACACAGGTAAGACAGCGTTACTTCACATTTCATTGTAATTATTTTGACATTCTTTGGCACTGGCAAGCTGTAATTACTGTACCCTTTGGCAATTCATTTTACAGACTTGGTGCCTCACAATAGCTCCAGGTGTGATCACTGCAGCCAACTACAGGTTTTTTTTTTATGTGCTCCTTTACTGTACAGTTGAGTTGCAATGTTTGTACCTGCTTAAACGTATACATACTTGAAAAAATGTGACATACTCCATACTTCTATTTGTTTCCCAGGGTGTTTATTGAAGTGCTAATATATAGAGGGGGAATTGCAATGTGATGAGGTGATGATGGAGGAAAGTCCAGGGTATTGTTCCAGTCTGTAGCACAGGTGCGTTGTCCATGGGGATATAAGAAGGGGAGCAATGGCAGTTCAAGGTGGACACGGTGACTGAGTGGGAGACAAGGGTGACAATCAGGAGAGTCTCATTTCCTGACAGGGGTCCTGGCAGTGGTCTCTGGCTTCTGCCTGGTTCACAGGGAACGTTTGCAGGGTAGTTCTCCTTCTGCAGGGGGAGGGGTGATGGTGGCCTGCCTGTTCCTGTGGCGGGCCTCCTTTCCAGTAGCGGCAGTGGAGGTGGAAGGCAGTTCCGGTGTCTTGCTAGTGGCAGGGTCCCACTGTTGTGTGACTGCCTCCCTCATAATATTGGCCATGTCTGCCAGCACCCCTGCTATGGAGACCAGGGTGGTGTTAATGACCTGCAAGTCCTCCCTGATCCCCTGGTACTGTCCCTCCTGCAGTTGCCTGTTCTCCTGCACATTGCCCAGGATCTGGCCCATCGTGTCCTGGGAATGTTGATATGCTCCCAAGATCTCTGCAAGCCTCCTGAAGAGTCGGTTCCCTGGCGCCTGTCCTCCCCCTGGTGCACAGCACTCCTCCCAGTTTCCCTGTTGGCCTGTGCCTCTGTCCCCTGAACCATGTGCCCACTGCCACTGACCCCAGGTCCCTGATTGTCTTTGGCATGAGGTGTGTCATGAGGTCCCTGTAGAGGTGGACACACTGCTGATTGACGTCTCCTGGGGACAGAGGTGTGGGTACGCTGGGTGGATGCTGTGGTGGTGTTTCCAAATAGGGAAGGCTCTGTGGTTGTCTGTGACTGGGCTTGGGTAACCGACTGTCCAGAGGTCCCTGATGGGCCAGGTTGGTCATCCAGATCCAGGCGACCAGAGTTGCTCTCATCACTGTGGGCTTCTTCAGTTGGAGAGTGGGTGTGTGAAGGCTTGAGTTGGCCTGTGAATGGGTGTATCAGGTCTGAGTGGGTCTGTGAGTGGGTGTATGAGAGTCTCAGTAGGTGGGTCTGTGAGTGGGTGCATCAGGGTGTGTCAATGAGTGTCTGTCTATTGCACTGCATCTGTTGTCGTAGTTGGACTCTCACTCCTAGGAGAGACTGCTGGTTTAGGGATGACAGCACTTTTGTTTGTAGGTGACTAAACCAATCTTACAACAAGTCACAACTGTCGGCCCAACCCTCCCAGCTCACAAGCAGTACCTCACCAAAAACCCAAATAGTAAAAGGTGATTTCTGGCAGCCTTATGCATGGACTCTGGAGTGCGACATCTCAGGGGAGTCATCGTGGAACGGAAGTTACCCTTTTCTCACGTTAGCAACAAGTCTCAGCCACACATAGGCAATGAAGGAGATGCAGGAATGTTTTCAATAGGTTTATTGAAAAGACTGCAATCTACAGTAAAATGCAAGAGCTTCAACTATTAGGATACTGAACAATAAAAGAAGCATAATTGTAAAGATGAGAGTAGTGAATTTACAGACCCCAACTATCTTGTAATAAACATGAGATGTGAAATCCCTAGTAATCCCTAACCTAATGAAAGCTAGGTATGAAAAGCCTAATCCGTCAGTACTATGTTCATGAGAAGCCCCACCCCAACCCTCGTTACCTTCAGACTCTGTGGTGAAACAAAGGCTGAATTCTGCAGCGAGGTGATGTGCAGCATAGATGGCATCTGGAAGGAATCCCTCTGATACCCTTATCTGTGTGAGATGTATTTATTTAGATCATGTAGGACCTCTGACACAGGTATGTTCCCAAACAATAGATAAGGGGGTAGACTTGTGGCTGCAATTATGTAAACAAATTCCACCAAATGTACATTATGTTCCTGTCACACGTAAGTAAGAAAGGGCCATGATGTGAATACCTGTGTACATCACTTGATTATGATGCTGATAGTGATGCCTTCACAGAATGGCACTGATAATGCAAATCAAAATATGTCTCTAACTATAAACAATAGTAGCCATCTTAAAAGAAAATTAAAGTAAATGGGCTAAGATAGAGCAAGCTAAGTAGGTAAAAGTCCATAGGTGACGGGGGCACAGGCCTGCAAGCCAGGAGGCTAAGCTAACCTCCTGAGTCCCACTAAAAGCTAATATGGATGCCCCACACCCTCCCCATTGCCGGAAAAGGATGCTAATATGCTATAGAAGGTGCAGGAGTCCATGCGAAAAATGCTCTGAGCTAAAATCAGCCTAAAATATATAAAAAACTAGGCTAAAAAACATACAAAGAGATAAAATGTTGACCATGACAAGCATAGCAGGCCAAATGTGAATCTAATTAATAGGGTAATTTGGCATGAACTTTTCAACTTTAGGATAAGGCCAATGGTCAAATCATTTAATGATAGTCGTGATCTTGAAGAATCTCTACGAAGTCATCGAATGTGAGCGCATCCAGCAATGACTCCACATCATCAGATGTTAGATCGATCACAGGATTGGAAGAGGGATCCACGGAGCAGAAGTGCGCAGAAGACTCAAGCACAGGATCACCCTTGATGTCAGCATCATCCATAGTGCCTGGTGGAGCTGAAAAGTTCACAAGAGGTGGCTCATAGGTGGCCTTACGAATCAGTCTCAGTCTCCTGTGGCAGGAGCATGAATGAATCCTCCAAGGGAACATCAGCAGTTTCTTGTCCACAGGAGGCACTGGCGGAACACACCGATGTTAGACACTCGAAGAGGCATTAGGTGCAATGAAAGACAGGTTGCATGCACCATAGGACTGGTCGAAATGACAGTGACCAATCATGCTCCAATTCTTCCAACAACAGATCACTGTACCATGCGATCACAGCACATCTGGGCTGGTGGTAGTAGCTCCATCACTCCGCTTAACTGAGAAGGCACAACCACTGCATATTAGGAATAGCAGCAGGATTCTGCCAATCAGTGCCAAAGTCACAGGAAAGCCACCAAACACACTTGAAAAGAGTGAATTGATAGCGTATTGAACGACTTTGAAGATAATCTGGAAGATGGAAACGAATCCAGACCCAATAACCTTAAAGAAATGTACAATCCAAGTAGTGCTAGAGGCAATGAATATTCTGGAAACCAGATCTCCAAAGTGCTTGGAGAAGTTGGTATTTAATAAGGATTGTATTTACATTAGTAGTATCAATCTGAGGCCACATTTCTGCTACTCTTATCTCTTATGTGGGGGAATAGAACGTGTCCACAACAAGTTACAATTTGAGAGACTGAAATTGCGTGGGCTATTCCTGGTCTCATTCCGCAACAGCTCTGTTCATTCTGGACCACGTAGCTTCCATTCAAAAGCATATGAAATGCTGGAAGAATCAAAAAGGTTCCTAACTTTGCAACCCCTGCATTGCAAAAGCTGTGAAGTGACACCTGTTTGCAGATCATTGAATGAATAACAGTAGTCTCATATGGAGCTATCTTTTAGCCGCTCGTATCTGCCCAAAGCAAAATGTTTTAAACATTCTGTGAAATGAAAGGTGGAAATTGGCAGATTTATAACACCATGTTCAAGTCGTACTGTTGAAGGACTTTCTGTTACTGTGAAAGGTATCTTTTCTAACTTCTCAATATTGGGCACGGTGCAACTTGCTTCCTTCCTTTTGAGCCATTATCTGTGCTCCCTGGACAAATTAACAAGTAGCAAACTAGTCACTACCATTAATGTGTTTCCATCGGACACGGCCATTTTTCAAAATCTGTAATGTCCAACCCAACTGCATGATGGAATGCAGCTGACTTTGCCCATGTTGTAACACGGACACATCATTCTGAATGATATCAATCACAGATGACACTATGGGGGTTATTCTAACTTTGGAGGAGTGTTAATCCGTCCCAAAAGGGACGGTAAAGTGACGGATATACCACCAGCCGTATTACGAGTTCCATAGGATATAATGGACTCGTAATACGGCTGGTGGTAAATCCGTCACTTTTCCGTCACTTTTGGGACGGATTAACACCTCCTCCAAAGTTAGAATAACCCCCTATGTTATTAAGGGTGTATATTCTGTTGGACAGGGTATTCATTCCATTATCGACAACAGCAAAAGCCTTTTCCATATTTTCCTTAACTATCGACCTTAAACGTGCAGCTGCTTCCATTTGAGAAAGCGTCCATATTTCATCATGTATGGCATACAGGAATCATTTAGAGCGGTGTTTTCTTGGGCCTAACAGGAAATCCTACGAGTCTATGTCCTCTGTAAAAGACTAAGGGCCAGATGTAGCAAAAATAAAAATTGCGACTCGCATTTTGCGAGTTGATGCGACTCGCAAAATGCGAGTCGCAAATTGGAATGTCAGAAAAAAAAGCGATCCGATTTTGCGACTCGCAGCCGGACTCGCAACGCTGTGTGCGAGTCCGCAGTTTGCGAGGTCGCTGTTTGCGAGTGTGCAAAAAACAAACTTGCAATTAGCGAGTGGGTGTCGCAAATTGCGATTACCTTCAAAATTGCTTGCAGGTGCAGCAGAACACTCCAGAAAGCATACCAGAACACTCTGGAAACACTTCCTGGCACATGATGATGAAATCACAGCCAGGAAGTTAACAAATACACCTGGGAGGAGGGCTCAACAGTGAGCAGTGTCTCTGCCACTGACAGTAGGGTGCTGAGGAGTGGTAGGCACAGCACCATGGACGCAGCAGGGACCAGCCAGGCTGGCAGGAGGGGCAGGAGATCATAGATAACAGCCAGGACAGATTAATGTGGCACATGGCGTTAATGTGCCACATGACTGGTTGGCATTTTCCTGCCCATGGACAATTTCAACTTGTATATAGTTTCTTCATGACATTAATAAAACAGTTATTTTTGTTACACTTAACAAATGGTTAATAGGTGAGTATGGTGGGAGTTGACACGTACCGTCCAAAATATTGCGTTGCAATGTGGTCCCGTCTCAGTCTGCCTTGATTAGCTAGACTCCTATCCCCATGATGGCGATGTGATTGTTCTTGCTCTTTATCATCAGGATCTGGGTCTGCAGGGGTGAGAGGTACCCCACGTCGGGTGGCTATGTTGTGGAGGATGGCGCATGCGACCACAATTTTGAAAGCGGTAATGGGGGTGTATTGGAGGGCGCCTCCACTGCGGTGGAGGCATCTGAATCTTGCCTTCAGCAGTCCGAAGGTGCGCTCGATCAGGTTCCTGGTCCTCTTATGCGCACTGTTGTATTGCCTCTCTGATTCAGTTCTGGGTGTTAAAAACTGAGTCATGATCCAAGGCCTGAGAGCATATGCACTGTCACCTGTTGGGCACAAAAGTACACTGTTAGGAAGTCCAGATAGTCGTGCACAGTGACCTGTGTGTATGTCTGCAAGTGTCTGTGGCTCTACCTAGGAGGTAACCGTCTCCAAATTCCCCACGTTCCAGGCGTTGATGTATCCCACTATGCCTAAAAATGTATGAGTCATGGGTACTGCCAGGAAACTTAGCTACGATGTCCGTGATGACATAATGGGCATCACAAACAACCTGTATGTTGAGTGAGTGGGTACACTTCCTGTTGCGGAAAATGTGTTCCAGATTAGCAGGGGGGCATATTTGAATGTGTGTCCCATCTACACACCCTATGACATGAGGAAAGTGGGCAATGCGGTAAAAGTCCAGCTTGGTGCTGTTAATTTCTGCCTCATTCCTTGGTAAGTATATGAAGTGAGACATGTGCGTGACTAAGGCATCTAGGAATGCCCTGAGGAACCTTGACACTGCACTTTGGGATACCCCACCTGCCACGGCAATGACCCCCTGATAGCTCCCTGAGGCCAAGAGGTGCAGTGCGCATAGTACTTGCATATGCGTAGGGATGGCGCAGCCACGCAGAGTCTTGTGTTCTAGCTGTGGTTTGAGTAAATCTATTAATTCTAGAATGGCTGCGCTGCTAAGGCGGTATTTGTCATAGATCTCTTCAGTTTGCTGAAAAAGAGTCTGCCTGGTTCTATATATCTTCTCCTGTCTGTGGCCCCTCCTCCTCCTCTGCTGGGCTGCGTAGACTCTCCTCCTCACTGCTATCAGGTATATCTCCGCCATCTTGAGTAACCCAGATGCCTTCTGGGTCCCCTTTTATACTTTGGTAATGGTTACCACCTGCTCTGAGTTAGTGGTAAATGGGACATGCAAACTGGGCTTTTTGCGACTAGTCGCAATTTGCGAGTTGCAATTGCATATGGGATGCGACTCGCAAATTGCGACTTGCAATTTGCGGGTCGCACCGGATGCGATTCGCAAACGGGTCCCATCGCTTTTTGTGAGTCGGAAATGGGCTTTTTGCATCCCATTTCCGATTTTGCACTGTCGCAAATTGCGATTCGGCCCGTTTGCGAGTCGCAATCGTTTGCTACATCTGGCCCTAAGATGTTCCTTAGCTGCTGCTAAGGTGTTACTGCGTAACCATTGTTGGCACAGTTTATCCACACTGTATGTGGTAACTATACCTGAGTATTGACCGGAGACAGAGCGAGGGTCCGGCCGGCTCATCTTGAAACCCCCTGAGGAATTGACAAAACGTGCCCGACACCCATTTGCGTCTATTGGCCACAATAACAACCCGGCAGGACTTGACAGTGTGGAATTATAGCTACCATCATGAACCCAAGCATTCCATTCTGGGGATACCGGGTGCATTAATTTCCTTCATTTTTGCTAACCCTAGAGAGGATGTTTGTTGATCCATGTCATTTAAAAATATAATTTTGTGCAGGAATAAGGCATGCTCTAAACAAAGCTTTCCTACCCTAGATTTACCAAACTTGTGTTCCCCATGCACTTTTCTTATCAATAGTGCTCTTCCAGTATTCATAACCTTCAACAGAAAGTCGGGAAACAAAGGAATCTGAATACAATAATTTGGTGTCAGTTAGCAAAACCTTTCACATTTTGGAAGGGGGTAATTTGAAATAATATTACTCTGCATTAGTAGTGTCATGCCCAGAAAAATATGCAAATTTGTCTACATATGTTTTGGGGCTCCCAAAAAGGGGAGTTGAGTTTTCTCGTTGTTCATGCTGATACTAATGTCTGCAATGATTATGACAGAACATTTCCACTTAATTTACTGTGTTCATATTTGCATCATAACTTTCAAATATAGTGTAATCCTGCAGTTCAGCAAGCATAGAATCAACTGTTTGAACATCATAGTCATCAGAAACACCAGGTGTAATTACATCAGTCATAGAAATTTTGAATACATATGGAATTTGGATAACCCCAGCAGGCCCGTTAACATCAAATGGAACTTTATCGCAAACAATCCCATCTGAAATTGGTCCTGTGGAAATATTCACAAAGGACTAGTCTCTTCAGACCTTATGTGTGGAAAGATAGGGTATTAGAACCTCATTCACCGGCACTACAGAGGAGTGTGCAGGAAGATAATGACCATTTATCAAGAGAAAGAAAGTCACAAAACCAATCCATAACAGAATGTTAAGCAATGTTGGTGATAACCATAACTAATTCCATAGAAAAGTCATCAATGTCGATGAAGTAACTAGAAGCAGTCTCTGTGAATACAGGAGCTGGTGCATTACTGGTGGGTGGATCCACTTCGTGTGGATTTTCCTAGTAGAGGGTGTTGTCAGTTTCTGTTGCACTGAAGTAGAAAACAGCCACATCTTGGACAGTTCTTGTCAGTGAAGTGGTAACAGGAATCAGCAGAAGCTCATTCTCTGCGCTCCCCATGCTTGAGGAGGCATTTGTAGCATTGTTGTACATGCTGGTATACTCAGAAGTGTTGTTGTTTCTTCTTTGAAAAGGCATAACCTATTGGGCAGTGAGAGGGGACTGGGAACTACCAAAGAACCTCTGGCAATTTTATGTTATTGATGGAGACAAATCTGTTCCCTTTGGAACCTGGCAGAGGTAGTAGGATGACAGTTCTGGTGCCTTGTATTCCCAGGACTGGAACTGATGCTCAGTAAGAAGGGCCAAATTCCATCTTCACAGCAATCTTCTCATGAACCAGATCCCTAACTTTAGGAATCCAGCCTGTAGAAGTTGATGGCAAATCCCTTATTCGTAAGGCGGTAGCGGGCAGATGAATTATCATTACAAAATTGTTGAAGCTCCTGTAAGACAGTGAGATGTTCATTTATGTCAAAAGGTGTGTCTGCTGCCACCATACTAGGGCACTCTAGATTTTGTACATGTATATGTATCCCAAAGAGGACCTCATAAGGAGTGCGTCCTCCCAATGACCGTCTTGGCAGATTATTCAGTGCTCGCTGGACCCCATGTAGGTGAAGAATCCAACTGCGGCCTGAACCTAATACTCTTGCTGTTAAGGACTGCTTTAGTACACGATTCCCCCTCTCCACAATTACCCTCAGGATGATACGGAGAAGAGTAATGGAGTTCAACACCCATCATCCTCATGGTGTCCCTGATTGCCCTGGAGGCAAAAGCAGGGCCCTGGTCCAAGTGGAATGCTGCAACTTCATATGTACCGATAAAGACCAGCAAGTCTTTTATAACAGTTCAAGCATCAGCCGACCACTGTGGCCATACCCAAAGGAATCTAGAAGAAGAATCTACAGCAACTAAGATGTATGTGTATGCACCATCAGGTTGTAAGGGACCACAGTGGTCCAGGTACACACATTGTTGGACCCCAAGAGGAATGTCTGTGGTGGCGTTTGATGTTTTGATTTGCTGGCAAATGTCACAGCAAAGGACATATTGCTTGGTCTATCTGTATAGACCCGGTCACCAGGAGTGTTTCTGCAAAAGTAATATTGTGGCCGTGACACCAGTATGAGCAGATGTATTACCCTTATGTGCTGCTTTAATAAGATCTAATTTCTGGTCCTGGTTGGGGACCACACGATCTCTAACCCCAGGAACTGTCGCAAAGACAACATTCTGTGCACCGAGATGATAGGAATATTTAGTAAGGAATGCTTCTGGAAGAGGCTTCCCCTCAACCCAAGCTTTCACAGCAGCCCGAATTTCATTATCCATTCTCGTGTGAGAACGAGTCACTGCACCAACAGAAGCCGTAGCTACTGTGGATTTGGCCACTTCATCTGCCAAGGTGTTTCCAATAACGTGTACTCCTATACATTGATGGCCTAGTGTATGGACTACATGAGCCTCTGGTAGCTTATTCTTAAGATCAGTCACCCTCCCCCTGAGAGTTCTGTGTTTTATGGTGGTCCCCTTTGAGTCTCTGAACCCGTTCAGTCGCCAATGATTGAGGTAATCATCGTAGGACTGGAAACAGTAGTACGAATCACACACAATCAACATGAGATGTCCTGGATCCGTATGTTCGAGTGCCAGGATAAGAGATTCAAGCTCAGCCAATTGTGCTGTGCAGTCCCCCGTGGTCTGGGTGTAGGTATTTTGAGGATGGAATACGCCACTCTTCATCACTCCGCTCACACTTGTGCAAGTTGCTGAATATTGATGTTTTGTACCTAAATCTGGTTGTGCTGAACCATCAGTGTGGTACCTGTGTTCATACTGGAGAAATTCTTGTGTTTGAAGTTTTGGGTCAAAGATGTAATCAACATCAGTGGCAGTTAGGGACGTTGCACATTGAATCCAGGCAGGATATTATAAACGCTTGCTTTGGTGACAGCTCCTAAAGCCGGCACAGGGGTAAAGACAATAATGTGTTTCCCTTGGGCAAGTGGCCTCTCCTTGATGACAGCCATCTGTACAGAAGTTAGAATTTTTTCTATGGGTGCAAATCCTTGTTCTGCCATTGGAATATAAATGTGATTTATTTGCTATGGGCACTGTGTCACTCTCATTAAAGGTGACATAAGTGAAACCAATGGCACCAGCAATTATTCTGATGACCAAATTTGTTTTGTTGTCACGTGGGTATAAGTGTTTTGCTTCTAACGTATCTTGCTGCAATCCTCCAAGGATGCGTGTGTGTTCTGCTGCCCAGTGTCTGCTTGAGAAATCTGGACAAATTAAATCATAGAGTGGTTTGATGCGTAGTATATAATCTGAAATGTAAGTTCTGCCAAAGTTAGAGAAACCAAGTAAAGACTGTCCTTTCTTGATAGGTGGTTGCAATTAGGCAAATTTTTAAAAAAAGTGTGGGGCCAGGCTCTCTCCCTCGTTTGATAGCTCATATCCCAGGAACAATACACTGAGAAAAGCTATTGTAGTTTTCTTGAAGTTGAGTTTGTAGCTAAGGGCTGCGAATCCTAGAACACTCCGATCGACCCTGGCAAGATGAATGTTGAGGTCGTCATCTGTGAGATAGATGTCATCCACATAGGACAACCCCTCGGGATCAATATCATGCAATATTGATGTTACATGGGCAGAAAACAACCCTGGGCTGTTCTTATAGCCCTGGGCCAAACGGCAAAACAGTTTTTGTGAGGCAAATAAGAATGTACTCAGATCCTGACTTTCATGCACTAAGTTTTGGCAGGAGAAAACTTTGGAAATATCGAAGGTTATTTTGTATGTTACGCACTATTTTGTTAATTAGTGCGGTGCTGTGTGCATTTTGTATTGTATATGTGTGTGTTTAATTGTTTGTAATCTAAGATTTTTCTATATGAGTGGTCTAGTTTTACAATGGAGAAATAACGGATTATTCATTGCAGTGACACAGGGCTCTATTACTCCCTGGTACTCAAGCTGGGTGAGGATCTCTCTCACTGGAGCTTTAGCCTCGTCTTTAACAGGATATTTGGGCTGAGGCTGAGGTGTAGACTTAATAGGTATTACATGGTAGGGGGAATTTCTATCCCAGCCTGTGTGGTTGCGGTACAGTGCCTGCGCCAAAGGCCAGTTAATAGCGTAGGCTGCTTTAACCACTTCCAGAACAAGATCTGAAAAAGAAGGCAAAGTAACATCTTCCAGTGGGAGCTTACGGACGTTTTCGGGTGGCAGTCTCTTTCTGCCAAAAGGATATCACAATTAAGTCCATCCCTAAAGAATACACTAATAGTGCACTCTGTGTATCCCTCAATCTATATATTTAAATCATAAACCCTGTCAGGTGGGAAAATGCGCCCGTCCGCAGTCTCGACTTCAAGAAAGTTGTTAGTTGCTGTCACATCCAGATGATCTTTCAGACTCTGGTGATATAACATGACTTCTGCCGCACTGTCCAGCAGGGTCACTGTCCACGTCTTGTTCTTCAGCAATGTTCTCAAGTTTTTTGCCATGTTTAATCGAGATTGCTGGCACATTTTTCTTTTTAAATTGTGGCTTTTGTTGTGGGGATTTGTCTTCTTTCTTGCCTGAAGAATGCTGTAAGTCTTTCTTCTGTTTCACGTAGTCAGGACGTTGCTCTGACTGGCCCACTCTCTCACTATGTGTATCCGGTGTCTCTTGAAAGGAATGAGGCCCACTCTCTCAATATGTCTATCCGGTGTCTCTTGAAAGGAATGAGAGGGACGTGAATCAGTATATTTGTCAGGAAGTTTTACATTTTCTCTATTTCTGATATTATTTCTCCTTTCAGAGCTCTCCGGATGTAGAGAGTCTGTTCTCTGAATTTTTATTGTGTTTTTGTTTATCCCAGTGTTTTTAGAACCCTCTTGTGCTTGTTTATTACCACCCTTAGGGGTTGTACTCTGAATTTGTGGCTTTTTTGGCTTGAATCCCAAACTATCCTGTCCTATACTAGTATAGGTGTCAGAAATAGTTTAAGATAGTTGACACTCCTGTTCCAACTGCGGAATCTCCAACACTACCCCCCCATTTAATATTACTGAGTAGTATTGAGGAGACTGTGTTAAAAGTACGCATCAGTTTCATCTACAAATCTAGGGCTGGAGGAGCCACATGCTCATTTTGAATTTGTTTTAACATTTCTGGTAAATTGGCATGTGTCGGGGTACCATGCATGGTAGTCTAAATTGCAGTGAAGACTGTACCCCATGTGGTGCACTCATCCACTGAGGGAACCATCCTCAATGGCAAGCACATTGTGAGAATTCTATGTTAATCTTGAGCTCCTGTATGAGGAAACACAGCTTCCAGCTGGTTAGTTTTTTGTGCTATCCAGAACGGAATCTTCTCACGTTCCGTGGGCACTTTGCCCATGATAGAATATATCGTTTGTGAGTTAAGCCCAGTAATGGCCAATTGGTGATCAGCTACTGCAGTCTGTGCTGGGGCAGTGTTCAAGGTCCGCATAGAGAATTGTATTAATCGTCTGTAAAGTTGTACTTGCTCATTATAAAATGCGCTTATGTCAGTTATTTGCAGTCTGTACGCCATGTTGTGGTGTGTATGTAGCAAACATGAGCCACATTGGTCTGTCATTATTTAAGGGACCTAATCGCACGAGTTGTTTTTTTCATGTGGTAGGGTGATGCTCTTGATAGAAAAGCGGTATCTCTAGATACCGATAAACTCGGTACCGATGTGGTACGTTCTCTATTTTATATGTGTGAAATGTATATGTTGTATTGTCTTCCTCAGGAAATGTAACCCAGGAATAGAATGTTTCTATTTGTCAAGCTTCATGAGCTTCTACAATAAATGTGACATCCCCACCCTCATCTGTTAAGCCATGGACTACTAAATGTTGTGTTAAAGCATGTCTGACATTTTCTGAAATGTCTATGGCATTAGTTATGTTGAATAATGGATGCAGAGATGGAATACCAATAGGGAATAGACATTTTAGGAGTTCAAGCTTGAACAACATACAGCCTGGTTAGGGGCTCCCTATTAGGCTGAGAAGGATTATCCCGAAGACCACGGATGTCTGTGTATAACAGTACTTAGGGTACCTGTTGTGTTTGAGAGAAATACTCAGGTTATCTGTAAATTAGTGCCAAAACACCATTGTTGGGCACTATCTCGTAGTTAGGACTCTTGCTCCTAGCTGAGACTACTGGTTTAGGGATGACAGCACTTGTGTCTGTTGGCGACTAAGCCAATCCTACAACAAGTTGCAACTGTCGGCCCAACCCCCCCAGTTCACAAGCAGTACCTCACCAAAAGTCCAAACAGTAAAAGGTGATTTCTGGCAGCCTTACGCATCAACTCCAGAGTGTGACATCTCAGGGGAGTCGTGGTGGCATGCAAGTTACATTAACAAGTCTCAGTAACACACAGGCAATGAAGGAGATGCAGGAAAGTTTTCAATAGGTTTATTGAAAAGATTGTAATCTACTGTAAAATGCATGAGCTGCAACGATTAGGATAATTAACAATAAAAGAAGCATAATGGTAAAGATGAGCTTTGTCAACACAGAGGCCCCCACCATCTTGTAATGTACATAGGATGCAAAATCCCCAGCAAAGAGAACCTAATACCTAAGCTAATGAGAGCAAGGTATCATAAAGCTAATCTGCCATCACCATGTCCAGGAGAAGCGCCCCCAACCCTTTTTACCTTGGAATGAGGTCTCTAGGTCAGACTCTGTGATGAAACAAAGGCTGAATTCTGCAGCGAGGTGAAGTGCAGCATAGATGGCGTAGATGGCATCTGGAAGCAATCCCTCTGATAACCTTGTCTGTGTGAGATATATTTATACAGATCATGTAGGACCTCTGATGCAGGTATGTTCCCAAACAAAAAATAAGGGGGCAGACTTGTGGTGGCAATTATGTAAACAATTCCCACCAAATGTACATTATGTTTCTGTCAAGTGAGAAAGGGACATGATGTGAATACCTGCATACATTGTTTGTTTTTGACACTCATAGTGACGCCTTCAGAGAGTGACATTAATAATGAAAATCAAAACATTTCTTTAACTTTAAACAATATTAGCCATCTTAAAAGAAATAATAAAATAAATGGGCGAAGACAGAGCAAGCTAAGTAGGTTAAAAGTCCCTAGGTGAAGGGGGCACAGGCCTGCAAGCCAAAAGGCTAAGCTAACTTCCTGAGTCCAAGTAAACCCTAATATGTCAGAAGGGTCTCAACTCTGACTGGGTATGTGAGGGACTGAGTGGGTATGTGAGTGAGTACATCAGTGTCTAAGTGGGTCTCTGACTCGGTGCATGAGGGTCTGAGTGTGTCTGTGAGTGGGTGCATAAGAGTGTGAGTGGGTGCATTAAGATATGAGTAGGTCTGAGAGTGAGCGCTTGGGGGTCAGAGTAGGCTTTACGCTGGAAGCGGGATATGTTGGAAACAGCCTCTCCGCAGGGTCACTCCTAAACTTATTGCCTTCCTCCTCTTCTTTTTCTAACATAATTTTTGCTGGCTTTGGGACTCTGGACACTTTACCACCGCTAACCAATGCTAAAGTGCATGCACTCTCTCTCTAAAAGCAGGGTAACATTGGCTCATACCCAACTGGCATATTTTATTTACTTGTAAGTCCCTAGTAAAGTGCACTACAAGAGCCTAGGGCCTGTAAATTAAATGCTACTAGTGGGCCTGCAGCACTGATTGTGCCACCCACCTAAGTAGCCCCTTAACCATGTCTGAGGGCTGCCATTGCATGGCCTCTGTGTGCAGTTTCACCACTTTTAGAAGGTAAGCATTTCTCTGCACTTAAAATCCATGTGTGCCTTACAGCCTGTCTGCAATCAACGTTTGGGCTGGGCTGGTTGACAGCTTCCTTGTGCATTTCACTTAGACAAACACAAACACAGGACACTCAGTCACACCTACACTCATCTGAATACTAAATGGGTCTTCCTGGGCTGGAAAGGTGGAGGGCCTGACACTTACATTTCAAAGGCTAGTGGCCTGCCCTTACACAATGAACTGCCAAACCACCTAGTGGAACCCTGGCAGACAGATCTGTACTGAAATTGGGAACTTGTGCACTTTAAAAACACTCTTTGAGGTTTCCCCCACTTCATTTTCGGGTATATAAACAGGGTCCCTGACCTCACCAACTCAGACACTTCTGAACCTGCAACCTCTCAAGAGGAACTGCCTGGCTGCCCAAAGGACTCATCTGGACTGCTTTGCTGAGAAGGAGTGCTGCCCTGCTTTTGCCCTACTGCCCTGTGGCTTTGCTGAGAAGTGGTCTCCAATGGCTTGGATTGAGCTTGCCTCCTGTTTTCTGAAGTCTCAGGGCCAAAAAGACTTCATCTCTTCGGTAAAATCCTTGTGTGCTAAAAATCTACACGCAGTCTGCCCGAAATGATGCACAGCCGTCTTGCGACCAAGAAATCGCTGCACCGCCGAACCGGAACGGCACAGCCCGACTTCCTGAATAAAGATTCTCTGCAACGCCTGCCTTGCAACAGAAAATTCAATGCACAGCCCTACCGATTTGACGCACAGCCGAACGGGGAACAATGCAGCCGATTCCCCGAGTGGAAAATCGATGCAGCGCCTGCCGTGCGACAGTAAATTTGATGCATCGCCCTACCAGATCGATGCAATGCCTGTGACTTCTTCCAGCGTGCTCAGGCTTTCCCTGCATCGTCCCTCAGTGTCAAAAAGATCACCGCATCAAAGTAAGAAAAACGATGCAAGCCTCTTACAGCGTAGAAAGAAATTACGCATCATCTGTGCTGCGTCAGAAAATCCAACGCACACCCTATTTTTCCACGCATCTCCTCCTCTGTGGTCTCCGTGTGTATTATTTTTTACGCAAACCAGGTACTTTGTGTAATCAAAAGACAACTGTTAATTTCTAAGATTTAAGACTCTTTTTAAACATGCAAAAGTGATATTTCAACTTGTGCTTATTGAATCTTTATTGTTTTGACATTATTTTAACCAGTTAAAATATCCTAAATTTTTCTAAATCTGTGTGGTGTATTTTTGTGGTGTTTTCACTGTGTTACTGAGATTAATTGCACAAATACTTTACACATTACCTTTAAGTTAAGCCTGACTGCTCAGTGCTAAGCTACCAGAGGGTGGGCACATGATAATTTGGATTATGTGTGACTTACCCTGACTAGGATTGTGGTCCCTACTTGGATGAGGGTGTATACCTCTGCCAACTAGAGACCCCATTTCAAATATAAGGTCATAATTGGACCACCATAGTCTCCTGTATGATAGCCCTGGGGCCAGGGTAACTCCACCCTGACTTCTTATGGCACTTTTCATCTTAGATTTCAGCCCCAGAGACCGTGTCCCAGTCCCTAAGATTGCGGCTGCAACTTTCTAGTGAGGTTTCCGCCAGCCAAATACAGCATTCCTGTTGTGGTATGCGTTCGCGAAGATGCTGTGAAATCGTTCTGAAGGATCTGCGGCCCTAGATATACAAATTTGTTTTCCCTTTCATATCTCCTAAACTGCTGAACGGATTTACACCAAATAAGCGAAAGCGCAATCTGCACACCGAAAGATAGCTTTCTGCAGAATTTCATGTCATTCCGTCCAACGGTTGGAGCTGTAGTCGTGTCTAAAGGTCCTATGGGAATTAACATTGGAAATGCAACTTTTTTTACCCCCCCTTTTCTCGGCCTCCGCTTGATGAATCACTCCATGCATTACAAGAATGACTGCTGCACTTTTTTTTGTGAAGACTCATCAAACGGTGCCAAAGATATAGGCAAGTAAAAAAACGCTTTTTCTATGGAAACATGGTCCTAACTATAACTACCTAATGTCGACCGTTAGTAGGTAATATAATAATATGTCAAAATATATTTGACATTCCAGTCTGTTTCGGAGCTGCACTCTATTCACAATAAATTATGTCACTTTGATACATCAAATGGCTGTCCTTTTTAGTGCGATATTGAAGCTATGGATGCGCATTGTGGTGCAGCTGTTTGATGAGTGACTTCTCATCATGTGGGGATCAAAATTATATATGAGTGTTTTGGAACTCCGCCTTTTTCTCGCTCCCCTCTTGGATAGATCACCACAAAACTTTCCAGACAGCCGCCGACGCGACTGGCAAATGTTTTGGGAAACTTGTGTAAAGATTCATCAAGCGGTGCCAAAGACATAGGCAAGTAAAAACACTTTTTATATGGAAACAAGGTCCTAACTATAACTACCTAGTGGCATATGTCACGAGGTAATATATATGTTTGCGCATCCTCCGGGTCGTTATATATCTATATTTTTTAACCATAAATAACTCTGAATCTACTGAGTGAATTTACACCAATTCACAAAAAGCATCATCTGTGGGCCAAGATCTACCTTCCTGACAAATTTGGTGTAATTCCGTTCAGCAGTTAGGACTGCAGCTGTGTCTAAAGAATGCAAAATCCTAATAGACACAGAATGGGGAAAAGGTTTTTTGGGACCCACCCTTTTTCTCAGCCCCACTTGACGAATCACCCAGAAACTTTCCCAGTACAACTAGGCCAACTAGGACATTTTGTTTGGTCGTGAACATTCATCAAGCAGCGTAAATGTTATTAGCAAAACAAAAAACGCTTCGTCTATGGGAAAAGTTGGTCCTAACTATAACTACCTACTAGCTATCGCCAATAGGTAATATGTGGGTGTGTGTATAGATAGAATATATTCAAAACAATGCCCTTTCAGGTTTAGAGTGCTGTATAAATTATGCAAAAAAGGAAGAAGCGAACCCTGGGGGAGAGCAGCTCTTATACAGAACAATCTACAACACTACTAACCCTCTCACAACGCTCATCTCAAATGTCTGTTTTTCTACCAAAGTTTTAAGCCCAGGATTAGCACAGTGCCATCCACGCTGAGCTAGGAAAATTAGCAAAGCCTCTTGCTATTTCTACCTCAATGTCTTTAGGCAAAGTAGTAGCGAGTGCCACCCATGCCGAGCTAAGTGACCAAAGCCTTTTACCTCAAAAACAGACATTTGCGGTGAGCAGCTTTAGGGTGGCGCTATGGAATTTTCCCTATAAATGAGCTGTTCTTCACCTAAAACTACCCAGGGTTCCTTTTTTTGCATATTACCCAGTGCCAGTAGCCACTTAGGAGCAGATTTATACTTTTTGACGCAAACCTGTGTTAGCGCAGGTTTGCATCAAAAGGTATAGTGCTAGCTAGCAACATTCCATGACGCTGGCCGGGCGCCATATTTATGGAATGGGGCTAGCCGGTGCTGAGGCCCTATTAGCATCCTTGTAAAGGACGCTAACAGGGCCAGGGAGTGGCAGGGGAAACCGGGGCTTGTTCACCAAATTATGGCACTACACTGTTTAGAGGCAAAAAAAATTGCCTCTAGGCAGTGTAGCTCCATTATCTGGCGCACAGGCCCCATGGACATGGCTCCTGTCTTATTAAAAACAGGAGCCATGCCCACCACCACAATGGCCATGCCCAGGGGACGAATGTCCCCAGGGCATAGCCATTGGGACCAGCGCCGTGCAGGGGGCCCCAAGCCAGGGCCCTCGAGCGATGTTTGGCAAAAAAAAGAAAAAGAAAATCACCCGGACTTGCCTTGGATGGGTCCCCCATCCTTAGGTGACCTCCTGGTCTGGGTAGGGTTGGTGGGGGTGTCCCTGGAGACACGGAAGGGCCTGTGGGAAATTTCCATGGTCTCCGACCATGAAAATCTTCCTACAGGTCCCCTTAAGCCTGCCCAGACTCAGATGTTAAATAATGGCGCTAAGAAAGCTTAGCACCATTATTTAAGGCCCCCACCCCCGTGCTGGATTTTAGCACGTGGGATAAATATGGCACAAAGGCCATATCGTCCTTTTCTGGACGGGAACGCCTACCATGCATCTCATTGACGCAAGATAGTTTTCCCGTTCAGAAAACTACATTAACTCCATTACTTTGGCGCTAGACGTGTCGAGCGGCAAAGTATAAATATGGAGTTAGGTTTGCGCTGAATTAGCATTTTAAAAAAATGACACTAATTCAGCACAAGCCAAGTATAAATATGGGCCTAGGTATTTATAGTTAGAACCACATTTCCCTAGGAAATTGATTTTTTGGTTGGCTTATAAGTTTGCACTTTCTGACAAATCTTTGCAAAACTTTCAAAAATAAAGTTTATCCACCTCAGTCAGCTTCTTTCTGGAGGGTTCTGTGGTGAGCTGTCAAGCTGGTGCTGGGGAAAAAGGGGAAAGGGTCCCCAAAACTTTCAATTTTCCATAGGAAATTTGAACAGCAATACTGCAAAAATGGATGAACTGAATTACACCAAATTTGGTAGAAAGTTTGCCCACTGTTCCATCCAGGGGAGTGCAAAGCCACAGTCTCTCAAGTCTCTACAGTGGGTGGTTTGCCCACTGTTCCATCCTGGGGAGTGCAAAGCCACAGTCTCTCAAGTCTCTACAGTGGGTGGGTTGCCCGCTGTTCCATCCTGGGGAGTGCAAAGCCACAGTCTCTCAAGTCTCTACAGTGGGTGGGTTGCCCACTGTTCCATCCTGGGGAGTGCAAAGCCACAGTGTCTCAAGTCTCTACAGTGGGTGGTTTGCCCACTGTTCCATCCAGGGGAGTGCAAAGCCACAGTCTCTCAAGTGGATGACAGACTCCACTGGTTCTGGAGGGGGCATGGTGCCCAGAGTGCTTCATCCTGCTAAGGACAGAGGTAGTGGATGGATCTCTCCACTGGTTTTGGAGGGGGCATGGTGCCCAGAGTGCTTCATCCTGCTAAGGACAGAGGTAGTGGATGGATCTCTCCTCTGGTTCTGGACGGGGCATGGTGCCCAGAGTGCTTCATCCTGCTAAGGACAGATGTAGTGGATGGATCTCTCCACTGGTTCTGGAGGGGGCATGGTGCCCAGAGTGCTTCATCCTGCTAAGGACAGAGGTAGTGGATGACATTCTCCACTGGTTCTGGAGGGGGCATGGTGCCCAGAGTGCTTCATTCACCCCGTGACGGACTCAGTAGCGTCTGCCCTTGCCGCTCATGGGCCAGCGGTGCTTGAGACGGTGGTGCTTTTGCTGGCGGTCCTTCATGGCCCAGCTGAGCTTTTGCTAGCGGTCCTTCATGGCCCAGCGGGGCTTGCGCTGGCGGTCCTGTCCTGGGCAGGTGGGCTTGTGCTGGCGGTCCTGTCCTGGGCAGCTGGGCTTGTGCTGGCGGTGGCCTCCTGGGCAGCTGGGCTTGTGCTGGCGGTCCTGTCCTGAGCAGGTGGGGTGGTGCTGGCGGTCCTGTCCTGGGCAGGTGGGCTGGCGGTGGCCTCCTGGGCCGCTGTGGCCTCCTAGGCAGCTGGGCTTGTGCTGGCGGTCCTGTCCTGGGCAGGTGGGATGATGCTGGCGGTCCTGTCCTGGGCAGCTGGGCTGGTGCTGGCGGTCCTGTCCTGGGCAGGTGGGCTGGTGCTGGCGGTCCTGTCCTGGGCAGCGGGGCTTGTGCTGGCGGTCCTGTCCTGGGTAGCTGGACTGGTGCTGGAGGTGGCCTCCTGGGCAGCGGGGATGATGGCGGTGGCCTCATGGGCAGCGGGGATGATGGCTGTCTTCTCCGCCGTGCTGCTCTTCCCAGACTTGCCGGGTTTCTTGTGGCCCTTCCCCACCTTGGAAGGTGTCACAGCTGACTCCACACTCCCACCGGGACCCCTGGGAGCGACTTTGGTGGCTGGAGTCTTCCCCCTCTCCCGCCGGGCACTGGCCAACTTCTGATGCTTCACAGGTGGGGGACTATCTGTGCTGTGGCTCCGTGCCACACTGGCTGCCCTGGTGGCCAGTGCACTCCAGATTCCGGTGACTACAGGCACCACTGGTCCCGGAGATGTTGTGGCTGAGGTGCTAGTTCGGGACCTAGGAGAAGGACGGGGTGGGGGAGGTGTGGGAAAGAGGTCGAGGTTGGACAGGAAAAGTTTTTTTGACACACTGGGACGGGTAGCTGGAGGGGGTTTGGGAGTGGAGGAAGAGGTGGTGGTTGTAGGAGGTGTTAGTTTGCTGACTTTGGGTGAAGGTGCATGAGCTGGAGGCTGTCGTAAGGTGGATGGCTGTTGGGTGGGTGTGTGCCTGCATTTGTGTATCTTGGGAGGGGGCGTCACAGACACACTGGACACAGGGGATGTGTGAATGCTAGTGGGGGTGGTGACTGCACGTGAGCGGGGTGTGGTGGTGGGTGTGCTGTTGGCAGTAGTGGCTGTAGAGGTAGTGCATGCAGGTGTGAGTGTAGACGAGACAGGGAGGGAGGAGGGAGACGAGGAGGAGGGGGAAACAGTGGAGGCAGTGGATGTTGGTGTGTCTGCATGTGTGTGATGCTTGCGTGAGTGCCTGTGCGATGTGTGGTGCTTATGTTTGCCTGAGCTTCCCTTGTGTGTTGACGTGTGTGCATGCTGGTCTGTAGGTGTGCTTGGGATAGCTTGAGGTATAGGGGATTGGGTCTGGGTGGAGGGAGTTGGAGGGGGGAGGCTAGAGACAGGGACAATGGCTGCCATCAGTGCTGAGGCCAGAGTCTGAAAAGCTCGCTGAAGGGCCGCCTGACCAGAATGAATGCCCTCCAGGAATCCATTTGTTTGTTGCAACTGCCTTTCTACACCCTGGATGGCATTCCAAATGGTAGAATGCCCAACAGTGACGGACCTGAGGAGGTCAATGGCCTCCTCACTGAGTGCAGCAGGGGTGACTGGGGTAGGGCCTGAGGTGCCTGGGGCGAAGGTGATGCCCACCCTCGCTGGTGAGCGGGCACGGGGTGAAGGCTGAGGGGCTGCTGGGAGGGCAGTGCTGGAAGGGGGGGTGTCGGCTGTACCTGTAGATGGGGGGGCTCAGATGTTGCCGCCACCACAAGGGAGCTCCCATCAGAGGACGAGTCCGTGTCACTGGTCTCAGCTCCTGTCCACGCCGTGGAGCTCCCCTCGCCCTCTGTCCCACTGGTGAAGTCCGAGTCCATAGTGTGGCCCTCCATGGCCATGTGGGATGCAGCCCCCTGGTGCTCCGGTGCCACTGCTCCTCCGCCTGATGATGCTAATGCACACAAGAACAGGGAGACCACAAAAAGGGGGGGGACGACAGAAGAAAGACATGTTGAGTGCAAGCATTACCGCTACTGTTGGACACGACAGACACAGAAGCCCCCTGCACTACGCTGCGCTCTTGGGCTCCACTGTTCAATTCCTGGGAAATGGCCTATAAGGCTATGGACGACATCTGTACACACAGATGACACAGGGGCATGACTAGGTGTACTTGGCACTCTACAGAGGTGGGGTGGGGTGCCACATGGCCTGCCTTACAGAGGGACCTTGCCTACGGAACTCACCCTGGCCTAGGGAAACCCACAGCCCACCTCCCCCACCCAGACACCTCCACTGCGCGCAAAGTCAGCAGAATGAGAGTGTACTCACCCCCTTGTTGTTGCTGTGATGCCCTCAAGCACCCATCCAACTCTCGGTAGGCCACCGCCAGGATCCTGAACATCAGGGGGGTCATGGTGCAACGGGCACCCCTCCCACGTTGGGAGGCCATCCCCAACTGAGCCTCCGCCGTCTTCTTGCTCCAGCGACGAATGTCCTCCCATCTTTTCCAGCAGTGGGTGCTCCGTCTGTGGTAGACCCCCAGGGTCTGGACGTCCTTGGCGATGGCACGCCAAATTTATCTTTTTTCTTGTGGGCGCTGACCTACATGAATTGTACAAGGGGAAGAGAAAGTTATTACCAACTGCACCGTCAAAGTGATTGGCCCCCATCCCTACCCTTGCCATATGGCACATGCATTCACCGTTGTTTCATGCACGCCGCACTCTCCCCCCCTTCCTTCTTACATCCAGCCCTCTACACACAGGCATAGCCCATACATCTTGCTCCCAGTGTACTTACCTGTTTGTCTGGAAGTTGCGTGTACTGGCGGAGGACCCCATCCACGAGTTTCTCCAACTCCTCCGATGTGAAGGCAGGGGCCCTTTCCCCAGACACTCGAGCCATTGTCTCTTCCAGACCGAGGTCACAGCAGCACTTGCAGTGTAGGTCCTCTCCTGTTGAAGATCAGGTATCGAGTGATTGAACAGATAGAAAATGGCGGTCACGTCCGCGGCGGTGCGTACCGTCATCGCTGGCGTACATCGTCATTGGCTCCTGGGACCCATATGGTCTTAACCAATGCAGCATTGTGCAGCGGTCTTCGATCGCCTACCTCAACGGTGTACAACGCCAGCGCAGTTACCTCACATCCCATTGTCCCACTTTAGAGGTCAGGCAGCCGCCATTTCAGGGGCCCACATGGCTCCATTTTCAACTGAGTCACACATACCTAGGCCTAGACTCAACACACATACAAGCCACTTTTTGTGTATGAATGGTGTTCTGTGTAAACTGTGTGTACGTACCTCTGAGTTGTTTGAGTCTGTGCTCACTGTTGTCCTTCATAGGCACCGTCTGCTGGGACATGTGAGGAGATGGCGGCATCCTCCGGTGTACCGACTGTTGGTGGACCTGTCGACAATGGAGGAAAGACATGTGATTATCACATACAGGTTTGACCGTGCCACAATCCAGGAACTGTGTACCCAGTTGGAGCCAGACCTGATGTCAGCTATCCACCACCCCACAGGAATCCCCCCTCAAGTGCAGGTGCTATCAGTGCTTCATTTCCTTGCAAGTGGGTCATTTCAAACAACAGTGGCCATAGCATTAGGGATGTCCCAGCCTATGTTTTCCAACGTGTTGTCCAGAGTGTTGTCTGCCCTTCTGAAACACATGCGGAGCTACATTGTTTTCCCTCAGGTGGAGGATTTGCCTACAGTGAAAGGTGATTTCTATGCCCTGGGACATATCCCCAACATCATAGGTGCCATTGATGGGACCCATGTGGCTTTGGTCCCCCCCCCACAGGAGTGAACAGGTGTACAGAAACCGGAAGAGTTATCATTCGATGAATGTACAGATGGTATGTTTGGCAGACCAGTACATCTCCCATGTGAATGCCATGTTCCCTGGCTCAGTGCATGACGCCTACATCCTGCAGAATAGCAGCATCCCTTATGTGATGGGTCAACTCCAGAGGCACCGTGTGTGGCTATTAGGTG
Organism: Pleurodeles waltl; assembly: GCF_031143425.1. Taxonomy (NCBI): domain Eukaryota; kingdom Metazoa; phylum Chordata; class Amphibia; order Caudata; family Salamandridae; genus Pleurodeles; species Pleurodeles waltl. The sequence goes on along the minus strand of NC_090446.1, from coordinate 1,296,530,666 downwards.
AGCACCAGGAAGCTAGTCAGTGGGAATGGTTGTCTGGGTCTGGGGATATCCCTACAGGTTAGTGCATGTCTAACAGTTGTCCCTCGCCATTTGCAGGGGACTCTGGTTACCCCAACCTGTCATGGCTACTGACCCCAGTGAGGAATCCCAGGACAAGGGCAGAGGAACGCTACAATGAGGGCCATGGGTGAACTAGGAGGGTGATCGAGCGGACCTTCGGCCTCCTGAAGGCCAGGTTCTGGTGCCTCGATATGACAGGTGGATCCCTATTCTACTCACCAAAGGTGTGCCAGATCATCGTGGCCTGCTGTATGCGTCACAACTTGGCTTTGCGACAACAGGTGCCTTTTCTGCAGGAGGATGGTCCAGATGGCGGTGTTGTGGCAGCTGTGGAGCCTGTGGACAGGGAAGACGAGGAAGCAGAGGAAGAAGACATGAACAACAGGGACTCAGTGATCCAGCAATATTTCCAGTGAGACAGAGGTAAGAGTACAGACCTGCCTACTACATGTACTTAAACACTACTGCCTCTCTACTGTCTGTCGTTTTCACCCAGTGTGTGGTCATTGAGTTGTCCCTTTCCCTTACGATTTCACAGATGTGGGTCCCACTGTGTGACATCTGCTTTGATTCCTCATGGACTAGAGCTGTGTGACATAGGTGTGATGACATTACATTTGAATGAACATTTTGCCACTGTAATTGCTAATACACTATTTCGAAATCACAGACAGACTCCAGATTATTTTGTGCTTTAAGTGTGTTTATTTAAGTGCTCAATATTGGAGGGGGTAGTAAAATGGTGAGGGGTGATGGTGGAGGAATGTCCATGGCAGAGTCCAGTCTATTAGTCTCACAGGTGCATTGTCCAAAGGGGCATAGGAAGTAGAGCTGGGGCAGTTTAAGTATGGACACGGTGACAAAGTGGGACAGTAGGATGACAATCAGGGTGGTCTCATTTCTTGGCAGGGGTCTTGGCATCGTGCTCTGTCTTGTTCCTGGATCCCAGGGACCGTTTGCAAGGTGGTTCTCCTTCTGCAGGGGGTGGGATGCTGGTGTGGTGGTCCTGTGGCGGTGCCTCCTGTCCACTAGCGCCGGCGGAGGTGGTGGGTAGTTCATCGTCCATGCTAGTGTCAGGGGCCCCTTGTAGTGCCACAGTGTCCCTCCTGGTGTTGAGTACTTCCTTCAGCACCCCTACGACGGTGCCCAGGGTGGAGTTGATGGTTCTGAAATCCTCCCTGAAGCCCATATACTGTTCCTCCTGCAGGCGCTGGTTCTCCTGAAACTTGGCCAGTACCGTTGCCATCGTCTCCTGGGAGTGGTGGCAGGCTCCCATGATGGAGGAGAAGGCCTCGTGGAGAGTGGGTTCCCTTGGCCTGTCTGCCCCCTGTCGCACAGCAGCCCTCCCAGTTCCCCTGTGTTCCTGGGCCTCCGTCCCCTGGACCGTGTGCCCACTACCACTGCCCCCAGGTCCCTGTTGTTGTTGGGGTGGTGGGTTAGCCTGGGTTCCCTGTAGTGGTGAACACACAGCTGATTGACGTGTCCTGGGGACGGAGGTATAGGCCCGCTGGGTGGGTGCTGTGCTGGTGTTTCCAGAGGGGGGAAGCTCTGTAGTGGCCTGTGACTGTGTGAGGGGAACCGACTGTCCCGAGGTCCCCGATGGGCCAGGCTGGTCATCTAGATCTAGATCCAGTTGGACAGAGGTGCTGTCATCACTGTGGGCCTCTTCTGTTGGTGGTGTGGACATGTGTGGACCCTCCTGTCCGGTGACGTTGGGTAGGGGTCCTGCAGGGGTATAAATGGATGTTTATTACATCTGTGTGTGTCATGGTGTGCAATGGGTGGGTGACCGTGTACCCCAGTGCTTGCATTCCTGTGTGGGACATTGTGTGATGATGTATGGGTGGTGTATGGGTATGTGCAGTGGGCATGCTTTAGTGATGGGTGTCCATGCTTTGTTGTTGAATGCAGGGCTTGGGGTTAGGATGTGTGGTTTGTGATATTGGGACATTTGCTGTGGTGGAATTCTGCGGCCGCAGCGGTGTGTTGGCGGTCTTCTGCACGGCTGTAAGCGGGATTTACCGCCAATGTTGTAATGAGGGCCATTGTCTTTACTTCCTGTTTTGTTGCTGTATCTTTTGGTTGGTCTTAGGACTCTGAGCACTTTACCACTGCTAACCAGTGTAAAGTGCATGTGCTTCTCCACTAAACAAGGTAACATTGGTGTATCCACAATTGGCATATTTAATTTACTCGTAAGTCACTTACAATTCAAAGGATTGTGGTTTGAGCTCACAGAAAGGGGCTGATTACCCCCACTGATAGTCTGGAGCGGGGCTGGGGCAAAAGGGGGAATTGTGCACTACAGAGAAACTTTTTGAAGTCATCAACCAGATAAAAGGCACTTTTTGGTTTAAGTATTGGGTCCCTGACCCCCTAAATTCAGGTTACTTCTGGACCTGGAAGAATCTCTGCTGGAGTGAAGACTGCTGCAGTGAAAGGATTGCCCGTCACTGTGATTGACTGCTCCTAGGAACTGCTGCCTGCTTTGCTGTGTTGCCCTGACACCTGCTGACCTCTGCCCTGCCAGGAGGGGCTACAGACTGCACCCCCAGTGTATCCAAGAGCATGCTGGCTTGCCCCCTGTTCTCCCCCAAGTTCTCAGGTACATCAAAGACCTTGTGAACGACTTAATCTCTGCCTGATGCCCCTTTGTCAAAGATACTGTGAGAGGCTTCATCTCAGCCTTCTGCTGCATTTAGAAGAGACTCCTTAAATGGCTTTAGCACAGACTCAGTGAGTGGCTTCATCTCAGCCTGACGCTTTGTGTAGCAGAGGATCAATAAGTGGCTTCACTTTAGCACACCTTGCAGCTTAACTGAGGCTCTGCGAGTGGCCCCCACCGACACTCTAGCAACACAAAAGGATGATGGGCGGAGTGTTGAAACTTTTCAAACACTCACCCCCAGTCACTGATCTGGGTTTAATCCATCGTTCTTTTGCTCACCATGCCACCGCAGCTTGGACGCAGCCATATTCAAATCAGTCTTGACCCTGTTCCCCATGGGAACAGTCCAGCCCGAACTGCCAGGCCAGGTCCTCCTTGGACCGGAAACAAGCATCCTAGGACCGGTTTCAGGGTATCACCCTTCATCAGCCAGGCTAGCTTGAATCCAGTGGAACAGTCGGTCCATCTGGGCATACCCTTCCCCTTAGGGCAACTTTAGCAACACAAAAGAATGATGGACGGAGTGTTGAAACTTTTCAAACACTCACCCCCAGTCAAAGATCTGGGTTTAATCTATCGTTCAATTGCTCACCATGCCACCCCAGTTTGGACCCAGACATATGCAAATTAGTCTTGGCCCTGTTCCCCATAGGAGCAGTCCAGCCCGAACTGCCAGGTCCTCCCTGGTCCAGAAACATGCATCCTAAGATCGGTTTCAGGGTATCACCCATCATCAGCCGGGCTAGCTTGAATCCAGTGGCACAGTGAGCAAGAGACCCACGTCTTGGCTAACCCTTCCCACTTAGGGCAACTTTAAAAACACAAAAGGATGATGCACGGAGTGTTGAAACTTTTCAAACACTCACCCCCAGTCAAAGATTTGGGTTCAACCCATTGCTCTTTTGCTGACCATACCACCCCAGTTTGGACCCAGCCATATGCAAATCAGTCTTGACACTCACCATACCAGCAAGAATCTGCTCTCTGCCAGAGGAGAGCTGGCTTGTATGCTCAGCCAGAGCGCAGCCCCGGCCTGACCTGTTTTCCTTCTCCTACAAGTCTTGGGCTGGCAAGCTGCACTGCACAACAATGCGACCTGCCGCAACAGCACCAGCCCGCACCAGATACTTCCTTGTTCTCGGCCTGCGGTCGTGGCGGTACATTCCCTGACACTTTAGACCTGAGCGGTCTTGGAGTTTTCACTGCAGTCCCCGCCATGAAAGATATAGCGCATTGATACTTTCCTTCAAAACCAGGGTCGGACCTGAGTGGCCCTTATCATTCTTCACTACATTCCTTGCAATACGATAGGTTGTGTTATTCAATGACACCATAAAGTCTGTTATTCAATGACACCATAAAGTCTCTAAGGCAAGCCCTGCAAAAGCACTCCTTTTTCACATATTGTAAAGTGAATTAGCCCTCATATATTTATTGGATTTTTATCGTTTTAGTCTTGATCCATACAGATAATCTCTATTTTTTTACATCAGTATGAAGTGTTTTTGTGGTGCTTTCATTGTGGTTGCTGTGTGTGTGTTTCACAAATACTTCATACATTGCCTCTTAAATTAAGCCTGACTGCTCTGTGCCAAGCTACCAGAGGGTGAGCACAGGCTAATATAGGTTGTGTATCTGGCTTACCCTGACTAGGATTATGGTCCCTATTTGGACAGGGTGCATACTTCAGCCAATTAGAGACCCAATTTGTAACATTGGTAATCAGCGGTGAGGATATGACTTGCGTTTATGCAACACCATATAGTAATTCAGTGTTCACACCATCTCTATACTTAGACCAACTAGAACCTATTCCTTCTGATTGGCAAAACTGTTGTCTGTCCTGTACCAACTAACATTTTTGATTTTTCAATTCGCCATCATTGGCCTTTTTGAATTATGTCTTGCTCTGGAGAAGCAGCACCTGCAGTAATTGAATTTGAGCTGACCAGGTTAGAGCTTTACACTATGCAACAGATGAACGATTTCTGCAAGGACTTTCAAATGTCTACAAGGAGTATCACCAGGAAGGTGGAATTACAGAAAGCTTTGATGGTCTGGGCGGAGGCCCAGGTTGCGGAGCAAGACATCCTAGAGGAGGAGCAGGAAATTCCTGAGGAGAAGTATGACCTTATTCTGGATTCCCATGAGGAAGGGGAACAACCTGCGGACAGGACCAACAGCTTGCCAGGAGCAGGAGTGGTTTCCAGACCTGGGAGTATTGTGTCTTCTAGGAACCTATCACCCGAGGAGCTGGCAGACAGGAGTGAGGAAATAAAAATCAGGCTGGAGCTTGCCAAATTGGAACAGGCTTGTTAGAAGAGGAAACTGGCTCTTGAGGAGAAGAAGTTGACCCATGAGGTCAGTTTTAGAGAGCTGGACGTAAGAGGCCTGGAAGTAGGGTCCATCAGTGGAAATGGTGGCAGCATACCAGCAGTGTCATCAAGTGAGCAGGTGCTGCTTCTCCAGAGCGAGACATAATTCAAAACGGCCAATGATGGAGAATTAAAAATCAAAAATGTGGTACCCAGTGTCAGTGTAGGAGAGTACATGGATAAGTAGTCGGCAGCCTACGAAGTGGCTTTAAGAGTGAACAGAGTCCCGGAGCAGTTCTGGGGAGGTAGTATTTGGCAGTAAATGGTACCAGTGGGAAGGGACACCTTCCTTACCTTAGAGGTGGAGGACCAGACCAACTACCCTGCTATGAAAGCCATCTTAGTCAAGAGGTTTGGTCTGACATGCTGAGACGTACAGGCAAGTTCAGGGCCAGTCGCAAACTCACCACACAAACATGGGTAGATTTTCTAGATTATGCTGGTAAGGCACTGAAGGCCTGGATTAAGGGCAGCAACGTTAATGATTTTGATGGGCTGTACTACTTGTTTTTGGAGGAGCACATGCTTGATAGTAGTTTCATAATACTGTGTCAAAACCTACGGAATAGCAAACTGATTGATTCCAGGAAGCTCGCTGAAGAGACGGCCATCTGTGTCAAGACCAGAGTGTCCACAAAGGTATCTGGGGGGAATCCTAAAAGGCTGGTTAGGGTTCCCACCAGAAGAAAGAAGGGGAGATAAAAAAAAAAGTTCTCTAAAGGCTCCCAGAACAACTCACAAGGGAAAGGGTTTGGTTCTCATTCCCAATCTGGTCAGCAGAAACAAAACTACCCTGACAAACGACAGCAGCCCATTATACCCAAGTGCTATGAATGCAGCAAGTGTGGACACTACGAGGGAGACTCCAAGTGTCCAAAAATAGCACACCTTCCCACTGAAGGTAAAAACGCAGGAGGGGTGGCTAGCATAGTGCTGGGGAAGAGTTTGTCCCTGGTAATTGGGAGGGAGTTTAGTGGGAATACCCTAATGTCCCTGGGTGACAGTGAGATTGTTCCTAAGATCCATGTACTATCAAATACTACCAACTAAAAGCAATGGGTCACCATCAATAGGCAAGGTGTTGAGGGACACAAGTGCCAGTATGACTATGGTAAGGAGTTAGCTGGAGTACTCAGAGCAGGTGATCCCTGATGCATTCCACCAAGCTGTGGTGGCTGACAACATGGAGCGTCATCATCCACTGGCCCTTGTTCCATTTATGTGTGTGTGTGTGGGGGGCGGTGGGTCAGGACTTCTGATTGTTGCTGTGAGCCTTGCCATGCCTGTGGACTGTTTGTTAGGTAATGACCTAGAGTCTTCCGCCTGGAAGGAGATGGAACTCAAGGCTCATGTGGAGATGTTGAGGTTACCGGACTGGATCTTTTTTCTACCACAAGGTTCATTGCTGCCCAGGAGGGGAGTCAAGAAGGGCTCCAGCCTGGAACAATGGCCTAGTCAGCTTCTAAAAAGGTGAAAGGCAAAAGGTGTGGTAAACCAAGTCCCTGAGTATACCCCTAGTGAGATAGATGGGGCACTTGCGGTGGCCGCCCTGGAGTCTACTGAGGTGGGGCACCGCTTCCTTTAGTGACCTGCCTACACCTGCTGATTGGCATGTGAAAGGACAACCCACCAAGGAGGAGTTCTGTAGGGCACAGATGGAGTGTTCAACCCTTGAGGGAATGAGATGACAGACTGAAGCCCAAGCAGCCGTTGATGGCTCTGGAAGCTATCACATTTAAAGGGAGGACTACCTCCTTTATAGTCAGCCAAGGCTCCTGTACATGGGTCAAAATGTTCCCTGGTGGTCTCCCATTGCTACATGGCCTTCCTACTAGAGCTGACTCATGAGATACCCCTGGCAGGACACTTGGGTCATGACAAGACCTTTGCAAAGCTTGTCCCCCACTTTTATTGGGCTAAGATCGGGACTTCCTCAGGCATGTTCTGCAGGACCTGTATGACCTGCCAGGCCAGTGGAAAAACAGGACAGAACCTGAAAGCTCCCCTAGAACCACTGCCAGTCATTCGCACCCCCTTTGGGAGGGTGGGAATCGGTATGGGTCTATGGATCCCCTGACCACTTCTGGTCATAGGTTTATCCTGGCTCTGGTGGATCATGCCACACAGTACCCAGAGGCCATCTCTCTGAGGACCACCACTGCACCTGTTGTGGCAAGGGCCCTAGTGTTTTTTTTTATCCAAGTGGGGTTTTGCAAGGAAGTGGTGCCTGACAGGGGCACCAATTTTATGTCTGCATACATGAAGTCCATGTGGAAGATGTGTGGAGTGACTTACAAGTTCTCCACCCTTACGGCCCTCAAACTAATGGACTTGTTGAAAGGTTCAACAAGACTCTGAAAGGCATGATCAGAAGTCTGCCTAGGGAAAAGTGGGATATTCTCCTACCCTGTTTGTTGTTTGCCTACAGGGAGGTACCGCTGAAGGGAGTGGCCTTCAGTCCCTTTGAGCTTCTTTACCGACACCCTGTTCAGAGGACCTCTTGGGTTGGTGAAGGAGGGTTGGGAGCAAAATCACAAGAAAGTCCCTCAGGATGTAGTAAGCTACATGTTGGCCTTCCATGGCCAAATAGCTATGTTTTTGAAGCAAGCTTTTGAAAACTTAGAAGCCAGGCAGGCTGTAATGAAGGATAGGTTTGACCACAATTCTACCACTGTGGAATTACAGCCTGGACAGAAAGTGTGGGTGATGGAACCTGTAGAACCCGGGGCCCTCCAGGACTGCTGGACGGGCCCTACAAGGTGTTTGAAAAGAAGGCTAAAGCCACCTATGTGTTGGTCCTTAAGTTCCCAGGCAACTCCACCGGGTGGTTCATATAAATTACCTCAAACCACACTTTGAGAGGTCTGAGGTCACCAAGTTTCTGTTGACTGATTGAGCTGATGAGGAGGAGAGTGAACTTCTGCCTGACCTCTTAGTTTCTAAAGAGAAGGATGAGTCTGTGAAAGGAGTGATCCTTTTCCCCAATTTGACTCCTAAACAGCAGAGGGACTATCACCAAGTATTGGAACAGTTCTCCTCTTTTTTCTCCCTTACTCCTGGAATTACCCACCTGTGTACCGATGATGTAGACATAGGGGTAACCTCCCTGTCAAGAACAATTCTTACAGGTTGTCGGATAAGGTGAGAGCCAGCATCAAGAGTGAAGTCGCTAAGATGCTGGATTTGGGGGTGAAAGAACCTTTAATAGCCCCTGATCTAGTCCTGTGGTTCTGGTACCAAAAGCTGCCCCACCAGGCACCACACCTGAACTGAGATTCTGTGTAGATTACAGAGGGATACATTTTGTACCCAAAACTTATGCTCATCCCATCCCCCAGGCTGAATAGCTGATTGACAGGTTGGGGTCTGCCAAGTACTTAAGTACCTTTGATTACTGACAGATCACCTTAACTGAAGGAGCCAAGGAGAGGCCATCTTTCTCCACTTCAGAGGCCCATTACCAGTTCAGAGTGATGCACTTTGGTTTAAAGAACCCACCTGCCAGCTTCAAGAGGCTGGTGAAGCAGGTTCTTGCTGGATTGGAGGGATTCTCTGCTGCTTACTGGGATGACATAGCTGTCTTCAGTAACAGCTAGGAGGACAACCTCTGTAACCTCTGGTAAATGCTTCGGGCCCTGCAACAGGAAGGCCTGACTAACAAGGCCAGATAGAGCAGGGGTCAGGGGTGTACTTGGGACACCTGGTGGGTGGGGGTAAGGTGCAGCCCCTCCAGTCCAAGATTGAGACTATCATGGCCTGGAAGCCCCCCAAAACAAAGCCTGAGGTCAGAGCCTTCTTGGGCCTTACTGGATTTGTCAAGGAATATGGCACTATTGTTACCTACTTGACCGAGCTGACTTCTAAGAAGCAGCCCAGAAATCTGAACTAGATGGAAGTATGCCAAAAAGCATTTGACTCCCTGAAGCAAGCCATGTGCACAGCTCCTGTGCTCAAGGGCCCTGACTTCTTCAAGGAGTTCATCATACAAACAGATGTCTCAGACCATGGCCTAGGGGCAGTCTGTAACTGCTTAAGGACGAAGGTCTGGATCAACCAGTAGCCTTCATCTGTAGATGGTTACTTTACCAAGAACAGAGGAGGAGTGCTGTAGAAAGTGAAGCTTTTGCTGCGGTTTGGGCCCTGAAGAAGTTGAGGCCATACCTGTTTGGCACTCCCTTCCTGATTCAGATCGACCACAGGCCCCTCATGTGGCTAATGCACTTGAGGGGCAAAAATCCAAAATTGTCGAGGTTGTCTAATTCCCTACAGGTTATGGACTTCAGGATGGAACATAGGCCATGTCGATGCTGACAGTCTAGCTAGGTTTTTCCACCTGAGTGATGAGAACTCCCTAGAGGCTGGGTAGTTCTCCCCACTCTCAGCTAGGGGGACACTTGTTAGACCTGCCATCCTTCGGGTGGTCTTACCCCAGACTTTTTGCCTTTTTCCTCCAGTTTTGTTGCTGTATCTTTTAATTAGCCTTAGGACTCGGAGCACTTTACTAGTGCTAACCAGGGCTAAAGTGCATGTGCTTCTCTCCTAAACATGGTAGCACTGATGTATCCACAATTTGAATATTTAATTTCCTTTTAAGTCCCTTGTAAAGTGGCATACCATATACCCAGGGCCTTTAAATTAAATGCTACTAGTATGCCTGCAGCACTGATTGTGCCATCCACCTAAGTAGCCCTGTAAACATGTGCCAGGCTGTCTCTGCAGAGCCTATGTGTGCAGTCTCACTGCCACCTCGACTTGCCATTCCAAACCTCTTGCCAAGCCTTAAACTCCCCTTTTCTGCATATAAGTCACCCCTAAGTTTCCCTAAGTAGCCCACAGGGCAGGATGCCTTGTAAGTAAAAGGCAGGACATGTCCCTTTTAGTTTTACATGTCCTAATGTTGTTTTTCATTACTGTGAGGCCTGCTCCTCTCATAGGTTAGTTTAGGGAATTCCTTAAAATACTTTTATGCTGTAATGCCTGATCAGAGAGGCATAGCTGCATCATATTAGTACCATTGGAATGGGAATAATAAATCCACTTTATTGGTAAAGGCAGATTTATCATTACTATTTTAGAAATGCCACTTTTAGAAAGTGGGCATTTCTCGGTTCTCACTGGCCTGTGTGACCCCAGCCTGTCTCCAATACAAGTCTGGCCTAGGCCAGGTGGCAGCTACACTTGTGCATTCCCTTCAGACACCCATAACACAGGATACTCAACTGCATCTACATTCATCTGCAATTCTTGGGCTTTCTGAGGAGGAGGCTGGGAAGGGGTCACACTTACATTTCAAAGGGTACTGGCTGATTACCCCCCACTGATATTGTGGAGCCAGGGCTGGGTTGAAAGGGGGACCTGTACACTTCAGAGAAACCTTTTGAAGTAATCCTCCACATCAAAGGCACTTTTTGGTATAAGTACTCGGTCCCTGCCCTCCTAAATTCAGATCACTTATGAACCTGGAAGAATGTCGGCTGGAGTAAAGACTGCTGCAGTGAAAGGATTGGCCATTGCTCAGACTTTGCTATGCTGCCCTGACACCTGCTGACCTCTGCCCTGCCAAAAGGGTCTACAGACTGCCCCCAGAGTGACTCCAAGGGCATGCTGGCTTGCCCCCCCCGAGCTCTGAGTGACATGAAAGACCTTGCGACTGGCTTCTTCTACGCCTAACGCCCCGTCTTCAAAGATACTGTGAGCAGCTTTATCTCAGCCGGCCGCTGTGTTTAGCAGAGACTCCGTGAGCAGCTTCATCTCAGTCTGCCCCTGTGTTTAGCAGAGAATCAGTGAGAGGCTTAATCTCAGCCTGCCGCTTCGACTAGCAGGGACTCCGTGAGCGGCTTCACTTCAGCCTGCCGCTTAACAGAGGCTCTGTGAGTGGCCCCCACCGACACTCGCCCTACCGGCAAGCTTCTGCTCTCTGCCAGAGGAGAGCTGGCTTGTGTGCCCAGCCGGAGCGTAGCGCTTGCCTGACCTGTTGTCCTGCACCTATACATCTTCTGCCGGTGAGCAGCACTGCAACGCAAGGCGACCTCCTGCAACAGCACAGGCCGCACCAGGTATTTCCTTGTTCTCAGCACTGGGTCGTAGCGGCACATCCCCGACATGCTAGAAAGCAGCGGTCTTGGAGATTTCACTGGGATTCCCGCCATGAAAGATTAAATGCATTGGTACTTTCCTTCAATACCAGACCCAGAGCCGAGTGGTCCTGATCATTCTTCACCACATTCCTCAAGCTAGGATAGGTGTATTATTCGACAATACCATAAAGTCTCTAAGACTAGCCCTGTCCTTTTTGACATATTGTAAAGTGAATTATCCTTGATATATTTATTTGATTCTTATTGTTTTGGTCTTGATCCAGTCAAATAAATAATCTCTATTTTTCTACATTGCTGTGAAGTCAGGTGCTTTCACTGTGGTTGCTGTGTGTGTGTGTTGCACAAGTAATGTACACATTGCCTCTTAAGTCTGACTGCTCTGTTCCAAGCTATCAGAGGGTTAAAACAGGTTAACTTAGGTTGTGTAGCTGACTTACCCTGACTAGGATTAAGGTCCCCACTGGGACAGGGTGCATATCTCTGCCAACTAGAGGCCCAATTTTTCTAACAGCTACCTTAGCAGCTTACCAGTAGTCTTGAATCTACAGGATCACTACACCGAGTGGACATTTTTCTGTGAACACCAATAGATTATTTATTTGAGCATCTGCTCACAGATAATACATCTCATCTATACTTGACTTACAGTGCTTTAGCTGTACGAGATGTATCATTGTTCATAATTATGGTTCCAGTGCATCAGTTTACTAAAGTGACATCTCAAACAGCAGAAACGTACATAAGCATGGCAGTATGTACAAAAACACCATAGATAATTACAATAAAGAATCCAAATCGAAGAAACAAGAAAATGATGACTGGTGTATTATAATTAAGGAAAAATTAAGTATATTGATTGAAACAGTGTGGATTGCATTTTCTATATCTAGAGAAACAGCTGTTTGACTCTCACATCACTCACTAGTCTCACCATTGATACCCATCACAAGCTTCCGCATCACACACGGCAGCCTCACTCTCCACCCATCGTTTACATCACACACCACAACCTCGCTATTGCTTTAACATTGCTTGCCAGTACCGTCAGCCACTTTTGCATTACGCACTATATCCTCATTATTGCTTCCTATATTCTTGTATTACTCCCCACACCTGACCATTTCTGCCCATCACACACTCGCCTCATTTACCAGTCTAACCACTGCTGCTTCCACACACATCAAGTCACCTACCACCACCCATCACACGCTCAGATCATTCACCAATACCACTCATATTCTAACCACTACTATCTAATTCTGAAATGACTCACCATCATGCGTTATGTACTTACCACCCTGCTGACAACACTGAAATGGCAATGATGTTATACAATTAAGTAGAAATAAAAATAATTAAGCATAAATACATCATGAACAATACACAAACGCCTGCCAGTAACAATTTGAATATAAAATGAATACAGTCTCATCAAGGGAGGGTAACTGTTTTATTCAAAATCGCCCTCCAGTGGACAAATTAATCAATCCAGGCTCCTTATAAATGTCGACGTTTCAACCCGGCGAGAACGAATAGGGCCAATTGTAGCCTCACTAGCAGGTCTTCATCAGGACTCAAATAAAAAAGAATTGGCAGGAGCAACTATTAAAAAAAAGACAAAAATGCCCCCATATGTTAAAACTTTATGTGTGTGTGATTTCTACAAGCAGTAGCATGCTTACCTAAACTGCTCCGTCTAGTAGCTAGGAAACTGTAAAGTTTTTCAAAAGATAGCGGCCAATCGGCACCTCCAAGAAAAGAAGATAAACGAAATCCTATAAAAACAAAAATGGAAAACACCCGGGAGGAAGGTGGGGAGGATGGGGGAACGGGACGGGGGCACCGTTAATACTGGTGCTCAACTTAAAAAACACACGGGTACTTTTACATTGTAAAATCAAAGTATCTATAAGGAGAGCAGCCTATGCTCACCTCATAGCAAGAATGTCTCAAAGACATGTATCTTTCAGTGAAAGTTCCTCTCTGTCGCTTTTAGCGCAATCCCCTATGCGCGTTCAATCTGTAAAAACGCCATCCGACAGGCAAACTAATTATAGGAAAGTACAAATAACAACGCATTGAGTACCATCTCAAAACCACTCGATGGTGTACCTCCCTTATATTAAAATTGCCGAAGCTCAAAGGCAACTCACCTCCACAGCGGGGGCCGGTGCTTTCCCCATCTCCCGAGATGTGACTCGAAGAGATCAACGTAGAAGAATGTAATTACCTCTTTCATAGCATCAGCTGAATCAATCACAAAACTTCTCCCCGATGGGTATACAATATCTAGGATAGTAAAAATATCAAGGTATTGTGGTTTTAACAACCTATGGAATATCTCTGTTATGTTACAATTACCCAAGGAAACAAGCAACTCACCTTCGCACCAGGGACCTCTCTGATTCACTGTTCCCACTCTACTAGCTCAAAGAGCTCAGCGTTTGAGAGTCTTAAACCCTTCGCTGCCAGGCCTTTTCCCCCTCAGGTGCCAGGCCTTTTTTGGGCTATTTAGGGCAGGGCGCGCTTAGGCCCTCATAACTTTTTGTCCACATAAGCTACCCACTATTTGCGTCCTTTTTTCCCCAACATCCTAGGGATTCTAGAGGTACCCAGACTTTGTGTGTTCAACTAAAGGTGACCAAGAAATTAGCCAAAATAGAGTGAAAATTTTGATTAAAAAATAAATAAATGGGAAAAAAGGGCTGCAGAAGAAGGGTTGTGTTTTTTTTCCCTGAAAATGACATCAACAAAGGGTTTGCGGTGCTAAAATTACCAGCTTCCCAGCTTTCAGGAACAGACAGACTTGAATCAGAAAACCCAATTTTTCAACACAGTTTAGGCATTTTACTGGGACATACCCCATTTTTACGATTTTTTGTGCTGTTAGCCTCCTTCCAGTCAGTGACAGAAATGGGTGTCAAACCAATGCTGGAACCCAGAAACCTAAACATTTCTGAAAAGTAGACAAAATTCTCTACCTTTTACTCTGTAACTTTTTCCTGCGATGTCAGATTTTTTAAAGCAATATACCGTTACATCTGATGGACTCTTCTGGTTGTGGGGATATAAAGGGCTTGGAGGTTCATCAAGAACCCTAGGTACCCAGAGCCAATAAATGAGCTGCACCTTGCAGTGGGTTTTCATTCTATACCAGGTATACAGCAATTCATTTGCTGAAATATAAAGAATGAACAATAGGTATCAATAAAACCTTTGTATTTCCAAAATGGGCACAAGATAAGGTGTTGAGGAGCAGTGGTTATTTGCACATCTCTGAATTCCAGGGTGCCCATACTAGCATATGAATTACAGTGCATTTCTCAAATAGACGTCTTTTTTACACACAGTCTTATATTTGGAAGGAAAAAGTGTAGAGGAAGACGAGGGGCAATAATTTGCTATTCTATGTTCCCCAAGTTTCCCGATAAAAATGGTACGTAACTTGTGTGGGTATGCCTAACGCCTGCAACAGGAAATGTGCAAAACACAACGTGAACCTCATCACATTTTCCCAAAGAAAACAGAGGTGTTTTTTGCAAAGTACATACCAGTGGATTTTGGCCTCTCGCTCAGCCGGCACCTAGGGAAACCTACCTAACCTGTGCATTTTTGAAAACTAGAGACCTAGGGGAATCCAAGCTGGGTGACTTGTGGGGCTCTCACTATGTTCTGTTACCCAGAATCCTTTGCAAACCCCACAATTTGGCAAATAAACACTTTTCCTCACATTTCGGTGACAGAAAGTTCTGGAATCTGAGAGGAGCCACAAATTTCCTTCCACCCAGCATTCCCCCAAGTCTCCCGATAAAAATGATACCTCACTCGTGTGGGTAGGCCTTGTGCTAGCAACAGCAAATGCCCCAAAACTCTATCTGGACACATCAAAATTAACAAATACAAAACAACCTGTTTTTGCGGGGGCAACTGCGTTTTTGGTTCTGGGCTCAGCAGCCTTCTAGGGAAACCTACCAAACCCAGACATTTCTGAAAACTAGACACCCAAGGGATTCCAGGGAGGTGTGACTTGTGTGGATTCCCCCAATGTTTTCTTACCCAGAATCCTCAGCAAACCTCAAATTTAGCTACAAAATCAACATTTTCCCAAATTTCTGTGTGGGATCACTGCACCGTGACAAATTTCCTACCACCTAATGTTACCCTCAGTCTCCCGATAAAAATGATACCTCACTTGTGTAGGTGGGCCAAGTGCCTGTGACAGGGAAGAGCCAAAAACATGTCTAAATTGAGGGGGAACCAAAGTGGGTCCAAAAGGGCAGTTTGATAAAAAAACATTTTTAGGCTGACAAGTGCAGCAGAATCTTTATCGGTATAGATGAGACAATGCTGGGTTGTAGGAATTTTGTGGATTGCTGCAGATTCTGGAAGGTTCCATCACAAAAATGTGGGAAAAATGTGTGCTCTCCAGCAAAGTTGCAGGTTTGCAGGGCATTGTGGGTAAGGAAATGGTGTGGGGTGCATGTGATGCACATCACCCTGGAATCAACTAGATGTTTAGTTTTCAGATGTGTCTAGGTCTTGTGGATTTTACTACATGGCAGCGTCCCAAAGTAAAAAAAAGTGCAGCCCTCACCATTCCATGTGGGACGATTTTGAGAGTTACCACGCTTTCATGGCCCAAATGTAAAACAAAAACCAAAAATAATCAAATGTCCTCTTGCTTGCCATTGGATAAGATGTTTTAGTGTGCGGGGGAGAGCTGAAAGACTGTTAGCCCCTTCAGTTTGATGGGGGCATAACAAGGCCGAAACTGGTTGGTAGCCACCACCCCACTATTTTTTTTTTATTCCCTGTCATCTAGTAGACTTTCTGTCCCCCCGGGGTATGGATCAGGGGTAATTGCCCAATCTGCCCACTGGTGGGCAGAACAACTTTGGCCTCATTTATTTGGGGTGGGGGTATGACCATACCCCCAACCTCTTATTTTGAAACAAAAATCTTCCCTGGTCTCTCGTGGGCTTTCTGCCCCATTTGGGGGGCAGATGGGCCTTCCAAAAATAGGGCAATCTGCCCCCAAAGGGGGCAGTTATGGTCAACAGTAATGTGCCCCATGGGGAGCGACCCTTGTCCAAGGGGCTGCCCTCCCCAAACAAAACACACACATACACACACACCAATCCATGGTGTCTAGAGGTTTCTGCCCCCTTTGGGGGCAGATTGGCTTAATAAAAATAGGCCGATCTGCCCTCAAGGGGGGCGGAAATGGCCTAAATACAATTTGCCCCCCAGGGGAGTGGCCCTTGCCAAAGGGGCCGCTCCCCTTATGCGTTAGTATAAAAAAATAATCCCTGGTGTCTTGTGGTTTCTGTTCCCCCTGGGGGCAAATCGCAAGGCCGATCTGCCCCCGGGGGGGGGGGGTTAGGGGGACAGGCAGAAATGGCCTAGTAATAATTTGACCCCTGGGGAGCGACCCTTGTAAGTAAATAAAAAAATATATATATCCCTGGTGTCTAGAGGTTTCTGCCCCCCCAGGGGCCGGATCTGCCTAATCATATTAGGCCGATCTGCCTCCAAGGGGGGCAAAAAAGGCCTACAAATATTTTGCCCCCCGGGGAGTGGCCCTTGCCAAAAGGCCCGCTCCCCTTATGCGTTAATATAAAAAAAAAAAATCCCTGGTGTCTTGTGGTTTCTGTCCCCCCTGGGGGCAGATCGCAAGTCCGATCTTCCCCCAGGGGGGGCAGAAATGGCCCAGAAATCATTTGCCCCCTGGGAAGCAGCCCTTGGCCAAGGGGCCGCTTCTCTTATTGAAATATACAAAAAAAAAATCCCTGGTGTCTAGTTGGCATTTCTGATCGGGCAGCAGAAATGCTGTGAGAGACAAGAAAGGAAAGGAAAGGTCTTTCCTTTCTTGTCCCTCCCGTCCCACCTCCTGGTCGGAAGAGAAATGCAAAAGCATTTCTCTTCCGGGATCCAAGGTGACCTCTGACGAGGTCAGCGTGCAATTTGCGCGCTGACGTCATCAGACGTCACTGGGGGAGGTGTGGGGGGGTCGGAGCGAAAGGGGAAGCGATGCCCCTTTCATCCCTGACGGAGGGGTGTGGGTGGCCCACGGGGAGCGCTAGCGTTTCCCTGTGGACCCGGTGCAGGACGAGCTGGTCTCGTGTCCGGTACACGACAACCGTGTGCCTGGACAAGACCAGCTCGTCCGGGGCATGGGAGGGGTTAATAAACTATTTTACAACGTCAGCATGCACGTTTACCTCAGCATGTACTGAATGTGAACTGACGTTATATCGTCCAGGCCACGTGATACTTTCAACCCCATGGCTGTCAGAATAGCCTTGTACACAGAAACAGAGATAACCCAAAAGCGAATCAATTCAGGAGTGCGCAAACCAGCTAGCTCAGTGTAAATGTGGAGTCCGAGGCCACAGAACCATCTAGCTCTTCTAATGTGATAGAACATTATAAGACCCAGGTCCTTCAGGTTACTGATGGGTTACCCCTTGTCATGTAATGCTGATATTAAATTCAGTGTTACTTCTGGTCTTCATCTGGATGGTACACACTAAGGGGCAGATTTACAACTTTAAATTCTGTGTCAAAGGGAAAGCGCAGGCATGCACAGAATCTATGTAATATGGCATATTCCTGTTCTTTCTCACTGCCCTGGTTCTGTTTTAGCAGCCTAGCACCAATGTAGGCTGCCACGATGCAAGGGTGTCTGCATTGTAGGCAGGATTGTTTTTGTGCAGGAAGGTGCACCACCCTGCACAAAAACAATCCTCAGAGGCTTTTTCCAAATGAAGAGAAATAAAGATATTTCTCTTTGTTGTGCCTTCCCTGGGAGGTGTAATATTGTGGCGCATCCAGAGGCTTACTTGGCTTCGTAAGTAATTGTATGCGTCAAAGTCCATGGGTATTGCATGGGAACACCCACCGCAGTGCCCATGGAACCCTCTCTAATTTACGATTAAGGTAATACAACGATTTGCGCTCTCTTGCCTTACTCCATATCTATGAGGCCATTCAAAGTCACGCAAAGTGTTTTTGCGTGGCCTCACAGATATGGCTGAAAGGTCTGCGCTGCCATTGCATCACTAAAAGTTACGCAACTGCAGCGCAAACCTCTCATAAATATGCCCATAAGTTCCTATTTTGATGCAGGCTCTGACTGCAAGTGCCACTAAGCTTACTGGCCACCAGTTACCATTAGGTTCCCTCTGACCGGTGATAAGCATTCTTGGAAAGTCCAGCCTGCTACAGGTGGTGTTCCTGAAACTCTTTTCCATTCCATTGGATCCGAAGTTGTCCTTAAGAACTTTATGGGTTTAGGATTACTACCTGCGGCTGTTGTCAGGTAGAGAAATGGCACTTGAACTTTAGTGTAGTTACATATTGCCCTGCTTGCACAAGAAATCCCTCAACTACCAGTAGCTCCATAAAATACCACTTTCCACACTGAACAAGTCCAGCCTGCCACGGGTCTCTTGTGTGACCTCCTGGAATCAGCATGGCCACCTAAGGCCTGCAGCATGTCACCTTAATTGACAGGCTTTATCAGGTGGCATGTAATCTTCATTGCTGCTGCCATCCAAGACAATATCTTGACCAGTATTTACTGCACCACCACCTGCAGGAAGCTGGACGAGGCAGGCTCAAAGGGACTGGATCACCAGCCAAAACATATACTCACTCACTCGCTGTCCCAATTCTATTCACTGCCTCTTGTCCTATATTGGCCGAGCCTCACCACACCTTTGCTCTTTCTTCCATTCATGCAGTGACTCATTCATATCACCATCCATGCATTCGCTCTTATTTATTTATTTCCTTATAAAGTACACTGTGACCATAGCTGGTATCCTGTCGCTACAGCAATATTTTGAGAGTGAGGAATAGAAAAAGCTGGAGCATGGTGAAGTCCTGATAAGGAGTAGTATCTGAGTAGGAAATAGCCATGTCTTCAGGACTTTTCAAAATTTCAGCAGCTCAGAATATTCTCTTAAAGTAGCTGGGAGCGCATTCCATTGCTGAGCAGCTTTGAATGAAAAGGCATGCCCCTCGCCAACCCCCCTGACAAACTCTCCGATATCTGGGTACCAGCACCAAATTGGCCGTGACAGAGCACAAGGCTCTTGATGGAACATATCTTTTCAGATTACGTTGAAGGAGTGCTGGACCTTTCCCAGGTAATGCCCTAAACACAATGCACATCGCTTTGAAGAGAATCCTTTGCTCATTGGGGAGCCAGTGAAGTTCCTTAATCACACTGGAAGCAGAGGACCGACTAGATCTATTCAAGGCCAGTTTTGCAGCAGCCAACTGGAATCTTTGAAGTCTCTTGATCAAAATGTCTGGTGCACCAAGAAGGATCGTGTTGCAATAGTCAAGCCGACTAAGTATAATACTCCTAGTAACTAATGGCTTAGCTTGTGCCGTTAATACTGGAAACAGCTTTCTAAGACTACGCAACAAGGCAAAGCAGTCACCAGCCACTTTATTCACATGGTTCTCGAGTGAGAGATGACCATCAAAAATAACCCCCATGTTACGTACAGCTTCCGAGGAGCACATCTCGTTTTCCGTTGGTAGATGCCAAACATTCGGGGTTAGTGGAATTGTGCCCTTGTTTGGAGCACAGCAGAGAAACTTTGTTTTATCACCATTTAATTTTAGGGAATTGGTGTCCATCCATTTAAAAATATTAGTCATGCAAGACTGAAAAGAAGATACTTCATCCTGTTGATTAAATGACAAGATCAATTGTGTGTCATTAGCATAATTTATAACCAAGATGATGTGACTTTTTATTAAAGCAATTAGTGGCTTCATATGGATATTGAATTACATGATTGCTTACCTTTGCAGTACCCCATGTTGGACACTTCTAAAATCATGCCCTCAATCACTTGTAATTTTTAATTGTCATTCAGCCATAACAGTCTCTTAAATTTACGAGGTTAAAAAACAAAACAGAAGGCTAATGAGAATGACGTTACTTTCCATTCTGTAGAGAAATAATTGTGTACTAAAATAATAGCAGAAAGGACTCACTGAAGAGTCTGGGAGTAAGAAGATATGCATGAAAAAGTAACAAACCAGTTGTAACCCCCTAAATGTAATTGAATAACCTTAAAAATCATGATTTGTGACCTTTTCCCTATAAGTAGACCCCCTTAAGAGTACTGATTTTGATTTTTGGTCATCAATGGCTTTTTTCTCCCAGCTTCATTGGTCCCATCTGTCTGGTCACTGATAGGTTTGTATCTGGTTTTATTCTATTTGTTACTGCAGGATCAAAAGGAGTTAGATTTCCTTGTCCACCTAGAAAACTTCCATACCAAGGGCCTCATTTACGAGGCCCATGGTGCAGGGCGGTGCAGCAAGTGCCTTGCTGTGCCGTCCTGCACCACCGTGAAAGGGCAGAAATGTGCTGTATCTACAAGATACAGCACATTTCTATCTCCTCCCCCTGTGCTGGGGCACAAATTGCTGCCTGCAATGTGGGGATGATTGTTTTTGTGTAGGAAGGGACAACTTCCTGCACAAAAACAAGGGAAAAACCCGGAACAACGACTCCTAAACCACGAAGTCGTGGAAAACAAAAGCAAAACAACGGTTTTGTTTTCTACAACTTCCTAGTATTAGGGCCTTAACCACGCATGTGTGAATCACGTACATGTGTGGTTAAGGCACAGAAGAAAGGAGTTGACGCGGTGAAGGAGGAGGTAAGTTGGGCTGGGACTGGGGCTGTTTTTTTGGTGGTGGGGTGGGGGCTTGGGGTGATTAGGGTTTGGGGGGTGGGGGATGGGGGGTCAGGGTTTAGGTTTTAGGGGTGGGTTGGGGGTTTGGGGTGCTTTAGGTTTCAGGGGCGGGGTGGGGACTCTGAGTATTTTTAGCTTTTGGGGGAGGGGGGCTCGGGGTGATTAGTGTTTAGGGGTGGGGGCAGGGTTTAGGTTTTAGGGGTGGGTTGGGGTGCTTTAGGTTTTAGGGGAGGAGGTTGGGGTTGTGGTAATTTTAAGGGTGGGGGGTTGGGGTGGTTGTGGGGGTTGCTGTAATTTTTAGGGATGGGGGCTAGGGGGGGACGCAAGCTGGAACCGTGCATGCTGATCACTAATGCCTTTACCAGGAATACCTTTACAACGAAAAATCGTTGTAAAGGCATTCGTGGTAAAGGCATCAGTGATACCAATGAGGTCATTGTTCCGAACTCGCTGTTGAGCCATGGGTGGTTGAAGCACTCGTGGTTTCAACATATAACCCAAAAACAATCACAAGAGGTGTTTTCCTCTTTCGATGTATGCTGCAAAATACAGTACACATAGAAAGAGGGAAAAACAGGGAGAAATAAAGATATTTCTCCCAGTTTTGTCACTCTTAACCACCCGTGAGGTAGGTGCCGTAGGAATCTGATGCATTCCCAGACTTGTAAATATGGAAATGTGTCCGATTCCTTTGGGTTCCATAGGTGTTGCGTGTGAACTCCCTGAGCAAAACCCAGTGAATGCCCCTTTCATGCAGTTATGCATAGAAGGGGGCAATATTTACAAGGCCATGAAAAGCTATGCTAGGTGGCATTGGGTGGCCTTGTAAATGTGGGCTGGCACACTGCACCATCAAAGCATAAAAAAAGATTATGCTCTGGTGTTGCAGCGTGCTGCTAGGGCCTCATGAATGAAGCCCTTATTGTCCAGTCTGGACTGTTGTGCTGTTCAGGACAGGAGTGGCTGAATGGCTGCATTTTGACACAGACCTACCATATCTTTGTAATGTGGTTAGAAAAAAATAACCTTTTGTCAGAGTGGTTATAGATTGTTGTATAGCATGAATATCAGGATGATCTCTTCTTCACAGAAGTTGGCACAAGTCAGGTGTTACTGCAGAAATTTGTGTCTGATATATTCCATCTCTTGGCAATGCAATATGTACGGGAGAAGGTATGAGGGCAAGCTCCTGTACTTGCACATATGAACAAGTTACTTACTTTCGGTAATGTGTTATCTGGTAGAGAATCTATCTAGCTGCAGATTCCTTACCTTAGAATTTCCTGGCGTTAGCTTGGAATCTGGAACTTTTGCAGAGCAATACCCTTACGCGTGCCGTCGGGTGGCGTCGTTCGGATCTGCTTGTGATGTTACGATCGCCTATAAAGGCACCATCCAGGCGCACGTACGCCAGTTCCTTTTCCACGAACGTCCACACCAGAAGCGCATGGAAAGAACCAACAGTTTGTGCAAAAACTAGGGCCCTGAAAGGGACAATCACTCACCCTATTAGACATGTCCACAGAGCGGGAAGGCATGGGTGGGTGTAAGGGATCTGCAGGTATATAGATGCTTTACCAGATAATGCGTTACTGAAGGTAAGTAACTTGTTCATATGATAGAGACTTCTAGCTGCAGATTCCTTACCTTAGAATAGATACCAAAGCCATAACCTCCTGACGGTGGGCTGCGGACAGATCTTCTTCACACTAAAAAGTCCTGCAGGACCGAATGGACAAAGTGTCCGTCTCTACGGACCTGATTGTCCATGCAGTAATGTTTGGCAAATGTGTCCAATGATGCCCACGTTGCTGCCTAACAGATATCCAGGACTGGAACACCTCATGCTAGAACAGTGGTAGCAGCATTGCCCCTGGTGGAATGAGCCATCAAGCCCTCAGGAGGCTGCTTCTTGGCCAGCGCAAAATGGTTTGTTTCTGCACTGCCCAACCCTTCTTTGCTCCCACTTAACCCACAAAGAGTTGGTCATCCACCCGGAACTCTGTTGCACGGTCAAGGTATAACAACAATGCTCTTTTTGGGTCCAGTCGGAGGAGTCGCTCCTCTTCTTTAGAGGGATGTGGTGGAGGAAAGAAGGTGGGCAGGGTGATGTTTTGACCCAGGTGAAATGGGGTCACCACCTTGGGGAGAAAAGAGGCACGAGTACTGAGTACCAACTTGCCTGGGAACATGGTGAGATATGGCGGTTTGGATGAGAGAGCCTGTTTCTCACTCACCCTCCTGGCAAATGTTATTGCCACGAACAAGGCTGTCTTGATGGTGAGCAGCCAGAGGGAGCAGTTATGTAATGGCTCAAAGGGAGTACACATGAGAAACGTGAGTACTAGATTTAAGTCCCACAGAGGCAGAACAAAGGGTGCAGGGGGAAAAATATGTACAAGCACTTTGAGAAATCTATGTATAATAGAAGACTTGAATAATGAAGGCTGATCAGGCAGCTGAAGAAACGCTGAGAGAGCGGATAGATAGCCTTTGAGAGTGACCAAAGCAATAGATCTTTTTGTACAATAATATACAAAGCATTTCCAACGGCAGGCGTACACCGTCTTAGTGGAGTGATGCCTGGCTGCCAGAATAACTTTACAGACTTCGGGAGGAAGGTCGAAGGCTGTCAACTGTCGCTGCTCAATCTCCACACATGAAGGCACAGAGTTGACAGGTTCAGGTGGAGAACCTTCTCCTGCTGCTGGAACAGAAGATCTTCCCTAAGAGGGCAGTCTGATCGGAGGATCAATGCTCATTTACAGGAGCTCGGGATACCAGACTCTCTATGCCCAGTCCAGAGCCACGAGGACTACTTGGGCCCGGTCGTGCTTGATCTTCTTAAGAACTCTGGGTAGAAGTGGTATGGGCGGAGATCCTTACAGGAGGCCTGAACTCCACTCACGACGGAAAACGTCACTGGGCGAGTGCCGCATTGAAAACTCCAGCGGGCAATACTGCTGACACTGCATGTTCTCTGCAGAGGCGAAAAGATCTAACCAAGGATCTCCCCACTGCTGAAAGAGTCCTTGTGCCATCTCCGGATGGAGACACCACTCATGATCCGCTAGGTATCGATGACTGAGTTGGTCGGCCCTGGTGTTCAGAGAACCTGCTAGGTGTTGAACCAGCAGGGTTATGTCCTGCTGTTCCAGCCATGTCCAGAGACGCAGGGCCTCTTGACAAAGGGTCGACGACCCCACACCCCCTGCTTGTTGCAGTACCACATTGTGGTAGTGTCGTCCGTGAACACCTGCACCATCTTCCTTTTTACAACAGGAAGAAATGCCTTCAATCGCCCAGAGGTCCAGTAAGTTGATTTGGAGTCCGATTTTCACCGGAGAACAGAGCCCTCTGATCTCTACCTCTCCCAGATGGCCACCCCATCCCAGAAGTGACGCATCCATCACTACTGTGAGATCTGCTTGAGGAAGGGAGACGACTCTGCCTCTGACCCAATCACAGTTCACTAACCACCACTGCAGATCTTTTGCAGTTCCCTCTGAGATCTGAACTGTGTCAGTGAGACCACTGATGCTTTGCCCATTGGTACTTCAGGTCCCACTGCAGAGCCCTCATATGCCATCTAGCATATTTGACTAACAGGATGCAGGAGGCCATGAGACCCAACAGCCTCAGAGTCTGTCTCACTGAAATCCAGGATAGAGGCATAAACATCGGTATCATAACCTGAATATTCTGGACTCACTGCTCAGGCGGATAAGCCTGAAACTGCAGTGTCCAGAACAGCTCTGATCAAAGGGAGCTTCTTAGAGGGAGTCAGGTGTCACTTTGGCACATTTATAGTGAACCCCAGTGAATGCAGGAGGTTCGTAGTAGTCTAAAGGTGGGTGAAAACAGCCTGGGGAGAAGGAGCCTTCAAAAGCCAGTCATCAAGGTAGGGGAAGACTGAAACACCTAACCTGCGCTAATAAGCTGTTACCACCTCCATCACTTTGGTGAACACACGAGGGGCACTGGTGAGACCGAAGGGGAGCAAGGTAAACTGAAAGTGCTTGTGGCCCACCTTGAACCGCAAGTAACGCCTGTGAGCAGGCAGGATGGGGATGTGAAAATACACATCATGCAAGTCCAGCGCTACCGTCCAGTTTCTTTGATCTAGGGCAGACAAGACCTGAACAAGAGTAAGCATCTTGAATTTCTCCTTTATAAGGAAGAGACTGACGTCCTGCAAATCTAGAATAGGGTGAAGACCCTTGTTCTTTTTGGGTATCAGAAAGGAGTGGGAATTAGAACCACTGCCTACTTCTGACATCTGAACCCTTTCTATGGCTCCCTTGTCCAAAAGAGCTGCAACTTCCTCGTGGAGCAAAACTAAGTGATCCGCCATCAGCTGTTCTTTCAATGGAGGCATAGGGGGGGGAAAGACTAGAAGGGGAGGGAATAGCCCTTCTGTATGATCTGCAAAACCCATTTGTCCAATGCTATGGACCGCCAGTGAGGGAGATGAAATTGAATCTTGGCTCCAGCTGGAAGCATGTGGTCTTGCAGAATCACACTAGGAGGACTTCCCCACACAGGATGCTGACCTGATGGAGGACGGTGGCTGGTCTGTGGACGGCGTGGTACCCTGCCCCTTCCGAAGCCTCAAAAGGGGGAAAGACAGACTACTGGTGAGGGGTCACTGAGAGGCCCAAGAACCTGGCCGTAGCCTGAGAATCCCTGAAGAGCTCCAGGAGTTGAGTCTGTCTTTTGACCAAATAGGCAGGACCCATCAAAGGCATATAAGGTTTGCCTGGACATTCACCGAAAAGCCAGATGTAGGAAGCCAGGCATGGTGACAAAGGGCCACCAATGTGAATTTGCTCTACCCAGCGAGTCAGTCGTGGCCAAACCACACTTAATAGTAAACTTGGCTGCACCTCTCCCATCTCTGACTGCTTGTGAGAGAGTGTCTTGCACGCCCTCCGGGACCTGAGGGAGCACCTGCACCACCATATCCCATAAAGTATGGGAAGAACGGCCCAAAAAGCATGAGTTGTTTACTGACCTCAATGCCAGGCTAGAGAAAAAAAACATTTTCTTCCCAAGTTGGTAGAGCCTCTTGGATTCCCTAGTGGAAGTGTGGAAGGGAAGGCGCCATCGGAAGTGGAGGCTTGGACCACCAAGCTCTCTGAGGTGGGGTGTTGTCTGAGGAAGCTAGGATCATTTGGAGCTGGGAAATGGTGGCGGCCAATTGTCCTATTTACAGGAGCCCCTGTGCTGGGTTTGGACCACGTCCCCAGCAGGACATCAGTGAGGGCTTCATTGAAGGATAACATTGGTTCCGATGTGGAAACCCCTGGCTGAAGGATCGCAGTCAGGAGGTTAGTCCTGACTGGCACCGTAGGCAGATCTAGGTCCAAGCCCTCAGCTTCCCTATGCACCACCCTAGCATACAATGCTCCCTCCTCCGTGGCCACAGTAGGTGAGAGCATGCCAGTATATGGAGAGGTGGCCAGTCCACTGGCTTCCCCTAACTCCTCATACCAGTCCATTTAATCCAACCCATACTCAAGAGGCTCCTGAGACCCCTCCCATTCCTCATCAATGCCTGGTTGATAATAATAAGAGTCAGGCAATGATCTGGCCCCTGTTAGTGCCGTTGGTACCGGAATCGGCGTTCCGCAATGCCGTTCCGGCTCTGGATCATCAGGTATCAGAATGGGGCTCACACAACCAGTGGGTGCCGGTGGCACGGGGAGCGTTTACATCGGGAACGATGCTGGAGGCCGACTGTGTGGACTCTCCGTCGTTCCGGATCTGATATCAGATCGGAGAGACCCCATCGGTGCTCAAGCCACCAGCGTGGAACCTGATGGGGTCTCTGCTGACCCCGTGGGGCCTGAAGGCACGCCAGCAGGACCAGCCCCCTCGAATACGAGACGCATGACCTTGTAAAACTCTTTGAGCTGAGCGGGGGTCGCTCCGGCTCCCGGAAAGGGGGGGGAGGCTCGAAGTTAGCCCTGGGATCAGCTCTGCGGAACTGTGCCTGGAACATCAGCGTTCCCAACTCACCTCGTCAGACGATGGGCAAGGTGAAGTCTAAGTCCACTTTGATTTCTTCTTCTTGTGCCTCTCCCAGAGTGCCCGGAGGACCTTGAGTGAGATGAAGAGGACTTGGGGGCTCCCGCAGCAGTCCGCCAACTTTCAACTCGACCGGGACATCTGAGGAGTCGTGGCAGCCGACAATGACTGCCGGGCTGCCATTAGCTTCAGGGACTGCTCCTTCAAAGCTTTTGGAGCCATGGCATGGCCGTCGGAAAACATCTTGGAGTTATGGTCCCGGTCCAAACACCAGAGACATACCTTATGGGGGTCCATCACCAACATGGCACCATGGCAGGCGCAACACAGCTTGAACCCAGTCTTCCTAGATGTCATTCTCACACAGACTTGAAAAAATCTTGGACAAAAGGGTCAAAATAGTCCTGTCAAAAAAGACAGAGAGGGCAGCTCCATTCTGGATCTGTGCTAACCAGCGTGGAAGGAAAAGAACTGATGTACGCATGCCTTGGTGGCACCTTCATAGGTGACCGTGACATCACAAATGGCTCCCACGATGCTGAGCTGATCTGAAAGACGCCACCCAACGGCACGCGCAAGGGTGCTGCTCTGCAAAACTTCTGGATTCTAAGCTGACACCAGGAAATTCAAAGGTAAGGAATCTGCAGCTAGAAGTCTTTATCAGATAGTTGCCTTTTTAAAATCAGCTCCCTGTCACAAAGCTCAAACTGGTTCATCTGAGCTTGACTGAACATACTGTGTTCTCCAGAATCTAACAGTTCAGTGATATACAGCTGCTGTCCACCTACTCCAGAGATAAACTCTTTTCAATGTCCCAGGTTCTGTGCTATATTCTTTTTGATGAGGCAGCCATCTGCAGCACCAATGTAGATTAATTAATAGCTCTAATGGGCGCTCCAACTTGGTACATTAATCTCTGGCCAATCTGATGAATGGGGAAACAGCTTTTTCAGTCAGCAGATTTTTCTAGCAGATGTCTAAGTTCCCATATGAGCATCTACCCCCTTTTAAGAGCACAAACAAAAGCAATATTTATAAATTGGATATATACCAAAGCGAAAATGGAGTCTTTCTCTACAATTGCATTTCTGGTCAATTATAGTAATTTTAGGGCTTTTTTCCTGAAGCGGTGTTACACAATGGCAAATATGATTTCAAAGACTCCATAGTTCAGTCTCATATTGCGTCTGGGCCTTCAAGTGAAAAATTTCACCTAAAAACAGGATTAATTGGGTACCATATCAGCGATTAGAGACTCCATATTTCAGTCCCATTTAGCATTGGGCCTTTATGTGAAAGATTTGGTCTAAAAACAGGATTATTTGGGCACCATAGCAGAGTGAAGTGTGGGTATCCAGGGTTGCTGAGAAGTGCATCCTGAGATGCATAACAGTTTCTGATTTCTGAAACAGGGCATTCTCTACAAAGAAATGCTTTTGCTTGCTATCATTGTGGATTGTCTTACCTTGTCTGTCGTTTTCATTTGCCTTGGATTAGGCTAGGACCACATCCATGAGTTTTTATAGGACAACTGATGTTTTGGCTAACACCACTGAGTAATCTACATTAGGTAACAACAGGATTATAATACCGTATAAACTTGGTGCATCATACATCAGTTATCGGAGAACTTCCCAAAGATCCTTGATGTCCAGACCGGAAAGTGCCAGAAGATATCGCTGTTTCACTAAAGAGTTTTTGGTGAATATGTTTATTATTGACCATGGATGTCACACTTTACTTGAGTTGTTGGACAGCTTTTATGCCTTTTATAATTCAACTGTTGTGTTTACCAGGTGATGTTCTATGTCTTTCCTCTTAAGTTTCTTTAATAGATTTCTGGTTACAGGATCAAAAGCTGTAATAAAAACAAAAAATGCTGTAGAGTGGCACCTATTTAGCCAAGAACATGTTCACCAGCTATTGTTAAGGGGGAAGATTTGGTTGAGTATACAGCTCTGAAACCAACCTGCGCCGGAAATAATGTCATTAGATTCCAGACAATTGTGTAAGCTTACCAACACATTTTGTGAACATTTCCTTCTTCGTTTCGGTCACACCGCTATGTCTGTAGTTTTGGGGTTTCTGACCTCTTTCTTATAAATCAAAGTTAGTGTACTATATCTCCAGGATTTGAGTCGTGTGAGTGTTCTTACTGCCAGTTGGAATACTCATACTAGAATGAGAATGCCAATTCTTAAAGCTTTTGGGACAGATTTAAGAAAATCATTGAATTGAATCACTGCATTGAATACAGCGCCACTTTTCTTGCACTCCTTAGTACCCCCCCTAACGCCACCATGTGTGTACCATATTTAAGATACAACACACCATGGCGGTAGTTAGGGAACTAGCGTCAAAATGTTTGACGCTAGTTTGGCGCTTTGCAGGATTAGCATCAAAAATGTTGACGCTAATCCTGGAAAGCACATTGAGGCCCATTATAAATAATGGTGTGCCTCCTTTTAATGCCTGCTCTCTACAGGTGTTAAAAATGCTGCAAAAGTGGCACAAATAAATCTTTTAGATTTAACAGGGGAAGGCCCACTTGCATACATTAAGCCTGGTGCAGGCATAATGCGGCGCAAGGGGTTCCAAAGTTGCGCAATGCATGCATTGGGCCACTTTGTAAATCTGGCGTGGCAATTTTTGAAACCTAACGGCACGTTACTGTAAAAAAAATGACACCAATGTGGCGCTAGAACTTGTTCGTGATTTTATTATGGACAAGGTGGCTAGAATTATGCATTAACTTTTTAGTAACCACCTCTAAGCAAATATTTCAAAGTCCCAAGAAAAGAACACTGTATGACATAAACCAAACAGAATAATTCAGTCCATATACCACAAAAACATTCCAGCTTCTTCCTCTTTTGGTACTGCTCTCAGTTGAAGTATTCTGAGTTTCCTTAAATCTCCTGATAAAAAAAATACCTCATTTGTGTGGGTAGGCCTAGTGCCCGCGACAGGAAATGGCACAAAACGTAACATGGAGACAGCAGATTTTTCCACAAAAAACTGACACTTTTTTCCAATGTGCCTAGCTGTGGATTTTGGACTCTAGCTCAGCCGGCACCTAGGGAAACCTAGCAAACCTGTACATTTTTTTAAACTATACCCCTAGGGAATCCAGTATGGGGTGGCTTGTGTAACTCTCACCAGGTTTTGTTACCCAGAATCCCTTGCAAACCTCAAAATGTGTCTAAAAACACATTTTCCTCACATTGCTTTGATGGAAAGTTCTGGAAACTGTGGGGGGCCACAAACTTCCTTCCACCCCGCATTCCCCCAAGTCTCCCGATAAAAATGGTACCTCACTTGCCTGGGCAGACATAGGGGTCATTCCGACCCCGGCGGGCGGCGGGCGCTGCCCGCCGGCGGAAACCGCCCAAACACCGCCCCGCGGTCAGATGACCGCGGGGGGCATTCCGACTTTTCCGCTGGGCCGGCGGGCGATCTGCAAAAGATCACCCGCCGGCCCAGCGGGAAAGCCCCAGCAAAGATGAAGCCGGCTCCGAATGGAGCCGGCGGATTTGCTGAGGTGCGACGGGTGCAGTGGCACCCGTCGCGATTTTCAGTGTCTGCCAAGCAGACACTGAAAATTTTGCTGGGGCCCTGTTAGGGGGCCCCTGCACTGCCCATGCCAGTGGCATAGGCAGTGCAGGGGCCCCCACGACACCCGTTCCCGCCAGCCTCTTCCTGGCGGTGTAAACTGCCAGGAACAGGCTGGCGGGAAGGGGGTCGGAATTGCCGCCATGGAGGATTCCTTTGGCCAGGGGAAAACCGGCGGGAAACCGGCGGTTTCCCTTTTCTGACCGCGGCTTTACCGCCGCGGTCAGAATTGGCCAGGAAGCACCGCCAGCCTGTTGGCGGTGCTTCCGTGGTCGTTAGCCCTGGCGGTCAATGACCGCCAGGGTCAGAATGACCCCCATAGTGCCTGTGACAGGGAACGGGCCAAAATACAACATGCAGCATATTTTTCTAAAACTGACCCTCTTTTTCCGATGTGGGTAGCCCTAGGTTTTGAACCCTACCTCAGCTGGCACCATGGGAAACCTAGCCAACCTAAACATTTTTGAAAACTAGACACCAAGGGGAATCCAGGAAGGTGTGACATGCTTGAATCCCAGTAAGTTTCCTTTCCCACAATGGCCTGCAAACCTCAAACGTTTCCTGAGATCACCCATTTTCATTACATTTCTGTCATGCAAATGTCCGGAGTCTGCAGGAATCCACAAAATTCCTACATCCCACCATTGCCCCACCTGTGCCAATAAAAACGCTGCCCCACCTCTGTGGCCGGGCCTAGTGCCACAACAGGAACGGATCAAACCAAGGACAACGGGAGCGATTGCATGGAGACACCTATTGGCCTCGGTTGGTTCCGTTCTGCCCAGCCACACAAGCAAGCTCCCTCAAAGTAATTTCCTTCTTCTCTCCCAAATGATATAGCTCTCTCTTTATTAACTTTATTTTCCTGTCCGGCAACATAAGTTGAACCCTCACAGTATCCACCATAAATCCTCAAAACTTCATTGTCTGTGAAGGGATTAAAAAACAAGTTCTCCTGATTGACAATGAAACCTAAACTTTCTAAAAGATATTTCATCAAAAGCAATTACTTCTATAAAATGCCCTTCTGTCTATTCAAAATCACACTCTTGTCCAAATATATTATCACTCACATCTTCCTCCCGCAAATCATCTACTACGGGTTTTAGAACCTTTGTAAAACACCTTGGAGCTGAAGGCAGCCCAAATGGAAGAAACTGGAATTGGTTCAAGTGACCTTCCCATCTGAATAGAATAAACTTTGACTCTCCTTGTCTATTTGAACTGAAAAATAAGCATCCTTCAGATCTAATTTTCCCATCCAATATAACTCCTGAATAATATCCTTTAACATATGTATCGCTTCCATCCTGAAGAGGTGATAGGATACAAAATGATTCAAAGACCTTAGATTTATCAATGATCTTCGTCCTTGTCCTTCTTTTCTAGTAGAAGCAATCTCCTTTGATACTTGTGAAGTTGAGGACAAAAGGAAACAAATTAGATTACTTGTGCAGAAGTGAGCAGTAAGCTTTATTCAATACACCCCAGCCAGCTGTGGCCTATCTTCAACTGTCACTTGCTGCGTCCCCCCAACAATATCGAATCACCATCTCTAATGTTGGTGCATGCTACATGGGAACAATCACGCACATTCGTGAGGGCATCACACTTCTCCCTCCCTAATAATATTTCAACACAAATGGTCATAATTAACAAAATATTACAGATATATAAAATTGCTCCAACAAATCCTAAAATCATACACTATAATTTTTTTCCCAATATCTCAACAATATCTTCCTGAATGCATGAATTACTAGTTGACAACATAATCTTGAAGATAAGTTGGAGTTCTGCGCCTCCTGTAACTCATTCTTCTGTCAACCTAATCTGTTATTCTGATTTGGAAAAAGAATCCCATTGTGCTCTGAAAAGATTTCCTGTGACTCCTTAACATTTACTGCTCTATTCAAACTCAAAACTCTACCATCATCTTTTTTGATGACATTCTTAAACAATTTGACTATCTTCCTCTCGTGTGTGAATTTTGACCACTGAGCACACTATACAGGCACTCTTACCTTCACAATGTCACCAACTTGAATAAAGTTATCTTTTACTTTTTTGCATTTATCAAAATACTCTTCATTTCTACTGTGCCACAGGTTCTTTTTCACACCAACTACTAGGTCCATTGAAGTCTACTCCATTATCCAACATCACTCAAATTCTGCATAACTTTGTGCTTGAAGCATAACCCTTAAACAACTCAAAAGGTGACTTTCCTGTGGAGTAGTGTGAAATCAGTTTAGACTGTTCATTTTGACAGACTTCTGCTTTCATTCAGCATTTTATTAAGCCTTTCTACAGCTCTATTTGTCTAAGGGTGGTATACTGAACTTCTCTTGAGTTCACTCCACATTCAGCAAGAAAATTATCAAACTCATTTGAGCAGAATTAAAAAACATTATCAGTCAACAGTGTCTTGGGGTAGCTTTCTCTTTTAAACACTCCAATCAAAAACGTTATTATACTTGCTGAAGAAATATCTCAGACATAGCTAACTTCTACCCACAGAGAATAAAGAGTGAGCAGAAAAATCAAGTACAGGAATAGATGTTCTCCCCAAAGTGGGCCAACAATAACAACCGCTACCTCCTCCCATGGATGTTGCAACACTTTTCTGCATTCCATAGAAAATTGTCTCATAAGGAGGCTTCTATCACTGTTACAACATTCTACACAATCTTGCACACATCTTTCAACCTCAATATCTAATCCAGGCCACCAAAAGTAGGAACGTAGCCTTTCTTTGTTCCTAACAATGCCCATGTGTCCCTTGTGTGCTAGAGGTATAAGTTTACTCATTAATCCGGCAGGTAGGATAAGCCTTATACCTCTGAGAATACTTTTGTCAATCGCTAATTCTTCCCTTAACATTGACCAAGGTTTACCAAGGAAATGGGGTCTGTTCATCTTAATGACATCTGAAATCTCAATCAATCTGTGATCTTTCTCCAACTCAGACAATGATTCTTCTTCAGAATTAGCATCTGAGATAACTTCACACACACTGAAAGACTCCTCAAACAACTCATCTTCTACTTCACCAGATTCCTCACTGTTGTTTTTTACTAGACAGAAGGGAAATCTATGAATATTTGTTTTTACCTGGTATGTACTCTACTGCAAAGCTGAAATCTTGCAAAGCAATAATCCACCTTTTTATCCTGGCAGAGATTGCATCTAGTCCTTTTCTCATCAATACTTCCTTCAATGGTTTGTGATCAGACCTAACCTTGAAGTAAGTATCAAACACAACATTTCTGTCAACATCAGGGCAGTGCGCGCTCTACGGGCAACTAGAATGCAAAAACCCAGCACTTTCAAGATAACGTCATTTATGCATTGTGCTGATATGCTGTTATTTAACCTTTTGCATTGCAGAGATTAATCCTGAAGACTTATGTTCAAGGTGCTTATAAATACTGTTCATTTGCAATGTATTGCTGCAGGCTTTCAGAGTGTGTCAAGGTGTGGTCCCTTTCCAGGGCCTTCTAGAAGCTTTCTCTGCAGCATGCCTGGGTGTGGTTTGTGGGCTGGGCTAAGACTCTATATAAGGGAGCCAGCCCAGCTCCATGTGCTCACTATTCAGAGGTCCCGGTGCAGACCAGCAGCAACTTCCTGAGCTCCTGTTCCGGAGGCCTACTTTGATCTTCCAGGCCTTGCCCTTTCACTTTGTTGGTGATTCTTGATCAGGGCGATAAGAAGGAGGTCGGGCTGGGCCCCCGATCCCGTTCTCGAAAGCTTTCGAGTTCTTGGGCCTAATTTGCATGATAAAACAGTTTTGCTCTTGGGCGTGTGAATGTGCGTTTGGTGTTTCATGGCATTTACATGCTGACACTCGAATCGGCAAGACGCGTGATTCTTTGTTCGTGTACAATTCTTGATATTCATTGTGCGCTACCATTTCATGGCATTTACAAGGTAGCATTCGAATCGGCAAGATGCACGATTCATTTCTTGTGATTAATTCATGTTATTCATGGTGTGCTACCATTTCATGGCATTCACATGGTGGCATTCGAATCGGCAAGACGCGCAATTAATTTCTTGTGCTTCATTCATGTTATTCATTGTGAGCTACCATTTCAAGGCATTCACATGGTGGCATTCGAATTGGAAAGACACGCGATTCATTCCTTGTGGTTAATTCATGAATATTCAGTGTGTGCTACCATTTCATGGCAGTCGCAAGGTAGCATTCGAATCGGAAAAACCTGCGATTCATTTATTGGGCTTAACTCATGATGTTCATTGTGCGCTAACATTTCATGGCATTTACTTGGTGGCCTTCGAATCGGCAAGACGCGCAATTAATTTCTTGTGCCTAACTCATGGTATTCATTGAGCGCAACCATTTCATGACATTTACAAACTCTTGTGGAAATCCGCAATGTGCGCAATTCATGTTCCTGCATTTTATGAACTAAAGTGCTAGAATTCTAGATGTTATATTGTATGTGCATAATAAGTCCCTTTGGTACAATTCCCATGGTGTTATAGAATCCATTCAGATTATTTTCTTGTCCTCATGCAAAAGAATATGCTTGAATTTGAAAACGTAATTCTAGAAAGTTCTGATGTTTTTTAATCCATGTGTAACATTTCATTGAGAGGTTCATTGGAAAGTTGTATTAATCCTTCTTGATTCCTTCACAGGTATTCAGACATTGGCCTAGTTATTTAGTCCATGTTTAAGTTATCCATGTTTCCAGTAGGCCAATGCTTAGAATCATAGTCTAGTAATGATTAATATGATATAATCTTGATATTGTGTGTTTTAACCTTTTTGCTTTCTACAGGTCTCCTTCCCAGCTGTTCCCTACCTAATCCCCTTTTCCCCAATTGGACTCTCTTAGACTCTGTGATATCAGAGTATTGGAGCTGTCTTGTGGTGGACGTGTTGGGAACGTGCGCAGACCCTGAGGATCTGGTGATTCTGACAATTTCTGAACTTGTGCAAGACCCAGTATATTCAAATAACATCTCGTTTGATAACTGAATAATTTCTTTCTGCTTCTTTCAAAATTCTGAAGGTACACGCAATGAACTCTTCCACACTTTTCCTTTTTATGGATTAACACATCTCCTAGACCTTTTAGGCTCACATCCATTTCTATGACTGTCTCATCACCTGGAACAAAAGCTTTTAAACACGGAGCCTTTTCCAAAATGTTTTTTACCTCCTCAAATTCCCTCTTACACAAGTTAATCTGCACAAACTCGGCCTTCTTACTTAAAAGTGATCTTAAATTAACCGGTTTCTTTGCATAATTCAGGACAAATCTGTTGTAATATTCCATCATACCTAACCATGAAACTAATTCTCCTTATTTTTTGGCTCCACCAGTTTCATTATTGTCTCCACCAGTTCTCTTTTTGGCAAAATCCCCTTACCTGTAATAAGATGACCTAGATAGTCTGCTTCATGCACACAAAGCTTACACTTTTTTTCTTTAAGCGACAGACCCAATTTCATTAGTCTTTCTAACACTAATCGTACTCTCTCATGTTCTTGTTTATTTTTACCAAGTATTAGTAAGTCATCTTGATAGCACCTGACCCCTTGAATACCCTTCAATACATCTGTCATCGCCTTTTGGAAAACTGATGCCGCTGATATGAGGCCAAATGGCAACCTTTTAAATTTGAAGGCACCCTTCGGTGTTATGAATCCAGTAAGATCTTGACAGACAAGTCCAATTCAACTTGATGGTAAGCTAAAGTCATGTTGAGTGTGGTGAATACATTTGTCCCTGCCAAGGTTGTCACTAACTCCTCATATTAGGAAGGGACATTTATCAACCACAACCTCATGATTGAGAGCCCTCAAATCGAGACAAAGACGGATATCTCGATTCTGTTTTCTTGCCACAACTATGGGTACCAGCCACTCAGTGGCTTTAACAGGTTCTATCATCCCATATCAATCAGTTTCTGCATTTCATTTCCTACACTCTCTTACTTACTTAAAGGAACGTGCTGTAATTTAGCTACAACTAGTAACGCATTTATTTTAGCCTTTTTGTGGTACTTATATTGTTTTAAGCATCCTAATTTTCCTTGAAACTGTTGCGGAAACATTTTCACATCGTTTGTGGCAAGCTGGCGAATTTCCTGAACAATTACTTGCGGGTCAAAATTGGGATCCAATTTGACGCCCAATAATTTCTGATGGGCCATCCAATCAGACTGTTCCCCTTCAGAGATACATAGACTTCCCCTTCATCTATGACCCCCAAATTCCATATTAGCTGTAAAACAACCTAACATTTCAATGGGTACACCACCGTAACCATGTGGACAAATATCTACCTTACCAAGCTGTACTTGATTACCAAGACTCATCAAAAACCTTTTTTGAAATAATGGTTAAGTGACAGTAGGAATTAAATTTCATAAGCAATCATACAGCATTGATATTCACAAGAGCCGAAGGATGTTCATGCTTTGAGGTCCCATATTTGACATTCAATACAGATGTTTCATTCACTTGAAACACAAGGTCTTGCACAACTTCATGTACTACGTTTCCCTTGCTGTTCTTTCCTTCTTTGCTCTTACAACACTTTCCAAAGTGCCCTGTCTTTCCACATTAATGTCATATGACATGTATAGCAGGGCAGACACTGTCATTGGCTTTATCTCCTCGCTTGCCACATCTAAAACATTCTCCTTTGAACTTAAATGTATCACTCTTTTTATCATTACTGCTTTCTTTGATCACACAGACTCATCTGATTTTGTACCTATTCACTCTTTTTTCGAATTGCTTGGTTCCTTTACACATTTTATCATATGTTCAACTCTCTTAGTTATGAGTATGACTTCATCTAGGGGTGGCTCGTCCTTTAGCCACAACTCCTCCCTGATCTGATCACTGCTACATTTTAACACCAACTGATCCCTGATTCTCTTATCAGTTGCTCTACAAATTTGCACATTGCTGCTAGTTTCCTTAGGCTAGTAACAATCTTCTATTGTTTCTGCACTGCCTTGTTACCTCGAACCAAAATGGTATCTCTCCATTACTGTGCTCACTCGGTGTTGATCTAGTTTCTCTATGCACATCTCACACTCACTTTAATTTCTCTCTTCTTCAGCACTCAAATAGGGGCGTGTCTCCAACACCTCCTGACCTTCTCCCCCTAGATAGTGCAATAACAAGGCGTATTTTCTCTCTGCCCTAAGGTTTGTTCTACATACTCTCGCATAATTTGCAAAGATTTTTTTTCCATTTGCTCTATCTTGTGGGTGGATTTCCTGGGCTACTAAGGAAGAATTGAGGAGGTGTAACATTGTAAGGAAATGCCTCCTTTTCATGGTTACCCCCTGACTTTTTGCCTTTGCTGATGACAAGGTATGATCTGAAAGTGTGCTGAGGCCTGCTAACCAGCCCCCGGCACCAGTGTTCTTTCCCTAAATGTGTACCTTTGTTTCCACAATTGGCACACCCTGGCATCCAGGTAAGTCCCTTGTAACTGGTACGCCTGGTACCAAAGGCCCTGATGCCAGGGGAGGTCTCTAAGGGCCGCAGCATGTCTTATGCCACCCTGGGGACCCCTCACTCAGCACAGGCACACTGCTTGTCAGCTTGTGTGTGCTGGTGGGGAGAAAATGACTAAGTCGACATGGCACTCCCCTCAGGGTGCCATGCCAACCTCACACTGCCTATGGCATAGATAGGTGACCCCTCTAGCAGGCCTTACAGCCCTAAGGCAGGGTGCACTATACCATAGGTGAGGGCATAGGTGCATGAGCACTATGCCCCTACAGTATCTAAGCAAAACCTTAGACATTGTAAGTGCAGGGTAGCCATAAGAGTATATGGTCTGGGAGTCTGTCATACACGAACTCCACAGCACCATAATGGCTGCACTGAAAATTGGGAAGTTTGGTATCAAAATTCTCAGCATAATAAATGCACACTGATGCATTTATCGGGGTTATTGTGAAATACACCCCAGAGGGCATCTTAGAGATGCCCCCTGAAAACATACCCGACTTCCAGTGTGGGCTGACTAGTTTTACCAGCCTGCCACACACCAGACATGTTGCTGGCCACATGGGGAGAGAGCCTTTGTCACTCTGTGGCTAGTAACAAAGCCTGTACTGGGTGGAGGTGCTTCTCACCTCCCCTGCAGGAACTGTAACACCTGGCGGTGAGCCTCAAAGGCTCACCCCCTTTGTTACAGCGCCACAGGGCACTCCAGCTAGTGGAGATGCCCGCCCCCTCCGGCCACGGCCCCACTTCTGGCGGCAAGGCCGGAGGAGATAATGAGAAAAACAAGGAGTCGTCACTGGCCAGTCAGGACAACCCCTATGGTGTCCTGAGCTGAGGTGACTCTGACTTTTAGAAATCCTCCATCTTGCAGATGGAGGATTCCCCCAATAGGATTAGGGATGTGCCCCCCCTCCACTCAGGGAGGAGGCACAAAGAGGGTGTAGCCACCCTCAGGGCTGGTAGCCATTGGCTACCAACCCCCCAGACCTAAACACACCCCTAAACTGAGTATTTAGGGGCTCCCAGAACCTAGCAAGATAGATTCCTGCAACCTGAAGACGAAGAAGGACTGCTGACCTGAAAGCCCTGCAGAGAAGACGGAGACACCAACTGCTTTGGCCCCAACCCTACCGGCCTGTCTCCCCACTTCAAGAAAAACTGCACCAGCGGCGCGTCCCCCAGGGTCCAATGACCTCTGAAGCCTCAGAGGACTACCCTGCATCTAAAAGGACCAAGAACTCCCGAGGACAGCGGCTCTGCTCTAAAGAAGAAACAACTTTGCAACAAAGAAACAACTTTTAAAGGACTGCACGTTTCCCGCCGGAAGCGTGAGACTTTCCACTCTGCACCCGGCGCCCCCGGCTCGACCTGCGGAGAAACAACACTACAGGGAGGACTCCCCGGCGACTGCGACCCTGTGAGTAGCCAGAGTTGACTCCCTGAGCCCCCCCAGCGACACCTGCAGAGGGAATCTAGAGGCTCCCCCTGACCGCGACCGCCTGCTTCTAAGAACCTACAAACTAAGCACACCCAGTATGAGTCATTTAAATAGTCAATTGAGTAATAATCCAATTAATGACATGAAGGCACACTCTTTCTTACTACCTAAGGTGAGGCTATCACCGAGTACTGAATATCAGGTATCCATGTCTGACTGTTTCCAAGGAAGTATTTTTGGATGCAATACAAAAAAATCTTTTAGTTCACCAGTGCATATATGTTTAAACGAGTCAGATAATGGTGTGCCTGTCACCATTGTGTAAATGTGTTCAGTGCAGACAAACTAAACAAATGTTAAATTTTGGTGTGCCTGTTACTGTATTTCAAGTGCTTTCAATGCAGGTCTAAAACTCCAGAAACTAAGGGTGTGAAAGCCATTATAACCTATTATCGTTTTCCCAATCATAAAAGATGGCCGTAATTCACAAGGTGTATAGACTGAACTTGTGTTCTGTTAGGGACACTGTTTTCCCTATGTGTCCTGAGCACCTAAAATGGCTGCCATTAAGTGCTGTGTGCACATTGTTCTTCTGTTCTTTATAGGCAATGGCTATTTTTACTCATTAAAATGATTGTAGAAGCACCCCAAGATGGCCGCCATTCTTTCTTTTGATAATGCCCCCTAGTTCTTTGTGCTTACACTGTATGTGCACTACCCATATTGAATGCACACCACTTACTTGATCCATCCTCACACCAGACACGCACTTTCAGGCCCCTCTTCAACCCACTGGGGGTGAAGGCATCAGTTAAGGCATAGGACACTGATCACCACTCATCAGTCAAATAGCAGCCATTGGGTGTCAACACCAGAGCAGTACGCGCTCTACTGGCGACAAAAATGCAAAAACCCAGCACTCTCAAAACAACGTAATTTATGCATCGTGCTGATATGTTGTGGTTTAACCTTTTGCATTGCAGAGTTCAATCCTGAAAACTTATTTTTAATATGCTTACAAATACTGTTCCTTTGCAATGTATTGCTGCAGGTTTTCAGAGTGTGTTAGGGTGTGGCCCCTTTCCAGGGCCTTCCAGAGACTTTCCCTGCAACATGCCTGGGCATGGTTCTGGGCTGGGCCAAGACTCTATAAAAGAGAGCCAGCCCAACTCCCAGTGCTCACTATTCAGAGGTCCCGGTGCAGAGCAGCAGCTTCTTCC
The DNA here is from genome assembly GCF_031143425.1 of Pleurodeles waltl. Lineage (NCBI taxonomy): Eukaryota > Metazoa > Chordata > Amphibia > Caudata > Salamandridae > Pleurodeles > Pleurodeles waltl. Next base: position 1,296,489,927 of record NC_090446.1, on the reverse strand, counting down.
TGAGCTCCTGTCCCGGCGGCCTATTTGGATCTTCCAGTCTTCTGCCCTCATCCTTCATTGGTGATCATTGTTCCAGGCGGTAAGACGTGGTTGGACTGTCCCGACACCGTTAATGAGCATTTTCATATTCTTGGTTTAATTCTTAAATGAGTAACAAATTACTCGTGCGCTACCATTTCTTAACATTTATATGGTAGTTTACACATAGGCAAGATGCGCAATTTATTTCATAAAGGTTTGACTTTGTTATTCATTGCGCGCTATCATTTCTTGACATTTACATGGTGGCTTAAGAATCGGCAAGACGCGCAATTCGTTTTATGGTGTTTAAACATTGTTGTCCATTGCGCGCTACTATTTCTTGACATTTACATGATGTTTTACGAATTGGCAAGACGCACAACTCGTTTCATGAGCATTTAACTTTATTGTTCATTGCGCGCTACAATTTCTTGACATTTACATGGTGGCTTCAGAATCGGCAAAAGAAGCGCAATTCGTTTCATTGCACTTTGATCTTGTTATTTATTGTGAGCTGTTATTCCTTGACATTTACATCGTGTTTTACGAATCGGCAAGACGCGCAATTCGATTAATGATGATTTGACTTTGATATTCATTGCGTGCTACCATTTCTTGGTATTTTACATGATAACACTCGAATTGGCAAGACGCACGATTCTCTTCTCAAGTTTAATTCATGTTGTTTATTGTATGCCACTATTCTAAGATATTTATTATGTAATACTCGAGTTGACAAGTTGTGTGATTTGTTTCCTGAATCCATATTGTGTTATTCATGGTGCACAATCCTTTTATGGTGTTTACTATATATCTGCAATATGCGCAATTTGTGTTGAAACATTTTAAGAGTACACAGAAGGCCAGAGTTTCTAGATGCAATATTGTATGGTCCTAGTACAGGGAGTGCAGAATTATTAGGCAAATGAGTATTTTGACCACATCATCCTCTTTATGCATGTTGTCTTACTCCAAGCTGTATAGGCTCGAAAGCCTACTACCAATTAAGCATATTAGGTGATGTGCATCTCTGTAATGAGAAGGGGTGTGGTCTAATGACATCAACACCCCATATCAGGTGTGCATAATTATTAGGCAACTTCCTTTCCTTTGGCAAAATGGGTCAAAAGAAGGACTTGACAGGCTCAGAAAAGTCAAAAATAGTGAGATATGTTGCAGAGGGATGCAGCACTCTTAAAATTGCAAAGCATCTGAAGCGTGATCATCGAACAATCAAGCGTTTCATTCAAAATAGTCAACAGGGTCGCAAGAAGCGTGTGGAAAAACCAAGGCGCAAAATAACTGCCCATGAACTGAGAAAAGTCAAGCGTGCAGCTGCCACAATGCCACTTGCCACCAGTTTGGCCATATTTCAGAGCTGCAACATCACTGGAGTGCCCAAAAGCACAAGGTGTGCAATACTCAGAGACATGGCCAAGGTAAGAAAGGCTGAAAGACGACCACCACTGAACAAGACACACAAGCTGAAACGTCAAGACTAGGCCAAGAAATATCTCAAGACTGATTTTTCTAAGGTTTTATGGACTGATGAAATGAGAGTGAGTCTTGATGGGCCAGATGGATGGGCCCGTGGCTGGATTGGTAAAGGGCAGAGAGCTCCAGTCCGACTCAGACGCCAGCAAGGTGGAGGTGGAGTACTGGTTTGGGCTGGTATCATCAAAGATGAGCTTGTGGGGCCTTTTCGGGTTGAGGATGGAGTCAAGCTCAACTCCCAGTCCTACTGCCAGTTCCTGGAAGACACCTTCTTCAAGCAGTGGTACAGGAAGAAGTCTGCATCCTTCAAGAAAAACATGATTTTCATGCAGGACAATGCTCCATCACACACGTCCAAGTACTCCACAGCGTGGCTGGCAAGAAAGGGTATAAAAGAAGGAAATCTAATGACATGGCCTCCTTGTTCACCTGATCTGAACCCCATTGAGAACCTGTGGTCCATCATCAAATGTGAGATTTACAAGGAGGGAAAACAGTACACCTCTCTGAACAGTGTCTGGGAGGCTGTGGTTGCTGCTGCACGCAATGTTGATGGTGAACAGATCAAAACACTGACAGAATCCATGGATGGCAGGCTTTTGAGTGTCCTTGCAAAGAAAGGTGGCTATATTGGTCACTGATTTGTTTTTGTTTTGTTTTTGAATGTCAGAAATGTATATTTGTGAATGTTGAGATGTTATATTGGTTTCACTGGTAATGATAAATAATTGAAATGGGTATATATTTTTTTTTGTTAAGTTGCCTAATAATTATGCACAGTGATAGTCACCTGCACACACAGATATCCCCCTAACATAGCTAAAACTAAAAACAAACTAAAAACTACTTCCAAAAATATTCAGTTTTGATATTAATGAGTTTTTTGGGTTCATTGAGAACATGGTTGTTGTTCAATAATAAAATTAATCCTCAAAAATACAACTTGCCTAATAATTCTGCACTCCCTGTATACATTCTCAAAACAGGATATATATGACTGGTTTAAAATTTAGTCAGAATGTTTTTTCTGATTCTCATGTAAAGGAAAGTACTTGAATAAGAAAGTTTTCATTTAATTCATCTTTATTCCCATACAGGTATCCGGCCATTTTGAAACTTAGTCATTTTAAACTTAACTCTTAGATTGTTCATCTTTTCAGAGTGACTAGGCTTAGAATCATAGTCTAGTATTGATTTCAGGAGATATAATTTTCATATTGTGTGTTCTAACCTTTTTCTTACTACAGGTCTCCTTCCCAGCTGTTCCCTTCCTAATCCCCTCTTGAACTCTCTCAGTCTCTGTGATTTATCTATCAGAGTCTTGGAGCTGTTCAGTGGTGGACGTGTTGGGAACGTGCACAGACCCCGAGGATCTGGTGACTCTGACATTGGGGTGTTTTTCCTGTCCATGGAAATCCTGTCCTTGTCGCTAATTGTGAAGTTGCAGTCGAAAGGAAATTACTTCGACAACCTGTGCAGAAGTAGCAGTAAGCTTAATTCTATACACCCTAGCCAGCCGCTAAGGTGTATTGAATAAACTGCCCCTCGCAGTGTCACCCCAACATTCTTGAATCCCCATTGCCCAACTCTAATGTTGATGTGTGCTGCATAAGAACAATCATGTGCATTAGTGAGGACATCACAATACTATTTTCCCCACTTGTGACTGAAAACCAACTCTCTTGGTTCCGACTCTTGAAATGGTACCTCTTCAGATTCTATTGCATAACCTCAACTGCTGCTAACACCCACAGATCCTGAGTTAGTGGCTTTCACTTCTGTGTAAAATGCCTTGACCTGCCTCCCACCTTTCCAAGGGTAGGACCAAAAATAATCCTCATACTCACCTTATGCCAATGTCTGGGGACCTCTTCCTCTTGAGGTTCTGCTTCAAACACCTCTGACTCTCTGGGACAAAAATCTCCCTATAGACTGATGGCCTCTTCTTTGATTATACTGGGCTTTATAGTATCTACGGCCAAATGTGCACCCCTCCTTCCAGCCCTACCATATAAATTGCTTCCTCCAAACACCATCCTCATTGAATTTTAAGCTTTATATAAACCTGTAAAAGTCAATACATACTTCCCAGTGGACTTGACCAACTCTAGCTAACAGACCTTTCGCCTCTTCAAAGGAATCTTGTTTTGGCTAAATCACTCAACTCAGGGCTGATGTGCATCAAAACAGCTATTTTGCAATTATACTGATATTTGCACTGTCCAGCAAGCATATACCTCTGTGGCTACAGTATCTTAGAAGCTCAATATCAATATTGCTTCTTTTTGAATGTCTCCTCTACTAGATCACAAATTCGCACCAATGGAACCAAAACATACAGCAACTTGTCCTCACATTGCATCAGAGCCCGGTGTTAACCTTTCCTAGAATCTCTTCCCATTTTAGAGAAATAAGTAATTAGTTCTGGGTCCAGATTTGGGGTAATCGTCTCTTTCTCCCCCCACAACCAGTCTTGAGCATTCAGCTCTCATAACATTCCTTTAGTCTCTCTCCAGTTGTATTCTTCAATGGCCACCAACCTTAACTTCTTATATTTTTTTACATCCTTAGGATCAAATAACATTTGGCTTAAAGTACAGCTTTCTTTTAAATTACTTTTATGTCATCCAAATTAATTTCCAGAATACGTTTCGGCATCCAGATTAAAGACATAGTTGTCCCATTCATGTTCTTTTCCTCCTGACTTGGCCGGAGTAAAAACCCAATCTTTGCAGGGGCCATCTGCCTCTCTTCTATGCCGCTTCGGGCTCCTCCCTTCTGGGAGACACTTTGGACTCCAAATCCAGAACCTCCTGGTATCTCTTCCACTGACAAATGTCTCTTTTTTCCTTTACACTTGCCTTTTGGAACTCTATTTAAAAAGTCCTCATCATCTGCTAAAGACCAAAATTCCTAATCTTCATTGATAATGGCCCTTCTTTCCTACCATTGTTTAAAACTGATTTCACTGTTTTCTTAACAGTCTGTTTTAATTCTTTCTAGACAATTTATCTAGCGGCCCCCTATATTTCACTCAGCATCCTTGACCATTCTATAGTCAACAGTGAATAATCAAATATTTTCTCCTTAAAACCTAAAAAACCTCATTATGGAGAGCAGCTCTACTCTCCATCTTTAAAACTTCCCTCAAATATAAACTTCCCCCCTAAAAAGCTCCTTATCATACTCAAATTCTGTCAGGGATGTTTGTTTTATAATCATATAGTACCTTTCCTCTAACTTCAGAGGACGAGTCATCAGCACAAGGCAATATTCCTCTAAAAATACCTGCGAAGTGGTGCGTACCCAAAACAAAGGTGGCTACCTGATGTTTTCAAATGGCTGAAGCCTGCAAGAGCAACTTTACCCTTACTGAAAAGTGTGAGCTTGAGAGCTTGACTTGCATCAATACTGAGGCTGAATTATTCTACAAAGACTTGCTATGCGGTTTGGTACAAAACAAAGACGGCCACCCGCTCTAAACAAACGTATGACGCATGTAAAGGCAACTTTGCCCTTGTGTGACCTGGAGAGCTCTAGACGTGTTTCAAAGCCGGCTCTGAAGACCATTACCAAAAACCCCTAAACTGGTAACTTTCTTAAAAATATATATATTTTTAGCTTACAACCTTACCCGAGTCTGAATATGGATATTAAAAACGACGTACTTACCTGAAATAGTGGTTAATTGACATTCTTAATTAACGGGGAAAACGTAACCATTATTTAAATACATAACTATACACCCATACATCCTAATCCCTAGACAAATGTCACTTCTACCAATTCATGAACTAGATTAAGTGTCATCACTCAACCACTCTAAAAACAAAATTTAAACAGCATGTACTTATCTGTTCAGAAGCAACAAACAAAAGAGTTGGAATGTTATTGGAATATATGGAGTGAATTGTTCTGTTTGAATTATGAGACACAGTGTTCTTTTCTTGGAACTTTGAAATGTTTGCTTGGAGGTGGTAAATACAAGGTTAATGCATGAGGTAAGCCTCCTCTGTTGCCATAAAATCCACCATTCCTTGAAATGTTGAACCGCTCCTTAGCAACATATTTAGGTCCAGTGCTCGGAGCTTCTTCATGGACTCTTCAATAGTGGCCATTCTAAGATTTGATCAATTCTCGACAATCTGACAATTAGGAGAGTTTACTTAAAGAGACTTTCGCTCTGAACGTCTTTTTTCACTCTCCTGTTCTAAGATAAATCGTATTGGCTGCTTCTTGTTATTTTGCTTGTCTAGGTCAGGGGTCTCCAATCTTTTCTGTAATAAGAGCCATTTAGCTTTAGTGGAAATCATCCTATGCTAATAATATTATTAGTGTTGTAATAGTAAACACATCTGACAAGATTACATTAGTGGCTATCCTATGCAACATTACTAGCAATGCACCTCAGTTCATTAAGCATGGATGTCAGCAATAATGTAAAAAAGGTTCTGTCAGTGTGGAATGCTCTATATGGGTAATACATAAGAGCTGTAGCTGCAATTCTTCTTTCAGCACGATAATATATTAGCTATTAGTAATAAGCTTCCACAACACTGTATGGTTTATCACTGAAATATCACTTAAAAATAGATTTAGAAAATTCAACCATTTGTCTCCAAACATCAGCTTATGAGTTCTGAAAACACATATTTTCATCTCAATTATACACTCTTTTCTCATTTTTAGTGTACGTATATTAATTCAACAAAAACCTTCTAATCTAGCAGGCTGGGCTGCACACAGGAGAGTTACTGATAGGTAGCTGGAGAGCTATGTAGTGATATTTGTGTTTTGACCACTGACTCCATGTCGCGCAACTTTGCACTTGGCTTAGCTGTCCACCGTCACATTAGCGGTCACAAATTCCAGACACCATTTTGTATTCAGCTTAGCCTTAGCTTCACTGCCACGTTAAAGGTGCAAGTATTTTTCCGTACAAAACATGTTATGCAACGTGTATTCTATTCTGCGTGTTCTTTCTAACCAAAGGGCTAGGACATAATGTGGAGGAGTCAGTCAGTCAGCAAGATAAGGATGTACTAGAATGTTTATGGTACAGCAGGGAACGGTTTAGTTTTGGGAGGGACACCTTGGGAACTTGGCCATTTCCAATGTGTTTCTTTCAAAACTGACCTAAAGTAGCCAGCATTTTTTAACACTGGAGGGGTTTTCTAGAAATCTCCTTCCTGGCTTATTTAAGGTATATAAGAGACCCAGGTCGATGGTGGGGGATTCAGAGACCTCAATCAGGATTGAGACGTCAAATGCCTGATATTTCCCGTGAGGGTAGATCTCTCTTTCTCGTTGCAGTCGAACCAGGGTCAACGACTTGCTAGCAGGAGAAAGATGAAGGAGCAACTGTGCCCCATGGTGATGAATTTTTCCTAATTATTTGCTTTCCACTCTGTATGGATATATATGTCAATATAGGTATCTGTATCTTTGCATGTATATATTTGCTGTTTATTGATTGAAGATTCTTTCTACATGTTCTCACTTCATTATTGCACATTTTAAAGGTGCACTTTTGGTTGTACTGACCTTCCTTCACGAGCCTTGCAAAGTGATTTAATAAATGTCTTTTTTAGACTAAGAAGCGCATTCCACAATTTATTTTTGACTCTTTTCAGTGTGAAAAAAGATTTAAAAAATAGGAAAAGTAGCCAGGGTAGGGACACCATGACGCCTTAGCTCTGGTGCTGGGGTCCCAGAGGGACCTGACCCCACCAAGGGCAGGAAAGCACTTGTTTTAATAAAGCCCCCTGGTTGGCCAGGTACTGGGGGCATATAAAAAATAAATGAGAGGCACACAATGCCCCTCTTCTAGTGCTTATTTATGCCCCGGGGACCACCACCTCCCCAGGGCCTATTTTTCTTAGTATGCGGAGTCCCTGTGTCCCCCGTGCCCTGAGGACCACTACCTCCCTGTGGCAAAATTGCTTGGTTAAAGTAGGAAGGGGGTCCTGTGGACACCCCTGAGACTGCTATCTCCCCAGGGATAACATTCAATTACATGCGGGGGCCATGCAGCCCCCCCAGCCCAGAGGACCCTCAACTCCATGGGCAATTTATTCACATTAAGGGAGGCCACACAGCCCCCTCTCCACCTCCCCAGGGCTGAAATAATATGATAAAGGGGGTCTGTTGCGGAACCCCAGGGACCACCACCTCCCTGTGGCAACTAATTATAAATAAGGGGGGCCGCGCAGCCCGGGGAATGCCTCTTCCCAAGGGGCTGAACTAAAATAATGAAGGGGGTCCGTTGCTGACCCCGGCCCCTGGGATCACCACCTCCTTGAGGTTGTTTAAGGATGGAGGGGGGCCTCGCGGACCCCCTCCTGGAGGCAATAACTGCCCTGGGGACCACGACCCCCCCATGGCCAGCTCCTACTATGTCCCATGGTGCCTACATCCAAGACAAAGTTGTTTGGTCTGACTTGGCAGGAGCTTTGACACCTTCCGCCAGTTGAGAGCAAACACAAGTCCCCGGGAGGGCCAGGTCCCGGGGGCTTATAAATAACAAAGGAGGGGGTCAAGGGGCCCCCTTACTAGGGCTTAATTATGCCCCGGGAACCGCCACCTCCCCAGGGCTAAAATACAGTGATGAAGGGGGTCTGTTGCAGACCCCCAGCCCTGTGGACCATCACCTCCCTGGGGCAATTCATTACAAATAAGGGGGGCACCGCACAGCCACCCCGGAGACCACCACCTCCCCGGGCTGAACTAAAATAATGAAGGGGGTATTTCACAGAGCCCCGGGGCCCACGACCTCCCCTCGGCTGTTTAAGGATAGAGGGGAGCGGTGTACCACCCTCGTGGAGCCAATAATGGCCTTGGGGACCACCTCCACCCAGGGCTGGCTCCTGCTATGTCCTGGGGTGCCCACTCCTGGGACATTTGACAGCTCCCTCCAAGTCAGAGCAAACACAAGTCTGCTCCCAGCAAGCCAGAGCTGTCAAATAGCTCTGGCTTGCTGGTAGCGGAGGTTTCTTCTGTTTCCCTGCCCACAGACAGTCCCATGCCAATATATAATTGGCAGCCATTTTGGGACTCAGACTCAGCCGAGGCATGGTGGTGAGGTACCCCAGGAACCGTGCCATGACAAAAAAGCATTTTTGTAAACTTTTCCCATGAAAATTGCGAAGGATGCACAGAGCTCAGGAAAATTTAAAAAAAAACAAAAGAAACGAGCAGAGTCTCCCTCCCTTCTTTTTAGCTGAGCCCCAAGGTGGGTCTTGGGCATACCTAATTGTTTATTCTGATGAGGGAGGCACATGCGCCTCCCCTCCCCTCCATGGCCGATTTTGGTCCTGGGGACAGCATATTTCCCAGGGCACGGCCAATGTGAAATCAAGAGAAAGAGGCTGCGTGGCTCCCCTCTGTAGGCTGTTTACAACCCCGGGGATCACCACTTCCCCAGTAAAAAGACTGCGCTGACCATCCTCTCTCCCCTCCCTGGGCCTATTATGGCCCCATGGGACAACTGCTTCCCCAGGGCCAGCCAGAATTGCAAAAAGAGGGAAGGCCATTTTAGGCCCAGGGACAACCACCACCTCCCCACTGCAAACCCTGCAATAAGAAAGAAGGAGGCGCTGCGCAGGCCCCATCCTGGAGCCATTCGTGGCCCTGATGACTGCCACCCCCCACGGCTGGCTCCCTATGCCTCAGGGTGCCCACCCTCAGGACATAGTTATTTACTGTCGCTTGGTGTGAGCTATGACAGCTCCTGCCAAGCGAGCGCCAACAGTAAGCTCCCAGCGGGCGGGAGCAGGAAAACTGCTTCTGCTCACAGGAAGCTGACTTTTTGTCTGTATTCCTGCCCGCCCGCAGGGGGCAGCATTTTTTGCTGTTCCTTGCATTTGGGAGCAATGCTGGCTCGTGCTGGAGGAGGGGGCCGGCAAGGACCGCAGGAGGTTAAGGCTCCAACACTGCTCACTGGGTGCCCTGGGTGGGGCCAGGGCACCCAGGAACAAGTGCCGGTCCCTGGGCGATGGGGTCCCTGGGGCCAAAACTGGCACAGGGAGCAGGGTAGCATGGCCCTTGATCTCCTTTCAATAAGTCTCAGGGCCCCAGGGGATGAGGTTCCCAGGGCCCAAATCTTCCCAGAGAGGTGGGCAACGTGGCCCCCCTCCCCTTTCATGAATGGGCTGGGCTCTGGGGCAGGGGTGTCCGGTGCCAAAATCACCCTGGGGAGGGGGGCTGTGTGGCCCTCTCCACGTTCAAGAATTAGCCAGGCCCCCTGGGGATGGGGTCCCTGGGACCCAAATCGGCTCAGGGAGGGGGGCCACACATCCCCCTTCCCTTTCATTAATTGGCTGTGCCCTGGGGGATAGGGGTCTCGAGGATAAAAATCACCCAGGTAGACGGGCCATCCAGCCCTCTCCCCTTTTAGTTATTGGGTGGCCTTGGGGGATGGGGTCCCCAGGGCAAAAATTGGGCCAGGAGGGGGGCTGCATGCCCCTCTCCCAGGTTGCCTATATATGGGGGTTGGGCCACGAGGCCTGGTCACAGGCCAGGACCTGCAGCCAACCCACCTCTGCACACAGCCAAAGGACATGTGTACAGTGGGTCTGTGTGCCTAGCCGCAGGCACAGAGCATGGCCAAAGGCCATGCGTGGCATGGGGCAGGGTTAGTTGCCTGGGGGGGTTGGCTACAGGCCCTGGTGGAAGGCAGGGCCCTGCAGCCAGCACGTGCGCGTTGGGGGTTGGATTAACATTAAAAAAAACTTTGACATTCACTGAAAAAAACAAAGGTTAGAGGGATGTTATAGTTAAGTTCAAATTTCGAATGCACAAAACCACAGACATTCAACAGTTATAGTTCTACTTATCTCAGGAAACTATAACTCATGTGCTAAGGTAACTATAACTTGAGCTCTCGCCATGCACTGCTACTTACTTACTATATTACATCAGTAATTACATCTTGTATGACATCATTCATAATTTAACTCCAACATTTCCAATAAAATGAGTGACAACAACTGTGAATGGTGGGGGTAATCTTCCTATGGGATGGATGGTAATCCAGATTTTCTCTTTCTTTCTTTCCTCTTTAGGACTTCCGTTAAGGAAAGCCGGAGAGGGAGGAAAGTAGTCTGTTGATGTTATGGTTCTTTGTTTTTATCCCTTCACTGTGACATCCATGAGTAAACTCTACCATGTGCTTCCCATGTGATTGCCTACATCTCCCAGCAACTCGTAGTGCTATACTAATATTGTTACCAGAAAGTATCAGGGAGCAATGAAAAGAAGAGAATAATTGTGAAATACTTTAAGGAGTACTGAAAAATAAAAATACAGAATAAAACTGTGCTCGATAGGTCTGTGTCAATATGCTTTCCTGGTACAAGTATACACACATACACCATGAAGTCAGGGATATTGTGTGATTTCTACACACCTTCGTTATCCGCGAGTGCAACTTTCTTAAATATAGGCTCAAGTATAAAGAGCACCCAGAAACTAAACTCCCTCACCTCAGGGCAACCCTGACCCTTCCCGAGTAACTGACTGTGCTGCCACAACTCTCCTAGCATAATCAACCATTACCAGAACATAACACGAGAAGGGAGTAGTGGTCCAAAAATATCCATCCCCCCCCCTAGAAAAGGGTTCCTAAGTCACAGGTAATGAAAGTAAGGCAACCTTTGTAGGGGTATACCTGCTATTCATCTGACAGGCCAGGCACTCACAATTGTATTTTCTCACTTGGCTCTCTATGCCTAGCCAATACAATCTCTCTAATATATCCTGTTCTGTTTTCTAACGACTGAAATGTCTCCCCAATAAATGGCTATAAACAGAACATTATCTCTGAAAGGAGCAGGGACAAGTAGCTGTTTGGATTGTGTTCCCCCCACCCTTCCCTATATAACATCCCATTCTACAGAAAGAATTTTGGATCCACTAGGTGGGAGTCTTCTTTTTCTTTAGCTTCCTTTCAGATCTCTTCGAACAAAGGATGGGTCATCTATCTGGGAGGCCATGAATTTCCTATCTGGGATCCAAACAAAATTGTCTGTATAATATTCTAGAACTTTGGCCCATATTTATACTTTTTTAGCACTGCATTTGCATCATTTTTTGACGCAGAAGTGGCACAAACTTGCAAAATACAATTGTATTTTGTAAGTTTCTGCCATTTTTGTGACAAAAAGCAGCGCAAATGCGGCGCAAAAAAAGTATAAATATGTGCCTTTATGTCTTTCCTGTTTCTCATTTCTTTTCTGCTGCTTACTTTTTCGTTCTTTAGGAAGGGGCCATTCCCAGTACTCAAGTTGCGAAAAGGAGGCAGAATCTCCTTCTCTCTATGATTCCTTGACTAGATTATCAAGATTGGGATAGTCCCCTCCTAAAATAAGAGGTTCTGGTAATTTTATCACACCTACAGGGAGAGATGCAGCTGGATCGTTCCGGTGTTGAAGAATGATCTTCGTTACCAGATACTAGGCCAGCTGTACGGCCATTTCATTGTGCGAGTCTCTAATTGCGATTCATTGCAAACCGCAATTAGAGACTCGCAAAATTAAATGTACAAATGTGTCTCAGACACATTAAGCGATTCCCAATGTGGTCGCAAATGACCTACCTCATTAATATTCATGAGGTAGGTCACAATTTGCGAACCCATTGGGAATGGCCGCACTCACAGGGATGGTGGCCTGCTGGGGTCAGCAGACCACCATGTCTGTGACTGCCTTATGAATAAAGCAGTTTTTTTGTAATGCAGCCCATTTTCCTTAAAGGAAAACAGGATGCATTACGAACAAAAAAATGACAAGTTTCCTTTTAATTTTTTTTCAGAGTATGCAATGGTCCGTAGTACCACTGCCTGCTCTGAAAAATTATTGGCGCCCCGTTCACAAAGTTTGCAAATGGGTTACCACCCAACTTGAAGTTGGTGCTAACTGCAACTGTTTTGCGACTGCCTTCATGGTCGCAAAACAATCATACATGCTATTGCCACTTGCTATTTGTATCAAGCAAAGCCAGGATGGGTTTTCTGTTCACCTTCATTAGGCAGTGATAAGTTGGTCGTTCCTCTGTAGTGGCATAATATGATGTTCCTAGTACCCCTACATCCATGGGTCCTACCTTTTGAGGAAAGCACGTGGCTATATGTCCCATCTCCCCACAATGAAAACACCAGAGTCTGGCAGTAGGGAAGGGGTACCTCCTCTGGTTTACTTATAACCCGGTTGTCATTGGGGTCTCACAGGTCCTGAACTCTTATGACGCCATCCACTTTGCTCCCATCCCTTTGGGCTCGGGTATAGGCACTGGCAATTTCCACTGCATTCTCTAAGGTTACTTGGCTATGCTGTCTGACCCATTTCTGTACAGAGGGACGTAAGGACGTCATAAATTGTTCAAAGTAAATTTTCTCACAAATGTCTTCTTCTGTAGTTGCCATCGGCTTCAGTCATCGATCAGTCATGCCTTTTACCCGGTAAATCAAAGCTCAGGGTGTTTTATGTGCTCCTTCTTTGATCTGGTGCAAGTGCGCTCCGTAGGTTTCATCATCAAACCCCAGTCTCTCCAAGATACTTTTCTTAATATCTTTATAGGGGGTGGTGCCCTGGGGATTACCTGCATGGCAGTCTGTCTGTAAATCCCCTGTCAACAGATGCCCATAATACTGTCCCATCGGTCTGTAGGTCATGCAGCAGCCTGTGCCAGGCATTCGAAATTACAAAAGAAGAAATCCAGGTCGTCTCCCCCTACATATTTATTTAAAAAAAACAACAAGAAACGGATGGCAAGGCTGTATGCTCGCTCTGTTGGCCCAAGACGTCGGTCATTCATCCAATGTCAGTATCATGGGACTGAATGACCTTATCCAGATTCTCGGCTTGAGTGGTAATAGTTTTCTGGAAGGTTTTAATGAATTTTTCCATAAGTTTCTCCGGTCTCTGTTGACTCTCAGCCACGCGATTTACAAAAGTCTCCATATCTCACCCCCCGCCCGCACATCCCCCGTCTGACACCAACTGTAGGAGAGCTGGGCGGACATATGGCTTTGGAAGCACACTTGTTTTCTTAATTGTGTCCATCTATTTATAACAGTATAATACATTATAACACAAATGTATGTGCGAAGTTAAATCTTCCGATGGGATGGAGGTAATCCAGATTTTCTCTTTCTTTCTTCCCAAATTTAGGGCTTCCGTCAAGGTGGCACCACCAGGATCCTAGCAAAATCGGAGAAGGCGATAAGTTGTCTGTTGACGTTATGATTCTTTGCTTTTATGCCTCCACTGTAATACCCGTGAGTAAACGCTACCATGTGCTTCCCACGTGATTGCCTACTCCGCCCCGCAACTCGTAATATTGTTACCAGAAAGCATCAAGGGGCTATGAAAAAAAGAGAATAGCTAGCTGTAAAGTAAAAATAGAGCACACAACTGTGCTCGATAGGTCTGTGTCAATATGCTTTCCTGGTACAATTATACATGCATACACTCAAGTGAGACTTTTGGCACTGTAAAGGTAAAGTCAGAGATATTGTGCGATTTCTTCCCGCATCTTCCCGGGTGTCCTTCGTTGCTGGAGCGGCTTTTCCTGCGGCCTCTTGCTCTCCTGTGGCGTCCTGCTAAGGAGTCCGCTGTGAGCCGGCTTCCTTCTTTCTGTCTAGTTTTGTGCAGTTTGCTCCACCCATGAGAAACTGAAAGGGAGAGTCCTTTCTCAGTTTTCTTGACTTACTTAACTCTAGCCTCTAATTTCATCTAATGTCGTTCTTTTCAGTTTTTTTGAAGGTCTGGACAGCATCCCAGGGATTGCGAGGGGTGATCAACAGGATTACCAGTAGGTAACTGCGGACATCGGGTAGACTAACCTCACAATCACCATAGCTCAATTACAGAAATGTAGACCACTAAGGGACAATTATATACAGCCTAATAGGAGGGCTAAAATTCCTGCATCACGGAATTACTGACACTAAACAGGAAATTTCCGTGTGGGGACAACTATTTTGTATTGAGAAAATGAGGAATAACATAAGAGAATCAGTTTTTTTGCTCCGAGTTTCACATTTTTTGCCATTTCCACTTGGCTTTTCACTGGATATTTTGCTGTCAAAAATTCTGACTGCGTGGTTTTCCCATAATTCCTTATACCCCATTAGTTTGTCCCATAAAAATTAAGGGGTGCTCACATGAGGTCCAAAGTAGTTAGTACTGAATTAACAGAAAGCACCAGTTAGGATGGTTAAATTTTATATTACATTGTCTCTACCCACCGACAGACACTTCTATATCATCTCCATGGATTCTTTCAGAACGAAGTGAAATGGCTTTCCTTCATTAAGCAAACATTTAAAATACTTCTAGGGACTTGAGCTCAACTACATGCCATAGGCCACAGGGATCATGCCACAATGGAGAAACAGGAAAATCTCCATCATTTACAGGTCACATGTCCTTTTGTTTCTTCCCAAATGACAAGTGCTTTCAGAGCCATAGAACTGAGCATATGAAACACTGCACTGAAAAAACCCAACACCAGGTTACTCAGTATACAAATAAATATTCAAAGTTATAAAAAAAAAAGGGCAGTGCTGCTGTTTAATTACCAAATACCCCCTAGAGTAAACCTAAATATAGAAACTGTGGATTAAACAGTTAGGACCATGCTTTCTTCTTACAATAGTTAATTGAAAATACTCAGGGGCTGTGACTGTTGTGAATCGGAAAAACTCTCCTCTACATCTCACGCACTTGATGACTTTCAAATGCGATATGGTAACTAAATTAAAAAACATTATGACAGGGTCCAGATAACCAAAGTGATTGACCATCAACAATGAGAATGCAGCTTGGATTGGTCATTATCTACTGTCACAATCTGCAGCCAATTACACCCATGTAGATGACACTTTCCACGTGAAGTATGCATTTCCTACATAGCAGTTTTTTGTTGATACTAGTTTACAAACACAAAGATACAGCCTTGTTAAAAGGGGAATCAACTGCTTTTAAAACAATAAAATGGGAAATGATGGGGTTTAGACCTCCCACCAACACAGCTGTGATGTTGTTACTGTAGAGTCCTGGTAGGACACACTTTCCAGGTGCGAGACTTATTAGACATGGTTGCCCTAAACGGGACAGAATAATCCTATAGCCTCAGAGTTAGCAAGAGGCTCCAAAAGGTACTGGTACACACATGTGTACTTAGAATAGTTAATTGCTTTAAGACATATGGTCAAACATAGGGAACAGAGTGGATTTTTGCTAGAACCCACTCTGACATTTTAGGGGCCACAACAGCTTTATTTTACAGATGTTCCTTTTTCAGAATTTACTAGAAAACCTATAGCAAAAAGAAAATATTAGCCTATTTAATTGGAAATGGGTATGCAATCCTTGGTTAAGGAGGAGACAAGGACATATGGCTAGGCTACTTGGGATCTAATGTATATTATTCTGCCATACAGGGTTGATTCCAGAAACATTGGACTAAAGGGTATGTTTTTATTGTCAACCACAGGTGTTGTCACTCTTTATCACTATGATGCGGGCCAAGGCTAAGTCAACAATGGAGCAGTTGCCATTTTTGGGTTATTTCTTTTAAGGATAATATTTTTCTTAATTGATTGTATTTAATGATGTGCTCAGGCTTAACATTCAGTGCTTCACCTACATAGGAAAACCTCAAATATTTGAGCAAAACCTACTAAAACAGTCCTATTTGTAAACATCTAGCCAGTATTTCATCTGTGAGAAAAAAAAAAAATCAATGACTCTTTCTGGCATATTTTGTTTCCTAGATGTAATACATAACTGTTCTCTTAATGCCTAATGTACACAGACCCTTTTCTGCTGGTGTGGTAGGTTTTTAGAAGAAAGAAGGCAACTGTATGAACCCATCTACAGGGAAGTGCAAGCCAAAAGATGTCAGTTTGAAACACTTTTAAAGTCACATTATGTACATTATTCTGCCATGTAGTGGTTGGTTCTAGAATTATTCTTGGAACAAAGGGTATGCTTTTGGAGTAAACCACAAGCCACTGCTCTTGATAAGTACCCTTACCAACAAATACAAAGAATTACAAACTAACAAGTACATTACCTTACAATATTTGCCTAATATAAGTGAATATGCATGCAATTAGCATTTTAACATTCAGATTAGGACTAGTTTAGAACCCTGAAGCATTTTGCCACTTAAAAAATTGCAATACATTTACCAGGCAAATGTAAATGTTTCATTTGAACTCTAACACTTAAAAAGCCATGCTTCTAAACTTAGTGTTGCTAGATAAGAGTGGTCTTTCTCCATTCCATTGTAATTCATTTGGGGGACTAAATATATATATATATATATATATATATATGTGTTCCCCCCCCACCCCAGTGGGGGGCTGTGCCTGGCTAAGATGACCAACTAGACATGCCTGAAGGAGCTACCAACATGAAGCTCACAATCATGCACGCTAATGCTTATAACTCACCCCACAGAGAGTGGATACCCCCTCTGTTCGCCAGGATGTGATGGGCCACAGCTGTGCCCGGTTGTTTGCTGCGGGCCTGCTGATATCCCCCGGGATGGGACAACTGCATGGCGGGCATTAAGTTGGTGGATCGGGGATGGCTGAGGTCAGTGGGGGGGCACAGACTGAGGCCTGGTGGTCTACCCTGATGCCGGTCACGGTTTGCAGGTCCCCCGTGGGTGGGCCTTCCTTTGCAACCCACCTGGCTTGACTGCATGGTGGAGAGAGCAGATCAATCAATCAGTGTTTTTAAAGCGCAGCTATTAAGGCACGGGGGATGAGTGCAGCGTCCACTGGTGAGGTGGTTCTTTAAAAAAGCCATGTCTTCAGCTCCTTTGTGAAGTTGAGGAGGCGGGTGGTTTGTCTGATGTGAAGTGTGAGGGCGTTCCAGGTGGTGGCTGCAAGATAGAAAAAGGAGCGTCCCCCTTCTCTGGTTTTCCTGATGCGGGGTACTTTGGTGAGAGAGATTGGCTGAGCGTAGGGCCCTGTGATGTGCGTGGAAGTTGAGTCGCCTGTTCAGGTAGGCTGGTCCAGTGTTGTGGAGGGCTTGGTGTGCGTGGGTGAGGATCTTGAAGGTGATTCTTTTCTCCACGGGAAAACAGTGTAGTGTGTGCAGGTGTTGAGAGATGTGGCAGTGTCGAAGCAGGTTGAGGACCAGTCTGGTGGCGACGTTCTGGATGTTCTGTAGTTTGCGGGTGAGATTCTTGTTGATTCCGGCATAGTCCAGTCTGCTGGTGATGAAGGTGTGCGTGACTGTCTTCCTGTGTTCGAGGAGGAGCCATTTGAAAGTCTTTCGTAGGAGGCTTAGGGAGCAGAAGCAGGAGGAGGTGACTGAGTTGATTTGGTGGTCCATATTGTTTGGAGTTTAGGATGATTTCAAGGTTGCAGGCTTGGTTTGTGGGGGTGGGTGGGTTTCCGAGGGTGGCTGGCCACCAGAAGTCGTTCCAAGCATTGGGTTGAGGGACCAAGATAAGTACTTCTGTCTTGTTCAATTTGAGTTGAAGGCAGCTGTTTCTCATCCAGTTGGTGATTACCTCCATGCCTTCGTGGTAGTTGTGTCTGGCTGTGTTGGGTTTGCTGGATAGGAAGAGGATGAGTTTGGTGTCGTCGGCGTAGGAGATGATGTTGATCCCGTTGCTTCTGACGATGGCAGCCAGCAGGGCCATGTAGACGTTAAACAGCGTGGGGCTGAGGGAGGATCCCCGGGGAACTTCGCAGGTGGTAGGTGTGGGGTTCGTGAGGAATGGGGCGAGTCTTACTTGTTGAGTTCTGCCGGAGAGAAAGGATTGGATCCAGTCGAGGACCTTGTCTCTGATGCCGGCTTCGTGAAGTCTACGTATCAGGGTGTGATGGGAGACTGTGTCAAAGGCCGCCGAGAGGTCTAGCAGGATGAGTGCCTCTGTCTCTCCACTGTCCAGAAGCGAGCGGATGTCATCTGTTGCGGCCAGGAGGGCCATTTCGGTGCTGTGGGTTTTCCTGAATCCCGACTGGGAGATGTCAAACATGTTGTGGTCTTCGATGAAGGTGACAAGTTGGCTGTTGACGGCTTTTTCAATGACTTTCGCAGGGTATTGGAGTAGGGTGATGGGCCTGAAGTTCTTGAGGTCGGTGGGGTATGCCGAGGGTTTCTTGAGGAGGGGGTTGATCTCAGGGTGTTTCCAGTCGTCGGGGAAGGAGGCGTCAGCTAGGGACTGGTTGATGATGAGGCGGAGCTTGTGGGCGATGGTGTCCACTGCTCTGTTGAAGATGTGGTGAGGGCATAGGTCCGCGGGGGACCCAGAGTCGGTATGGATTTTATGGTTTTCAGTGTCTTCGGTGGTGAGGGGGGTCCAGCTGGTGATTGTTGGTGTTGGTGGGGGGTGTTCTGAGCGTAGGTGTTGAGTCTGTCGCAGAGGTCTTGTGAGGGTGGGATGTCCGTTGATTCGCTGTTGGGTTGGGCGAACTCCTTGATGATGCTGAGGAGTTCCTTGCTGTTGTATGTATGTGAGGAGATTCTTTTGTATAGCTTTCTTTCAAGTGCTCCTGATACGTTGGTGGTGTGCAGTGGGGCCAGCTCTGAAGTTGCTTTGAGCTTCTGTGGATTTGGTGTTTCTCCAGATTTTCTCGAGACGACAAGTACGTATGGATTCTCGGAGTTCTGGGGTGAACCAGCTGGCTTTCTTGGCGTGGGTGCTGTTATTATTTTTTTTTTTTAGGGGGGCTGTGGTGTTGGTGCAGCTGGCGATCCATTTGTGAAAGGTACATGCTGTGGTGTTCGGGTCGTCGCTGTGTGCGATGGTGGGGGTGGAGTTGGCTAGGGTGACGGTGAGTTGGTCGTCGATGATTTTTGTCCAGCTTCTATATGATGGTTGGCGCTAAGGTGAAATGGAGGCATCGATGGTCTGTCCATGTGAATTCAGAAGTGATGGAGGTTCCTGTTGTGAAGATGAGGTCGAGGGTGTGTCCTGCTGAGTGTGTTGGTTCCGTCACAATCTGTCAAGGCCCTATGTTGTGGAGATTGTCTAGGTGGGATGCGGTGTTGGGATCTTGAAGGTTGTCGAGGTGAAAGTTGAGGTCTCCCAGCAGGGTGTAGTCGGTGGCTGCAATGGCTTGTGAAGCAATGTAGTCAGTGATGGAGTCAGTGAAAGGTGCACAGAGTCCAGGTGGGTGGTAGATGAGGGTTCCCCTGAGGGTGGATGTCGGGCTGGCCTGTAGTTTGAAGTGAAGGTGTTCCATCAGGCTTGTGGAGTCTTCTGAGTGTGTGCTCAGAGGTTGGACCTGTGGACGATGGCAATACCCCCTCCCCCTAGGGCAGCTGGGGCAGTCTTTCCGGGTGATCTTGTATCCTTGGGGAATGGCGATGGCTGTGTCCGGGCCTGAGGTGGTGTTGGTCCAGGTCTCAGTGAGGAGGTTCCAGATTTCGGTAGCATGTTTATGGAGGGAGCGGATGTTGAGGAGAAAGCACTTCAGAGTTTTCGGAGTCGGCGTGTTGTTGCGGATGGGTTGTGCTGGGTCCAAGGTCTTGGTGGAGGTGTGGGTTTGGCGGTAGCAGAGGCAGCTGAAGGGTCTGTGGGTGTCAGCTGGTGATGCCTGTTTACAATTGTTGTTGCATCCTGGGTTGAGTGCTGCTGGCGTGTAGCAGAGGTGGGTGGCAGGTCCAGGGGTTGGGTTGCAGACGGGCACAGACAGGCTTGCCTTTGGCGTGGCCGCACAGCGGCTGCCATTAAGTAGAGAGGGGTGGGGAAGAGGACAGCTGGGAGGCGGGAGCAGGAAAACTGCGCAAAAAAGGGGAGTGGGGCAGCAGGGGCAGCAGTGGCGGGGAGAATGAGAGAGAGCGAGAGAAGCGAGAATGAGAGGAATGATAGGGACAACGAGAAAAAAGATAGAGGAAAGCGCAGAAAGCGAAAGGCACAAAGAACAGCACACTAAAATAAAAAACAAGGGGAGAGGACGGAGAAAAGAGGTAGAGGGCAGCTGAGTGGTGGCTGCAACAACAGGGGTCGTGGTACCACAGTGTGAGGCGAGGAACACACCCTGAATGCCGGACCATTACCTATGAGACTACTGCTGCCAAGAGCTGTCTATCCTTGGACCACGGCAATGGAGGGAACAGGCAAGGGGGTGAGGACCTGGGCCGCGGTGAGCGCCATCAGGCGACCACGACCTGATCCTGAGAAGCCTGGAAAGAGAAACGTGGTAAGATCAGTCGTTGGTCAACTGGAGGGACACCCCTGCGGGCCATCCCCACCCCACCCCACCCCGAAGGCAGCAGTGTGCCCTTGGATGGCTCCATGGAAGGTAGCAAGGAAAGGGCCTTTGTGGAAGAGGGCTACAAACTTTGCGATCGCCTTCTTGAACCACCTGATGTGAGTGCTTGGCAGGTGTTGACAGGTCCCTGCAGGAACAATGGTCTTGCTAAATCTAACTGCGGCTGTGGTGGGGCGGGGTGCCAGCAGAAATAAGCCGGAGGCCTCCCAGAGAGGGTGGAGAACAGGTCTGAAGGGAATGCATAGGTGGCTGGTGCCCTGCTGGGTGCTGCAGGACTGGTCCTAAACAGAGGGGGCCCATAGCGGAACCTGTGATGTGGCTTGGCATCTGGCCCCTACTACAGATCTGGATGCTATCCTGTGTGCAGCGGACCACAACTGTGGGGACAGGAGAGGCTGATAACAGTGTGAATGAGGGTCGCCTAGATGCCGCTGACTCGCCTGAACATTGCTAGGCAGAGGCATGCATATTGCGCAACCTGAACAATGGGAAAAGATAAAGGTCCAAAGACTGCACAGGCCAATAAAATCAATCAATATGCAGTTGAAAGCTGCGCTCTGCAGACAAGACTAGTAGGCTTAGCAGACCCCCGCACATGGGGACCGACCATCAGCAAATCCTGGCTGCTGTACAGGGGTCTAGGGCCACCCTAGAAACAAAAATGGACACCATGGCAATTGAAGTCAACCACCTCTGCTTAGACCTACGCAAGGTCGCAAAGAGAGTAACATGTACTGAAGATGATGTAACAATCCTCAAAAAGGAAGTTGCAGCCCATTAGGCTAAGGTGGTAGGCCTTAAATCTAGAGCAACTCACACTGAAGACGGGATGGAAGATGCAGAGGGGCGCTCCAGGTGAAATAACAAATGCCTTTAAAAGATTTCCAGAATGAGACGAGGGCCCCTCTCCGGAACTCTTCTTGGAGGACTGGATAGTCAACACAGTAAAACCTAAGAAGCTTTCTAAGTATTTTTCCCACAGAGAGTGCGCACAGGGCATTGACAGCAGAGCCGCGCCCAAAGGCCCTGCCCACAGCATTGATAGCCTGCTTGTTCCATTATATGGATTGAGATGTAATACTCTAGCATGTGCGCTCGTATAGCCCCCTGCCATACGAGTACAAACACATTTTGATCTTTCCTGATTATACTATGAAAGTGCAAGAACTCAGGAAGAACTTCATGCCCATCAACCAACAACTGTGTTAACATAATATTAAGCACAGCTTGATGCTTCCTGTTAAACTCTACATCCAGTACAAAGGCCAGGTCCATTTCTACGAGTCGCTGCAGGAGGTGTCTGACTGGTTGGAATCACTGAGACTAGACTGGGGCCACTGCGGCAGTGGCTGGTGCCTTACAAAACAAAAGTCAGGCGAATCGATTGTGGCCTCTGCTGGGACAATGGAGGGCCGCATTCTGGTCTTCCCGGATGGTACTTTGCAGGCTGAAATATTGAACTGGTTGACCTCTAGGTCCTTCACACAAATATGCCTGGTCCTGGATACTTTGAGCGACAGCACTGACACGGGGTAGTTGATCCTGCTTTAGCCACTATGCAGGTTTTTTTTTTTACTATATACCTGTTATGCCCTCTGTTGCTTTTGGCACGCAGTGGAGGCTGAACAATTTCTGCGCACCTCCTGTTGGGCCCTACAGTATAGTATAATTCTAACAATATGTGTTCCTAGCTGCAGCATGTAATAGCTTTGAAGTGGGGAATGCCCGAGAGCCTGGCCTTCTCAGGATTACCGGATACTGAGGGTGATCTGGTGATTCGTGGAGGTCTTGGTATCTCGGACAGAATCTGCACCAAGTGTTACTCTGACACACTAGTTGGGAAGAAAGGGGCAGGAATTAGAGCCTCAGAGGCTGACAGCTGAGGGCTCGGGGGCATTCCAGGGGTTTGTTGATGTTGACTGTTTTTGTTAGAGGGGTAGCTTCCAATACATGTATGCAGAAGGGAGCAGAATGCACGCCTGCAGGACCCTTGAGGTGATCTGAATCACAGATGTGGCACCAATGCAACGACCCCGGGGGCTAAATACAAATTCCTCACATGGAATGTAAGGGGGCAAAACAGACCAGAGAAGCAGAATAGGGTCCATAGCTACCTCTGGTAATATGGTGTGTCTATTGCCTTTCTACAAGAGACCCACCTTTGCGGGGATTGTGTCAAACTGAAAAGGAAATGAAGGGGCAGGTTTTTGCAACATACTATTCTGGATATGCCCGCAGGGCACTGATATGGGTGGCCCCCAGGGTCTCTTTCAACAAGTCCCATGTCCACGTTAAAGAGGAAGGGAGACGTCATCCTGGTGAGCACGTTAGAGGCACACAAGTTGTGCCTTATTAATGTATATGCACCTAACATAGATCACAGAACATGTTTTGGAGGGGTGCCGATGGCAGCACAGAACCACCTAGGGGCGGAGGTACTTATGGCAGGTGACTATTTGTGTGCCTGGCGACTTGATGGATAGATCACAGCCCCACCGGGGCACTAAACCCAACATGAAAGGGGTGCTGGTGCAAGCAAGGTAGAGCCTCTGATTGGTGGATATGAGGCAAATGCAACACCCTCACATCCTGGAATACTCCTGCCACACACAGACCACTAAATTGCATAGCCGACTGGATTATTTTCTTGTGCAATCAGACGCAGCAACACAGGTGGTGGACTCAATATACTTGGCTTGATACATTTCGGATCACACACCCATGCTGGTAACATACACACTGAATCGACTCGACGTCTAGGGTTCAGTTGTGGAGACTCAGAGTGGAGGCATTAATGGAGCAGGTCTTCCAAGATACGATACTAAATAATATCACAACTTACTTTGACCTGAACTGGGGCAGCACAACTAGTAGAGCAAATAAACGGGACACAATTAAAGTAGTTATCCGAGTGGTGTGCATGTCTACTTCTGTGGGAGTGGGCCAGACTTTAGAGGCAGAGCTGGCAAAGACTGAGGCGACCCTAGGGACCCTGGAGAGGGCGATGGCCACAAACCCAGAACTACTTCGCAATTTGGGACAGAGCACGACATTGGGTGCGTGAGGTCTGGGACCATCTGGAGAAACATACCCGACCACTGGGAAGAGGAATCTTTACATGGAAGGCGACAAGGCGAAGCGCTTATTGGCCGGGTTGATTAAGGCAGAAACCGAGAAGCATCCAATATTGGCAGTGAGAGACCATGAGGGGTGGGTAGTATTGACCCAACAGGCCATTAATGACGCCTTTAGTGCTCACCTTCAGAAGGTGTATACAGCACCGGGGGGGGGGGGTCGATGGCCACCTGATGTGACGGTCTGGAAACACTGCTACTGCAGAACCTCTCCCTCGAGGAGGGTAGGACACTGAGGGCCTCACTGACATGGCAGGAGTTGCTTGCAGCAGTAGACACATTGAAGACAGAGAAATCCCCTGCAGTCGACAGACTGCCGGTTGAGTTTTTCAAGGCATTTGCAGAGGCATTAGTAGATAAACTTCCGCCCGTTTACATTAAACCATTAGCCAAAGGAGTTATCCCAGACCCCATGAAAGAGGCTCTTATTATACTGATACCAAAACCAGGGAAAGCCCCCCTTGAGATGGGTTCTTGTCGCACCCTCTCCATGCTAAATGCAGATCAGGTGCTTAGCCATGTCTTGACGGCAGAGTTGCTGCCCCACCTCCCACGTTTGGTCCATACCAATCAGTCGGGGCTTATACCTGAGTGAAACACACTGTGTAACCTCTGTCCCTTAACACACATCCTTCATGCCCCTATTCTGGAAGATGATAAATATGCTCTTGCCTTCCTAAATAACAAACATGCCTTTGATTTGGTCTGTTGGAACTATAATTGGCAGGTACTGGAAAGGGCTGGCCTGGGCCATAGCTAAAGTGGGTTCCGTTAACGTATGAAAGGCGGATAGCCCGAGTGCATACTGCCCACTACGTCTCACCTGTGGTAACACTGCAGAGGGGCACATGACTAGGCTCCCCACTGTCTCCCTGGCTCTTTGCCCTGGCAATGGAGACTTTAGCATGCCGCCTTCAGCAGTACTTGCATGGGTGGAACATACAGGTGGGCCGGCTGAGACATGTGGTTTTGCTTTATGTGGATGATGTCTTGATCTACCTACGGCAACCATATATATCAGCCCCAGTATTGCTGAATGTTATGCAGAAGTTTGGTGACCTCTCAGGACTGCGAGTCAATGGTGCCATATCCTCACTGTTTCCGCTGGGCCAACTGAGGGTGCTGCCCCTGGAACAGTTACCGGACTCTGGGTTGCCTTAGAAACTGGGTAGGGTCAGGGATCTAGGCATGCACATCACATACGGTGACCAGCAGAATTATGATCTGAATTTGAGTCGGCTAATTCATAATCTGAACCCCTCGATTACATTCTGAAACAATCTACAGCTATCTCTGATGGGGAAAATACTGCTCATGAAGATGGTAGTGTTGCCCAGGTGTCTATATGTTTTACAATGTGCCATGTATGAGATCCCGTGAAAAGTATTCGGAGAGCTCGATGGCTTCTTCGTGGAGCTCCTATGGACAGGAAGGTACTGTCAGGTTGGACTAGGAATGCTTAAAAGGGAATGGACAAGAGGTGGGATGAAAGCCCCAGATCTTGAGTTATACTACCTTGCAGCACACCTCGAGCATGCTGTCCAGTGGCTGGAAGGGGAAAATAAATGGGAAAGGGCACTCCTTGAGAGCACCTACAATGGCTATCAGCTGGGAGCACTGTGGGTGAGAGGTAAAACATGCGCTGATTCGCTCCCGCATTTAATCCAAAAGTTATGTCGACTGTGGGAGAGAGTGGTGCATGAGTGATGCAGATAACTCCATACACACCGGATTTGGTTGTATGGACTGTGAGATCATTTGTGCACATTGCACAGTCCATGGCAGGCGATAAATCGAAGGAGGGAGGTTGCATCATGCTGTCGGACCTCTACCCGGAGGACCGCTTCTTTATGATGCAGAATGCGTTTGAGACGTTTGCCCTAGGGCTAGTCCAGTTTCTCCAGTACGCCAAAATAGCAGCCACAGCGTGGAGTCTGTGGCCCTCGTTCCATGAAGCCCACGAAACTACACAGACGTTAGCATGCTTTTATTGGCGGGGGCGCAAGTTGGTAATGCACTTATATCGGGCACTGCATGCAGACAGACGACTGGGGCCGCTGGAAGTGGAGGAGAGATGGCAGGACGTCAGTAACAACCCTATTAGCACCTAACAGTGGGTCAAAATCCATGAAGGTGTGTGCAGGTTCTCAACTAATGCCAGAGTTAAATTGGTGTAATATATCTTCGTACACGTGACTTACCCCTCCCCAAAGAGAATTCAAATGATTTACCCTGCTAGAAATGGAGATGGAGATTTCCCTTTGTGTGGTGCTGTCTGCTGATTTCTTGCAGGTCGTGTGGAACTGTCCAATTATTGTGGCCTACTGAGTGGAGATGCTAACACACATACAAAGAATAACATGGTGGAATGTCTCCCATGCGATTAAACGGTGTTTACTGTGACTACTACCTGATAGTGTCAAGAGGAAACTGAGAAGATGGTTCACGGTGCTGGGCCTTACAGTAGCTAAGAGGCGCATTGCTAGTGGCCGGCTAAGCCCTACGCCCCCACTATGCAGTGACTGGAGGAGGGATCTGTTGGAGTGGTCTGGTGTGGGGAAAGCACACATGCAATGGTAACGACCAGATTGGAGGGTGGGAGCTGACTTGATCTCCTGGGGTGCTATGAAACAGCTACTGATGGACTGCCCAGAGTCACTGTACTGTACAGTCCAGGTTGAAATGGAGATGGGCAAGGATGATGCAAGGGAGTGGGGTGGGGGGGTGGGGGCAGAGTGGTCTGCGATTAGTGTGGTTGAAGAGGTCCAAACAAGAATGAGACTGCCGCTTAGAGGTTACTGCAATTCTCCTTAAGCATGGAATCTGAAAGTCTTGGACGCTATTTGGGGGGAGGGGGGGAGAGACTTTACAGTTTATTATGTTAGGAGTTGTTCACGTTTGTGCTTTCCTTTTTACGTCTAAGTACTTTGACCAGCAGTTGGAGGGGATTGTACGACGAAACAACGACTTCAAAAACAACTACTGCCTTAACAACGAGGTCGGAACACCGACCTCGTTGCTACTACTAATGATTTTACCACGAATGCCTTAACAACGATATTTCGTTGTAAAGGCATTCCTGATAAAATCATTAGCAATAGGCACCATTCACCCTACATCCCTCACCCCACCCCAAAACCTAAAACCCCCTGACCCCCCCCCAAAACCTAAAACCCCCTGACCCCCCACCCACTCCCCAAAACCAAAAACGCCCCACCCCAAAACCTAAAACCCCCTGACCCCCACCCCCTCCCCAAAACCAAAACGCCCCACCCCCCCAACCCCACCCTAAAACCCCCTGGCCCCCCACCCCCTCCCCAAAACCTAAACCCACCACTTACCTTCGCCAACTCCCTTCTTTGTACCTTAACCACGCATGTTTGTTGTTCAGAACATACGTAGTTAAGGCACAAAAAACCGGAGTCGTGGTTAAAAAAAAGCGTTGTTGCGCTTTCGTTAACCACGACTTTCGTAAAAAAAAAAGTCGTAAAAAAGGATGTTTCCCGTTGGAGGGAGATGCTATAAACTGCCCTCAGGAGCGAATCAAAGTATTACTTCTGCTTTCACCAGCTTGAGTATTACCGTATTGTTACTGGAATGTGTTCTGAAGTGCACTGTGTGCTCCTGTACTTATGGAAATGCCAATAAAAACAAATAACAAAAAACACATTAAACAATGCCTGGATATATAAATCGTGCATGCCATGACCATCTGGCCCACTGAATAACTAGTACGATCAGGGTTTTATGCGCATACATGAATTTGCCTACAACTAGTGGGATAATTTTCAGAAAAGCAGAAGCAAATGTTCTGTACCAAGTGGCAGACGGTGCATTCCCCTGTAAAACGAGTTGTTGAAACCTGGATGCAAAGGCATTTTGTGATCCAGTTCCAGATCATGTAATATACCTGCCTGTCTGTGATTTATACTCCTGTGCGTGTGTTGCCATCTGTGATATTTGTCTTTGGATGACCCTATTCCACAGATTGTGAGTTATTTTGGAGAAAATGTACAACTTTGTCATATACTGCTTGTTTTATGTGGAACATTGCCATTTTGTTCTCTGTTTACATTTGCTCTATCTTCACTACCACTTGACTTTCAAATGGCTTCCACAGAAGGAAGTCTGTCTTCAAAACATCTATCTGCTTTGTTTCTTCTGACGTCCACGGACCTCCGACTTGAAGTTAGATGTGTACCCCAGCCTGTTTATGAAGCATTTGTTGTGGTCACAGCTGCGACTGCTTCCGTAAAAATGTCAGTTCTGCTACATTATCTTCTGTCCCCCATTGTAATTATTTCTGTAATCCGTCTGAGTACCACTAAATGCTCGGAGTCTCCCACTGAATGTGACTCACTGGTTTCCCGTGTAGATCTTCATGCAGTCTGGGTGGAATACAGAATGCCATTGTTCCCGACATTGTAATACCTTTTGTCACTGAAATGTTTGGGTAATGCAAAACATTTCCTGTAATGCCAGTCCTCTCGTCTGCGCTGGGATAACTATAGCTGTCTTGTTATCAAATTATGCTCCCATCATTTTATGTTGTGATCGTATAAGTATGATTTTCTCATGTTGGTTGTGAGGCCCAATCTTTACAGCACGTGAATAACCTGTAGGAATAAAATTATTGGAAGAAGTTACCCTTGATCAGACAATCATCCAGGTAGAGGCAAGCATAAATGAAATGTCATCTCAGATACACAGCTTCTACTGGTCGAAATTTTTGGAAAAACTCTTGGTGCAGATTTTATTCCAAAGGGTTTCACTTAGGGTGGATAACGAATGCCTCCCACTCTCAGTCACAAACGCAGGTATCTGCAATGCTGTTTGCTGGCCGATACCTAGAGGTAGCCAGATATTGCTGCTACATAATCCTCCTCTTTCACTATAAGTATTATTGCTTGTAGTCTAGTCACATGGAATTTCTGATTTTTTAATAATCTGTTAATTCGTAGTCCTTATGTTGGCTGTTTAGTCAATCCTGCATTGGAATGTGAAAGCCTACCATTCAGCTCTCACTCGTCTAAGGTGATTTCCTGCCAGCTTGACAAGTAATGACTCACTGTGCCCCAGTGGGTACTATTTGTTACAAGCACCTTGAACAGGGTCACTTGTCTGATTGGGCTACTTCCA
The DNA here is from genome assembly GCF_031143425.1 of Pleurodeles waltl. Classification (NCBI taxonomy): domain Eukaryota; kingdom Metazoa; phylum Chordata; class Amphibia; order Caudata; family Salamandridae; genus Pleurodeles; species Pleurodeles waltl. Next base: position 1,296,460,893 of record NC_090446.1, on the reverse strand, counting down.
GTATTGGAGCATTCTCTTCTACTCTCCTTCAAAAGGAGTGTCTTGGTTGACTGTCTTGTTGATACTGTGACAAAGACTAGGGTGACATTTTACTTTGGCCTGTTTGATACTGGGACTGTAGAAAAGGAGAATGGACATGTTCATATATACAGTTTGGTGATTCTCTGTGAAACGTGCCTCCTAGCTGCAGAGCTTCCAAAGCTGGTGCGGGCTCATTAACCCTTTTATTCTGAGGAATCACCCACTGCATCTACAAATAAATGTTCACCTGCAAATGGATTACCTTAGCTCTCGTTACATTTCCATTCCCACACAATCTAGCCTCTTGTTATCTTTATCCGAAGGTGGACCTGCTGTCTATGTGTATTTCTATATTCGTAGGTTCTTGTGAAAGGCCTTACCCTTTTCTCCACGCTGGTGTTGAAGCTGGGTATATGAATACCTCCTTGCTTTGCTTAAGGATGCTTGGCAGCATAGTAAGAAACTGATTTCTTCTTTGTGAGGGGTGTTATGTCTACAATAGCTACCACCCGTCTTGGTCCTCCACTAAATGGACCTCATGTCTCTTCTACTATTTGTACTACAGCATGGTACATGAATAAAACATATGGAGGGGATGGCCTACTGAGGTAGGATTCAACATCCTCTTGAAGTGATCCACATCAATATTTTCCACAAGTGTTATTTTTGCTCTCTGCGTTATCATAATTATCTTCTAGCCATTATCTTCTAAGCATGGGGGCCATTGCGAGTCCTACACACCTAATACATCATATTGTTCCTGCCCGCTCTCTGGATCAGGAGTTAACAGCTGCTTTTCATTTTCCACTTCTAGGTTTGCATGAGAGCTTTTGACTCGACCTGTGGCACATTTTTATTCTTTGATGGAGGTGCAGTCACCTTCATCTGATATCGATATTCAAATAAAGTGGAGTTGAGTTTTTAGGCGTTTCACCACTGATTTGTCTTTCAAACCAGTAGATTTCTTCTTTTTTGGCACATTTCTAACTGTCAAACATTTCAGCATTAAAGATGGAGGTTTTATCTTGGAGTTTGAGGCATTAAGAGCTTACGTTTTTTCGGCCAAGTTAGAATTTATTTTGGAGGTATGTGTATGTTAACAGATGATGGATAAATCTTCTACATCCGACTCCTGTAATTTCTCCGACCAAGCAACCTGTGTTTTTAAGAGCCTTTGTTTAAGTAAGGCAGCAGCAGCACAATCCTCTGAAATAGGACCTATGGGTAGTCAAACACTGCACACGTGCATAAATAACTATGACAAGTTGCAGTGACACCATGGATAAAGATTGTACTGGATTTCCCACATTTCTAAAAAAAAACAAGCATTTACAATGCAACGGGTCTTACGTTTGCTCATATTAGAGCTGATCGCGTTGTAAACTCCTAACCCGACTTTTCACCTATCGGGCAAAAGTGCATTTATGTACACATCCCGAAAAAGTGAAATTAACTATGTAAAGCGCTCGACTTCTGCCAAGTGAGATTGCGCTTGTAAATTAGAGAAAAACAAGTCCACGAGCCCGATGGAAAACAGCGAGCCTCGCATGTTTTCTGTACTTGGTCGCTGCGCTCGAGGAGGGCTAGCCACCGGAAAAGGCATGACGTAGGCGTGCCTTCGACTAATGAAAGCAAGCAGATTTTATTAGGCAAGCCCACGAACCGATAAAAAACACTGATGTGAAGTTGACAGGGCTCCAAGCCCTTTTCTAAATACAAAAGCGTCTTGCTGCGATACGCATGCGCGAGCGCATGCAACGCAGGTTCGACCCTAAAAAGTTATGGCTTGCATAAGAAGCAGGAAAATGATCCGTCCATGAAAAATGTAAGTTCCATGCCTCCTATGACTGAAGTCCAAAGCAAAACCTAGATTCTCCAATGTCATTAATGTCTTTGATGGGTTGGCTCAACAATATTGTTTGAATTTCTTAATAACCTAGTAACCGACATCTTCAAAGGGTAGATATTACTGCATTCTGAATCACTGACAGGAGTGGTGTCCTATGCTTCTAAGCCCAAAGGCAGAAAAAAAGACTCTAAAGATAGTGACTCCTTAGTAGTACATTTTGGACTTAGATTCAACCTCATAAATGAGTTACAGTAACTGCCTATGGTTGTTAAAACAAAAATGTTATTCCAAGGTTACCAGACTCATGTCTAGATGGCAGAACACTGCACAGCAAGGGAATCTAGAATAGGATGATGCTGCAGAAAACTTGCTATGTAACATATAAATATCAAAGATACAATACGCAAGAGGACATTTTGAGCCACCCAACCTGGATGCTCTGCGCTAAAGTAAAACGAACCTTTCATTGTGCTGGTCAGCCAGCATAAGAAGGCACATTCTGCCTGGGGGTGCATCAGTCACACTTCAAAGACAGAGACACACGCACACACATCAGCCCCAAACTTCCTCGCCCCTTAAAATCTATGCTTTATGCAAGGATTTGCTTATCTCAACCTCTAGCTGCAGCTCCACATAGATACAAATATAGGTGCTCATTATAGCAAAAAGGCTGAATGTTCTGTTTTCTTTGTGGGGCTGCTTAGTTATACAACGAAACACAATTATAAAAGAGACATAAAGCTCTATTGACTTTCCCTCATCACCTACTCTGCCCACTGCTACACATAAACCACAATCATCATGTAATTAGCAGTGTACCATATTTGGTTTGCCCTCACAATATTCCCACCTATGAAACAAATTACCATGCAACTTTGATGATACATATTAGCACAACAGCATAATCGGTTCAGTATGTACACGGAAAAACATCACAAGTTTACAAGCAGTGGCTGGAAAATTGATCATGGGAATGTGCAATTCCATGCACGCAATGGATCAGGAGAGACATCTCTGCATCTGTAAGTAGTTGTTCGAGTCTGATTATTTGACGTCATCTGCTGCATATGAATTTACTTTTTTCTGATATTCATGGTGCTGATGCACCATACTGAAATCACACTAAAGCACATCGATCAAACATGGATATACCAGAGAACCTTTCTTCTATACAATAGGACAGCAGAATTAGTGTGTTCCAAGCCTACATTTTCATCAGACACATTCAAAGTGACAATGCTCAATGACTGACCAGTATTTCTGGATAAGGAATATGTCCCCCATAAAGTGCATTGTTTTATTACGCTAGTGACGTAATAATACCTAAAAGATAAAAAGCTTTTTTAAAAAAAAAAAAAAATCCCTATGTGACTAGTTCTACAGCATGCATCTGTATTAAGATGCCCAAAAGATTCTCGAAGGAGTTGTGCGGTATTGTTATTTTGTCAGTGTCGAGGATACATGTCAAGCACGGATTACTTTTCTTTGGCCCATACTTCCAGTGAACAGATGCGCCGACAAGCGGTATAAACAATAGACCCTGCGTCACGGAAGAGTGCATGCAGCCGGATGAAGTGGTGTGGGAAGTAAAAAATAAAAAAAATAAAAATAAAAAAATAGACAAAAAAAATGCTGCTTCCCATTTTTGAGCCATGTAGTGAAACCGAGTAGTGCACATACAGGTATGAAATGTATTCATAAGGATGACAAAGTGAAATTGCTTTTCTGATACCACTTTTTTCCAGAACCTAGGGAACCTTGTAGGGCCTGATCTGCCACAAATGTTTCCTATCCTAATCTAAGTTTAAGGTGCAATTTCATCAACTATTCTAGAATGGTTTTGGCTCTTAATTTGTGCCTACGCAAGTATGACACTGGAGATAAGGAAGAGAAATGACATGATGAAAAAGAGCGATCCTGATTATTTGACTTTTGGGAATGTATATCCTTTTCTTGATTTATGTTAAGGAATGTTCAATATTTTTATTATTTAGATTGTTTTGCTTCTCTCCAATCCACCCATCCATCCATCTTTACACAAAAAAAGGTTGAAGGCTTTGTTACAAGGACCACAGCTGAATACTCCACCATTGTAGAAGTTATGTCCAACGTAATTAAGGATGCCTTCTTGTGTGGCCGACAGAGTATGTAACCAATGGCTGCCATTCTGGTTATGTGGCAACACACCAGTGCAAGTTCTCTTTGGCTACAAGTCCTCTGCCTAAGCATAGCAATGCAGTTTTCCCACGGTTTCGTAAGTTCGTCAAAAGCACAATGTTCTTTTAGAGAGCACTAATGCCTAAGCCACTGCAGCGAAATATTATTTGACATGATTGTAGACATGATCTTATTGTAGTGGCAAATACTGAGATCAGTCCTTCAGTACTACAGAATCCATCCACGTCCTACATAACAGTTGGATCTCACCTTCATATATATGAATATATTCACACAACCATTCTGTCTTCATAAGTGTCTGTGCAGAGTTGGTAAGAGAAGAAAAGAAGAAAGCAGTCTCTGTTGCATGCCACTCATTTCTGGCAGACCAACGACAAGTGCTTTTTATCTTACAAGCTCTCAGCGTGGTGTTACATTACTAACAAAAATATTGTTGGTCAAAACCTGTAAAATGTATTGACATAGTGATGCCCTCAAAATTACACCCAATGTTATCGACAACAGGTTCTGCAAATCAAGCACCGATGGCCAAAATCATTCCCTTTGCGTATCTTTAATGTCTGCTGCTAACGACATGCATGTGTGTGACAGACGCAGCTATATCAGAGGCCTTGTTACTTTCAGCTATTGCTGCAGCCAACCTTGCTGTTTTATGGACCTGGCGATGTTTCTTCAGGCCATAGGTGTTACCAAACCCCTCCCCACAGGCACCACACTTAAAGGGCCGTCCCCCCTGGTGAGTCTGCAGGTGTTTGCTGAAGTATTTGGGGTCTTTGAAGAGTTTAAAACAGCAGGAGCAGCGCAGATCACGCTTGGCATCATGCGAACGCTGGTGCCGGAGGATGGAGGAGAGGTAGAAAAAGCTCTTGCCACATAGGTCGCAGCGGTACATCTTCTCACCGAGGTGCACTCGTTGGTGCTCCATCAGATTAGAGCGATAGCGGAATGTCTTGTTGCAGATTTGGCAGCGCTGAGGTCGGGCAACTACATGGAGGCGCTGATGTTCTGCCAGACTAGATGATTGGGCGAAACGCTTGTTGCACAGGGCACACTTGTAGGCCCGCTCCCCAGTATGGACTACCTTGTGTTGGCGTAGGTACCAGGAATATTGGAATCCCCGGCCACAGACTGTGCAGCGGTAGGGACGCTCCTCTGTGTGGCAGCGCTGATGCCGCATCAGTAGGGCTGCCTCCCAGAACCGCTTGCCGCAAACGGAGCATATGAAGTGCCTCTTCTGCACATGGGTGCGGCGGTGAAGGAGCAGGTCATAGGCTCTCGCAAAGCTCTGACCACAGACATTGCAAGCTGGAGTCCTTTTTACCAAGTGGACGTACTTGTGGATTACAAGTCCTAAGAAGTGCTTAAAGCTCTGACCACATATGCTACAGAAAAATCGCTCCCCACTAGGTATCACTGGATGTTCTTCCACTGGAGTAGCACCCACTGTAGCTGCTGGGGTTGCCACCACCATTGGGACTGTTGTGCTGGGGAGTCCATTTGGCATACTGCTGGTCTGCTGCTGTTCTGAACCAACCTGGCAGGATCCTACTGGTGAAATGAGCCTCTCAGGCTCAGTCTGGTGAATAAGTTTGTGCCACAATAAATTTTCAATGAAACCAAAGCACTTTGCACAGACATCACAGGCGTATGGTTTTTCGCCCATGTGCAACTCCTTGTGGTTCATGAGTAGGAAGGAATCTGGGAAGCGCTCACCGCATTCCAGGCAACCAAAGGTCAGACCATCAGGTAGAAGGCTGCCAGAAGGTAGAGAGCATGGCAGTTGAAGTCTGTGGATCTGTTTGTGCCGGGTCAAACTCTGTGGATAGCCGAACACCTTCCCGCACAGGTCACACTTGTAGGGTCTCTCCCTGGTGTGCACGACATGGTGTTTCGTGAGGTGAAAGGACTCCCGGAACCTCTTTCCACAGATTGTGCACTGGTGCGGCTTCTCACCAGTGTGTATGCGGTCATGGCGCTTCAAGGTTTCTCTGCGGCCAAAGCCACGCCCACAGATGCCACAGCAATAGTTCTTGTGACTGCTAGCTGACGCTGGTGAACCTTTGTGAAGGGGTGTCGTTCTGCCGTGAGGTACTGCAGCTGCTGGCCCAGTATTTTCAATCTCGCTGGAACCTGAGGGTGCAGTCTGAGGTGGAATGGGCAAATTATCATAAGAGACTTGAGTACTGGGCTCTTTGGCTTTCCCTCCGTGGGCATCTGGCAGTGTAAAAGATGTTGCTAGGGGAAGAATGTTGGTTCTCTCATCTTTGTGCGTCTGTTGGTGCTTCAGTAGGCTCTGAAGGGCAATATAGCCTTTCCCACACAAATCACACTTGTAATCAGGGCGCTCACCAGTGTGGGTTACTTGGTGTTTTGTCAGATAGGAAACATCACGAAACTCCTTGCCACACACTTCACACTGCACACGCAGAAGATCAGAATGAGTTCTCTCATGTCGTTTAAGGCTCTCCCGACGGTTGAAACTCTTTTCACACACTGCACAGCTAAAAGGCTTCTCTCCAGTGTGGATGATCTGATGCTGATGCAGGTGACTCTGCTTCTTAAAAACCTTCAAGCACTGGCTGCAAGTAAAAGGGCCTTCCTGCTGACTAAGGATAACTTCTACTGACCCAGACATGGGAGCTACTGGTAATGCCCCTTCCTGTGCTGCTGGAGTTGTGCTTTCTGTGGTAACCACTTCCTCCCTGTGGCAGCGCCGATGTCGGATTAGGCTGGAGATGTGGTTGTAGGTACGCCCACAAGTAGTGCACTCGTATGGCCGCTCCCCAGTGTGCACTAGCATGTGCTGCACGAGGTGAGATGACTGCTTGAAGGACTTATGACACACACTGCAAGGAAAGCGACGGTCAATTAAATACTTCAGCTGCCTGAAGTAATTCTTGTCCTCCTTCCCCTGGTCTTCGGGCTGGATTGGCTGAGCTGGTATAGCCCGCTTCAGGTTTGTAAAGAGATGCTGATGGCTGGAGAGATCAACAATGCCCCACTGAGAAGAACTGAAGGCAGCTGTAGCATCAAACAGAGTTTGAACAGCTGCCACAGGGGATTGCACAGTGTACTGCGGGGTAGTGGTAGAGTCGTTTTTCTTTGGAATGGATGCAGTCACATCAACTGAACTGGCAGTGGAGGAAGTTTGATCCTCTGATTTAAATTCCTTAGATTTTGAAGTACCAACCCGGTCAAACTGAAGATGACTGGCTAGAGGCTGGTGACTATAGTCGAACTGTGTTTGAGGGCATGGCAGTGAAGCAACAGCTTTGCTCTGCTCCTGATGGTTGTAAACATCCATAGGCTCAAACCGTTGGTGGTTCAGGAATTCTAAGAAGTCAAATGGATAACTCTGAAAGTGAATACCATCCTCTCCCACATTAGCTTCCATTTCCCAGGTCCAGGCTGACCTGGTAACGAAAAAGAAAGACATGGTAAACATTTACTTTCAACAAGCTGAGAGAAACATGCTTCAAAACAATACACGATGGACATTAACTATATTGCATTACTCAGTAACGAGTTTCTGTTCTAGCCAATTTGGCTTTATGCAGTGTACAGCTCCGGCAAATTCAGTCTCCAACAGGCTGCATCCATACTTTAGCTAGAATGGACACTCTTCTCAAGATAGCACCTCAAAAGGCAAGATAGGGTAGAAAACACTTTTGGCATTTGTGAAGGATGCCTTTTGCAAAAAGATGAAAATAGGCATGTTTCAGAAGGCTGTGCAAAACATCAGTTATGTTTTGGAATGGGAAGGGAAAACAATACTCGACTGTTTTGCAAAAGTAGTGGGACACAGTGCCAACAATTTGCTGCTCTGCTCTGAGTACTGCACCAAAGTGTCATGATTTGCCAAGTCTGAGTATTTTACACTCTTGTAACAAAAAAAGAAATGCACCTTCTACCCACATGCATCACTAAAACTCCTTGCCAGTTTGCAATAATCTCAATATGTAAAGCTGGGCAGCCTGAGTATAACAAAGCATGATTAACGCTGAATATATTGTATTGCATTGTGATAGTATTTATATAGCGCTTACTACCCCATACGAGGCGTTGAGGCACTTTTCGGCGAGTAGGAAGCTACTCCGGAACCCAAAAGGAATTAGTGGTGGATTAGTAGAGGAAAATAAGAGTACAGTTTTAGTATTATTATGAGTTAATTTGAGCCGCGGATATGTGAGTTTGTTAGTTGGATTGACTGGAGTAATGGTGGGGCGGAGGTGGCAGAATCCAGAGGTGTTAATTGTGAGTTTTTTGGTAATAGGATTTAGGCTTGGGATGAGTAAAGGGGGATGGAGGAGGGAAGAGTCTGTGGAAAGGGTTATCATTCTGTGAAAATATTGAGAGTCTAAACGGGTCATAGTAGCAGGGTGAGATAAATGAGGGAGAATTTAATAGGGTTGTTTGGGAGATCATGGTAGTAAAGTGAGTTTTGGGTGAGTTAGATGTGGAAGAGGAGGGAAGAGCTTAGGAAGAGTTATTTAGGAGATTCTAGTAGTAGAATGGATTTGGGATGAGTCAGAGTGGGAATGGAGGATAGATTGATAGAACATGACATGGTGATGGGTAGACAAAGTGTGATATAAAATGAGAGCAGGGATTAATAAGTATCTATATGAAATTATAATTAACATAGTTGTTCTCATTAAACTGTATAATATATACTTCCGTCTGGTTTAAAATGGGTTATTACTTGTACATGTATATATGCATGTATATGGTATTACTATAAGACGAACCAAGCCGAAAGGCAACAGACCTCTTTATATAAGGAACAAGTGCTCTGTAATCGACTCAGTGCTACATATTTCTCAAAAGATTGATGCAGTCTTATTAAGAGAAAATGATATGCCTCCCACCCCCAACCATAAAAAAATCATCTTCATACCATACGGAAATAAAAGTAAAACCTTAACCAGAGGCTCCTGTTGCCATCTTCACAATGCATACATTTATTTAAACCACGTCTAAGCCAAAGTTAATGTTGTAATGCTAAGCCTAAGAATCGAAAACTTACTCGATACATTGGTAGCAATGCATGACATGACGTTTCACGTTAGTTACAAAGAACCTTGCATTTACGTATATTTTCTACCCACGGAGGAGGGGTTTTTAAAAGCCCTGTAGTTCATTCCGTCTGTCACACCTTGTGTGATTATGCTCACCTTCCCGCTTGTTAACCATCTACTTTTCATGTCGGCTTCCTTACCTCTTTAAGCTTGCCAATATGTACCTCTCTCTCTTTCTCCAATCATCTTCCCCATAACCAGCTCCATTTCATCTCGCTCACCCACTGTCCGTTTCCATTTCTCCGCAATTTCATCCTCCATCATTCACTTTATCGACTTTGCCCTTTTGCCAACACTTCTCATCTCTTTTACATGCCTCCCTTATCCTCTTCTGTTGCTTTACTAGAATTCCCTCGGTATTCTTTGTCTCTCCTTCCACCGTGACCCGTTCATCGGTCCCCTTCTTCTTTCTCTCCTGCTTCAGTTTTCAATTCCTTATTTGTTCCTCCGCCTCACCACTTGCTACCCCTCTCTTCACCTCTTGTTCATAAAAGTGATGACTCGAATTGCACGTTCGTTTGACGTGCACCTGTTGAAAAGACATCTGAATAGCTGTCAAGGATACCGATTATGGGTTTGGGTGTTATTGATAAATAACGATACCACGGGTATGCTATTTATCAAGTGCGATAAGTAACACCTATTGCGAGTGGATGGGGAATAACACACACCAAAATATGCATGATAACGTAAATACCGTATTGCTTTTCACCCGTTACATTTCGGCAGGCTTGTCCTGCTGAACTTTAACGAAGGTTGAGGTATTTAATGCATCCTGCAACTATCAGATGCATTAAATACCGAACAACTCCTAATTCCGACCCAGTCGTAAACGGGAATTTACGCATGGGTCTGAATATACCGACCAACTGGAAATGAGGGCCACAGTGGGTGAAATCGTGTTCATCTATCAAAACGTCACAATGGACAATCCTATCTGAGTAAATAGTGAAAATTGCATCTCTGTCCTCAAATTTCTGATGTATTAGCTATTTTCATGAAATACTGACAAAGTCCTCAATTGTCCGCTCTACTTTTCGCAGGCAGGGTTTTGTGCGACTGATAAAAGTTTAAATAAATCATTCTGTGAAAATTTTGAGAGTCTAAACGGGTGCTCCGCTTCCGTGTAGTAACTATTCTACTGGAAACAGAGAGTGGGTTCTTATGTACCAAAGATGCGACTCTGCAAGAGTTGCTTCACAGCATTTCTTGATACAACCCACTAAGAAAGTATAAGAGCATGGCACACAGCTGGTTTGTAGTCTGTCAACAATACCACAAATGGTGCATAGTATCTAATGCAGTGTCATGATAGAGGGTAAGCTTATGCCTGGCATCAACAAATGAAATTAATAGATCTGTTCTGAGACCGAGTCATACAGTTCCCACTCCAGGCTAAAGGTTCAACAGCTGAAACTATGAAAACAGCACAAACAGTTTCTTAATGTGGCACATTAAATAGCACGAGTAAGCAAGAGTAAACATGTAGAGGTAAAGTCCCTTGCAAGTTACCTCAAAGCTCCAGCTCCTTATGAAGAGTTCATGATAACACTATACTTATATGTATGTATATATATATATTAACCGCCACTAACTCTGAGATTGTTACTCATACTCCAATGACAATAATGTCACTAAACAAGGCACATTTACTAAAAATCACCCAGGTGTCACCCAGATGAATGGTCACCTAGAATACTAACACAAAAATTATGCGAATATCCTAACTTAATACAACAGCAGTTTGACAAGTCACAGTAATGCTGTGCATAGCCATACGTACAATGTCATCGAACAGTGAAAAATGCATGAAAATAAAAGCCTGTCAGCAATAAAAACAAGCATATGCAATGCAATAGGTCTCACATTTTATTGAGTTAGTCATAACTGGACTTTTCATGCCACATACATTGGTCAACCCTACTGCATAATTTGGTCCTCTCTGCCACATAATACCAGTGGCTCTCCATATAACTAAAGCACTCCTATGTACTTTTTTCCTCCATCGTCGTCAAAAAATGAAAATATTGCCATTATTTATTATATTTTTTATATTGCTATTTTGAGGTCCTTCCAAACTAGTGTGGGGAACCAGAGATGACCTAGACAGAAAGAGCACATCATGCAGTTAGTTAGGGGCAAAAACGTTTTGCAAAAGGAGTGTCCCACAAAGCATTATGGTACGAGTTTCCAAATGTAGCAAATATTGTATCTTGACTGTAACGCTCAGAACAGCCAGTAGAGGGCACCACTATAAAAATAACATTTGTAAGAAACATGGTCATGTAACCATATAGTCTGCCCTTAAAGGGCATAAGCACACGAAAACAGAATGGCAGAACGTAATGCAGTACAACCATATATTTAGCCCCTAGAGGGCGTAGTACATTACACATTTTCAGGACTAGCAGGCCTATTAGAAATATATTACAAACAAGGCCCTGAAAACACAAACTACGCCCAACTGTAAAACAAAAGTTCCAGCCATGAGATAACTTAAAGACACTGACTGGTGGGTTGGTGGGGGGGGGGTCAAAGGAGGGGTTATTTTGCTCCCCCCCCCACCTAGTGTGGGGACCTAGAGATGCCCTATACAGAGTGTGTCATGCTGAACCTATTGATTGTGGTCCCATTGTCCTAGGACCACCACACGGTGAGTTATGGGCAAAAATGTTTTGTAAAAGGAATGTCCCGCAAAGCATTGTGGGGGCAAGTTTCCGAGTGCAGCAAATATTGTAGTATATTGACTTTAATGCGCAGAAAAGTTCCCAGAGGACACCATAATGAAAATAACACTTGTAAGAAACATGGTCATGTAACCATATAGTCAACCCCCAGAGGGCATAACATGAAAAGAGAATGGCAGAAAGTAATGCAGTGTAACCCAGCAGGCGTACTGCAATACTATTACAAACAAGGCCCTTAAAACACAAATTACTCTCAGCTGTAGAACAAAAGTTAAGTTTCAGCCATGAGAGAGTTTAAAAAGACATTGAATGGTGGGATATACTTAACCACAAAAATAATTTATATATATATATATATATATATATATATATACACACACATACATACATACACACACAGACACATACTAAACAACTCATCAGAATGATACGTTAAGAAAATGGAGATGCACAGACCTGGTGAACGAGGGACAGCACCCAGTTCTTAATTTGACCCAGTGGTGTAAAACTCACAAAGGAAGAAAGCAGGAACCCACAAAAGAGAGCTAAAGGGCACAGAGTGTCTGGCAGGGGATTAAAGAGGCCAGGCGTGGATTCAATAATGTGCAACCTTGCTATTCAGAGCATTGACATTTAATAGTGCCGGAGTGTAATTATGTTGTATGGTATGGATTTATGTGGAGTTGCTTGGACTGGAACTATGTGTAATGGTGTTGCATTATATTGTGTGGATTGCAATTATGTGGTGTGGAGTGGAATTGTGTGGTGTGGAATTGTTTTGCTTTGAATTGTGTGGCATGGAGTGGAGCTATGCATTTTGGAATTATGTGGATAGGAATTACGTGGTAGTGTGTGAGGTGGAATTATGTTGATTGGGATTGTGTGTCATGGAGTGTACTTATGTGGAGTGGTATGTGTTGTGGAGTGGCGTGAAGGGGATTTATGTGGCGTGGCATTGAATTATATAGCATGATGTGGAATTTTGTGGTGTGTATTGGATCTATGTGGTGTGTTGTGGAGTGGAATTGTGTGGACTGGAATTATATTGAGTGGTGTGGAATTGTGTGGCGATCAATTGTGTGGTGTTGCGTTTGAGAAGGGCCAGTGAAGCAAGTCAAAATGAGTGAAATGTAAGCAGGTATAGTACTTCTGCGCCCGGTGTATATATAAGAATCTGCTATTACTGAATGGCCAGTAAGGCACATACATTTTATAGCACAAAAATCATATAAATCTCATATAAAAACAAAGCTACAGGTGCAAGTGTGTGTTTAATACTAAAATCAATCTGGTTTTAGGAATAAAAAAAAGAAAACAGAGTGAGCTAGCAACAAGGTACCATAAATATAATCTGGAAATACTGATGCAGAACAGAGCATCAGAAAACTCAAACTCTTGAGGAGAGACGAGGTGACTGCACTACCTCACAATGTGTAAACATCTGAACACAAATGGGAAAATAAGGGTGGAAAAGTATTTTCTTTTTATTTCAACAGAATGAAAAGTCTTGCAAGCATTCTTGCCTCACATTTCAACAAGCGGAGCAGCCCGAGAAGATTTATGGCCCCAATAAAGGAAATAAGCTATGCCCTGTGTGCAATGTTGTGAGTGCTGGCAGGGAGGGGCCCTGGAGAGAGAGTCTCAAGATGCGATGTAGGCAAAGCAAGTTTCACATCATTGCTTCTAGATTTAGCTACACTCTACCACAAAGGGCATATTGTGGCTTACGTGAGCAGTGAGCTAAACGACTGGGTGTTTTTTTGTTTTTTTTGTAAAATAAGCTTATCTTAGGAGCCAGAGGTAAACAAGGATAGCACTGGAATACAGCCAAAACAAATGTCAGCGGCATTGGAGGAACGGAATTCTGCAATAAAATGCAGGCAGCTACCAGCCTAAAACACCCACATTGAAAGTAGAGCACCAAAGAAATAAAAAAAAAAATAGACAGTCACAGCCACAGATAAAGAAACCAAAGTGGAATAATACAGTAATTCGTCTCTGCTCTGAAACAGAAAAAGGAGGGAGAAAATGGCAGAATTGGCGTCTAGCAAGCAAGAATTTTTAAAGGGCACTGCAGCCAACAAATAAAATCGCTTTAAGCCAAAAGAAGTATACTAAAAGTATACATGAGGTCAAACACTTACACTCAACTTAAAAACATGAATAAATAAGGAAATGTTGGAGGTCATTCAATACATCTGTGTCACATTGTCATCTAAAGGCAATGAGGCACAGTTACAATCCTGCAACTCACAGGCAATAGACATGGAGATAGCAATGTCACAGAGAGAAAAGCAAATGATCTAACTTCCACCAGATTTATTTTCCTTTTATACAGAAGACTGTAAACTTAGAATTATACGTATTTTCTCCCTAAACAGATGGTAGATTGTTCAAAAGGGTGTAATTGCCAAACATATCAGTGGTAATGTCACAACAATAAAATAAAGAGTAGGGCTAGAAGTCTGTATTGAGAGAAATAAGAATGCAAAGTGTGAATAAAGGATGCTTTGGTATAATTCACTTTTCTATCATGTAAGGTACTGGTAATGCTGGAGATGTATAATCTTAAAAGAACTAAGAGGAAGGAAACTAACTTTTGAGACCAAAAACCTCCCACACCGAGCCTTTTAGAGTAACCATACCAAAGGAATGATTAGTTTCCATGACTAGCCAGAATAATTCAGTCATATCACTGAACATACAACAAGAGAGCCGGATGGAGATTATAGGTATAAAGGATAAATATACAAAAGGGCTGGAAAGAAAACACCTTGCGCCCACTAGTGCAGACAATACACTCTTTGACCTACAATAAGACCAGAAAAGCCTGTTATTACAAAAGAGGAGAATTATAAAGCAAAATTAAAAGAGTTCTTGAACAAAAGCCTGGCACAGCTTGATGTAAATACTGGGGTAGGACTGCGATTTGTTCAAGATCTGTATATTATTAAAATGAATATTAGTTCATGAATGGGCTGCAACCAAGACTGCACAATGAAGTAATAATGGTAATCTGTTTGTGTTTTATTTGTCTTCAGGATGTGTATGTATTTCTGGATTAAAACGGATTTCTGGGTTACCTTGCACTGTGTGGTTCGTAGTGCTAATTTTGGGAACTGAATGTAGTTATGGAGTCTGAGGCAGAGGGTGGGCTAATGATGTCTTTCTGAAGTGATTCAAGGAATGCCTTGAAGGTTTATTATATGTGTTTCATTAGCTTGTATTGACTGTGAGGGTGGCATATAGGGGAGATGGACGAGCTGTGTAATTTGAATAAGTCAACTTGTATGAGTGGCAAATAGACAAAGGTCTGCACTGCAGTGAGTGCAAGGTTGAGGGCGTTTCATTTTATTCATATAGATAGTTGAAGGCGTTTAGGATGCATTGCTTTATTAGTGCAGTCTCCTGAGGGTTGTGGTTTCATCAATTTAAGTTTGTGCTGATACCAGGAGTTTGTAGAGGAGACGAAAGATGGATGTTTGTCAGGTGGGCTCAGAAAGAAAAGTGGGTGGCGAGGAGCTCCACATGGTGAAATGTGGAGCCTTTTTTGTACTGGGTAGGGTCACGGGGATTCATGGATGACAGCATATTGTACTGCAGTGTTCTCGCTGATGAGCATGTTGTGTATTGTTTGCTTAGGGCCTTTGGTGATTGAACAGGGCAAAAAACACAAAAAGGTGTTGATTGGCTCAGTATGGCCAAAGATAAATGGGTAAAGAAATATATAAGGATGAAGATAAAAACAAATAATTATTTAATGGTAAATAGCAAACTACTTCTTCAGAATGAAGAACCAGCATAACCCGACTTGCAGTAGTATACTGTGCATCTGCTGCTAAATCCTGCAGTAGGTGTCTTGTAATAAGCAACACACAAGATAAATGTACAAATGCCGGTGTCTGCCTACAAAGAAAATCCTCATGATGGTGTCTTCCTGCTGCAGCCTATGCTAAAGAAGTTACAGGCGGTGGTTTGGGTTTGCATTTATAGTACACTATCACAGTACTATTACCATCACAACTCCAAATTGGGATTAGCAAACCAATTTAAGGTAGCTGACCTTTGCGCTACTTTTATTAATGGCATCTCAGCCATTTTGCTAGAAGTGTGAACATTCTCTGTTTGCGGCAGACAGCAGAGGAGCAAACAGAAATGTCCCAATGTGTTTGATTAGTTCGAGGTTTATTAGTTCTGGGTACCCTCTCAATTATGTCTCCAGTTAAAGCTTTCTGAGGCAGCGGGAACCTACAGAAAAATAGCTCTTTTAATCTACAGTGCTTGTCAGGGCAGGCCAGCTAGTTCCACCTTGAACATCACCACCACTAATCAATCCCAAAGCAATGGCCAGCTCAGTTATGAGCGAAAAGTCTGCGTCTCGAATTTCCACAGCTCAGAAAGACAACTGATCATTCTGCTTCCAGGATACTGTCTCAATTTTTTTTTTCTTCTCTTGGCCAACCCAGTTGGAGCAACAAATTCGATTTAACATACCTGTCACCAGCTCAAACAGATTCAAGCAGAAGAGCTGTTTTATTTATAGCTGGTTATAGACTCACTAAGAAGAAAAGCTGCACCAGAAAGCCCCTTTTTAGGTTGAGCACGCAAGCGCTTTGAACTGTTGTAAGTATTGTGTGGTTTTAATCGTGCCGATCCCACGCCATTCGTTCCAGGACTTGCCTTCCAAAAACCACTTGATGTAATTGTTAAATGCTTTAGGTTTGTCCCGCCTTGAGGCTGATTTTCTCCCACCTTGTATACTGCCCCTGTTACATGGATTATTGCATGATTGCCGATATTGCCAGCATGGGCGAACAATTTTTTTCTTTTGTCTCCACCCTTCATGCTGCATGGTGACCATGGTGCTCACAGTGCAAACAGGCAAAAACACTTAAAAGTGGAAAATGCTTTATGTAAAACAGAAATCCTCAAAGCGAAAGTGGCTCTCCCAGCACAGCGGGAGAGCCAATACTAGAATATTCACTGCACTTGGAAAACTTGCCCTATAATGATTTGCAGGGCATTATTTTTACAAAGCATTTTTGCTCGTAACACAGCCTGTGGTGGTCCTAGGGCAATGGGACCACCTACAGAACATTTACCATGACATGCTCTTTCTGTCTAGGCCATCTCTGGGTCCCCACACTAGGTTAGTGGGGACCCCAAAATAATAACCCCCCTTACCAGTCAGTGTATTTTTAAGTGCTCTCATGGCTGGATCTTTTGATTTACAGCTGGGAATAGTTTGTGTTTTAAGAGCCTTGTTATATCATTGCTATAGGCCTGCTACCCCTGAAAATGTGTAATGCACTCTGCTCCCTAGGGGCTAATTATATGGTTACACTGCATTATTTAGTGCTATTTTATTTTTGTGTGGTTATGCTCTCTAGGGGCTAAGTATATAGTTACATACTAATGTTTCTTACAAATGCTATTTTCATTGTTGTGTCCTCTAGGGGTTGTTCTAAGCATTACAGTCATATCAAAATACTAAAATATTCATGCCACAGAAACCTGCCCCATAATGCGTTGCAGGGCATTCATTCTACAGAACATTTTTGCTCATAACTCAGCCTGTGGTGGTCCTAGGGCAATGGGACCACCTTCAAAACATCGACCACAATATGTTCTTTTTGTCTACATCATATCTGGATCCCCACACTATGCTGGTGGGGAATTCAAAATAATAACCACTGCCACCATTCATTATCTTTTTAAGCTTTCTCATGTCGGGAACTTGTGTTTTACAAATGGGAAACGTTATGTTTTATGGGCCTTGCTTGTAATATCATTGCAATAGGCCTGCTAGCCTTGAAAATGTGTAATGCACTACACCTTCTAGGGGAAAAATATATGATAACACTGCATTACTTCCTTCCATTTGTTTTTCATTTGGCTATGCTCTCAAAGGGCCTACTATATGGTTACAGGACTATGTTTATTCCAAATGCTATTTTTATTGTGGTGTCCTCTAGGGGCTGTTCTGAGCATTGAAGTCAACATACTATAATATCCACAGCATGAAAACTCACACCATAATGCTTTGCAGGGCATTATTTTTACAAAAATTTTGCTCATAACTCAGCCTGTGATGGTCCTAGGACAATCGGACCACCTTCAAAACGCTCTGTCTACAGCATCTCTGCGTCACCACACTAGGTTAGTGGGGTTCCCAAAATAATAACCCCTCACGCCATTGAGTGTCTTTTAAGCTTTCATATGGCTAGAACTTTTGTTTTACGGCTGGGAGAAGTTTTGTTTTAAAGGCCTTATTTGTAATATCATTGCAGTAGGCCTGCTAGCTCTTATAACACCCTCTACGGGGTAAGTATATGGTTACATTATATTGCTTTCTCCTGTTTTTTTCCCCTTTGCGTTATGCCCTCTAGGGGCTAACAATATGGTTACATGGCAATGTTTCATACACATTATATTTTTGTTATGGTGCCCTCTGGGGGCTGTTTTGAGCATTACAGTCTAATGGTAAAAGTTTATTTCCGATAATGGTCTATATGTTAATTGTACATGCTTTAATAACAATCTCTCCTTATTACAATCATGACCATGATTCAGGCCAACTTAACATCCTTATTACACTATGACTCAACACTCTTGATATGTTTGGGTGACCCTTCTAGTTAATTTATCCTCTGTGGCTGTATTGTGTCTTTTTGGGGAAAATTGTGTTAGCTAGCCAGCAACTCTGATGGTGCGGTGGTGAAAGTGGTATTCTATTGGAATTACTATGGCAGATTCAAATTAGGATGCTAAATGGCAACATTTTCGTTTTTTTGCTGCAGATAGAGGAAGAAGATAAATGGAAGTGCTTTAGTTACATGCTGGGCCAGTGGAATTATATGGCAGGAAAATATGAAATTATGAGGCAAGGCAGACCAAAAGTGGAAAAAAGTCCAGTTATGAATTAACAATGCCAATAGCTCTAACTCAAGCAAATGTGAGACCTATTGCATTGGAAATGCGTGTTTAACTTTTTTTTACCTGCTGTATTTCTTACACTATTCTTGAGCTTGACAATCTACAAGTACACTTAAGGAACGTTATTGCTAATATTCCCCACAGCAACAGCAATCTTTGCTCTGAAAAAAGGGCACCGGTATGTACCCACGTTGCTGTATTTGGTGACTTCTTGCCTCTCTTAGCTGTGAGGGGAAGGAGTATTTATGGCAATTCGAGGATCAAGGGTACTGAACTTTTCAATGGTGCCCCTGGTGTGGACGTTGCCTGCCAAACCTCCCATATAAAATCTGATCACTCAGCCATAACCGAGGTTACCATTCCCATACCCAAATGTGCATGTGTTGTGCATGTGCCTTGCCCAAACAGAAAAAAAGCAAAAATATTCACTATGGATAGAAGCAGCACCCTGACCCAGCCGTCCGACAGAAAGGCCTAGAGACAGAAGCACATGTAGAGGTTGTCTCAAGATACTGAGGCACTTCAGTCTCAAGTATCTTGCTACCGGACTAGGATACACTGAAGGACACGTTTGTATCAACAGGTTCAACGATCTGCAGAGAGCACTCTGAAATCGAGTGTGGCAGGATGGGTCATCCCGGTCCCTTCCTATACAATCCTTGGATTTCTGGGCACCTATTTGCCCATTAAAAACCATGTGAACACAGAGGTTTTGATCCTTGGTCGTAGTTCATAACCAGAGACATTTCAAATCTGCAGCACATTTTTGTTGGTGAAATGCCTATTTTCTGGAGTTTTTGCAAAACTCAAACAGTTTGCTGCGTTCTACCCACTAGATTACAAAATAACATCTAGCATGTGTATGCAAAAGGGGACCTTTGTAAGAGTGCATATACCTTAGTATCAGGACACAGATTGCTCCTCAGAGGTGTGTGAAGGAAAGGGCCCTTGATATTCGTATACAAAATGAGATATGCAGATTAAACTGGTGAGCTGATGGGTCCAGAGGGTACTCGAGGTCCCATGCATTTACCCGTCAACCCAAAATCTCAACTTTTCAAAGATCGCTGGGTTGAGGTACAGCTGTGAATGTCAGTATCTCCCATGATTCTTCCCAAGCAAATTTGAGAACTATCAATCTTCCCTTTCTTAAACCTTCTGCCTCCAAAGCAGGATAGGCTGTACCGATAATAGGCCCTTAGGTTATTTGAACTATTGTACATTACCCTATAAGTATTATAATTGTGTTTGGGTTTATGTTGGCCTTCTGGTTGTCGTGTTTTGAGTTTTAGCACCTTTGGGTGCCCTGGATGTGCTGGTCTTGCCCTCGGCCATGGCTGCCCTGTGCCGAGGACAAGACCAGCTCATCCAGCACCCTGGGCCTCACACCCCCTTCCCAAGGGCAGGGATGGAAGAAGTCTCTTCCCCTACCACCCCGACCCCCCCAGTGACATCTGATGACGTCAGCACGCAATTGCACACCGACCTTATCAGAGACCACCCCCAAAGCATTTCTCTTCCGATTGGGGGGGAGGGGGCAGGCAGAGGACATTTACAATCGGGCTGCAGAAATGCCCACTAGACACCAGGGAGTTGGAAGATGGGCCTCATTTTAGTAGGCCAATATACCTCCAAAGGAGGGTGTGGGGGGGCAGAAACCACTAGACACTGGGGGGTTTTTGTGCCAATTTCACACAAGGGGAGCGACCCCTTAGACAAGGGTCGCTACTCTGGGGCAGAAACCACTAGGCACCGGGGATTTCTTTCTTTCTTTTTTTTTTGGAAGGGGAGTGACCCCTTAGGCACTAAACATCTGGGTGAGATGTCACACATTTTCCCCACTTTTTTTGTGATAGAACCTTCCGGAATCTGAAGGAATCCGCAAAATTCCTACCACCCAGCATAGTTGCATCTATACCGATAAAAATTCTGCCCAATTGTCAGCCTGAAAACTTTTTTTTCCAAACTGCCCTTTTGGACCCGCTTTGGTTCCCCCTCAATTTCGACATGTTTTTGGCTCTTCCCCATCACAGGCACTTGGACCCATCTACACAAGTGAGGTACAATTTTTATCTGGAGACTGAGGTGAATGTTGGGTGGTAGGAAATCTGTGCCAGTGCTGTGATCCCACTCAGAAATGTGGGAAAATGCGATTTTTGTAACCTACATTTAAGGTTTACTGGGGATTCTGGGTAAGAAAACAATGGGGGATCCAGGCAAGTCACACCTCCGTGGAGTCCCTCAGGTGTCTAGTTTTCAGAAATGTCTCGGTTTGGCAGGTTTCCCTAGATAGCTGCTGAGCACAGGACCAAAAACACAGGTGCCCCACCCCCCCACATAGATTTGTATTTGATAATTTTGATGTGGCCATGTAGTTTCTTGGAGCATTTCCTGTCGTGGACACTAGGCCTACCCACACAAGTGGGGTACCATTTTTATCGGGAGATGTGGGGTAGCGTTTGTGGCCCCCCTCAGATTCTATAACTTTGCAGCACCAAAATGTGAGGAAAAAGTTTTTTGGGCCACATTTTGAGGTTTGCTAAGGATTCTGGGTAACAGAACCTGGCAAGAGCGCCACAAGTTACCCCATTCTGGGTTCCCGTAGGTGTCCAGTTTTAAAAAAATGCACAGGTTTGGTAGGTTTTTCTAGGTGCCGGCTGAGCTGAAGACCAAAATCCTCAGCTAGGTACTTTCCCAAAAACACGTTGGCTGTCAATGTAAAAATGTGATGTGTCCATGTTGTGTTTTGGGGCGTTTCCTGTTGTGGGCACTAGGCCTACCCACACACATGAGGTACCATTTGTATTGGGAGACTTTAGGGATTGCTGGGTGGAAGGAAATTTGTGGCTCCTCTCAGATTCCAGAACTTTCTATCACCGAAATGTGAGGGAAAAGTGTTTTTCTGCCATATTTTGAGATTTGAAAAGGATTCTGGGTAACAGAACCTGGTGATAGCCCCACAAGTCACCCCATCCTGGACTCCCCAGGTGCCTAGTTTTGAATAATGCACAGGTTTGGTAGGTTTCCCTAGGTGCTAGCTGAGCTAGAGGCCAAAATCCACTGCTGGGCACTTTCCAAAAAACACCTCAGATTTCAATATAAAAATGTGATGTGTCCATGCTGCGTTTCCTGTCGTGGGCATTAAGCCTACCCACACAAGTGAGGAACCATTTTTATCGGGAGACTTGGGGGAAACACAGAATAGTAGAACAAGTGTTATTGCCCCTTGTCTTTCTCTACATCTTTTTCCTTCCAATTGTAAGGCAGTGTGTAAAAAAGACGTCTATTTGAGAAATGCCCTGTAATTCACATGCTAGTATGGGGACCCTGGGATTCAGAGATGTGCAATAACCACTGCTTCTCAACACCTTAACTTGTGCCCATTTTGGAAATACAAAGGTTTCCTTGATACCTATTTTTCACTCTCTATATTTCACCAAATAAATTATTGTATACCTTGTATACAATGAAAACCCATTGCAATGTGCATTTCCTTTATTGGCTCTGGGTACCTAGGGTTTCTGATGAACCTACAAGCCGCAGGTATATATACCCACAATCAGAAGAGTCCACCAGACGTAACGGTATATTGCTTTCAAAAATCTACCAGAGCTGATAAAAGGTATAGAAGAAAACGTTGACAGAAATTGATCTTTTTATCACCTCGATTTCAATGTTTTTTTTATTTTATCTGTTACTTTCTGTAGGAAAACCTTGAAGGAGCTACACAAATGACCCCTTGCTGAATTCAGAATTTCGCCTACTTTTCAGAAACGTTTACTTGTCCAGGATCCAGAATTGGTTTCACACCCATTTCTGTCACTAACTGGAAGGAGACTGAAAGCACAAAAAATAGTAAAGATTGGGTATGTCCCAGTAAAATGCCAAAAGTGTTGAAAGATGTGGTTTTCTAATTCAAGTCTGCCTGTTCCTGAAAGCTGGGAAGATGGTGATGTTAGCACCCCAAACCATTTTGTTGATGCCATTTTCAGGAGAAAAAAAACACACACACGCTTTCTTCCGCAGCCCTTTTTCCCCACCAATTTTTTTTTTTTTTTAATTGTTGTTTTTGGGCTATTTTCTTGGTCTCCTCCAGGGAAGCCCAAAAACTCTGGGTACCTCTAGAATCCCTAGGATGTTGAAAAAAAAAAAAAAAAAAAGAAGGATGCAAATTTAGCGTGGGTAGCTTATGTGGACAAAAAGTTATAAGGGCCTAAGCGCAAACTGCCCCAAATAGCCAAAACAAGGCCTGCCACCTGAGGGGGCAAAGGCCTGGCAGCAAAGGGGTTAAATACCTGACTTCCCTATGTGTGAACACGTGAAATATTCCTCGTGAAACAGTTCTGACTGGCTATTGCGTCATTTATGTCAGACCATTGTTTACTTCCAAGCCTATGTTCTTGAGTGCTCACTATCGCCACAGTTACTAAATCAGACATGCAAAGTGCACAAATTTGTTATCCAAGAAAAGGCCTTACATATAGGGATTGGGCTGGGGTGAAATGTTAACCGAAGGGGACTCATTTACTCCTTCTCCTCAAAACCACAAAAACATGTGAGCTGTACTCCTGCTACTCACACCGCTCGGAATATGACTTTTGTGGCACAAAAAGCCCAAAACGAGAGTTTGTACATGTCTTACCATTAGCTTTTCCTTCCTGAATGAGTAACATGGACTTCATTTGAATTGGTGAGTTATACATGAATGTCTCATGTAGGGGGATCGTCTGTCAACAGTGTAAAAAGAATTGGAAAATAACTGAAAGCCTGGTCGGTCTTTCAGCCTGCACAGAAGCATACAGGTGTGGAAAAGGGGCCGATATGGCAAGGGGAATCCCCGAATTCATACTCTGTGATCCCTTCTGACTGCATTTCCCTTCATCAAACGATTTTTCAGGCACACAGTACGCACTCATTCACTCTGTGTAGTCTATCATTCAAACATACATTACCTTGTAATGGGCTCTCTCTGACGGAACTGTAGAACAATGAATAGCAAGTTAGGCATAACACTTCACAATCAACAGATATGAAACACAGTACAGTGTCCCCGTGCTCACAATAGCACTTCCTATAAGTTCACATCACACAATAAATCCAGGTGATTTAAAATTGATTAAATCACATAAAATTAATTCAGTGGCAAAATATAAATAGCTACATTCATGGTCTAAAAGGAATAAACAATACATTTAGGATAAAATACATGTGATCATACAATTAGATGCGCAGGGGACGGCACAAATCGGAATTAGTTTTTAGAGCCAAATTCTACAAGAGGATAACTTTTTTTTTTGTCTAGTCCTCCACATTTAACAAAAAGCGCGAAACAGCGAATACAATCTGTTTGCAGGAATTCGTTCTCAAAATCGACTGTAATTTTAATATCTCTAATCCCCAAGTTATAGCAAAGTAGCAAACTCCACTCTCCTGGTAACCTGGGCAAAAAAACATAAGAACATGGTCAATTGATTCTGTGAGCAATGGGCAAAAAGGACATGACATCTGGATCACCTGAGATGTGTTGCGATTTAGCTGTGACTGAGCGCGTCAGCAAACACCCAAGCTAGAATTTCATATTGAGGGGCATATTTATACTTGTTTTGCGCCAGAATTTGCGGTATTTTGTTTTTAACGCAAATTCGGTGCAAAACTCACTCCATTTTTATACTTTGGATGGAGTTAAAGTAATTTTTTAGACATGGAAAACTACCTTCCGTCAAGGAGATGCAAGGTAAGCATTCCCAAGCAAAAAATGACTCTCCCGAGAGACAAATGTCACATTGGTCAACAAACTTAAACAATTGGGAAGAGTTTATTCTTAATGCCCGTAAGGTTCCAGGAGCAGGGATGTGGAATTCCTATCGCCCGACGCCCGGGACATCTTGTTTGGGGTCAAGGGCAACAAGTTTTTATGTTTACTTTGTCCTTGGGACAAGTAGGCCCAACCCTCTGCAGCACAAGCCCTTTGGCTGCCTGTTTACAGAGAGTGGAACTCTCTGCAGTTGAGGTAATGTGTTTCCAAAAGATAATGCTGTTCGAACTTGTATTTATGGTTCATTACTTGAAAGCCTTCATTATTAGGGTGAGTGCTGTAAATAAATGTTTTAAGGTCACACTTCACTACCGACATTGGTTCCAGTACAAAAAAAAAAAAAAAAAAACGTGTATACACATGTTTGAAAAGTTTCAGCTATGAGGCTAAGTATAATGCTCCCAGAATGCTCTCTGATTAGATGCAAATGAAGTGTCATTTAGTAAAATGTGTTGATGCATGCTAGTATTTCCCAAAAATATTTCTAATGGAAAATCAGTGTAACCATTTTCAACACGATTATGGGAAGCATGAAAATAAACAAACACTGACAAAGCCAACTGATCTGACATATTTTTATAAGTCTTTTAGTTTCATCAATGCGTGTCTTGTTTTGACATGGCTTTTGTAACACTTTATTGTTGTGGGAGCTACCAGGCCCTCAACATTGTAACAAACACTGGCAAAACCCCCCCCAAAAAGTTTTTGAACTCTAAAAGCACACGTTGCCACCAGCGGCATAACAAAGGCCCCGCAGCAGCCCTCCAGGGGGCCCCTTCAGCACAGCACCTGCCCTGAGTGAGCCTGAAGAGGGGGCTCCTCCATGTTCTTTGCAAAGGGGTACCCTCCAGTTTCGTTACATCACTGATTGCCACTGTAGTTCCTGACACTGAACAAAACTACTTTGTGTGCCAATATGCTCCTTGTGGAAGAGCAGAATGTGATCACTCACAGTAAAGCCAGCCGAAAGAGAGAGAAATAGAAGTTTAATAAAAACAAAATGTCTTTGTTAACACCAGACCTAATTAAGGACCAAGACCCACATGTAGGTAGCTTTTTGCATGTCGCCAACAGCAACTTTCGCTGTTTGCGACGCGCAAAAAGCACATTGCGATGCACAAACCCAGTTTTGCGATTAGGTAACCTGGTTACCGAATCGCAAAACGGGTTTGAGACTCGCAATTAGTAAGGGTGTTCCCTTCCTAATTGCGACTCGCAGTGCAATGTAGGATTGTTTTGTGACCGCGAACGCGGGCGCAAACCAATCGCAGTTTGCACCCATTTCAAATGGGTGCTAACACTTTCGCAAAAGGGAAGGGATCCCCATGGGACCCCTTCCCCTTTGTGAATGTCACTATAAAAAATATTTCAGAGCAGGCAGTGGTCCACAGGACTGAAAAAATGAAACAAAAACGTTTAATTTTTCGTTTTTGTTATGCATCTCGTTTTCCTTTAAGGAAAACGGGCTGCATTACAAAAAAAAAAAAAAACTGCTTTATTGAAAAGCAGTCACAGACATGGTGGTCTGCTGTCTCCAGCAGGCCACCATCCCTGTGAGGACCGCCATTCGCGAGGGGGTCGCAAATTGATTCATGAGGTGGGCATTTGCGAAGCCCTTGCGAATCACAGATGTTGTCAGGGACACCATCCTACATTCGGATTTGCGACTCGCAATTTGCAGGTCGCAAATCTGAACCTACCTACATGTGGCCCCAAATTCTTAAAGAAAGTCACAAAAGTGCACCCATGGTATATGTCGTACCCCTATAAAATATTTGTGAACTGTATTTTAGCATGGGTAAATACGATGTGTAGATTTGCTCATGTGAAAATCTATTGAGCATTTGCAAGTTCATTTTCCCTCCAGCCACTTTCTTCCCAACCCTGGCAGAAGTTCTAATTCTGCCATTGTCAGGAGTAAATGTCCAACCTTTCTTATTATGGGAAAATATTAGAGAGAAGCTGGTAAAAATCATTAAAACATGCAGGTTAGTAGGTTTGCAGACTCAAAGGCATTCCAGCCCTGGAACTATTGCTTACTGCTTCCTCCAGCCCCAGTATGCAGATCTGCAGAAAGGTGGCAAAATAAGGAAATTGCTATAGTAGGGATTGAAACTGCAAGTATTCAAGCCCTACTATGGTAGTAGCCCTGGCATAATCAGAGAGGCTATTATCAGAGCTCTTACATAATGAGATTGCTGCCATAATTTGTCGCCACACTACATGGCACCAAAGGGACAAGTAGATCTTTTTACAGGACAAGTAGATTTGAGAAGCAACCTGTCCCCTGGACAAGCAGATATTTCAATAAATTCCACACCCCTGAGGAGACAACCTTTGTATGAATAGAACCAATGGCCGCAAGAGCATCAGTGGGCATTGGTCTAAAGGTATGCTGAAGACTATCAAATCCAGAAGGTTTACAAGATTCAAGCTACTATCCTTAGATCCATCAAGGGGTGTCAATCTACCCATTCCCACTGAGGGAAGGCATCAATCGTTACTGTCAAGGCCAGTTGAGGGGAGACATCTGTTTGCACTGGTGAACAAACAAAAAAACAAAAAACAAAAAGAAAACAGGTTCATCCATTCATGCAAGAGCCATTTATGGCTCACTGCCTGGGTGGGCTAGGTTTATAAACTAAAAAAAAACCCTAGGGGAACAACACTGACGGCTACATCCAGCGTGCCGATTCAGGCCTCAGACTGCATTAACCCCCGGGCTAGGCCTGGATGCCTACAGTTAATGATAACACAGTCTCCTTGTACGTGCTTTGATGAGGAACCAATCCACACAACTCTCCTTACTAGTAAAATGTTGTAATATTCAAAAATGGAAAAATATGTATTGCAGGTCAAGCACTGACATATTTCTTTAAATTAAAAACAGAGTGACTCATCCCCAGTTTGAGGGAGAGGCTGGGCTCCAATCATTACTGCCACAAAAGGAAAGCAATCAGGGGGTAGATTGAGGCATGGCAAGGTACGAAGGGACACTGATACAAGGTTGTTGCTCAGGGGGGCACTGATTGGTTACGGTGTTATTGATCCCTGTCTGCTGCAAGGCTGGCTGGGGGAATATCATGATGTCATTGTCAACGCCATTAGTAGATTCTGGTGAGCCTTGGGATGAAATTTAGAAGCACTCAAACCTGACAGGTCTTCAGTGGCAGAAGACTAAAAAGATCTCTGAAACACAACAAATACCCATTAGAATAACATCTAGACAATGCTGATAAAATGATTGCCTTTTGTCACAATTCTGTCCCAGACAAGATTACAAGTGAGGATGCTAACCTATCATGGGACAATTTAATCTCTTCAGTCTTTGTGATATAAAACCAAATGAAAGATGAAATATAATCAAACAAAGATATAATTTAGAAACATCAATCTCGCTCCATGAATCGTGTTTGGGTGTATTCCTTTAGGCATTCTCGTCAGCCTATGTTGTCATACATAATGTACTCTCTTTATAGCATTTGTTCTTATTGTGTGTCCCAAATACAAGTTCACTCAAGTGCTTTTGGTAGAGCTATTTTTTAAGATAAGTTACGTAGAAATCCTTTCCTTAAGTGAAGTGGTTTGTCTGAGCTTTAATGACTGTGAGCTGAAAAGCGCACACCTTTTGTGTTTGGCTTTTATGATGTTGCTGTACAAACTGTATTTCCTCCAGTTTAGTCCCTTCTTTGTGTTTACCCTGTTGGACTCGTATTATGGAGTCCTTCTTCGCTTTTTATTACATCCCCGACTAGACTTCGTGACAATAGCACTTCCGGTTATTACGGGCGATGACTTCCGCACCAAACCATTTTTTTACCGGGTTCCTCCGAGTTTCTCCACTCATTCGGGAGACACGGACCCGGGTAGGTTACCCGCCGGCAGGAGGACCCATAACTAGTGAGTTTCTTTTGACGCTGGTTTATTTTCTTTTGACGCTGTCTACCTGAGACTTCACGGAGCATCTCCTTTAATCCGATATCTATAGTTTGACTTGCGCTGCCTGAACTGGACCCTCATTACGAGGATCCTATGCTGTGTTTCAGGCCGAAGTGGGGTCTGCTACGGTTTTCTATATTTTTGATTTTTTTTTCCACCACTCCGGTGACTTTGCTTATGCTAATGCGACCTCCGACTGAGAGATTATAACTTACTTCTCTCAGGAGGCATTGCCTGTATGTTTACATCCACCTACGATGGCCATTACTAACAGATTTAGTACATTAGACTTTCTTTGATTCTGACTACGACGGATTGAATGCTATCTATTCTCGCTCCTTTACCACTGTGTAGATGCTGCTTTGATTATTATGTTCTGGATGCCTCCTCTAATCAGAGATTATCGTTGCATTATTACGCGCACTGATTACGTTTATAAATAATTTTTCACGCTTAACTCAAGCATATTTTTTCTGTTACATTAACTACTTGCTGTACTATTACTCTCCTACTCCAGAGGAGGTGTACACCTGACCATTGGTCCGTGCGGTCCCATGTAGCGCGCTCCCTAATGGGGACGGTAAGCTTTCTTTGATGCTTTTACACCGTTTTGTGATCACGTGTTGACACCCTCACTGTGCCCTACCACTGGTTTGACACCACCGTTCCCTACTCCCATGTTGAAGAATATGTCATTATGTGGATTTGTGCCATTATCACTAGCCTTTCTTCATTTGTGTTTGTCTTAAATTACAGGGCGACAGACAGGAGTAGTAATCCCATACTAGGGTGAGTGACTGGATACGTTTGTCCTGACAATTTCAGGTAGTGGTTTTTCCGCATTTTTTACGAAGAGGAGATACATCTAGTCTATTTGGTCCTGAAGAAGCGTCACTGGACCCGTTGGGGCCTCTAAGAGACGCAAAACATGTTGACCTTTACGAGGGACGGCGTGGAAATTCCCCACCCTTATGTCAGAGAGTTATTGACCATTAGCTGTTTCACTCTCATGATTAGTTTTAATCTTGACCTCTGACCTATGTTTGGATTATTGAATAGACCACTCTTTTAGGTCCAGAGAGTCAATTTTAGATTCCTTCTTTTTGATCTCCTTACCTTACACACACACCAAGGGTCATGGCATCATCTCAGATAAGAACTCTGGCAAAGAGCCCCCCCTCTTGGGGTGGTGCCCGTCAGACATTGCAGCGCCAGTCTGACGAGGAGCAACTCCTATGATGAAGCATGACACCCATCTGGGTGTGTGAGGTTTTTGCTCCTAAAATAGGACCCCTCTTACTTATCCTTCTCTCTTTCTAGCTGGAACGTGTACTTTTCTTTATTTGCATATCTCTAGGGAGGCTGTACACTGGACCAATATTCCTCCCTATCCCTCTATTTATCACTACGCTGTACAAACTGATCCATTCTTCAATGGATCGTGCAAACAACTTGCAAGCTTAGAATCAGAGTTTAGGAATTCTTTATAATATAGACTTACAACAGGGACATGATGCTTCAAAACTCCACCAGCCCTGTAAAAAAATAACTTAGCCCTTTGCACAGGTGTAGAATTTAACAAAATATCTACTTGTCCATGGGACAGGTTGCTTCAAATATCTACTTGTCCTGTAAAAAAAACGACTTGTCCCCCTCATGTAGTGCAGCGACAAATTATGGCAGTGGTCTCATTATGTAAGAGCTTAGATAATAGCCTCTCTGGTTATGCAGGTCTAATACCACAGGCGGGCATGAATACTGGCAATTTCTGTATTTTTCCACCTTTTTGCAGATCTACATACTGGGGCTGGAGAAAGCAGTAAGCAAAAGTTCCAGGGCTGAAATGCATTTGAGTCAGTTGAAACCTACTAACTTGCATGTTTCATCCTGACCAGGGCAGAAACAGAAGTTTGTCGTAGTTGGACTCTCACTCCCAGGTGAGACTGTTGGTTTAGGAATTACAGCACTTTTGTTTGTAGGCGACCAGGCCAATCCTACAACAAGTCGCAACTGTCGGCCCAACTCTCCTGGCTCACAAGCAGTACCTCACCAAAAACCCAACCAGTAAAAGGTGATTTCTGGCAACCTCATGCATGGACTCTAGAATGCGACATCTCAGGGGAGTCGTGGTGGAGTGAAGATTACCCTCTTCTCATGTTAGTAATAAGTCTCAGTCACACACAAGCAATAACGGAGATGCAGGAGAGTTTTTAACAGGTTTATTAAAAAGATTACAATCTCCTTGAAAGGGAATGAGCTGCAATGATTAGGATAATGAACGATGCAAGAAGCAGAATTGGAAAGATGAGTCATGAATACAAAGACCCCCACCATCTTGCAACAGACATGACATGTAGAATATTCCTAAAACCCTAGCATGGTGAACCTAGTCTCTAACCTAATGAGAGCTAGGTGTTATAAACCTAATCTGCCAGTACTGTGTCCATGAGATGCACCTCCCAACCCTTGTTACCTTGGAATGAGGTCTAGATCAGACTTTGTGGTGACACAAAGGCTGAATCTGCATCAAGGTGACGTGCAGCATAGATGGCATTGGTAGCATCTGGAGTTAACCAAGACATTTTGTTTTTTATTAAAATTCTATTTCTGTCTATCAATCTATCAACTGGCTTTACTGTGAGTGACAGCATTGTTCTCCTCCACAAGGAGCATATTGGCACACAGAGTTTTGTTCAGTGCCAGGAATTATTTTTGGCAACGTGTGATTTTTTTAGATAAAATATTGCTTTTGCCCATGTTTGTTACAATGGCAAGATCCTGGTAGCTCCCACAACAATGAAGTGCTACAAAAGCCATGTCAATACAGACACGCATTGACAAAAGCAAAAGACTGACCACCAATGTCGGATCGGTTAGCTTTGCCAGTGCTTGTTTATTTTCATGTTTCCCATAATCTTGTTGAAAGCGGTTATACTGATTTTCCATTATGAATATTTTTTGAAAATACTTGCATGCATCAACACATTTTAGTAATGATGCGTCAAAGAAACAGTACCTAGAATTTCACAATAATTTTGCAAAATGTTTTTTCCTACTTGCCTTTTTTTCCTGAACATTTTATTTTTTAAGCAAAGAATCATCATTCTTGCTTACAAGCTTCTGCAAACATTTGCATCTAATCAGAGAGCATTCTGGGAGCATTATATATAACCTCATATTGCTAAACTTTCAAACCTGTGTACATATTTCTTTGCGGGCACCACTGTCAGTAGTGCAGTGTGACCTTACAATGCTTATTAAGAGGACTCACCCTAATAATAAAGGCTTTTCATTAGTGAACCATAAGTACAAATCTGAACAGCATTAACATATGGACACAAATATTACCTTAACTGCAGAAAGTTTCCTTCCCTGTAAAGTGGCAGCCAAAGGGTTTGTGCTGCAGGTGGTTGGCCTACTTGTCCCAAGGACAAAATAAACATGGAAACTAGTTGTCCATAGCCCCAATCAGTATGTCCTGGGTGTTGGGCTATAGGAATTCCACACCCCTGTGCCAAACAGTGAGGTGACAAATGATGGTTGCATTTACATATTAAAGCTCTGATAACAGGTTCTCTGGCTATGCTCATAGCATATCAGAGCTTGAATTCTATCAAGGCTCTAATTTTCCCACAGTTAAAGCAAATCTACCTACAGGTAGTTCCAGAGTTAGACTTCCCTGTGAATCTGTGCACACCTACTAACTTGCAAGATGAAGGGCATTTGCAAACCACTCTCACAATAGAAAAGGTTTGAAGATTACTCCTGACAAGTACAGGATCGGAAATTTTTCGAGGTTGGGAAAAAGGGTGATCTAAAAAAAAGTGAATGTGCATTTGCTCAGCAGATTTTCACTTGAGCATAAATAACATAACACTGCCTGTGTATTTGTAAAGCACGCATTCACCCAAGGGTGCCTTGGTTCTGAAATAACAAATGTTTATTGTTACCAACTCAAGGGTACTCATGGATCTTGAAAGGAAAAAAAAGCTTAGTGGATCCACTGGGATTCGAACTAATGACCATGTATATTTACTTATGCCAAAATCAACTCCATCTAAGTTTTTTTCTAAGTAAGGTTTCCAGTCATACTTTGATAAATGTTTGCAAACTTTTGAAAGTCCTAAATCTGCACAGAACATGCAAGAACATAAATCTGCAGGTGCAGTTTTGTGCCTTGAAGAATTGGGATCTTAACTTATTGTCATGTTTTCCATAATGGTTTTACTCTGTCCTTTATTTTTAAATACTGACAATCATCAAACATTTTCAGTAATAGATGCTTCATAGAAACAGTAATTGAAGTTGTGCAACTGCTTAGTAAAATGCTTTACTCAACTTGGAATATTTAAGGAACTTCATTTTTAAAGCAAAGAAAATCTTTTTGTCAGACTGTTGTATGTAATCAGGGAAGGTTGTGGTTGCATTATAAGTGGCCTCGAAATGTTAAATTTAGCAGATGTGTAAATGTTTTTGTATTGAAACAACTGCCAGTAATGCAAGCTGAGCTCACTACATTTCCTTACAGTGCTGTCCCAAATAGTAAACTTTGCATGAATGAATCATATACATCGGTTCAAACTATACTTTTAAAATACATCTATAGCTTCCGTGACAGACAATACTTTCACAGATCCTGTTAAAAATGGCGTTCCTGGTTGGCTAGGGTAGGCACCTTACCCAGGTAGGGACCACCACTCTAGTTAGGGCAAGAGAGCTACATACCCAAGACAACCCCTGCTCATCCCCTTGGTAGCTTGGCACGAGCAGTCAGGCTTATCCCTGAGGCAATGTGTAAAGGGTTTGCATAACACCAGTGACACAATAAATACACCACAAA
This sequence comes from Pleurodeles waltl, assembly GCF_031143425.1. Lineage (NCBI taxonomy): Eukaryota > Metazoa > Chordata > Amphibia > Caudata > Salamandridae > Pleurodeles > Pleurodeles waltl. The sequence continues at coordinate 1,296,427,550 of NC_090446.1, read as the reverse complement.
GGAAACTCCACAAACAGTTATATAAAAATAAACTGTATTGCACATAAATCATTAGGCCAAACACGACATGTATCAGTAATACCCTGCTACATAGGCAGTTGTCGGAACATCACAGAGGTTCCTAGTACCTAATACTGTAACAATAATCAGGTAAACACATAGGTTACTACTATTCTGCAACACAAGCAGTAGTCAGGTCATTTTATCCCCAACATAAACGCACATGTTATGAAAACATTCCCATCTGGCATAGGTCATAGAAACATTACCCTCCCAATGCCTGCAAGACCAAAACCTGGAAGAGATATTTTACCCCAACAAGGTGAAAAACGGCATATCGTGGCATCAGATTACGGAGTGTGGCAGCTAGATGAGAGAGAGGCAAATCCTATTTCAAACACGTAGGTCTGGTGCACTTGCACCAACATTAGGTTCATTAGAGTAGCTTTGTGCAGAGAGGCTACCCTCCAAATACACATGGCAACACAACGTTTGCACATGTTACGGTAAACAGGGACACACCTATCCCACTCCAAGAGTTCCTTTGCCCCTCTAATGGGGAATGCGGTAATAAGAATCCCCAACAGGAACAGGGCCTCCGTTGAGGGTTCTCTTCCCATCATGTTGGCTATGTTACTGATGTCCCCAGAAGTATGTCCCAAAACAGGAGGGAGACACCCATACCATCTTGTGTGGTGAGGAGACCTTTCCGAGCCTCCCCTGCCTGACAGAACTGACAGGCTGCTGTGGCTGCCTCACTATAGGGACCCTCACTATAGGGAATACGGTAGCTGACAACGAGCCTCCTGGCTCTGAAGTCTTGCGCGACCAGCGGTGTGTCTCAGGGCTCACTCCGGTACGGTCCCAGCACCCTTCCCTGGATTCCGCAGAAGGGCGGGGGAAGAGGTGGCACAGCACGCCTCCATGTCTATGGACGGCGGCAGCCTCATGGGCAAATGGACAGGCTGGGAGATTCCTGCAGGGAGACCTTACCCGGTCTTCCCCGCTGTCGGGGCTCCACCAATGCCCCAGGCGCACTGCGCATTCGAGGCCAGCGGCGTAGTGGCTTCTCGCTGCTCCCCTTCTCCTCCAGCAGTTAGGCCGCCTCCGCAGGCAGCGTGGCCTCAGCAACTCTTGTGCTGGTGCGGGTGGCGCGTTTTCGTCCTTCCAGGCCGGCTTGGTTTTTGCCAGTGTCCTCTCCTCAGAGGGAGGGGCCGCCCTGAGAGGGGCTCTGGCAGCCATCCGCAAGGAATTTAACAAAAAGGGGGAAGAGCCCTCAAAACAAACACTTTCCACACACTGGGGCAGAAGACAATTGAGCAGCGCTCAGCACGCACTGAAGTAAAAGAATGGAGTGCTTTCCCAGCTCCTAAACAGCACATGCAACGCTTCCCTCGCACTGTGGAAGTATATTCATAAAGCGCCCTTCTTGTGGTTGAAAAAAGGGAAATTCTGGTGTAAAGGGGGGCGGCACACCACCCAGCCCCTGGAGACATCAATCGGGGCACAGGGCTGCAGGGCCCAAGCAAGCAGGCCAGCACAAGGGTTCAAAGGCAGTGGCAGTCCCTTGCAGTGACCCAGCAGGTCACAGGTCAGCACAACAGCAGAACAGTCCCAAGGCAGTTCCTGGCGAGTTCTTCCAGCAGCATCCAGTGTCCAGTTCATTAGTGTCTAAAAAAAGTGGGGGACAACCTCCTGTACTTATACTCATTTTGCACAGTTTCCACAACGGGCTTCAACCAATTCCAGGAATGTCCCCTTCTCCTCCAGCACTGGCTCCACACAGTAGTGGATAAACAAACCCTTTGTGTGAGGCCAGGGCACAGCCTTTACAGATGTATGAGTGTCCTGTCCCTACTTCTGCCAGCCCAGGAAGATAACAGAGTATGCCGATACAATCCTGTTACACCTCCACCCTCCTCGTGAACTCGCTGACTGAAAAGTATGCACAAAGCCCAGCTGTCATGCTGCCCCAAACGGGGGATTGAGTCAAGCCGCAAAACACCAGAATCATAAGCACGGAGAAATGCCCACTTTATAAAAAGTGGTACTTCTACAATGGTAATACCAGTAAGCAGCATTTCTCACTGCCATTCCAACCATACCCAGCATGCCTACGCCACCCCTTACAGTTCAGACAATACCACTCAGCCATATGAAAGGGCATTTCCAATGCAATCCTATGAGAGAGGCAACACTCACAGCAATGAGAAACAAAATAGGATGTTTGTCAATACTAGTAAAGGCCCCACAACCAGGCACATCCTACATTTTGCCTACACAGCACCCTGCCCATAGGACTACCAATGGCCTATCTTAGGGGTGACATATGTAGTAAAAGGGGCGTTCCATGCCTGGCAAGTAAATTTATATGCCAGGTCCCTGTGGCAGGAAACTGTGCATGCAGGCTCTGCGCGGCAGGCCCAAGACAGGTTTGAAAGGCTACTTCTGTGGGTGGAGCAAGCTGCGTAGCAGGCCCCCTTGTAGCATTTAATTTACAGGCCCTGAATATATGGGGTTACCACTGTGCAAGAGACTTAAAGGCAAATTAAATAAGCCAATCAGGTGTGAGACAATTATTCCAAGTTCAGAAGGGAGAGTACATGCACTTTAGCACTGATCAGCAGTGATAAAATGCTCAGAGTCCTAGAGTCAACAAAAAGAGGTCAGAAAAATAGGAGGAGGAAGGCAAAACGTTTTGGAGATGACCCTGCAGAAAGGGCCAGGTCCAACAGATCCTCACTGTGAACTTACAGCCAAAGAGTTTTACTATTGGGAGCTGGGCCTACATGCCCAAAGGACAAAGTAAATAAGGACACTTGGAGCCCTTGACCCCAAACAATTTTTTATGGGTGTTGGGTGATAGAAATTCCACGCCACAGTACTGTACCATCTGCAGACATCCTATTAAACTGTATGTCATGTTACAACAACTGAAACCCAAACGATTACTTGCTCACACTAAACCTTCAACAACAAAGCCCAAGCTCTAGAACAACCAAATTAACAGTTTGTAAACCAGAAGAATACCAAAAACAAACAAGGCACCGTGCACTCTGAGGACAGCCACTGTTGCTGCTATTAGTATCCCTAAGCAATTAGTATATCCCACCGCAACCCAGCACTAGTGGGCCTAATCTGCGAAATCCTTGCCTTATGAGACAGTACACATACCCTCTCAGAATACAGAATCTCCATCATGTGACCAGTACATCATATCTAAAACTTGTATTATCTCTGACCTCGTTGTCAGGACAGGACGCTCCCCCCGCCGCGCAGCGCACCCTGCAGGTGCCCTGTTCCCTGACTGCCGCTTCTGCCCGTGTTCGAGGCCCTCCTCCACCCGCAGGACCCCGCCTGCGCCTCATCCCTGGTGGCCCAGTGGTGGGCAGTAAGGTTTGCTTCTGTCGTGTCTCTGTATTCTCCTCGTTTGTCTCTTCGTTTCTGTCTCTGTTGTGTTGCTGTTGCTGTTGTCCCTGTTGTGCCCACTGTGTTCATTAGTATCTGTACTCTGTATCTGTATTGCCCAGTAGTGACTCTATTGTTATTGTCTGTGCTTGATCCCGCTCTCTCCCCATGCGTGTCTCCCTCCTCCTCTGACCCCCCCACCCCCAATCCATCGCAATCCGCCCGCTTCCCTGACTTTTTCCCCTTCTCTACACCCCCTGCCCTCCCACCTCCACCTCCCCTCTAGCTACCCAGTGTTATTTCCAACCCCCCTCCACACTCGCCGCTCCCTCGCCCGTTTTCCCGCCGCTTCGGCCCGCCCCCAGCTCCTCCTCCCTCCCTCCACCCCCTCTTAATGCAGGTCGCTGCGCTCCGAGGGTGCGTTCTCTGACCTCGTTGTCAGGACAGGACGCTCCCTCCGCCATGCAGCGCACCCTGCAGGTGCCCTGTTCCCTGACTGCCGCTGCTGCCCGTGTTCGAGGCCCTCCTCCACCCACAGGCCCCCGCCTGCGCCTCATCCCTGGTGGCCCAGTGGTGGGCAGTAAGGTTTGCTTCTGTCGTGTCTCTGTATTCTCCTCGTTTGTCTCTTCGTTTCTGTCTCTGTTGTGTTGCTGTTGTTGTTGTCCCTGTTGTGCCCACTGTGTTCATTAGTATCTGTACTCTGTATCTGTATTGCCCAGTAGTGACTCTATTGTTATTGTTTTTTCTGTGCGCTTGATCCCGCTCTCTCCCCTTGCGCGTCTCCCTCCTCCTCTGAGCCCCCCACACCATCGCCATCCACCCACTTCCCTGACATTTTCCCCTTCTCTACACCCCCTGCCCTCCCACCTCCCCCTCCCCTCTAGCTACCCAGCGTTATTTCCAACCCCCCTCCACACTCGCCGCTCCCTCGCCCGTTTTCCCGCCGCTTCGGCCTCGCCCCCCTCCCGCCCCCAGCTCCTCCTCCCTCCACCCCCTCTTAATGCAGGTCGCTGCGCGACCACGCATCGGGCGCGCCATAGGCAAGCCCGTCTGCGCCCGGACTGCGTCCAGCACCAGAACCCCTGGACCTCGCCCTCCACTCCACACCCCGCCCAGGCTCAGCTACGACGCTACCTCCCTCCACGCACTCAACAACGGCCGAAACCAAAACCAACACTGCTACCAAGCCGCACCGAAGCACACCCACGGACCGTTCGCCTGCCGCACCTGTCACTTCTCCTGCGACCGAACCTCCAAACCAACGACCACCAGACCGAACCTCCTCCGCTGCATACTCCTCAACACCCGCTCCGCACGCAAACACGCCGTAGAACTCTGGGACCTGCTCGACAGCACCGCCCCAGACGTAGCCTTCCTGACCGAGACATGGTGGAACGAATCATCCGTGCCAGACAGCGCCATCGCCATCCCAGACGGATACAAGATCTCCCGCAGGGACCGCACCAACTGCTACGGAGGAGGACTCGCCATCGTCCACAAATTCTCCCTCAAGATCACCACCCACACTGACGACCATTTCAACACCGCAGAGCTTCTACACTTCCGGATCCACACCGACCCCAACACCACCCTCAGAGGAATGTTCGTCTACAGGCCCCCCGGACCAAGGGCCCAGTTCTGCGACTCCATCGCCGACCTCGCAAGCACCCATGCACTCGCCTCCATGGACTACATACTCCTGGGGGACCTCAACATTCACCTCGAGAACAACAACGACCACAACTCCACCACGTTGATCAACAACCTCGCAAACCTCAGACTCAGACAACTTGTCACGTCAACAACCCACGTCGCCGGACACACATTGGACTCCATCTTCTCCACCAGCGACCACGTTACCTTCAATGACACCACCGAACCCTACTGGACCAACCACCACTGCGTCCACTTCACCTACAACAAAAACACTGCACACCACCACAGCCGCCAACTCCCCCGCCGCAACTGGGGCAAAGTCACCAAAGAACAACTTCTCAGCACCCTCTCCCAGAACCCACCAAACGAGCCCACCGACCCAGACACCGCGGCCTGCAACTTCAGACAATGGATCAACAACTGCGCCAACATCCTCGCCCCACTGAAGAAACCCCCCAACAACCCCGCCAGCAAGAAAGCCTCCTGGTTCACCGACGAACTCCTGGCCTCCAAACGCGCCTGCAGGAAACTGGAAAAGAAATGGCTCCAAGAACGCACACCGGACAATCACGCTGTCCTCAAAGACGCAACCCGCCGACACCACCACCTCATCAGGACCACCAAGAGGTCCTCCTTCAAAGACCGCCTAGACAACAACGCACATGACAGCAAAGAGCTCTTCCGCATCGTGAAGGAACTATCCACCCCCAGCACCAACGTCAACGACATCCCGCCCTCTCAGGAACTTTGCGACTCCCTCGCCGCCTTTTTCCACAGCAAGATCGCCGACATCCACAGCAGCTTCAACACCCCGACCGCATCCACCTCCATCACCACCTCGTACCCTAGCATCACCAACCCCATCACCGCCTGGTCCAACGTCGACGACGACGCAACACGCAAAATCATGAACTCCATCCACTCCGGATCACCGACTGACCCCTGCCCCCACCACATCTTCAACAAAGCTGACTATCATCGCGCCCCAACTCTGCAAGATCATCAACGCCTCCTTCGAAACAGGTACCTTCCCAGAAAGCTGGAAGCACGCAGACATCAACGTCCTCCTCAAGAAACCAAAAGCCGACCTCAAGAACTTCCGCCCCATCTCCCTCCTCCCCTACCCAGCTAAAGTCGCAGAAAAGATAGTTAACCTTCAGCTGACACGCCACATCGAAGACAACAATGTTCTCGACTCCTCACAAACTGGATTTAGACGCAACCACAGCACCGAGACCGCCCTCATCGCCGCAACAGATGACATAAGACGCCAACTCGACCGCGGCGAGACCTCCGCCCTCATTCTCCTAGACCTCTCCGCGGCCTTCGACACAGTCTGCCACCACACCCTACTGTCACGCCTCCAAGAAGCCGGCATCCAGGAAAAAGCCCTAACCTGGACCTCATCCTTCCTCTCCGGCAGAACACAGACCGTACGCCTCCCACTCTTCCGCTCAGAAGCCAACAACATCATCTGCGGCATCCCCCAGGGCTCCTCCCTGAGCCCTACGCTGTTCAACATTTACATGGCCCCCCTCGCACAAGTGGCCCGCCGTTTCGATCTCAACATCATCACCTACGCCGACAACACCCAGCTCATCCTCTCCCTCACCAATGACCCTGCCACCGCCAAAGCCAACCTCCACGAGGGAATGAAAGCAGTCGCCGACTGGATGAGAAATAGCCTCCTGAAGCTCAACACCGACAAGACAGAAATCCTCATCCTCGGGACATCCCCCTCCGCCTGGAACGACTCGTGGTGGCCCACCACCCTCGGAACTCCCCCGACGCCCACAGACCACGCCCGCAACTTGGGATTCATCCTCGACTCCGCACTCTCCATGGACAGACAAGTCAGCGCCGTCACCTCCTCCTGCTACAACACCCTCCGCAGGATCTACAAGTGGATCCCGACCGACACCAGGAAGAGTGACCCACGCCCTCGTCAGCAGCAGACTGGACTACGGCAACGCACTCTATGCAGGAATATGCGAAACACTCTATGCGAAACACCTACAGCGACTCCAACGCATCCAAAACACCTCAGCCCGACTCATCACCAATGCACCCCGCCACAGCCACATCACCCCCTACCTCAAAGGACTCCACTGGCTCCCCGTCAACAAAAGGGTCACTTTCAAGCTCCTCACCCACGCACACAAAGCACTCCACAACGCCGGCCCCTCCTACCTCAACAACAGACTCAACTTCTACACCCGACCCGCCAACTGCGATCTGCGAGCCTCACCCTCGCCACCATCCCCCGCATCCAACGAGCCTCCTCCGGCGGCAGATCCTTCACCTACCTCACCGCCAAGACCTGGAACACGCTCCCTACCTACCTCCGACAGACTCAAGACCTACTCACCTTCAGAAGACTCCTCAAGACCTGGCTCTTCGAGCAGTAGCAGTCTCCCCCTCCCCCAGCGCCTTGGAACCCTAACGGGTAAGTAGCGCGCTCTATAAATGTCTGTGATTGATTGATTGATTGATATTGTCACAGGATACAGAATGCTAACACAATCCAGATCACAACAGCTACCCTAAACACCCAGATGACTTAAAACAAAAACTCACAGCTGTCTCACATCTTTAATCAATAGGCACCTCATAGCAAATAGATAGGGAGCAATCACACTGAACACTTAGATGGCTGACATCCTTTCTGGTCAGTTTCAATTAAAGCCTAAAATTATCAAGCACATATCCCCAATATGGAGATCTCCATGATTCACTCATGAAAAACCCAATATATGTCTCTATTAGTGATCAGGGTCATTCAACATCATCAATAATAGTTGTGGCATTAATAAATGTGGCAGTCTTCCAGTTAGAACGTTCAGCTATAGTGGAGATCCAACCAGATCCATAGTCTTCGCATTTAACAGAGACAAGCAGTTGACATAACTGAGAGCAGAGCAGGTTATTCAAACACAGACCATAACAGCCATCTCCCACACAACGGCTACAGAGCTCTCCTGGAAGAGATGCATACAATGGACAGAGCTGTTCTGGCAATGAATAAGGTTAATTAACACAACGAGTCCCTGAACAACTCGAGCCCACTGTGATCAGTTTCAAGTACAGTCTCGGAAAAAAACAGCACAACCCCCTAAACATGGATCGAAATTAATTAACAATGTTTGTTCAAATCACTGAGGTAATAATGGCACCACAGCGTAAATCTTTCTTCTGGGGACAATGCTCATTCTTAAAAGTAGGCTTAAAGAAGGACAATGCTGTCAATGGTCTCAAACACATGCACACTTTCCTTGTGGGTAACACGGAGTCTTGACAGTTAGTGGATCAAACAGTACAGCTATAACTACAATAGTTGCTTCTTTCCATTCACAAAGGCTTTCCTGGCTTCTTGAACTGCTACAGGAAAATCAGGGAATGTAGATATAGCCATGCTTTGATACTGCAGCTTTTGCTTTCTCCTTGCCCATTAAAGGACGATATTGTAGTTTCTGAGGTTGAAAAATCTTGCAATGATGGGTCCGGCCGGACATCCAGGAACATGCCACTGAACAACTGAGCCATGTGCTGGTTCAACTATAAATAAAGGGGATAATTCTGTTCGGTCAATGACTTTGGATAGCTTAATTTCCACAAACGTCTCTGTTACGCCAATAGCCATAGTTTCTGCAACGAGTATAACGCTTATGTTGTTCATGCGTGATCTAACTTCTAGATCTTCAATTTTCCCCGTCACATCTAGCACACGCTCCATTCTGTCTCATAGCTGGTGCCACCTTCAAGATGTTATTCCATGATGGGGAGATTAGCCTGCTTGTCAAATCTCTCATTGTAAGGCTCCACACTGATGGTCAGTGTTTATCTTACTATCCAATGTATGCAGACTTTTCTGCATATCAGCTGGAATACCTTCACGTTTTGGCCTCCCATCGAGTCCACCAGTTTCAGGCAGCAATTTGGTGAATCACACTTATTGGTGTCTGTCATCCTGTGAGCCCTCTTGGAATTAAAGGAAATGTATGACTATTTTTCGACCAGTGGAGCGCAGTCCAGCCAGTTGCCTTCAAACTCAAATTGGCAGTTGTACAAGCAAAGCGTAGTCACACACACAAGCCTGCACACTACTGCCCTCGAGGACACCTGCGTAGTACTACCAACCATGCCAGCTCACCTAGGTACTGTTCAGTTCTCCAGAGGGGACTTAGATTGGCCTCCCCCTGTAGCTGAAACCTAGGAGAACGGCTACCAAGAAAACCTACCTTCCCACACACAGTCCGTCTCAATCGAGGCAGAAAGCACGCCGCGTGCGGAATGTAGCATAAGGCGGCTGCTTAGACCACATCTGGACAGTGGTGGTCAATAGGCGGGCAATATCTACCAATCCGGAATGGCGACTGCGCTGTTCTCCTGAGTTCCGGGCCACCGCCCGACATGGCTTGATCCACAGCAGCCAAGTCTGCAGGCCCAACTCTGCAGGGGGGTAGGAGGGGGCGTCCTGCGCACCAGATCTCCCAACAGACACTGCAGCGTTCCTCGATTGATCATCACGGCGTCGGCGACAAATGCAGCCCACTCAAGGCACAGAATCGCCAGCTGCTGCTATGTCTGCCCTCCTCTGTTTCTTCGGCCCTCGAGGACGGAGGGAGCTGAACTTCACCTCTGACATTTCCATGTCAGACGTCAGTGGCAGAGAGTCCATTACAAGAAAAATGCATAATGCCGGATAGTGCCGATACCTTTGGGTTCCCAATCGATTAACACTTTGAGCTCAAGGGAAAAAAAGACCCTTCCTTTTTCATGCGGTTAACTTAAAAACCAACGTAACATGAAGGTGATTCTGGAAAAACGTTTAGCATGGACTCGACTTAGAGATAGCCCCAGTTGGGCAGTAATTTTTATTGGAACCAGCGCCGCTGTCATACCAAAAGCAATCCACGGTCTGTACGAAACGTTTAGCAGTGATGAAATCAACATACATTAGAGTTCAAAATTCGACCAGCACACGAGGAGTGCAGGACAAAAGAACCAGCAGGCTAACATTCCACATTTTAGCAAATCATGCCATTACGTCGACTGACCACTAATATAGAGACCTCACGTCATACGCTTGCTGCGTGAGAATCAGCTGTCACACGGTAAAAAAAAAAAAAAATGACCATTTGTCCGCTACTTACACGGACCATCCGTGGATCCAGCCTAATGTCCGTCGTCCGTTATTGATATTTTAACGGATGTCATTTGACCACAAGTCTAGTAGTTCCGGGTCGTATCACAACTGATATCAAAGACAGAACATACTCCAAGCGTAGTCGGTTGTACTGCGTAAGGTTCCCTCTGATTGGAGCGTAAGGTTCCCTCTGATTGGAGCGTTGGTGCATGTCAACCAATACTAGTGCACCAGACAGAATTTCGAAGTGCTGATTGGCTGTGAAGTCCAGAAGTGCTGGTGAGTGAACTGTCCTGCTGCGGTCCGCGTGTGTTCTCAGTTTGGAGCAAGCTGAGTTTGGTTGGAGGTTCACCTGATGAGTCAGCAGTGAACCGGACGCTGACCAGAGAAGGCCTTCCCTTTATCTTATATCGCTCTGGGCGGAAATAAATTTGCGCCAGCTGGTAAATAGAATAAAATGAACCAACAGCCATTTTTCCAGGAAAATTCCTAGCTGGCTACATCATAGTAGCGACTTGCCTTTAAGCACGCATCTCTACCCCTCCCACAACTCACCCGAATCATCCACAACGTGGCTTTGACAGACGTTGTCTTTTGGGTTGAGGAGGGTGTTTGAGATAGATGGGAGGGCAAGGTCAGAGGTAGATGGGCTGCTAAAACCGCGGCCGTGGCAAGTTAAAACGATTAGAAGCTCTTTGAGCCAAGGTAGAGGGGTGTTGCTGTTTGCTGTTTGTTCAGAGATTTTTTTAGGCCCTGTATAGATTGGTGTCCTGGCCCGGGCCAAGCTCGCCCGTTCCAAAAGCCGGCCCTCACTTTCCGGGCTGAACAAGCCAAGCTAGGCTCCTAGTGCATACAGTACTAATAAGAAGGAAGGAAATGGCTAAGAATGGAAGGTGGTGCATAATAGGGCTGTAGTAGTTGACAGACAATGTTAGAATTGGGGAAAAAATGACGCCTGCAATTCTTAAATTGGGGGTCAGTCAGTGCTTAAATTGAAGAAAAAAAAGTGCCAGGGACCTCGTCGGTAGGCCACTGCAGCTTGTACAACCAATTGACCCTGCCAGCACGGTCAATGACAGTTTCTACACAACCACTAACCACTTTCTGACAAATGTGAAAGATCAAACTATAATAGCTGCCAAGTTTTTAGGATGATTATACATGATATTTCCGTGGTTAAGTGTGCGTAGGAGTGACATTACAATGCCAGTGTGTGACATTTCGAGTGATGTTTTATCACGAATGAAGCAAGGAAGCTTGCATAGAGAGAATTATTGGAAAAAATTCCCCCATGAACAATGAGAAGGTCTAAGAAGTGCTCAAAACTTCCCCTAAAATGTACGCTAATATTATATGCTGTGTTTAATACAATATAAAAATTTCTAGCTCTCACGTCAAGAATTTTGAATTCTAATACAGAAACACGGAGGCAATGATTATGCTTCTCTTTCTATGCTTTATTTTTCTTAGCAGCCAATAAAAAGAGATACTTTATTAAAACTACATTTCCCAGTTAAACATACTGATCAACCAACCATAGAAGATCCCCCCCTAGAAAACCTGATTACATCAAAATTTGTCCTTTTACTTTACAAAGTGGATACTTAACAATGACTCTGAACCTGAGACAACCATAGCACGAGCTACAGTCCCAAAGTCCTTAAAGCACTCTCAACTGATGGAGGCCGGAACCAGGCCCTCCAAGGCAATCACGAAAATCACACAGGATAATCCAACTCCGAACCAGAGGAAGGCAAGAAGATAAAGAATTCCCAGGAGAAAAATTCAACAGCACCTCAAGTTTGCTTCTGTTCATTGCCTGGAGATAAAGAAGGAAAGCCATACAAACTATTCCCAAAACCCTCATACAATAATATCATAACAGGAGAAGGGGGATTCAAACTTTGTATATTAAAACATATGAAACAGTACACTTAACCTTATTGTTAGAAATGGGTTTTTTGATTGGCAGTCAGGTTGCCCTCTGTCCAAGCAAGAACCCTCACTCTAGTCAGGGTAAGTCACACACAATCCAAAATCAGCCTGTGCTCACCCTCCGGTAGCTTGGCACTAGCAGTCAGGCTTAACTTAGAAGGCAATGTGTAAAGCATTTGTGCAATAAATCATACAATACCATAATATAACACCACAAAAATACACCACACAGTGTTTAGAAAAATATATAATATTTATCTGGGTATTTGCAGGTCAAAACGATCAAAGTTGCAATATGAATTTGTAAAGATATCACTGAAAAGTGATATAAAGTGTCTTAAGTCTTTAAAAAGCAAATAAAGTGTCTTTCAAGCACAAAGTACCTGGTTTCTGGTGGGAAATCTCCTCAGAGGGCCACAGGGGAAGAGATACGTGGAAAAATGGTGTGTGCGTCGATTTCTCCCCAGCACACACAGACTTGCGTCGTTATTTTCCACACGGGAAAGTCGTGCGTCGTTTTCCGGCACGCGGACAGTCTCTTTCTGTGGATCGCGGGGATTACCAGATGGCCCGGGTCTGTGCGTGGATTTTCCTGCTTGTTTTCCAGCTGCGCGTCGTTCTGCGGGGCTGCGCGTCGAAGTTTCGATCTCACGGCAGGCGTCGTGTCGATTTCTCCTTGGAAGTCGGGCGGTGTTGTCCTTGCGAGGCCGTGCGTCGAAGTTTCGAGCTCACGGTAGGCGTCGCGTCGATTTCTTCTTAGAAGTCGGGCGGCGTTGTCCTTGCGAGGCCGAGCGTCAAAGTTTCGGTCATCCCGAAGGCGTCGCGTCGATCAGCGTCAGTGTGCGGCGTTTTTCTTGCCGCGGAGCAAGCTGTGCGTCGAAAATTTCAGCGCATGGAGCGTCCAAGTGAAAGCGAGAAGACTTTTTGGTCCTGAGACTTCAGGGAACAGGAGGCAAGCTCTATCCAAGCCCTTGGAGAGCACTTTTACAGCCAGACAAGAGTTCAGCAAGGCAGCAGGCCAACAGCAAGGCAGCAGTCCTTTGTAGAAAAGCAGACAGGTGAGTTCTTTGAGCAGCCAGGCAGTTCAGCAAGGCAGCAGGCCAACAGCAAGGCAGCAGTCCTTTGTAGAAAAGCAGACAGGTGAGTCCTTTGAGCAGCCAGGCAGTTCTTCTTGGCAGGATGTAGTTTCTGGTTCAGGTTTCTTCTCCAGCAAGTGTCTGATGAGGTAGGGCAGAGGCCCTGTTTTATACTAAGTTGTGCCTTTGAAGTGGGGGTGACTTCAAAGAGTGTCTAAGAAATGCACCAAGCCCCCTTTCAGTTCAATCCTGTCTGCCAGAGTCCCAGTAGGGGGTGTGGCAGTCCTTTGTGTGAGGGCAGGCCCTCCACCCTCCCAGCCCAGGAAGACCCATTCAAAATGCAGATGTATGCAAGTGAGGCTGAGTACCCTGTGTTTGGGGTGTGTCTGAGTGAATGCACAAGGAGCTGTCAACTAAACCTAGCCAGACGTGGATTGAAGGGCACAACAAGGTTTTAGTGCAAAGAAATGCTCACTTTCTAAAAGTGGCATTTCTAGAATAGTAATATTAAATCCGACTTCACCAGTCAGCAGGATTCTATATTACCATTCTGGCCATACTAAATATGACCTTCCTGCTCCTTTCAGATCAGCAGCTGCCACTTCAACAATGTATGAGAGCAGCCCCAATGTTAGCCTATGAAGGGAGCAGGCCTCACAGTAGTGTAAAAACGAATTTAGGAGTTTTACACTACCAGGACATATAACCACACAAGTACATGTCCTGCCTTTTACCCACACAGCACCCTGCTCTAGGGGTTACCTAGGGCACACATTAGGGGTGACTTATGTATAGAAAAAGGGGAGTTCTAGGCTTGGCAAGTACCTTTAAATGCCAAGTCGAAGTGGCAGTGAAACTGCACACACAGGCCTTGCAATGGCAGGCCTGAGACAAGGTTAAGGGGCTACTGAGGTGGGTGGCACAACCAGTGCTGCAGGCCCACTAGTAGCATTTAATCTACATGCCCTAGGCACATGTAGTGCACTCTACTAGGGACTTACAAGTACATTAAATAGTCAATCATGGATAAACCAATCAATAGTACAATTTACACAGAGAGCATATGCACTTTAGCACTGGTTAGCAGTGGTAAAGTGCCCAGAGGTCAAAAGCCAACAACAACAGGTCAGAAAAAATAGGAGGAAGGAGGCAAAAAGTTTGGGGATGACCCTGTCAAAAAGCCAGGTCCAACACTTATGATGTAGAATAATATCTCATCAGGTTGGGATAATCCTTGGCTCCGTGTCCTTAATAGAATTGAAAATTCTTGACACAACAGCTAGCAAATTTTATATTCTGTGTCAGGACTGGTGGCTCTGATTATGCTGGTTCAAAGCTGTGCCACCACCACTGACACTACATTCACAATTGGTTTGTAAATAAAAGACTTAAAAGTGGATTCAGAGGACAGATCCACTGCTTTCATGATTTCATCCAATCGGGAACCTAGTGAAAAGGATTTTGACACCATAGCGCCTTAAGGAGAATGAGCACCAAACACTGAAATATCAATGCCGTCCTCAGAAAGTAGCCAACACATCCATCTAGCCAAAGTGGCAGATGAAACTAGCTTGAATGACTTTTGCAAGGCGATAACAATTGCCCATTAGGATCCAGACAGAACACGCTGGTAGCTGCCTCATAAGCCATAAGACACTGTACCACACTGAGTTTATAGTCCTGGGAAAAAGACTGATAAGAAATCAACTTGGTATTAGTCATGGTTCTCCTAGAAATAGAAAAACGTAAGACACTGTACCACATAGAGTTTATAGTCCTGGGGAAAAGACTGATAAGAAATCAACTTGGTATTAGTCATGTTTCTCCTAGAAATAGAAAAACATACTCCTTCTAGAGAAAGTTGTCTACCCTTTAGGTCCAAGGCCCTAACATCTGAGAACCTTTTACAAGAAATCAGACACAATAACATAGTTTAGCTGATACCTGTGTACATGACAGATACTTATCAACCCATGATTTCAAAAACCTGAGCACTATATCCACATTCCATAAGGAAGTATATTTAGGTTGAGGGGGCTTGGAAAACCGAATACCCCTCAGTAATTTGCACACCAAATGATCTTCTCCGACAGGTTTACCATTAACCGGGATATGACCTGCAGAGATAGCAGACCTGTAATTACTCCCTGATCTATAGGCCAGCCCAGAATCAGCTAAAGAAGATAAGAAATTGATAAAAAAACAAACATCTGCCTGAGAGGGATCTCCTTTCGCTACACCAATTAGCCCATCTCTGCCATGCCGAAGCATATCGTTTGTGTATTACTGGACCAAGATTGCTCGATGTAAGCAGAAGCCTGTGGTGAAATGCCTGGCAGTTTCCATATACCCCTGAAACCCTCCAGGCCACCAACTGCAATTGCTCAGAGAGAATCAGAGGATGTGGAAGGCCTACTGGGTCCATCAACAGATTCTGACGATGAGGAATGAGGAGGAGAATTGAAGGACATCTCCAGGACCAAGGGAAACCAAGGCTGATCCCTCCACAAAGGAGTCACGAAGGCAAGGTCGGCTTTCGTCGACGTACCTGGGCGAGGCCCCTGGGAATCATACTGAACGGCGGGAAGGCATACCCCTTGTGGGATGACCAATCCTGCAGGAACGCATCTGTCGGCAGGGCCTCCGGATGCCAACTGAAAAAAGCAGGAATTTGCTGATTGAGCCGGAAGGCAAAAGGGTCTACTGAACATGGACTCCAGGTGTGACTGAGGAGAGCAAAGACCCTTGGATGTAACCTCCAATTTCTGAAATCCTGGAGATGACAGGAGTACCAGTGCCCCACCAAATTCCTGGTCCTCGGCAGATATTCCGCAATGATCGAGATCCGGTGGTCCTTGGCAATCTCATGCTACCCAATCTGTTGACCTACCGGACCACTGATACATTGTCCAGTCTCAGCAGTATGAAACATTCTTACTTGACAAGGGATAGGCTCCTGATCGCAAAGGAACCCGCTAGTAATTCCAGGCAGTTGATATTCAGTTGACGCCCTGACTCCGATCGACGACCTCCTGTAGAGAGTGGACCGCATCTGGCACCCCATCCCAATTTGCTGGCATCTGACTCTAGAATGACACCCGGGGCACTGCCAAAAATCGCCCTGCCATTCCAGACTCCCATGTGATTCTACCACCAGTTCATCTCCATCCTATCCTCCTGTGAGAGCTTAATCTGGTCTGTATACGCTAACCCCTTCAGCAGATGCTGTATCTTAAGATGTTGAATAGCCCTGTAATGGAGGGGATCCGTGAATATCGCTTGAATGGACGAAGCCAAAAGGCCCACAATCCGAGCAAATGATCTCAACGATATTGTCTGGTCTCGCAAGGTAGACCTCAACACCCTCTATATGTTCTGAATCTTTTGAGAAGGGAGGATTGATTGGGACAACACTGAATCTATCTGGAATCCCAAGAATTCCATCCATTGGGATGGAACCAGACAGGACTTTGGTTGATTTATGACAAACCCTTATTCCTGTAAAAGTTGGATTGTCCATGTCAGGTGACGAGTAACAGTAAGTCGCCGAGATAGACTATCAATTTGACGCTTTTGGAGCTTCCACCACTGGTCTTATCAACTTGCTGAAGCACCATAGGGCCGACGAGAGACCGAAGGCAAGAACCTTGTACTCGTAACATTGACCCTGACTGAAGAATTGCAGAAATCGCCTGTGGGGGGCGAATATAGGAACAGACAGATACACGTCCTTTAGGTCTAACCAGACCATCCATTCGTCCTCCTGAAGCAGATCTCTCAGTAGATGGATACCTTCCATCTTCAAGTGCCTGTAAACTATCCAAGAATTGAAATTCTTGAGATTGAGTACCAAATGAGATCCTCTGCCCCGTTTTCTGGCCAAGAAAATGGAACTGGTGAAGCCCTTTGGATGGGGACAGGACAGACAGATTGCATCCTTCTGGAATCTTGAATTTCTTCAGTTGTGAGCTTTTGATTGTGTAGGGAGAAATACAGCTCTTGAGGAGGGGAAGTCTGAAAAGGGGAACTGTAGAACTCCAGTTTGTACCCGAATACACTCCAGAACTCAGGGATCCTGGGTCAGAAGCACCCAATTGTGCACAAAAGACTGAATCCTTCCCCCCAATAATACCTCTGAATAAGGTACAAATGCTCACCTGAATATCCTGAACCCTGGGAGCCTCTCTGTTGGCCTTCTGCCTTAGCCCCTGTGGAATCGTTGACGGCCTCCCCAAGGACGGGTCAGAGGGCTGATCTTGCCAGTTACCATGAGAGCAGTTGAAGGTCTCATGTGGGGAGCCCTGGTAGAATCCTTGGCCTAACAAATGGGCCCTAAATCGTCAGGCCCTCCCAAAAAGGGTGTTGTGAAAAACCTTTTTCAAAGACAGATGTGCCTTGTCCATTGTATTATATGTTGCAGAGAATTTAGCTAAATCCTTAACAAAAGAACCTCCAAAGTGGAGACCCTGCACCGCAGGGCTCAGAGGACGCCAAGTCATTCTGTTTTGGGTCAATGCGCATCAACATTGATTTCAGTCTCTCTGTCGACTTTGCCACTTTGGCGTTACTCAACTGGCAGACGACACGCTGCACCCAACCAATCAGAATGTTCGGGTCGACCGCTACACCGGACTCCTTGGACTGAAAACCAAGTTCTAATACCTTCGTAAGAGGTCCTTATATGTCCAATAACTTGTCTTGACAGGACCGCCAGGCTCTCTCCAGACCCTTCTTGGGGTCTCTGGCCCACTTCTTTATGAAGTTTATCATTGCAGGATCAACCTCTAGAATATCAGAAACTTAACCAGTCAGGTCTGGTGTGGGACATTCAGAGTGAAGCCTTGCCCTGCCCTCTTTGTGGAACCCTTGCCGGAGATGAGATTGAACGTAGCTAGCAACCTCCGGAAGGGGAGTCCAGTTAGTTGGCCGGGGATGCACAGTCTTCGTTGGATCGAAGGTGAGAACCTTAGTGGGGCTTGGACTGCGATCCGATCCGTGATCAGGACACTTTTTCTTGCTGGGCCCAGAGCATCATCTTAATCGCTCTCCGATGAATCATTGGAGGAGTCAGAACCTACAGGGTCGGATAATTTGAAAGATTCATCAGACAAAGCTTGGGGCTGGGAGTGACTGTACCCAAGCTCCTCCAGGACAGAAGCTGAAAACTGTTCGAAGGCATCAGAGTGCCCATGCTTCCCCTTAGACTTCCCTTTATCCTTGCCCTCAGATAAGTTGGTAGGTTGAGACATGGGCTCCGTTGAGGGAGGGAGAGGGCTAAACCAGCCCTGCTGGCAAAAGAATCCCTTAACATGCGAGGTCAGGGGGCCTAGGGCCTTATAAACAAATAAAGAGTACACTGTTCCTAAAAAAAGCAGAAAGGTCTAGGGTACCTGAGTATTCAGGAGCAAAAGCCCTCACGCATCACATTGGATGACAGGCATCATCATCGGGAATTGCTCCACGTCAGGCCGGCGCTGCAATGCCTGACACGCTCCCAGAAAGGGAGCTGTCAGCCGTATTGCTAATGTGATGACTGGTGGAAGGAAGGAACAAACCACCAATCGAAAAACAGGGGAGCAAAAAAGGTTCTTAAAATTGGCTGTTAATTTCAAACTCACATAAGTTTAATCAATAAAGAGAAATGAAGACCAAGGTTAAAAACACAAGGGAAAGTAAGAAAGGAGTGCAATGCTAAACAACTTTCAAAACACTGCTAGAGGATCCCTAAATGTGTGGTACCTCTAACAAAGGGTCGACATGTTTCGCGTCCAATGGTCCAGGTGGATCCGTTGACGCTTCATCAGGACCAAAAATAGCTTCTCCAATTAACATTAGGAAAGAACAAAGCAATCACATACATTTAGTCAACTGTTAAATGTTCAAAAAGGTCGCCCTAGAAAACACCTATAAAAACAAACAACAAAATGAAAAAAACAAATGTGCATATTAATACAATGGGTGATCAGAGGAACCATATAAACAGAAAAGTGCTTACCATCCCCAACTAGGAGGTGTAGCTCCATAGGAAGCGTGAACCCCAGGACTGCATAGACACTTTAAACATTATAGAAATGAATGTGTAAGGTTCATGAGACATCAAAAGTTAAAGTTGCAGCAGAAAGAAAATCTGGAAGCCAAAGGTAGCAACAAATAACAAATGGACCCCTGGACTTGAAATAAATAACCACATAGTGTGGTCCAAGGTAATAAATCTGACCATGTAAAATAATGGTAAAAAGAGAGAAAAACGCTAAACAATCTCCTTAGGAGGAGGAAGTGTACTTATCAAAACCCACTCGCGTGAGGCGCAGCGTCTTTATTAATACACTAGCGGGTACTTACAAGTGTGTCCGCAGTCCTACATGAAGGACCTACCCTCCGGTTCGCATTCCCGTCAAGTGACAGGGACTGCCGTCGGAGATAGGACTATAAACGTGCAGGCAACCCGGAAGCTACCGTCTTCCTGTTAGCGCGTCATCAATAAGGGCCTGAACACAAAGGAAGGACACAAACCAGAGCTCATCCAAGGGGGAATAAAAATAGAAAAAAGACTCATCGGTTCTCCACGTTTAGGGAGACGAGCTAGAAGCAGGAATTTCACAGTGCGACCTCTGGAGGAGTAGAAAAGGAGAAATATAATAGAAAATGTATAAATAATGGAAACTAATGAGGATGTGAAGGTAATTTAAGCTATACCCAAAGAAATATTAAATAAAAAGCCAAAGATCAAGGCACAGAGCGGCGGAAAAAATGTCTAGGTGGAAATCATGTCAACAAAGCCCAGGTATGTCGTCGTTTAAACCCTGTACATGAGTCCTTAATTTAAAAACCCATCTTTGTTCAAGCCTAAATAGGAATGTTGGATCGTCAGATCGAACTTTGGGTGCCTCCAAAATAGTCCACCATAAATCGTCTGGGGTATGGGGAGTATCAAGAAAATGAGCACAGAGTTTTGTGGTGATCCTATTACATCTAATGTTGCTCCTATGTTTGTTAATGCGTATCTTCACTGGTCGTTATGTCATACCAATGTACCGCAACCCACAAAGGCATGTAATCATATAGATGCAATTTTTTGTGTTACAGTTAGTGTGCTTTCTAAGCTGCCAGGTACCAATAGGATCGAGATTCAATGTCGTCAGATGTCTCGTGAGAGAACACACATTACAGAGGCCACAGGGATGATGACCTGTGACTGGAGGGAGATCCCATAGCGTTCTCTGAGTAGAAGTGATCTGTGTGGTTCGAGGACGAGTATGAACCACCATATCTTTAATGTTAGCAGTACGTTTGAAGGCGAACAGTGGTCTCGACACTTGAATGCCCCCACTAGTCAATATAGACCATCTTTTATTGATCAATTTTTTGATATAATTAGATTGGGGGGTATAAGTGGATACACAGGTTAGTCTGGTTTGAGGTGGTTTAACTGTAGTTTCTAACAAAGCGCCGCAATGGTTATTTCTAGCTCGTTTGCGGGCTTGATCTACGACACATGGAAGATAATGTTGTTCGCAGAGTTTGACTTGAAGAACATCAGCCTGGCGGTCATACTCACAGGATGTGTTACAATTCCTTCTTAATTGCAAAAATTGTCCTACTGGTAGGTTATCCCGTAGGGATTTCGGGTGATGACTCTCATCTAACAGAAGGCTATTGCGATCAGTTGGTTTATGATAAATTGAAGTAGACAATTTGCCACCGTTAATAGTTAACAGGAGATCTAAAAACAGTAAATGGGTGGATGATACTGTGGAAGTGAATTTCAGGAAAGGGTTAATAGTGTTGATCCAAGATACAAAGTCATTGGTGGCAGACAATGGGCCTTGCCAAATGATCAGGATGTCATCAATATATCGTCGCCACAGTCTAATGTGGTTTTGGAAAGGGTTAGTGGATGGTAAGATATGGTTTTCTTCAAAGTCATACATATATAGACAAGCCAGACTGGGGGTCAAAAGTGCTTCCCATCAACGTCCCCCGAATCTGATGAAAGAGCTGGTCTTCAAATTGAAAAAAGTTTTTTGTAAGGGCCAGTGTCGCACAGTCCATAATAAAACATACAGGGGTGGATAAGGAGTCAGAGTTTTCTGAAAGTGCTGTTTCCACGACCTGTAAAGTGGCCTCTTGGGGGATGTTAGTGTATAAGGCTTCAACATCTAAGGTGATGATGCCTTGTACCTGCCCGGTGCTATTAATATCTTCAATCAAATTCAAGATGTCTTTTGTATCCTGTAAGTAGGTGGCAGAGTTCTTCACCAAGGGTTGCAAAAAATGGTCGCAAAAAATAGATAAAGGCTCTAAAACTGAACCCTGACCAGACACTATCGGACGTCCTGGTGGAGGTATTGTACCTTTATGAATCTTAGGTAAACGGTAGAAATATGGAGTCCGCTGGTGGGAAGTGTCAAGGAATTCGGCTTCGGCCTCTCCTTTGATTTTTTGGCCTAGGGCCTTAGCCAAAGCCTTGTTGACTGATAGCTGAACATTATTATCTAGGGCTTCCACAAGGTTGTCCTCAAAAGAAGGAACACAATCCTGATATCCTCCTCTATCTTCATAGGGTTCAAATTGGGCCATGATGCAACGGCCAAACAGTAATTAACACGACCAAAATGCACTAAAAATAGCTGAAAAGCTATCAACAAGTGGGAGTGTGGCCCCAGCAGGCACATAAGTAGCTTAAAAAGTGGAGGGAGACACCTGCTCAACACACTAGGCAGAGCCTATGCAAATATTTTACAACCCTGGACACTTTGTTGTCCCAGGGTGTTAGAAGCCAAGGCAAGGACAGAGGAGGGAAAAAACACGCTTCTGGGTGAAAAACTATAATCAAAGGGATGATGCGCACCGCCCAACGCTACCCCAATCGTCCTCGCCGCTGAAACACTCATGCGGCATTAGCGCGCATGCACGCACTTGCTGCTACAGTCCCGAAAGACTAGAACACAGGACCGTGGCCGACCAAATATTGGGGCTGCGACTGGCTCCTTCTCTCGCTCCACACAATAGCAGGTATGCGAGGAGCCTTGCGACTCTAGGGGCCGAATCGCTCTACCACAGAAACACAGCGAAATGCAAGCGTGGCGCTGCGCGATATCGATGCAGCCCATAGGTTCCTTTTTAAACAACAGACATGCACTTGAAATATATATACAGAAATAAAGACGTGAACTTAACTGGCTGCAGAGCAGCAAAGAAAGAAGACGAGTGTTGATGTCATCAGGTTTTTTAGGGGGGGGATCCTCTATGGTTGGTCATGTTTTACTGGGAAATGTAGTTTTAATAAAGTATCTCCTTTTATTAACTGCTGAGAAAAATAAAGCATAGAAAGAGGAGCATAATCGGAGCCTCTGGTCCTGACATAGAATTTAAAAATACACAAGCCATTAAAACAGTGCTGGGATTGGAAAACCCTAAAGTAGAGAGACTGCAGAGGTGAGGGCTGGTCAAGGCAGCAGTGGGGCGGAGTTAAGTATGGCAGTGTCAGAAGGTATGTATTAGTAAGGCCAGCAAAAATGTCAGCAAGTACATATGAATTCTTATTATAAAGTCTGGTCCAAAAGAAATTGACAATTAGGCAGTGTTCAAGCTTTACTGGCATGTTAACCACATTTTACAAACCCCATCACTTCGCTTAACAGAAATATCCAAATCTGGTGGAAACAAAAATCAGGCATGTTGCAGGCACAAAAGGATAAGACATTTTACAGGATAGCCCAGACATTACTTTTCTGATTGTCATGATCTTTACGTTCCTGTGTCTTGCCAGTTATGTAATTAACACCAGGCGAACCTTGAGTAGCCAAGATTGCAGATCATTTCCTGGTTTGAACTTAAGGGAGGGTTATTGCAGTGCACAAACCACAAGTTGCTTACTCTTTCAATGTGCACTCCCACTAGGAGTTACTGTTCATGTGGCTGAAAACTTATATTCTGCTGTGGAGACTGCAGTGGTTTGGGGGTTTTTGTTAGTAGGATCCTTTAATCTGGCACACGTTTCCCACCATTGTCCTTATACTTCCGAAAAGCTCCAACTATTGCTTTCGCCGGTAGCTGAAATCTTCTGCAGCGTGCAAGCACTTATTTTCCCTGTACAGAATATAATACTCTTATGGCCAGTATTTTGTGTACACAACCTTGCAAGACAAAATTAATGCATTAAAGTCTGAAAATACTACATTGCTTGAAATGCTATGACATGCTTGAGACATGGGATGAAGAACTTGTCAATCTGTTTTGCGGGGCATTTGCAAGGCACCTGTCCACTACTAGCACAACACATTTATTCATGCCAGTGAGAGCTGTCATTCTGGCAATCTGCATTGTACTCCAACTATGCTGGTGAATGTGCCTGTTAAGAGCCATCTATGGGTAATGTAATGTATTCTGCTGAATTACTGGTAGGCCTGGCCGAAATTCAAATTATGCTGGCATCATTTAATTAACCTAACCTAAAACCTTTAGAATGTCCTTGTCTACTATAGTATTGTGTGATGCAGAAATGGTTACTATTGTAGCTATCAATGCCATTTCTCTCAAACCAGACTGTCAGACAGAATATAAATACATGTAAACACAGATGCAAACAACAAAAAGTAAAAAATAAAACACAAAAAACACTACACCAAAATGTAAAATGTAATTGCCAGAAACTAAAAGCTGCCACATTCTACCTCTAATCTGCCTCTCCATCCGGAGATGACACAAGAAAACAACGTATTGTAAATTGTCTGTGAAATATACAGATGTGAAGAGCTGGGAATGAACACGCCCAGACTTTACCAGAAGTGTATTCTGAGGAACTCAGCACCAACTCCTCCTTGGTGAAAAGCCATAAATTATTTGTTAACAATGCAGCACACCACAATGAAGATGAATGAAAGAGCCATCAGTCCCCAGCAGCTGTTCTGCAAAGATCCACACACTAGGTGTAGAAGGATGCTGCATTCACCCACAACAATTCATGTGTCTGTATCAGGATATAGACAGAAGACTTTGTCACGGGGTAGAAAGGGGGCTTTCTGGATTATGAGAAGAGGATGGGCATTCCAAAGCAAAACAGAATATACGAGAGGCCTCCAGGCCTAGACAAAGTCCATCCTTTTTGTCCTGGAATGTTGCAGGACTTCGAAACAAACTGCAAAATGAGGAGTGGCTCTCCTTCATTGTGAATCATGATGTGATTTGTTGTCAGGAAACCTGGGTTTTGGATAGCCTAGCCCTAAATGGTTACAAATCTTATTGTTTGAATGCGACTCTTAGTATTGTGGGCAGAATCAAGGGTGGTTTAGTAGTATTTGTGAGTGTTAGACTTGGCATCCTTGGCCAACTAACTTTTTGTCTCTGTTTCCCAGGTTGTTGATGTGTGCTGGACTCAGATTTTACTGTTTTTGATACTCTGCGCTCTTTACCACTGCTAATCAGTGCTAAAGTGCTGGTGCTCATGTACAAAATATACATATAATTGGCTCTCCATGATTGACATCTTTTATTTACTAGTAAGTCCCTAGTAGAATGCACTAGAGGTGCCCAGGGCTTGTAATTCAAATGCTACTAGTTGGCCTGCAGCACTGGTTGTGCCACCCACATTAGTAGCCCTATAAACATGGCTCAGACCTGCCACTGCAGTGTCTGTGTGTGCAGCTTTAAAACTGCCAGTTCGACTTGGCAAGTGTACCCACTTGCCAGGCCTAAACGTTCCCTTTTTATACATGTAAGGCACCCCTAAGGTAGGCCTTAGGTAGCCCCATGGGCAGGGAGCAGTGTATGTTAAAGGTAGGACATGTACGTATGTCTTTTACATGTCCTGACAGTCAAATACTGCCAAATTTGTTTTTCATCGTTGCAAACCTATCTCTCTCATAGGTTAACATGGGGGCTGCCTTCAAATGTTATTAAAGTGCAGATTCCCTTTGAGAGCAGATAGAAATTTGGAGTTTAGGGTCTCTAAGCTCATAATTTAAAAATACATATTTTAGTGAAGCTGGTTTTTGGATTGTGAATTTGAAAATGCCACTTTTAGAAAGTAGGCATTTTCTTGCTTAAACCATTCTGTGACTCTTTGTGGATTCCCTGTCTGGGTCAGTTTGACAGTTGGGATATTTGCACCTCTCCTCTAGACAGTGACACAAAGGGATCTGGGGTGTAGCCTGCATATCCTGATGAGCCACCAGTGCTAGGAGGGGAGGGAGGAGTGGTCTCTCACACCTGAAAGGGCCTTGCCTGCCCCCACACAGTGCAGTCTCCAACCCCCTGGTGTGTGGCTGGGGCCAGGTCTGGACAAGGAAGGATCCTACAAACACTTGAGACTTTGCTTTGATGTTTGACAAATTCAAAGGCAGAAAGGGCTATTCGAATGGAGCCCAAAACCCCAGACCTTAGATTACTTGAAGGATTCAAGAGGAACCTCTGCCTGGAGAAGAGCTGAGGAGAAGTGCTGCCCTGGCCTGTGACTGTGGTGTGTTGGGCTATCCTGCAGTTGCTGCTTCTGCTTGTGCAAGGGGACAGAAACTGGACTTTGTTGCATTCCTGCTTGGGAGGTAACTCCAAGGGCTTATAGTAGAGCTTGCCTCCTGTTTTGAAGCCTCAGGAACAGCAAAGGCTTCGCCATCCCTTACTGAGCCTGCGTGCTGTGGACTGTAACTTGCCAGAGGGTGCCATTCCAGTTCCTGGGCACCTGGAAGTGAACCTCTGGAGAAAAACCTGTCTAATGTTGCTGGACAATGCTGCACGACTTTGCAAAGGACGCCGCTACCCGAAACCGCGGCGCCGCCTGCCCCTAGGCCGTGGACTTCGCAGAGTGCAAGGGCTCCGACGACCCTGTAGGCTTCGTGTCACTGCAGCCACTGATCCTGCCCGACCTCGTTGACTTCGGAGTGTCATAGTCCGACATCCGTGACATCTGATGCCATCACAGCGCCTGCAGCCCTGTGACATCATCACGACCTCTTGAGGTTTCCCCGCAGCATCGTGACTTCACTGGACTTCGTGCCTGCTGGAACCAAGGGACCGACTTCGCAACCTACGCCGCTTCACCTTCAATGCTCTGCAGTAAGGACTCAACACCGCTCCGCGACTCCTCTGCCCTTCTGCCCTTCTGCCCCATAGCACCGACACCGTATCGGATGTAGCGACGCCTCGCTCCCCGACTCCGTGCACCAGCCTGTTTCCTACTTTTTTGCTAAGGTACTGTACCTGGGGTCGAACGACTCTGTAAACGGCGCCATGGGCATCGCATTGTAGTAAGTGACTCCGTCACAAAGCTGCTTAATATCAACTTGCAGCGTTTGTGCCTCTAGGCCCTATGTTTGTGTTTTTAAGTGCTAAATTCATATTTTTAACTGTGTTTTGTGGATTCTATCGCATTTGGTCTTGTTTATTTAGATAAAACAATAACTATTTTTCTAAACCTGTGTTGTGTCATTTTGTAGTGGCTTACTGTATTTTTGTTTTGTTTGTACAAATACTTAACACATTAGCTCTGTAGTTAAGCCTGCCTGCTCGTGCCAAGCTACCAAAGGGGTGAGCGGGGATTAACTGAGTGTGATTCTCCCTTACCCTGACTAGAATGAGTTCCTTGCTTGGACAGGGAGCAACATGACTGCCAACCAAAAACCCAATTTCTAACAGTGAGTAACTCCCTTGGGAATGTGGAGATTAAATTAATAGAATCGGGACCAAATGTTCAAATTTTAAAACTCCATTGTCCTACTCTGCTTAATACTTTTTAAAATCAATTTTCAGTTTAATTTGTTTTACCTCACATCCCACGCACATCATTAAAGATTTTCTATAAGAAAATAGCTGGGTTTGTTGATAGAGGGAATTCTTTTTCCATTGTTCGGGTTGTTTTTTTAACATTTCTAAATGCCCTAATGAGGGAGACCGTATATGTGGTTATATTGACTTTCAGGATAATGATACTGGTCACTTTATGCATTAAACCTCCTGATCCTATCCTTAAATGTAACTTTTTCAGCAGATGTTCAGGGAGAAGATCTTTCAAATTTTGCCTACCTCCACAGGAAGTGGAAAAGGATCAACAATTGATTTTAAATTGATAACAAGAGATTTGGTCCAGCATTCCCTTGGTTATGAGGTTCTCACACTTCCATTTAGTGACCATAACCCTGTCATTTTAAAGCTGGGTTTGTGTCAGGTTCCTAGTTCAGCTGGAATTTCCATGGCACCAATAGAAGAGGGGGGTCCATTTGCAATGGGGTTCTATTGATTCAAAGATGTTTTGTGAAAATTTGGTTGTTAAAAATCGTAAGAAGATGTTGGGTTGCCTGTCAGTTGAAGAGGACCCCATAAATATTTTGAACAATTTTAATAGACTCTGTAAAGCAATATCTGATGGGCTAATTCATAGAAAGCCATTAAAAGCCTGAGTGGGTAATTCATGGATGTCACATGAATGTACAACAGCTTTGCAATTACTCAAATCAACCAATTTCACTCCACCTAATACTGCAGATATAAGATTAGCAAGATCTAAATACCAGCAAACCCTTAAACAGAGGAAATCAGAATAAAAGCCTGGGAGGATTTATGTAAGGCAGCTCAACTTAAACATTCTAAATTATTTTGGATTGTAGTCAACCGATCATTTCTCAAAGACAATTTGTCTGGTGAGATCACATGCCATATTTCAGAAGAAGATTGGGTCGACCATTACTCTACAGTCTTTATTCCTGAGAACAAGGAAGGATCGACCGGAAATTAAGCGCCTATCTCTGACACCATGAATATTGCATCAGCTGGCAAGGCTCTTGGCCCAGATGGGGTCCAGGTTGATTTGTAAAAATCAAATGTAGACCTTTGGGCTCCATTGGTTAAAATGTTTTAAGGGCAGCAGTAAAAGGTGGTTTGGTTTCATCTTGGAAGGAATAAAAAATTATCCCTATCTATAAAAAACGTGATCGTAATTTGACCTCTTGTCTTCACCCAATTTCATTGATCGATACAACCCTGAAGCTAGTGGGACGGGTAATCTTGGGGAAATTAAAGTTCTGGGCTGAGGAAACCTTATTCCTCAGCCCAATACAGTATGGTTTCCATCCTGGTTTGGGAACGGTGGAGCAGGCGCTAAACCTCACTCTTATTTTTGGTAAATATGTGAAGTCCAAGAGAGGTGTACTCCACATGACTTTCATGGATCTCTCCTGCACCTTTGATCTGGTAGCTAGACACCTATTGTGGGGTCTGGTAGAGCAGGCAGACATAGATACCTCCTTATCACACCTTTTAAGGCTGCTGCATCAGGATTCTTCTATCAGAGTATGCTGCACATGTAATGGGGATTGTACGCCCCCCATCAGGGAGGTAAGGGGCGTCAGGCAGGGTTGTATATTGGCCCCCTTCCTCTTCTTTTTTTATAGTAATTACCTTGATAAAGCTTTAACCCCTAGGGTGCCTTGGACGAGGTCACCTCGTCCAAGGCACAGGTTCCCGGGTGCCTTGGACGAGGTCACCTCATCCTACACCCGGGAACTGGGGGGAGCGCTAGCGCTCCCCCCATGTGCACCCCCCCCCCCAAGGCAGGGATGGAAAGGGAAGCCCTTCCCCTTCCACCCGCGACCCCCCAAACCCTCTGTGACATCAGCGCGCGATCGCGCGCTGATTTGTCACAGGGCCTCCTCCCGAGCTTCCAGCACGATCAGAAGAGAAATGCTTTGCATTTCTCTTCTGATCACGTGGGGGAGGCCGAGAGAGGCTTCAAAGGGAAGGAAAGTTATTTCCTTCCCTTTGAAGTCTCTCTCTGCATTTTGGCAGCCAGATTGAAAGCAATCCGGCTGTCAAAACGCCCACTAGACACCAGGGATTTTATTTTTTATTTCTGAAAGTGGCATAAGGGAGCGACCCCTTGGGCAAGGGTCGCTCCCAGGGGGGGCATTTTTTTGGAAGGCCTTTTCTGCCCCCCCCTGGGGGCAGATCGGCCTATTATTAGGCCGATCTGCTCCCGGGGGGGCAGAAACCTCTAGGCACCAGGGATAATTTTTTTTTTCCTTTTTGTTTTGTTCTGTTTTTTAGGAGGTGGGGAGCGACCCCTTAGGCAAGGGTCGCTCCCCTACGGGGCAAATTATATTTAGGCCATTTCTGTCCCCCTTGGGGGCAGATTGGCCTATTTTTATGAGGCCAATCTGTCCCCAAGGGGGACAGAAACCACTAGACACCAGGGAGTTGTTTTTTTTACGTGAATTTCACGCAAGGGGAGCGACCCCTTAGGCAAGGGTCGTTCCCCTGGGGGGCAAATTTATTTTAGGCCATTTCTGCACCCCTAGGGGCAGATCAGCCTATTATTAGGAAATCTCTAGGCGCCAGGGAAATTCTTTTTTAGTGTTTTTTTTTTTTTTTTTTTTTTTTTTTTAGAGATGGGGAGCGACCCATTAAGCAAGGGTCGCTCCCCTGAGGGGCAAATTGTATTTAGACCATTTCTGCCTCCCTTGGGGGCAGATCGGCCGATTTTAGGTCAATCTGCCCCCAAGGGGGCAGAAACCACTAGGCACCGGGGATTTTTTTTTGCGCCAATGTCACGCAAGGGAAGCGACCCCGTAGGCAAGGGTCGCTCCCGGGGAGGGGGTGGGGGGAGCATATTTATTTTATGCCATTTCTGTCCCCCTGGGGCCGGCTGAGCTAGAGGCAAAAATCCACAGGTAGGCACTTTGCAAAAAACACCTCTGTTTTCTGTCAACAATTGTGATATGTCCACGTTGTGTTTTAGGCCATTTCCTTTCGTGGGCTCTAGGCCTACCCACACAAGTGAGGTACCATTTTTATCGGGAGACTTGGGGGAACGCTGGGTGGAAGGAAATTTGTGGCTCCTCTCAGATTCCAGAACTTTCTGTCACCGAAATGAGAGGAAAAAGTGTTTTTTTGGCCAAATTTTGAGGTTTGCAAGCAAAGGATTCTGGGTAACAGAACCTGGTCAGAGCCCCACAAGTCACCCCATCTTGGATTCCTCTAGGTTTCTAGTTTTCAAAAATGCGCTGATTTGCTAGGTTTCCCCAGGTGCCGGCTAAGCTAGAGGCAAAAATCCACAGGTAGGCACTGTTTTCTGTGAAAAAATGTGATGTGTCCACGTTGTGTTTTGGCCAATTTCCTTTCATGGGCGCTAGGCCTACCCACACAAGTGAGGTACCATTTTTATCGGGAGATTTGGGGGAGCGCTGGGTGGAAGGAAATTTGTGGCTCCTCTCAGATTCCAGAACTTTCTGTCACCGAAATGAGTGGAAAATGTGTTTTTTATGCAGATTTTGAGGTTTGCAAAGGATTCTGGGTAACAGACCCTGGTCAGAGCCCCACAAGTCACCCCATCTTGGATTCCCCTGGGTCTCTAGTTTTAAAAAATGCACAGGTTTGGTCGGTTACCCTAGGTGCCGGCTGAGCTAGAGGCCAAAATCTACAGGTAGGCACTTTGCAAAAAACACCTCTGTTTTCGGTCAAAAAATGTGACGTGTCCACATTGTGTTTTGGGGCATTTCCTGTCACAGGCGCTAGGCCTACCCACACAAGTGAGGTATCATTGTTATCGGGAGACTTGGGGGAACGCTGGGTGGAAGGAAATTTGTGTCTCCTCTCCGATTCCAGAACTTTCTGTCACAGAAATGTGAGGAAAATGTGTTTTTTTAGCCAAATGTTGAGGTTTGCAAAGGATTCTGGGTAACAGAACCTGGTCACATCCCCACAAGTCACCCCATCTTGGATTCCCCTAGGTCTCTAGTTTTCAAAAATGCACAGGTTTGGTAGGTTTCTCTAGGTGCCGGCTGAGCTAGAGGCCAAAATCTACAGGTAGGCACTTTGCAAAAAACACCTCTGTTTTCTGTCAAAAATTGTGATGTGTCCACGGTATGTTTTGGGGCATTTCCTATCGCGGGCGCTAGGCCTACCCACACAAGTGAGGTATCATTTTTATCGGGAGACTTGGGGGAACACTGGGTGGAAGGAAATTTGTGGCTCCTCTCAGATTCCAGAACTTTCTGTCACAGAAATGTGAAGAAAACGTGTTTTTTTAGCCAAATTTTAAGGTTTGCAAAGGATTCTGGGTAACAGAACCTGGTCAGAGCCCCACAAGTCACCCCATCGTGGATTCCCCTAGGTCTCTAGTTTTAAAAAATGCACAGGTTTGGCAGGTTTCCCTAGGTGCCGGCTGAGCTAGAGGCCAAAATCTACAGGTAGGCACTTTGCAAAAAACACCTCTGTTTTCTGTCAAAAAATGTGATGTGTCCACGTTGTGTTTTGGGGCATTTCCTGTTGCGGGCACTAGGCCAACCCACACAAGTGAGGTATAATTTTTATCAGGAGACTTGGGGGAACATAGAATAGCAAAACAAGTGTTATTGCCCCTTGTTTTTCTCTAAATGTTTTCCTTCCAAATATAAGAGAGTGTGTGAAAAAGACGTCTATTTGAGAAATGCCCTGTAATTCACATGCTAGTATGGTCACCCCGGAATTCAGAGATGTGCAAATAACCACTGCTCCTCAACACCTTATCTTGTGCCCATTTTGGAAATGCAAAGGTTTTCTTGATAGCTATTTTTCACTCTTTATATTTCAGCAAATGAATTGCTGTATACCCGGTATACTGTAGAATGAAAATGCACTGCAGGGTGCAGCTCATTTATTGGCTCTGGGTACCTAGGGTTCTTGATGAACCTACAAGCCCTATATATCCCCGCAACCAGAAGAGTCCAGCAGACATAACGGTATATTGTTTTAAAAAATCTGACATTGCATGAAAAAGTTACAGAGTAAAACGTAGAGAAAAATTGCTGTTTTTTTCACCTCAATTTCAATATTGTTCTTTTTCAGTTGTTATTTTCTGTAGGAAACCCTTGTAGGATCTACACAAAATACCCCTTGCTCAATTCAGAAGTTTGTCTACTTTTCAGAAATGTTTAGGTTTCTGGGATCCAGCATTGGTTTCACGCCCATTTCTGTCACTGACTGGAAGGAGGCTGAAAGCACAAAAAATTGTAAAAATGGGGTATGTACCAGTAAAATGCCAAATTTGTGTTGAAAAATTGGGTTTTCTGATTCCAGTCTGCCTGTTCCTGAAAGCTGGGAAGCTGGTGATTTTAGCACCACAAACCCTTTGTTGATGCCATTTTCAGGAAAAAAAACACAAGCCTTCTTCTGCAGCCACTTTTTCCATTTATTTTTTTAAAAAAGCGAAATTATAACTGTATTTTGGCTAATTTCTTGGCCTCCCTCAGGGGAACCCACAAAGTCTGAGTACCTCTAGAATCCCTAGGTCCTTGGAAAAAAAGGACGCAAATTTGGCTTGGCTAGCTTATGTGGAAAAAAAGTTATGAGGGCCTAAGCGCGAACTGCCCCAAATAGCCAAAAAAAGGCCTGGGACAGGAGGGGGAAAAGGCCTGGCAGCGAAGTGGATAAGCGGGTGTACTAAAGATGTTCCTAGGATTGGAAATTACCCAGTCTCAGTTTTATTATATGTGGACTATGCGGTCCTTTTGGCACATACCGCAAACGATCTGCAAAAACCTTTGGAGGGTTGTAATAATTTTATGCTAGGACTCAAACTTAAGGTTAATCATGAAAAATCCTAATGTCGTGTGGCCCAAAACATTTGAAGTCAAAGACTTTTTTCATGGGAGGGAGACCTTTTGCCGTTACATCATCTTTATCACCTACTAAGGCATTTTATTTGAGGCAAATGGGACATGGGTTAGGTTAATAGCTCGGAGGGTGCAAAAATGGGGGGAGTAGGAGCGGCTATATTTAGGTTCGCGAAAAGACTAGGACAAAAACCGGTGCGGGAGAAGGTCCAGCTTTATAAGAGTAAGTGCCTAGCAGTAGGAATATATGGAGCAGTAGTTTGGGGGTATACAGCTGTGGAGAAACTCCAGGCTACACAGAATTAAGGCTGAGCTTTATTGAAGACCATATAAAGTGGGTGCCCCTACGTCTGTGGCTGAAAATATGGTGTACATCCAAGACCAACTTTTCTAGAAGAGTGTTGGCTGATTGCCTAAGATTGGATACTATCTATCTAATTCCATGGATAGCTTTTGAAAAATGCACTTGGTACCATCTAGGTTGTAGATCTTGCTTTGATAATCCTGAAAATCTTCTTGTTACTGACAAAACAAAGCTAATACAGCTTTATGGTTGAGCCAGAGGGGAATCTAGACTGGTGGAGATTCTAGATAGGCCTACAGTAATGAAATATAAGCAGATTTATTTTCACAACATCTAATATGGAGCTGTCATGGATCGGGAAACCAGAACATAGATTTTATTTAACCAGGTTAAGGCTGAATATGGTCCATCATCTAGTGGCCTTTCCTGTCTATGGTACCTGGCATGCATCACTTCCTGCATGTCCCTGTGATGGGCTAACAGAACATTATACCTTGCACTTTAGTTTTTTTCCCTTTGTATGCTTCACCAAGGTTAAGATTTCTGCACCCCATTCTGTTACAGAAACAGTGTACTTCATACAAAGAAGGGCTGATTTACTTACAGTCTATGTCAACTGTTGATGTATGTATGGCAGTCCTTAGTTATATAATTGCTGCTATTACCATAAGAAAACGCTATGCAATTTAAT
This sequence comes from Pleurodeles waltl, assembly GCF_031143425.1. Lineage (NCBI taxonomy): Eukaryota > Metazoa > Chordata > Amphibia > Caudata > Salamandridae > Pleurodeles > Pleurodeles waltl. The sequence continues at coordinate 1,296,393,754 of NC_090446.1, read as the reverse complement.
GTGGAATATTGTTTTTATTCTTAGTGAGAGCCCCTGTATTACTTACTACACATGTAAAAATGATTTAAGTTACTTAGGTTATTTCACTGATAGATTTTATGGAGAAAAAAATATTGTTTTTAATTTTATGTATGTGCTTTTATGGTCGAGCGTTTTCTGTCAAATAAAGTTTGACTTGACTTGACAGGAGAAGTTGCTGATACAGACCAGGAACCTGGTTACTAAGTAATAATACCTGCCGAATCCAGAATCCAGCAGGTTCACAACATTCCAGCACTGCATTAAACCCCCCTGTGCCAACTAGGATTCAGTTAATTTTCTCTCTGCTCTCTCACACACACGTTTCATAACATAAAAGACCGCATTTCTTACCGATTAAATTGCATTTATCTTTCATTTAAGGTGAGTGTGCTGTTATTTCAAATCGTATGAGTTACCTGAAGACCAACAAATATTGTGAGAGATTAAAACGATTTTGTATTTTTTTATTTTATTTGGCCACTCAGTGATCCAACTCCCACCCACTCAAAACACTACCTCCAGTGTAGCAGTTACGTTTTTTTTCAAGTCTGCTGGACTCACCTGTCTTAACCTGAAATGATTGCCAGTGTGAGCCAGCACACAGTATATTTGAATATGTGGGTGTACTGGGGGCCACCTGGCAGCAGGTTTCACACTGCTGTGCTGAATGCTGGCAGGTCAACTTCTTGGTCTTGGAGAATGGTGCCAATGGTGATTGTTTTGCTGTCTCTTGAGCTGGCAGCAGTGAGGGCAGCTGCTGTAGCATTGCAGAGTTGCTAGCAGGCTTTCCTTATCTCAGGATAATGTTTTTTTCCTCTGGAGGACTCCTAATTATGGCAAACAAGTGCAGATTGGCAGGCTTGTTTTGAGTGTGTACCACACTAGCGCACACACACATTACCATCCTTGAGGGGACTATGCCCCGCATTATGACATTGTTGGTACGCCACGCTGACGGCCGCTAACTTACCACTGCGGCGGATATATGACACACACACAGACAATCAGAATGTTTGACAATGTTCAGCATTCCGTCCATCACTTGTTGTTTTTGCTTTGTCGCCCTAAGTGGGAAGAGTATGCCCAGACGTGGATCCCGTGCTTCCCATGCCACTGGATTCAAGCTAGCCTGGCTGATGAGGGGTGAAACCCCAAAACCGGTCCCAGGATGCTTGTTTCCAGTCCAGGGAAGACCTGGCCTAGCAGTTCGGGCTGGACTGTTCCCATGGAGAACAGGCTCAAGACTGATTTGCATATGGCTGGGTCCAAACTGGAATGGCATGGGCAGCAAATAAATGATGGAGTTAGGCCCAGATCACTGTACTGGGGGTGAATGTTTGACAATATTCAGCATTCCGTCCATCACTTGTAATTTTTGCTTTGTCGCCCTAAGTGGGAAGGGTATGCCCAGACGTGGGTCCCGTGCTTTCCATGCCACTGGATTCAAGCTAGCCTGGCTGATGAGGGATGAAACCGATGGATTTAGGCCCACATCACTGTACTGGGGGTGAATGTTTGACAATTTTCAGCATTCCGTCCATCACTTGTTGTTTTAACATTATGAGGGAGGCAGTCTCACACCAACGGGCCCCTGCCACTAGCCAGACATCTGAACAGCCTTCCACCCCTCCTGCCGCTAGGAATCACAGGCCTCCAGCACCCCTCCTCCTGCAGAAGGTGAACCACCCCGCAAACGTTCCCTGAGATCCAGACAGAAGCCAGAGATACTTGCCAAGACCCCCGCAAGGAAATGAGACTCTCCTGATTGTCACCCTTGTGTCCCACTCAGTCACCCTGTCCACCTTGAACTGCCATTGCTCCCCTTCCTATGGCCCCTTGGACAATGCACCTGTGCTACAAACAGACTGGAACAATACCCTGGACTTTCCTCCATCATCACCCTATCCCATTGCACTTTCACCCTATATGTTAGCACTTCAATAAATATCCTTTGAAAAAAAAATATTTGGTGTATGTCAAGTAAATCAAATATTTATTCATTGAAACAGGTACAAACATTGCAAATTGACTGTACAGAGAATGAGCATAGATTAATGACCTGTAGCTGGCTGTAGTGATCACACAAGGAGTATATGTCAGGTCACCAACATCTGCAAAATGAATTGCCAGAGGGAACAGTAAGTGGGCATGGAAGTGGGAAGCATCAGCATGCCATTGCCACACAGATTAAAACAAAATAATCAAATTGTAAAGGTACACTATCCTACCTGTGTGTCATTGGAAGTATTGACAGATCACACATGTTCTGTTGTCCTCATCCTCTACCTCCTCATCCTCACTGTCCACAGGGTCTACTGCTGACACACGGGCATCCCCGGCCTCCTCCTCCTGCAGAAATGGGACATGGCATCTGAAGGCCAGGTTAAGCAACATGCAGCATGCCACAACTATCTGGCACACCTTCTTGGGTGAGTAGCAGATGGAGTCACAGAACCTGGCCTTCAGGAGGCCAAAGGCCCTTTCAATTATCCTTCTGGTTCGCCCATGTGCCTCATTATAACGTTCTTCTGCCCTTGTCCTGGCGTTCGTCACAGGGGTCAGCAGCCAGGATAGGTTTGGGTAACCAGAGTCGCCTGCAAATATTTAGGGACAACATTTAGCCACACACTATCCCATGTGGACAACACCATAGGCATACACCAACATATACTGGGTGGGAACGAGGGCTCACCTATTAGCCACACCCTGTGCCTCTGTAGTTTGCCCATCACATTTGGGATGCTGCTATTCTTCAGGACAAAGGCATCATGCACTGACCCAGGGTACTTAACATTGACGTGGGAGGTGTACTGGTCCACCAAGCACACCATCTGAACATTCATGGAGTGGAAACTCTTACGATTCCTGAACACCTGTTCATTCTGCCCGGGGGAACAAATGCAAAATGTGTTCCATCAATCACTCCAATTATGTTGGGGATGTGTCCCATTGCATAAAACTCAACCTTCACTGTGGCCAAATCCTCAACCTGGGGGAAACAATGTAGCTGCACGTGTGTTTTATCAGGGCAGACAACACTCTTGTAAGCACATTTGAGAACATTAACTGTGACATTCCTGCTGCCAAGCCCACTGTCATTTGGAAAGAGCCAGTTGCCAGGAAATGGAGTACTGATAGCACTTGCACAAGAGGGTGGATCCCAGTGGGGTGACGGATAGTAGATATCAGGTCATGCTCCAATTGGGCACACAGCTCTGTGATTGTGGCCCTGTCAAGTCTATAGGCGAGGATAATGTGCCTGTACTCCAGTGTTGCCAAGCCCACCAGGGGTCTGTACACAGGGGTATGTCTCCATCTCCTATTTATCTGCAGCGGTAGGAATCTAAGGGACAAAAGAGTGAGGAGCCGGTCACAAACTGAACAATGGAGCTACAACAGTAGTTTGTATCCTGTAAACATGTAATGGGTCAGTGTGATTTGTCCAGTATGTGCTAATATCTCTTGTGACGCAGCATTATTCCAGAGGCCTGCCCCCCCCGAAATGGCGTCCGCCTGTCCTGTGTGGAGGGACAGGTGGAAGTGAGGTAATTCTGCTGATGTTGTGCGCTGTTGCAGGAGGCAGTCGTGAACCGCTGTGCAACTCATCATTGGTTAACATTGGGCCCTATGAGTTACAGTGGCCAATTGTGATCTACGCCGGCGTTGACGGTATGTACCGCCACGGACGTGACCACCATTTTCTATCATATTCCACATTTGCTACCTGACCTTCCCTAGGAGAGGACCTACACTGCATGTGCTGCTGTGACTTGTGTCTGGAACCTACCATGGGCCGTGTGACCGGGGAAAGGGCCCCAGCCTTCACTTCAGAGGAGTTGGAGAGACTGGTGGATGGGGTCCTACCACAGTACGGACTGCTGTATGGGCCTCCAGACTAACAGGTGAGGACACTGTGGGCACGATGCATATGGCATGGATGCATGGAGTGGTGTGTTTGAAGGCCTCGTGTAAGGGGGGTGGGTGGATGTGGCAGCGTACGGGTTGTGTACTGGGCCATGTGTGTGTGCCAATGGTGATGGGAATGGGTATGGTGGGCCATATGTATAACAGACTGGACTGTTTGTCTAATGGTGTTCTCCTGCCTTTATTGCCTCTGCAGGCCATGTGCCCATCAAAAGAACACCCTGGGGGTCTATGGCAGATGGAGCACCCACTGTCGCATACGGTGGGAGGACCTGAGTCGCTGGGCACTGAAGACCCCAGCTGGGGATGGCCTCCCAATGAGGAAGGGGTGCCCATCGAACCCTGACCCCCCTGATGGCCCGCATACTGCCGGTGGCCTATCCAGAGCCAGATGGGCACTTGAGGGCATCACAGCAGCCACAAGAGGGTGAGTACAGTGCCCATCATTACAACTTACCCATGGTAGGGTGGTATCTGGGTGGTGGATGTGTGTCAGTGGGTGCCCCTAGGCGAGGCCTGACATTGCAGCGTAGGTCCCCTGGTGGCTAGCATTCTGAAGGGATAATCCTGCTACCTAGCTCGTAGGCATCCGCTACTGGTCAGGGCTGCGTGGGTCCCAGGTGTGCTGCATTTGCCGATGTGTGCCCCTCCCCATGCCTTGGTGGATAGCAATATCACTGGTAGTGCAATGCATAGTGCGTAGGCCTGTTCCCTGTGTGTGAGGGTGCTGTGTACGCCAACTGTGGTGTTGGTGCAGCCATTGACCCAGTGTATCCTTTGTCTCTCCCCCCCTTTCTTATTTTGTCATCCTGTCCTTATGTGCATTAGCATCATCTGGATCAGGAGCAGAGGCACCGGTGACAGAGGGTGCTGCATCCAACAGGACCCAGGAGGCAGAGTCCACCGACGGTGAGGGCACCAGTGGGAAGGAGGGCAAGGGGAGCACCACGGCAGAGACTGGAGGGGACACTTCAGACACAGATACCTCCTCTGATGGAAGCTCCCTGGTGGTGGCAGACACTTCTGTGACCACCTAGCTACAGATACAGCCGCCACCCCCTGTACCAGCACTGCCCTCCCAGCAGCCTCTCATCGAGTTGCCCGTGGCCGCTCACCCAGGAGGGTGGGCATCTTCTTCGCCCCAGGCACCTCAGGCCCTGCCCCAGTGAGCCCTGCTGCCCTGAGTAAGGAGGCTATTGACTTTGTGAGATCCATCTCGGTAGGGTAGTCAACCATTGTGAATGCCATCCAGGAGCTGGCAGCCCAGATGCAACCATCTAATGCATTCCTGGAGGGCATTCACACTGAATTGGTGGCCCAACAGAGATCGATCCAGGCTCTGGCCTCCTCTCTGATGGCAGCCATTGTCCCTGTTTCTACCACCCCCCCACCCCAACTTCCACTTCCCAGTCCCATTCTCCACTACCCCAGCCCATTCCAGGCATACATACAGATGAGCATGCACACAAGACAACACCCACGAGTGTCACAGGCAAACACAAGCACCACACTTCATCCCACAGGCACTCACACAAACACCATACAGTTGCAGACACAACAACATCCACTATTTCCACTGTCTCCTCCTCTTCCTACTCCTTCTCCTCCCACCTACTTACGTCCACACTCACACCTGCATGCACTACATCATCATCACCACACCAAGCAGAACACACACCTCACAGGCAGACACCTCCACAACATCCATGCACACATCCCCTGTGTCCTCTCCCACTGTGTCTGTCCCCCCTCCTAAAGTACACAAACACAAGCACTCAGACACCCAACAGCCTTCCACCTCACAACAGCATACATCCCATGCACTTGCACCCAAATCCAGCAGACAGACACCTCCAACAACCACTCCCTCATCCTCCACTCCCATTCCTTCTCCCTCTTCCCACCCAAATGTCCCTAAAAAACTGTTCCTATCCACCATTGACCTCTTCCCTCCCCCTGCCCCCTTCATGCACATATAGCAGGGGTATCAGGAACCCAGCCAAGCACCTCAGCCACACAGTCCACAGGCCCAGTACCATCCGCATCCACTTGTGGTGGAAAGGGATCCAGGCCACATTTACTGAAGGGGAAGGAGCCTGCACCAGCCAGCCTAAAGGGGAAGGAGCCTGGCGCAGCAGGCAAGAAGGGCAAGGAGCCTGCACCTGCCACCCGAAAGGCCAAGGAGCCTGCACCAGCAGGCATGAAGGGCAAGGAGCCTGCACCTGCCACCTGAAAGGCCAAGGAGCCTGCACCAGCAGGCAGGAAGGTCAAGAAGCCTGCACCAGCAGGCAGGAAGGGGAAGGAGCCTGGACCAGCAGCTGTGACAGACCCCCCCCCACCACCAACCATGGTTGTGCATCCATCTGAGGGTGCAGGGTATGTGCAGGAGCCTCCCACCAGCAGCAGCACCACCCTCCCACCACCAGCACCACCACCACAGTGCATCTGTCCGAAAGTGCAGGGGATGTGCTGGAACCTTCTACCACCAGCAGCACCACCACAGTGCATCTGTCCGAGGGTGAAAGGGATGTGCAGGAGCCTCCCACCACCAGCAGCACCACCACAGTGCATCTGTCCGAGGGTACAGGGGATGTGCAGGAGCTTCCCACCACCAGCAGCACCTAGGGTGCAGGGGATGTGCAGAAGCCTTCCACCACCAGAAGCACCACCACAGTGCATCCGTCACCGCCGGCGGATGCAATGTGATCCTGCCTCCATGGGCTGCTGTGTGTGCTGCCCCCTCCAGAACCAGTGGTCAAGACACCCACTCGAGAGACTGTGGCCCATCACTCCCTAGGATCAAGCACAGGGCATGTTGCCCCCTCCAGAACCAGTGGGTAAGTTACCCACTCGAGAGACTGTGGCCTATCACTCCCCAGGACCAAGTACAGGCCATGTTGCCCCATCCGGAACCAGTAGGCAAGACACCCTCTCGAGCGACTGTGGCCCATCACACCCCAGGATCAAGCATAGGGCATGTTGCCCCCTCTGGAACCAGTGGGAAAGACACGCACTCGAGAGACTGTGGCCCATCACTCCCCAGGATCAAGCACAGGGCATGTTGCCCTCTCCAGAACCAGTGGGCAAGACACCCACTCGAGAGACTGTGGCCCCTCACTGCCCAGGATCAAGAACAGGGCATGTTGCCCCCTCCGGAACCAGTGGGCAAGACACCCACTCGAGAGACTGTGGCCCATCACTCCACAGGATCAAGCACAGGGCATGTAGCCCCCTCAGGAAACCAGTTGTCTTGTTTCAGCTCCCAGCTGATGTGCCCCCCGTCCCCCTGAGGTGCCTGCCTGTTTATCAACTGATGCCCCTGCAGAGTTCTCTCCGTGTTGAAACAGGTGACAAGTGGAGCCTTGGACTTTGGCCTGTGGCCATATGGCCCACGCAAAATGAGGACTGGGCTGTGTCCCTTGTTCTGTAAATTTGTATATATATGTTATATTGCCTAAATGATTATTCCTACTGTGGTTACATCTAGCCATTGGTTTATAAATATATTCAATCACAAAGGACAAGTTTGGAGCAAGTTGGTAACTCCTGCCAAATTATGACCATGGCGGAAAGATCTCCGAAGACAGCCAATGTACGACACCGACCGTCAGGGCGGAAACAACAACCACCATGGCGGTAGCCGCCTACAGCCAAGCGGATGTCAAAGTTCCACCCACCATATTATAACTACACAATCCAACACTTTTTCCTGGGCGGTACCGACAACACAAACCTGGCGGAAACAGGCCTTAGAAGTGGAAAGACTCACCATTGGAGACACTTGGACGAACCACGCCGCCATGGAACCGGAACTTCAAGTCTTCCTGATGCTCTTCTACGCCATGCTCCACCTGGAACACCAACGCCAACGAAGACAACGACGGTGAGTACAGCTGCCTAGCACACAAGGGAAGGAGGAAAAAGAGAGTGACACACATACCATTCACACACACACCATACACACAGCCAGCTGCAGAGGAAAACCGGTCTCACAGGACACACGTCATAATAATGCAAGGACTACATTTATCCAGAACTGTTGCAAACAGCCACCATATTATCCATGTGACAAGAAATACATGAGTCATTGTTCCAAAAGGGCCAATGGCCAGTCCAAAGTACAAAAGGCCCACATGGCCACAGGGTACAGTCCAAGGCTCAACTCGTTCCCTGACATAATCCACACTATACTGTGCAGGGGCTTCATGTTGGGAATAGCCAGGCACCTCAGGGGGAAATGGGGTGGGAGCACCTCAGCAGAAGTGGGGATCTTGCCCACTGGTTCTGGAGGGGGTTCTATGCCCATTTAAATTTGCTGGGGAGTGCAAGGTTACAGTCCCTGATTTGGGGAACTTGCCCACTGGTTGTGGAGGGGACTCCATGCCCATTTCACTTTGCTGGGGAGTGTAAGGTCACAATCCCTGAGTTGGGGAACTTGCCCACTGGAGGGGGCTCCTTGTACAACAGTCCCTGGATGGGGGCCTACATGCCCTCTCCTGGAGGTGAGGGCTGCTGTGTCCCAGCTGGAGGTGAGGGCTGCTGTGTCCCAGCTGGAGATGAGGGCTGCTGTATCCCAGCTGGAGGTGAGGGCTGTTGTGTCACAACTGGAAGTGAAGGCTGCTGTGTCCCAACTGGAGGTGAGGGCTCCTTGCCCACTGCTGTTGGATGAGAGACCCTGCCAACCTCTGCTGGAGGTGAGGGCTCCTTGCCCACTGCTGTTGGAAGGGAAACGCTGCCAGCCTCCGCTGGAGGAGAGGGCTCCTTGTCCACTGCTGTTGGAGGGGGCCTCTTGCCTCTGTTAGTTGGTGGAGTGGGAACCTTCCCTTTCCTGGGTGGTGTAGTGGGATCCTACCCTCTCTTGGGTGATGGAGTGGGATCCTTCCCTCTCTTTGGTGGTGGAGAGGGATCCTTCCCTCTCTTGGGTGGTGGAGTGGGATCCTTCCCTCTCTTGGGTGGTGGAGTGGGATCCTTCCCCCTCTTGGGTGGTGGAGTGGGGTCCATCCCTCTCTTGAGTGACAGAGTGGAGTCCTTCCCCCTCTTGGGTGTTGGAGTGGGATCCTTTCCCCTCTTATGTGGTGGAGTGTTATCCTTTCCTTTCTTGCCTCCACGACTAGGAGGTGCCTCCACTGTGCCCGTGGACTGTTTGACTGAGGTGCTGGGCTGGAGCATTGTGACCCTGCTCTTACGGGCAAGACGGGGGGTGGTGCGGGATGGAAGAGGTCAAGTTGGGCAAGGAAAAGCCTCTTAGGGACGGTGTGTTGAGATGAGGGAGGAGGGATGGGAGTGGAGGTTGAGGGAGTGGTTGTTAGAGGTGTATGTCTGCTGGACGTCAGTGCAGGTGCATGGGCAGTGTGCTGATGTGAGGTGGATGGCTGTTGGGTGTCTGAATGTGTACGTTTGTGTCTCTTAGGATGGGGCAGACAGGGTGGGAGAGGACATGGGACGCGCGGTTGGATGTTGTGGAGGTGTCTGCAATTGAGGTGTGTGTGCTGCTTAATGTGGTGATGGTGGAGGTGGCTGTTGATGCAGTGCATGCAGGGTTGAGTGTGGATGTGACAATGCGGGAGGAGGAGGAGGGGGAGACAGTGGAGGCAGTGAATGTTGTGTGTGCAATTGTCTGTTGTTTGTGTGAGTGCTTGTGACCTGAAGTGTTCTGCCTGTGTTTGTCTGTGCCACTCTTGTGTGATGTTTTGTTTGCATGCTTGTCTGTATGTGTGCATGGGATGGGTTGGGGTTGAGGAGATTGGGACTGGAAAGTGGTAGTTGGAGGGGGAACGGTACAATGGACAATGGAGGGACAATGGCTGCCATCAGAGTGGAGGCCAGAGCATGGAACAATCTCTGCTGGGCCGCCAATACACCGTGAATGCCCTCTAGGAATGCATTGCATTGCTGCATCTGGGATGTCAGCTCCTGGATGGCATTCACAATGGTTAACTGCCCTACAGAGATGGATCTCAGGAGGTCAATAGCCTCCTCACTGAGGGCAGCAGGGCTTACTGGGACAGGGCCTGAGGTGTCTGGGGCGAAGGAGATGCCCACCCTCCTGGGTGAGCGGGCCCAGGCAACTCAGTGAGGGGCTACTGGGAGGGCAGCCGTGGTACTGGGTTGGCAGCTGTAGCTGGGGTGGTCCCATAGGTGTCCGCCACCATCAGGGAGCCTCCATCAGAGGAGGTATCTGAGTCAGTGTTGTCACCTCCTGCCTCCACTGTGGTGCTCCCCTCGCCCTGGTCTCCTCGGCATCGGTGAACTCTGCCTTCTGGATCATGTGGGATGCAGCTCCCTCTTTTGCTGGTGCCCCTGCTCCTCCGCCAGATTATGCTAATACACACATGGACAGGAAGACAGAATTAAAAAAGGGGAGAGAGAGAAAGGGAGCACTGGGTCAATTGCAGCATTAACACCACAGATGGCATACACATTACCGTCACACACAGGGATCAGAATTGAGCACCATGCATCACACTGGCATTATATTGACTAGGTTCCACCTCGAGATGTGAGCCAGCCAACTGCACCCCTCCTGGGAGTCACCAAAGCCTGTCTGACATGGAATGCAACCTAACTAGGTTACCAGATTTAGAAATACAACCATTACCCTTAAGCTGGATCACGCTGCGATCTCTGAGCTGGCATTAAGGGGCACCCACTAACTGACACCCACCACCAGGTTACCATGCTACCTACCAATCATAGTTGTAATGCACACTGTACTCTCCGCGGTCTTCCGGGCCCACCGTCTCAGGTCCTCCCACCTCTTCCTGCAGTAGGTGCTCTGCCTGCTGTAGACCCCCAGGGTCCACACGTCCTTGACAATGGCATGCACAATCCCTTCTTCTGACGGGCGCTGACCTGCAGAGGAAACACAGAAGCACACCGTTACACATACAATCCAGTCACGCATATGGCCCACAAAGCCCTTCCCGTCCCCATTGGCACACACATCACCCAGCGCCCACCATGTACACTACCACCAGACATACGACACCCCCAAATGACGCAATGCTTGTACACACATCTCCATGCAACCTTGTTACATGCCTCGTGCCCAAGGTGTACTCACTTGTTGGTCTGGCGGCACATACAGCTGCTCATACTGGGGTAGGACCCCATCTACGAAACGCTCCAACTCCTCTGAAGTAGAGACAGGGGCCCTTTCCTTGGTCACACGGGCCATGGCAGGATCCAGACACAGGTCATAGCAGCACATGCAGTGTAGGTGTTGTCCTGTGGAAAGTCAGGAAGAAGTGAGGTAATAGACAGAAAATGGCAGTCAAGTCCGCAGCGGTGTTCACCGTCACCGCTGCCAGTGATCCCCATTGGCCACTATACTCCATAGAGCCCCATGTTATCCAATGAGGACTAGCACGGCGGTGCAAGACCGCCTTCCGCCATGACACACAGCGCTGGCGGAGTTACCTCAATTCCACCTGTCCCTACATACAGGACAGGCGATCGCCATTTTATGGTGGTAGACAGTATTCAGATAATCGAGAACTGCGTCATTTCTATAGTTTGCACATACATCGCCATTCCCAATGTCCCATCTCGTTACTGCTCTATGTACACTGAGGTGGTGGTTTCATTATTAAAATTGTGACAGCCTACTCACTCTTGTGTCCCTTAGATGCCTACCACTGTGGAGGAATCGGAGGAGGAGACAAGACCACGTGCACAGACCCCTTGTGGACTTGGCTACACTGAAGGACAGGCACATAATACTCACCTATATACTGGACAGGGCCACAATCACAGAGCTGTGTGCTTAATTGGAGCCTTCTCTGATATCAGCTATCTGTCATCCCACTGGGATCACCCCTCTAGTGCAGGTTCTATCAGTGCTCCATTTCCTGGCAACTGGTTCTTTCAAAGTGACGGTGGGCTTGGCAGCAGGAATGTCACAGCCAATGTTCTCAATTGTGCTGGCAAGAGTATTGTCTGCCCTGGTGAAACACGTGCAGCTACATTGCTTTCCCCCAGGTGGAAGTTTTGGCCACTGTGAAGGCAGGATTCTATGCAATGGGACATATATCCAACATTATTGTGGCGATTCACGGTACACAAGTTGTGTTTGTTCCCTCCCGCAAGAATGAACAGGTGTTCAGGAATCGGAAGAGTTTCCACTAACTCAATGTGCAAATGGTGTGCCTGGCTGACCAGTACATCTCCTACGTCACTGCCAAGTATCTTGGGTCAGTGCATGACGCCTTCGTCCTGAGGAATAGCAGCATCCCAAATTTGATGGCACAACTACAGAAGCACAGGGTGTGGCTAATTGATGAGCCTTACTCCCCACCCAATGTATGTCAGTGTATGCCTTCTGGTGTTAACCCCATTCCATTGTGTAAGGCTAATATTTGTTCCTTAATACTTGCAGGTGACTCTGGCTACCCAAACCTATCGTGGCTCCTGACCCCTGTGAGGAATGCTGAGACAGGGGCTGAGAATCATTATAATGATGCACATGGGCGAAACCGGAGAATTATTGAAAGGAAACTTCGGCCACCTGGAGGGCAGGTTCAGATGACTCCATCTAACTGGTGGATCCCTGTGCTACTCACCCGAGAAGGTCTGCCAGATAGTAGTGCCATGCTGCATGTTGCACAACCTGGCCCTCAAACGACATATGCCTTATCTGCAGGAGGAGGAGACTGGAAATGCCCCTGTGGCAGCAGTGGACCCTGAGGACAGTGAGGATGAGGAGGCAGAGGATGAGGATGTGGACAATAGAACATCAGTTATACCTCAATACATCCAATGACACACAGGTGTGACAGTGGAACTGCCCATTCTTCTGATTATTGATTTTTTTCTGTGTGGCTGTAGCAGGATGGCATTAACTTCCTTTGAATCTCTACTTACTGTCACCTATGGCTTCTCATTTTGCAGATGTTGGTGATATGACAACTGTGTACTGATGTGATGACTACAGACAGATACAGATCATTAAATGTATGCTATCACAGTGTTCAGATCATTTGCACATGATGTGACTGTTTTCATATATGCACATTTTCATCACATAAAACACTTTCACTAAGGTTGTGTTGAAGGGTGTTTATTGTAGTGCAAATTATTGATGGAAAAGTGCAATGGAATGGGGTTATGGTTGAGGAGAGTCCAGGGTATTGTTCCAGTCTGTTTGTAGCACAGGTCCAGTGTCCAAGGGGCCATAGGAAGTGGAGCAAATGCAGTTCAAAGTGGACAAGGCGGGACACAAGGGGGACATTCAGGAGGGTCTCATTTCCTGGCAGTGGTCTTGGTCTTGGTAAGTGTCTCTGGCTTCTGTCTGGGTCGCAGAGAACGTTTGCAAGGTGGTTCACCTTCTGCAGGAGGAGGGGTGCTGGTGGCCTGTGGGTCCTGTGGCAGGGCCTCCTGCCCACTAGCTGCAGTGGAAGCGGTGGGCTGATCAGTAGACTGGCTAGTGGTAGGGACCCGCTGGTGTGCTGTCCGTTCCCTCATGATGTTTGCCATATCTGCCAGCACCCCTGCTATGGAGACCATGGTGGTGTTGAGGGCCTGCAAATCCTCCCTGATCTCCTGATGGTGTACCTTCTGCAGCTGCTTGTTCTTCTCCATGTTGGTAAGGATCTGGCCCATCTTGTCCTGGGATTGTTGGTAAGCCCCAAGGACATTAGCGTGTGCCTTCTGGAGAGTAGGTTCCCTGGGCCTGTCCTCCCGCTGGCACACAGCGGTCCTCCCAGTCTCCCTGTTCCCATGTGCCTTTGTCCCCTGAACGGTGTGCCCACTGCCACTGACCCAGGTCCCTGTTTGTCTTGGGGGTGAGGTGTGGACTGGGGTCCCTGTACAGGTGGGCACACTGCTGATTGACGTGTCCTGGGGACAGAGATGTGGGAACTTTGGGTGGGTGCTGTGGTGTTGGATACTAACATGGGAGGCTCTGTGGTGGACTGTGAGTGGGCTGGTTTGGCTGACTGACCAGTGTCCCTGATGGGCCAGGTAGTTCATCCCGATCCTGAAGCCCAGAGTTACTGTCATCACTGGGGCATCTTCTGTTGGGGGACTGGTTAGTTGTGGCACCTCCTCGTTGCTGAGATTGGCTGGGGCACCTGTGGGAATGTAAGTGATGTATTATACTCCATGTCTGTGACATATTGTACATCCCTTGCTTCCCTTCTATTGTTGCTGTTGCCTTTGTTTGTGTCTGGTGATGGATTTTGTACTTGTTAGTCCTCCATGCTGTGCATGCTTTGGCGATGGGTGTCCATGCTGGGCTGGGAGGGCTGTCCATGCATTGGTATAACTTGCAGGGCTTAGCATTAGGGTTAGTCAGATGTGTAGGTGCAGTGTGGGGGGTGGAGTGATGGGAGTGAGGGTGAGGGGGTGAAATGGCATGCAGGTATGAGGCTGATAAGTAGTAAATATTGACTCACCAGTGTCCAGTCCTCCGGCTACTCCAGTGAGTCCCTCAGGATGCAGTATTGCCAAGATTTGCTCCTCCGATGCTGTGAGCTATGGGGAGGAGGTGGGGGTCCGCCGCCAGTCCTCTGGATGGCGAGCTGGTGCCTTGCTGCCATGGAAGATACCTACCCCCTTAGGTCGTTCCACCTCTTCCTGATGTCGTCCCTTGTTCTTGGATGCTGTCCCACAGCGTTCACCCTGTCCACAATTCTCCGCCATAGCTCCATCTTCCTGGCAATGGATATTTGCCATACCTGTGCTCCAAACAGCTGTGACTATGCCCTCACTATTACCTCAACCATTTCCCGCAACTCCTCATCTGTGAAACGGGGGTGCCTTAGTGGGGACATGGGTGTTGTGTGTTGTGCAGAGGGTGTTAAGTGATGTGGTGGGGTGTGGGATGTGGGGTGCGTGGCAGGTGGATGTGTGTTTGTGGTGTGTGTGTAGTTGTCTCAGTGGTCTTCGTGTTAGTCTTGTGGCACTTATTGGTATTCGTAAAGGGTTGCGTGTAATGTGTGTGTGTGTTTTATAGTGCTATGGGTGGGTATGTGTGGTGTGTGTATGAGTGTCAGGTGTGTGATTTTTGTTTTGGCCAATGTTGTGTTGTTTTGTATTTGGGTGGCCATTCTGAGCGCGCCAGTGTGTACCGCCAATGGTTTACTGCCATTGAATGTCCGCGGTGGTGATTCGTGGGTCATAATGTGGTCGGGGTTGTTTTGTTGGCGTAACGGGATGGGTGTTTGTACCAACACTTTACCACTGACCTTTGGGCTGGCGGATTTGTGTATGTGGCAGTATTCTGTCGGTTTGGTGTGTGTGTGTCATAATATGGCGAATGGATATTCATCACCGCAGCGGTATGTTGGCAACCGTCACCGCAGCGGTAAGCGCTATTTACCACCAATATCATAATGAGGACCATAGTGTAATATTAGTGAAACCCAAGTCCTCAGAGTGATAGTGTGTGATAGTAGGGTTACCCCAAACCCAAAGAGACAGTGATTATAGACCTGTAGAGAAAGTTTGGTTAGGGTGGTGGGACTGCCAGGCCAGAGGTGAGTACCTACGGCTGTGTGGTAGCTGCAATAACACCATCGGCATTACGATTCGGCAGACTGCCAGCATTTTTATGGCGGTGCAACCACCACGAGAATGCTGGTGGCCAGGCACCCAGCGTCAGGAATCTCCATTCCTGTTGCCAGCTGACACCCCCCCATACGACCACACACTTTCATTCATGCATTCACTTACAAACACCCCCACATACTTGCACCCAAACACTCACTCAGATACACCCCTTCACTCGCACATGCACTCAAACATACACATCCACTCACATGCACGCACTCAGACACATTCACTCACATGCATGCACTCAGACATACACATTCACTTGCATGCACGCACCCACTCACTCACACACACAACGACCCCCTCCCAGCCTCGGCATACACGCACTTACACATGCAGACACCACTCACATTCACACACCACCCCCCCCCCCACACTACCCCCTTTTCGGATGATCAACTTACCTGCTTCGGCAATGTGGCCGTTCTGGGAGGGGATGGGTTCTTGCACTTTCCACTGCCAGCACCACACCGCCATGCAAGAAACTGCTGCACCGTATTACGGGTTGTAATACGGCGGGTGGAGTCCTGTTGCCGTGGCAGTGCCGGCGGAAGAAACCGTCTCTATTACGACATCAGCCAAGCCGACGTGTCGGATTTCCGGCCGAAATTGGGTGTAAATCGGCACTACATTGTAATATGGAGGTCTTTTGGCACCCACGGCTTCGGCGGTTTTACGAAAAGACCGCTGAAGTCTAAATGACCACCATTGTGTGTGATTAAAGGAATGACTGGGTCACTACAGAGGTGGTGTGGGATTATAGACATGTTCAGGTCCCCACAGAGATAGTGTGTGATTATGGTCCTATTCAAGTCTCTACAGTGATGTGTGCTATTGTTGTTATGTTAAAGACCTCAAACAGATAGTATTCATCTAGTGACTTAGTAAACTGATGTATTCACTTGAGGGATCTGTGTTTGGCCTCCCACTCACATGTTTGAATTATGGGACTTCTACTCAGCAGTTAATCCTTCCAAGGTTGGTACAATGAACACCACTGACTTGGTTAACAATAAACAAACATATTTTATTCATCCCCAAGATACCCCCAGGAGTGAATGTGCACTTCATATATACACGCATGAGATGATGTGATAATAGTGGTATTCAAGCCCCTACAGGAGCTAGACTGGAATTATCCCATTGATTCAATACATCCACTTCAAATGCAGTACTAACTGATTTAAACTGTAGTCATTCAGGAAGGTCCACACTTCCTTCACCATCTAAACTCAGTAGAATTAAACTCAGTAGCCACACTACATTAACTATAACTCAAACTTTATCCATGCACTGCATTTTATATTATCTCACCTATACCATTTGAAATAACAGTATTTATGACATTGTAAATAAAATATTTTGTGAGTACACAGTGCACGGTAGAGTGGTGAGTTATAGTTAATGTAGTGTGGCTACCAAGTTGAATAAACTGTGTATGGAGGTGCACGAGTTATAAAAATTTAAAGGTGTTGAATAAATTATAAATTAAAGGTATACTTTTCGTAATTTAAATTTGTCTGTACTTTAACTTTTGTTTGTAGCTAAAGAATAGATCAAGCTATATTAATTTAAAGGTAGTGAATAAATTATAAATCTAATTTATAACTATAACTTAAGAATTTCTAATGTTTGTGAATTTAAACTTTGGTATTGAAAGAGTAAATAAAGTTTTCCTAGCTATTACAAAGGTTTAACCTTTGGTGTTTTTCATTGAATTTCAATAGTGTTTTTTAAATTGTAATAACTTTTTTTAAATTGAAGGGTTTACTGTGGATAAGTGGAGTGTTATTAAATAAAGTGTGATACTGTAGAGTGGAGGAGAGTGTCTTAAAGTGTACTGTCATAGAGTTTAGTGTGGTAGAGTGGAGTGGAGTAGAATGGCATGTGTACAGTAGAGTGGTGTACAGTTATGTTACATTATATTGATTTGTGTAGTGTACTAATCACCTGAGAGGGTATCCAGATGCTTGTGGAATAGTGTACAGTAGAGTGGAGTGGCATGGAGTGGAGTGGCATAAAGTACAATAGTGTACAGCGGAATGGCAAAGAGTGGAATGGTGCAGTGTGGTAGAGTGTAGAGTGCAGTGGTGTAGAGTGGAGCAGCGTACAGTAGAGCAAGGTACAGAGTATGGCATAGAGTGGAGTGGTGGTGTAGGGTAGGATAGAGTATAGTGGAGCATCGTAAAGTGGATTGTGGTAGAGTGGAGTGGTGTAGAGTGGAAACATAGAGTGTAGCAGCGAGAGTGAAGTTCCGTACAGTGAAATAGAATAGAGTGGAGTAGCATAGAGGGGACTAGTGTAGGGTGCAGCGGCATAGCCCAGAGTGGCATAGAGTGGAGTGTTGTAGTGTGAAGGGGCATAGAGTGGAGTGGCAGAGAGTGGAGTAGGGTAGGGTAGAGTGGCATAGAGTGAAGTGGGGTACAGTGGAGTGGTGTGGAGTGGAATCCCATATACCAGAGTGGCGTACAGTGGAGTCGCATACAGTGTAGTGGCTTATTGTGGATTAGCATATAGTAGAGTTCTGTACAGTGGAATAGTATAAAGTGGCTTGGTGTACAGTGTAGTGGTGTATAGTGCAGTGGCATACAGTGGGGTGTGTTAAGAGTGGACTCGCATGTGGACAGCTTAGAGTGGAGTGGTGTTCGGTGGAGTGGTATAGAGTGGAGTGATATACAGTAGAGTGTTCTAAAGACTGGTGTAGTGGGGATGCGAGGTACAATGTAGTGGTGTACAGTGGAATAGCATAGAGTGGAGTGGCATATAGTAGAGTGGCATACACTGGAGTCACATACAGTGAAATAGCCTACACTGGCATGGGGTAGAGTGGAGTGGTGTAGAGTGGAGAGGCATAGAGTGTAATAGCGTAGAGCGGAGTGGCAGACAGTAAAATAGGACACAACCGAATGGAGTGCAGTGAGGTACAGGTTAGCGCCATACATACAGGGAGTGCAGAATTATTAGGCAAGTTGTATTTTTGAGGATTAATTTTATTATTGAACAACAACCATGTTCTCAATGAACCCAAAAAACTCATTAATATCAAAGCTGAATATTTTTGGAAGTAGTTTTTAGTTTGTTTTTAGTTTTAGCTATGTTAGGGGGATATCTGTGTGTGCAGGTGACTATTACTGTGCATAATTATTAGGCAACTTAACAAAAAAAAAATATATACCCATTTCAATTATTTATTATTACCAGTGAAACCAATATAACATCTCAACATTCACAAATATACATTTCTGACATTCAAAAACAAAACAAAAACAAATCAGTGACCAATATAGCCACCTTTCTTTGCAAGGACACTCAAAAGCCTGCCATCCATGGATTCTGTCAGTGTTTTGATCTGTTCACCATCAACATTGCGTGCAGCAGCAACCACAGCCTCCCAGACACTGTTCAGAGAGGTGTACTGTTTTCCCTCCTTGTAAATCTCACATTTGATGATGGACCACAGGTTCTCAATGGGGTTCAGATCAGGTGAACAAGGAGGCCATGTCATTAGATTTCCTTCTTTTATACCCTTTCTTGCCAGCCACGCTGTGGAGTACTTGGACGCGTGTGATGGAGCATTGTCCTGCATGAAAATCATGTTTTTCTTGAAGGATGCAGACTTCTTTCTGTACCACTGCTTGAAGAAGGTGTCTTCCAGGAACTGGCAGTAGGACTGGGAGTTGAGCTTGACTCCATCCTCAACCCGAAAAGGCCCCACAAGCTCATCTTTGATGATACCAGCCCAAACCAGTACTCCACCTCCACCTTGCTGGCGTCTGAGTCGGACTGGAGCTCTCTGCCCTTTACCAATCCAGCCACGGGCCCATCCATCTGGCCCCTCAAGACTCACTCTCATTTCATCAGTCCATAAAACCTTAGAAAAATCAGTCTTGAGATATTTCTTGGCCCAGTCTTGACGTTTCAGCTTGTGTGTCTTGTTCAGTGGTGGTCATCTTTCAGCCTTTCTTACCTTGGCCATGTCTCTGAGTATAGCACACCTTGTGCTTTTGGGCACTCCAGTGATGTTGCAGCTCTGAAATATGGCCAAACTGGTGGCAAGTGGCATCGTGGCAGCTGCACGCTTGACTTTTCTCAGTTCATGGGCAGTTATTTTGCGCCTTGGTTTTTCCACACGCTTCTTGCGACCCTGTTGACTATTTTGAATGAAACGCTTGATTATTCGATGATCACGCTTCAGAAGCTTTGCAATTTTAAGAGTGCTGCATCCCTCTGCAAGATATCTCACTATTTTTTACTTTTCTGAGCCTGTCAAGTCCTTCTTTTGACCCATTTTGCCAAAGGAAAGGAAGTTGCCTAATAATTATGCACACCTGATATAGGGTGTTGATGTCATTAGACCACACCCCTTCTCATTACAGAGATGCACATCACCTAATATGCTTAATTGGTAGTAGGCTTTCGAGCCTATACAGCTTGGAGTAAGACAACATGCATAAAGAGGATGATGTGGTCAAAATACTCATTTGCCTAATAATTCTGCACTCCCTGTAGAACTAGTGTAGACTGGTCTGTAGTAGAGTAGAGTGGCATACAGTGTAGTGGTGTTGAAAGGAGTGTTGTACAGTGGAATGCTGTACAGCAGACAGCTGTAGAGTGTGGTCGGGTAGACTGAAGTAGCGTGCAACATAATAGTGTACTGTGGACTGGTGTCAAGTGGAGTGATTTAGAGTGGAATGGCATACAGTGGAATAGCTTAGTAAAGTAGGATGACATACAGTGGAGTAGTATACAGTGGAGTAATGTAGAATGAAATACCATTAAGTGTAGTGACAGAGAGTGGAGTGACATGCAGTTGAAAAGCGGACAGAATGGAGTGTCGTACAGTGGAGTAGGGTAGAGTGTAGTAGGGCAGAGTGGATTGGAATAGAGTGAAGTGGAGTAGAGTGGGGCTCTATACAGTCTAATAGCGTACAGTGGATTGTTGTGGAGTGAAGTGTGTATAGTGGAGTGCTGTACAGTGCAGTGGTATAGACTGAAGTGACATAGAGTGGAATTGTGTAACGTGGAGTGGCATAGAGTGGAGTGAGGTAGAGAAGAGTGGTGTAGAATAGAGTAGCATAGAGTGGTGTAGACTGCAGCGGTGTACAATAGAATGGCAAAGATAAGAATAGCATATATTAGTGATATAGAGTGGAGGGGCACAGAGTGGAAAAGCACAGAGTGGAGTGTCATACAGTGTAGCTGTGTACAGTGGAATAGTGTAGAGCATAGTTGAGTATAATGTACAAGCATACAGCAGAGTAGAGACGACTGGAGTGTTGTACAGTTGAGAAGCATACAGTGGAATAGCATACAGTGGTGTGGTATACAGTCCAGTGCCATACACTGGAGTGTGTTAGAGTGACATACAATGGAATGGCATATAGTAGAGTGGCATAGACTGCAGTAGTGTCCCTTGAGTGTTGTAGAGTGGAGAGATGTATAGTTGAGTGGTGTACAGTGGAAAGGCTTACAGTGGGATAGTGTAGAGTGGAGTGCCATAGAGTGGAGCATCATGGAGTGGAATAGCATAGAGTGCATGGTGTATGGTGGACTAGCATAGAGTAGAGTAGCATAGAGTGAAATGAGGGACAGTGTATATGTGTATAGTGGAATGGCATAGAGTGGAGTGGCATACAGTATAGGGGTGTAGAGTGGAATACCATAGAGTGGAGTGTTGTAGAGTGGAGCCGGTTACAGCATTATGGGGTGGACTGTAGTGGCATACAGTGGAGTAGCGTTCAGTGGAGTGGTGTAGGGTGGAATAACATGGACTGTTACTGGCGTACAGTCTAGTGATGTAGAATGGAGTGTCATAAGTGTCATATAGTAGACTAGCATACAGTGTAGTGTCCTACATGGAATAGGATAGAATGTAGTAGGGTAGAGGGGAAGGGCATAGAGTAGTGTGCCATCTAGGGATCATCCTAGATGACCAGCTCAGCATGACCGCAATGCAGTGTGCACCTCATGCTTCCACAACTTATGCAACTGCAAAAGATCTTCAAATGGTTGCCTCGGAACACCCGACGGACCGTCACACAAGCACTCATCACCTATGGCAACACTCTATATGCTGAAATCTCCAAACAACTGCTAAACAGACTGCTAAACAGACTCCAAACCATCCAGGGCACAACTACAAGAATCAAACAGGATCTCACATGCCGCACACACATAACACCACACCTCAGGAAGATTCACTGGCACCCCATTTACAAGCAAAGCCAACTCAAACTTCTGACACACACATACAAAGCCATACACAACACAGGACCAGATTCCTTGAACAGCCACATACACTTTCACCAACCCACCAAACACCTACACTGTGCCTTAAGCTCACTTGCACACACTCCCCGCATCCCCTAAAGCAAAACTGGATGTCTTTCATTCTCCTACATCGCACCCATTACATGGTACAACCTTCTTCAACACATCGGAGCCTCCTCCTCCTCCTCAAATCTGGAGTCCCACAAGAAGCTGAAGATCTGGCTCTTGGTATAAGCGCCTTTGGGACCACATTCTTATTTACCTGCCCAAACTACTGGATATCTATTTGGGTGATTAGTGCACAATACAAATGAACATGACATGACGCTCTATATTTTCACGGCAGTCTAGGGAGAACTGTGTGCTTCTTTAAAAAACTTTTTTAAATAGCTTTCAGTGAAGCCTCATTTTATGTATAAGGTAATGGGCTCCTCTGGAAGAGCTGTGCACATGGCAATGGCTGTCATAGTAGGGGCATAGCCACATAATTGGGCTTGGGTAGCTTGAGGAAGCTGACTGTCCATGAAAAGCTGTCCACAGGATGAAACCTGTGCATGGTAGGGGCTTAGGGGCCAGATGTAGGTAGGAAAAATCTTGCGAGTCGGAAATTGCGAGTCAATGCGAATCGCAATTTCCGACTCGCAAAATGGGATCCAAGAAAAAAAGCGACATAAAATTGCGACTCGCAAATGTTGACAGCTCCCTTGTGCATTCACTCAGACAAACCCCAAACACAGGATGCTCAGCCTCACTTGCATACATCTGCATTTTGAAGGGTCTTCCTGGGCTGGGAAGGTGGAGGGCCTGACACTTACATTTCAAAGGACAGTAGCCTGCCCCCACACAAAGGACTGCCACACCCCCTACTGGGACCCTGGCAGACAGGATTGAACTGAAAGGGGACCTGGTGCACTTCTAATCCACTCTTTGAAGTCTCCCCCACTTCAAAGGCACATTTTGGTATTTAAACAGGGCATCTGCCCCTACCAACTCAGACACTTCCTGGAGAAGAGAACCTGAACCAGAATCTGCAACCTGCCAAGAAGAACTGCTTGGCTGCCCAAAGGACTCACCTGACTGCGTTCTGTGAAGGACTGCTGCCCTGCTGCCTTGCTGCTCTCTGGCTGTGCTGAGAAGTGCTGTCCAAGGGCTTGGATAGAGCTTGCCTCCTGTTCCCTGAAGTCTCAGGACCAAAAAGACTTCATCTCTACAAGAAGGCAAAAATCGACGCACAGCCTGCCAGAAAAGATGCACAGCATACATCGCGGTGAAAAATTCACTGCACGCCGAACCGGAACGACGCAGCCCGATTTTGCAACGAGATCGACGGGAGCCAGCGTAGCAACCGGAAATTCGTCGCACTGCCCACTGCATCGATGCACAGCCAAGCCAGAACTATGTAGCCTGACTTCCAGAGAGGAATCAGCGCCTGCTGTGCAGTAGAACTTTTCATGCAACGCCAACCGGATCAACGCAGCCCCTGTGACTTCGTCCTGTCAGCGCCAGAAATCCACGCATCGTCCCTGGGGTGTCTGAAAACCCCTCAACCAGAAGAGGATCCACGACCGAGCGCCGGAAATCAGTGCAAAGCCTTCCTAGCATGAAAACTAAATGACCCATCGCCGTGTGTGGGCTGAGAAATCGACACACACCTCCCTGTTTTCCACACACCTCCTTTTGTGCAGTTCTTTGCGGAGATTTTGAACACAAACCAGGTACTCTGTGCTTGACAGAGACATTTATTGCTTTTAAGAGACTAAAGACACTTTATATCATTTTTACAGTGTTATCTCAACATATACTTATTGCATTTTAATCGTTTTGACATGCATCTTATCAGATACATATTATACATTTTTCTAAACACTATGGGGGTCATTCTGACCTCGGCGGTAAAAGGCCCTTACCGCCGGTCAGAAGACCGCCATAACACCGCCGCGGCCGCGGTTAACCGCCACGGTCATTCTGACCCACAACGGCCAAACCTCCAAAATTCCATCCTCCACTGCAGCCCGCCACATCAGCGGGCAGCGATAAACTGGAGATGACCAAACCTCCACCGTCACGCCAACAGAAATACGCCCATGCCATTCTGACCCACGAATCCACACGGCGGTCATTCAAACGCGGTATTCCATTGGCGCTACACACCGCCGCGGTCAGAATACACACACATCACCAAAACACAGCCACATTGGACAATTTGAAATACACACACCTGATACACATACACACACCACTCCCACACAATCAACCAACTATAAAACACACACCCACATCACCCACAAACCCCTGCGACCATAATTACTGAGAGAAGGAGAGAGAGACACAGCAGACAATCCAAAGCAAGACACACTGAGGCACACTACACCATCACACACACCACATAGTAGCACAAAGCACCACTCACCAACATACTTATCATCACATACACCACCCCACACCTCACCCACACCACCCCATGGCACCTCAAAGGCACCCACGCTTTTTGGACCAAGAACTCCGGGTCATGGTGGAGGAAATCCTAAGAGTGGAACCCCAGCTCTTCGGCTCGCAGGTGCAGCACACCAGTATAGCTAGGAAGGCGGAGCTATGGCAGCAGATCGTGGACAGGGTCAACGCGGTGGGACAGCATCCCAGGAATAGGGAGGACATACGCAAAAGATGGAACGACCTACGGGGGAAGGTCCGATCGATGGTCTCCAGGCACAACATCGCGGTCCAGAAGACTGGCGGCGGACCCCCACCCACCCCTCCCGAATTCACATCGTGGGAGCAAGACGTCTTGAACATCCTGCATCCTCAGGGCCTCGCTGGAGTAGCCGGAGGAATGGACTCTGGTAAGTCCAATCTCAACTACTATATCCCCCCCACCCCACCAGCATGCCAACCCACACCCCCACCCTCACCCCCAACCCCCCCAGCACACATCCTCCCTGACAATGTCTCACCAGCACAACCCACCCATCCCAACACCAACTCCTGCATGCCAACACAAATCATGGGCACCCATCACCTAAGCATGACCACTGCACTAACCCCCCCCCCTAACTACCCTCACAACACCTCCCTCAAGGGAATGCCTGCACTGGGGGACAAGGGCACCCATAACACGCACGCCATTGCACACACAGAAACAATAACCAAACTCTCTTACCCCATGCAGGACCCGAACGACAACACACCAGCCAGGAGGGTCCAGAAGTGTCCATCCCACCACTGGAACAGGCCCACACTGAGGATAGCAGCTCTGTCGACAGTGAACCTGATGACCAGCCCGGACCATCGGGGACCTCTGGGCAGTCGGTTCCCCTCAGGCAGCCACAGGCCACACCAGACCCGACCCCCTCTGCCAACACCAGCACAGCTCCCACCCCGCGGGCCCATGCCTCTGTCTCTAGGACAGCTCAATCAGCGGTGTGTCTGCCACTACAGGGCACCCAGGCTAACCCAACACCCCAACACCAACAGGGACCTGGGGGCAGTGGTAGCGGGCACACCGTCCAGGGGACAGAGGCCGGGGGAAACCGGGCAGCTCGGAGGGCTGCTGTGCGACAGGGGGGGGAGGAGAGGCCCAGGGAACCCACTCTCCAAGAGGCCCTCACCACCATCATGGGGGCATACCACCACTCCCAAGAAACGATGGCGACGGTACTGGCCAGGTTCACTGAGATCCAGGCACAACATGGGGTTCAGGGAGGAGCTGAGAATCATCGGGACCGCAATGGGGACCATCGTCCTGGCCGTCCACAGGATAGAGGACGCGTTGCGGGACCATGGTGCACCACACAGGGCCCCTGTCACTAGCCCGGACCAGGAACAGCCTACCACCTCCGCCGGCGCTAGTGGACAGGAGGTCCCAACACCTCGACAGCCCCCCAGAACCCCACCTCCTGCTGAAGAACAACCACCCCGTAAGAGGAGCCTGAGACCAAAAAAAAAGACAGAGTAGGATGTCAAGACCCCCGCCAGCAGGACATACCCCCTCAAGTCTTCCCACTGTCCCACATAGCCACCCTGTCCAACCATGAACTGCCTATGCTCCATCCTTCCACAGGCAAAAGGACAATGCACCTGTGAGACTGAGAACTGGACTCTGCCATGGATATTTCTCCACCCCCACCCATCACCCTTAGAATCACATGTACCGATATCTAGCACTGTAAATAAATCACATTTTGCACACAAATCTGTTTTGAGTCATGCTGTATTATTAACAAATGTATTACATATTACTGTTCAATTTCTGTTCTGTCAATTAGTCATGACAACATACCAATGTCAATACGCTGTATTTCATGGGCGAACCAAGCAGAAGTCAGGTACTGAGTCAGACAGCACTGAGAAGGGAAGGGAAAGGCAAAAATTAATGAAAAACATCTGTGGGGAACTACAGAAAGTACAGATGCAGGAGGCTATAAGCAATTGTGAAATGGCGTGGGTGATTCTTACCTGTGTGTTACTGGAAATACTGTTGTATCACTCTGTCCCTATTGTCTGTGTCGTCCTCAGAGTCTTCCTCCTCTTCACTCTCCACAGGCTCCACGGCTTCTACAACACCACCATCTGGACCATCCTCCTGCAGGAAAGGCACCTGGCGTCGCAAAGCCAGGTTGTGGAGCATACAGCACGCCACGATGATATGGCACACCTTCTTTGGTGAGTACATTAGGGATCCACCTGTCATATGCAGGCACCTAAACCTGGCCTTCAGGAGCCCAAAGGTTCGCTCAATCACCCTCCTAGTACGCCCATGGGCCTCATTGTACCGTTCCTCTGCCCTGGTCCTGGGATTCCTCACTGGGGTCAATAGCCACGGCAGGTTGGGGTAACCAGAGTCACCTATTAGCCACACACGCTGTCTCTGTAGCTGTTCCATCACATAGGGAATGCTGCTATTTCGCATAACATACGCGTCATGCACTGACCCTGGGAACTTGGCATTTACATGGGAGATGTACTGGTCAGCCAAACAGACCACCTGGATATTCATTGAATGGTAATTCTTCCTGTTCCTGTACACCTGTTCGTCGTCATTTGGGGGGACTAAAGCCACATGGGTCCCATCAATTGCACCAATGATGTTGGGGATGTGTCCAAGGGCATAGAAATCAGCTTTCACTGTAGGCAAATCACCCTCCTCTGGGAAAATGATGTAGCTCCGCATGAGTTTCATCAGGGCAGACAACACTCTGGATAAGATCTTGGAAAACATAGGCTGAGACATCCCAGATGACATGGCCACTGTTGTCTGGAATGAGCCAGTTGCAAAGAAATGGAGGACAGACAGAACCTGCACTAGAGGGGGAATTCCTGTGGGTTGGCGGATGGGGGACATCAGGGCTGGCTCCAGCTGGGCACACAGTTCATGGATGGAGGCTCGGTCAAGTCGGTATCGTAGTATTATGTTGCGTTCTACCATTGTGGACAGGTCCACCAGCGGCCGGTACACGCAAGGATTCCTCCTTCTCATCGCTAGTCCCAGCGGACGGTGCCTAGGAAGGAGAATATGGAGTACAGAGTCAATCCACTCACAGGTACGTACAACACAGCTTGCACAGTACAGGTAAAAGTATGGTTTGATATGTTTGTATGTGTGCCATTGCAAGGCCTAGGCCTGTGTGACGCATTAGAAATTAAGCCATGTGGGCCCTTGAAATGGCCGATGCCTGACCTGTGAAGTGGGACAATGGGATGTGAGGTCACTGCGCTGGCGGGGCACACCGTGGCGGTAGGCGGTCGAAGACCGCTGTGCGAAGACGCATTGGTTAACATTGAAGCCTATGGGTTTCAGGAGCCAATGACGATGTGCGCCGGCGGTCGCGGGACGCACCGCCGCGGTACGCACCGCCGCGGGCGTGACCGCCATTTTCTATCTGCTCAATCATTCGAGACCTGATCATCCACAGGAGAGGACCTATACTGCAAGTGCTGCTGTGAACTCGGTCTGGAAGTGACAATGGCTGCTGCTACTGGTGAAAGGGCCCCCGCCTTCAGTTCAGAAGAGTTGGAGAAGCTCGTGGACGGGGTCCTCCCCCAGTATGCGCAACTCTACGGTCCTCCAGACCAACAGGTGAGTACACTCAGTGCACATTGAATGGGTTATGCCTGTGTGGAGGGGGGGGGATGTAAGTTGGTGGGGTGTGGAGGGAATGGGGAGTGCAACGCATGACAGATGAGAGAATGGGAACCATGATAAGGTTGGGGAGGGGGGGGCATGTACTCCAAACATGCAGATATGTGACGGTTTCTCTTTCCCACCCTGTACATGTCAAACAGGTGAGCGCCCACCAGAAAATCGATATTTGGCGTGCCATCGCCGAGGAAGTCCGGAACTTGGGGGTCCACAACAGACGGGGCACCCACTGCCGCAAGAGGTGGGAGGACATCCGCCGTGGAACGAGGAAGACCGCAGAAACACTGCTGGGGATGGCCTCCCGACCTAGGAGGGGTGCCAGTCGCACCATGACCCCCCTGATGTCCCGGATCCCGGCGGTGGCCTACCCTAATTTGGATGGGCGCTTGAGGACAGCACAGCAGACACAAGGGGGTGAGTATCCGCACATTCTCCTATCTGTATGCGCATTGGAGGCGTCTGGGTGGGGGAGGAGGGCTGTGGGTGACATTAGGCCCGGGCGCTCTCTGTAGTGTAGTCCGCTCCCTTAGGCATGGCCCTGTGCCCCCGCCCCCCACCTCTGTAGGGTGCCAAGTGCAGCTACCCATGCTCCAGCATCACACATGTGCGCGTGTGTTGTCCCTAGACCTGTTTGCCTAGTCAGAAGTACTGAGTAGTGTACCCCAAGTTCGCGACTTAGTGCACGAGGCACCTGTGTCTGTCCTCTCCGCAAAGGGTATTGCTAAGGCATGCACTCAACTTTGTTTCATTTCTCCCCCCACCCTAAATCTTTGTCTTCTTGTGTTTTAGCATCATCAGGCGGAGGAGATTTGGCGTCGGAGCAGGAGGGAGCTGCAGGTCACCAGGCCCCGGTGGGCACTGACACAGACACCGAGGGCACCAGTGATCCGGAGGGCGAGGGGAGCACCACAACGGGGGCCGGTGGAGACACCAGCGACACGGACACGTCCTCGTTTGGGAGCTCCCTAGCGGGGGTGGCACCATCTGTGCACCCCGCAACAACAGGTACAGCCGCCACCCAGCGCACCAGCATCGCCCTCCCAGCAGCCCCTCAGTCTTCGCTCCGTGGCCGCTCGGCCAGGAAGGCGCGCGTCTCCTTCGCCCCAGGCACCTCAGCCCCTGCCTCTGTTACCCCTGCTGCCCTCAGTGCGGAGCTCATTGACCTGGTGAGGACGGTCATTGTTGGGCAGACTACCCTTCTGAATGCCATCCAGGGGGTGGAAAGGGAGGTGCATCGGAGCAATGCCTACCTGGAGGGCATTCATTCGGGTCAGGCTGCCCATCAACGAGCGTTCACTGCTCTGGCCTCAGCACTGACGGCAGCCATTGTCCCTGTCTCCAGTCTCCCTCTTCTATCTGCCTCCACCCTTTCTCTGTCTCCTGTACCTCAACCTATCCCATCCACACCATCAGAGCAGCCTGCACACACCTCAACACCCAAGGCCAGCTCATCCAAACATAAGCACCACAGAAAACACAAGCATTCACCCAAGCAACACACAGATGCAGACATATCAACAGTCACTACCACCTCTGTGTCCCCGTCCTCCTCGTCTCCCTCCTCCCTCCCTGTGACGTCTACACTCACACCTGCATGCACCCCAACATCAGCCAGTTCTTCCACCACCAGCAAACGCTCCACTACAGTCCGCACACCTGCAGTCACCACCCCCACTGGCATTTACACGTCCCCTGTGTCCTCTCCCACTGTGTCTGTCACCCCCTCTTCCAAGACACATAAACGCAGGCAGACACCCAAACAACAGCCAACCACCTCACCACAGCCTACGTCCCAGTCACCTGCACCCAAGGACAGCACACCTGGCTCTCATACAACCACATCCTCTTCCTCCACTTCTCTCACCACTACTCCTACCCCTTACCTTGGTCCCAAGAAAAATTACCTCGCCAGTTTTGACCTCTTTCCCTCCCCCGACCCACCCCCTCCAACTGGGAAAAGTCCCAAGGGCACCTCAGCTACCACCAGCCCAACTACTACAGTGCAAGTGGTGCATGGCATGTGGAGTCCACCCTTCGGCGGCAGTAACACTTCGGTGAGCAGCAACGGGACAGCCAGCCCCCCCCCAGGCAAGAGGACCCGGAAATTGAAGGGCCGCCGTGAGCGGACAGAGACGGCTGCCCCCAAGGAGGTGACTCCGGCCACTTCACCGGCCACAGCAGCCAGGGGAGGCAAGGGCCCGAGAGCCCCATCTAAGGAGCGGAAGGACAGCAGGGCGGAGAGGACAACCACCAGGAGCGCGGAGCAGGAGGGCCCCACAAGCCCCATCCCGGCTGCAAGGGACGACTCCAAAGGGCCCAGGACTCACTCCCCGAAGGGGCCTGACACAGCACGGCCGGAGGGCGACTGAGCAGGGTGTCCAGGCCAGGTATGACTCCCTTGACATACTGCAAGAGCACCGCTGAACAGTGCCCCGCCGTGCAGAAGAGCACCGCTGAACAGGGCCCCGCCGTGAAGACAGGTACCGCTGAACAGGGCCCCGCCGTGAAGACAGGTACCGCTGAACAGGGCCCCGCCGTGAAGACAGGTACCGCTGAACAGGGCCCCGCCGTGCAGAAGAGCACCGCTGAACAGGGCCCCGCTGTGAAGACAGGTACCGCTGAACAGGGCCCCGCCGTGAAGACAGGTACCGCTGAACAGGGCCCCGCCGTGCAGAAGAGCACCGCTGAACAGGGCCCCGCCGTGAAGACAGGTACCGCTGAACAGGGCCCCGCCGTGCAGAAGAGCACCGCTGAACAGGGCCCGCCGTGGAGACAGGTACCGCTGAACAGGGCCCGCCGTGCAGAAGAGCACCGCTGAACAGGGCCCCGCCGTGCAGAAGAGCACCGCTGAACAGGGCCCGCCGTGGAGATAGGCACCGCTGAACAGGGCCCCGCTGTGCAGAAGAGCACCGCTGAACAGGGCCCCGCCGTGCAGAAGAGCACCGCTGAACAGGGCCCGCCGTGGAGATAGGCACCGCTGAACAGGGCCCGCGGTGCAGAAGAGCACCGCTGAACAGGGCCCGCCGTGGAGATAGGCACCGCTGAACAGGGCCCCGCCGTCTCAAGCACCGCTCCGCTGGGCCCTTCCTCTCAAGCACCGCTCCGCTGGGCCCTTCCTGTCAAGCACCGCTCCGCTGGGCACCGCCGTCTCAAGCACCGCTCCGCTGGGCCCTTCCTCTCAAGCACCGCTCCGCTGGGCCCTTCCTGTCAAGCACCGCTCCGCTGGGCCCTTCCTCTCAAGCACCGCTCCGCTGGGCCCTTCATCTCAAGCACCGCTACGCTGGGCACCGCCGTCTCAAGCACCGCTCCGCTGGGCCCTTCCTCTCAAGCACCGCTCCGCTGGGCCCTTCATCTCAAGCACCGCTACGCTGGGCACCGCCATCTCAAGCACCGCTCCGCTGGGCCCTTCCTCTCAAGCACCACTCCGCTGGGCCCTTCATCTCAAGCACCGCTACGCTGGGCCCCGCCGTCTCAAGCACCGCTCCGCTGGGCCCTTCATCTCAAGCACCACTCCGCTGGGCACCGCCGTCTCAAGCACCGCTCCGCTGGGCCCTTCCTCTCAAGCACCGCTCCGCTGGGCCCTTCATCTCAAGCACCGCTACGCTGGGCACCGCCGTCTCAAGCACCGCTCCGCTGGGCCCTTCCTGTCAAGCACCGCTCCGCTGGACATCGCCATGTCATGCACCGCTGCGCTGGGTCCCGCCGTCTCAGGCACTGTTTATGGTTCACTGTGCCCACCATGCCTCCTCCTTGACCAGTGGACTCTGTAATCCACCTGAGAGACTGTGGCTTTGCACTCCCCAGGATGGCACAGTGGGCAATCCACCCACTGTAGAGACTTGAGAGACTGTGGCTTTGCACTCCCCAGGATGGTACAGTGGGCAACCCACCCACTGCAGAGACTTGAGAGACTGTGGCTTTGCACTCCCCAGGATGGTACAGTGGGCAACCCACCCACTGTAGAGACATTGAGAGACTGTGGCTTTGCACTCCCCAGGATGGTCCAGTGGGCAACCCACCCACTGCAGAGACTTGAGAGACTGTGGCTTTGCACTCCCCAGGATGGTACAGTGGGCATGGTGGCTCCTCGTGGATCTGGCGTCGTGGACTCATGTGGCTGTGGTGGCCCCCCCTTCCCTTCCCCCTGAGGTGCCTGTAGTTTTGACATCGGATGCCCCTGTAGTGTTCTCTCCAAAGGACTCAGGTCTCGTGTGTGGGCTTTGCCCTTGTTTCGCAGAACCTTGGCCCACGGACATGTTAGATTCGTAGGATGTGCAGGACTTGTTACTTCAGTGATACACTGATGTGTATATCTTTTTGGTTTTTGTAAATATTTTTCACGGTTGCTCAATTATTTCCCGGTGCTTTTTTTGTACATGAAAATTTATTCCAAATTTGGTTGTGTCATTGTATTTTTAAAGGGTCTTTGTGTGGTGTCACTGTGACTTCCTGCTATGCATTGGTGTGTACATATTGGGGGGGTCGCATATGTGTATGCCCGTAACCTTTCTTCCTCCCCCCTCCCGTGTGTCGTAGGTGCAGTACTCACCGTTGACGTCTGCGCCGGAGTTCGTACTCGTGGTAGATGAGCAGGTAGACGAGGGCAGGTATGATGTTCAATTCGGGTTCCATGCTGTCCGGATTCCGCGTGGAGTGTCTCGAGGTGAGCGTTTTCCATTGGAAATGTCTGTTTCCGCCGTGTTTTTATCGGCGGTGCTCCCGCCCCGGAAAAGGTGGCGGATTGGTGGGTCGTGATAGGGTGGGCGGTACATTGTCTGCCGCCTGGCTGTTGGCGGTGACCGCCGCGCTGTTTGTTTGTTCCGCCGTGGCGGTCGGAGTGTTAATGCGGCGGTCTGTGTTGGCGGTTCCCGCCAGGGTCAGAATTGCATTTTTTTGACCGCCGGCCTGTTGGCGGGTTGGCCGCCGCTTTATCACCGACCGCCAGGGTCAGAATGACCCCCTATGTGGTGTATTTTGTGTGGTGTTCTACTGTGTTATTGCATGATTTATTGCACAAATACTTTACACATTGCCTTCTAAGTTAAGCCTGACTGCTCAGTGCCAAGCTACAAGAGGGTGGGCACAGGATAATTTGGATTATGTGTGATTTACCCTGACTAGAGTGAGGGTCCTTGCTTGGACAGAGGGTAACCTGACTGCCAACAAAAGACCCCATTTCTAACAGTTGTTAGTTTCCAAAATAATACCCAAATGAGGCTCTCCTCAACTTTTCATGAAAGTGCCCTGTCTCTTCAAGGCACTTATTTTATTTCTGTTGCTAAGTCTTTCTCTAAAGCTTTGACTTCACAGAGGTTATTCCTGGCAGTGTTTTTTGGTTCTTACATATGCTTCATGTTCTGTCACAGAGGTGGCACACTGTGGCTGCACAGATATCCCCCAGGCAAGGGTTTAGTAGCAGCTAGTGAAACATATAGTGCCTCCCTCCTAGTTCACTGCAGGATCAGACGCTGACACTAATTGCCAAGTAGCCTCCACCCATCCTGCCTCTACCCATCATGCCTCCTGCCCATTTGAAGATGTGACTGAAAGCTAAGCGAGGGAGCACTTAAACAAGCACCCAGTTCCACAGCTCTGTGCTTGCACAATGCCTCATTCTCCATCTCCCGGAAGCAGGGTAGTACTTCTCCTTGCCCTCTTTTTTGACGTACATAAGATGTTGGTATCCTTCCAAGCCTTCACCACCTCTGATACACAGGCTTCTTTTCTCATTTTAGTGACAAATGTATGTTTGCTAGTAATAGGGTGGTTTGCACTTTCATGGGTTGATGGTGCTGCTAATGTTTTTTTCTTAAATGGCGAGACCAATTAATGGGTGGAGTGCATTACAATTCGGTGAAGCTGTATTAAAGTATTCAGTGGAGATTTGTAGAAGCTACTAGATTGTTGGCAGAGATGCAGATACACAAGCATCTCTGCAAAAAATGCTGGTACACACTATTATATCATTGCGTTATGAATATGTGACCTACAGGCTACACAAATTGCCTTGAAGTGGGCACTATAACTATGCAAGCTATTTTATGACTATTTAAACCTGTGATTAGCAGATTACACAAATCTATTTGTAGCAAGTGCATTAGCCAACTTAGTTATTCAGCTAGTTGTATACCCCGTGGCTTTTAAGAGATGTTTGAGATTTTGAAAAATAGTGCTAAATCTGCAATGGTTACAAAAATGATTTTGCATTTACAGAATAGCGTTATTGTTCCATCAAAAACATAGAAATTCCACTTAATTGTAGCTAAAATTCATGCCAATTAGCAGCAAAAATGTGGCACTAACTTTACACCAATGGATAATTACAAGTCATTATTTCAAGTTTTAAGATAACAAAAACACTGCAGTAAATATCTGATTTGTTCTCCGCTAACCTAGCATCCTAGTAGCCATTATTCAAATATAAATATATAGGGTGCAGACTTTGTATATAAGGCAGCAGACTTTATATATATCTTGGGTGGAAGAATATTACTTAATACAATAGGACTACATCCACGACTGTTATATATGTTTCTGGACCTTTTGATAAAGACAGAATATATAATTCCAGACAATGCAAAAATCCCTGCTAGACACTGTATGGGAGCAACCTATGAGTATATTTCATAAGATCTTTAACAGACCAAAGAATAAGAAGAGAGTGGGATTCCTAAAAGTCAAAACCTAAATGGGGCATCCCAACTTTATATTCCAGGCGAGTAGTCCTGGAAAATCTAGCAGACAGTGAGAACACACTGAACTGGCAGTAGCCGGAAGGACCCTTTTGTACATAATCTGGCTCCCCGGAGATGCAGAACAAAGCAACCATAATGACAGTCAAATAATTACCTCGGTATTAGAGATATGTGAAGCCTTCATGACAGTTTATGAAGGGAAAGCTTCTGGTGAATGACAGGATGGAGACTGCAGAACACTTAGAGAACTTTGATTATTGTTTTTTAAAAATCTCCCACATTTAGCAAGTGTTATGTAGGAGGCTGGCCTGGTTTGTAGTGGGTACCTATGGTACTTCCACATTGTACCAGGTCCAGTTATCCCTTATTAGTGAAATGTAGGCAGTGCCCAGAAGCCAGGCTCTCTAGAGGTAGCTGTAGCTGAGCAGCCAAAGCTTATCTAGGAGACATGCAAAGGTCATGCAATACCACTGTAGTCACACAGTACTCACACACATGAAAGAAAATACTCAGTGTTACAAAAACAAAGGTACTTTATTTTGGTGACACAAATACCAAAACTACCATAGAGACTATACTCCCATAGGAGGTAAGTAATACACAAAGTATATACACTAGTATGCAGAAATAGGCATACAATCAGTTAGAAAATAGTGCAATTAGTGAAAATCACAATAGGTAGAAATGGGCCTGGGGTAACACAAACCATATACTAAGAAAGTGGGATGCGAATGTCGGTTTCCCACCTAGGCAAGTGTAGTGTGTAGAGGGGCGCTGGGAGTATTAGAAAACATCAAAAGTAAGTAATAGAACCCACCCAGAGCCCAGGAAAGCAGGAGTAAATCACAATAACTTTCCTAGAACATACAAGAACACGAGAAAGAAGATTATGCAAGAACCAGAAGAGACTGCAAGACACCAACAGTGGATTCCGGGACCTAAAGACCTGGGGAAGAAGGGGACCAAGTCCAAGAAAGACAGAAGAGTCCAGGGAGAACTTCAGCCCCCGCAAACCCGGATGAAGGAGCAAAAGAAGAACCACCGGTGAAGAAGAACATTCAGTACTGCACCCAAGAAGACAGATTTGGGTTCCTGGTTGGTGTAGATGATGTCACACGCCGGATGGAAGATTGCAGTCTGGTTCGTGTTGCTGGAGTCCGCCATCAAGCCGTGGCACACTCAAAGCTCGCTGTTAGCGGAAAATGGCACTGCCTGGGACCAGGAGGGACCATGTGGACTCTACCCAGGAGGGGTAGTCAGAGGGGGCTCTCAACAACTCAGAGACCCCACGGAAGACCAGGCAGTTGCACAGGAGTCCCACAGCACAGGAGCAAAGGAGGTGCAAAAGGAGTGTCACGCAGGCTCTCATTATCTTAATGAGACTACTGGATTTTGAGCAGCAAGATCGTCCACAGTGTGGGGGACTGAGTCTGACCCACGGTGGATGACACTTGTTGCTCCAAATCCGGGTTTTGCTCCAGCTAACTAGCAGTGCCTCATCTCCCCCAAATGGCAGAGACAACTGGGCAGCTGAGCGTATGACATATCAATACTTCTCAGGGAAGTCATGGTCACTCAGGTCACAACTGGTTCTCCCATCCACAGTACAGTCTCATATATAAATGATGCTAAAGGCAGTGTAAGTTTTAAAGATTGGTTTAATAAAACGACTGCACTTCGGATAGCAAAGTATGAGCTGCAATAACCAGAACTACACAACACAGTAATATTAAAATAGTAACCATGAGAGTTAAGCACAAGAATAAGGCTATCATAGTGCCGCTAGATTATTCTCTCTCTAAGTTATATTTTGAGCACAGCATGTTAAGCTCTAAGCCTGCCTTTCAGGTTTCCCTGGGAGGACATCAACCCTCATACCTGAGCAAAGGCCTGTGATCTGTATCAGCATCTGCAATGGGGCATTCAGCATACAGTTGTGGTTCCCTGGCTGGAATCTCCCTCTTGACGTGTACTAGGACTAAAGTGTTTTTATAAATAACACTCAGATTTTCTAAGAAAATGTCCCCATGTAAGGATGTGTATTTTCTACGAATGCTGGAGACTAAACTTCTACCACGTTTACCTGCAATGTACCAGACTGTAGCCTTGACTGAAGCACAGGGCGATCAAGAATGCATTATTTGAGAACACAGTGCTGAACTAAGCTAAACAGTGTGATAGAAGAAATTAAAACAAGACCGTAAAAACTGGTTATTGTAAAATAACAGTGCGAATCTGGATAAAATATATCTATGGCAAAGTGCACAGTGCCCTAGTATGTTAAACTAACGTGCATGGAGCTATACTTAAAATGGCTACACAATAGGAGGCCCACGTGGCACTACAACAAAGGATCTCACGCCGCCGGAGAACCACTCAGGAAGATTTGCGTCACAGAATAGAGTGCTGGGGGCCGGAGCTGCACAGTGCACGAAAAAGGATGCCAACAAGCCTTGGCAGCTGCAAAACACGCGGTGCACAGGGGTACTGTCTTGTATGGGGAGGCAAGCTCTTACCCCCACCAAAGTTGGACAGTAGGACGTCAGGACCACTTCAGTTCACCACCCATGATGCAGGATCCACGCAGCTCTTCAGGAGAGGGTATCCACACAGCTGGTCGTTATTGCAGTGAGGGGCCTGCTGAAGCAGGGGAGTGACTCCTTCACTCCAAGGGAGATTCCTTCGCTCTTCTGGTGCAGGCTGAAGACAGGCTGTCCTCTGAGGATGCATGACCAGGAAACAGTTGCAATTGATGGCAGGCGCTGAAGATACAATGTCTCAGAAGTTGTCTTTGCTTCTTTATTGCAGTTTGTAGAGTTTCTGTAGGGTCCAGATGCAGTTTCTTCGGTGAGAAGGTGAAGTGGAGAATGTAGAAGATTCCTGCTAGAGTCTTGCAATCTGAATCTGAAGAACCACCTAAAGGAGAGACCCTCAATAGCCCTGAAAGGGGGATTGGTCAGCTAAACAGTTAAGCACCTATCAGGGGAGGGCTCTGATGGCAACTGCTGGCACTTGCCACTCAGATGCTCTCAGAGTACCCTGCCAACTTGGAATCCAAGATGGCAAAACCCAGGAACTCTCTGGAGGAGCTCTGAGCATCACCCCGGGGTGGTGATGGACAGGGGAGTGGTCAGTCCCCTTTCCTTTGTCCAGTTTCGTGCCAGAGCAGGGACTGGGCGTCCCTTAACTGGTGAAGACTGGATTATGCAAGTAGGGCACCAAATGTGCCCTTTAAGGCATTTCCCGTGGCTTGGGGGGTCTACCCCTCCCAAGCCTGTAGCACCTATTTCCAAAGGGAGAGGGTGTAACACCCCTCTCCCAAAGGAAATCCTTTCTTCTGCATTCCTGTGCTTGAGCGGCCCAAGCAACAGGAGGGCAGAAACCTGCCTGAGAGGTGGCAGCAGCTAGGGCTGCCTTGAAAATCTCAAAAGGCTGGAATGGCAATACTGGGGGTCCTCTAAGGAGCCCCTAGACTGCATGGAATCATACAACCAGTGCTTGCAAAAGCCTTGGGGTATGATTCTAACATGTTTGATACCAAACATGCCTATGTTCGGAGGTACCATTATGTAGCTGGACAAAGGTAGTGATCTATGTCCAGTACACGCCTAAAATGGCGTCCCTGCACTCACGAAGGCCGGAAAAATTGTCCTGGAGGTCGTGGGAGCACCTCTGCTAGTGCAGGGGTGCCCTCACACACAGGTACTCTGCACCCTGCCCTCAGGGCTGGAGGGCCTGCTATAGGGGTGACTTATAAATAACCTGATGCAGTGTAAATGACAGTGAAAGGATGCCTGCACCCTTTCACACAGGCTGCAATGGCAGTCCGTCCTGCAGAAGCCTTTGCATGGGCTCCCTACGGGTGGCAAAAGAAATGCTGCAGCCCATAGGGATCCCCTGGAACCCCAATGCCCTGTGTACCTACGCACCATATACTAGGGACTTATAAGGGGGCACCAGTATGCCAATTGTGGGTGAAATACTTGGTTAGCAGTATGCAACAACAACATTTAGAGGAGAGAGAGCATAATCCCAGGGGTCCTGGTTAGCAGGATCCCAGTGAACACAGTCAAGCACACTGACATCAGGCAGAAAATGGGGGTAAGCATGGCAAAAAGAGGGTACTTTCCTACATGTTACTATAACAATTTTCCATCTCTTGTGTCTGCCTCTGTCCTGTGTCTCCGTCTAACCCTTGTTGAGATCTTCTCTACACTCACATCGCAATCCACCTGTCCCTCACAATACCTGTGTCTCATCTAAAGGCAACTACAACAGCATTTGGCCTTCTTGCAGGATTAGTCACATTTCATCCCAGCTTCCACCTCATGTTCATGATTTCCAACTCTGTTTCATGAACATGTATGATTTTTGAGACACATTATTGTGTTATTGGAAGCAGAACTGGAAAGTATTGCTTCACTGATCCTCATCTACATGCATTTACCTCCTGGGCCTCCTTCAACCCTCCCTTCCTCTTCTCACCCTGTGGTAGTTACCCTTCATGTCTGCCTCTGTCACTCTCCTTTCCATGTATGTCCATCTGCCCCCTAGTCTCTAATAACGTGGATGCCTTGTAATTACCCATTTAAGTGCTTTCCAAAGTTTTTAGAACCAAAACTGCCATAAACCTACACACCACAAGGGCTCCATTCTGGATCTTATAATCTCCAATTCCCCCTACCTAAAGACAGGTGACCCCATTCCAGTTGACTGGTCTGATCACATGCAAATCCCGTTCTCTCTAACCGGCTCTTACACCAAAACGTATGGGCAACCCAAGAAAGAGACAAAATGGTTTAGAGACACACCCAACCTTGACACTGAAGCCATGGCCAGCATGGCCGTCCCCATCCTAATTGTGATCACACCTTATCTTGACATCAACGACACCACCAACAAGTTCAACTCCTGCATGGCTTGACAAATGTGCACCAATGAAGTACAAATTAAGAAGACCAAAACCCTGTAGGCTCTGGTTCTTTAAACAGCATTGTGAAGAACAAAAACTTATCAGAACACACAAGAAAGGATGGAGAAAAGCACCATCATTCCTAAGTATGACTGAGCTTCATAAAGCAAGAAAACGAATACACAGACCAAATCCTCAGAGCCAAATCCTCCCATATCAGAGCCCTCATGAATTCCGCAAAGAATAGACCAAAATGCCTGTTTAAGGTTATTGCACAGTCTGCTAACCCTGCTATTACTTTGGCTCCTAAACCATCCATTGCCTGTTAGAATGACTTTGTGGATTTCTTTGATAAAAAAATTAGAGACATCCATATTTTGCTTCCCATCAATGACTCCCTTGAAACAGTTGAGCCTCTACCATGCAATGCAATACAACCATGGACATCGTTCTGTCCAATCTCCAAGCAGGACCCACTATGAACTATCTCCAAAGTAAAACCGTCATCAGGACGCTATTCCAGGACGCTATTCCCGGATCTATCAGCAAATCTCTTGCCACACAACTACTCCCCATATGGACCACCTTGGTCAATTCCTCTGTCAATCAGGGTATCTTCCCTGAATTACTAAATCACTCTGCTCTTAAAAAAATAACCTCATGATCAAGAGAACCTGAACAACTACGGCCCAGTCACCACAATCCAATTTTTAGGCAAAGTCATGGAAAGCTGCGTAGCGTCCCTACTAGCTTCACACATCTAAACAAACAATCTCCTAGACACTTCAACCAGGTTTCCGACAGGGTTTCAGTATAGAAACTGCGATCCTCCAAATAGTGATGACTCCCTTA
Organism: Pleurodeles waltl; assembly: GCF_031143425.1. Lineage (NCBI taxonomy): Eukaryota > Metazoa > Chordata > Amphibia > Caudata > Salamandridae > Pleurodeles > Pleurodeles waltl. The sequence goes on along the minus strand of NC_090446.1, from coordinate 1,296,353,391 downwards.
GAATCCTCAACTCTGGCAACTCCTACCTCCTGGTCCTCCTGAATTTATTCACAATGTTCGACACTGTCAACCCTCATGACCTCCTTTGTATTCTTGAACTATGCATGGGATGTGGAGGAACAGTCCTCAGCTGGGTTTCCTTTTACCAATCCAACTGTTCCCAAATTGTGAAAATGGGCAACTCATTCTCAAGACCAGTCAGAATTCACCAAGGTGTCCCCCAACGCTCAATCTTTTCTCTAACCCTCTTCAACCTGTACCTAGAACCACTGTGTGATTCTCAGAAACTCTGGAATTCTCTTCCACCTCTACACCGACGATACCCAAACATAATTGACAATCTCAATTGCCCTGCTTTCAAATACTCACTTAACAATTCAAAACTGGATGTCCAATCACCATTTAAACCCAATTGAAATGGAATTTCTTTTGACCTCACCTCCGAGAACAAAAATGCTTGTACAAAAATGGATGGCCAGCTTTTCCACCTTTGTAGGCTGCCCTGCCATTGTCACAAGTGCCAGATCACTCGGCATCACCCTGGACAATTGTCTTAAACTTCACACCCACAAAACAACCATGGCCAACAGCACACAACACCAACTTAGGCAGCTTTGGGGCTTCAGACAAATGATTCTGGAACAAGACCTCAAAACAGTGATGTAGTCTCTCATTCTCTCAGGATCAGATTATAGAATTGCCCTTCTCTCAGGCATTCCCTAAGTTCACCTAGGCCCACTGGGAGCAACACTACATGCTGCAGCACGCTTCGTCTTAGGTCACTAGACATTTGACCACATTTCCCCTGCCCTGCTAAACCTCCAATGGCTCCCCATTCAAGTGCGGGCCCAATTCAAAAGCGCTTGCATCACCCACAGAGCGTTGCACTCCTCCTCACCCTCCTATCTAATTGAGAAACTGAAAATGTCCGGAGCAAATAGGTGTTCTAGAAATGCCCAATCTCTGCTCTTGGAACCCCCACCTTCAGGCAAGAACAATATACGAATCAGTCCTTCTATGGCAGCGCCACTAGAATCTGAAACTCTCTGGCTCCCCCTCCTCCATCTAACCATCTACCTATGAACCTTCAAAAAGGACCTCAAGCTCCTCCTATTTGACAGACATCTTGGTTAATTTACCCTCAACCAGTTATTTGTATTGGTTATTTACTTTCTCCAATGTGCCCTGATCTCCCTTCGTATAACTGTTCATGTCCTCTGCCCTATTGCTGTAGCTGTTTCTAGTGGTAACCCCTGTATATATACACCCATGTCTGAGTTCAACTACTATTAATGTAACCCGCTGTAACCCTGTATTCTGTGTATTGTAAAGCACTCTGATGCCTATGGGCCATGTCCGTGCTATATCAAATTGAAAATAAATAAATGATCCAATTGTTAGAATGACAAACTTTCAAGTCCCACCTAGCTTTAATGGACATGAGAGTAGCAATTTTTTAAATGTAACTAAAGCATCATGTAGAAGTGCACTGTCATTGACAGACAGCCAATTTTCCATTACAATGGGCACTAGATTTGTACACACATTCAGTATTACCAGATTGCACACAAATGATCATTTTGTGGAAATCAGGTTTCAGTGAAAATGTACCATTTGTGCATCAGCAAGTAAAGTGTCCTGATTTATTTTATTCTATTAAAATCTTTGATACCAACACACTTCAGAATTACACAAATAGTGCTTCATGTTTGCTTTCATTACTGTTAAATGTGTACTATTCATTTACAGGTATTTAGATTTTGTGTGTGTTACAAAAATTATTCTTTCAGCCTTTCCTTTCACACTCCTTGTACCAAAGCAAGATTGCTAAATAATTGACTTTACGTTTCTTTCACTGTCTGCATAGTTAGAGGAACTTGTAAACACCAATCCCCATACTAAAAAATAAGCATCAATTTGACATAGGACATAGTCTGACATTTGACCTCTGTCTTTGAAGTGCAGCAAATATGACAAGATAGCTACAGAGCTAAAAGGCATCTTTATTTATTGCTTTGGCTTTTGCGATCACCAAAAATCGTCTTGCAACTGACGCACAGTTTGGGAAACACTGCTGTATTTGCACACTATTCATAGTGCACCATGTGTTCCTTAATCAGAGTTTCCCTGTTTGCCAAAAATGTGTTTTTTTAATTAATGTATATGTAAATATATAGGGGCACTTTTAATATTATTCCACACAATGTGGTGCAGCAAGAGAGCTTACTGTGCTGCACTGCATGGAAGGGAGACAGCAGAAATGTTCAATATTTACAAAGATATGGAGCATTTCTGCGCTCTCTCTGTGCCCGTTTACTGAGTGCTGCCTAGTGCCAACATACAAAAATAGGGATATCTTTCCTCGCTGTGGTTCTGTTGAGCAGGTGTAACAATTTGGTGCAAAGCCCAGTTTACAAGTCTTTGTAAATCTAGGTTTGCATCAAAATACATGGGTGGATGCATGTGGACACCCATGTAACACCAACACTGCTCTAGTATTGGAAGTCAGTGCTATTCTTTACTTTGTATTTACAAACTATGCAAAGCCACACAAAGTGGCTTTGTCAATCAGTCAAGAAATTTGGATTTAGAAAGTGTTGCAAATCACCCGTGAGGGTTTCAAAGCACTGGCAATGCTTTGCGGTGCGCTAGTAATTTGAACACCCATGTCTTGAGTCCTTTTCTGAATTCCTGGAGTGATGCGGCATTCCTGAGGTGCAGATGAAGGTTGTTCCAGGCTTTGGCCACCAGGTGAGAGAAGGAACGACCCCTGCTGTTGGATCGGCCGATCGGGGGAGGTGTCTGCGAGGAAAATGGAGGCAGATCGCAGGTGTCAGGTTGATTGGTGGAAGGTCATTCATTTGTTGATGTATGCGGGCCCTTCATTGTTAAGGGCTTTGTATGCAGGATCAGCATTTTTAACTGGCATCTCTTCTGGATCTGTATCCATTATAGCTTCTTGAGGTACAGATTGATGTGAGTCCATCTGGGGAGGTCAAGGATGAGTCTTGTTGTTGAGTTTTGTATTGTTTGTAGTCTCTTCAGGAGGTGTTCAGAGATTCCTATGTAAAGAGTGTTACTGTAGTCCAGCCTGCTGGTGAGGAGGGGATTCTGATGTTGATTGACAGACACCTGAAAATCTTATGGAGCATGCATCAGGTGTATAAGCAAGTGGGTGAAACTGCATTTACCTGTTTCTGCATAGATAACTTGCTGTCAAAGATGATGGCGAGGTTGCATGAGTGGTCTGTCGGGGTGGGAAAAGGGCCGAGTTCAGCAGGCTACCAAGTGTCATTTTATGGCAAGGTGTTGTGGTTCCCAAAAATTAGGACTTCTGCCTTGTCCGTGTTGAGCTTGAGACAGTTGTCCATTATCAAGTTGGCGACGTTCACTATACATCTGTAGAAGTTGGTTCTGTGGATGAAGTGGTATTCTGACAGTGAGAGGATAAGCTGGGTGTCTTCAGCATAGGAGATGATGTTGAGTCCATGTGATCTTATGGTGTTGGCCAGGGGGGCACGTCTGTGTTGAAGAGGGTGGGGGTGAGAGGCGACCCTTATAGGACACCGCAGATGATCTCCTTGGGTTCTGAAGTGAATGGTGGGAGAGTGATTCTCTGGGTTCTTCCCCTGAGGTAAGAGGCGATCCATGTGAGGGCGTCTCCTTTCCAATTTTGTGGAGTATGTTGATTAAAATATGGTGGGAGACCGTGTCGAAGGAGGCTGACGGGTCCAGGAGGATGAGGACTGCTGTTTTGCCGCAATCTAGGAGGACTCTGATGTCATCAGTGACTGCGATCACGGCTGTCTTAGTGCTGTGGTTGGCTCAGATTCAGGATTGAGTGGGGTACAGGAGGCTATGGTGTTCCAAGTGTTTGATGAGTTGCTTGTTGATTGCCTTTTTGAGAACCTTCACCGGAAAGGGGAGCAGGGAGATGGGTCGTTAGTCTGCTGATCTGCTAGATCAGCGGATGGTTTCTTCAGGTGGGGTCTCACTTCAGCGTGTTTCTATTCTTCAGGGAAGAAGACCGTGGTGATGGAGATGTTCAGGAGCTAGTCACTAATTGTCTTAATACCGAGGTTGAAAATGTGATGGGAACATGGGTCCGTGGGTGCTCCTGAGTGTACGGAGTTTATGATGGAGATTGTGCTTTGAGCTGTAAGAGGGTCCAATGGGTGAGCAGGTGTTCAGAGTTTGTGTTCATGGGTGTGAGTAAGCTGATGTTGTCTGCCGCTGAGGGTTGGGGTTTGAAGTTCTTGTAAATAGCTGAATTGAGATCTTGTCATGAAGAAGTCCGGCAGGGTGTCACACAGTTCTTGGGAGGGGATGATGTAATCACTGGTGGCTGTGGGGTTGGAGAACTCCTTTACGATGGTGAAGAGCTCCTTGCTATGGTTTGTGATGGCTTCTATGTGGTCTGCTAGAGTTTTCTTCCTTGTATCTATCAGGTGGCGGTGGTACTGGTTGAGTGATGTTTTGGGGGTGGTCTGGTGTTCTGTCTTTTCACTAATACACCACTTCCCTTATAGTTACTGGCAGTTTCAGAGGATTTCAGCTCTGTGGTGAACCAACTGGCTCTCCTGGCCGGTAATTTGGGTTTGGGAGGCTTGGCGGGGCGATTGCTTCAGGGCATTCCATGATCCACAGGGAGAAGTTCTTTGCAGCTTTTTCTGGGTTGGTTGGGGGATCTGTCATGGAGGTGGGAATTGAGAGTGTGGCTTTGTGTGGCTTAGTAAATGGCAAAAATTATTTTGCATTGGGGTTTGTGCCATATATGTGACTCAACACCGAAATCAGAATCATGATAAATCTGGGGCTAGGTCCTTAGAAATGGAGGGCTTCATTATGAGTCTGGCAGTCCAAGGACCGCAAGACTTGTGGTGATGGTTGGACCGCAACACTCCTAGCAGCCCAACTGCCACATTATGACTCTGTCGATCAGACCGCCAGGGGACTGGCGTCACCGCCGGGAACAACTTTCCCAATGGGCTGACGGTGGTCGGACCTATAGTCAGCCACGGCAGCGCTGAACTCGCCTCCACTGTGCTTATCACGGCTCCTGTTTCCTGCCAGCCTTTCCATGGTGGGGACCCTGCCATGGAAAGGCTGGTGAAAGCACCGTGCAGGGGGCCACAGGGGGACACCTGCACTGTCCATGCCTGAGGCATGGGCAGTGCAGGGTCCCCCTTGCCTAGCACCCTTGGAATGCACACTGTCTGCTGTGCAGACGGTGCGCATTCTGAGCGCGCTGTTGTGCTACGGTATTGGATTTGATTCACTGAGACCAATACTGTAGCACTGTTCCCACTGGTCAGCCCAGCAGGAACATCATAAAACAATCTTCCCGCCAGTCAGCTTAGCGGAAACATTGTAATGCAACAGGGGGTGATGCCGGCATGACGAAAGCGTCCTCTACGCAGCTTTGCTGGTCCCGCAGTGGGACTGCCAAAGTCGTAATGACCCCCAAAGTCTAATGAACACAGAGATATAACCACTGTTTGTTACTCTGATTGCTGTAGAAAACGTCCACAAAATAAATTCCAACTTTATTATTATGAATAGTGTATTTAGAATGTACTCCACTTAATATTCTTTTGATTCACAATAGTGCCTATTGTAATGTGTAGGAAAGTACCCTCTTTCTTGGCATAGTTACCCCCATTTTCTGCCTGCTGTCAGTATGTTTGCTTGTGTTCACTGGGATCCTGCTAACCAGGACCCCAGTGATTATGCTCTCTCCCTTCTAACTTGGAACTAGTACCATTTTCACCCCACATTTGGCATACTGGTGCTCCCATGTAAGTCCCTGGTATATAGTACATAAGTACCCAGGGTATGGGGTGCCAGGGGATCCCTATGGGCTGCAGCAAAGTGTTGTGCAAGCCTGCCATTGCAGCCTGCGTGAAAGGATGCATGCACCATTTCACTACCAGGTCACTGCAAGTCTCCACTATGGCAGGCACTCCTAGCCCAGAGGGCAGGGTGCAAGTGCCTGTGTGTGAGGTCACCCCTGTGCTAAGGGTGGTGCCCAAAGCTCCTCCAGAGGGTTCCTGGGCGGTGCCATCTTGAATCCAAGGTTGACAGAGACCTCTGGGAGCATCTGAGTGGCCAGGCCAGGCAGGTGACGTCAGAGCCCCCTCCTGATAGGTGGTCGCCTGGCTAGGTGACCAATAACCCTTTCAGGGCTTTTTAGGATCTCTCTCTTGGTGGGTCCTCAGATTCGGCTTGCAAGATTCCAGCAGAACTCCTCTGCAACCTCCACTTTGACTCCTAGCCACTCGAACTGCGACTGGACCATCCAGGAACCGACAATCTGCATCCACTAAGAAGACTTGTCTTGCATCATTGTTTCCACGGCTCCTTCCAGCTTCTGCAACATTTCCCTGCTGTGCATCCTCTGAGGGCGTAAGTCTTCAGTCTGCATGAGAAGGAAGCAGGAATCTCCCTTGGAGGGAAGGAGTCACTCCCCTGCATCCACAGGCACCTACTACAACAATGGCTGGCTGCATGGATCTCCTCTCATCCTGAGCTGCGTGGATCCTGCATCACGGGTGGTGGTCCAGAGTAGTCCTCTTGATCCCCTCTGCCAGCTATGCAAATTTTACGCAGTACAGTACCCTTTTGCACTGGTTCTCTTGCAGCTGCCAAGGCTTGTTTGCATCACCTCCAAGGGTCTTCAGGCAACGTGTAGCTCCAGTCCCCAGCACTCCTTCCTGCGACACACAGCCCTCTGCATGGTTCTCCTGCGGCGTGGGATCCCTTTCTGTAGTGCTATGTCGGCTCCTGCAACTTCTGTGTCCCCATCCTGTGGGACCCATGGGGTGATGTCTCTGCTCCTGTGGGCTCTCTGTGTCGCTGAGGGTCCCCTCTGACTCTCCCTCCTGTGTTGTGTCCTCCTGGGTCTCGCTGGTCCCCGGCAACTCCACTTTTCCACTAACCGCAAAGGTGCCTTTGCCAAGGTTGTTGGTGGAATTCCTGCACCGACGGCGTGGGACATCTTCTGCATCCCTCAAGAACTCTTCTGCTGCTCCAGGGCTGCAGTGCTGACCTGATCTTCATCACCATCGACCAACTGGTGCAAGTACATCTGGGTGGGTAGTAGTTCTTACGCCTCCTGGACTCCACTGTGACGTTTGGATTTGGTCCCCTGTCTCCACAGGTCTTCCTATCCAGGAACCCACCACTGTTTTTTTGCAGACTTGTCTAGGTGTCTTTTTTTCTTCTTTTCCTTCCTTTTGAGTGGTTTGGGAAATTCCAGTGATTTACTCCTGCTTTCCTGGTCGCTGGGGGGGTACTATGTTACTTACCTCTGTGGTTTTCTGGTACTCCCAGTTCCCATCTACACATTCCACTTACCTAGTTGGGGGTCCTGTGTTTGTATTCCATTGTTTTAGTATATGATTTGGGCTCCCTCTATTGTCTAACTGCATTTGCACTGTTTTCTAACCTCTTCTATGCCTATTGCTGTTTACTACTGTATATAATTAGTGTATTACTTACCTCCTATTGGATGGTTGCCCTTCTAGTATCTTGTGGTATTGTGTGACCAACAATAAAGTACCTTTATTTTTGTACAACTGAGTGTTTTCTTTCATGTGTGAAAGTGTTGTGTGACTACAGTGGTTTTGCATGAGCTTTGCATGTCTCCCAGATAAGCCTTGGCTGCTCATCCACAGCTGCCTCTAGAAAACCTGGGTCTAGACACTGCCTTCACTTCACTAAGAGGGGATACCTGGACCTGGTATAAGGTGTAAGTACCTTAGGTACCCACCACACACCATGCCAGCTTCCTATATAATGTATGTAAAACATTAATCCTAAACAATATTAAAAGTATTATCTCTTTTATAAACAAAATATAACACTTTCTAGGCAAAACAAAGATTTGCTGCTATCTTTAAGATTTTATACCACACCACGCTCCAAGAATAATTCTTTATTGTTCGACCTCGCTGCCCCTTGAAATTCAAAGTATGAAGGTGAAGTACTTGGAAATTCTGTGAAATCATGATGAGCCCATGTATTGGTATGTGAGACCATATTTCAGAAATTTGCAGCATTACAATAAAATGGAGCAAATATGTTGGCACTAATATTGCTGTTGCTTCCATATTAGGGATTGAAGCAAGCAAACTTCACTCCACGTTAACATTTTTGCACCTGGTCAACAACAAAAGAGGCAGAATGCAAAACTAATTCCTGCATACATCAATTCTTGATTGTTTGTTTTAAGCATTCTGTTCAGATAGTGGATTTTTCAGCAAAGGAAAAACCTTTGACAGTGTATTGCATCAAAATATTGGGGCAAACTGTGCAATGTTCACTTGACTTATTTTTAATTAGAAACGTAGGAAACTCACTTTGCTTCAAACTGAGGGGCATATATATGAGCCCCCTTGCACTACTGTTGTGTTAATTTTTGTGACGCAACTGCGGCACTAACCTTGAACTCATATCTATGAGGCCATAGAAGAGCCGCTTTGCATGGCTTAGAATGGCCTCATAGATATGGAGTAAGGCAAGGCAGTGGAAATCGCTGCATTACCTTACTCTGTGCAAGAAAAGTGTTCCATGGGCTTTGCGGTGGGTGTTTCTGCGCAACACCCATGGATTTTGATGCATCCCCAGCTTACAAAAGCTTCTACCTGGGGATGCACCAAAACCTTACGCCTCCCCGGAGGAGGTGCGACAAAGAGAAATATCTTTATTTCTCCTCATTTTGTCCTCTTTCTATGTGTGCTGCATTCTGCCTCCCAGGATTGTTTTTGTGCAGGAAGGTGCCCCTTCCTGCAGAAAAGCAATCCTGCCTACAATGCAGACACCCTTGCACAATAGTGCAAGGGTGCCGGCGTTGGCTCTAGGCTGCCAAAATGGCACCAGCACAGGGAGAAAGAACCTGAATCCGCCATATGCCATAGATACTGAGCATTCCTCCACTTTCCCTTTGACACAGGGCAGTGCAGCAAGGGGACTTGCTGCACTGCCCTATGTCAAAAGCCCTTAAATATGGTCCCTTGTTTCATAGTCTAAGTTGTTGTATATAAACATAGAGCAAATTAGCATCTTGTTTCCTTCTGTTCTATACATACTGCAAAAATGATGCAAAGGTCATGTGTTCCAAATTTTCCAATAGTGCAAATTTTATTTAAAATAAATTGTATATAGTATTTATATTAACCTGTGAACCCTGAGTACTGTTTGCCAGAAAACCTGTCCCCTTCCCTTCTCCCTCTCAAGGAATGGATGTTTTTAATATGTTAATAATAACAAGCATCTACAAGTAGAGGTTAAAGTGCACAGCAACACGTCCCGGCATTTTTGCAACTTTTGATCCACTTGGCTAAAAACAGTGTTTTTTTAAAAAAATCTGCAAATTATGCAGCAGATGATGTATTATGTGGCAAATTTGGCACATCCATAAGCTTGAAAAAAAAGCCCAAGCTGCAGAATCACATAATTCCAGTGGCCCTGGCCCTAAGGGAAAATGTTCGAATATGCTGACCTACTGTTAAGGTATGCTGTAGCTTTAGTCAAAGGCAAACTTGCAGTTGTGCAAAGTAGTGAATCTGTCATGCATTGATGTCAAACCGAATATTGTTCTGCTCTTTAAATCACTCAAAATAAATATTATGATAACATTTCAATATATCTTCTAATAAGTTCACAAAAAGTACATGCCTTTTCTGTTAACATTATGTAGTGGGCATGGCATTAATCCTACAGTTCACTGTCTGCAAGAAATTAGCTTTTATTGCAATGCAATGCTGGTCACTCACTCATCTAACCATCATCTAATGAACAAATTTAATAGTGCATATAAATGTGTGAATAAAGGCAAAGCAACATAACGACTCTTGATAGAAGTATTAAAATGTAACAATAGGTATTGAGGCCTCTTAGTTATTTGCAAAGAAACCGTTCAGATCAGTTTATGTTGTTTCACAGTACACCATCATTCTTTAATTATTTACTATTGCTGTTTGTCGCTATCAAATAGCAATAGTTAAGTATTCTGGGATTTGAAACTAACCCTAATTCCTTTTAGCAATGCTTTCGAAACAACAAATACGTTTCAGACACAAAAGGTCTAAATTCAATAGCTTAATGTAAATACAGTTTTATTTGAATAAATTAGAGAAAATGTTAATTTGTATGAATTTATTTTTGTATAAACACTGGATTATGTAGCTTTCCCTTTTAAATGTCTGTCCTTTCTGCTGCTAGCATATGCTTCTGGTGAGCAATGTGTGTTTAAATGCAAAATGTATTTAAGACTGCAGTACCACCTCCTGTATCCAGGGGCGGAGATGAGCAAAAATATAACCACACTTGATGACACATAGGTCCCCACAAGGCAATTTTTGTAAAATTTCACACAGATGTTCCTAAAGTCATTTTTTTATCATTTAGAAGACATTGCTTTGTGGGGACCTAGGTTCAGGCCCCCACAGTGCATAGTAACACAAACACACACACCTGAACAGAGGGTGCATCATACCACCACAAAACAAAGTCAAGCTGGTAGTGTAAGGGGCACAGGCAAGAGGGATAGAATTCTATGAATGAAAGTTATTTGGCACAAGCAACTCTGAACACACTAAGGAAGAAGTGTTGGTGACTAAACTCACTACTCCAGAGACATCTTTGACCACAGGATTAACGCGCCAGAGTGAAACATACACTCCAACCATTACATGAGGTGCCCTCAGTTTTGTGGGTGCCTATAACACTGAAAATCATGGCCAAAAACTGTAAGTTATGAGATAGTGGCCACAGAGGTTCAACCAGGCTTAGGTGCCCTCCATAAGGTACTATTCTATTTCTCAGTTCCTCTTAACACTCTGAGATTGACTTTGACCAATATGGCACTCAGCTGCTCCCGGGACTATGTCCTGCAACTCCATAACAATCATAAAAGCCTTGAGGCCATGGTGCACAAGATACCTTATTGAATTGGGACCTTTTCCAGTTTCCTGGGTCAACCAGTAGACCCCTTTCAGTGTTTTGCCTCCTCCTGTGCACCCTTGTATTATGGGTTTGCAGAGTTTGGTGTAGGCACATCAGCACTGGCTAATAGCCACTGATCTACCTTTCTCAAACCCTAGATTTTGGGGGAATAAATTTTTTTCAAGCTAATGTGTTTAGAATTTTTAATTCTATTAAAGACACGGAGGTGAGCATTATGCTTCTCTTTCTTTACTGATACTTTTACAGCAGCCAAACAAAAAACACAAAACTTTAAACTGCATATCCCATGACCCATGATCCCCACAGCCCACTGTCTCACCCAATCAAGGCGCTCATGTCTCCCTATATATGTCGATATGACAAAGTCCTTCCTCCTTCTTTACGAACAACTCAAGGCCTCAGAACCTGAGTCCAACACGAACTGCAATGGAATCAACACATCGATTCCACAGGTTGAATGGCATCCAACAGTCAAAGACCAACTTCCTTCGCAGCAACTGCTGATCAACTTTCAGCACCACGAGCATCAACTTCAAGTCGATTTTGCACCGGTACCTGAAATGTAAACATTAAAGTTATAGCCATCCCTTACAGATAGTAAAATCAATTATGGGCTGGAAAACGGGATCCAATAACAGCAAGGAACAATGCACCACAGAAAATAACTATGAATAAAAAACATTGCATTTAAAAAACATGCCAAATGACCAATTCCCATTTTAATAATATTTCGAAACCCAGGGTGGGATAATGAAAAATGTCCCAGCAAACGAGAAGGAACATTTTCATTCTATTACGGACAAGGAGGCAACGATTATGCATTCCTTTTCTCACTTTATTAAAACAGCTTTTTCAAAGCATGTATGAAAATAAAACATATAAATAACATCAGAACTACATATCCCATGAAACCTTGGGAGTAAGTGCCCCTAGCAACCACAGTCCAATCATAGCACAGTTGATTGTTTATCAGTGTATGAAGACCCTTCCTCTTCCTCTTCTTCACTGGAGGAAGTTTAGCCTTTGGTGATAATTCTATTTGAACCATTGATCATTACCTATGTAAAAAACACTGCATGTTATAAACTTATCACAAATTTATAAATCTTGACATACCAAGAGAGTAACCCACCATTAGGTTAAATGAGATGAAAAATATATGTGTAATGAATCAATTTTTCAAATATTTTATATGTTAATTTCTAGTAATGACTTTACTTATTGAGAACAAAGGTATATAGAGAGGGTCAGGAGATCATGCTTTAATGGCTCTGGGTGGGATAATCCTCACCTCCTAGTCTTTAATAGAATTGAACCTTTCCTTCTCATTAGCTAGGAACTTTTTCATTCTATGTCAGGATCGGAGGCGAGGATTATGCATGTTCAGAGCTTACTTACCACCAGAGATGCTGCCTCTCAAATAGGTTTAAAATAGAATTTCTTAAAGATTGATTTGGATGACCAATCTGCTGCGGTCATGATATCTTCTAATCTGCCACCTTCCTTGATGGCTTTAGGTGCTATAGGTCCCCTTGTGGAATGAGCACCAAATTTATGCATATTAACACCAGCTTCCGTCATGATCCACCCTTTCAATTAAAGGAGAAGTAACTGCCTTAAAAGGTTTCTGCAAGGCAATGAGGAGTTGTCTCTCCCCTGGAGGTCTGATATCAGCTTGCATGTCCTCATATGCTTTAATGCATCTTACAACACATAATTTAGGTTGTTCAGAAAAAACTGGATAGGATACCGACCTGATATTAGTTTTAGTTTAGTTTCATCAGGAGTGAAAGTCCTGGCTCAAATATCTAGTGCTCGGATATCTCTTTTACATAATATGAGGCAAAGTAAGATGGCTAACTTTGCAGATAATTCCTTTCGAGATAAATATTGATGATCCTGCCAATTCAACAAAAATCTTAAAACTATATACACATCCCATAAACCCGAATATCTGGGTTCAGGGGCTCTAGAGAGTTGAATACCTTTCATTAATTTACAGATCCAAGGATGTTTATCAATAGGTTTATTGTCAATTGTATTATGCCCTGAAGATATGACCTTGATTGTATGTTAAGTTACTCCAGAATTGGACTATTCCGCCAAGAAATGTACTAGATGAGTTACTCCAGCCCCCAAGGGATCCAGATGTTTCTACACACACCAAAAATGCCATTGTCGCCATGACGATTGATACCTCTTGATGGTGCCCGAAGCCCACGCTTGTTGTATGAAGGTATTCCACCATCACTGAAATTTATTTCTGCAGGCAATAATGCCCGAAATCCTTCACTACGTCTGATAATATTTTCAACCGAAGGCCTCCCAGACTGTTGATGAATTGTACCACTGAGATGTTTTCCTTCCTTAACAGGATACAGTAGCAAACTCTGTCCTTGGTGAGAGATTTTATCACAAATGATCCGTCCAAGAGCTCCAGGCAATTTATGTGTAGTTGTAATTCTTCTGTTGACCATCTTCCCCCCAAAGAAATGTTTCCGCATCTGGCTCCCCAGCCGAGATGGATGGCATCTGATTCTATGACATTGTCCAGTGTTGTCCCAAAGATTGCTCTTCCGTCCCAGGCTTCCATGTGGACTGTCCACCACTGGAGTTCGTTCCTGGCTTCCGGAGTCAAAGAGATCAGTTCAGAGTATGTTAGACCTGTGAGAAAACAGGGCTGATTGCAGAGGCCCCCAACCTTTTGCCCCCACTTTTCACTTTTTGCTTGTGTTTTCCTGACTCTGATGGTGCTCTGGGTACTGCTAACCAGTCCCAGGGCCTGTGCTCTGTGTAAAATCAGTATGTAAATTAGGCTAATAATAATTGGCAATATTATCCTACCTATAGGTCCCTAGTATATGGTAGGGCATGTAGGTTTAGGGACCCCAGCATAGGTAGTGCACCCATAGGTGCACTGCTGAGGTGCCCAGTGTCATTTTAAAGGCAGGCCTGCCTTGCTTGCTGCTTTTAAATTAAAGTTACATGCAAATTCGTCTTTGGAATTAAAAGTAGTTCCAAAGCCTTAAACTACCTTATTTTTACATATAAGTCACCCCTAAGGTGTGCCCTGTGTGCCCGTAGGGTTGGGTGCCATGTAACTATAAGCAGGGACCTTATAAAATAGTTTTATAAGCCCTGATGAGGTAAAACAGCCAACTTCGCTTTTCCCTCATTGTAGTGAATGGCCTCCAAATGGCTAGAATGGGGAGACTTTATTTTAATTTATAAAGTATCCTTAAGTGACAGATACCCCAAGTTTGGTATCAAATTAATTGTTATAAGAAATCCCACAACTTACAATTGTTGGATTTAATATAACTTGTTCAGGTAAAGAGTTTTGAACTTTACCTAAAAAGTTGCCAACTTCAGCCCTGTAGTGTACATCAAAAGAGAGGGTGAATAGTGAGTAATAAGCGCTTCCCACTCTAACTCTGTAATATTTATACTTCACAATATCGTACGGTGCAAATGACTGGGGTCAAACCCTCTACATCCCCTAAAAAGACAACATTATGTTATCTACAATGAAAATAGATACACTTGCACACGTAATATTAACACCAAAACCATTCTAGTTTCAATGATGTATTCAGATCTTATTACACATCTAGTATAAACAAAAACAAAACTCAAAATATTGCAATTTAATCTTCAATCAAATCTTCCTCAAATATAGGTTCCACACAATTGGTCCAAAATATTTGTGTTTTCTCCACAGTCCAAAAATAGTATCTACAAGTCCAGAATGTATATCCTATATGATTAGTTCCGGAGTTACCAATTCAGGCCAGCAACTTCCTCCTTTGTCCCTTTGTCAAATTGTGTATCCTATGTAATTAGTTCCAAAGTTACCATTCAGTCCAGCAACTGATTTTTTCAAACACCGGGGCCGAACAAGACGGCACAATTATAGCGTACTCGCTCGCATTAACACAATTATCAGAGATACAAAGAAGATTCTAAATAACGATTGGAGTTACTTATAAGGAAAAAAAGAAAATGTAGACGCATTGGGATATAAGAAACAAATAAAACAGCTATAAAGGATACTATGGTGCATATATAACAATCAAGTTTCTGTGAAGGAGGTCCTGATGAAATCCAGGGGTACTCCCTAGATGAAACACGTGTTGACAAAGGGACAAAGGAGGAAGTTGCTGGACTGAATGGTAACTTTGGAACTAATTACATAGGATACACAATTTGACAAAGGAGGAAGTTGCTGGCCTGAATTGGTAACTTCAGCCCTGTAGTGCTTTGTTCTGATTGGCCAGCCTCATGAGGTGTGAAGTAGCCTGGGCTAAACACAAAGAGATGTGCTTGGGGAGGAGATCTTCCCTCAGCAGATGGAAAGGCAGGAAGAGGGTTGTCAGGCTGTCAAACTGGTTTTGAAAGGCAGGGAAGGACATTTGAAGCAACCCAGCACCTCCCTCACTTCCTGCAAACCCAGACATTTAGGTGCCCCCCTGATTAGATTAGGAGAAGGCAGTAGAAGGGTATGTTTAGGATTTTTAGCCACACTTTCCAGGAAGTGGTCATCACAGGAGGACGGACCAAGCACCTGATTGGAGAACCAGGACCCACCTGTTTTTCACCCAGGAGCAAGGATAAAACTGGCAGACCTGCACCCACACCTCAGATCCCTACTAGATTCCAACAAGGAAGACCTGCAGAAGAGGAAGGACTGCCATGCTGGACCCCTGACCGGCACCTGGACACTGCACTCTGGAGAACTGCACCAGCTGCACACTTGGGCTTCACCGCAAGAAGGACTTTGCCTGGCTTCAACTGGTTCAAGGAGGACCCCCGTTTTGGAGTTTATGCCAGGTGCATTCTGGGAGTTGTAGTCTGCACCCTCAAAGAGCAACTCAGGGCTCCTTGGGGTGAGCTGTGTACCTAAAAAAAACCTTAAAAGAACCTCTGGAAGAAGATCCAGAAGTTTGGGGAACTTTGGAGAAAACGTTCCGTAAAGGGACTGACTCGCCCCGGCAACTCTAGCCGGCTTGCCCCAACTGCGAACCGGCCTGACTTGCAGGTTCGGCCCGGTGAAGAAAATCTCTGAAAAAGTGACTAAGTCCAAACGTAGAAAGTTGACCGGGACCTCCCAGGCAGTGTATCCGAAGAGGGCTTCAAGGACGTCGGATCAAGATTGAGGTTTGCCCCGGTCGAAGGATTTTCATCTTGAAAAAACAACTAAGCCTGAAGGTAAAAATCTCCACTAAGGGCTCCCGCGACACGTGTCTGAGGAAGAGTTCCAGGAAGTCGGATTGGACTGGCAACTTGGTCCCACTGAAGAAAATCTCCAGAAAAACAACTAAGTCTGAAGGTAAACTTTTGACTGAGGCCTCCCGTAACCAGTAGCCGAGCAGGGCTCCATCGTGGTCGGCCTCAAACTTTGACTTTGCCCCCGTGGAGGTATATTAACACCTCCTCTGCCAGCACAGTTGTTCCTTCTTTTGTCTGAGCCTCTGCTGGGATAGAAGATTCCCTGTTTTCCATTGTTCCATCTGTTGTTTCTTTTAAATTGATCTCTAGAGGGACCTTGTTGGAAGGAGCGGACAGAGGAGCAGTTCCTGCCTCTTCCGGCCCCTGCAAAAACCTTTCCAGGAAAGATTTTTTAATAGAACATTGTGCCTTGTCAATGGCCATAAGGTTGCCACAAACGTCCCTAACTCCTTGACAAAAGGTTCTGCAAAGAGGTTACCCTGAGCAACTGGACCTGCCTCCAAAGTTGCTAATTCTTCAAGTTTAGGATCTATTTTTATGAGCAGGGATCTCCTGCGTTCTGTCGCTAGTGCACAATTCGAGTTACCCACCAAACAGATAGCTCTTTGAGCCCAACCCGCAATGATTTCGGCAGACATGGGCATACCTAATTGTTTTGGTCTTTCTGCTAGCTGAATGATCTAGGCAAGAGGACCAACTACATCTAGGAGTTTATCCTGGCAATTCCTCCAGGAATGATCTATGCCTTTTTTAGGGTCCCTTGTGTATTTATTGGAGAATGTGCACAAATTTGCATCTGTCAGGAGTGGCTGCTACTTTTCCCTGCAGAGAGGGTCTGCGGCATTCTGCCTTAAGTCTCGCTCTGTCCTCCTTTTCCAACGTTTGGCGTAGTTTGCTAGAAACATAGTCAACCATTTTTTGGTCAGGAACCCATTCAGAGAAACGGGATGATATATATTGAAAGATTTAACATATCCGATTGATTTGTGTCCTCCATTAGGGGAATCTGAAGAACTGGATCCTGAACACCATGGTCTTCTAGGATCTTGATCATCATCAGAGGGAATATCTCCATCTGAATCACCCTCCCTCTTATAGGGAACCTCATAATCGAGGTCTGAATTTTGGGTGACACCCTCGCAATTTTCTCCGGGTTGAACCTCTTCCAGGTAGGGTGCATGTTTAAGCGTGCATGCACCCTTACGGAAGGTTTCTGATAATTTATAAAAAAATTCCAGGTGCCCCGCGTCTCGCTTGCAGGCCTTCTTTACCCCTTCACGCTAGTACTAGGGCCTGGTTCTAAAGGAGTAGGTTGATTGAAAACCCCCGGGATACATTTGGCCAGCTTGACAACTTGATCTTTAAGGGGTGCTAATGCTCTAGATATTACTAAGGAAAGCAACTGGTCTACTCCTGCAGGCAGTTTTTAGGGACATAAGTCTTTCTCAGCATCCTGGAAGGATTAGTATTTGTGATCATTAGAATGATCCATGATAAAGAGGGTAGAGCTGCAATTAAAAATACGCCCAAAACTTAATAAGGGCAGCCCCCTCGCAGGTGCTTACAACCGAAAGAAAAACAGGTTTAAATAAAATATATTTTGGCCACAGGGTGGTACTATATAGAAGGAAATAAAAATATATTAATTAAAAACAAACAATGGCTATAGTGGTGTACAAGCAAGGGTTGGCAGGGGAACAACAAGCAGAGCAAGGCCACAACGCGCTTCACAGGACCATATTGGCAAGGGCAAGTGCCCCCTCAGGACCTGCAAAGTAACAAGGAAAAACACACTTGGGCAGAAAGCCTACTGTGCGTGAAATACAATTCATGAGTACTAGCAATTGAATAAATAACTAAACAGTCAATGATATTCAATAATAATTAAAAGTCAATTAATTGAAGAGAAGTTAATGAAAGCAATGACTTAACTGTCGAGCAGTGAAGGAACAGGAATGGACATCATTCACTGATAAAAATGGACTGTGTTATAATTGGACTGTGGTTACTATGGACACTTAGAGGGTCATTCTGACCCTGGCGGCCGGTGGCCGCCAGGGCCACCGACCACGGGAGCACCGCCAACAGGCTGGCGGTGCTCCAATGAGCATTCTGACCGCGGCGGTTCAGCCGCGGTCAGAAGCGGAAAGTCAGCGGTCTCCCGCTGACTTTCCGCTGCTCATTGGAATCCTCCATGGCTGCGGAGCGCGCTCCGCAGCCATGAGGATTCTGACCCCCCCCTACCGCCATCCAGTTCATGGCGGGAAAGCCGCCATGAACAGGATGGCGGTAGGGGGGGTCGCGGGGCCCCTGGGGGCCACTGCCGTGCACATGCCAATGGCATGGGCACGGCAGGGGCCCCCGTAAGAGGGCCCCAAAATGTATTTCACTGTCTGCCCTGCAGACAGTGAAATACGCGACGGGTGCAGTAGCACCCGTCGCACCTTCCCACTCCGCCGGCTCGATTACGAGCCGGCATCCTCGTGGGAAGGTCGTTTTCCCCTGGGCTGGCGGGCGGTTTAACTGGAACCGCCCGCCAGCCCAGGGGAAAACTCGTAATACCCGCCGCGGTCTTTTGACCGCGGCGCGGTAATTTGGAGGGCGGGATCCTGGCGGGCGGCCTCCGCCGCCCGCCAGGGTCATAATGAGGCCCTTATTCCTAAGGTTTCATGGGATATGTAGTTTTGTAGTTAGAAGTGGAAATTCTTAACACGTTAGCTTTAAAAATGTTTTATTCTATGTCAGGGCTTGAGGCTTCAGATTGTGCTGGTTTAAAGTTGATCCACTACCGTCGATGCAACATCCACAATAGGCTTATGGTAAAAAACCTTAAAGGTGAAATCAGAATACCAATCCACCACAGCCATAATGTTCTATAGACGACAACCTGTAGAAAACACCTTAGAGGCCATGGCACCTCTCACAGAATGAGCTCCAAAAAGGGAGACATCAACACCAGGTTCGGCTAACAACCATTTAACCCATCTGGCCAAGGTTGCTGAAGTGACCAAACAGAACGGTTTCTGTAAAGAAATAAGTACTTGGCCTGCAGGATCTCTCTGCATTTCACAGGTGCATTCCTCATATTCCTTGAGACACTTAACCACACACAAAGTCTGATGAGGAAGAAAAGCGTCATAACTAACACACCTGGATGCAGTTTTTGTACCTCTTGAAATAGAAAAAGATACCCCAGATGGAGTAAATACCAGCTACCAGCTAGTAGGAAACCAGGCACAAAAGAAGCATCAGCTTTGCCAATAACGTTTACAAGAAAGATCCTCATTACCTTGCCAAGACCTAAGAAAGCACAAACCTATGTCAACATCCCATAACGAAGAGTACTTCGGTTGAAGGGGGCGGATTGTCTGAATACCTCTGAGTAACTTGCAAACCAATGGATGCTTACCTAAAGGTTTACCATCCAAGTGAGGATGTTCAGCGGGAATAGAACAGAAGTTGTTAATTGTCGTATAGGCCAGACCCTGACTAGCCAATTTGGAAAGGAAGTTCACAATCATATAGAAACCTGCCCCAAAGGAATCTATACTCCGTTCATCACACCAGCATACCCATTGATGCCAAGCTGTTTCATATTGATTATGTGTAGAGGGAGCCCAAGATTGTGACAAGACGAACATAGCAACTTACCAAACTCCTGGCACTTGCTAACGTCGCCTGAAAGTCTCCACACCATGAGGGATAAGAGCTTCTAAGACCAACGGATGTGAAAGACCCATGCGGTCGGATAGGAGATCTGGAAAAGGAAGAATCTGCACTGGTGCTGCACAAAATAGCGACATTGCTACAGGAAACCAAGGTTGGGCCTTTCAACAAGGGGTCACTAAGGCCAAGTTAACCGTCTGTTGACTCACCTGTGAGAGTACCCTCTTGATCATCAAGAAGCGGGGGGAATGCGTACAGAAGACCCATCGTCCAAGACTGAAGAAAGGCTTTGGAGGCGTCCGCCAGAGGATAGAGCCTCCAAGTGTAAAAGATCAGAAGATGAGTATTCAGACGTGATGCAAATAGGTCAATTGAGCACAGGCCTCAAAGCTAATTCAGTACATGGAAAACCCGAGGATGAAGTCACCAGTAGCTGGAATCATGCAGGAAACAAGAATTCAAGTCTGTGATCACACTGTACTGGCCCGGAATATATTCCGCTGTCATTGAGATTTGGTGTAGGAGACAAAAGTGCAAGATATCCTTGGCAATCTCTGCCAGAAGACGAAATCTTGACCCCTCGGAAGTTTGATGTACCGCACCACTGAAACATTGTCCATTCTTAGAAGAATGCAACAACTGGTCTTGTGCAGGGATAGTGTGTGAATCACAAATGACCCCGTCAATAACTATAGATAATTGATATGAGATGAAGCTTGTCTGGGGACAACCTGCCCCCCGTCTCCACTGGACCACATCTGGCTCCCAACCCTATTGGCTGGCACTGGATTCTATTATCACCTCCGGAACTGAAGTAAAAATCGCTTTGACATTCCAGGCATCCATGTGCTCTAACCACCAGGTCATCTCTGTCCTGGCTTCTTCCGATAACATTATTAGTTCTGAATAAGATAATCACTTCTGAAAATGCAATATTTTCAATCTTTCAAAGGCCCGATATAGCATGGGACCCTGAAATATTGCTTGGATGGAGGAAGCTAATAGAACCACGAGGCGAGCCAGAATGCTCAATGATATAGTCGGAGAGACAAGCGCTTCCCTCAATTCTTTCTTGATAGACATCCTTTTCTTCAGCAGTAACAGGAGTTAGGTTTTGACTGAATCTGCTTGAAAACCTAGGAACTCCAGAGTCTGGGCAGGAGTCATAACTGACTTTCTGAATTGATGTCGAATCCCAGATCCTGAAAGAGTTGAACTGCCCAAGAAAGGTGAAGAAGAACAGTGTCCCTGCTCTGTGCCATGACAAGAATATTGTCTAGATAAATAATCAACCTCACTCCCCACTCCAGATAATATTGGACCACCAGCCAAAGTAAATTGGTGAAACACTTACCACAGGTATTGCCTCCAAAGTCAGAGAAATCTCCAAAGGCAGGAAAAGATAGGGACTGTTTAATAGGCATCTTTGAGGTTCAATCGTACCATCCAGTCTCCCTCTTGCAAGAGATCATGAAGCAGATGTATGCCTTCCATCATGAAATGGCAATACACTATTCAAGAATTGAACTGCTTGAGGTTCAGGACTACCTGAAAACTGCTGTCCTTTTTCTGAACCAAGAATATTGTACAAATGAAGCCCTGTGGATGAGGGACAGTCTGTACTATAGCCTTTTTTTAAAGGAGTGCCTGGATTTCTTCATCTATGAAACTGCTCTCTACTTGGGGGAAAAATAAGAGGAGTTGAATGTTTCCCCTGATGAGGGGAATAAAACTCCAATCTGAACCCCTAAACTGTCTGCAAAATCCATGGGTCTTAGTGATCATCCCCCAACTGTGTAGGTAAAATTGTATTCGTCCCCTCACCAAGGCCTCGGAGGCTGAAATAACTCTTACCTTCATAAATGGAATCAGCAGCATTGTTACAATCCCAATATCTGCCTCTCTGGGCATGTCCACAAACTCCTCTATGGTGGGAGGGGTAGACGTTGGACGCACTGGAAGAAGCACCTCTGCCTGTCTGATAGTAGCCTCTGGAAGCCTGATTGAATCTGCAGCATGGCACTCTGCCTCAAAAGCACCCTGCCCTGGTAAAAAGGCCACTGTGGAACATCTTCTTCATTTAATGTTTGAGCCTTGTCCAAAGCCGAGATTGTGGCAACGTATTTCCCTAGGTCTTTAACAAATTTGCCTCTGAATAACAATACATTTGCCACAATGCCTGCCTCTGTAGAGGCCAACTCCTCCAAATTTGGGTCAACCCTCATTAAAAATGATTTTCAACACTCTGTGGACATAGCACAGTTAACATTGCCAAGAAGATATATCACTCTTTGAGCCCATTCGAGGATCTCTCCTGGATCTAATTGTGAATTAACTTCCTTCCCCTGAATGACCAACGCCAGAATTTTAGTGAGGGGACCATAAAGGTCAAGCAATTTATCTTGGCATCCACAGCATGCCCTGTTCAGACCTTTTTTGGGGTATTTTGTGAACTTCTTAAAGAAGGTTGCCATGTTCGGATCTCATTCTGGTGTTTCTGGCACTTTGCCAAGAAGAGATGGTCTAGAGCATTCTGACCTCAGGGTGTTGCACACCTCGCGCTCAGAGCCCTTGCACAATCTGTCCAGCACATAGTGTGCCACCTCCATACAGGGCACCATTGCAGAGGAGCGAGGGTGAATAATGTTTTACGGTTCAAACAGCAGGTTCTTGTCACCTACCAGCGATAAATCAGCTGTGGTATGGTGCGTCTTGCATTTGCACTTCGAAGCTGGCTGAGGATCATTCTGGGGGATGTCAGAATCAGAAGGTGGGGAAGAGGACATAGAAGTCAAGGTTGTAAGTTAGGGAGTTGACTCCACGAGGTCCCGGAAAGTTCCAGAGATGGAGCGTTCCCATATTCAAGGTCCCTAAGGACTAACGTAGCAATCTGTGAAAGGACGTCTGCTAAATAAGCAGAAGTAGTACCCCCATCTGAGGCTCTTTGGGCAAAGCCCACATCATTGGTCGAAACTTTGCCGGACAAGGCATCTCCAGGGGTTTCCCCAAACTCTCGCTGTTCAAAACAGACCAGGAGTTGCGTAAAAGACCTCACAGCATTAATTAGGGTTGCATTAACGGAATCCTGCACCTGATTATCTAATACCTCTACCAACCACTCTTCCATTTGGTGTTCATAAGGCACTTCAGAGTATTCCATATATCCTTCCTTCTTATCAGCATAGTGCGCCATGTTGCACTAGAGCAATCTTACTGTGAGGGGCTGGAAGAGGTTCGGGGGCATATGAACCCCACAGCAGGTTTAATATAGGCCAAAAGTAAGGGACAGATCCCAAAAAATGGTCCAGACCAGCTGAATTTAATGTGGAGGGAACCACCTGCACTTATTCCTCAGACAGAGCTTAAACAATATTTTGTGCACCTCACTGGGCGTTCGCAGGGGACAGGAGCCTTTCCACAATGCTATGGTCTGGGGCATTCTGTTTGTTTGCACTGTTATATTTTCCCATGTACATAAATGCCAATCCATATGCAAATATATGACTCTAGACATTGGTTTTCATTGTGCATAGCAACTTTTGAAACCGTATTTGAGATCCAAAACTACAGCCACTTCCTGGAGTAACCACTGACTTCTTAACCAAGCTACCATTAGAGAGTCATCAGTACAAAGGCAGTGAAGAATAATGACGCCCAAGCCTTGAGCTAGGTGCTGATCTGGTAGACCGGATAGGAAGCCCCAGATTCTGGGTATGGTGGCACTTTTTACATGTTGCCTCTAGAATAGCCTTTCCTTCCCTAGCCTGGGTCAGTTTCCTTGGTGTTCTTTTTTGTTCTGGCTACACTTGAGATGAAAAATGTGGAATTTAATTTGTTTTCTTTTATTAAATCTCTGTATTACTTTTTATTTATGTATCAAACAACAGAGTGTAATAATAAAACACATGACACCCTAGTGCACATGTACGGAGGATTCCCAACCCCTACAGCCCAATGTCCTTATTGCTCCCACCGATTTCCCAAAACACATATCATGATTATGAAATACAGAAGTATGCATTGTGCGGTTGCACTTAATGCCTAGTGTAGGTAGGACATCATCAATCATTTCCCTAAAATTCTTACCAGCGATCCCAGATATGTCAATGTTTATAGTGACACCCTTGAGCCTCATAGATGGGTAATTCAGCTATATGGCATCTATTCATACACCATCTCCACTGAGTCGGGCTTGGGGCGGGGGAGTTGGCTGCCTCCAGTTTTGTGAAGAAAATCTTCCCCATCCTCATGAAACCTTCAACATCTAGTATTTTTAATAGGACAAACTCTGGATTCCAATCCAGTGGTCTGTTCAGTAGTGATTGAAATGTCTGAAATATGTCCTCCTAAAAGGGCTGAATTCTTCAGGAGATCCAGATGGTGTGGATAAAGTCACCCATTTCAGCTTGGCACCGGAGGCATCCCAGTCCAGGGCCTCAACCAAAACACCAGAGTTTCTCCAGGGTCAAGCACATTCTATGTACCATTCGAAATCTGTTGTAGATCACTGCCTTTTTTGTGCAAAGGGCCAGTCGTCATCTGTCTGACCAATGTCATGTTCCCAAGCCTCTTTGAGTAGTGTGAAAGTTTCAGCAGTGTTCACGGTTAATGTTCTCTATACACATAAAAATGTCCCATCCTGAGGAAGCTGGGATATAGTCAGTTTGAACTCCAGAGCACTGATGTCTGTCAAATAAGGTGCAAGAGCAGGTCTGAGCTGAAACTAATGGTAGAACCAGATGTACTAAGGTAGCTTGGGGTTAAATGGGTCTGATTTACAGTATTGGACCCTTTGCAACCACAAAACGGCCTTTTGGTATGTACCAAACCCAAATCGGGGTTTTGTTATACGTTACCGAATCTTAACATGGTTTTGGGACTACATGCTAAATCACTATTTGGAAGTGAATGTTTAGGGCGTTTCTTCCAAATAGCAATTCGTAAGGGAATTAAATAATGTTTTACGATGAAATCTGTTCCCAAACATTAATATTTCACAAATTCCTGAAAGCTTTAGGTCACATGACCATGGTGAGGACCACTTGCTCTCTGGATGCCTATTTTACAGATTCCTGAAAGCTAGTGGTATACCATTTGCAAAGTAGAAGGGGTCCCTGTATTGTTGCACCAGGGGCTACCAGGGGGTATAGGCCTGGCAGCATGGCGTGGGACAGGAACGTGGCAACATAACACTCAGGACACCTTTATTGTGGTCCACTGTAGCCTGGGGAACCCACGGCTCAGCCCTTTTATATCTTTTATCTCTTCAGGTCACATGATCATGGAGAGGACCACTTGCTCTCTGGATGCTGGGGGTGGAACGGGAACCCCGTCTCTAACCGTCCCAACACTACAGTCCCCAAGGGAACCTTTCCCCTTTGGGAATATTTAAAAAGCATTTTGTAGGAGTAGGCACTGATCTATGGAACCACTGTTTAGTCATAAAGAATGCTTGCAAATTGTTATTTGTTTTTGAAAAGCATTCTGTTTTCCATTGCGTCTGTTGGACTGCCTCATCTAAGCTTTTAGTGGGCAATCTCTGAAACCAGGTTGGTCACATTAGTTTTCCTCTGTGATCACTACCTCTAGTCTGTGCCAGCAGGTTCCTTTATAACATCGCTGTGGAGGTGAAGTGGATGGACTCCTTGAGATCCATAACTTGGCCAACCACTATATCAAAGCCACAATATCAACAACAACATTGACAACGTTTAAAATGTGATGTAACACTTCTCCTCTGCATCGACCCTAACACACTACACCTGTCCCTAACACTACATTTGGTAAATTAAACTGAATATATTATTTTAGATGAAACACTTCTATTGAAAGATTAGAAAATGCATGAAATTATGTGCCACAAAATCATATCAGTTATAATTCTCCCCTTGTGATTGCGTTTACTTCCTTCTCCCACACCACCTTCAACTTAACTGTTAGTAACAATATGTGTTTGGTCTGGAAAGAAGTAATCTAGAATCAGGGAGTTAGCAAAAATAGATCTTGGGGATTATCATAGTCCTTCAGCAATTGGACTCTTGTGGTACAGCATATCTCAGGTTAACATTTCAGTGAGCAAATTCTGGTTCACTTTCCCCACCCACATCCATTGTACCACAGCTAAATCTTTATTCTATGGAAGTGCTAAAACCAGTTTAACCACCATTAGTAATAGACTGCATAAAATATACCCACTCTAGTGTTTTTTATAGATTATCAGGAATTTACAAGCCCAGGATTACTGATATGGTATATAAAACAATACCATAAATATATAATCATATGAACCTCTCCAACATTTAGGTGGGTGTTGCCTAGAGAGTCAAAATAGCCCTACAATGGTTGATGGACTATAACCAGTCCTTAAGGAGCTTCAATTGGGCAGCCTGCTAATACAACTCTATGCTCTGGCATCTCAGCCCCCTATCTACCTCTGAGACATTAGTGTCTTTCTGTCCACCATGCTTGCTTACCATACAAGACAAATGTCATTAATCTGCACTGGACCTTTTAAGTTTGATTTCTATGACTGAAACATGAACATTACTTTAGGCAACATTCCCATCTTTACCATAGATATTTTGCCTTTCCACAACCTCTCAACCTTCATAGATCGGTCATGAAAGCGAGAAACAGCTAGCTTTATACAAAGAAGAGATATCTGTTCTATTCTTCAATATGAGCTGCATTGTCCTGGATCTTTGCCCCCTTTTGGTAAAATGGAAATTGTTGCCTTGCACATCGAGTCTATGACCTCAGCTGTTTGTAGGATTGAACTGAATAGTTTCTCCAATTCCCCATTAAACACGCCATCATCTGCTTGTAGAAAGAGATTGTAAAGCAGTCTGGCTCTAAAGAATTCCTGACTTTCATATACTTGGTGGCTTTTTGCTATCTCTTTCCTGGTAATAGGGCTTTCAAGGTCTTTTACATTAAGTGGTATGTCAGGAAGCAACATCCTTTGAAGATACAAACTATTCACCCCCACCCTTGAGATCTCACCTGTATACAAAGAGGTAAATTATTTTCTACATAGGGCAAGTTTCTTCTCTTCTGGACGACTAATAATGTCTAAATACCCACTTTCAAGGCAGTTATGAATTCGTTCTTCTAAGTCACTTGCATTTTCTGACTTGAACCTGATAAGAGCCTAAATATTAGTGCGGTCTCCTGTGTCACAAAAGTCATCAAGATGTGCCAAGTTTAAGTTTATGAAAGTAAAAGAGAGAAAATCTAATATAGAAAGCTGCACTGGCATGCATTTTAAATGTGCAATTGCTTGTATTTCAAATTTCAACTTAGGTACCTTTTGTATTAAATCGCATGTTAGAAGGATAAAACTGAGGTTAAAATGTTATTTAGACTCAGTATATATAGAAACGATATTGAAGTTCTGCTTAATGAAAGATTAATTAACTTGAAAATGTGTGCAAAATGAGAGGAATTCACTTCTCTGTTATATTTCATGGGATGCAATAACAAAGCTTTTGCGTTTGAAATTAAATGTATTACTGATACTGATTAAATATTAATAATCAGGGGTGGCTCCTATGCTATGGAGGAGGAGCGTTATAGTAAAAGGGCGGGCCATCGGGCTGTGACAGGGACGAGGGGAAGTGCACAGCACTCCCTCTAAGTGCGCATGTATGTTTGGCTGACTGTCTCGGGCCAGCCACACACATGTGCACTGGGCTTTCTCCAACCCAGCAACGCAGAACTGTGTTGGTGGGTTGGAGACATAGAGACTTCCACTCTACCTCAGAGCACCTGGGCTAGGCGCTCTGTCCAATCCTAACGCTGCTTTCATGCTGATAGCAGCATGAATGCAGCATTAGGATTGGACACAGGGCAGGCTGGGAGCCTGTGCCTGCAGTCCAGTCGAGTAGCAGATCGGAGTGGTGAGGCTCGGCACAGCGCAAAAGGTATGTTTTTTTTAAATTACTATATTTCTTTCGTCATGCCACCTCCCTTCCCCGCCACGCACCGTCCCTCCCCTTTTATCTCTCATGAGCCACCACTGTTATTATTGATGAATTTATAAGATTGCATATTATATGTGTTTTACCAAAACATGTTAATTAAATGCTTTTTATATTTGTCCTTGTGTTACCATGTTAGACCTGTAGAGCTTGCATTTTGCAGTCATGTAAAAGTTTTGCATTATTTTTTCATAACGTGAAGTCTTCTTTCAGATTTTGTTCCCATGAGAAGCAAAGTCCTTTTGTAATAGGCTCATTGTTTATACGTGGAAAGATTCATTCCTTTGTCCTTGAGAAAGAGAACATTGCAGAAACATAGACTGAGATCCTATAGATTTGTTCCAAACCTGCTTGGAGTCACGTGGAAAGGAGATGTTCCGATGACAGACCTGGGAAGATATGTGACAGTGTCAATTTGGAGTTATTTGACTATCCCTCATTGGTTGATGCCTATCCACATGACATGAACTGATACCTTTGGCAAATCAAATTGATTTGTGTAATTTGAAATACAGATGGACATTCAAAGTTGAGTTAGTCTGCAGCACAATCTGGAAGAGTCATGAGCAGACCTTTGCAGTGTTCAAGGTTGTCTGTCCTGATGCTTGCTGACTTGGATGTCTTGCTGATGAAGAATATTACCTGAATGCTGTATCCCTTGGAGCGGTATCTTCCTCTCTGCCATTTGTCCTTACCCTTGAAATGCCATTTTTAGATTTAGTAATCCTTAATTTGCCCCTTCAGAAGACTTGTAACTGAGCTCCTGATAGGCTGACGCTTTCTCTTTTTACCTATCTTTTGCCAAACTTAGGCCCTCATTATGACATTGGCAGCAAATGCCGCCTACCGCCATGGTGACGGCCGCCAACATACCATAGCCGTGGCTACCGACCGTCCATGCCAATATGACCGTAGCCGGAATTCCGCCAGAAGGCAGGCGGAATTCCGGCGACGGTCATGGTGGCGGATGGTGGTAAGGTGGCGCTGCGGCAGCAAAACAACGCCTACCATACCATGTTCTATGATACGGCCTGGCGGTGTTTTGCTGGCGGACGCTGCTGCTGGCAGAAGCACTGCGTCCCGTCTCCTGCCGGAGGACCCCCTGCATGCAGGTAAGTCGGATTCTCTGACAGGAGAGGGTGTGTGGGGCGTTGTGTGTGACTGTGTTTGAATGCGTGCATGCGTGTGTAATGCGTGTGTGCATGAGTGGGTGTGTGTGTACGTGCATGTTGTGTCTTGTGAGTGCGTGTGTGCCTGGATGTATGTTCGTGAGTGTTGCTGTGTGTATGAATATATGCATGCGTGTGTGAATGTGGGAATGCATGGGTGTATGTATGTGCGTGTATGTGTGTATATCTGGAGGGGAAGGACTCTTGGGAGGGGGCGGGGGAAACCCCGATCAGTGCCAGGGAAGGAATTCCCAGGCACTGATAGTGCCTACCGCCATGGTTTACGTGGCGGTACAGAAACCACAGAAACCATGGTGGTGGGTGAGGTCAAAATGCCATGGGCAGCCTAGTGATGGCCGCCGGGCTGGAGACTCTAGTCTCCAGCCCGGCGGTCGTTAACACTGTGGCAGTCGGTGTGTTAAATTTGCGGTTTGGCATTTGCCAAACAGCCAATGTCATAATAGTGGAGGTATGTACCGCCAGCCTGTGGTGGTAATACCTCCACTATTACACTGACAGCCGGGTTCGTAATGACCCCCTTAGTGATTTGCAGTCCCAGATTATCTTTTTTCAAATTCTTTTTTACTTTTTGTACTTTTTGTATTTTCCCTGCATGTGTTCTTTCCCAGACATGTATTTCCCGGATTTGGTTAGCTGTAGGGCTTTCCTGTGCCCAGCCAAAGATTATCTGCTAAATTTGAATTGATTAATGATTGTAAATTCTGAGCAGTGAAACAAATCTTTGTCTCAGATATTCTAATTGATGTTATGTATTCTTCTTCTTGAATGCTTAGTTTTATTAATGTTAGTTCGCCTGAATTTATTTCAACGATTTGGGCAACCCTTGGTGATTATATATCTTTATAATTTGGTTTTGTGCACTTCCTTCATGACTTTGAGCTTGTGGTTGTAGGAAATCTTTTGACTTCATTCCTGATTGGAGTTTTCTTCTGTGGCCACATTGATCATGGTGTCTATAAAGTGTTTGGTAGTTTTTTTTATGGTTCACCACATTACTTTCTGGGTCCAACAGGCTGTGACCTTGATTAGCATTTGGTTCCTGCGAAGAATGGAAAATACATCCACAAACCAAATTGGCATGATCTGTCCATGCCCACTGAGCATAATATTCTAAATTTGTTAGAGCTGCATTCAATCCACTGAAGGAAAGGCACACAGTGCATCCAGAAAGGTAACCCCTCTTAGCAAAATACTTGAGGATGCAATGCCTATAGGTAGCTGAATGTGGGCTCAGGAACAGGTTTTTCCATGAAGCCACAGAACTCTCATAATGTTTGGAAATGTTGTCGCCCATTTTGGAAATTCTGAATAGAAGTTTCCCATTGTACATTGCATCCATGTTAAACAGTAGAGATATTTTGCTGTTGCTGACAAGACCTTATCACTTATTTGTGAAAATTGGAAGATTGCTTACTTTTTGAAAGCACATTTGAAGTCGAGGGTGAATACAGAATAGTAGTCTAGTACGTTTTATTCTATTTTGAAAATAAACCCCAAGCAAGTTTGAAGTTGAAGCTGAACACAGAAATGTATTCTAGGGAATTCAATTGTATTTTGAAAACAAACCTGAATAGTTTAAAGTACTCTTTCAACGATAACATTGAATGAACATAAACATTCATTTGTTACACATTTGGATGTTAAGTTACACGAAGACCCGAAAAGATCCCCATTACCTTTGCTGACTGTTGATATTTGCATGATGTATATATTGTGTTGAAGGTAGTGTTATGTGCTAAGGAATGTGATGCATTGGTATCATCATTAACTATACAATCCTGATGAATGCCTTTTTTATTACTTCCTTATCTGTTACTGTTAAGAAACAACCTTGAATGTATATCACAACCAGAGACTGTGTAGTCACAAAAACAGAAGGTAGTACTTTTATCAGAGAAGGGAGTGAAGTTATGCCACAACCCAAGTACTAGCAATTTCATTGATACTGTTTATTTGTCAGTTCTAGGAATGCCCAAGGTCAACCACTAGCCCAGAGATTCTGAGAGACAGAAGTATTATGGAGGAATATAATTTATTATAGAAAATGTTTAATGAGTCTATACAGAGATAAGGAATGAATGTTATCAATGCAGTTTCTAGATATCTACTTCAATCCAGTAAACAACAGTACCAGCAGTGTGATGACTCAGTGGCGATGTCCAATGTCTCTGTTTTCCTGCTTATGCCATTACCCTTTCCCCGTTTCTACTGCCAGCCAACATATTCTTATTGTATACGTTTGGCTGTGGATATGGCAAAGTTTAAACAATTCATTAACTCCATTGCATCCAGAATTCAGATTAGACATGGATCTATTTTATTGTTCTATAATTAAAATATTTATTTTGCCTTTAATACCATTGTCTTCTGCTTTAGTGGTTTGCAATTAGGAGAGATGGGTACATACCACATTCAGATTCATATGTACTTAGACCATCATTCTTTGTGTTGTTTATATAGTTCCGCAAATACCCTCATTTGTCTTGCACATGGAGCACTTTTAATTGTGCTCGTATGAGTATGATCCTGCCTCTGATTATTGGCTTTATTATGTCCCATATTCTCACAATGCTCTGTTCCCCTGTCCCATTAATATCAAAATATTAAGTAACACTGTCCTTTGTCTTTTTAAGTATTTCTGGATCATACAACAATATTGGCACATCAATGTGTGGTTTAACATAATGATGGCTCCTATTTCTGCCCACAGTAGGTTCAAGAATTTGGGACATGAGCACTGGACATGAGAGTAAAAAGAGTAAACATGACCATCTGGAAGTGTGACCCTCCAAGCATAAACCAATTCCAATTCATCTGGCTTTTTTTTCTAGAGCTTGGGTACTACTTTTGCTGCTTGCATCTTGCTTTGCAATCTAATTTTCTGAATATTACCAGATTGAAGTTGCCACCTAATAAAATGGCAAACAATTTGAAGTTATATAGTTTGGACCTTTTGTAAGCAGGTCGGTTCCTGGTGTCCTTCAAACAAACAAACTCATTGTGCAATAATACTACCATCTTTTTTTATGGCGTTAACAGAGAAAAAGTATTGCTGAAACCTAAACATATTTGTATTTTGGTCACTTTATGTAGATGAATCATTTTAGAGCAACAATCCTCAATTATGGTAACACCTGCTCCTTTGTAAAAAGGATGTGCAAACCCTTGACATTCAAGTAAATTAACCACACTACCTCACCTCGTTAAGCACACCTGCCACCTGTCTGATAGCAAAGTTGCTTAACCTCTGAAGTGGTACATATATATTTTCTTATTATCCTGCCATCATTCCCTGTCTGTTATAACAACTTTTCTAATATAGAAAACAAATTAGATGATTGTAAAATTAACAACAGCTGCATGAGTACCTTGTCCAACTCTCACTACTGGCTCTGAACCTCCAGTTTCCAGCCCTCTATGGCAAACTCTTTAATTTGAACAGTAATTATCTATATATTGTTTTAACTCAGAGTTTCTGAATTGCAGCTGCCCCCATAGAGAAAGTAAAGCAACATTTTTCATTGACCAACCAATAGATAACAAGATCCACCCTGGGTTAACGCTTCACTGGTCTTCATCTTCATCTTCTACTTCCCAATTCTTATTGTTTTCATTTCTTGTCACTGTCTACACTTCGATGAACCAGCTCTTACACAGTAGCCAGTGGACCTTGACATCATATCAACTTCAGATGTTACTAGCTAAGTGTATAGATCTAGGATTGTGATCCTGTGCACTTTACCTTCCCACACAAATGAGAGACCACAAAGATGCAATCAAGTGATATGACTTTCTCCTGCAGTATATAAATGGTGATGGGCTTTAGAATATTCTTCTTCATCAAGGTAACCTGTGACAAATCTTGTAGGAGAATTATTTTCATCTCTCATTTCATTAGCTGAGGTGCTTTCCTCAGTCGACCAGAACTCTCTTTGAATGTCCCTAATTGACTATGGGGAGAGCAAATGTATGACTCTGTCACCACTTTTGTCTTTGCTTCTGTAAGTAAAATACAGAAATGCCACCCCCTTTTGCTCTTCTGCCACTCATCGATAGATGGCCAAATTCAACCTGATTGTAGGGGAACTACATGATTTATAGTATGGGATCTCAGCGCCTCTATGATTGAATTCTGAGCTCATGCCCACCCAAATCCTACACTGCATGCCTGCAGTCTCCATGCGGTGGTGCTTATAGTTAGCTATACACCCACCCTAGATGTGCTGGAGAGTTTTAAGTAGAACACAGCAGCAACATGTCAGTGAGCAATATCTGTTCAACAATACAGAATCTTTTACTTCAGTCACAGAAACAGTCTTCCCTGTTTCAGCTAGCTGCAGTATGTGTGCTAGGTGACATTGTCATCATTCACAGGGTTTGGGCAATTAAGTGAGTAGCCTCCAAGCTATATCACAACTCAGGTTTTTAGATTCTGCTTTCTCTCCACTGACACTTTCAGTGTCTCTCAGAAGTAATTTTGTGTGGTTTAAGTGCTGATGCCTAAAAATAACTAGGGCCTCCATGATCTGCCACTTCTGCACAAACTGTAATCACAGTGATACCTTTCACCTCAATTTGCGCAACTGCTGCAGCAGGAGATAATGCTGCTTTGTATTCATCACTCCTACTTGAGTGGATGTGACCTGCTTGTGTTGTGCACTAGAAAGTTACTTCTGCAATTGGTCACGGAGGTGCTCTACCTCGGTATGTGAGCTACTCTCTAGGCTGATGCTGGTGCCATTCAGGTGTTCGTAGCATTGGTCTGGTAAGCTCAAGTTCCAGGGGACCACCACTCACAAAACCACAGACAATATTTTGTGGTCGGTCAAAAGGTCACACGCTGCTTGCAGTCTTAGATTTGCAGGCACATCACTAGGACATCACTTTAGCCCGACCCCTTTCACTAACTTTAACCCTACCTCTAAATTATTTTTAGTTTTATCACATTCCCTATCAAGTTAAATTAACCTAACCCTAATTAAGTTTACATGATATATTTAAACATAACCTAATACCATTCCAACCATATTCCCGAATTTGTGTTTATTTTAAATATATAAAAAAACTAACCATAACTTAGCCCCTCTGCTAACCATAACGATAGGTGTTCATTCATTTAGACTGAATGCAAGCCAAACCTGCTGGAATTTAACAGGGATATACTCTCTGTTGCTTAAAGCTGTTCGAGATAGTTAAACAGGACTAGTGAGAGGCTATTCAAATAGGACATTTAGTAGTATGAATTTGCCTGGTGAAGTTGGATGTAATTCAAACTGTGCGACAGCCCAGATTTTGTAGAGCTTTAAGATAACTGGGATGTGTAGGATGTGTAGGATTCTGTGGGTTCTGTTGGTCTGACTGCCATGAAAGGCTGGCGGTATGGGTGGTGTAGGGGCCCCTGCCCAGCTCCCTCAGAATATGCACTGTCTGCTTTGGGCACGGGCTGCATTTAGAAAGAATACTTTATTTAAAAGCAGTCACAGGCATGGTGCTTGGCTGACCCCAGGAGGCCACCATGCCTGTGATTGTAGCTAATTATAGTGGGTCGCAATTTTGGAACTACCTCATATTTATGAGGTAGGTCGAATTGCAACCCACTATGATTCTGTATTTTGCAAACCAACCTATAAATGCATGTCAGTTGGCAAAATAAGAATGCATTTGATTAAAAGTTGGTGAGCAAATTGCGACCCCTTTTACCTCATGCATTATTTGTGTATGAGGTCTCTACAGACTTACTCATAGTTTGACTCTGAGGGTACTCTGACCTAAATGTGGTGGAGTACCGTGTCCCCCACACTGTTGGTCCGCCTGCTCTATCATGAGTTAGGCAAACTGCCATGTATCTGCCTGCAGAGCCTTCACTGGCTCTGCCAGTGGAAACTATTGACCAACAGCTCATAAGATAATGGAATATTAGACATTAGACCAGGGTCTACAACCTTTCTTATAGTGAAAGCTACTTCTGATTTTTGAAAACCATCATTAACTACTGCCTCATATGCAGCAGCCAAATACCTTAAACACTGCCCACAGAGTGCCGTAGTCCTGCTAAATAGAACACACAGCATTAATGGCACAGGCATTTTATTGTAAAAGGTTTACATTTGGGAGACAGCAAAAGAGAGAGAAATAGAGAGAAAGAGAGAGAGAGAAGGCAAGAGAGAACATGAAAGAAAAAATGAGAGGAAGAGACAAAGAAAGGGAAGGAAAGGATGACAGAATGAGATGAAATGGCAAGAGAAAAAAAGGAAAACAAGAAAAAAAGAAGCAGAGAAACACAGGGAAAGAAGGAGAACAAAAGAAAAGAGAAACAAAGAGGAAAACAAAGAGTGAAAGGAGTAGAAGAAACAAAGTAAATGAAAGAGGAATAAAAAAGAAAGCAGTAAAAGGAATAAATGAAAGGAGAGGAATAAAGAAAGAATGGTAAGTAGAAAAGGAAAGAAGGATGAAAGAGAAGAAAGGCAAGAGAATAATAGGGAACAAGAAAAGGATGGAAAATAAAGAAAGGAAACATTGAGCAATAGAAAGGAAAACAGTAGAAGAAAAAGGGCAAAACGACAAGAGACGGAAAAACTAAGACAGGAGAAACAGAATGGAAAAGGTACAACATGTAGCTTTAACAAGAGAAAGAAAACATTAGAGGATAAAATATGACAAAGAAAGAAGATAAGACTGAAAGGAAAAATAGGAGAGAAAAAAGCTGAGAAAAAAGTGATAGCAGAAACAAAAGGAAGTAGAGGAGAAAAATCAAGAAGGGGAAGAATGAATATACACCGAGAAAGGAGAAAGACAGAAAAGGTACAATAAGTAGAGAAAGAGAAAATAACAGAGGATGACATAGTAAGGCAGAGAAAGAGATAAGACTCGGAAGAAAGGAAAAAAGGAAGGGAAAAAACTGAGAAAAAGTGATAGCACAAACAAAAAGAAGTAGAGGAAAGAAATTAAGAAAAGAGGGTAGGAAGGAAAATACATGGAGAAAGGCGAAGAAAAAAAGGGAAAGAAAAAACTAGAGAAGTTAGAAAAGGAAATACCTATTCAGAGAAAGGAGAGAAAAGGGTGAGGAAAGAATTACAGAGAAAAAGAAAAGTATAGAAAAAAGAAAAGAAATAAAGAGAATGAAAGAGGAGAAGAAAAAAGAAAGAAACAAATGTGGAGAAAATGATGGGAAATGAAAAACGGAGAGGTAGAAATGTGAACAAAATAGAGAAACACACGGGGAAAGAAAGGAGCAGGAAAAAGTAGTGTAAATAGATAGGAAGAAAAGAGAAAGAATGTGAAAATTAGCAACAGAAAGAGGAGATAAAAGAAATTGGGTAAGGAGAGAAAGACATGAAAACAATGAAAATAGAAAGAGAAGGAAGAAGAGGAAAGAAATAAAGGAGAAAAAGAAGTCAATTATTTTTCAGACAGCAAAAACTTTATCTTCCCCCTCGGTTAGCTTTCCAGCCCCCACAGAAACTGAACAGTGTTTTAAATAGCTGCCTCATCAGATGGCACTGACAGGCAGGTATCATGTGCAATTTACTCAGTTGCAGCCTTTCAGCTACTGGTAGCTCGTGATTGGCTTGTTGGCTTTCAGCAGAAGAAAAATACAGTGATAATAACCAATCTATATTATTATTTTATTTTTTGCTGAGCCAGGATAGGGCAGGGAGGGGCGAGGCTGGAGGGGGACTGGTGGTATGTCCACCTTAACTGTGCATGTCTGTTTTGCCGGCCATGTTGGCTGGCCAAACAGACAAGCGCACTCTGCATTTCTCCACCCGGCTGTATTTCTCAGCCAGGAGGAGAAAGTGCACAGGGTGCCACTCACTCTGTGAGTCACAAACCAGGCCGCTCACACCAATCACAGCGCTGCTGTCATGCTGGTTACAGCAGCGTCGTGATTGGCTGAGGGGAGTGGGGATGCATGTGTGCTTCTGGATGAAGAGGAGGACTGAGGAGACAAAGGAGTCTCCCAACCTGACCAGAAAAAAAAATTTGACCTTTTTTTTCCCTGCCCCGCCGCCACCCCCGTTTGGTGGCAGCCGCCATTGCTTGTTAGTGACCCCTGAGTTAGACCATCCTTCCTATTTATCTTGGACATTTCAAAGTTAGAACTGACAGAAAGAGTTTGACCGCCATTCAGCAAAGCCATAGTGCCTTTAGAGAAGCCAGCCAGCGAGCAGCAGCTCCACTGAGGGTGCAGAGAATAGGCAAATGGAGATCTTTAAATATGGTCATCCACCAGGGTCATGGACATTATGATCTCTGTCCCCCTGGCAGGACAGTGAGCCGCCATCCAAATGCTAAATGGGCCTTCAAGTTGTGATTCTTCACCCAGTTGATTCTCTACACTAATCTGGTAATAAAACATGGCAGAAAGTGGAGTTTTTGTGCTGAAAGTAAAGCATTATCCGATTAAGGCCAAAATGAGGCTACAAATGGGGCTGCAAGCAGACTGCACAGTAAACCAAACAAAAGAAAAAATTACAAACTATCAAGAAGAGACATTTTTGATGACACAGGGCTTCTTCTGGGGTGACTCTTGGCAAGAACACATTCCACCCAGCCACACCAAGTTAAACCCAATAATATTAACTGACGTGTTTACTGACATGCAAACCAAAATGTGGCTTGTGTGGTTAATGTAACCCTCAAAGCAGAAGTAAAACATTGATTAAGTTCAGAAACAGTAATTTACCCAGAAAGTAATAAAGAAGATAATAAAAGAATAATTCTTTAACATTTATAAAACATGGGCAACATTTTTACCACTAAGGTCTACATCTCTAGTAACTTAGGTTATATGTATTTAAATTCCCCATTCCCATGTCCTGAATCTACTTATAACATGGTTCTTCCTCAGCTTTATAATCTGGCTCATCGATGTCCCATTTGTAGTCTTCTGAGATGCTTTGTTTTCTCAGTGCCTTAAAGAAAAGAGGAATGAATTATAACAGAGAAAGTAAGTTGCGGTTGTGTTAGTAGGAGTCAATACTTCAGGTCTTCTCTGGAGGTTAAACAACTTGGAAGATATATAAATAGACTCAGATATGTTGGTGCCCCTAGTGGTTGGATCTTACAATAGCAATGATTATGATACTTAGGCAGCCCTACCTTATTTTCTTAACCAAACAAGTTTGTCATACAAATCCAACTGCTGCCATAAATGCTCCTTGCACTTCGTCTTCCCAGGATTACCCTCTTGCTGGAAGTGACAGAATTAAATTCCTTTTCATATTTATGAGGTTCACCTAAAAGATCATCTCCACCAGGAGGCATCATCACTGAGATCTTGTATGCTATTGCACCACTGACTCCATGACCCTCACAAGAGTTTAAACATGCATGCAAGCATTCAGAGCCAGCTCACCAGTTTCACTAGTATTTCCCGTCTAACAATATTTGAATAGTCTACTTGTATAATGTACTGTGCTGACCAACTCTGCTGTTTTTCATCTGCCCCACATTATCATCTTGGGCATGGTATGTCTCTCATTTGTAGTCTTTAATACTAAGCATTCGCATTCTAGTGGTTGATAAATCTCTACAATCTGATATTTAAAATGGTCGGTATCCATACTGTCATTTACAGGAAATGTGAGGCAAGTGCAGCATCCACATCAAAATACTTTCAAAATGTTCGGTATGGTTCCATTAAAGAGAAAAATAGCATGGGTTTTTGGGAAAACTGAGGAAACTTTTTTACACCAATCAATGATTCTGATTAAAAATGTAATGCTTTATTTACACACACACACACACACACACACATGCAATGGAAACCGAGAAAACAAACAAATGAAAATCCATTTTCAGAGCAGATATATTTACAACAGCGTGTATGCCCTCACAAAGACACAATAATTATCAAAAATGTTACAGAGGTCTATTGTAAGGGGTTCTCTTTAATGGTCTTCTCTTTGTTGACATACATCTCAATGAAAAACAATTGCACTGTTTGTTTCAAATTTACAATTAGGCTTGATATACAGCTGACTGAAAAGAAGGCTCCTGCATCTGATAAACCTATCTTTTGTTGTACTTTGTTACATTTCTTTTGAAGTTTACAGGAAACGTGCTGCCAAGTTGAGTTCTCTGAATGCATACAAGAGGTCTAATATTTTGAGGTACTGGTCCTTTTCATCAGAGAGCTAAACCTAGAAGTACAGTAGGCCTAATTTAGCAAATACAACAAAAGCTTTTGCCCACGCTCTGCTTTGAGGTACCATTTTCTGTGCTAAGCCTAGCAAATACTCCTGTGTTGGGGGAAACAAACAATAAAATTACAAGAGCAAAAAGGAACTCAAAATATCTTAACCATCAATGGTATGTTGCGTTTCCAACAACAGTTGTATTGAATTTCAAAGAAAAACAATTAATGGAATACTATTACTGAGAAACCATTTCATCTAAATGGTTTAATGGAAATTTCAGGATGAAAGGCGTTTACCATTTCAGAGAAAGAAATTCATATAATGTATTTTCTTTTTATTGACTTCTTCATTCCTATTTTTAAAGTGTAAATTAAATGGTTTCAGGTCTTACTTTCAGAAACATTTTTGTCAAAGTTATTTATTTAAGTCCTTTACGTCAGGGGACATTATTTTGGACTTCTATCTTTTACATTGTAAAACAATTACTTTGGATGCTTTTAATTTGCTCAACCCTCACCCCTCCTAAACACCATTCATCCCTGTCCCCCTGAAAATGCCTCCCCACGACTAAACTAAACTCCATCCATCTCTGAACCCTCAAAACCCCTTACCACAACTAAACACTACCCATGGCAGATCCTTCAACTCCACCTACTCCATAACCCTTAAAGCCCTTTCTGTTCCTAAATTCTACCAATATCCTAACCTGAACCCCCCACAACACTTACATTCTACACATTCCTGAACCCTAAAACCCTCTTTCTATGCCTAAACAACTCCTGTTCCTGATCCCTAAAATCCTGTACCACCCCCTAAGCTCCATTCATCCATGAGCCCTCAAAAGCCCTCACCACACCTGAAAACCACACATTCATGACACCTAAAATCTCTCACAACCCTTACATTCTCCTATACCTGAGCCCTAAAACTCTTTCTACAAATAAACTCCACCTATCCCTCAACCCTTAAAACTATACACAATCCTAAGCTCCAACCATTCCCAAACACTAAAAACCCCTCACCACCCCAAAACCCTACCAATGGCTGAACCTTAAAACACTCACCATCCCCAAACGTCACCCATCCATTAAACCTAAAAAAACTTCAACACCTCTACACTCCACCCATCCCTGAACCCTAAAAACCTCTCACCCTCCCTAAACCCCACCCATCACTGAACCCTAAAAACCTGTTACTGTCTCTAAATATCACTCATCCCTGAACCCAGAAAAAACCTTCACTACTCCTAATTTTCACCATTGTGTAATTTTAGATGTTTCCTTAAAATCGTCTTTTCTTTTAAAATGTTTCCTTAAATTTTCGATGTACATGTATATCCTTCAAATTGTCTTACCTTATTTTTTTAAAAGTGTCTTCCATGATTGGGTTTTCGCCAATGTTTTCCTCAGTTTACGTTTTTCCATTAATTCACATACATCAATTGTTAACACTTAGCCCTTTTAAGGTCCAATGTAAATATTCCAAGTAAGACACCAAGAAGCATGTTGACCCCAATCAATGCAGTTATGCAGGTAGTTGATCATTCCATAAGCATCTGCAGGGAAGTTAGCTATGATGAGCGACGCATGACTCCACTTTACAATTCCTTAAGTGAGCCACTACCCCCCATCCCTTTTAGTCCTCATTGGGTGGGGAAGAATTGGGTGTTAGGTTATTTGGCTGATTAAGAGTAAACTAGGAGGTAGAATGTCTTTATTTAGGTCCTCATCCTCTCCTTACAGATCTTTAATATTTGTGTAAGGCAAGAGTTGGGACATGGAAGGGACAGTGTGAGTGAAAATACCTATATATCTTCACATGTTGACACAGATGCTTTAATGGATTCGCTGAACATTCCATATTTGGCTCAACGTACGCAACTGTAGGATTAGCCATTATATTGGTGCTGATTGTCCCAAGTGCAGGAATCCTCAGGCGGCTCAGGCCACTTTCTATCACTTGCTTGTTGGAATGCCTGAAAATCAGAGTGTTTTGATAATATGTGTCTGATATACTAAGCAGCTCCATTTTAATGCTGTTTATGTTGATCCTCAAGTCATGTGTTCTAGGTTTTCTCCATGTCACTGGAACGAAACTAGGAAAAACGTTTTGATATTGATCCCGGTAAAACAATGTATTGCTATAAAGTGGCAGCATGCAGAAGCACTAGGGAGAAAGGCCTGGCTAGTGGTATCTCGGAATGACCATCAGGTATGGTCATCCAGATAAGTCAAAGCAAGTGGTACAGACAACATGTAGAAGGAGATTTACCACACTGAAGGATTTTCGAAAGTGCCTTACAGTACACTAGTGAGGGTCCTGACAAACCTAATATCAGAACTGTGCTACACTCATACACGCGTGCCCTTGTTTTGTAAAATGTTCTGCAAATACTATGTGCAAATTACAATACGTTTGTAATATGAGACTGACCAATTGTGAAACATCTGTTTATCTCTTTGTCTGCTTATGCTGTGGTCTGTTCTGCTTTATGTTTGGAATACAAATTCAAAGATGTTCAAGTAGAAAACAGTAGAGTAGTGTACGACATCTTACTCTAGAATCATTAAGACCAGAAGCATAAAAAACAGCCATGACCAGATTCTCTCAGGCAGATTATTGACAGTACTATCCACCCACAAAAAGGAAGCAAACACAGTGTTTCCTTTGACTTTGAGCGTTTTCCGCAATGACCTCTTTATGATTGTGTGCCAGCTGATCTCAAAACCACACATTGGGAGATTAACAGATACAAATAGATCATGGTCCCAGGCACATGGATGCATCAGTAATACTGCTGAAAACAGAGCCATAACATTGTGGATGTATATTATTCTTCCAGGGATGTGTGCCTCATTCCTTTGGGTAATATGAGTGGAACGGCCATAGGCAACCTAAATATATAGTTGAAATACAATATGGATTAAAATAAGCCAAAAACAATGTGATATTTTTAGCTATTTCACTTGCTTTCTTTTGTAGAAAGGCAAGCCCTATTATGGATTAACCTCTACTTTTATTATATCGCCCAGATTTACTAACTCACCATCTGGATTAGACTTATGTGTCAGGAGGTGGTTACTCAATAGGAACATTCGGCTGAATGTTTTACCACACAGTTCGCACTGCATGATTTTGGATCGGATGTGTTCCTGCTGGTGTTTGATCAAGTCGCTAGAATTATGGAATGTCTTCTCACAGGACAGACACTTGAAGATGAGTTCTATGTGAGTTTGCTTGTGCCGTTCAAATTGTGCAAGTTGCAGGTAATTCTTGCTGCAGATTTGGCAGGTTAAGACTTTGTGGGCAGGATGTGTCAAGTAGTGGCGACGAAGCCCTGGAAGAGTGGTGAAAAGCTTGGAGCAGAAGCTGCACTTCTTGGCTTGCTGGTGTGCATTGTGGATTAAAGTGCAATGATGGTTCACCACTTGGCAATGTGTGTGTAGCTCTAGACTGCACATCAGGCATTTCACCATTGCTTCCAACTTGCCTTGTTTTGTGGAAGATGGTACATTTGTACGAGTACTTGAGAGAAGCGGAAGTCGAAGGCGAGTTATGCCTCCTCCTAGGTGCCTCTGGCGGTGTGCCCTGGCATTGTGGTGGTGTTTAAAGCTTTTCATACATATGGGACAATAGTATGGCTTCTCGCCCGTGTGCACACGCTGGTGCTTCTGCAAGTCACTGGAGTCCCGAAAGCCCTTTTGACAATGTGTGCACTTAAATGGCCGCTCCTTAGTGTGGACCATGTAGTGCCTCTCTAGGTGAGTGGCTTGCCGGAATCGCTGGTCACAGAGCTTGCAGGCAAATGGTTTAAGCCCTATATGTATAACTGCATGTTTGTGGAGGTTAGATGAGTTGTTGAAACACTTCTTACATTCTACACACTCATACAACTTCTGCCCTGTTGGACTAATCTTATAGTGCTTAGAGCGATGTGCTTCCAACAGGCTCTTTTTACAAAAGGAGAGGTTGCAAAAGGAGCACTCCAACATCCCTGGAATGGAGACACATTCAGTGGCACTGTTGGTGGTATCCTTTTCTTTGGCAACTTCAAGGATTGCTGCCTCCTCCAGCTCCCTGTGTGTCTCCTCATGTTTCTTGAGGTAAGATATCCGCGAGAATCCTCGGGGACACAACTCACACCTGTAGGGTCTCTCTCCTGTGTGCTTCCTATAATGCACTTTCAGTTCAGTGGAGTCTCTGAAGCCCTTA
This sequence comes from Pleurodeles waltl, assembly GCF_031143425.1. Lineage (NCBI taxonomy): Eukaryota > Metazoa > Chordata > Amphibia > Caudata > Salamandridae > Pleurodeles > Pleurodeles waltl. Next base: position 1,296,310,005 of record NC_090446.1, on the reverse strand, counting down.
GGGCAGAAGGCACACTGGAAGGGGCGCTCACCTGTGTGTACAAAAAGGTGGCGGTCCAGCTGCGACTTCTGCCTGAAGGTACTGTCACAAATCTCACAGCCATAAGGGCGCTGGCCTGTGTGGATGTTCTTGTGTCGTCGCAGGTTGGAGGGATCAGAAAAGCTGCGGCTGCAAATTTCACACTGGAAACACCGGCGTCCTTCTGGCATTGTATCCAGATGCTTGTAAAATGTCCTTTTCTGGTGCATGCCTGTCACTGTGTAGGGCTTGTCATTGTCAAGCACTAGCTGAATACCATTATATTGCTTGCAGCTATATGTACCGTCCCTGTTGCCATTTTCCACGAGGGGTTCAACAAATACCTCTCCACATGCTGCCACGACATCCTCGCACACTTCAACATCATTCATGGTACCTACACCATCTATAAAAGGCAGAAGGAGGAAGCAGTTAGTCGTGTGATAATGAAAGCCTATATCACTAGGGTGAGTTTCAAGTCCTCAATACTCTCTGATTTGGCTGGCACATAAAATATCCCAAAAAAAATTACTTACCTTCAGTAATGCTCTTTCTGGTGCAAAGTTTATTTAACCGTGTATCTGTCACCTTTTGAATTCCCCAGACGTGAGACTGTATCCAGAACATTTTCAGAAATTGCTCCCATGTGTTGGTAGGTGGCACCCCTCCCACTAATGCTGAGGTGGCAGCCTGGGCTCTGGTGGAATTAGTCTAAAGGCCTCAACAGGCTCATCTTTGGCCAGGGAATAAAGCATTTTATGTATAGGATGATCTATCTGGAAAAGTTTATTTCAGAACCACCCCTCCTTTCATAGAACCGGCAACTCCACCAAAAAGCTAGTCATCCTTTCGGTACTCATTAATCCAATTTTATTTGGATCCAAATGATGAAGCCTCATTTACTCCTTAGAGAGGTAGTGGAAAGAAAAAGAGAGGGAAGGATGATAGTTTGTCCCTCACAGAAACGTAATACCACTTTCGGTAGAAAAGATGTGGGTGACTGAAGCACCAATTTGTTAAGGAAGAAGGTGTTAAATGCCAGTTGTAGTAACAGCACCTGCAGCTCATAGTCACGCCGCTCAGAATAACTGCAGTTTTAAGAATTGGTGAATTGAGCAAATACCGAGAGGCGTACTGGCAACAGCAATGCTTTGAGGGAGACAGGAATCAAACGACCAGCCAGGTTTTACATTTTTCTGAAAGGAGTCAGGATTAGGAATCCTTTTGAATGAGCGTGCTAAGGTGTACCACAGTCTGGGGCCTGGGTAAGACAAGCATTGGCAAAGCAATAGGTCTCACCTTTGGGACCAATTGCCTTTACCAATGGTTTTTTAGGGTCGAGCCTGGGTATTGCTTGCAAGATGCTGTAGTAGTTATAAAGGGCTCGGAGCCACGTCCATGTCATGTCAGTGTCTTTCATTGGTTCATGGGCTTGCCTTTTAAAATCCGCTTGCTTTCATTAGTGGAAGGCATGCATACGTCATGCTTTTTCTGGTGGTTAGCACTCCTCGAGCGCAGCGACCAAGTACTGAAAACATACGAGGCTCGCTGTTTTCCGTCCAGTTTGTGGACTACTTTTTCTCTTTTTTCGCAGCACGATTTCGCTTGTTTAGCAGCGCAATCGCACTCGTTATTTCTCCATTTAATGAGGCAAGAAAAGTCCGGTTGGGAGATTACAACTGCTAATAGCTCTAGTTCAGAGAAATGCGAGACCCGTTGTATTGCAAATGCTTGTATTACTATTGGAGTGGTAGGAGTGTGGTCACTTTTGTGCAACTGCCACTCGGTGTGTGTTTTTGAGAGAGCTGTCGATATATTGTGCCTGTTAATTGGTGAGTGGTGGGAGAGTGTGCCTGTTAGTTGGTTAGGGGTGGGAGAGTTCATGTGTGTCCCACTCCTAGTCCGTAAGAGCTGAGTGACGTTGGTAGTATGAAACAGCTACTCTAAAATGAGTTTGAGCACTGTATGTGAAAAGCAGGGTGACTACGTCACTTCATGTCATTACAGAAATTGTTTCTAGTCCTCAGTCTTTCACTTCATGTGTTAGTTTTATGAAGTTAATGGATGCCTTCCTCTCGAGCCTTTAACGCTGGTGCAGGCCTTTAATGTCCGGAATAGCCTGCTACGGCGGGCTATAAGGCTACAGTAGGGTATCACACAAACGTCTGGGGCTGGAAACCATATCTATAGTAACATGGAGGGAGATTGTCACGTCATTGAGTGCTGCTCTGTGATGGTTGTGAGTGCTGTCAGGACTAAAACTTAGCCACACTCAACCTAGAGCAAAAGTCTACAGCCACACATAGGCCCTCATTACGACCCTGGCGGTTTGTAACCGCCAGGGCCGCGGGACGCGGTGGCACCGCCGACAGGCCGGCGGTGCCCCGCGGGGCATTCTGACCGCGGCAGCTTAGCCGCGGTCAGAGAAGGGAAACCGGCGGTCTCCCGCCGGTTTCCCGCTGCCCCCAAGGAATCCTCCAAGCTGGCGCAGCTTGCTGCGCCGGCTTGGGGATTCCGACTCCCCCTCCCGCCATCCAGTTCCTGGCGGTTCTCCCGCCGGGAACCGGATGGCGGGAGGGGGAGTCGCGGGGCCCCTGGGGGCCCCTGCAGTGCCCATGCCAATGGCATGGGCACTGCAGGGGCCCCCGTAAGAGGGCCCCGCTTGTATTTCACTGTCTGCATAGCAGACAGTGAAATACGCGACGGGTGCAGTAGCACCCGTCGCTCCTTCCCACTCCGCCGGCTCGATTACGAGCCGGCTTCATGGTGGGAAGGTCGTTTTCCCCTGGGCTGGCGGGCGGCCTTTTGGCGGCCGCCCGCCAGCCCAGGGGAAAACTTGGAATGCCGGCCGCGGTCTTCAGACCGCGGTGCGGTATTCCTGCGGCGCAACTTTGGCGGGCGGCCTCCGCCGCCCGTCAAAGTTGTAATGAGGGCCATAGTTTTACAACTGAAATGCATTGAGGAAACAACTCAGCTCTTCATTGGCTTATGTAGAGGTATTTCTAGAAAATATTCCATGGCACGCCTTTCAGAAATATAACACCATTAAAGCGACGTAGCCATCTTGGGGGTAGCTAGTAGATACTAGACATGTACTTTACAGTTCTCCCTTTCTTCAAATGCAAAGTACAAACATGATTGCAGTTTTAATTGATAGTCTATCAGTTTCACCCTGAGGTCTCTCAAAATTGCAGTCTTGTTAAGAGAAAGATCACAATCTTATAGCTCACAGCGCTCCACGTCGCCCATCTATGATAAGAAAGCATAGGGAAAGAGCATCAGGAATTGCATTGAAGTCTGATGCAATTACGAATAGTTTGATCAGTTTTCATTAAGTTTATTCGACAATGTTTAACTGCCATGAAATACCAGAAAATTGAAGTGGAAACAGGCATCTTTTTATCAGGAAAGGCAGCATCATGTATTCTGCAGGCCGTTTCGGAAACCATACGTACAATGGTAGAACACAAAAGTACATGCCCCAGGATATGGTGTGCTTTTGGATGAACAGGTGGGACAGACGGAAGGTGTCGCTCATGAAATGAAGATACTTAGCTGCAGAGTGGCTGAAAATAATTTGAGTTTTCTTTATTTCAAGTAGGATTATAAAAAGGTTGATGGAAACAAAAGTTAAGCAACCAAGAGAAAACATGTTTTTGCACAGAAGGAGATTTTCCATTTCCAAATTAACGGAGAGCTGTGATTTACAGCATGAGGTGAGCCCTACATTTGCTTACCAGGATCTTTAGTTTGAAGCTCTGACAGTATTAACCTTGCTATATTGTAAACAACCAGGCAGCAAAGAAGCCCATTTGGTGCTATGAAGCAAGGCAGAGACATATACTGCTGCTCGGTGGGTAGGGGTGGGGTCAGAGTGCTTGGGCTGCAGAACACACCACCCAATGAGTGCAGAGACAGCACTCTCTATGAAGTCGGACCAACTCCAGGGACTTGCAGGTGGGGTGTCATGCTGCTCCGCCTCCTGCTAGAGCAGTGGTTCCCAGCCTTTTGACTTCTATGGACTCCCACATTCTCATTACTGGAACCCGGGGACTCCCACTGAATCATTATTGGAATCCAGGGATCATTACTAAGAGCTGTGGACCTAATCTATTAATATGATTTAATTTTGTAAGCAGTCGCGGATCCCCTGAGGAGGCTTCGCAGACCCCCAGGGGTCACCGGACCACAGGTTGGGAACCACTGTGCTAGAGTGCCCTAGGTTGCTATGAAGAGATGCAACCCCACCTGTCCATTGTACCTGCCCTCGGCTTGTGTCATTTTGTTATTAGGGAAAAAATCAACCATGGCAAGCAAGAAGGCGATGCAGTGCTGGCAGCACCTTCACAATGTGGTGTGTGTGATGGGAAAGAATGTAGTTCTGGGAGATCAGGCAAGAAGCAGAGATATGCAACAGGGGTCTTCCTTAACCTCTTAGTGATTCCATCCCACCAAATAAATCACTCACTACTGCGGACTAAACCACACAGCCTGGGGGCATGGTGAGGGGGCAGGGCTTTCACCTTGTCAGGATTGCAGCTTCCCTGTTGTTTAATAAACGTGATACTCTGCTGGTGAATGTCCCTGCCTCTGAGCAGGCACTCCACAAACAATTACAAGCATTAGTAAAGCTTGAGACCAATAACCAAATCTAAGGGGAGACCAAAGCAGCTGACTTTGGAACTGGAGAAACAGGTTTGAGTCTCTGCATTGGCTCAACATTCTTTGATTCTGGGCTATTCACGTAATCTCCCCATATCTGAAAATAAATTAATGTGACCTTGTGCATTGTAACTGGTGCTCATTTAAAGTGCTTCAATGCCTTCCGGTCAAGTCTAAAACTGTGGAAAAAAAGCAGGTTATAGCGCTTAACAACAGAAAAAAAATGTAAACGGAATGGGTTGCGGGTGGTGGGAGGCCATGCTGCAGGGCTGGAAAGGGTGTAATGCTATCTGTATTTAATCATCGATTCCATCTTGACCACTGACTCCATTTTGTGCTTAGCTTCAAATGCCGTCACATCAGTGGCGCAGGTATTTTTCCACGCACAGCTTGTTCTCAACATTGAACATATTTTCGCTTTTTCTCACCAGAGAAGGGAACATAACATGGGGGATGTAATGATGATAAGAGTGTACAAGGATGATAATGTTTATACAAGAGGAAGGTACGTCTCTGACTTGGAAATTACATTGGGATCTGGCCAATCCTTCTGTGTGTTTTTAACACCTACCAAGTACAGTCATCGCTTGAATTTCACAACCTACTAAAAGGGAGGGGGGAGGTTACCAGAACCTTCCTCTTAAGTTTGTTTAAGGTATATAAGGTGGGGAAACTTGGCACTGAGGCAAAAGGAACTAATTTCAGAGTGTGTACGCATTGCTCAGAAAAATCTGAGTCCCATTGGAGAAAACTTCTCCTGTCTCAGCTGTCCAGGATCCACAGCTTGACGTTGGCAAGGACAATGTTGGATTCGATCCCAATGGTGATGCAGTTTTAATTCTTAATTATCAAGCTTTACTGTGTGCATGCATATATATATATATATTTGTTTTTTAATGCATTCATAGTAATTGCTGATATATTGCATTTTGTCTGATTATTATTATTCAACTGCTGCAATTATTTTAGTTGCTGCACAGTTTTGCTGCATTCAAGTTAAATGCTCACATTAATATTTTTGTACACTTTTCTTGAGCCCTGGGAAGTGCCTTAATAAATTCATTATTCAGGCTAAGAGTGCTGCATTCATAACATTCTTTAGCCTCATTCCCTCTTAGTTTGAAGCTAAGCAGAACACAGGGGCAGAAATAAAAGCATGGCGGGCATAAGGGGCAAACTAAAGCACATAGGAGCTAGAAGAAAGTTGGTAGTGGTGACAGAAAAAAGCACACAACAGAGAAGTCGGTGGAAAATATGCCCTCTCACGGATTGCTTCACAAAAAAGAAAACAATAGTGCCTGAAAAGCAGACACAGGAGCAGCCAAACAAAGAAAAGGTAAACAGGCTATGCTCCATGGGAGGGACAAACACAAGCCAGTTAGGCTAAAACAAAAAAAAGCCAGTGAATGGAATGTAAAGAAAAGTGAATGACAAAACAAAAAGCCAGTGGTAAGCAATGGGCGGAATGCATTCCTAGACCAGCTTTCAGAATGTCTCCAATAAGTCTTTCGCCATCAGATAGCTGTACTGTCTGATAGGCTTCAACCTAAAAAGGCATGGCTGCCCATCACTTGGGCTGTGCTTGTGAAATCTATTGTTAATATATATCTTAAAAGGGGCTTACATCCCGCCCCCTTGTTTTTCTTTGGTTACTATGTTTGCCACTTACTTCTCCTCTGTTTCTATTAGCTTTGGCATGCTATTTCCTGTTCTATCGCATGTGTTTGTTCTTATCAGTGTCCAGAGGCCCAAGTACGTTTGTCATCCGCTTTTGAAGCAGAACCTTTAAAAAATGTTTTTCCTGCACAGCGCTTGCGGCCATTCCCGATAGCTCTCAATGCGACCTCCTCTCCTAAGGAACTGCATATGCCTTGTCAGTTTCATGCAGACTCTTCTCTTATTATTATCTTTGTTGTGCTCACACAGCATGGCTTTAATATGGCCACCTTTCAGGATGCTGCCGTGCAGTAAAGTATGTCTCTATGAAATGGGTGCATTCGGACACATCAGTTTCATGCCAGCTCTCCTTTTTGTCACACTCACACAGCTTCCGCAGCAGAACAATGAGGCATGTTCAGACTGTTCTCGCTCTAGTCTTTATTTAAATGTCTCTATGATATGCGCGCATTCCCAATAATGCTTTAAATATTACTTTTAAACTATTGAAAATAAGAAATACATATCTATTTAAAATAAAAAATATTTTTTTGGAACTGCCCCAATGACAGGCACTGTAAGATATTCGTAGTCGCTTTTATCCTTTGCTCCAGAGCTTGCAAACCTGCTGCGTTATAAACACCCCCCCACAACATGAACTTGTACAGACACTTACAGGTGACCCAGTTCATTGTATGGAATATTGTATGCAGTGGTGGCTCCTCTTCAGGAGCGTTTGAGTGTTGCCCTGCCACCTGAGACCTGCGACAAACCCCATAAAATATGAGCATTAATTAATCCATATTTACTTAGGCTGAGTGAGTGCTGTAACTTTGCAGTCACATAGTGCAGGAAGTGTAGCCCTCCTCCTTGCACTGCTCAAAAGAGTGAGAGACTGCTGTAAGAACGTGCACGTGTTAAGCAGGGCAAGTATTTGGGCACTGCCAAAGAGACATGTGCACTTAGAAGTTTCTGAACAGGCTCTGTATTAGAGAGCCAATTGGGCAGTGACGGCAGCCCCCATTCTCCGATGTAGCGCTGAGGAGCTCTGCCCAGCCAATCCCAAGGCTGTGGCCATACACTGCTGAAGGAACCTTGTGCTCTTTATTTTAAAGAGCAGCATCAGGATTGGCTGGGCAGGTGGAAAGCAGAAGCTGTGGATACTGTAAAGAAGAATAAAAAAATCAGCAAAGGTTTGTTCGGCTCATGAACAGTGTGTGCTTGAACATAAACACCAAGTTTGGAAAGCCAGCTCCAGGGCCACCGCAGTACACATATTTTCTCTTAAAAGCAGGTGAGAGAAAAGTCTTTAATTCTCATTATGATAATATGCTGTTACTGACTTTGTAACTGGGGAACCAGACTGGAGTCCTGGCGTCGGCTGAACATCCTGTGATTCTGGAAAAGTCACTGAATCTCCTCATGCCTAAAAAGAATCAAATCAACTCAAATCAAACAGGATTTCTATAGTGCATGGCTACCCAATTGGGCCTCCCAGCACTCGTTGAATACTAACTTCCCGGTCCTCGATTCAGCCACCCCCACCTTATAAATCAAAGAGGTGGGTGTTAAGAAGTGTTTTTGAACAATGGTTCGGACTGCTGTTTCCAAATGAGAATGGGGAAGTTGTTCCATATCCTGGGAGCTAGAAATGCAAAGACCCAACCCTCAAATCTCACTCTTTTGACCTGGGGTATCACCAACAGACCCTAGGAGCTTGAACGGAGGGGTCTTCCTTGCACATAAGCAGACAGTAGGTTCTGAATAATGGCTGGATCTTTTACTTGAGTGGCTTGGTGGGTAATACACATTGCCTTAAAGCATATCCTTTTTTCTACTGATAACCAGTGAAGAGCCTTGTGACGTTTAACAGGTACTTCTGTAAAGTGCTCTAGTTCAATTTCATTGGGCTGAGTTTGCAACATATATGCAAAAATAGCCATGCAAGTTTGCTTTTTTGAGCTTTGGAATAGTCTTTTACGCCCGCCACATTTACTTCTCACCAGCCACCACTGCTTGTATTTCTTCTATTCTTTACTCTTTTTTTTCAAATTCTGTTCTTGAGGCAGGTTGAGGGCATTTCACAGCTCTATGCAAGTTTAGTTCATGAGCTTGCTCAAGTATGGCACACATATCAAAAGTGCTGGGCCGCTGCATATTTGCTTTTTTTATTTTTCAGCCACCTACTCTCCCTGTATTATATTACCACCAGTTACTGCACAATATATTGGCTTTATCAATAAACAGAAATGCTCACCAAGCTAAATGTTACAAGAAAAAAAAATAATAATAATCACATAGGCAAAACTTAATGCATTTACCAGTGCTTGTTGAGGTTAGGAATCACAGTCACCTTTTAGGAGACTGAGCACAGCTTGCAGGAGGGGTGATAGATCCTAAATCGTGTCTTAAAATAGATGCCTCCTGTTATTAAAGAAGGCTCTGTGAGTGAGGCATAAAGCTTTAAATTGACAATGCATTTTGAAGGGAAGCCAATGGATACTCTTGAGGTGTCCTGAGTTAGAGGAATCAGAGGGGTAATTGAGAATCAGCCTGGCAATAGTAGTTTTGAATAACTTGCAGCTGATGAGTAAGATAGTCAGATAGACCCAGATAAAAGGAATTGCCTTGGCCAAGGCGAGAAGGTGTAAGAGAATGCAAAAGGGTTTCCTAGCAGGGGCGGAACGGTTTTCTTAAGCGCATGAAGAAGGTTAAACAGGTCACGGAAAATTGACTAAATTATTTTGAAAAAGAGAGATAAGAATAGAAAGAATGCCAAGGTTTTTTGCCTTAGAAGTGGGATGGATCTGAACTCATGCAGGAGTGATGGTTGGACTGCACATAATGATCTGGGTGTCTTTGTCGTATGGCACTAGATCAGAGCCAAAGGATCATACTAGAGACGTGAGGGGGAGATAAAAACATAAAAAATTGTAGGGCACAAAGAGGATCCTTGGGTGATGCCACAGGTTACAGGAGCTGTGCCGTATTTGAAAGGGTAAAGGAAACTGATTGAGATAGGATAGAAAGAAAGAAGCCAAACCATCTGAGGGCATTTTTACAGACATTGAGTTGATACTCCCTGACTCCCTGAATAAGAATAGAGTGTAAAACAGTGCCAAAAGCTGCTGACAATTCAAGTGAAATAAGAGAAGCTAAGTTACCTTAGTCAAATAGCATTTTGATATTATTTTTCACTGCCATTAGTGCTTTCTACGAACTATGTAGAGTACAGAAACCTGATCGAGAGGGCTCAAAAAGGTGGTTACTCCCAAGGAAGTCAGACAGTTGTAGATTGACGATTTTCACAACAATTTATCAGGCAAAGGGGTTAGAAGGTAGGATGATAATTAGTCAAGATGGTGGGATCAGAATGCGTTTCTTAAGTAGAGTGATGACACAGGCTTGTTTTATCAAGGAGCTCGGGCAGACATGGTGCTAATGGATAAAAGAGAGACATCAGTTAATACTGGTTATAGGGTTTTTTGGGACAAGTGCCACGATGTCAGGTAGAGACTGATCGGGCAAAGAGCTCGATTTAATGGGCCATAGAGCTTGTGGGACCTCTTTATGATCAGAATCATAACCTGAATGTCTGAGACTTGCTCCAGGAGTGGACAAGCCTTGAAAGCCACTGTGTCCAGGATAGCCCCTATAATAGGAATCCTCTGCATGGGTTGCCAATCAGATTTCAAAAAGGGTCCACAACTGCCAGTGGCAAGCTCACTTTCAACAGCAAGACATAGCGGTATCTACATTCCCAACTTGTAAAGATGGGCCGCAACCACAGCCATCACCTTTGTAAACAGTGGGTGGCCGAGGTGCGGCCAAAGTGGAGTAAGATTTAAGAGTTAACCCCATTAGGGTGTTTTGACCTGGAGCAAGACTACTGAATTTCCTGGAGTGGGTAAACAGCCTGACTGCAGAGCAGAAGATACCTTAGAAAGGGTATTGGTGAGATGTATGTAGCCTGGTTATGAGAGCATTCAGTATTCTTTGCCAGATATCATCAGTGCCTTGTACAGCAGGGAGACTTTAAGTAATGGTTCACTATGAAGTCTCTGATGTTACCTAGAAGCTTTAATTGAAATAACATTCACTTAGTGCTCTCTTTGATATGGAAATGAAGACTGCTGGAGCTATCCAGCATGGAAGGGGAGTTGGATGATTTTAAAACTTTAATTAAGATGATTAGGGCATGTAGGTAAAGGATCCATTCAGGCGGATGTCAGAGCAGTTAGGTGATAACAGGAGGGCTTCACTCTTTTGAGGGTCAAGTTTTTGTTTAATCTAGGACACTCATGAGTTTATAAGCTTTGGGTAGAACAGTGGTTCCCAACCTTTTGACTTCTGTGGACAGCCCACTTTATTAGTACTGGAACCCGGGGACCCCCCACTGAATCATTATTGGAATCTGGGGACCCCTTCAGTGAGTCATTAATACTAAGCAGTCACGGATCCCTTGATGAAGTTTCGAAAACCCCCAGGGTTCCCCGGACCACAGGCTGGGAACCACTGAGCTAGAATCAATGTTTTTTGTGCTACCACCCTGAAGGTACAGCTACACACCATATGTGTAGAGATGGAAGTTGATACCTGAATTGGAGAAGACAACATACAGGCTAAATAATAGGTGGGCCAAACTATATCTTGAAGATAACTTCCAATGGAGTGACTGTGGGAGGGGACATATAATCAACCCATATAATGCACTGTGTTCTTTTGCTTTGAACAAGGTAAGTTCCTTGCCTGCAGTTGAAAAGGTGTTATTTCAGAGTGTCAAGCAGGATGACCAGAGTGGTGCTATCACTTTATCTGTTGCTGTAGTCGGTATGTAGGGAAGAAAAAGCTAGTACCTCCATTGCACTGAAGAAGTGCCGTCTGGTCACAGGTAACCAGTGAAGCACTAGGATTCATTAAAGCGTGTAACTTGACTAACGCAAGCCACCCCACTCCTTCATTCCTTGTACCAGGTTCACCCTGGCAGTCATTTCCAGTAAAATTGGGGACCTGCGTTGGCTCTTTTTGCCTACTTATTTGTGTTTAGAACCCCTCTTGTGAACTGTTCCAGTTAGATTTGTAACTGCTTTGGTCCATCAGTGCTCACTTGCGGTACCCCTTCTGTCTACTGCTTAATTGGGTTTGGATCCGGTGGATCCGGTTTGCTTGTACTGTATGTAACAGTGTCTCGGTAAATGCATCCTGTCTCGTGCTTACTGGGCCTTGTTAATTCTCCATTCAAAGGAAAGTTAACTTGCGTACTTGTGTCCACTGCCACTTGAGCTGCTCAGTGGGCTACTGCATCCACTTCAGAAATTTGTGTTTGACCTCACAGCCACGGGGATGAACTCAGGCAGCCCGACTCAGCCTTTCATCGCTCACAAGTCGGTAAAATGAATACCACTGAGTTGGCTAACAGTAAGCACTTCGTTGTTGAACCCTAACATTTACTTTGCAAATAGGTGAGTTATTATATATATTGGTTGTTTTGTTACAAGCTATAAAAGCATAACAGCAGCTTACTTCACATGGATGTGCCAGAACCAGTAAGTGTTACACGAAACGCTCAGATGATTTATTTATTTTAAATTAAAAAAAACTAATTGATTTTAACTGATAATAAGGCACCACCTAAGCCAATCTCTTAAACATACTCAGTTCATCATGAAATCTCACCACACATGCCAATAACTAACTCTTACTGGAGGGGCTGAGAAAAGCACATTTGCAACAGCAGAGGTAGGCGTTAAAGTGCCTGTTCGAAAATGCTTTACTGCAATTCATAAATCCATTCCTTAGGAGCAGAGACTCAAATCCTTGGGAGGAACGTCCCTTCGAGACCTACCTCTAATGGGTAGCAGGCCAGCGTCCAGCAGCAGACAGGGGACTTCCTGCTTCTCCAGATCCCATGCCAGTCCACAAAGGTAAGTGGCTCGAGCAAGGGAGTTTAAAGGGCTTACTAGAATGCCACTGTTTTACTTTCCAAGTCATTAGCTATTGCTATAGACACCTGCATGGCAATCCAACTCGTATAGCTAACCTGAACAACTAAACATGCTACCAACACCACCTGTTAATGGAGAGTAAAACCCTTATTCTGCATAAGACTTCCGATGTTCTGATCAAATGCTCGTCCTCTCCCACATTAACGGTGGTAGTGCCCTTCTTAGTGGCTTCACGAAGGCGACTTTTGTTTGTTGTTTGATAACTACCTCTACCCAGCATTTTACCTAGTCTCAGAAACACCCACTCCAACCAGGTAAATTCCCTCTCTCCACTGAGTCAGTCTAGTGACACGTATCACCATACAGTTCTTCACCTCAACAAACCATGTAACTAAGGGCCAGATGTAGCAAAGGGTTTTACCCATTCTGTGTCTATGGGAAAATGTATTTGTACATATGGCCCTAAATGACAAATGCTTTCTCTCTAGAGGTTCTCAAAGAACTAGGAGAAAACCTGGCCTGTCCTTCAGCATTCTCCTATTTATTTATTTATTTAAGACAAAATACATTTTTTCACAAAAGCATGTGTCTAACCAAATACAAAATATCTTTCTATTTCTAAAAACAGTTTAAAATAAACATTCGAAAAGCCAATGGGTCGGCCCTTGACAGTGTGAATAGTATGTTTGAATGTATTGTTTTGTAAATGCAGTAAATATTAGGAATCATGATGCTGCAACAGTTTTATCAAAGTTTGAATTAGTTTGTGAACATTACTGTGTATATTTAATACATTTGTTTAAATGTCTACATGACAAGGAATGAAGTAACTGCATAAGTTACTAATTTAAAAAAAGTTGTTTTTATTGTCTGAAAGTGCAACACATATTTATGTTGCTTTTCGAAATGTTGCTAATATCTAGTGGAACAAACGTCTAATGAAATAGATTATAAAATTTTAAAAGCAACCAAATGTGTTAACTGTTCTAATTAACTATGTAAACATAGAATGTTGTTGTTAGTTATAATTTAAGGTAACTGTGGGGGACAGATTATCAAGACAGATATGCAGGGCGACGGAGGAGGAGACCAAGAGACAGATGAACCCGTTGAAGGCAGACAGAGACATAGATGAGACAGATTGTTGGGACGGATAGAGGCAAAGATTGATAGAAGCAAAGAGTCACAACGACAGACAGATGATAAGTTATATAGAGACAGAAAGCGACACAGACAGATAAAGACAGATACAAAAGAGCAAGAATAGATAGAAGCAGATGGCTATTTTCAGAGACAGATAGAGCTAGATAAAGACAGAGATTTTCTTTAAATCCCACACTTTTCAACATTTATGTTACCACCCTGGTCAACCTGATTCGGTCCTGTGGGTTCTCTGTAATATCTTACGCTGACCACACACAGATTGTCGTATCTGTTTCATGCAACGTTGAAGAGGTGTCTAAATGGTTTAACAACTGTATGGGCCAAATTGCAGGCTGGATGAAGAACGATTGTCCTCAGTTGAATTCAGATAAGACTGAGGTACCCTTATTTGGAATTCCTCCTGATGGGTTCAAAGTCCCTGTCCACTAGCGATAATTGGCATCTTCATTTAATTTGGCACGGGTCTTAACTCCAGCTAATTAGTCTCAGTAGAAGGTCTTGGGCCTTCATGATAAAAAGTACCTCCACAGCTTCCTTTCCACTTATGTCAGACTACTTAGGGTTTTAGAAGATAAACACCACAGGTCATATAAGAGTACTAAAGACTCTCAGGGCATGGTTACAGGACCAGTTAAATCGCAATCCCAATGCAAACACCAGTTTGTGCAGGGATCACACTTATAAGTGGTGGTTCTTTACCACTCTCGGTAATTGCCAGGTGCAATGAAGTTCGCACCCTTTGTTACATGTTGGCATGTCAAACGTCAGAATTTATCAGGGGAGAATAGGCACAGTATTTGTTGGATTCGTCGATTTTAATACGCTTGCATGTTAGTCCCCAAAAAGTCTGAATAGGTAATAAGGCAATAACTATTGTATTCAATAAATTCCGAAAACATTGGTGTCTGATTTTACTGGGTGTGAAAAGTATTGCATTCTACAGGGGGCACTCTTAATCAAGCCCTTGGCCTCTTCTCAATGAAGTTATCTTGGGTTTTCTATGGGAAGCAAAGAATCATTATAGAACTAAACCAGTGGGCATTAACTTGCTATTTGGTCCCATACGACACCCAAGAAAGGTTTGCAGAAAACAATACCCCTAAGTAGCCTATACCACATTTGCGTACAACAGCAACTAATTTATCTCTAGAGGCCTTATTAAGAATCAGGTGCAACACTGATTTTACCAGGCATGTAATTGCAGCCAGTAAAATCACCAGGTTTGGCCTGCACAGCAGCCAAAACACATCCCCTACTCCACCTCAACCTTCTTCTGCGGAAAGTTGGGAGCATTTAGGGTCTCACCTGCCAGAACTAAACTTCCCTTCCTTATTCTCCCAACCCACCCTCTGTCCTTGTGCTGCACAGAAACCCCTGTTCCCGTGTACCACCTACTTTAAGTAGGTGGTCATTAGGATTGTTAAACCCCACACAATTGGGAATTTCCTGCCGTTGTAGCCCAGAAAAATCTTGGCCCGCAGCTATTCCCCATTCCGTGGGATTTGCGTAATGATAGTAAACTTATAAAGAGATGCTGGTCTGAAATGGTAATTCCAGCTACCTGGAATCTCCACATATGTTTACTCCTAACTCGTAATTGGGACCAAAGAGTCCATTTTATGTTTACTCGTTTTTTGCTGTTCTTTATCTACTGTCATCGCCTTCCTTGTAGCAATATTTATTTATGTCTATTCCAGTGCTTAAACGCGGGGCATCATTACACAAAGCAACAGATTTACTCAAGTTAAAACAATCTACAGAACAATATAAATAATTACATTTACATACGTTATAGATTTATGATATATTGTAGATCACCAATAAAGAAATATGCAATTTACAAAAGCAGATAACAAGAACTGTAAAATTGCCATACAAATATCAGGACAACACGTGAGTAAAGAAAATGTGCAATACGAAGGGGTAAAACAGCTAAATGCAAAGAGTATTGTGGAAAAAACATTATCCCAAAAGAAGAATCAATATTTTAAGATTAAGGGTTCTAGATTGAGAGTATAGAGGTGTGAGAGATGGCAAGGTGACCCATGAAAGTGAGGCACACAGAATAAGTGAAGCTGGATGGGTGTAAATCCTAGAATATAAACTCCTGATGTAACAGCCCTGGTAGTCCATGCATGTAGATCTCCTACCTTCAATCCCATATCCTACGTTTGATCTCAAGTAATTGGAAAAGTAGTCCATTACCTCCTCATCCATTTTCCTCACACAGTCACTCCACAATGAGTAATTCCTCAAACTCACAGACATTGTTTATGTAGCCCGAACGAAAACTACTCCCAACATGGTGCCCATTACCCACAGATAACTAAAAGACAGAACTTCCTAGGACCACTTACTGTTTTTCCTTCTATCAAAGCAGATCATAAGATAAGACATTTTATATTTGGGTCTCATAAATGATATATATTATTTAAAAAAAATGATTTACTGTTGAGGAAAGCTCTAACTGTCTCATTAAACAGATAGATGTAGGGCACTGCCAGGCTAAGCAGAGGGAACCTTCTTACATAACTTGCTAAGCAGTCATTTGAGAACATTCAGTTTAATACCTAGTGGTCTAGTGGTTAGGGTGTTTGGGATTTCCTTATGAAGTCTTTGATGCTGAATTTATGTTTATTGTGAAAGCGGGATATTCTTTGTCTCACCTGTTTTGCAGCCGGACTTCAAGTTGACGGCTGCAGCAAGACCTTGCAGGCTGCAATACTTTGTCTCTTGGTAACCAGCAGAAGTGGGAAGTTCCGACTGGTTCCAGTATTGGAGAAATGGAGGAGAAGGATGCCTCAAGAAAGCATCACCATTGAGAGATTGGCCATCCTCCTGAGGATATGGCAGACCCTTGTAACAGCATGGCTTCTGTGAGGGCACTGCAGCAGATGATAGAAGCTGTTGTAGAGGCAGCTTTTAAAGCAAGGGAAACTCCCTCCCCAGCAAAGTTACCAAAAATGGGCACTTATCAAGAGCCTGTGAGTGACCCTGATGAGGAGGAGGTCAGGTGTTGCTTTGTTTAGGGCTCTGATCAAACTGAGTTAACGCAGCATTTGGAAGATAATTTAGGTTTTCCTCCACGATGGAACAACATGAACAATTTTTATCAGATGTGTCTTTAGGCAATCTATGAACAGCAGCTGTAGCTACAGGTACCTCTGTCTCTGCTTACAGATACATCTCGTTGCACCCCCGAAGACTGACGCTGCCCAGAAAGCTATTCTGATGAATTTGCCCTTTGTGGAATTAAAGATTTTTGGCTAGCAACTTGAAGAGATAGTAAAACAAATCTGTTAATAACAAGAGGTTGATGACACCTGTGTGTTCTTTTTCCAGAAGTTGTGACTTTGTTACTAAAAGGACTTTTAGTCCAGGAACTTCTAAAGTTAATAATCCATCCTTTCCCTACAAGGGTCATGGCCTGGAGACCACTCTTGCTGACAAAGTCCCTGAACCGGCCACCTTCCTCTTCCACAGCCCCACCTCGTCCAACCAAAGTATGACTGTCAGCGAAATTTCCTGTGGGGAATGTCTTTGGGGATGTCTTTTTCTTTTCCAAGAGGCTTGTCAATCTTCAATTGCCAAGAGACTCTGCATCTGCATTTCTGCCAGACGTCTCTCCCTTTGTGTGCAGTTTGATGCCAGTCCCTTCTGGGGGCAATTCAGCTCTTGCTGGACAAAGTCTCAACAATTACTCTTCCAAAGATTCAGCTCCATCTTGTTCGTTATACAGAAAACATCGGGGGATTTTCGTCCAGTTGCAGACCTTAAGGGGGTAAATAGATTTATTCCCCACCAGACACTCAAAATGGTATACCCTGCAGAACATTCTTCCCCTCATTAAAGCAGGGGGCTTCCTCACCTCAAAAGATTTTTGGATACATATTTTCATGTACCGATCCATGTGAGGTTTCAGAGATTTCTGTGAGCTGCAGTAATAGGGAACCATAATCTATTCTGAGTTTTACCCTTTAGCACTGTTTTAGCTCCAATAGTTTTTACAAAACTCCTCTCATGGGTGTTTTACATGCAAGAGAAATTCAAGTGTACCCATACTTGAATGATCAGCTAATATTATCATCTTCTCTTTCCAAGGCAGAAAGAGCTATATAGCAGATTTTTAGATTGCATCAAGACCATGGATTTCTCTTGAACTATGAGTATCACTTCATCAAGTCAACAATCTCTCCAGTTTATAGGACCTGTTTCGCACAGACCTAGGCCAAGTTTTTTTGACATACAAAAGAAAGAAGGAAAACTTATGTCTCACTTGCAAAGTCTCCTAGCAAGGAATTAGGCAACTGTAAGGGCTTGACCCAACAGTCCAAGGGAGGTGGCATCCACTCTCTACATCTTCCCTTGCTGCCATCTCCATCCCGAACTTTTTGTATAGGTCCTTCTCCACTTTTGGAGTCTAGTCACCCAGGACTATGACATACTTGTTCCAGTGACTTCAAAGATTTGGCGGAATCTCCAATAGTTGTCGAATCCATCAAATCTAGGCAGTGGTTTTCAGTATAAACTCCCCCCTATTAATTCTGTCAACAGATGCTACCAAGATTAGTTGTGGGGTAATTTCTAAAAAAAATACAAAATCCACGGCAGGTGAAAAAAACAGGAGACAAAAACATCTTCCAATTGGAAGAAATGTGGCTGTGTGCAACAGAGGACTCTCCTTCATGTCTCCTCATTAACACATCATCAGGATGTTTGTGTCCAGATCGTCAACCAAGTGGTCTTATATCAACCGTCAAAGTAGAATTGGGGGGGCTCCATCTCTTTCACCACTTTCTTGGGCGATATGCTTTTGGGCTGAAGATAATCTGTCTTTGTCAGCAGTGTATCATCTGAAGGAGGAGAATTAGCCTGCTTTGTGTCTCTGTCCTCTTCTCTTCCAAAGAATCACATAGAACCCATCCATGATAAGATATTTTTGCCACCGAAGACAACTTCATTTCCCTCACTTTTGCAGTCTTATTTCATTCCAGAGAGCATAGGTGATAAATGCTCTGTCGAATCTTTGGCCCCAGTTCTTCATTATTGTTTTCCACTATTTCAGTTAAATCCCAGAGTGCTGAAAAAAGATATTGGAGAATCCTAAAGAGGTCCTTCTAATTGTTCTAATTATACCAGAGATCAAAGTATCCCTCCTCCTTTAGATGCCAGTTGCTCCTCATTGTCAGTTCCCACTCCATCCTCCACATCTGAGACTTCCTTTTCTCTCCCCAGCTTGCCTCAAGCGTTTAGATCTGGCATATGGTTCTTAAAGGATGAGCTCCATTGCTCAAAGTTATTCTCACTAGGAGGCTGAGACTATTCAACAGTCTAGGAGATTGAGTGGAAGCATACAAGGGGAGATGCCTGGTGTGGAGACAAATGATTATCCGCAGTTTTTTGTGATCGTGATAGGGCTTTGTTGGATTTTTCAAGGGATGCTTTTCTGATAGGCTTAGCACTCTCAACTATTAGAACCCAGTGGGTAGCTCTGGACTTTCCAGGAACGAGGGTTAGGGGGTGGGTAGGGTGCCAGTATGCTCAATAGTGTAGTCTTGAATAAATTACTGAACTATCCGACAGTATCACTCATAACATTCTAGCTGAGTGCTATGACTAATTTTATTCAGTGGGCAAAAGGCTTTCTGCTTTTATCTGTGTGTAGCCATGGGTTATATGTGCAAATCCAGCAAAGGCTGACTCAGCCTCTCACCCTTTCCACAGTCAATTATTTAAGAAAGATTATTGTAATACAGTTATGTGCTACGCTGCATACAT
The DNA here is from genome assembly GCF_031143425.1 of Pleurodeles waltl. Lineage (NCBI taxonomy): Eukaryota > Metazoa > Chordata > Amphibia > Caudata > Salamandridae > Pleurodeles > Pleurodeles waltl. Next base: position 1,296,290,782 of record NC_090446.1, on the reverse strand, counting down.
GTGGGAGCAATAGTGTGGTGGATGTGCATGAGCACGCATTTTATTACCAGTATACCATTGGAGATTTTGACATTTAATCTCTCCTGGTATTTCCCAAAGTGTTAGTTTATTAACTGGGGTTCTGCCTTGTCTGATGAGACATGTCAAATCAATAAAGAAATACAATCCGTGTCCCTAATCTCAATGAAACTGATTTGCCAGACGAGAGCTGCCTAAAAACACAGGTACGCGGTCTGAATTGTCAATGACTATCCAAAGAGCGTCGTTTTCCAGCGTCCTCTCGTAAGTATTAGTGTAAGAAGAAAGCCGTATTTCACATCTAAAAATAAAAGTATGTTTGAAAAACTTAGCTTGGTTGTGGCAATGATACATCCATTTAATTGTTTGCAGAACTGCAGAGCAACTCCATCATATAAATATATTATAAACACATGTTTTTTTGTGATCGTCAGCGACAGCAACGAGTACAGCAAACCAAGTAAATGTGTAGAATTACATACTGACTGCTGCTGGTGTCTTCTGTTCAAAGCCTCCTTCCATGCAGAATGCTGTAGCAGATTCTTATGCGCCCAGAAGCCCCTCCTCTAAAGCTGCCCCCGTTGCCGTGGTCAAGGCACAGGAAAGGCGCAACCTCTCATCTGTTCCTGCTGGAAACGCTGGTGCAGCACAATGGTTCCTACGAAGTGGTTTTTTCTTTGACCTTAGGGAGTGTATTTGGCCTTCCCTAAAGCAAGCATGATTGCTGGAATAATTAAAACGAGCTTTAACATGGCAAATTACATAATAGGGAGAAGCTGTAAGAGGAGAGAGTAATTGTACCGGGCACTATATGCTTAGGCTGGGGAGGAAGGTTAAAGGAAATGCATCAATTTTATGTGCACAGTTCCCTCATTTGTGATCTTGCAGGATGGCAGCCTTTATCACAAAAAATACTGGCCATAGTTTGAGATTTTGGAAGATCGAGACAGGGGCGTAGCTTCTGTTAGAGTGTTACACTCTCCTAATAAATGTATTTTCTGATGAATAGTTGGGTACAGTAGCATACATGCCAACGTTTTAGAAAAGTGTAAAATTTCTAGAAACAAAACAGGAGAATGTATTACCCCCTTTGACTTCTATTGGGGCATGGATCGGTTTACTGTTATGCATGGAATTTGCAAGTCTTCTGCTGCAGGATTGGATATTAGATATGCAAATGTAAGTACATGAGGAGTACAGGGGCCCCCAGGGGACCCCTGACGCCCTCATTGCTCCAGCCTTTCCATGGCAGTCCAACCGCTATGAAAAGGCTGGCGGAATGGGGAGTTGTAAACCCCAGGACAGCGCTGCATGCAGCACCACCCTGGCGGATTACAACTGTTGTGACTGCCAGGATGTCAACTGGCGTCAACATGGCAGTGTCGGAGGTCAGACCGTGGCAGCTGCGCCACGGTCGTAATTTGGCGGTTGGACCGCCCGGACTGCCACAACCGCAGGGGTCCGACCCCCAGACTCCTAATGAAGGCCAGAGTGTTCTTTTAAGAGGGGCGTCTTTGACTCTGTCCTAATTTGGAGCAGGATTGTGGCAACCCTGATGGATTTGGGGATGACATTCCGAATTGGTAAATGGAGAAAGTCCGTTGCCTCTTTCTTTTTTTGAACTTCTTTGTTTCTAGTGTTCTTTTACAGACTGTGAGTATGGAGAGAGTCACCGAGGTGGCAAGCTAGTCAATCATATAGATGGGGGTGTCAACAATGATGGCTTTGAAGACAACATTTACATTTTGAAGATGGTGAGGGCCAGTAAGGGGAGCATGTGAAGTTCCTTCAGGGTAGTGGTGATGTGGTCATATTTCTTCAGACATATTATTAGGTGTACTGTAGCATTTAGGATGCCCTTCAAGGAGGATTGTATAGAATGTGGGAGGCCATGGAGCAGGGCATTTCTATCATCCAAATGCAACAGCATCAGAACTTTAACAGCAGATCTGAAGTTGCTTTCAGTGAGGAACGGTATCAATTCCTTCAGGAGAGAGAGCTGATACCAGGCCATTTTGGTTGTCTTGGTGATGTGTTCCTTGAGGGCGAGGTTGATATAAAAAATGAATCTGAGTGGCATAGCATTGGATGGAAGTTGTGGTTCGACCATACAGTATAATTTTGTTGTGCCAGGATTAGACTAGTTTTTGCTTATTATTCTTGGTGAATATCAGGAATTCTGTATTGGTTTGGTTTAATTGTAGATAGGTGGTGGACATCCAGATCTCTATGCCGTGCAGGCAGTGCCTGAGACGCTATATGTGTCTGGAACAGAGAAAACATTCAAGTATAGTTGTTTAGTATTGGCGTCTTAGTGAATTTTGATATTGTTACTGAAGGAAGATGACGAGAAACAAGAATAACCCTTGCAGGACTTTGCAGAGGATAGGCATCTTATGACACCAGGGGGTGCCGATATACACAAACTGGTGTCGATTGGATATATAGGAGGACAACTGGTAAAAGATGTTAGTATTCAGACCTCTTAAATGTGGATGAGAATAGGATTGATGACAGTGTCAAAGGAGGCAGATAATTCGAGCAACATCAGAACAAACCACAGGGGTAATTTTTGCCTATAGCCATGAAGGCATTGTCTGTGATTTGTCAGGCTTCTGTTGCTGTGTTCAGAATCCAGATTGGTAGGTGTTGATCCTAGTAATGTTCATAGGCTGCTTTTTTTTACAATTTTGCTGATGACAGGTTGTTCTTCTTTCTTTCTCTTATCTCATGACCGAGCTTACAGAACCTCTCTGGAATGCACTTCTGAGTTTAACGAAGACAATTATTATTATTATTACTTCACCACGAGGTTCCTGAGAGACGAAATTAGTAGATTGGCAGCACACGTTCAAAGGTAGTCGCAGCAATGAAAGCAAAATATATCAAAGTACAATGTACACAGCAAATACATGTGATTATATTATAGCATAACTTCAAAGCAAAGCATAAAAGTCAAAATTGCATCACCGTAGGGCAAGGCTGTAGGGCCTATAACTCAGCTTCATCTTTCTGAGGTCTGCAAGTTGATGACTCTGGTTCAACTGCGAGAAAGAGATTTTCTACCCAAACTGGAGACAGGCAACTGACGTTTCCGTTCCTGTCTGAAGTCAAGATAGTTTCAATCTAACTCTGCTGTAGTCCAGAGCCATCCTTAAAGGCAAACTCAGTGTGAGAACCGAAGAAACTTGGAGGGTCGCCAATTCTCTGAGCCTCACTCGTTCTCAGACTGGATTGAGAGGTAAACACAATCTTATCAGCTAAGGTCTGGTGTGAAAAACACAGCTTGGTCTATCATGTAGCAAAACACAGCTTGGAAAAACACAGCTCATCTGCAGTGTCTCAACTGCAATGTCTAACTCCACGTTAAAGCCAATAGGCAGCTAACCTAAATATCAAATGTAATGTCTAATGTCATGTTAAAGCCAATAGGCAGCTAAGCTAAATACCAAATGTAATGTCTAATGCCATGTCAAAGCCAATAGGCAGCTGACCTAAATATCAAATGTAATGTCTAATAGGCAGCTAAACCAAATGTGAATATTGAGCAACTAATATGCGCAGTGGTGAAACACAAAGTCATTGGTCAAACACAATTAATAGCATCACACAGGTAGGTGTTAATGGGCTAGTAGTTGGTGAGGCCATCAGGGTTTCTTCAAGAGTGGCATAATCTGACCTACGTTGAAGGCTTCTTGGAAAATGCCTTAAGTGAAGGGGGCATTTACAGTGAGAGAGCTTCTAATCTCAAAAGAAGGTTTTAATAAGGGTAAATCGTTGTTGTTATAGGTGGTGGTTTTGGGGCCCTTGAGGATATTAATAAGTTCTGCAGAGAAAAGGGTTTGAGGATGGCATTTCAGGATCACAAGTGGTGTGTGTGTGAGGAGCACAGGGCAGAGTAAACCAGAAATGTTTGTTTTTGTTTTTGAGTGACTGGCTTCAAGCAGGGATCCTCTGTCTTAGTACCCACTGAGGGTGCAAAAGTTTGTCCTAATAATGTTCATTTTTGTTTAAGTTCTGTGTGTCAAGTTAACTTATTCAATTAACAAGCCTAGTGTGTTGTGGCGCGGCTACTCACCTGAAAACCAGACTGTCTGAAGTGGCGATGACTGTTCTCCTGATGTGTTTTTCTTCAAGCCACTATGTCTCAGCAATGAGGCGATTAAAAGAGGTGATGTAAGTTGTTAGGACTCACACTCACACACTTCTTGCTGCTCCATCACAAAATAAATCAGAATGTATGAAAAAAGATGAAACATGTCATGAATATGCTTACAGCACTGCACTTCCCTGTAACTTGTGAGGAAAATGACCTTCCGTCTGAAGACCGAATATTACATTGCATGTTTGTATTGATAAAAGCAAGTGTTGTCCCATTTGTGAACTGTGTGCCAAGCGGTTTATGGAGACATCGAATTCTTTCATATGAATCATCAGAAGTGTTTGCTGACTTATCACCAGCATGTGTCTGATGACTCATCACCAGCACAGCACTCACACCCCTCATGATTGATGACTCATCACCAGCATGTGTCTGATGACTCATCACCAGCACACCAGTCTATAAATAGAACTGCCAAGGTATTTCCTGTGCTTGGCTTTGAGTCTTCCTTTGCTTGCAGGTGTTCCCAGTTCAGCTGGAGTTCTGTGAATCTTTCAGGAGTCGTCTTTTCAGTGCGAGGCTTCATCGGTGCTTCCCTCTCTGGAGCGGATTACTTTCGCAGCGGCCTGAGAATTTATGAGCAGTATTCCATCTTCCTCAAATAATCGAAACATTCCAGGAGAAGTCGGTTTGTGAGTAATTCCTCTCTCATCTCCCTGTTTTCAGCCTTCTTGAGGTTAGTGACCTTTTGGTGCATTATGAAAGGCATTCCTCAATGCTGAGAAACCCATGATTCAAGACTATTTTCCAAAAGCAGCTTCAGAAGTATTTTTAAAAGCAGCATTGAAGTTAAGTGTTGTGAACTCCTGAAAGCATCGCTCAGTATCTATGAAAACTTAAACATTTATTCTGATTGTTTTGGAGCGAGTCTATTGTGTGAAAATGAATAACAAAAGACAAATTCATAAGTCTGATTTGATAACGATTTTGTTTTGAGTTACAAAAGCGTGCTTAATAGTTGAGCAATCGAGCGCTAATAATTATTGTGACTTTTCTAAAAGACTCGATAATTGCCCAATCGAATGATAATAATTATTGTTATTTTGCTGAAAGACTCTGTAATATTTGTAGTTCTTTTGTTTTTGCTTTGTTTTTGGCCTTAGAATTCCTGCACCAAGCCCTGAGGCAACTTTCTTAGAACAACAGTGACGCTCCTTCGTGAACCAGTGTTTTGTTTCTCTTCCCTTTCCAAATCCCTGTTCCCTATCCCTTTCCCCCGAGGCTATTCGCGCGTTCCCTGTTCATTTCAGATACAAGAGAATAGTGTTTAGGGGTGAGGGTTTTATTCTCTTGGCTCCCGCGGAACCTGGAATTCAGGTGAGTGGACATGGTCTTGACATAAGTTAACATTATTTCCCTGACGTAGACTCAGCAACTCATTGTTGCTGACTTGAATAAACAAATGTTTAACAAAAAGCTTACACATGGATTCCTTAAAATGAGCAAAGTCACAGAGCAATGGGTTGTTCCGTGCCACTAGTGGAACAGACCAGGATGTGGTGTTTCCTCCTAGATAAGAGATTGTAAATGCCACCTTGGTTGCATTATTTGGGAATGCATTGGACGGCAGAGAAATTGTAAGTGACATTGGTTCATAAAGGTTTGGCATTTGGCACTGTCACCACAAAACCGCTCAAGGGGAGCAAAGGGAACTTGGGTAGGTGTGATAATGGTGACCTGCATGGGTTGTGTAGGGGAAGATAAACTTGGGTTAGTACTATGGCCAAAGGTGGTATATTGAAAACAAGATTGATGTACAATGGGGGTTCTTGGCTTGTATCTAGTGTCTTCCCATGAAAAATCCTGGGGCTTTTGTGTATGTAACTTGTACCGCTATTCAGTATTTTCAAGACAAAGGGCTGACAGCTCCTGCTGTAAGCCCTGGAGGGCCCTTGTGATATCTGCCAAAGAAAGAGAGTCCTCGTCAGGTGGCAATGCATGCTTAAAGGCTTCGGAAGACTCATCCAGGGATTCCATCGCCCAGGCAGCCCTGAATGTTGTTCTTGGCTTTTATGTTGTGGCGCGGCCACTCACCTGAAAACCAGGCTGTCTGCAGGGGCGATGACTGTTCTCCTGACCGCCTGAGGCACCTCTTGGTGCTACTGATTGCACCTGGAGTCCCTGCATGTGCCCCAAAAGGGAAGGGGATTTGAAAAAAAGAAAGACACAAACACTGCACTCCTTTTCACCAGGTCCAGCCAGGTGTGGTTTTTCGGGTTATAGAGGACTGTCAGTGGAACCACTTGAAGTTGCCTTTCTGTGATGAATTACGGTATTGGTGAAGCTATGTGCTAGCAAGAGATTGTTTCACAACATTCAAAAAAGCATGCACTGGTCTCATTAAACAGCATTCAAAAAGGCATGTACTGATCTAATTAATTTTGTCTAATTTGGTTATCACAGCACATTCATCTGGTAATATCAGCAACTTGGCCCTCTCTCTCTTCTCACGGATTAATATAAACAAAAGGTGACGAAATCTGAATGTCTCTGAACAAATTAGGAAGTTCTGCAAGTCTCTTTCATGGAACTGCACTTTCACATTTCAGGTTGTCTATGGTAAAACTACAACATAATATGAGTTGCAATACCAAAAGCAAGAAAACTCACATATAGAGTATTCCTAGCACATAATTGCATATTTACAATTAACATAAAATGAATTGCAATACCAAAATCAAGAAAACTCGCACCTAAAGTAATCCTAACACTGAATTGTGTAATTACTATTAGTAACAAAAATAAACAAGTGGAGGATAGTGAAGTTCTGTCACAGTTCTCAGTTACAAAACAAAAGTTGTCAAGGTCCCTGTGCTAAACCTGTTATTCAACCCTCATCAAGGACCCCACTCATAAATCATATCTGTGTTGTTAGAAGAGTCCTCTCAAAGTCCCAAGAAGGCTAGAGTGCAATCAGTCTCAGTTTTCAGCTTTCACCAAAAACAAAGCAACCATAATACAATTCTACACAAACAGATTCCAGACAGCATGTTCCACTTAACTGGCAGAAGTGTGTTCTTTCCAGAAGATCTCTGCTGAGGGTCTTTGCTGACAGCTAAGTCAAGAGGGCGGGGGTAGGGCATGGAGGAAAGTCCAGAATGCAGAGGGCTTTCCTTGCCAGACAGGAAGAAAGCCAAGCAGAGCCATGTGTACAGCAAGAGTATTTATAGCCAGCATGACTCATGCTTTCGAAAACACAAGGCAGCTGCTCCCTGGAGACCTTGGGGGCGTGGGGGTTGCTTGGCAACCAATAAACAAGTGAACCTGACACATTTAGAAGCAGGAGGACTTGACACAGTCACATGTGTTCAACAAGCATTGGTGAAAACATCTATATAGTGCAACAAGCATTGGTAACATCAAGTACATATCAAACACTGGCAATATCTATCCTGAAATGGAAACAGTACAATGACGTTACAAGCAACCCAGTGGTGCTACATGCACATGATTATAACAACGTCCCTGAGGATGTTGATAAATTAGGTAGTGTTGTTGGGTCCTGACATAGTAGAAGCAAAAAAGAGTAAGCATTGGCAATCCCAATAGGTCAGGTGTTGGCTGCAGACCTTTTGGCTTTAAAAATGCCTTTTTCCTTTGCAGATGCTTTTGTAAAAGTGTATTACAAAAACATTTAAAGATGGTCGCCTCTGTGAGTATATACATGGACCCACACACTTCCACCTTGGACTGGTTTACAAAAGAAATGTCCAAGATGGCGAATGCCAGCAGTGCACACACTGGATATTGGGCACTTTAGGCTGCAGTACATTCTCAGTAGCAGTGTCTGGGAATCAGCAGGCCCTTGAACAAAGAAACAAAAAAGTTAGAAAAGTGAACAAATATTGTTAACACACATAGGACCAGCAATATCTGGCACTGAAGCAGACAATCTTTCAGTGTGGGTAATGGAGGTGACCTGGAGTAGAATGCCATCACTCACACAGAACCAATGGCTGAAGTGGGCTGACTCATTATCCCATACTATATGCTGTGGTGCACTAAATGTGAATGACACTGCACTAGACCAATGGATAAAGAGGGGTGAATTAAAGAGCCAAAGGTCTATTTTCATTTTTTGTGAATTCAAGAGTGCGACTGAGCCTGTGGTTGCCTCTGGGCCCCATGTAGTTTGAGAGTGCCCTAAGATCTTGACCTTCATTTATATAAACTCAGGACCTTTCATTGAATGCTGTTTTTAGGTCTTGCCTACAGACAACATACAGGTTTAGAGTCCACCCATTGCTTACCACTGGTTGCTTTTCTTCTTCCTCTCATTTGCCTACTTCTTATTCAATTCCTCTTCTTGTGTTTGTCCCTCCCTTGAAAGTTGCACTTTAGATTGGATGACTTGTATCCTTCCACTGCTCACATTCAAGATATGATTCTATCTCATCCAGCACGCCTGAGGGTGCATGTGTTTTCTGTCTCTTTCTCTCTCATTTACTGATCCCCTCCCTCAAATATTTCCTGTGCTCTCAGTGTTGCTCTTTACACCTTCCACCTTAACTGATTACCAAATCAGCATGAACCTTGACATTTATACACTGGACTACAGAGTTTCATGCACATTTATTAAACAGAAGCATGAAAATGTTTTTGTTCTAACTTTTGTTGTGTAGCCATTTTTCAGTATAGCTCCATGCACGATTAGTTTAACATACTAGGCCACTGTGCACTTTGCCCTAGATACATTTTATTCAGCTTTGCACTGTTATTTTACAATAATCAGTTGTTACAGTCTTGTTTTAATTTCTTCTATCAAACTGTTTAGCTTCGTTCAGCACTATGTTCTCAAACAATGCATTCTTGATCACCCTGTGCTTCAGTCAAGGCTACAGTCTGGTACATTGCCGGTAAACGTGGTAGAAGTTTAGTCTCCAACATTCATAGAAAGTACACATCCTTACGTAGGGACATTTTCTTAGAACATCTGTGTGTTAGGTATAAAACACTTTCTAGTCTTAGTACACGTCAAGAGGGAGATTCCAGCCAGGGAACCACAACTGTATGCTGAATGCCCCGTTGCAGATGCTGATGCAGAATACAGGCCTTTGCTCAGGTATGAGGGTCGCTGCCCTCCCGGGGAACCTGAAATTCAGGCTTAGAGCTTAACATGCTGTGCTCAAAATATAACTTAGAGAGAGAATAATCTAGCGGCACTATGATAGCCTTATTCTTGTGCTTCACTCTCATCGTCACTATTTTAATATTACTGTGTTGTGTAGTTCTGGTTATTGCAGCTCACGCTTTGCTATCTAAAATGCAGTTGTTTTGTTAAACCAATCTTTAAAACTTATACTGCTTTTATTGTCATTTATATATGAGACTGTATTGTGAATGAGAGAACCAGTTGTGACCTGAGTGACCACGACTTCCCTGAGAAGTACTAATATGTCATGCGCTCAGCTGCCCAATCATCTCTGCCTTTTGGGAGAGATGAGGCACTGCTAGTTAGACAGAGCAAAACCCAGATTTGGAGCGACAGGTGTCACCCACCGTGGGTTAGACTCAGTCTCCCACATCGTGGACAATCTTGCTGCTCAAAGTCCAGTAGTCTCATTAAGATAATGAGAGTCTACGCGACATGGCGCCGCCATCTCCACCACAGCCGTATAGGTAATCCTATTTTCAGCTGGCGGTTGTTCAAGCTTGAACTTTAAAAGGAAAAACCGCATCTTGGTGTGGCTCCTCTGAACTCTTAGTGCTTTTATGATGGCGAATCCCAGGTTGTACAAATAGCTGTTAACATGAGACAACCTCTCACAGCACATTTATTAGCAAATGGTCTCGCGGCCCAGGGAGGTCCAGTTACGTTTGTGGTGGACGCCCACGCAGCTTACAGAACAGAGCTCTTTTACTCTTGGGTCACATTTCCAGCAGTTGAAGGAAACTCAAATACATTTCATACATATACAATTGCGAACGCCCCTGGACAATACAAGGCGTGTGCATATTTAGAGATACCTCTATCTTATCAAGAACATAATAATTGGTTTAATGGCACCCTACCCCATACAATATTACCAGTTAGGTTAGGTCCACTAAGTAATGATGGTCCTACCTGGCCTTTATTGGCCACCTATACACCACATCCTGCGGTTGCGAATTTAGCAGTAGCTGAGGTTCGACGCTTATATATTGAATTAATAGCAATATACAGACGATTAGTGCAATTTGTGATGCAAACTTTAAATACCAACCCAGCGCGTGATGCTCCAGCACAACCACATGCAGTAACACCAGGTATAAATCCGGTGACTGTACATTCAATTATGGGTAAGGTCCCGGCCAAACGAGAGGAGACTCCGTTTTGGCTAGCACAAAAAATTAATACGCTGGAAGCAGTATTTCCCCATATGGGACCTCAGGATAAACATAGAATATTGACTATGTGCTTGCCCTTTGGCATGGTCCCTACAGTGGACCACTGTAATACATGGAGCACGGTATTTGCTGCGCTCTATACAACTGCACACAGTACACTGACACTATCAAATTTACCGGAAGTGCTTAAACAAATTCAAGATGAATACGGGGCTGCCCCAGCCCTAGATTTGGGAATGCAACTGATGGGTAATTTTGCCACAGTTTCTTCAATCATCCAAAGTAAACTTAAAGGGGAAGCAGTTGCACTTGCAATAGCGGAAACATATTCAAGTATCGGTCGAGATAGCCTTGGGGCTAGACCACAAAAACCTCAATTTCAGGGTAAAATTAATAAAGACAGTACTAAACAACAACCTGGGGGTAATAAGAAACGCTGGGATAAAAAGCAACAAACGCCTAAAAAAGAAAGGGGAGAATTTCCACAGACGGAGACCCCACAGAATAGATGTAATCTCAGGAATAGAGAAAATATAAAAACGCCTGATAGATATCAATATACTGATACACGCCAATCTCGTTCCTTTCAGGACTCATCGAAAAAAGAAATGAGAGAGGTGGGCGATCAGAGCAAAGAACAGAGTACGTGAAACAGAGACAGGAATCACAACGCTCTTCGGAGGTTTCTGTTAAAAAGGAAGAGAAATCAGTACAGCAAAAACAACTATTTAAAAAGAAAATAGTGGAAGCAGTCTCAGTTAGACATGCCACTCAGGAAGAGGGTTCTCTTGAAGAACAAGTGCTGGGCTCTAGCACTGCTAGACAGCGCGTCGCCAGAATCTTCTAGAGCATCTGGAGGTGAAAGCAACTGATGACTTTATACAAGTAGAAACAGCAGACATGCGTGTCTCCGAGCCTGATAGGGTGTACAAAATAACACTGCAATTAGAAGGAGACATTGAATGCACGATACACGCAATATTTTGGGACCGTGTAGTTAAAGTATATGATATCTTGTTGGCTGAACAAGATTGGCTGCCTGATTTCGGCTGCACCTGCCCATATGGCAAAGAGGTCATTAAACCTTCTTTTTCACCACTTGTTCCAGAGGAAATCGCTGAGTCCTATTCTACAGAATGTGCTCTAGCACAGGCACCCACGTCATATAGAAATCACGTGGGGTGGGATAAGGACTCTCCATACCATGTCATTCCTATTAAAAATGAACCTCAGCCACACCCGCAGTATCCCATAAAGCATGAAGCAAGGGCACTGGTGAGAAAAATACTTACACAATTAGAATACCAGGGTGTGATTGAATGTTGTGTCTCACCGATGAACAACCCTTTATTCCCTGTAGCTAAGCCGGACCATTCATACAGAATAGTCTTAGACTACAGACATTTAAATTGACATACAGGTACATATGCTGTACAAAATTCACATAGCACTGCACTAATGAGCAACATAGTGCGGAAAAAATACAAAACAACTTTAGACATCTCGAATGGGTTCTTCTGCCAGAATATAGCACCTGAAAGCAGGGACTTAACAAACTTTAGCACATTAGACTCCCAGAAAAAATTCTGTTGTTTGCCCCTGGGGTATAAGAACAGCCCAGGACTGTTTGCGGCTCGTGTGACTGCGATTTTACACGAGATAGACCCTGAAGCATTGTCATATGTGGATGACATATATCTCACGGATGACGAGTTACGACAACATTTAAGACGGGTAGCCCGCATTGTTGTAGGGTTTGCCGAACTTGGCTACAAATTTAACTTTAAAAAATCAAAAATTGCCTTCCTCAACGTCCTGTTCCTGGGATGTGAGCTGTCGAGTGAAGGGAAGAGCCTAGCGCCACAATTTTTTGAAATTACAACCACCAAATACGATTAAAAAACTTCAATCGTTGTTGGGTTTTTTAAATTTTGGCAGAACATACATTCCTGATTATGCAACACGCATAAAACCTTTATATGAATTAATACGTCCCGATTTTTCAAGTAAATTCTGGAGAATTGAACACACACGCACTCTACGAGAATTGCAGACAGACATGCTAGCAGCAAAACACTTACACACGAGGGACAATAAAACACATTTGGTCATCAGGGTAATAGCTGGGGCCATCAGTTTCACCTATGTGACATTCAATGAAGGTGAGACAGTCCCGATTGCATACAAATCACATTTGTACTCAGCAGCTGAACAACGCTTTGCACCCACAGAAAAAATTCTCACTGCTGTACAGATGGCTGTTATTAAAGAAAGACCTCTTGCCCAAGGGAAACGCATTATTGTAGTTTCTCTGATTCCAGTCCTAGAGGCTGTTACAAAAGCTAGCGTCCCGAACGCGAAAGCACTACAACCGCGTTGGATACAATGGGCTACTTCTTTAACAGCCACTGATGTAGACTACATTTTTGATCCAAAATTACAAACCCAAAAATGTCTACAATATGAAGTCGAATATCCAGTTCCGGCGACCTATAGATCAATATCATAGAGTCATGTACACCGATGGCTCTGCGCAACCAGCGATTGGAACTAAACATCAATACTCTGCTGCTTGCGCAGTCGTCCGCGGCTATATGTCCCCTACATAGCTATACACAGACCTTAGAGGATTGTACAGCACAATTGGCTGAGCTAAAAGCTCTGCTGATGGCACTAGAACATACGGATCCAGCGAAGTCTACACTGATTGTTTGTGATTCATATTACTGCGTCCAGTCTTTTAATGAATATCTACATTACTGGCGCCAGAATGGGTTCAGAGATTACAAAGGCAACACCATAAAACACAGGCTTCTGTGGGGGAAGGTAGCAGACCTGAAAGAGACGCTACCGAAGGTCCATGTTGTGCATACACTTGGACGCCAGAGTGTTGGAATACACGTTGATGGAAATACTTTGGCTGATGAAGCCGCAAAGTCAGCAGTGGCAGTTGCCACTGTAGCTGCAGTAACTCGTTCGAGTTCCAAACCAGACACATACATTATGGCTGCCATAAAAGCTACGGTTGATGGCACGCCCTATCCTAAAGTATTTTCTAGTAAATATCAATACTTGATGGGAGCTATGCTGAACGCTGAAGTTAAAATTCCAGGCGTACGCGACATTCCCAATAAAGATGTAAGACCTCAGTTGATTAAAGCAGCGCATGAGGGGGTGGCATCTGCACATGCTGGTGTGGCGGCTACAATTTCGCTCTTGCAGGCCCGTTATTGGTGGCCCGTTCTCCACAAAGAGACCAAGCAGTATGTCCTTTGTTGTGACATCTGTCAACAAATTAAAGTTTCCCCGGCCAGGCGCCCGCCGCAGACACCCCTCTTAATTTCTAACAGACCATTACAGTGTGTGTGTACCTGGACCATTGCGGTCCACTAACACCTGATAGTGCATACAAATACATATTAGTCGCTGTTGATTCATGCTCCATATTTGTGTGGGTGTGGCCACAACGCTCGTCAGACGCTCGGACTGTTATTAAAGATTTGCGAGTCTTTATCGGTACATATGCAGTTGCGGCGTTCCATTCGGACCAGGGCCCTGCTTTTGCCTCAAGGGCATTCAGGGACACCATGGCTTCATTGGGGGTCCAGCTGCAGTACTCATCTCCATTTCATCCCGAGGGAAATAGTGTCGAGGAGCGATTGAACCGTGATTTAATGCAATCCTTAACAGCCAGAGTCTTAGGTACGAGTCGTAGGTGGCTAACCCACCTGTATGGAGTTCAGAGAGCACTAAATAACCTGCCTAGAAGGTCTCTGGGGGGGTCGTACTTCATATGCATGCATGTTCAGAACACAAATGTTTGTTCTGGATCTTGATGGTCCTGTCGTGGTGGCAGCAGAGACACCTTTTGACATAAATGATCGTGTCACTGTTTTACAGGAATTACAAAAGTTCCATGAAGATAACTCTTCTAAAAATGCTGCCTCCACAGTAATTAAGGATGTGCCTGTAACATCTACCGGCTGGATTCCCAGGATTGGGGATCTTGTACGTGAAGAGGTCGCAGTGAAAAAAGAATTTGGCCCCTCTTATCGGGCACCAGTCCCTGTACTGGGGATACACGGTACCAGAACTGTTATATTACCACCGTTGCCAGGTGCCAAAAAGAATCGTTTTGTTTCTATTGACAATGTCAAACTACAGCATGTGGCCGATTCTGCACAGCCGACCAAGAGGAACGTCCAGTAGTTCCCGAATCCCTCTCACTACTGGAGAAGAAGCTCCGCTTCAAGTTGTTTATACCAACACCGACACCTCTCCGAGCTTGGGGAGGGTGGATGATGATCTTGCATTAGTTCCTCTAACAACAAGCAATTTAGAAACGTTTGATCAAGTCACCACGACTACTAGCCAGATGGATGGTGCTGTCTACAGTGTACCACCTCAGGAAACACCAACTACACCATTGACCACGGCTATGCCATTTGCACGAACTGCCTCTGGTTACTTTGCCGACTTCAACGACGGTCTATCGGATTCGTTTGCATCTTCGACTGCTGACCTGTTAGGTGCACGTAAGCTAATACATTGGATTAAAGACACATATCTCATTTCTCCATGGAACTATGTATGGCTTTTGTTGACTATCCCAGCCTTTCTGCTTTGGATTGGTTTTGTTATTACTTTTTTCTTGTTGATAAATGGTCATTTTCTTCCTGAGAGATCAGCGGTTGAACAGGTGGAGGAGGTTTTGAAACCACATTTTTTCATCACATAAGGTCCGAAGAGACTTATCGTTGGTGAACATTTCTGCAGTGCCAATTCCTGATGGGATTTTTTGGGACAAAGTGATGTTTGATATATATGGTCCCACGGAAATCATTTAAATACTGTATGTGTTAAAATTATCTATGAATGATGTAGTGATACCAGGCATTGTATCTGATGATTGGGACATGAAAACAGTTGATTCTATGATGACAGAATTGCAATATTATACTGTCTATGAAAACGAAGATGTTTACCAGTATAAAGAAAATGATGGTGATATGTTTTGCTATAAATATTATGGGCACCACTTCATACATAGAGCGAGTAGTCCTAAAACGATATTTAATTACCCGCAATGGGAACATTGTCCAACTCCACCACAAGGGAGTTCAAAAACTTATACTGAAAAGTTTGCGTATTTTTCTGGGCATCGTCAAAAAAATGCTGAGTCATATTATTTTAAAGTAACTCCAACTCACGACATACATATGTTATTGACCAACACGAAACTCATATATTCGGAATCCTTTGTTTCCCGGTTATCAATTGAAGGTTATGAATACTGGTCCAAATATGTTGATTTGAAAAGTATTTGGGGAACAAAAAATTGGCAGACCAAGGGTACAGAAACATTGTTTAGAGCATGTCTCATCTGTGTTCAAATGATTTTTTTAAATGAAATGGTGCAACAAACCAGTTGTTTGGGCTTAGCAACAATTAGAGAATTAAACATGCCCGGTATACCTGCCCCTGCAAAATTTAGCAATTGGCAAAAATATACAAATGCAACAATATACGAGCCTAATGAGTGGGTCCAGAATGGTACGTTTAATGCTTCACTGACATGGCCAGGCGGGTGGTTATTGTGGCCTATAGATACCAATGGGTGTTATTAACGTTTTGCCACCTCCTCTGGGGGTTTTCAAACTAGTAGACCAGACCCTTGCTATATATCATCAGAACATGCTGACATAATTACAACATATAGTGTAGGAAAATTGTGCCAATAATGGCTCAAATCATCCTCACTAGACGCGGTTAAGGTACACCTCAATCTCCTGTCTAACAACACTGACTTACACGATTTCTTGTCAGGCCCCAAGATACCACTAAAGAAGCGTTTCTTGTATGAAGTATACAATGAAATATGGAAACTTTCCCAACAAGAGGCCGCAGCCCGGTAAAGGCAAATAGACCAGGAAAATATGAAAAAGGCATTAGCTGTTGTGGATAATGGGATTCACACCTTGTCCGACCGGATATATTCAATTAACAAAATTGTTTCTTCTGCTATAGACATTATACCATCTGATATGTCTTCTTTATATCATGGACAGAGTCAGACCAGGTCCATTATGCAGTTGGGTTGGACACTTCAGACATTGAATGCGGTCGTGTTCCGTGGCAGCACATCAGTGCCAGGGAAATATTTGTTTCCTTTAATTTGACGCGGCAACAACAACTAATGGCTAAGAAAGAAGCAACTTATGTCATGCTTAACATTGAAAAGATAGAAAAACTGCCTTTTACTGTGGCCGAGATTCCTTCGGCAGAATGGTTAATACATGGGGTTATTAAACTGCCCATTTCAACATTACAATTCACTTCTTGTTTGAAGCACGTTCCGGTAGGCAGATATGAAAAGTTGGGAGATAGTTACATCCATGAGGTGTGGGAGCTTCCCTTCTCGTACAAATGCCTCAATGGAATGAAAGAGGTCTTTCTTAGCGGTAGTGAATGGCAGACTTCAGTCAGCCATTCGATGATTTGTAAGAGGCTGTCCTTGCATGGGGCGTGTAATGCCTCGGTTGCAAACTTGGCTTGCTATCTGAAGGGAGTTCCAGTCCCCTTGATTAAACGCATGTTCCAGGTGCTTTCAAACGGCAGCTACGTCCTTCTGAATAGTGAAGCCTGTTGTGCCATGCGGGCCAGAATAGTTTACGTTGTTTCGGTCTCTAAAGTCGTTACATGCTGTGGGAACGTGTTGTTTCCCCCCACTAAATTTAGGGAGGTAGCTGACATCTGGCCTCATATTGCTACTTCCAAGGTTAATTTTGACAAATTGAGCAGACTCAAGGCTTTTTTGTTTCAGAAGCATGTGGCTCTTACATCTGCACGCGAGACCTACGCACTTCAGGTGGCAAGGTCATCGGCGGAAATACAGTCCCTGTTAAATACAAACTTTCTGAAACACTTTGGTGAACTCATGGGACGTATATTTAATGCGTCCAGCACGGCTGGATTAGCACATTTTTTCAAAGCTGTTGGTATTGGTTTTGTTGACACCTTCTCCTCAATATTCGGTTTGATACCTTCAGCTATTCACTAAATTTTTGGAAGTACTTTTTGGGGGATTTCCAATAACTTTGGCTTTATTAGCCGGCATTTTGCTGTTGCTGTTGTTTTTCCGCAATGGCTGTCCGGCCGCAACAAGGACAAATGAAGGCGCTCCCATCAGCGCAGCTGTGTCGTGAACGCATGATGCAGCAGTTTGGAGCCACACTCCTGGAACATTTGGGGTGTGACTGGTCTTTGTCATTCAGACTGGTTTTGGATTGTGTGCAGCCGGTGTTTCGGTGCCTTTGGTGCTCTTTTGAACATGCACTAGAAGTTTGTCTTTCACGGCAACTCCCCACAGTGATTGATTCTGATCTGTTGATGTTCTCGTTGAGGGTTCATTGCCAGACATGCGCACTGCGGCTGCGTTTGCTAAGAAGAGCTGATTACGAGCTACCCTTCCGGGAGGAAGTTACCATCAACTCGTTAATGGGCACTGCACAAGATGCCGCCTTGGTTGATACTGATGCTATGGAACACACCTGCTCCTTAGTCATTTTTGGCACAGATTTACTGGTTTTGTCATCTGCCGAAGTGGAGGATATCTTGCTTTCCATGACGTATGATTGATTCAGAACTGTTCTAAATTGACATTTTCCTTTGAATTTGGCTTTAAGCCGCATGCTCATTTCTAAATTGTCAAGTAATATGCTTGTGTGGACTCTTAACTTGTCAAGATTAAGTAGGGTTTTAATAATATTTTTAGGTTAGGGTATTTTAGCTTTGGTTTGAACAACTTTCTACCGACAAGGGGAGGGTGTTGTGTAGCCATTTTTAAGTATAGCTCCATGCACGATTAATTTAACATACTGTGCACTTTGCCCTAGATACATTTTATTCAACTTCGCACTGTTATTTTACAATAACCAATTTTTACGGTCTTGTTTTAATTTCTTCTATCAAACTGTTTAGCTTCGTTCAGCACTATGTTCTCAAACAATGCATTCTTGATCGCCCTGTGCTTCAGTCAAGGCTATAGTCTGGTACATTGCCGGTAAACGTGGTAGAAGTTTAGTCTCCAACATTCGTACAAAGTACACATCCTTAAGTAGGGACATTTTCTTAGAACATCTGCGTGTTAGGTATAAAACCCTTTCTAGTCTTAGTACACGTCAAGAGGGAGATTCCAGCCGGGGAACCACAACTGTATGCTGAATGCCCCGTTGCAGATGCTGACGCCGAATACAGGCCTTTGCTCAGTTATGAGGGTCGATGTCCTCCCGGGGAACCTGAAAGGCAGGCTTAGACCTTAACATGCTGTGCTCAAAATATAACTTAGAGAGAGAATAATCTAGCGGCACTATGATAGCCTTATTCTTGTGCTTCACTCTCATCGTCACTATTTTAATATTACTGTGTTGTGTAGTTCTGGTAATTGCAGCTCACGCTTTGCTATCTAAAATGCAGTTGTTTTATTAAACCAATCTTTAAAACTTATACTGCTTTTATTGTCATTTATATATGAGACTGTATTGTGAATGAGAGAACCAGTTGTGACCTGAGTGACTACGACTTCCCTGAGAAGTACTAATATGTCATGCGCTCGGCTGCCCAATCATCTCTACCTTTCGGGAGAGATGAGGCACTACTAGTTAGCCGGAGCAAAACCCGGATTTGGAGCGACAGGTGTCACCCACCGTGGGTTAGACTCAGTCTCCCACATCATGGACGATCTTGCTGCTCAAAATACAGTAGTCTCATTAAGATAATGAGAGCCTACGCAACACTTTAACTTGGTTTCCTTTCTGCTGAAGCTGCACACGGCCCATCATACCTTTAGAAGATTAAACATGCTAAAAGTCTGAAACATTTAATGTGGATTCCTCAAATAATTACACAGTAATGATCAGATGAATACTTTTTTGACCCCACCTTTTAACTGTGCCCCCTTTGACAGATTTACACCAAAAACCAAGAGTAGGCTAACCAATGTAAAATATCTGCTAAATTGTATGTAAATTAATCTAACAGTGCAAGGTTATAATTATACAACTTTTCGACTGTCAAAATATCGCCAGCTTTTAATACTTTAAATTCCACCTAACACATTTTTTGTAGCACCAATTTCTCAAATCAATTGACTAGATTAACACCAAACTAAGGAAACATGCTCTTCAGAGTAGAGTTCTGGAGTCATGCCAAGTTTGGGGTAATTGTGTTAAGCATTCTTTCTGTGGCAGAGGGCAAACATTCCTATTGATGTTAAAGATGAAAATACTGCTTTTTTTTATCTCTTTTTTACCTCATATAGACATATCTGCATGAAACTTGCCATGCCGCACCTTAATTAGATGATATTTTAAAAATGTTTGTGCTGTTTCCTTAAATGAGGTTAAAGTGATTAGCACAATATAAAAATAAAAAAATGTTAAAGGAAGCTCTGATGTAACCATAACTACAGACTTGCTGTTTTTATTTTTACTGTTGTTTTGCTCTTTGTAGACAACTTTTTTATATCCCATCAGCTAAGAGGTGTATTGCGCATGGGGAGCATGGGATACGAGTCTAGGTGTGCACTGTGTGTTGCACAGCATAACTTGTTATCACACTTGCTTCTGATGAGAAATTCCAACCACCTGTAGTCTTTTGTCTCTGCCCAGCCAGTTCAGTGTTGTTGAGTGAGCTCCACTCCAGTATTTCTGTCTTGCTCTTACTCTTGTTCTATGTTCTATCGCAGGTAGCGAGTTCAGCATTTCAAGGACATCTAGAACTTTCTGCAGTTCTACAACCTCAGAACCTGACAGTTCGTTGAATGATAACATCTTTAAATTAGTTATTTTCTGTGCATTTAATGTTATTTTATGTACCGCATTCACCTGCAGTGCACTCATTTTTGTGCTGTACATAGCTGTACACAGCCTTTGTGTGCAGCAGACGTCGGCTGTAGGGCCTGCCTGGCCTCAAACTGGATTTAGGCCCTCATTAAGACATAGGCGGTAAATGCCACCTACCGCCACGGCGACGGCCACCAAAAGACCGTCGCCGTGGCTACCAGCCAGCTGCCATATTATGACTGTAGCCGCCTTTCCGCCAGAAGGCTGGCGGAATTCCGGCTACGGTCATGACGGTGGACGGCGGTAAGGTGCCGCTGCTGCCAGCAGCAGCGCTACGCCAGTAGACCGCCGCAGTCCGTATCATGATCCATCATACGGCCTGGTGGTGTTCTGCTGGCGGACGCTGCTGCTGGCAGCAGCGCCCCGTCCCATCTCCTCCTGGAGGACCCCCTGCAAGCAGGTAAGTCGGGTGCTCCGACAGGGGAGGGGGGTATTGTGTGTGTGTATGTTTCTGAGTGCGTGCATGCGGGTGTGGTGCGTGTGTAATGCATGTGTGCATGAATGGATGTCAGTGTGCGTGCATGTTGTGTTGTGTGAATGCGTGTGTGCTTGTATGTATGTCTGTGTGTGTAGGTGTGTGTATGTCAGGGGTGTCGGAATGGGGAGGGGGATGGTGGGGGATGACTCTGGGGAGGGGGTGGGGGAGACCCCTCTCGGTGCCAGGGAAGGAATTCCCTGGCACTGATAGTGCCTACCGCCACGGTTTTCGTGGCGGTAAGAAAGCCACATAAACCATGGCGGTGGACGGGGTCATATGGGCGGCCTTTAAAAGCAATCAAAGTCTCTTTCAAGCACAAAGTACCTGGTTTGCGTGAAAAAGCTCTGCAAAGAGGAGGAGATGCGTGGAAACAAAGGTGTGTGCGTTGATTTCACGGGCCGCACACGGCGATGTGTCGTTTAGTTTTCACGCAGGGATGGCTGTGCATCTATTTCCTGGTGCTCGGTCGTGGATCCTCTTCGGGTTGTGGGGTTTTCAGACGCCCCGGGGACCATGCATGGATTTCCTGCGCTGGCAGGACGAAGTCACAGGAGCTGCGTCGATTCGGTGGGTATTGCGTCAAATTTTCTACCGCACAGCAGGTGCTGCGTCAATTTCTGTCTGGAAGTCAGGCTGCGTCATTCTGGTTTGGCGTGCGGTGACATTTTCACAGCGGTGCAGGCTGTGCATCGTTTCTGGCAGGCTGTGTGGCAAACTTCACCGCACAAGGAGTTCTTCTTGTAGAGATGAAGTCTTTTTGGTCCTGAGACTTCAGGGAAGAGGAGCCAAGCTCTATCCAAGCCCTTGGAGAGCACTTCTCAGCACAGCCAGAGAGCAGCAAGGCAGCAGGGCAACAGCAGGGCAGCAGCCCTCCACAGAAAGCAGTCAGGTGAGTCCTTTGGGCAGCCAGGCAGTTCTTCTTGGCAGGATGCAGGTTCTGGTTCACGTTTCTTCTCCAGGAGGTGTCTGAGTTGGTAGGGGCAGAAGCCCTGTTTAAATACCCAAATGTGCCTTTGAAGTGGGGGAGACTTCAGAGAGTGGCTTAGAAGTACACAAGGTCCCCTTTCAGTTCAATCCTGTCTGCCAGGGTCCCAGTAGGGGGTGTGGCAGTCCTTTGTGTGAGGGCAGGCTCCTTCCTCCACCCTCCCAGCCCAGGAAGACCCATTCAAAATACAGATGTATGCAAGTGAGGCTGAGTATCCTGTGTTTGGGGTGTGTCTGAGTGAATGCACAAGAGAGCTGTCAACAAAACCCAGCCAGACGTGGATTGTAAGGCACAGAAAGATTTAAGTGCAGAGAAATGCTTACTCTCTAAAAGTGGCATTTTTAAAATAGTAATATTAAATCCAACTTCACCAGTCAGCAGGATTTTGTATCACCATTCTGGCAATACTAAATATGACCTTCCTACTCCTCTCAGATAAGCAGCTACCTTTCAAACAATGTATGAGGGCAGCCCCAATGTTAGCCTAGGAAGGGAGCAGGCTTCACAGCAGTCCAAAACGAACTTAGGTGTTTTACACTACCAGGACATGTAATCTACACAGGTACATGTCCTGCCTTTTGCCTACACAGCACCCTGCCCTCTGGGTTACATAGGGCATACCTTAGGGGTGTCTTATATGTAGAAAAAGGGGAGTTTTAGGCTTGGCAAGTACTTTTAAATGCCAAGTCGAATTGGCAGTGACACTGCATACACAGGCCTTGCCATGGCAGGCCTG
Source organism: Pleurodeles waltl (assembly GCF_031143425.1). NCBI lineage: Eukaryota > Metazoa > Chordata > Amphibia > Caudata > Salamandridae > Pleurodeles > Pleurodeles waltl. The sequence goes on along the minus strand of NC_090446.1, from coordinate 1,296,268,174 downwards.
AGACAAGGTTAAGGGGCTACGTAAGTGGGTGGCACAATCAGTGCTGCAGGCCCAATAGTAGCATTTAATCTACAGGCCCTGGGCACATATAGTGCACTCTACTAGGGACTTATAAGTAAATTAAATAGTCCAATTGGGTATGATCCAATGTTACCATGTTTAAAGGGAGAGAGCATATGCACTTTAGCACTGGTTAGCAGTGGTAAAGTGCGCAGAGTCTTAAAACCAGCTAAAAACAGTATCTAAAAAGTGGACAGAGGCAGGCAAAAAGTTAGGGGTGACCACTCTAAGGCTGTCAGGTCTAACAGGCGGTATGTACCACCAGCCTGTTGTCGGTACTACCAGCACTATTACACCGACCACCAGGGTCATTATGACCACTTTAAATTGCTAGCTGCCAAATTTCATGCAGATTCTTCAAACCAAGCTATGCAATTGAGAAAATCAAGAAAAGGCTAAGGCCCATATGTACGAAACTTCAATTTTTCATTTCCTTATTAGCGAATCCTAAGAAATCACTATTTCGGAAATGCAAATTGGAATTTAAGAAAATTTCGATTTCCTAATAGCGTTTCCTATGGAGTCGCAATTACTATTAGGAAATCGCAAATTTGGAAATGCAAAACCATTTGTACCTATGTGCCTAAGGCCTCCATTAAATCTAATTAAAAAGAAAGTGGTACTCATGTAAAGCCCTCCAGGGCCCTCGGGGCAAGTGCAAGTGGGTCTGCAAACACTGCATTTTGGGTGCCTTTTTAAAAATTTGCCCCTGGTTACCATTGGTTTGGATTTGATGGTAATAACATTTCCTAAATGCCCATTTCGCATTTCTGAAATGCTATGTACATGCGGTTTGGAAATCGCAAATAGGAAATTCCTATTTGATATTTCCTATTTTGGTAATCGCAAAATGCAATTTTTATGGGGTAGAAATCACAAATTGCAACTGCATTTTTACCTTTTTGTACATTAGGAAAGACTAGTTAGCATTTCTTAACAGCTGGCAATAGCGATTCGGTCCATTAAGAAATGCTAAATTGCTTTGTGCATATGGGCTTAAGTCTCTGCTAAATTTCGTGCAGATCCATGGAATGATGCCCAAGTTATTAATACATCAAAATGTTTTGAATTCATCTTTTACACCTCTGCCTACCCTCCTTCCTCCTCCTCCCAGTTGGATCTGCACAAAACCTCATTTACCTAACTGGGTATAACTTGGTATTTGCCTGCCACATTTGATGTAGATTCAACAAATAATCCCAAATTTACCAAGAAAATAAAATATTATATTGAATCCCCCCTTAACTTTGCCCCTTCTGAATTGGCACAAAACTTAACAAACCAACAGAAAATAAATCCTTTCACACGTCTGCCAATTTGTTTTATTTCAGAAAGCATTTAATTGAGTTTGGCTCGCTACAAAACGGATCAGCAGTCAGGAAATGCCATGCAGTAGTTAAGTCATTATAATGTCAGGTTTTAGAAATGGGGTCTTTGGTTGGCCGTCCAAGGAAGGAACCTCACTTCCGAACGGGGAACCTCGGATCCGCGCAGAGTCGGGATGACTTTGACGTGCAGGGACACTGCATGGAAAATCCGGTTGCACGGTGTTAGAAAACTGAGCTGCGTGGGGTTTGCTTCGTTATCAGCAGCCGCAAGCGGGTGTTGCGCGTCGTTTCTCCAGCCATGATGCATCGATCTCCCAGCTAAGATGCAGGTGCAGCGTCGATTTCAGCTGCAAAGCCAGCGGCAAGTCATTTACCAGCCCCGTTGTAGATGGTGCATCAAAAATTTCCCCGCACGGCGTTCTGTGCGCAGATTTACAGATCTTGTTCTGCCAACTTCACCTTTCAAGGGCGCAGAGACTGGATAGGGTACCATTTGACAGGGCAGGAGTCTCAGCAGAGAGTCCAGGTGCTGGCAGAGGAAGTTTGTGATGGCCCTGAGACTTCAAAACAGGAGGCAAACTCAGTTCAAGCCCTTGGAGATTCTTCTCAAGCAGGAATGCACAACAAAGTCCAATCTTTGTCCATTTGACAGGCATAAGCAGCAACTGCAGTACAGCCCAATAAAGCACAGTCACAGGCAAGGGCAGCACTTCTCCTTGGCTCTTCAGCTCTTCTCCTTGGCAGAGGTTCCTCTTGAATCCAGAAGTGATCTTGAAGATATCTAAAGTAACAGGTTTTGGGTCCACTATTTACACCCCTTTCTGCCTTTGAAATAGGCATACTTCAAAGGAAAGTCTCTGTTGCTCACAGGATCCTGCCTTGCCCAGACCAGGCCACAAACACACACCAGGGGGTTGGAGACTGTATTGTGAGAGGGCAGACACAGCCCATTCAGGTGTAAATGACCACTCCTCCCTCCACTCTAGCACAGATGGCCCATCAGGATATGTAGGCTATACCCCAGCAGCCTTTGTCTCTTTGTCTAGAGGGGATTCACAAACAGCCAGACTGTCAAACTGACCCAGACAGGGAATCAACAAACAGGCAGGGTCACAGAATGGTTAAAGCAAGAAAATGCCCGGTTTCTAAAAGTGGCATTTTCAAACTAACAATCTGAAACCCAACTTCATTTAAAGATGTATTTTTAAATTGTGAGTATAAAGACCCCAAACGTCATATTTCTATCTGCTCTCAAAGCAAATATGCACTTTAATAATATTTAAAGGCAGCCCCCATGTTAACCTATGAGAGGGATAGGCCTTGCACAGTGAAAACACAATTTTGACAGTATTTCACTGTGAGGACATGTAAAACACATCAGTACTTGTCCTACCTTTAATATACACTGCACCCTGGCCATGGGGCTACCTAGGGCCTATCTTAGGGTGCCTTACATGTATAAAAAGGGAAGGGTTAGAGCTGGCAAGTGGGTACACTTGCCAAGTGAATTTGCAGTGCAAGACTACACTCACAGACACTTAAGTGGCAGGTCTGAGACATGTTTGAGGGCTACTCGTGTGGGTGGTACAACCAGTGCTGCAGGCCCACTAGTAGCATTTGATTAACAGGCTCTGGGCAACTCTAGTGCACCTTACCAGGGACTTACTAGTAAATCAAATATGCCAATCAGGGATAAACTAATAACCAATACAATTTACACAGAGAGCATAAGCACATTAGCACTGGTTAGCAGTGGTACAGTGCCCAGTGTCTTAAAGACAACAAAAACAGGTCAGAAACAATAGCAGTGAGGAGGCAAAAAGATTGGGAATGACCCTGCAAAAAGGGCCAGGTATCTTTGCTATACATAAGTCTCAGTAGGGGTTGCCACCCAATGATCACCTTCCTTCTTCTCCACTCCTGTTTAACATGAAACTCAAACATGCGCAAGGCTCAAGGTCAATTCCCCACCAGAGCTTACCATGCTACTGAGGACAACCACCAGCCATTTATATGAGTTGTTCAGTACTGAGGCAGTAACCCTCTCCTCCATTCTTCCAGTGAAGGTGCCCTTTTGTACATTAGGAAAGACTAGTTAGCATTTCTTAACAGTCGGAAATAGCGATTCGGTACATTAATAAATGCCAAATTACTTTGTACATATGTGCCTAAGTCTCTGCTAAGTTCCATGCTGATCCATGAAATGATGCTTAAGTTATTCATAAATCAAAATGTTTTGAATTAATCTTTTACACCTCTCCCTGACCTCCTACCTCCTCCCCCAGATGGATCTGCACAAAACCTCATTTACCTAACTGTGAATAACTTTGTAATTGCCTGCCACATTTAATGTAGATTAATCAAATAACACTGAATTTAACAATCTTCCCAGGCCTTAGTAATATCCGACTTGCTGATAACAAGTTTAGCCACAAGAGGGCTCTTTTAGTACATGTTTGTTGGAAGCTGGCTCTGTATATACTATATCAAAATGAGATATAGTGTGCACAGAGTCCAGGGGTTCCTCAGAGGCTTAACAGAGGCTAAAGTAGATAATACTAACGCTCTCTTTTATGGTAGTGTAGCTGAGCAGTTAGGCTTATCAGAGGGTAGTGCAAAGCGTTTGTTGTACACACACAGAAAATAGAAGAAGCACACACTCAATGGCTTAACTCCAGACCAATGATTTTTATATAGCAAAAATATATTTTTGTAATTTATTTTTAGAACCACAAGATTCAAGTTGCAGGTAAGTGCTTTAATAGATTCATATTTCACACATGTATCAGCAGTACTTGGTTTGAAATTGATAAGTTGTACAGTTTTTTAAATATTGGCAATAATCTGTTTTAAAAATGGACACTGCAATTTTCATAAACAGTTCCTGGGGGAAGAAAAGTTTGTTTGTTTTCCAGGTAAGTACAAGACTTACAGTTCCAGTCTCCATGGGTTAGGAAGTCCACAGGTTGGGGTTTAATGGGGTTGAAGTTAACCCCAAACACCCACCACCAGCAACACGGTGCAGAGGTCAAAGTGTAGGCAAAATTAACATCGGCTTCCATGGAGACTGGGGACACTCTGTTCCAGATCTGCAGGCAGGTAAGCACCTGCGACTTCAGAAAGCAGACCTGGGGGGTTTAGAGGAGCACTGGGGGGGCCACAAGTAGGCACCAAACATACACCCTCAGTGGCGGCCACATGCAGGGTGCAAACATGATGTCGGGTCTCCAATGATTCTCTAAGAGGGGACCCTGGGGGTCACTCAGAGGCTACAGACGAGGTCCAGGGGTTGTCTCGGTCAAACCACAGGCTGGACAGGGAGGAGGGCCAGCTGCTGAACGTTGCTGCACTGAGGGTCGTTTTCTCCAAGGCCTCGGGGCTGCGGGTGCATTGGGTCTTTAGGCGTTCTATGTCTTCGTCTGGAGCTTTTGCTTTTGCAGTCGAGGGGTCCTCGGGATTCCCTCTGCAGGCGTCGTCATGGAGGGTTGGAGAGGTCAACCCCGGGTGGGCACTTGCTCAGAATCGCCTGGGGATCCTCTCTAGCTGGTTGGGCCACTTTAGACATGGGCTGAATGCAGAGTGGTTAGGACTCACGCATTCGGAGTGAGGTTGGAGTCCTTAGTTGTTGGTTCTTTTTGGACAGGGCTACTGTCCACAGGAGGTCTTGGTCCTTTTGGGTGCAGGGAAGTCCTTTGAAGCTTGGCAGAGGTTGCTGGTCCTGCTGGATGTGTCGCTGTTCTTTTGAAGGTTCTTTGAAGCAAGAGACAGGCCGGTAGGGCTGGAGCCAAATCTATTGTCATCGTCCTTCTTCTCTGCCTGTGGTTTTGGCTAAGCAGTCCTTTTTCTTCTTGTTAGGTCACCAGGAATCTGGTGAACTGGGTTCAGGTCAGTGGCTACTGTCCCTGAGGGTGGGTATACCCTCCTTGTACCCACACCCTTGGGGAGGGGGCACAAACCTAATCCTATTGGTCACTGTCCTCCAAACCAAGATGGAGAAGGTCATCTCAGCTCTGGATACCTTAAGGGTGGTCATGGCTGGGGTGGTCACTCTTCCCTGTTGTCCCTAATTTGCCCTCCGGACTTGTCGCCAAAGTGGGGCTTTGTCCGGGGCGGGGGGCAGGCAACTCCACTAGCTGGAGTGCCCTGGGGTACTGTAATCCGAGGCTTGAGCCTTTGAGGCTCAACGCCAGATGTTACAGTTCCTGCAGGGGTATGATGTGAAGCACCTACACCCAGGACAGGCTTTGTTTCTGGCCAGTGAGAGCACAAAGGCTCACACCCCATGTGGTCAGAAACTTGTCTGAAAGTGGCAAGCTGGCACAGACCGGCCAGTCTTACACTAGCAGTTTGGCGATCATACTGGGGGCATCTCTAAGGCGCCCTTTGTGTGCATTTTTCAATAAATCCCACACTGGCATTAGTGGGGGTGTATTTTGCTGAGATGTTTGATATCAAGCTTCCCAGTATTCAGTGAAGCCATTATGGAGCTGTGGAGTTTGTAAAGACAAACTCCCAGTCCATATACTCAGTATGGCTACATTGCACTTACAATGTCTAAGAATGTACTTAGACACGGTAGGGGCATATTGCTCATGCAGCTATGTCCTCAACTGTGGTATAGTGCACCCTGCCTTAGAACTGTAAGGCCTGCTAAAAGGGGTGTATTACCTATGCCACAGGCAGTGGTTTGTGTGCATGGCACCCTGAGAGGGGTGCCATGTCGACTTTGCCTTTTTCTCCCCACCAGCACACACAGGCTGCATAGGCAGTGTACATTTGCTTGGTGAGGGGTCTCCTAGGGTGGCATAATACATGCTGCAGCCCTTGGGGACCTTTCCTGGCCACAGGGCCCTTGGTACCATGGGTGCCTTTTACAAGGGACATAACTGTGTGCCAGGGTTGTGCCAATTGTGGAAACAAAGGTACAGATTTTGGGAAAGAACACTGATGTTGGGGCCTGGTTAGCAGGATCCCAGCACACTTTCAATTAAAGTTGGCATCAACACTAGGCAAAAAGTGTGGGGGGTAACTTTGCCAACAGCAGCACTTTCATACACTGTTGCCATCTTCGCCATCTGTGATGTGTCGAAAAGCAAATCATGAGTCCCTGAGGAGACTCCAACCCAAGACCTCCCTCAGGACCCCCATCAGAATGTTAATGCTGTGAGTCAAACAGTAGGGATGGGTCAGGAGATGTGAGATACTACTGTTCTAGGTCCAGGATATGTGACTCCTGTTGAGAATGTTGCTTTTTTGCCTGTGCAACAGCTTGATCACTCCCAAAAGGTCCCAAGTATGGCACAGCTCCAAACTGCATATACAAAATCTAATTTGTGTGAAAGCATCAAAGGCACAACTGTTATGAAATCACCCTCATTTTCCACAGCTTCATCCTCATGAGGTAGGCCCAGTGGAGATACTTCAGCTGAATAGCACAGAATTGAGAGGCAGTAGCAGCCTTCTTAGGGGAGGCCAGGGCCTGTCAATCGTATTTGGTGAGTGCTCCTACATCTAGACCCAAGGCTCCCATAGTTGATGAGACCAGTGTGTGAACAATGAGTGATATGAGAGAGATCTTATGCTCACTAAGCTTTGTCAGTGGCACCTTGGCCTCTTGTGGGCTGTGTTCCGGAATATTATCCAAGTCAGAGCTGCAAGGGGTTATTGCATGCTTGATCTGCAAACAGTGATAGAGCTGGCTTTTTTGGAGAGCATATTCCCCCCACAATTCCAAAAATGACTTAATTGTGGCCAGGAGTGTAAGACCTAATTTAGAAATGCCAATAAGGTTCATTTTTCTAAAGCCTAGCACACCTATCACCTGCTGAAGCCAGGTACTGGTCCTTTAGGGGGTCTTTTCTGTCAAGTGGTGGGACAAGTCAAAGACCCCAAGTGTGTTAGCTCAAAACCTAAATACCACTTGCTCAGCCAGAGTGAGCATTCATGGAATCTAACCCCCATGTCGATAGTGAGAAGGCTGTGTTCCCTGCATAAACCCATACCCCAGATGCATAAGCCGATTCAATAAACCCATCAAACCACCACTCATTTAGCGCAACAAGGTGTGAAGCCCTGTAGCATGACCTAATATGCTGTGTTGCCATCCTTCCGTTGAACATAGATTTGAAACTTTTAGTCAGTGAGATTCTAGGAGGGTGATGATTCTAAAACAAACAATCCCCTCAGTAGTGTGTTAAAACAAGCAAATAAGCTCTCCAATGGGTATGGAAGCTCTGGATTTGATAGAGCAAGCATTGAAGCGCCACCATGTTAAAGATGACTGACCTTCCTAAAAAGGAAAATGGGAGTGAAACACAAAACCTAAAACCTTTCTGAATCGATCTAACTGTGACTGCAGGTACTGTTCCCATGCCTTCTGTTGGTCTTCAGCCACATATACAACCATGTAGCGAAAGCCGTCTTTGACAATTCGCAGGTCACTCTCCCAGGGCATTTGGGGGGAGCAGACACAAATTGGTCATACCAACAATCAACAATCTCAGTACATTGACCAGAAGTCTGGAGAATCTCCCTGATACCCTCAAAGTTTGTAGAACTCGTGGGCCAGCCACTTTTGTTCATCTAAAAATATAAGGACACCATCTGCATACAGAGTGATCCTGTCCTCCACCCTTGCTGCCCATCCAAACTCTCTTACTTGGGCATCTATTCTATACCATCCCACAAGCGGTTCAACGGCAAGGGCAAAAAGTAGGTTGACAGTGAGCATCCCTGCTATGTCCTCTGCTCTATCAGGAAGGACTCAGACTTCACTCCCCCCATCCGGTCCTGTGACGTGTATAGCAGTCTCATGTACCCAATGTACCAAGGTCCCAGGTTCATCTTAGCCTGAAAGGTGAATAGGTACTCCCAACCCACTAAATCACCACCCTTAAAAGAAAAATCAACCTGAAGCAGCACCTGGTTGCAGGGCAGAGCCATAGCATTGTGAAATCTCTGAAAGTTGTGCCTAGTGGCGCATTTGGACATTAAGCCTCATTGATCAAGGTGGATAAAGGAGCCTACCACTTTCAACAATTGGTTTGCCAATGCTTAACCCAAGAGCTTTAACGTTATGTTGAGAAGAGCGATAGGCTGGTAGGAATTGCATCGGGATGAGGGATGGTCGGGCTTCCCTCATGACCTCAATATCGGACAGCCCATTTCCAAAACTTCTTTCAAGGTGGCTCCAGCTTTGCCCAAACCTTGTCCAGTACCTCTACTGTGACTTCAACCTTGAAAAGTGCTCTCTCTTCGGGGGCTCAATTTGTGGGTAGGAAGGTCGGTAATAAAGGAAGTCAAGTCGGCCAACTCAGGAGTACTTGATTGGGCATACAGGTTCGATTTCAAATCTGCAGGCCACAGTGAGATGCCCAGAAACCTCTTTGCCACTGTTATCCATGATGTGGGTGATGAGGTCTCTCTCTGAGTGAGTTGAGCTTAGCCAGTGCAGTGTTTTGGTTGATTTATCCCCCTTTGATAAATGTGGTTTGTGCCTCATTCAGAGGAGTCTGTAGAAGCACCATATGTGAATGCAGCTCGTCAAGCAGGAGGGATGGGTCAGGAGATGTGAGATACTGCTGTTCTAAGTCCAGGAAATGTGTCTCTAGGTCCATGATCTCCTGTATTGATTACTGCTTTTTGCCCATGAAAAGGGTTTTGATCCCACCCCCTAGCGTGCCTCCCACAACATCCCTGTAGAACCATCCAAACTCACATTAATCTCAAGGTAATTGTCTGTGGTTCTAAGGGGGAAGTCTCTGAATTCGAGGGTGGCTAGAATCCAGGTGTCAAGACGCCAATCCCTCCCACCTCCACCAGAACCCATTGTGAACATTTTCTCCACTGGTGAGTGATCTGAAAGGCCACAAGCCCAGATATGTATGCCCCCACTCCACCCTCTAGTGCTCAGATTTGGACAAGAGGAAGTAGTCCAGTTGTGAGAATGCTTTATATACTCCTGAGAAAAAGGTGAAGCATCTTTTAGTTAGGTGACAAAATAGCCAAGCATCAAGCAGGCCCAGTGTTCCTAAAAACATAGCCAGGTGCATTGGACCTGTACCTCTCATAGCCAGCACTGTATGCGAGCAAGTGCTATCTCTCCCACTCCGTCAAGGTACGCCCCCAGTACTCAAGATCCAACAGGGAGTAGTAACTTGTCACTTAAAAGCCTAAGAATTCAGCAGACAGCAGGGGAGGTGCGTAGACACTAATCAAGAATAACAGTTGTCCCTGAAGGGTTACTTCCAGCGCCACATAACAGAGTTGTTTCTCATACCATGTCTGTTGAGCCTTCAAAGAGATACGTCCCCTTAGCATAATGGCCACCCCCTCAAGAACCTTGTAAACCCCGTATGTGGATCTTGTGTGAAACCCATACTGGCAGGAAGGGGCATCTATTGCAGATTAAGTAGGTTTCTCGAAAAAAAGAGCATGTCTGGTGAACAACTGACGAGCAGCCTTTAGCACCACCCCGTTTGACTTTGTACAACAGGCCATTGACATTCCAGGTGATTAACCACAATGGGCCTTTGAATCCTAAGTGACCTGTGCAGCTAGTCAAAGGGGGATATAAGCGGATTGCCTGCATCATAGCAAATTGGACCTTCCAACATACATAGACATTTTAATCTATGTACTGAAAGTGTGAATATAGATGCTGCTTGTAACCCCCTCTCCCTCACCCAAGCACCCCACCCTATACTTCGAAAATGTGAAGTACCTGTGTTAGTGTACATTGAGGGCCATTTACAGCAGGGCAAAAGCAAGGCCCCCCTCATACCAAAAACTCCAAATCCCCCATATAACTCCACCCACAAACTAAAGAAATGGACTGGGAGCTGGCCCACCACTTAGGACCCTCCAACAGCTTAAGTGAAAATAATAAACGGTGTGTTGCAAACAATAATGCACATTGAAAGTGAGCCTCCAAACAGCCCTATGCCCATGGATTAGTGAGTTCAGTATTTTCTGGGTCTTCTCCCTCTGATACCAGTGGATGACTTTCAGGACCATCGATGAACATCTTTGCTGAACCCTCGTGTTTTCTGGGTTGTTGAAAAAGAATATCTTGTCTCCAAAGAAGACTTTAAGGCAGGCCAGGAAGAGCAACATGTGTATGATTTGCATGGCCCTCATCTTCAGCTCGATTTCAAGGAAGCATCAGCTTTTTTCTTGTCCCTTCAACATGTAGAAGGGGACACAATAACTTGGGACGAGCAGTATGTCAAAGTATCCAATTTGCAGGAGCCTCTCAGAACCACATCTCTCAGTGAAGTTGAACATTTGGGCAATGAACAGTCTTGATGGAACCCAGGTGGTAACTGTGGGGGCCAAGATCCATGTGCTCTTTCCACCGAGAAGCATGTAGAGACATTTTCCACTAGAACATAGAATTTCAGCCTGTTTGTGATAAACAGGGTTGGGGTGGAACTCTTTGAGCCCTCAGGAATCCCAAGAATACAGAGATTATTTTGCCATGAGCATTTTCTGCTCAAGGCTTAAGTTGGTGGACGGGCAGCTGTGCAGCAAGTCCCCTGCCTCTGAGATTCTACTCTTTTTGTGACCCTATCCACCCTTTTCTGCAGGTCGTGGCAAAGCAGAGACAGGTCAAAGATAAGCTCACAAATTTTCCATTCCAGTGAAGATCTTGAGACTTGGATGGCCTGCAGGATCGACAATGCATGTTCCACTGCAGGGTCCGCTGGCAGTGTTGAAGGCCCAGCGAGATGCCCAGCCAGAGCTGGCTTGGTAAAACAATAAATCTTTCCTTGTGAGGAATCAGCTGAATGTTTGTCTTTCTCCATGGTATGCATCAACATAGGTGTGGGGGGGTCTAAATAAGGAAAAGGAAGGACAGTGAAACAGAATCGGTAGCCCCATAGATGACAGGACTCGCATAGGAAGTGGATGTAGGTTGACTTCAAAAGGGGTGGAGATTTCATATCTCTCATCCCGGCCCCCAAGTGCCCCACCCACGTGGCCCCACTTCAGATCATCAGTCACCACTGTGGTGGTGTAAGAAAGATGCCATGGGCAGTCAGGCTCCAGTCACTGAAATGCAGACACTCCCCCATGGCCAATCCAGGAGTCTGTGGCTTGCATCTCTGGCTTGTGGTTATGGTCTGTGCAAGACCTACTGGCCAGGCACCACAGGTGGTGTATCTCCACCATTGGGTGACCTGTTACTGCAGAATGAACTCCACCTTCGCTCTCCGCAGCTTGACCTGGGTGCCAAATCAGTAGGCCCTACCGCAGCATGGGATCGAAGCTCCACAGTAGCACAGTGCAAGCCTTCTTTGGGGTCCCACTCCTTACTCCTCAGCCACCTTACTCCCACGGACAGACTCAAAGCATCGTCCCACCTCGGAGCTGTCTCTGTTCCCTGCAGTGTCCCCAGGACATGTGCACAACCACACCCAGGGGCCCGGGCCCTTGGTTCAGAGCATGATTCTCATCATCTCAGTTGCTCCGGCATAAGCCACAAGCTAAATCTCCCATTCTCCACCCCTCCGCCTGGGAGCCAGATGCACCCTTCAGCTGTCTTCTGTCCCTCAAGCGCAGTCAGTGAGGCACAAGGCACAAGTGGCAGGTCATCCCTAGCCACTCTCCCCCACCGGCAGGTAGGCCTAGGTCTTCTCTCAGGGATGTCAGCACCAACTGTGTGGTCATCCACTCAAGCTATGCAAAGTAGCTGTCCCTATGTGTGCATTCAAGGCGACTGCCTGCACATGTTGCTGGATAACAGGGGGATGTTTGGAGGAGCTCAGTCCATTGCCTCTGCCATCTTTCAAGCTTTTGCCAGAGTTTCTGGAGATTCAGCACATAACACCAAACTAATTTGAAAATACTACAGGGATCTCAATATACAAAGGGTCTGCCAAATTTCATGGATATTTGTCTAAAAGTGACAAAGTCAAACTAACGAAAATCTTTTCAGCTAGCAAGGTATACACAATTGTAGATCCTTTTAAGCTTTCACATCACCTTTTTCAAATGCTAATGTTTTAAAAACTAATAAACATATTTATATCAAACTAAAAAAGCACCCTTTCTGAGTTCTACATTTAAGTGGCATAGTTAGTAGCACACTTCCTCAGCTGTTCCGAAGGCTACATTCCATGCAGAGGAGAGCGAGGCAGAGCAATGCTCATGAGAGGTGTGGTTATATCCACAAAGAGTGAACTAGAAGAATTCTGGGAAACGGAGACCCTGAAATATCCGGCTTCTGAAGCAAATAGTGTATAGGTTGTTATTTCTATGACCAAGTAAAGGGACTATACAGGTAAATACCTTACAATTAGGGGTATGGCATAGCTTTATTACACTAACATGCCTCTGAGGTGACAGGGCACTAATGTGGTGTATGGCTAGTTGTGGTATTCTATTACCACTTAGGGGGTCATTCTGACCCCGGCGGTCTTAGACCGCCGGGGCCAGGGTCGGCGGGAGCACCGCCGACAGGCCGGCGGTGCCCCGCAGGGCATTCTGACCGCGGCGGTAAAGCCGCGGTCAGACCGGCAACACTGGCGGTCTCCCGCCAGTGTACCGCCGCCCCTTTGAATCCTCCAAGGCGGCGCAGCTAGCTGCGCCGCCGAGGGGATTCCGACCCCCCCTACCGCCATCCAGTTCCCGGCGGTCCGCCCGCCGGGAACCGGATGGCGGTAGGGGGGGTCGCGGGGGCCCCTGGGGGCCCCTGCAGTGCCCATGCCACTGCAGGGCACTGCAGGGGCCCCCGTAAGAGGGCCCCTACGAGTATTTCACTGTCTGCTTGGCAGACAGTGAAATACGCGACGGGTGCAACAGCACCCGTCGCACCTTCCCACTCCGCCGGCTCGATTACGAGCCGGCATCCTCGTGGGAAGGGAGTTTTTCCCTGGGCTGGCGGGCGGTCTTTTGGCGACCGCCCGCCAGCCCAGGGAAAAACTTAGAATACCCTCTGCGGTCTTTCGACCGCGGAGCGGTATTTCGGAGGGGGGAACTCTGGCGGGCGGCCTCCGCCGCCCGCCAGAGTTAGAATGACCCCCTTAGTGTCAGTATTATGGATAAATGGATACTTGTACTTTGAAATTAATAAACAGATTTATAACTAACTAACAAAAACACACTTTCTGAGATCGACATTCATGACAAGTTTGATGTAGGTTTGTTCTGTAGTTTTGGGTATGCGAATACATTTGCTAATATGGAAAAAACATATTTTTTTTTTACCCCTCCCCCCATTAAAGTTTTCCTCCATTCCCCCACTTGGAACAAAATTTGGGTGCAAAACCTTTAATGGGGGCCAAAAATATAACCAGATCAAAAAATGTCTTTTCAATGGAAAGTGCAGCTGAACCAAAACTATGCAATGGCATTGTGTAATATCGCTATATTTCATATAATACAACCTACTTTTGTGTATTACTCCAAATCGGGAAGTTCTCATGCTTGCATTTTGCCTGGTAGTGTTTCTAGAGACCAAATCTGATAGTCAGACCCTTCAGATCAAAGTAGGAATTGATGCAGTAGTATTTGTATTTGGCCCCATGTCATGTAGCACCGTTACGCAGGCCTCGGTTTATACATACTGGCTCTTTACATGGTGGCCATTTTAAGCCCAAGCTTGAATCTGCATTGTAGTTATAGAGTGCAGTTTTGTTAGACATCACACTTTATGTGTACAATTGACTTGTGTGACTAACATAATGACCGCTTGTCCCCAGAAGTAATGAAGATGGGTATTATGTATCTTTGCAGAAAGATGGGCATTTACGCGCTAGTCGATTTGTGTCTGGAATATGAGCTATATGCTTGGTCAAGGCAATACTTGAACCTCTCAGCTGGGATGGCTCTCCTACTAGGGAGAGTGTTTTCTCCAAGTGTGATTGCTGTCTAAGATCTAAGGCCTTCTAGACTATGCAGCACATATTAACGCCTCATGGCCTCGGGATGCTAGACAGTGGAAGTGGTTGGTTTGGGGCGGATATCATCTGATTTGTTTTGCTTCTCATTAGGCAGCTGGGTAGAGTCCAGCATATTTCGGGGAGCCATGTTTTGTCACCCACAGTTATGCACACTATGCAACTGGGTCATGGTCTAGAAAGAGTTCCTGAAATTTCTGTAAGAGGTGATGTATTCATTACATTTAAGAGTTGGAATTTGATGAGAATTTCGATATCCTGCCATTAAGATGACTCATAGTGAATTGGTAAAGTGTATTTCTGTTCAAATCCACCATTGATCAGTGTATTTGTAGGAGCTCTCCAATGAAAAAGAGGAGGTTCGCCTCTCTGCACGCAATTAAAACTAATTATAATAATTGTAAGCCCACAAAGTAGATACAGCATGTTTTGGTTCAAGGCAGCGAGCGCATGCTCACTGTCTAGAGCCAAGACCTAAAAACGTCCCTCACACTGATCTGTCAGACCAGTCCTTTAGGCACTGTCTGATTGCCTGATAGGCCAGTCCAACCCTGTTTTCTGTGCGTTCAAAGAAAGAAATCAAATGTCAACTAATGTCAGCTTAAGTCGTCTTGCTGCATATTTGATCCTGCAGATTGATGTTTACTTTTCTTATTTTGATTGCAAAGTCAGAGGATTCTGAAAAATGAATGGTCTGACAATCTGTGGAAAAGGTACTGTGGAAAAGGAAGTTTAAAAGGAAATGTTGTAGGATTTTTTTTTAGCACACAACATTTTAATAGCTTGTAAATACACAGATATTAAAAAATATATCAGTAGTTTGGAAAGCACATTATTTGTAATTCAGAAGTGTGATGGAAATGACAATTTTAACAGGTTCAAAACAAATCAGAATTCTTTACTTGGCGTGTGAAAATGATAAATATATGCTGAAATCCATTTTCCAAACATTGGGCCATATGGATCATAATTAGAAATTGCAATTACCAAATTGTGATTCTCTGCGAAACGCAATTAAGTAATCACTATTCAAGTGTATGAAACTCTATGAGTTTCACTTAGCGTTTCCTAATGGGTTGCAAATCAACCTACCTCATTAATATTAATGAGGCAGGTTGCGATTTGTGACCCATTAGGAAATGCAAAAATCACAGGGATGTTGGCCTGTTGGGGTCAGCAGACCACCATGTCTGTGATTCCTTATAGGAAAATGGGATGCTTTTACAAAAGAAAAATGAAAAGTTTTCTTTGCAGTTTTTAAGAGTAGGCAGTGGTCAGTTTTCACTACCATTCGCGAAGGGGAATGGGCCCCGTAGGGGAGCCCTTCCTGTTTGCAAATGGGTTACCACCTACTTTAAAGTGAAAGGTGAAATGCGAATGTTTTGTGATGGCATTTCAGTCACAAAACATTCATACATACCGCTCCGATTCAGTATTAGGAAGGGACGCCCTTGACATGCCCCTTCCTAGTAACATGTTACCGAATTGCAAATTGGAATTCATACATACTAAAATGCAAATTTGCAGATGCAAGTGGCACGATCAGGACATTTGCGACTACAAAAATGCATGATAGATATGGCCCAATATGTATTCTATATAGTTTTATCAGTAACACTGCATGTCAGTGGGAAAGTTTGTGGCCATTTTGTTGCAAAAAGTGCTGTCTGTAAATGATAGCACGCTACCACATCATGCTTTAGTAATATAATCATTTAAAGAGAAAGGTTTAAACATGAACTGAGACTCATTCCTGCGCCTGCTCTGATGACAATTCTCTTAGTGAACTAAGAGGCAAGTCAGGGGTCATGTGTACCCTATACATGAGCTAGATTCTTATAATACATAGAACAAAGGTTTAGTCAATTAAATCAAACAAAAGTGTTTGTACAGCAGACATGCTGAACTGCTGAACATAAATATTTGATCTCTTATGTGATAATAAAGACAAAGATGGCTTAGTGATATACAATAGTTGCCTAGGATCACACCTTTTTAGCCCAATTTATGGGTAATTTTTTTTAGGTCTGACATTATAATCCAGGAGATGGTGCAGTAGAGCAGTACTTTAGCTAGTATTTCAGGAAATGTAGTTTTTAGGGCGCAGAGCAGGGTTTTTTAACCTGGGGTCTGCAAATAACTGCAGGTTCATGACAACTACTCAGGGGGTCCACAACTATTTAGAAACCTATTGTTAGCAAACTAATAAAGTATATCTGTCTGTGACTTTTTAAATTCACCTCTTGGTGTTCTGCTAACTTGGTACCTGTAAACTGCTTTTTTGTTCTACCTATGACTATAAATTTCCCTCCTAGTTTTTCCCATAGACTGTACTAGACCTCACCGCCCTGCAAGGTTTTAAAAAGGCAAAATACACCTGAAAGGCTAATTAGAGTGTGCTTAGGAGACTGCTCAATATGCTTTGTGATTATAAACTATACTTGGAGAGTGTATGTAGAACTTGTTTTTGGCTTGAAAAAGTGATTAGTTTAAGTGCGCAAAAAACAGTATTTCAGTGGCTTCAAAACTGAAGTAGAATCAGGAAGCTAGAAAGTGTGGATTGAACCTGTCTATATCCAAATAGATTCTGAATAGAGGAGCACCACCCTGCCCCCTGCCACAGCAGCCTGTGCTAAATGTCACTTGCCCCTTTGTTGTCAGCGCAGTATATAGACAATGCGAGACGCTATTTTCATGCTATATTGTTATTTATTGAATATTTTGATAGGTACAACACAGGTGTATAATAATGTTTCTTCCTTTTCCCCTTCAAGTACGCTGACATCAGGACCACCGGAACTCTAAAGAAGAAAAAAACAGGCCACTTGGTAAGTGTTTTAATCAGGGTTTTGTTGCCTATCCTTGTTATGGTTAGTGGGTGATACTTAAGTGAATTTAAGCCTTTTTTGATTTCCGTGCACATCTGCTCCTTTTCCCCTCCCCTCTTCACCATGCAATTTTATTCTCCATCAGAATCACTGTGCCTTGGTGCCGGTGAGGTATCCTGCTTGAGTAGCTCCTGAAGGATTAGAGTGGGAACCACACTTGGTTGTGCCCACTCCCCACGCCAAGTGCTTACCAATCACCTGTGTGAAGTTACCTCTCTCCCAATTATGCTACGTTTGCCACCTGCCTCCCATCCCAGACCTCCCCATATAGAAAGACCCCAGGAGGCGATTGCATACCTGGGTAAGCCATGTTCCTCCAGGAGTATGGCGGGATGCTGTGCTTCTCGGGTGGCCCTCTAAGTTGTTAAAGGTTTTCGATTCTCCCATAGTGCATCTTCCTCTGTTCTCTGGCACCACTCCGGGGATGGCGTCAATGGTGGCCTCGTCCCGTGGCGTGTCTGTCTGGCGTCTGGAATTGGAGTTGGACTTTGTGTTCTCTCCCTCAGGGTTTGTCTGAATTGTTGAGACGGCGACTCCTTCCAAAGTGTTCTATCGCTCCTCTTCTCCTCCAGGTCTTGCTCGACCTCTTACTTCTGTATCGTCCTCTTTTGAATCTGGAGCCAACTCCTTATTGGTCATGCTACACCCCACATGACTAGCAAATATGACAGAATTAAAGAGTCCATACTCAACAAGTGGGGGTTGTGGAAAGTCAGGATATTTGTCTGCAAAGAGAGTCAAGTGCCCGCCCGGCTTACTGGTGAAAATAGATGAGACGTACAACAACAGGTGAAGTCCAAAGAGAGGGAAGTTACCATTGTACATTTATTTCTTCTTCTTCGTCCATCCCCTCATATCGGAGGCCTTCTCAACACCCTTATATAAGTTCCTATTAGTTGTTGCATCTATTCAACTAAGGGCTGAGGGTTTGAGTTCTGATTGGCTGTTAGGACTAGGGTTTTTGTTTTGATTGGCAGTTATGGCTAGGGTTGTGATTGGTTAATAGGGCAAGGCCTCCTATTGGCTCTAGGGTTTCGGGTTAGGTTTCTGATTGGTTAGTGCTAGGGTTCTATTGGCCAATAGGGCTATTCCCCCCTATGGGTCAGGGTGTCTTATTAAAGCGTTGAGGTTAAGCGTATAGAGGACAAAGGCAGTTGCCTGTTTGGGCCGTGTCAGGCCTAGAGCCAGAGATGCTGCCCAATGTTCAATTTTACAGCTACCACCTCAAGTCTTCCACATCCACAAACATCCCCAAAAAATATCAGCAAGGGCATTCTAATCAACGTACCACAAACAAGCTACATACAGATTTCAATGTTACCCTATCAAAAACACTATGGCACCTTCATTCTCACACAAACACAACTCTATCTTATACCACTAAAAAATCCACACATTACCAACACAACACAAAGCCACATTAAGCATAACTTTGATGTATCCAGACAAGCACTCCCTAGTCATACTGAACACCAGCTCTATCCTCTATTTTCACTTAAGAGACCGCTTTTTATCACAACAAGACATATACTCAGCCTTCCATCATATCATCCACCAACACCCTCCTCCTCTTTTTATCAAAAACATACAACCAAACAATCCTTACACACCACTCCACCACACATATTACTTCTTTCAGTGATCAAATCTAACACAAACACTCATAAGCCTTGTATATTTCCTCTTACACACCACATACACTCTTCTCCAAAACACATCACCACCCTCTGTACAATTTGTATACTACTAACCAGCAATACTTCACATCCAAACCTTTCTCAGAAAACCACTGCATCAATATCTTGTCTCATTACTCCACAAAAACAAAACACACACCATCACATCTACATCACACGCACTTTCATAATGCTTCCTGTCACAAATTACAAACATACACCCACTCCCTCCCTGTTGACTACACAAGTAACAACCATCCTAATCCATCTTTAACCCCAAATTCTCTATCTTCACCAACAACAACAATAAATTCACCAAGACTACAACTCTTATTCACTCGCCTCTCATCCATTGCACAATTTAGAGCCTTAGAATATGATCCATATGCTCCTCCACCACACCTAACCCATACTTCTTCCACCATAACAAGACGCAAGCAAATTAAACAATGTCCCACTCTGTACAACTTTGCATCCCCATGTCTATTACACAACAAGGTTACTCTACAACTCACCATCCCAATCCCCACCACCATCTCCCCCACAGACACACACAGACCCAACAAAATGCCTTCTAAGCCTGCTGGACGAGGAACAAGATATAGAAGAACAACACTATTGTGACCCTCAGACATTTAATATCAGCACTAATGACACCTGCTAAAAATTCAAAATACACCGCTCACTCTTCTACAAAACAAAGACACGCCACCACCAAAACACAATCTCTAAATTGTCTACTAATCAATGCTCGATCACTCTCCAAAATCAAGCACCACACCAATGACCTACTCACTAACATACAACCTGACTTACTCTTCATAACAAAATTATGGTTCAGAGATGACATGGCTCCACTGTTGGGTGAAGCCGTTCCTCCAGCTATCAAGCTATCACACAAAACTTTATAGGCAAAAGAGGAGGTGGACTAGCTGTTCTATACATGCAAACAATAAATCTTAGCAAAATGGATGACATCTCCATACAAGGTTATGAAGCTCTCATCACCAGATGCAACCCTACACCGTCTTTTCCTGTAACTTCCTCCTCCTTTGCAGACCGCCATCTAGCAATGCAACATTCCCAGGCACGTT
The DNA here is from genome assembly GCF_031143425.1 of Pleurodeles waltl. NCBI lineage: Eukaryota > Metazoa > Chordata > Amphibia > Caudata > Salamandridae > Pleurodeles > Pleurodeles waltl. The sequence continues at coordinate 1,296,248,226 of NC_090446.1, read as the reverse complement.
TATAAACACAGTTTCAAACCTTATAATGCTATACTCCAACCTAGGCATTCTTGGGGACCTAAACATCTAGTCTGACAAACCCAATATGCCCCATCCAAAATCTATCATCACTAGCCGAGTCACACTGAACCTACATCAGATCATACACAATCCCACACACAACACTGGACACATCCTAGATGTAATTTTTGTAAATCCAGGACTAGTTACCTATCAAAGCATCACACCAGTCACATGGTCAGACCACCATTTGGTAGCTTTCTAATATAAAACACCACAAATCAACACACCCAAATCCTCCTTACATGCATCCACCTATCGACCATGGAATAAACTCAGTTTTGAATACCTAATAACACACCTAACAGCCAACACAGATCTATACACAATAAATTCTGTTAAAAACTTTGAGTGGCTACGGGAAGTTTTCGATATCCTAATACCACTCAGAACAACAAAACAGGACAAAAGGAAAGAAGCACCTTGGAGAAATACAAAACTAAAAAAGATAAAACAACAAATCAGATTGCTCCACTGAACCTGGCTCAAAAAAAAAAGCAATCAAGATAATCTTCACCTAAGCAAACCTAACAGAATATGCACTAAAAAAAAAACTAAAAAAGGTACTGTTCAGTCAGAATTCAAAATGCTAAATCTGGAAATAAAGAATTCTGTAAAATTCCCACTGAATTTCGTGAACCTAAATGCACAGAAGGAACTCATCCCATTAATTAAGAATTCACAGAAAAACTGGCAAATCATTACATAACAAAAGTAGACACGTTGGACTCCTATTTAAAACAAAGGAAAACCACCAGCACCAACCTGTTTCCAAAAGACACCTCCAAAAGAAAGCCAACCTAGCTTCTGCATTCCTTCAAACAAATATCACAAACTGAATTTATGGATCTTGTCAAAGCAAGAGGTCAAAGCAAGCAGGCCTTCCGGCTGCCCTTCTGACCCTTGTCCACCACACATTTTGAAGAACATTCTTTTACCTACCTCTGCTGCCACACCAGTAGGAGAATCATCAATCATTCTTTAACTGCTTGAATCTTTCCAGAAGACCTCAAAAAGAGATACATACGCCCATTAGTAACAAAAACAAACCTGGACCCACATGACCCCAACAACTACAGAAGGACTACAAATGGACTTTTTCTGGGCAAACTGATAGAAAGAGCAGCATTCACTCAGATGTCACAATTCATTGAAGATAACTCCATATTTTCAGACTACCAAACGGATTCTGCCCAGGAAGAGGCACAGAATTTGCTCCCATCATCATCTATGATGACCTTAAAAACACAGTAGTCCACAATGGAGTTGCTCCACTACTTCTCTTTGACCTCTCAGCTGCCTTTGACACAGTTGACCATGACAGCCTAATACAAAGACTCTACAAAGAGGGTATAGAGGAACTGTTCTGAACTGGATCACATCCTTCCTTCAAAACAGAACAAATGTTATCCATACTTCACCTTTCTCATCCAAACCCTACTCCACAAATGCAGGGGTCCCTCAAGGCTCAATCATCTCACCCATGCATTTCAACATCTACATGAAGTAATTACTGGCAATGATCAATGAATTTCAGCTTATATGCTATAACTATGCAGATGACAAACATATACTTCTTAAACTGGAATGCCCCAAAGACATTGGAAACTCACAAATCTTCAGTTGCCTCAGAGCCATTGATCAGTGGATGACATGGAGCCATCTCAAACTGAATGCTCCCAAAACAGAAATTCTCACATGTTGTGATTGGAAAAATTATGATCCACTCTGCGCCTGGCCTGACGATCTGGGAATACCTCCTAAAGTTTATAAGGAAGTGAGAAACCTTGGAATTACAATGGACTCCAAGTTAACAATGAATGCCCAAGTGGACAAGTTAGCAACATCAAGCTTCGTCACTATGAAAACTCTGCAACACATCTTTCCCCACCTGGGATTTCCACACAAGGTGCAGGCTATTATCTCTATGGTACTGTCTAAACTGGATTGCGCCAATGGCCTCTACCATGGATCATCTCTGTCTACTGTGGAAAGACTACAATGGATTCAGAACTCTGCTGCCAGACTACTCCTACATGTAAAGCCACAATCCCACATCTCTCCTGCCTTGAGGGCCCTACATTGGTTACCAGCTTTCAGAAGATTCACTTTCAAGCTGCTTTGTATCACCCTCAAAGCAACACATGGAGCAGGGCAGCTTTTCATCAGGAATAAAATCACCAAATACATTAAAAAAGGAACCTCCAATCAGGATTGGCACCTTGCCTCAAAACCCTACTATACAAGAAAAAGACAATAAGTGGTACATCTTTCTCTGTTTAAGTGGCCTAGCTATGGAATTTCTTACCCCCAAATATAAGATCCATGGTTAACTATCTTATCTTCAGAAGACTACTGAAGAGTTGGCTCCTTCCTACATAACCACAATACTCAAACAGCAATGTTAACGCATATCCCTGTGTATGTAAACATTTATACTTTGAATATATGTACTGTATATATCTAGATATGTGTATTTCTTTGTACAATTATATATAATGACAGCTTTTTTCCTAAAATACATACATGCCCTTTAGGTATGATTTTAAGTTAAATGTATATATTACTTACAGTTTATATATATGTGTGTGTATATTATTTTATGCTTAACATGTTGATAGTTCATTGCATAGTTTCTTTATACGTTGTCTGATTAGATGCTTAAGAGTGTCGGTTTATCTATCACAATAGGTAAATACTATCTATCTATTTATCGACAAGCATTTTACTTTTGAGATATTGAGAAAAAATTAAAATGATGTTATAAAAAGTGCACAAATAAATCAACTTCAAGTACTGCAACACTTGAAAGTCTGTGCTTCTATGACACAACTTTAAATCTCAATATATTATCTTTCCTTACACATATATTCCCTTCCTATGTAATATTGTATCTATAAATGTATTACCTTAATCCTACTGTACAAGAAAAGAAAAAAAATATGAAAAAAGCAAAGCACTCTCTCCAATGCAGTGCATTGTCTCACCCTTTACCTCTATTAGTCTATCCTCTATCCCACTCTCTGACTCATACCAAAACGTTTTCTACACTATGAACTCCAAAATAACCCTTTCTAGACTATTCCTCCCTCTTCCCCTCCTGGCTCACCACAAACCTCAGTTTAGTATTATGATCTCCCAAACAACCCAACAGAATTCTCTCTCTTGTATCTCTCAACCGAAACCCATGATTTCCTTAATCTCTTTCTACAGATTCTTCCCTCCTCCATCATTCCTTTACTCATCCCAAACCTCATCTTACTACTATGATCTCCCAATTAACACTTATGGATTCTTCCCTCTTCTATGCCTCCATTATACTATTCAATCCAACTAACAAACTTACATGTCCACCACTCAAATTAACTCATATTTACCTATACTAATGCTATACTCATATTCCTCTATATTAATCCACCACTAATCCTTTTGGGTTCCGGAGTAACATGCTACTCGCCGAAAATTGCTTTGATGCCTCATCAATATTAGTAATCACTAAATAAATAAAATTACAGTTTTAATGGGTTTGGCTGGCATAGTGTCATCATGACGGCATCACTGTAAGCTGACATTGTGGGAAATATGGGGGATACAGTAAGTAAAGCGAATGGTTATGCGCTTCAAAAGCTGTTTGTGTTGAATGCACCTGGGCTTTTAGATATATATCTTAAACTAAACAGTGTTTATGAAAAAAGTAGCACAATTAGTAGCACATTTTCTTGGTTGTTATGAAGGCTCCCTTCCATGACAGAGGATGGTGTGGCACAGCAATACTTGTTAGAGGTGTGGTTACGCCCTCAAAGGGTGAATTAGAAGAATTCTGGGAAAAGGAATCCCTGAAATATCCAGCTTCTGAAGCAAATAGTGCATAGGTTGCTATTTCTTAGCCAAGTAAAGGGACTACATAGCTATGTACCTTTCAACTGATATGTGAGTGGCTGTCACCCTCCTGCCATTATGGAATTGTCTGAGCATTTATGAGCACTGTGTACTGAATAAGAATTTTGCAAGTTCTGACATACAAGTTTTTCTTTACAAGGCGATCATTCTTAACATCAGTGCAGGTTTACCGGTGTGCTTTGGTTATCTACTTACTTTGTCCAATCAATGATTTTGCTTCTTTAACAGTTGTAGGCCATTGTTGTATTCTATAATAAAACTTTAGGATGGGGTTATGAAGGGGTGCCCATTTTGCACCCCTTTTCCTAATGATTTATAATGGGTAGCAAATTTTACATTGTGACTCACAAAGACATTTGGAAATCACAGTGTGTTTGAGATACATTGTAACTTTGGATCTTGTTAACAAATGGTATGATTTTGCGAATTATATTCCTCGTAACCAAAAACTCCATTAGTACACTGGCACCCAAATTGTGCTTAGCACTGATAGAGGTCAAATTTGACTAATACATTAGTGGCATAGAAGTTAGCATATGGTGATTTATAAACCTTCACTTAAAAGCCTAACAGAGAAATGAACATGAAATGAAATGTGCACGTTTGAATTATGGCAGACATTGTGACCTTCATTTTTTTTGGACATCACGTTTTGCCATGAAAGGATGTTGTGCATTTATATTAAAATGATCTACTGACATGAATGAATATTAAAATTACTATTTTTAGAAAAATAATAGAGATGAAGGATACACTATGAGTATTACACGAACATGAATTAATCATACTTATGAATAAATTAATTTATTAATGCAAGTTACATGTGTGCAGAGAAACAAATGCACATTTAAACTGTTCCTCATGTTATAAAAAATGTTTCCAATTAAATAATTTGCATATGCATATTTGATTCAAATTGTAAGGTGCGTAATAGGATTCATATGTATAAACTGCATTAATATGTGCTTAGGTTTTCTTAGCTAGACTAGGCCTGAAGATTCATTTTGCAGTAGTAGAGAAAAAGTACTAATTCATTCTGTTTCTTTTAACCTGAATTAATTCCTAGGTCGCTGATGTGTTGATGAATGTCTTATTGTATTTACGACAGAGAACATGTTTTAACTAATAACAAATGTAATAGTATTTGTTCTAGCTGTTTAACAAGACTGGAAGTTGTGTTCAATTCACATGAGAACTGTTAGAATCACCCTGTGCACTGTAGGACAGAATTGCAAAGTTACAATTGATGTACAAGTGTTATATTTTGGCAGAACTGTATGAATTCATCGAGATAACTTTGCACACTCCCTGAGAAAATCCTGAATAGTTGCAAACTTGATGTTGTCAATGGTTTTCCACTGGATATTGATTAGTTTCCGCAAGATGAATCCACATGGAGGACCAAGCAGAAACTGGTGTACATTTCTAGTTAGGGAGAGATTCTTGAAACTTAGAGAGAGTTCTCCGTGGGTGCTCATGCGGTCACCTCCTGTTCCTCTCCAAGTCTTCTGCCATTTTTAGCCTCCATTTTGTGAGATTCCTTTAGTCTAGTATGTCCTGTTACTTATGCTGATCTGTCCTAATATACCCAATAAACTCTGAACGGCTTACCTGCCCTATGTGCAGTCCGTGTTCTGAACTGCCTCTGACACTGCTGTCTACTGGTGCTCAGAAGCTGTGAACATTCTGAATCGACAAATCTTTCCTGTCTGCTGTCCAATGAGGAGAGGTATACTCTATAATGTGGTTCTCTGTTTCCTTTTCAGCTTAGATGATTACACCAGTGTATTTTTAAAATGAGTTACCCTAGTTAAATGATATTTCCAAATTATTTTTGTCTCTTCTTTTGGTTTTCCTGCATATGATAGTCCGTTCCCACACGTGCAAGTTCTAATTCATAGTAGGGATGAGGATGGCCCAGCCCTGAAAACTGAAAATTGAATTTTGATGATTTACTGGTGTCACCATAATATGCATTGAAATCTGATTTTGAAGTGCATATTATAATTTTGTTGATTTGTGTTATTCTCTTGGAGTGTTTAATAGCATTGATGTTTAGTAGGCTTAATCTCTTTAGACGTTTTGGTCAGCCTATGATTTTGATGTATGTTTATAACTTAGTTTTGTGCACCATTTACGTTACATTGACTTTGTGGTTGAAATAAAGCTTTGAAACTTTATTCAGTTTGGAGTTTTATTTTGTGGTTAAATTGGTCATGGTGCTTAAAATTGTTTATGTTTCTCACTGAGTCCAAAGATCCAGTCGACCTCTATTGTAGGTGTGACAAGTTGTGGTGTCTCACCAGAATGCGTGTGGTTTTTGAACCCGAGACGGGAAGAAGACCTCTGTGTGCGCTCCAACAGCACATTCAAACACTTGCATGAAAAATTGATCTTTAAAAACAAAGGGAATTGTGGACACAAGCAGGGTTGGACTGGCCTATAGGGTGATCAAGCAGTGCCGGATTGGCTGGTCTGACCGATCACCCTGTAGGCCAGTCTGACAGATCAGTGTATGGGGCTTTTGTTTAGCAGTTTGAGCCAGTTTTATGTTTAGGTAGATGAGTTTTTACTGTTGATTTGCCACTTTTGTAAGCTATCTGCTTCGCTGATGGCACCACTTTTATTTAAGTGCCTGTGCCTATTTTTTGTCCCTGAACACAAGGCTAGCAATAACACATAACAGAGGAACTTGTGTCTTGTCAAGCACACAAGTTATATCTCTTCCTGCAATTACAAAAGTACAGTTCATAGTTGAAAATGATTCTTGTATTAATAATTAACAAAAAAAAAAACCCTGGTTGTTTCCTTACCCTTGTCCATGGAACATCACTGACATGCCAGGTTAGAATAACAGGAATTTTTACTATCCTCATAAACAGGAACCCTTCATTAGATTATTTTTTTGTGAATAAAGCCTGCTGTGGAATGTTCTCTTTTGTGGCTGTGGATTTTCAAAGGTAAAATCTGACTGACGGTTGCCACTCCTTAAACACTCCCCCGAGTATGTCTAATTTTTCATAAAGTTAAGCGCCATTAAGTTACAAATATAGACTTGTGATTACACTTCTCATTTTTGTTAAACAGACACTTTATTTCTTTATGTAAAACTCCCTATTTGTTGAAGGATGAAGAAGGCTTGGGAGCAAGTTCTTCTTTTGTGAATCAGCCTTATTGTGAAGTATTAACACACACCGATGGCTCTCTGGTGACCTCATTCCCCTGTAAACAGAGGCATTAAGAGGTAAAACAAATAAAGGAATTAGGGTTTCTGCTCTTATCGGATGATTTAAAGCAGTGTTTCCCAACCTGTGGTCCGGGGACCCTTGGGGGTCCACAAAGCTTCCTCAGGTGGTCTGCCACTGCTTAGAAAATATTATAATTTTAACCAATTAGGTCCCTAGCTTTCAGTAATGACTCAGTGGGGGGTCCCTGGATTCCAATTATTATTCAGTGGGGGTCCCCGGGTTCCAGTATTGACAAAGTGGGGGTCCACAGAAGTCAAAAGGTTGCTAACCACTGATATAAAGGATTAGCCTCACCTGTATATGGAGATCTTTCTAGCTTACGGAAGGATAGTCCTGCAATGAAAAGGCGCACCCGTTTTAGAAACTTTTTTTATTACAATTAGACGTTTTGCAATATAGTAAATATGTACAATTGATTTTATTTTTGTTGGTGATGCCCCTTAAGATAGCCAACTGTTATATTATTTCCATTTCTTCCATCTTCCTTAATTCGTTTTCACAGTTTCCTCCATTGTTTTTATCTTCCTCTGCTCAACCCTTTTCCTCTGCTTGTCTTCTTTTAGACTTTCACTTCTATTCTACCTCTGTTTCTCTCTCCTAGCCTTACCTTTCATGTCCCTTCACTTACACAGTCCTTTCTTCCAGCTCTCTCCCTTCAGTCTCCACATTTCCTTCCTCCTGTCTTTTCTCTTTCCTTCCTCCTCCTTTCTTCTTCTCATTCCTTTCCTAAGATGGGCTAGGAAGTTCTGTGAACTAATGAGGCATTTTTCTATTTTAAGAACAAAGGGCCTCAGGTACAAAGAATTGTTTCAGTAAAAAATGTTGTACATTGTACACTGATGTTTACTGAATTGTATTTGATTTTGCAAACTGGCCTATGTAGTAATCGGTTGGTTTACAAGTTACAGAATCCAAATTGGTCACAGTTCGACCTACCTCATCAATATTTATAAGAAAGGTCGCAAACTGTGACCTGCTACGATTGGTCACAATCAGAGGGATGATGGCCTCCTGGGGTATGCAGACCACTATGTGTGTGATTGGTTTTAACTGAAGCAATCTTAAATGCAGGCTGTTTTTTTTTAGCAAACCAAGATGCATTAAAAAAAACAAATACACAAAGCGTTTTAGCACAATTGCCAAAAATATTTGCACGTCTCCTCACTGTCATTGACAAACAGGTAACAGAAAAGGAATTTCTCACTTTGCAAAATACTGTGTTTAGGAAGGGCTGACAATATTATGACCATTTATTCAATTTAATGCCCACAAATGCAATTGCTTGTAGTGTTCCCCTGTATGTGTGGTAATTAGATTTTAGTGCAGCCTTTGACAAAGTACACCGATCTTTGCTGTGGGGGCGATGGAGTATCCCAGAGACACTCTCATCAGCTATTCACCACAGGATGAAGATAGGTAATGGTTCATCAGTGACAAAAGAAAATATATACCAATCAAAGCCTTACGCAGGGTTCTGTGTTGGCGCTGTTACTCTATAATTTATACACAACTGAGTTGATATCGAAGGTGAATAGGTGCAAGCCTTATGTCCAAAACTGAGTACTGTGCAGGTACCAACCCATTAGTATGCTGATGATAGAGTTCTTTTTGATCACACTTTCATTGGTCTGTTAAGTTCCTTACAGAAATTGCACGAGTATAATCTTAGTAAGGATTTAAAATTGAATGTCAAGTAAACTAAACTTGTGACGTTCTGTAAATCTCACACAATCTTTGAAATGGTCTTTTGCAGGTGATTGAATAAACTAAGTAGACTTTTATAAATATCTGGGTTTTGGGAAAAACAACATAATGGACCAAAAATGGCAACATGAAACCATGAAAAAGAGTGCGCTGTTTGCAGCATCAATTACAACAACTGTATATTAAATTACTCAGTCCATCCAGACAATTCATAATGGGACTATTTAGAGCCAAATTTCTCCCGTCTATTACATATGGCTCTCCGTCACATGGAACTGAGTTCCATAAAGATCTGGAAGAGATACTGACAACTGAAGTAAGAAGCATTTCTGGTCTCCCAAATGTACTCCAGTTTGTCAACCCAGACTTGAATTTGACCATGTTAATTTCACCCAGATAGTGGACCTAAGAATTGTCAAGTATTGTGTATGGCTGAAAAATGCTGCTATAGGAACTCTACAAATATGTTATCTAAGGAGATCTGTGATCATTCTAAAATATATTCAATAAATAATATCATAAAGCTTAACAGAATTTTAAATAACCTAGGCCTGAATTCCAATCTCCAACAACACATGTACGATCAGGTTGGAAATCCAAGTATACTCTCTCTTGTAAATACTGCAGAGGTTTGGCTATAAACAGGGCTATCCGAATTATGCGGCAGAGGAGGTCCCATTTTTGCAGAAGGGTTGAACAAATTATGCGGCTAGAAAACGAAGATTGTGCGGCATATTGCAGCACATTTTGCAATAGTATTGCTTCATTACTTTGTTATTTTCACACCTGGTATAGGTGTCGGGTAATATAGTTTTACCTAATAATAAAATTGGACATTCAAACAGAATATTAAGCAATTTATAGATGACCAGTCAAACTTCGCAAACAGTGTTCCCGTGTGCAGGAATCCGAGTCCTTAATTTTTTTGTAATTTTTGATCCGTTTGAGCTAGAAACAAAGTTCTTTTTTTGTTAGAAACTGCAGATTATGCAGCAGGTGGCGGAATACGTAACAAATGAGGCAAATCCATAATTATGCGAAAATCGCTGCAGAATCAAATAATTCCAGTGGTCCTGGCTACAGATTGGAATCCTCGTTTCATGTGTATGGCCATTTTTTTAGGTCTTCCCAAAAATCTTTAAAACCATTCTTTTTAAGAAGGGACCAACCACATCAAAAGGATGCCATTGCAGCCTTCGTTCTGGGCACTGACACACAGATAGTCTTCATGCTTGTTAAATATCTGGATAAGGTCATTAGCGAGCTCAAGAAAGGCTACTGAAGCATGGTAGGAAAGATCTGACTGAGGACCATCTTGCAGTGATGCTATAATAAGAACTGCTCAGCCTGTGCTGATTGAGGAAAGGTACAGCAATGTAAAAATGGTGTGAACTTTCCTGCTGAAACTTATATGATCATTTTGTTCTCTGATGTATGGAAGTAATGGTGTGCTAATTTTCAATTACTTAATTATTTTGTTTGTATTTTATTTATCTCAAACTTTTTTTATTGAACTGAAATCTTTAGGAGAAATTTATGATGCCACTATCCCAACATGAGGACAAAGTTGTTTTTGAATAGTTAGTTGTTATGTATTTTGTAATTTTTTTATTTACCTTACAGTAACATTATTATTATTACTGCCTACAGCTAAATAACAATTTTGTCAACATTCACAAAGGGCAAGGGATCCCTTGCGGGCCTCTTCTGGCTTGCCAATGGATTACAACCTCCTTTGAGATGATGCTAAAATAGTAATGTTTTGCAACTAGATTTCGGTCACAAATACTAATAAGCAATATTATATTTGGATGGGACACCCTAAAGGCGCAATTTCCAAATATCAGCTCCTTATTGTTTCTTAAACCCATTTAACGATTCAGAAAACCTTTTCCGAATTGGTAACTGGATTTAGTACATTTCAAAAAGTGTTGCATGCATTCCTGACAGCACATTCCTTGTGTGAGGGTGCACTGCCCTGATCTACACCTGGAGCAAGCCTTTGCAGGTGGAAAGTGGCACGAGGTGGGACATTGCATCTTGTTTGTAATATGCCCCCTAGATCTCATCATCAAGCCATTTATCCATCCAGAGCCCACAGTTGGGGTAGGGAAGCTGGGACGCGTTGCGTGTGGCCTAATGTTTCTTCATTGTTAAAAATGTCTCTCTTGTTGCCTCTGCCTTCTCCGGTGATGAGAGCACCATAACTGCTAGGGGCTCCCAATTCATGGATCATTATGGAGCTGCGAGGTGACAACCACATACATACACACAAACATACTCATGTTATATATTACGTTATATAGTGTACATGCTGCTAGTGCACATTTATTTTTGCATCTTGACAAGAGTGGGAACAAGAAGCTAGTGGAGTCTTGTTCGTACTTTGTTTCTCCTTGTAGAACAGTTAATTCATTCCTCTTTACATAATACAAAATAAATCAGCCCCTTACACTAATTAAACATGTTGAAGAATACAACATGTATTATTTACCATAATAGTGCAGCTAACTCTAAACTTGACGTGCTGAAAGGAGCAGTCAGCTGAACAGGACACCAACTCAGCAACGATAAAGACCATAATGGGCCCACTTCACAAAACAAGCATTGGCAATGTCAATAGGTCTCACTCATGCAAGAGCTATTTATTGACATAGTCAATGTGTTTTAGCCATGTTGTACACCAGTGTGGCTGCTGTTCAGTATGGCTAAAGGTTAGTGGTGTAGAAGAGAGTGGCATGGTGGGGAGTGGAGTGGAGCAGCATACCATGGAGTGGAGTAGAGCAGAGTAGAGTGGAGTGTCATAGAGTGGAGTGGCGTAGAATATAATGGTGTAGAATGGTGTGGCATAGAGTGGAGTAGAGCGGAATGGCAAAGAGTGTCGTGGCATACAGTAGAGTAGTGTAGAGTGTCATGGAGTGGAGTAGAGTGATATATTTTAGAATGGCACATAGTGGAGTCGAGTGTTGTAGTGTGGAGTGTAGTAGAGTAGAGTGTAATAGTATAGTGCCATGTGGGTCACTGGCATAAAGTGGCATAGTGTGAAGTGTCATAGAGTGGAGTGGCATAGAGTGGAGTAAAGTGGTGTAGGGTAGAGTGGAATAGAGTGGAGTAGGATGCCATAGAGTGGAGTGGTGTAGAGTGGTGAAGAGTGGAGTAGAGTGCCATAGAGTGGAGAGGAGAAGAGTGTTGTAGAGTAGAGTGGAGTGGCTTAGTGGAAATGGAGTGGAGTGGGGTAGTGTGAATATGCATGGAGTGGCATAGAATGGATTGTTGTAGGGTGGAGGGACACAGAGTGGCATAGAATGGAGTAGAATATTGCAGAGTGATGTGAGTGGAGGAGACTGTCATAGAGTGGAGTGGTGTAGAGTGGAGTACATTGGCATAGAGTGAAGTGGTGTATAATAGAATAGTGTCATAGAGTAGAATGGTGAAGAGCATCATAGAGTAAAGTGGAGCTGAGTGGTGTGTAAAGTGGCTTGGAGTGGTGCAGGGTAGAGCGGAGTGCAGTAGAGTGGAGAGTAATTGTAGGAAAATGGCTCCCTGTTGCAGTTACCCCCCACTTTTTGCCTAATATTGATGCTGACTTGACTGAGAAGTGTGCTGGGACCCTGCTAACCAGGCCCCAGCATCAGTGTTCTTTCACTAAAAATGTACCATTGTTTCCACAATTGGCACACCCCTGGCACACAGATAAGTCCCTTGTAAAAGGTACCAGTGGTACCAAGGGCCCTGTGACCAGGGAAGGTCCCTAAGGGCTGCAGCATGTGTTGTGCCACCATAGGGGACCCCTCACCTAACACACTGTCATTTTAGATTGTGTGTATTGGTGGGGAGAAAAAGACAAAGTCGACATGGCATCCCCCACAGGATGCCATGCACACAAAATATTGCCTGTGACATACGTAAGTCACCCCTCTAGCAGGCCTTACAGCCCTAAGGCAGGGTGCACTATACCACAGGTGAGGGCATAGCTGCATGAGCAATATGCCCCTACAGTGTCTAAGTCTATTCTTAGACAGTGTAAGTACAGTGTGGCCATATTAAGTATATGGTCTGGGAGTTTGTCAAAACGAACTCCACAGCTTCATAATGGCTACACTGAATACTGGGAAGTTTGGTAACACACTTCTCAGAATAATAAACCCACACTGATGCCAGTGTTGGATTTATTACAAAATGCACACAGAGGGCATCTTAGAAGATGCCTCCTGTAATGTACCCAATCCTTCAGTCCAGGACTGACTGGTCTGTGCCGGCCTGCCACTGAGACAAGTTTCTGCCCCCCTGGGGTGAGAGCCTTTGTGCTCTCTGAGGACAGAAACAAAACCTGTACTGGGTGGAGGTGCTTTTCACCTCCCCCTGCAGGAACTGTAACACCTGGCGGTGAGCCTCAAAGGATCATTACTTTTGTTACAGCACCCCAGGGCATCCCAGCTTGAGGAGATGCCCGCCCCTCTGGCCACTGCCCCCACTTTGGGTGGCAAGGAAGGAGAGGATAGTGAGAAAAACAAGGAGGAGTCACCCACCAGTCAGGGCAGCCCCTATGGTGTCCTGAGCTGAGGTGACCCCTGCCTTTAGAAATCCTCTATCTTGAGATTGGAGGATTCCCCCAATAGGATTATGGATGTGCCCCCCTCCCCTCAGTGAAGCGGCACAAAGAGGGTGTAGCCACCCTCCAGGTCAATAGCCATTGGCTACTGCCCCCCAGACCTAAACATACCCCTACATTTAGTATTAAAGGGTGACCCTGAACCCAGGAAATCAGATTCCTGCAACCTACAACAAGAAGAAGGACTGCTCACCTGAAAGCCCTGCAGACGACGGAGACGACAGGTGACTTGGCCCCAGCCCTACCGGCCTGTCTCCAGACTCAAAGAACCTGCACAGCAACGCATCCGACAGGGACCAGCGACCTCTGAGGACTCAGAGGTCTGCCCTGAAACCGAAGGACCAAGAAACTCCCGAGAACAGCGGCACTGTTCACCAACAGCAACATTTTTGCAACAAAGAAACAACTTTCAAAGAACTCACTCTTCCCGCCGGAAGCGTGAGACTTCACACTCTATACCCGCCGCCGCCGGCTCGAGCTCCAGAGAACAAACACTGCACAGAGGACTCCCAGGCGACTGTGACGACGTGAGTAAACTGAGTCGACCCTTCTGCACCCCCACAGTGACGCCTGCAGAGAGAATCCAGAGGCTCCCCCTGACCACGACTGCCTGGTAACAAGGAACTCGATGCCTGGACCAAGCACTGCACCCGCAGCCCCCGGGACTGAGAGGAACCAACCTCCAGTGCAGGAGTGACCAGCAGGCGCCCCTCTTCCTATCCCAGTAGGTGGCTGGCCCGAGAAGCCCCTCTGTGCCCTGCCTGCATCACCTAAGTGACCCCCGGGTCCCTCCATTGCTTCCTATAGCAAACCCGACGCCAACTTTGCACACTGCACCAAGCCTCCCCTGTGCCGCTAAGGGTGTGTTTTGTGTGCCTGTTTGTGTCCCCCCAAGTGCTCTACAAAACCCCCCTGGTCTGCTCCCTGAGGACGCAGGTACTTACCTGCCAGCAGACCGGAACCAGAGCACCCCTGTTCTCCATAGGCGCTTATGTGTTTTGGGCCCTCCTTTGACCTCTGCACCTGACCGGCTCTTTGTTGCTGGTGCAGTGACTTTGGGGTTGCCTTGAACCCCCAATGGTGGGCTGCCTATGCCCAGGAGACTGACTGTGTGTGTACTTTACTTACCTCAGAAACTGAACCATACTTACCTCCCCAGGAACTGTTGATTGTTGCACTGTGTCCACTTTTAAAATAGCTTATTGCCATTTTAATCTATACTGTGTGTACTACTGCTTTAATTCAAAGTTCCTTACTTACCTGTGTGGAGTACCTTGCATTTTGTGTATTTACTTCAAATCTTGTGGTTCTAAAATAAATTAAGAAAATATATTTTTTCTATATAAAAACTATTGGCCTGGAGTTAAGTCTTTGAGTGTGTGTTTCTCATTTATTGCCTGTGTGTGTACAACACATGCTCAACACTACCCTCTGATAAGCCTACTGCTCGACCACACTACCACAAAATAGAGCATTAGAATTATCTAATTTTGAACCTATCAACCTCTAAGGGGAACCCTTTGACTCTGTACAAACTATCTCTCACTTTGAGATAGTATATACAGAGCCAACTTCCTACAGTCATACAGCAGAGTTCCATGGAGTGGAGTTGCATAGAGTGGAGGAGATTGTTGTGGAGTACAGTGGCATAGAGTTTCAAAGAGTGGAGTTGCATGGAGTGGAGTAGAGTGCTGTAGAGTGGAGGGGCATGCAGTAGTATAGAGTGGAGTGGCATAGAGTGGAGAAAAGTGGTGTAGCTTGGTATAGAGTGGAGTAGAGTGTCGTAGAGTGGAGTAGCGTGGAGTGGAGTAGAGTGTTGTAGACTAAGGTGTCATAGAGTAGAGTTGTTTAGAGTGACATACAGTTGAGAGGAGAAGAGTGTTGTAGAGTAGAGTGATGTAGGGTGGAGTAAAATAGAGGGAAGTGTCACAGAGTAGAGTAAAGTGTTGTAGAAGGGAGAGGTGCAGAGTGGAGTAAAGTGTTGTACAGCGACATGGAGTGGCAAAAAGTGGAATGGCGTAGTGTGGAGTAGCATAGAGTGGAGTGGCATAGGGTGAAGTAAAGTGGCATAGAGTGGAGTGTCATATAGTGGAGTGGCGTAGAGTGTCGTAAAGTGGAGCATTGTAGGGTAGAGTGGGGTAGAGTGGAGTGGCTTACTGTGAAGAGGCGTGGAATGGCGTAGTGTGAAGTCGCATGGAGTGAGGTAGTGTGGAGTGTCATAGAGTGCAGTAGAGTATCAAAGAGCAGAGCAGCATAGCGTGGAATAGAATATTGTACAGTGGAGTGATGTAGAGTGGAGGAGACTGTCATAGAGTGGAGTGGCGTAGAGTGGACTAGAGTGGTGTAGAGTGGACTGGTATAGAATATAGTAGTGTCCTAGAGTGGTGTGGTGTAGAGTGTCATAGAGTGGAGTGTCATAGAGCGGTGTGGTGTGTAGTGAAGAAAAGTGGTGTGGAGTGTCATAGAGTGGAATGGCATGGAATGGAGTTTTATCGTAAAGTGGAGTGTTGTAGAGTGGAGTCTTATAGAGTGAGGTACAGTGGATTGGAGTAGAGTGGAGTAAAGTACCGTAGAGTGGACTGTTATAGAGTGGAGTAGAGAGGAGTGTTGTAGAGTGGAGTGGCATGGAGTGGAGTACAGTGTTGTGCAGTGGAGTAGTGTGGAGTGGGATAAAGAGGTGGAAAGTGTTGCAGAGTAGAGGGCGGTGGCATAGAGTAGAGTTGCGCAGAGTGGCATTGAAGGTGGTAGAGTGGAGTGGGGTAGAGTGGAGTAGAGTGGCAGAGTGTAGTAGAGTGGAGTGGCACAGGGTGTCATAGAGTGGAGTGTCATAGAGTGAAGTAGAGTGGCATGGGATAGTGGGGTATAGAGTGAAGTTTTGTAGAGTGGAGTGCCATAGGGTGGAGTAGAGTGTTGTAGAGTGGAGTATGCATGGTGTGGAAGTGCACTGCTCTTACATACAGCACATTTTCAATTGGAATTACCATTACATGTGCACACCCATGCAGTTTTACTGATAAAACGATACAGGGCACAAATGATAATGTGTGAAAATCAGCATCACCTAGTGTATTGATTTGTTTTGATCGTAATAAAGTATTTGTTTCCACTACATTTCAGAATTACAAAAAATGTGCTGCATTTGTGCTTTCCTGATTTTTATATATTTTGAAATATTTGTGCAGTTTGTTTGTGCAGTTTGATTATTGACATTTACATTTTGGTGTGTGCTAGAAAGAAGTAACATCCTTTTGTCTTTGCTTTTATATCCCCAATACCCAGCTAGATTGTCATATAAATCCTCTCACTTTGCAGTCAGAGAAAGAAAAATAAACACCAACCTCCCTGTAAGTCAGAGCCTAACATTTTAGTCTTTGAATGCACAGTGAATGTGACTCTATAAAACACCATTTGAAATTTGAAGGTCTGTTTATCCCTACTTCCAGTGCCTATGGCATAGTTGTGAAATTGAGAGAGAGGTTTGCTTAAGTCATGCTATTAGTAAACAGTGTGGACCAAAAATAAACAAGCTCTTAGGCATAACGTTGTTCCTCACAGGCATGCAAGATTGGTAAACTACTAGTGGCAGAGATAAGGAGAATCAGTCAAGTAGTACAATATGAGGCAGGAAACCTTTTCAAAGAAATACAGCATGTTTACTGCTTCCTGAACAAGCATACAAGGGAGGCAACTAAATGTACTCTTGTGGAGTGCCTCAGAAAGTGAGCACTCATGAAAAAACACAAGGAACCAGTCAGAGAGGTGATAAACAGGCTATAATCAGCTGGAGGGACAAAGGCATGCTGGACAGCGTAAAACAAATGAAGCCAGAAAATAGAAAGCATGTAATGTGAGGTGAGTTACAACACAAAGCCAATGGTAAGCATTGGGGGAGAATGCATTCCCAGGGAAGTTTTCAGCATTGCCCGAATATGTCTTTGCTGCCAGACAGCTGTGCTGCCTGGCAGGCTTCCACTTAGAACACTGTTAGTAGTATACCAGGAATCCTGGGTCAGAAAGCTCTGCCAAGTGCAGGCTTTGTGGTGGGCTACTGGTTATGTCTTGTGACATATCCCTAAGGCTACTATTGAAGCTGCTTGCAATTCTACATATCACAGATTTAAGAACACAGAAATTGAGCCCGTATTGCAAGTTCAAACTCAGGTAATTATTTAATATATTTAATACAAGTGTAAGCAGCACAATACATACCATTGACATCCCATAACTGTTAACTCTGGCCATTAGAACTTACCTGCCAGGGTTGTATGAGAACATGCCAAATGGAGAAAGGAAGGAAGATAAGGGGTACAAGGAACAAAGAGAATACAGGCATAAAGGAGAAGATTGCAGTATAGATGTATGACAACATATCACAGTCCAAACATTAACAACAATAGAGAAGTAACAAAAATACTGTTGCAAGATATCAAGGATCAAACAAAAAAGAAACATACCAAGAATTTGAAAAAAGTCATGACAAGCATGGTGCATGAAGAAATAGCACAAAAGAGAACCACAAAGGACCATCATAACAGCATCTAGCAAAACGAATCTTGTGCCAGTCTCCATGAAGGTTTTCTCTCTCTAGCATCATTTTATACTTTGGACGCCACAGAACAGAATTCCAGTTGCATAATTCTTTAGTAGGTGAAGTGCCAACATGTCAAGATGAAGGTGGCTCCAAAACGCCATCCCCATGCCTTTTGAACTTTTCCTGACAGGGGAAACACATGTCACTGGTTGGTTTCTTGAGATTCCCTCTCAGACCTGCAACCTATTAGAGAACTATCCTCTTGAAAATGAGAAGCTTTCTCCTGGTTCGACTCTGTTGTACAATTGCATATTGACACCTTTCTAATATTCCATCATTTACTGTCACGTGTCAACCCACTGCTTTATTAATTTTCAGGACTTTCAATGGGCTCAATAATTTAAACCCAACGGAAACCCGGGTAACCCAATCACACACAAGACTTCTGCTTTTATGATTTGTTTCATATGTGGCTTTGGTTAATGATTGGCTTTTTAACAACCTATGTTCTACTTCCTTTATGTCAAGGGTTTGCTTTCATAAAATTTTGTCTTGAGTTTCATAAGCCACCAAGGGCACACTTGGGATCCAGCATTCTGCTCTTAAGCAGCAAAAAGGGAATTTCACCTGTAAATGATTGAGGACATATTTTATAGTCTCTTCCTTGCAGTTCCTATCCAGGAACATCCACACCTGAAAGCCAACACAATGCTTTACTTCAAATACCTATTGAAGCATTACACTTGCTCCTAGTGAGAATCATCCAAGGAAGTGGTAATGTGTGAGAAATTGGACTTTGCTCAAATGTTTTTCATTCCTCAGAGTATAATTGTACACTGTCTTTAACAATTCTTTCTGGAAAACATTCCTCACAGAATATATCCATTAGAAATGCCAGAACAATGGAAGTATTGGGATGCTCAACAAACGTTATTTCTGTCCATTTGAATTGTTCATCAATTTAAACCAATGTATATTTAAGCTGAAGGAGTAAGTCTTTGCATGGGCCAGTAATGTCAAGATCTATACCTGCAAATGTAGATCATTTGATAGGTGACATAGGTAATGTGGCAGTACTTGGGAAATTTCAGAATCTGCAAAAATATTGCACTCTCTCGCCCACTTATCAGCTTCATAGTCCGTGCTAGGCCTCCAGAAATTTTGGATTAAGTAACTGTAAAGAGCCAACATGGCAGTGTGACTATGATATCTATTTTTGAGTTATTTGCACCTGACCACTCCCTTAGGCACACATTCAGGAGTCACTCTCAAATTAGTTTCCAAAGTAACATCCCCATCCACATGACTGAATCAACATAGGCTCCTGTGCAACAACCTAGAAGATGGCCATCCCTCGAGAAGATTTTTCTTTACCACAATAAGAGTAGTATCCTAAGCATCTGCAGTTAACCAATCTGACTCTGTAACACTACAACGTTCATGATTTACCCTCTCTTGTACAGTAGATATGATATCAGTTTCATTGTCTCCATCCTCAGGAGGCATCCAATGGACGGCTCCATGAACATTGAACTGTGCCATTTTTTCCAGAGACAAAACAAATTTCAAAACAGTTTTCTTGCCATTTAGAACATAAAGTTGCAATTCTGGCTCTGCCATGACACCCTCCAACCAGGAGACAGGATACTAACTAATGGTCTTACTTTAAAATTAACTTTCTTTCCCACAAATAACATTGGAAAGGATGAAAAGCTCACATACAGGCTAATAGTTATTTCTCAATTACAGCGTACTTATCCTCAGCATTGAATGTTCCCTTACACAGAAACACAAAAGAGGTCCATTATTTCTGCAACATTTCTGACAAATCGGCTATAATATTCACAGAGTCCTGCAAACAAGAGTAACTTTTCTTTGGAATCTGGGCAGGTGCATTCATTATAGCCTCTGCTTGATCAACCTTTGATAGATTACCCTGGCTTGAGATTGAATGTCCTAGATAATTGACCTTACTTTTAAACAAGGCACTCTTGTGAGCTCCCTTGAACCCAAACCATATTTTTGAAGTCTGAAGCATATATTCTCTAAGAATCTCAGTGGTGGCCTTCCTTGTTCTTGGAGAAAACTGGCATAGTATTTTGGAAGATCTTGACTATCTTTAAACATTTTGACCATGACTCTTTAAAAAAACAGCCGAAGCCAGGCCAAACAATACCCTTTCGAAACAGTTAAGACCAAAATAAGTCATAGAGGTGCTAACCAATCTGCATTCAGTAGCCAATTGTAGTTGATGGAATGCTGTTTTGAGGACTAATGTAAAAACTACTGGTGCACTATCCGACAGGCGTATTTCAGTAATATTAGGCAACAGAAGATTATCAGTTACTATACAGTTAGTCAAAGCTATCAAAGCAATGCACAGAAGCAATTTGCCGTCAGCTTTCTTGGATAACACAGCTGGGAAAACCCACTCGGATGACTCCACTTTCTCTGTATCATTTCAAAACATCTCAAGCAAGTTCTTTCCTCATGCTTATCGGAACCTGCTTATCTTTTGTTTGATATAGACAGCAACACTCTTCAGGGTAATCTTGTTCTGTACCGTTTAAGCATACCTAACCCTCTCAAAACACTCCCAGGAATTTCTCCTTTATAACATGAACTGGATCTTCTTCATGATATAGATCAAAAGATAAGACTTATTCAGGATAATACGGATTGAGTAGAATCCCTAATCTAAGTTGGTCCCTCCATCCTAGAATGCAAACTCCTTTGGCAGCAATATAAATCTTAATGTAGACACTCTTGTCCTTGAACCTTACATCCTCATCAAAACATCCTAGAATTTCTATGCTGCCGCCATTAAGATGTTGAAGCTCTTCAACTACATCCTTAACCACTTTGGTGCTGAGGATGGAATGGTTCTGTCCTCTGTACACGACCAAGAAATCCCTCTGTTGTTTACAGCAGAGGGATTTTTTTGTTTTTTTGTTTTGCCTCTGGAGCACACGGGAGCAGGGGAAGAGCTTCCCCTGCAGCATGAGGCATTTTTTGTTTTTATCTGCAATGACAATCAGAGTGCATGGTGTACTCACATCATTACAGAGAAAGTGAAATGAGCTCATTTCACCTTAACTGCTTTGGTGCTTAGGGTGCTATCTCAGATCCGAGCACCAAAGCACACAGTAGAGGCATTGTTGGAAAGGAGAGAATCTCTCCTTCCCCAAGTGGATCCCTGTTTGGGGATCGCCCAAGAGGGGTGTTGGACCTGGCCCTTTTTGCAGGGTCACACCCACACTTTTTGCCTCTCTCCTCCTATTTCTTCTGACCAGTTTTTGTTGGCTTTAGGACTCTGGGCACTTTACGTCTGCTAACCAGTGCATATGCTCTCTGTGTAAATTGTATTGATGATTGGTTTATCCCTGACTGGCACATTTGATTTACTAGTGAGTCCCCAGTAAAGTGCACTAGAGGTGCCTAGGGCCTGTAAATCAAATGCTACTACTGGGCCTGAAACACTGATTGTGCCACCTCCATGAGTAGCCCTGTAAACATGGCTCAGACGTGCCACTGAAGTGCCTGTGTGTACAGTTTTTAAAACTGCCAATTTAACTTGCAAGTGCACTCACTTGTCAAGCCTAAACCTTCCCTTTTTATACATGTAAGGCAACCCTAAGGTGGGCCCTAGGTAGCCCAATGGGCAGGGTGCAGTGTATGTTAAAGGTAGGACATGTACTGGTGTGTTTTATATGTCCTAACAGTGAAATACTGCCAAATGAGGTGTTGACTGTTGCAAGGCCTACCCCTCTCATAGGTTAACATGGGGGCTGCCTTTAAATATCCTGCAGATTCCCTTTATGAGCAGATTGAAATGTAGAGTTTGGGGTCTCTGAACTCACAATTTAAAAAAAACATATTTTAGTGAAGGTGGTTTTTAAATTGTTAGTTTGAAAATGCCACTTTTGGGAAGTGGGCATTTTCTTGCACAAACCATTCTGTGACTCTGTCTGTTTGTGGATTCCTTGCCTGGGTCAGACTGACATTTGGGCTTTTTGTGCATCTCCACTAGACAGTGACACAAAGAGAGCTGGGTATAGCCTGCATATCCTGATGGGCCATCTGGGCTAGAGTGGTGGGAGGAGTGGTCACTTACACCTGAAAGGGCTGTGCCTGCCCTCACACAAAGTAGTCTCCAACCCTCTAGTGTGCCTCTGGAGCTAGGCCTGGGCACGGCAGTATCCTGTAAACAAGAGACCTTTCTTTGAAGTTGGGCAACGTCAAAGGCAGAAAGAGGTAAACGTATTGGAACCAAAACCCCTGACTTTAGATTACTTCAAGGATTCAAGAGGAACCTCTGCCAGGAGAAGAGCTGAGGAGAAGTGCTGTCCCTGCCTGTGCTTAGTTGGGCTATCCGGCAGTTGCTTCTGCCTGTGAAAGGGGACATAGACTTGACTTTGTTGTGCATTCCTACTTGAGAGGGCTTGGACTGAGGTTGCCTCCTGTTTTTGAAGCCTCAGGTACAACAAAGGCTTCACCATCCAGTCTCTGAGTCTGCATTCTGTGGACTCTAGCTTGCCAGAGGGTGCCATTTCAGTTTGTGGGCCCCTGGAAGTGAATTCCTAATGAAATCCTGTGAAATTATGCCAGACGACTCCCTGTTACTTCACTAAGAAAGCTGCTGCACGAAACCTGTGATGCTGCCTGCACCTGAATCCGTGGACCTCGCCGAGGCACGACAACCCCACTGTCAACGTAGGCCCCATGCTGCTGCAACTGCTCACATCTGCATGGACATGTGAATTGGAGTGACATACACCTGACGTTCGTGACACCTTTTCCATCGCAGTGCCTGTGACCCTGAGGCATGATCGTGACCCCGTGAGCTCGCTCCGCAGCATCGTGAGTTCACAAACTTTGAATTTGCCGGTGCCCAGGGACCAACTCCTCGCAACTGACGCCACCACACCTGCACCGCTCCGCAGCAAGGACCCAACACCTCTTTGTGAGACCTCCGCTCCTTCACCCCACAGCACTGTAACCGATTCCGCATTGGATCCAGCGACACCTTGTACCCGACACCGTGCACCGGCCTGTTTTCCACACGTTTTGCTAAGGTATTGTACCTGGGGCTCCATGTGACTTCGTAAACAGTGGCAGTGGCGTCGCATAGTGGGAAATGACTCCGTCACAACGACGCTTTAGCATTAGATTGCAGCATTTGTGCCTCTAAGCACTATTTTTTTTTTTTTTTATTGCTAATGTCATATTTTTAATTGTGTATTGTGGATTTTTATTGTATTTGGTCTTGTTTTATTTAGATAAATATTTACTAATTTTTTAAACCTGTGTGGTGTCCATTTTGTAGTGTGTCCACTGTATTACTGTGTGTTGGTACAAATACTTTGCACATTGCCTCTGGGTTAAGCCTTTCTGCTCATGGCAAGCTACCAAGGGGGTGAGCGAGGTTAACTGGGTGTAATTCTCATTTACACTGACTAGAGTGAGGGTCCTTGCTTGGACAGGGGGCAACCTGACTGCCAACCAAAGGCCCCATTTGTAACAGGGGTAATCCCCAAGCAGGGATCCACTCCACTAGACACCAGTGATTTATTTTGGTGACAGGGACTGGCCCCTTAAGCAAGGGCTCTCTCCATATTTGTGAATACATTTTGGCTATTTTCTGCCCCCCACCGGCATAGCTACACAATGGTTAAAATAGTGACTGGGTGAGCACAAGTGAAATGTAAGATGTGATTCAATAACTTTATTAATTACAATTCGCATGTGTATCACAGAGCTATTAGAAAATCACAGCTCTGGACACACATAGAAGGAGTTTCCAAAAGCAAGCACACTCCAAGATGATGATTGTCTAACAAGAAAATTCTCCTCAGTAAAGAAAACACAGTCCACCTTCCTCATGATGTGCCATCTGGTGAAACATTTTTTGATCTGTAGACTGATAGGAGAAGTAGTTTACAAACACCCGGCAAAAAAGTGCAGAGCAGCCTCTGGCAGGCTAGGCATCTGGCAAAAGAAACAAAGGAATAAGCATTCATTTATTGAAGAGCAAAGTAAGGCAGCAAGTGAGATGCTGCAGATGGTGCTTAGAGTGTGCTCAGAATGTAGTGAAGATCCAAGAGCAATCTTGTTGCCACTTGCAGCAAGTTCTAATGCAGGTATTGGAAATGAAGTCCTTGGCGTGGTTTTCCACCAAGTGTTTGCCTTCAATCCTCCTGTTTTTGCTGACTTAGTTTTTGCTGGCCTTAGAGCTCCTTGTACTTTACCACTGCTAACCAGTGCTAAAGTGCTTGTGCTCGCTGTCTAAAACATAATAACATTGGCTTACACCCAACTGGGACATTTACTCGTAAGTCCCTAATACAGTGATGCTACATGTGCCCAGGGCCTACGCATTAAATGCTACAAGGGGGCCTGGAGCACTCACTGAGCCATCTGCTTAAGTAGTCTCTAAGCATGCCTCAGGCCTGCTATTGTGGCATATGTGTGCAGTTTTAAACTGCCATTTTGACCTGGCAAAATAAATCTTCTGCCAGGCCTAAAAATTCCTTTTTAATACACATATCACCCTCGGTAGGCCCTAAACAGCCCATAAGAAAGGGTGCAGCGTATTTAAAAAGTTGGGCGTGCACTTTTAACTTTTACATGTCCTGGTAGTGAAATTTGTTTTTCACTACTGCAAGGCATTGCCTTTCCCAAAGGATAACATTGGGTTAGCTTATTACATTTGATAATTAATAACTCTAAATTGGGAGCAGGTGGGAATGTCTAGTAGTTTGGTGTCTAAAGAATTGTAATTTAAAACACTCTTTAATGTTAAAGTAGGATTTTAAGTCACAGTTCTGAAAATGACACTTTTAGAAAGTTGGCATTTTCTTGTCCCAACTATTTGGTAACTGCAGCATCTATCCTGGGTCACATGATTATGCGTATCTTGTAATTGGTCTTTGTGTATTGCTCTCAGACAGTGAGACAAAGGGGGAATCATTGTTGGCAGGATGGGCCATCTCTGACTTCATAGGGGGGGCAAAGCTGTCACGTATCACACTCGCACATCACAATGTTTCTGCCTGAGCACACTGAGAAAGGATTGATCATTAGTCTTTTGTGTCCTGATACAAGCTGGGGCTAGGGCAAGGAGGCAAGAAATTCCAAGCACCTCTGGGGGTAGAAACCTCAAGAGCCTTCTCCTACCTCATTGTCGGCACCAGATATAGATGGTGGACCCTCAGACCCAACACTTTAGTAACCCTCTGGACCTGTGGAAGATTCAGAAGGACTGCTGTGCTGCTCTGCAAGAAGGACTGCCACTCAGCTGCCTTGCTGCATGGGTGCATAAGTGAGAATGGTTGAACATGCAGCTTCACCCAGAACCACCAGAGTGACTCTAAGGGATAGTTGGCTGGCCTCCCGATCAACGCCCTAGGTGCAGAAAAGGCTGCAACCAGCTTGAACCCAGCACCTGGACTCTGCATGCTGTGAGGTCTGCCCCCTCAACTGGTGCTAACCCACTACTCTAGCCTTGGAAGTGGGCCTGAAAGTGCTCTGCCAACCCAGCTGTCATCCCTGCAGAGCCTCTGGCAGGCTAGGCATCTAGCAAAAGAAACAAAGGAACCAGTATTCAGTTATTGAAGAGCAAAGTAAGGCAGCAAGCAAGACGCTGCAGATGGTGCTTAGAGTGTGCTCAGAGTGTAGTGAAGGTCCAAGAGCAATCGTGTTGCCACTTGCAGCAAGTTCTAATGCAGGTATTGGAAATGAAGTCCTTGGTGTAGTTTTCCACCAAGTTTTTGCCTTCAATCCTCCTGTTTTTGTTGATTTCGTTTTTGCTGGCCTTAGAACTCTGTGTACTTTACCACTGCTAACCAGTGCTAAAGTGCTTGTGCTCACTGTCTAAAACATGATAACATTGGCTTACACCCAACTGGGACATTTACTTGTAAGACCCTAATACAGTGATGCTACATGTGCCCAGGGCTTATACATTAAATGCTACTAGGGGGCTTGGGGCACTCACTCAGTGTGCCACCTGCTTAAGTAGCCTTTAAGCATGCAAAGTAGGATTTTAAGTCACAGTTCTGAAAATGAAACTTTTAGAAGGTTGTCATTTTCTTGTCCCAACCATTTGGTAACTGCGGCCTCTATCCCGGGTCACATGATTATGTGTATCTGGTAGTTGGTCTTTGTGTATTGCTCCCAGACAGTGAGACAAAGGGGTAATACACGTTGGCAGGATGGGCCATCTCTGACTTCATAGGGGGGCAAAGCTGTCACCTACCACACTCGCACATCACAAAGTTTCTGCCTGAGCACACTCACAAAGGATTGAACATTAGTCTTTTGTGTCCCAAGACAAGCTGGGGCCAGGACAAGGAGGCAAGAAATTCCAAGCACCTCTGTGGGTAGAAACCTCGAGAACCTTCTCCTACCTCATTGTGGGCACCAGATATAGATGGTGGACCCTCAGACCCAACACTTTAGTAACCCTCTGGACCTGTGGAAGATTCTGACGGACTGCTCTGCTGCTCTGCAAGAAGGACTGCCACTCAGCTGCCTTGCTGCATGGATGCATATGTGAGAATGGTTGAATATGCAGCTTTACTGAGAACCACCAGAGTGACTCCAAGGGCTAGTTGGCTGGCCTCCTGATCCGAGACCTAGGTGCAGAAAAGGCTGCAACCACCTTGAACCTAGCACATGGACTCTGCCTGCTGTGAGGCTTGCCCCCTCAACTGGTGCTAACCCGCTACTAGACCCTTGGAAGTGGGCCTGAAAGTGCTCTGCCAAACCAGCTGCCATCCCTGCAGAACCAACAAAGTGCAACGCATCTCTCCGCAGCTCCTAGGAATCGCCGAAATTCAACACATCTCGACGCACAACCTCGCATCGAGTCCTGCTGCTCCTCAGAACTGCTACTGTGCATCGCATCTCGATGTAAGACCTTGTATCACAGTCCGACAGCTCATTGGAACCGCTGCTGCGTGACGCCTCCCAATAAAGGTCCTCACATCACAGCCCCACTACTGCACCATGCAGCCTCTGCGCAGGACATTGCAGTTCTCTGCAGCCCGGATTTAAGGTACTTTGTTCAGTGGGTCTGTCTTGGTCCCTGTACCCTCGCCATGCTCTATCGCAGTCGGCCTGAACTTGTGACTTTGTTAGGGTGACAAGGCGTCACAAATTTTCCCAAACAGTCCCAGTTTTTCAAGGTCTGTCCTGGCATCCTGATACTTTTGCGTAAAATAAATACATGTCCTGGGTTTTAAGAGAGGGTCGAGTGAACCTGCACCTTAATAACAGTGTTGTGCAGGCTCACATTTCAATCGACCCTCTCTCAAAAATCGGGGACAGGAGTTCACTTGTTTAGTCTGCTTGCTGTGGTGCCACACTTCATTCAAGCAGCACAGCAGGATTTAATGAGGTGTGAATCAGGGTTGCAGAGCCTGAAAGTCAAGGACCGACCCACCAGCAACCTGACTTTGGAGCTCTTCACAGAAAAGGGAGCAAATGTTTAATTTTGAATATATGCACATATGAATATATTCACTGAAAAAAACAAAAATTACAGGGATGTTATAGGTAGGTTTGACCTTTTACCAGCACCAAACCTTAGACATTCAGCAGTTATTATTATAGTTATACTTATGTTAGGAAACTATAACTTGTACCCTATAGTTTTTTTATATCACAAGTTATTGTTTATTCAGATAATGATAACTATAAGTATAACTAACTGTAACTGATAAATTTCTATGCTTTGTGTGGGTAAAACATGAACCTAACTATAACATCCCTGTAACCATTGGCTTTTTCAATTAATTTGTATGGGGTTTTTAAAGTCAAGTAATACATAATCACCTACATCAATACAACCACCGCCACACACGGCCAAAGGCCATACGCGGCGCGGGTTGGCCACAGGGCCTGACTTCCGTGCATACACCCAAGCCCACACTGCACACAGACTGTGGCCGTGAGCGATGGGGTTTGGTGTGTGAGTGGGTGTATTTTTTTCCTTCTGGGTTTCGGATCCATTGCGGATTTTCACTGGGGAATGTGCTGAACCCCACGGTTGATCCAGGGATCAGGCAGACCCCCCACACCCCAGGGACCACCATCTCCCAGGGGCATCATATTAAGATCAATGGGGGGCCCTGGAGCCCCCCCCCATGGACAACCGCCTGCATGGGACTATATTTAAAAAATATGCAGGGTGCGCAAACCCCCTCTTGCCCCAGGGACCACCATCTACCCGGGGCTACATAATTCAAAAGAATGCGGGGGAACCGGCCCCTGGATCCCAGGGCCCACCATCTCCCTGGGGCTACAAAATTTAAAAGGATAGGGGGACCACGCAGACCCCCGGGACCCTGGGACTACCTCCTCCCCGGGACATCATTAGAAAAATATGGGGGGTGCTGCACGAACCCCCCCCAGGGACCACCACCTCACAGGACTATATTTTAAAACTATGCAGGGGGCAACATCGACCTCCCTGGAGCTATTTTAAAAATATGTATGGGGGTCGCATGGACCCTTTGAGCCTCATAGACCACCACCTCCTCTGGTCTATTTAAAAATATGAATGGGGGAGTAACTCGCAGTCTAAGATAACTGTAAATCGTGCCCCCAAAATGCAGGTTTTTTAAATTATTTCGACTGCTAATATTGTATTGGTATTTTTATTGAAGGTAGAAAAGTTGTCATGAGTGCTGTAATATCTCGGGTAATTAGCAGTGCGTGGCTACTTTATATAACTTTAACTATAGCTGCTAAATTTCTGTGGTTTTGTGCAAGCAAATTCAGAAGCTAACTATAATGTCCTTGTAACCTTTCTTTGTTTTTTTAAGTCAATTTCTAAGGTTCTTTAACTTCTATTTCTTAACTATAACGTCCCTGCAACCTTTGTTTTTCCAGTGTTTTTCTGTTGTTTTGTTACCGTAAAGTATTTTTCATTACTACATGTTAATCCACCCACCAATGTGTACGGCCTTTGCCCATGCGTGGTGGGGGTTGGCCTCAGGGCCTGTGGCCATCTTCCTATAACCACCCAAACGAGCGCCACGTATGGCCTCCAGCCAGTCCCTGCAGCCAACCCCCCCAACTACCCAACTCCAGCCACAGGGCCTGTCTCTCTGGGCGTGAGAATAGGTGGGAGAGGGTGTCTCCTGGTGTTAGAGTGGCTGTTAGAGTATTTGTCTGGGTGCAAGTGTGGGTCTTAGAGGATCGATGTGGGTGTGAGAGTGTCTGATTGTGCTCCAATAGATGAAAGATGCACAAAAAGGGTGGAGGCTTAGCCATATTCCACCATATCCATTTATCTGCCTTGGTTACACCCATTCGTTCTCCAAACTTTGAGGGCCTTTGGTTTAATTTAGAGGTAACCAAAATGCAATCTTTTAATGGCTTTTTGCTCTACCGCCCTCCTGGGCCCAGAACAACCTTTATCTAGACCATTAGGTCCTTATTAGAATCCTCATTTTCCAAATCAGATTTCTCATGGTTAGGAGATCTCAATTTTCATTTAGAGAATCAGTCACACCTCGATACCGAAGCTTTAGTAGATACTCTCCAAGGTCTGGGTCTTGAACAACGAGTGTCCGACGCTAGCCATCTAGCGGGGCATACCTTGGATGGCATTTTCTCTAACAATTTGGTGATGTACACCCCAGTTCTTCTTCCCATGATTTGGCCAGATCACTGCGCAATTCTGGGAAATTAGGGTCTTGGGTAAAGACCTGTCCTGTAAGGCCCCTGGAAAACCATTTGTTTCTAGAGACTAGCATCAGATCTCTGCATCTGATCTTGAAGCTTTTCTTGCTGAGCCCCCGCAAGATGACAGTGGTGTCATAACAATGTCCTTGATGTACTCTAATTGGTTAAACAAAGCAATCAATGAACTGGCACCTGCTAAACTAAGACCGCTAAGAGGTGCAATCTGTCTGCTCCCTGGTTTAGGTACTCCCTTCGGGTCACCAAACAGGGATGCCATAGTAAGGAACATATCTTGAGAAGATCATACTATACCTCAGAGAAAGAAAAATATCAATTACTGTTGGCCCGATATAAACAACTAATAATTTCAGAAAAATCTGCCTACTACATTAAATTGAGTCAGCACGCTGTTCTAGTAAAGCCCTGTTTCAAACAGTTTCAAAACGTTCCTCTCCAGCTTTTCAAAATCCAACTAACTTCAATCAGGCTTTTTGTAACACTCTATCTCAGTCCTTTCAGAGTAAAGTTGAACTTATTTTCAACAAATTCTCAAAGACTTCAGCTAATAATGCTAGAAGCAAGGACATCAGTACCAGTATGAAGGTCGAGTCCTCTTTTACGGAGATCGAGACACTTTCTGGAGAATATGTCAAACAAGTTATTCTAAGAACTAAGGGCCTCATTCCGACCCTGGCGGTAAAAACCGCCAGGGCCGCGGACCACGGAAAGCACCGCCAACAGGCTGGCGGTGCTTCCTGGGCCATTCTGACCGCGGCGGTAAAGCCGCGGTCAGAAAACCGGGTCCGGCGGTTTCCCGCCGGATTAACCCCGGTTGGCCCAATCCTCCATGGCGGCGCTGCTCCCGCCAGCCTGTTTCTGGCGGTTTTCACCGCCAGGAACAGGATGGCGGGAACGGGTGTCCTGGGGCCCCTGGGGGCCCCTGCACTGCCCATGCCACTGGCATGGGCAGTGCAGGGGCCCCCTAACAGGGCCCCATTAAGCTTTTCACTGTAAAGCGCGACGGGTGCTACTGCACCCGTCGCACACCTGCAACACCGCCGGCTCCATTCGGAGCCGGCTTCAGTGTTGCAGGCCCCTTCCCGCTGGGCCGGCGGGCGCTCCCTTGGCGGGCGCCCACCGGCCCAGCGGGAAAGTCTGAATGGCCCCAGCGGTCTTCTGACCGCGGAGCGGCCAATTGGCGGTTCCCGTTTGGCGGGCGGCAACCGCCGCCCGCCAAACTTAGAATGACCCCCAAAGTCTGTATCTTTGGCAGATCAGTTCCCCCCCATGATTATTCAGTTAGTACCTGACCTAGATATGAATCAATTAACAAAGATATTTACTGCTATGTTCCGATAAGGCCACTTCCCTAAACAGTGGGAATCTGCCATTATTGCAGAAATCCAATCTGAATTCTCTAGGCCCTTAACAACAATCGCCCATTTCCAGACTGCCCTTACCAGCTAAGCTGGTCGAAAAGTGTATAAACATACATCTATCTGAATACCTGGATAATAATAACTTGATGGGTGATACTCAATTTGGTTTCCGTAAGGGATATAGCACAGAATCTGCTTTAATTGAGGCCACTGAGATCAAGAAGACAGCAGTGTATAAGGGAGGGGATTCCGCCGTTATCCTTCCTGACTTATTGGCAGCATTTGACATGGTCAACTATGTCCTGCTGGTTGACTGCTTAGAAGCTTACGGCTGGAAGGCACCGTTCTTTTTTCCTACTGTGGTCCTTTCTAACAGAACATAACCAGTTAGTCTCCATAAATGGATTTACTTCAGATCCTTTTTCTCTTCCATGTGGGGGTCCTGCAGGGCTCTTCTTTAAACCCCACTCTTTTTAACCTTTGTGTGTCACCTTTGGCGTCTCTGGTGAAATCCTTTGTGTTGTCTTCAGTCTCATACGCTGATGACACTCAAATTGTGGTCTCCCTTTCCAGCAAAGGTCCGGACTTGAGTGACACCTTTAGAAACTATGTACGCTGTGAGTCAATGGATGGATAATAACTGCCTGAAATTAAAATCTACAAAAACTGAAGTTATCCTTTTTGGCATTAACACATCCTTCTGGTCTGCTTCTTGGTAGCCAGATGAATACTGCCCCCTCACGACCCCAGCCAAAAGAATAAAAAACCTTGGGGTCTTAATTAATGAGACGCTCACTTACAAAGAGCAGGTCAATAAAGTATTCTCATCTTCCTTCTTCATCCAAAGAGTCATCAGGAAAATTCAGCTGTTCATTCCCCTCGACCTCTTGAAAGTAGTAGTTATTGACTTGTGCTATCTCAAGTAGATTACTGCAACAGTTTATACCAGAATCTTCTAAAAAACATGTTGCACAAACTACAGATTCTTCAAAATGCAGCAGCACAGGTGCTACTAAAGGTTCCCAAATGACACTCAGCCTCTCAACCCACTGCTAGGCTGCATTGGCTACCAGTCACATAACGTATGATCTACAAGGCCCCCTGCCTCACCTATTAGTCCCTACAGGGGACAGGACCACTGTACCTCAGGGAAAGGTTCAGCTGGTATTCTCCCAAAAGGAGCTTAGATCAAGCTCAGCCAAAAACCTGTTTGTACCTTCCCATAAGCTCTCCTCTTCATGGATTGCACAGCCCAGAACTGGAATCGCCTTCCACTGGAAGTAAAATCTGCAACATTCTTACTTTTGTTAAGAAAACATTAAAAAACCTGGCTCTTTAGCCACTAAATAATGTTGACACAGTTGACTACTTGATAGCCGCCTAATCTGCAGGATATAGTTGCACTGTTCCTTTTCCTCATAGCTCCTAGACACCTCCGGGTGTTTGTTTGCACTTTATAAATCTCCAAATCAAATCAAATTCACCTCCACAAAGGATTTCAGGTTGTTTTTCAATATGGAATAGCGGAGTGGACACACTTGCTTTCGTTTGCCGAGCCCAGGAGTTAGGATCATTTGTCCTTTCTAGAAGTGGAGCTTCAAATGGGGCACCTGCGACATTTATATTTGTAAGTGCTTCCTATTGAGGTTTAATTTCTGTGAAATGAGCAGCGTGGCCAGTACGGCCCGGCCTTCTAATCTTTTTTTTTTTTTTGGGGTAGGCCGCACGGCTGATTTTGGCCCCTGGCACCCCATCCCTCGGGGGCTGGCCTTATCACATTGATTTTTATTTTTTAGGAGAGTGGGGCCCTGCAGCCCATCCTCCTCCAGCTGATTTTGGCCTAAGGGACTCTATCCCCCAGTACCCAGCCTCCCTAATTACTCTGGAGCCTACCTATCAATCCTGGGTGCACCACAGGGCACCCAGTGTGCTTTGGGGACCGCGGGGGAGCCTGAAGGACCCCGTGGTCCCAGCCAGCTCTTCGTCTCCTGCTGGAGCTGGCATTGCTGTCAAAGAGAGGGAGCTGCTAAACATGCAGCTCCCTCTCTGTAAGAGTAGTTGTTTCCTCTGTTTTCCTCCCCTGTTAATACAATGCTGTGTTACGTGAAAGGTAATAATTTACTTAATGTATGACATCATCCTGTGACGTACTGTTAGACCTGACAGCTTTAGGGTGGTCACCCCTAACTTTTTTCCTGCCTCCCTCCACTTTTTGGACACTGTTTTTGCTGGTTGTAGGACTCTGCACACTTTACCACTACTAACCAGTGCTAAAGTGCATATGCTCTCTCCTTTAAAACATGGTAACATTGGTTAATACCCAATTAGCTTATTTAATCTACTTGCAAGTCCCCAGTAAAGTGCATTACATGTGCCCAGGGCCTGTAGATTAAATGTTACTAGTGGGCCTGCAGCACTGATTGTGCCACCCACCTAAGTAGCCCCTTAACCATGCCTCAGGCCTGCCATTGCAAGGCCTGTGTGCGCAGTTTCACTGCCACTTCGACTTGGCATTTAAAAGTACTTGCAAAGCCTTAAACTTTTTCTACATATAAGTCACCCCTAAGGTAGGCCCAAGGTAACCCATAGGGTAGGGTGGTATGTAGATAAAAGGTAGGACTTATACCTGTGTAGTTTATTTGTCCTGGTAGTGTACAACACCTAAATTTGTTTTCCACTGCTGTGAGGCCTGCTCCTTTCATAGGCTAATATTGGGGCTACCCTCATATACTGTTTGAGTGGTAGGTTCTGACCTGAAAGGAGTAACAAGGTCATATTTAGTATGGCCAGAATTGTAATACAAAATCCTGCTGACTGGTGAAGTTGGCTTTAATATTACTGTTCAAGAAATGCCACTTTTAGAAAGTGAGCATTTCTCTGCACTTAAATCCTTTTGTGCCCTACAATCAACGTCTGTCTGGGTTACTTGACAGCTCCCGTGTGCATTTCACTCAGACAACCCCAAACACAGGATGATCAGTCACACCTGCACATATCTGCATACTGAATGGGTCTTCCTGGGCTGGGAGGGTGGAGTGCCTGACACTTACATGTCAAAGGACAGTGGCCTGCCCTCACACAATGGACTGCCAAACCTCCTACTGGGACCCTGGCAGACAGGATGGAACTGAAAGGGGACATTGTGCACTTCTAAGCCACTCTTTGAAGTCTCCACCACTTCAAAGGCACATTTGGGTATTTAAACAACTCAGACACTTCTGGACAAGATACCACTGGTGAAGAAACTCTGAACCAGAACCTGCAAACTGCCAAGAGGAACTGCCTGGCTGCCCAAAGGACTAACCTGACTGCTTTTCTGCAAAGGACTGCTACCCTGCTGTTGCCCTGCGGCCTTGATGCCCTCTGGCTCTGCTGAGAAGTGCTCTCCAAGGGCTTGGATAGAGTTTGCCTCCTGTTTCTTGACGTCTCAGGACGAAAAATACTTTATTCTGCAAAGAGCTCCTTGTGCTGCAAAAATTAGATGCACAGCCTACCAGAAACGACTCACAGCCTGCATCGTGGTGAGAAAATCACTGCACGCTGAACCAGAACGACGCAGCCTGGCTCCCAGAGAGGAGATCGACGCAGCGCCAGTTTTGCGACCGGAACTTTGACGCACGGCCCACTGGATTGACGCACAGTGGAGCTGGAACTACGCAGCCCAACTTCCTGCAAGAAGAATCGACACCGCGCCTGCCATGCGACAGAAATTATCCCACATTGTTCACCGGATCGACGCAGTTCCTGTGACTTTGTCCTGCACGCCCAGGATTTCTCTGCATCGTCCCTGGGGCGTCCAAGTACCCTGCAACCCGAAGAGGATCCAAGTCTTTGTTCCGGAAATCAACGCAAGGCCCAGTCTGCATGAAAAAGTATTGACGCGTCGTCTGTGTGCACCCGGAGAAACCGATGCACACTTCCCCTTTTCCACACATCAACTCCTCTGCGGCCCATCGGGGAGAATTTAGACGCAAACCAGGTACTTTGTACTTGCAAGAGACACTTGTTGCTTTTTAAGAACTACAAATTCTTGTTATCATTTCTAAAGTGATATTTCAACTTGTACTTATCAAATCTTGATTGTTTTGACCTGCATTTAACCAGATAAATATTCTATATTTTTCTAAACACTGTGTGGTGTATTTTTGTGGTGTTATACTGTGTTGTTGCATGATTTATTGCAGAAATACTTTACACATTGCCTTCTAAGTTAGGCCTGACTACTCAGTGCCCAGCTACCAGAGGGTGGGCACAGGATAATTTGGATTGTGTGTGACTTACCCTGACTAGAGTGAGGGTCTTTGCTTGGACAGGGGATAACCTGACTGCCAACCAAAGACCCCACTTCTAACACGCACCTATTATGCGCACCTAAACAGATGCTGCCATCTGTACTTCACACATCTTGAGTCCTCTTTAAAAACACTAGTGCAGAACATTTAAATAAGGAATATGGCGTAGTGATAATATTTATAGAGTGAGCGATTACCCATAAAGGTGTCCTAGAACTAACCAACTTGAGAACAAGCAGTGGGACAATAGCATCAATCCAGAATGGAAAGAACAGAGTTTTTTTTTTTTTAAATCAGGTACTCATTGACTGAGTGTAAATCGAATGGAAGCGAATTCTAAATATTTGCGGCTTGAAACGTAAAGGCGCAGCCCACCTTGGCACCTTCTACTGATTCTAGGATTGACAAAATGATAAGCAGAGACAGAGAGTATGGAGTGTGTAAAAGTATAACACGTAAAAGAGTTACACAATTCGAGTCAGTTGAAGTGTTGCGCTCTTAAATATCGAGACTCTTAAAGAGTGAAATGTTGCATCTTGTGCAATGGAAGGTTGGGGGGCTAATACTCTACTGTAGAATGTTATGTGTGACAGCTCCCTCATGGTTGGTCACAGCTTCTTCCTGTATCCATTTGATCTTTTCACTGGCAATGAGGATTAACTCTCGCTGAGACCAGGAGGAAAGTCGCCGGATGATTCTGTATTTGGTTTTAGAAGATATCAACAGGACGCCGGAGTCACCATTCACACTAGTGGTGCTCGGCCTGCATACCAGAATCAGCTGGTGGCTCGACGAGCAGGAGGAAGCTCTACAAGAAGTTCAAACCATCAGTGAGGAGTGTGGCGGCACTGGAGAAGTTTCAAGGAAGTTTCAGGGAAGACAGTTTACACGTTACGGTGCCGAATGAAGCGCTAACCTGCTATGTGCCTCTCCCCAAGTGAGGTCCACACACACTGAGGAATTAGCATCTAAAGTCAAGAGCTGTCACATGAGCGCTATCAGGCTAGGCAACATGCTGAACACTTGTGTGATGGTGTTGCCTAGCTACAGAGGATCACTGCGGCAGCGCACTGTTATATTGCTGAAGCAAGCTGGAGTGGACAGAAGTTACTTCAGGAGTATGTTTGTGTGCATGATGCTGGAAAGGTAATCCGCATTTAACTTTGAGCATGCATTGTTTATGCTTAATACCTAATCCCCACACATCTTCTTGGTGAATGTGATGAAATTTCATGTACAAAGAGTGGTGAAGATAACCCTTCTCCTGTTGAAGAGTCTTGTGATCTATGACTTACTTGATATCCATGGAAGGTTCTTAGCACCTACATTTTTTCACATGAACTTGGTGAGCATATGATACCATGAGAGGACTGGAGAAATGTATTTGAAGTGTATGTTCAAGCAGTGGGTGGCGATATTTTTACAGCAGCCAGGAAATTGGCCATGCTCACGCATTGTCTTGGAGCTGAGGGCAGGCACATACTAAAATATCTTCCATATTTTGCTGACAAGGAGGAAGAGGATGATGACAGATGAAAATAAGATGGTATTGCATCAACTAAATTTAAATTTTAGAAAAAAAATCAAGTGGTAGAGCGGTTTAAATTAAATTCTTAAATCGCTCAAATCATTAGAGAGGTATGTTGCAGGGTTGAGATCACTTGCAGCCACTTGTAATTACAAGAAGTTTTTAGATGAAATGTTGAGAGATCAGTTAGTTCTGAGAATGAAAATTAAAAAAGTGCAATAAAAACTTTTGAATACAGAAAGGTTGACTTTACAACTGGCCATATACGTGGTAAGAAGGGCAGAAATAACCAACACGGGGTTGAAGGAGTTATCAAATTGTGGTTTCTTCAGCAAACCACGATCTCAGCGTTGGCCCTAGGCTCTGCAATTATATGCAGGCCGTTGACAGGTGGATGGGTGGGAACTGTCTGAAGCTAAATTCTGATAAGACCTAGGTCATCCTGTTTTGTTCTCAGTCGTCCCTCTGGTCTCCATCCTGCTGGCCTCTTGACATGAGACCCCTTCCTACTCGTGTAAGGAAGGTTCAAAACCTAGGTTTTCTCATTGATATTAAACTTAACTATCTGGAACAAGCTAATGCCAAGATATCTTCAGCGTTTTTCACGTTGAAACTGCTGAAAAAGGTTTTCCCTACATCCCCACCCACCTGTAGAAGACTTTGGTCACTGCTTTGGTGTTGTCTAGATTGGATTATTGTAATAGCCTCTACCTTAACTCCCACCAATACTTCTTAAATAGACTTCAAACACTCCAGAACGCAGCCACTAGTCTTCTTCTAAAGCTTCCTAAATACTACCCAGTGTCCAGTCACCTACAAGGCCCTGCACGGCATTGGCCCGGATTTCCTATGGAACAAGTTTAACCTTGTATTCTCCAGGCAGGACTCTTAGGCCAATAAAGGCCAAACTGGTTGTAGTCCCCAGGTTCAAGCAGGCCATCTGGGACAGCAGGAGTTTCACAGTAAGTAAGTGCTTTGCCTCTGGCCATCAAGAATGCTCCACATTTAGTACAGTTTCGCAATCAGGTAAAGACTTGGCTTTTTAGATCTGCCTCGACTTTCTGCTCTCTTTCCCATCTCAGTGTCTAGCACCAAGATGCCTCAGGGTATTTGCTGCGTTTTAGAAAACCCCGTAACATAACATAACATAACATCATC
This sequence comes from Pleurodeles waltl, assembly GCF_031143425.1. Taxonomy (NCBI): domain Eukaryota; kingdom Metazoa; phylum Chordata; class Amphibia; order Caudata; family Salamandridae; genus Pleurodeles; species Pleurodeles waltl. The sequence goes on along the minus strand of NC_090446.1, from coordinate 1,296,210,120 downwards.
AAGTGAGAACGTGGGATCTGTCTAGCAAGATGTTCTGAAAATAAAAGGAGTTGAGGCTGTCAGTGTATCCACTAAGTTTGGGTACAGAAGCCATTTGACTTGCTATAAGTGCAGGTTGAAAGGTTATGTGGCAATTGACAATTTATTCCCTGAGGTGGGCCAAATTTACAGGAAGTACAAGCTTCAAGGGCATTTTGCCCGAGTGTGTCGGGGAAGGATGAGTGGAGTAAGGAAAGTTAAGGGTTCTGTCAGTTCTGTGAAGAGTGTGAAAATGAAGAAGGGAATTGCCAGGTGATTTAACAAGTACATTTTAGGGGAAGTATCATTGGGGATGGTCCATTCATAAGCCCTGTTAAATTCCCATTGTTATGAGAGGACTGTTGCATCAGCAGTTGCAGCGGTTGTGTGAGGAGGGTGTGATTGAGGAAACAGAGGCATCTGAGTGGTTGGCCCCAGTGGTAATAGCTAGGAAGAGTAGTGGTGAATAGTGCCTCTGTGTGGATTTGATTGACCTGAATGCTGCCATATGGGTAGCTAGGCATCCCCTGCCCAATATAGGGGTAATGTTAACTACCTTTCAGGGTGCAAAGGTGTTTTCCACACAGGATGTATCTTCAGTATACCACCAGGTTGTGTGGCATCCTGATTCTCGGCCATTAATATCTTTTGTCACACCAGAGGGAGCATGGATAAACAAAGGAATGCCTTTTGATCTGGCATCAGCTTGAGTTGTTTTCCAGAGAGCCATGCATAATTTGTTTAAAGGCATACTATAAGTCAACTACTTTCAGGATGACATCCTAGTGTGTGGTGGTAATCTGATGTAACATGACCAAGCATTGAGGACGGTGTTGGGAATTTTGCAAAAAAGTGTTTTAACCATTAAGAAAGAGAAGTGCAAAATCAGGTGAGTGGAGTGGAGCATCTAGGGCATTGGATTGACGAAAGCGGTATTTCACCCAAAATGAAACTAGCTCCTGCAATAGAAAAAGCTCCTTCCCTAGCAAATAAAGATCGGCTGAAGTCCTTTTTAGGTCTGGTCAAGTTCATCTCCATGTTTGCTGATATGACCAGGTGCAGAGAAGAACTACTCCACTATTGAAAGAGAGACATTGGTGTGCTGGTGGGGCATTAGTCATTTCAGGAATTATGGGTGGGGAACAGAGTTTGTAATTGGTACTGATAATTGCCCATTGGTTGTTTTTTTCACCAAGGGAGCAGACAGAGTAACTTCCTTTATAGCACACTAGGTAATGAGGATGTGGCAATATAACTAAAAGATGGAGTATGTTTCAGAGAAAAACATGTTGGCTGATTGTCTGTTGAGGTCACAGGCTGAGAAGGATACAAAAGTGGAAGATGACCAGGAGGAGTTAGTAGCAGCCATGGTAAACAAGATCACGGAAGGTAGAATCTCTCATAAGGAGTAGTAGTATGTTGTTTGGAATGATGAGATTTTGCAGGAGGTTAAGTAATACCTTCTGTAAGGTTGGCCTATGAGGTGTAATCTTAATGTGGATGCACAGTATTTCCCTCAGGTGAGTGGGGAGCTGTCTGTCTTGAGAGACGTGATGCTGAGAGGAGAATTGTTGGTGGTTCCATTGGAGTTATGACAGCGCATCATGAAGCTGGCTCATGAGGGCCATTTGGGGATGAGTACCACAAAAAGGCACATTAAAGCAGAGAACTGGTGGCCAGGAGTTAACCATGATGTGGAGCACTATATAAGAGAATGAATACCATGTGCGTGGAGTGACAAATGTCAGAAGACTGTGAAGTATCTAAGGGCCAGATGTAGCAAAAAAGCAATTTGCGACTTGCAAATTGCGAGTCCCTGCGACTCGCAATTTGCAAGTCGCAAATTGCTATGCAGTACGGTGTCTCAGACACCGACTGCAACTCGCAATGGGGTCGCAATGACCCACCTCATGAATATTCATGAGGTGGGTCGCAAATTGCGGCCCCATTGCGAGTATAGGCACTCGCTAACATGGAGGCCTGCTGACGTCAGCAGACCTCCATGTTAGCGACCTGCTTTTAAATAAAGCAGTTTTTTTTTTTTTTAAATGTAGCCCGTTTTCCCTAAGGGAAAACGAGCTGCATTTCAAAAAAATCCGAAACCTTTTGTTTCGGTTTTTTCAGGGCAGGGAGTGGTCCCTTGGACCACTCCCTGCCCTGAAAAAAAGTTTTGGGGTCCAGTCTCAAACTGGAAGGGGTCCCATGGGGACCCCTTCCAATTTGCGAGTGGGTTACCATCCACTTGAAGTGGATGGTAACTGCGACTCCATTTGCGACCGCGTACGCGGTCGCAAATGGAGTTGCATACCACTGCGACTCGCAAATAGGAAGGGAACACCCCTTCCTATTTGCGATTCGGAAATGCATTTTGCGAGTCGGTAACGACTCGCAAAATGCATTTCTGCATAGGAAACACGCATTTGCGAGTCGCAAACGGCAGATTTTGCCGTTTGCGACTCGCAAAGTGTTTCCTACATCTGGCCCTAAGTATCTAATTTAGACTGCATATCTATGTTCTCTGGACCGTTACGAGTCAAAAAGGTGAACAAGTTCACTGTGTTGCTCAGTGATGGTAATGCTTCAAACCACAAGAAAATGGTGAGGATACCTAGTTTCACTGGGCATGGGGAATCCGATTCCAAGGAGAAGGGGTTTGGAAGTCATGTTCAAGCTCCAGTGCTTTAAGATCGGACGAAGCCTATATATCCCAGAAAATTGGAGGATATTGAATTGTTTTGATGTTTTGGTAAATGTTTTATGTTTTTCAAGTTGTGACTGGGAAATGTACATTTTCACTATGCTCTTTTATTTAAATGTTTTTGATAATTATTTTTATCACCGCTTTCTGTTCATTTCCTGCTGATTCTTTTAGTTTTGAGAATATATTTTCTTTAGTAATGTATTTAAAGTGGGAAGAAGTATTACCTCTTGTGCAATGGAAGGTTGGGGGTTAATACTCTAGGTCAGAATTTTATGTGTGGCAGTTGCAGGAAGACTCCCTCACGGTCACTCACAGCTTATTAAAGCACTTACCTTCATCACCCAGTGTCACTTTGATCTTCTCATGCACGTTTGTAGATAGGCAGCAAGTGCAGCTTTCAAAGATCTACCAAGATGGAAGTTCTCCAAGGGAGTTTTTACAGAAGGTGTACAACTGCATTTTGAACTAATTGAAGATGATCAACTGTATGGAAAGAAGCTCTTAAAACTGTAGCTTAAATTCTAGGTGGCAGAGTGAGGATCAAAATACTACACTAAGTATTTCATCATTTGATTTCCATGCATGCAATTTCATGCTTTTCTTTTGTATTCTTTTCTAAATGTCTTGTCCTTTCCTCTTTGTCTGGTGAACCAGATACCTACAACTCCGCAGAGTAAGAGAAATGAGAGGGAGTAGGAGATAGTAGAATGTCAGAGAGGTAAAGACAATGGCATAAGGAGAGATGTTGAGGTGAAACAGAAGGACAAGTGAGGTAGGGAATGAGATGAGATGTATGAGGTAGGGAGAGACACAAGGTAAGGACAGAAACATGAGGAAGTTAACAAGAAAGATACAGAAATGTAGAAAGAGGAAGAAGTGGAAAGAGAAAGGGAGGTTGGGATTAGGTAAGGTGCAGTAAATATGTGAACAGAGAAGGAGCTGTAGGGAGTGGTAGAATATTGTGGTACACAGAGGGGGGGAGTCAAATGAACGGTTGGCTTGAAAGAGATAGAGGCAAAGAGAGGTAGACGGAGACAGGCTGAGTGGTGGGGTAGTGAATGACCTACATGGAGATTCAAGATAGACAGGCAGTAGTGTAGTAGAGGTGAGGGGGTAGGAACATAGGTAAAAAGAGTGGGGTAGAACAAGTGGTGAGATACGGAACAAAAGATAGGTTGAGTAAATTGAGAGGGTAGGTAGTGAGGGAGAGAAAGAAGAAGAGAGAGAGAGGCTTAGAAGGATGTAGGAAGGATGCAAGGAGGTGAGAAGAGACAAAGAGAACTCTGAGGTACAGAAAAAAGGGAATGAGCTGAGTTAGAGCGAGAGTGTAGGCAGGTAAAGATGTATATGTAGGCACAGAAAATGGCCTACCTCTACATCCCTACCAGGGAGAGTGATAGAGATGTGGAACATAGTGACCTGTACTGGGAGAGACGTGAGGTGGGGGCAGCTGAAGTACATAGAGATGCAGAGATAGGTGGAGGGAAAGGGAAAGAGAGAAAGGTGAGGTGAAACAGGTGAAGTGAAGTAAGATGATAAGACAAGGAAGCTAGATCAGCTAGAGAAAGAGGTAGGAGTTTGGTAGAGAGGAGTGACAAAGGTAGTGAGATGTGTACATAGCAAAGTGGGAAAGAGGGAAGGGCAGGGAATTAATAATTTGTGTCTGCTGGAGGTAATCATAGAGAGGTAGAACAAGAGGTGAAGTACAGAAACGTGAGGTAGAAAAAAATGGGAAACGTATAGTGCAAGGTAAACAAAATGGGTAAGGTAAAGAGTACACAAGGGGGAGGTAGAGGAGTAGAGCGAGAGGTCAAGTGTGTTGATGCAGATAGGGAGAGAGATGATATACCAAGAGATAAATGAGGTGTATAAAGGTGTGCAAGGTAGGAATAGGATGAAAGAAAGAGTGAGAGATGATAGGCAGAAAGACAGCAAGATGATTAGATAAGGAAACAGACAGAGGTAAGAGGTGAGAAGAGAGAGAATGAGTAGGTAGAATGATAAGTGTGAGGGAGAGACAGAGGTCAGTGCAAGAAATAAGAGGTAGAAAGAGGTGAATTAGAGGTGAATCTGTTTCTAATTCAGTTATTAATTGGGATTTCTGAATTTCCCCGATATCTTTAGTAGAGGCCCCTTGGAAGCTGGATACCCTGTGCAATTGCCCACTGTACCCAGGACTTAAATCAGCTCTGCTTGACCCTCACCCAAACACAAGGATGTGCTCCTGTATACACATTAAAACACATCTTTATATTCAAACCAATGCATACACGTGCACGTGCTTGCAGCTGTTGAAGTCCCTCAGTCTCTGCCCTACTCCTGACTCATTTTTGGTGAGCAGCTCCATTGTCTTGAATTCTTGGATCATGCTGTTCTCCCACGCTGTGGGCATCATGACAGGGGAAGCTGCTGCCCAGGCACCTAGCCTTGTGGTGCTAGAGCTCCTCGGATGGATGCTTTCTGTTTATTGCACCTTAAGAAGGATTAACACCTGCAAAACACCTTGAGAAAAGAAAGCAGGTAGCAAGTCTGCAGCACACACTGACTGCGGAGCTGTGGACACAGGCAATCTGAGTCAAGGGGCAGAATAAACATGGCCATTCGCTATGTGGCTTTAAAATAAAGTTGCAATGGGATTAGCTATTCTCGTGTTGCTCCTGATTGATCCTGTGCTGCCTGTCAATTACGACATTAGTGTGTGCGTGGGCCTGAAGACATTGCGTTCACCCGCAGAAGCCTATTCTCAAACAATTCAAAAGCTGCTGACATGCTCTTTAGCAGCCTTGGCATTGGCTAGGTAAGAGAACTGAAAGCTCCCTCAGCAACTAAGGGGGCTGCATTGAGCATGAAAATGCACACATAGGGCTGGCAATGCCCTTGGAGTTGTGACTGATGACTTTACTGACTATACTAGTGCACCACGTGTCAGGAGGGACACACCTTCTTTTGCACGACTGGACAGCAGTCGCAAGCTTCATCACATCCATAAATGAACAAAGCCTGTAAACAGTAAATAAAGTGGCTCTTTGAGACATGAAAAAATGCATATTGACAGTGTGTTAGCTGTCATCAGGCGGTGGGGCACTACATGAGTGCCCCTGATTACAAACCACCACTGTTGTACTTCACAAGAGTAAATCTCCAACCTTTTCAATTCAATTGAGGTATTTGTCCACGAAACAATTATACAATTTCAATATGTTGTTGAATACATACGTAGAACACATGACAAATGTCGAAGGACTATTGCAACATCGAAATAATTAAACATGTTGAAGCTGTATCACATTTTCTTTAAAAACAGAGGCTTTAAAAACGTCATACAAATACTAATAAAATTCAGTATTTCATTATGAATTGAATGTCTACATTTTTTAAAAATCACTGCATATGCTGTCTACCATTCAAGTTAACCTTATGAATGAACTCAGATTTTAAAAACAAAAGGTTATCATTTTTTAACCCTTCCATTCTCAGTTGTCAACCTTTCTAAGTAGGGATACACATTTTAGTGACAGAAAAACCTAGCAATGCGGCAAATAATTGTTTATTTGATAGATTATCTATGCACTTTTAGAATGATAAATGTAATGCTAATCGATGCAATAGAGCTTTAATGGGAAACGAATCCATGAATAAATTCCCCTTCTCTAATTCACAGTGATCTCTAGCTGTCTTATTTGTTTGTTTTAATACATTTTAGCCTAATTTATTTCATATAATACAGCGTCACTCCAGCAATAGCAGCAGATTTTTATTTAAAATGTTATTCTCTTCTAATTTATTAAAGAATCTTAGAGAATGTACCCCTACCATTACCAATCAGAATGGTATATGGGGATCACAATGCAATCCCTAAGTCATTGTTCCTAGGCATACATTCAATAAGTTATTTCAAAAGTTATTCTCTAATGAGTCCTGTATACTCTTGGGTCCACATGCATCAGTTTGGTGGCATACAGGCCCATATTTATACTTTTTGACGCAAGACTGCGCTAACGCAGTTTTGCGTCAAAAAAATTAGCGCCGGCTAACGCCATTCTGAAGCGCCATGCGGGCGCCGTATTTATTGAATGACGTTAGCCGGCGTTAGCCGCCGGCACCGTCTGGTGTGTGTTAAAAAAAACGATGTACACCAGGCAGCGCCGGCGTAGGGGGATATGGGGCTTGGGCGTCAAGAAATGGGGCAAGTCAGGTTGAGGCAATTTTTTCGCCTCAACCCGATTTGCGCCATTTTTTTTTCACTCCCAACCCCCATAGAAATGACTCCTGTCTTAGCAAAGACAGGAGTCATGCCCCCTTGCCCAATGGCCATGCCCAGGGGACTTCTGTCCCCTGGGCATGGTCATTGGACATAGTGGCATGTAGGGGGGCACAAATCAGGCCCCCCTATGCCACAATTTTTTTTTTAAAAAAACACTTACCTGAACTTACCTTAATGTCCCTGGGATGGGTCCCTCCAGCCTTGGGTGTCCTCCTGGGGTGGCCAAGGGTGACAGGGGGTGTCCCTGGGGGCATGGGAGGGCACCTCTGGGCTCCTTCAGAGCCCACAGGTCCCTTAACGCCTGCCTTTTGCAGGCGCTAAAAAACGGCGCAAAAGCGGGCGTACGTCATTTTTTTTGACCCGCCCACTCCCGGGCGTGATTTTTGCCCGGGAGTATAAATCCGACGCACATGCCTCGGAGTCGATTTTTTAGACGGGAACGCCTACCTTGCATATAATTAACGCAAAGTAGGTGTCCACGCTAAAAAATGACGCTAACTCCATGGACTTTGGCGCTAGACGCGTCTAACGCCAAAGTATAAATATGGAGTTAGTTTTGCGTCGAAATTGCGTCAAAAAAAACGACGCAATTCCGGGGCAAACAGAGTATAAATATGCCCCACAGTGTCACAAAAAAGTATCCTACCCTTAATCACTTTAATTATTGAGATGAAAGAATAGCCAGCATTTTCCATGATGGGAAGAAGTTGTAGCTGGGATTATAAGTACCCACAATCAATTACATTTGTGATAATAAACTCACACAGCTCATACAGTAGATTTATTCACACAAAAATGTTTATATGAGTAAATCCAGTTATGAATACAAAATCAACTTTTTAAATTAGAAAAGAGGTTTTGCATTCATACATTTTAAATGTATACCCATCATCCTTCTTTGACAACTCCATCAACAAAGATCTTGCTCCACTCTCCCAGATATCATTCAGGAACCTAGTAAAAATGACAAACATATGGAGCTATTTCACACCTCTTTCAGGGAATTTGCACGAAATTAGCCATACAATACAGGATCTAGTCACCATGTCTTATGTATAAGGCTCACTACCATAACCCTCCTAATTATCTGACATAAAACCAGAAAGCAGAGAAGTAGGTTTTAGTGGCAAAAGCAAACTATTACTCGATGCTTCTCTGATTTAAAAATGCACACTTGCCATATTCTACTCAGGAAATTCATCAAATGTATGAGAAGGAAAACCAGACCCATCTGCATCAGGTAAATCCCCATCATCTAATATTTTCAACACACAGGGGGTCATTCTGACTCCCGCCGGGCGCGGTCACCGCGCGCCCGGCGGGAGCCGCCAAAATACCATACCGCGGTCGGAAGACCGCGGTGGGTATTTTGCGGTTTCCCCTGGGCTGGCGGGCGGCCTCCAAAAGGCCGCCCGCCAGCCCAGGGGAAACCGACCTTCCCACGATGAAGCCGGCTCATAATCGAGCCGGCGGAGTAGGAAGGTGCGACGGGTGCTACTGCACCTGTCGCATATTTCACTGTCTGCTAAGCAGACAGTGAAATACAAGTGGGGCCCTCTTACAGGGGCCCCTGCAGTGCCCATGCCATTGGCATGGGCACTGCAGGGGCCCCCAGGGGCCCCGCGACACCCCCTACTGCCATCCTGTTCCTGGCGGGCGAACCGCCAGGAACAGGATGGCGGTAGGGGGTGTCAGAATCCCCTCGGCGGCGCAGCAAGCTGCGCCGCCTTGGAGGATTCCAACGGGCAGTGGTAAACCGGCGGGAGACCGCCGGTTTACCCTTTCTGACCGCGGCTGAACCGCCGCGGTCAGAATGCCCTCGGGAGCACCGCCAGCCTGTTGGCGGTGCTCCCGTGGTCGGTGGCCCTGGCGGCCACCGGCCGCCAGGGTCAGAATGACCCCCACAGTTTTAAAAACTTGCTCTCAAAGATAGACCCTAAGGAAGAAGACCTATAAATTTGCTTCAAAGTCAAATGCTTACCATTACAGTATGAACTTATATTTTTAATCTTTTTAGCGCTGGGAGGCCTCCGGGTAGCCATGCGCTATATAAATACACATAACATAACTGTTATTCGTTCATGTATGTACAGCATTTTTTGTTTTCTTGATTACCTTAGAAAAATCAGCCAGAAACCTTTAAAAAACACCAATTCATCTACCTTGGGTTCTTCGTTTCATCATAGCATGTTTATCAGCTGGAGGCCAAGAAAAAGAGGGCGCCTCAAATGTGACATTTCCAATTTTAATTTCAATAAGATTGTGCGCGTTGGCTGCCTTTCCTGTTTGGCCAGCACCCCCAGCCCCCCCCGCTGCATACAGCGGAGCTGGGATTAGACACAGGGAACTCTTGCTTACGACCAGAATCCCCAAAAATCAAGTTAAAGTGAATTTATTATTATTGAAAAGGAGACCCAGCACATCGAAGTGTCCATTGATATCCACAAAATTATCAAATTTCTTCAAAAATCACATAATTCAATAGAGTTCTTATGAAAACTTTTTGTTCTTTATTTATCCACAATGACAATATCTAATCCATCATAGCCAAAGCGTGTCGTCCAAACGGACTTCTTCAGGGCTATAAAAAATATACAAATACATAAAATATCAGTCAATATAATATTCTATATACATCCTCCACCCATATTAAATATAAAATGCCGTGAAAAAAAAAAAATCATCAATAATCACCATCATGGTAATTTTAAATTTTATTAAAGAAATTAAAATAATGACTTAAATTATAGAAAAATATAAATAGAGGGAAAAAGGCTAAAACATTTTTTTTTATTTTAATTTATTATTAGCAGTGAATATAATAATTCAGCAAATATTTTTTAAACTGAAAAACTCACCAAATTCAATGTATTATGACCTCATAAGACTTATAACAATAAATAGCACTACATAAAGGCAGGAATGTAATTAGACGCCACCACATAATCAAACCAATTTGAAAGAACATGAAAATATGAACTGAAAAAGCCCTAACATTCACCAGGTATGTGTAAGACAAACAATGTACAACATAACCACATCATGTTTTACTCTTTGTGACCACTTTTTACGATAAAAACTCAAGCGCTCTGGCCTGTTGTAATCTATCTGTGGGCTTTTACCACGCTCACCGCACGCCCATCACTATCACTCATTCATGGGCTTGCCTTTCAAAAATCCTTTGTTATCATTGGTAAATGCTTTACAATTCTCGCTCCTTGGGGTAGTTTTGTTACCGCCTTGGCCATCGCCCTGTTACATGGATAATTGCAAGTTTGCCGATACGTTTGACTGCAAGCAAACTTCTTTTTTCTTTTGTGTCTCTCCTTTGCCCTCATGGCGGCTGTAGTGCTTTGAATCGCCTTGCTTATGTCAACTGTTTTGCTTTTTATTTTCAATTTATGTGGTGAGAAAAGTCCAGTTAGGAGTTTACAGCACTAATAGCTCTAACTCATTCCTTTTTGCAAGTACTTGTTTTGTTACAGCAGCTGATGCAGCCTTATAGGTCTCAAGTATAAAACACACTGGCTCATTCATTGTCTCAGAAAGAACAGCAACGAGCATGCTTTGAGGTAGGCATATTAAAATTCTCTTCTTGGGTGCCAGAGGTCCTCACAAAAGCCTGTGTGAGGCACCATTAAAAAATGTGCAGAGTTAAAGGAGGCGACATTACGACTTGAGCAGGGAAATTATTGTGGGGCAGTCTTTCCTGTCGCGTGACCTACGACTACATTACATACCCATAATTCCTTGACACTTCTGAGTCCCTTCTGTTGTTTCTTTTTGTGGCAACAAGTGTTTTGTCAATGTACCGAATTACAAAAATTATTATAAATTGGTTGTACTTTAAAGGGTTTTCTAAGATGAACTTAGTAAACTAAAATCAGTCTGTTTCCTGGTGCTACAGACGACAGCCATGAAACGTATACTATGGTTTCTCTTCAAACCGAATAAATCTTTCGCGTTTTACTAAAGATTTGCATGAAGAAGGATATTTAAGAGTTTCATTCAATTTTTGAAAGCCCTGCCCTACACTTATTTAGTAAACAAAAGTATAACAATATAGTAGACAGATTGATTATTTTCTGGTTTCTCACGTGCGACAACATTCTTTTGTTTTCCGTCTAAGCGCTTTTGGGGAGTGATTCTTACTGTGACGCAGTTAACCTATAGCCCTGTTACATAACATATAAGAAGGAAGCATGCTGCAGAAAGAACTCCATATCATCCACAAGGATCCACTACCATGTGGGAAGCAGTGATATATATTTAACAGATATATAATTATATGTAAAATGTATGTTTATTTATATCATGCCACAGTCTAACTTCTGACTTTGAAAGTGGTGAATAAAGTTTGAATCCAGCATAATTAACCTTCTGCGATCCTGGGAAAATGACTTAATCAACCCTTGCTTAAAAAAGACTTAGGTGGTCATTACAACCCTGGCGGTCGGTGTTAAAGCGGTGGTAAGACCGCCAGCAGGCCAGCGGTAAAAAAAATGGAATTACGACCGTGGCGGAAACCGCCAACAACGACAGCCACTTTAACACTCCGACCGCCACAGCGGTGCAAACAAACAGCACGGCGGTCACCGCCAACAGACAGGTGGGAGACAATGTACCACCCACAGTATCACAACCTACCAATCCGACACCTTTTCCGGGGCAGATTAACCGCAAACAAAAACACAGCGGAAACAGGACTCCGAAGGCAAAACGCTCACCTCTGCACACCCCACGAGGAACCAGGACACAATGGAACCAGAGCTCCACATTTTACCAGCCTTCATCTTCTTGCTCCTCTACCAGGAGCATGAACGCCGGCGGTTAGTACTGCACCTAAGACACAGGGGAGGGGGAGGGAAAAAACAGTGACACACACACACGCAACACCCCCACCCTCACCCACTACAACACACACACCAATACAGCATAATACATTACAGTTACGCCCCCCCAATACCCCGGAAGAATGCAAAGACAAAAGGAAATTATTGTAACGATTGTAATATATAAAAATTCAGTAGTCAAATAAGATACATACACTATTTACAAATATATACACCAAGAATATTAGTCCAGGGTATTCCACCCTTAAAGTCTGTGGACCACTGGGCCCACACTGCATGGGCGAGGCCCACACAAGATATCTGAACGTGACGGAGAGAACACTGCAGGGGCATCAGATAGAAATAAAACAGGCACTTCAGGGGGAAGGGAAAGGGGGGGCACCTCAGCCGGTTGAGTGCACAATGCCAAATCCACGAGGGGGCCACAGGCCCACTGTTCAATCCTGAGGAGTGCAAAGCCAGTCTCTCAAGTCTCCCAAGTGGGTGGTTTGCCCACTGTTCAATCCTGGGGAGTGCAAAGCCACAGTCTCTCAAGTCTCCCAAGTGTGTGGTTTGCCCACTGTTCAATCCAGGGGAGTGCAAAACCACAGTCTCTCAAGTCTCCCAAGTGGGTGGTTTGCCCACTGTTCAATCCTGGGGAGTGCAAAGCCACAGTCTCTCAAGTCTCCCAAGTGGGTGGTTTGCCCACTGTTCAATCCTGGGGAGTGCAAAGCCACAGTCTCTCAAGTGGATAACAGTCTCCACTGGTTCTGGAGGGGGCTTGGTGCCCAGAGTGCTTCATCCTGCTCGTGGCGGCCTCAGTAGCGTCAGTGCATTTGGCGCTCATGGGCCTGCGGTGCTTGTGGCGGTCGTGTCTATGGCAGCGGTGCTTGTGGCGGTCCTGTCTTTGTCAGCGGTGCTTCTGGTGGTCCTGTCTTGGGCAGCGGTGCTTGTGGCGGTCCTGTCTGTGGCAGCGGTGCTTGTGGCGGTCCTGTCTTGGGCAGCAGTGCTTGTGGCGGTCCTGTCTTTGGCAGAGGTGCTTGTGGCGGTCCTGTCTTTGGCAGCGGTGCTTGTGGCGGTCCTGTCTTGGGCAGCGTTGCTTGTGGCGGTCCTGTCTTTGGCAGCAGTGCTTGTGGCAGTCCTGTCTTGGGCAGCGGTGCTTGTGGCGGTCCTGCCTTGGGCAGCGGTGCTTGTGGCGGTCCTGTCTTGGGCTGCGGTACAGCTGCTGGCGGTCCTGTGTGGGCCAGCTGGCGGTTGCCTCCTGGGCAGCGGGGCTGCTGGCGGTTGCCTCCTGGCCAGCGGGGCTGCTGGCGGTTGCCTCCTGGGCAGTGGGGCTGATGCTGGCGGTCCTCTCTGGACCAGCGGGCTGCTGCTGGCGGTCCTCTTTGGGCCAGCGGGGCTGCTGGCGGTTGCCTCCTGGGCAGCGGGGCTGCTGGCGGTTGCCTCCTGGGCAGCGGGGCTGCTGCTGGCGGTCCTGTCTGGGCCAGCGGGGCTTCTGGCGGTTGCCTCCTGGGCAGCGGGGTTGATGCTGGCGGTCCTCTCTGGGCGGGGCTGATGCTGGTGGTCCTCTCTGGGCCAGCGGGGCAGCTGGCGGTCTTCTCTGCCGTGGTGATCTTCCCAGAATTGCTGGGTTTCTTGTGCCCCTTCCCCACCTTGGAAGGTGTCGCTGCTGACTCCACACCCCACCTGTGCCCCTGGGAGTGGCTTTGCTGGCTGGTGTCTTCCCCCTTTCCCGCCGGGCACTGGCCAACTTTTGATGCTTGACAGGTGGAGGACTGTCCGTGCTGTGGCTCCTTGCCACACTGGCTGCCCTGCTGCCTGGTGCACTCCAGAATCCGGTGACTACTGGCACCACTGGTCCCGGAGATGTTGTGGCTGAGGTGCTAGGTTGGGACCTGGAGAGTCGGGCCTGCCCTAGGAGACTGATGGGGTGGGGGAGGTGAGGGAAAGAGGTCAAGGGTGGACAGGAAATGTTTCTTAGGAACACTGGGACAGGTAGCCGGAGGGGGTTTGGGAGTGGAGGAAGAGGTTGTAGGTGCATGCGCTGGAGGCTGTCGTGAGGTGGATGGCTGTTGGGTGGGTGTGTGCCTGCGTTTGTGTACCTTGGGAGGTGGCGTCACAGACACACTGGGAGAGGACACAGGGGATGTGTGAATGGTAGTGGGGGTGGTGACTGCACGTGAGCGGGGTGTGCTGGTGGGTGTGCTGGTGATGGACGTAGTGGCTGTAGATGTAGTGCATGCAGGTGTGAGTGGAGACGAGACTGGGAGGGAGGAGGGAGACGAGGAGGAGGGGGACACAGTGAAGGCAGTGGATGTTGATATGTCTGCATGTGTGTGATGCTTGCGTGAGTGCCTGTGGGATGTGTGGTGCTTATGTTTGCCTGAGCTTTCCTTGTGTGTTGAGGTGTGTGCATGCTGGTCTGATGGTGTGCTTGGGATAGGCTGAGGTACAGGGGATTGGGTCTTGGTAGAGGAAGTTGGAGGGGGGAGGCTAGAGACAGGGACAATGGCTGCCATCAGTGCTGAGGCCAGAGTCTGAAAAGCTCGCTAAAGGGCTGCCTGACCAGAATGAATGCCCTCCAGGAATGCATTGGTTTGTTGCAACTGTCTCTCTATACCCTGGATGGCATTCAGAATGGTAGACTGCCCAACAGTGAGGGACCTGAGGAGGTCAATGGCCTCCTCACTGAGGGCAGCAGGGGTGACTGGGGCAGGGGCTGAGGTGCCTGGGGCGAAGGAGATGCCCACCCTCCTGGGTGAGCGGGCACAGGGCAAAGGCTGAGGGGCTACTGGGAGGGTGGTGCTGGAGGGGGGGTGTCGGCTGTAGATGCGGGGGGCACAGATGGGGCCGCCACCACAAGGGAGCTCCCATCAGAGGACGAGTCCGTATCGCTGGTGTCAGCTCCTGTCCCTGCCGTGGAACTCCCCTCGCCCTCCGTCCCACTGGTGAAATCAGAGTCCGTAGTGTCGCCCTCCAGGGCCATGTGGGATGCAGCTCCCTCCTGCTCCGGTGCCACTGCTCCTCCGCCTGATGATGCTAATGCACACATGTACAGGGAGACCACAAAAAGGGGGGAGGAAGACAGAAGAAAGACAAGTTGAGTGCATGCATTACCGCTACCGTTGGCGGACACCACAGACACAGAAGCCCCCTGCACTACGCCGCGCACTTGGGGTCCACTATTCAATGCCTGGTAAATGGCCTACAAGGCTATGGCCGATATCTGCACACATGGATGTCACAAGAGCCGGACTAGGTGTAGTTGGCACTGTACCCAGGTGGGGAAGGTGCCACAGGGTCTGCCTGAAAAAGGGGACTTAACTAGCACACTTGCCCTGGCATAGGGAAACCCACAGCCCACCTCCCCACCCAGACATCTCCACTGCGCGCTGAATCAGCAGAATGAGAGTGTACTCACCCCCTCGTTGCTGCTGTGATGCCCTCAAGCGCCCATCCAACTCCGGGTACGCCACCCCCAGGATCCTGAACATCAGGGGGGTCATGGTGTGATGGGCACCCCTCCCACGTTGGGAGGCCATCCCCAGCTGGGTCTCCCCCGTCTTCTGCTCCAGCTGCGAATGTCCTCCCATCTTTTCCGGCAGTGGGCGCTCCGTCTGTGATAGACCCCCAGGGTCCGGACGTCTTTGGCAATGGCATGCCAAATGTCCTTCTTTTGGTGGGCACTGACCTACAGGAATTGTACAGGGGAAAAAGAGAAGTTATTACCAACTGCACCGTCACAGTCATTGGACCGCATCTCTACCCTTGCCATGTGGCACATGCACTCACCGTCGTTTCATGCACGCCTCATTCTCCCCCCCCTCTCTTTCATCCACCCCACTCCACACAGGCATTGCCCATACAGCATGCTCCCAGTGTACTTACCTGTTTTTCTGGAGGACCGTAGAGTAGCGTGTACTGGGGGAGGACCCCATCCCCGAGTTTCTCCAACTCCTCCGTGGTGAAGGCAGGGGCCCTTTCCCTAGACGCACGAGCCATTGTCTCTTCCAGACTGAGGTCACAGCAGCACTTGCAGTGTAGGTCCTCTCTGAAGACCAGGTATAGAGTGATTGAACAGATAGAAAATGGCGGTCACGTCCGCGGCGGTGCGTACCTTCACCGCTGGCGTACATCGTCATTGGCTCCTGGGACCCATACGGTCAAATGTTAACCAATGCAGAATTGCACTGCGGTCTTCGACCGCCTACCGCGACATGGTACAACGCCAGCGCAGTTACCTCACACCCCATTGTCCCACTTTACAGGTCAGGCAGCCGCCATTTCAGGGGCCCACATGGCTTGATTTATAACTGCGTCACACATACCTAGGCCTTGGCTCAACACTCATACAGGCAAAAATCGTGTTATGAATGGTTTTCTGAGTAAGCTGTGTTTACGTACCTCTGAGTTGGTTGACTCTGTGCTCGCTGTTGTCCTTCATAGGCACCGTCTGCTGGGACATGTGAGGAGATGGTGGCATCCTCCGGTGTACAGACCGCTGGTGGACCTGTCGACAATGGAGGAAAGACATGTAATCATCACCTACAGGCTTGATCGTGCCACAATCCTGAAACTGTGTGCCCAGTCGGAGCCAGACCTGATGTCAGCTATCCGCCATCCCACAGGAATCGCCCCTCAAGTGCAGGTGCTGTCAGTACTCCATTTCCTTGCAAGTGGGTCATTTCAAACAACAGTGGCCATAGCATCAGGGATGTCCCAGCCTATGTTTTCCAACGTGTTGTCCAGAATGTTGTCCGCCCTGCTGAAACACATGCGGAGCCACATCGTGTTCCCTCAGGTGGAGGATTTGCCCACAGTGAATGGTGACTTCTATGCCCTGGGACATATCCCCAACATCATTGGTGCCATTGATGGGACACATGTGGCCTTGGTCCCCCCCGTAGGAGTGAACAGGTGTACAGAAACCGGAAGAGTTAACATTCCATGAATGTGCAGATGGTGTGTTTGGCAGACCAGTACATCTCCCATGTTAATGCCAAAGTCCCTGGCTCAGTGCATGACGTTTACATCCTGCGGAATAGCAGCATCCCTTATATGATGGGGCAACTCCAGAGGCACCATGTGTGGCTATTAGGTGAGCACCTGGAACCAAATCGTTGGGAATAGTTGTCTGGGTCTGGGGATATCCCTACAGGTTAGTGTGTGTCTAACAGTTGTCCCTCGCCATTTACAGGTGACTCTGGTTACCCCAAACTGTCATGGCTACTGACCCCAGTGAGGAATCCCAGGACAAGGGCAGGGGAACACTACAATGAAGACCATGGGCGAACTAGGAGGATTATAGAGCGGACCTTCGGCCTCCTGAAGGCCAGGTTCAGGTGCCTCCATATGACGGGTGGTTCCCTAATCTACTCACCAAAGAAGGTGTGCCAGATCATCGTGGCCTGCTGTATGCTTCACAACTTAGCTTTGCTACAACAGGTGCCTTTTCTGCAGGAGGATGCTCCAGATGGAGGTGTTGTGGCAGCTGTGGAGCCTGTGGACAGCGAAGACGAGGAAGCAGAAGAAGAGGACGTCGACAACAGGGACTCTGTGATCCTGCAATACTTCCAGTGAGACACAGGTAAGAATACAAACCTGCCTACTACATGTACTTTAACACTACTACCTCTCTACTGTCTGTCCTTTTCACCCAGTGTATGGTCACTGAGTTGTCACTTTCCCTTACGATTTCACAGATGTGGGTCCCACTGTGTGACATCTGCTTTGTTTCCTCATGGACTAGAGCTGTGTGACATAGCTATGTTGACATTACAATTGAAAGAGCATTTTGTCACTGTAATTGCTAATACAACATTTCGAAATCACAGACTGACTCCAGATTGTTTTGTGCTTTCAGGGTGTTTATTTAAGTGCAAAGTAGTGGAGGGGGTTGTAAAATGGTGAGGGGTGATGGTGGAGGAATGTCCATGGCAGAGTCCAGTCTATTAGTCTCACAGGTGCATTGTCCAAAGGGGCATAGGAAGTGGAGCTGGGGCAGTTTGAGGATGGACAGGGTGACAAGGTGGGACAAAAGGATGATATTCAGGGCGGTCTCATTTCTTGGCAGGGGTCTTGGCATTGTTCTCTGTCTTTGTCCTGGATCTCAGGGACAGTTTGCGGGGTGGTTCTCCCTCTGCAGGGGGCAGGGGTGCTGGTGTGGTGGTCCAGTGGCGGTGCCTCCTGTCCACTAGCGCCGGCGGTGGTGGTGGGCAGTTCATCGTCCATGCTAGTGTCAGGGGCCCCTTGTTGTGCCACTGTGTCCCTCCTGGTGTTGAGGACTTCCTTCAGCACCCCTACGATGGTGCCCAGGGTGGAATTGATGGATTTGAGTTCCTCCCTGAAGCCCAAATACTGTTCCTCCTGCTGCCGCTGGGTCTCCTGAAACTTGGCCAGTACCGTTGCCATCGTCTCCTGGGAGAGGCGGTAGGCTTCCATGATGTTGGAGAGGGCCTTGTGGAGAGTGGGTTCCCTGGGTCTGCCTCCCCCTGTCGCACAGCAGCCCTCCCAGTTCCCCTGTTTCCCTGGGCCTCTGTCCCCTGGACCGTGTGCCCACTGCCACTGCCCCCAGGTCCCTGTTGTAGTTGGGGTAGTGGGTTAGCCTGGGTTCCCTGTAGCGGTGGACACGCTGCTGATTTAGGTGTCCTGGGGACAGAGGTATGGGCCCGCTGGGTGGGTGCCGTGCTGGTGTTTCCAGAGGGGGGAAGCTCTGTGGTGGCCTGTGACTGTGTCAGGGGAACTGACTGTCCCGAAGGTCCCAGATGGGCCGGGCTGGTCATCTAGATCCAGTTGGACAGAGCTGCCGTCATCACTGTGGGCCTCTTCTGTTGGTGGTGTGGACATGTCTGGACCCTCCTGTGCGGTGACGTTGGGTAGGGGTCCTGCAGGGGTATAAAAGCATGATTATTGCATCTGTGTGTACCATGGTGTGAAATGGGTGGGTGACCGTGTACCCCAGTGCTTGCATTCCTGTGTGGGACCTTGTGTGAAGATGGTTTAGGGGGGTGTATGGGTATGTGCAGTGGCCATGCTTTGGTGATGGGTGTCCATGCTTTGTTGTTGCATGCAGGGCTTGGTGTTGGGATGTGTGGTTTGTGATATTGGGACATTTGTGAGGAGTTGGAGTGATGGGGGTGAGGGCGAGGGTGGGGGTATGTGATGGCATGCAGGTAGGGTGGGGGATATAGTAGTAAAGAATTGCCTTACCAGAGTCCATTCCTCCATCTACTCCTGCGAGGCCCTCAGGATGCAGAATAGACAAGACATGCTCCTCCCATGTTGTTAGTTGTGGGGGAGGAGGCAGGGGTCCACCGCCAGTCCTCTGAACCGCAAGGTGGTGTCTTGATACCACGGAATGCACCTTAGGTCGTGCCACCTCTTCCTGATGTCATCCCTATTTCTTGGGTGCTGTCCCACTGCGTTGACCCTATCCACTATTCTTCGCCATAGCTCCATCTTCCTAGCTATGGAGGTGTGCTGCACCTGTGATCCGAATAGCTGTGGCTCTACCCAGACGATTTCCTCCACCATGACCCTAAGCTTCTCCTCAGAGAACCTGGGGTGTCTTTGCCGTGCCATGGGGTGGTGGGGGTGATGTGTGGGGTGGTGTGGTGTGTGATGTGATGTGTGGGGCGATATTCAGTGGTGTGTTGTGTGAGGTGCGTGGAAGTTATGTGGGTGATGGTATTGTGTGCCTGTGGATGCTTGGTTGTAGCTTGTAGTGTCTCTCTCTGGCCTTCTTTTGGGATTTTGGTCGTAGGGGTTTGTGGGTGATGTGGGTGTGTGTTTTATATTGTATTGGGTGTGTGGGAGTGGTGTGTGTATGTGTATCAGGTGTGTGTATTTGTAATTGTCCAATGTGTTTTGTAAATGTGTGTGTATTTTGAGCGCAGCGGTGTGTACCGCCAATGGAATACTGCGTTGAAAGACCACCGTGTGGATTCGTGGTTCGTGATAGCGTGGGCGTATCTCTGTTGGCGTGACGGTGGAGGTTTTGTTTTTGCCAGTTTAGCACTGACCTTTGGTGTGGCGGACTTGTGTGGGTGTCTGGATTTTGGCGGATTCCGAGCTGTGGGTCATAATGACCGTGGCAGATTTCCGCTGCTGCAGCGGTGTGTTGGCGGTCTTCTGCACGGCGGTAAGCGGCTTTTACCGCCAATGTTGTAATGAGGGCCTTAATCAACCCTTGCCTAAAAAAGACAAGTAATAGCAAAGCTAAATGGTCGTACTTATGCAAGATCTATTGGCTTTGTCTATGCTATTTCTTAGCCATGTACAGCAGTGTGGCTGCTATGCAACATGACTGAAAGGTAAAAAAAATAAGCGCTATGGCGCTGTCAAAGCTTGCTCCTTCATAGCGCTTTTGTATTTTATTTTATTTTCATTTGAACAATGCTGCACAGCAGCCATGCAGATGTACAACATGGCAAAAAGGATTGACAAAGCCAATAGGTCTTGTAAAGTCACAAACATTTTCGCAGGGGCCGCACCGTTTGGTCTGTGATGTGACCGAGGGACGCACTGATGTCAGCAGGACGGTGGTCGGAGGGCTCGGGGTGGAGAGGGGTAGTGGTAAAGTGATTATAGGGTAAGTGAAGCGTATACACCTAGTGTCTGAATTGAGCAATGAGAAAATAGAAACTTGGGTATAAATCCCGGCTTCACCACTTAACCAAATTGTGTGATCCTACGCAAATTTTTTATTTCACTTTACCTCCCTTTTTCCTTTTTCTTCATCATCACATATAAGAACCTTGAAATACATCTTCGTGATGTATGCTGCATAAAACCTTGTGTGTCTGATTTAATAAAATATGATGTTGTTCATGTGTAATAGAAACTCAGCCCTCTCAAAGAGTTCACATAACAATTGGCTTGCCTCTTAGTTCACATTGTTGTCAGGGTGTTGGGGGGAAGTGGGATGAAAGTTTCTAAACTTATGTTTGAAAACTATCACTTTAAAAAAAATTCTCAATGCAGTGATATAATTGTGTGTACTAAGGTGAAACTGTTCTGCAGGTTAATGAAATGCACTTTTTTAATTTTAAACAGATCATACTTTTATATTTTCGCTGCACGATGTCTTTAATAATGAAGGTGTTTTTAAAGTTAAGTTCCAGGACACCATAGTTACTCCTTTTTCAATTAGCCTCAAATTAAATACTTGCCCCTTTATGTAACAATTTTTAGTGCTGGTGCCAAGTCGAATAAACAGCAGCACAGTGCTGCGGTTGACCTGGGGGCCGCATGTAAATGTCAGGAGGGCCGCATGCGGCCCCCGGGCCGTACTTTGAGTATCACTGGGCTATATCAATGCTTTGGGAAAAAAGTGATATGATGAGGCTAGCGATGGACGTTTCTAACCTATTCATTAGATCAAGCGCGCAAGTGCTTTGATCTGTTTTAATCTATCTGTGGGCTTTTAACCACGTCCACTGCACACCCATCACTATCACTCGTTCATGGGCTTTCCTTTCAAAAATCCTTTGTTATCATTGGTAAATGCTTTACGTTTGTTCCTTCTTAGGGCGGTTTTGTTACCACTTTGGACACAACCCTGTTACATGGATGATTGCACGATTGCTGATAAGTTTGACTGAGAGCAAACTTATTTTTCCATTTGTGTGTCTCCTTCGCGCTCATGGCGGCCGTGGTGCTTTGAATCGGCTCATTTATGTCAACTGTTTTACTTTTCATTTTATGTGGCAAGAAAAGTCCAGTTAGGAGTTTAAAGTGCTAATAGCTCCAACTCAAGCAAACTCGAGACCCATTGCATTACTAATGCTTGTTTATTTACAAGTAATTAGTAAGAAGGTAATGAGTAAGGCGGGTGTGGGAGTTATGGTGTACATTGTGTGTTTCGCACCATAACTGACACATTTGTGGCCTTTTTCAGTTTTGTGTTTGCTGTACTGTAACTACCTTTCAGTGATTTTCATGTTTTTTTCTGATGTGTCTCATCTGCTGTGTATGTCCTTTGGCCAGGCTCTGCATCCAACCTCATTCAGCTGTGTTTGTTGCAGGGACTGCCTGGCCTTACATTGTGCTTAATTTGCTATCTACCAAGTTACAAGCACATTCAACAGTGTTATTTGTGAATGAAACTTTTATTGCCCTCATGTATCTTTACACCCCTCTTGATGAATCTGCTCCCTAGCCTTTATCAAAGGGAATTAATGTTCAACCATGTTAGGCGGAAGTTTAAATATGTAGCAGATTTTGTTTCCTGAAAAGTATGGTGGTATAAATATACCGAAGTATAAAGTCACCTTTCTATTCTTTATGCAATAGAAGCACCTTAATAAGAGATGGATCACTGGCATGTTTGCCTGCAAAATGCCCTGACACAGGATAGTTTATATCTCGATGTATGGCCATAGATGCACAATAACTGTCATTGTCATACGTCTAATAGCACTACCTATGTAAATTACATGTAAAATTATATGGGCATTTGAGAAAATAGCCCACATGATCAGAAGTATATTTCAGAAGGGCTCTAATCTCATATTTCCGGTTGCAGCATACATTCTGGATATTTGTACATTTATTGATACATAGACCACATACCATAAATTTTCCACCTGTTTTGAAACCTACAACTAGTGGGTGTGTTTTTACTAAAAGCATCTCCAACACAGATAACCTTGGCATAGGTGATTTTAGGTGTTTGTGTACCTACGGTTCTGGAGATCTGAATCAGCATAAATGATTCTCCAATGTTGTTCAGTATTTCTTTACAAGATGTATTGTTTCAAGTATATTTCATAGAAAGATTTAGAGCCTGTTCTAGAGTTTGGCAGATGGGCTACTCCACCACAAACATGATGGACATCCCGTCCACTGTATTATGTATGATTTCCATAGGATATAATTGTACCGTAATACGGCGGATGGGATATAAGTCACATTTGTGACGAGTGACCCCATCCGCCAAACTCTAAATCAGACCCTAGATGTTGCTAATATATTTCAGATTGAACTTATATCTTCATTCTTTAGATGCCTTTCCTCTTTATTAGGTGCCAATAGGACAAGCTTTCTATAAGATAATGTTTGAGATTTAGCTTTTCTAATGACTTTAGAATCATAACTTCTGGCATTTAAATCTTAGATGCTTTTATGACCCTCATTAGGTCAACAATAGTCATTCCTCTCACACACTCCTCTATGTATGTACAGCTCAGGTGTTGGTGAGTCTGTAAGTCTCTTCCATATTGCAAAATCATTCCTTAAACATACCTGCATACATGCAAGATCAGAGAGGGGTGGCTGCTGAGCAATCTCAAACTTAGTTATGCATGTTTATGTTCTTTCAAGTTCTTATTCTTCCTCTTTGTATAGTAATGATGTTATTGTCACAAGCCTTGCTGCAAGACTACCGGACATGCATCATGCAAGATCTTTAAGTCTTGTGGCCCCCATATTTTTTCTTGTTTTCTCCTCACTCCTCTCTTTCTTGCATCACTCTCTCTCCGCCCTCACTCTCCCTGCCTCTGATGCCCCAGGCAGCCCGCCCCCCCCTCTCTCATTCTCTCTCCCTGCCGCTGCTGCCTCCTTGGCCCACCCCTTTTTCACACCGTTTCCCGCTCCCGCCTCCCAGCTGCCCTCTCCTCCCCCCCTCCCTACTTAATGGCAGCCACGCCGCTGGGGCGCCGAAGGCGCACACAAGGCAAGCCCGACTGCGCCTGTCCGTGACCTGACCACGACCTGTGCCAGGACCCCTGGTCATGCCACCCGCCGCCTCTACACATCAGCAGCACTCATCGCACTCAACCCAGGATGCCACAACAACTGCAAGCAAGCATCACCAGCTAACACCCACGGTCCTTTCAGCTGCCTGCGCTGCCACCAAACTTACACTACCACCAAGACCTTGGACCCAGCACAACCCACGCATGACAACATGCCAGTACTTCCCTGGTGTGCAGTTTGTGCATTTGTTACAGCACAAACCCAGTCAGAGGAGTCCAGCATCACAGCATGGACCTGTCTTCCCACTCCTGACCATTCAGAAACTTCAAGATAATTTCCCAGTAGATACTTCACTGGGAGGGCAGGAGAGACAACTACCTTCTGAGGGCCTGTCACACTTCCCCATTCCAAGCTCACTATTGCCATGGGATGGAGCTTGGTTCTGTTGTCTGCATAGGTAACCTGGTGGAATACACCAGGTAGGATCGGCTCTGGGGAAATCAGTTTGTCCAACACCATAGTCATACTGGGTCCTGTGTCCCTCAGAGCTTCAGCCTCAGTCCTGTTGATCTTAGGCCTTTGCCTCTACTTCTCCATGCTTGAAGGTAAGGCTGCCAGGGTTGGGCATTCCATCCCATCCATGGAAACCAAGGTCACCTCTGCATACCCTTTCCCCTTCTCTGGGCAAACTTGCACCCCCACCCTTACATTAGCAGCCCCCTTGGACTGCCCATCTGTGGGGAGCTTCTTTGTGCAGATTACATCTCCCCTTTTGTGTCCTGACTGCAAGAAATCAGAACACGACCCTGCCTTTATAGAGTCAAAATTCCTCTCCTGATACTCCTTCCCCTTGTAAGTGGAACGGCTCTGGGAACTCCCTCCTTAGGCTGGTGTTTGGGGACATTTTGTGGACTATTTCTTCTTTTTATCTTGGTTACCCAGAGCCTTCCCGTGATAGGGAACTTGTCCTCCCTTCTTCTGATCCCCTCCTTGGTTCTTCTTGGTCACCCCAGTGCAGACCCACTCATCCGCTGTCTCACCCAGTTCCCTAGAAATAGACAGCTTAGAATCAACTAGATACTAGTGTAACTCCCCTGAAGAGCAGTTGGCCAATACATGCTCATTTATGAGCAAACTGTATAGCCCATCAAAGGTACTTACCTTGTTACCCTGTGTCCAGCCCTTCAGTGCCTTGACAGATAGGTCTACAAGTTAACCCAGGATTGGGTACTGACTTTCTGGGTGTCCCTAAACATCATCTTGTGCTGCTCAGGGGTGAGACCAAACCTAATCAAGCTCTGCTTTATGTGGGGATATCATTCATCTTCCTCTCCTTCTGAGGTCAGGAGCCTATCTCTCTCCGCTACTGGAATTAGTTTCCACAGGAGTGAACCCCAGTACTGAGAGCTCACCCTCCTCATCTTAAGGGCCCCCTCAAAAGCTTGCAGTCATTTGTTGCTGTCATCACCCTCCTGACACTTAGGGACAATCTCTTTGGGTAGTCTTGAGTCAAAACCACCATCCCTGGGCACTTCTGTCTTTTTTTTCTTCACTGCCACAATCTTCTTCTCAACTACCTTTTCTTGTGGTCCTCCTCTCCTCATGTGCCCACTTCTTGTTGGCCAGGGCCAACTTCTCTGCTTCTAGGGCTATATAAGCCAGCTGTCCCTCAAGCTGTCTTTCCCAAGAGACAGTCCCGGCTCTCCTTTGGTGGACCCGCTTCTGCCCAGGCTATAAGGGCCTTTACCAGCACTGTTTTACTGGAAGTGGAGGCTGCTGGTAATCCCCTAACCTTAGTTTTGGATCACAAAAACGTTGCAAAAATTGAGGCCAGAGTAATTTAGAAAAAAGAAAAAATGTATCAATCAAAATTAGACCAAATTAAACATGGAAATTTTTTTTGCACTGTCAATGTAGGAAAGTGCCCATTTTGTATGGTCACCCCCACACGTTTTGCCCCAATACTGAAGGTTATGACTCTGAAAGTGCACTGGAGCCTGGGAACCAGGCCCAGTGCCAGTGCTGTCTCCCTAAATCTGATATGTGTGAATTGGTATCCTCATTTGGCAAGGACTTTAGCTTCCTTATAAGTCCCTAATATATGGTGCCAGTGGTACCCAGGGCATGGGAGTTAAAGAGGTCACCAGGGCCTGCAACACTATTTGTGCCCCCCTGAGTGACGCAAGTAAACATATGACAGCAGGCCTGCCATTGCAGATGACTAGAACACTGCAAACTGCTCCAAGTCAACTCTGCTCTCTCACCATGAGTGGCAAGGGCAAACCACTGTGTGTAATATATGGCAGCCACCCCTAAAGGTAGGCCTCCTAAGCCCAGAGGCAGACTGCATTATATTAAAATTGTGGATATATAAGTGCACGCCTATAGGCCCCTATAGTGGCCTTTTCTGTTAAAGGCTACCATAAATGGTCAGCGGGCCATAGACTATCTTGCGCTGGCACCTGGACATTCCAAGGTCACCAGCTCAACTATGGCCCGCTGAAGTATGTCATGTTTTGTATCAAACAACTTGTCTCATTAAACCTGACTCAAACCCAAAGTCAGACTTAATGAAACATGCACCCAGGTGGCTACCTTAGAGGTTGCCTCCCTGGCTGACCCACCATTTCCTGTGCCTCGGCTGACAGTCTGCAGCTGCTGGCGCCAACACAGGATTCTGGCCCCCTACAAAGAAGGGAGAACACTCCTAGGAGTCAGAAACAAAGGCCTGCCTGGGTGGAAGGTGTCACCTCCCTTCCTGGCAGAATGGCTACTAAAATGTCACATCAAGGTGGTGAGCTTCAAAGGGCACATTGCCTCTGATATGCAAGTAAGCTGTCCCCCAGAGGAGGACAAAGCCGTCTCCCTGCCCATAGGCACATTTGCACCCGGGCAGGCAGGAAATTAGATATTCAAGAGGAATACACCCCCAGAAGGCTATCCACACCTCCAGATTGGGCTACCTGGTAGCAAAATAAGGTGTTCTGGATACAAAAGGTGACAAACACCCTGAGATGTGGTCTTCTCTGGGACACCTTGCCAATGGGGTTAGTAGCCCATTGGCTCTATGCACCCACATTCCTTAAATCTAGGATTTAAGGGACACCCCAACACCAGGGCTTCAAATCTGATTTGACTTGCACCCAAGGAACAAGAAGAGACCTACGTCTGCAACTTCAGGACCTGCACAACAAAAAGGTGTGAAACTGTACCTGTGGCAACCACCCTGCAACTGCAGAACTCATCCTGGAACAGAGACTGGTTCCAAAGTCAAGAGGAACTCTGTACCCGGGCCATACAAGCAAGGTAAAATTGGACTGACTGCTGAATCCTGGTCACGTTATTCACAGCGTCTTAACCCTCTGTGGTTTCCACTGGACTTGGCCTGCAAGTGACCAATTGTCACTAGCTGTTTCCTCCATTGACTGCAAAGTTAAAGTTTGACAGCTGTATACTGCAATGATTTATTTTTCCTTTGAACATTTATAACTGGTTATATATGTTTAATTGACTTGATGTTGGTGTCTAAATTTAAATAAATGTCTGCTCTTTTCTTATACATTGGTATTGGATTTCTTTCAAGTCGTGTCAATAACTTATCAACCCTGTAGGTACTCTGAAATGCTTAAAACATGTAAAGCCTGACTGCTTGGTGCCACACCACAAGGACTGAGCTAGGGATTTACTAGTGTGACACCAAAAGACCCATTTTGGGATATTGTGAGAGCACTGCATAGTGAGACCTAACCAGCCTCACTGCATAATGCTCCACTTTCCTACAGATTTTGGGCGGATTTTAAATTGTCCAACTTAAATTCTGAATGTGGTGTTACCAAACACAGATTCTGGATCCCACTACTGCGCACCAAATGTAGAGTTCCCAAACGTTAAGAACTTCTTCTGAGTAGTTTCCTTTGTGTTGAAAAAGTTCAGCAGCACCAGCTAAGGATTCAGAAGCTCTGGTTTGTCTCTTGAGGTCTGGGACTCAGTCATCCACAATGCACCTGGTCATTCCTGGAAAATCCATTTGTAGCTGACCAGCTGAAGTAGTCCTCTCTTTGGACGTTGCAGGTGTCTTCTTACAGCACTTTCCACTTGTTGGTGCTCAGAGAGTCCAGTTCTTTTCCGTTTGAAGAAGGTACAGTCTTTTCTTTGTGGTGCCTTTAGGGTACAGCAGATGCAGTTTTTCTGTGTGCAATCTTTTTGTGGTGCAGTCCAAGGGTCCAGCAGGGCAGTCCTTCTTCTTCTGATGTTCCAGGCAGTGATTTGAGGAGCTCCTGCAGCTCTGCTATTTTTATCTTTCATTCTGGGCTGGAAGATACTCCAACCAATGGCAATAAAATTACCTCCCTGTGCTATGATCACTTCCTGCAAAGTGTGGCACATTTTTAATCCAGAATGCTCTGTTCTCACAAACATCAAAATGGGGAAATTTGCTCCTTTGAGTGGGTGTCTGTGTAACTCAACCCAGAGGTGTGGCTAACATATGACTACACTCTCCTTCCAGCCCCTCACCCAATCTAATTAGGGGGACTCTCATCTGATTCGGGATCAAGGAAGTGGAGGCTGGCCTGGGCCCTGTGAAATCTGATCTTCTGCCTTTGAAGTCCAGCTTATCTCCTCAGCCCCCTTCCTGTCTCTGACTTCTCTAGGAAGCAGATCTCCTCCCACTAAATGGCTGCATTGTTCCAGCCCCAGTCCCACCTACTCATTGGGCAGTTTGGCTGAGGCAATAAAGTGCTGACCAATCAGAAGAGGCTGCTACAGGGCTGCATTAGGTAACTTCAGGATACTAAGTTATACAACTACTTTCCTGTAGTACTTATAATAAATCTGACCATGGCAAGTTGTAGGATTTACTGTAACCATTATTCTGATACTTTGAATGTGATTGTTAGCTTACTCCAATCAAATGTTAAACGTTATTAAGTTTAATAAAGCCTTCTTGTGTTAGCCTATGGGGCTAGCAGCACTACAATAAGGAAAAACAATTTTGGCTGTTTTTCCTTACCTGGGCATATAAAGCATATTTTGTTTTGTTCCTGCCTTTTAAAACAAAGCACCATACAATTGGAGCACCTAGGGCATACATTGGGGTGACTTATAAGCTATAAAAGTGTAGTTTTAGACTTTAGAAGGATTTTTAATTACAAAGTCGAATTTGCTAACAGTTTTATTTCAAAACTAGCCTGCAAGGCGTGCCTGGCTTTAAAATAACACCAGGCACCACATCATTGTCCACTTAAGTGCTTTAAGTCTACTGTGGTCTCTAAACCTACATGCCCTAATATTTACTAGGGACTTACAGGGAGGTTGCCTTTAGAATCATACGAATTACCATTTACCTTTAGAGGACAGCGCACTGGACCTGGGCCTGATAATTAGAGCCCAGGGCACTTTCAGAGTAACTACCAGCATCAGTCAAACAATGGGGGTGATCAGGACAAAAGGGATGACATTACTGCACCAAGGTTAATCCATTCCAGTACATTGCTTCTGGGCTGTCTGTCATAAATGGTTTCTTGAGGAGGCTTGACACGTTGATCGTGCTTGTGCCCTTGTAATGCTACTCATTCCAGAAGGGCATATTGGTATGTGAGCTACAAAGAGGACGATCACTGAGTTATTTTGGTGGCTATTAGTGGAGCAATTTGTAAGACAGCCCATGTCTTGTGCTGTCAGTGATAAGACACAGGCTACTGTTCCAAGTCCAAGGGAGGGTGTCCCTCTCCCTGGGAAATCTTGATCTAAGATTGGTATTGATATCATTGACCACTTGAATGTTCTAAAGGCTGTGGTAATGTATGAAATAGTTGGCAATTGATTACTCTTTTCGCTGACCAAAGGTTAGTTTTGTGTATTGTGTCACTGCTTTCAAAGTCTGTGAATTTTTAGAGAATTTAGGGCCAGATGTAGGAAGATTCCAAATTGCGACTTGCAATTTGCGAGTCCCTGCGACTCGCAAATTGCAAGTCGCAATTTGGAATGCAGAAAGGTGTCTTAGACACCTTCTGCAACTCGCAATGGGGTCGCAAAGACCCACCTCATTAATATTAATGAGGTGGGTCGCAATTTGCGACCCCATTGCGAGTAGGGGCACTCACGGGGATGGTGGCCTGCTGGAGACAGCAGACCACCATGTCCGTGACTGCTTTTTAATAAAGCAGTTTTTTTTTTCAAAGTGCAACCCGTTTTCCTTAAAGGAAAACGAGCTGCACTTTGAAAAAAAAACGAAACCTTTAGTTTCGGTATTTTTCAGGGCAGGTGGTGGTCCATGGGACCACTGCCTGCTCTGAAAAACTATTTTTTTTTCCAGACACAAAGGGGAAGGGGTCCCATGGGGACCCCTTCCCGTTTGCGCCTGGGTTACCATCCACTTCAAGTGGATGGTAACTGCGCTTTCATTTGCGACCGCTTTTGCGGTCGCAAATGAAAATGAATAGCATTGCGAGTCGCAAATAGGAAGGGAACACCCCTTCCTATTTGCGAGTCGGAAATGCATTTTGCGAGTCGGATCCGACTCGCAAATTGCATTTCTGCATTCCGGTGAGGCTTTTGCGACTCGCAAACGGCGTTTTTCGCCGTTTGCGAGTCGCAATACCCTTGCTACACCTGGCCCTTATTTTCTAGGGAAAGTGTGCCAAACAAAGTTACCACAGACAATGACCCTCAATTTATTTCTAGAGAGTTCAAGGATTTCCATGGGAACAACAATATTAAGCATGTTGTACTTCCTTTTATCATCCCAGGAGAAATGGACTAGTAGAACATTGTAGTAAGATCTTTAGGGAAAAAATCCAGTTATTATTGGCCAATGGATTGAATTGGGTACCTGAGTTATAAGTGCTATTTGCATCCCTTCCATAGCTGACACCAAAGTTCCTCAGTTTGTCTTATCGAGAGGAAGACTTGCTGGTTCTAAAATCAACATCTTTTAGATGGAAAATAATAAGTTGCATTTGGAGTTCAGGGATGTGTTACAGGGGAAAACAGGCTCAGAAGAGTTAGAGTTATGTTAATGCAGGTAGGTGTATGTTGCAATTGAGAGTGGGTAACATGGTGAGGGGGAAATCCAGAGTACCCATTTGAAAGGGAGTTCTCATTTTTCATCTCCGAGAAGAGTTGCACATGTTAAGAATTGTGTGGTGACATTGGAAGACAGGAAGTGTTGGCACAAAGAAAGGTGTGGGGAGGGTACTGAATGCCAATCCATTTTAGCTGAGTGATCATCCTAGGTGTACAGCTGGTAATTGCCATCTGTGTTGCCTGTTCCAAGGAGGTCATCTAGGAAGCATCTTAGGCCAAGAGAATTTGTGGATTTCAAAGTGTTGCAATTTTTATGGTGGGTCTTAGATTTGTGGGTATTCTTGTTATGTTGCATTGTGTTTGTGTTTCTCGGCATGGTATTTGTGTGTGAGATGTTTTTTGTTGAGTGGTTTGTGTATGGGTATTTGCGATTATTTGTAACAGGGGAAATTGTATTTCTGATATCTATGCTGTAAAGGAAATGTTGGGGGGAGGATGTTTTGGGTTTCCTTGTTGTATGGAATCTTAGTTTTGCAATGTTTACTGTTGGAAAGTTGCTTTTTAAAGTAGAACAGCAGTTGCTTGTTAGCCTGCTTCCTGACTGTTGCATTTCTGAATGCCTAATAAATACTTCAACACTTAACCTGTTCAGTTCTTTAATGCATCATTTCACAAAGAGTCCTTTGTTGGGATTACAAACTCTGTTGTGCACTTTATTATCATATGGAGTCATTCATGAAAACTAATTTTGCACTTTGCTTATAGATATTGCTTGTAGATAGCAGTTATCCATTTAGATTGAGAACTCAATATTCATTACATTGCTTTCTAGAGAGAACGCAGTGAAATCATTGGCAAATACCTCTTCTTGTTGTTGGACAAGTATGGTATGAAGATATTGATTATAGCAAGTATACCAAGAGTATATACAACTCATATTATTAATGGATCCTTTTCATATTAGGGTTATCAATTTCTTACATTCAATGTAGGCAAAAAATACCCTTTCAACCACTGTAATAACACAACACCAAACATGTAATTAAAATATTTAAAAAGAAACGGAAAATAATTACAAATTAATCAACTAGGTTCTCTTTTACAGAAACTAAGACTCAGTTAATCCCTGGATTCATTTACTGCATTAAAACCAAATTCGATTTAATCCTGCAATTACAACGGTTGAAACAGGAAATATTTCACATCTCAATGATGGCCTTCAGGTTTTCCTATAAACTTAACAAACATCCTAAAGGCATATCTGCAATGCCGTGTTGCACATGCAAATTGCTTCCTTGTTAAAGTGGCGTTTCAGCCACTTCCTTCTTACAGTAATTTAGGGCCAGATGTATCAATAATTAGGAACTCTGATTTCCAAACTGCAATTCTTACTGAATCCCAATTTGGAAATCACAATTACTACTGTATGACAGTTTATATTTAAAACAGTGATTCCTAGTGGTTAGCACATCTATGTACCTCCTGAATATTAATGAGGTAAGTCGCAATTTGCGACCCGCTATGAATCACAACCATCACAGGGATGGTGGCCAGCTGGAATCAGCAGACCACCATGTCTGTGATTGCGTTTTTTAAATGCAGCCTGCTTTCCTTATAGGAAAACAAGATGTGTTTCAAAAAAGAAAATGAAACATTTAAGTTTCTTTTTATAAGAGTAGTCAGTGGTCCATCAGACCACAGCCTGCTCTTAGAAAATGTGTGTTTGACATTCTCAAAGGGGTAGCGGGTCCCAAGGGTATCTCTTGCCATTGGTGAATACGTTACCATACATTTTGAATTGGAGGTAAAGTACTGCTGTTTTACAACCAGAATAATAATTGATGCAAAACATTAATGCATACCATTATGATTCAATATTTTGAAGGAACACCTATTCCTAATACTGAATCGGTATTTGGTAGCAAACACAAATTATGGTTCGGTAACGTGTTACCGAATCACAATTTGACGTTTGTACATACCAGAAAGCTTTTTGAGTTTGCAAATGTCTTAGTTCTGAGAATGGGGCCGTTTGCAACCTCAAATAAGCTTTGTACATCTGGCCCATCTACTCAGTGTTTCTTTCCTTGCCCCTCAAAGGTGACAATGAACTTCGCTATGATGCTCTCGGGGATGTCTGAATTCACGCAAGCTGTGACAAAAATTTGTAATCTAATACATTTGATTTTAATCGTCAGTGGTGCATTACTGTTGATCATTCATCCACCAGTTTTTAGGGTCGACCCTGCTAGTGCACGCGTCTCACTTGTGAGAGTCTGCTGTGCTCAGTACAGGGCTTGGAGCCCCCTGATGCTCACCATCCGTTGGTTTAAGTGACACTCTTCTTTACAGCCTTGTAATTCGTCAAGGCATGCCTGGCATCACTTCCATTTCTCTGTGTGGTGCAGGGATCAAGCACTAATTGATGCAACTTAATTAGTGCCCATCCACTGCTCCCGACGTGATCGAGGTACTATTTGTTGTTTTTAACTGCGAGTGCCCCGCAAACAGAAGGCTTATGACTGGCAAAAATGTGCCCAGCAGGCACATTATTGCAACATTTTATTTTTTAAAGCAAGCTTTATTTTGCCAAGTAGTCTTTTCTCAGTTGCTGCTCATGTTTTCTTTAGTTTTTGTTCCTGGGCGCTGTTGTCAAAAGATAACAATTAACTTGCTCAAAATATGCAAGACCTATTACATTGCAGATGTTTGTTTTAATTGGTATCATAACAATGCTATGAAAGGCATAAGGAAGTAGGGGCAAGATGTAGCAAAGGTTTTTCCCCATTCTGTGTCTATGGGAAAAAGTGTTTGTACATATGGCCCTTGGTGTTCCAAACAACGGTGCAGTGCTAACAGACAGTAATAATTGTCCCTGATGGTTACGGTTATTTATTTATTATGAGCCAACATGAGGGTAGCGGTCAACCATTTTACCCTGTAGCATTTTTGTAGCCTGGTGAAAACTTGGCTTATAAATAATGTCTTGGGGTCGAAACGCCGATGTAATTATTAGTGGGCTGTAGTAACAAATGTAAAAATTGAAACCTGAACTTTGAACTCTGAAGGAAAGGCTATTCCTTTGAAATCAAGTTGTATAACAGCCAACCTGCATTTTGTCTTTCACCTGAGCGCACTTGATGCTCACTTTGTCACTAAGTAATTAGCAACATGCTGTTTTTTTAAAAACATACTTGCTTATAAATTTCATAGCACTGTTATGATACAATTTCAAAAACTGTTAACGCAGTATTACACCAGGTTACATCTGGAGAAGGTGAATGTGCTAATAGTGCACATGCCTCTTCGTATACCTTAACTTTACTAAACAAGTGCGGAAGACAGGAGAGCCAGCACTGACAACAAGAAGACGTTTAGACAAAGTAGGAATGCCTAGACCATGCTATATTCTGCCGGACTGAATCTGGTTCTTAAATAAATAAAACATGTATATGTGTTCACGGAAATTGCTACAGACACAAAATATGTGAATACCCACCGCCTGATCATTGTAGGAAATTGGGCAACTGGTTTGTGGGGGTGAAACCCTGCTCAAGCAGCAACTACAATTCCTTTTAGGCCGAGGTCACAAGCAAACCCCAAACTAACCTGTGCTTAACCGTCTGGTAGCTTTGCACAAAAGCAGTCAGGCTTCACCTAGAGCTATATATTTATGCATCACTTTAAACAGTTATAAAGTGAAAGACGTAGAAGTTAATAAATTATTTGAGACCAAAATAACAAAAATACAATAAGTAGAACAGGAGATATGCAGTTTTAAAGATTTCAGGTATGTATAGCTCCTAAAAGCACAAAGCGCCACTCGTTGTTATCTGGCCATGCGAGGCCTACTGAAGACACAATTTCAAGCCAACCATGATGGAGCGCTGGCCAGATACAGGGACCAGGTTAGTCCTAATAAAAGGGTTAACTTTAAAATTCCAGAGCAGCGTTCCATTACCAGCAGAGGGGGCTGCAAGGACCAGGAAGAGTGTTGGGGATGGGCATCGATGTAGGGCAAAGAGCAGGCCAGTTCATAGATGGTTGTCGCTGTAACGCAAAGATCCTGTCAAGCGTCACGGATGGCCATTAGTGGAGATTTGCATTGGCGGTCACTGTCAGCTGCTGATGCTGTAGCATGAAGTGCATATCTTGCTTTGCCTAGCGTTACTGGCTTTCTCTGTGGTGCGAGGTGTTGGGTTCACCGTAACTTAGTTTTGATGAGTGGTGTGGGCAGCAAGATCTTGACACAAACACGTCGGTTCACGAAGAGCCCAAAGTGTCAGGATTTTTTCTTATCTTTGTGAAGGAGCTCTATTGAGTTCCTGATCCCCAAGAGTTCCACTGTGTTCCTGATCCCCAAGAGGTCCACATAGTGATTGACTGATTGATCCACAGCAACCTCTAGGGAGCCTGGCTTCTAGACACTGCCTACACTACACCAATAGGGGATACCTGGACCTGGTATAAGGTTTAAGTACCTTAGGTACCCACCACACACCAAGCCAGCTTCCTACACCATGCTTGACCCACATGATCCCAAGTGCACTCTTTGTGTATTGTGGTTTTAGGTGAGACACACTACCTCTTGTGAAACCTGGTACCCTCACAAGTCTTATCCGAGTTTCATGCAACATTCTCCAGAACTAGGGTAGTAGTAGGAGCTTCACCCTGTAGTCACACACTATTTTAGATATGTGAAAACAATATGGTTAGTTCGCCCACTGTTGTTATTGTCAACACCAGAGCAGTACGCGCTCTATTGGCGACTAAAATGCAAAAACCCAACATAATTTATGCATTGTGCTGATATGTTGTGGTTTAACCTTTTGCATTGCAGAGTTCAATCCTGAAAACTTATTTTTAATATGCTTACAAATACTGTTCCTTTGCAATGTATTGCTGCAGGTTTTCAGAGTGTGTTAGGGTGTGGCCCCTTTCCAGGGCCTTCCAGAGACTTTCCCTGCAACATGCCTGGGCGTGGTTCTGGGCTGGGCCAAGACTCTATAAAAGAGAGCCAGCCCAACTCCCAGTGCTCACTATTCAGAGGTCCCGGTGCAGAGCAGCAGCTTCTTCTTGAGCTCCTGTCGCGGCGGCCTATTTGGATCTTCCAGTCTTCTGCCCTTCATCCTTCATTGGTGATCATTGTTCCAGGCGGTAAGACGGTGGTTGGACTGTCCCGACACCATAATCGAGAATTTTCATATTCTTGGTTTAATTCTTTAATGAGTAACAGATTACTTGCGCGCTACCACTTCTTAACATTTATATGGTAGTTTACAAATAGGCAAGACACGCGATTTGTTTCATAAAGGTTTGACTTTGTTATTCATTGCGTGCTACCATTTCTTGACATTTGCATGGTGGCTTAAGAATCGGCAAGACGCGCGATTAGTTTTATGGTGTTTAAACATTGTTTTCCATTGCGTGCTACTATTTCTTGGTATTTACATGATGTCTTACGAATTGGCAAGACGCGCAATTCGTTTCATGAGGATTTAACTTTGTTGTTCATTGCGCGCTACCATTTCTTGACATTTACATGGTGGCTTAAGAATCGGCAAAAGGAGAGCGATTCGTTTCATTGTACTTTGATCTTGTTATTCATTGTGAGCTGTTATTTCTTGGCATTTACATCGTGTTTTACGAATTGGAAAGATGCGCAATTCGTTTTATGATGATTTGACTTTGATATTCATTGAGTGCTATAATTTCTTGGTATTTTACATGGTGACACTCGAATCAGCAAGACGCACGATTCTCTCCTCGAGTTTAATTCATGTTGTTTATTGTATGCCACTATTCTAAGATATTTATTATGTAATATTTGAGTTGACAAGTTATGTGATTTGTTTCCTGAATCCATATTGTGTTATTCATGGTGCACAATCTTTTTATGGTGTTTACTATACATATATATATATATATATCTGCAATATGTGCAATTTGTGTTGAAACATTTTAAGAGTACACAGAAGGCCAGAGTTTCTAGATGCAATATTGTATGGACCTAGTATGCATTCTCAAAACAGGATTTATATGACTGGTTTAAAATTTAGTCAGAATGTTTTTCTGATTCTCATGTAAAGGAAAGTACTTGAATAAGAAAAGTTTTCATTTAATTCATCTTGATTCCCTTACAGGTATCCGGCCATCTTGAAACTTAGTCATTTTAAACTTAATTCTTAGATTGTTCATGTTTTCAGAATGACTAGGCTTAGAATCATAGTCTAGTATTGATTTCAGGAGATATAATTTTCATATTGTGTGTTCTAACCTTTTTCTTACTACAGGCCTCCTTCCCAGCTGTTCCCTTCCTAATACCCTCTTCCCCTGTTGAACTCTCTCTGCCTCTGTGATTTATCTATCAGAGTCTTGGAGCTGTTCAGTGGTGGACGTGTTGGGAACGTGCACAGACCCCGAGGATCTGGTGACTCTGACAGTTATGCCCTTGACTGTACAGGTAATAAATCACTTCTACTGTCCAACACAGTCACCGGGTGCTTCCACTGCAGCGACCCTAAAATGCGCCTTATCTCTCAACCCCCCAGCATCTCCCATATAACAGAAATGCAAAGCCTGTATTCCCTGTATTTGTGATACATGTTTCTTACTTTCACACTTACTCGCTGGCTTCTTGCAACACCTGACTCTCCAACATGGCCCCTGCTCTCATCGCCCAGGTACCTTGTGATATGTTTGTTTCCTCATAGCTGCCCGGAACCTTGCAGCATGTTTTATGATCACTCTGATGGCCAGCAGGTGCTACAGTGCCCACTACTTTAGTGTGGCCCTTTTCACTCAGCACCCTGACACGTTGTATCAGGTTTCACAAGAGGTAGTATGTCACCTAAAACCACAATACACAAACAGTGCACTTGGGCTGATATGGGTCAAGCATGGGACCTAAGCATATAACTATACGTTTTTACCTACTCTTGAGTGGGTTTGATTAAAATCAAGTAGTTTTTTCCCTACAGGAACAACTGAGGTGTTACAAAGAAGGGCTAGAATAGCCAGAGAAAATATACCCATCCCTAATAAATAGTTAAATAGTGGGGGGATACTCATTAAGGGAGGTAAGGACTCTATAATCCTGATGAAGGCTCAGTTACTCGTAGGAGCAAGGAAGGGGTTGAAACATGTTGATTTAAGCAGAGAGGGGATCAGGGCAGTAATTTCCCACTGTTCACATAAATTAACAAGTTTTTAACCCTGCCAATGGGGGGACTAAAACAAAATTAGGGTGGGCACCCCCTTAGTGTAAATCTTGGCTGCATAGTGGATCCCTTTAAGAGGTAGGGAAGTGACCCTATAACACACCATTGCCCCGTTCTGAGTGTTGGTCTGCACCAGAGTGCTGTAGAACGCTCTATGATGAAGTATGTCACTATCTTGTGGGTGAGGGAATTTTTTTAATCTAATTGGGATTCATGGTTAGTAGGTATGAATGACCTTTTTTTAAGATAGTCCCAGCTCTGGGCAAATTCAGTTCATTAATATACTACATAATGACTGAGAATATCTTCTGCTGCTTGACACTAACCACCATGTTCTATCTGTCACTGCAGTTACACCACTCTGGACGCTGGAGTGATAAACAAGCCATCCAAATATTTTGCTTGGTCCTGCACCTTCATCATTCTTCAATGGTCTAGTTTGTTTGAACGCAACCTCCGTACCAGCCAAGACATGTAAAAATAGAAGCTTCCACTTTAGTTTGGCTATCATCCCTCCACCCTTGGAGTCAGAATGCTTAGTATCAAGTTCTGCAGGTTTGTGCTGAAGATCATTTACCCTGAACCTCACTCCTCTGAGCACACAAGATTGCTTTGCGATCCATATGTCCAGGAAATAGACATTGAAATCCTTCAATGCAATGCCGATGTTAGACACTGAGCCAACATTAACGTTAAAAGATTCCTTGATGATTTGTCTGGCTTTAGTGCATAATAGCAGCCAGGAAGTAGAGGTGTGCGAGCCAACAGATTTACAAGGAAATGTGAGCCAGAGCTGAGCCAAGGGTCTGGCCAGGATCTTAAAACCTGTGCACGAGCCAAGCCTTGAAAATGCTGGCTATGTAAATCACATAAAAAATATCACATGAGACATGATAAAGCTGCTTCCAAGTTCAATAAAGCGTATTTCCTTTTTGTGTGAAGCTTTGACATTAATGAATCACATTAAAACAATGCACCTAGAAAAACTTACTAAAAGTGATCATTTTTAAACATGAACCATTAGTGCACTAAGAGGCAAAACAGTTGTCATGTAAACATTGTACGTGGTCCAAATTAGTACTGAGCAACATTATAATCTATTAACTCAAGCACAATAGGTTTCTGTACAACAGGCATTCTGAACTCACAAAGTTGAAAGTGCTTTCTATACATGTTGATGAAGAAAAAAGAGTTTTGCTGAAAATAAATATTTGCTAAGATCACACAATTTAAGCGGTGAAGCAGCCATATTTCCAGGATTTCTGGTTTCACTTTGTACAAAGCAGCCAGGAAATGGGTCTCTGTTTATCTATTTACCTTTCCTTATGTTTAGGCTTTGTTTTTATGTCTTTGTGCATTTTTCTGCAGTTTTTACATAGCGTGAATTCGACCTGAATGTATTGGAGCACTTTCCATTTTTTATATAGTTTTTATTAAGGTTTGTCCAGACATATAACACATTGGTACATAAACGTTGTACCAGGTTATCTCAATTCAAATAATATCCAGCAGGTAACCAAAAATGTTTCCCCAACAACCCCTCTCCCCATCCCTCTGCCCTTGACAGTAATCACAAATGACAACCAAACACTGTATTTCGTGAGTGCTGCACTGCCACATTCCAGTCCTACTCCACCTGCCTCTTCTGTGAGTGGACTGCCCCCCCGGCAGACCCTGCACACTCGCTACACATGCACAGACAGCTTCAGTTGGGCCCCAAACCATCAGAGTCAGCCCCCACTCCTGTGTATTGCAGTAGCCACACTCACCCCACTTCTAAGTTCTTCACTGCGACCTGACATCTGGAGGATCTGTCAGATCACTGGAGCACTTTAAATGACCATTAGTTTCATTAAACAAAGTCACTTTTATGGTTTATAGGAAGGGGAGATCGGGTGATTTGCCCAGAAACACATGATTTTGAGCCAACACCGAGATTCACACCTGGTCAGAAGTTCTGGCTGTAACGCTACATCCTGGATAGAGGTAGGCAGGCAGACAGAAGCCACATGAAGGTGTGGCTCATTATGGGCTCGAGGCTCCACCTGGACCTCGAGCTGAGCCAAAGCCAGGCTTCAGGCTCGAGCTTTAAGTGGCTCCCCCACCTCAACAAGGAAGAAGCAAACATACTCCTATGGGCTGCTTAGAGGGATAGCTAAACTCAAAATTACTAGGAAGTGATTGTTGGGCTTGGCTCTTTCTGCAGGGTCATCCCTAAGCTTTTTGTCTGCACCCTCCAGTTTTTTTTAACACATTTCTATTGGCTTTTAGGACTCTGTGCCCTTTACCTCTGCTAAAATGCTTGTGCTCACTCCTTTAAACAAGGTGAAATTCGCTTACACCCAAATGGCACATTTAATTTACTTCTAAGTCTCAATTCAAGTGTAACCAGGGCCTATAAATTAAATGCTACTAGTAGGCCTACAGCACTGATTGTGCCACCCACCTAAATAGCCCTTTTAAAATATCTCAGGCCTGCCATTGGGGCCTGTGTGTGCAGTTTTAAAAGTGCCATTTCAACCTGGCAAAATACACCTTTGCCAGGTGTAAACCTTGCTTTTTAATACATATGCCACCTCTAGGGTAGGGTTTAAATAGCCCAGAGGGCAGGGTGCGGAGTATTTAAAAAGTTGAATATGTACTTTCACGTTTTACAGGTCCTGTAAGTGAAAAACTCAAATCCTTTATGCACTACTGCAAGGCCTACCTCTTTGTTAGGACAACATTGGGTTCCTTATTACTTTTAATAAGTGATAACATTCAGTTGGGAGCAAGTAGGTATGTCGAATTTTGTGTCTAAAGAATTGTAATTTAAAACCCTCTTTACTGGTACAATTGGGTTTTAAGGCACACTTCTTAAAATGCCAGTTTTAGAAAGTTGATATTTTCTTATCCCAACCATTTGATGCCCCTAGCCTGTATCCTGGGTCACATGAATAGGTGTAGCTGACGGTTGGTCTTTGTGTATTGTTCCTAGACAGTGAGACACAGGGAGAATAGGTGTCGCCAGGTTGGGCCATGTCTGACCTGATGAGTGGGAGATGCTGCCACCTACCACACTTTCATAACGCATCACAAAGCCTCTGCCTGAGCACACTCACAAAGAGTTCATGACTCTCGGGGGTGGAAACCTCCAGAATGTACCAGGTATAAATACTGGACCATCAGACCCAACTCTTCAGTACTTCAGTACACATCTGGGCCTGTTGATACTACAGAAAAACGTGGCTACTCACCCATGAGGGTCTCAAGGCGCTGGGGGAAGGTAGGGGTCTCATCCGAAGAGCCACGGCTTGAGGTTCTTCCTGAAGATGGTGAGCAATGGGCTTTGTCTGAGGTGCAGGGGGAGGTTATTCCAGCTCTTCGCTGAAGTGTAGGTAAAAGCTCGTCCTCCGGCGGTGGTTTTGCGGATGCAATCTGGGTGGAGCGGAGGGATCTGGCAGGGGTGTGGAAGGAGACACGGTGGTTCAGGTAGGCTGGTCCTGTGTTGTGTATGGCCTTGTACGTGTGGGTGAGAAGCTTGAAGGTGTTTCGCTTTTCGACCGGTAGCCAGCGGAGGGTCCTCAGGTGTTGGGAGATGTGTTCTCGGTGATGGAGGTCCAGAATGAGTCTGGTGGTGGTGTTCTGGATGAGTTGAAGTTTTATGATGTTCCTAATTGAGGTGCCGGCATAGAGGGCGTTGCCATAGTCAAGCTTGCTCGTGACTAAGGCGTGGGTGACTGTAATGCAACAGTCTGCTAGAGCCATCTGAATATCTTCCGGAGTTTGCAGAGTGTGTGCCAACAGGAGGAGGCCACAGAGTTTATCTGGTGGGTCATGGATAGGGAGGAGTCGAGGAGGATTCCTAAGTTGCGGGTGTGCTCAGTCGGTGAAGGGGGGTGCTGAGGGAGAGGCCCACCAGGAGTCATCCCAAGCTGAGATGGCATTTCCGAAGATGCTGAGCTCCATCTTGTCAGAGTTGAGCTTGAGTCAGCTTTCTCTCATCCAGGTGGCGACGGCTTCCATTCCTGCGTGAAAGTTCCTTTTGGTCGTGTCCGGGTCTGCGGTGAGGGAAATGATGAGTTGTGTGTCATTGGCATATGACACGATGTTCATATTTTGGCTTCTGACAATGGCAGCTAGAGGGGCCATGTATACGTTGAACAGTGTGGGACTCAGTGAGGATCCTTGGGTGACTCCGCAGTTGACTCCTGTGGGTCTGGGGATTTAGGGCGGGAGCCTGACCCTCTGCATCCTCCCAGAGAGGGAGGAGTGGATCCATTCCATGGCTCTTCCACGGATTCCTATGTTGTGGAGTCTGGTGCGCAGGCTGCTGTGTGAGACCATGTTGAAAGCTGCTGAGAGGCCGAGGAGTATGAGTGCTGCGGTGTGGTTGTGGTCTAGGAGTAATCGGATGTCGTCGGTGCTGTCTCTGTGCTGTGATTGCTATGGAACCCGGACTGGGTGCTGTCCAGGAAGTTGTTGTCCTAGATGAAATTCCATAGTTGTATGTTGATTGCTTTCTCTAGTACTTTGGCGGGGTAGGGTAGCAGCGAGATGGGCCGGAAATTCTTCAGTTCTGATGGGTCGGCCGAAGGTTTCTTCAAGAGAGGGTGTATTTCGGCATGTTTCCAGTCCTCAGCGAGGGTGCCCATGCTGATGAGGCAGTTGATTGTGTTACAAAGCTCGGGGTGATGGATGCGCTGTCTCTGATGTATATGTGGTGCGTGCAGGGGTCCGAGGAGGCTCCGGATTGGGTGTTGTTCATGATGTTGACTGTTTCCTCTGTGGCGAGCATGGACCAGACGTAGATGGTCTGGTGGGGTTCTGGGGTAGTGGGTCGGTCGCAGGTTCCGGTGTCAGGTGACAGGAAGCTGTCGAAGATGTCCTGGATCTTGTGGTGGAAAAAGGAGGCAAGTTTGTCGCAGAGGTCATGTGACTGGGGGATGCTGAGGGC
Organism: Pleurodeles waltl; assembly: GCF_031143425.1. Lineage (NCBI taxonomy): Eukaryota > Metazoa > Chordata > Amphibia > Caudata > Salamandridae > Pleurodeles > Pleurodeles waltl. Next base: position 1,296,167,426 of record NC_090446.1, on the reverse strand, counting down.
TTCGGAGGGGGGATCTGTGAACTTGTTGATGATTGAGAAGAGTTCCTTCAAGTTATGTGCGGAGGAGTTGATGTGCTCCGGGAGTGCGTCCTTCCTTGCGTTCTTGATTTTTCATCGGTGGGAAGAGGCTGCGGCTCTAAAAGAGGCTTGGCTGTTCCTCCATTTTTTTCTCTAAAAGTCTGTGGGTATGCTTTGATTCTTGGAGTTCAGTGGTGAACCAGCTGGCCTTTTCAGATATGCATTTGGCTGGTGTCAGCCAGAGAGGGGCTAGAGTGTCGGCGCATTTGGTGATCCATGCATTGAGATTGTGCGCTGCTGTGTTGGCATCATCAGAGGGGGCAGGAGGGATTTGGCGAGCAATGAGGTGAGTTGCTCGTAGGTGATTTCATTCCATTTCCTGTGGGGGGGTCCTGGAAGTGCGGGTGCTGGGTGCGGTGATTGTGAAGTGTATGCAGCGGTGTTCGGTCCAGTCTAGGGTGGAGATGGTCTCGGTGGTGATCCGGTCGCTTGAGGTGAAGATGCGGTCCAATGTGTGTCCTTCGATGTGTGTGGGGAGACCAGCCGTCTAAGGCTGAGGGTGGTGAAGTTGTCAAGTAGAGCAGTAGTGTTTGGGTTGGTGCAGTCTTCGAGGTGAAAGATCAGGTTGCCAAGGAAGAGGTAGTCGACCGACGCCAGGGCCTGGGGGTAGCGATGTCTACGACGTCGTCTATGAAAGCTGGGCGGGGGCCGAGAGGCCTGTACATCAGGGTGCCGTGGATGGAAGAGTTGTGGTTGGAGTGGACCAGGACAGGATGAGCAGCCAAGGCTTATCTAGGAGACATGCAAAGCTCATGCAGTACCACCATAGTTACACAGCACTTACACACATGAAAGAAAACACTCGGGCCCTCATTACAACCCTGGCGGTCGGTGTTAAAGCAGCGGTAATACCAACAGGCCGGTGGTAAAAAAAAATGGGATCACTACCACAGCGGAAACCACCAACACAGACAGCCACTTTAACACTCCGACCGCCATGGCGGTAGCAACAAACACTGCGGCGGTCACCGCCAACAGACAGGCGGAAGACAATGTACCGCCCACCCTATCACAACCCGCCAATCCGCCAGCTTTTCTGGGGCGGTACCAATGACATCAAAAGCTCGGAAGGAAAACCACTCACCTCTCGACACTCAGCGAAGAACCAGGACGCCATGGAGCCCGAGCTGCAGGTCCTACCGATGCTGGTGTATCTTCTCATATATCAGGAGCACCATAGACGGCGGCGGCGAGGACCACGGTGAGTACTGCACCTAGCACACAGGGGACGGGGAGAGGAAAAAGAGAGTGACACACACATGCAACATGCAACACCCCCACCCTCACCCACAACACCATACACACAAACACATGCAACAACAGTACATTTACACCCCGTAACCCCCTGGAAGAACACAAGGGCAAAAGGAATTGAGTCAAATCTTTCATATATTAGAAATTGGCAGATAAAGTAAACGATTGGAAAAACCAGTATATACAAATATTTACAATATGTACAGAAGGTTATACAATGTCCTTTGCAAATGTCCATGGCCCAGTGGGCAATAAAATCATGGGCGAAGCCCACACTTGACTCCTGCCTCAAAATGCAGAGACACTGCAGGGGCATCAGGTCAAAAACACACAGGCACCTCAGGGGGAAGGGGAGGGGGGCACCTCAGCCGGAAGATGGTACTACGCCACTGCTCCTGGATGGGGCAACATGCCCACAGTGATGTCCTGGGGAGTGCAAAGCCACAGTCTCTCAGTGGGTGGTTTGTCCACTGCTTGGTCCTGGGGAGTCCAAAGCCACAGTCTGTCAAGTGGGTGCTTTGCCCACTGCTTGGTCCTGGAAAGTGCAAAGCCACAGTCTCTCAGGTGGGTGCTTTGCCCACTGCTTGGTCCTGGGGAGTGCAAAGCCACAGTCTCTCTAGTGGGTGGTTTGCCCACTGCTTGGTCCTGGGGAGTGCAAAGCCACAGTTTCTCAAGTGGGTGCTTTGCCCACAGCTTGGTCCTGGGGAGTACAAAGCCAAAGTCTATCAAGTGGGTGGCCTCTTCCACTGGTTCTGGAGGGGGCCTTGTGCCCAGTCCGCTTCATCCTGCCAAGCAAAGTGATAGTGGATGCATTTCTCTACTGGTTCTGGAGGGGGCTTTGTGCCTAGTCTGCTTCATCCTGCCAAGGAAAGTGATAGTGGATGCATTTCTCAACTGGTTCTGGAGGGGGCCCTGTGCCCAGTGATGCTACACCTGGGTTGTCGCAGTTCCCATTCCCTCACCTGGGAGTCTGAGGCACAGGATGTGCAGGGAACAGGTAGCATGATACTCCATGGAGACTCCATCCTGTGGCGACTAAGGCTGCAAACTGGTGGTAGTGCCGGTGCTGGTGGGGGAGCTTCAAGTGGTGGAGGGAGGCTCCAGGACGTCTCCTGCAGCCCGGGGTGGCTGCCCACTGGGGATGCTGCTGCTGACAGTTGTAGTGCAGAAACAAAAAATGTGTGTTTTGCTTTGCTTTTGCCTCCATAAGTGCGCCGGGTATGCCCAGAAGTGGGTCCTGGGCTCACTATGCCACTGGATTCAAGCTAGCCTGGCTGATGAAGGGTGAAACCCTGAAACCAGTCCCAGGATGCTTGTTTCTAGTCCAGGGAGGACCTGGCCTGGCAGTTCGGGCTGGACTGTTCCCATGAGGAACAGGGTCAAGACTGATTTGCATATGGCTGGGTCTAAACTTGGGTGGCATGGTGAGCAAATGAACGATAGATTAAACCCAGATCTGTGACTTGGGAGTGAATGTTTGATTGGTTCTGCATTCCGTCCATCATTTGTGTTTTGCTTTGCTGATAGTTGTAGTGGCACCGGCAGGGCATTTGGCGGTGCAGATGGCGGTGCAGGTGGCGGTGCTTGGGGAGCTGTCTGTGGCGGGGATGCTGCCGGTGCTGGCCGTGGTGCAGGTGCTGGTAGTGGTGGAGGGAGACACCAGGCCGTCTCCTACAGCCTTGAACAGCTGCCCACTGGGGATGATGCTGCTGACAGTTGTGGCAGCGGCAGTGCAGGGGGCGGTGCAGGGGGCAGTGCAGGTGGCGGGGCAGATGGCGGTGCCGGTGGCGGGGCCTGCGGCAGTGCTCTCCACAGTATAGGTTGCGGGGCTGTCATTACTGATGGTGGGCACCAGTCCCTCACCTGGAGCCTCCGATGCCTGAAGGGCCTTGCCTTGGGTTTTCTTCCCCTTCCTCACCTTGTCAAATGCTGCTTTGACCTTGGCACTGGTAGCTTGAGTTTTGGAGGAGGACTTGCTGGGTGGGTCGTGCTTCTTGGTCATACTGCATACTGGCCCCTTCTTCATCTTGGCAGGTGGCGAGATGGGTTAGTCCTTTGCAGGGGTCGGTGGCACACTGGCTGTCCTGACGAGTGCCCCCTTTGATCCTCTGGGACTTGCAGGTACCACAGCGGACGCCGACTTGGTGGCTGAGGTGCTGGCCTGAGATCTTGACACCCTGGCCACTAGGGAAAAGGTCAATGTTTGCTAGGAAACGTTTTTTAGACACACTGGGACGGGAAGGTGGCCAGGGTTTGGGAGTGGAGGAAGAGGGAGTGGTTTTAGGAGGTGTACGTCTGGGCTGAATGCTGTTGTGAGGTGGATGGCTGTTGGGTGGGAGGGTGTCTGCTTGCGTTTCTGTACTTTTGGAGGAGGGGTCACAGACACACTGGGTGAGGATACAGGGGACATGTGCATGGTTGTGGGGGTGCTGACTGCCAGTGATGGGTGTGTAATGATGGGCGTGATGGTGATGGAGGTAGTGGATGAAGATGTAGTGCATGCAGGTGTGAGTGGAGACGCTACTGGGAGGGAGGTGGACGAGGAGGAGGGGGACACAGTGGAGGCAGTGGATGTTGGTGTGTTTGCATGGGCATGGTACTTGTGTGAGTGCCTGTGAGAGGAAGTGTGGTGCTTATGTTTGCCTGAGCCACTTTTGTATGTTGTATGGGGTGCATTCTTGTCTGGAGGTGTGCATGGGATAGGGTGAGGTAGAGGGGATTGGGTCTGGCTAGTGGAAGTTGGAGGGGGGAGGCTGGACACAGGGACAAGGGCTGCCATAAGTGCTGAGGCCAGAGCCTGAAATGCTCACTGTTGGGCCGCCACGCCAGAGTGAAAGCCCTCCAGGTATGCATTTGTTTGTTGCAAAGGCCTCTCGACACCTTGGATGGCATTCAGAATGGTTGACTGCCCAACAGTGAGGGATCTCAGGAGGTCAATAGCCTCCTCACTGAGGGCAGCAGGGCTGACTGGGGCAGGGCCTGAGGTGCCTGGGGTGAAGGAGATGCCCACCCTCCTGGGTGAGTGGGCACAGGAAACACGCTGAGGGGCTTCTGGGAGGGCGGTGCTGGTGGGGGGGTGGCGGCTGTACCTGTTGTTGGGGTGGGCACAGAGGTGTCTGCCACCGCCAAGAAGCTTCCGTCGGAGGAGTCGCTGTCAGTGGTCTCCCCTCCTGTCCCCGTCGTGGAGCTCCCCTCCCCCTCTGTCCCACTGGTGCCCTCACCCTCGTGGATTCGGCCTCCAGGCCCATGTGGGATGCAGCACCCTCCGTCGCCGGTGCCTCTGCTCCCCCGCCAGATGATGCTAATGCACATAAGGACAGGGTGACAAAACAAAAAGGGGGGGGGAGAGACAGAGGATACCCTCGGTCAATGCCAGCAACACCACTACCGTTGGCGTACACAACACACAGGGAGCTGCCCTATGCACTAGGACATGCCCAACCAGTCACTAAGGTAGTCACCAGCCCATGGGGTACAATGCCTAATGCCAGCATCTGCACACCTGACACCCAAATGACCCTACCCAGTAGTAGATGGCTACTTGTTCCATTGGGGTAGGGGTGTTTCTGAGCCTTGGCACAAGTGACCTACCCTGCCATGATCGCCCTGGCCTAGGGGCACCCACAGCCCCCCCCCCCCAGTTGGCTCCTAAAGCACGCTAAGTCACCTTTCTGAATTTGTACTCACCCCCCTGTGGCTGCTGTGATGCCCCCAAGCACCCATCCAACTCCTGATAGGCCACCGCCAGGATGCGGAACATCAGGGGGGTCATGGTGCGACGGGCACCCCTTCCACGTTGGGAGGCCAGCCCCAGCTGGGCCTCTGCCTTTTTCTTGGTCCAGCGGCACAGGTCCTCCCATCTCTTGCGGCAGTGGGTGCTCCGCCTGTGATAGACCCCCAGGGTCCGCACCTCAGTGGCGATGGCACACCAAATACCCTTTTTCAGGTGGGCACTGACCTGGAGGGAAAAGACAGCAGAAAAGGAAATTACTCACCCATCCAGACCGGCATACTCATGGCCCACCAGTTCCCAGCGATGCCCTGACGCACATACATTGACCGCCTCTCATGCAGCACTCAGGCCAGGACACCACAGCACCCCCCAACATGTGCCTTACATCCACACTACTCCAAACATGCATTGCCCACGCATCATGCTCACATTGTACTCACCTGTTTGTCTGGAGGACCGTAGATTAATGTGTACTGGGGTAGGACCCCATCCACCAGTTTCTCCAACTCCTCCGCAGTGAAGGCAGGGGCCCTTTCCCCAAACACATGAGCCATTGTCGCTTCCAGACTCAGGTCACAGCAGCACTTGCCGTGTAGGTCCTCTCCTGTTGAGGGTCAGGTAGCAAGTGAGTGAAGAGATAGAAAATGGCAGTGACATCCGCGGCGGTGCGTACCGTCACCGCTGGTGTACATCGCCATTGGCTCCTAGAACCCATAGGGCCAAATGATAACCAATGCAAAGTTGCACGGCGGTCATCGACCGCCTACCGCGACGGTGCACAACGCCAACGCACTTACCCCATTTCCACTTGTCCCTCCTCACAGGTCAGACAGCCGCCATTTCAGGGGGGCACATAGCATGGCACCTAACTGAGTCGCAGCAGACACTGGCACATCAACTGACTCTCGACTTCACATACTGCTTCTGTAACGTAAATTCAGCAACACGTGTACCATCTATATACAAATATGACCCTCTGCTCACCGTTCTCTTCCATAGGCTACAACCGCTGAGGCAGAATATGAGATGGCGGTATCCTCCTCGACAATGGAGGACAGACACATTATCATCACATACAGACTTGATCGTGCCACAATCCAAGAACTGTTTGCCCAGTTGGAGCCAGACCTGATGTCAGCTATCCGCCATCCCACTGGAATCCCCCCTCTACCCTCTAGTGCAGGTTCTGTCAGTGCTCCATTTCCTGGCAAGTGGTTCCTTTCAAACTACAGTGGCCATGGCATCAGGGATGTCTCAGCCAATGTTCTCTAACGTGTTGTCAAGAGTGTTGTCTGCCCTGCTGAAACACATGTGCAGCTACATCGTGTTCCCCCAGGTGGATGAATTGGCCACAGTGAAAGCTGACTTTTATGCCCTGGGACATATCCCCAACAGCATTGGTGCCATTGATGGTACACATGTGGCATTTGTCCCACCCCGGAGAAATGAACAGGTTTACAGGAATAGAAAAAGCTATCACTCGATGAATGTTCAGATGGTGTGTTTGGCGGACCAGTACATCTCCCATGTGAATGCCAAATATCCTGGCTCTATGCATGACGCCTATATCTTGAGGAATAGCAGCATCCCATATGTGAAGGGCCAACTCCAGAGGCACTGGGTGTGGCTAATAGGTGAGCCCAAGGTCCCCACCCAGTATAAGTAGATGTCTGGGTATGGGGTTGTCCCTAAGGGTTAGTGGGTGTCTAAACGTTGTCCCTCGATATTTGCAGGTGACTCTGGTTACCCAACCTCTCATGGCTACTGACCCCAGTGAGGAATCCCAGGACAAGGGCAGAGGAACGTTACAATGAGGCACATGGGCGTACAAGGAGGATTATTGAGAGGACCTTTGGCCTCCATCTGTCTGGTAGATCCCTGTACTACTCACCGAAGAAGGTCTGCCAGATCATCGTGGCATGCTGTATGTTGCACAACCTGGCCTTGAGACATCAGGTGCCTTTTCTGCAGGAGGATGAGCCTAGAGATGGTCTTGTGGCAGCGTTGGAGCCTGTGGACAGTGATGAAGAGGAGGCAGAGGAAGAAGATGTTGACAACAGAACAAACATAATACAGCAGTACTTCCAGTGACACACAGGTAAGAGACTGTAACTCCACTTAACATTTCAGTAATCTTTTGGACATTGTACATGGCAGCCTCTTATACTCTGTCTATGGACACTGACTGTTCCCTTTGGGTTCTCAATTTACAGATCGGTGTGCCCCATTCTGGATCCTGCTATATGTACTGCTGCCCACCAAAGGTCATCCTGTAGTAGATTTCACTGAACATATACGTTGCAATGCTTTGATAATGTTGTACTAATATATTTGAGAATCATTACACTGACTCCAGTATGGTATTTGTTTCAAGGGTGTTTATGTTCGTGCCACTAAGTATAAGGGTATGTGCAATGGGCTGGGGTGATGGTGGAGGAATGTCCAGTTAGAGTACAGTCTCTTTGTATCACAGGTGCATTGTCCAAGGGGGCATAGGAAGGGGAGTAATGGCAGTTCAAGGTGGACAGAGTGCCAGAGTAGGACAAAGGGGTAACAATCAGGAGAGTCTTATTTCCTGGTGGGGGTCTTGGCAATATTCTCTGTCTTCTGCCTGGATCGCAGGGACCGTTTGCGGGGTGGTTCTCCTTCTGCAGGGGGTGGGGTGCTAGTGGCCTGTTGGTCCTGTGGCGGGCCTCCTGTTCACTAGCGCCGGCGGAGGTGAAAGGCTGTTCCTCAGTTTGGCTAGTGTTAGGTGATCTTTGTTGTGCCACTGCCTCCCTCATGGTCTTGCCCATGTCAGCCAGCACCCCTGCAATGGTGACCAGGATGGTGTATATTTTTGTTAGGTCCTCCCTGATCCTCAGGTACTGTCCCTCCTGCAGCCGCTGGGTCTCCTGCAACTTGGCCACTACCTGGCCAATGGTCTCCTGGGAATGGTGGTATGCTCCCATGATGTTTGAGAGTGCCTCATGGAGGGTTGGTTCCCTTGGCCTGTCCTCCCCCTGTCGCACAGCAGTCCTCCCAGCTTCCCTGTTGTCCTGTGTTCTTGGGGTTGTGGGGTTGCCTGGGGTCCCTGTAGTGGTGGACACACTGCTGATTTACGTGTCCTGGGGACAGTGGCATGGGCCCACTGGGTGGGTGCTGTGCTGGTGTTTCCTGAGAGGGGAGGCTCTGTGGTGGGTTAGGACTGTGGCAGGGGAACCGACTGTCCAGAGGTCCTTGATGGGCCAGGTTGGTCATCCTGATCTAGGTGTGCAGAGCAGCTGTCATCACTGTGGGCCTCTTCTGGGGGGGGCTGGATGTAGCTGGCACCCACTCTCTGGTGACGTTGGGTAGGGGTCCTGTTGGGATGAAAATGCATTGTTAATGTATCTGCGTGTGCCATCTTGTGCATGGGTGGGTTTCCCTGTATGATTGGGATTTCCCTGTCGGCTTGGCCTTGTGTGAGTGGTGATTTTGTGGGCTGGGTGAGTCTCTCTATTGGGCATGCTGTGGTGATGGGTGTCCATGCAGGTCTGTGATGGGTGTCCATGCATTGGGGGTGCATGCAGGGCTTTGTATTGGGATGGGTGGGTTGTGCTACTGGTGTATATGTGAGTTGGTTGAGTGATGGGTGTGAGGGTAGGGGTAGGAGTTTGTGATGGCATGCAGGTAGGGTGGGGGGATGAAGTAGTTAAGATTTGACTTACCAGAGTCCAGTCCTCCTGCTACTCCTGCGAGGCTCTCAGAATGCATGATCGCCAAGACTTGCTCCTCCCATGTTGTTAGTTGTGGGGGTCCACCGCCAGTCCTCTGTACAGCAATCTGGTGTCTTGATACCACGGAACGCACCTTCCCCTGTAGGCCGTTCCACCTCTTCCTGATATCATCCCTGGTTCTTGGGTGCTGTCACATGGTGTTGACCCTGTTCACGATTCTCAGCCATAGCTCCATCTTCCTTGCAATGGACGTCTGCTGCATCTGTGATCCGAAAAGCTGTGGCTCTACCCAGATGATTTCCTCCACCATGACCCTTAGCTCCTCCTCAGAAAACCTGGGGTGTCTTTGGGGTGCCATGGATGTGGTGTGAGTGATATGTGTGAGGATGTGTGGGGTGATGTGTGGGGTGATGTGTTGTGGTGTATGCTGTGATGTGCGTGAATGGTGTATGGGTGAGGGTGTTCTGTGCCTCTGATTGAGTGGGTGCTCCTTGCTTGTCTCGCTGTGCTTGGTCTCTTTTTTTTCGCTGTAAGGGGTTGTGGGTAATGTGGGTGTGTATTTTATATTGGATTGGGTGTGTGGGTGTGGTGTGTGTTTGTGTGTCAGGTGTGTGTATTTTGAATTGTCCAATGCGGTGTAGTTTTGATCGTGTGTGTGTGTATTTTGAGCGCAGCAGTGTGTACCGCCAATGGTTTACCGTGGTTGAAAGACCGCTGCGGTGATTCGTGGGTCATGATACTGTGGGCGTATTCCTGTTGCCGTAATGGTGTGGGTTTGGCTATCGCCAGTTTATCACTGACCTTTGGTCTGGCGGACTTGTGTGGGTGTCTGTATAGTGGCGGATTTCTATGTGTGGGTCATAATACCCGTGGCGGATTACCGCTGCGGTCACGGTATGTTGGCGGCCGTCAGCACGGCGGTAGGCAGCATTTACCGCCAGGGTTGTAATGAGGGCCTCAGTGTTACAAAAATAAAGGTACTTTATTTTGGTGACACAATTACCAAAAAGTACTAGAGAGGCAACCCTCCAATAGGAGGTAAGTAAAACACTAGATATGTACAACAGTAATCAGAAATAGGCATAAATAGCAATAGAAAACAGTACAAATAGCAATAGGCAATAGTGACCCCAGGGGGAGCCCAAACCATATACTAAAAAAATGGAATGCAAATGCAGGACCCCCACCTAAGTAAGTGGAATGGGTAGAGGGGAGCTGGGGGAACTAGGAAACCCCATATGTAAGTACCGTAGTGCCCCCAGCGACCAGGAAGAAAGGAGTAAATTACTGGATTTTGCCCAAACCACCCAAAAGGCTAAAAGGAAGAAAACCCAACACCCAGACAAGACTGCAAGAAACGAGCTGTGGATTCCTGAAGTGGAAGACCTGTGGAAGAAGGGGAACAGGGCCAGAAGTCGCAGGAGTGTCCGGTGGTGGCAAGAGCTACTACCCACCTGTATGTGGTTGCAGGAGTTGGTCGACGGTAGGACGAAGACGGTCAGCAATGCAGCCCTGGAACAGAGAAGAGTACCTGGAGGATGCAGTTGACGTACCATGCCGGATGGAAGAGTGCAGTTGGTTAGTGGCATGGAAAAGCCACCAACAAGCCTTGGCAAAGGCAGAAGTCGCAGTGAAGCTTAAGTGGAGCTGCTGGGGACCAGCAAGGTCCAGGAGGACTCAACCCATAGGGGCAGTCCTGGAGGGACCCTCAGCAAGGCAGAGAGTCCACAGAAGAAAAGGCAGCCCCCACCGCAGACCCACTGGAAGAGGAACCAGAAGTCACAGAGGAAACCATGCAGCACAACTGGAGAAGGGTCCCACGCCGCAGGAGAAGCACACAGATAGCTGTGCGTCGCAGGAAGGAGTGCTGGGCACTGGGGCTACAGGGAGCCAGAAGATCCCTTGGAGGAGATGCCAACAAGCCTTGGTAGCTGTAAGAGACGCTGTGCATGGGGGTACTGTCCTGCGTCGGACGGCAAGGGCTTACCTCCACCAAAGTTGGACAGCGTACAGAGAGGACCAAGAGGACTACTCCAGGCCACCAACCGTGATGCAGGATCCATGCAGCTCAGGATGAGAGGAGATCCACACAGCCGGTCGTCATTGCAGGTGGGCCTGCAGATGCAGGGGAGTGACTCTTTCCCTCCGAGGGAGACTACTCCTTCCTTTCACATGCACACTGAAGACCTGCCACCCTCAGAGGATGCACAGCCAGGAAAATGTTGCAGGAGCTGGAAGAAGCCATAGAAACAATGTTGCAAGTAGAGTCTTCCTCATGGATGCACATTGTTGGTTCCCGGAGGGTCCAGTCGCAGTTCCAGTGGCTAGAAGTGGAAGTAGAGGTTGCAGAGGAGTCCTGCTGGAATCTTGCAAGCCAAATCTGAGGACCCATCCCAGAGGAAGACCTTAAATAGCCCAGAAAGGGGGATTAGTCACCTAGTCAGGTGACCACCTATCAGGAGGGGGCTTTGACATCACCTGCCTGACCTGGCCACTCAGATGCTCCCAGAGGCCTCTGCCCACCTTGGATTCCAGATGGTAGAATCCAGCGACCGTCTAGAGGAGCTCTGGGCACCACCCCTGGGGTAGTGATGGACAGGGGCATGGTCACTCCCCTTTCCTTTGCCCAGTTTCACACCAGAGCAGGGACTGGTGGTCCCTGAAATGATGTAGACTGGTTTATGCATGGAGGGCACCAAATGTGCCCTTCAAAGCACACCAGTGGCTTGGGGAGGCTACTCCTCCCAAGCCATGTAACACCTATTTCCTAAGGGACAGGGTGTTACCCCCTCTCCCAAACGAAACCCTTTGTTCTGCCTTCCTGGGTTTGAGCTGATCAAGCAGCAGAACGGCAGAAACCTGTCTAAGGGGTGACAGCAGCTTGGGCTGCCTGTAAAACCCCAGAAGGCTGATAGGAGCAATGCCCGGGGTCCTCTAAGGTGCCCCCAGAGTGCATGGAATCATACTTCCAATACTGGCAACAGTATTGGGGTATGATTCCGACATGTTTGATACCAAACATGCCGAGGTTCTGAGTTACCATTATGTAGCTGGACATAGGTAGTGACCTATGTCCAGTACAGGCATAAAATGGCATCCCCACACTCACGAAGTCCAGGAAAATGGAACTGGAGTTCATGGGGGCACCTCTGCTAGTGCAGTCTGCACCCTTCCCTCCGGGCTAGGAGGGCCTACCATAGGGGTGACTTACAGTGACCTGATACAGTGACTTGTAGTGAAAAGGTGCATGCACCTTTTCATGCAGGCTGCAATGGCAGGCATGCAGACACACTTTGCATGGGCTCCCCATGGGTGGCATAATACATGCTGCAGCCCATGGGGATCCCCTGGTACCCCAATGCCCTGGGTACCTGGGTACCATATACCAGGGACTTTCATGGGGGCACCAGTATGCCAAATGTGGGGTGTGTGTGGTTTAAGTAACCAAGTTTAAAGGGAGAGAGCATAATCACTGGGGTCCTGGTTAGCAGGATTCCAATGAACACAGTCAAACACACTGACAACAGGCAGACAATGGGGGTAACCATGCCAAGAAAGAGGGTACTTTCCTACACATGGTAAACAACTGTATGTTTTTACCAACTCTTGAGTGGGTTAGACTAAAATCAAGTATTTTTCCCTACAGGAGCTACTGAGGTGTTACAAAGAGGGTCTGGAATAACCAGAGAAAATATACACATCAACAATGAGTAGATTAAGAGTGGGGGGATACTGATTAAAGGAAGCAAGGGATCTATAATTGCCAACACCCTCGCCCTGATCAAGAAACCCTCCAACAACCGCACCAACACTAAAGCCATCTGGTTCACCGCCAACCTTCAGGCCTCCAAACGGGAATGCTGAAAACTCAGGAAGAAGTGGCGCTACGAACAAACTGAGATCAACCACACTGCCCTAAAGAACGCCATCCGCAGGCACCACCAGCTCATGCGGGCCACCAAGAGATCCTCCTACAAGGAACGCATTGACAACAACACACACGATAGCAAAGAGCTCTTCAACATCATTAAGGAACTCGCCAACCCCTGGTCCTGCTCCAACGACACCCCACCCTTGCAAGACCTCTGCAACTCCCTCTCCACCTTCTTTCACTGCAAGATCACTGACATCCACGATAGCCTCAATACCTCAACTCCCATGACAGCCGCTGTCACCACAAACCTCGACTCACTGGACCCCAGTCACACTAACCTCCTACTCTTCTGGACCCGCGTCAACGACGATGATACCATCAAAACCATGAGCACCATTCACTGCGGCTCACCATCCGACCTCGGCCCGCACCACGTCTTCAACAAAACAAGCTCCATCATCACCCCCCCCATCTCCGAATGATCGTCAACAGCTCCTTCGAGACCGCCACCTTCCCGGAAAGCTGGAAGCACGCCAAAATCAATGCCATTCTAAAGACACCCAAGGCAAACCCAAGAGATCTCAAGAACTACCAGCCTATCTCCCTGCTTCCTTTCCCTGCGAATATCATCGAGAAGATGTTCAACTATCAAATGACCCGTTTCCTTGAAGACAACAACACGCTGGACCCTTCTCAATCCAGTTGCCGCAGAGACCACAGCACTGAGACCGCCCTCATCGCCACCACTGACAACATCAGGACCATGCTAGACAGAGGAGAAACTGCTAGACCTCACCCTCCGAGACCTCTCGGCCACCTTTGACACCGTCTGCCACCACAAACTACGCACACACCTCCATGACGCAGGGATCTGCCACAAGGCCCTGGACTGGATTACATCCTTCCTCACAGGCAAAACCCAGAGAGTCCGCCTCCCTCCCTCCCGATCTGAAGCCACTGAGACCATCCGCGGCGTTCCCCAAGGATACTCCCTCAGCCCGACCCTCTTCAACATCTACATGGCACCGCTCGCCAACATCATCGTCTCCTACGTCAATGACACCCAGCTGATACTCTCGCTCACCAAGGACCCCGCCACCGGCAAAACTAACCTCCATGACGGTTTGAAGGCTATCGCCGACTGGATGGAGATGAGTCGCCTGAAACTGAACTCGGACAAGACGGAGATCCTCATCCTCGGCCCCACCCCCTCCGCCTGGGACGACTCCTGGTGGCCGGTAAATCTAGGAACCACTTCAAAGCCCGCCAAACATACACGCAACCTGGGATTCGTCCTGGACTCATCATTCTCAATGACCCAGCAAGTCAACGCCGTCTCTTCATCCTGCTTCAACACCCTCCGCATGCTCCGCAAGATCTTCAGGTGGATCCCCACCGGAAGACTAGAAGGACGGTCACCCAGGCCCTCGTCACCAGCAGACTGGACTACTGTAACGCTCTCCATGTGGGAACCACGGCCAAACTCCAGAAAAGACTGCAACGTATTCAGAATGCCTCTGCACGCCTCATCCTCAACATCTCACGCTGCAACCACATCTCAGCCCACCTGAAAGACCTACACTGGCTCCCCATTAACAAGAGGATCACCTTCAAACTCCTCACCCACGCCCATAAAGCACTCCACAACGCCGGCCTGGGTGGACTCACAACCCAGTTTTACAAGGGGAATGGAGACCTACTTCACACTTGCTTAGTGTCTTTGAAGATGCAATTACAGATAGAATGTTATATTAATACCAAGAAGGCAGTCAACATGAGCTTATCAAAGCTTACAGCTTGCTTTGCTCTTTGTAAGGATAGCTGTCATTCATAGATACTGACAGCACGATCCTATAGCCATTAAGCTGAATACACTTACGCAGGGCTGTTCAAGGCATAACCTATGTACGGTATTTGCCATGATCCATCAGCCTGAATCCAATACGCAGACTTCTATATTTTGGTTCATGCAGTAAAGGTCTTCGGTTTCCTGAAAGAGCTTTTCTCATGAAGACAGCCTGCAGCGTGGGAGTGGCTATGTGCTCCACCATATATCTTTGCTTTATGCCCAACAAATAGCAGGGATTAGACTAAATTGATTTTTCCTTGGGTCCTATCACCTTAGTCATTTAACATATTGGCTACGCAAACAGACTACCTGGAGGCCCTGCTCTTACTGCTTCAAATAGTTAAAACGTGGAAGTAAGTTGACTGCTACACTCATGTGCGTGACAAAATTTCCCCTGTGCATCAACAGATTCACTGGCTATCTAAGAAAAGACATTAACAATTCAAGGCTCTCTGTTACCTAGAGAACTGTCACCTTGGAACACCATCCCTCCATACAAGAAATGCATAGGTCAAAATGCCTTATCAGTAAAATCAACAAAATGCATCCAACACCACCTTGCATTCAGGGAGACCTTGAAGAATTTGTTTTCCCAAAAATGATGATGAAGGGTAGAAAACCAGCAGAGAGAACCACTTACAATCACATGGATGGCAATGACGATACAGAACACTGAGGCGGTCATTCTGACCGCGGCGGGCGGCGGTCGCCGCCCTCCATGCGGTTACCGCCGAATGACCGCACCGCGGTCAAAAGACCGCGGCGGTCATTCCAACTTTCCCGCTGGGCCGGCGGGCGACCGCCAAAAGGCCGTCCGCCGGCCAGCGGGAAAGCCCCTGCAACGAGGAAGCCGGCTCGGAATGGAGCCGATGGAGTTGCAGGGGTGCGACGGGTGCAGTGGCACCCGTCGCGATTTTCACTGTCTGCAAAGCAGACAGTGAAAATCTTTGTGGGGCCCTGTTAGGGGGCCCCTGCACTGCCCATGCCAGTGGCATGGGCAGTGCAGGGGCCTCCAGGGGCCCCACAGCACCCGTTCCCGCCATCCTGGTTCTGGCGGTGAAGACTGCCAGAAACAGGCTGGCGGGAAGGGGGTCGGAATCCCCATGGCGGTGCTGCAAGCAGCGCCGCCATGGCGGATTCCCTGGGCCAGGGGAAAACCGGCGGGAAACCGCTGGTTCCCCTTTTCTGACCGCGGCTTTACCGCCGCGGTCAGAATAGCTCAGGAAGCACCGCCAGCCTGTTGGCGGTGCTTCCGCCGCCCTCCGCCATGGCGGTCATGGACCGCCAGGGTCAGAATGACCCCCTGAATCTTGCCCTCTCATATTTTAAACAAACGCCCTCAATGATGGTAGTTACAACCACATACTTATGTCCCACTCCATTAAACTTCAGGTTTTTGAGCCGCTACAGTGTCACACCAACTCAATATGAGCAGCCTGTCCTGCATGGATGACAATAACATACTTTCAACAAAGCCTACACTGCAATAACATTCCTTTCTCCACGAGTAAACTAGTACCTTACCGCCTAGGAGTTCTCTATATAATCCGTTACAGCTGTGAAAGCTGAATGTATTCCTAATGAATTTTATGTATTATGAGTTAAGAATTTGCATAGAATGAGACTAATAGAGAAAATAATGTGTGAGGTGGAAAATGTGCCCACTTGAGTGGCTGACATCAAATAGTTAATGCTTTTAGAGAATGCATATTAATCATTATTCAAAGTGTAAGTGTAGAGAAAATTGTAGTAGTATGTTATAATAATGATTTGATGTTATGTATTTTCTTATTAATCGTAGGCTTTAGGTTAGTGAGTTTTGGGTCTAATTTGCACAGCCTCATGTTAAACTGCAATGTCTGAACAAAATCTTTGGAATATATTTCCAGAGAAATAGAGATGTATTGTTCACACTGCGTTGACCAAATGTTTCGCAGATTTCTTTGACCTTCTCATGAGAACTGGTTACTAGAATATCTTGTAGTACCAGTTGTAACTTTGTAAAGTTTGATGTGGAGACAGCGATGTTCCCAGGAACGAACAATGGATACACTCACTGGAGCACGGATTATTATAAAAATGTTACCTGAGGAGGCTGATGATGGGAACAGGAGAAGAGCCATTCATCGACGTGTGATGGACAGATTAGTTAAATCTTAGATTTAAGTTTTAATTCCTATTGGATTGACTTTAAACTTACGATTTTCTGAGCAACTGCAACATGGGAAGTTATTTAGGAGATTTTAACTTAGCCCGAATGCACAGAGAAGAAGCGCGCCTTTTCTATTTTGATTTCCTCACAGAGGTTCTGTTTAAGGAGCTGAGCAGTTCCTCTTGATTTTATTTTCTAACAATTGTATAGCTTAATGGCAAATAGTGGATGCTGTCCCTTAGAGATTGTTCTTAAATGGTTCAGATTGCTTAGAGACCTCTGTGTCTGAACCATTTCCTTTTATTGCCCTTTTGCTAAAGAAGACCAGACGGATGTCCAACTGACTAAGAGAATTGTAGTTTGCCGATCCATACTGAGGAGAGGTATAACAAACTGCTATTGTCTTGGGTGTAGATTTTCTGTTTTTGTTTCTATGTACCAACCGCTATTTTGTTAGAGCCATAGTTAGATGTTTTTCCAAACTAACTTTTGACAAAAAAAATTAGCATGAAGGCCAAACATGCAATTCTAATCAGAAGTTTAGTTAGGGAGACACAGAAAATGCTAACAAATTACTACTAAAAGAGAGTTGATGTTGTTCATTGCTGAATCTAGATGTATGCAATTTCCAATGTGCAGTTATCCTTGCTATTCATTTGTACTGTGATTCTTGAATGCCTAATAGTAAATTCTTTAGCTAAATTGAGATTCTTTAGAAGATCCGGTCAACCAGTGTTATATGTGTATGTATACCATTTGGTTTTGATACTAATTTACGTGATATTAGCATTGTTAATCTAGGGAAATAAACATTTTAACTTTTACTAAAGGTGTAGTTATTCATGGCCAAATAGGTCATGGTGCGTGAAGATTATTGAGTCCAGAGATATATTTGTTGATGTTTATTGATGATGATGTTGTATTTACATTGAATGATGACGTATGGTGGAATCACTCTAAGCATAGTTTAAAGGTCTATCAAAGCCTCTAAAGCATCCCCTTACGACCGCATCGTGAGCCGGTCCGAGGACGTCTATGCCCGTCCTTGGTAGGCTTGTGGTGTGCCCCTAAGGCCTGGGGGACCCCTGGATCGGCCGGTGAGGCGGCCTGCCCGGGCGTGGTCGGCGCCCTGAGAGGCGGAGCGGGCCTGTGCTGGAGTGGGCCGTGGGGGCCCCGGTGCTGCTCTGTGCCCATGAAATAGAAGTGGCACTCCCCTCCCAGCAGAGGAGTGGAGAGTTACTGCCCCCCCCACCCATTTGGATGCCGGGTATTTGGAGGCCCCGGAAGAAGTGACAGAGGGCGAGCCGACCGGGCCTTGAGAGAAGAAGGCCCCGGGTAAAGAAGAAGTGTCCTGCGTGCTGGGCCCTGATCTGGGGCCACTGGAAGGAGGTGAGCTGCGGGGCCCCTCCACCCCGGGCGTGGACTCGTGCAGGGCCCTCTGGGGACGAGGGCTGGGGAGCCCGCTCCGCTCTGGCTGGCGGGGGATCCTGCCCCCCCCTTTTTGGAAGTCTGGGGTGTTTGGATGGCCTGTCTGGTCGCGGGGGAGATGCCTGGCAGTCGGGAGTGCTAACCCTGAACTGAGGAGCCACACATCGGACTGTGGGTTGGCGCCAGAGGACCGGTTTTCGGCGGCCGTGCTTTTGGACCTTCTGGGCCACTGAGGATGCTGAGTGGCGTAGCAGAGAGGAGAATCCCCAGGTTCTTGGCCGTTTAGGGGCCTGGGCACCGCGAGTCCCGCTGCGGGCCCTGCGGGTTCTTCCAGGGCCGTGCGGTTGCGACAAGGTGGTTGTGCTGTAGGAGCTGTGGCTTGGAAGTGCTGAGGGGACCGCTCCCTACCTGCTGGAATCTAAAGTCTCAGAGGCACAGCAAGAAAGAGGGCTCTCTGAGAGACCTCTTTGCCAAAACCCCCACCAAGAAGTCACCACCGGGCGAGCCCCCTCTGGAAGAGGGTGAGGACACCGGAGAATAGGGAGAACGTGTGGAAGGTGAGGCGCCTCTGACCAGGTCCTCCATGGAGCAGTTATTCGGAGCCTTGCGCTGGGACTTTGCTACCCTGAAGCAAGAAATAGTGGCAGAGGTCAAAGAACTGAAACGCGAAGTCATCGAGTTGGGGCAGCAAGTGGACACACTGGAGCAGACTCGAGACGCAAGGGAGGAAGAATTGGACTGCCATAGGAGGGAGCTTCTCATCCTGCACGATAAGAATCTAGAATTGCAGTACCAGCTTGAGGACTTGGAAAACAGATCGAGGTGTTCCAACATTGGAATTAATGGTGTCCCGTCACAGGCAGTGACAGGGAAATTGGAGGACTTTGTGGAATGTCTATTCGACATGTAGCCACAGACCTTAAGGACCAGACCCTGGTGCTTGATAGAACACATAGGGTGGGCCGTCTGGCTTCCTCACCGGGCCAGGACATACTGATTTGCTTGCACCATTACAGGCAACAGGAGATCATAATAATGGCGGCCTGGGACTACCCGGTTATTGACTTTGAGGGGTTTTGTGTTGGTCTATTTCAAGATTTGTCAATGCAGGCGCTGCAGCGCCGCAGAGCATTCAGGCCGGTGACGGACTTCCTGAGAGACAATGGTATCAAATACAAATGGTGCCATCCTTTCCATCTCCAATTTGTCTGGCAGAACAAGACTCACATTGTTCGCAGAGTGGAGGAGGCTCAGGCGCTAGAAGGTCTGCCGCCCCACTTCGGGGATGGGCCTTCGTCGCCGGGGCCCCGGGAGGGGTGCCCGCAGTCCGCGGGGGCGACCGAAACACCAGACCAGACGCTTCAAACAGACACAACCCTCCACAGCTGCGAGCCAAAAAGAGAGCGGTGTTGCTTCGACATCTTCGCAGCCAGGATAGCATCTCAGATGTGGACTCAGACCAGGGAGGCCCCCCCGGGCTCTTTCAGCGACCCCACGTGGATGAAGACCTGCGACTTGCTGGACGATCAACAATAGTCTTTGGGCCGGTGCAAGTGTGGTGACAATTGCATACAGTTGTGGCGCGGCGGGGCTCTGACCCCCCCAATCGGAGTAGTGATCGCCTTACAACAGCATGTGGATCGGACTCTCCCTCTACTTGTTCAACGTTGGTTGGTTATTTCTAGAGGCACGTGGCATTGTTGCCCCCTCACACCCCTATAATTTGCTCCCTATATGGAGCCTTTTGGTGAATGGATATGTAGCAACCCTGACACAGCAGTATCCCGATGGGAGGCAGGTCACATAAATTGGCTCTGTATGCGGATGACGTGCTGCTCCAGCTTTCACAGCCTCCGTCCTCCTTAGTGGGGATCATGTCGGAGCTGACGGCATTCGGAGCGGTATCAGGCTTTAAAACCAACCTCGCTAAATCATCGGTTCTGAACCTGTCCGTCCCAGAGGCAGCCTCTCCGCTCTCTTGGGCCGCTCAGGACATACCTTGGCTTGAGAATCCACCCCACACTCGACGCAATAAGTAGCAAGTAACTATACGAGGGTGCTGGACTCCGCTTGTACCGCATTGGCGAGGTGGAGGGCTTTCGGCCTCTCGTGGCTGGGGCGGGTTGCGGCGGTTGAAATGACTCTCTTGCCTAGAATACTCTACCTTATGCAAACTTTGCCATTGCGACCTTCACCCCATCTCCTAGACAAATTGCAGGCACTTAGGTGGGAATTCATCTAGAATGGAAAGAGGGCCAGAATGTCCAAGGCCCAGGCCTATCTACCGTAGGCGGAGGGCGGTCTGGGTATTCCACACTTGCTGAGCTATTACTATGCTGCCCAGCTGCGGTACATGGTGGAGTGGAGCTGGCTGCAAACGGAAAAAATGTGGTGCTGTATTGATCAGGCCCTTGCAGGTGTACACATATGAAAAGTGCCATGGCTCCATAGGGGACGCCACCCGCCTGGGGTTTATGTATCCCCGGTCTTGCGGGCCACACTGGGGGCCTGGGACAGAGTGCAGACGGCAAAAGGGTTGTCCACCCCCATCTCCCCCTAGACACCACTCATTAGTAACCCCGACTTCCCCCCTGCGATTAGAGACCCAGCGTACCTACCGTGGCAGGAGGCACGGTGTAAGAGAATAGGAGATCTCTTTGATGAGAACGGGATCATGACTTTTAATAGGCTACAGGCGGTATATGGTCTACCAGATAGTAGTGCTTTGTGGCAATACCGGGCTGTCCATCATTGGGTAACCTCTTCTGCAGTACGTTCCCATGTGAGTAGAACCCTGACCCGATTTGAGCAGTGGCTCCTAACAAGCGCCTCCTGTCTGATATCTACGCGTTCTTGATCACACCGCCTCGACTTCTTGACACCCCAACATAGATGGGAGTCCGAATGTGGACGCGCCTCTACTGAACGCAAATGGATGGATATCCTTCATAGAGCAAGGATGACGGCTCGCACGATGAACACCAAAGAAATGTTTCTGAAAATAGCCCACTACATGTATCACACACCTGCCAGATTGGCTCAATGGGAGGGCGGGGCAATGGTAGATGTTGCCGTTGTTGCGGGGGAGAGGGCACACTCACGCACTTGCTGTGGTTCTGTCCGAAGATCGCTTCCTTTTGGGATCTGATCCTGCGGGCAATAGACGATATCTACGACACCAGCATACCACAATTTCCTAGCTACATTCTGCTGGGCCTCCCTAACCCCCTGACATATCCGCTCCGTTCTCCTAGGGGCAGGGCAATTGCTTTGGGCTTAGGGGCAGCAAAACCGCTTTTGTTGGCCCGTTGGGGCTCAGAGAGTGTCCCTACTCACACAGACTGGCTACACAAAATGTGGGCTTTATAGGGCATGGAAAAGCTGACAGCAGCGGCGACTGGCACACTAAAACATGGGCCCCGGCTATTAGATACTTGTCAGCGGACTTCCAGGAGCTGTCCTGCCCCTCCTATCTCCACATACTGCGGCTGACCAGCACGGCTGACCTCTAGAACTGAATGGTGGACCCACTGCTGCTTCCCATATGTGCAGCTCTCTGGAGACCCCTTTTTGTCGAAGACATCAGCTCATTGTTCAGTGTGTCCTGTCTTCCCCCTTTCTGCCTCCTACTATTCTTTCCTACGGTCTCTTCCCCACCGGCCTGTGGTTGTAGGTGGGTGATGTTGTTACGTTTTAAAATCAATAAAATAGATCTTAAACCATACATTAAATAGTAAAAGACCAAATAAGGACTGACGCACTAGCACAGCACATAAACACGCATCTTTTACTCAGCTCGAGATAAAGTCACTCAAAGTATCACATATTGACACGACATGCACATTTCATCCATAAGCACTCTGCAAAAATAGAAACGTAACACTTCGGTGAAATCTAAACTTGGCAGCACTGCGACGGTTGGTCCTATATCAAATGAACTCGTGACCTGACCTCATTGCTGCCGGTGCTTGTTGAGGTTTCTAAATTAATGTTAATCGGCTGCCATTACTGTATACCAAATAAAATGTCAAGGTTTCCGGATTCTGCCTTAATGGGAGGTCTACAGATCTAAGCAACTATTATCCTAAATCTAGAATTACCATAAAACAGTGGTCTTCAAACTTTTTAATGCCACGCCCCCCCAGTTGAAAAATAACAATCATTGGGCCCCCCCCCTCAAAAATTTTCATAATCATTTTAGAAAGATGGTAATGTTTAAATAGGTCTAAACCTATTTAAACATTGCAGTTAAGTACTGTTTACTGTTTTAAAACTGCAATAACATGCTTCTGCTTAAAACAAAGGCATGTTACCTGTATAATATTTCTTTTGGACAGAGTTTGGCGCCCCCCCTGGGATCTCTTGAGGCCCCCCAAGGGGGGCCCGCCCCCCAGTTTGAAGACCTCTGCCATAAAAGCTTTAACGCACATTGTCCCAATGAAATTTTTTTGCAGGAGACTGGACGGTCTCGTGCTTTACAGGAACGTAACTATTATTTGTAGAATATGCTGGACATTTACGATAATGCATTTTAAACAGAAAGGTTTTGGAATATTTCCGATGTTCTTGGAACGATCGCAGACGGGATATCTTCTGTCTGTTCAAGAAAATAATTGAAAGCAAAATCCACAACACAACATACCGGCGTCTGTAAAAAAAAAACAGTAGGTACGCAACGACCTTGCATTGAAATACCACCTATAATGAATTTCGCAGGTTGGAATCTATTGTTTTTACTGAGATTAAAACAGTCAGACCACGTACTCAATAAGTAATTATAACAAAGATAAGAAATCCGGCAGGCTCTATGACCCAGCCGTTGCTACTGGAGGCACGGCTGCCATTTTTCCTGTCTACTTCCCCTCTCCCTGCCTGCCGAGGGTCCTTTTGCTAGGTCCTAGTGTCCGTCCGTTCACTCGTCTTTCTTCCTTTGTTCTAGTTTTCAGGTTCCGTTGAGAGGCAGAAGAGGTTTTCTACCCGGACCGATTTGGGAGCGCACCACGCTGCTCTCCATCCATATCAGCTGTCCGGGATCACAATGAGAGACAGGTATTCTCTTCTCTTTTATGCCCTACATCCTGCTTCCGAGCCTTCTAGCGGGGAAAGGGACAGCTTCAAATAATTCATTTTGTCACACGGAGTCCTGCGGAACATGGGCAACCAGCTGGGAATTTAAACAGGCACATACTTTATTATTTATTTTGTAGTTTTAAATTGCCCATGTCTCCTTTTTAGTGAACGAACACTGCAGTTAAGTTGCCCACCTGCTTAAGACTCCACTTTAAGAAGGCTATCTCCGGTCTCTGTTCCTCTGCCTGCACCGGTGCAGTGTTGGCGCTGTCCGGGATGCAAGGATGTAACTTCCAGTCACCTAGTGATGATGCTGATGAGTTCATCAGAATAAACAATTTTGGAAAATGTTCTGTCTATTCGCCGTCCTCGGATTAAAATCTAAGGGCATAACAATCTGAGTTAAAAAAAAGAGGAGCAGGATTGGAATTTAATTTTTTTGAGTTAGAAATCGTTATATTTTGGTCCTAATCAACAGTAAATCTGGTAAATTCAATTTGAAACAATGTTACTCTCAGCTGTCGAGAAGCCTTATATCATATCTGACATCCTCAGCCGTCCCTATATTTTTGTTCAATTTAACTTTTGCATATTTGGATTTTTAAGCCTATATCCACACGGGCACAACAAGTACAAGCCCAGGAAGGAAAGTGCTATTGGTTAAAAAGGTTCAATTTAATGGAGGTTTCAAAGATGACTAAGGGGGAGTTGAATTCAGTGGAGTCAGTAGAATACTGTGTTGCCCAAAGGGTGGCCAGGTTCTGAAGGACTGACTTTTAAAGACATTTAGACCCTGGCAGGGGCTGGTCAGATCATTAGAGGCCATAGCCCCAAGCACCCTGGAGATGGACTACTTGCAGTATTGTGAGATCCCTATCTGTCACTTGATAGCCTTAGTTTCTTTATTAAAAGTTGACAGTATTGCCTCAATTATTTCCCAGTAAACTTCATTACTTCAAGTTCAGGTCTTCCTCATAACAGTCATAATTTAATGAGGAAACACTCCAGTGGAAGGAACATTAAAAGCAAAAAAGTTACGCTTACTAGCTTTCCATCCCTCCAAGGTGGCCACCACCCTTTTCCCTCATTTAAAAAGGAAAAAGACCTACCTCGCTGCCTGGAATTAGACTCATTCTAATGTCAAGCCCTAGCCCTCCTGGGTTGGGGAGAGATGGAAAACCCTGACTGGGGCAAGAAAGACAATGACTTGAGTAATGAAGATTGCCACTATGTGACGGGGCGGTACCTCCTTATCTGTCTTCTTTGCCACAGTGATAACATATTGAGTTTATACCAAAGCAAACATCAGCTTCATGACTAAATCAAGGAACAACAACTGACTAAATGCGGAGAACGAACATAGTTTAATGTCCTCTCGTGCCCTCATCATTCCAAAATGAATGTGTTACTTAACATAGTAGACATCTGAAACTGAATCAAGCTGTGATACCTCAAGGGATGCAGGCATATTTCCTCCCAGTTGCAATTAATAGTGGTTCATAAATGTGTGAGTGGGAAGCCCAAATGGCTGCATTAAAAAGGTCTTCAGTTGATGCCTCTTTGAAAGATGCCTAAGAGGTAGACATACGTCTTGTAGATCAACTTTCAATCCCTCCACCACCTCTGTACCCTGTAAACTTCACACTTGTATAGCGCACTACTCACCCATTAGGGTCTCAAGGCACTGTACAACCCCTCCTGGCTATTCCCTGTGTGGCACCAACTCCTGGGCAACCCCAGGCATCCAAGCACTGTCAGGGCCATTGTGGAGATTAAGCAAGCTATTGCCCAGAGTTACAGAATGGGACCCATCAATTAGATTAAGCACGGAGGGGAGAATTATCTGGTCCAAGGGAATTGAGCCCAAGACCCGCCGAGGTGGGAATTGAACCCTGGTCCCGGACCAGATCTCCGCATCAGGGTCTGCTGCTCTAACCATTGTGCCACACTTCTCCACTGACAAGCATATGCTAGCAAAATTGTTTGCTTAACCCACCTACTCTGAGTAGAGTTAGAAAGTTTCAAACCACTTACAACAGGACCAAATATAACAAACAAGGTATTGACCTTACTGAATTCTTCCATTCTTATCAAATAAATCAAAGGGGATCTTTTAACATCTAGGAGATGCAATAGAGGTTCTTCCTCTGTCTGAGGATCTGGGGAAAACATCAGGAAAACAACTTCCCTGGAACAATGACATTGAGAAGGGACCTTTGTAAAAAATGTAGGACTGAGTATCAACACCATTTTTTTCTGGAACACACCCTCAGAAAGGATTCTGATCTCAAAAATGATCCTAGACCCCTTACCTTTTTAGCTGAAGAAATGGCCACTGAAACACCACTTTGAGGGTCAAACTCCTGCAGGCACTCAAAAGGAGGACCTTGTGGAGCCTTTAATACCAAAGACAGACCCATGTAGGGAATGGGCAATGAACCCTCACTCTTTTATGACAAAAAAACTTCTTAGCAGCCCTGTTACCTAATGCTCTATATTTTCCAAGTAAAGGCTCCCGAATGCTCTCACAGCAGCCCATTCTGGGCTTAAAGATGTTTAATCTCAAGAGCAACCCATCTCTCTAGAAAATCTAAAGCTTTCCACCAATCATGTTCCACTAACACACTAGGAAAGCCTGTATCTCCACATCATTTTTTTCAAATGTTTTCCAGTGGTGAGAATAAACCTTTAGGGTGGATGGATGTCTGGACCGCTGAATCTTTTCCACCACCCTCGAAGAACAGCCTTTAGATAATAAATTCACCTTCTCAAGAGCCAAGCCTGAACATGCATTTGATTAAACATGTTGAGAGGGAGCTGAGAACCCACTAGAGGACATTGATCAAATGGGATCTCCCAATGAGGTTGAACCACTAGTTGTAGCAAGAAGGGAAACTCTGAAATTGTTTGATCAGTGACTGGACTGAAGTTGAATATGACACAGCACTAGATGCAAGATTAGAAGCTCAGGTGTTCTCTTTACTGCCATATCTACTCTTTTGTTGACTGGATCTACTGGCGTAGCTTCTTCTGACAATGATTGTGCCTTGTGTAGCCAGGCACAATGGTCTGCCATTAAATATTCCACTTTTATTATTAATAATGGGAACTCATCAGAAAAATTCTGGATAGGATATCTCTTTGAAAGAAATCTTGGGAAGGAATATTTATCTATTTCTCTCCTTTTTGTTTCCATCAACTTTTTAATGGATGCATGCAGAGGGAGAGGTTTGAATCATTTCTTTTGATACTGAAAAAAGTTCTCAGTTTTTTTGTGTGGAGGCTTCTGGAAAAGCCATATTCTCCCGAATGTGTTTTAGGACCTCCTTCAGTTATTGTCCTTGCACAATCCTCCCTCCTTCCCATCCCACTTATCACCAACCAGAATTTCAATTGAAGTGTTTTTTTGGGGAAGTAAGTTTGTCTCTTTCTTTAAAGGCTGCTGCCGCTACCATCTGTATTATGTGTTGAATGGCCGCCGTAGAAGGAATTTCAGCAGTCTCCCCAGGAACATCCTCAGTATTACGGTATTTCTCCTTGCACTTTTCTATTTTTCTGTAATTACCCCTGTACCAAACGATTTCACAACCGGAAGAGCAGCACTTCCTACTTCTTTACTCTAGCAGGATTAATTGTCGCATAATGAGGTCCAACACTGGCAGTTGGTAGCCTTAGTTTGTTTACCAAAGCTTAGTAGTGTTATTTCTTTGTTACATTTTAATTGGTTGAGAAGGCTGTTGTTTTTCAATCATGCTTTGCTGCATAGTATTTTTTTTATGGAAATTTACAGGAGATAAGTGTCACCATAGGATATTTGCTAAACCAGTCGAATATATTGTATATTAAGTTTTCAGACATTTCTGGCAGATTACAGATAGTTTTTGAGAGTTTGTGGGGTCTTTTTTATATTTTTTTCTTTTATTTTTTTGTGTTATTTATTGTGCCTGCATCTCACCTTGCGCCTCTTTACAGGACTAGGTCAGTCATATGATGCCCAGTGAAGAGGGGAGAAAGTTCACCAAGTGTGGCAGTAGAACCTCCTGTCTCAAGGGGTAGTTATTGGGTAAACGTCATGAAGCACAGGTCGAGGGCTAAAGTCTCCGGTGTGTGGAGTCCATTTTCTTTGAATGATGGTAGTTGTGTCCTTTCCAGGGATGGCAATAAAAAGATGCTTGTTGTACATCTTTGTTGGTTCTAGGGAGATGTGGCTGATGAGGCAAAACTATCCCTTTGCGAGTGCTCATACCCGTTCATGTCAGAGAGATGCTGATTTCCTTATCAATCTATGCCTAAAAGTAACACATTATCAAGTCACACACATAAGAATGATCCTTGTGGACAAAGACTATATTTTTCACTACTGCCAGCTGGTCAGTACCATAAGCCTGAAACAGACCAAAGATTAAGGAACGGTCTGGATCTGGCAGATGAAAAGGAAACTGAAAGAGTAAGCGAGCTAGTGAGTAGATTACTTCATCAGGGACAAGTGCAGGATTGGTTTGTGGAGAGACGGATGGATATCAGAATTGATGAGGTCATGGGAGAAGGAGGCTAGCAGATAAGAGACCAGGGAGATAGGTATGGAGTCTGGGCCCAAGTTCCAGAGAACAAGCAAAATTAATCAAATAGGGAATACTCAGGGGAATGATAAAGCAAGAGAAGAGAGATCAGGAATAACTTCAACAATTGCAAATTAAAATCTGTTTAACTCCAGGCTTCTTTTATAGGATTAGGCCTCAGAGATTTCTTCCTATATTGCTGACAGAGCAGTAACTCCCTGAGGCACATGCATGTTATTTACACGGATTCTTGCACTTTTGAATGGATGTGCACTAAAGTAAGCGCTACTCAAGCCCACTGGAAGACATCAGGTTTAGTGTAGACCTTAAGACAAATGTGCCATCTTTTCTTTACAGGTGCGGTTCAGAAACTGTGTTAGTGACAGTGGTTTACCTGTGGCTGTAGACTTTATCAGACAGATGCTGTCCTTATCACAGCATTCACTAGTGTGTTCTTTGAGCCTCTGTCCCATTGGAGCTTCCGTTGGTAGAGCTCCCTTGTCATTCTAGAGACAGATATGGTCTTTCAGAAGCGCCAGCATCTGTTGAATGAGCCTCTTTCGGTGTCTGATGGTACTGGACGACTTGCAGCAAACACCCTGTGTATCTTGAAGTGTCAAGGTTTCCATGGCCTCCCCCATCACCTCCATTGTTTGACCATCAGCTGATGATGGTGCATATTGGGTTAGATCAGATATTTCATGAAATAATAGTGTTAGACCTGACAGCCTTAGGGTAGTCATCCCCCAACAGATTTATCCTGGTTTTGGTGGGCCATGCTACCTGCTACCCAGAGGCAATCCCTCTGAGGACGGTGACTGCACCGGTGGTGACCAGAACTCTGATGGGGATATTTACCCAAGTGGGATTCCCAAAGGAGATTGTGTCTGACAGAAGCACAAACTTCATGTCTGCATACATGAAGTCCATGTCGGATGCGTGTGGGGTGACCTACAGGTTCACCACACCCTATCATCCTTAATCCAATGGTCTTGTGGAGAGATTCAATAAGACCTTGATGGGCATGATCACAGGCCTTTCTGAGGGACGTCCTCTTGCCATGCCTTTTTTTTGCTTATAGAGAGGTACCCCAGAAGGGGGTAGGGTTCAGTCCCTTTAAGCTTCTTTATGGGTACCCTGTCAAGGGACCCTGAGCATTGTGAAAGAGGGGTGGGAGAAAGCTCCCAAGGCACCCCCCTATGATGTGGTCAGCTACATGTTGGCCCTCCGCAGCCAGATGCACCGCTTCTGGAAAAAGGCCAAGACCAACCTCAATGCCAGTCAAGAGGTTATGAAAAGCTGGTATGACCAGAAGACCACTCTGGTGGAGTTTTAGCCTATAGACAAAGTATGGGTGATGGAGCCAGTGAAGCCTAGAGCTCTCCAGCACCACTGGATTGGCCCATATGAGATAAAGGAGCGTAAAGGGGAGGCCATTTACTTAGTGACCTCCAGTCCCCTATGACCCCCCTAGGGGTGCCTCATGTGAATAGACTAAAGCCTCATTTTGAGAGGACTGAAGTCACCATGCGTCTGGTGACAGATGAGGGTATAGAGAGGAGAGTGAACCTCTTCCCGACCTCCTCTCCGCCCAAGAAGGTGATGGGTCAGTGGAGGGTGTCAATCTCTCTGACTCCCTGACCTTGGACCCGCAAGGGGACTCCTACCAGCTGCTGGAGCAGTACTCCTCTCTGTTTTCCCTCACGCCTGGACTCACACAATTGTGTGTCCATGATATTGACACGCGAGACAGCCCCCTGTAAACAATAAAATGTACAGGTTGTCAGACAGAGTGAAGGCCAGGATCAAGGATGAAATTGCCAGTATGCTGGCTCTAGGGGTATTTTAGAAATCCAGCAAACCCTGGTCCAGCCCTGTGGTGCTGGTACCAAAGGCTGCCCCACCTGGTGCCAAACCAGAGCTTAGATTCTGCGTGGATTGCCAGAGTCTCAATTCACTCACTAAAACTGACCCCGAGCTGATGAGCTCATAGACAGGCTAGGCGCTGCCAAATTTCTCAGTTCTTTTGATCTCACATCAGGGTACTGGCAGATCACCTTGACTGAGGGGGCCAAAGAGAGATCTGCTTTTTCAACTCCTGAGGGACTTTACCAGTTCAGAGTGATGCCCTTTGCTTTGAAAAATGCCCCAGCTACCTTCCAACGGTTGGTTAACAGGGTCCTGGCTGGTAAGGATGCGTTCTGCACTGCCTATCTAGACGACATTGCTGTCTACAGTTCTAGCTGGGAGGAACACCTGCTCCACCTCCAAGAGGTGCTCAAGGGCTTACAACAGGCAGGCCTGACAATCAAGGCCAGTAAGTGCCATACTGGGCAGGGTTCCGTGGTGTACTTGGGACACCTAGTAGGTGGTGCAAGGTGCAGCCCCTCCAGGCCAAGATTGAGACAATCACGGCCTGGCAACCACCTAGAACCCAAACAGTGGTGAGAGCCTTCCTAGGCCTCAATGGGTACTACCGTAGGTTTGTTAAGGGTTATGGCACCATGGCGGCCCCCTTAACAGAACTAACTTCAAAAAAGCCACCTAGGTTGGTGATTTGGACAGAGACTTGTCAGAAAGCCTTTGACTCCCCAAAGGAAGCTATGTGCACGGCACCCGTGCTCAGGGCCCCTGACTACTCCGAGGAGTTCATTGTATAGAAAGATGCTTCAGAGCATGGCATAGGGGCAGTTCTAACACAGCTGAATGAGGAGGGCCTAGACCAACCAGTAGCCTTTATTAGCAGAAGGATATTACCACAGGAACAGAAGTGGAGTGCTATTGAGAGAGAATGATTTGCTTTGGTCTGGGCACTGAAGAAGCTGGGACCATACCTGTTTGGGACTCACTTGCGGGTTCAGACAGACCACAGATGCCTCAAATGGCTCATACAGATGAGGGGTGAAAATCCTAAACGCTTGAGATGGTCCATCTTCCTATAGGGAATGGACTTTAATGTGGAGCATCGCCCGCGGACTGACCACGCCAATGCTGATGGTCTCTTCAGATTCTTCCTCCTTAGTGATGAGAGCTCCCAGGGGGTTGAGTAGCTCTCCCCACTTTCAGCTGGGAGGGACACATGTTAGATCCGACAGCCTTGGGTGGTCATCCTCCAGCTTTTTGCCTGCCTCCCTCCACTTTTTGGACACTGTTTTTGCTGGTTTTGGGACTCTGCACACTTTACCACTGCTAACCCGTGCTAAAGTTGATACACTCTCTCCCTTAATACATAGTAACATTGGTTCATCCCCAATTGGCATATTTGATTTACTTATAAGTCCCCAGTAAAGTGCACTACATGTGCCCAGGGCCTGTAAATTAAATGCTACTAGTGGGCCCGCAGCACTGATTGTGCCACCCACATAAGAAGCCCCTTAACCATGTCTTATGCCTGCCACTGCAAGGCCTGCGTGTGCTGTTTCACTGCCACTTTGACTTGCCATTTAAAAGTACTTGCCAAGCCTTAAACTTCCCTTTGTCTACATATAAGTCACCCCTAAGGTAGGCCCTTGGTAACCAATAGGGCAGGCTGCTATGTAGGTAGAAGCAAAGACATGTACATATATGTTTTATATGTTCTGGTAGTGAAAAACTCCTAAATTTCCTAAATTTGTTTTCCCACTATTGTGAGGCCTGCTTCTTTCATGGACTAGCTTTAGGGCTGTCCTCATATACATTTTTGAGTGGTAGATTCTGATCTGAAAGGGGTAACCAGGACGTATTTAGTATGGCCAGAATGGTAATAGGAAATCTTACGTATTGGTGACGTTGGATTTAATATTACTATTTTAGAAATGCCACTTTTAGAAAGTGAGCATTTCTCTGCACTTAAAACCATCTGTGTCTTACAGCCTGCCTCCAATCAACATCTGGTCTGTGCCGGGTGACAGCTCCCTTGTGCATTTTACCCAGACATCCACAAACACAGGACGCTCAGTCACTTCTGCATTCATCTGCATTCTGAATGGGTCTTCCTGGGCTGGAAGGTTGGAGAGCCTGACACTTACATTTCAAAGGCTAGTGGCCTGCCCTCACACAATAGACTGATAATTCCCCACTGGGACCAATGCAGACAGGACTGGGCTGAAAGGGGAACTTGTGCACTTCAAAACCACTCTTTGAAGTCTCCCCCACTTCTACGGCATTTTACAGTATATGAACTGGGTCTCTGACCCCACCAACTCAGACACTTCTGGACCTACACCTGCACCCTGTCAGATGAGCCTCCTGGCTGCCCAAATGACTCATCTGGACTGCTTTGCTGGAAGGGACTGCTGCTCTGCTGTTGCCCTGCTGTCCTCTGACTTTGTTGGAAGGACTCTGCCTTCCCCAAAAGTGCTCTTCAAGGGATGGAATTGAGCTTGCCTCCTGTTTCTGAAGTCTCAGGGCCAACAAAGACTTTGAGGGTCATTCTGACCCTGGCGGTCATTGACCGCCAGGGTCAACGACCACGAGAGCACTGCCAACAGGCTGGCGGTGCTCTCAAGGGCATTCTGACCGCGGCGGTTTGGCCGCGGTCAGAAAGGGAAAACCGGCGGTCTCCCGCCGGTTTTCCGCTGCCCTCAGGAATCCTCCATGGCGGCACAGCTTGCTGCGCCGCCATGGGGATTCCGACACCCCATACCGCCATCCTGTTCCTGGCGGTTCGCCCGCCAGGAACAGGATGGTGGTATGGGGTGTCGTGGGGCCCCTGGGGGCCCCTGCAGTGCCCATGCCAATGGCATGGGCACTGCAGGGGCCCCCGTAAGAGGGCCCCACAAAGAATTTCAGTGTCTGCTTAGCAGACACTGAAATTTGCGACGGGTGCAACTGCACCCGTCGCACCTTCCCACTCCGCCGGCTCCATTCGGAGCCGGCTTCCTCGTGGGAAGGGGTTTCCCGCTGGGCTGGCGGGCGGCCTTCTGGCGGTCGCCCGCCAGCCCAGCGGGAAAGCCAGAATGGCCTCCGCAGTCTTTCGACCGCGGAGCGGCCATATGGCGGTTCCCGCCAGGCGGGCGGCGACCGCCGCCCGCCGGCCTCGGAATGAGGCCCTTTATCTCTTCAAGAAATTCCTTGTGCATTGAAAATCGATGCAACGCCTGCTGAAATTGACGCAAAGCCTGCATTGCGGCCGAGATCACCGCACAGCTGACTGGAACGACACAGAACTGACTTCCGACTGGAAATTTGACACAGCGCCTACCTCGCGACAGAGAATTTGAAGCAGGGCCTACCGGATCAACGCAGCGTGCGTTGGTATGAAGGGATTCTATTTCCAGCTCTGAAGCCTTTTACCTTCCCAAGATGGCAACGCTGGCAGAGCGTGAGTGCTTATAAATGTGGGCATTCTTGGACTTTTAGCATCTAGCAGCAGTTCGTTGAACAGTTGTTCAGGGGTCCAGCCACAGACATAGCTATTAACTATTAGCAGTGTGTCTACCGTGTGAATCACATAGATGCGCTGCAGGTACTGTGAGGAAGGGACGTGCAACCTCAGTCCCCACAGTTTGAGATTGCTCACATAGCACTGGCGCATGCTAAGGGAAGTACAAAGTTGTAACTACGCTACATCAATGTGGCGAGTAGCCCTGATGTCTCTGTATTTTGTGAGGAATTGATACAACTATATACTGTGAGTTGAGTACACACCTGCTTCTGTCTCACATTACTTTTCTTTGCAAGATGTAACTATAAAGATAAAAGTTACGCAGAATACCGGCGAAATGTGTTTGTCACAATATGTTCGTGAAAACGAAATCTGTTTTCCCAAAAATATTGCCCATTTTGTGCAACCCTATTACTATGTCATCCTTGGGAAAAACGAATCCAAGGTGATCAATCCTGTGTAGCACACTGGTTGTGTATTTCCGCTTAGTGGAGGAGGTAGCTGAGTTAGTTAGGAGCCCTGTTTGTAATGGCCACTACAGGATCCAAAACAAGTGACTGGTGTGATAATGAGCACTGCTGTACTTATCTTACTAGCCTGCTCTCTCACCCTCTCTTTACAACATAGCTGAAAATATTTTTTGCTACAGAGGACTAATCCACAAATTGTCAGTGCCCAATACTGAGAAAGCAAGTACTGAACCAAGCTATACTTTCATTGCTCCTCCTCGGGCATCTTTTTTCAACAACATATAGCTTATATTAAAAAAAAAGGAAGTTTGTTTTGCCAACCACACAGAGCAGAAATTTTTTAGGTCAAAGGCGCAAGTGCTTCAACCAGTTGTAACTATTGTGGGCTTTTAATCACGCCCACCTCCCGCCTATCAGTTTCATTTGTTCGTGGGCTTACCTTTTACAAATCATTTGATGTCATTAGTAAATGCTTTACGTTTTTCCCGCCTTGGGGGCGGTCTGGTTGCTGTCTTGGACACCGACCGTGTTACTGGGATAATTGCATGATATCTGATCTACTTCAGCGTGAGCGAACTACTTTTTAGGTTGAGCATATCAGCGCACAAGCGCTGCTTTTCCAATGTGTTGGTATGTATCTCAGCTTTTAACCACGCCCACCGCATACCCATCACTATCACTCGTTCATGGGCGTACTTTTCAAAAATCCTTTGTTTTCGTTGGTAACTGCTTTATTTTTGTCCCTCTTTAGGGCGGTTTTGTTACCACCTTGGCCATCGACCCTGTTACATGGATAATTGCACTTTTGCCAATAACTTTGACTGCAAGCGAATTTCCTTTTCCTTTTGTTTTTCTCCTTCACGCTCAAGGCAGGGTTTTGAATGGGCTCGCTTATGTCAACTGGTTTACTTTTTATTCTCAGTTTGTGTGGCAAGAAAAGTCCAGCTGGAATTTACAGCTTTAACTCGAGAAAACGCAAGACCCATTGCATTGGAAATGCTTGTTTCTTTTGTCTGCGCTCAGAGCGCTAACTCGATTGGAGGTATCGTTTTTACATTATATGGACTCTTTGCAGCAGACACACTAACCCTGTGCTCTGCCTTATGATGATTCAAAGCTTCCATTAGACAAAAGTATGTTCTCTTGGCTGCTGTGTCGCTCACATCACGAACTCGGTTGACGGTATAGTTTTTACATTAGATGCACTCTGATCTGCTTAGTACACGTACTTTGCAGTAGGCATATTACCCTGTGTGCTACCTTAAGATGACTCCAAGTTTCCACTAGACAAAAGTACGTTCTCTTGGCTGCCATTCTGCTCGCAGCACAAACTCGATCGGCGGTATTGTTTTTACATTATATGCAGTCTGATCTGCTTAGTACACTTTCTTTGCAGCAGGCATATTAACCCTATGTGCTACATTATGATGACTTCAAGCTTTCACTAGACAAAAGTATGTTCTCTCTCCAGAAAGAACATACATCACCAGTTATTTTGACATTTTTACATTGCACGCCCTCTGATTTGCTTAGTACACGTTCTTTGCGGAATGCATACTCATTCTGGGACTTGTAGTTTTATTTTTATAACTTGATACAAGCTGGAAACCAGTCCTTGGAGTAGTATTCATTTTGTTGTCCAGCTCTCTAGTGTGATGCATGAGTCACTCATTTAGTTTATGTTTCAGCTTTGCTATCTGGGATTTGTAGATTTTTTTTTTATAATACAAAGCAGAAACCTAAGTAGATGAACAACACACGTTTGAGTCTTTGAAATATGAGCTGTGTGCGCATGTATTTATAAAACTAACCTTGAGGAGAGCTTACAGTTGATTATGCTGTACAATGGTCAATATTTTATAACTAATATTTCAGTTTAAGACTGACTGAGGATCATTAATATCATGTGAGGTGTGAAAAATCATGGGCGTTTTGTTTGACTCTCCAGACTGGAGTAAAGGGACAATAATCCAGTAAGCACGCATTCTTGGAGTACAATTATTTATTAATTGCTCCGTGGACAATGTTGGATGTACCAACTGCCAAGGAAATACGTTTTGCACATGGGAGTAGTTTGTGTTTTAAATGCCTTGTTTAAAAAAATATTCCAGTAGGACTAAAGGCTCTTTAGGTATATGCAGGGCCACTGGAATTATGTGGCTGAAAGGACCAACATATACTGCAGGGCTGAACAATTAATGTGGCAAAAAAGTCCAGTTAAGCCTTTACAATGCTAATAGCTCCAACTCAAGTAAATGCAAGACCTATTGCATTGCAAATACTTGTTTTATTTTTGCCCATCCCTCCACTTCTCAATCTTTGAGAGTACACTTACATAACACGCTCTCCCAGTTTTTCACAGATCACACAACACACATTCCCCACCTTTGTACAGCCAAGGGAAACCTCAAGATTGAATGAT
This sequence comes from Pleurodeles waltl, assembly GCF_031143425.1. Classification (NCBI taxonomy): domain Eukaryota; kingdom Metazoa; phylum Chordata; class Amphibia; order Caudata; family Salamandridae; genus Pleurodeles; species Pleurodeles waltl. Next base: position 1,296,131,474 of record NC_090446.1, on the reverse strand, counting down.
GATATCCAGCCCACTGACCTGCTCTCTATAGTTGACTTTTCTCACTCTAACCATTCTAACTTATATATTCTGCTCATATCCCTCCTGCTCTGCCCCCGTCAATTCTAGCCATATTCCCAAAAGGGTACATTGGTTAGATTCCCTCCCAGCATTCCTTTACCAACGCTAAACTTACCTGAAACTTCCGCAACAGTCATTCAATAAAATGAACAACACGCTAAAACATGCATTTGCATCTGCCACCTTGCATGTTCACCTCTGTTACCTCATGTCCATAGTCCTGGATTTAACCTAGTATTGGATATGTTAAAAGTAGGATGTAAGCATTCCTTTGTATGTGGTGTAAGGATGAGGTGTCAGAAATTGTTTAGGCATTCTTAGAGGCCATGGACAAAATATGTTTGGCTTTTGATAATGCCAGATCATCATACAAAACTGTGGGCTTGATTATGAGTTTGGCAGAAAGGGTACTTCCTTCGAAACAGTATCAGATTCCCTGGCTGACAACTAGGCAGTCTGCCCGCTGAATTATGATGTTGGCGAGTTTCTGAATTTGGGACCGGCAGAGCCCCTACAACTCCACCAACCATCTGCCAACCACCTCCACGGCGGCATCGGGATAAGCAGCTGTCAGAGGACGGTACAGACAAGGTTCCCGCCACCTGGATTATGAAGTGCATTTCCATCAAGCTGACTGTGGCAGGGAGACCCCATGCTTTGAGATGGCAGAATCAACTGAAATAGGGTGCAAACTCACCCATTTCCTTCTTTTCCCTTCAGTCTCTGATGTGGACACGCTCATCGAGGGGCCCCATCCACAGCAGCAACTTGACCCCGAAGAAAATGACCACGTTGGGAAGGAAATCAAGGTATGTACATTTTGCACTTTTCTTCTATTGACTGTACTGGGCACATATGGTCCGGACTTCAACAATGGAAAAGTACAAGGTATTATTTTCATGTATGTCATGCATATGTGTACATTTTACAATTATTTAGTCAAAACGTACACACCTGCATCAACACATATGAAAAATATTTTTTTGATTGCTGACTTCGTCCCGTGCAGGTTCTCCGCCGTCAGCAGCTCCACTGCTGGGCTAGAGGTGACATCTAAATACAGCAGGCAAAAGACCACAGATTCCACAGAGTACTTGGAACCGCCACTGCGGTGGAATGGAGGTGAGACCTCAAACTCGTATTCAGACCCTTTATACCCTCACTTTGACCCCATCCACAATGATTCAGTTAACAGCCTTCTGTCCTCATCATGCACACTTATCACACATTCCTCTCTCCGCTAATAATTTTGCTTCCCACATGTCTTCCGAAATCAGTACCATCAGAAAAACTCTCTCACCACACTACTCACTACTTTACTTCCCCTTTGACACCACCCGAAGTGACTGCTCACACAATTCATCACCATCTATGGGGCATAGCTCAATAATAAAATAAGCAAATCCATCATCCACCCGGTGTGACCCATTCATTCCACAAATATCAAAGCAGTAGCTTTAACTTCCAAGATTTGGCTGTCTTTAACCGCTACATCTAATCACTCCCTAAAATGCAGTATCTACTCAGTATGTTTTATATTGCCAGTTACTGAAAAAGAGGCAACAGCCAACCTCTTCTCACTGTTTTTCTACCGCCTTGCATCACAGCTTCCTTTTGCACCCAAAATAGAGGAACATCTTGTCTTTAACTGCTTTATTGCATACCTTTCTTTTCCTAAAGTAATACATCTCCTACCTGTCTGCTTTTTGGGCTCTTTCTTCAACAGAACCTGCAATCGCATGAATTCCCTGCTTATAATGCGCATCTCTCACCAGTCCTCATAATCCTTGATCTGTTAACCGCATTTGATGCAGGTTACTACCCTATCTTACTAAGGTCAGGGATAGGTTCTCTTCCTAGCTGTTTGCTATTTTTCAGTCTTTCAGGCTCCTACTTCATTACTTCTTCACATTCTCCAAGGCTAAGTTTTGGGGTCTCACCCTTCTTCTCTCTACCGCACCTTTCCTGATGACTTTATCTCCTCATTTGGTTACTCATGCCATCTACACATAGAGAATACCAGGGGTGTGGAATTTATTAAAATAGCTACTTGTCCAGGGGACAGGTTGCTTCTCAAATTTACTTGTCCTGTAAAAAGATCTACTTGTCCCTTTGGTGCCCTAATAATGAAGGTCCCTTTGGTACCCTAATAATGAAGGCTTTCAAATAATGAACCATAAATACAAGTTCGAACAGCAGTATCTTTTGGAAACACATTACCTAAACTGCAGAGAGTTCCACTCTCTGTAAACAGGCAGCCAAAGAGTTTGTGCTGCAGAGGGTTGGGCCTACTTGTCCCAAGGACAAAGTAAACATAAAAACTTGTTGCTCTTGACCCCAAACAAGATGTCTCGGGCGTCAAGCGATAGGAATTCCATATCCCTGGAATACCCACATCTATTTCTCATTTCCAGTCTTCTCTCTCCCCTTTTGTACCCATGCATATTTGTCTCATTCAAGAATGAGGTCCAGGATTTTCTTTCTTCATCTGCACCTGTCCCCCCAAAACTCAATCTGCTTTCCTCCCAATACTGCAACTTTAAACTCCTTTCCTAGAAAACTTGACTTTCTTTTCAGCTCCTCTCTAGATTGTCTTTTTCATTGCCTAAACAGCCTCTTTAGCCGGATCAGGTACTTCATATAAGAAAGATCAGCCATTTCATTCTTTTCATACAACACTGTTTACTTCTTTGGATCATAGATGGAGTAGTGCAATAATATACATTTGGGTCTCTCTCAGTATTTCTTGTTCCCTTTGGACAGTGTCTTGAATGCTGTCTTTACAATTTGATGCAGTTTCCAAAAGCACCGTCTTACCTCACCATATCAACATCATGCTGGCCGAGTCTCTGCTAAAAGCAGCCCCTGTTAACAGCTATTGATGCTAGTATTTATGAGTGCATGTGGCATTTCCACTAGCTCTCTGATTCTTTAAACCATTACTTTCTCATCGGCAACTTAAGATCTGCCAATCAAAACCTTAAAAAAACACCTAAATCACCCTGTGCTGCATCTAAGTTTCAGACTTTCTTCTTTCTTCGAATCATCTACTAAAAATGTACTTCCGACAGTCATCCGAACACGCATCTCACACTTGGAGTAACACAACCATAAAACTGTATCACCTAGTGTCGCGTAGGTTCTCATTATCCTAATGAGACTACTGGATTTGGTCCGCAGAATCACTTGTATTGCGGGGGACTGAGTCTGATCCCACACCGGGTGACACCTGTTGGCCTAATCCGGGTTTTGTTCCTGCTAACTAGCAGTGCCTCATCTCCACCCAAGAGAAGTATGATTGGGAAACCTGGTGCATAACATAAATGATTCCTCAGGGAAATCATGGTCACTCAGATCTCATCCGTTTCTCTCAGCTACATTAGTCTCACCAATACAAGGACAATCAGAGGCAGAGTAAGGTTCAATAAGGTTTTATTGAAGTAACTGCATCTTAGATAATAAAGCATGTATTGCAATAACTAGGACAATGAAGCTCAATAGGATTAAGATTGTGACAAGGAGAGTAAAACACAAAAATAACGCAACCATTGTGTCACTGAGATTGTGAAGGATAGTTCCTACATATGCTATGTTAGAGCACAGCATGTTAAGCTCTAATTCTGCCCTTCAGGTTCCCCCAGGAAGACATCATCTCTCATACCTGAGCAAGAGGTCTGTAGTCTACATTAGCAGCTGCAGCAAAGCAATCAGCAATCGGTATACAGTTGTGGTCATCAGGCTGGAATCTCCCTCTAACGTACATGGGTCAAAGTAGTGTTTTTAGAATAAAACAGCTGATGTGCCAAGAAAGGATTCCCATGTGAGAGTGTGTATGTTTCTGTGAACATTGGAGACAAAGCTTATCACTTTTGCCAGTAAACCTGTCTTACTGCAACCTTGAGAAAAGCACAGAGTGAAAGAAATGTCTTGTTTAAGAACACAGTGCTGACCTAGACGAAGAACAGCTAGATAGAGAAAATAAAACAAGACCGCAAATGTGGCTACTGTTAAAATAATAAGACAAAGCTAAAATAAGACATATCTAGTTTAAAGTGCACAGCGGCAGGCCTAGTTTGCTAAAATAACGTGTATAAAGCTATAGCTACATAACACTGTCCCCTTGCCGGTTCAAAAGATGGTTCAAAGACTAATTATATAAAAAGCTACTAAAATTCAACCTAAGGCATATATTTATGGGAATGTCAATAATGACAAGTTAAAGACACTTGAGCATGTATTAAAAGGGCAATTTAAAATGTTAATTGTGGCGTCAGGAATTTCAAAATTCAGAGTCATTTTTAAAATCGCCAATCGAATCCAGGATAATTGAAGACAGGAAATCTTCCACTTCGGCAGGTGGTAAAGTAGGAAGTTCCATAGCCAAGGAAAACCAAGGAGCCTTTGCGTTCCAAAGCCTGAGCTCCAGCTGCATTCCGTGGTGTGCCCAACAGTAAGATTAGAGCCGCATAATCCACAAAGGCAACTCATAAACAGCTTCCTGTAGCAAACGCACCCTCAACGCACACATCTGGTAATGAGCCCTCAGCGAGAACATCAACAGATCAGTGTCCAATGAAAACGAAGCTCTGCGTAGAAAGACAAACTTTCAGTGCACATTCAAAAGAGGACCAGAGGCAACGAAACATGGGCTGCACACACTGCAAAACCGGTCTGAATGACAGAGACCAGTCACACTCCAATTGCTCCACGAGTGGTGCTCCAAAGTACTGCATCATGCATTAACAACACAGCTGCGCTGGTGGAAGCGCTTTCAGTCCTCCTTTTTGCAACAGGACAGCCATTGCCCATAAAAAGTAGCAATAGCAAGATGCCACCTATTATAGCCTAAGTTATCGAAAATCCCCCGAAAATACTGGAAAACATTTAATGAATGTATTGGAAAATGCCACTGCTGGCATGGTTACCCCCTAACGTTTTGCCTTTTGTTGATGCTAGTTATGATTGAAAGTATGCTGGGACCCTGCTAATCATCCCCCAGCACCAGTGTTCTTTCACTAAACTGTACCTTTGTCTCCACAATTGGTACAGCCATGGCACACAGATAATTCCCTTGTAAATGGTACCCCTGGTACAAAGGGCCCTGTTGCCAGGTGAGGTCTCTGTGGGCTGCAGCATGTATTATGCCACCCTGGGGACCCTTCACTCAGCACATGCACACTGCCTCACAGCTTGTGTGTGCTGGTGGGGAGAAAAAGACTATGGCCCTCATTCTGACCTTGGCGGGCGGCGGAGGCCGCCCGCCAAAGTCCCGCCGTCAGATTACCGTTCCGCGGTCGAAAGACCGCGGCGGTAATTCTGACTTTCCCGCTGGGCTGGCGGGCGGTCGCCTTCAGACCGCCCGCCAGCCCAGCGGGAAAGAGGCTTCCACGATGAAGCCGGCTCGGAATCGAGCCGGCGGAGTGGAAGCTGTGCGACGGGTGCAGTTGCACCCGTCGCGTATTTCACTGTCTGCGCAGCTGACAGTGAAATACATGTAGGGGCCCTCTTACGGGGGCCCCTGCAATGCCCATGCCAGTGGCATGGGCACTGCAGGGGCCCCCAGGGGCCCCGCGACCCCCCCTACCGCCATCCGGATCCCGGCGGTCGGACCGCCGGGATCTGGATGGCGGTAGGGGGGGTCGGAATCCCCGTGGCGGTGCAGCAAGCTGCGCCGCCGTGGAGGATTCAATGGGGCGGCGGTACACTGGCGGGAGCCCGCCAGTGGTGCCGGTCCGACCGCGGCTTTACCGCCGCGGTCGGAATCCCCATTGGAGCACCGCCGGCCTGTCGGCGGTGCTCCCGCGGTCCTCCGCCCTGGCGGTCAAAGACCGCCAGGGTCAGAATGACCACCTATGTCAACATGGCACTCCCCTCAGAGTGCAATACCCACAAACCCACTGCCTGTGGCATAGGTAAGTCACCCCTCTAGCAGGCCTTAACCCCTTCGCTGCCAGGCCTTTTCCCCCTCCTGTGCCAGGCCTTTTTTTGCCTATTTGGGGCAGTTCGCGCTTAGGCCCTCATAACTTTTTGTCCACATAAGCTAACCAAGCCAAATTTGCGTCCTTTTTTTCCAACATCCTAGGGATTCTAGAGGTACCCAGACTTTGTGGGTTCCCTTGAAGGAGGCCAAGAAATTGGCCAAAATACAGTGAAAATTTCGTTTTTTTTAAAAAAAATTGGAAAACGTGGCTGCAGAAGAAGGCTTGTGGATTTCCCCCTGAAAATGGCATCAACAAAGGGTTTGCAGTGCTAAACTCAGCAGCTTCCTAGCTTTCAGGAACAGGCAGACTTGAATCAGAAAACCCAATTTTTCAACAAAATTTTGGCATTTTACTGGGGCATACCCCATTTTTGCATTTTTTTGTGCTTTCAGCCTCCTTCCAGTCAGTGACAGGAATGGGCATGAAACCAATGCTGGATCCCAGACACCTAACCATTTCTGAAAAGTAGACAAAATTCTGAATTCAGCAAGGGGTAATTTGTGTAGATCCTACAAGGGTTTCCTACAGAAAATAACAGCTGAAAAAGAAAAATATTGAAATTGAGGTGAAAAAACCATCAATTTTTCTCTACGTTTTACTCTGTAATTTTTCCCTGCAATGTCAGATTATGGAAAGCAATATACCGTTACGTCTGCTGGACTCCTCTGGTTGCGGGGATATATAGGGCTTGTAGGTTCATCAAGAACCCGAGGAACCCAGAGCCAATAAATGAGCTGCACCCTGCAGTGCGTTTTCATTCTATACCGGGTATACAGCAATTCATTTGCTGAAATATAAAGAGTAAAAAATTGCTATCAAGAAAACCTTTGCATTTCCAAAAAGGGCACAAGATAAGGTGCTGAGGAGCAGTGGTTATTTGCACATCTCTGAATTCCGGGGTGACCATACTAGCATGTGAATTATAGGGAATTTCTCAAATAGATGTCTTTTTTACACACTCTCCTATATTTGGAAGGAAAAAATGTAGAGAAAGACAAGGGGCAATAGCACTTGTTTTGCTAATCTATGTTCCCCCAAGTCTCCCGATAAAAATAATACCTCACTTGTGTGGGTAGGCCTAGCGCCCGCGACAGGAAACGCCCCAAAACACAACGTGGACACATCCCATTTTTTTGAAAGAAAACAGGTGTTTTTTGCGAAGTGCCTACCTGTAGATTTTGGCCTCTAGCTCAGCCGGCACCCAGGGAAACCTACCAAACCTGTGCATTTCTGAAAACTAGAGACCTAGGGGAATCCAAGGAGGGGTGACTTGTGGGGCTCAGACCAGGTTCTGTTACCCAGAATCCTTTGCAAACCTCAAAATTTGGCTAAAAAAACACATGTTCCTCACATTTCTGTGGCAGAAAGTTCTGGAATCTGAGAGGAGCCACACATTTCATTCCACCCAGCGTGCCCCCAAGTCTCCCGATAAAAATGATACCTCACTTGCGTGGATAGGTCTAGCGCCCGCGACAGGAAACACCCCAAAGCGCAACGTGGACACATCCAAAATTTTGGAAGAAAACAGAGGTGTTTTTTGCGAAGTGCCTACCTGTAGATTTTGGCCTCTAGCTCAGCCGGCACCTAGGGAAACCTACCAAACCTGTGCATTTCTGAAAACTAGAGACCTAGGGGAATCCAAGATGGGGTGACTTGCGGGGCTCGGACCAGGTTCTGTTACCCAGAATCCTTTGCAAACCTCAAAATTTGGCTAAAAAAACACATGTTCCTCACATTTCTGTGGCAGAAAGTTCTGGAATCTGAGAGGAGCCACAAATTTCCTCCCACCCAGCGTTCCCCCAACTCTCCCGATAAAAATGATACCTCACTTGCGTGGGTAGGCCTAGCGCCCGCGACAGGAAACACCCCAAAGCGCAACGTGGACACATCCAAAATTTTGGAAGAAAACAGAGGTGTTTTTTGCGAAGTGGCTACCTGTAGATTTTGGCCTCTAGCTCAGCCGGCACCCAGGGAAACCTACCAAACCTGTGCATTTCTGAAAACTAGAGACCTAGGGGAATCCAAGATGGGGTGACTTGCGGGGCTCGGACCAGGTTCTGTTACCCAGAATCCTTTGCAAACCTCAAAATTTGGCTGAAAAAACACATGTTCCTCACATTTCTGTGGCAGAAAGTTCTGGAATCTGAGAGGAGCCACAAATTTCCTTCCACCCAGCGTTCCCCCAACTCTCCCGATAAAAATGATACCTCACTTGCGTGGGTAGGCCTAGCGCCCGCGACAGGAAACACCCCAAAGCGCAACGTGGACACATCCAAAATTTTGGAAGAAAACAGAGGTGTTTTTTGCGAAGTGCCTACCTGTAGATTTTGGCCTCTAGCTCAGCCGGCACCCAGGGAAACCTACCAAACCTGTGCATTTCTGAAAACTAGAGACCTAGGGGAATCCAAGATGGGGTGACTTGCGGGGCTCGGACCAGGTTCTGTTACCCAGAATCCTTTGCAAACCTTAAAATTTGGCTAAAAAAACACATGTTCCTCACATTTCTGTGGCAGAAAGTTCTGGAATCTGAGAGGAGCCACAAATTTCCTTCCACCCAGCGTTCCCCCAACTCTCCCGATAAAAATGATACCTCACTTGCGTGGGTAGGCCTAGCGCCCGCGACAGGAAACACCCCAAAGCGCAACGTGGACACATCCAAAATTTTGGAAGAAAACAGAGGTGTTTTTTGCGAAGTGCCTACCTGTAGATTTTGGCCTCTAGCTCAGCCGGCACCTAGGGAAACCTACCAAACCTGTGCATTTCTGAAAACTAGAGACCTAGGGGAATCCAAGGAGGGGTGACTTGCGGGGCACGGACCAGGTTCTGTTACCCAGAATCCTTTGCAAACCTCAAAATTTGGCTAAAAAAACACATGTTCCTCACATTTCTGTGGCAGAAAGTTCTGGAATCTGAGAGGAGCAACAAATTGCCTTCCACCCAGCGTTCCCCCAAGTCTCCCGATAAAAATGATACCTCACTTGCGTGGGTAGGCCTAGCGCCCGCGACAGGAAACACCCCAAAGCGCAACGTGGACACATCCTAAATTTTGGAAGAAAACAGAGGTATTTTTTGCGAAGTGCCTACCTGTAGATTTTGGCCTCTAGCTCAGCCGGCACCTAGGGAAACCTACCAAACCTGTGCATTTCTGAAAACTAGAGACCTAGGGGAATCCAAGGAGGGGTGACTTGCGGGGCTCGGACCAGGTTCTGTTACCCAGAATCCTTTGCAAACCTCAAAATTTGGCTAAAAAAACACATGTTCCTCACATCTCTGTGGCAGAAAGTTCTGGAATCTGAGAGGAGCCACAAATTTCCTTCCACCCAGCGTTCCCCCAAGTCTCCCGATAAAAATGATACCTCACTTGCGTGGGTAGGTCTAGCGCCCGCGTCAGGAAACACCCCAAAGCGCAACGTGGACACATCCCATTTTTTGAAAGAAAACAGTGCCTACCTGTGGATTTTGGCCTGTAGCTCAGACGGCACCTAGGGAAACCTACCAAACCTGTGCATTTCTGAAAACTAGAGACCTAGGGGAATCCAAGGAGGGGTGACTTGCGGGGCTCGGACCAGGTTCTGTTACCCAGAATCCTTTGCAAACCTCAAAATTTGGCTAAAAAAACACATGTTCCTCACATTTCTGTGGCAGAAAGTTCTGGAATCTGATAGGAGCCACAAATTTCCTTCCACCCAGCGTTCCCCAAGTCTCCCGATAAAAATGATACCTCACTTGTGTGGGTGGGCCAGGTGCCTGCAACAGAATAAGGCCCAAAACCTGAAGGGATAGAAGGGATAGCACAGCAAGTTTATAAGGGCATATTCCTTTATACATCTTTAGACGGACTCTGCTTTGGGGACCCACATAAGTGAGGTGTCATTTTACTTGGGAGACTGAGGGGAAAACTGGGGAGTAGGAATTTTGTGCTGGAGCGTTGATCCTACTAAGAAAAATCAGGAAAATATGCTTTTTTATGCAAATTTTGAGGTTTACAGAGGAGTCTGGGAAAGAAAATGTTGGGGGAGCCACGCAAGCCACACCTCCCTAGACTCCTTGGGGTGCCTAGTTTAAAAAAGTTTCTGGGTTTTGTAGGTTTCCCTACATGACGGCCGCACCCAGGACCAAAAACATAGGTGGGCCCTCCCCCCCAAACACAGGTATTTTTGGAATATATCACTTTGATGTGTGCACATACGTCCGTGATGTGCCAAACACTAAAATTGTGAAAAGAAACACACTTAGGTTATGTGAAGAAGACCCCTCACCCACCAACCAAGTTGGTGGCATGCTTCATCATCGGGGTCCCACCCGAGGCACCTAGCGTGTCTCAAGTGTGCTGCGACGCCTGATTACAGCGGAGCAGGTTTTGTCATTTGTACTACACATACTGGTTGGATTTGGCACGAGGGTGAGTGATGGTTCAGTAGATCAAATTTTATTAACAAGAGATTTCACAAAAGTGAAATGCACTGGTAATAACTGAAAGGCCAAAAAACTGAACCAATGACTCACAGCTCGTGAGCTGTAAAGCCACGACAAGGCACCAACCGCTTTACAGTCCATTCACACACCTTTCATACATGACATGCACTAGACCATTCACGCCGCCAGCCACGGGCCTAGCACATTACAAGACTCGCATCCACAGACAGCGCCAGTCAAGGGCCCATCACTTTCATACGCCCACATGCCTGATACAGCAATCACACCAGCTGATGAGTGTGTGGACTGGCGTTTGGCCGGCACTGCCAGCCAAGTGCCACCCCACACACACCGCCAGCCAAGCGCCACCCCACACACACCACCAGCCAAGCGCCACCCCACACACACCGCCAGCCAAGCGCCACCCCACACACACCGCCAGCCAAGCGCCACCCCACACACATCGCCAGCCCAGCGCCACCCCACACACACCGCCAGCCAAGCGCCACCCCACACACACCGCCAGCCAAGTACCACCCCACACACACCGCCAGCCAAGCGCCACCCCACCCACGCCACCAGCCAAGCGCCACTCTACACATGCCATCCCCTTTTTTTTGTTTTTAAACAACAAAGAAACCACTAATCATAAATTAGTACAAAACTACAAACACAAAAGCTCTAACTGAATACCTGACTAATGCCAACCGTGAAACCGAACATATAAAAATATAAAACACCAGTTTACGCTCACGGAATTTCCCAATAATTCTTCTGTGTGTGGTAGCTCCTGAAACAGCCACCCACACACAGCCCAGGCTTTGAAGGACAATCAGGGCAGTACATCCTAGTCTCCTTCCTGATACCTCTTCGAGCACAGACTCTACATCTCTTAGCAGGAAAGTTTTTTTTGGCCGTGGGAGGAATGTGCTCAGCAAAGTGACGATCTTTCAATCTAGCCACATCCTCCACCACTGCTTCTCTAGGAACTCTTGCCTGTTCCAGCACAACAAGGCTAGCTATGATAGACTCCTGAAATTTCACAAATGTCATCCTTGACTCTGGAGAACTATCCTTAAACACAACAAAAGCATTAAAAGTTGCCAAGTGGAACAAGTGAAGCGCTAATTTCTTATACCACACATAAGACTTACGAGCAGCAGTGTAAGGTTCTAACCTCTGATCTACTCTATCAACACCACCCATGTGCTTATTATAGTCTAAGATGCACACAGGTTTGCGCACTTCGGCAACCTGACCCCAAACAGCCACAGGTGAAGTACTCTCATCATGGATGGTGCTTTAGCATGTATACATCCCTCTTGTCTACAAATTTCAGAGCTAGCAGCTCATCATTCCGCAAGGCACTGCACTGTCCCTTCTCAAGTTTTTTACAGACAAGCTCTTTTGGATAGCCTTTCCGATTAGAGCGGATTGTGCCACAAGCAACAGTGTCCACTCTGAACAACTCCTTGAACAACCGAACTCCAGTGTAGAAGTTATCTACATATAAATGGTGACCTTTGTTAAACAGTCGTCTACCAAGTTCCCACACAATTTTCTCACTAACTCCAAAAGTGGGAGGACAACCAGGGGGGTCAATATTGGAATCCCTACCAGTGTAGACCCGGAAATTATAAACATATCCTGTACTACTTTCTTACAGCATATACAATTTAATTCCATACCGTGCCCTCTTGCTAGGAATGTACTGCCTAAAAACCAAACGACCCTTGAACAGGACCAAAGACTCATCTACAGATATTTCTTTCCCTGGAACATAGATCTCTGAAAACCGATCTACCAAATGATCAAGGACAGGTCTAATCTTAAAAAGACGGTCAGAATCAGGATGATCTTGTGGCAAGGCTAAAGCATTATCTACAAAATGCAACATCCGAAGAAGAAGCTCATACCGGTTACGACTCATGATGGCAGGAAATATAGCAGTTGCCATCAAGGGACTAGTAGACCAATATGAAGACAGCGACGGCTTCCTTATCAGCCCCATCAAAAAAGTTAAACCCAAGAACTTTTTCAACTCTTCCAGATTTGTGGGAATCCACCGGCTAGCTCTAGAGTGTGGCCTAAGTCTGGCAGCGTTGTCCCTCAAAAACTGCTCTGCATACAAATTAGTCTGCTCAACAATCTCTTCCAAAACTATATCGTCCATAAACAACTCAAAAAAGTTGACGGGCAAAAAGTTTTCCGTATTAACTCGACACCCTGGAAAACCAGTAAACGCAGGCAACTGTGGCTGCTCCATGTTTGGTGCAACCCTTGCGTCAGGTCTTCCAATGGGAAGCCTTTCAGGCGCTGGCTCCTGCACCATTGGCACATCACTGTCCTCCTCTAAAACAGGCCCTTCATCAGCACTGAGAGTGGCTTCATCATCAGATGATTCATCTCTGACAGAAAATTCACTTCCAGAATCCTGCACTTCCTCCTCTGCCTCAGATGCAGAGTCAGTCTCATATTCATGGTCAGAAGATGACTCAAAAAGCACACTAACAACCTGCTGAGCAGTCATCCTACGGCTGGCCATGATCCTTCCTACAAAAATTAACTGGACAAATACACCACCAACAACCAGCACTGTGTAAGATAAGTAACAAAGTATAGGTTTATCACTAAGAATTATAAACTCAAAAACTATACTGCTCACTTGCCTGAAAAAGCTTGACTCACCAGCAACTACTCTGCACAGCCACAGCAATCACCAACGATATCCCACTAAAAAGAGAAAAAAAAAAGCAAATTAGACATAAGACAACACAATAATCATTGTGCATAACTCTAAGGACAATTTCACACACAATCCTGCATTCAGTACACCACCTACAAACGTGTCATTCATGCATTGCAACAATACTCACTTGGAGTAAATTTATTTACTTACCTAAAACATGCAACTACGCAAACCGCAGGACAACTACTGCCAAAACTGCAACAAGCCACAGCAAAGTCAGCAAAAGCTTTGAACTAGAACAAAAAGGAGAAAAACTGTTATTATCATAAAAGCAAATACTTCGCCAGTTGACAAACACTCCGCCACTAACCATTTTTTCATTTTCCCTTGTGTCTAGTCTTCTCTGCAGGGGGGAAGATGGGCCTAAAAAAAATAGGCCAATCTACCCCCAAGGGGAGGGGGCAGAAATCGCCCAGATTACATTGCACCCTTTGGGGGGGGCGACCCTTGCCCAAGGGGCCACACCCCCACACAAAGCACACACACACACACATATAGTATCCCTGGCGCTATGGGGATTCTGCCCCCCTTGGGGACAGAAAGGCCTAAAAAATAGGCATATCTGCCCCCAAGGGGGGCAGAACTGCCCAAAAATACATGTGAGCCCCTGGGGGCGACCCTTGCCCAAGGGGCCGCCCCCCAACACAAAAAATAAAAACCAACAATAAAATCCCTGGTGTCTAGTGGCTTTCTGCCCGGCGTAAAAATAGGGCCAATCTGCCCCCAAGGGGGGCAGAAACGACGATAAATACATTGCGCCCCGGGGGGAGCGACCCTTGCCCAAGGGGCCACCCCCCAACACAAAGCACACATACAAACATATCTTTCTGGCGCTATTGGGATTCTGCCCCCCTTGGGGGCAGAAAGGCCTAAAAAAAATAGGCCTCTGCCCCCAAGGGGGGCAGAACTGCCCAAAAATACATGTGGGCCCCTGGGGGCGACCCTTGCCCAAGGGGCCGCCCCCCAACACAAAAAATAAAAACCAACAATATAATCCCTGGTGTCTAGTGGCTTTCTGCCCCCCTTGGGGGCAGATTGGCCTAAAAATATGGCCAATCTGCCCCCAAGGGGGGCAGAAACGACAATAAATACATTGCGCCCCTGGGGGGAGCGACCCTTGCCCAAGGGGCCACCCCCCAACACAAAGCACACATACATACATACTATTTCTGGCGCTATTGGGATTCTGCCCCCCTTGGGGGCAGAAAGGCCTAAAAAAAATAGGCCTCTCTGCCCCCAAGGGGGGCAGAACTGCCCAAAAATACATGTGGGCCCCTGGGGGCGACCCTTGCCCAAGGGGCCGCCCCCCAACACAAAAAATAAAAACCAACAATAAAATCCCTGGTGTCTAGTGGCTTTCTGCCCCCCTTGGGGGCAGATCGGCCTAAAAATAGGGCCAATCTGCCCCCAGGGGGGGCAGAAACGACGTAAAATACATTTGCCCCCAAACGGGAGCGACCCTTGCCCAAGGGGTCGCTCCCCCACACCAATAAACACACACACACATAACAAAATCCCTGGTGTCTAGTGGCTTTCTGCCCCCCTTGGGGGCAGATCGGCCTAAAAATAGGGCCAATCTGCCCCCAGGGGGGGCAGAAACGACGTAAAAAACATTTGCCCCCAAAGGGGAGCGACCCTTGCCCAAGGGGTCGCTCCCCCACACCAATAAACACACACATAACGAGATCCCTGGTGTCTAGTGGGCATTCCTGCTGCCCGATCGCATCGCGATCGGGCAGCAGGAATGCTCAGAGACATCGAGGGAAAGGAAAACCCTTTCCTTTCCCTCGATGCCTCTCTCAGAGCACCCCCACCCCGCAGGAAGGTGAAATACTCACCTTCTCCCTTGACGCGCTGGAAGCAAATGGCTTCCAGCGCGTCATTCCCCCTTTCCATGAAATCAGCGCGCGATCGCGCGCTGACGTCATGGGGTGGGGGGGGTGGGCGTGAAAGGGGAAGTGATTCCCCTTTCAGCCCTGGCCTGGGGGTGTTGGGGGGCGGCCCTCGGGGGAAGCGCTAGCGCTTCCCCCGACTGCCAGTCCCAGGACGTAATGGTTACGTCCATGGCGCCACACGGGCGCTGCCATGGACGTAACCATTACGTCCCTGGCGGGGAAGGGGTTAAAGCCCTAAGGCAGGGTGCACTATACCACAGGTGAGGGCATACTGCCTGAGCACTATGCCCCTACAGTGTCTAAGCCAATTTATAGACATTATAAGTGCAGTGTAGCCATAAAGAGTATATGGTGTGGGAGTTTGTCAAACACAAACTCCACAGTTCCATAATGGCTACACTGAATACTGGGAAGGTTGGTATCAAATTCTCAGCACAATAAATCCACACTGATGCGAGTGTGGGATTTATTGGTAAATGCACACAGAGGGCATCTTAGAGATGCCCCCCTGTATGCCAGTCCAACTGCTAGTGCTAGGCTGACCAGTTTCTGCCAGCCTGCCACATCCAGACGAGTTTCTGGCCACATGAGGTGAGTGCCTTTGTGCACTCTGTGGCCAGGAACAAAGCCTGTAGTGGGGGGAGGTGCTTCACACCTCCCCCTGCAGGAACTGTAACACCTGGCGGTGAGCCTCAAAGGCTCAAGCCTGGTGTTACAGCGACCCAGGGCACTCCAGCTAGTGGAGATGCCCGCCCCCTGGGCACAGCCCCCACTTTTGGCAGCAAGTCCGAGGAGATAATGAGAAAAACAAGGAGGAGTCGCCCTCCAGCCAGGACAGCCCCTGAGGTGTCCTGAGCTGAGGTGACTTCTGCCTTAGGAGATCCTCCATCTTGCTTTGGAGGATTCGCCTCAATAGGATTAGGGATGTGCCCCCCTCCCGACAGCGAGGGGGTACAAAGAGGGTGTAGCCACCCTCAAGGACAGTAGCCATTGATTACTGCCCCCCAGACCTAAACACATCCCATAATTGAGTATTTAGGGTGACCCTGAACCCAGGAAACCAGATTCCTGATGACTTACAACAAGAAGAAGGACTGCTGAACTTTAAGCCCCTCAGAGACGACGGAGACGTAAACTGACTTTGCCCCAGCCCTTCCGGCCTGTCTCCAGACTCAAAGAACCTGCACAGCGATGCATCTAGCGGGACCAGTGACCTCTGAGGACTCACAGGACTGCTCTGCAACCAAAGGACCAAGAAACACTTGTGTACAGCAGCTCTGTCCAAATAGCAACAAAGAAACCATCTTTAAAGGGACTCCAGCCTCACTCCGGAAGTGTGAGTCCCCAACACTCTGCACCCAACGCCCCACAGCTTGTGACCAGAAGAGCCAACACTGCAGAGAGGAACCCCAGGGTGAATCCAACGACGTGGACACCCTGAGACGACCTCCCTTCACCCCCACAGCGACACCTGCAGAGAGAATCCAGAGGCTCCCTCTGACCGCGAGTGCCCGGTAACAAGAGAACCGGACGTCTGGAAGAAGCACTGCACCCGCAGCACCCAGGCCCGAGAGAAACCAACTACCAGTGCAGGAGTGACCAGCAGGCGGCCCTCATCGTTGCCCAGCTGGTGGCTGGCCGAGAAGCCCCTCTGTGCCCTGCCTGCATCACCAGAGTGACCCCTGGTTCTCTCTATTGATTTCAACTTAAAACTGGATACATACTTTGCACACTGCACCCGGCTGCCCTTGTGCTGCTGAGGGTGTATTTTGTGTGCCTGTTTGTGACCCCCCAGTGCTCTACAAAACCCCAGGGTCTGCTCCCCGAGGACACAGGTACTTACCTGCTAGCAGACTGGACCCGGAGCACCCCTAGCCTCCATAGGCGCCTATGTTATTTGGGCCCTATTTTGACCTCTGCACCTGACCGGCCCTGTGTTGCTGGTGCTGGGTGTTTGGGGTTGACTTAAACCTCCAATGGTGACTACGCCCTGGAGACTGGACTTGTAAGTGCTTTACTTACCTAAAAAACGAACTTTTACTTACCTGCGCCCAGGAACTGTTGATTTTTCCAGTGTCCACTTTTAAAATAGCTTAATGCCATTTTTGCCAAAACTGTGTACATTACTGTTTTGATTCAAAGTTCCATATTTACCTATGCCAAGTACCTTACAATTTATGTACTTACTGGAATTCTGAATCTTGTCGTTCAAAAATAAAATAAGAAAATAATATTTTTCTATATAACAACCTGTTCGCCTGGAGTTAAGTCTTTGAGTGTGTGTTCCCGTTTATTGCCTGTGTTTGTACAACAAATGCTTAACATTACCCTCTGATAAGCCTACTGCTCGACCACACTACCACAAATAGAGCATTAGTATTATCTAATTTTGCCACTATCATCTTAGGGGAACCTTGGACTATGCACACTATCTCTCACTTTGAGATAGTATATACAGAGCCAACTTCCTACAGGATGGCTGAAGGTATTAAGCCAAATATAGAGGAGAAGATGTGAATGAAACCAGAACCAACAGTTCTAAAGAAATTTGCGAGCCCGCAACGTGAAGCGCATAGGTCTTGCATGCAGATGTAATCGCTACATGTTTTTGAAACAATAAAGCCTTGAGTCTGCTCAACTTGTCAAAATTCACATTTAAAGTAGCGATATGGGGTCAAATCTCAGCTACTTCCCTCTATCGTGTAGAAGGGAAAAAGTACATTCCCGCAGCACGTAACTATTTTGGAGACTGAAACGACATAAACTATTCTGGCTCACATCCCACAACAGCTCTCACTATTGAGGGGAACATAGCTGCCGTTCGAGAGCACCTGGAACGCAGGTCTAATCAAGGGGACTGGAACTCCCTTCAGATAACAAGCCAAGTTTGCTGCCGAAGCGTAACATGTCCCGGGTAAGGACAGCTGTTTACAAACCATTGAATGGCTGACAGACGTCTCACATTCACTACCGCTAAGAAAGACCTCTTTCATGCCACTGAGGCATTTGTACGAGAAGGGTAGCTCCCACACCTCATGGATGTAACTATCTTCTAGCCTTTAATATCTGCCCACTGGAATATGTTTTAAGCAGGATGTGAATTGAAGTGTTGAAATAGGCTGATTGATGACCCCGTGTATTAACCACTCAGCAGATGGTATTTCAGCCACAGTAAAAGGCAACTTTTCTAATTTCTCAGTATTTAGCATGACATAGATCGCTTCTTTTTTAGCCATTAGTTGTTGTTGTCGTGTTAAATTAAAGGTGGAAAATATGTCCCTTGCGCTTACGTGTTGCCAGGGAGCGCGACCTGCTTTCAGTGATTGTAGTGTCCAACCCCACTGCATAATGGATCTTAGTTGACTCTGTCCATGCTGTAAAGAGGACATGTCGCTCTGTACTATGTCTATTGCAGAGGAAATGATGTTGTTTAAAGTGTATATTTGGTCAGAGAGGGTATTAATCGCATTATCTACAACAGCTAATGCTTCCTGTAAGTTTTCCTGATCTATTTGCCTTAACCGGGCACCAGCTTCTTGTTGAGAAAGCTTCAAAATTTAATTATAGACTGCATATGAGAAGTGCTTTCTGCGTGGTTTCTGGGGCCTAACAGGAAATCCTGTAAGTCAGTATTATCAGACAGGCGACTGAGATGTTCTCTAACAGCATCTAGTGAGGAACTCTTCAACCATTGCTGGCATAGTTTCCCTACACTGTATTTTGTTACTGTACCCGCATGTTCAGATGACACATAGCAAGGGTCAGGCCTACTTGTTCTAAAACCCCCTATGGAGTTTACAAAACATTTATGACACCCATTGGTATCGTCTGGCCATAATAACCACCCACCAGGCTGTGAAAGTGAAACATTAAACATGCCATTTTGGACCCTTTCATCAAGCTGATCCTCTGTAGCATTGATAAACTTTTACCATTTGTAAAAGTTTGCAGGGGCAGGAATACTGGGCACATTCAAATCCTTAATTTTTGCTAAGCCTAAACAACTTGTCTGTGGTACAGGTTCATTTAAAAATATCATTTGAACAGGTATCAGGCATGCTCTGAATAATGCTTCCTTTCCCCTTATTTGCCAATGTTTTGCCCCCCACATACTTTTTAAGTCAATCGACTTCAACCAATATTCATAACCTTGTTGGGAAACAAAGGAATCCAAATAAATGAATTTTGTATCTTTCAATAATATACGTACATTTTCCATAAATGGCAATTTGAAATAATATGACTCAGCATTTTTTACTTTGTGCCCAGAAAAACATGTACATTTTTCAGAATATGTTTTAGAACTCCCTTGTGGTGAAGGTGGACAATGTTCCCATTGTGTGTAATTAAAAATAGTCTTTGGGGTACCGGCTCCGTGAATGAAATGGTATCCATAATAGTTACAGAAAAACATGTTACCATAATTTTCTTTGGATTGATAAACATCCTCACTTTCAACTCAGTCATCATAGAATCAACTGTTTTCACATCCCAGTTATCAAAAACTACTCCGGGTATTAGTACATCGTTCATAGAAAGTTTAAACACACATGGTATTTGAATGACCTCCGTCGGGCCGCATATATCAAATGTGACTTTATCCCAAACAGTCCCATCAGGAATTGGTATAGCGGAAATGTTCACAAAAGACAAGTCTCTGTGGACTTTGTGAGAAGAAAAATTGGGTTTTAGGACCTCATCCACCAGTTCAACTATTGATCGTTCAGGAAGGTAATGACCATGCATTAATAGAAAGAAGGTAATAACAAAGCCAATCCAAAGAAGCTAAGCTAATACAGTCATGAAAGCCACAGATAGTTGCATGGGAAAATAAAGTAATTTGTTTTAAGCCAATTTATCAGCTTACCTGTTTTTGGCAGTTCAGATGCAGAAGAGGCAAATGAGTCCGAAAAGGTGTCCGTGATGTCAGCAAAGTATCCAGAAGCAGTTTGGGCAAAAACTGGAGCCGTATGTGAAGGAGAAGGACTGGTAGAAGTCTCCTGCGGTGGTTCACTGTAAATGACACCATCCGTTTGTGTAGAGGTAGAGTCAAATTGATCAGCAATTTCCATGTTGCTTGCTGTAATAGATGTTAGTGGAACTAATGCAAGATCATTTTCCACCCTCCCCAAGCTCGGAGAGTTGTCAGCGTTGCTGCTCATAACTTGTAGAGGGACATCCGGTCCAGTAGTGAGAGGGATTTGGGTACTACTGTTTTTTCTTCTTGGTCTGCTGTGCAGGATCGGCCACATGGTGTAATTTGACATTGTCGATGGAGACAAAGCGGTTTTCTTTAGAACCAGGCAGCGGTGTTTGAATAACAGTTCTGCTACTGTGTATTCCCAGGACTGGAACCGGTGCACGATTGGAAGGACCAAATTCCTTTTTCACAGCAACTTTTTCACGTGCTAGATCCCCAACCTTTGGAATCCAGTCAATGGATGTTATTGGTACATCCTTAATTTCTAAGGAGACTGCACTGGCAGAAGCGTTGTTGTCACAGAACTGTTGTAATTCCTGCAAGACAGTGACACATTAATTTATGTCAAAAGGTGTTTCTGCCGCCTCCACGCCAGGACCATCAAGATCTGGAACATATATTTGAGTCCTGAACAGGCACTTGTATGAAGTACGACCCACGAGGGATCTTCTAGGCACATTATTAAGTGCTCTCTGGACTCCATACAGGTGATTAAGCCAACTACGACTCGTACCAAATACTCTGGCTGTTAAGGATTGCTTTAAATCTTGGTTTAGTCGCTCCACTACATTATTTCCCTCAGGATGAAATAGAGACGAGTAATGGAGTTGTACCCCTAACGAAGCCATGGCTTCCCTGAATGCCCTTGAAGCGAAAGCAGGGCCCTGGTCCAAATGGAAAACCGCAACTGCATATGTGCCGATAAAGACTTGCAAATCTTTAATAACAGTCTGAGCGTCAGCAGGGTGTTGTGGCCACGCCCATAAAAATCTGGAGCAGGAGTCAACAGCAATTAAGATGTATTTGTACACACTGTCAGGAGTCAGGGGACCACAGTGGTCCAAGTACACAGTTTGTAGTGGTTTGTTAGAAATTAGGAGGGATGTCTGCGGGGGGCATTTGTCGGTGGAACCCTTAGTTTCTTGGCAGATATCACAACAAAGGACATACTGCTTGGTCTGTTTGCATAGACCTGGCCAGCAAAAACAAGCCTGCAATAATGATATTGTAGCTGTCATATCAGCATGGCGGAGGCAACCCCCTCATGCCCTACTTTAATCAACTCTGGTCCTAGGTCTTTATTGGGAATTACTCAAACTCCCATGCCTGGTATTTTTACTTCTGCATCAAGGAGGCCTCCCATCCGGTAGGAATATTTAATGGGCTATCCTTCAGGTAAAAGTGTGCCATTAGCCGAGGCTTTCACAGCAGCCAGTATTTCAGCATCCGGTTTTGTTGCCGAACGAATTACTTCAGCAACAGAAGCCATAGCTACTGCTGATTTGTCTGCTTCGTCAGCCAGTGTATTTCCAGCAACGTATATTCCAACGCGCTGGTATCCAAGTGTATGTACAACATGGACATTTGGTGGCATTTCCTTTAAATCCGCCACCTTCCCCCACAGAAGTCTGTGTTTGATGGTGTTACCTTTAGAATCTCTGAACCCATTCTGGCACCAGTAATGCAGCCATTGAAGGACTGGACACAATAGTACGAATCACAGACAATCAGTGTAAGATGGTTAGGATCCCTATGTTCCAGTGCCATCACCAGAGCCTTTTAGCTCTGCTAGTTGTGCAGTGCAATCCCCTAGGATTTGCGTAAAGGTATGTTGTGGATAGAATTTACTACCCTTCATGTAGGCACTTACGACTGTGCAAGCAGTGGAGTATTGATGCTTTGTGCCTATAGCAGGTTGTGCTGAGACATCTGTGTACTTGACTCTTTGTTATTAATCAATAGGCACTGTATTTGCCGGAATCCAGTATTCAAGTTCATATTGCAAAAATTCTTGAGTTTGTAACTTTGGGTCAAAAATATAGTCTACATCAGTGGCTGTCAGAGACGTTGCCCATTGATCCAACGTGGATGAAATGCTTTAGCGTTTGGAACGCTGGCTTTGGTAACAGCTTTGAGGGCTGGAATTGGAGATACAACAATAAAGCGTTTCCCCTGGGCCAATGGTCTTTTTTTAATGACAGCCATCTGAACAGCAGTGAAACTTTTCTCAGTGGGTGCAAAACGTTGTTCTGCTGTTGAATATAGATATGATTTGTATGCAATCGGGACTGTCCCACCCTCATTGAATGTTACATAGGTGAAACCAATGGCACCAGCAATTACTCTGATGACCAGATGTTTTTTATTGTCCCTTGTGTGTATATGTTGTGCTGCAAGCATGTCTTGGTGCAATGCTCTGAGAATACATGTATGTTCAACTGTACAAAATTTACTGGGAAAGTCAGGACGTATCAAGTCATATAAGGGTTTCATGCGTGATGCATAATCTGGAATGTATGTTCTGCCAAAATGTAGAAAACCCAATAGGGATTGGAGTTTTTTAATGGTATTTGGAGGTTGTAACTGCGCACATTTTTCTAAGAATTGTGGCGCTAGGCTCTTTCCTTCACTTGATAATTCGTATCCCAGAAACAGGACACTAAGGAAGGCTATTTTTGTCTTTTTTTAAGTTGACTTTATAGCCAAATTCGGCAAATCCCACAACAGTGCGGGCAACCCGTCTTAGATGTTGCAGTAATTCATCCTCCGTGAGGTAGACATCATCTACATATACCAATGCTTCAAGGTCAGTGTCGTGCAATATTGAAGTTACACAAGCCGCAAACAGTCCTGGACTGCTCTTATACCCCTGTAGTAAACAA
The DNA here is from genome assembly GCF_031143425.1 of Pleurodeles waltl. Taxonomy (NCBI): domain Eukaryota; kingdom Metazoa; phylum Chordata; class Amphibia; order Caudata; family Salamandridae; genus Pleurodeles; species Pleurodeles waltl. The sequence goes on along the minus strand of NC_090446.1, from coordinate 1,296,108,510 downwards.
CAGAATTTTTTCTGAGAGCCTAGTGCGCTGAGACTTGTTAGGTCTCTACTCTCAGGCACTATATTTTGGCAGAAGAAAGCATTTGAAATATCCAATGTTGTTTTGTATTTTTTGCGCAGTGTGTTGTTCATAAGTGCCGTGCTGTGAGAGTTTTGTATAGCATATGTGTGTGTGTGTGACTGCTTAAATGTCTGTAGTTTGTCTATTCTGTATGAATGGTCCAGTTTAGCTACAGGGAATAGAGAATTATTCATTGGTGAGACATATGGTTTAATTACACCCTGGTACTCTAGTTGTGCGAGGATTTCCCTCACAGGTGCTTTAGCATCATGCTTTATTGGGTTTTGGGGTTGATTTTTAATTGGAATGACATGATAGGGGGAATCTTTATCCCACCCTACGTGGTTGTGATATAACACGGGTGCCTGCGCCAATGTCCAATCAATGGCGTAGGATTCTGCAAGCTCATCGGGAACAACAGGTGAGAAAAAAGGTTTGATAACCTCTTCCCCATTTGGGCAAGTACGGACAAATTCAGGTGGACAGTCCCTTTCGGCCAGTAGAATATCATAAATGTTTACGACATGGTCCCAAAAGATTGTGTTGATTGTGCGTTCAATGTCTCCTTCTAACTGTATTGTTACTTTGTACACCCTGTCAGGCATGGAGACACGCATGTCCGCAGTTTCAACTTGTAAGAAGTCATCAGTTGCTCTCACCTCCAGATGCTCTTGAAGATTTTGGCAAACCATTAGGACATCTGCTGCACTGTCTAGCAGAGCTAGTGCCCACGTCTTGTTTTTCAATAGAGCCCTCTTCTTGAGTTGAATGATGAATGGCAACTGCTGCCACTTTTTTCTTTTTAAATTGGGTTTTGTCTTGGGGAAGTTTCTCTTCTTTTTTAACAGAAACTTTGTAGAACATTGTGATTGCTGTCTCAGTTTCACGTACTCAGTTCTTCACTCTGATCGCCCACCTCTCTCACTGCGTTTTTCCGGTGAGTCCTGAAAGGAACGAGATTGGTGTGTATCAGTATATTGATATCTGTTGGGCATTATAATATTATCTCTATTTCTGAGATTATATCTATTCTTTGGGGTCTCCATATGCAGAGATTCTCCCCTTTCTTTTTTAGGTGTTTGTTGTATTTATCCCAGCATTTTTTTAGAATCCTCATGTGCTTGCTTGGTAGAATCTTTATTAGATTTACCCTGAAACTGTGGTTTTGTGGGTCTGGCCCCCAGACTATCTCAACTTATACTAGAGCAGGTCTGCGCGATAATCTTTGGCAGCTAACGTTCTTGATCCTGTGGAGGAACATCCTAGAGCCACCTGCGCACTGCTAGTGCAACTGCTTCCCCTTTAAGGTTACTTATATGATTGTTGATACCGTGGCAAAATTGCCCATGAGTTGCATCCCCAAGTCTAGGGCCCGGGCAGCCCCGTATTCATCCTGAATTTGTTTTAATACTTCTGATAGATTGGCAAGTGTTGGTGTACCGTGTGCGGTAGTATAGAGCGTGGCAAATACCATGCCCCAAGGTATTGCAGTTATCTACTGTGGGAACCATCCCAAATGGCAAGCACACAGTTAATATTCTGTGCTTATCCCGAGGTCCCATAAGGGGGAATACTACTTCCAGTGCATTTATTTTTTGAGCTAACCAAAACGGAATCTCTTCCCTTACCTGGCGTTGCTGCATGTAGTTGCACCGGGGCAGCACGTGCTAGGTTTGTATTTAATGTTTGCATTTCAAACTGTACTAACCGCCTGTATATTTCCGTAAGCTCAATATATAAGCGGCGGACCTCAGCCTCCGTCAAGGTTGCTGCATCAGGGTGAAGTGTATACGTTGCCAATAAAGGCCAGGTAGCACCATCATTACATAGAGGACCTAAACTAACATGTAGGATTGTATGTGGTAGGGCGCCATCAAGCCAATTATTATGGTCTTAATAAGATAGAGGTATTTCCAAATATGCATATGCTCTATATTGTGCAGGTATGTTCGCAGGTGTATAGTGTTGAAATGTATTTGTGTTCCCATCAGCTGCTGGAAATGTGACCAGGAATAGAAAGTTTCTGTTCTATAGGCTAGATGAGCCTCAACAACAAATGTAACCGGATCCCCCTGGGCTGTGAGGTCATGTGCCAATAAATGCGCAGGAAGGGGTGGTCGCATATTGATTGCAGTTGCTACCCGTTGCGCGTACGCCATGGTGAATGGTAAATTTTGCTCAGAGATAAGCTCACCAAATGGGGATTATCCTTTGAGAGTTCAGGCTTGAACAAACTGCAGCGTTACTTAGGTACTCCTTTCTTAGCCGAGGAGGAAAAATCCTCAACACCACAGACATCTCCGTAAATAGCACTCAAGTGTCTTTGCATGTAGTGAGACAGAGATACTCAAGAGGACCCGAAAATGAGTGCCTGACCAAACGTTGGCAGCGCCATGTCGCATAGGTTCTCATTATCCTAATGAGAGTACTGGATTCAGGCGGCAGAATCACTTGTATTGCGGGGGACTGAGTCTGATCCCACACCAGGTGACACCTGTCTAATCCGCGTTTTGTTCCGGCTAACTAACAGTACCCCATCTCCACCCAAGAGCAGGGATGATTGGGCAACCTGGCGCATGACATAAATGACTCCTCATGGAAATCGTAGTCACTCAGATCTCATCAGTTCTCTCCCAGTTACATTAGTCTCACATATGCAAGGACAATCAGAAGCAGAGTAGGGTTCAATAAGGTTTTATTGAAGTAACTGCATCTTAGATAATAAAACATGTATTGCAATAACTAGGACGATGAAGCACAATAGGATTAAGATTGTGACAAGGAGAGTAAAACACAAGAATAACGCTACTATTGTGTCACTAAGATTGTGAAGGATAGTTCCTACCTATGCTATGTTAGAGCACAGCATGTTAAGCTCTAATTCTGCCCTTCAGGTTCCCCCAGGAAGACATTGTCTCTTATACCTGAGCAAGAGTCCTGTAGTCTACATAAGCAGATGCAGCGAAGCAATCAGCAATCGGCATACAGTCGTAGTCATTTGGCTGGAATCTCCCTCTAATGTGCATGGGTCAAAGTAGTGTTTTTATATTAAAACAGCTGATGTTCCAAGAAAGGATCCCCACGTAAGAGTGTGTATGTTTCTGTGAACATTGGAGACAAAGCGTACCACCTTTGCCGGCAACCTATCTTACTGCAGCCTCGAGAAAAGCACAAAGTGAAAGAAATGTCTTGATTAAGAACGCAGTGCTGACCTATGCGGAGAACAGCTAGATAGAGAAAAATAAAACAAGACCGCAAATGTGGCTACTGTTAAAATAATAAAACAAAGCTAAAATAAAATATATCTAGGTCAAAGTGCACAGCAGAAAGCCTAGTTTGCTAAAATAACGTGTATAAAGCTATGGCTAAAATGGCTACGCAACACTAGCATAAAACAAAAGAATAATTACTGCCTGACGTGGCTCTCAACCCTTGTAAAGATAAGTATTTCTGCTTGTGCAGTAATTAATATAGGTATGAATGTTGATTGACTGACTCTGCTTTTGACATTCACACGACGACTGTTACAGCCTTTGGTAGGGTTCGAATCGAAGCACCTCCCTGAAGTCTAAGATTCTAAATACTTATAGTAGAACCACGAGCATGTGTAATTAGTCCCTAGAGCAACATTGGAGAAGGTAACATGCAGGGAGAAACACTGGAGTCCGAAATGTACTGAGATACTTATTACCACCTGCAATAAAAAGATAATATTCCATCAGACGCAAATCGGTTTTCCAGGTATGAGCAGTGAAGATAAATTGCAAAACCCTACAGGCATTTGAAATGTCTTTGTCAAAATTGGGAAAGTAGCTGAATGAGTAATTCTACCTAGGGAGAAGCTAACCATAGGGTCTAAAAAAATGTTTTATCAACATTAGTTTGACGAAAATATTTTGTTAGAACAGCTTGCTTTAAGTTATGTTTTTGACGATAACACATACAACCCTGGGAAGCATGCATTGGTTAATCTTCTTCTGGTTCTATGCTGATCTATGATGTAGAGAGATTTCGTATCAGTTAGCCGGGATGCTGCAGCCGCTAACATCTTCGTGGTTGCGTTGTCTACAACTAATAATACTTGGTAATAGCCTGCATTAGATTTTTTCTCACAAGGTGATCCCAACAAGGCACACCTTAGATTTCTTATTATACTTCCTATTTGTCCATTGTTGAACTTTCGTGTGTATGAGATGGTGAGTTCCACTGGTCCAGGAACTCTCTAAATCACACATCGCACAAAACTTTTGCCTGGGTTGTGTCTTGTATTGTGCACCACATTACTGTCTCAGACCTTGGGGTTTGCCAAGTTCAAACGTTCAGCCTTGATCCAAAGTCTTCATTATATACAAATCATATATTTTATTTGAGTTACATTTTTGTGTTATAGGTCATCCTTTTCTCATACGTATTGTTTATTTCTTCTGTGATCCCCTGTACCCCAATGCATTTCGGTGCACAACCCTTATTCAGGGGAAAACATTACATTAAAACCAATCTGACTTACCCCATTACAGTAATAGGTCAGTTCTTTGGCAGGTGGTGTTAAAGGTGTATGACAAGGTACTATTTCACACCATCATCAAGGTATGTAGAATCTGAATTGGGGTGATAATCAGCCATCACATCGGCATTGCCATGCAGTTTGAAAGGTCTATTTGATTGCTTCCCTGGTGGGACAGCACATTTGCACAGCTAAAGCAATCAAGGATGAGTATTACATAATCTTGTGATGGAAGAGTTCATGGTAGGCAATGAACCTTTGTATAAAATAGTTGCAAAAACACAGAAATTGAGAAAGGACAGCAATGACTGTATAAAGTCAGAACTGAACTCCAAAATAGCTGTTGTTGCTTTATTCTGAACCTTATTCCTAAAATGTAGGACAGTGAAACTTTTCTCCCCTTGTGCAGAGCCTGTGTACCTACCAGAGGTGTGGCTAGGACAATCAGCAGTCTTCTTCTCTTTGGTCACTTAAAACCACTTCTGGGGGTAGCTTTCCTTCCGCTAGGTTCGGTGCCAGCCTGACTAAGGGGATAAAGGCTGAGCCTTCCCAGGTGTTACCTGACATTTGCGTGTGACTGAGCCTGCCCCTTTTTAAGATAAGTTCCTGAGTTCACCCCAAGCTGTCTTTATGCCAGGGGAAGAAAACTTTCCCCACTCTAGCGCCTTGAAACCCTAACGGGTAGGTAGCGCGCTTTACAAATTGATTGATTGATTGATTGACTCCCGGGCAATAGTCCCTGCTTCTATAGCAGTTTCACACCCATCCAGGTAAAGCACTTGATTGGTAGCTGCTGGAGAGCTAAGGGAAATTAGACTCCAGGAGCTTTAGGCAGGTAAAAGGTAACATTCTATAAGTCACTTTCCCTAAATATTTATTGAAAATCCAATACATCTTCAGCATGGAGTTGGGCTTTAAATAAATATTAAGAGTGGTTGATTTTCCTTTCTAGCTAGTTTAAAACCAGAGTTACAGAATTAATATTTTAATATGTACTCTAGTTTTCTCATTGGTCACCCGGAGCCTTCCAAAGTGAAAATAGCTTTTGGGAGATTGTCACTGCAGGGACATAGTAACATTACATTTCTACATGTCCTATTTTTAAATACCATGCACCTAACCTTGGAAACCAAGTGAAATGGTGGTGTCTCTTCATGGATGACAAATGCACGTGCATGCTGTCACCTCGTGATGCGTTTGTGCTCATACTGGTGATACTTGTGTATATGTATATGTGTGTATATATATATATATATATATATATATATATATCTATATATGTATATACATATATAGATATATATATAAACGTACTGTTCAGCATCAGTAGTAACCTTTTTTTTCTTTTTGCCGATGCTGAATAGCATTGATAAAAAGCATTGGCACAGCTAAAAGGCAAAAGCAATTAGCTTTGCCAGTGCTTGTCCTTATTTTACGCATTCTAAGCACTCAGTGCTTTGTGAAAAAGAAAACCCTCTGATTGGCACTGAGATATTCTCTGAACACTGCACTGCACCAGGTAGACTAGTCCTCTTTTCATTATTACTTTATAAATAACATTCTTTGCCCCATTTAAAAGGGTCTTATTGTTCCCAAGCCCTCCTATTCAGTACATCAGATGGTTTACAATCAATGAAACCCTTTTTTAACTGCGCTAAACCTATTTAATGATTAGGAATATTTTTTCTAAATCGTTAAATGAGTTTAGGTAGCACTATTGTGAAGAGGCATGCTAAGGGCATGCCTTCCATATACTGATTCCTGATGATATGTATGAATGTTTTGCAACCTAAATCTAGTCACAAAACATGAATATTTTACCACCTCTCAAGGAGATTTTAAGCTATTCGCACACAGAAAGGGGTCCTGAAGAGATCCCTTCCCATTTGTGAACATTGACAAAAATGTTTTTTTAAGAGTAAGCAGTGGTCCATGGTTGCCAAGAGAAGTATTGATGTGCCTTGCATAAAACAGGATGCACCACCCATGATACAATGGATACATTACCTTGGGCATACTTTCACACTTATCCTATGATTTGAATCAACAGGGAAGTCATTTCAAGAAAGTCTGATAACCGTTATTACATTACTTTACAACTTTACAACACGGCATGCTACGCAATTGCCCACCGCACCAAGGAGCTCTCCAGCTGTTCACTTGAAGGATGATTAACTGTTGTAGAATGGTGGACCTTGTGTGTTGACTAGAGAAAAGACCACATTTGCTGTTTGAGAAGTCAAGAGTGTATTCCAAGGGCTAGGGTAGCGAGTCAAATATAGGTTTGAAAGTTTAGTTTAATGTTTTAGGCTGGAGTATATGATCTTCATTTTGTAGCACAGGGACCTCTTATTGTTTTTTAGCTACAAACACTGACAGATGTATGTGCTTGTCACTGCTCGTTGGGTGTGCTCCTTAAATTGTTATGCAAAAATACCATTACCAAAAAATAGTCAAGCAAACAAAGATCATTAAAAATAATAAATAGACAAGTTGGAATATATCATTAGGTAAGTGATGTAGGGCTTGTAAGATTATAGCCGTAACTACTTTAAAAAATATAATAATAATAATTTTTATGATACAAGTGCAAGCTGAATTGCTTCCGCCTTTAGTTTGAGATGAATGATAAAGGCCCCTTTTCACAGGTCTAAGATCCGGCTCCCACAGTCATAGAATTAAACAGCAGAGTGTTGTAACGTAGGTAATGTATGTAATTCTTTACACTTATGTATATTGAAAGATTAGCACAGTCTTGTGCTATGATGTAACATTAGAACCTTTGGTGTGGGGAATTCTATGGGTGGCGGTTGGAGTGGAGGAAGCTGGTGGTGAAGGATCCTCTGCCTGTACAATGTTGTCTGGGGCTGCTAAATGGGTGGCGGTTGGAGTGGAGGAAGCTGGTGGTGAAGGATCCTCTGCCTGTACAATGTTGTCTGGGTCTGCTAAATAAAGAACCTACATCAAAATAAGACTGCAGTGATTACTACACAGAGCTCTCACATCAACTGGAATTGTGATAAAATGTCCTCGCTTAAAAATAATAAAAAACAGATTTGTCATTGAACTGGCTGGCAATTAGAGTATCTCCTCATAAATCAAGTAATGCACAAGACTTGCATAGTGTACTTACAACACTACTAGTACTACTTGTGATCACACTACCTACTACCTATTACTAGTATCAGTGATGCCACTATTAATAAATACAGTCAGCGAAGCACATTTGTGTGCCTGTATTAGAAAACTGTGATCCTTGCTTACCACAGACGGAAGCCTGTAATTCATGCCATAAGTAAGACATTGAAGACTGAAACCCCTGCGTAAAAGTGTTTCTGTAATGCGTTTATTGTAAATTTTGGTGTGATACGATTTCTCACTTATAGAAAGAAAAAGATTCAATCACTGCACGATAATCATTTATAACAGTAGAGCTGCAAATTCACAGTTGGTCTGGCAGAGCCAGCAGACAATGTGGAAATCTCCTGGCTTCAATAGCTAAAAGGAAGCGCAGCTTTTTAATGTCCTATCTTTCCCCTTGAAAATTAAGTCACTGGCTAATAAAGTCACATTGTTGGTGGAATGTTTATTATTTATTATCATGCTGGAGAAGGTCACAAATCTGTCGGCTTGTTACCACACATTGTAAATCCCCAATTAGCTTTGAAGATGGCATGATGCCTAACCTGTTTGAACTAAGATACAAGATGAATATCTTGAGTGTTCTTTTGCTACAGTACAAATGCCACACTTACCCTGCTGTCAGAAGAAAGGGGTTCTTTGACCAAGATTTATTGGGAATCAAATACCTTTCATCATTCATAAAAAGGATATTGTGAGGCACCCCAGATTTGTGATCTTGTAAGGAATGTGGCCTTTGGATTTACTCCTTTGTTTGATCACAGACTCCTCAATGATTTTTAATATCCTTATAGTTTACAGTGTGAGCTACTTTATCCCACGGAGTACATACATGTTGTGACTACTAGCAGAGCTAGTGCTGTATACTTACTTCCTCTAAAACTATAAAGTGCTGCTTCTATCATGTTGGCTGTGACTACCAACACCATTGTTCCTATACTGTACTACTGAAATAGAGTCGCAATGCCTCCATCTTGTGTAGATTTTCTTAGTTCTTTGTTTCATTTTGGCTGACCCCCTTTGGAGTTTCAGGTGACAGGTCTGCAGTTAATTTTTGCTGGGCTACAATGTACTGAGCATCCAATCCGTACTTGCAAACAGTTGTGCCTGCCTGTACCCTTCGATGGTAAAGGCTGCCTTTATCCCCGAAGGACAGATGAAGCATTGCATATGTATTCTGCTAGCCAGCTTATTGATCTACATCCTTGTGCCACCACTCTGACAAATTTAGTAGTTCTTCTTTGGAGAAGTTGGGCATCCATAGCAATGGATCTGGATTACCCCTACTTTAGGGGCTTTTCTCCCATTAATACCCTCACAATAATCCTCCGTCTTCACCTACTCCCAACTTAGGTCTCTAGGCAACAAGTGTTTTGTCTCATTCCTTTCTCAGTGCACTATCTCTCCCCAGTGGTAAGCCTTCCGTGTGTTAATATTCCAAAGTTGTGGTTTGATAATTATTACGGAGACATGTTTGCATGAGCTCTTGAACCCTGGCTTAACATTTACTATCCATGAAAGATACAAAATAATTTTATGTAATCATACTAGTGGACGAAGGGGTGGGTTCATTAATCTTTAGGGAGGAGCTCAGCTTCTCACCTGACCCTCTTAAAAGGGACTTAGGCCCAGTACCTTACTGACCTGAACTTACCATTGGCTTAGTCCAACGTTGCTCTGATTGGCTAGCACGTTGTCTGCACGTCATCATGCTTCACTTTCTATTGTCTTCTTCGCCGTTCTTGCTGTTGGGTTGCCTCTGGACCAAGTACTCCTTCCGGTCACTTCCCATTCGACACTAGCCAGTGTCCTTCCTCCCCTGTGAGCAAGTGACCCACGTCTGGGCATACCCTTGCCAATTAGGGCACACAAAGCAAAACCACAAAATAAAATGATGGACGGAGTGTTGAAACATTTAAAACACAGTCACAGATCTGGGCTTCCTGAAGTGGTAAGGGTGTGCACAGACGTGGGTGCCGTGCTCACTGAGCCACTGGATTCAAGCTAGTCTAGCTGATGAGGCGTGATACCCGAAACTCGTCCCAGGATGCTTGATTCTGATCCAGGAGACCTGGCTTGGCAGTTCGGGCTGGACTGTTCCCATGGGGAGCAGGGTCAAGACTGATTGGCATATAGCAAGGTCCAAACTTGAGTGGCGTGGTGGGCAAAAAAACAGTGGATTGAACCCAGAGCTTTGTGATTGCATTGTTCAGGATTCCGTCCATCATCTGTTTTTTGTTGTTGTTTTTTTTTTGTTGCTTTTGTCTCTGTAAGTCAGAAGGGTATGCCTAGACGTGGGTCCCATGCTCACTGCACCACTGGATTCAAGTTAGCCTGGCTGATGAGAGGTGATAACCCGAAACTGATCTGGTCCAGGGAGTACCTCGCTTGACAGTTCGGGCTGGACTGTTCCCATGGGGAGCAGTGTCAAGACTGATTCGCATATGGCGGGATCCAAACTGGGGTGGCGTGGTGGGCAAAAAAACAATGAATTAAACCCAAATCTTTATGACTGGCGGTTGAATGTTTGCATTGTTCAGCATTCCGTCCATCAACTGTTTTTTTCTTTGCACATTTTTTAGCCTTATAGACATTAGGGGCATTGTCTGGAATAAATACACAGCATTCAGTGCCCACAGTATTCAGGCACCACCCTTTTCTGCTAACATCATGTGTAAAAACATCCTATTTTGTAAAGTTACTATATGTACTGCATCTATGTCTACCATTAGATTAGCTATTCCCACTGATGTTTCATTTATTGTTACCTCCTGCAATCTTAGCCATTCCAGCCATTCTCCTGACTTCAATAGAATTGAGCGATATCCCTATCCAAGGTATAAAGATAACCTTTGCAAGGTCAGAAACCTTTTTTCCAGCTGAATCTTGTTTTTCCCTTTTTCCCCTCACTCATTTGAAATCCACCATCTGATACTTCATACTGGCTCTCCTGTGATAGCTGACACAGGGAAATACGATTCTAAGGTAAAAAGTACCGCTCAATTTAAAAGTAGCCAGGTATAAGCTTTCACTCCACATATCCAATAATTTCAGGCCCTCATTTTGACTTTGGTGGGCAGAAAAGGACGTCCACCGAAGTCCTGCTGTCAGGTCCCTCGGCCCCTATTACGGGTTTTCCGCTGGGTCAACTGGCGGAAACCGAGTTTCTTCCCACAGGCCCAGGGGGGAAACAGCCCACAACATTGACGCCAGCTCGTAATCGAGCTGGCGGCAATGTTTGCGGTGCGCAGGGTGAAAAGCGCAACATAGCTGTCCATGGGGGGCCCATGCACTGCCCATGCCAAGTACATGGGTAGTGCAGGGGTCTCCATGGGGCCCCTTGCATCCCGTCTCTGCCAGCTTTTACATGGCGGTGCATGTGCAGTGTAAAAGCTGGTGGATAGGGGTTCATAATTCTCAGGGCGTAGTATTACATACACCGCCCCCCAGTGTGACAGACTTCTGTAATGTTTCTGACCCAATGGCATGTATACATAGTTTTACTAGTGTGTTATCTGATAACATAAGATATGGAATATTGGTGTCTTCTATTTCTGAGTTCTTTAACTGCATAAGCAAATCCCTAGATCTCCTAGATATTTGTAGTAAAATTTAAGAATTCTCTGGATGCTGAATCCTTCCTTTTATTATCACTGGCCTCTGTTAATAATTATTACAACCAGGTTTAATTACAGTTTCTCGATATAGGTTTCATAAGTGAGTCTGTTTGCTTCTTGGAACACAAGTAATAACCATTTTCTATTTAATAAAACATGAATCATCAAATAACAAAGAAAGATGTAAAAAAGGCATTCCTTTTCCTACTGTTGCGGGGAGTTTCAACCAAATCCAACACTCTTAAAATGTTCTTTCCCTGTGGTAAGCATTCATAGTATAAATAGCAGCATTGTCTTTATATTCCTCAAGGCGGTGATCATGGGAGATGACGTAGTAGATGTAATGGGCTTTAATATTTCATAGATGAATATGGCACAGATGATTAAACAACACATCAAAAATGCTAATGTAATACAAGCAGATTTAGTAGAATTTTTCCTTTTTAGTTCTTTCTGCTTTTTTCTTTCGCCATTCATGATTTCCCAAAAATATGTAGGTATAAGGCCCAAAGAGGTTCCTAGAACTTACTTTATCAATTTTGTTTTTTATTCCTTATGGTTCCTTTGCACTTTTGGTCTCGAATTATATCAGGGTTTGATGGTATTCACTGTTTGTGGTAAATCTGGTCCGCATTCAGACTGTTCGTGACACGTTGATGCAGGTGCCCTCTTCACAAGAGAGGAATGTATCAAGTGTTTATAGTTAGTACATTTTACTCCAGTGTTGTTCAGCAGAAGAATTTGCACCAGAGCTATCAACCTCTGCTGCAGACAGTTTGTTTTTTTAAAACCTATTTCTTTCTAGGACCCTCTCACCATGGTTGAGATCATGCCCTGAGGTCTCCAGAGGTTCTGGCAAGGCTTCCTACACCTCATAGTGCAAAATCTGTACTTGCTCAGTCAATACAATAGTCTCTTAGCAATTCATTAGGCAAATGCAATGTTGCAGCATGTTAGGGATCCTCCCAGGCAGGCATCAGGGGCCCTGTGAAGAGTTCATGACGCTCAGTTTATTTGTTGAACCAGGTGTACTATGCATACTCAGAGCGTCCACCCATGTCAGGGTTGTTTCAGCTCACATTTTGGCTTTCATTATGCCATCCCTTTTCTCCACTGCACCCACTGCTTGTGGATATACACAATGGAACTTCTGCTTGATGGCTAAGGCTTTGGTCACCCAGTTCATCACTTTTTTAAACAAATAAATAAAAAAACAGTACATTGTCTAACAATCATATTTTAAGCAGCCTCATCCTTGAAAATAGTTCCTTTAACAAGTTCTTTGCAACACTAATGACATCATTCAACTTAGTGCGGTAGGCTTCTATCCAGCCTGAAAACATACAGACTAGGGGTCATGGCCAGCAGCCCAACATGGCTGTCGCAATCTAGCGAGGCTCCCAGGTCCGTGCCACCCCATCTGACCATCCAGCCATCATCTGCCCTCACCCTCACCCTCACCCCCACTCAAACCAGTCAATACAAGATGAGCAGACAAGGCATTGAGACCCCCCTGTGTAACGATTGGCTGGGGGGCAGCAACGGTAACAACCTGCAGCATCTGAGGTCGCAGTGCCAAAGTGGCAGACCAAGACAACAGCGGTGGTGGATGGAGGGAGCACGAGTCTGCCCGGCAAGCCCGGGTACATACAGACATCAAGAACAAGTGATTCTGAGTCAGGGAGCGCAACGTGGAGCCATTCTGTCGACAAGAGATTGGTGACCAAGCGCAGTGGCCATCTTGACTGGAGCGGGTGGCAGCTGGCCGGGCCTGTAAAAGGGCCTGTAGAGGCAGGCCCGCAGCTGCAAACGATGATCCTAGATGTGTTCTTCCCAGTCCCCCTCCACCACTGCCTACATCAAAGGAGCAGACCCCTATGCACCCTAGGACTCTACAGCCTCCGGGGGGATGGGAGAGGGGTGCAGATGGCTGACCCTGCCATGCCTCTGGCGTTAGAATCCAACAAAAATTAACAGAGGTGTGCCCAGCAAGAGGGAGGCCCTCTAGAGATGACTGTTGTGTGTGCCCACCTAAGCATCCAGGAGACAGTACAGGCCACCGAGGACAGACCCTGAGATACCAGGAGCCTTGCAGAGTACGGAGTTTGGGGGGTGGCGAGAACTTCTTGAAGTGCATTGCTTTGGGGACGAGGGCCCCAAGATCAAAGGTGATGCAGGAGAGGTGGCCTCGGGGCGCTGGGAACTCTATTGTCACTTTGAGCCACCAGGGGAACACTCTACGTGGCAACCTCCATGACCGGTAAGGTGGTAACTCAAGTAACTTACAGGTCCTGTGGAACGGAGCAACTTGGGAAACCATAAGGGGGAGAAAGCGAAAGGAAGACTCTCTACGATGCCTGGGGAATAGAGCATAAGTGGCTCCCTTTTCTCCCCTCCCCTTCTCCACACCCTTGCTTTCTACTGAGGAAGAAATCGCAGCAGGACTGGTGGAGAACTATACGAAATTGGGCCTGCCGCCGCGGACCAACATGGGATCGAGGTGCCCCGCCTCACCCTCACGGGACCGCCCCTTGGTGAACCTAAGAATCTGACCCCTACTCTAGCCAGTGGAGGGCAGAGACGGTCACACAGAAAGGCTGCAGGATTGGGACCATATACCTTTGAGGGACACAAGTTAGTACCCCTCCTTCTACCTTGTCCAGCATGCAGCGGTAAGTGGTGCTCTGCCACCCATTTCTTCAGAAAGAGCATCACAACAGCAGAGCAGTCCCCTGAGGTGAGCAAACAAATATAACACAACAGAACAGACAAATATGCAATCCCCACAGGCATGCAACATGATGGCGAAACTCCGGCCCTTGATGTTCAACCGAGCCTAACTGAAGAAGTGCCGGAACCTAACCTTAAAGAGATTATGGCTACCATCCAAGGTGTGAAGGGCACCCTTTAGCCTAGCATTGACTCAGTGGCAGTGGAGACGTCACTGTTGCGGGCTGACATTAAAAAAAAAAAATGGACAACCGCCTCCAAAACACAGAAAAAGGAGTGGCAGGCATCTCGGGCACCACTGCCACACTAAAAAACAAATAGACCGCCTACAGAAAGAGAACACCTCCATGCAAGCAAAATTGCGGGACATAAAAGGCAGATACGAGCTCACTAATCTCAGCCTTTTGGGGGGTAGCCTGTGGGTTCAGAGGGACCAATCGCTGACCTCTTTGTGAAACTTTTATCCTCACTGTCCTCTCTTCAACCACAGAGACCAAGACGCCATACTCCAGGCTGCGCGGCGCACACTGGACTTTAAATTCAAGAACACCATGGTCACTTTATATCCAGACTTCACCCTCAAAGTCCAGCAGCAGCGGCGCAGTTTTACCGAAGTGAAGAAGGCTCACAATGACAAAGAGCTCAAATATCTGATGCTCTTCCCAGCCAAGATGCATCTGCTGGCTGAAGGAAAAACATAGCACTTTGACCCCCCTGAGATGGCTTGGGAGTGGCTAAAAGATTGGACCCCCACCATCGTCGATAAACGAAGGGGCAGCCCCCGCCGGACACAGGGGGACGCGGACAGTGAAACACAGTGAGACAAGCCGGCGACAACCAATGTTGGAGCTATGCATAAACTGGGAAAACAACCCAGACAACCCCTACATGCTGATGAGACCGAACCCTCCTTTCTCCCCCCCTTCCTTTTCTTTCAAGCCTGATGCTATGTTCAGATCTCCACTGTCACACAGAAAACGGATTGAGAACTAATGATTTTAAGTTTTACCATGCTATTAAGCCCTGAGCGGGGGCCACTATGGAAGGGACTAAGGCTTTGAGGGCCTTGTCTGGCAAGTCTCACCCCCAGTTCTAGGGTTTGCTAACATGTTGAGATGGGTGACAGGCACCTTGCTATTTCTGCAAAAGTGAGCAGTTTTAACTCACTAAGCAGGGTGGCAGGGAATGGGGGGTGCTTTGTTGGGGGACACAATGTTCAATTTAACATTATAGGGCAGTGGCAATTCTGATCAAAGAAAACCACACTGGGTAGTAACCCAATTTCATGGGGCACATACCCGGGCCCAACACACAGGAAACCACTGTGACGTATAACCCTCGCACCCACTTGAAAGCCCTGTCGTGGAATGTTAATAGGCTTCAGGAAAGGTTAATACTCCAGTATCTCAAGCAATACAATCGTGACCTTGTACTGCTACAAGAGACTCATCTCCTGGGTTACTCTCACAAAGCCATGTCGAGGTGCGGTTACACCATGACCGCACATGCAGGCTACACCACTTACTCTAGAGGTGTGGGAATTCTACTCAAAAACTCAATCCCATTTATGCCACAAAGAACCTGGACCTATCCCCAAGAGAAAAATATGTGGTCTAGTCGAGTATGTGGGAAGGTATTCCCATTAATATTTGCTCAGTATACATCCCACCACAACACCAACAACTCACACTTCAAGGGTTGGGTGACTTCTTACTCCAGTTGCCAGATGGTCTTTTGCTCATGGGTGGAGATTTCAATACAGTCATGTCAGAGGACATGGACAAACACTCTCAGGCTCAGTCCACATGTTGGGACCCTATTGTAGCCTCCTTTGTTACGGTGCCAGGGACTAGCTTACATTTGGTGCCTCCGCCTCCTGGAGGAACGTCAATACACCTTCTTCCTCAGTGTACACTGCAGGTTCTCAAGACTGAGACTATAAATTCACCCAAACTACTAACATGACCAGAGTTGCAGATACTCGCCACCTAGCTAGGGGAATATCAGATCACTCACCAGTCTGGCTGGAGATGTGGGAACACTCCAACAGACCAAGCAGAACCAAAGCCATCAATGCCTAGCACCTCACAGATAGTACACTGATGGAAAAGCTCGAACTGGCGACTTTGTCATATTTCGAGACAAATGAGGGATCATTCAGCTTACATTTAGCATACAAAATGCTGATCCGGGGCCAAGTGTACTCCTTGATTGCCAGGGAGTAAAACGAAGAAAGAGAAGCTTGAGACCCTAGAGGTGGTGATCACAGCTATAGAGTTGAGACACAAGGGGGGAGACTGAAGGGAATACACCCTCCCTTAGGCTCAAACAAAAGGAATGCAGAGATCTGGTTCAAGGCAATGCAAAGGCTTGCCACATACTGACTCAGAGACGTATCTATGACATGGGCAGCAAATCTGGTAAGTTGCTGGCCTGGTTGGAAAAATGAGATGAAGACCTTTGCTTGGTTCTGTAGATCACCACTAAGGAAGGAGAGGCAAGATCGGTCCCAGAAGGAGTAGCGGATGGGTAGCAGACTATTCTAAGAACCTCAAATCCACCAAGACGCACTGTACATTATCTGACATTAAGGCCATCTCAGATGACATACAAACCCCTCAACTCATGGAAGAGTATCGACTGCTCCTCGACACCATCATGCATCCTAGTGAAATAGACCTAGCACTACGCTTCCTCAAATTTGACAAGGCAATTGACTTAATGGCCTCTTCATTCAGCTTTACAAGTGGCTGACTAATAAATTAGCACCTTAGCTACTAATGATGTGGTTAGATGCAAATCCATGGGTCAACTCCATGAAGACCAGGGACAAGCCACAATAGTGGTAGTCCACAATGCATGGAAACCCCCATACAGGTGTAGCTCTTACCAGCCCAGCTCAGTTCTCAACATAGAGATATAAATCTTAGCCAAACAGCTAGCCAACTGACTTTGTCAAGGAATAACCTTCCTTATACATCCAGCCTAATCAGGTTTCATGCCGAACAGGGGACGAGACTCAACCTCTGTAGACTATTTGGGGTGTTGGGTCAAAAGACGCAACGGTGTCTGTTATGTGTTATCCATGGATGCCTCAATGGCATTCAACACCCTAGAGTGGAACTGCATGTTTGGTGTGTTGGAGAGGCTGGAAAAAGAACCCATCACCCAAGTCAAGGTAAATGGGGCATTGCCCTGCAGATTTAACTTACACAGGGAGATGAGGAATGCCTGCCTGCTATCCCCAATCATGTTTGTCCTGGCCCCCTCGTCCGAGGCATACACAAAAGGGAGACATGGGAACAGAGTATTTCTCTATGCATAGATGTTATCTTATTCTATGTCACTGATCACCCCCTGATGATATCCAGACTTTTCCAGATCGTCAAATCTTCGGTAAACACTCAAGATACACCAATAACTGGGATACGTTCCTCATGCATCTGATCACTGCCCCCGCACCCACCCTGGTTAGAGACATCTTTATGCCCATGTCCAAAGAGGGATTAAGTATCTGGGATCTACATCATGGCTGATACACACCTCAGCTACTGAAAAAGTTTGGCCCCTATCCCAGACCACTTTGCAGCAGATGTCAAGCATTGGAGGAAGTTGCCACTCTCCCTATTGGGTAGGGAGGCAGTGTTCAAAATGATGACGTTTCCTAGGAGGATATATGCGCTTCAGAGCACCCCATATCGAGTCCCCGGGGACTTCTTCAGTTGGACAGAGTCTATGCTCTGCCTTCTCTTCTGGGATATCGGCCCACCCCATATAGCTCTTCAGAAACTCCTGCATGGAGTATATGATGGGGGACTGGCTTACCTTACATTAGAAAACACTACTGGGCCACTCGGCTAGCAGTGATGAATGATTGGGCATTCGCCACGTGGAATGACCTGGCATTTATACGGGAAAGATTGACATGGAGACAGGAAGGATACAGATAGTACTTTACAGGTCTGCCACCTCAGACCCACTACTATCACACACACGAACAGTGGCGCAAACCTGGAGAGCAGCCACCGCCTTTTTGTGTTGGAAGGGGAAATTGATAGAAATTATCTCCCTAGCGACACCCTGAAGGAGGTAGGGAAGCTACTAGGATTTAAAAAGTAGAGCCTCTTTGGTATATCCACACTAGGAGACGTATGGAAAGGGAATTCCATGCTCAGTTTGACCAAAAAGCAAGCACAATATGAGCTAGCACCCACTGAGTT
Organism: Pleurodeles waltl; assembly: GCF_031143425.1. NCBI lineage: Eukaryota > Metazoa > Chordata > Amphibia > Caudata > Salamandridae > Pleurodeles > Pleurodeles waltl. The sequence continues at coordinate 1,296,090,238 of NC_090446.1, read as the reverse complement.
ATTTAAATATATCCAAATGGGACATGTGATAAGGACCCACATTCCCAAACATACCCTAGTGAAAGAATCTTCGTCCTTAGAGGACTACATCCTGACAGAACCACTACCTAGGGGTACCATCACACTTATGTATAAGAAATTAATTAACAACTCCTCAGAATCCCTATCTAAACTGAATGCCAAATAGGCAACTGAGGTGGGAAAATGCATATGGGGTGAGTGGAAGGAAGGCAACAGGTGCCTTTAGGGAGGTTGTGATAAAAACATGATTTCGCCTAATTCAACTACACATTCTACATCTTTCCTACTGTTCCCATACGTCCCTGCCTTGGGTAGACGTCCTACTAATCTCTGCCTCCAGGGATGTGAGGAGCAGGGCACAATCCTATATATGTTGTGGTACTGTCCCAAAATGCAAATTTGTTGGTTGGTGCTACAGGGACTCATGAAAGAAGTCCTGGGCGTAGAGGTCCCCAACACAGCCCAAATCAGCATCCTACACATTTGGGGTGTCAACCCCTCCTCCCTCTCTCTAGCACGTCTGGCAGTGGCTAAATGCAACACAGTTTGAGTATGGGGTGCGCGGAATGTACCAGAGGTGGCTGATTGGGGAAAAGACATGGACTGGTCATGTTGGTGGAAAAAACAGTATATGCAGGTAAATACTGTCCACGTAAATGGGAGATAATCTCTTCCCCATGGAGAACATGACTGGTGGAAAACTGAGGTTAAGAAAAGCGAGCTGATAAATGCATGGTTTTGGATTATTCGATGCCCTGGATTACTTAGTTTTTATTATGGCTCACTGATTGATCTAATGGAACAAGGCCTTATATCAGTTATGTGACTGTAATGTACTGCCTTTTTCTGTTCTTTTCATGAAAATCCCAATAAAAAGATATTTAAAAAAAAGAAAATGTACAGGCCACCAGTACATAATAATATCTGTTTGTTGGAGACATCTCAATATAGTCAGTTTGCAAATGTTTAAAAGGGGCCTCAAATGGTATAAAATGTCCTCTTTCTGTTGCTAATCCGTTTCCAGCATTATGCAGTCCACAAGTCATGCATGTTTGATATACAGCTTCAACATGTTTGCAAACGTTCTGTTTGTACCAAAACTGTGAGAAATGCCTGCACGTTGCATCCCTACCCAAAAGAACGGGTTTGTGTATAGTTAGTGCCATATTTTGAACCATTGCATCAGGCAATCTTATTCTTCCCCCAGATCCTACCAAAATATCATTTAATAATGTTCCTTCCTTTTGCCATTTTTGTATATCCTGGGGGATTGCTGACTTTTGTAAATCTTGGGGATTTAAGTGTACAGGATACATTTTCAACACATTAAACACAAGATCCATTCATGCGTTCAACAATTTTATAATAAGCTGACCATTTTTTAAGTTCTCTTGTGTGGATGTGAGAGACCCTCTTTCTTGCCACAGTTTTCCAAAGCTATGGGCTACTCCGTATGCATACTATCACTATACACATTTACAATCAGCACCTTACTTAGTTCACATGCAGTAGTCAATGTGATGATCTCTGCTGCTTGTGTGAAAATTTGCGTAGTTTCACATGTTTCAACAACATTTTTTACTGTGGCAGCGTTAGTATCCCTGTTTGGCAATTTAAAACAGGACCCATCTACTTACAGCTCCAAATCTCTTTCCTGAAAGGGGAACATCCGCTATTTTGTCCTTTAGTCTGTTTTTCAGTTATCAAGACACAGTCATGTGGTAAATCCTTTGTCTCCTTATTCAGGGGCATAATGATGGCTGGGTTCAAGGTGGTGCATTGATGCAGAATAAGATTGGAGGGCATAGAATTGTAACTCATAATGTGGCAGTTAAACTTTAGTTAAATGCTGTGTCTTTGTTTTGTTCAAAATCATACCAACAGCATGTACAATGTATACATGACATGTATTTCCTAATATCCTAATAAGTTTCAGTCTGTTGTATTGATACTGCTGCAGCTGCTGTATCTCTCAGTTTGGAAGACCTCTAATGATATACACATATACACATGGTCTTTTGTTATGACCATGTTTCTGAGTAAGAACAACAAGGGCACATCCTTCATGTTTGTGTATTTCATCATGTGTGGTCACGCCATCCTTTCTCTTTTTTTTAATGTTGCATTATGACACGTTACTACCTGTTGTTCCTCTTTATACTTTTTTTTCATCTCTCTGCTGGCAAGATGATGGAAAACATCTGATCTAAGTCCCTTATTGTCAATTGTGCTATCTTTAGTATCCTTTCCTGTGTGGGTATTCCATTATACTTTATTTTGCTTAATATTTGGATAGTCTTTTGCGAAAGCTAATAGCTCTGCCTTAATTCAAGGTGTGTATAAATGAAACACAGGCTGTGTAGCATTAAAACATAGACACTTCTTGCATTGGAAACTGGCCATCAATACATACTTGTTTTATCTTCTCAATTGTGGATACTAAATGCATCAATAGACATGTTGCCTCTTCTTCTTATTTGACTTGACGGTTGTGAGCCTGGTAATCAGTATCCTGCAGCTCTATATCCCATTCACATTTTGATTCCACTTTCTTGTCATGTGCCCTGGCCCCATTCTCTTTCAAATCTTGAAATCTATGTTTGCACATGTGTTCTAAAACATGTATGGATAAATTCTCCAGGGAATTCTACTTTTTCAACATCATCCCCCAATGCCATTGCATATCACATTGACAATGAAAATAACAGTGGTGGACAATGCAGTACCTGCTAATATTTAGACCTCTCAGTTAGGTTGTTGGGAGATGTAACTAGTGTAAATAATCTTGAAGTTTTAGACTGTACATGTGATTCACTTTTGTCTTTTTGTTTTCTATCTACCTTAGTCTTTCATATGGAGGATGACATATTGTTCTATTTAGTAACCCCTCTATAATAATGTCTCCCTTCTCTGACTCTGGCTCCTATGGTGCCAGCGGCTTGGTTGGGTAACATTTTTCTTCTATTAGTTCATCCTGCCTTCCTTGTTCCTCTCTTTTTGTCTTTTATTTCATTGGCCACTTCTGTATTATTCTTTTTCTTCTCTCTTTTGCCATGGCTTGCTTTACCAATCACTGCCTGGCATACTCCTTCCATATATTTAATATTTCAAATTGTGTTAATCTTATCTTTTTCTTACCTAGTGTGTACAATGTTTTGCCAAGGTAATCTAATTTATCAAAGGCAAACATGCCTGTAGCCTGGAACTGTAAGTCTGAATTTTCCATATTGTAGTAATTACACTGTTTCAAAAAAAGTCCTGATTGATGGCCTTTTGCGTCATTATTTCAAAAGCAGGCAAACCTTTTGGTGGTGGTGTCACACGAACAAATCCAGGAATTGTTATATAGATCGGTAATTTAACATCATTATTCACAGGAAAAACAAAGCACCTAACTTCCACCACCTTCTTAGGGTTTTTAATTGCTGTTAGTTTGTTGAGGACTCTAACCCCTACTTTTTATTGGGGACTCCAACTCATACTATTTTGTTGGGGACTCTAACCCCTTCTTGTTTTGGGGGCTTTGAACCGCGTTTGCAGTACAGACTGTTGATTAATTAATACATCATAACAAAACAAAGGAGAAACCTCTGCGATTTCAATCTTACCTGATCTTGACTCCTGCGATCACAATAGTTCAAAGAGAGAGCAAGAAATCAGTCTTGTGTCTCAGGGTTAGATGGTCAGTTGGTGCTGACTCCGGGAAATGCAATCCCTCTGGGTGTGTATATATCAGACCTTGCCCTTGAACCGGCCCCTGGACCGTAGTATAGTGAATCTGGCTAGACTGATTTTGTCTATCTCAGTAGTGAACTCCAGTGGAGAAAGCATAAATAATGTCACTGCTCACAAATAGGACAGAATGCAGACGTGGAAAATAATTTCTCACTGTAGACAGCCCAGTACACATCAGTCCAGCAACTCTGCTGAATGAAACATGCACACAATATTTATATGTTCAAGACATCATTGGTTGTAATTGAAACAGATGAGTCAGAAAACACAAAATATTGTGCACACATCCTTGAAAATATGTGGCTTTGCATGTTCCTGACAGATTTACCAACCACTTTTTTGGACTTCTCAATTTTAGCATTAATTAGATAAGACCCAGACTGGGACTTTTCAGAGTAAAAAACACACACCTCGGTGGAATTTCCTGCCGACTTCAGCTAATATCAGGTGTCCCCTCCTATAAAGTAAACAAGCCTTGAGCTATTAAAGGACATCCAAAATAATACTATTCAGCTGTTTCTGAATGGCAGGAGCAATTGGTGGTTAGAGGTATGTGAACAGATGAGCATTTCTCATAAACAGAACTACACATAGACGGGACAACTAATAAACAGGAATAAATGAAACTTAGCTGGTAAAGAGTAAATGCGAACTGCATGAAACATAGAAATTAAACGCTCTCAATTAGTTTCTCAGATGGTACTAGCTTTTAATCGTTGAGCTGGTACAGCATGTATCTTACTGCTCTTTTGTAGATTCTTGGCTTAAGGTGAGGCGTGAATGTTCTGATTTCTTTATCAGTATTAGGTTTAGTTGGCCTTTGTTTTTTTTATCATAACTGCATCATGTTTTTTTATTTCTACCCAGTTGTTTCTCACCTTAACTCCTTGATCATCAGATCCCTGTCTAATCTGGTTTATATTAATAAACTAGAGTGTTTCATTCCTGATTCTTTGGCAGTCTACCTGCTCTAGACTGCAATCTTAAGGATGTCCCATATGGTGACAAATGCCCTACTTTTAATTCAACTCGAGATGGAAGCTCAATGTTTTGAGCACCTTTGTCCCATTGGCTTCATCCCAAAACAGTTGTCTAACCACTTCTTCTGTTATCTCTCACTTTCATTGGGAAGGGAGGCAGTGTCACGAAAAAAGGAGCATGCTTTGAAATTCTGATTCTTTTGGTTCACCACTAAGGCCTCATGAGATATGAATCTGCTCAATCCTGAACAAGGATTTGTGAACATGTGCAAAGGATTTATAGCCTTTTCTTCTTAATGTTGTACTCTCTAAGTGTCTGAAATCTTTTAAGTCCTTTATAGCCTTAATTAAATACTCTATGACTTTTTTTTAATATCCCGTGCCCACACCCAGATCAGTCTCATTCTGGTCCCTTGACTGGGCTGTGGTTCCCCGCCACAGTAGGATCCTCTTCCATCAAACATGCTATGGTTCAATCAATCAATCAATCAATCAAAGAATTTGTAAAGCGTGCTGCTCACCCGCTAGGGTCTCAAGGCGCTGGGAGGGGGGTGCTGCTACTGCTCGAAGAGCCAGGTCTTGAGTTGCTTCCTGAAGGAGAGATGGTCCTGGGTCAGCCGTAGGTGGGTGGAGAGGGAGTTCCATGTCTTGGCCGCTAGGTAGGAGAAGGATCTTCCCCCGGTGGTGGTTCTGTGAATCCGTGGGACAGTGGCGAGGGCGAGGCTAGCGGATCGGAGCTGGCGGGTGGGTGTGTAGATCGTGAGGCGGTTGTTGAGGTATTTGGGGCCTATGTCGTGGAGGGCTTTGTGTGCGTGGGTGAGGAGCCTGAACGTGATCCTCTTGCTGACGGGGAGCCAGTGCAGGTCTCTTAGGTGAGCGGAGATGTGGCTGTGGCGGGGGATGTCCAGGATGAGACGTGCTGAGGCGTTCTGTATGCGCTGGAGTCTTTTCGGAGGTTTGGCTGTGGTTCCTTCGTAGAGGGCGTTCCCATAGTCCAGTCGGCTGGTGACGAGGGCCTGGGTGACCGTTTTTCTGGTTTCGGAGGAGATCTACCGGAAGATTTTTCAGAGCACGCGCAGGGTGTTGAAGCAGGATGATGAGACGGTGTTGACTTGCTTGGTCATCGTGAGGCAGGAGTCCAGGATGAAGCCCAGGTTGCGTGGGTGCGTGGTCTGTGGGCTTGGGGGCGGTGCCCAGAGCAGGGGGCCACCAGGAGTCGTCCCAGGCGGAGGGGGATGGTCCGAAGATGAGGACTTCCGTCTTGTCCGAGTTCAGCTTCAGCCGGCTGAGCTTCATCCATTCCGTGACGTCTTTCATTCCTTCCTGGAGGCTGGCTCTGACGGTGGCGGGTTCGTTGGTGAGGGAGAGGATCAGCTGGGTGTCGTCAGCGTAGGAGATGATGTTGAGGTTGTGTTGGCGTGCGATGCCTGCGAGGGGGCTCATGTAGACGTTGAAGAGGGTGGGGCTGAGCGAGGAGCCTTGGGGAACGCCGCAGATGATCTTGGTGGCTGCTGAGTGGAAGGGAGGAAGGCGGACTCGCTGGGATCTGTCGGCGAGGAAGGAGGTGATCCATTCCAGGGCTTTTCCTTGGATACCGGCGTGGTGGAGGTGTGTAGTTAGGGTGCGGTGGCAGACAGTGTCGAAGGCGGCCGAGAGGTCGAGGAGGATGAGGGCAGCCATTTCCCCATTGTCGAGCATGGACCTGATGTCGTCGGTAGCTGCGATGAGGGCAGTCTCTGTGCTGTGGTGTGCTCAGAAACCTGACTGAGATGGGTCGAGGGAGTCGTTTGTCTCGAGGAAGGCGGTTAGTTGTTTGTTGACGATCTTCTCGATGACTTTGGCGGGGAACGGGAGGAGCGAGATGGGGCAGAAGTTCTTGAGGTCCGTGGGGTCCGCGGTGGGCTTCTTTAGGAGGGCGCTGATCTCCGCATGTTTCCAGCTTTCTGGGAAGGTGGCGGATGCGAAGGAGGAGTTAATGATGTTCCGGAGTTGGGGTGCGATGATGGAGATGTGGTGTGGACATGGGTCGGCTGGGGAGCCAGAGTGGATGGTGTTCATCACGTGGGTGGTGTCTTCAGTGCTGACGGGGGTCCAGGTGCGGAGGGTGGCTGTAGGGGGTGTTGGTTCGGTGGATGGGAGCGTGGTGTGGGTGCCGAAGCTGTTGTGTATGTCGGCAATCTTGCGGTGGAAGAATGAGGCGAGTGAGTCGCAGAGGTCTTGCGAGGGTGTGATGTTGTTGTTGCTGGCTCTTGGGTTGGAGAGTTCACATCAATTTGGTGATGTGTACTATGTACAACATCAGAAATATAAATTTCTGTTCTGATGATTAACCTTGAGCCTCCACTGCACAATGCATGCTTTAGTTCTATTAGATGCATGTATGTAAAATCAAAAGAACACTTTGTAGTTATCTTCTTTGAAGGCATTTGACCAGAAAATTCCGCCCCATATAATTTTTTGTAATAACCTTGAATTTTGGCCACGTTTCAGTTTTGTTTTACTTGTTACATGGCATTTGCATTTAAAATGAATCCCTTGCTATTCCCTCTCTCCACTGAATACAATTGCACAGAAAGCACTAAGCTAGCCATTTTCTATTTCTCTTCATGCACACCTCTAGGGGCGACCATATCAATAGTTCTGCGGCTGTCATTCCTATGGCAAAATGTGCATATTTTATGCATTCCTGTTGCTTATCCTGTGTTGGGCTGTATCTTTAGCTAGCGGAGAGCTCAGTTCTTACCATAATCTCTTGAACTTCCCCTTTTTCTGTATGTTTGACTTTTCAACAACTAAGAACCCTTTGTCCTGCACAGATCTAAATAAGCATTAGTCATCAGCAAGTTTCCAGTATCTACTTTCCATGCCTCCTACCAAGTTCCACTTTTGTAATGTTGATGTTACGTTGTACACCCCACTTATACTTTTTTCTTGTTGCTAAGGTCCCTTGGGTTGAAACTTAGGCATGTGAAATATTGCTGTGTTATATTTGCAGGGATATTTGTCTCCTCAGTTCTATCATAAGCATCTCCTTCTGTAAGAATAAGGACATTTTTGCCAGTATGTCCCTCAGTCATTGGTTGTTGCTGGGTTGTCTGAGGCCCACTTGCTGGTCATGTTCAATCCCAACATTCTTCTCTTTCATTCAATTAAAGAAAAGAGGCACATACTCCAAAATGTTAGATCCAGCCTTCTCTTTTGCTATGTACATTCGTTGTCTCTTCTGCATATATTTACAGATCATCTCTGTTCAACTGCAGGTCCTTGATCCACTCTTTAGTAGCCGCTGGAGATACTCCATGAAACACAGTACCTTAAGATTCCTAACGGAAAAATACAGTTTTGGTTTTGAATATAACAATTCAGTAAAGGATCTGCTAATTTGTAAAGTATGTAATATTAGCTTGATGTGTGCACGAAATCCTAACAGTGTTCAAATTATGTTCACCATGGCGGCTTCACATCTGTGGTGACATTAGGATTCTTAGGTATTACACATCACAGATTCTGTTACGTATGATAAACAAATCTCACCGAACAGCGTAAATCTTGCTGGCTAAATAATAGGCATTGCCATCAAACCTAGCTTCCTGTCGATGCCTGAAATAAAAAGACTCATTTACACCTTGCTTCTAGACCAGGACTGAAAGTGCTTGATGCAAGTTATGCATACAGAGAGTTTAGACCTGCACTGGTATTACAATGTAAATAAAATATAGAAACCTAAAATGCTATCTATTGTCACAAAGGGATGGATATAGCACCAAAAGACCTTAATGACAAGAGTTCTTTTCCATTATTGCACTGCACTGCTGGTGAATGGGATAGGCTTATTTAGCTTGAGGCCAGTTTGAGAGGAGGATTTTTTCTGTTTCTGTTATGAAAGGAAGTACGGATGTGAGTGAAATGTCACTGTTTAATAACTGCCGTTTTCAGACTGTTGCGGCAGAGGGGATTTTCTATCTGAATCTCTGTTTTTTTCAGAGCATGACCCCAAGTGGCTAAACCTGCTAGTGATGCTTGGTGAGTTGTTATGGAATCCACAAATAGATTGACTTTTCAGCAGTTTTGAAACAGTTTTTAGGTTGAGTGGGCAAGCGCTTTGACCTGTTTTAAGAATTGTGGAATTTTAACCACGCCCACCTCACGCCCACAGTTTCACTCGTTCATGGGCTTACCTTTAAAAAATCCTTTGTTATCATTGGAAATGCCTATACGTTTGTCTCTCCTTGGGGAGGTTTTGTTACCGCCTTGCAGACTGACCCTGTTACATAGATAATTGCACGATTGATGATATGTTTGACTGTGAGCAAACTTCTTTTTCCTTTTATGTCTCTCCTTCGCGATCATGTCAGCCAGGGCGTTTGGAATCAGCTCGCTAATGTCAACTAATGTTTTACACTTCATTTTCAAGTTATGTGGGAAGAAAAGTCCAGTTATGAATTTACAATGCCAGTAGCTCTAACTCAAGCAAATGCAAGACCTATTGCATTGCAAATGCTATTTGATATGCTAGGGAAGCTATTTTTGAATAGGAATAGTGTGAGAGAAATATCTGGATTGAATATTCTCTTTTCAAAGATTGGAAATCTTAATTTGAGGATCCAGAAGTATGCAGTTCCCAGCAGCACCCCTAGATAGTACTGGGGCAGTGGTCACTGTTCCAAACGTATCCTGGTGGGGAAAGTATTTAAAGGCCTACAGGAGGATAAACTGATCCCTATAGGTTTAATTAATTCACTCTTTTGTATCAAATCAAGTTATGTTACTTTCCACTTTCCACCTAGCAGCACGTCATTGAACTGACTTTGCTGGATTACATTATTGTTCCAACCTTTACCATCTGTAATTCTGTAATTAGGATCTGCATATCTATGCAGTACTTGTTGAACTTCATGCTCGTCATTAGGTTTAGAATGTATTGAATGTATTTGGTGTACAGATATCTTTAAAAGATGCTACATACACGTTGAAGAGGATGGCTCGCCAGGCATCTCATTAGTGCTGATACAACATAAACTGTACATTTTGATCGGGTATTGGTATTTCAAAGTGATATCTAGGAGTGAAAACATTGTGAAGAGGTGCTGCTTGGCACACAACCGACATATTAAGATGCTTGTTTCATAGAGCTAGCACCTTAAAAGGACCAAAGTTAGTTGGTTGCCACAAAAAGAGGTTGGGTTTGCACTGTGTATGATACAGACATGTCAAAGGTATACTACATAATAACTTAAGGAAATATGTATTAACGTTGTATAGTATGTGTGAAAATCTATAAAATGGCACTTTTAAGGAGCTATATGAAATTTAAAATCTGTGTTCTTGTGGTTTATTTTCTAACTCCTTTCTCTTTTTTATTTGAAGTTATGGACCTGTAGATGAATTTGGATATCCTGTAGTCACAAGGGCTCACAGATGGAACCAGCCAGACAAAGTCAAGGGCCTCGCCAGCCTTGGAAAACTGAGCCTTCATGGGATAGCGAGGAATGGGGCAGACCAGCCCCGACTGTCTGCTCTAAACGGAAGGTAGAGGAGTCGCCAGATTGCAATATGGCATCCAAATCTGTATTTAGAGCAGATGAGGCTGTTGCTGGGCAACCTCAGGCCGTGAAGGTGGAACCTTCCAACAAACACGAACGGGATGGTATGTCTGAAGTTCCAGATTTTCAGCCAAAGAAAAAAGCCATCTGGAAACTATTAGGAAGCACGAGCTACCCTCTTGTACCCAAATGGACCGCTTGTAAAGAAGACTCCCAAGGGGCATACAGTTTTCCAGGTTATCGCAACCAGAACATTAAAACCTATCAAGGCTGGAAGACACGTAATGAAGAGTCCTCTGCGGCATTAGTGACAACATCAGACTTCTGCAAATTAAAGAAAGAACTTAATACTAAGCCTAAGGCTGTGTTTAGCCCCATGCTGAACTCTCTATTGACAATCAAGAGTCCGGTGTCTGAACCCATCCAGGACATTACTCAGAAGCCAGTGTTCAACCACTGCAGCAATGAATTGATTGCGTCACTGAAGGATGACCCTGACAAGCCTCCCACGATGTCCTCTGTGCAGAGTACACCTTCAGCAACAAGCAGCAAGCTGCGAGGACCCTATCGCACTAAAGCGAACCCAAACGTAAAACATTCCACTGAAAATAACAGATCAGTTTCGGATCCCTCCAGTAGTCATGAGGTGGTGCTCAACAGTTGTGCGGCACAAGTTAACTCCTCAGTTTCTGGAAGTGAGGAGAATGCCCTCCCAAGCGAATCTGAGAAAAGTAGTGATCAAAAGTTCACACCAGAGAGTCGATTTCTTTTGATTGATGACCAGGGTGTTCCCTACACCATGATGAAGAGAGAGATGGAGAATAAGCCAAAAGCTGAAAGTGCCGCAGTAGCTGACGAGAAGCCAGCAGCCCCTAAAAAGCTCCATTACTGCCTCGTGTGCTACAGGACATTCCTGTACCTGTCAGATCTGGAGCGCCACAGCATTACTCACTCTGAGCACAAGCCATTTGAGTGTAAAGCATGTGGGAAAACATTCAAGCGCTCCTCTCACCTGCAGCGGCACAAGCACATTCACACGGGTGAACGCCCCTTTCTGTGTCCAATCTGTCAGAAAGGGTTTCGGGAATCTGGTGAGCTCCACCGGCACCAAAGGGTGCACACAGGTGAGAAGCCATTTCAGTGTGAACTCTGCCACCTGCGTTTCACTGAACGCAACACGCTCCGCCGGCACATCAGGAGGAAGCACACCTTGGACAACCTCTTCCAGCAGGATGGTGACAACCTGAGTGACTGGGGGGAGGCCTTTACAGAGACAGCAGATGAAGAGGAGGACAAGAAGGCGAGCAGTGATCAGGCACTGAGTGACAATAATCAGAAACCCCCATCCTCTTCTACACCAAGCTCTTCTTCTTCACCGAATTAAACATTATTTTAAAATAGGCAGTTTTTCTCATTGATGGAAGCCATGTGACAATACGTGAGCTAAGGACATCTTTTAAATGGAACACTTGAAAAGGATGTGCTGTCACTTCCTTAACAACTAGGTTAGGATTTTAACTCCCCACCAAACAAAATACTGGTATTCGCAATTCAGTCTTTGAAGAAAGTGTTCAACTCAGAGGGAGAAGTCGCATATGAGAAAGAGTAAATTAATTTCAAAGTGTGAAATTACTCCAGGCAAATCTTATATGCACTAAATTTGACGGGGAACCAATCCCAGCAACCCCTTCCAGCTAATCGCTCCGGGACCACATACCTTATTTGTTCTTCATCACTATCCTCGTGTCTCCTCCTTTAAAGCTCATCTTTGCTGGAAAGTTTGTTGTTCAAGGTTTCAGCCTAGGTTTTATTGCCTTTTGTGATGTGCTTACTGATCTGGTTGGTTACCCCTTGGTAAACCCTTGGCCTTTGCTATCTGTAGGACCTACCCTTGAAAATGGAATTGCAGGTCCCGAAATGTAATGGTGGTGGATGTGAGATAGACTGGACATTGTGGGGTGTCTCCTTTTAAAAAAAAACATTGTCCTCAGCATCTTAGTCTAAGAACAGACGAAATATGAACCTGTTTTCTGAGCACTCATGAACTACTCTTTTAATTTAACCCACAACTTATTGTATTTAAATTATTCACGACCCTGCGAAATCAAAACATGACCTGATGAACAATGGACGATTCCAGTGTGCTGCCCAGAAGTTTACAAAAGCTTTATCCCATGCTGCTAATGCAGAACAAAGTATCCCTCAGACGTATAACTCGCTGGATATTGTTTAGGTTTTGATTATCACAGTGGGTCAGCAAAATCTTTTCAGTCCTGGATATGTGGAGGAAATTGGAAATACAGGCAATTATGTACACCGTGTTTGAATTATGCAGCCGGCTCTGCACTCTGTGAACTCTGCTGTCATTTATGTCCAATTTTTCCAACTCATACAGGTGCTTCACAACTTTGCTCCACCCTCTCATCCCTCATCAGCTCTCCTTCTTACCATCTAGATCTTCCCAGGAATATTTATCAACATTCTCTCCTTTGTCCAGATAGTTTCATCCTCCAGTCCTGCATTTTTATCAGTAAATAAAATATCGCAGCAGCCACTGGTAAACTTAACAACAATTGTGTTTTTCAAGAATCAGGTTGTTTTAAAGTGTATGCGCAAAAAACACTACATAGGTGTCTTGATGTTGATACGCAGACATGAACTAAGCCTTCCAAGGTGTGTAACTAGATCACAAGTTCACCCTTTCTCCAATGATCAGACTATCTTCAAACAGTGATTGTGACCTTACTAGCCAATTCACAAATTAGAAGAGCTGTTAGATTTAGAGCTGCGTTTTTTGACTAGGTGTTGCAGGGGTTTCTGAGACATTTGCCAGTCTAGAGCAAAATTGCACTTTATCTATAGTGATGCCAAGGTTGCAATCAATGGCAGAATATTTCTAACCGAGCGCCAAGATGAGATGTCTACAATGAATAATACAGTGCTTGAACGTTCGAGAGGAAGGTAAAAAAACGTTGATTGTGCTGCTGTTGCAGCTTTCAGGAGTTGTTTGTAACTGTCTGGTAAAACTCTGACACAGTATGAAAGAAGCTAGGTGATATGTGATCTTAGGACATCTTTTTGACGAAGCGTCTGAAAACAATGCACACTCACTTCCTCTAAGTTCTCAGGTAAATCCCTCTCGTCCACCGGCTGAAATTCCTGTACCGTTGAAAAGGGGAGGTGGAAGGAATTTCAACAGTGGACTGTCCTCTGTATTAATAATTACATCAGGCCCTAAATGTTTATAGCAAACGGAAAGGCAGCCACCATTGCAGGCTTTATATACAGCCTTTCGTACAAACAGAAAAATTACTGATGTTGAACACAAAAATTACTGATGTTGAATGTGATTTGGTCACTTTAGTTTGCGACACACTAGACAGAAGTCTGCATTTTAGGAATAAAGAGGCAGATGTGTGTACTTTCTGATCACAAGTAATGATTGCAATTTGTGTTCAGAAAGTGTTCTTGCAAATAGACCTATGCACGAATAGGATTTTGAGTGGGCTGCGATCCAATCTGGCTCATTAAATATTCATGAGGTAGGTTGCAAATTGCGACTCACTCTGGTTAGAGGCCATCACAGAGATGGTGGCCTTCTAGGGTCTACGGTCAGGACCACTATGCCTATGGTTACCTCTCAGTAAAGAAAAGGTTTTCCTAAATGCAGCCCTTTCCCCAAAAAGGAAAAACTGCTGAGTTTAAAAATAAACCTCATTTTAAAATATTTACAAACCTTAAAAATGCCAATGCATTACCACCCCAACTTGGGAGTCGGACATTTTTAATTGTTTTGCGATTGGATTATGGTGGCCAAACCTTCATGCATCAGATACCGATTAACAATTTGGAAGGAACAGCTACAACATATCCCTTTTAAACTGCGAATCAGTATCCATTTGCAAAGCCTTTTTAGAATTCTGTAAAATGTTACTGTAGTGAAGGACTCAGGCGACCAAGAGGTGCTTTTTTACAGACAGAGCCTACAACAGTACTTCCCAGCCGGGCAGCCTCGTTCCAACTGACATGGAACTTTGGGATCATGCCACAGCCAGCACCTCCAACAGAAAGTGGAACAGCCAGGATGACAAGGTAAGATGTGCACAACACAGTAATAAACAACAGGTAAGCTGAATACTACACATCTTTTGCTCATGAATGAGAACGAAAAGAACAAAACATAGCAAGTATAGATGTTGTGAAGGGCAATAAGAAAGAACGGAATGAAACAAACTAACGAGAGGCAGCAGACACATAAAAAAAAAAAAAATGCATAAGCAAACAGATAAAGAACCAAAAATGAGTGGAGATCGTCACTCAGGACAGACATCCGAAACCCAGGAGGACACCGAGGCGGAAAACTGGTAGTTAGATCACAAACACTCAGTCACTCAACTAGCCAGGAGCCATTCTGTCTCTCCTTACAAAACATTTCTCCATCATCAAAGGATTGTCTGCATCAACTGACTTTGGGGGATGACGCCATCGCCTACCACGTAATCCCCTCTATGAACTCCTCCCGTTATCTCAGCATCAGGCATCATCATTAGACAACTACAGCCTCCTTTAACACCGCCCTATTTCCACCTTTGACTGTTCTCCAGGACGACCAACCTGTTTCTCACAGACCTGACCGTGTAAGAATCACTAAACCCTGAGTGACTGGCTGTTATCCTACCTGGTTTAACCTTCACCCAATCTCTCAGATGAATTCAAGTCTAACTCAAGTAATAATTCCTAAGTCCTTCACCAGCTACCAACTCTCTCAGACGTTTTACAGTCAAGGCAGTGTTAGCATTCCTTCCCCTCATGGAGTAGAACCGCGACTAACCAGAAACAACATTGTTCGGTACAATAAGCCCAAGCCAAACCAGCTACATCAACCACAGCTCCATAAACACTCGACTTGTGTGTTTTTTAGGTCTTTTCAATGATACCATCAATCAGTCTACTAGTCCTTGTTTCCAAACCGTTTGCCAAGGGATTGTAAAGGGAAGTGAGGTAATGCTTAATGCCACACCACTTCAGAAAGTGTTTCATTTCCTTAGAAACTAGTTGGATGTCCCTCCAGGTGCATTCATCACAGTGTCACCCCATCGCACAGAGGCACCCCTTTTCAGGGAAGGTTCAGGGGAAGAGCCATATTACCAAGATGAGCAGGGCACACCACCAAGTGACTTCATCCCAGGGCCTTCGCTACACACAACACCAGTAAAGGGCAGAATCGAGGAGGGAGGATAATGGGGATGACAGTATCCTACATTCCCTTATACTACATGCGTGGCTGCACAGCAGACCCCTCCAAGAGTGGCTAGAAGCACAGTTGTGATAGGCTGCCAGAAGGCAAGGCTATCTAGTGGTTGTAACTGCAAGAGTGCAGCAGGAAATGGAGTGGTAGAACTCAAAGATCATCACATTAGTCACAACTTTCAAGAGACCACTAAAGCGGATGCATCCCACACAGTGTGGTGGGCGCACATGGGGAAGCTGAACATCAAAGGTCTGTGGAACCCACACCCTGGAACCCTTCAATATCTTGGAACACCAGGGGCAGGTAGTCCAAATTGAAAGGGACAACACAACCATAATGTTCTACCTCAACAGACAGGGAAACGGGATCACACCCCTTGCGCTGGCACAGGAAATCTGGGGGTGAGCGATCCAGAAGAGGATAACACTGGTGGCCATACACCTTCCCCAGGTAGAACATACAGAAGCAGACAGATTGAGCAGACAAGAGAATGCCTCACATGAATGTGAACTGAAGGAGTAGATTATGTCAAGGACATCCTCAAAAGGTGCGGTATGCTACGGTAGACCTCTTTGCAATAAGGATGAATGCAAAATGCCAAAGCGTATCGACCAGGTACCCACACCAGGGGTCAGAGGGGAATTCCCTGATTACAGGTTGGTTGGGGAGATTTACCTATGCGTTTCCACCAGTCACACAGATATCAATTAGCCTGAGCAGATACAGGAAAACAAACGTGAGCCTGACGCAAATCACACTGCAGTGGGCAAGATAGTTCTGGTTCTCAGAACTAGTGGAGATTGTTCAGGACAACGTAATAAAATTGTCCCTCTGCCAGAACCTACTGACCATGAATGAAGGCCAGATACACTACCCAGAACCAACAACCCTCAGCCTAGCTGCATAGCTCCTGAAAACATGGTGTTCGGCTACCTGGTACTACCACAAAAGACGATGGAGATACTCCATGAAACCAGGAGAGGTAGCACAAGGAAGTACTATGCTGGGAAGTGGAACAGATTCATATACAGATGCATGAAAAGAAAGCACACACACAATGGATGCAAAAGACCATGATGGTCAGGTTCCTTAGTCAACACTTGGAGTAAGGCCTATCATATGCCTCTCTAAAGGTACTCCTTTCAGCCTTAGTAGCCTATCCTAGAGGGATCAAAGTCACAAGCCTCCTCACGGTACCAGTCCAAAAAAATGTCTAGAGGAGGCATAGAGAATAGCCCCACCAAGAGCAATATCCGTGGCAATGCGGAACATAAACCTGGTGTGACTCAACTAATGACCAGCCCATTCTAAACCTATAGACAAAACAGATCTCAGACATCTTACCTTAAACGCCTTTCTGATAACCATCACCTCTCTAGGGAGGGTTACATAAGGACAGAGTAGTGATGTGGACAAACTCACAGCTCCTACCAAAGTCTGTCTCCTACTTTCAGGTCAACCAAACGCTGTGGCTACCAGCATTCTTTCAGAATCTGAAGACACAAGCTCAAAGCGATGTACGCTTTGTATGTAAGAAGGGCAGTTATGCACTACCTTCAGAAAACAAGAGACATTGCGAAAACTAGTCAATCCTTTCTCTCATTTGTCCAAACAAAAGGGGCATGCTATTCACAAAAGGGACTGTCACAAAATGGATAGTACAAACTATCTCAACATGCTACAAGTCGGCCAGAGAACTACCACAAAAGGCAAGAGCACACTCTGAATGCAAAAGGGAGCCATACTGGCATTTATAACCAATGTTTCCATCAAAAACATGGCCATTGATACACGCGCTCATAAGACACTACTGCATAAACCCACCAAAAAAGTACTGAAATACCTGTTTCCTCCTCAAATTAATTTCAGCTTAGCCTGCCGGTTGTGGTGGGGCGGAGACAGAGTGCTGGTACAAATTCAATGCACAGAATGTGAATTCAGAAAAGATTCACACTGCAAAACTAAATGGTTACTTACCTGTAGGAGTAGTTTTGCAGCTTGAAGAACTTCCTGGATTCACAACCACCTCCCCAGAAATGAGGAGCTCAGAAACCAAGGAAGAAAGGGCAGGGAGAAAAAAGGGAATGAAACCTCAACAAGAGTCCACCTGCAACAAAAAAGAAAGAAAAAAAAGCCGAAAATTGATCTGAAGATGGTAACCAAACCAACATAATTGTGGGATTTGCATCTGGTGTTACAAGGGGTAGGACAAGGGCACTAAATAGTGGTAGACACTGCCCTCCCCAAAATACATAAATAATAAAAAGGGAAAAAATAAGTAACATAGAAGAATTCCAGACCCAACAACTGTATTATGGAATAATGGATATCATGTAAATTAAGAAATCTCTTCACACTCTTCTTTCCACCTTCTCGTCAATTTTCCCTCCCTTTTCACTCAATTTCTTTCCTTGTTGCCATTTTACTTGTGTTGTCTTATTTTCTTCACTCTCCCAGTTCTATCTTTCCACCACACCATCTCATATTATTCTCTTCTCTCAACAACCTTTTTCAGTGTATCATAACTCATCTACCAGTTTTTCTTGTCACCATGCTTTCTCTTATCAGCAATCCCCCTCCTCTTCACATTCTCTTTTCTTCTGAAATCTTCCCTTCTTATGATTGTACATTCTCCCCTCACCATATTTCTCTTCTTTGTCCTTATTCTGTTTTCACTTGCACGCCCAGTCTCAATTGCATCTCTAGTCTTCCCCATTTTTATCTTTCACGTCATTTCTTATCTTTCTCCATCCACTCGTTAATCTCTCTTCTGTTTCTCTTTCGTATTTTCACTTCAGATTGTCCATTCTAACCTCTCTCTCTGATCAAGCATGTTCATTGTTCTATCTTCTGTCTTCATTATTTCTTCTCTCTCATCTCACCCCTTTCTCTCCCTTGTTTATGCTGTGCCTATTCCTATTCTCTCTTTTCTTCTCTCTCTTTTCCATGTTTTTCATTCTCTTCCCCTTCTATTCTTTTTCCTCTACTCTTCTGTCCCTAATACTTTTTCTTCTTTCTCTCCATCTAACCACGTTCTCCCAACTATCGTTTTACCTCCTGGTCTGTTTTTAAAATCATACCTCCACTCAGTTTTACCTTCTCTGGTATCCCACCAGCCCATCTTTCCATTTCTATCCTTTTTCTCTGTCCAGTTTTCCGTTCTCTATCTACTCTGTTAAATTTTCCTTTTCTTGAAGATGCCTTATACTGCCTCTGTACGTTTTCTGGCTTTGGAGGTTCAGAAGACGATATGCATATTAACAGATAAAACGTCTTTGCTTTGTTTGCATTGTTCTATGCTGGTCCACTTACAAAGCTGCTTCGCTGCACTCAGTGTTAGTGTTCCATGATGAATGTTCTGCTGTTGTATATCAGACCCAAGAACTCTTCTGAGCTATTCTCTCCTAATCATGTCCCTATTCCAAAAGTATGCAAGAGGAGTTATATTGAGGCAGATACTTTCAACATACTGGGATACAGCAACCAATACATTGACTAAACTACTACATTGCAAAGTAAATAACTTTTCTTACATCTACATTTACTTTTTTATATAGTTCAATGCATGAGACTTGGTTCACCACCATCATATGATGTCTTCCATTCTTTATTAAACTCTAATTTACCCATTCATAGAAATACAATACAGCTGACCTCCTAACTCATTGTAGAAACAAAGTTTTAGGTTAGATAGTTTTGCCAGTTCTTCCTTTTTAGTGCAACAAATGTATTCCCAGGAAAATATATTGTAAGGCGAGGATATTGGAGAGTGCACAACTGGATCATCATACCCATTCAAGTTCTCCTTTCACATTGCCAAGTGAGATACTAACAGCTCATGTCATTTAGTTATATCACATTTGGTCCATTCCCTAGGATAGCAAGCGGGTGTGGGGAATTTAGTGCTCATACATTCCTCAAAATTATAAATATGTATTACTTCAATACACCATTCATTTTAATGAGGGGATCTCAAGTCTGTACAGTGATGTACTATTATCAATCTGCCTACCATTATGGCATAATTTGTTTTCTGTTAACCCAATAATGATTAAAGCTGTATGAACTCATTTAAATCCACCACTGGTGTGATGTATAAACAGAGAATTATTTCCCAAATTGACTTTAATCAGCCACCAATTATCCACATCTAGGACTAACACCTTCTTTATGGCTTTTCCTCCAATGAGGGACCTCGTGAGGAGGGATAAAGAAATCAAATATAGTGTTATAAGGTTATATCTTATACTTGATAACCCAAAGTTCATTACATTGATTGACTGGTGTATTCCATTCTCCTTAATAATGCATCCTAATTAGTTAGACTATTTTTTGTCCAAACTGGGTATATCGTCTTTGGCCTTTTCCAAATCGAGCTATTTGTAATCCTTAGTATCGACCATTTTTGTATATAATTGGAGCACGCACAGCTCTTCAAAGAACATATGTATGCATGTATACAATATTTCTATAGTGCGAACCTAGCCAAAAGAGAGCAGAGCACTGTATATGGTCAAAGACAAGCATAAAGTCAATGGGTAATAAGCGAGGAAGCTCGTTTGAGGGCATAGTTATTCAGTAGTCCCTAAAAAGGTGAGTCTTCAACTCTTTTCTAAATTGATCCAACTGCGACCCTCGATGATGGGTTGTAGTAAAATAATCCCTAACCTGGAATATCTGAAAGACTGCTGTTTAAGAATATCACATTTCTGTAACAGCCCTCCCCAAATTGCACCTCCTGCTCTCCTGCACAGGTTTGATGCACTCTCCTAGTAAAGCGATGTTCTCCCACCCGTCCCATGGGTCTATGGTTGAACTATTACATAGTTTCTAGGTTCACTGATTTCTTCTGGTCTCTGTGTATGTCTGATGCTTTAATTTTCCCCCCATGCCTTTTAGTGACCAGCAGTCCCTTAGAGCTGTACACAGCTGTGTGAGAAACTATCATCTAAGCAGTTTTCCAGCCGCTGTTAAATGCTATAATTTCTAGCACTGGTGGCATTTCCTCTTCATTAGATTTCTAATAACTAGAGCTTCTCTGTGTAGATGGTTACTTATTGGAACTCATTCACTCCTCTGACATCTCCAGGCTGCTCCTTAGCAGACCCTCTAGCCTGTTACAGTACATGGTCACTTATAAAAGACAGATTAGTACCCCAACCACTGTGTTAAACTTTGAGACCTCAGGGGCCACTAGAGAGCCCGGCTCCAAGATGGCTGCATCTAGGTGAGGCTCCTTGTGCTGGGATAAACATCCTACATAATGATTGTGCTGAACATGAACAGCTCTGCTTGGGAGGAACAGGGGGGGGATCAGAGGGGACACTGCAGTGTGGCATGGGCCACTTGCCAGTAAATAAGTGAATCTGGTGGAGGCCGAGGGCCAGCTCAACATTTCAAAATGTTGGCCCCACCTGACTGTAAGCGTTGTACAGTACAACCCAGGAAGAAAGGGGAGGGATTCACACATTGAAATCCGACACACCCACAGCCAGACGGCAATTTTTTGGCCCTACGGGCCATACACTGTTAGTGTCATCAGACTTTGTACTAAATGGGGGCTGCTGTGCGGCCATGTGGCACCTGAGAGCTTACTTTCTGGAGAAAGTGTAACAAACATGGAACCTACGTGAGGGATCCCATCGAGGCATGGCCTTTCTCTGGCGCATGCAGGGCTGCCTGCATGAGCTCATGATGCCGGTGGAACAGTCAGGGCAAGTGGGGCACGCCCACCCCAAAAACAAAGCGGCAGGGCCTGACCCTGTGAGTCCTTCTGAGCCATATCATGGCCCATTGAGCGGCCCAGGTGTATTGCTTTCACTTAAACTAAGAGGACACAATGACGAAAGAATTCAGCACTCATAGGCTAAATTATGAATTTATTAAGGCACTTCCCAAATATCAAATAAAAGTCATACAAATATATGAGCATAAGCATATAACTCTACTGCAGCAGAACATGTGTATATACAAAGATAAATGGATATATAAGGTGATCAAGACTTAAAAAGAAATGTGCAATGCATTAACAGAGCATGTATACATGCGTTAAATAATCAAGATTTAAAATACCGATTGAGTTGAATTCATCATTCTTGCCAGCGCGACTGAGGGAGCCCTCAATTCAGTCAGGAAGGAGACCCGATCTGGATCACAAACCAGATCCTGGGCAGCTCGATGCACCACAGTTGAGCTCCTACCTGAGCACCAAGTCTCCCTATTTTTTAACCCTTATAACACCTCAAGAAGAAGGTTCTAGATCCCGCCTCCCCTCTGTTATGAAAGTAAACGGTGGCTCTACTTCATCTGCGTCAAAAATACCCATAGAAGCTGGCCAGGCTCCCAATGTTTGTTCTGAGACAGATTCGTACATTCCTCTGGTAAAAAACAGTCACAGTCCGCATCCCACATAATATGTTCCAGCACTGCCCGTCTCTTCGCTGGTGAAGAGAAAAACACGTTTTGTAAGGAAAAACACCTGCACTGCCCTGCAACTGCAGCAGGACACAAAATGAAGTCACTCACGCAAAACGGAGTCAGTGGTCAAATGATGGTCACATCTAAATAGCATCACAGTAGAACAAGTATGTTGAAGGGGAAGGGGCCTATACAGCCCAATTGGCTTGCTAGAAATATCTGCCTGCTACATCAATATACCATATTGCTGTAAAGAGACTGTGCATGCGGAGTGATCCCATTCATAATTTTCTTGTACCTCTCCACACTGAAAATTTGCATCTACTGCAGGGGCTAGGTCTTCGCAAATAAGTGTGCGCTTTGGACCCCTTGAAGTTGCTGAAACATAATCAACACTCTGAGGGAAGCAGAGGGTATTAGACATAATTCGCCCTAATCAGTGACTACTGGCACACAATGCCAAACACAGATGACAAAACACTTTGGACATAAGTACGTAAACCTGGCTGCTTCTCTGGACCAAACCAGCTGCTATTGATAACCTTCGATACAATTGATGCCATTGTGCGTGATCTGGAAGCCAAGTTAGAGGGACTAACTGGCCTGCTGGTGCCTATGGAGAACTGGATGTGAGCAATTGGCAAAGAAGACCTTAAAGAGGCAAAGTTGTCCTTCGACTCAAGGTGCACAATGCAGACCTCATCTGTGAATAGAGGGGAACGACCACAGGAAATACCTACCCGAAATGAGGAACCGAAGACTGATCCGCTACTCCTACAGATGTAAAAAAGCCTGGCATCCATTGTCCAGAAGTTAGATACTCACCAACCGAGCAGACCAGATGTTGAATATTCTCAGCAAGCAAGAAAAGTGAATATCAACAGTGAAATCCCTCATCACAACACTTGAAGATGACTTAGAGGGGCACAACAGGTAACTATTAGACATGGGCAAAGTCCTCAACATAATTAAAGCTAAGAAGGAAGACCTGGAAGCCAGGTCAAGGAAAAATTAACTGCACTTAATGGGGATTCCTGAACACAGGGAACATGGTGGACTAAGTATTAACTCTACTGGAAGCACTATTTGAGGTAGAGAGTTTCTCTTCCTTGTTCACTGTAGATCGTGCTGACCTTACACTAGGACCTCATCCTCTACAGGAGCTGCTCCACAACACATATTAGCGAGGCTCCTAAATTATAAGGACAGCAACATGGCCCTCTGCTGGCTAAAGAGAAACATTGTGGCACAATAGAAAAAACCTCTCTATATACCTGGACTTCACCATGGCAGTTCAAGAGGCACACCGAGAATATGTGCCCTTGAAATGTAACCTATGCCAGGCTGGTATACAGAAGGCAATGCTCTATCCCCCAAGATTAAAAATCACTTTGAAATTAACAACCAATTTTTCCAACTCCACTGTACGCTAACATGTTTGTTAACCAACTGCTGTCCATGTAAAGAAGGGGCTTCCTGCAGGATTCACAGACATCAGCGATGTTGACTGATCTGTTATACATGTTGTAGTAGGCTAAATTGGACTCAGGAATGAACTTGTCATTGTACTTTGGACTACTGCTGAAAGTCTGTCCGATCCAACTGTTTCTTCGCCGTAGGGCACAGCCATTATGCAAACTGGATTAAGGGTAGCATGGGTGGATTTTATACCATTGTAATGAAGTGCAAATATGATGTGTTGCCTTTGATACCCTTTGATATGTAAGCCTGTCTTGTAGTTGGATATTAAACACTCTTGATCACCCTTCCTAGCAAGCGATAACCGACCAGGACCATGGGATATAGATCACCCTCTGTCCTAGCAGGATGAACTATTCATCATATTACAACATCATACAGACTATTGCCATGCTCGTACTGAGATATCCTTTCCTGTCAGCCACTCCCCATGTTTGGTTGCTGAAGACAAGCTGGCTGTTTGAGTTCCCCCAGAGTAATCTTGTATAATTCTCTTGACCAAGGTTCTTGTTTCTTTATTTCTTAACACCTCTAAGGGCATGGGGAATAAACTTCCACTGGCATGTTGGTGTGGCTGGTGTGTGTGGGGGGAAGGGTGTTTTGGGGTACTGTTACTACCCGGCAAAACTCAGATATATATATGAATCACTAGCATCACCTAGAAATCTTAACTCCCAGACACAATATATATTTCAGCGCAAACAAAATGATAAGAAATCTGTATAACAAAAAAGACAATTAGAGGTGGGATTAATAGAGGAAAAACATTAATTCAGCTACTAGCATGGAACGTTAGGGAAATAAACAGCCCCAGCAAAGCTAGACCTATCCTGACCTAACTAGACCAACATGGAATAGATATAACCCTACTCCAGGAGACACTTGTTACCGCCTCCACTGCCACTAATGTATCAGCCAAATGATGCAGACAAAAGGCATGATCTACTTACTCATCATATGATCGGGGCACAGCCATTCTCAGTAGACATGGAGTTGCCTTCACTTTCCTTAATGAAATATACGACAAGGTGGGTAGATTCAACCTGGTGCAGGCTATTGTACATGGCAACCAAATCACTTTGGGCAGCATATATGGGCCAAATGTGGACAACAGTGGTTTTATACAGCAGGTGGCATAAATGTGTTACACTAAATCCCTAGGCAGTCATCTGGAGATGTAGATAAAAACAGAGACTGTTCCCATCCAACGAGCCGCACACACAATGCCGTAGCACAGGCGCTTCTGGACGTCCTAAAATCTTATGATCTGGTTGACCTTTGGCAAAACTGACACCCTACACTTTGCGAAGGCACTAAAATGTCCCTGGCTCACAGATCATGGGCACGTCTAGAATATTGACGTGGTACATAGGGCGTCTGCACTTGGGTACAAACCATCACTCACCTACTACATACTTTTCCTGATCACGTCAGTGTAATTGGAGGTCAAAATACCCACTCACCGCATTGCACATTGACATGCTGCTTGTCACCTTTGGCACTTCAGATTCAGCGTTTAGGGAGGAGATAAGGGAGAAAATAGTCAATTAATTGTTTTCTGGGTACGCCAGGCATTGCAAGATCACTTGAACTGACTAGACTGTGAGATAAAACTTTGGAGACCTAATGCACACTAACAGGGAATGCACAATCTCTGTCCGAAATTAAGGGCCTGATTTAGATGCTGGAAGATGTTTTACTCTGTCACAACGGTGACGGATAGCCCTTCTGCAGAAATCTAAATCTGATTATATCCTATGGGATTTAGATTTCAACGGACAGGATATTCATCACCGTTGTGACGGAGTAACTCGTCCACCAAAATCTCAGTCATGCTGTAAGTCTAAATTAATCACAGCCAGCTAGAGTGTATGTGGGAGGGGACAGACCTGGCTGAACCTTACCTTCACTCATATGCCACCCCTGAGCAGCCTAAAATATCATACAAATAAAAGTTATCAGTGGCAAACTGATATATGATGCAAACAATATCCTCAGAATTCACAACACATTATTCTAACCTCTCGACCATTTAGTGATGGACTCCCCAGCAAATTTCAGAGGGTGCTCTTTTGCTCCCTAGATGCTACAAGTCTGTAATGAAGTATTAACCACAGCAATCCTACCCACCCTTGCTTAGGGAAACAACACCAGTAGCACTATTGAATCCAGATAAAAACCCTATGCAATGTGACTCATTGTCTTCTATCACTAGTTAATATAGATGCTAAAATATTTGCTTCGGTCCTACCAAATAAACCTCTGCTTCTTCTCCCACAGTTGGTCCTCCCAGACCAGATGGGTTTCATCCTAGATATATCTCTCTTTGCTCTGATACCCCAACTGAATACTGAAGGGAAAATGGTAGCTGTTTTCCTAGATGCCATTAAAGCTTTCAACTTGATGAAGTGGGAATTTTTATTTGCTGTGCTGAGCAGGATGTTTGTCCCTGTCGCTCAGGCTCTCATTATTCTAATGAGACTACTGGATTTGAGTGGCAGAATCGCCTGCGGTGTGGGAGAATGAGTCTTAACCCACTACAGGTGACACCTGCTGCCCTAATCCGGGTTTTGCTCCGGCTAACTAGCAGTGCCTCATCTCTACCCAAGAGCAGGTATGATTGGGCAGCCGAGCGCATGACACAAATGACTTCTGAAGGAAATCGTGGTTACTCAGGTCTCACCCGTTTCTCTCAGTTACATTAGTCTCACATACACAGTGACAAACAGAGGCAGTATATGTTTCAATAAGGTTTTAATGAAGCGACTGCATCTTAGATACCAAAGCATGTACTGCATTAACCAGGATGATACAGCATGACAGAATTAGAATTGTGACGAGGGGCGTATAGCACAGAAATAACGCTACCATATTGCCACTAGAGTCAAACAGACTAATTCCTACCTAGGCTATGATAGAGCACAGCATGTTAAGCTCTAATTCTGCCCTTCAGGTTCCCCTGGGAAGACATCATCCCCCATACCTGAGCAAAGGCCTGAAGTCTGCATTTGTAGCTGTAGCAAAGCGTTCAGCAATCAGCATACAGTTGTGGTCCTCTGGCTGGAATCTCCCTCTAACTTGTAAGGGACAGGGAAGTGTTTATATAATAAAATAGCTGATGTTCTAAGAAAATGTCCCAACGTAATGATGTGTATTTTTCTATGAATACCAGAGACAAAACTTTTACCACATTCATCGACAACTTATGTTACTGCAGCCTTAAAAGAAGCACAGAGTGAACAAGAATGTCTTGTTTGAGAACGTAGTGCTGGCCTAAGCAAGAACAGCTAGATAGAGAGAAGATAAAACAAGACCCCAAAAGTGGCTATAGTTAAAATAATAAACAAGGGTGAATAAAATATATCTAGGTTAAAGTGCACAGCGGCAGGCCTAGTGTGCTAAAATACCGCGCATGGAGCTATAACTAAAATGGCTACACAACATCCCAAACAGCTATACAGGCTGGATTTGATTGCTGTACACGCACCAGATACCAGAGTTGGAGAGGAAACCTGTCAGGGATGACCCACTGTCTTCACTCCTTTATGCTCTGGCCTCCGAGACCCTTGCCTGTGCTATTAGGCAGCAACATGCTAACAGAGACCTACACTTTAGAACCAAAAACTTAATTGTTGCCCTAATACCCAGATATTATCCTCTACCTGAAGAACCCAGTCCAAAATGTCAGCCCAGTTATCCAGAAAATAAGAATCTCCAAAACACTAGAGGGGATCTCAAGAAGGTGGAATAAATCAGCAATATTCCCCATGACTCCTGAGACACAAGGATACAAGCAACTGCTGCAGACAGATTCACTTATTTTCAACTTAGGGCACTATGCAAGGCTAACTACTGCTCTTTCTCTCAGGAACTAAAGCCCTGCAAGTCATTGTCTCTTATTATGATACCCCCCTCAAATAAACATATTATCCCTAAGCTGCATACATCTATACAAGAGACCCTGGTGGCAGTGAAAGACGGAATCCACCCTGGGCCAGGCCCTTTCTGACAAAGAACGGACATACTGCTGCAGCCAGATCGGATTGCTATTTTCTAACGTCAGACTGAGACTTAATAATTCATGAGACTTATTCATTTTAAATTTCTCCATCAGATGAGCACCCCCCTTAAATACAAACAAATTTAATATGTCAAATAATATGAACTGCATAACCTACCTAGCTCCTTACTCAGACTTTGTAAATCTTGCATGGCCATGCCCCAAGATTGCAGGTTGCTAGTGTAAAGCGCTTTGTAGGAGGAGGCTGGCCCTCTATGTATTGTGCAGGGGGTCCAGGCGACCACACGTTGGTTTCCAGAGTCAATACCTAGCTCACCTAATGCTCTAATTTTTTAGGTGGCTTGGTCGAGCAGTTAGGCCAGTCTTGGAGAAGTGCAAAGCATTTGTTGTACTCACAGTATCAATCATGCATCTCACACATTTGAAGGAATAACTCAAGACCAATTTATAAAAATAGTTCACATTGATTTTTATATAAATTTAAAGACCAATATTATCAGAATTGGCGAAGTACTTTTTTAGATATGGATTTTTGAAGTTTTAATAAATGCAGTCTTTCTGTGTGTAATTACGCACTATAGGAATCAGTAGGCAGTCACCTTTAAAATGCTTTTAAAATCGCACAGTTGTGTTAGCAGGTTCTGCTTTTGCAGGTTGGTCGAGGGATTCGGTGGGCACACTGTGCCAGCTGGAAAGGTACAGTCAGCTCCCGGTTCTGGCAGGAGCAGCATTTAAAAGCCTCTTGGAGCAGGTGCAGGTCCAGTACAGGGGACCACTTGGAAAAGGGTGGTTCTTGCAGATTTAAAGGTGGTGCCTTGGGGTCTCCTTGTGGTGTGAAGGTCGCCAGGGGTGAGGTACCCTTGTGGCACAGCTGGTTCCTTGTTGCTTGGCACAGGGCGGCCAGGTGCAGAGTGAGTTTCTGATCCGGAAGCTGTGCGCTATGGAGCACTTTGGAGCTGGAGATAAGTTCCTTTAAAGGCAGCTTACAGGATACGGGGGCACTTTGGCAGGAGGTCTGGGATGTTCCTGAAGTTCCTCGTCTTGGCTTCCTCCTGATCCTTTCTCAGCTCTGTCGGAGCTGATTTTGCTGACCAGTACCCAGGGTATTGGTACAGTCCGGCCACCAGGGGCTCAGTGCCACCAAATTAGGCACACTTGCAGGGTTTGTCCTGGCGGTCGTCGGTGTTTCGTCGGGTCTGGCTGCTGCTTCTGGTTTGGGAGATATCAGCCAGTTAGTGATTGGAACCTTCAACCTACTAACAGTTTACCATCAGGCCAGAAGAGAACCTTGTCAGCTCAGTATTTAAACTTAACAAATTTGTGCCAAATATCTTGCTAATTTGATGCTTTCAAGTCATTGCATGGAGTGACCATAGCATTAACAAACTCTCTCCTCCATCCAATAATGGGATAGAAGAGAGAGAGAGAGAGAGAGAGAGAGAGTGACAGGACCATGGGGGAGCCTCATGGCCCACGTGGTCCTAGCTGGCTCCGGGCATCCCTTGGGAGCCAGCATTGCTCTCACAAGCAGGGAGCCACTTTAAATAGCAGCTCCCTGCCTACAGGAGACATGTTTTCATTTGCTTCCCTGCATGCATATTTCCGGAAACAGGTCAAAACTCCGCTTTCTGACAGCGGTAGCCGTTTGACAGCTCTCACATGCAGAAAGTGGAATGCTGTCAAAGCTCCCACTGAGTCACAGCAAATAACATGTCCTGGGGATGGGCAACCCGAGACATAGCAGGAGCTGCCCTCCGGGGGACGGGGGCTGGTACCCAGAGCCAGAGGTGGTGGTACCTAGGCTGCAGGGGGGAAACATGTGCGCTGGGGCCGGGCGCCTCCGCACTGTATTTGATTTGAACCCCGGAGAGATGGTGGTCCCAAGGGCTGAGGTGAGACCGAGTGACCCTCCACCCACACTGTATTTGATTTGAGCCCCAGGGAGGTGGTGTCGTCGGGGCTGCGTGGGAGCCAGCTGGCCCCCTGCACTGTATTTAATTTGAGCCCCGGGGAGGTGGCAGTGCCGGGGCGCCCCGGTATTTAATTTCACATTAGCCCCGGGGAGGTGGTGGTCCCTGGGGCTGTGGTCTGGGCCGGGCGGTCCCCTGGATTAAAAATGTGACATGCCCCTGGGACCTGGCCCACCCAGGAGCTGCATTTAAACAAGCACGGGAGCCCGCCCTTTTAAAAAAAAAAATCAGCAGATCCTCTGTGTCTCTCGCTGAAAATGTTTTAAAAAAATGCTTATTTGCCCCAGCACCAGAGCTAAGGGGTCAGGGTATCCCTAGCCTGGTCCCTTTTTCTTTTCTTTTTTCAAATCTGTTTTTTCAGGCACTCAGCTGAAGCGGAGTCCTGACCTGGCTGCCAACACTTTCATGTTGAAGTGTTGGCACCCATTCATATCTCAGCACTAGATTGGGAGGGTTCGCAGAGCCTTTGTGTCCCTATATATACATATTTGTTTCTTCTTTAATATTTAAAAAAACACTGAACGGACTTACACCAAATTGAAAAAAGGGCCCTCTCTTGACCAAGAGATACCTTTCTGCCAAATTTGGTGTAATTCCATCCAGCGGTTCAGGAATCCCTATGGGAATAAACATGGGAAACACAACCGTTTTTTACCCCTTTTTCTCAGCCCCGCTTGACTGATCACCCCCAAACTTTCCAGAATGCAGCTCAAGTGGGTGTCAAATCTTTTTTTAGAAAATTTGTGAAGATTCTTCAAACGGCACCAAAGATATAGGCAAGTAAAAAAACAATTTTTTTATGGAAACTCAACTAGGTCTTAACTATAACTACCTAGTGGCGTCCACCTCTAGGTTTTACATATAGAAATAGAAATATATAAGGCCAATGAAGGCAGTTGTGCCGAAACGCGTTCCTGTTGGGATCGTAAATTAAATTAATGAATACATGCTCTGGAGTGCTGTTCCTTCTTAAATAAGACGGAGGAAAGTGGCGATTTATAGAACGCAGTGGCACGCGTTCATGTAGCAGCACCACCGGTGATTAGGAGCGGAGCGACCATGCCGAAAGGGAGTGCATATATATATATATATATATATGTAGCACATTTGTCCTGGGGTGTTAGTCCGAATGTCACATCCTTTTTTTTTTTAAACACATTTTTACTAGCAATTACAACATGTAAGTAATCATACATTAATAGGTTGACATATACTTTCCAGCATGCAGATTTTGTTTGATCATTTTTCCTCAGTGCCTTTTTGCCTTGCTGGTTATTTAAAGAGTGTCTGTTACCCCCCCATCCATCCCAAATTCCCTCCCCTCTCCCAGATGAGTCATGTTTTAATGTTGCGTGAGGTGTATAACGTGATGAGGTTTGCTGTGTCTCGGTTTCATGTGGATAGGTTACTTTAGTCTCTTAGTCAGTTGGACTCTAATTTTCAATTGTGGTCTGAGCAGCTTCTAATTCAGGGTACGGGGCATCTTGGGTTACCTCCCTCATATTTTCCACCAGGGTTTCCCATGCTCTTGCTATATCCAGGAGTCTCATCCCCCTTTTTGCCTCCCTGAAAAGGGCATCTGCTTCACAGTCAGCCCATCTTTCTAATTCCCTGTACCAACTGGTGACCTTTGGGCTGATTGGGTTCTTCCGGTTCATGGCAATTTCCCTCTTGGCTAGGATGTAACCTAGGTCTTGGAATCTGCTGGTGACCTTCATCTTGGATCCAAGTAAACAATGACCCATTGGGCAAGGGACTTCTCTATCTATCGTATCTGCCACTTTTTGCGTCACTCCTCCCCAGATTGTCCTAATCTGTGGGCAGTCCCAAAACATGTGCTTAAATTCTGCTCCTAGGACTCCCCACCTTGTGCATTGTACCCCTTCGGTGTTAAAATGCCTGTTAATCTGACCGGGCATCAAGTATGCCCTGTGTAACATGTCCAAGTTTATTAACTTATATCAAGTATTTCTCAACACTTTAGGGGTTCCTTCCAATGTAGTTTCCCGAAACTTATCTAGGATGCAGGTCCCTAAATTCTTCTCCCATTTAAGCCTCAACAAGTCCAATGTGAGGGCTGTATTCATTCATATTCTATTATATAAGTTTGTGACAGCCTTTACCGTGCTGTGGAAGTCACTAGATAGGTACAAGTGGTCTGTGTTTGGGGCTCCACTAATCCCGCATGCCAGTGATGTCGAATACCTGCAGCGATCGAGCCATATAACTGAAAATTACCCACCCGGCAGGTCAAACTTTGCTCTGAGGTCTTTGAACTGGATCATTGCGCGGTCTTTAAAAAGGCTACCAATGGTTAACACTCCCACTGCATACCAGGCATGTAGCCCCCTCCCAATTACCCATATGTGGTAGTATTAATAAGAACAGCAGAGGGAGGTCTGGATAATAGGGAACCTTTGTCTTAGATTTTATGTAAATAGCTTGTCCAACATTGCTGAGTACTTTCAATTCGGGTGAGTCTGTCCCCCTGGTACGTCGGATTCCTAATAAGACCTCTACTAGTCTCATCAGCGAAGGGGTGAGTGGCTTCACAAACGTCCCGGGGCCTTGTCTACTCAATAGCCATTGTGTGAACCATTGGAGTTGTGCTGCGAGGTAATAAGCCTCAAAGTCAGGGACAGCTAGCCTCCAACCGCCGACTGTCTCTGTATGTTAGCCAATGCCACCCATTGCCTCATAGGAATGACGTTACTAGTGTATCTAAGTCCTTGAAGATTGCCCTGGGTATCCATATCAGTAACACCGTAAAATAGTATAGTAATCTTGGCAAGACTTATCATCTTGAGGAGCGCCACCCTGCCTGCCATGACGGGCAATGCCTGCCAGAAGGCCATACTTGCTTGGGTGGATCGCACGGCCTGCCCAACATCTCTGTCAAGGATGTCCTATGGAGCATGATATATTTTAACCCCTAGGTATGAAAGACAACGTGGTTCCAGTATTACTGTGCCCAACTGTGAGGGGGCTGTCCCTGCGGGCCCCAGGGGGAATAAGCAGGTCTTTTGCCAGTTTACTCCGAGTCCCGACATGTCCTCAAATTTGAACAACATGAGTTGGGCCCTCGAGAGGTCTCCCTGCGTATTCCTCAAGGAAATGAGCAGGTCATCGGTGTACAGGGCTATGCAATGCCGCTCCCCACCTGCTCGTATCCCCTGCCCTCCTTCTCCCCCGCGAGCCATGGCTGCCATTGGCTCCATGGCTATCGCGAACATCAGCGGGGATAGGGGGTAGCCCTGCCTGGTGCCCCGTTTAACTGCATATCTATCTGATATATTCCAACCAGTGTGGACTTTAACTGTTGGGTCAGTGTAGAGCAGAGGTCTCCAAACTTTTTAATGCCGCGCCCCCCCAGTTGAAAAATAAAAATCATTGGGCCCCCCCTCAGAATTTTATACAATTATTTTATAAACATGGCAATGTTTAAATATGTCTAAACCTATTTAAACATTGCAGTTAGGTATTGTTACCTTTTTAAAACTGCAATAATATGCTTCTGCTTAAAACAAAGGCCTGTTATCTGTATAATATTTATTTTGGCCAGAGTCTGGGGCCCCCCCTGGGATCACTTGAGGCCCCCCTAGGGGGGCCCGCCCCCCAGTTTGAAGACCTCTGGTGTAGAGTATCTATGCAATATGGTCTTGTCCCAGTCCCATCTTTGCCATCACCGCATAAAGAAAGCACCATCCAAGACTATCAAATGCCTTTTCAATGTCCACTGCCAGCACACCTGCCGTCGTTTTGTCATAAGAGGGTTCTCATATGACCCCCAGTAGTCGGTGTATGTTACCAGCAGTATTCCGTCCTGGGACAAAGCATGCTTGGTCTGGGTGTATCAAATGCGTCATATGAGGGAGAAGTCTCATCGCTAAGATCTTACTAAGAATCTTATAGTCCAGATTCAGCATTGACAATGGTCTATATGCCCTGAATTCTGTCGGGTCTTTGCCTGGTTTTATTAGGGGTATTCCACTGCCTCCCTTGTTGTTGCCGGCAGAAGCCACCCCTGCTTTGCGGCCTTATAGAGGGCTTCTAACCTTGGGGCCAACAGGTCAGCGTACATGGCATAAAACTCCACAGGGAAGCCGTCAGTCCCTGGTGTCTTGCCCCTAGTCCTTAATGGACCCCCTGATCTCCTGTAGTGTAATAGCTCCCCCCAGCTGCTCTGCCACTTCTGATGCAAGTGCGGCAAGTGGCATCTGTTCCAAGTATGCTTCGGTGGCCTCCTTATCGTACTGAAGGGTTTTTACATATAGCCTCTCATAATAGGACATGAGGTGAGCATTAATCTCTTCCTGTTTGTAAAGACTATTCCCTGTGTCTGTTTTCACCTCCATGATAACCATTCATCTCTTGGTCGGTGATGCCACCCATGCCAGCATACGGCCTGCCTTACCTCTCTTTGCGTGAGCCCTTGCTATGTAATTCTTATAATCAAAGCAACAAAGTCACTCAACATGTTCCGCCACTGTGTCTTTCAATTCTAATATTATGTGGTGACGATCTGGTTGCTCTGGTCTATTTTTTTCTTCCTCTCTCAGTTTGCCTTCTGCCTCTATTGTGTCCCTAATTAATGTTCATCGCACTCCCACCAAGCCCGCTATGCACCTCCCCCTCAGTACCACCATAAAAGCATCCCACTCTGTCAATGGGCTGCTGGCTGTGGCATCGTTGTCCATGAAGAATTGGGCAATATGATGTCTCACCTCCCCCTAGTATTGTGTGCCTTCCAGTGATTCCGGTTTTAATTTCCATGTGGGAATGCGAGGCAGGGTAGGGCCCCACTTCAATGATAGCAATACGGGGTTGTGATCTGAAATGGTGCGGGCCAGATAGACAGCATTATGTATGTATGATAACACATCTGGGGTGCAAAGAAATGAGTCCAGACATACATGTAGTTCATGTAAGTAGGAAAAATATGAGTAGTCACGGGCACTTGGATATAGCCTTTGCCATGCATCCACCAGGCCCCAATGTGATTGCCAGGTTGTAAATTGCTGTGCTACCCTTATTCTGGGGAGTCGGTCAGTGGGGGGGTGGGATCCGTCCATAATGGGGTCTGCCATTAAAATCCCCTCCCAGCACTATTGATTGTAGTAGGTGTAGGGCCAGGCGGGCAGAGAGTTTTGCAAAAAATGTCCCCTGGTCCAAGATAGGCGCATAGACATTAACCATGATTAGCTCCTGGCCCTCCAGTCTCCCTCGCTCAGCCACGTATCACCCACCTGGGTCTCTGAAACTGTCCGGTGTTTGAAACGGAACCCCCGCTTGTATCCAAATCAGGGCCCCCCTGGCATAAGCGGAATAAGTAGTGAAGTATACCTGACCCTCCCCTACCATTTCTGTATGGCCTTCCCTTCTGCTTGTGTTAAGTGTGTTTCTTGTACCACTGCTACCTGAGCTCCCCTCCTCTGCAAGTATGAGAAGACCTTATACCTTTTAGTCATTGTGTGCAAATCCCGGACATTCCATGAAATTAATTTATATGGTTATGTAGCCATATTTCTGCCTCTGTCATGAGCGTCCCTGCAGCTACCCTTTCCACCCCAATTCTTTCAGGTGGACCTCTTTGAACCTCATGCTTGGGTTTTGTGTTTAACAAATTGGGTGACTCATATTTCCCCATATAACCAACCCAATAATTAACTTCCCAACACCCCTTCCCCAGGACAAAAGGGTTATTACCTTTCATCCAAACCCCAAAATTATGTAAACTAGTCTCACAAATCTGAGAGTGGTCCTCTAGATCGTTTAGAGGATGTTGTCATATCACCTGTATCCCCCCATCATTCTTTCGTGAGTGCGCCCCCTTGCCCAGCCCCCCCGTTTGATACCACTCCATCAATCTCTCTGTGCCAAAAGGATATCACCTGGACATGTCTTAGCATCTTTTATGGTATGGACACATTTCTCCTAGGGATCTAGGAGGGAGGGAATCCGATGATGCAGTCCAACTTCCCCAGCGTCACTTCAGGTCCTGTCTCTTCAGATGTGCATGTAATATCAGAGCCTCGATCCGACCCCGAGTGCTCAATCTCCTCGCATATCGTTGGAGAGGGGCAGAGGCCTATACCGCGTAGGGAAGCCACGGCTTCCATGACTTTTTGGCGTTCCTCTTGCACCTCTCTGTGAGATGGAGCCGATGGTCTGTGGGTCAGTCTATGCCGGGGTCACCTCAGTGTATGCCGGGATTGCCTATGTTGCGTTGCTGCGGGTTGCCTGGGTTGCTGTCCTTACTAGTCGGTGAGTGAAGTCTATCCACTGCCATATGTCCTGGGGTGAGTTGAAGAATTGCGTTCCTTCTTTGGTCGTCACCCTCAGTCGGACCGGGAACATCATTCCATATTGTATTCCCATTACTGAAGTTTTTGTTTAGCCTCTCTGAAGGTGGCCCTTTGGTGGCACTTCTTGCGAAAAGTCTGGGAAAATACAGACTGTGCTATTTTACACTGGGCGGTCGCCGTTTTTCCTTACCTAGCTCAGCAAATAGTCTCAGTCCCTATAGTGCAGTAGATGTGCTTTAACTGGCCTTGGTAGAGCTCCAGGAGGAGGGGGGTGCACTGGGACTCTGTGCACTCTCTCTAGGGCGAAGAAAGGGGTGAGAGTCCGTCCTCCGCCACTGCCTCCTTAAGCCACTGCTCCAGAAACTCCACCATGTTGTTCTTTTCTATGCACTCAGGTAAGCCAAGCATGCAGATATTGTTTCTTCTTGATCCGTTTTTTTGCGTCCTCTGCTCTTAGGTCCAAGTTGTGAATTTGCTAGCAGCAGGCTTGGGGGTCGAATTTCAAGGGCAGCAATCCCTTTGAAGCTCACCGCCAGGACAGTGCACATACCTGAGGAGGGGAGTGTTAGCTCCTCCACCCAGGAAGAACATTGTCTTACAAACCGGAGAGACAGGGCTCTCCCCCAAGGTTTGTATATTGGCTGTCTGGAGGTGGCAGCTGGATATAACTAGTTAGCAGCCATGCCAGGATAGTTAGCATTTGCAGTGGGGTACCTCTAAGGTGGCCCCTGGGTACATGTAGGGATACATCTAATACTGGCACCAGTTTGGATTTATCATTCTGAGTTGTTTGATACCAAATAACTGAGGGTTCAGAGTGGCCATCATGCAGCTGGGAAACTCGTGTTGACCAGTGTCCAGCAAATGTATCAAAATAGCTGCTCTGTCACTCACTGTGTACCAGGTTTGGCAAGGACACAGTGGGGACATATTGCTCATGCAGCTATGACCTCACCTATAATATGGAGCACCCTGCCTTAGGGCTGTAAGGCCTGCCAGAGGGGTGTCTTACCCATAGTTAATGCAGTGTAGGGTGGACGGGGCACACAAGCAGTGTGCCATGTCGAGTTTGTGTTTTAGGTTTGCACCGGGACACTCGGCCTGCAATGGCTGTGCTGGGTGCATCTGAATGCAGGGCCCTAGAGGGTGGCAAAATCAGTGCTGCTGCCCTCAGAGGCCTACCCCTAGCACCCCATACCCTGGGCACATAGGTGCCCACTTACTAGTGACTTATAGTGGTAGTTAAGAGTGTATCCAATTGTGCCAATACATCACAACAGATTTAGGGAAAGAGCTCTGGCCCAGGGAACCTGGTTAGCAGGGGCCCTGGGCACTACAATTTCTAGGTCACATCAACATTAGGCAAAATGTGGGGGCTAACCATGTCAAAAAGAGGCCTTTTGTCATGTTTAAACTTATCTCCACTGTGATTAAAGTTGATGTGTCACCATCTCTAAGTGGCTTTACTTGGATAAAAAGACTAGCTACACCCATTGGTCCGGGCGTTTTACATCAATGGCCCTTTTGCTAATGAAAAGAAAGGTGGCATGTGTGTGGTGATGAAATTGAATGCCCACAACAAAAGCTGGAAGTGTATTACTCTGCCTATCTCCTGAACAGTAGGCCTAAAAATATATGCCATCCCCTTTAGACATATCTAACTATTTTGGTATGGCCCACATAAAGAGATCGTGTAGGTGCAGGGTCATGGAATGAGATATGGGAGTGAAAGGCAAATCAAATTGCTAGCCGAGGATAAACAAACCAAAAGAAAGCAATTGAACCTCAATAGAGGTCCTTGTCTATTAAATCTCCTCCTAATCTGTGGCTGGGTTCAGGATATTGAACTCATAGTTTGAAGGCATCAACAGAGTCTGACAATTGCATTAATGTTTAATAACTGATGCTCAAAATTATAGCATTGATTATATTCCCATGCAGTGTAGTCTCTTTTTTTTTGTAAGCTTGGAAAAGCAAAATAATACAAACACAGAAAAAATAACGTTGAAACCTCTTGGGCAAGGCTAAATAGTCAGGGGTTGAAATTTGAAAGCAGCATCGGAAGAGTTCAGGGTAAATGTCTGTTTCCCAATATTTCCTCTCTCTATTTAAAAGTGCATTTCTCCCTTTTAGTGTGACATTGAGTATCTGTTTAAAATCTCTTGTTAGTGATTCTTCAGTTTTACTTTTTTTTGTTTGTCCATTTAGCATTTCACCACAAAGATGCTTGTGAGAGCTATAGAATGATGGGCCGTAGTTAGGTGCCAGAGAATTAGCATCAAGCCTGTCTCCGACCTGAAAGATCAAAAGCTTGGCCTTGTTAAGGAGGTATTTCGTGGCTACCACCCCGAAAGAGAAAATAGTCAGACAAGCACATAGTGATGTTTCAGGTTGGGATGAAGTGGGAAAATGACAAAATGTAAGTAATCTTATGTTTACCTCAAGAAGATGAATTAAAGAATTTTCTTCTAGCAAATCTGGGGAGTTGTGCCTTTAGCTTGAATAGAGTGGAGTTAGCGAGGATGGACAATGGACTACACTTTACATTGATTAATAGAAACGAAAGGGCCTCGTGTGAGAAGAAAATGTTTAGTTAGCCTTCTGATTTTCCACTAAAATAATATGTAAGGCTAGGATACTGAAAATGTTTCAGTCATGATAGAAAATGCATATGCAGGAGGAAAATGGGATTTACCAGAAACACTTGAAAACTATTGGACAGCACCATTGCTTCTCTGCCTGTGGTACAGGATGATGACTGAAAAAGGTGTGTTCCCTGTTGATGAGGTAATCTATACTATAGAGAGGATCATCTCTGTGCAGATGCCCTACTATTTGAGGTTTATTGTACTGGTTTTAGGCATGGTCCTTAAACTCATGGAAGCGTTTGCAGCTAAGATCATGCAGGAAGCACCATGTGTTTGCATTAGTCCGAGAGTAGTTATTTGCATTTGGAACTCGCTTGACCATCTACAAAATAACACAGCTTAACTTCAGTGTTTTTGTCATAGTACACCATGACATTGGTGAGTTTAAAATGTTTTGTGGCCACTCCTTTTGGTGCTATTCAAATTCTATATACTACAATATAATCCAAGTGAGGAAGGCTATTAATACCTTATTGATTGTAGAGGTTCTGTCATCATTTAGCAGGTTGGTTTTACTTGCTTTAAATGATTGTGGATCCAAAATTTGATTCGCTGGTCGAAGACCAAGATTTACAGCCTTGTTCCACAAAATCTGATCAAGCCTAATGGACCCGTGGTGGATCAGTGGTTCTGGTACCACAAATCCAACAACAGGTTGACAATGTTCTGAGAAGCTTGCTTTAGGCTTGCAGTACCAAAATAAATCTGAACATTTAGCTTTCTGCTCCCCTCCAATGTACCTGAGAGTCAGCGTATGCTCATGCTACCCCTATGGACCCTTTGACTTGTTTTCAAGATGCTGGGACTATAATGAATGAATTGTGTGACAAAACATTCTGCTGATATGCTTCTGCATTTGCAATGTTTATTTTCACACACTGGGAAGGATTCACTTTCAAATGCTTGCATCAAGAATTGGCCTGGAAGGGTGAGCTTTTCAAGTGTGCTGATTAATGGTCTAAGAGCAGCACTGTCACTGCGAAAACATTTTTGTGTTCCTTAACGCCTTCACTGCCAGGCCTTTTCCCTCTCAGGTGCCAAGCCCCTTTTTGGCTATTTGGGCAGTTGGCGCTTAGGCCCTCATTATTTTTTATCCACATAGGATACCCACACCAAATGGGAAAAAGGGGCTGCAGAAGAAGGCTTGTGTTTTTTCCCTGGAAATGAAAATCACCATCTTCCCAGCTTTCAGGAACAGGCAGCTTGAAAACAAAAAAACATTTTCAACACAATTCTGGCATTTTACTGGGACATACCACATTTTTACTATTTTTTGTGCTTTCAGCCTCCTTCCAGTTAGTGACAGAAATGGGTGTGAAACCAATGCTGGATCCCAGACAGCTAAACATTTCTAAAAAGTAGACAAAATTCTGAATTCAGCAAGGGGTAGTTTGTGTAGATCCTACAAGGTTTTCCTACAGAAAATAACAGCTGAAATAAAATAAATATTGAAATTGAGGTGAAAAAACAGCCATTTTTCTCAACGTTTTACTCTCTAAAATTTTCCTGCGATGTCAGATTTTTTACAGCAATATTTTGTTACGTCTGCTGGACTCTTCTGGTTGGGTGGATATATAGGGCTTGTAGGTTCATCAAGAACCCTAGGTACCCAGAGCCAATAAATGAGCTGCACCTTGCAATGGGTTTTCATTCTATACCACGTATACGGCAATTCATTTACTGAAATATAAAGAGTGAAAAATAGGTATCAAGAAAACCTTTGTATTTCCAAAATGGGCACAAGATAAGATGTTGAGAAGCAGTGGTTATTTGCACATCTCTGAATTCCGGGGTGCCCATACTAGCATGTGAATTACAGGGCATTTCTCAAATAGGTGTCTTTTTTACACATTGTCTTACATTTGGAAGGAAAAAATGTAGAGCGAGACAAGGGACAGTAACACTTGTTTTGCTATTCTGTGTTCCCCCAAGTCTCCCGATACAAATGGTACCTCACTTGCATGGGTAGGCCTAATGCTTGCGACAGGAAACGCAACATGGACACATCACATTTTTACATTGAAATCTGACATGTTTTTTGTAAAGTGCCTAGCTGTAGATTTTGGCCTCTAGGTCAGCCGGCACCTAGCGAAACCTACCAAACCTGTGCTTTTTAGAAAAGTAGACACCTAGGGGAATCCAGGATGGGGTGACTTGTGGGGCTCTCGCCAGGTTTCCCAAAGAAAACAGACCTGTTTTTTGCAAAGTGCCTAGCTGTGGATTTTGGCCTCTGGCTCAGCTGGCACCTAGGGAAACCTACCAAACCTGCACATTTTTTAAAACTAGACACCTAGGGGAATCGAAGGTGGGGTGACTTGTGGTGCTCTCACCAGGTTCTGTCAACCAGAATCCTTTGCAAACCTCAAAATGTGGCCAAAAACACTTTTTCATCACATTTCGGTGACTGAAAGTTCAGGAATCTGAGAGGAGCCACAAATGTCCTTCCTCCCAGCGTTCACCCAAGCCTCCAGATAAAAATGGTACCTCACTTGTGTGGGTAGGCCTAGTGCCCGCTTAAGGAAATGCCCTAAAACACTGGGCTCAGCAGCCATATAGGGAAACCTACCAAACCACAACATTTCTGAAAACTAGACACCTGAGGGAATTCAGGGAGGTGTGACTTGCGTGGACCCCCCTAAGTTTTCTTACCCAGAATCCTCAGCAAACCTAACATTTAGGTAAAAAAATCACATTTCTCCCACATTTCTGTGTGGGATCACCGCACAGGGACAAATTTCCTTCCTCCCAACGTTCTCCTCAGTCTCCTGGTAAAAATGATACCTCACTTGTGTAGGTGGGCCAAGCGCCTGTGACAGGGAAGAGCCAAAAACATGGTAAAATTGAGGGGAAACCAAAGCGGGTCTAAAAGGGCAGTTTGGAAAAAAAAAAATTAGGCTGACAAGTGGGGCAAAATTTTTATCGGTATAGATGGGTGGTAGGAATTTTGTGGATTCCTGCAGATTCCGGAAGGTTCCATCACAAAAATGTGGAAAAAATTTGTGATTTCCAGCAAAATTGGAGGTTTGCAGGGCATTGTGGGTAAGAAAATGGTGCGGGTGCATGTGAAGCACACCACCCTGGACTCACCCAGATGTTTAGTTTTCAGATGTATCTAGGTCTTGTGGATTTTTCTACATGGCAGCGTCCCAAAGTCCAAAAAAGTGCAACCCTCACCATTCCAAGTGGGACGATTTTGAGAATTAGGCAAGCTCTCATGGCCCAAATGTAAAACCAAAACCCACAATAATCAAATGTCCTCTTTCTTGCCGTGGGATAAGATGTTTTAGTGTGAGGGGGAGAGCTGAAAGACTGTTACCCCCTTCAGTTGGGGTGGGGGCAGAAACATGCCCATACTGATTGGTAGCCACCACCACACTATTTTTTTTAAATTCCCTGGCATCTAGTAGACTTTCTGACCCCCGGGGTGTGGATCGAGGGTAATTGCCCCATCTGGCCAATGGTGGGCAGAAAACTATGGCCCCATTTATGTGGGGTGGGGGTATGGCCATACCCCCACCCTCTTATTTTGAAAAAAAATAAATCTTCCCTGGCCCCTAGTGGGCTTTCTGTCCCCGTTGGGGGCAGATGGGCTTTCCAAAAATAGGCCGATCTGCCCCCAAAGGTGGCAGATATGGCCAACAGTAATATGCCCCCATGGAGAGCGACCTTGCCCAAAGGACTGCCCCCCAAACAAAACACACACATACACACACACACCAATCCCTGGTGCCTAAGTGGTTTCTGCCCCCCCACGGTGCCGATTGGCCTAATAGAAATAGGCCGATCTGCCCCAAAGGGGAGCAGAAATGACCTAAAAGAAATTTGCCCCCCCAGGGGAGTGACCCTTGCCTAATGGGTCGCTCCCCTTGTGTGAAATT
This sequence comes from Pleurodeles waltl, assembly GCF_031143425.1. Classification (NCBI taxonomy): domain Eukaryota; kingdom Metazoa; phylum Chordata; class Amphibia; order Caudata; family Salamandridae; genus Pleurodeles; species Pleurodeles waltl. The sequence goes on along the minus strand of NC_090446.1, from coordinate 1,296,047,990 downwards.
AGCGCAAAAAAAAAATCCCTGGTGCCTAGTGGTTTCTGCAGAGCGGCCCTCAAGGGGGGCAGAAATGGCCTAAAATAAATTTGTCTCCCAGGGGAACTACCCTTGCCTAAGGGGTCACTCCCCTTGTGTGAAATTAACGCAAAAAAATAAAAATCCCTGGTGTCTAGTGGTTTCTGCCCCCCTTGGGGGCAGATTGGGCTGATAAAAATAGGCCGATCTGAAATGGCCAAATACTATTTGCCCCCCAGGGGAGTGACCCTTGCCTAAGGGGTCGATCCCCCTACATAGAAAAATATAGTAAACAAAAAAAATGATCCCTGGTGTCTAGCGGTTTCTGCCTAAAAGGCCTACAAATATTTTGACCCCCCTGGCGAGCGGCCCTTTTATGAGTAATTATATATTTTTTTAAACATTCCCTGGTCTCTAGTGGCTAAGCATTCTCTTCCGTATCGCTCTGGAAGCATGCTTCCAGAACAATGGGAGGTGACCTCTGATGAGGTCAGCACGCAATTGTGTGCTGAAGTCATCAGACGTCACTGGGGGAGCAAGGGGGGTCGGGAGTGGAAGGGGAAGCAATTCCCCTTCCATCCCTGCAGGGGGGTGGGCGTGCGGCCCTAGGGGGGAGCGCTAGCGCTTCCCCCGAATGCCAGTACTAGGATGTAATGGTTATGTCTGTGGCACCTCAGCCACGGATGTAACTATTACGTCCTTGGCACCCAAGGGGTTAACCAGCACTGAAAGAAAGACAAACTGCTGTGTAATCATCCATTTAATATTTTATTATTTGGTGGAGCTAAATATCCTGCAGATACATTCAGCACTGTAAATTATGGGAACTATCCAGTAAAGGTCCAGATAAGATTCTGTTTCCAGTTATCACTGTTAGATATCGCTGACTGTTCTTTAGTGATTCATTTCCCTTTTTAGGTCTGTTTTGTTATCTTTAAATACTTGATCTGCCTCTGCTAATCATCTAAATTCTCTGTTTTTATCCTCCATTCTTTGCTGTTCATAGTAACTTATATTTAGTCAAGCACTTAGGGCCAGATTTAAGAAATGTGGCGCTGCACCCAGTGCAGTGCCACTTTTCATGCGCCCCCTAACGCACCATGCGTGCGCTGTATCTAAGATATGGTGCATCATGACGTTCGTTAGGGAACTAGCGTAAGAATTCGGAGCTTCGTAAGATTAGCATAAAAATGTTGACGATAATCTTGCAAAGCCCCTTGAGGCTCATTGACCCTAGGGTAGGTCACTTCCCCCGCCGCTGCAGCTCCACCTGCCCAGGCTCCTGACACCTCCCAGCAAGACCAGCTAAACCGTAAGTACTCCCCCCGCCCAGCCCCTCGCCCAGCCCCGCGCCACTCACCTCTCTTTCCCTGAACTTCTGTCTTCTGCCTTCCGCTCTCTCCTCCATCCTCTCTCCGCACCTCTGCTGTCCATTTCCTTTTGCTTTCTGCGCCTCCTTCCTGCTTCTGGTAGCCATCTTTCTCTGCTCCTCTTCTGCAGCCCACTTGCTGCGTACTCTGCTCTTCCTCTGTGCCCCGATCCTCTTCCTCACCGCGTTCTCTTCCTGCTTTTCTCTTCCTCTGTTTTCTTCTTTTCTCATCTGCACCCCGTCCTGCGTGTTCTTTTCTTCTTTTTCTTCATCTGTGTTCTTCTGTGCTCTTCTCCTCCTCTGCACCCCGTCCTGCGTGTTCTTTCTTCATCTGTGTTCTTCTGTGCTCTTCTCCTCCTCTGCACCCCGTCCTGCGTGTTCTTTTCTTCTTTTTCTTCATCTGTGTTCTTCTGTGCTCTTCTCCTCCTCTGCACCCCGTCCTGCGTGTTCTTTCTTCATCTGTGCTCTTCTGTGCTCTTCTCCTCCTCTGCACCCCGTCCTGCGTGTTCTTTATTTCTTTTTCTTCATCTGTGCTCTTCTGTGCTCTTCTCCTCCTCTGCACCCCGTCCTGCATGTTCTTTATTTCTTTTTCTTCATCTGTGTTCTTCTGTGCTCTTCTCCTCCTCTGCACCCCGTCCTGCATGTTCTTTTCTTCTTTTTCTTCATCTGTGTTCTTCTGTGCTCTTCTCCTCCTCTGCAACCCGTCCAACGTGTTCTTTCTTCATCTGTGTTCTTCTGTGCTCTTCTCCTCCTCTGCACCCCGTCCTGCGTGTTCTTTTCCTCTTTTTCTTCATCTGTGTTCTTCTGTGCTCTTCTCCTCCTCTGCACCCCGTCCTGCGTGTTCTTTCTTCATCTGTGTTCTTCTGTGCTCTTCTCCTCCTCTGCACCCCGTCCTGCGTGTTCTTTTCTTCTTTTTCTTCATCTGTGTTCTTCTGTGCGTATTCCTTTTCTTCTTCTGTGGCCTTCTCCTCATCTTCTGGACGCTTCCCTCCTCTGCTTATCTGGTCTCTCCTCTTCTTCCTGACTCGTCTCTCCTCTCCTTTTTGACTCTTCTCTCCTCTTCTTCTTGACTCTTCTCTCCTGACTCTTCTCTCTTCTCTTCTTCGTGACACTTCTCTCTCCTCTTCTTCGTGACTCTTCTCTCTCCTCTTCTTCTTGACTCTTCTCTCCTCTTCTTCTCTCCTCTTCTCTCCTGACTCTTCTCTCTCCTCTTCTTCTTGACTCTTCTCTCCTCTTCTTCTCTCCTCTTATCTCCTGACTCTTCTCTCTCCTCTTCTTCTTGACTCTTCTCTCTTGACTCTTCTCTCTCCTCCACTTCTTGACTCTTCTCTCCTTCCTCTTCCACTCCTCTCTTCTGTTCTTCCTGACTCCTCTCCTCCTCTCTAATCCCCTCTTCCCTATCTTTTTTCCCTCCCCCTCTACCTGACCCCCCGCCCTCCGCTTTCCCGCCGCCACCTCCCGCTCGGCCCCCCGCTCTCATTCGTCGGCCCGCCTCCCGCCCCCAGCTGACCCCTCCTCCCTCTTATGGCGGCCGCTGCGCGGCAGAGTTAGCAACCCTTGACCCTAGGGTAGGTCGCTTCCCCCGCCGCTGCAGCTCCACCTGCCCAGGCTCCTGACACCTCCCAGCAAGAACAGCTAAACCGTAAGTACTCCCCTCGCCCAGCCCCGCGCTAATCACCTCTCTTTCCCTGAACTTCTGTCTTCTGCCTTCCGCTCTCTCCTCCATCCTCTCTCCGCACCTCTGCTGTCCATTTCCTTTTGCTTTCTGCGCCTCCTTCCTGCTTCTGGTAGCCATCTTTCTCTGCTCCTCTTCTGCAGCCCACTTGCTGCGTACTCTGCTCTTGCTCTGTGCCCCGCTCCTCTTCCTCACCGCGTTCTTTTCCTGCTTTTCTCTTCCTCTGTGTTCTTCTTTTCTCATCTGCACCCTGTCCTGCGTGTTCTTTTCTTCTTTTTCTTCATCTGTGTTCTTCTGTGCTCTTCTCCTCCTCTGCACCCCGTCCTGCGTGTTCTTTTCTTCTTTTTCTTCATCTCTCTTCTTCTGTGCTCTTCTCCTCCTCTGCACCACGTCCTGCATGTTCTTTTCTTCTTTTTCTTCATCTGTGTTCTTCTGTGCTCTTCTCCTCCTCTGCACCCCTTCCTGCGTGTTCTTTCTTCATCTGTGTTCTTCTGTGCTCTTCTCCTCCTCTGCACCCCGTCCTGCGTGTTCTTTTCTTCTTCATCTGTGTTCTTCTGTGCTCTTCTCCTCCTATGCACCCCATCCTGCGTGTTCTTTCTTCATCTGTGTTCTTCTGTGCTCTTCTCCTCCTCTGCGCCCCGTCCTGCGTGTTCTTTTCTTCTTTTTCTTCATCTGTGTTCTTCTGTGCTCTCCTCCTCCTCTGCACCCCATCCTGCATGTTCTTTTCTTCTTTTTCTTCATCTGTGTTCTTCTGCGCTCTTCTCCTCCTCTGCACCCCGTCCTGCGTGTTCTTTCTTCATCTGTGTTCTTCTGTGCTCTTCTCCTCCTCTGCACCCCGTCCTGCGTCTTCTATTCTTCTTTTTCTTCATCTGTGTTCTTCTGTGCTCTTCTCCTCCTCTGCACCCCGTCCTGCGTGTTCTTTCTTCACCTGTATTCTTCTGTGCTCTTCTCCTCCTCTGCACCCCGTCCTGCGTGTTCTTTTCTTCTTTTTCTTCATCTGTGTTCTTCTGTGCGTATTCCTTTTCTTCTTCTGTGGCCTTCTCCTCATCTTCTGGACGCTTCCCTCCTCTGCTTCTCTGGTCTCTCCTCTTCTTCCTGACTCTTCTCTCCTCTCCTTCTGGACTCTTCTCTCCTCTTCTTCTTGACTCTTCTCTCTCCTCTTCTTCGTGACTCTTCTCTCTCCTCTTCTTCTTGACTCTTCTCTCCCCTTCTTCTTGACTCTTCTCTCCTGACTCTTCTCTCTCCTCTTCTTCTTGACTCTTCTCTCTTGACTCTTCTCTCTCCTCCTCTTCTTGACTCTTCTCTCCTTCCTCTTCCACTCCTCTCTTCTGTTCTTCCTGACTCCTCTCCTCCTCTCTAATCCCCCTTCCCTATCTTTTTTCCCTCCCCCTCTACCTGACACCCCCGCCCTCTGCTTTCCCGCCGCCACCTCCCGCTCGGCCCCGCCCCCCCCTGCTCTCATTCGTCATCCCGCCTCCCGCCCCCAGCTGACCCTTCCTCCCCCCCTCCTCCCTCTTATGGAGGCCGCTGCGCGGCAGAGTTAGTGACCCTCGACCCTAGGGTAGGTCGCTTCCCCCGCCGCTGCAGCTCCACCTGCCCAGGCTCCTGACACCTCCCAGCAAGAACAGCTAAACCGTAAGTACTCCCCCCGCCCAGCCCCTCTCCCAGCCCCGCGCCAATCACCTCTCTTTCCCTGAACTTCTGTCTTCTGCCTTCCGCTCTCTCCTCCATCCTCTCTCCGCACCTCTGCTTTCCATTTCCTTTCGCTTTCTGCGCCTCCTTCCTGCTTCTGGTAGCCATCTTTCTCTGCTCCTCTTCTGCAGCCCACTTGCTGCGTACTCTGCTCTTCCTCTGTGCCCCGCTCCTCTTCCTGCTTTTCTCTTCCTCTGTGTTCTTCTTTTCTCATCTGCACCCCATCCTGCGTGTTCTTTTCTTCTTTTTCTTCATCTGTGTACTTCTGTGCTCTTCTCCTCCTCTGCACCCCGTCCTGCGTGTTCTTTTCTTCTTTTTCTTCATCTGTGTTCTTCTGTGCTCTTCTCCTCTGCACCCTGTCCTGCGTGTTCTTTTCTTCTTTTTCTTCATCTGTGTTCTTCTGTGCTCTTCTCCTCCTCTGCACCCCGTTCTGCGTGTTCTTTCTTCATCTGTGTTCTTCTGTGCTCTTCTCCTCCTCTGCACCCCGTCCTGCGTGTTCTTTTCTTCTTTTTCTTCATCTGTGTTCTTCTGTGCTCTTCACCTCCTCTGCACCCCGTCCTGAGTGTTCTTTCTTCATCTGTGTTCTTCTTTGCTCTTCTCCTCCTCTGCACCCCGTCCTGCGTGTTCTTTTCTTCTTTTTCTTCATCTGTGTTCTTCTGTGCGTATTCATTTTCTTCTTCTGTGGCCTTCTCCTCATCTTCTGGACGCTTCCCTCCTCTGCTTCTCTGGTCTCTCCTCTTCTTCCTGACTCTTCTCTCCTCTCCTTCTGGACTCTTCTCTCCTCTTCTTCTTGACTCTTCTCTCCTGACTCTTCTCTCTCCTCTTCTTCGTGACTCTTCTCTCTCCTCTTCTTCTTGACTCTTCTCTCCCCTTCTTCTTAACTCTTCTCTCCTGACTCTTCTCTCTCCTCTTCTTCTTGACTCTTCTCTCTTGACTCTTCTCTCTCCTCCTCTTCTTGACTCTTCTCTCCTTCCTCTTCCACTCCTCTCTTCTGTTCTTCCTGACTCCTCTCCTCCTCTCTAATCCCCCCTTCCCTATCTTTTTTCCCTCCCCCTCTACCTGACACCCCCGCCCTCTGCTTTCCCGCCGCCACCTCCCGCTCGGCCCCGCCCCCCCTGCTCTCATTCGTCATCCCGCTTCCCGCCCCCAGCTGACCCTTCCTCCCCCCCTCCTCCCTCTTATGGAGGCCGCTGCGCGGCAGAGTTAGAGACCCTTGACCCTAGGGTAGGTCGCTTCCCCCGCCGCTGCAGCTCCACCTGCCCAGGCTCCTGACACCTCCCAGCAAGAACAGCTAAACCGTAAGTACTCCCCCCGCCCAGCCCCTCTCCCAGCCCCGCGCCAATCACCTCTCTTTCCCTGAACTTCTGTCTTCTGCCTTCCGCTCTCTCCTCCATCCTCTCTCCGCACCTCTGCTTTCCATTTCCTTTCGCTTTCTGCGCCTCCTTCCTGCTTCTGGTAGCCATCTTTCTCTGCTCCTCTTCTGCAGCCCACTTGCCGCGTACTCTGCTCTTCCTCTGTGCCCCGCTCCTCTTCCTGCTTTTCTCTTCCTCTGTGTTCTTCTTTTCTCATCTGCACCCCATCCTGCGTGTTTTTTTCTTCATCTGTGTTCTTCTGTGCTCTTCTCCTCCTCTGCACCCCGTCCTGCGTGTTCTTTTCTTCTTTTTCTTCATCTGTGTTCTTCTGTGCTCTTCTCCTCCTCTGCACCCTGTCCTGCGTGTTCTTTTCTTCTTTTTCTTCATCTGTGTTCTTCTGTGCTCTTCTCCTCCTCTGCACCCCGTTCTGCGTGTTCTTTCTTCATCTGTGTTCTTCTGTGCTCTTCTCCTCCTCTGCACCCCGTCCTGCGTGTTCTTTTCTTCTTTTTCTTCATCTGTGTTCTTCTGTGCTCTTCACCTCCTCTGCACCCCGTCCTGAGTGTTCTTTCTTCATCTGTGTTCTTCTTTGCTCTTCTCCTCCTCTGCACCCCGTCCTGCGTGTTCTTTTCTTCTTTTTCTTCATCTGTGTTCTTCTGTGCGTATTCCTTTTCTTCTTCTGTGGCCTTCTCCTCATCTTCTGGACGCTTCCCTCCTCTGCTTCTCTGGTCTCTCCTCTTCTTCCTGACTCTTCTCTCCTCTCCTTCTGGACTCTTCTCTCCTCTTCTTCTTGACTCTTCTCTCCTGACTCTTCTCTCTCCTCTTCTTCGTGACTCTTCTCTCTCCTCTTCTTCTTGACTCTTCTCTCCCCTTCTTCTTAACTCTTCTCTCCTGACTCTTCTCTCTCCTCTTCTTCTTGACTCTTCTCTCTCCTCCTCTTCTTGACTCTTCTCTCCTTCCTCTTCTACTCCTCTCTTCTGTTCTTCCTGACTCCTCTCCTCCTCTCTAATCCCCCCTTCCCTATCTTTTTTCCCTCCCCCTCTACCTGACACCCCCGCCCTCTGCTTTCCCACCGCCACCTCCCGCTCGGCCCCGCCCCCCCCTGCTCTCATTCGTCATCCCGCCTCCCGCCCCCAGCTGACCCTTCCTCCCCCCCCCTCCCTCGTATGGCGGCCGCTGCGCGGCAGAGTTAGTGACCCTTGACCCTAGGGTAGGTCGCTTCCCCCGCCGCTGCAGCTCCACCTGCCCAGGCTCCTGACACCTCCCAGCAAGAACAGCTAAACCGTAAGTACTCCCCCCGCCCAGCCCCGCGCCAATCACCTCTCTTTCCCTGAACTTCTGTCTTCTGCCTTCCGCTCTCTCCTCCATCCTCTCTCCGCACCTCTGCTTTCCATTTCCTTTCGCTTTCTGCGCCTCCTTCCTGCTTCTGGTAGCCATCTTTCTCTGCTCCTCTTCTGCAGCCCACTTGCTGCGTACTCTGCTCTTCCTCTGTGCCCCGCTCCTCTTCCTGCTTTTCTCTTCCTCTGTGTTCTTCTTTTCTCATCTGCACCCCATCCTGCGTGTTCTTTTCTTCTTTTTCTTCATCTGTGTACTTCTGTGCTCTTCTCCTCCTCTGCACCCCGTCCTGCGTGTTCTTTTCTTCTTTTTCTTCATCTGTGTTCTTCTGTGCTCTTCTCCTCCTCTGCACCCTGTCCTGCGTGTTCTTTTCTTCTTTTTCTTCATCTGTGTTCTTCTGTGCTCTTCTCCTCCTCTGCACCCCGTTCTGCGTGTTCTTTCTTCATCTGTGTTCTTCTGTGCTCTTCTCCTCCTCTGCACCCCGTCCTGCGTGTTCTTTTCTTCTTTTTCTTCATCTGTGTTCTTCTGTGCTCTTCTCCTCCTCTGCACCCCGTCCTGAGTGTTCTTTCTTCATCTGTGTTCTTCTGTGCTCTTCTCCTCCTCTGCACCCCGTCCTGCGTGTTCGTTTCTTCTTTTTCTTCATCTGTGTTCTTCTGTGCGTATTCCTTTTCTTCTTCTGTGGCCTTCTCCTCATCTTCTGGACGCTTCCCTCCTCTGCTTCTCTGGTCTCTCCTCTTCTATCTGACTCTTCTCTCCTCTCCTTCTTGACTCTTCTCTCCTCTTCTTCTCTCCTCTTCTCTCTCCTCTTCTTCGTGACTCTTCTCTCTCCTCTTCTTCGTGACTCTTCTCTCTCCTCTTCTTCTTGACTCTTCTCTTCTTCTTCTTGACTCTTCTCTCCTCTTCTTCTCTCCTCTTCTCTCCTCTTCTCTCCTGACTCTTCTCTCTCCTCTTCTTCTTGACTCTTCTCTCTTGACTCTTCTCTCCCCTCCTCTTCTTGACTCTTCTCTCCTTCCTCTTCTACTCCTCTCTTCTGTTTTTCCTGACTCCTCTCCTCCTCTCTAATCCCCCCTTCCCTATCTTTTTTCCCCTCCCCCTCTACCTGACCCCCCCCGCCCTCCGCCACCTCCCGCTCGGCCCCGCCCCCCGCTCTCATTCGTCGCCCCGCCTCCCGCCCCCAGCTGACCCCTCCTCTCCCCTCCTCCCTCTTATGGCGGACGCGCCTAAGGCGCGCCAAAGGCAAGCCCGTCTGCGCCCATCCACGCCTGGACCGCACCTAGCGCCACGACCCCTGGCCCCCACTACTCCCAAACCCCGCAGCACCGCTATGTCCCCACCTACCTCCACGCTCTCAACCCGGGGCGCTCCAGAACCTGCTTCCAAGCCAACCCTAAACGCACCCATGGACCCTTCGCATGCCTCACCTGCAAACTCACCTTCCACCATGACTGCACCCCGCCCGCCAGCCCACGCGCCAATAACCACCTCAAATGCATCCTAATCAACGCACTCTCTGCCCACAAGCACGCCATTGAACTATGGGACCTCCTGGACTCCACCGCACCGGATGTCGCCTTCATCACTGAGACCTGGATGAATGCCTCCTCAGCCCCCGACATCGCCATAGCCATCCCCGACGGCTACAAGATCACCAGGAGAGACCGCACCAACCAAGTCGGTGGAGGAATCGCCATCGTTTTCAAGGACTCCATCAACATCACCACCTCCACCGAAGACACCCCCCTCACCGCCAAACACATGCACTTCCAGATCCACACCGACCCCAGGACCACCCTCAGAGGAACTCTCATCTACAGATCCCCTGGACCACGCGCCCTCTTCAGCGAATCCATCGCAGACTTCATCTCCCCGCACGCCCTTGCCTCGCCGGACTACATCCTCCTCAGTGACCTCAACTTCCACCTGGAGCAGAACAACGACCCCAACACCACTACCCTGCTCGACAACCTCGCCAACCTCGGTCTCAAGCAACTGGTGAACACCCCCACCCACATCGCCGGACACACGCTCGACCCCATCTTCTCCGCCAGCAACCACAGATCCTTCAGCCACTCCTCCGTAATACACTGGACTGACCACAGATGTGTCCACTTAACCTTCAGTCGCAAGACTCTCCACCTCCGCACACAACCCATCCCACGCAGACATTGGAACAAAATCCCCACGGAACAGCTTCGCTCCACTCTCAGCGACAACCAACCCACCTTCTCCACCGACCCCAACTACGCAGCCCTCAGCCTCACTCATTGGATCACCAACTGCGCGGACAACCTCGCACCTCTCAGGCGCCTCCCAAGACAGACCAGCACCAGGAAACCTCAATGATTCACAGACACCCTCAAGGAATCCAAAAAAAACTGCTGTACCCTCGAGAAAGCCTGGCGCAAAGACCACACCACAGAAAACATGTCTGCCCTCAAAAATGCCACCCGCGAACACCACCAGCTGATCCGCGCCACCAAAAGAACTTCCTCCACAGACAGACTGGACAAGAACACTCACAACAGCAAAGAACTCTTCAACATCGTCAAAGAGCTCTCCAATCCTAACGCCAACTCCAACTCCATCATGCCCTCACAAGACCTCTGCAACTCCCTCGCTACCTTCTTCCATCGTAAGATCACCGACCTACACGACAGCTTCGGACACCAGACCCAGCCAACCACCACAGAACCTACTACCCCAGCCACCACCCTCAACGCCTGGACTCACATCAGCGCGGAGGAGACCAAAGCTACCATGAACTCCATCCACTCCGGTGCCCCCTCGGACCCCTGCCCACACTTCATCTTCAACAAAGCTGACGACATCATCGCCCGCATCTCCAGACCATCATCAACAGCTTGTTTGCTTCTGCCGCCTTCCCCGAGAGCTGGAAACACACGGAAGTCAACGCCCTCCTGAAGAAACCTACGGCGGACCCCAGCGACCTGAAGAACTTCCGCCCCATCTCGCTCCTCCCTTTCCCTGCCAAAGTCATAGAGAAGACCGTCAACAAGCAACTGACCAATTTCCTTGAAGACAACCACCTACACGACCCCTCTCAGTCCGGGTTCCGAGCCAATCACAGCACAGAAACCGCCCTCATCTCAGTCACAGACGACATCAGAACTCTGATGGACAACAGAGAAACAGTCGCCCTCATCCTCCTCAACCTCTTGGCTGCCTTTGACACCATCTGCCACCGAACCCTAACATCCTGCCTGCGCTCCACCGGTATCCAAGGACTGGCCCTGGACTGGATCACCTCTTTCCTCTCTAACCGCTCCCAAAGAGTCTACCTCCCTCCGTTCCGCTCAGACCCCACCGAGGTCATCTGCGGCGTCCCACAAGGCTCCTCGCTCAGCCCGACTCTCTTCAGTGTCTACATGAGCCCTCTCGCCGACATTGTACGCAAACACAACATCAACATCACCTCCTACGCCGACGACACTAAGCTGTTGCTCTCCCTCACCAAAGACCCCACTGGCGCCAAGACCAACTTGCAAGATGGAATGAAAGACGTCGCAGAATGGATGAAAGTCAGCCGTCTGAAACTGAACTCATAAAAAACTGAAGTCCTCATCCTCGGAAACACCCCGTCCGCCTGGGACGACCCTTGGTGGCCCACGGCCCTTGGCACCGCACCAACCCCCTCAGACCACTCATGCAACCTCGGATTCATCCTGGACCCGCTTCTCACCATGACCAAACAAGTCAACGCCGTATCATCTTCCTGCTTCCTCACTCTCTGCATGCTCCGAAATATCTTCCGCTGGATCCCCGCCGACACCAGAAAAACTGTGACCCACGCCCTCGTCACAAGCCGCCTGGACTACGGAAACACCCTATACGCAGGAACCACCGCTAAACTCCAGAAACGTCTGCAGCGAATACAAAACGCCTCCGCCCGCCTCGTCCTCGACATACTCCACAACAGCCACATCTCCACCCACCTGAGACACCTGCACTGGCTTCCTGTCAGCAAAAGGATCACCTTTTGGCTCCTTACCCACTTACACAAAGACCTCCACAACAAGGGACCCAAATACCTCAACCGTCGCCTCAGTTTCTACACGCCCACCCGTCAACTTCGCTCCGCCAACCTCGCACTCGCCGCCGTCCCTCGCATCTGCCGCACCACGGCAGGTGGGAAATCCTTCTCCTACCTGGCGGCCAAGACTTGGAACTCCCTCCCCGCCAACCTCAGGACCAGCCAGGACCACCCTGCATTCCGGAGGCATCTCAAAACCTGGCTGTTCGAGCAGCAGTAACCCCCCTTCTCCTAGCGCCTTGAGACCCTCACGGGTGAGTAGCGCGCTTTATAAATGTTTTTGATTTTGATTTGATTTGATTTGATTTTGATTTGATTTGATTGTAAACAATGGTGTGCCTCCTTTTAACGCCTGCTCTGTGTTTCGACCCCTCTTATCAGTCCATCCCCTCTGGGTGTGTGTGTGTTTGTAATTTTTTTTTTTTGACTGTTTTGCCAATAAGTTTGAAGAATCTTCACGAAATGTTCAAATCTAATATGACAGTCAGTTCAGCTACTGCCTTTAAAGGTTCAGGGTGATCTGTGAAGTGGGGGTAGAGAAAATAAATGGCCCCCAAAATTATTTTTTCCCATTCATTTTTCCATACGGTTTTTAGACAGGCCTACAGCCTAAAGTGCTGAATGGAATTACACCAAAATTGGCAGGAAGCTAGATCTTGGTACGCAGATTATGCTTTCATGATTTGGTGTAAATCCGTTCAGTAGTTTTGGAGTTATTAAAGGGGAAGAAATACAGATCTATTGGTGCCGTGGATCCACCACAGGTTGATCCGTGCACCACAGGAAGAATCTCATTGGCTGGCCACAACCTGACAGTGAAGTTGCGGCTGACATTTTGTTTGATTGGGGAAACGGTCCCCAGGGCTCAAATGTTGGCTGCAATGTGGATGAAGAGGTGAAGGTAGAGACTCCGTGACTGCATTGGGGGATATAAATGGGGTAAAACCATATTAAAATTAAAATATTAATCTATTAAAATACATCCATCCACAGGGCTCAGCACAGCCCCTAGTAAATCTGCGCATTTCATGAAGCCTAAAAAAACAAAAAATACACATACAAGTATATTTTTATGTATGCATAGTACCTACTGGCGGTCGCCATAGGTACTAATAGTTAGGATATGGATTCCATATAAAAAGCGTTTTTTGACTTGCCTATATCTTTGGCATCATTTAATGAATCTTCACGAAATCTTCCAGAAAAAGTGTGCCCAAAAATCTTGTTTTGCCATGGATGTTTTGGGGTGATGCGTCAAGCAGGGACCGAAAAAGGGGGGAGTCAAAAACAGTGCATTTCTCATGTTAATTCCCACAGGAGATTTGAACACGACTACAGCTCAAACCAGTGGATGGAATTTCCAAGTTTGGCAGAAAGGTAGCTTTTGATACGCAGATTATGCCTTTTGTTATTTGGTGTAAATCTGTTCAGTAGTTTAAGAGAAAATAAATTAAAACTAAATGTGTATATCTAGAGGCGCGAAGGCTTTGCGAATCCTCCCAATCTTGTGCCGAGATCTGATCGCTGCCATTATTTCATACAGGAAGTGTTGGCAGCCAAAGAAATTAAATAAAAGGGGGCAGGGTACTATTACCCTAACTTCCCTAGCCTTGGTTGAGGGGTCCCCCAGGGAGCCCCCTCCCCAGGGCTAAAAAGCATTTTTTTAGTTCATGATGAACATCATGAATATTTGCAAATTTCACCATGGATATGCAAGGTCTCCCACGCTTGCTTTTCGTTTGGTCCCGAAGGCATTCACAAAATATAGGAGGGGGTCCAGGGGCCCCCCTCCTAGGGCTTATCAATATAATGTATGCAGGGGCCTGCACGGCATTCTCCACAGCCCAAGGACCGCCACCTCCTTGGGCAATCGATTGTTATATATGCAGGGGGCCCGCGAAGCCCCTCCCCATGCCAGAGGAAACGTCACTTTCCCAGGGCAATAATTGTTATGTATGCAGGTGGACCTGAGCGCATCACCTTTGCCCCAGGCACCCCCACCTCCCAGGGGCAATGGATGTAATGTTTGCAGGGAAATTGCGCTGCACTATAGGGACCTCCACCTCCCTGGTGCAATCAGTTGTTATGTATGCAGGGCAGCCCGTGCAGGCCCCGCACCCTGGGGACCACATTCTCCTCGAGGTAATGTATGCAGCTCCCCCTGGGGACTGCCACCTCCCTGGGCCAATAAATGTTCTGTATGCAGGGGGCCCGTGCGACCCCCCCTCTTAGGGCCATTTATGGCTCTGGGGACTGCCACCCCCAGGGCCAGCTCCTGCTATCGCCGAAGGTGCCCACCCTTGGGAGGTAGCTGTTTGCTTTTGCTTGGCGGGAGCTGACAGCTCCCTCTAAGCAAAAGTTAACATAACTCTCCTTTCAGGTTGCTTTAAAAATTCTCCTGCTTGTTAAAAGTGGAGTTTACATCTCTCTCCCTGCCCACTAATATGCATGCAGGGAAAGAGATGAAAATATTTCTTCTGCAAGCAAGGAGCTGCTATTTAAAGAAGCACTCTGCTTGCAGAAGCAATGCCCACTCCTGCATGAGATGGTGGCCTTGAGGCTCCCCTTGTGGTCCCCATAAGAATTTGCAGGGTGCCCTGGGTGGGGCGGGGCACCCATAGATACATGTCCAGGGCTGAAAGTGGCCTAGCTAGGGGGCCACAGGGCCCCTCTGTTTCTAAATTAAGTGTTTGGCCACTATAAATAATTTAAAAAGAACCCCAGGGAAGTGGTGGTCCCCAGAGCCTCATTTAAGCTCCAAACCCCTTTGGCCATGCGTGGCACAGGGTTTGGAGCTTGCTGTGCACAGCCATAGGTCATGGGTGGCACGGGGTTGGGTGGTTATAGGTGGGTTGGCCTCAGGTCCTGCCCACAGGCCAAGCCCTGTGACCAAAACTGGTCGTGCACGACCAAAGGCCATGTGTGCCGTGGGTTTGGGTGGTTAGGTGAGCCAGGCCCTGCGACCAACCTCCTCCGTGCGTGGGGGTGTTTGGATTAACATATAGGGGGTCATTCCGACCCCGGCGGGCGGCGGGCACCGCCCGCCGGGCGGAAACCGACAAAAGACCGCACTGCGGTCAAATGACCGCAGCGGTCATTCTAACTTTCCCGCTGGGCCGGCGGGCGATCTCCAAAAGATCGCCCGCCGACCCAGCGGGAAAGCCCCTGCAAAGAGGAAGCCGGCTCCGAATGGAGCCGGCGGATTTGCAGGGGTGCGACGGGTGCAGTGGCACCCGTCGCGATTTTCAGTGTCTGCAAAGCAGACACTGAAAATCTTTGTGGGGCCCTGTTAGGGGGCCCCTGCACTGCCCATGCCAGTGGCATGGGCAGTGCAGGGGCCCCCAGGGGCCCCACGACACCCGTTCCCGCCAGCCTGGTTCTGGCGGTGTAAACCGCCAGAAACAGGCTGGCGGGAAGGGGGTCGGAATCCCCATGGCGGCGCTGCAAGCAGCGCCGCCATGGAGGATTCCCTGGGCCAGGGGTAAGCCGACGGGAAACCGCCGGTTCCCCTTTTCTGACCGCGGCTTTACCGCCGCGGTCAGAATGGCCCAGGAAGCACCGCCAGCCTGTTGGCGGTGCTTCCTCTGCCCTCCACCCTGGCGGTTTCAAACCGCCGGGGTCGGAATGAGGGCCATAGTAATTAAAATTAATTTACATTTCAAAAAATGTAGAAATTCACTGAAAAAAAACTGTGATAACAGGGACGTTATAGTTAGGAAATGGAATTAAAAAAACAAGGAAATTCACTTAAAAAACCAAAGGTTACAGGGATGTTATAGTTAGGCAAACCATCGAAATTCACCTATAGTTAAAGTTATTTCAAGCAACTGTAACAATAACTTGTGCTCTAAGGTAACTATAACTTGCGCCCTTGCATGCACTGCTGATTACACCAGATATTACAGCACTCATGACATTTTTTATAACATTATTGATAATATCCCTGCAACATTTGTTGTAAAATCATTCATTAAAAAACTGTGCATGGCGGGGACGCAAGTTATAGTTATCTTAGGGCACAAGTTATATTGAAATACTTCTAACTGGTAAATTTCTATGGTTTTGTACGTTTAAAATGTGAGCCTAACTGTAACATCCCTGAAACCTGTTTTTTTCAGGGACTATATATATATATAAATAAATATATATAAAATATCTCGCTCAGTGGGGGGGTTGACACTACCTAGTTATAGTTAGGTCAGGGTTTCCATAGGAAGGGCATTTTTGTGTTGCTAATAACTTTGGCACAGTTTAATGAATATCCACGAAACTTTCCATAACAGTGCTCTTTTTGCCTGGTTTGTGCATGGAAAGTTTCAGGGTGATCTGTCAAGCAGGGCCAAGAAAAAAGGAGACATCCTAAAACGCAAAATCCTCATACATTGTCTGTACACTTTAAGACAGCGCTATCTCAATAACTGCTGAACGGAAATTCAGCTTTTTGTGATTTGCTGTAAAGCCGTTCATTACTTTTTCAGAAATTAAGGTTCAAAAATATTTGTATATCTGAATGATTGGGTTCGGGAGATTCTCACAAGAGTCTTCTAACCCAATTCTAAAATATAGAGCATTCTGATTGGCCCAGGGAGCTCTTTTTCCCTTGACCCATCTCACTCTTGCAGGACTCAGAGTCCCGCTGGAGCGAGCACTCTGATTGGCTGCCAGCAACATGAGAAAAATGTTGCTGGCAGCCATTACAGAACTCAGGGACTACTTAGTGCCCTGTCCCGAAATTGTATTATAAAATGACATAAGGAGGCAGGGTAGGGATATCCTGCTCCCCTAGTCCCTTGGTAAACCAAGTGGGACACTCAGCAATTTTTGCAGTGATCCTGTGGGACTCCCAATTTATTAATATGACTAGGGGGCACGTAATCACAGAACATCAGCACTCAGGTAAAGTACTGATTTATGAGATCTGCCCGCATGTCTCCACCTTCCCCCTCATCACTGTCATCCTCACTTGGTATTTCCAAATTCTCATCCCATTGTTGAAGTAAGCCTCAGCAAGGCCTACTAGTGCAAGGGGTTCACCTTTCTCTGCACAAAGTCCTCAGACCATGTAGGAAGAAGTTGGCACAGAAACTGGAATAAAAGACAAAAGTTTATTAACCTCATGAGGTGGTACTACAGTTCAGACAGCACCCTTAGGTAATGTCTGAAGTAGCACACTGAACTGAGAGAGCATGGTCCTTTTATACCCACACAGGGGCTAAAAGGAGATGGTACAATTATGGAAACAAGACTTGTATACATGTAAGGTCATGTGGAAAATGCACTGTCGACAGGTAGGAGGAGCTAACAGTTTCCAAGGACTAACAGCTGCAGACCTTACTGAGCATGTGCGAAAGTAAGAGATGCTAAATATAACTTGTCACTAGGCAGATTTCAAGAGCAGTTAACAGAAAGGTAGGACAGAGCACATGGTGAGCACATGGCAGCATGTAGCAGAGAAAATGGCTGCCATGAATACAAAATGGATTCCGCAAAATGTTCACAATAGTTACTAAATACAAGATGTCTTCTGCTAATGCTTAATCTAATCACTGCTAAATTACAACAGACGACCCTTTCAGCATTAGCTGAAGACATTCGTCTTTCTGGGATAATCTAAATATTCATCCTGTATATTTATGCTCATCATTTCAGCTATTTCCTTATCTAACATATGTTGTGCCTTCATTTCTGTAATATTTCTCTTGGTAGGCATACAAGCAGTACCACACTGAATACAGATACAGCATGTAAAAAATATTGCAATTATTACACACAGGACCTTCCAACAGGTAGTTGGTAATATCCATAGTTACCACAAACAAAATATGTATTATGTGAAGCTGTAAAACTACTATTATTTACACCCTCAATAGTTAAAATCAAGGTACAATCGCTTATCCCTACTGGAATTCGTCCAATGCTTCGTATACATAAATCTGCTTTAGTTTTTGTAACAGAAATCACAAATTGTTCTTTCTTGTCAGAGTCTTGTATATTTGTGAAGACATATGGTATTGAAACATTGTCCGGTTGATACTCTTCCGATTCCCATTTAGTTCCTTTAGCTTGGGGATACCCATCTTTGTCTTGGTAGCATACTTTATTAAGGCGAAAAAGAAGTCCGCCCTCTGTACGTTTTCCAGATGCAAACAAAAGCATGTACCAAGCGTGACAAGAACTATTGTGTGAAAAAGGAAGAGGAATGAAAGGTGTTCCTCCTTTCTTTTGATGCGCAGGTATCATTCCACATACCCAACAGTTAGTAGTATTTGTAGCATTATGAGTATAATGCAACATCTGAATGAAAGTATTATTGAAGTACGATTGACGGTGCTTCTGCTCCTGATAGGGAAGCGTAAAGTAATAGTGATCCTCTGGTACTGGAGTAGTGGCAACAAAAAACTCACGAGCAGGAGACTTCTTTTCAATAAACCAGGTGATTGTTGCTGTATCCACCAAAACAACAACAAACCCCATAATACTAATGATCAATTTGTTATTCATTTTAGCAACAGTGATAATCAACCCTTTCAGAAATGAATTAAAAAACAATCGTTGGAGCTCTTATCCCTGGGCAGCCGCTGATTTCTTCACCACGGGCCAAGACGGGTGTCACTACTCTAATGCACGGCTGATCCACCCCCCCCCTTGCCACATTGGCTCTCCGTTTCACTAACCCAGGGCGGTAGCTCAACCAGTCTTTTCAAAACAATTTTCAGATTCTTTCCTTGGTCTCAAATTATATCGCTACACTCCAGAAGTCGTATGGTCCGGGAAGACCTCTGCAGATTCGTCAGGTGATATAGCACGGCCTTTCTCCGTAGTCAAAATCTCTCGATGATCGGTCAGCACAGCAGGTTCCACCAAGGTAGGTAGCACTCTCTTGCAGTGAGTACTATGGACCCAATTCTTTCGGTTCGTCACTTGAACTGCTGTCCTTGTCGCAAGGAGCACCTGTTCTGGGCCTCGCCACCTTGGTTCCAAGCTGCTTGATCTTTCAAAAGACTTAATCATCACCTGGTCACCAGGTCAGAGTTCATGGCCTTCACCTGTAGATCTGTCAGGAAGTGCTTCTCGAACCTGTTGATGAATAGAAACCAAATTGTCGGTTAACTGTGCCAAATAATCATTCATCAGGACACAAGGTACATCATATACAGATTTTGGTTTAGGAACTCCCCAAATATTCATTGGTCTCCCAAATACTACTTCATAGGGGCTAAGGCCAAGTCGGGAGTGTGGCACTGACCTAATAGACAATAATGCCAATGGTAATGCATCCGGCCAAGTTAAGGATGTGGAAGCCTGTATCTTCGCTAATTTCAGCTTCAATGTAGCATTATACCTTTCCACCAACCCTGCTGATTGTGGGTGGAAAACCGCATGGAACTTCTGTTTGATCCCTAATCCTTTCAGGACATACTTAATAACTTCCCCAACAAAATGAGGTCCGTTATCACTCCATAAAAGTCTGCAAACACCAAACCTAGGGAAAAATTCTTTCAAAAGCACCTTCGCTGTGGTAATGGCAGTATTATCCTTTGTGGGGTACGCCTCTATCCATTTACTGAAGGCACAAACCACCACCAAGACATACTTTAAATTGTTGCAGCGTTCAAGCTGAATATAATCCATTTGTAGAACTTCAAAAGGTGCAGTTGGTGTAGCAAACCCTCCTGCAGGAGTAGGTGTCCCTTTTCCAGGATTGTATTGTAAGCAGATCAAACAAGACTGTACTACTCTCTTAGCTGTACTGGAAATTTCTGGATGCTCCCAAACTTGCGTAAGCAACTTCGTTATTGTTGAAGCTCCAACATGTGCCAGCCCATGTGCCATCTGAACCATAGGTTTGTACAAAAGCTACAGGCAATTTCCATTTATCCATCTGCTTATTCCGCCAACAGCCCTCATCATCCAATTCTCCATCTTTAGACCATTGCTCACGTTCTTTCACAGAAGCAGATTTCTGTATATCTAATACGTCTTGTCTAGCATTATGCCAACGTTCAGCTTGTGACTTCACTACATACATAGAAGTAGTACTTCGCTGCATCACAGTCTCACGTGCTACACGGTCTGCAAGAGCATTACCTTGCCCTATCTTATCGGTCACTTTCTTATGTGCACTACATTTCACAATAGCTAGTTTATTTGGATATGTCAATGCAGTCAAGAGGTTATGCACTAATTCTCCGTGCATTATCTGCATCCCGTGGGATGTGAGAAAACCTCTCTCCTTCCAAAGCAAACCAAAATCATGAGCCACTCCAAAAGCATAGCGGCTGTCTGTGTAAATGTTCACACTTAAATCAGTACTAAGCTCATATGCTCGTGTCAAAGCTATTAGTTCAGCTGCTTGAGCTGACTTCTGTGGTATACGAGCTGTCTCCACTACCGTGTGTATTGTGGTGATTGCATATGCAGCTGAGGTCGTACCATCTGGCAACTTCAAACAAGACCCATCAACCCACAGTTCCCCGTCTACATCTAAAAAGGGCGTATCTTGTAAATCAACACGACCCTTTGTCTGTTCTTCGGTAAGGAATATACAATCATGTGTTTCTTGTGACTGAGGCTGAGTCACCGGATATGGCAACAAAGTAGCTGGATTTAGTGTCGCACATCTCTTCAGTGTAATGTGAGGAGCCAACAATGTCAACTCATAACCTGTCATACGGGCGCTAGTTAAATGTTGTGTCTTTGTTTGATTTAAAAGAGCATCAACCGCATGGGGTACTAGCACCAACAGCTTATGTGACAAAACTATCCCTTCACTCTGACGTATTGAGACAGCTGTTGCGGCAACTGAACAAAAACACCCAGGCAACGCTCAAGCAACAGGATCAAGTACTGCTGAAAAATATGCACAGGGACGCTGCTTATTACCATGTGTCTGTACTAAAACTGACAATGCACATCCATCTTTCTCGTGTACGTAAAGTGCAAAAGGCTTCATGTAATCTGGAGTACCTAACACTGGTGCAGAACAAAGGGCTTGTCGCAGCTGCCGGAAAGCAGTCTCACATTCATCTGTCCATGGGAGGGGCATTGGAGTATCTTTAGTCAAAAGTGCTAGCAAAGGTTTGGCAATGTGTGAAAACCCTAATATCCATTGCCTACAAAAAGAAGTAAGACCAAGGAATGCACGAACATCTTTCTGAGTAGATGGTACTGGTGTGTCTAAAATTGCTTGAATACGATCTGATGTAAGTGCACGGCCCTCCTTAGACAAAAGGTGACCTAAATAGGTTACCTTTGGTCTACAATATTGCAATTTCTTTCGTGACACTTTATGATGGTGTGAAGCAAGAAAAGAAAGTAAGGACAAAGTGCACTTTTCACATTGCTCCGGGGTATCAGCTGCCAACAAAATATCATCAACATATTGTATGAGAGCCACACCTTCAGGTAAAACAAAAGAATCAAGGTGTCCAAAGTCAAAGTACAAGAACTAATTGCTCCCTCAACTTCCTCATAAAAGGCGGCTGGATTTTTCCGCGGGTCAGGTAATGCTGTTTTAAGTGCCATTACATCTGCCCTATTCCAAGGAGTATACACCCAATTATAAATAAAATAACCCTTAACATCAACAGAAGTTTTATCATCACTTGTACCCAATCCTTTAGGAGGAACATACAAAGGTGCGGCCTCCCGCATTGGTTTCGCGTGAACTATCATAATCTTATCTGTTTCAAAGATGGAAGCTTGCGCCCCTTCGGTCTGAGATGCTCGTGCAACTGCGTCCGCAGCCCTTTTCTCTTCTTGCAAACGGACTGCCACAATACGTAATTTCATTAAAAGCCTGATTGCATCAGCCACCTGGGAGAAAACAAAAAGACCATCACGCATTTGCTTATGATCAGCTGCTACATCATCGGGCTCTAACTCATCAGAATATTTCCGATATAGTTCAATAACTTCTGAGCCAAATGCCTCAGTAAAATATAGCTGCTCCTTTTCCGTCCACCCTTTCATGTTGTCTAAAAGTTCAGAAGCAGAAACAACGCTACGAATTGTTTTACGAGCAATAGATCTAAGCTCAGACGCACGGTCAGCAGGCAGCATAGAGCGACTGTCCCGCATCTTCTGTTGCTCCGAACTGGAGACTTTAGGTAACTCATGAGGGGCAGAAGGGACGACATACGGAGGTGGAGGGTGATCTAGTAACAATAAATCATCATGTGGTTTATTAAGGATAGGATAGAGAGGTTGCCTAACAGTGTATTGGCCAGTTACCTGTAGCTTACGTTCTTTCTCTTCTAGCTCCTTTTAAGTCATTTATTTGTTTCTTTCTCATTTCCAATGCTTTCACATATACATTCTTCCGCTGCTCTTTCTCAAGCAAGGCTTGCTCACGCTTCACTCGTCCACGCGCTTCTTTCTCCCACATTCGTACACAGTCAAACATATCTTGCCTAGACTTTCGCTTACACATACATTGTTCCACATACTCAATCTTTCGCAAATCAAATGACCCATGCATAGGCCAACGTAACTCAAGATCCGCGCGGGTGTATTTATTCCATAATGTGCTGTACATTATAGAAGAAAGACCATGTTTAACATACATATCTCTATTTGGCGTCCCCTCTGGGGGTGCCGGTTGCGATTCTTCCAGTCTCAAATTGGTACCATTACAAAAGCAACACATCCTACGAAGTGCGCTAAAAACAGGCATGCCAAAAATAGTGCAGAATATGCAATATTATAATCAAAGTAGCACTTAAGGTGCCGTTCAAATCAAAATTAAATTGGAGAAAATTCTCCTCATTACCTGCCTATATAAATTGCAATTTATATATCAAATGCAAAGAATACAAATTGACTAGTCACCCAAATCACGAAAGCCACAGTAAGTAGTGCTAAACTACATTACCAAACACAGGCATCAAAACCCACAGCAAGTGCCGTAAAACGGCTCTTACCAATCACAGGGTGTCCAGGTTCCAACTGCCAAGTTCTAAAATCGACCAAATGGTCACTGCATGACGAATGAACAAAAAGGATCTCAGTCGAGGACCGGCGCCACCTGGATGGTCAAGTCAGAAGGAAGGGAAAAACGCTGTGGTTGCCAAGACTCGGGTCTCCTCAGGCATTGATCGTCCGCAGCGAGATCCCAATCCTTCGTCGCGACCAATCCGTTGGGCATCCGAGTCGCCGATGAGTCCCTGTTCGGGCACCAATTTGTTGACGTAAGCCTCAGCAAGGCCTACTAGTGCAAGGGGTTCACCTTTCTCTGCACAAAGTCCTCAGACCATGTAGGAAGAAGTTGGCACAGAAACTGGAATAAAAGACAAAAGTTTATTAACCTCATGAGGTGGTACTACAGTTCAGACAGCACCCTTGGGTAATGTCTGAAGTAGCACACTGAACTGAGAGAGCATGGTCTTTTTATACCCACACAGGGGCTAAAAGGAGATGGTACAATTATGGAAACAAGACTTGTATACATGTAAGGTCATGTGGAAAATGCACAGTCGACAGGTAGGAGGAGCTAACAGTTTCCAAGGACTAACAGCTGCAGACCTTACTGAGCATGTGCGAAAGTAAGAGATGCTAAATATAACTTGTCACTAGGCAGATTTCAAGAGCAGTTAACAGAAAGGTAGTACAGAGCACATGGTGAGCACATGGCAGCATGTAGCAGAGAAAATGGCTGCCATGAATACAAAATGGATTCCGCAAAATGTTCACAATAGTTACTAAATACAAAATGTCTTCTGCTAATGCTTAATCTAATCACTGCTAAATTACAACACCATGGCACTGCCAGCTCCCCCTCATCAGGGATGTTTGGGATGTTCCTCCTCAGGGCAAGGTTGTGGAGCATGCAGTAGGCCTCAATGATCCTACAAACCTTTGCTGGTGAGTAGAGGAGGGCTCCTCCTGTTTTGTCAATGCTATGGAATCTGGCCATCAGGAGCCCAAAAGCCCGCTTCACGACACAACATGTTCTCCCATGTGCCTTGTTGAAGCTTACTTCCTCTGTCGTAGTTGCGTTTCTCACTGCTGTCAACAACCAGGGTCGATTTTGGGTATGCAGAATCCCCTGTAAAGCAATGTGTCACTAACAGCAGACATGATACATACATACACACATGACAAATGTGACTGACCAACTAGCCAGTCCCTCTCTGGGTAGAGTCGTGTCATCAGCTGTGGAATAGTAATGTTCTGCATGAGGAAGGCACCATGGACTGAACTCAGGTACTGAGCACAGACTTGGGAAATAGACCTGTTCAGTGCCAAGTGGTGGTACCAAGGCTACATGGGTGCCATTAATGGCTCCAACAACATGTGGGATGTGTGCTTTCACCTGCGCAAAATCCTCATGTTGAGGAAACCAGATGTAGCTGTCCAGGTGTTTCAACAGTGCTGAGAGGAAAAGGTCTGTAAAGTGTAGTCACAAGTTGTTGCATGGCAACAGGGGGGTTGAGGGCATGTCATGTGTGTGTGGGTTGAGTCCCATTTGTGTTTCTACACTCTTTACCCATGGGTCTATGCCACATGTGGCCTTGTTGGTCTATGCTCCTCAGATCTGGACATAAACATGCATTGTTAATTGGCTATGGACTACATCATTTACTCTGTTGCATGTGATTAGTAATGGTATGATGTGTTGGACTGTCTGCTTAACCTGCAGAGAATAGTGTCTGTGTATGTTTGCCCACTGGAAAACTTGACATCAGTCCTGGTATCGGTTTGCCTTTTACACTGCAATTGTGACACTGTGCCCACTCACAGATTCCCTGGACAACATGTAATGGTGTAAATTCAGGCTTTTCTGCCTATCTACAGCTTCCTAGGCCAATGTCCACTCCTCATCATGGGATTTGCATTGGGGAAAGGCTCATCATATGTGTCTAATCTGCTCATTTCATTTTTGACAACATGTGTTACATAGCTTTTACGGCTTCCTTGATCACTCAGCATTATTGTCTCTACCTTACAGCTCTGATGTGTCCAGTGCATGGCACTTTAATTTTGGACATTGCACATCTGCAAACAATGTGCTGTTGTGCAGTGTGCCATGATGGTGGACTATGTGTTTATGTTGATAAAGTTGGACATGTACAATGGTGGGCCAGGTTTCTCCCTATAGTGTCACAGTTTCTGTGGCCACACATGTGTGGATGTATGTAGCTATTGGTTGATGTGACACTGAAAAACCTCACCCCCTGAAGTAGCATGTGCCTGTATCTGTCTCTGCACATGTGCACACATGGACAAAATTGCCTCTATGTTTGCTCCACCTGTCACTCCCTTCAATATGGTCATTACACAATGGGTGTGTCAGTAGGCTTGTGTCACATCTCATGACTTTTAGCAGCATGTAATATTTGGTGGTTGTGTATTGTTTTGTGCATTGTTTGCAGCAAACTGTAACTATCACTTGTCACTTTGACAAGATGTGTTCCATCTTGTACCTAATCAATGTTAGGTGATCATGTCATGATTCACAAAAGTTACAGTACTGACAACTGGGTAGTGGAGGGCCTGAGCTGTGAGGTGTCTAGTGCTCCCAAATGGGGAGTGTTTGCAGTCTTATCCCTGTGTACAATGACTTCTGTGTGCCACAGGTAGACTGGAAGGTTAAGACAGGATGTTCTAGGCTTGGTACACTGACATGTATGTGACTCTACCATTTTTTCATTGGACTTGTGGACATGATTTCTTGTCTTCTTTTTATGCATCGATGCAGGTCAATGCCCATCAGAAGAAGGGGTTATGGTGAGCGTTTGCCAAGAAGGTGCAGACCCTGGGGGTTTACAGCCAACGGAGCGCCCACTGTCAGAAGAGGTAGGAGGACCTGAGACTCTGGGCTCGGAAGACCGCAGGGGCCCAGCTGGGCATGTCCTCCCTGACGGGGTGCCCGACGGACAATGACTCCCCTAATGGCCTGCATTTTGGCTATGGCCTATCTGGCCTTGGATGGGCATTTGAGGGCAACACAGTAGCCACAAGGGGGTAAGTATACATATATGTATGACATGCTTGCCCCTTTGCAAAGTGATTGAGTGAGGGACAGACTTCTCTCCCTGATAGCGTGACGTGCCATGTGTCACATATCTTCTGGCATCCAGTTTTTGGTGAAAGGCTGTGTGTTAGAAACTGGTGTGCTCATCCTTTAGGAGATGGGACCTCGGACTTTACTATGGTGAACCCAAAGTATAATTGTCCAGCAGTGAGCATAGATGTCAGTGTGAGGTGTCCAGCAAAGTGTTGAAAAAAACCCTGCTGAATGTAACTTTGCACACAGGAACCACTCCAGACAAGTCCAAAGTAGGATGTGGGACACTGTCCTCCGTCATGTGTCTGGGAATATATGTAAGTTAACATCTGCAACCCAGGGTCAGATTTTCTCCATTGTATGTTATGTGCTTGTGCCTCACGGCAGTCTGTGATGCATGGGTGTCCATCATACATTTGACATGATTTACATGACAAATGTCTTGGCAGCTGTAACAAGGGACTTCCCTTTGGGAAGTGGGGAATGTGCATTGTCATGGGTGATGCATCATATGTGTAGCAAACTTGCCTTGTGCCTGCATGTCTGCATCTGGTCCATTTCCAATACAGTACATATCTATGCATGAGATGTAGGCATTTGGTAGCCATGGAGATGGTATGATATCCCAGATCCCTCACATATGTGTCCATTAGGTCCTGTTGTAGTCATGATACATCTGCAGTCGTAGACGATTTACTGTGATGTCCCAGACAGGAGTGTGTCACCATCATGTGTAGTCGGACAGATCCATTCATGCCTCATAGTATGTTGTTAGTCATGTGTAACAGTAGTAGGCATGATGGACATGACAGGTGGGGCAGGGTGTTGGTCCCCTTGATGATGATTTGTACCCTTGATGTGGTATGATGCCTGTAGGTCCCAAGAACTTGTGTGTTGCTTGGGAATTGCTCCCTGACTGTATGGATGCATAATCGATTGACTTGTAGTGATGTCAGCATGACATGTGTTTTGGGTCAAGGATTTTCCCACAGTCAGATACCATGCTTATCATATCTATGAAGTGGGTAATGATGTTGTTCATCATTTTCTAATAATATGGTGTCCTCCTGATAGTGGTTGCAAGGTCTGTGTCCCTCCTTCCTGCACAGTACAGTTATCTACTACAGACACACTCAGAAGTACAGATGGAAATGGGTGGGAGAACTTTGTGGGGCCTACCCTGTTCTTTACTAGACCATTCATGTGTGTATTCAGGAGCTATCTCTCCATGAGCTATGGGACCTGACTTCCATGTAGTTTGTTGAAACTTCAGATGTGTGTGAGGTCTGAGTAGGTCTTGCAAATACCAGGCATGACTCATTTTGGTAAAGTGTGACTTGTGGAGGTGTATGTTCGTGTGTTGTGTCACCTAATACAGGCATGGCATGATTTAAGCATTGTTGATTGTCTTTCCTTAGCACCATCAGTTGTCCATGAGACATCATATCAGTGCAATTCAGATGTGTTTATAGGCTTGTGTCAGTGTAATTGTTAGGGTACCTTATAGAGGGATCCATAGTTTGGCTACTGGTTCCATGTGGTGTGCTGGATGTTGCACAAGTTTGCTGTAGAGTGGTCACCTAGTTGTGGTATGGTTGGTGTACTAGTTAGTCTTCATCCATGCCATTGTAGTTATGTGACACCAGAAATTGCTAATGTGTTTCTTTTGGGATTCCAGGTGGCATGCATGTTTTTCTATTGGCACATGATGGTGTTACTTAGCTGTCACTTCATGGCGTCAGTTGACATGATGGTATTTTTTGCCTCTCTGATTTGTAATTGCACTGTCGTTATGTTGATGTCACAACCTTACTTTTCTTTTTTCTAGCACCATCAGCACTGGCAGGCGAAGGAGACCAAGTGGAGAAACATCTGACCACAGGACCTCAGGTCAAGAGACCACTAACAGCGAGGGACCCAGTGGCTCGTAGGGTGAGGGGAGTGCCATGGGGAGACCGGATCAACATCTTCATCCACATATTCTTCCTCTAGGGGCCACTCCTTAGTGGTGGCGGATCTGTCTGGGACCACCCCTGTACCATCTTTGTACGCCACTATCAGGAATCATGCTTGAACATTTTCTCGAAAGCTAATCGTGCGCAGTAATAAGCAGAATACAGTCTTACATGGCACCCCTGTTTGAAGTCTTTTTGACACTTGGAGTTTGTTTTCCAGAACACAATTATGCCTAGACTTTTTTGTTACTGGTTTCCTGATTAAAGTGCACCTGCTAGATCAGTTCCATAGCATGCTGGTAGGTCATGAAAACAACGTGCAGAACCAATCAAGCCGGCACAATGAGCTGTTTCACGAGTACTCCAAGGTGACTCATCATAATGAACTAAACACAAGCCATCTGTCAGCACATCCTAAATTGCTGATCATAAGGTGATAAAAACAATCAGCAACATGGTTCTAAAGGGCTCATCACCAGATGGTAAACATATTCAGTGATCATGAACATTCTAAATAACTCATCACAGACCAAAGACATAAACTATTTAAACCCGCTCCACCCTTCACCCAATGCTTCGCGTTGAGAATCCAGAGTCTGGTCAAACCTTCTCGGACCCTCAAAGAGCCTAAGTTCAGAGCATCTACTTACTGGGAGTAGTTTCTTCCACAGACCGGAACCTTCTTCCTTGACTCCTGGGCAGCTTGAGACCTGTAGGAAACAAGAAAAGACAAGATTAAAAGGTAAACGCTCACAGCAGCAATGCATTGAAGCATGCATTGATAAGAAACAGAAATCACTACATGCACGTCCCTCACCCCATTGGATTGCACGAGTATCAGGGCGGCATCAGGTGCACTGAGCCTTCCAGAAAGGAACAAATTTGAAAAAGTAAACTATTTTGCCAACAATATACCACAACCATGGACTCAGCCACAATTTACATATATATGCTAAATCAGGAGGCACTTCAAGAGAAAAGGTGAGATTCTTTTCATAGCGTACCAGTAAGTGAAAAGTGGGAAAATGATCTTGCATGCATAGTCGGTTTACTGAGACACATTTTTAATAATACGTTCTTGTACTAAAACAGAATTGTGTATCTGTCCTTAGAAACAACTCATCCTCACAACTACCAGTACAACTCTTCATACCACTCCCACAATATCCAGCAAGTTTCCATCACCCCCCACAAGAAAATCTTCAGCTGGATACAGGGCCAACTAAAGAACAAGGAAAAAGAGGTGAGTCCCTATCGTCCCTGCATCTCAAAAGGAACAAAGGAACAGCTCCTCTTCTCAGGTAAGAGCATTCCATTGATCGTAACAGAAAACAAAGCCAATAAATAAAAAGGTTGCCTGGACGATATGGGTTCACAGGTCACCCTTCAGGATTTAGTAGCCATGTTATCTGCCATACAGGCTAAGAATTACGCCATGAAAAAAGAAATGGCCTGTATTCAGGCTCAATTAGCACAAAAAGATAGAACCTCACACATAGGGGAAAATATAAGTTCAGAAGGTGCCTTAACCTCCCATTCTTCCATACATCTTCAAGTCATCACCCCAGTACCCATGCCACTGGCCCCTCCTGAACAATTTCACTGAGATGGCAAGAAATTTGACATTTTTATGAATCAGTGCCACCTACACTTTATACGCTTTATGGCAAAACCTACAGCATTTCCAGATGATACTTCCAAGGTGGCATTTAGCCCTATGGTTGATAGCCCTAGTCGAGCAGGATGACCCACTGCTGTACAATTATAGACGATTTAAGGAAGCAATGCAAAGGTTGTTCGCTCGGCGTGCCTTCTTGCAGGCTGCAGAGAACTATTTTTTAATCCTTAAACAAAGGATGTCTGACCTGTTGCATTATATAACTACCTTTAACCGATTAGTTATCAAAGCAAATTGGCCTGAAGACAAAAGAGTGTCCCTTTTCTACTTGGGTTTAAAAGATTAACTAAAAGGTCTGCTGTCCGAACTGGTAGAACTTTCACAAGAATGTTTAGGTCATAGATCTTGTAGTTAAGCTCAACCACAGGCTCCAAGAAAGGAAATCAGAGAAAGGCAAGACTTCAGACCACAGAGTAATCGTTTCCAGAACAAACATAAAAACAAAACCCTTACAAAGCCATCTCCTGATCTGGGAGAACCTATGCAAGTAGGAACAATTTTTCTAAGTGTCAGGCCCTTCACCCTTCCTGCCCAGGAAGACCCATTCAGTATGCAGATGAGTGCAGGTGTGACTGAGTATCCTGTGTTTGTTGTTGTCTGGGTGACATGCACAAGAAAGTTGTCAACCAGCCCAGTGCAGTCGATGATTGAAGACAGGTTGTAAGTGACAAATGGATTCTGAGTGTAGAGAAATGCTCACTTTCTAATAGTGGCATTTCTAAAATAGTAATATGAAATCCAATCTCACCAATAAGCAGGATTTTCTATTACCATTCTGGCCATACTAATGTGACCTGGTTACCCCTTTCTGATCAGAATCGACCACTCAAACAGTATATGAGGGTTAGCCCTAATGCTATTCTATGAAAGGGGCAGGCCTCACAGTAGTGGAAAACAAATTTATAAGCGTTCCACTACAGGACATATAAATAATATAGATATATGTCCTGCCTTTTACCTACATAGCACCCAGCCCTATGGGTTTCCTAGGGACTACCTTAGAGGTGACTTATATGTAGAAAAAGGAGGAGGTTAAGGCTTGGCAAGCACTTTTAAATGCCAAGTCGAAGTGGCAGTGAAACTGCACACACAACCCTTGCAATGGCAGGCCTGAGACATGGTTAAGGGGCTACTTATGTGGGTGGCACAACCAGTGCTGCAGGCCCACTAGTAGCATTTAATTTATAGGCCCTAGGCACCTGTAGTGCACTTTACTAGGGACTTAAAAGTAAATGAAATATGCCAATTGGGTATTAGCCAGTTACCATGTTTTTAGGGAGAGAGCAGATGCACTTTAGCATTGGTTAGCAGTAGTAAAGTGTCCAGCGTCCCAAAGTCAGCAAAAATGAGGTCAGAAAAAGAAGAGGAGGAAGGCAAAAAGTTTGGGTGTGACCCCGCAGAGAGGCCGTTTCCAACAGCAATGTTTGCGCCACTCTGGGAACATAAGGTTAATATCAAAATATCACAATACAATGTATGTAACGCTCTCAGACATAGGGCTAATATCAAAAGATCACAGTGCAATGTTTGTAACATTCTGGGAACATAGGATTAATATCAATAACACAAGCAATCAGTTTTATCACTGTTACATCACAGCGTAAATTGAGCATAGCAATGTCATTTTCTGGCCATTCACAGAATGTTCTGTATCACCAGCACCAATTATGCAAATGTGATATTAAACTTAGTGATAACAAACATATTCACAATACATCGTTTTTATGATAACTGCATGAAAGAATTTCCTTTCTGTGATATACAGCAAGCAACAACAATAAGCGTTATTACTAGACTAGCGGCGAGCATCCCAGTGACCTTAAACGCCAATGATGTGCTTTCTTACATGCATCTCACTTCGAAACATCCGACTTTCGAATATGAAGTTAGCAAGTGTCAAGTTTTCACAAATAAATGCTTTTAGAGTGCGTGCAGCGCGTTACCGCGTTTTTAGGAGTCAATTCTCTATCTCTTCTACTCCCCAGAAGCGGCATCCAGGATACATGACTGAACATGAAGATCAAACATGGAGAAGCAGAGACTCATTCTCTGCAGCCGGTGACCTTTACAGCAAACAATTCACTCAGGCTAGGTGTGGTGTAAATACCTGTTGCATCCAGCCAAACCCAGTCTGAGTCATAGGGATGCTGGAGGCTTGAGCAACATTTGTCCTAAATAAGCATTGGCTCCAACAAGCATTGGTAGATATAAAAATTATTATGTGGTTACAACAAACATTGGTCCTTGCAAAGGCAGATGATTGGTGCAAGAGTTCTTTACTGGAGCACATCCAGGTTTGCAGGCCTGACACAGTTAGGGGCCCTTTATCCAAAGAAGAGAAAGTGAAATGTAGGAAACTAAATCAGTGTCTAGATTGCGGAAAGACTAGCCATTTTGTTAAGGAATGTTTGGCTGGTCCCCAAAACCTCAATGTCATTGTAGGAATGATTTTGGCAAAGTTTAACCCAAGCTCCAGAGCAGTTTGAAAACTAGGAAGGAACTTAGATAGGTGAGGAGGTTGGCTTATCAGCAAGGAAGACCTCATACTCCCATCCATGCTCAGCTTACCACCATTTAAATATAATTGTCATATTAACTTTGTTCGCAGGCCAAGAATGGAAGACAAAGTCACTTATAGATTGTGGTGCCACTGAAAACTTCATAGCTACCCAATTTACTGAAAGTTTAGGTATATAAGTACTATCAAAACCACAACCAGAGATTGTGCTAGTGGTAGATGGTAAGGAACTCACCTCAGGCCCAGTAAAGTTCCAAACATAGGCACTCACTATGAAGTGCGACAATAAACATGAAGAACAGATATGTTTTGATATAATTGATGCACCGCAGTTCCGACTCATTTTAGCATTACCTTGGTTGGAAAAAACACAACCCATAAATTGATAGGCTAAAAGGAGTAGTACGGATAGAGTCCCTCTTCCTAGGAACTGCAATGCTTTAACGGAGCAGCCATTTCCTAGCCTTCAGGCTAAGAAAAGTCTCAGAGCAGAACCAAACATTTCCATAATAGACAGCTGCCCACAATTTATGCTGATCTGGCAGATGTATTAGACAAAAAGAAGGCAAACACCTTACCTTCCCATTGGGAATTTGACTGTAGAATTGATCTTGTCCCGGGAGCCAAACTGCCATTTAGCAGAATATACGCCCTCACAGAATGAGAGTTCGAACATCTGCACATATATCTGGATGAGTACCTCATTAATGTTCTTATCCGCCAGTCTAAGTCACTAGTGTATTCTCTTCTCTTCTTTGTCCCAGATAAGGGGGGAGAGTTGAGAACCTGCATCGTCTACTGTGCATTGAATGACATTACTATTAAGAATAGGTACCCTCTTCCACTCATTCTAGTATTACTGGACAAAGTCAAAGATGCTTACTAAATTGGACCTCAGGGGGGCTTACCATTTGGTGAGAGTCAGATAAGGAGACAAATGGAAATGCCCTTCCAGACAAAATTTGGGTTATTTGAATATCAAAGTAATGCCCTTCGGCTTTGTAATGCCCCAGCCACTTTCAAATTCTTTAGAGATGAAGTCCAACGAGAATTCGTAGACATTTGCTGTATTGTCTATATTGACGATATTCTCATTTACTCCAAGAGTGAGGCAGAACATGAAAAACAAGTACAAAAAAGACAGAGGTGACCTTCTTAGGGTACATTCGAGTATCAGAAGGCATAAAAATGGATGACAAGAAGGTAGAAGCTCTAGTAAATTTGCAATCTCCAACTAACCTAAAACAGGTTCAAACCTTGCAAACTTTTATTGTCGCTTCATCCACAATTTCTCTGAGATATTCTCCCCCGTCACGCATCTTTTACGTAAAAATACAATGTTCCACTGGAACAAAGACGCTGAAGAAGCCTTTCAGCAGTTAAAAAAATAAATTCACAGATGCTCCTTTTCTAGCCCACCCTGATACTGGCCAGCCTTTTATGGTGGAAGCAGATGCTTCTCAAAATGCTATAGGGGAAATATTGCCACAACTAAATAATATCACAGGCCAAATGCAACAATAGCGTATTACTCTAGAAAATAGTTACCCGTGGAGCAAAACTGCAAATAGAGAACTATTGGCAAGAAAGGCAATTTTTGAGGAATGGCATTAATATTTATTAGGAGCCCGACACCAGCTACAATATACACAGACCATAGAAACCTACAAGTTTTGCACTCTGTCCGGGCCCTCACAGCTAGACAGTTAAGGTGGACTCTATTCTTTAATGATTATGATTTCATGATAACGTACCAGCCAGGTAAAGAAAACGCAGAGGCAGATGCTTTGTCCCGACTTGGAGACAAGGAACACTCTCCAGTACAAGAAGAAAGCAAGTCCATAATTTCTGCAGAACATTTTCAAGGAACTGTAATCTCCTCTACCTTTATTGAAGACATTAAACAAGAAATCAGAACAAAGCCAACACAGGAATGGATGCCAGTAGAGCCCAAGTTAGTGTCGGAAGATGGGTTACTTTTCTATGAGGACACAAGATATTTGTAACAAACAAAAGTTTACAAGAACAGGCTCTCCATTTATTTCACAACTCCGCATTAGCAGGGCATCCAGGGAAACATAAAAACTCTACAGCTAATTAGAAGACATCTTTGGTGGCCAACCTTGCCCAATGACGTGCATCAATATATAGATGCTAGTGGGAACTGCGCCCAAGGAAAGAAGACAACTGGTCACCCGAGCGTGCTTTTGCAACCTATTCCAGTCCCTCCCAAACCTTGGCACACCATATCCATGGATTTCATTGTAGAATTCCCAAATACTTCTTCAGGTCATACTACTATTTTAACCATTATAGACCACCTCTCCAAGGCTGCACACCTTGAAAAAACTCCCCACAGCTCAGGGGTGTGCACACATCTTCATGCAAAATGTAGTACAGTTACACGTTTTACCTTCGGTAATTATTACCGATCGGGGTTACCAGTTCATAGCTAAATTTTGGTCAGCGGTGTGTACAGCACTAGGCATAGAAGAATGACTATCATCAACCTATCACCCACAAACAGATGGTCAGGCCAAGCACCTGAACCAGACCTTGGAGCAATTGTGACATTTCTTCTACTCACTAGGATCAGGATTGGTCAGGCCTATTATGGGTAGTAGAATTTGCCCACAATAATTCCGATCATAGCTCCACAGGCATGTCACCATTCTATTGCTTGACTGGAGAAACCAATGCATGACTCCATGGTTGGACACAACAAACAGTACAGTGCCAGGAGTTGCTGAGTATCATGAACGAATTAAGAAACCTATACACACCGCCCAACAGCAACTAGCACAAGCAAAGGAAACACTATGCAGATAAACACCACAAAAAGGCACCAACATACAAAACAGGAGATAAAGTGTGGTTGTCTGCAAAAAAAACAATCTGCCATTAACATTGACAAAAAGACTATTACCACACTTTATTGGCCCATTTACCATTAGTCAGGTCATTAACCTTGTAAAGACAAAGTTGACATTAAATCTAACATTAAAAGTACACCCAGTATTCTACACATCACTACGTAATCACTATGCAAGCCTTGGAATCCCACAACTAGAACAAGTGCCACTCCACCATCTCTTTCTATAGAAGGTCTTGATGAATATGAAGTCCGGAAAATACTTGATTCCAAACGCATTTGTGGGAAATTGCATTATTTAGTAGATGGGGCAGGTTTTGGCACCGAAAACAGGTCCTGGGAGCCACTCTCTCACATGATGCATGCCTCCAATTTAATTCAATATTTTCATCGTAATAATCCTGAAAAACCTATACCCATTGACACAGTGTTAAGGATGCTTCTAAGAGGGGGGTACTGTCAAGATTCATGCTTAAACATTTTCTTGGAAGCTAATGGTGCACAGTAATAACCAGAATACATTCTCACATTGCACCCCTGTTTGACACTTGGAGTTTGTTTTCCAGAACATAATTATGCCTGGACTTGTTTGTTCCTAGTTTCCTGAATAAAGTGCACCTGCTAGATCAGTTTCACAGCATGCTGATGACTCATGAAAGAAACATGTGCAGGACCAATCAAGCCGGCACAATGAGCTCCCCCACCAGCATTCCAAAATGACTTGTCATAATGAAGTAAATACAAACCATCTGTCACCACATCCTGAATGACTCATTGTAAGGTGATCAGCCAAATGGTTCTAAATGACTCATCACCAGATGGTAAACATATTTAGTAATCATGAACATTCTAAATGACTCATCACACACAAAAGACATAATGTATTTGAACCGGCTCCACCCTTGAACCAGTGCTTCACCTTGAGAATCCAGAGTCTGGTCAAGCCTTCTCGGACCCTCAAGTTCAGAGCATCTACTTACTGTGAGTAGTTTCTGCCAAAGACCGGAATCTTCTTTCTTGACTCCCGGACAGCTCGAGACATGTAGGAAACAAGAAAATACAAGATTAAAAAGTAAACTCTAACCGCAGTGCAGTATGCATCGATAAGAAATAGAAATCAGCACAAGCACGCCCCTGTTGGATTGCACTAGTATCAGAGCAGTATTGGGAGTACTGAAGCTTCCAGAAAGGAACCAATTTAAAAAAGCCTCCTATTTCGCCGACAATATACTACAACCAGATGGACTCAGCCACAATTTACATATACATAGTAAATCAGGAGACGCTTAAAGCCAAAAGGTGAGATTCTTTTCATAGCATACCAGTAAGTTAGTATTGGTAAAATGTTCTCACCTGCCTAGTCAGTTCACTGAGACATCCTTTGAATAATAAGTTATTGTACTAAAGCAGAATTGTGTATCTGTCCCAGGAAACAACTCATTCTCACGACTACCAGCACAACTCTTCATATCACTCCCATAATATCGAGTAAGTTTCCATCACTTCCCCTACAAGAAAATCTTTAGGTGGATACAGGGCCAACTAAGAGGTGAATCTCTATCTTCCCTGCATCCCAAAAGGAACGGCTTCTCTTCTCAGGTAAGAGCATTCCATTGATCCTGACACCTACCCCCATTCTATCACTTCCCTCCCTGTTGCTCAAGCAACCTCAACTTTGACAAGACAGAGCTCATCATCTTTGGAAACGCTACATCAGCTTGGGACGACTCCTGGTGGCCCACATCCCTCAGCACCACCCCTGCACCGACCGAGCACGTCCGCAACTTAGAAATCATCCTCGCCTCTTTCCTATCCATGACCCGCCAGGTAAACTCTGTCGCCTCCTCCTGCTGGCACACACTCCACAAAGATCTTCAGATAGATCCCACCAGACTGTCACAGGACAGTTACCCACGCCTTAGTCACGAGCAAGCTTGACTGCGTCAACACCCTGTACGCCGGCACCTCAACTAGGAACATCAAAAGACTTCAACTCATCCAGCACGCCACCAACAGACTCATTCTGGACCTCCCTCACTGGGAACACATCTCCCAACACCTGAGGACCCTCCACAGGCTACCGGTCGAGAAGCGAATGACCTTCAAGCTTCTCACCCACACGTACAAGGCCATACACAACTAGCCTACCTGAACCACTGCGTCTCTTTCCACACCCCCACCAGATCCCTCCACTCTGCCCAAATGGCCCCTCACATCCACAAAACCACCGCAGGAGGACTATCTTTTACCTACACTGCAGCGAAGAGCTGGAACAACCTCCCCCTGCACCTCAGACAAAGCCCATCTCTCATCATCTTCAGGAAGAACCTCAAGACATGGCTCTTCGGATGAGGCCCCTCCTGTCCGCCCTATCGCCTTGAGACCCTTACAGGTGAGTAGCCGCGCTTTACAAATACTGGTTGATTGATTGATTGTTGCTCCCCACCCAGTTGGCTGTGCCTGCTCACCCAAGAGGGTGGGCATCTCCTTTGCTGCAGGCACCTCTTCCACTCTTAGCCCTGCTGCCCTCAGTGAGGAAGCTATTGACTTCCTGAGGTCGATCTCTCTGGGTCAGGCAGCCATTGTGAATGCCACCCAGGGACTGACAAGCCAGATCCAACAGAGCAATGTGTTTTTGGAGGGCATTCACAGTGCAATCTCTGGCCTACAGAGATCATTTCAGGCTCTGGCCTCCACACTGACGGCAGCCATAAACCCCTTGTCTTCCGTCCCACCTCCACCTTCCTCTTCCCAGTCGAAATCCCCCCTTCCCAACCCACCCAAAGAACACAGACAGACTTGCATGCATCTACCTCAACAGACATCGGTAATGCGCACAAGCACCACAAGACACACCACTAGCCCGCACACAAAAAACATCCACCTGTAGACACAGCAACAGTCACAACTTCCCCTGACACCCCCCAGCATCACACACACCTGCAGACACTACATCAACAGTCACAGATCCAGCCACCACACCTGTCATACCCGCCGACACCCTGACCACAGAGACACCTATATGCAGCACTTGTAGTCACTACCCCAACAGACACCCTCCCAAACACCACAGCATCCCCAGCACCTCCACCCCCTTCACCCCCACAAACATTAACACCCTCACTCACCCACCCAACAGACACCCACCACACACAAGCACACCTCCCACAAACATGCACCCAAGATATCAACCCTGAAACGTCACACGACTGCTTCAACCTCCAAATCCCGTCCATCTTCTGATGACTGTCTCCTTGTGTCTAAAAAATTGTTCTTCTGTGATATTGGCCTTACCCTTGTTTTTCCCGCCCCGTACCACCCCCAAACATTCAGTTATCCTCCCAAGGCCATCCCTTCCAATTCTTAGTCCTCCTCTGCCCCCTCTGCAGGCACCCATGCCCCTCCCTTTGCCAACAGTGGTATGTGTTTCTTTTTGTGTTGTGTGATGTGGGCGTGTATGGTGTATGATTTGTCCCCCTGATATGGGTATTGTGTACATGTGGTGTGTGTGTTCTTGCTTTTTGTAAGTGCAGACGTGGAGTGTGTGGAGTTGTGGTAGTTTGCTTAGCATTTGAGTGTGAATGTATCCATTTAGTTGTGTGTTCCTGGCAGCTGGTTGGTGTAGGGGTATGTCCCATGGAGTGTGGGTTGTGTGTGTATTGTTGCCTTGCCCTTCCCCCATTGTAGGACTGTGCTTGGCAATCGTAATTAGTATTGTTTGCCCCTTCGATCCAATAGTGGCCATTTCTTGTGCGCATGTTGTTTGGGGACTTGCTCAATATGATATGTGTCCCAATGCAGCCTCCTTCCATGTATGGTCCCACTGATCCCATCGCAGCTGTGCAGGTGATGTTGTGGTGGTTCGCTTTGAGCCTTTTGTGTATTTGTCTCCAAGTGTATTGTGCATGTCATTGTTGATGCATTGTGCTATGTGTGTGTGTGATGTGTGTGTTGATCACACTGTTGGTTAATGTTGGTGTTGTGTGTGTGCCATGGCAGATGGATGTGTGTTGCATGTGTGGCAAGTCCCTGGCCAGTGTTGTGTATGTGTGTGGAATGTATTTGTATATGTGCATTAGTTGCATTGTTGTTACTGTTTGTGTGTATTTTGTGTGGCCTTCAGTGTCCTGATCAGGAGTCGTGTAGCCTTGCGTATATGTGTGTTATTGCTGTGTAGTGTGTGCTGGCTGAAGTGTGCATGTTGTGAGCATGTGGTTGTCCAATGTTGCAGTATGTGAGTGTGCGCCTCATGAATGATAGATGTAGGTGCTGGCCTTGGCATCCACCCCCAAGTATGTGTTTGCTAGTACAAGTTTAATAAAAATGAAAAAACAAATACAGGTAGGTGTGTGTACTTACGGTTGTTGTCCACATCAGTGTTGATTTCATTGTCTTTCAGCAAGCAGGAGTAGCCACATGATGTGATCGGGGGGCCAGGAAACACTTTCAGGAAGGCCTTGTAAGAAAGGGGAGAGTCTCCCCTTTCTTACGAGGCCTTCCCGAACGTGGGGAAGGCCGTTTTCCCCATTGAAGCAGGAAGCGGGCGCAAGGCTGCTTCCTGCTTCGATGGGGAAAACAACTTTGTAACGTCGGGGGGCGCGTTTTCTGATCGCGCCCCCCCCCCCAGGGGAATTGTTTTTTTTTCAAAAAATAAAAGGACAGGGGGTTGCCCGTGGGGGCAATATTTTTTTTTAGATGTTGTAGGGTTTCCCTGGGGGCCATTTTGGCCCCCAAGGAAACCATACAACAACTAAAAAAAATAGATCTATATATATATAGATATATCTATGTAGATATATCTATGTACATGGATATATCTATAGATATATCTATGTAGATAGATCTATATATATAGAGATAGATCTATATATATCAATCAATCAATCAAAGAGATTTATAAAGTGCGCTACTCACCCGTGAGGGTCTCAAGGCGCTGGGGGGGGGCAGGGGGGGGGGGTAGGGAAAGGGGCTGGGAAGATCACTGTTCGAAACGCCAGGTTTTGAGGCTTTCCTGAAAAGAAGTAGGTTTTGGGTCTTGCGAAGGTGGGTTGGGAGGGCGTTCCAGGTTTTGGGTGCAAGGTAGGAGAAGGATCTGCCCCCGGTGGTGGTGTGTTTGATGCGGGGGACAGAGGCGAGAGACAGGTCAGCTGAGCGGAGGTTTTGTGTGGGGGTGTGGAAGGTGACTCTCGTTGAGGTAGGCAGGGCCTGTGTTGTGGAGTCATTTGTGTGCGAGGATGAGGATCTTGAAGGTAATCCTTTTGTCAATGGGGAGCCAGTGGAGGGATTTGTGGTGTGGAGAGATGTGTTCGTGTCGGGGGAGGTCGAGGATGAGTCGTGCTGCTGAGTTCTGGATGCGTGTAGTTTGCGCTTGAGTTTTAGAGTGGTGCCGGCGTAGAGGGCGTTTCCGTAATTAAGTCTGCTGCTGATGAGTGCGTGAGTGACAGTTTTTCTGGTCTCTGTGGGGATCCATTTGAATGTTTTTTTCAGTATACGGAGTGT
Source organism: Pleurodeles waltl (assembly GCF_031143425.1). NCBI lineage: Eukaryota > Metazoa > Chordata > Amphibia > Caudata > Salamandridae > Pleurodeles > Pleurodeles waltl. The sequence goes on along the minus strand of NC_090446.1, from coordinate 1,296,007,980 downwards.
GTTGAAGCATGAGGAGGTGAGAGCGTTGATTTGTTGGGTCATCGAGAGGGAGGGGTCTAGGATGAGGCCGAGGTTGCGTGCGTGGTTGGCTGGGGTGGGTGCAGGGCCTAGCTTGGTGGGTCACCATGAGGGGTCCCAGGTGTTTTTGTGTGGGCCAAAGAGGATTATTTTGGTTTTGCTTGAGTTGAGTTTCAGGTGGTTGGCTGTCATATATATATCACTTTTGTATATGTGTGTGGTTTCCCTGGGGGGGAAAAGGGTCAGACTTGTCTAGTAGCAGTTTTAGTGCCATAAAGAAGCGCAGATGGTTTATATGCCTACTGCAAAGAGCAAATCTGTATTTTATGTAAATAGCTGAGTACATTAGTAAAGTCAGCCATTACCTGCGCTATAATACCAATGAATGTATGTGCGGGGTGGAGGGCGGCTATGGAGAGATGAAGGGCACTTTTGCTGGGTGGTAATGAGGGAATCCGAGGAGGAGGGAGTGGGAGCACCAATAATGATTGTTGGACTGGGCGCAGGAAGTGCTAAAGACTGTGACGAATGGTATGTGACTAGGTGTTTTTTGAGTGTCTTGAAAGAACGTGCTGATTGAGGGAAGAAGCACAGGTAAGGTGGCCTCTACTGCTGAACGTATCTCACACACACCATCGATTTTGTGACTGTCTACGTAGGCTAGTGTTTTAGAGTAACAGTTTAGCCAATAGCAGAGATGGCATCTTGATGGATGACTGCTGCCTGCACTCGGGTGTAGAGGACCGCTCTGACATAGGATCAGAGACTGAGACATCAGATACTGCGACAGCATCTGAGGGATAGGACAATGGCGCAGACTCTGGGAGTGATTTTTCAGTCAGAGGAGTCCCATTCGATAACTCCTCTTCCAGTACATTATGAGGGAGGTGATGAGGACAGTCCTGCTGTCCCTTCGCAAGCTGTTTGTGCAACTGGGTAATAGTGGGTTAGCCAAACCCAGAGAGCAGGTGAATGCGGCGGCAAGCAGAGAGAGAGAGAGTGCTCTCTTGGGAGCTCCCCAATTTAGTTCAGCCCCAAATTCCACCACCCAAATCATATTGTGGAGACATCAAAATTATCTGTGGCAAAACAAACTGGTTTTGTAAGGCAGGCACCTGTGTTTTTGGTCCTGGGTTCGGCGGCCATATTGAGAAACACACTAAACCCAAACATTTCTGGAAACTAGACATTCGGGGAAGTCACAGAGGTGTGACTTGTGTGGATTCCCCAAAGTTTTCTTACCCAGAATACCCTGCAAAGCTGAAATGTTGAATAAAAACTAAATTTTTCTCGCATTTCTGTCACACAAACTACAGGAATATAATAGGATCCACAAAATTCCTACCACCCAGTGACTCCTCATCTGTCCTGATAAAAACACTACCCCACTTGAGTGCCTACACCACCTGGGGTGGGATCACCCCATGGTCAACAGCTGCCTCATGTAAGGATCAACATTGACCGTTGTGTGATCTATTCCTGTCGCGGGCACCAGGCCTACCCACACAAGTGGGGTATCATTTTTATCGGGAGACTTGGGGGAACGCTGGGTGGAAGGAAATTTGTGGCTCCTCTCAGATTCCAGAACTTCCTGTCACCGAAATGTGAGGAAAACGTGTTATTTTAGCCACATTTTGAGGTTTGCAAAGGATTCTGGGTAACAGAACCTGGTCAGAGCCCCACAAGTCACCTCATCTTGGATTCCCCTGGGTTTCTAGTTTTCAGAAATGCACTGGCTTGCTAGGTTTCCCCAGGTGCCGGCTGAGTTAGAGGCCAAAATCCACAGGTAGGCACTGTTTTCTATGAAAAAATTTGATGTGTCCACGTTGTGTTTTGGGGCATTTCCTGTCGCGGGCGCTAGGCCTACCCACACAAGTGAGGTATCATTTTTATCGGGAGACTTGGGGGAACGCTGGGTGGAAGGAAATTTGTGGCTCCTCTCAGATTCCAGAACTTCCTGTCACCGAAATGTGAGGAAAACGTGTTATTTTAGCCACATTTTGAGGTTTGCAAAGGATTCTGGGTAACAGAACCTGGTCAGAGCCCCACAAGTCACCTCATCTTGGATTCCCCTGGGTTTCTAGTTTTCAGAAATGCACTGGCTTGCTAGGTTTCCCCAGGTGCCGGCTGAGCTAGAGGCCAAAATCCACAGGTAGGCACTGTTTTCTATGAAAAAATGTGATGTGTCCACGTTGTGTTTTGGGGCATTTCCTGTCGCGGGCGCTAGGCCTACCCACACAAGTGAGGTATCATTTTTATTGGGAGACTTGGGGGAACGCTGGGTGGAAGGAAATTTGTGGCTCCTCTCAGATTCCAGAACTTTCTTTCACCGAAATGTGAGGAAAACTTGTTTTTTTAGCCACTTTTTGAGGTTTGCAAAGGATTCTGGGTAACAGAACCTGGTCAGAGCCCCACAAGTCACCCCATCTTGGATTCCCCTAGGTCTCTAGTTTTAAAAAATGCACAGGTTTGGTAGGTTTCCCTGTGTGCCGGCTGAGCTAGAGGCCAAAATCTACAGGTAGGCACTTTGCAAAAAACAGCTCTGTATTCTGTCAAAAAATGTGATGTGTCCACGTTGTGTTTTGGGGCATTTCCTGTTGCGTGCGCTAGGCCTACCCACACAAGTGAGGTATCATTTTTATCTGGAGACTTGGGGGAACGCTGGGTGGAAGGGAATTTGTGGCTCCTCTCAGATTCCAGAACTTTCTGTCACCGAAATGAGAGGAAAACGTGTTTTGTTTTTAGCCACATTTTGAGGTTTGCAAAGGATTCTGGGTAACAGAACCTGGTCGGAGCCCCACAAGTCACCCATCTTGGATTCCCCTAGGTCTCTAGTTTTCAAAAATGCACAGGTTTGGTAGGTTTCCCTATGTGCCGGCTGAGCTAGAGGCCAAAATCTACAGGTAGGCACTTTGCAAAAAACAGCTCTGTATTCTGTCAAAAAATGTGATGTGTCCACGTTGTGTTTTGGGGCATTTCCTGTCGCGGGCGCTAGGCCTACCCACACAAGTGAGGTATCATTTTTATCTGGAGACTTGGGGGAACGCTGGGTGGAAGGGAATTTGTGGCTCCTCTCAGATTCCAGAACTTTCTGTCACCGAAATGAGAGGAAAACGTGTTTTGTTTTTAGCCACATTTTGAGGTTTGCAAAGGATTCTGGGTAACAGAACCTGGTCAGAGCCCCACAAGTCACCCCATCTTGGATTCCCCTAGGTCTCTAGTTTTCAAAAATGCATAGGGTTGGTAGGTTTCCCTAGGTGCCGGCTGAGCTAGAGGCCAAAATCCACAGGTAGGCACTTTTAAAAAAACAGCTCTGTTTTCTGTCAAAAAAATTGAATGTGTCCACGTTGTGTTTTGGGGCGTTTCCTGTCGCGGGCGCTAGGCCTACCCACACAAGTGAGGTATCATTTTTATCGGGAGACTTGGGGGAACATAGAAAAGCAAAACAAGTGTTATTGCCCCTTATCTTTTTCTACATTTTTTCCTTCCAAATATAAGAGAGTGTGTAAAAAAGACGTCTATTTGAGAAATGCCCTGCTACTCACATGCTAGTATGGGCACCCCGGAATTCAGAGATGTGCAAATAACCACTGCTCCTCAAAACCTTATGTTGAGCCCATTTTGGAAATGCAAAGGTTTTCTTGATACCTATTTTTCACTCTTCATATTTCAGCAAATGAATTGCTATATACCCAGTATAGAATGCAAACCAACTGCAGGGTGCAGCTCATTTATTGTCTCTGGGTACCTAGGGTTCTTGATTAACCTACAAGCCCTTTATATCCCCGCAACCAGAAGAGTCCAGCAGACAAAAACAGTATATTACAGAGTAAAACATAAAGAAAAATGGCTGTTGTTTTCAGCTCAATTTCAATATTTTTTTTATTTCTGCTGTTATTTTCTGTAGGAAAACCTTGTAGGATCTACACAAATGACCCCTTGCTGAATTCAGAATTTTGTCTAGTTTTCAGAAATGTTTAGGTTTCCGGGATCCTGCATTGGTTTTACACCCATTCCTGTCACTAACTGGAAGGAGGCTGAAAGCACCAAAAATTGTAAAAATGGGGTATGTCCCAGTAAAATGCCAAATTTGTGTTGAAAAATGTGGTTTTCTGATTCAAGTCTGCCCGTTCCTGAAAGGTGGGAAGATAGTGATTTCAGCACCAGAAACCCTTTGTTGATGGCATTTTCAGGGAAAAAACCACAAGCCATCTTCTGCAGCCCTTTTTTCCCATTATTTTGGAAAAAACGAAATTTTCACAGTATTTTGGCTATTTTCTTGGTCTCCTCCAGGGATAACCACAAGCTCTGGGTACCATTATAATCCCTAGGATGTTGGAAAAAAAGGACGCAAATTTGGCGTGGATAGCTTATGTGGACAAAAAGTTATGAAGGCCTAAGCGCGAACTACCGCAAATAGCCAAAAAAGGGCTCAGCACGGGGGGGGGAAAGGCCCAGCAGCTAAGAGGTTAAGGCTTGGGGAAAGAGGCCATACAGGCTCCCTCCACTTTCTATTGGAACTGGCCTTGGGTATGTGGCCCCTGCGGACAATTAAGGGTCAGTGATATCATCAATGATGTAATTTGAGATGTCATAGACCATATCACGAGTGATGTAATATGTCAGGTCATTAGCAGGGCATGGCAGGGGTGCTAGATATAGTTAGCTGTGCTATCTATAACGGCTAAATTTCTGTCCTTTTTTTTAATTAAAAGTGCTAATGCGGTCACTGACATAATAACCTAACTATAATGTTCTATCTATCTATCTATCTATCTATCTATCTATCTATCTATCTATCTATCTATCTATCTATCATATATGTATATAGAAATTCACTGAAAAGAACAAGAGTTAAAGGGGCGTTGTAGTTAGTTAAAAATATCAATTATATCATTTTAAACTAGCAAAACCACTTAAATTCACCAGTGATAGTTATACCATGTATCTATAAATCATGCCCTATACTAACTATAATTCACACCCTCAGCATGCTGTGCACAATGTTGTGATCAATAATGTAATTTCAAATGTTGCAGTAATGTTATGAAAGATGTCATAGAACATGTCATGGGTTATGTAATATGTGTGGTAATTAGCAGTGCATGGTGAGGGCGCTTGTTATAGTTAGTTTAGGGCATGATTTATAGATACTTGCTATAACTATTACTGATTAATTTCAGTGGTTATGTTAGTTTAAAACAGCATGTTTTACCTGACATTTTCACCTGACTATAACATCCCTTTAGCCTTTTTTTTGTACGTTTTTTTTAATGTAACATAATATGTTGATTGCTGTGTGTAGCGAGGGGTTGTGCGGCCCTGTGTCCAACCACCTACAAGAGCATCCTACGCACTGCAGGACATGGCCTTCGGCTGTGAGTAGCATGCAGTTGAGCACAAGGTGTGACCTGTTGCCAGGCCCTTCGCCCAACCCCTAACTAGCACCCAACCACCCGCTGTGCGCAGCCCTTGGCCAGGCGTAGCATGGTCAGTCTGACTATGGGATGTTACAATACAAAGGGTGTTTATTAAGTAAGGCAGACTTACCAACTTTGTCAACACCAAAATATACAAATTGAGCCAACATACATAAAGCAGACTTATCGTCTATGCCAAAAAATCACCAATAACTAAAATCAAATATATATTTAATTAATTCACACAGTGCAAGTTTTAATAAAAAATGATTGACATAAAAAATGTATAATAAAGATTGCTTAAAAATTTAACATGTCTTTGAGTCTGTCTTTTTCAGCCAAAAAATGCAGCGCCAAAAAACAACCACAAGAGGTCCGTGCAGTCGAGCTGAAGAGCATAATGCTCAGGCCAGGACTGCTTTAAAGAAATATGGTAAACTGTCCTGGGGTCATGGATTTAATGATTCAAGGCACTTACTGTTTTGTATGTTGCTGTAGGGCTGCTGCACTTCCTGCAGTCCCCCACAACATTAAAGAAATTTGTGATGGTGCCCCTGCCCCTTCAAGGAGCACCACCAGCTCCTCCTCCACCAGCACCACCAGCCTCAAAAAAATAATGAAAAGCCGTTGCAGGGCAATATGGGGTGCTTCTTCCTTGGAGTACTGAATGGAGCGCTCCTGCAGGTCTTCCATTATTAATTTATTCAGTTTTTAATGTATTTTTTTGTGTATCATGGTGCTCTCCTGGGTGTCACAGTGCCCTTTCCTCTGGATCTGCACGCTGCTGAACAAAAGGCCCACATCCCGGCGTCACCAACTCAGAAAGCTATCAGAGTACAGAGTTATGATGAAGCCAGGAGGGGGGAGGGGATTTCGGGTAGGGAACTGCAGGGATGGAGATCTGAAAAGAAACGGTTAGAACAAATATGCACATACTCATTCATAACAGCATAAACTCACCAATAGACTCTTGCATAAAGGCGTCTCCGAGGTATCAGATTGAGACCCTTTGTGAATTGGGCATAGCCCCTTCTTTGAATCATGGAACAAGAACAAACTGCAACCTCTGAACCGAGAGATGGCAAGAGCTTTGGACTATGGTCGTACTCTGGATATCAATCATGTAATAATTATGCATTCATAACATAAACGTTTGATCTCAGCCTAGAAATTCTCCAACACTTAAATATGTATCTCACATATTATGCTTCCCAAAAAAGAATTAAACTATAATTTGCTTATCTTCAAAACGTTTTCACATTTAATACTAAGGCCTGAAAGTTTTACTCATTGAACTTGAAGCACTTTGTTCGTTGAGGAGAAGTGCCTTGTTTGTTGTTCATGAATCGCTTTGATCATCATACATAAAGCGCTTTGTTCATTATGCCAGAGAGCGCTTTTACTTGCTTTGTCTGAAGCGCTACGCTCGTTGTGCTAAGGGGCGCTTTACTCAAGTGGCCTGAAGCGTTTTGATCCTCGTGCCAAGACCGCTTTACTCATGTGGCCTGAAACGCTTTAATTGTCGTGCCAAGGGCACTTTACTCTTGTGACCTGAAGCGCTTTGCTCGTTGTGCTAAGGGGGCGCTTTCCTCATGTGGCATGAAGCGCTTTGACCGTCGTGCCAAAGTCGCTTTACTTATGTGGCCTGAAACGCTTTTGATTGTCGTGCCAAGGGGGCTTTACGCGTGTGGCGTGAATCGCTTTGCTCGTTGTGCTAAGAGGCGCTTCACTCTTTGGACTGAAAGTGCTTTGCTCGTTGTGCTAAGGGCGCCTTACTCATGTGGTCCGAAGCGCTTTGATCGTCGTGCCAAGGCCGCTTTACTGGTTTTTCCTGAAGCGCTTTTATCGTCGTGCCAGGAGAGCTTTACTCTTTGGACTGGAAGCGCTTTGCTCGTTCTGCTAAGGGGCGCTTTACTTTTTCGGGGTCAGCACGCCGCAGGTAGGTTTCTGCGAGGAGTACGCCGAGTCCCAAAAGTGACTGGCTGTTTCGTGCTATTCCCCAAGGGGCCCCCCACACGGTGAGGGATGGGCGACCTTTTTTTTATTCAAAATTTTGACGAGACAGTTTTTACAAATGTAAGTGACTGTTACTCTCTCTCACATATATATTAGAAATGATGCTATAGAGTCAGGAGAAGCTCAGTTCATTATAGGTCCTGATGAAGCGTTAAGGGATCTTTCATGACCACACTACGCGAAACATGTTGACCAGACCCTAGGGGTCAGGTGACAATTTCCCAGATCTCCAGGCTTTTTCTAAAGTGGTTGAGCATTATTCTCATCCTCCACTTTCTGATTTGTTTTTTAATCTTGATCGTAACTCCTTGAAATAACCAGTAAAGTAGATTACTTAGGGGTTCCTAATCAATTTTATATTCACTCTCCTGCAAAAATAAACGTCTGACCTGCTTAAACTTAACGGCAGCAACACAATAAAAAGATCTCCGGTAAAGACCCCCCGAAAGGGGAGCCCGTCAGATATTGCACCGCCGGTCTGACGAGGAGCTTCCCGATGATGAAGCATGACACCCTTTTGGGTGTGTGAGGGCTCTTGCTCCTGATACTTTATCTGTCTCCCTAGAACTAGGAACTGTGTACCTTTTTTTTTTTTTTGTTGTCGATTACAAATGGTGCACATGAAGTGCCGCAAATACGCGCAGCGATGTTTCGGGCGGGACCTGGACCACGCACAGCCTTATTCCTGACACTGGGATACCTACATGTTTAAATTTTTGAGGGGACATGCAGGAGCCATAGATCCTTTTTATTAAAAAAAAAAAAAAAGAGGGTCCCCGTTGCCCACCCAGGGCACCCCACAGCATTTTTTGGGGGTCTGTGAGGGGAGGCCCCGGGCCACAGCAGTCCCGTAGGTTCCCTGCTAGCGCAGGAGCCGGCAACCCTTTAAGTATTATTTTTGCTTTTCACCTTAAAGCATTTTTAACATTGGGGGCTGCAAGTGGAGCCCTAAGGCCCCTGATCCCTGCCAGCTCCCCTGCTAGCACCCATCTTGGGGGCTTCAGAAGCCGGTATTGCTACCCTCTGGTGGGAGCAGTTTGGATTTCAGCTCCCATCAGGCAGCAGCAATCCTTTGTCTCCCTGCTTGCAAGAGTGCGGGATTGGAAAGAAACTTTTGTGCTCCCACCTGGAGGAGCAGCTTTCTGCTGGCAGGAGGGCTGTGTGCAGCATGGGGCTGGGTGCAGGGCCTGCACCCAAACTCCACCGCCGTGCAAGGCTGACATTGGGAAGTATCAACGTAAAGGGTGTCATTTGAAATAAACTTACTTTCTATGTCAAAGAGTCAGAGCACCAGAATATTAAAAAAGGCTGGCCTGTTGGCTTTATTAAACGGTCAGTAAATCAATATGAAGCAGACATATTGGCGTACTCAAAAAGTCACCAATGAATAAAATCAAATAAATGTTTTATAAATTCACCCTTTAATAAACTGATTTTCACTAAATATTTTCGATAAAGTATTTTAAATAAACATTAAACATGTCTGAATCTTTTTTTTTTGTTAAATCTTTTTTTTTTAACATGTGCATAGCATACCCAAGTAAGATTTATATATTGGTAGATGATTATATATCACCAAAACTAGAGAGAAATAAGCAACAGTCCCTCAACTGCCCCCCAACAGCCCACAGACACATGAACATATAGTTGGTCAATACAACAATTGGTCTCTCTCCCTATCTGTAAACATCACAATCCAGATGTCTCTCAGTATTCAGTATTCAGCAGTATATATTACATAGCATGGCCCTGTGGACCAAGGTTTGGTAGGTATCTATGCATCCAAGGAGTAATATGCCATCCAGGCCGCCCAGACTCTCACAAACCTCTGAGGACAGTCTCTATTACTGTATGTCACCTTCTCTGCCATCATAGATCCATCCATTCCTCTTCTCCACGCATCCAAAGTTGGACATATCTCAGATCCCTAAAGACAGGCAACCACCAGCCCAAGGCCGCCAAATCAAAGTTTAGCACGGGGCAAGTCAACGTCATAAGGGATTCCCAGCAGAATGAATTTGGGATCAAGAGGGATCTGCTCCGACACCACCAACTAATTCCCCCACTATCCTTGTCCAATATTCCTGAGGCACAGGGCATCCTCAGATTGTGTGTAGGAAGGTGCCAATGTTCTCACAACATCTAAGAAGGTTCCGGGGCTGTGCCCTTCCTATAGTATGTAAACATTGTCTATAATAATTTATCCTGTGAAGGATCTTCAATTTGATTAGTATCAGTCTTGAGCTGATAGCTACTTATTGTAGGAACATCAATGCTACATCCTCCAATTCCCCTAAGTCGGTCTCCCAGCAACCTCATAGTCTGAGAAGTGTGCCAGGCATGTTATTGTTGATAGTTCTATACATCATGCACGTCGCTATTATGTCTAGGCTCTCCAGCAATAATCTGCCTTCCAGCAGGGAGTAGTCAGGTAGCTCCTTCCCCAGGAGACTCTCAGCTGTCCATGCGTTACACAAACGTGCATAGTGGAGGAACTGTGTCTTGCTTATACTGTTTGAAAGGACGCAAAAGGCATGGTAGCTCCCCCTTCCATCACATCTCCGACCTTGGAAATACCAATGTGATCCCAAGCCTCAAAACCCATCAGATTACTCATTTCCAGCATCCAACATCCCTCCCAAAGGGGGGTCTCCCTCGTGGCTCAGTGAAGCCATCCCAGTACAGTGGTAGTCTTACATAATGCCCTGAGGGACAACTGAGTGGCTCCTAAAAGGTGTTGCCTCCCCCCTCCTCCATATAAATAGTGAAGACAGGATTTCCTTCTCCATTGCAGTCCCTCCAGTCGGAAATAACGGTGATCCCCGGGACAAACATCCAGTCATTGATTTTAATCAGGTGAGCTGTCCAGTAGTACGCCTCCAGGTCCGGGAGAGATAAGCCCCGCTATACTGATTGCACTGTAGCATTTTGAGGGCAATTCTAAGGTGTTTTCCCTACCGCAGGAAGAGCCACATGTCTTGTGCCAAGGTCATGAAGAATCCCGGGCGGATCTAGAAATATGTATTTTGCAAAACATATAGCAACTTCGGAAGAGGGATCATCTTAAACATGGCTACACACCCCATTCGCGTGTGAGAGGGAGACCAAATTATTACTATGGCAGATATCTGCCCAATGTGTCCTATAGATACCGCGATATTTGAATCCCTCATGTGAACATTGCAGATGACTTGGGAGGGAATGGATATTTGTGTCTTTCTGCAGGCATCCAAAATAGATTTGTCCCAAATCATGGGTATCCAGAGTAACTCCCATAATCTTCAAACAAGTGGAAAATTCACGGGAGGGATACCAGGGTCCTTGTGACATACAGGAGTATGTCATCAGCATATAAGGAAATGTGTTCCTCTTCAGTCTCCTCCTCCCTCAGCCTGAAGCCATGCAGCATAGGGTTGTCAAAAATCATGCACACCAGGGATTCTATAGTGAGAGCAAAAAATAAGGGGGAAAGGGACATCCCTGCCTAGGGCGCCGTGCAATGGCGAACTCAGAAGAAAGTGTCCCATTTACTCACACTGCCGCCACTGGGTTATAGTAGAGCAGTCTCATCCATTCCGGGTACCGCGGGCCAAATCCAAATCTCGCTAGTGAGCCTTCCAAGAAGGGCCAGTGCACCGCATCATAAGTTTTCTCACCATCAAGGGCCAAAAATATGTGTGGATCAGGACGTTCCAGTATGGCATTCAGCCAGTTGTGGTTTCGCCTCAGATTGTATCTTGTGGAGCGTCCCAGCATGAAGCAAGATTGGTCTCTGTGGACTAGGGGAAAAATAACACCTTGAAGGCGCAGTGCTAATTTTGTACCCAGAACTTTCACCTCTGCATTAAGGAGAGAAATTTGTCTATAGGATGCACAGGACATTTTAGGCCTTCCTTTCTTGTGGATAACGACTATCTCATCCCATCTCAAATCAGGAGGGCGTATTCCTTGTTGTCTTGCCTCAGGAACAAATATAGAAGGTGGGGGGCTAAGATATCGCTCAGTCTTTTAAATAGCTTTGCCGGGAATCCATTAGGGCCAGGGACTTTGCCCTAGCGTAGCCGTGTCATCCTAAGTGCACCTAAGTCTCTTCCAAAGTGATTTCCCCTTCTAAACCCGTCTGAGCCTCTGCGTCCAGTACTGGGACAACTATGGCCTGCAGATATCCCGTAATCAGACAGGTATCTTTCAGTGGTCTTGCCTTGTACAAATCACGATAATAGCAGGCAAAGGCCTCTGCAGTTTCCTTATTTGAACACACTCTAACTCCCTTCGGAGTCCCTATATCCTGTATCCACCTTGCTCCCATCTCCCTCCTTCCCAGCCACGCTATGAGTTTCCCTACTTTATCCTCCATTTCATAGAGTCTGTGCTGGGTAGTAAGTAGCTGACTTTTAACTCTCTCTCTGCCATTTCCCTGTACTCAGCCCTCACTAGTTCCAGTTGTCAAGGTGCGGGGACGGCTAGTTCCTGTCCCAAAGCCCCTTTGAGTGCCAGCAGCTTGTGTTAAAACTTTCTCAAGGTTTCCAACGCCTTCCTTCTCTTCTGGGCCACTAAGTTCAGGGCGCTATCCTGAAGCACTGTCTTATACGCTTCCCAGAACACTACATGGGACACAACCGACTCCACGTTTTCCGTGAAATATAGTTCGCTGTCTACCTGAGGCCCATGCACCACCTCTCGATCCTGCAGGTTCCAGGCCCCCAGCCTCCATCTCTGCACCCCCTCCCCTCGACACCTCAAGTGCACCATCGGGGGTAGTGGTCAGACAGACCTCGTGCTAGGTGGTTCGCCAGATGTATAGTCCCTAGCTCCCCTGCTGGGGTAAAGATAGAATCTAATCTGGAAAAGACCTTATGGGTCCCTGAAAAATAAGAAAACTTCCTGTGAGTGGGATGGGCACGTTGCCACAGATCCGACAATCCTAGGGCTGTAGCAAAACAGTAAAGTGGGGTGGGGGGGCAAGACGCCCCGGGCGTCCCAGATCGGTCCATGTCCATCACCATCCTATCACTGAAGTCTCTCCCTAAGTCATGGATCAGGGAGTCAGCTTCTAGCAAGATCACCGCTAATTTCTCCAGCAAGGGGTACTGCAGCCTGGGTGGGGCATAAGCGCTCAGGAACAAGACCCCCCCCATCTACCCCAGAACCCACACGTATCTACCAGCGGGGTCTGTCCCTTGTCATGTGATGCACAAGGGGGGGACCTGCAAATCAAAATCGCAACCCTCTAGTGCCGGAGGTAAAACCTGCATGTGCCAACCTGACATAAGTCCCTCTGCCCAGAAATTTACACTTTGTGCCTTTAAGATGCGTCTCCTGTAGAAGTACGACATCCGGGTGCAGCCTCTTTATATACTGAGACACCAAACTGCGCTTGACCTTATCACCTAGTCCATTCACATTCCAAGATAAAATGGTGAGGGACTGCAAGTCCACCAGAGGAGGTCCTGATTCACTACCTGCAAGGGTCATTCTTGGTCTAAGGGAGTAATAGGCGCAGCCCCCATCCAAGACACTCAGGGATGCGAACAGGAAGCCTGGAGTCCAAAATCGCAGTAGGGGAGACCTAATAGATGCATGTGTCTGTGGCATGATTTCACTAACCATGAACAAGAAAAAAATTAAACCCCCGAACAGATACCCATTCCACCCCCCTCTCTACTTCCCACAGGCCCCTGCAAATACTAAGCCCCATACACCATCTCAGCTGGAGTCAAGAGGTCTGTAGGCTACCCCCCCTCCACCCCCTCAGTGTCAAAACTTTAGAACCAAATTAGGGGCACCTGCCTCTGGGAGCAGAAACCCCTTGGATCAACACACAGCACAGGAAAAGTTATTTTCTGCGTGGAAGAAAACTCCAGTACCAACTTAAGGAGTCCTCTGCAAGGCGGTGGGAGGGACAGCAGAAGCCTGTCCATACTCCTCCGGCCCCTGTTTGAATCTTTTTAAACATTTGTCTTAACCTTGATCAGTGATCGCTGATTCATGTCCAAATATAGGGCTTTACATTAATCAAGTTTAGACTAGATTAAAGCGATGATAAACTGATTTTTGCAGATCAGCCAGAATAATGAGAAGTGCCTTCTTGAACATACTTGCTGTAAAAAAGAAGGACAAGGTCTACCTATTACTTTGACCTCCAAAAGACAGCTCGGCATCAAAGATTACCCCTTACTTACTGAGGCGACCAACGGAGGTAGAGGACCATAGGACTGAGGCTACCAAGCTTGGTTCCAAAACAAGGTATCTTTACCAAAAAGGAGAACCTCTGTTTTATCTGAGTTCAATTTTAAGCAATTTTCCTTCATCCAGCTAACAATGGCCCCCATACACCTGTTGAATGGATCCGCAACCTACTTTACCCACTACCCACATTACTAGAAATTGACACAATGATTTGTGTATCATCAGCATTCACCACTGTAGCAAAACCAAAGGGAAAAATTAATGTGACTAGGGAAGCCACGTCGATATTAAAAAGCGTGGGGCTGAGAGATGACCCCTGTGGGCCCCCACAAGGCAGGGAAAAGGGTTTTGAATTAAACTCCTCAAGGGCCACCGTCTGCTTTCTCTATCTGTTAAAACTGAGGAAAGAAGGTCACGGGTCGAGCTCTTGATTCCAATTTCTGCAAGATGCTCCAAGAGAACCACATGGCTCATCGTGTTGAAGGATGCAGACAGATCCAAAAGGACCATCGCAGTCGTCTCACCATCATCCATGATCAGTCGAATCTCTTCCAAGACTCCAACCAGGGTAGACTCTCTACTATGGCCGACCTAAAACCAAACTGAGCCTCGTTTAGAAAATTATTCTTATCCAGATTTTCTGACAGTGTCTTATTAAGATGTTTTTCAAATACCTTTGCTGGATATAAGAAATAGGTCGATATATTTTCTCGACCTTGGGGTCAAGGAAAGGTTTTTTCACTAAGGGTAGAATTGAAGCGTTCTTCTATTCTGAGGGGAATAAGCCTGCTTTAATAGCCTTATTTACCAAAGTAGAGAGTGGGAGCTATCTTATTGTCTAAACCATGCATTACTTTCAGTAGACAAGGAGCAGAGGAGGCTCCTGACTTGGTGTGTCCAATTAGCTCTGTCACTTGGTCTGTAATCAATGGGGGAAGTTTGTGGAGCTTGATCTTTATTAGAGCACTGAGCCAAAGACTCTAAGCTTGAGTCAAGTAAAGATTGAGTGAGTCAAAATTCAATAAAAACAGACTCTACTTTATCTTTAAAAAAATACAGTCAATTTATCACAAAAAGACTGATTAGAAAGGAATTAGTTTGAGGGAATGGGGTTAAAAAATGTCTGAACTGTTTTAAAAAGCTCTTTCAAGATATCAGCAGCCAAGTAAATTTTCTCGGTGAAGTACTTGATTTTCGCCTCAATGGTAAGTTTTTTATAATCATTAATTTGTTTTGTATTTAGCTTCCTCACTTTAACTATAATAGATTCTCCATATTCTCTCTTGCAGCTTTGTTTCATGGTCCTCAGTTTAGGGGAGAACCATGGTGAGGATTGACTGTTTTTAAAAAAAAATGTTACCAGTACTAGACTGGAAACAGCCTCATTTATCCACCGGGTGAATTTTGCAGCTGCCTTGTTTGGATCATCTGAAAGCAGTGGCAGTGAGGAATCAAGACATTCAGCCAAATCCTTATTGTTCAGTTTATTCCAGAAACTCACTTTATAACCTTACCCTGCAATGTTGGCTGTGGGTTTTGACTCCAAAGTATCTAGACTAAAGTGGGAAGAATTATGATCAGATAATAGTTAGTTCTGCTTCCCATTTAGTATGAGAATTATTGGAAAAAATGCCATTTTAGATATGGCCTACCTTATGAGTAGCAGTGCTCACTAACCGATTCAAGTTAAAACAACTCAAGTTTTCAACTAAAAGTGCTGAATCTTTGTTGTCAAGATCCTCTAAGTGAAAATTGAAGTGCCCTAATATGGTGAAGTTAGGATATTGAATGCTTATCTCCATGAAGTTAGTTAGAACATCTAAAAAAAATTGCTCTTGGTCCAGAAGAAACATAGACCAAAAGGCCATAGAACATAAACTGGTCAGTTAATTTACACTTAAAAGAGAGGACCTCACTATCTGCTAGGTTTGAAGGTTCACAGTTTAACTCTAGGAGATTATGGTAAACTGTTGCTAATCCACCACCACATTTGCTAACCCAATCCAGCCTGCTAATAGCATAGCCTGCCGAAGAGCTGCAGCAAGTCAGAAGTTTCATCTGACCACGTTTCTGTCAGAAATAGGAGGTGGGGGAATGGGTCTCTAGGAAATCTGGAAACTCATACTTATGTCTATTAAGAGAGTGGCAGTTAATCAGAAAGTAACAAAAGGAATTTACTGTAATATCAGAACATTCCCTAAACTTACCAGCTGGTAATGTATCCAACCTGCATTTAAAAGTCCAGTTGCTATAACAATAACCTTCTGTCTTTTTACAGAGATTAACAAGCTTACAATCACCCTGCCTACCTGAGAGTTAACTTGAAGCAGCTCTTCCCTGGTATATCTTTGTGGTGGAAAACATCCAGGGGTCCTGGCGCTTAGCGCATCCCGGGCACAGACGGGCTTGCCTGTGCGTGCCTGCTGTGTGGTCACACGTGCTACCATACTAAATTG
This sequence comes from Pleurodeles waltl, assembly GCF_031143425.1. Taxonomy (NCBI): domain Eukaryota; kingdom Metazoa; phylum Chordata; class Amphibia; order Caudata; family Salamandridae; genus Pleurodeles; species Pleurodeles waltl. The sequence goes on along the minus strand of NC_090446.1, from coordinate 1,295,991,881 downwards.
TCTCCTCCTAGTGGAAGACTAGAGTGTCAACTGCCAAAAATGGAGCCTGCTTGATTTGACCGGTGAGTCTGAAATATCCCGCAAATCAGGTAAAGTGTAAAATAATCTAAAAACAATTTATGAATGCCCCCAACATTCCAAGCTAATGTCTTGAGTTGGTTCAGGAATAACTTGTGGTCAACTGTAGTGAAGGCCTTCACCAATTTGAAAAGTATAATGATGGCTGGCTATTCCTGATCCAGTTCTTGTGGAAACCTGTGTTCTCAGTTTTTATGATTGTTGAAAGTTGAATGTCAGCTGCATACGGGTTCTCACAAAAAGAGTCTGAACAGCCACAAAGCAATTTATTCATATGAACTGTTTAACATCGAGGAAGGGTTTTTGCATACTTCTAAAGCATTTGAATGCACACTATATTATTTTAAGCTTTTCACTGCCTAAAAGAGTTTAGCCAGGGGCAGCTCCTTCACAATGGCGAAGGAGCATCGCCACACTGGCTGAGCCAGCAGCTGAAAAATAAAACAATATTTTACTAATGTTTTAATTTTCAGCTGCTGGCTCAGCCATAATGTGCAGGGAGGGGGATGGCTGGGAGGGGGAAGAGGAAAGGAGGAAGGAGGAGTGGAGTGCAGTAAGTGCGCATGTCAGTTTGGCTGGGCGAACTGACATGCGCACTTGGGTTTCTCCAACACGGTTGTGTTGCACAGCAAGGTTGGAGAAACTGCGATGCTTAATTTTAACGCAGGTGTGAAGTCGGAGCATTTCATGATCAAAGACATGATGCTCAACAGCAAATGTTCCTGTTTTTTCAGACCAATTCCTAGGGACAAGTACCTCAGTTGACAGTCTTAGACAGAGAGAGGAAACTCTTTAAATGGAACCCTTCCAGTCTATCTAGTAGCTACTGCATTGGGTTTACAACATGAATGGGACTTGGTACCTTGAGCAGTAAGGAGCCTGTTCACAAACTTCATTTTGTAGAGTGTTTAGTAGTACTGCAACAGTGCTGTTAACTTACTACAAAATGCTTTTCACAAACCTACATGCAGAGTTCAACGCCTATGTCTCTCCTATCCTTTATGTACAGAAATCTCTCTCCCAACTGGAAAGATCTCCGCACATGTAAGAATATGTTTTAGTAGTAAGTATGGGAGGAGCAGGGATGAGTGGCTGCAAAACGGGAAATAATTCTAAAGGGAACGGGAAAAAGGAGTAGTAAAGAGGGGTTAAGGGAGGACTAGAGGGGGCGTTAAGGAAGTACATGCACAAACCCACATGATAGTAAAACCCATTGCTATTTACAAACTGCATTTCTGTAGTTACTCATACTAAAAGGACCCCAAACGGTCATAAATGTACTCCAGCTGAGAGTACCACACATGGCCAGCCATAGGCACTGCCACACTTTACCATCAAAAGTGAGAGATAGGGACTTAAAATAAAAGCCCATAAGAGGCCATAGGAACTAATGTTGAGTTAAATTAACATATTTTGACTTAGATCAGTAAGGGCCATATTTATACTTTTTGACGCAAAACTGTGCTAACGCAGTTTTGCGTCAAAAAAATTAGCGCCGGCTAACGCCATTCTGAAGCACCATACGGGCGCCGTATTTAATCAATGACGTTAGCCGGCGTTAGCCGCCGGCGATGCCTGGTGTGCGTGAAAAAAACGACGTACACCAGGCAGCGCCGGCGTAGGGGGATATGGAGCTTGGGCGCCAAAAAATGGGGCAAGTCAGGCTGAGGCAAATTTTTCGCCTCAACCCGATTTGCGCCATTTTTTCCGACTCCCAACACCCATAGAAATGACTCCTGTCTTAGCAAAGACAGGAGTCATGCCCCCTTGCCCAATGGCCATGCCCAGGGGACTTCTGTCCCCTGGGCATGGTCATTGGGCATAGTGGCATGTAGGGGGGCACAAATCAGGCCCCCCTATGCCACAATTTTTTTTAAAAAAAATACTTACCGGAACTTACCTTAATGTCCCTGGGATGGGTCCCTCCAGCCTTGGGTGTCCTCCTGGGGTGGGCAAGGGTGACAGGGGGTGTCCCTGGGGGCATGGGAGGGCACCTCTGGGCTCCTTCCGAGCCCACAGGTCCCTTAACGCCTGCCTTGTCCAGGCGCTAAAAAACGGCGCAAAAGCGGCCGTACGTCATTTTTTTTGACCCGCCCACTCCCGGGCGTGAATTTTGCCCGGGAGTGTAAATACGGCGCACATGCCTCGGAGTCAATTTTTTAGACGGGAACGCCTACCTTGCATATCATTAACGCAAAGTAGGTGTCCACGCTAAAAAATGACGCAAACTCCATGGACTTTAGCGCTAGACACGTCTAACGCCAAAGTATAAATATGGAGTTAGTTTTGCGTCGGAATTGCGTAAAAAAAAACGACGCAATTCCGGCGCAAACAGAGTATAAATATGCCCCTAAATGTTTTAAATGTAATTTTATTGTAAAATAAAATAGTTATAATCATTTAAATTAATTTTGTACATAAATTTTAGTAACGTTTACTATGTAATATTTTTCTTTACTTTGTATAGGTTTATTTTATTTAAATCTTAAGAAAAATAAATGTAATTTTTTTAAATTATTACATTAATTCAAAATTAGGTTAACAATGCTGTAGCTTTTTTTATTTTGTTCCGCATTTTAATATAGATATTTTTAATCAATCTACACTAACATTATTCTTAAAAATAGTTTACTATTTTTTCAAGCTTAAATGAACTTTTAAACTTTTCCCTATACTTTACCATAGGGATAGCTCCACCCGGTGGCTGAGATTTCAGCATAGCTGTGAAAAATGTATAAGTAGTAACTTCACATTCGTAAAGTAGGCTCTGGCCCCGTGAATTCAGGGGTTGTAGACATGCAAGCCTACATTTTTTCATATTTACACTTTTAAAAGGTGAATATCCTCAAGCAGTAAATGTACTAAGTCTAAGAATAAACTTGCACATGCGGATTTACTGATGTTTGTTTACGTTTGTAACTAGCCTGAGTGTCCAACAACTTCAAATTTCATTCCTCTCTAAAAAGGATTCTTTTGCTGTGCTTCATTCTGCTGCGGATATTGGTGTGTGAGCATAGAGCTCAGACCCTATTGTATGCAAATCAGTGCTTCGCCATGATGGAATTAGAACATCCTATTCTGTTTGACAGGCGTTGAAACAATTCTTCATCTCTAGTATCTTTTGGCGACGACTGCGGCCTTTTTGGAGCATTAGCAGAGGTTGGTGAGAAGTGCAGACTAGCACCTTTTTACGTTTTCATGGGTGCTATTTACAACATGGCGTTTGGAAATAGAACGGTCCGTGACTCGAATTTAGGAGGAATGTGGAAAACCACTGTAGTCAGATGAGGCATTATGGAAAGATGTGCTCAAAGTTTTTAATAGAAGTGCATGTACTTCGTAATAAAGCTATATGCAGGGCGATCTGAATAACTCGAAGCGCATTTTATTTGTGGGAAGTCGGTGTATTTATCCATGTGTGCTAAGTGTATGCATGCTTGCAAGCTCTTCCTGTTTAAGAGAGAGACCGCCTCTCCTTTAAGTCAAACATTTTGATTCTTAGCAAGTTTTTTTGTTGTTGTAATTTTCCATTCTAAATCGATTCTTGCAACACATGTACAGGGAGTGCAGAATTATTAGGCAAATGAGTATTTTGACCACATCATCCTCTTTATGCATGTTGTCTTACTCCAAGCTGTATAGGCTCGAAAGCCTACTACCAATTAAGCATATTAGGTGATGTGCATCTCTGTAATGAGAAGGGGTGTGGTCTAATGACATCAACACCCTATATCAGGTGTGCATAATTATTAGGCAACTTCCTTTCCTTTGGCAAAATGGGTCAAAAGAAGGACTTGACAGGCTCAGAAAAGTCAAAAATAGTGAGATATCTTGCAGAGGGATGCAGCACTCTTAAAATTGCAAAGCTTCTGAAGCGTGATCATCGAACAATCAAGCGTTTCATTCAAAATAGTCAACAGGGTCGCAAGAAGCGTGTGGAAAAACCAAGGCGCAAAATAACTGCCCATGAACTGAGAAAAGTCAAGCGTGCAGCTGCCACGATGCCACTTGCCACCAGTTTGGCCATATTTCAGAGCTGCAACATCACTGGAGTGCCCAAAAGCACAAGGTGTGCAATACTCAGAGACATGGCCAAGGTAAGAAAGGCTGAAAGACGACCACCACTGAACAAGACACACAAGCTGAAACGTCAAGACTGGGCCAAGAAATATCTCAAGACTGATTTTTCTAAGGTTTTATGGACTGATGAAATGAGAGTGAGTCTTGATGGGCCAGATGGATGGGCCCGTGGCTGGATTGGTAAAGGGCAGAGAGCTCCAGTCCGACTCAGACGCCAGCAAGGTGGAGGTGGAGTACTGGTTTGGGCTGGTATCATCAAAGATGAGCTTGTGGGGCCTTTTCGGGTTGAGGATGGAGTCAAGCTCAACTCCCAGTCCTACTGCCAGTTCCTGGAAGACACCTTCTTCAAGCAGTGGTACAGGAAGAAGTCTGCATCCTTCAAGAAAAACATGATTCTCATGCAGGACAATGCTCCATCACACGCGTCCAAGTACTCCACAGCGTGGCTGGCAAGAAAGGGTATAAAAGAACGAAATCTAATGACATGGCCTCCTTGTTCACCTGATCTGAACCCCATTGAGAACCTGTGGTCCATCATCAAATGTGAGATTTACAAGGAGGGAAAACAGTACACCTCTCTGAACAGTGTCTGGGAGGCTGTGGTTGCTGCTGCACGCAATGTTGATGGTGAACAGATCAAAACACTGACAGAATCCATGGATGGCAGGCTTTTGAGTGTCCTTGCAAAGAAAGGTGGCTATATTGGTCACTGATTTGTTTTTGTTTTGTTTTTGAATGTCAGAAATGTATATTTGTGAATGTTGAGATGTTATATTGGTTTCACTGGTAATAATAAATAATTGAAATGGGTATATATATTTTTTTGTTAAGTTGCCTAATAATTATGCAAAGTAATAGTCACCTGCACACACAGATATCCCCCTAACATAGCTAAAACTAAAAACAAACTAAAAACTACTTCCAAAAATATTCAGCTTTGATATTAATGAGTTTTTTGGGTTCATTGAGAACATGGTTGTTGTTCAATAATAAAATGAATCCTCAAAAATACAACTTGCCTAATAATTCTGCACTCCCTGTATTCCCCACCTATGTGTAGACTCTCCCCATTGGGTTTTCACTTTGTTGAACTGTATGTCTGCCGACACACCAGCCCAGCAAACAGTTTTATTTGGCAACTGAAGAAAATGAAGTGCTTTCAAATCGTTTTTAAACCAAAAATAATGTTTTCCTCAAAACAAACTAACTAAAGCAGCCATCGTTTTTAATAAATGTGTTTTGTGGCTAGTAAGGGAAATATATGTATGTGCCATTTCCATACTTTATCCAAAAATATTTTGCCTGCTTTCTCTTTGACTGTGTGGATTTGATCGGAGCAGGGGATGCTGATGATTGTATTGCTTTACATATAAAAGCAGTCGTCTTTTTTAGTTTAAATATGTTTGGCTTTGGAAATACTCTGATACTGGGAGTGGTCGTGCCCATTGTTCAGTTTGACACAGTGCGCATGCAGTCTTAAGCAATTGCTTTCTTATGAAACGTATAGCTATTACGGTGTTGACTGTAAATTGAGGGCATGGTTGCTACGGTGTTACATGCCCTATGCAACACTTTCAGCCGGAGCCTTTGCGTTTTTATTTGAAGTTTTACTTTTTTTTTTCTATCTCACATGTGAGCCTACAAGTCCCGGCACCGTTGCCTGTAAAGCTAGAACTGGCGGACGTGACGCACATGGCATGGGTCTACTTGGCAGTGAAGCTGGGGGCGAAGGATTTGAATCCACCCCCCCCCCCCCCCCCCCCCCCCCCTCCACCACCACTTGACGTGAGTTGTGTGATTCCAGGGAGATTGCGGTGTCTGCCTTTACCACGGTTAAAACACGGGTGCATGACTAGGCGGTAAATAAAACGGTAGATTTATAAGTTTCGTCCAAGGAGGGCGGAACTGAAGCATATAAAGTATTTAAAGTCCAGGTGACTTTGGCCATTCTCACAGTGATTTTATTTTCAAGGAGGCCCCGGAGAGTCTGCAACGGTCAGGCATCCTCAGTGCTTCTGGAATCTAGTTATGTTGGTGCTGCCTGGAGATGTAGCACTGGTTACCTAAGAATAAAGGCTCGTTCAGAGCTGTCAAGCATTTTCAGTAAAACTGTGCCCTGCACCCACGGTTTCCAGTTCCTAAAGAACTGCGGGTGAACAAAATCTGGTGGAGCAGTCCAGAGAGTGTAACTGGCCAACACTCCTGTTATACATCCTCTCACTCGTGTTTCCGAATGTGGCATTTGTCTTATTCAGCGATTGTTTTACAAGCTCAAAGCTGGTGTCAGCACTCAGCATCCTTTTCCACTTCGGATAGATATGTTTTGTGCTCAGTAAGCTGCCTTCGATCATTGCATTTCCGGAGTGTGTGCAAATGGTTTGTGTCCAGTACATGCTGCTTGGGGCGGTCACCAGCGAGCACAGTGTGATTACCTTCGCACACCGAACAGCGTATTAACATTTATTGTAACCGTTCTTGTGTAATAATTCGGTATAAACTACCTGTTTGCCATGCCTGACTCTTGAAGCACTTCTCAAAATCTTGAGTGATCAATTCCATTTTTACATTGTCTAAAGAGTGAAAGAGCTTTAAGGAGAACGGATGGGTTCTCTGGTTGCGTCTGGACAAGATTTGCAGCCTCGTCTTCCTCCGCGTATCTTCTCCTTCCGTTCCCACCTCTTTCTGTTTAAGCCACCGCTCCGTGTGGACTCTCCATGCATCGCACTCGCTTTGTGCGCTCCTCCTTACTGCCCACTTCCTAATGCCCCTCTCAAGGTCTCTGCCTAGCTCATCTACGATTTACCACCCTGTAACACTCTCATTTTCCTTACTGACTCCCTCTCCCTTTTCAGTGTCCGCCACCTTTTCCATCTGCTTTCTTTTCCACTGTCACATTGAGCCTATTTACCTCCTCTGCCTGCTTACCCCATTCCCCTGCGTACTGCTTCTCTCTGCTTGCTAGTTCTCCCTGCTTATTCCCTCCCCTGCCTATTCCCTGTCACATTCTTGCTTTCTCTCCCTACCTGCCCCTCTCGTTACTTGTCGCCTCTCCTTGCCCACCCCCTTATCTGCTTGTCCCTTATTCCTGGCTACCGTCTTCCTTGCCTGTCAGTGGCCCCCCGCTTGCACCGTCTCGTTAGCACCTTCTTTTTTTAATACCTCCTCTTTCCTTCTGCTCCATCTCACATCCTGTCCCTTGGCCCCATCTGCACACAATCCTCAGTTTGCCCACTCCCCCCACCTGCCCTGTAACTTTGTTTTATGTTAGCTTAAGAATCTCCATTAACTGCACACAAGCCACACTATTGGCTTTGTCAGTCGTTAATAAAAATCTCACAGGTCCTTACATGAATTGCTTTGGAGCTGGAAGTGGTAGCAGACCCTGAACAAACCTTACTGGAATGTTACAGTTTTGAAAAATAACAAACATTTGAGTCCTTTAGCATATTAAGGTAAGTGGAGGACATCAAGCCACTTCAAAACCTCTTCAGCCTGACTGAGCAAGGCGTTCATGCTATTCCAATTTCTCAGATACTACAGAAGTAGGACACAATCTTGACAATGGCAATGTAGTAGTAGTAATCTTTATTTGCGTGGTTCATTAAAGCCATTGTCCTAAAAGTTAAAACAAGTCTAATTACACATATTAGCCCTAAGATAAAAACCATTATACGGAAAATTCCAATCAAATCTGCTTTTTTCAGCCTCATTGCTGGAGGTAAAATTCTAGATGCCTATACTCACCGCTGTGAAGCATAAAAGCCGATGACAGGCCAATAATTTACTTTTCATTGTATGATTAACAGATCAGTGGGCTTGCAATCAGCATATAATATGATAAGCCACCTACAGGCGCATGTAAAATGCTTTGATACAGGCCCAGCCAGCTGTTGCTAGCCCGAGGATCACCCTTGTTAGTTATCCCCTCAATCCTACAGCGCCATATGGCAGAGTGAACCCTCCGGCAGAGTTGTCAGTGCTTTTAAATTCCTGTTACATTGAATATGCCTTTTAAGTGAAAGCAAGCCCCTTACGTGGTCTGATTAGCAGCAGACCATGTGCTAGATGACTGTATTCTCTGTTCCAAAATGGTTTAAAAAATTGACAAGTCGGCAGGCCGTTTCAATGTCTTCACTGGCAAAACATGCTTTCACTGCCTGTTTGCATGTTCTTATTCCTTTTGCATTGAAAAGTGGTTTTAGCAGCAATTTCCATTAGTGTCTGAGTTCTTCGCATATACATATTAAGAGCAACACGTCCTCTTTCGCTGCCCTGCACACTTGACAGCTGATGATCGCCTGAGATTGTTTCCATGGAGGTAGATGTGGCAGAGCAGGTGGGATGCCGAGACGATACTAGAGATGTTTATCCTTGAGTCTTTTAGTGAATGTTACACCTAAGTAGGATTGCGGTGTGCCACTAAGGTAGCTCTGCAGAGTGAGCCATCCATAGGCTCTTCCTGAAAGTTCTGCTTTATCTCTCAGCACCAAGACCCTTTTTGTGCCTTTAGTTACGAGCAGTTTAAAGCTATTGTGTGATCCTGATGTTTACAAGCGACCATTGAGACCCAATAGCTCTATTGACTCTTGTAGGTATATTTTTGCTCCGCTTGCATCTTTAGTCATTAGTTCGTTCTACAGGTGAGCATTTAGAGACCCTGGCTCAGCACCCTTGATCTTATACTAGCTTTTTATGTAGGCACCTCTGCACGCGAATTGTTGCAAATGTAAGCCGAATTCTAATCTTATGTGTGCCGGAGACAAATAATTTGGTAGGCTGAAGATCATCCTCAGGGCCGTCGCTATTATGCTATTTAGGGTGCTAGCATCCCTGCCCCCTATACGTTTGCTCCCATACGTGATTGTCAGGATAGGTTTTGCTTGTATTACCTGGATGATCGGGGTAAGGCTTGGTCCGGCAGTTTTGTTCTGGAAGTTTTTTAGTGCAACTTTCATAGCCAATCCTCTTGTTTTTAATGTCTCTTCATGAGGTGTTAATGTGCCTTTGCTGTCTACTATGACCCCCAAGTATTTGTATTCATTAACTGTTTCCATCCTTTGACCTGTCAGGTGTCAGCAGTGCTTCCCGTTTGTCTTACTTTGATTCACCTGCATGACTTTTGTTTTATCCAAGTTTATCCTCAGCCCGGTTTTAATAAAGAAGTCATGGGTTGTGTCAAGAAGACCCTGAAGACCAACCAGAGTTCAGCTGATTAGCACAAGTTCATCTCCGTCTGATAAGTTTGAGCGGCTGAGCTCGCCCATCATAGGCAAGTGGGAGTTGCATTTGTTTAATTCAGTTGATAAGTCTGCCATGAAGAGATTGAACTGGATCGGGACTGGTAAGCAACCTTGTTTCAGCCCCCTAGTGGATGTCAGGTATTCACCCATCCCTAGCTTCACTTGAACCCAGGTGTCTGTATGCAGCAAGATCAGTTGCTTCAAAGGTCCAGATGGGATGTCCTTTTTTTGCTAGTTTGTCCCACAGTATCTCTCTATGTGGTTGAATGCTGAGGTGTAATCAATGGTGTAAGCAAAGGTAGAGCAGGAGGTTGGAAGCATTAAGAGCGCCAAACAGCAAGGAGAGAGAATGTTTGTAGGAGTCCCTATGTCCTTGCTGATTCCGGTTTGGTTGAGGGGGATTATTGCATTTTCTGTTGCCCAGTCATTTAGCTCTTCTAAGATGATCCCAGCATAGTGTTTGGCATTGTTGTCTATGAAGGCGACAAACCTGTACTTTTTTGGTTAGCTCGTCTCATTTCCTAAAGATTGTGGAGATAATTGATCCCCTCCAGGATGCCGGAATTATTCCTGTTTGGGGGACTTCCTCAAACACCGGTTTCAGTGCTTCCGCCCAGTAATCTGGGTCTAGTTTGAAAAAGACAGGAGGAATCTCATAAGGTGCCGGTGCTCCATCTATCCTGCCCTTGGCTATCCGGATCTTTATTTAATCTGCAGAGATTGTAATTGTCACAGTACATTTTATGTCTTGTGTGGTTCCTTCTTCCATACAACCTAGTTTCATTCTTCCATGCTTGCAACCTGAAGGGGGCGCTTTAAAATGGGGCATAATAAAGTTAACCCAGGGCTCTTCTGGCAAGTGGGAGCTTACTCCATGAACTGCAGGGTTAAGTAGGTTATATATTGTTCTCCAAAATCTTGTGCTGTTGTTACGGTTTATATCATAGAGAAGCTTGGCCCAGAACGTCTCTTCGGCTTCCCTCTACTTGCCATGTTTTTTTTTTCTTGTGTGCTCTTTCTTGCTCAATTCCTTTAGGATGTTCTTGTTATGGCTAGGTAGATGAAGCCTTCTTAGTGCTCTGTTTATTGCTTTTTTAATATCTTGAATTTGTCTGTTTTGTAAGATAAGGAGACAGGCAGTGGGCATAGTTTTGATTGTGGCAGGGTTCTCATTGTAAGTTCTTCCTCTTGAAGTTATTCCAGGTCTTTTGATCAATGAATTAGTTTGCCCAATGATCTAATGAAGTTTCCCCAGCTGGTTGTTGCTTTTGATCCACCCGTACGCTGTTCTTCCCAGAGTTGCTTTGCAGCAGCCAACAGTCCGTCTGGGTGTCGTGTTTTACACTTGATTCTTTTGTTGTTTACTGAGGAGCTGGAGCTAGGATCCTCCGCTGGGCAGTTTAGGACTTCTTCTTGTACAATCATTATGGTTTCTTGTAGAAGATGATCACTGAGACCACTTGCCCCAAACCCAAAATCTATGACTTTACAGTCCAGGGGAAGAGTTACTAAGGTGTAATCTATTGTAGTGCTGACTGATGTGTTGTAAAAGGAGGCTGCTGGGTGGCAACCCCCCGAGAAACGCCCATTTAGGGTGCAGAGATTCAGATGATCCAGATCTCTCTGCAGATTCGCACTAGCTTTGTTGGTTTCCCCCATTTTCTGCTTTCCTGATGTGGAATATTCCCTGTAGAACATTGCTCATCCAGAAATAGATCATATTCTGCTGGGCCCAGCAGGTGCATTTTGAAGTCTCCTGCTAAAATGAAGTTTGGCATGGCCTCCTCTGTTAGTAGCCTTGTTAGTTCCTCCCGCAGCAGTTTGGCTTAATTGATCTTGTTGCATAGGTGCAGGTACACATTTATGAGGACTAGTTGTAGATTGTTAATATCACCTCTTATGTCCACTCTGAGTGCTAATATGGCATTTGTTGAGGTTGTCTTTGTGTCCAGTACCTTGGCTGCATTGATACTTTTTGTTGAAGTATATATAGCCAGGCCACCTTTTGAGTGACTGAATATGGCACTTTTTACAGCTGGAAGTTAGTGGGTTGTGAAACCTAGTAGGGGGATCGGTTGTTCTAATCAGGATTCTTGTAGCAGTATGAGATTGAAGTTTTGGAAGTACTGAAGCAATTGGTGTTCATTGTTTTGCTACCAAAGCCGTTAACGTTCCAGGAGCATAGTGGCAGCGTGATGCTCTTTACTTGCAAGGCTTCTTTTTTGAGTCAGGCGCTATTGTCGCGAGTAGTTAAAGTTCTTGCTATCCAGCCCCAATCATCAGTTGTTGAGGTGCCCTTCCTTGTTTTAGTTGCCCTCAAAGTGTGCAGGCCTATTGAGGCCTCAGAGTTGTACTGTGAGCCCCTCTGAGACCTTTCAGTCCTCCGCTGCCACTGCGAGTATTGTATTATTGTGATCGTCCCTCTGTTTGGCTGGCATTTTTTCTGCAGTCCTTGCTGTGAGTTGTTCTAAGGGGAGCATGCCTATCTCTCCAGGGGTCTTGATCGTCCCTTGGTCGCCAGACACCACTACTTCTAAGAAGCCTTTGGTGAATGGCAAATTTTCCCCTTTGCCCTCACCTCCTTGTATCCTCCTTCCTGTCTTGGGAACTGAGGGGTTGCTGTGGCTTATGATCACTGGTTGCAAGGGAGATTGAAGTCTGTTGAGGCCCTCGTTGCTTGAGCATAGCACCACCCATGCATCCTTCACAAAGGAGAATTTTGTACAGCTCTTTGGCTGAAGCATCATGGTAGTTGCTGCCGGCTCTACGGCTACCAGAGTTGGGCAGTGGGGAGAATCCTTATCCTCACCTAGGTTCCTATTTTTTGCTTGCTGCTTCGTTAGTCCGTTTGCAGGTCATTTTCCTTTTATTGGTTGAAAAGAGCCCTTCTGTCTCACTCTTCCTGACCTCATTTTTGGAGGTATCTGCCTGGTTGGGCCTTGTTCAGGCTCCTCTCCTCCCTCACCTTGGTTCCTCGGTTTTTTAAGGTGAGATGGAGCTATATGGAGTTAGTAAGTTGGATGCAGCATGAGAGATGGGGTGCTGGTCTCGCCCTTGGAGCGCAGCCTCACCTCTTGCACTTTTCAGGGGGGCACAAGCATGCTCAGCCAGCCACCCTAATAGAGCCCTAACGAAGCCTTTCACCCAGTCGAGGTTGGTCGGTCGATGATGGCCCTTAGAGCGTCACCTCTCCCCTTATGCTAGTCAGGGGGGCACGAGCATGCTTAGGGGATCTTGTCAGTCCAGATATAGGTAATTTGGAGTTTTTTGGCGGCTTTTTAGTACAATGGACGTAATGTGTTATCGGACTAATTGTGTCAGCCCTTCCAGCGTTAGATGTTGTTTTCTTTATTCCCTTTCCTTTAGGATTCCTTAAGTCCCTAAGTTCAGTGCCACGGGTCACAAAGGGCAAGCCAAGGGTCACAGCTGCGACCCATGGCGACCCTTAATGACCTCCATGTGAACTACGTTTTTTAAAAGTCGCGTGGTAATTTTTTTACAAATTAAGGCACTACTCTGTACACTTTTTGCGCATATTTAAATATGTAAAAATTTGAAAAAAACACTTTATTACTCTATATTAGTAAAATACTGTGTCTTATAGTGTATTTCCCAATTTTTGTTTTAATTTTGTTTAGTGCCGCAGTACTCCATTTAAAAAAAAAATGTTTATGAACTTATAAATATTTTTCCCTACCTATTAACACTTTACTAGAGTAGTAATAGGTATGGGAAAATACAGGACCTAATACTTATCTACATTGAATGGTATACCTCAAAACACAGGTAAAGTTGAGTGAAAATAAGATTGCTGCCTTTAACTTTTGTCAGGGCATTTACTAGTCAAACAGCTAATGACTTCCCATTGATATATACCTCAGTAGTACAGAGGCAACAAATATCACTAAAGTAAAAACACTTAAAACTTATGAAATACTTTCCCTACTTACTTGCAGTTACCCACAGAATCATCTGTGCACCATAATGTATAATCTTTCCAAATTTTGTCAAAAAACGATGGACGATTTCCTCGCTATGCAAAATACAAAACTCTATGTAAAATGCATTGGATTTAGTGCCCATTTTGGCACCCTCCTTTTATCTTTGCACCCCCTTGACAAAACAGCACAAAACTTTCAGGACTCCGAGAATGAAAGAGGGGCGCCAGGCATGCAACGTTTCATGGACGTTCGTTAAAGGGGTGCCAAGTTACTAAGGGACAGGCTAACTATAACTACAGAGTGACATTACAGTTAGGCTCACATTTTATACATACCAAGCCATAGAAATTCACCAGTTATAGTTATCTCAAGTAACTATAACTCGTCCCCTAAGGTAACTTTAACTCGTGCCCAGACATGCACAATTTTTTCATCAAAAATGTTACTGCAAATATTACATTTATATTATCAATGATGCTATCAAAGATGTCATTAATGCTGTAATGTTTGGGGTATTTAGCAGTGCATGGGCCGTGGCCCACCCGCATAGGATTTGTGTAAACCCCTGGGGAGGTGGTGGTCTCAGGGGCTGTGGGGGAGCTGCATGGCCTTCAAATTGTTTTTCTTCAATGGCCCAGGGAGGCGGTGGTCCCTGGGGCTGCGGGGGGACCAGACGGCTGGCCCGCATTAAAATATAAATGCCCCTGTGACTTGTCCCACCTGGTTGTGTCTCAGTAATGAAGCCCGGGAGCCCATGTTTCATTTAAAAATAATAATAAATTGCTACAGATTCATGACCCAGTTGCCAATCCACAGCAAATATATTAAAAAAAATGCATTTTAGCCCTTGGGGTTGGGGGAGTCACCACCATAGCTAAGAGGTCAAGGTGACTCATTCCTGGCCCCTCTTTATTTGTAACCTTTTTTGATGGACTCAGCTGAAGCCAAATCCCAAGATGGTTGCCAACACTTCCTCGTTGAAGTGTTGGCAGCCAATCAGATCTCAGCACGAGATTGGGAGGAATCGCAAATCCTTCCCATCCCTATATTTTCCTTACTTTCTCTAAAACGACTTAACGGATTTATACCAAATAATAAAAAGGTCTCTTTCTGGACCAAGAGCTAACTTTCTGCCAAATTTGGGGTAATTCTGTCGAGTGATTTCGGTGCTATCGCTGTTCAACATCCCAATGGAAAAATGAATGGGAAACACAAGCTTTGGGACCCCCCCTTTTTCTCGGCCCCACTTAACAGATCACCCTGAAGGTTTCCCGACAGCAGTTGACGTGACTTGCCAACTTATTTGGAAAATTTTGTGCCAAAGATATAGCTTTTTCTAAAGAAGCTAGGTCCTAACTATAACTCTGCCACTAGATTTTATATATATATATATATATATATATATATATATATATATATATATATATATATATATATATATATATATAATGCCAGTGCAGTCTCCGGAGTGCCAGTGCGCTCTGACTGCCAGTGCAGTGAAAAGTTAGATCAAACCTTGAAATATTTCAATTTCAAAGAACGGCACCACACTCCAAGGGATCTTCTTTAAGCAATTTATTTAGCAGTAATAAATATTGCACAAACCACCAATGCGTTTCTACTATCTTAGTCCTTCTCACGGTCGGTGAGTCCATTTTCTCTTTTAGTTGATATAGTTTAAGGACTACAGAAATAAGGCATTCTAGGAGATGCCAAACATATAACGATACTGACATTATAATTTTCACTTTTCCACATAAAATTATTATGTTATGGCAGTTGCAGACATCTGTATTATTATAGGTAAATACAGTAGTCTGTTTGTGACTATTATAGCTCACGCATGTAGGCTCAGTGCCAATACATCAATAACAAACTCTTTACTGATAACTGATGCGTTCAGACTCAGTGCCCATATCTTACATTTATGAATATGAATCATTATTTAAACCATTGTGTTTCATTTTCCTTCTGTTCAATAACCAAATAATTCTTGTAAGTGTTCTTGTATTTTTCATGCATGAACTAGTTTTTCACCAATCTATTTGTTCTCAAGGTAACCTGTTTGCTTAATAAAGGTTCAAACCATAGTTGCATTAGTTCATTCTGCTCAAGGTGCTCTGCCTTTCCATGATTTTTGTTTCAGAGTTACTGTGTTATAGACAACTGGTTCTAGATTGTTGTTAGTTTATTTCTTCACACAGTCTTCACAAATGAGAATACAGTTCCTCATCAGCATTAAGGCCTTGTGGCATCTTTGTGAGGAGTCAGATAATAAACTTCGGTTCCATTCTGTAGAGTTTTGAAATTCTATTTCTCCCTCTTTCATCCTTGGGTATACTTGCTATACCATAATAACGCATTGTTTTCCAATTGCTCACATGATCTTGTGTGTGAAACTTTGCCATGGCATAACTGGTATCTTAATTTTGAACTTCTCTAACGTGTTCTAAAATCTGTATTTTGAGAAGGCAAATGGTGCTGCCTAAATATTTGAGTCCACATTCACATTCCAAAATGCATACCACAAAGTTTGTCTCACATATTATTCTTTGTCTTATTTGTATTGTTCTCCTTTTGAAGCCTTTTATTTCCTTTGTGTTTTTTAACAATTTTGCATGTTTTGCATCTTAAACATTTTACAAATCCATTCTGTTGTTTATCTAGCTATGTTTGATTTACTTTATTCACACAATGACTCTTCACCAGTTTATCCCAAAATGATGGTACCTTTAAGTATGTAAATACAGGTTTGGTACTCACTAAGGGTCAGATGTAGGAAAATCCTGAATTGCGACTCGCAAATTGCGAGTCAGAGAGACTCACAACTTGCGAGTAGCAATTCAGGATGCAGAATGGTGTCCCTGACAACATCTGCGACTCGCAAGGGGGTCGCAAAGGCCCACCTCATTAGTAATAATGAGGTGGGTCGCTGTTTGCGACCCCCTTGCGACTCGCAGCACTCACAGGGATGGTGGCCTGCTGGAGACAGCAGACCACCATGTCTGTGACTGCTTTTAAATAAAGCAGTTTTTTTTGTAATGCAGCCTGTTTTCCTTAAAGGAAAACAAGATGCATTACAAAATGAAAAAATTAAATGTTTTTTTATCCACTTGCCAGGCCTAAACCTTCCCTTTTTATACATGTAAGGCACCCCTAAGCTACGCTCTAGGTAACCCCAGGGGCAGGGTGCAGTGTATGCTAAAGGTCAGACATGTACTGATGTGTTTTACATGTCCTAACAGTGAAATACTGCCAAATATGGTTTTCACTGTGGAAGACCTATCTCTCATAGTTTAACTTACGGGCTGCCTTTAGATATCCTTAAAGTGCAGATTCCCTTTGGGAACAGATTGAAACTTGGAGCTTGGGGTCTCTGAACTCTCAATTTATTAATACATCCTGTAGGGAAGTTGTTTTTTAGATTGTTAGTTTAAAAATGCCACTTACCATTTTCTTTCATTAACCATTCCGTGACTCTGCCTGTTTGTGGATTCCCTGTCTGGGTCAGCCTGACATTTGGGCTGTTTGTGAATCTCCTCTAGACAGTGACACAAAGGGAGATGGGGTATAGCCTGCATATCCTGATGAGCCATTTGAGCTAGAGTGGAGGGAGGGGGGGTCACTTACACCTGACTGGGCTGTACCTGCCCTCACATAATGCAGTCTCCAACCCCCTGGTGTGTGTCTGGGGCCTTGGCAAGGCAGGATCTTGTGAACAACAGAGAGTTTCCTTTGAAGTTTGCTACTTCAAAGTCAGAAAGGGGTTTAAGTAGTGGACCCAAAACCCCAGACTTTCAGATCACTTCTGGAACCAAGAGGAACCTCTGCCAAGGAGAAGAGCCTAGCAGAAGTGCTGCCCCTGTCTGTGCTTTGTTGGGCTATCCTACAGTTGCTGCTTCTGCCTGTGAAAGGGGACAAAGACTGGACTTTGTTGTGCATTCCTGCTTGTGAGGAACCTCCAAGGGCTTGAACTAAGCTTGTCTCCTGTTTTGAAGTCTCAGGGTCATCAAAGACTTCCTCTGCCAGCATCTGCCAAGTGGTGTCCTATCCAGTCCCTGGGTCCTTGAAAGGTGAAGTTGGAAGAACAAGAGCTGAAATCCATGCAGAGAACGGCGTGCAAAATGTTTGAAGCACCATCTGCAAAGCGGCTCTAAACGAAGCACCACCTGCTTTGCTGCAAGAATCGACGCTCCACTTGCATTACAGCTGGGAGATAGACGCATTGCAGCTGGAGAAAGATGCAACACCCGCTTGCGGCTGCTGATAACGACTCAAACCCCACGCAGCACAGTTTTCTAAGACTGTGCGACCGGATTTCTCACGCATCGCCCCTGGGTGTCAAAGTCATTGTGAACCTGCGTGGATCGGAGGTGCCCGTCCAGAAATCGATGCATCGCTCTCTTGCGAGGGAGAAAAACGACACTTCACCAACCCAACTGGAGAAGGAAACAACGCATGGCATCACTTGTGAGTAAGGAATTGAACCATTGCTGACTTTTCTGATACACGCTCGCCCGTGCAGCTTTATTTTTTAAGTTAACCAGGTACTTTGTGTAACATCAACGTTTCAATTGTTTTCTATGCAGTAAGCCTCTTATTATTTTGAAAATTCATATTTTGACTAGTGTATGTTGTTTTTTTGTCATTTTGGTCTTGTTTAAGTTAGATAAATAATACCTATTTTCCTAAACTGGTGTGGTGTCCATTTTGTAGTGTTTTCACTGTATTACTGTGTGTCAGGTTGACACTGTGTCAAACCTATGCTTAAAGACTTTGCTGTACAAATGGCAAAAGACTTTGGCGGTCATTACAACATTGGCGGTAAAAGCCACTTACCGCCGTGTAGAACACCGCCAGCACACCGCCGCTGAAATCCGCCACAGCTATTATGACCCACAGCACGGAATCCGCCAAAATTCAGACACCCAAACAAGTCCGCCACAACAAAGGTCAGTGATAAACTTGCGAAAACAAATCCTCCACCGTCACGCCAACAGAAATACGTCCACACTATCACGACCCACGAATACACGCGGCGGTCTTTCAACCGCGGTATTCCATTGGTGGCACACACTGCTGCGCTCAAAATACACACACATCTCCAGAACACAGCCACATTGGACAATTCAAAATACACACACCTGATACACATACACACACCACTCCCACACATCCAATACAATATAAAACACACACCCATATCACCCACAAACCCTTACGACCACAAATAACCCACATAACTTCCACGCACCTCACACAACACCCCACTACATATCAGCACACTTATCAGCACACACATCACCTACACCACCCCACACATCACCTACACCACCCCATGGCACGGCAAAGACACCCCAGGTTCTCAGAGGAGGAGCTCAGGGTCCTGGTGGAGGAAATCATCCGGATAGAGCCACAGCTATTCGGATCACAGCTGCAACACACCTCAATAGCTAGGAAGATGAAGCTATGGCGAAGAATAGTGGAAAGGGTCAACGCAGTGGGACAACACCCAAGAAATCGGGAGGACATCAGGAAGAGTTGGAACGACCTACGGGGGAAGGTGCGTTCCGTGGTCTCCAGATACCACCTGGCGGTTCAGCGGACTGGCGGCGGACCCCCACCTACTCCCCCACAACTAACAACATGGGAGGAGCAGGTCTTGGCGATTCTGCATCCTGAGGGCCTCGCAGGAGTAAGTGGAGGAATGGACTCTGGTAAGTCAAAGCTTTACTATTACATCCCCCACTCTACCTGCATGCTATCACATACCCCCACCCTTGCCCTCACCCCCATCACTCCTACTCCTCACAAATGTCCCAACATCACAAACCACACATCCCAACACCAAGCCCTGCATGCAACAACAAAGCATGGACACCCATCACAAAAGCATGCCCACTGCACATACCCATACACCCCCTAAACCATTATCACACAAGGTCCCACACAGGAATGCAAGCACTGGGGTACACGGTCACCCACCCATTGCACACCTTGACACACACAGATGCAATAATCATGCCTTTATACCCCTGCAGGACCCCTACCCAACGTCACCGCATAGGAGGGTCCACACATGTCCACACCACCAACAGAAGAGGCCCACAATGATGACAGCACCTCTGTCCAACTGGATCTAGATGACCAGCCCGGCCCATCGGGGACCTCGGGACAGTCGGTTCCCCAATCCCAGTCACAGGCCACTACAGAGCTTCCCCCTCTGGAAACACCAGCACAGCACCCACCCAGCGGGCCAGACCTCCGTCCCCATGACACGTCAATCAGCAGTGTGTCTACCACTACTACAGGGAACCCAGGCTAACCCACCACCCCAACAACAACAGGGACCTGGGGGCAGTGGTAGTGGGCACACGGTCCAGGGGACGGAGGCCCAGGAACACAGGGGAACTGGGAGGGCTGCTGTGCGACAGGGGGCCGACAGGCCCACTCTCCACGAGGCCCTCTCCTCCATCATGGGAGCCTACCACCACTCCCAGGAGACGATGGCAACGGTACTGGCCAAGTTTCAGGAGATCCAGCGCCTGCAGAAGGAACAGTATATGGGCTTCGGGGAGGAATTCAGAACCATAAATTCCACCCTGGGCACCATTGTAGGGGTGCTGAAGGAAGTACTCAACACCAGGAGGGACACTGTGGCACAACAAGGGGCCCCTGACACTAGCATGGACGATGAACTTCCCACCACCTCCGTCGGAGCTAGTGGACAGGACGCCTCACCGCAGGACCACCACACCAGCACCCCACCCCCTGCAGAGGGAGAACCACCTCGCAAACAGTCCCTGAGATCCAGGAACAAGACAGAGAACGATGCCAAGATCCCCGCCAAGAAATGAGACCACCCTGATTGTCAACCCACTTTGTCACCCTGTCCATACTTAAACTGCCCCAGCTCCACTTCCTATGCCCATTTGGGCAATGCACCTGTGAGAGTAATAGACTGGACTCTGCCATGGAAATTCCTCCGCCATCACCCCTCACCATTTTGCTACCCCCTCCACTTTTGAGCACTAAAATAAACACCATTAAAGCACAAAACAATCTGGGGTCTGTCTGTGATTTTGGAATACTGTATTAGCAATAACTGTGGGAAAAGGCTCTTTCATTTGTAATGTCAACATACCTATGTCACACAGCTCTAGTCCATGAGGAATCAAAGCAGATGTCACACTGTGGGACCCAGATCTGTGAAATTGTAAGGGAAAGTGACAACTCAGTGACCATACACTGGGTGAAAAAGACAGACAGTAGAGAGGCAGTAGTGTTTAAGTACATGTAGTAGGCAGGTTTGTATCCTTACCTGTGTTTCACTGGAAATATTGCTGGATCACTGAGTCCCTGTTGTCCATGTCTTCTTCCTCTGCTTCCTCGTCTTCACTGTCCACAGGCTCCACAGCTGCAACAACACCGCCATCTGGACCATCCTCCTGCAGAAAGGGCACCTGTCGTCGCAAAGCCAAGTTGTGAAGCATACAGCAGGCCACGATGACTCTTTGGTGAGTAGAATAGAGATCCACCTGTCATATGGAGGCACCTGAACCTCGCCTTCAGGAGGCCGAAGGTCCGCTCAATCACCCTCCTAGTTCACCCATGGGCCTCATTGTAGCATTCCTCTGCCCTTGTCCTGGGATTCCTCACTGGGGTCAGTAGCCATGACAGGGTGGGGTAACCAGAGTCACCTGCAAATGGCGAGGGACAATTGTTAGACACACACTAACCTGTAGGGATATCCCCAGACCCAGACAACCATTCCCACTGTCTTCCTTCCAGGTGCTCACCTAATAGCCACACACGGTGCCTCTGGAGTTGCCCCATCACATAAGGGATGCTGCTATTCCGCAGGATGTAAGCGTCATGCACTGAGCCAGGGAACATGGCATTCACATGGGAGATGTACTGGTCTGCCAAACATACCATCTGTACAGTCATCGAATGATAACTCTTCCTGTTTCCGTACACCTGTTCACTCCTGTGGGTGGGGGGACCAAAGCCACATGGGTCCCATCAATAGCACCTATGATGTTGGGGATATGTCCCAGGGCATACAAATCACCTTTCACTGTAGGCAAATCCTCAACCTGAGGGAAAACGATATAGGTCCGCATGTGTTTCAGCAGGGCAGACAACACTCTGGACAACATGTTGGAAGACATAGGCTGGGACATCCCTGATGCTATGGCCACTGTTGTTTGAAATGACCCAGTTGCAAGGAAATGGAGCACTGACAGCACCTGCACTTGAGGGGGGATTCCTGTGGGATGGTGGATAGCTGACATCAGGTCTGGCTCCAGCTGGGTACACAGTTCCTGGATTGTGGCACGGTCAAGCCTGTATGTGATTATAACATGTCTTTCCTTCATTGTCGACAGGTCCACCAACGGTCGGTACACCGGAGGATGCCGCCATCTCCTCACATGTCCCAGTGGACGGTGCCTATGAAGGACAACAGCGAGCACAGAGTCAAACAACTCAAGTACGTACCCACAGCTTACACAGAACACCATTCATACTCAAAAAGTGGCCTGTATGTGTGTTGAGTCTAGGCCTAGGTATGTGTGACGCAGTTGAAAACGAAGCCATGTGGGCCCCTGAAATGGCGGCTGCCTGACCCCTAAAGTGGGACAGTGGGATGTGAGGTAACTGCGCTGGCGTTGTACACCGTCGCGGTAGGCGGTTGAAGACCGCAGCGCAATGCTACATTGGTTAACATTGGACCCTATGGGTCCCAGGAGGCAATGACGATGCACGCAGGCGGTGACAATACGCACTGCCGCGGACGTGACCACCATTTTCTATCTGTTCAATCACTCGATACCTGATCTTCAACAGGAGGACCTACACTGCAAGTGCTGCTGTGACCTCTGTCTGGAAGAGACAATGGCTCGAGTGTCTGGGGAAAGGGCCCCTGCCTTCACATCGGAGGAGTTGGAGAAACTCGTGGACGGGGTCCTCCCCCAGTACACACTACTCTACAGTCCTCCAGACAGACAGGTAAGTACACTGGGAGCATGATGTATGGGCTATGCCTGTGTGGAGAGGGGTAGATGTAAGAAGGAAGGGGGGAGAGTGCGGCGTGCATGAAACGACGGTGAGTACATGTGCTACATGGTAAGGGTAGGGATGGGGGCCAATCACTTTGACGGTGCAGTTCATAATTACTTTCTCTTTCCCCTGTACAAATCATTTAGGTCAGCGCCCACTAGAAAAAACATATTTGGTGTGCCATCGCCAAGGACGTCCGGACCCTGGGGGTCTACCACAGACGGAGCACCCACTGCCGGAAAAGATGGGAGGACATTCGCCGCTGGAGCAAGAAGATGGTGGAGGCTCAGCTGGGGATGGCCTCCCAACAAGGGAGGGGTGCCCGTTGCACCATGACCCCCCTGATGTTCAGGATCCTGGCGGTGGCGTACCCGGAGTTGGATGGGCGCTTGAGGGCATCACAGCAGCCACAATGGGGTGAGTACACTCGCATTCTGCTGACTTTGCGCACAGTGGAGGGGTCTGGGCGGGGTAGGTGGGCTGTGGGTTTCCCTAGGCCAGGGCGAGTTCCGTAGGCAAGGTCCCTCCGTAAGGCAGGCCATGTGGCACCCCACCCCACCTCTGTAGAGTGACAACTACACCTAGTCATGCCCCTGTGTCATCTATGTGTGCAGATGTCGTCCATAGCCTAGTAGGCCATTTCCCAGGGATTGAACAGTGGAGCCCAAGAGCTTCTGTGTCTGTCGTGCACTCAAAATGTCTTTCTTCTGTCGTCCCCCCCTTTTTGTGGTCTCCCTGTTCTTGTGTGCATTAGCATCATCAGGCGGAGGAGCAGTGGCACCGGAGCACGAGGGGGCTGCATCCCACATGGCCATGGAGGGCCACACTACGGAATCAGACTTCACCAGTGGGACGTAGGGCGAGGGGAGCTCCACGGCGGGGACAGGAGCTGAGACCAGTGACACAGACTCGTCCTCTGATGGGAGCTCCCTTGTGGTGGCGGCAACATCTGTGCCCCCCCATCTACAGGTACAGCCGCCACCCCCCCTTCCAGCACCGCCCTCCCAGCAGCCCCTCAGCCTTCGCCCCGTGCCCAGTCACCCAGGAGGGTGGGCATCACCTTCACCCCAGGCACCTCAGGCCCTGCCCCAGTTACCCCTGGTGCCCTCAGTGAGGAGGCGATTGACCTCCTCAGGTCCCTCACTGTTGGGCAATCTACCATTTTGAATGCCATCCAGGGTGTAGAAAGGCAGTTGCAACAAACCAATGCATTCCTGGAGGGCATTCATTCTGGTCAGGTGGCCCTTCAGCGAGCTTTTCGGACTCTGGCCTCAGCACTCATGGCAGCCATTGTCCCTGTGTCTAGCCTCCCCCCTCCAACTTCCTCCACCCAGACCCAATCCCCTGTACCTCAGCCTATCCCAAGCACACCTACAAACCAGCATGCACCCACGTCAACACACAAGGGAAGCTCAGACAAACATAAGCACCACACATCCCACAGGCACTCACGCAAGCATCACACACATGCAGACACACCAACATCCACTGTGTCCCCTCCTCGTCTCCCTCCTCCCTCCCTGTCTCGTCTACACTCACAGCTGCATGCACTACCTCTGCAGCCGCTATGTCCCTCTCCAGCACACCCAACACCACACCCCGCTCACGTGCAGTCACCACCCCCACTACCATTCACACGTCCCCTGTGTCATCTCCCAGTGTGTCTGTGACGCCCCCTCCAGAGATACACAAACGCAGGCACACACCCACCCAACAGCCATCCACCTCACGACAGCATCCAGCGCATGTAGCTTCACCCAAAGTCAGCAAACGAACACCTCCTACAACCACCACCTCTTCCTCCACTCCCAAACCCCCTCCAGTTACCCATCCCAATGTGTGAAAAAAACTTTTCCTGTCCAACCTTGACCTCTTTCCCACACCTCCCCCACCCCGTCCGTCTCATAGGTCCCGAACTAGCACCTCAGCCACAACATCTCCGGGACCAGTGGTGCCTGTAGTCACCGGAATCTGGAGTGCACCGGCCACCAGGGCAGCCAGTGTGGCACGGAGCCACAGCACAGACAGTCCCCCACCTGTGAAGTATCAGAAGTTGGCCAGTGCCTGGCAGGAGAGGGGAAAGACTCCAGCCACCAAAGCCGATCCCAGGGGTCCCGGTGTGATTGTGGAGTCAGCTGTGACACCTTCCAAGGTGGGGAAGGGCCACAAGAAACCTGGCAAGTCTGGGAAGAGCAGCACGGCGGAGAAGACCGCCATCATCCCTGCTGCCCAGGAGGCCACCGCCAACACCAGCCCAGCTGCCCAGGAGGCCACCGCCAGCACCAGCCCAGCTGCCCAGAAGGCCACCGCCAGCATAAGCCCCTCTGGGCCATGAGGGACCGCCAGCACAAGCCCCGCTGGGCCATGAAGGACTGCCAGCAAAAGCCCCGCTGGGCCATGAAGGACCGCCAGCAAAAGCCCCGCTGGGCCATGAAGGACCGCCAGCAAAAGGCTCGCTGGGCCATGAAGGACCACCAGCAAAAGCCCCGCTGGGCCATGAAGGACCGCCAGCAAAAAGCCACGCTGGGCCATGATGGTCCGTCAGCGGCTGAGTCCCTGCAATGGAGACCGCCGCCTCAAGCACCACTGAACGGGGCACCGCCGTCTCAAACACCGCTAAATAGGGCACCACCGTCTCAAGCACCGCTGAACAGGGCACCGCCGTCTCAAGCACCGCTGAACAGGGGACCGCCGCCTCAAGCACCACTGGCCCATGAGTGCCAAGGGCACTGACGCTTCTGAGTCCGTCACGGGGCACCATGTCCCCTCCAGAACCAGTGGAGAATCACATCCACTACCTCTGTCCTCAGCAGGATAAAGCACTCTGGGCACAAGGCCCCCTCCAGAACCAGTGGAGAGATACATCCCCTACCTCTGTCCTTAGCAGGATGAAGCACTCTGGGCACAAGGCCCCCTCCAGAACCAGTGGAGAGATACATCCACTACCTCTGTCCTTAGCAGGATGAAGCACTCTGGGTACCATGCCCCCTCCATAACCAGTGGAGACTGTTATCCACTTGAGAGACTGTGGCTTTGCACTCCCCAGGATTGAACAGTGGGCAAACCACCCACTGTAGAGACTTGAGAGACTGTGGCTTTGCACTCCCCAGGATGGAACAGTGGGCAAACCACCCACTGTAGAGACTTGAGAGACTGTGGCTTTGCACTCCCCAGGATGGAACAGTGGGCAACCCACCCAATGGAGAGACTTGAGAGACTGTGGCTTTGCACTCCCCAGGATTGAACAGTGGGCAAGCCTCCCACTGTAGAGACTTGAGAGACTGTGGCTTTGCACTCCCCAGGATTGAACTGTGGGCAAACCACCGACTGTAGAGACTTGAGAGACTGTGGCTTTGCACTCCCCAGGATTGAACAGTGGGCAAGCCACCCACTGTAGAGACTTGAGAGACTGTGGCTTTGCACTCCCCAGGATTGAACTGTGGGCAAATCACCCACTGTAGATACTTGAGAGACTGTGGCTTTGCACTCCCCAGGATGGAACAGTGGGCAAGCCACCCACTGTAGGGACTTGAGAGACTGTGGCTTTGCACTCCCCAGGATGGAAGAGTGGGCATGTGGCCCCCTCGTGGATTTGGCGTCGTGCACTCAAGCGTCTGAGGTGCCCCCCCTTCCCTCCCCCTGAGGTGCCTGTTTAGTTGCTCTCTGATGCCCCTGCAGTGTTCTCTCCGTCATGGTCGGGGATCTTGTGTGGGCCTCGCCCATACCGTGTGGTCCCAGTGTTCCACGGACTTATTTGAGCACTACCTTGACTACTATGCTTGGTATATATTTTGTAAATGGTGTATATATATATATATATATATATATATATATATATATATTTCTGCCTACTTGATTTTAATATATTACAATGGTTACACATATTTTCTATTGTCTTTGCATTCTTCTGGGGGGTTTGGGGGGTGTAACTGTGATGTATTAATATGCATTAGTGTGTGTGTTGTAGTGGGTGGGGGTGTTGCGTGTTGCGTGTGTGTGTCACAGTTTTTTATCTCCCCCCTCCCCTGTGTCGTAGGTGCAGTACTCACTGTGGTCTTCGCCGCCGGCATTCGTGCTCCTGGTAGAGGAGCAGGAAGACTATCGCAGGTAGAATTTGGAGTTCCGGCTCCATGGTGTCCTCGTTCCTCGTGGGGTGTGTAGAGGTGAGCGTTTTCCCTTCGGAATTCCTGTTTCCGCCGTGTTTTTATCCGCTGTGAATCCGCCCCGGAAAAGGTGGTGAATTGGCGTGTCATAATAGTGTGGGCGATACATTGTCTCCCGCCTGTCTGTTGGCGGTGACCGCCGCGCTGTTT
Source organism: Pleurodeles waltl (assembly GCF_031143425.1). Taxonomy (NCBI): domain Eukaryota; kingdom Metazoa; phylum Chordata; class Amphibia; order Caudata; family Salamandridae; genus Pleurodeles; species Pleurodeles waltl. Next base: position 1,295,965,166 of record NC_090446.1, on the reverse strand, counting down.
GTTTGTACCGCCGTGGCGGGCTGAGTATTAAAGTGGCTGTCTTTGTTGGCGGTTTCCGCCATGGTCATAATTGCTAAATTTTTACCGCCGGCCTGTTGGCGGTCTTACCGCCACTTTAACACTGTCCGCTAGGGTTGTAATGACCACCTATGTCATTATCTAGCTCGGCGTGGATAGCACTGTGCTGATCCAATGCTTAAAAACTTTGCTAGATAAACAGACATTTGAGGTGAGCAAATCTAGAGTGTTGCTGGTGTTGCAGGGTGCTCCTTACTAGAGCTGCTCTCCACCTAAACTTGGGAACTACCCAGAGTTATCTCTTCTTTTTTGCATAATTTATGCATCACTCTAACCCTGAAAGGGATTTGTTTTGACTTATACTGGGTGCTCCCTTGTGCCTAGACAAAGCTAAACCTCTCTGATGAGCTCTAATGAGAGTGAAACACGTGTCAGGGGTTGCTTCTACTCATTCCAGGTTGGCTTGGATGGTACTTTACCAGTCCAAAGCTGTAATACTGTGCCTTGAGTGCTAAATGGCTTTTGTCATCTTACAGCTCTGCAAGGTTGGCACTGTGTCAAACCTATGCTTAAAGAATTTTTTGTACAAATTGCAAAAGACTTTGTCATTATCTAGCTCGACGTGGATAGCACTGTGCTGATCCAGTGCTTAAAAACTTTGATAGATAAACAGACATTTGAGGTGAGCAAATCCAGAGTGTCGCTGGTGTTGCAGGGTGCTCCTTACTAGAGCTGCTCTCCACCTAAACTTGGGAACTACCCAGAGTTCTCTCTTCTTTTTTGCATAATTTATGCATCATCTAACCCTGAAAGGGATTTGTTTTGATATCTCTCTCTCTCTCTATATATATATATAGATATATATATAGAGAGAGAGAGAGAGAGAGTGAGCGTGAGAGATAAAGAGCTTTGTAAGCCAAAATACATTGTGCCTATTTAAACCAATAAAAGGATTGGAGTGCGAGAATCTGGTGTGCCACTATTCCTTCCTGTACTAAGGATTGTGGGAGGACTGAATCTTTCTTGGTAATATATATCATGTATGTATACTCTTGTGATCATTACCCCTCTTTGTTATCCCACTTTTTGTTTGTATTCCCTAAGACAAAACCTAATAAAATGTTCAGAGTCATCTGAATTACTTATTGTCCATGTTGGTACTCTGAAATGCTTAACTCATGTTCCTCCAGTAAAGTCTGACTGCTCTGTGCCACACTACTCGGACTGAACTGTGGATTTATTAGTGTGAATCCAAGGACTTATTGGGGATAATGTGAAGGTATTGCATAGTGAAGTCTAACTAGCCTCACTGCAAAATACCACACTTTCCTACAATAGAGAAGATCTAGCACAGGAAGCAGCAGTGGGTACCTTCTCACTCATGTAAAGCATTGGCAGCAGGCTTGTACGTGTCTCACCCACATAACTTATATATCATAGATAGCATTTGGATTGTTGGGGGCGGAGCTTGCCCAGCTACAAGATGGCTGCGTTGTAGTGAGGCTTCGACAGCCACCGTAAAATCCGATCATAATCCTACATGTCACATTCGAATTATGCTACCAAGTGCGATGCCAAAGACAGCTACGAGGTGGAGGCACATGCGGATGCCCTTTTTCCCCGAAAAGAAAGGAAGTACGGGAGCCCTGTAGAGTGAATAGCGTCGGTGGCTAGCTGAGAGAGGGACGCGTGGTGCACCGTGGGTGCGGACCAGTGCGGCCCCGGAGGAAAGACGATCGAGGACAAAAGCCCGGAGAGACAGAGAGAGGTGGAACGTCTCTCGGGCTCCGCGGAGGAGGGCGGCCCCAGAGATGAACCTTGCACACTGTGCGATGAGGAGAGGTGAGGTGGGCCGGAGTACGACGCGAGAGAGCACCGAGGGTACGAGTGCGCTCGAGAAACACTGCTTGTGGATGCAGGTGGGCACCCCCTCCCCTCGAAAGTTGGGATCGGTCTTTTGGAGAAAATTAGAAATGGTACATTAGGGGCAATGGAGTACGCTGGGTTGGACCTCGTGTGGCAGGGCCCGGGAGGCCGCTGGTTCCGCAGGGGGGCCCGCTGTTGGCGCGCTCGGCTGGGCGAGACTGGAACATTAAAGAGTATGATTAACAAGCGTAGCACTCTCAACGTACAACCGAGCAAAACGGGACGATTACACCCAGTGTCGATAACCATTGGCCGTCTATAGAGGCCAGCGGGGTGCGCTGGCGGCAGGTGCTTCTTGGGGCTGTGAGCAAAAAAAACACTACGACACCTAAAAAATGGGCAAGACAGACAAAACGCAAGCCCGGCTGCAATTTGAGCGACGAAGAGCGCAGGGCCCAGCAGGAGATGGAACAGCGACGGACTCAGAGAAAGGCCCGGAGGGCACTCCTGGGGAAAAACAGGACTTAAGGCAGCTCCTAGTTTCAATGCAACACAGCCTTAACCAGATAGATGGGAAAATAGACGCCCTCGCTAACCGCATGGACAGAATGTCTGAACGCATAGATAAGCACACGGAGAGATTAGACCATGTGGAGAATAGGGTGTCCGCGACTGAAGACCGGCAAACGGAACTAGTAAGCGACCAATCGAAACTCAGCAAAGAACTAGGGGCACTCAAGCTAAAAGTGGAGGATATGGAAGCCCGGTCCAGAAGGAATAATATACGCATAGTGGGTCTTGCAGAATCCACCGCGATCACCAACATGGAAAGCCACATTGAACAATTACTGGTGCAACTACTGGGTCGAACTACCTTTTCGGACCTATTTGTAGTAGAGAGAGCGCACAGATCCTTGGCGGCTCGCCCACCCCCAGGGGCCCCTCCGCGCCCAATCATCGGCAGGCTATTAAAATTTAGGGATCGTGACGCCGCCTTGCGCCACGCAAGAGAACTTAAACAATTGCAATATGAGGGGACGACGTTGTCGATATACCCGGACTTCACAGCACAGAAACAAGAGGCGGGGAGAAAATTCATTGAGGGGAAAAAACAATTACGGTCCATGCACCTGGAGTACAGAATGCTTTACCCAGCAAAATTGAGAGTTGGCGTAGGAGGGAATCCGATCTTTTTCACAGACCCCAAAAAACTGGAACAATTTATGAAGCGCAGGAAAGCGAACAATGGTGCTGAAGCAGCCGCACACGAGGAAATGTAGGTAGCGACAAGGAATCGGCGCTTCCAACGCCACTATCATCCTAGACACACTACCAACCTGCAGAAGATGGAACGCTTGAGACACAACGGAACAGAGAGAACACATGCACCGCACGTTTTTGAACAAACTGAGCGCAATATGAGAGCAAAAGTGACATGATTACTCACCAAATAGGTGGCTGGCCCGCTAACACACAGAGACAAAGCGGGGCAACATCCGCCCTGATGTGTGCTCCACTTATACCTCAGGAAAGGAGAGGTGTTGTTTTGGGAGGGGGGTGGGGGAAGACGAAGTTGGGTAAAGGATGGGTGAGATGGGAAAGTTGGGATATAGCCTATCGTGGGAGGGGGGAGGGAGGGCAGAGGGAGGTTCGGGGAAAGTTATTTGAGTACATACTCTTACACAAGATAAGGAACTGCACATTTACAACACAAATAGAATTAATACAACACTGCACAATAATAGAGAAGACAAACCTCTGCACACACACACCCTAACATAGATAAAGATCGCAAGCAGCTTCGATTGATAACTTGGAACGTTCGGGGCCTCAATGACGCGCGAAAGACTCGCAAAGTAATTGCTCACCTACGTAATCACAGGGTAGATATAGCTATCCTGCAGGAGACACACTTAGCCCCCAACAGCCCCATGCTCACATCTCGGAGATTGCAGGGACAATTCGTTGCGGCAGGATACACATCACATTCCAGGGGTGTGCTGATTTGGGCTTCAAAAGAAACTGATATTGGTCTCTCCTTGGTGGCAGCGGACCCGGGAGGGCGATATGTGGTGGCACGTTGCACGGTGCGAGCATTCACATTCTTACTGATAGGTATATATGGCCCCAATTATGATGACCCACTATTTTATCGAGAACTGGCACTTAAGGCGGGCTCCTGGGAGGGCAGCCACAGCTCTGGTGCGGTGACTTCAACTGTACATTGGACCCGGCACTAGACAGATCGGGTGGGGTAGCTAGAAGGCCGGCGGCGGCACGCAAGATATCGCGTTTAGCCGCGGAACTGGATATGGTTGACGTGTGGCGTGATAGACACCCTGAGAGAGGGGGCTATACACACTAATCGGCTGCGCACAATCTACACACGCATATAGATTTTTGGCTAGTGGCTCACCGGTTGCTGTGCGGCCTAACCCCGGAAGCTCCTTGGCCTCGAACATATTCAGAACACTCCCCAGTGCTGATACTGTTGACAACTGGTATGATAAAGGCTCCTCCATTTTCATGGAGGTTTCCTCCCTTTTCGCTTCTAGATACTGTCTTTAAGGCCGAATTGGCCTCAGAGATCACAGAGTTCTTCGGGATTAATGAGGGTTCCGTTCCCAAGGCAGGCACGGTATGGGAAACCTTTAAGGTGTACATCAGGGGGATCACCATAACCAAACATGCTGGGGTGCTCCGATCGATAAGGCGGCGGCTCCAAATACTCGAAAGCGACTTATCAAAACTGGAGCGAGACCACAGTGACACCGCAGATGCTAACATGTTAAGCCAAATTCGCGCTAAGATACAAGAATACCAAGAGACAGCTCACGCAGAAATACAACACCTGGGTAAATACGCCACAGCCCGAATATACGGGGAGGGAGAAAGACCGGGGGCAGTACTGGCAGGATTGATACGTCCCCAGCGAGGCAAAAACACAATTGAAACCATACGATCCGAGGGGGGAGAGGAAATAAGAGACCCTGAACGTATAGCTGATAGATTCCGAGAATACTATCAATCATTTTACTCCTCCAGGGTAGACCCAAGCACGGATGCAATAACAGACTACCTCACACATATCGCTATGCTCAGACTGACACAGGAGGATAAAGAGGCTCTTGGTGCACCCTTGACCCTAAGCGAAATTACGAAAGCACTGGGGGGTATGGCTGAGGGGAAAGCTCCTGGTCCAGATGGGCTGACAGTATACTTCTACAAAGCATACCAACACCTATTACTCCCAAAATTAAAAGACGTATATGATGAAATGGTAGAGAAGGGCAGCATGCCCCCATCAATGAGAGAAGCAATGATAATAGCCTTGCTCAAACTGGGTAAACCCTGAGAAAACTGCTCCTCTTATAGGCCATTGTCGCTATTAAATGTAGATGTAAAAAATTTCGCCCGGATTTTGGCTGATCGCTTGGCTGGAGTGCAGCCGCGTGTGATTCGACCTGAGCAAGCTGGTTTTGTCCCCGGTCGCAGTCTGTCCATGAGTCTTCGCACATTATTTGGCACATTCCAAAACATTAACCCGGAGTTGAAGGCGGTGGCAGTTTTCCTGGATGCTGAAAAGGCGTTCGACTCAGTAGAATGGGAATTCCTAAGGGCGACTTTGCACAGATTTGGGGTGGGCGACACCTTCCTCCAAATGATCTTCACATTGTATAGCGACCCCCGAGCCAGAGTTTGCGCTAACGGTACGGTGACTGAATCGTTTGGGATTACGAGGTGCACTAGACAGGGATGCCCGTTATCTCCCCTGTTATATGCGTTGATAGCGGAGCCCCTGGCGTGTGCAATAAGAGAGTACCATGGACACCGGGGCCTCAGATTTCAAAATTACACCCTTGTTTTGTCTACGTATGCAGACGATACCCTATTATATATCAAGAATCCTGAGTGTAACGTCGCTCCAATACTCTGAGAAATCATAAAATTTGGCTCTCTGGCAGGGCTAGTAATAAATTGGAATAAGTCCATCGTATTTCCCTTAACTCCAGTAACAACGCAGGTAGATGTAGACTTCCCGCTGGCGTGGGAGACTAACACTGTCAGATATCTGGGGATACAAGTGCATACTGACCCTAAGAGAGTGATAGAGGACAACTTTGAAACTGCACTGAAAAAATTGTCGATGGATGTGGAGAGGTGGATCAAACTGCTGTTGTCATTACTTGGGCGCATAGCACTGATGAAGATGGTGGTCGTACTGTGCTTCTTATTCCTGTTTCAAAATATACCTATAGTCCTGCCGAAGACATACTTTGCCGCTTTGAAAACGTTATTAATAAAATTGGCATGGGCGAACAAGGTACCTCGTGTGAATTGGCGAACTCTGACACTTCCATATGAGATGGGGGGATTGGGCGCCCCAGACCTTGAGATATATTGCATAGTAGCACATGCAGCAGTGGCACAGGAGTGGCTTCATGGGACGGGTGAGGCCCGTGGCTAAGGATTGAGAGGGAACTGGCTGCCCCAGAGCAGCAGAGTAGCAGGTTGTTCCATACACCCCATAGACGAAATAGGGAATTTGCATCCATAAATTCGGTCACACGAGCATGGCATGAACTCATTAAAAAGCAGGGGCTGGTATTATTATATTCTCTGCATGCCCTGGTAGAATGCTGTGCCTGGTTTTCTCCTGGGAGAGACCGTAGGTTGGTGCAATCCATGCGTGAAATAGGCATTGACAAAATGGGAGATATCTTCGAAGAGGGCATAGTGAAGACCTGGGACGCAATAGCAAGGGACACGGAGACACCCACTTCCCTACACCGATATCAGTACCACAGGGTGAGACACGCTCTGACGAAATTATTGGGAGAGGATATGCAGGAATCCCCCGCGGTACAGGCCCTCTCGGTAGTACTGTTGGGAAAACAACCTCGCCGTCTGATTTCTTGTCTCTATGCACATGTTCAGGGGGCTAGGGAACATGAGTTATCGAGAGCTCGCCTGGAGTGGCAGAGAAAGCTGGAGGCGCAGATCACAGACGCACAATGGCGATACTGCTGCTCTAGAACGAAGTCCATATCCTTAAACGGCCGACACCGGCTAATACATTTTAAATATCTAAATAGAGTCTATTATACCCCCCTACGACTTTACCATTATGGACTGAGAGACAGCTAATTGTCCCAGATGCAGAGAGGAACGTGCTGGATTCATGCACATGTCCTGGGGATGCGGAATGGTACAGCAGTTTTGGAAGGCAGTGACACAGGAACTAAATAGTATCGTTGGAGAGCAGATGACCTGCGAACCGATGACAGCACTTTTGGGCTGGGATAAACAATTAGCGGCCCAAAACCGCAGGCTACTGGCGATGGGTTTCCTATTAGCCAAACGCCGAATAGCAATGAGATGGGATCGCGCCCCAGTTCTCCGCAATACAAGAGTGGCATAGAGATATGACATACTGTAACACACAGTCAGACAACTATAGTGAGATGCTCCCCCCCACCACTAGGCTGAAGAAATACTGGGAGGCCTATGTCCGCTACCTTGCTGGAATGGAAACAAGCGAACCTGAAACAGGAGAGACACCCTGATGGGACATAATAAAACGGAATCACATGAACATAGGCAGTGACTGTGACTAGATTGATGACCCAATGTTTTAGGGTGGAGGGGAAATGTGCAGAACTGTTTACTGTATACGACCGCCTAAATACGTCAAGTGATTGATGAGTTTGCAGCAAGATGAATACTTTGTAATGTTGTAAATGACTATACTAAAATATAAATAAAGATTAAAAAAAAAAGATAGCAATTGGATTGTTTTATATAACATCACCAGCAGCAGAAAAGCCTAAGACAGCACATCAGCAGCTAAGCAGGACTCCTTCATACCCCCAGAACACATACAGAATGGGGTGGTGGCTGGAGTGCAACATTTGATTGCACACCCAGAATTGATATGCCTTTGGTATCAGTAACATTACAGGTAGAATGATTATAGCATATACAAAAATGCAAGCATCTCTCTTATACAAAACAGATTCTGTAAGGATGAATACAGTGTAAGCTTCCAGTTTCCATCACAGCAAAGAACAAATACAGTATGACAACAGGATAATCATTCTTTATTTACTCAGAAAATTCAGTGTTGACAGCGATAGTACAAGCTTCTAGCTGCCACAGGACAGATAAACCACGGAGAACAGCAAAACACACTTCCCTCTTACACATACAGAATTGCCACAGCACTGCTACAACATTGTATTCTTCCTTTGCAGACATAAAACCACAAGAGCAGCATCAATGTGCAGGTAGATGCATGGCAACTTACCTCACGCAAGAGCAGCATCAGCTCAAACATATGCCAGACAATAGGTACACTAAAGCAAAGTTACCAAGCAACTTTTCTAAGCCACTTAACAGTTATAAGCTACACAAACGTATACACATACACAGTATCACACAGTCACACAAGCCTGTACACAATCTTATGCTCTCAATCCTCCCCTCTTAGGCTTCATATTTTACAGGAAGGGCTCTCTCTGGTTCTCCATGTACCCTTGGCTTTAGCCTTAAAGGTTTTCCAATACATACCTGTGGGGCTCACTTTGCCCATTTGGCTCAATGGTGCACTTGAATTCAGGCCCTTTGGGTAGATTTGCTAGTTGAACTGGGAAAGATGAGACATTGCATAATTTGTGATGGAGGTCCCATCACCAGTGAGATGATTTACAGTGATTTATTTATTTAGTGAGAGTTTTATAAAGTGCAATCAAGACCAACAAGTTGCCAGGTGTGAGGTTGAATTCGTAGAAAAACCTTCACATCAGAATAAGTTATAGTAACAATGGTACAGCTCTTATATTGGACTTCAGGATGGCTATATAAGTCGAGAGCTGTTCTCACATATACACCACACAGTTAGTTATTTATCTTTTGAGCAGCAATGTTATCACGCCCTTCTTGAAGACCAGGTAGGAGCAATTGGTATATATCGCTGGTGGTAATATGTCCCATATCCTTGGTGCCCTGCCAGTGCAGGAATAGTTGAATGTGGGCGGCTCTTGTAGTAAAGAGTGTGAATTTCTAAGTGAGAGCTGCCTTTGGAGACTTTGACTTTCTGGGCCAGGTATTTCAGGGTTTCAAGGTGTTACACAGTGTGTGTGATAAACGCTATCTTTAGGATCCAGCGGGCTTCGATAAATATACACTTGTGCTTAATCAGAGAAGGGATAATGTGATCTAAATAATTCAAGTGAGATTTGCCCGTTGTGGCCACAGGTGAGTTTTCGGTGTGCCGATTAGCACCACTTTACTGTAGTCCAGTCCAGAGATCACAAGTGCTTGTACCACATATTGGAAGTCGTGTGGGAATAAAAGGCTTCATTTTGTAAGTAGCCTTAGTGCTTTAGTTGATAAAAAGCGCTCATAGTAGTGGAGTTAATGTAGGTTCTCATGTTCAGATGTTTGTCTTAAGATATTCCAAGTGATTTGGTACAGTCAACATATTTTGGAGTGTGGTCCAGAACGTTTAGGTAGTTTAGCCAGTTCTAAACTAGAGGGAGTTGTGAGGGTGAATAATGAGAAGGAAGTCCTTCTTTAGTGGGTTGAGATTCAGGTGGTTTGTCGATAACCACTCTTGTACTTTTATCAGTGTGATTAGGGTGAAGTATATCCTCTAGAGAGGAGATTTTGAGGTAGAGCTGTGTACCGTATATGTAAAGATGATTTGCAATGATAGACTGATGTGAAATCAAGGTTAGGGTTTTTGGGTAGAGACTGAAGAATGTCAGAGATAGAATCAAGCCTTCGGGAACTCCTTTACTAACAGTGGCTGGATTTGATAGGAAGTCCTTTAGTATTGACCTGTTGGATGCAGTTGTGAGATACAAGGGGAACTATTTCATGATGGCACTGCCATGCCCCATATATGACTTCAGGGTGTTTAGAAGGGTATGGTGGTCAACTGTATCGAAGACTCACGAAAAATTGAGGAGTATAATCAGATAGGATTCTGCTTTATCCAAGATGGCGATGGTATCATCCATGATGTTGAGGGTGGCTAGACTTTGTACTACAGCCAGCTCTGTCTAGGAGGTTGCAGTCCATGATGTGTTGCTTAGTTGTGATAGCACACATTTTTCAAAGGCTTTAGCCAGGAAAGGAAGGTTGGTCACCTAGTGGAAGTTGTTCACATCTTCTGGATTAACTCTGAGTTTTTTGAGTAGTGGTGTGACATCCCCTGTTTTGAGGCAGTCTGGCAGTGTCCCATTTGATAGAAAAGTGTTGATTATTGTGGACCATAGAGGCTGGTGCTAGTAAGTCTAGAATATTTAATTAAGTCAGCTGGTTTAGGGTCTGTGTAATGTTTCCCGGTTAGTGTTTGCTATAAATCTGATAAGCTTGCTTTTTTGCCTTTTGAGTTTCATAGGTGCTACTTCCTGGAGTATCTCTATCATGGTTGTATTGTGAGTCGTCAAGTCACCCCCTGAATGTAGATTTGTTGGCTATCAAAGGCGTGAGTTTCTTTTTGCTGATAGTTCCGACTGTTCGATTTGTTTATTGTCTCTGGTTCATCATTTCATTAAGTGTGTTTGTCCTTTCAGTACTTGTTTTTCAGATCAAGTGAAAGTCAGTCCAGTCAATTGCTATTATGGAGTCCATGGTGATTAACCCTTTCTTGCCCCTGAGGAGGTAAATGGTGGTGCCCTTGTTATGAGTTGGACCTGAGCATAACTGTGCCAGATCATTATTCAGGAATACTTTCAGATGGAGGATTGGACGTTGCTGGTATCATTCCAGTGAGGAGTAAAATCCCCAATAGCTCTACTACTAGCCCAGGAAATGGTTTGTAATGTGCTGGCGGAAGGGCTACTCCTGAACGTGAGTAAAGACTTGATATTTTATAATGATTCAGCTGACACCTATGCTGCACTACTTTCACCTACTTTTAGGCTGAAAGACCTTGACTCCCCCCAGCCAATTTTCTTTTCTTTTTGATTGAATTTCAAATTACACAGTGCGCAAAACAATAATTGGTATAGCTATCGTATACCCAGGGCCACTAGAATTATGCAGCAAAGGAGGTCTGAATTATGCAGCAGAGTTGAACAAATTATGCAGCAAGAAAAAGCTAATTGTGCAGCATAATGCGGCACATTTTGCAATAGAATTGCTTCATTGTTTTGTCATTTTCACACCTGGTCATAGTGTCTGGTAATAGAGTTTTACTGTATTAGTGCCAATGCACGTGTTTTAGTAAAAATTATTAATTAGTGTTTATGTTTGAATAATATGTTTATGTAGAAAAGTTAATTACGTAGAAAAATAATGCACGCATTTGACAATGTGATCACGAAGAATGGCCACCAATATTAACGACATGTACTAATCAATGATTAAATAGTATGAAATATTGAATATATGTTAGACTAATGCAGTAATATGTCCTATTGAGAGTTTTAAAGTAAGCTTTAGCTTTATTAATTGTAGGCCTTAACTTAGCGAATGTCTTGGCCTATTTTGCCAGGCCTCATGTAAAGCTGTATTTCGTAGTGTTTAATAAAAAACGTTGATAGCGGAGCCCCTGGCGTGTGCAATAAGAGAGTACCATGGACACCGGGGCCTCAGATTTCAAAATTACACCCTTGTTTTGTCTACGTATGCAGACGATACCCTATTATATATCAAGAATCCTGAGTGTAACGTCGCTCCAATACTCTGAGAAATCATAAAATTTGGCTCTCTGGCAGGGCTAGTAATAAATTGGAATAAGTCCATCGTATTTCCCTTAACTCCAGTAACAACGCAGGTAGATGTAGACTTCCCGCTGGCGTGGGAGACTAACACTGTCAGATATCTGGGGATACAAGTGCATACTGACCCTAAGAGAGTGATAGAGGACAACTTTGAAACTGCACTGAAAAAATTGTCGATGGATGTGGAGAGGTGGATCAAACTGCTGTTGTCATTACTTGGGCGCATAGCACTGATGAAGATGGTGGTCGTACTGTGCTTCTTATTCCTGTTTCAAAATATACCTATAGTCCTGCCGAAGACATACTTTGCCGCTTTGAAAACGTTATTAATAAAATTGGCATGGGCGAACAAGGTACCTCGTGTGAATTGGCGAACTCTGACACTTCCATATGAGATGGGGGGATTGGGCGCCCCAGACCTTGAGATATATTGCATAGTAGCACATGCAGCAGTGGCACAGGAGTGGCTTCATGGGACGGGTGAGGCCCGTGGCTAAGGATTGAGAGGGAACTGGCTGCCCCAGAGCAGCAGAGTAGCAGGTTGTTCCATACACCCCATAGACGAAATAGGGAATTTGCATCCATAAATTCGGTCACACGAGCATGGCATGAACTCATTAAAAAGCAGGGGCTGGTATTATTATATTCTCTGCATGCCCTGGTAGAATGCTGTGCCTGGTTTTCTCCTGGGAGAGACCGTAGGTTGGTGCAATCCATGCGTGAAATAGGCATTGACAAAATGGGAGATATCTTCGAAGAGGGCATAGTGAAGACCTGGGACGCAATAGCAAGGGACACGGAGACACCCACTTCCCTACACCGATATCAGTACCACAGGGTGAGACACGCTCTGACGAAATTATTGGGAGAGGATATGCAGGAACCCCCCGCGGTACAGGCCCTCTCGGTAGTACTGTTGGGAAAACAACCTCGCCGTCTGATTTCTTGTCTCTATGCACATGTTCAGGGGGCTAGGGAACATGAGTTATCGAGAGCTCGCCTGGAGTGGCAGAGAAAGCTGGAGGCGCAGATCACAGACGCACAATGGCGATACTGCTGCTCTAGAACGAAGTCCATATCCTTAAACGGCCGACACCGGCTAATACATTTTAAATATCTAAATAGAGTCTATTATACCCCCCTACGACTTTACCATTATGGACTGAGAGACAGCTAATTGTCCCAGATGCAGAGAGGAACGTGCTGGATTCATGCACATGTCCTGGGGATGCGGAATGGTACAGCAGTTTTGGAAGGCAGTGACACAGGAACTAAATAGTATCGCTGGAGAGCAGATGACCTGCGAACCGATGACAGCACTTTTGGGCTGGGATAAACAATTAGCGGCCCAAAACCGCAGGCTACTGGCGATGGGGTTCCTATTAGCCAAACGCCGAATAGCAATGAGATGGGATCGCGCCCCAGTTCTCCGCAATACAAGAGTGGCATAGAGATATGACATACTGTAACACACAGTCAGACAACTATAGTGAGATGCTCCCCCCCACCACTAGGCTGAAGAAATACTGGGAGGCCTATGTCCGCTACCTTGCTGGAATGGAAACAAGCGAACCTGAAACAGGAGAGACACCCTGATGGGACATAATAAAACGGAATCACATGAACATAGGCAGTGACTGTGACTAGATTGATGACCCAATGTTTTAGGGTGGAGGGGAAATGTGCAGAACTGTTTACTGTATACGACCGCCTAAATACGTCAAGTGATTGATGAGTTTGCAGCAAGATGAATACTTTGTAATGTTGTAAATGACTATACTAAAATATAAATAAAGATTAAAAAAAAAAGATAGCAATTGGATTGTTTTATATAACATCACCAGCAGCAGAAAAGCCTAAGACAGCACATCAGCAGCTAAGCAGGACTCCTTCATACCCCCAGAACACATACAGAATGGGGTGGTGGCTGGAGTGCAACATTTGATTGCACACCCAGAATTGATATGCCTTTGGTATCAGTAACATTACAGGTAGAATGATTATAGCATATACAAAAATGCAAGCATCTCTCTTATACAAAACAGATTCTGTAAGGATGAATACAGTGTAAGCTTCCAGTTTCCATCACAGCAAAGAAAAAATACAGTATGACAACAGGATAATCATTCTTTATTTACTCAGAAAATTCAGTGTTGACAGCGATAGTACAAGCTTCTAGCTGCCACAGGACAGATAAACCACGGAGAACAGCAAAACACACTTCCCTCTTACACATACAGAATTGCCACAGCACTGCTACAACATTGTATTCTTCCTTTGCAGACATAAAACCACAAGAGCAGCATCAATGTGCAGGTAGATGCATGGCAACTTACCTCACGCAAGAGCAGCATCAGCTCAAACATATGCCAGACAATAGGTACACTAAAGCAAAGTTACCAAGCAACTTTTCTAAGCCACTTAACAGTTATAAGCTACACAAACGTATACACATACACAGTATCACACAGTCACACAAGCCTGTACACAATCTTATGCTCTCAATCCTCCCCTCTTAGGCTTCATATTTTACAGGAAGGGCTCTCTCTGGTTCTCCATGTACCCTTGGCTTTAGCCTTAAAGGTTTTCCAATACATACCTGTGGGGCTCACTTTGCCCATTTGGCTCAATGGTGCACTTGAATTCAGGCCCTTTGGGTAGATTTGCTAGTTGAACTGGGAAAGATGAGACATTGCATAATTTGTGATGGAGGTCCCATCACCAGTGAGATGATTTACAGTGATTTATTTATTTAGTGAGAGTTTTATAAAGTGCAATCAAGACCAACAAGTTGCCAGGTGTGAGGTTGAATTCGTAGAAAAACCTTCACATCAGAATAAGTTATAGTAACAATGGTACAGCTCTTATATTGGACTTCAGGATGGCTATATAAGTCGAGAGCTGTTCTCACATATACACCACACAGTTAGTTATTTATCTTTTGAGCAGCAATGTTATCACGCCCTTCTTGAAGACCAGGTAGGAGCAATTGGTATATATCGCTGGTGGTAATATGTCCCATATCCTTGGTGCCCTGCCAGTGCAGGAATAGTTGAATGTGGGCGGCTCTTGTAGTAAAGAGTGTGAATTTCTAAGTGAGAGCTGCCTTTGGAGACTTTGACTTTCTGGGCCAGGTATTTCAGGGTTTCAAGGTGTTACACAGTGTGTGTGATAAACGCTATCTTTAGGATCCAGCGGGCTTCGATAAATATACACTTGTGCTTAATCAGAGAAGGGATAATGTGATCTAAATAATTCAAGTGAGATTTGCCTGTTGTGGCCACAGGTGAGTTTTCGGTGTGCCGATTAGCACCACTTTACTGTAGTCCAGTCCAGAGATCACAAGTGCTTGTACCACATATTGGAAGTCGTGTGGGAATAAAAGGCTTCATTTTGTAAGTAGCCTTAGTGCTTTAGTTGATAAAAAGCGCTCATAGTAGTGGAGTTAATGTAGGTTCTCATGTTCAGATGTTTGTCTTAAGATATTCCAAGTGATTTGGTACAGTCAACATATTTTGGAGTGTGGTCCAGAACGTTTAGGTAGTTTAGCCAGTTCTAAACTAGAGGGAGTTGTGAGGGTGAATAATGAGAAGGAAGTCCTTCTTTAGTGGGTTGAGATTCAGGTGGTTTGTCGATAACCACTCTTGTACTTTTATCAGTGTGATTAGGGTGAAGTATATCCTCTAGAGAGGAGATTTTGAGGTAGAGCTGTGTACCGTATATGTAAAGATGATTTGCAATGATAGACTGATGTGAAATCAAGGTTAGGGTTTTTGGGTAGAGACTGAAGAATGTCAGAGATAGAATCAAGCCTTCGGGAACTCCTTTACTAACAGTGGCTGGATTTGATAGGAAGTCCTTTAGTATTGACCTGTTGGATGCAGTTGTGAGATACAAGGGGAACTATTTCATGATGGCACTGCCATGCCCCATATATGACTTCAGGGTGTTTAGAAGGGTATGGTGGTCAACTGTATCGAAGACTCACGAAAAATTGAGGAGTATAATCAGATAGGATTCTGCTTTATCCAAGATGGCGATGGTATCATCCATGATGTTGAGGGTGGCTAGACTTTGTACTACAGCCAGCTCTGTCTAGGAGGTTGCAGTCCATGATGTGTTGCTTAGTTGTGATAGCACACATTTTTCAAAGGCTTTAGCCAGGAAAGGAAGGTTGGTCACCTAGTGGAAGTTGTTCACATCTTCTGGATTAACTCTGAGTTTTTTGAGTAGTGGTGTGACATCCCCTGTTTTGAGGCAGTCTGGCAGTGTCCCATTTGATAGAAAAGTGTTGATTATTGTGGACCATAGAGGCTGGTGCTAGTAAGTCTAGAATATTTAATTAAGTCAGCTGGTTTAGGGTCTGTGTAATGTTTCCCGGTTAGTGTTTGCTATAAATCTGATAAGCTTGCTTTTTTGCCTTTTGAGTTTCATAGGTGCTACTTCCTGGAGTATCTCTATCATGGTTGTATTGTGAGTCGTCAAGTCACCCCCTGAATGTAGATTTGTTGGCTATCAAAGGCGTGAGTTTCTTTTTGCTGATAGTTCCGACTGTTCGATTTGTTTATTGTCTCTGGTTCATCATTTCATTAAGTGTGTTTGTCCTTTCAGTACTTGTTTTTCAGATCAAGTGAAAGTCAGTCCAGTCAATTGCTATTATGGAGTCCATGGTGATTAACCCTTTCTTGCCCCTGAGGATGTAAATGGTGGTGCCCTTGTTATGAGTTGGACCTGAGCATAACTGTGCCAGATCATTATTCAGGAATACTTTCAGATGGAGGATTGGACGTTGCTGGTATCATTCCAGTGAGGAGTAAAATCCCCAATAGCTCTACTACTAGCCCAGGAAATGGTTTGTAATGTGCTGGCGGAAGGGCTACTCCTGAACGTGAGTAAAGACTTGATATTTTATAATGATTCAGCTGACACCTATGCTGCACTACTTTCACCTACTTTTAGGCTGAAAGACCTTGACTCCCCCCAGCCAATTTTCTTTTCTTTTTGATTGAATTTCAAATTACACAGTGCGCAAAACAATAATTGGTATAGCTATCGTATACCCAGGGCCACTAGAATTATGCAGCAAAGGAGGTCTGAATTATGCAGCAGAGTTGAACAAATTATGCAGCAAGAAAAAGCTAATTGTGCAGCATAATGCGGCACATTTTGCAATAGAATTGCTTCATTGTTTTGTCATTTTCACACCTGGTCATAGTGTCTGGTAATAGAGTTTTACTGTATTAGTGCCAATGCACGTGTTTTAGTAAAAATTATTAATTAGTGTTTATGTTTGAATAATATGTTTATGTAGAAAATGTAATTACGTAGAAAAATAATGCACGCATTTGACAATGTGATCACGAAGAATGGCCACCAATATTAACGACATGTACTAATCAATGATTAAATAGTATGAAATATTGAATATATGTTAGACTAATGCAGTAATATGTCCTATTGAGAGTTTTAAAGTAAGCTTTAGCTTTATTAATTGTAGGCCTTAACTTAGCGAATGTCTTGGCCTATTTTGCCAGGCCTCATGTAAAGCTGTATTTCGTAGTGTTTAATAAAAAATGCTGACCAAGTGAATTAAACTGTGAAATGTCTATTGTATTGTTTAAATGTGCTCATAACGGAAGTTTTTCGTGTGAATTGACTACTAGGAGATAATGTTCTTGCTAATGCAACATTTTGGGGGTCATTACAACCTCAATGTTTGACCACCGGGCGGCCACCAATGCAGCCACACTCGCGCCACGGCCATTATGAGATCCCCGCTGGGCTGGCGGGAATCTCGGGCGCAACACAGGAGCCGGCTCCAAATGCGGTTCTCTTTACTGTCTGCACTGCCCATGCCCCCGCAACTCCCATTTCCGCCAGCCTTTTCATGGCAGTGCAAACCGCCATGAAAAGGCTGGCGGGAGGGGGACTCGTAATCCCCTGGGCAGCGCTGCCCTGGAGGATTACTCCCATTGGGACAAAAGTGGCGCGAAACTGCCGGTTCCGGCGGTGCGATCGCGGCGGATTTCACTGCCAGCCTGTTGGTGGTGAAATCCATCAAAACAACCCTGGCGGTCAAAGACCGCCAGGGTTGTAATGACCCCCTTTATGTCTAATGTGTGTGAGACTGACTTTCCCAGGACAAGAACAATGAAGATACTAACTAGAGTAGAAGCTGAAATAATATTGTTACCTGACAAGCCAGATGATGAGGACATCGTAAGACGAACCAATCAACAATATGCAAATGGAGAAATATTAGAATTCATAGATTTGGGATATTAGTTTTATTGGACAGAGTGCGAACATACGATTAACTGACCAATAGGGAATTATGTGATAGTTTAGGTAACTTTAATCTAACAATGCTGCAGAGAGAGAAAAGGGTCATTTGGACATTCTGGTTCATTCTGCCCATATTTTCCTGACAGAGAGGTTATTATTTTCTTATGCGTCTTTACTAGAGACGTGCTTAACTTTAATGCTTAATGACTTTGCCCTGTTTATAATTTCTGATGCTGAAGCCTGATACTTTGCTGATCGACTGATGTCCTGAAGACGAAGACTGGTTCTGCTTTGCTGATCCACCCTGAGGATAGGTATATTCTGAACTGTGATTACCATGTATTGGTCTTTCTAGGTACCAACTGCACTGTTTTGATAGAGCCATAGTTAGATGTTTTCCAAATTTGTGTTACTAAATTGTTTTACATGAAGCCCAACATGCTGATGCTTATCTGACTTTAGTTATGGATCCCGACTTATGATGACAGAGATTAATGATTAGTGAATTTCTCTGCTAAACTTCATGTATTTCATTTCATTGATGCAGCTGACTTTGCTATTGATTTGCACCACAACTCTAGAATGTGTTGTAGTTCAAGCTTTGATTAGATTGCATTTCTTCCGCCGCTTTGGACAACCAGTGTTGTTTCTGTATGTGTTTAATTTGATATTGAGATTAATCTACATGACCTTAGCATTCTTAATATAGGGAAATAAACATTCTAAACTTTACTAAAGATATGGGTATTTATGAATGAAAGGTAATGGTCCGTGACAATTACTGACTCCATTGATTATTGATTTATTGATTACTAATTGATTGTTGATTATTGTGTATTGATTATTGATTATGTACTGGAGCTATGGTAAGAACGTCTTAATTGCAAATCAAAAAGTTCATCAACCTATTCGCGTCCCCTTGTAAGTTTACTTATTAAGGTTAGACGCGCTAACGGTGATGGTAGCAGACTGATGATTGGTCTCCTTAAGAGCTTGCCATAGATGTCCGGTACAGAGTGATAACAGACAGGGTAAAGAGACTGATGATTCGTCTCCTTAGAAGCTTACCATAGACGTGCAGTACACAGTAACAGGTGTTCCCAGAGATGGTAGCAGCTTGATGAGTTGGTTCTCTGAGAGTTCGTTATTATTGAGATTTGGATTTTGTTTTTCAATTATGATAATTAGAGAGAAAATGATGTTCCTTTAAGCCCAGAAATGACTTTCTCAGATTCTGGATCCTGCTAATGGTTGTTTGAGGATTTTTCCAGCATTCTGGTGATAGTGTGAGTGAAACAGGTTGCACTCGCACAGCTTATGCAAATTGCAGGTGAATTGTGAGGTTTGTGAGGATTTTAGGGAGTTTGCATACTCCAAATGAAGTTGTAGTATGAGTGGGCATACTCCGCAGTATGAGAGTAGGGAAGTCACCGAACTTCATCTGAGTGTGGCGCTTTGTGCTCAAACATTGTCCACGTGGTTGTTGATGTATGGAACCTGCGTGGTCTAAGACTCCGGAGTAAATTGAAAAATGTATGAGACACTTGGCTTTATGTTGTAATTTGTCTGGTTTAGTAGGTTGATGGGGTGTGGTCAACAAGTCAGTGTGAAAGAAAAGTTTTGACTGAGATCTGGCGAGTCCTATGTGCACCAGGACAGACCCATTCATTGGTTTAGAGTAAAATTTGCGGGTCGAGTTTTGCTTGCGAATCTGGGAGACCGTGAAAGAAGGAGTAGCTGTAAGTGCGGAAAGAGCCATCAGTGCAACATCCGTAAGGATTCTGAAGCAACTGTGTTACCTTTCCTGTAGTAAACCAGCAGATTTGTTGGCTTTTGATTAGTGCTTGCAATATTTTGCATTAGTTTTGTGTGAACTGGAGTTTAGGAGGACAAGCCGCAAGACTTTGTCAGCCGCAGTATGTGTGAGTGTGACGTCATTGGAGCTGCACTGGGATAGGTCGGTTAGTGAGAAGGGTTACGGTTATTGGCAGCCGTCTGTGAGAGGCAATTGGTTGTGATCGTATATGAAAGGAATCTTGGGATTAAAAGTCACTTCTGGATTTGATTTTGAATAACAAAAAGTAGAAAAAATTAGATTTTTCAAAGTATTAAAAAGTGCCCTAAGAGGAGATACGTATATTACAGCGAACATAGGAGAGGCTACCACACCACAAAATACACCAGCTTAGATTGTAATGGAAGGGAGAGGTGTTGCGCCATATCTTTGGTTAAAGCAATGGTGCAAATTGACAGAGAAAGATGGGAACTTAGCATTTCCTACAAATGGGACGTTCAATTTGAGAATTTTGGAGCATTTATGGATGGAGTTATATGAATCAAAGCCCCTTCCGAGACCCGCACAGTTTGAGGCATTAGCGATTTGGGAGCTAGTAGCCAGACAGCAACAGCAATTGAAATTTGAGAGGAGGATGAGAAAGGCAGAAAAGACTCTAGCGGTGGCTAGATGGGATTGTGTTTGGAAAGCATGGAGAATGGAGACTTTGCAAGGGGTTATGTTGTTTCCGGCAATTACATAGGAGAATGAGAAAGAAGGAAAGAAAGCTACTAGGAAGACTAACAAAAGTCCGTTGGAGAGTAAGGAGGCTAGAAAGTCTTCAACACTGGAGGAGCAATTGGACAATGACGAGTTATTTACACAGTCATTGAGAGATCGACCACCACCATATACAGTAAATGAGAGTGGTCCGAGTACTAGTGTTGATCCGACAGCCCCGACACAGGTTAATGGGACAGTGAGTGCAGGTTAATGCTAACCTGACACAGAATGCGGTGCAAAGTGGTCTTAATGTGCCTACTACTTCTGTAGTGCAGACTCAAATGCAACCGCCACAGGTGCAGAGAATTTACCCTGATGTGCCCATTATGGAAACGACTTTGAACTTAGTGGTGCTCACGGAGCAGGTGATTCCGAGACCAATACTGGTTCAGACTGAGCTGATTCCGATTTTGTTGCCCCAAGTACAGCCGCAGGTAATGCCAAGATTTATGCCAGGGACACAAGCAGATATGACTCTGATGATGAATCATAATATGGGAGTTGCTCTCCCACAGAGCGTAGGTGCCAGAGCAGCCCCAAATGCTATATTTGCTACCTATTACTGTTGGTCCAGCAGTACCATTATTTGCACAGAATAAACTGACTGTAGGTGAACAGGGAGCAATGTCTCAGAGCCTAATGAGGGGAGGACATAATGAACATGTTCAGGTAGTCCCTCCTGTGGGTCAGACTTTTGACGGATCAAGATCATTGCTAGACCTTAGTCCATTTGTTGCATTTCCAGATACAGTGACAAGGCCAAATGTTAGCCAGAACTGCAGTTGCACAGCAGGTGCCCCCTGTCCAAGCAAGTAACATTTCATTACAAGGACTGACAGCTCAGCAGTTAACTGAATGGTTAGACAAGCTGAATACCCCGCAGTGTGCTCCTAAAGGAGAGGAGTATTTGAATTGCGCTAGGCTAAGCATGGAAGCGGGTGAACTCTTTGAAGGAAATATGGGGGTGCATAGGTTGGAATCCTACACAGAGGTGGAATTGAGATACCTGTGGTCAAAAATTACGAGGGAGGTGAGCAGGGTGCATCAGAGATTAGCAGATGTGGCAGAGAAATATGGCATAGAGATTAAGAAAATGAAGCATTTGAAAAGAAGTTACTGATTAGATTTTGAAGCGAAAGATTTTGAACACATGAGATCTGCCGGAATTAAAGAATTGCTTCAAAGTGCTCAGACCTTTGGAGCATTAGACAAATGTGAAGGCAGATGGGTAAAGAAAAGAGACAAAAGAAAAAGGGATTCTTTGGAGCTGACTGAAAATGTGCAGCAGGATAAAGATCCAGTAAAGATTTTACCAATGAGCGATATTCCAGGGGGAAATATTGTTCATGTCCCGTTAAGCAGAAGTGACATTCTATCATTTACAAATGATTATCCAAAATTGAGAGAAAAGCCAGTAGAGTGGTATCAGCAGACAGACAGATTTGTGAAACTTGCGAAGTGTTTGTGGGAAGACTTGAACACAGTACTAGAGATAGTGGTTCCAGCTGGCCTGTCGATCGAGTGTAAAAGGAGTGTAGATTTGGCCAACAAGTGAACCAGAGAGAGACAAGAATACAGGTGCACTGTCCCCTGAGGTAATGAAATATTACTGTAAGGTGATTGAGTTTCTTAAATCGAGAATTTCGCCTAAGAATTTTGATTGGCACAGGATTGACAGGACAGATCAGGAAGCAAAAGAGTTGATACATGTGTTTTATGAGAGATTGTTGCTGGCATTTAAGCATTATAGTGGTACAGAAACAATGGAGGCGAAAGACATGCTTCATTTTGTGTTCAGATTTGTGGAAGGATTGAGACCTGAAATTAGCCAGATGATTAAGAGTCATTTGATTTGCTGGCAAGCAAAGCTAATTGATGAGATGTTACAGTACGCAAAATACTGTAGTGACGAGATTGAGTTGAAACAGAAAAGGGTGAAAGAGAAGGTGATGGTGATGGAGATTAAAGCAGATCAAACAGGAGTGCAAGGGAATTTTTCGCAGCAGCAGTAAAACATCATGTTTCAGCCTCAGATGAGAGGTAGAGGTCGTGGAGGCAATATGAATAGTGGTCCAGATTTGAATACTGTAGTGGTTCAGAATGACGTGCAGGGAATGAAGAAGCTATTGCCATGTCACATTTGCGGAGCTGTGGGACATTGGAAATGGGAGTGTCCAATGATGGTGCAGGAAGGTGTTGTTCAGCAGAGTAATGACATAAATTCATTCCAGAATGTGAGAGGACCGAGAGTGAGAGGTACCAATCAAAATTTTCAGAATAATGTGAATCAAGTGCAGACTTTTTAGCCCATGCAGCAGGTGCAAATGCCCCGTGCACAAATGTCACAGCTGCAGCCAATGCAACAGCAGTGTCCCATGGTACCTAGACAGCAAATTCAAATACCTCAAGCCCCGATGGAGCAGCAACAGATGATCTCAACAGGTCACCGGACAGAGGCAAAACAGAAATAGTAACACAGTTCACCAATTCCCATTACAGAGGGAGAATGAAATAATTGATGAATGGATGAGTGACAGTTCAGATGAGGAGCCATGTGTGCTAGCGGCTTCCCTACAAGTAGATCAAATAGGACCCTATGTGAAGGGAAAGGTTATGGGTCACAGAGTTTCATTCTTGGTTGACACAGGAGCTACACGCTCTACAGTGAGAAGTGCAGAGGTTCCAAATTGCCCCTTTCAGGTAGAACAGTTCAGGTTGTGGGGGTAGCAAACCAGTATTTGACAAACCTGATAACAGATCCAGCTCAAGTGGAGACTGACAATTTTCAGGGATTGCATAAATTTGTAGTCTGCAATTTAAGTCCGGTATCCCTACTTGGAAGAGACTTGTTGTGTACAACAAAGTGTTTAATTACTTGCTCAAATGATGGAACTGAGATTCAGACAAATAATGATAATGAAGAAGAACAAGCCGCAGAAATAGACTGTGAAACCACAAACAACGCTTGAATTGAGTTTTTCCTGATCTTTACAGTGAAAGAGCTCCATTCTGATTTCGAGGGAACTGTAAAGGAGAAGAAGTAGGTTTGATAAAGGGAGTGGAGCCAGTCAAGTTACTATAAAACCAAATGCAGTTTTCCCTCAACTTCCGCTTTACCACATGCTGCAAGATGTTCTGATGAAAGTGGCTCAGATAATTGCAGACTTTGTAAAGCAAGAGGTTCTGAAAGAAGTATTGAGAAGTCCATGTAATTCACCAATAATAGGTTTGAAGAAGCCCTGTGGGAAGGTTAAGATTGTTCAGGATTTGAGAAAAGTAAATGATATTGTGGTCAAATGTTGTCCTGTGGTGTCAAATCCAGATGTGATAATGTTCCAGATTCCATGTGAGGCCGAGTGGTTCACTATCATCGACTTGTCACGCGCATTCTTTTCTGTGCCTCTTCATGAGGATAGCCAGTTTCTCTTTTGTTTCAAATTCCTGGATTGAGTCTATTGCTGGTGCAGAATTCCTCAAGGGTATTTAGAGTCACCTTCCATATTCAATCAGATATTGAAAAAGAATTTGGAGTTGTTGGAATTGCCTTTCCAATCGACCTTGGTGCAGTACATTGATGACTTACTGATTGCGTCCAAAACAAGGGACATGTGCAAGTATGATACAGTTGCCCTGTTAAACCATTCAGGAAAGAATGGTCACAAAATGTCTGCGCTGAAATTACAATACTGTCCGAAAGTGGTGAAATACTTGGGTCACCAGATTGAGAAGGGCTCAAGGAAGATATCCAGGTAAAGGATTACAACCATATTGCAGATAAATTCCCCAACTACACAGAGATGTCAGGATGTTTTGGGGAATGGTGGGTTATTGTCACCAATGGATTCCAAAATGTTCAGTAATTTCAAGACTATTGCAGAAGCTGACTCATAGGGAAGTCACTGATCCCATAGTGTTAGACCAGGATGAAATGAAAGCATTCAATGATTTGAGAGAGAATTTGCGCAGAGCTCCAGCGTTGGGGATGCCTGATGCACGAAGCTTTTCACATTGTTTTGCCATGAGCGTGATGAATGTTCTTTGTCTGTCTTGACACAGGTCCATGGAGGCGTAAACCGCCCAGTAGCCTATTTTTCAGCTACTTTTGACCCAGTCGCAGCAGCCTTACCGGGTTGTTTGTGTGCAGTTGCCGCCGTTGGTCAAAGCCTTACACAGTGTGAGGGCATTGTGATGGGACATCCCCTGACTGTAATGGTCCCTCACTCTATTTTGATTCTACTGACAAGGACGAAAAACCAATACTTGACTGGTGCGAGGTCGACTAGATATGAAACGAGTATTCTAGGGACACCAAATTTTTTATTGAAAAGATGTATAGTGCTGAACCTTAGTTCCGAGTGAAAATGTTGAAATTGAAAAAGAGGAAGATGAGCATGATTGTCTCGAAGTAACTGATTTGTGCACAAAACCTAGACCTGACATTAGAGATACCCGATTGCAAAAAAAAATGACCACATTTTCTCTGTTCATAGTTCTTGTCTGAGAGACAATACAGGGACACTGAGAGCAGGATATGCTGTATGCACAATTACAGGTACTTTGGAAGCTTCTTGGCTTTGAGGAGTGTATTCTGCTCAAGTAGCGGAGCTGCTAGCCCATACTAGAGCGTGCCATGTTTCTGCTCAGCTGAAAGTTACCATCTACACGGATAGCCAGTATGGATTTGGAAAAGTCCATGATTTTGGTCCGTTGTGGTCACAGAGAGGTTTCCTGTCCTCTTCTGGTCCACCAGTGAGAAATGGTGAGAGAATCAAAGAATTGTTAAATGCTATTCAAATGCCTGAAAAGATTGCCGTGGTGAAATGCAGTGCACATCTGAAGTCGCAGGATTATGTGTCATTGGGAATTGGATATGTGGATCAAGTCGCAAGGTTTTGCGTATTGAACTGTATTTCGTTCAAAGACAAGTGGGAAGAAGATGAAACGTGTACAAGCTATGCATTGAAAATTATTGACACTTTGGAAGAATTAAAAACGTTGCAGAACAATGTTGACAGGGAGGAGAAACGTTCATGGAGCAAAATGAAATGTGTGCAAAGACACAATAAATTGTGGGTTTCTGAGGAGGGTCAATTATTTTTGCCAAATAGCCTGTTGTCTCAGATGGCGAGGTACTATCGTAGTCAAGCACATATTGGGAGGGATGCTATGGTTCGTCTGTTCAAACATGATTGGTTTAATCCAAAGTTTAGACAAGTTGCTGAAGCAGTTTGCCATCGTTGTGTCATTTGCCAACAACAAAACACAGGAAAAGGGACAGTGGTAAATTTGAGCCACATTGGAAGAGTGGGAGGTCTACTCAGCAGAATGCAAATGGTTTTTATTGAAATGCCTGTGTGTGGAGGTTTGAGATATGTATTGGTGATTGTTTGCATCATTGGATTGAGGCTTACCCTAAACAGAGAAATGATAGTGTCACAGTAGTGAAACTACTGCTTAGGGAACTGATATCGCGTTTTGGGTTTCCAATCTCTTTAGAATCAGATAGAGGAAGTCACTTCAACAATGAAGTAATTAAATTACTGTGTGCAGCATTGAACATTGAGCAGAAGTTGCATTGTAGTTACCACCCTGAAGCATCAGGACTAGTAGAACAGATGAATGGTACCTTGAAGTCAAGAGTTACAAAGATGTGTGCAGCTATAAATTTGAAATGGCCTGACGCATTGCCTTTAGTGTTTATGTCAATGAGAAACACACCTGACAGGAAGACAGGACTGTCGCCACATGAGATCCTCATGGGCAGAGCAATGAGGTTACCAGCGGTGCCAGCAAATGCACTTGTCAACATTATAGATGATATGGTGTTGGATTACTGCAAAGGTCTGGCTGATGTGGTTCGCTCTTTTTCTCAGCAGGTGGAGGCCACCACACTGCCACCGACCCATGACCCAGGGCACAGCCTGAGAGCTCGGCACTGGGTTGTCATCCGAAAGCATGTGAGAAAGACGTGTTTGGAGCATTATTGGAAGGGACCATACTAAGTGGTCTTGACAACTAGTACAGCTGTGAGGTGTGATGGAATTCCGATCTGGATTCATGCAAGCCATACAAAGAAAGTGACATGTCCACTGGATCATGAAGCAGCGTTGTTGAGAGTACCAACAACAGGGAAACAAGTCTCAGGGCTGGAAGGATAACAAAGGGGAACTGAGACCGGATCTGAGCTTGCTGAGGACGGTTCAGTCACTCCTGTGAGAGATGAGGGTGATGGAGAGCCTATCTCAACTGAAGCAGCAGAAGAGCCTAGTCAGAGGAGGGCTTTCACAGAAACAGACGATCTTGAGAGACAAACAGAGCAATTGCCAGACCCAGAAAGGGAAGGAGTTGAGGTGGATCAAAGTCAATGTGATCTGACTCCTCCTGAACCGGTTTCAGGTCCGTCAAGAGAAAACACCTCAGAACAAGGAAAAGGTTCAAATTCGATTCTGAAGAGAATACTGACAAAGGGTCCACTGAAAGGAGATAAGTGGCTGGAATCACAAGTGGAGAACGGGAAAGAGGTGGTTGTTGAACCATCAATTGAAGAAGAAGTAGACACCTCAAGGAAGGAAGGTCTAAGTGAAGGAGAGCTGAATGGTGATCGAAAATTGAAGAGAAAGAGAATAGCAAGTCGAAGATATGCAGGTCCTGAATGGGCGTATGCAACTACAAACAAATGGCAGGAAGTGTTTATGTCTTTTTGTTTTGATAGAGAAGTTCTGGGTCAGTATTTTAGCACGTGAAAGGAAGCCAATAAGCTGAACCGTTGAAACAATCTGAGAGAATTTTTTGAAAAAGAGACTGTTGAAAGTAACTGGAAAAGACATTGATAACCTGATTTGACTTTTGAAACCTGATTTTGACAAAGCTGCTAACCGATTTTAACAAGGGTTCCTTGAAGAGAAACTGAACTGCTGAAAGAAGAGTTGTCAATTTTTGATTTTTGCTCCAAGTTTTTCTGATTCCTTCTGCTTTCATTAGTCAACAAGGTAGGGATGCTAGGAGCTGTAAATATTTGAGCATTGGTTGGGAAATTATGTGTGGCATATTGCTTGTGGTGTTGATTGTGGGAATGTCTGTCCTTGAGAGAAGCCAACCATACTTCTGCTTTTGAGACAACTACTGCATTAACAGCATTAGAGAAGTTTGGTTATATGAGAAATATTTGCTTGAGGATACTAATGCGCAGGGAGAACTTTCTTCTAATGTTTTCTATTGCTTATTGAGTGAGTATGTTAAGACAATGGATGCGAAGAATTGCTTTGTGTGTACGCAGATTCCTTCATCAGCTGAGGAAGGAGTCACCTATCATAGCTTACCTCTGACATACGCGATAAGTTGTGGTGTGTTACTAACACAATTTTATAACCAGGAGTACATCCAGTATTTTGTGTTTTCGCTTGTTCCTATAATTAGGTAGTGGAGTAGGGTAGTTAAGGATAATTACATAGAAATAGTTAGAGGGTTCTTTGAACCTACATTGATGTTTGCACAGCTTATGCACATAGAAATAATTTGACATGCTTGCTTACACTTTTAGAGAGAAGCTTCTTAGATCACACAGATGACAGGAGAAAAGCGTTAAAATAGAAATTAGTAAAAGGCTTAAAGAAAAGGACTTACAAGAATGATTATGCTTATAGTGCAATTAAAATGCAAGGGAAATTAGCTTTAGATGTGCAACATATAGGGAAACTTTGTAAATATAGGCCTAAATCGCGCACTGACACTTTATTTGTGGGTACGAGTGAATGTAGGCATGTGTTTTTGTTTCAGAGTAAATGGACATTTATGTTGAATGGACAGGACCCTGCTATTCCGGGGGCTTACTACATCTGTGGAATTAATGCTTATTACCGTCTTCCAAGAGGATGATATGGGACATCTTATTTGGGGATAGTTTTCCCAAAGATTATCAAATTGAGGATCTGAAAAAGTTTCCGAAAGTGACTGAATTACATCATAAGAGACAGAGGAGGGGGTCCTCTTCTGCTATAGTGGGAGATATATTTGGAGCAGTGATTCCTTCAGTGGGAGTCATTCTGAATTTGATAAAAAGACTAATGATTGGTCGAATTTCTCTGCTAAACTTCATGTACTTCATTTCATTGATGCAGCTGACTTTGCTATTGATTTGCACCATAACTCTAGAATGTGTTGTAGTTCAAGCTTTGATTAGATTGCATTTCTTCCGCCGCTTTGGACAACCAGTGTTATTTCTGTATGTGTTTCATTTGATATTGAGCTTAATCTACATGACCTTAGCATTGTTAATATAGGGAAATAAACATTCTAAACTTTACTAAATGTGTGGTTATTTATGACTGAAAGGTCATGGTGCGTGAATATTACTGATTCTATTGATTTATTGATTACTAAGTGATTGTTGATTATTGTGTATTGATTATTGATTATGTACTGGAGCTATGGTAAGAACATCTTAATTGTGAGTAATTGTTTTGTAACTTTTGATGCATTTGAGCTACAAACAAAGCTTTTTGTTAAAATCTGCAGATTATGCAGCATGTGATGGATTACATGCAAATGCGCTAAATACATAACTATGCGAAAATCGCCACAGCCCCAGAATCCCATACTTCCAGAGGCCCTGCATATACCTACTTATTCCTCCCAATTACACCCAACAGCAAATCAAACACATTGCAGTATACAGTGCATATTGTCTACTATCTCGTAGAACGAAAACCACAGATGTACTCTACCCCTCCCGCTCTGCAGATTCCAGAAAAATATTGTGTTATTGGTGTAGACTATAGATACATTGTCAAAGATGCACAGATATCCTTGGGCCTTGTCACTTCTGACACTTCTTCAGCATGTAGCTCAAGTTGTGTCCTGTCCGGCAATTCTCCATGTCCTTCAACCAGTTGGTTTTGGTAGGTTTGAGCTTACTGCCCCAATGTACCACTACTCTCCTCTTTGCTAATAGTAAAGCCACTGATAGGGACTTATAAAGAGACCGCCGAGGCTGCGGGAGACAGAATATTGCCATTGCCGGCGGTATTTCTGGCTCCCCATTATGACTTTTCCGCTGGGCCAGCGGACGGTAACAGTGTTACCGTCCGCGGGTCCAGCAGAAAAGTCACATCAACATTGCTGCTGGCTCGTAATAGAGCCGGCGGCAATGCTGATGTGCAGCTGGTGCAGTTGCACCTATCGCGCATTTCACTGCCCGAAATTCGGGCAGTGAAATGCGTGACAGAGCTATGCCTAGTTGGTCCCTGCACTGCCCATGCCAAGTGCATGGGCAGTGCAGGGGCCCCCAGGGGCACCCCAAGTCCCCGTTACCGCCAGCCTTTCCATGGCAGTGTTTACCGCCGTGGCCAGGCTGGCGGTCAGGGACTCACTGCTGCCCTGGGGAATATGGGCAATATGGGGAAAGCCTGGTGGTATAGTGGAGGGGCCGGCGGTATGGCCATGGCTATTGCGCCACCGTCATAATAGCTGGCGGAACACCACCAGCCTGTTGGCGGTGTTACCGCCAGCTTACCGCCGGCCACCAGGGTCGTAATGAGGCTCTTGGTGTTATGTAGTTGCAAATTGTGAAGTACCCCCAAAACGCATACTGCAGGCTCACAACGCACCATGTCTCCCACCATGTCTGTTAATCCATCAGCAACTTTAGTTCAAAGTTGCATGAGTGGTAAACAGTGCCATGCCAGATGAATGAACCCTGCCTCAATCTCGCCACATCTCGCACACTTTGCATCCTCGTTCACACCAATTTTAGACAGTTTAACCGGTGCGTAGTAGATTTGATGTAGAAATTTGAAATGAATAATACGTAGATTACAATTAGAGGTGACGGCGTGTAATTGCAGACAGCAGAATTTCTAGTCAACGTCATCTAGAGGCTGGGGGAGCGTTGCATTCCATTGCTCTAATCTAGGATTTTACCAGTAGTCAACTGCTTGTCATCTTGTCAGCATTATACAGTCTAATAATTAAATTTCCTCTTGTGGCGCTAGTGAGGAGTATCTGCAATGCAGTCAGGTTCGGTGGTTCTTTTGGAAATTGAGGGAAAAGAGCTTGCAAGGCTGCACGAAGCTGATGGTACAGAAACGCCACTAAACAGGTTTGTTCAGGTGGATATGTGAGGTCGGTCAGCATCATTGGGATATACTGCTTCCATTGTCCTGAGGCCTATTTGAGTGAATATATTGAGGGCTTTCTCTTTGTGCGTAGCTGATATATCTAGATAACATCTGAGTGGTAGAGTCTGTGATATAATGAGAGCTTACCCTCTAGTGCTGCCAGCCGCTAGACTGTGTTTGTGGCATATATAGTATTTATTTCTGCACAGGAGATATTGGGCCTGATTACAACTTTGGAGGACGGTGTTAAACAGTCCCAAATGTGACGGATATCCTGCCCACCGTATTATGAGTTCCATAGGATATAATGGACTCGTAATACGGGAGGTGGTATATCCGTCACATTTGGGACGAATTAACACCCTCCTCCAAAGTTGTAATCAGGCCCATTGTGTCTTTTGTGTACTGGAATAGCTGAAAGTGGCACAGTATATGCATATTTGTGTTCTACTGCCAGATGTGTTATACAATCATGTGGCATATACCAACAGTGGGCAAAGCGTGCCTTTGCACAGAGTTAATACAGATAAAAGCCAGTGCATTAAACCCGCCCTTAGCATATGGGAGTGTCAGTATGTCCTACCCGATACGAGAGTGTTTATCAGCCCATCCCATCGCAATCAGTAAGGTTCTCAATTTGTGAAAGAAGTATGCTGGCAGGACAGTGGGTACAGTAATAAATTAATAGAAGAGTTGAGGTAATACCACCATTTTAAGTGTGGCTATTCTAGCTACTATGGATAAAGGTAATGTGTTGAAATGGTGTCAGCGGTGAATGGAAAAAGTTAACGGACTTGGCCCAATTAATACTCAACCCAGAGTAATATTCAAATTTAATACATTCCCTGCTCACCGACGCAAGGTGGGTCGGGGGTCCCGTATATAGAGCACCATATCATCTGCATATAGTAATATGCTGAGGGGCCATAAATGAAACCGTACCGCCGATATGGCATGGCATTATCGTATGATGCAACTCAGTGGTTCAAATACACGTGTAAATAATATCGGCGAGAGGGGACATCTCTTTTGGGTACCCCTGCCCACAGCAAAAACAGCTGATGTGTGCCCATTTACCTGCCCTTGTGCTACTGGGTCGCTGTAAAGCAGACACACCCAGCGGAGGAAGGCCTCTGGCATGCCCATGTGTGTATAATGGTGAACATATATTCCCAGGCTATAGAATCAAATGCTTTAGCTGCATCTACCAAAACCATAGCAGCCTGAAAGGTTCAATCTAGGTGGTGAAGTAATGTAAATATAGTATGTAAATTATCAACATTAGATCTAACAGGAATAAATCCTGATTCATCTGGTAAGACCAATTTAGGAAGTAGCAGTTGATGGCGAGTTGTGACAGTTTTAGCCAGCATCAGCGTTAGTGGTCTGTAAGACTCACAGAACTCCGGGTCTTTATCTGTTTTTAGTAAGGTTATTATCAAGGCCTCTCATAGGTTAGGAGGTAATACTTGATTGTTGTGTGCCTCTAGAAATGTTATGGAGGTGAGGTGGCAGGAGGTCACAGTATTCCTTAGAAAATTCACCGGTCAACCCATCTATACTTGGCACCTTACTGTTAGGTAGTGTCCTAAATGCATCCTTAACCTCGTTTACTGTTATAGGCAGGATTGGATATTCCCCCTGTCTGACCGACAGCAATGCTAGACCCACATTGTCCATTTTTGCATGTACCTCAGCTGCTGTGGCCGTTGGCCAAGTGCCGCACAACTTCTTGTAGAAGCACCTAAAATTTGCCAGAGCTGCCAGCGTATCATAGTGCTCCTGAGAGTCTGCGTCCACTATCTTGATAATGTTCACAGTACCCTGTGGCACTCACAGTTTACTTTTCAGACTACAGCCGGGTCTCCCCCATTCACCATATGCTCTCGCCATGTGTTGCTTGAAGAGGAACTGTGCATCCTGTGCCACCAATTCCTGAAATTCTGACAAGTGTTCCCTAATCTCCACCATAATTGTCAGGGTGGGGCTAGATTCATACTCCTGCTCTAAGGATTGCAACTTTGATTCAGTGGTCTGTAATTTGTGCCATATATCTTTTAGGATTCCTGCCTGAAACCCTTATCATTACCTTAAAGGCCTCCCATACTGTACCCTTCCCAACTACAGTCCCTGTATTGTGCTCAAAATATTCCTTGATCTTGTGGCAAATATTTTCTTTGAACACAGCATCTAGCAGAGCAGCAGAGCAGAATCACCACACAAAGGGAGTGGGGGGAGTTGAGTGTCAGAAAGTCTACACTTAAAAGTACCCTTGAGTAGTTAGAAACTGTCTTAAGCAAATGGTCGACTGTAGCTACCCACAGGCAACCAGCGGCAGCCGCCGCATAACTCAAGTGAAGTGTTGAGGGGAGTGCAGGGGTTAGGATGGAGACAAGGTAAATATAAAAAAGCACTTACCTTGCCTCCGTCCCTGCTGCCTCCTTCCACCTCGCGCTCCTCTTCTTCTGGTGTCCCAGCATTCACTGCTGGGACACCCGCACAGGCTCCCCAGCAATCCTACTTTCATGTGAAACCTTGCATGGAAGCAGCACCAGGATTGGTCTGAGCGGCAGTGACTGCTACTCAGACACAGCTCTGGGGTCTGTGCAGTTTCTCCACCTCAGATGCTAAACACAGCAGGCTGGAGAAACCTAAGTGCCCATGTGTGTTTGGCCGGCCTCCAACAGCAGGCCAAACATACATGCGCACTTAGGCGCACTTTCCCTTCCTCACACGGCCTAGCCCCTCCCCTTCCTGCACTGCTGGCTGTGCCAGAAGCAGAAAAATAAAGCAATAATAAACTATAGTTTTATTTTTCTGCTTCTGGCACCGCCAGTGGTGCAACGCTCCTTCGCCAAGGTGAACGAGCTGCCTTTGCAGGCAACTTTCCTCTGAAATCATCCAGTTGTCTAATCTGGACCATGTCCCATGAACCGAGGATACGAAAGTCCCTTCCCTTCGATGTTGATGCCTTAAACTCCAGGCATCTAACCAGCTCAAATTCTGTTGTACCCTTGATTACGACTCGTGCAGCCTGTTTACGATGCCAGGTACAGGTAGCCGATCTATCCATTTGAGGGTCTATGTATGTATTTAAATCACCTCCTCAGAGCATCACAGAGGGAGACAGGGTGTGTATATGGCGCCACACGTTTTTGAAGAAGCCAGGGTCATCTACATTAGGGGCATATGTGTTCACTAATGTAATGTGTGTGCCATGCAACATTCCTTGTGCAATTGCCAGTCAGCACAGATATTCAAACGCTGAGTGTGTCACTGTAAAGGGGGTCCCCCACTTCACCAGCACCAGAACACCCCTAGCATAAGTAGAGTAGGACGACAACAAAAGATACCCTGTCCACTGAGATCCAGATCAGCGTGTCAGGTGTACCGGCCAAGTGGGTCCCCTTGAGTAGCGCAATCTGAATATCATGTGACTTAAATAGTTGAGCAGTAGTCATATTTTTTTGTATTATTGAGTCCACTAATATTCCATATCACCATGTTGACTCTATTTTCATGTCAAGCTGTCATGTGAATGTGCGGACAGCAATAGCTCAGTGTGTGAAATTGATGAGTAAGTAGAGTAGGTATCAATCGTAA
The DNA here is from genome assembly GCF_031143425.1 of Pleurodeles waltl. Lineage (NCBI taxonomy): Eukaryota > Metazoa > Chordata > Amphibia > Caudata > Salamandridae > Pleurodeles > Pleurodeles waltl. The sequence continues at coordinate 1,295,930,988 of NC_090446.1, read as the reverse complement.
TGCTGTAACCATGCCTTCTAACTGTCCCCCCCAACCCACTTTAGCATTCCCAAGCTGCCAAAGTCATCCCCACTGTCAACGATTGTGAACTTATAAACCAAAACACAACACATTCATAGTTATATAGTAATTCTTCCCAATACCCACAAACCCATTGGGGAGCTCCCTCATGAGGTGGCTCCAAGCTCCCAATGCACCTTCAGGTGGACGGAGGTGGCGAGGCTAATTAAATGTGTATACCATCTCAGCCATAGTTATTGCTGAAGCAGTCGTAACGTCTCCCTAGCATAAGGGGAGCAGCTGCATAAGTTCTGCTACTTCCGTTGGTAGCAACGTTGAATTGTTCATATCACCGTGTGTAATCAGTTTCGAACTCATTGGAACGTTCATCACCTTTCCTTCCAGAAATCAACTTAATGAAGTCTTTAGCTGCTTTGGGCGTTGAAAAGATTCACTATTTTCCCTGGTAATCCACATGAAGCCTAGCCGAGTAGAGCATGGCATATGAGATGGATGCCTTCTGTAAATGCTTTTTTACTGGTTGGAACTCACGTCACGTCGCCTGCACTGCCATTGTGAAATCAGGGTAGAAATATGTCTGATGTCTTATTTCTCCATCGCCATACGAAGAACTGTGTCACTGTAACAATTGTTAAATAATTTTGCTATGATGGGGCGAGGTGGACCCCAAGAGGCAGCCTCACCATCAATGATCTATGTACTTGCCTCATGACCAGTAATGTAGAGAGATCTTCTGCTCCAAATATCGCAGTCAACATCCCCTCCTCATATATTTACGGCTTCCCCGTGTTGGTGGATTCAGGCACCCCAGTGATGTGCAAGTTATTTCTGCATGAACATGCCTCTAGGTCTTCATTTTTGGATTGGATAAGTGCTAAGACTATTTTAATCTTCAGACATTTTGTGGTGACAGAACGTGTTGTCTTTAGCCGTCCCAAGCCTCTGCTCCGAATTGGTGAGTCTCACTGCTTGCTTGTCCAGCTTGGTCAACATGGGATCTATGCGGGGATTTAAGCGGTCGATTTGACCTTGTATGGGTTGGAGGCTGCTCTTCATCGTCGCTAGAGTCGACTCCAACATGGATGTGTCACACGATCCTGAAGACTGTTCATGGTTGTGGATGGGGTCCTGCGCTCATTAAGGGATGTATTTGGTTTCGAAAGTGAGGTGCGACTGATTTCTAACTATCTACCCCATTTCCCTCACCAGTTTCAGGAAGCTAGTCTGGTATGCACCAAGATGTATATTGCGTAGATTCTACGAGGTGCCAACTATCCCTCTTCAGCGAATGTCTCGACAGTCTCTGGGCTGCTTTCACCCCGCCAAGGTCATATGAGAGTCATAGGTATAACAGTAGGCCACAATTTGACATATCGCCACACCACAATACAAAGTCCTGCAAAATTACCACTGCCAGTGCTTTTCGGGTGTACACCCTCTGTCACATAGCACAACAGAGGGTGCTTTCATGAATATAATGACTGGAAGCTAGCTGAGAACACCAGTATTATTGAGAGTGCCAGCTGCACTATTGGGTCTCTTTACAGATGTGTGCTGCCAGGTTCAGCTGAAATGTGGGGTGTTGCCTTGTGAGCCCAAGCGGCCAGTGAATGTCAATAGAGGGCACCTGCCAGTGATTGTGAACAAGGGCCTCCTCAGTATCACAGTATAGCCTTTTCTGAACTCTCAAATTCTCCATGTTGCCTACGGATGAGCCCCATAATATCTTCTATGCCGGGCCCATGCTGCGCCATGTGCACTTCAAACTGATCAGTGCCATCCTGGGCTTCTCAAATACAGCAGTTTGTCAGTGCCAGCCTCTACCTTCGGGCAGTCCATCATCACCCCTCAGTCTGAGAAGTGCTGCGGTCACCAGGCCTGCTAGTATCCACCATGTACAGGCCGCAAGACCTCCATACCGCAAATGTTTACCTGCCGTGCCTACAATCACTTGCCGTTCTTCTCCTTTCATCTCCCCGGTGGCTGCATTTAGCTTCAGCCCCGTCTCCTTCCACAACTAGCTCAGCAGCGCTGCACTCACCTGGTCACAGGTATGCTCTGGCGCTGCTCCACTCCATCTCCTCACGCAGCCTTCAGTCCAGCACAGGATTAGGCTCGGTGTGCAGCCTCTTGGGTCCCTGGTGGCGCAGCTCCACCAATCGATGAGGTGGACAGTTCGCTTAGCATGTGCAGAATTGGGCACCATCTGTCCACCATCTCCTACGCAGCATGGTCACCCCATGCTGCAGCCCGCACACCAATCTCACTGAACAAGTCCACCAAGGCACCTCAAAGCGGCATTCAGGTCGTTTTAACGCCCAACATCTATTACAGTCCAATTTACTGTGGTTAAAGTGTGGGATGGCAGGATAAATGGCAGATTTTCATGCCAGGTCAACAGAGCCATCTTGCTGTGGGCTCTCTGGTGCCCCACCCAGACAATATTGAAGAGCACAGACCTTTGATGTGTGAAAATACATAATTGTGGTATGTATCTGAACATTTTAGGTTGCCTTACTAGTGCACAACTGTTCTTGTGGCTTATATCATGGATATGTCCCTAAGTTCTCAATATGGATGACTACTCTTTCAGTACTTTGTATCACAATTGTTCAAGGTTTGAGGGGCATTGTGTTGTGCCAGTCTTTTTTTTCGCTGAGAAAATATTTATGTTGATGAAAATATACATTTAAAAAAAAAAGGAAATAGTTCACATTTTGGACATGCGCTAGCCCCTATTGCAGTAGATAAGTGGTTTTTGAAAAAGGCATTGGGGCTCAGATGCTGGAGTACAGCCCTCAAAATTTAGTTGTGTGTTATTTGTAAACACTGACATCTCATTTCACATATGCTTATACCGAACAGGCATTAGTTCTGCCCTCAATTGCCAAGGTTTTCAACAAACCAGTTCTTCAATCAGGGCCTTCCCTCCTGCTTCCTGTAAAAGGATGTTGAAGACTGAATTTCCGTAGCTTTGTTGTCCACTTCAACAAACAAAGGCTGTTGCAATTCCTATTTCCTCTGCTTTGTTTTGACTGTGACCGACTCCAAGTGAACAGAAGCAGTCATTGGTGAAGTCACCTGTTAGTGAAACTGCAGCCTTTGCACAATATTGCCTACAGAGTGGCCTTCACAGTGTAAGCAATTCCTAAAGAAAGGCTTGCAGTCCTTGGTCCTACATCTCCATTGACAGAACCCTTTGTGTTATAGCTGAAACCTTAAATGTATTTTTAAGTAATTCGTATATGCACTTGCCTGGGTGCCTCCCTGCCGTGCTGTGGCTGCTTGTTATAACTTTTGCTTGCTGTGCCGCGTGTGCACCTCTGCTTCCTGTGCCCGTGGCCTTCTGATCTGCTGCTGCTGCTGGGCATGGCCTGATAGCGGGGGGCCTCCAACGATGGCCGGAGAGCCACTCAACGCCCGTGAGTGAGGCTGTGAGCCGGCTGCCCTTCCTGCTTGCTGCTGAGTGAATGTTGAAGTCCACTGAGTGCCCCAAAGACTGCCATCCTCCAGCTGGTACAAGGGAGGCATAAACACCAGCTGTACAGAGCAGCACTATTCTAGGGGGTGCAGCCATGCCTCCCAGCCCTGCATGTTGCACCGGTGGGTGGATTTTATCATCAAATATGATCACGGCCATCTGCATCCCCACACAGTCATGATTTGCCAGCCCGCAACTGCAACCACCCTGCGGTGCACCCTATGTTTAAATTGCCAGTACAGGGAGTGCAGAATTATTCAACTCCCAGTCCTACTGCCAGTTCCTGGAAGACACCTTCTTCAAGCAGTGGTACAGGAAGAAATCTGCATCCTTCAAGAAAAACATGATTTCCATGCAGGACAATGCTCCATCACACGCGTCCAAGTACTCCACAGCGTGGCTGGCAAGAAAGGGTATAAAAGAAGGAAATCTAATGACATGGCCTCCTTGTTCACCTGATCTGAACCCCATTGAGAACCTGTGGTCCATCATCAAATGTGAGATTTACAAGGAGGGAAAACAGTACACCTCTCTGAACAGTGTCTGGGAGGCTGTGGTTGCTGCTGCACGCAATGTTGATGGTGAACAGATCAAAACACTGACAGAATCCATGGATGGCAGGCTTTTGAGTGTCCTTGCAAAGAAAGGTGGCTATATTGGTCACTGATTTGTTTTTGTTTTGTTTTTGAATGTCAGAAATGTATATTTGTGAATGTTGAGATGTTATATTGGTTTCACTGGTAATAATAAATAATTGAAATGGGTATATATATTTTTTTGTTAAGTTGCCTAATAATTATGCACAGTGATAGTCACCTGCACACACAGATATCCCCCTAACATAGCTAAAACTAAAAACAAACTAAAAACTACTTCCAAAAATATTCAGCTTTGATATTAATGAGTTTTTTGGGTTCATTGAGAACATGGTTGTTGTTCAATAATAAAATTAATCCTCAAAAATACAACTTGCCTAATAATTCTGCACTCCCTGTAATGCCCTCCCTACCTAGCTTTTCCTGACTCTCAATGCCTGTATGGCAGTGCCCAGAAGTTTTGTTTAGCCTTCAGAGAGATGCCACATAGGGGGTCATTCTGACCCCGGCCGGCCTGCGGAAGCCGCCAGCCTGGCTGGAACCGCCAGAATACCGCTGCGCGGTCAAAAGACCGCAGCAGGTATTCTGGGTTTCCCGCTGGGCTGGCGGGCGACCGCCAGAAGGCCGCCCGCCAGCCCAGCGGGAAACACCCTTCCATGAGGATGCCGGCTCCGAATGGAGCCGGCGGAGTGGAAGGGGTGCAACTGGTGCAGTTGCACCCGTCGCGATTTTCAGTGTCTGCATGGCAGACACTGAAAATCTTTGTGGGGCACTGCAGGGGCCCCCAGGGGCCCCACGACACCCCATACCGCCATCCTGTTCCTGGCGGCCAAAACCGCCAGGAACAGGATGGCGGTATGGGGGTCGGAATCCCCATGGCGGCGCAGCAAGCTGCGCCGCCATGGAGGATTCCCCAGGGCAGCGGGAAACCGGCGGTACACCGCCGGTTTTCCGTTTCTGACCACAGCTGTACCGCCGTGGTCAGAATGCCCATGGGAGAACCGCCAGCCTGTTGGCGGTGCTCCCGCGGTCGTTGGCCCTGGCGGATTTTACCGCCAGGGTCAGAATGACCCCCATAGTACCTTTCACATTCTGCTGCATGCTGCTGGTGAACCCTCCACTGATTCTGATATATGCCTGACCTGCTACTCTTATGCCCTAACGGCTGTCTATAATGCTATCAGCCCCTGCTTTTAAGCCGTTCGTGGTGGATAGCCCTCCATCTGCACAGGCAGGGAAATGGAAGGACTAGGTTGAACATCTAGAAACCTATTTTGCAAGTGTAGCACTAGACAAAGACAGATGACACCCCATGCTCTTGCACCTAGGGGGTCTGCTGGTCACAAGCTGGGAAAGTCAGTGGTCGAAGTTAGCCCACAGTTCACTTTCAAACAGGCACTTTGAGCCACTCGCCAGCCCTGATTTTGAGTTGTTCTTGTTGCATCAAGCTAGACAACATCCAGCAGAATCCAAGGACACATTTTATGCATGGCAAAAAGTGTTAGCCGGTATATGCACGCTATTGGACACTGAGGGTGAGATCAGGGCCCAATTCATTCAAATTTGCCTATCCTCAAAATTGAGGGAAAACATCTTTCAGGTCCCAGAAGTGTTCATGGTCAACATACTCACAATGGGGTGCTCAAAAGAAATCTCCAAGGTGCGGGCTGTACATATGGAATCAGCCTTACAGCGCCAAGTGAAGATCGAACCCGTCAATGTGGTCATGATACAAGGTGCTGAAAAGAGAAACGTTTGCCCCAAGTCAGCCATGGCTCCTAAAGTGTGTTACTGCTGCGGACGGCCATTTCCACATTAGCGACCCTGTCCAGAGAAAGGAAAAAAATGCTCAGCATCCAATAAACTTAATCATTTCTCCAAGGTATGGTGATCTTCTGCACCTCAGAAAGCACAAAAAACCAAGTCGGTGAACGCCATGGAGAGCACAGAGGTCTGGGATGATGAAGAGGATGTGGAAGTCATAGTGCATGTCATACATGCTATGCAACCTGTAAAACATAGCAGAAGGCGAATCCCAAAATGCACAGTCCTTCTTCCAGGACATCAAGTCCTAGCCCTAATCGACACAGGTGCATCCATCAACATTTTGGCATGGTCAATTCTCCAAACGCGACCATTGTACCATTTTTGCACCCTATCACTACACAGATCTTTGCCTTTAGCTCGTCATTGCCACTACCACTGACTCATGTATTCACAACCGAAATGGTTAATGAGACACACACAACATGAGACAAGTGTATGTCACCAAAGGAGGCTCTGATTTGCTAAGGAGGAGTGGACGATCTGCTAACCAAGTTTACGTAGCTGTTCAAAGGCACTGGCTGTCCAAAGAACCGATTAGCACACACCTGTATTTATGACCCCATTCAGCAATTGGCGCTGAGACATCGCTGGGTGGCATTTCAACACTGCCTGAAAGTGGAAGATGAACTCTGGAAACTAGAACGGATTGACATTATTGAAAGGGTAGAACGTCCTACTCCTTGGGTCTCCTCAATCATAATAGCCAGAAAACCCAAGCAGCCCGGACAGGACTGCATATATGCGGATATGCGACTCCCAACATCACCATTCGGAGAAAAAGTCATTTAACACCCACGGTCAACAACATTGTGGCAGAAGTAAGTGGGTTGCAATGGTTTTACAAAATGGATCTTCGAGCTGGATACCATCAGCTTATGCTGACTCCAGAGTCCAGAGCTGTCACAACATTCTTCACCCATGTGGGGTTGAGGAGGTAAAAACACCTCAGTTTTGAGTGTCCAGGGTGGCTGAAGTGTTTCAGGACTCTATTAGAGGAGGTTGGCTGGTCTAGGCAGAGTCATCAATGTCACTGATGACATCCTAGTGTATGCACCCACCCTTGAAGAGCATATTACTAGATTGAGAGCAATGTTTTGAAGACTAATGAGCAGTGGGTTTATCGTCCACAAGGAGAAGTGTGTTTTCCTCCAGAAGGAAATATACTTTTTTGGATGCCGATTTTCAGAGACCAATGTCATGCCAGGCCCGGCGAAGGTCCAGGTCATTCAATCTGCCTCAGCCCCCTACGAGTGTTACAAGTGTGCTTAGCTTCCTGGGGAATTGAGTTTGACCACCTTCACAGCTCCCCATTTGGGAACTGCCAAGGGCCAACTCTGTCTGGGAATGGTGCCCTCCCCAAGAGGAAGACGTTCAAGCAACAAAACAAACACTGTCTGAATACACCACTCTGGCCTATTTTGATCCATGACTCAGAGCTCTTTCTGGATGCCAGCCCCAAAGGCCCTGGGGTGGTCATGTCCGAAAAACAAAATAATTATGACTGGGCTCCAGTATCATATGCCACTCGTGCTCTGACATACACTAAACAGAGCTACTCTCACATGGACAAAGAAGCAATAGCGATTCATTGGGGATGTCGCCTTTTCACATATATCTCTATGGCAACCCTTTTGTTGTCCATACAGACCACATGTCACTCATACCCCTGTCACTGGGTCATCCTCGAACCACCCCCAAGTATTGAGAAGTGAATTCTCCAACTGCACGAGTACGGCTTCTCTGTTGCATATAAGCCAGAGATGCAGAATCCCACGGGGTATCTATCTTGGCACACAAGGCCAGCCACTGCCTATAAAGAGTTGGATACTGATGACATGGAGGAGTATGTAAAACTAGTGGTTGAGAGGCCACCAGCATGGATGAATGTCTCCAATCAGCAATATTGGCTCTAACTACAGGAAAATGGCGTATACTAACTCAAAATGTGTCTCACTACACTGAGGAGACTCGTCTGACACTTCTTTCACTACACAATGTCTGTCAGGAAGTCGTTGTGTCCCCTGAAGGATGCTTGTTGAGGGGTCCTCAGCTGGTGATACCTGCAAGACTGGAACAACAGGTGGTAGAACTAGCTCTCACTGCCCATCAAGGGGTAGTCAAGATAAAGTCCAGGATCCAATGCAAAGTCTGGTTCCAGGGCTTGATGACCGGGTGGAACAGACTGCACTACGATGGCCATTGTGTCAAGATGCTGGTGCCTCAGAACCGCCTGCGCCTTTGATCACAGAATCTATTCCCCCATTTCCATGGCATTGTGCTAGTGCTGACCTTGGGAGCTTACCGGATGGCCAGCACATGCTAGTCAAAATTCACGACTTCTCAAAGTATCCTGAAGTCGAAATTCTTAAATCCATGACCTCCAACCAGACCATATCCAGAATAGAGAAGGTGACGGCCACCCATGTGTTATTGAATTAATGATAATGGTCCCCCATTCTTCAGTCACTCTGTGCATGAATCAGATGGTGGGCAACACCATTCCCCATGTAGTGGAGCCGTCATCAGTCAGGGACAAAGAGCAGAAGCTTTATGTCAGTGGAAAGCACAAGTCACGGAGGTTAGGGGTCCAGAGCAGGCATATCTAAGTTGGAGACTAAGGCCCTCAGTACGAGTGTGGCGGTTTTAAGACCACCACACTTGCAGAGGCAGCCTTACTGCTGCAGACCTGGCAGTAAAGACTGCTGTATTACGAGTCTGCCGATTTGGCCAAAGTTAAACCGGCACGACACCGCCAGGGCGGTTAGACTGCTGGGCCGGAGGTGAGCACCTCCAGCCCGGCGGCAGCTGTAAGACTGCCGGCGGTATTACGACTCAGCAAACCGCCAGGCTTTCCGCGGCAGTAACCCCGCCACAAAAACCCAGGTGGTAACGCACCCGAGAACAGGAATGCCCATTCCTGTCACCGGCACATGCACCGCCACACATCCACTAACCTGCAAGCACCACGCCACATGTCCACACACCTGCAAACACCCACCCACACACTCGCAGTCACCACTCCACCCATCCACACACTTGCAGACATCCCCACCACCCATCCACACATTTGCAGACATGCACCCTCAACCGCACGCATACATCCAGACACCCCCACTCGCTTGCACACAGAAACGCACCCCCACTCATCAACACACTCCCTGACATACACCCCCACTCTCTTGCACGTACCCATACAAACATCCCTACTCGCATACATCCCAATACACACACCTACTCACTTTCACCCGACAAACCCCCTCCCCTCGGCTTCCATTTAGACACACACACCCTCCATGCACATATACACACACACACAGACAGGTACCCCCATCCCCCCTCCGCATACAAACACACATGCCCACACCACACACATGCACACACCACTCTCCCTTTCCTTTCAGATGGTCCACCTACCTGTCTCGGCAAGGTGGTCGTTCTTGAGGGGATGGGTCTTGGCGTTTTCCACCACCTTCACCGCACCGCCGGTCAGGAAACCGCCGTGCCATATTTCATATTGTAATATGGCAGGCGGAGTCCTGTTGGGGTGGCGGTGCTGGTGGTGGAAAACACCTCTCTTTCGCTGTAGGCCACACTGACGGTGTCGGATTTCCGCCCGTAAATGGGCGGAAAGCCGAATGAAGTCGTAATATGGCTGTCTTTGGACCCCCATGACGTGTTGGCGGTCTTCTGACACCTGCGATTTTGGTGGTCTGTTGAAAAGACAGCTGAAGTCGTAATAAGGGCCTAAGGGCCTGATTTAAACAATGGCGGATGGAATACTCCCTCACAATCATGACTGATATCCCATCCACTGTATTATGATCTCCATAGGATATAATGGGATTGTAATAAGGTGGACGAGATATCCGCCACGTTTGTGACGGAGTATTTCCCTCTACCAAGATCTAAATCAGACCCTTAGTACGTGTTCAAAATAAATCATCATCCAAGAAGCAAGTTCCATATGCCACTTGAGTTTTGCCTTTGGAAAGTCAGTGCTGTTCATTGGACAAAGATAACTGCACGGAAAGGAGGAGAGGCCCTTACCAGGAACATATGTATTTTCAAGATCTACAGGCAGCCGAACCACAGGCTGGATGGCCAACAGGATGCTCATCCAGTGGAGAGTCTCAGAGCTGAAGATGATGCTGGGGCGGGCCTGGGGGGAAAACGTTTCCTTGCCTTCCTCTACACAGCCAGTTGTGGCTGATGCCACTGAACTGTCTCATGTTTCAACCACCTCTCAAGTAGCTAGTACCAGAGTTCCCTCTCATGACAGCACTGCCAGGGAGATCAGTATGTAACAGGAAGAGCTAGCTGAGGACAGTCGTGAAGTCCGTTGAAAAGGCATGGTCAGACTGAGACCAGCGATCTCTACGTGCTTGAAAGTTTTTATCCTGAACTAGGTATGCGTACCTCAGGAAGCTGAGGATACCCAGGTGACTCTGTGTATTTTGTCAGTATTTTTTCACACGTTTTTCTAAATCAGCCTTTTTTGTAGATGTTTTCCTGGTTTGTTGTTTTGACTTATTTTATTTTTCATTGTTGTAGGAAGGAGCTTCCCATTCCCAAAAGTGACAAGGGTTGTCCTCTTCCATGACCCCGTGATGTATAGCTTAATGGTAGTGGCCGTGAGGTATTGGTGAGTTTATTAAAAAAAAGGCCGGAGCCCTGACCCTGTGGTTCACTCAGCACCCAGACAGAACATTTTTGTAGTATGTATGTGTGTCTACAAAATGGCAAAACACTGTTAAATTTAAGTCTCTAGATTGATGGCGCCTGCTAGTGCTGCCATTGGCTGCCCGATCTACATGCTCTGTTTCTTGATGTTTTACTTGACTAAGAACCTTCTGTAAAACACTTCCTCCTATGTTTTAGACCTTTGTGTCTGGCGATCGATGACACTTCTGTGTGCCCCAATTGGCTGATGCTATCACAATTGTACCTACCCCTGTTCTCTCTCTTCAAGGAAAGAATTTATGAAGTAATAGTGTGGCTGTGCTATAGCCTTACTTGGAAACCACAAAGGTACAAATATAATAACTGTAACAAGCATTAGTAAAACCAATAGGTCAAGCCTGGCAAGCTGGTGGGAAGCATATGTTACAAAATAAACATGAAAGAAACTAAGAAAACATGCCACCTTCTAAACGTGGGACCACCCCTTGCAGCAAACGTTTCACATTAAAAAATTAGCTATTGCATATATGTTTAATAGCACAGTATCAGTGCTTTCTAGCAGGCAGATGTACGTAGAACAGGTGTAGATACCCTTTCTGTTTCTAATGGCATTGCAGTAAAACATGATCTAATTGAAGCAAAGAAAATGTACTATTGAATTTGAACATTTGTAACCTAAAGATATAGTGTAAGCACAGAAGGATGACTAAAACATAAGAATTAAAAAAAGTTTACCTTAATGAGTATTCATAAAATAGTTGTCCTGGGGCTGCACTGATCACTATGTTTCTTTTTTCCATTCTACAGCGGCATAAATCCCTCGAGCTTAAAAATTAACATGACACAAATGTATGGGTTTCACCAGAAATATTCATACACATGGTTTTGTATTGCATTTTCCCCAGAGATCATGAAAGGAATGTATTGGACCAAACTTTACTGTTTAGGTCAAGGGCTTGGTCATGTTTTTACCCATAAACGTTATAGAATCAATGTTAATCTAAGGTCCAACGTCTCTAGCAAAGTGCTATGTGAGAAACTACTCCTAACTGTTCTGGCAGACCTACTATGTATTTTGGTGCAAGGGGCCTGTGTTATGAGTATCCTGACCAGTACACCAGGGTTTTGGGAACCACCCAAAGTGGTATTCCATTTAGCATAGATGCCTACCGTTCCCCTACCCAGGTTACAAGACGTCTAACAGTTGGTGTTGGCTGATCTTAATGGCAAGCCTCAAGCCTTCCACTGAGCAACCTTATTGTGGGTATCGCCTTCTGGCTTTCCCTGATAATTCTGTGTACTGGGTTGTAGATGGACCTTCCACCCATTGCCCTGGGAGTATGTTGTATATGTTGTACACACTTGCTTGTGAGCATGTAGAAACGTGAGGTAGGACACCCAGCATAGAGGTACTCTCTGAATGTATGAGCCCTTACGGTTGTAGGGTTCTCCCCAAGTTTAGTAGCAGGCAGAAGACTCACATTCACTGCTATGCAATGCAGGACATCACAATTCCACATTTTGTATCACTCCTCACTCCCAGGCCAGCAGCCAAATCTCAGATGAATACATAGGCACTGATACCCTGAACTCTGGGGAAAGGAGATTGTGGAAGAGAAACACTCCCCAGGTTTTCCCCCACATACCTGCATGCATGTTGACACTCTGGACCCATGGGCCAGTCTTTGTGTAGAGATATAAACAGCTGGAGAGAGAGCACATACACTAGCAATGGCAGCCTTGTTCTGCACTAATCACAGTTGTCAAACACAATGCTTATAACAACCATCATGCCTACTCTTCTATCACATACCTGTGAATGCTGGTCATCCTACACCAGCTCACATACTCCGGGATTGAATCTGTTGTTACTGGATACCACGGCAGCAGTACTCCCAGTGCCTGGATACGATCACGGGTGATTAGCCGCACTTTACAAATCTATCTGTATCACTGACCTATCAATGAACATACCACTAACCATCAAGTTTATACTACTATGAAATTCTGTACTCTTACAAGCATCAAAACGTCACAGCATCGTCCTACCATAATTAAGGTCACAAGGCAAATTTTGTTACTTCTCAGTTGTTTTTCCTCATTGTGTATGAGATTTCATATCTTTTCAATTCAGTCTGAACTCCTAATGGATGGATGTCACACACACAGGTTAAACTGCATTCTTGCTGGATGTTGCGTCGCACCTCTTGACCATTAACATGGTATATAATATATGTCGCTTCTATAGTGCACTTCTTGGCAGTTAGCTTGTGATATTGCAGTAGGGTATACATAGATTGGTCATACAGTTCATTCATACAATGAAATTCCTCATAGCATGTGGAGTTACTGTAAAACTAGTTTGAGAAATTGTAGTATCTGTGGAGTGTTTCTTTAATCATCATTCAACAATCCTCAAATCACTCTGCAAGCTTTAGTATGTTCAGCGCTATTAGGATTATGTGCTGGAGATCCAAAATAATGTGTTCATGTTATCTAAAGGTCTCATTACGAGTTTGGCAGTCCGTGGACCGCCATGGCGGCATTAGCAGTCTGACTGCCATCGGATTGGTGGTCGGACCGCCGTATTCCGAGTCATTGGGACCTATGGAGCAAAAATCAACGCTGTCCCACCAGCACCGCCAGGCAGCACAGACCGCCACGGTCACCAGGCAGCATAAATAGGCCGGCAGAGACAGTGTTTCTGCCAGACACATTATGAGGTTGTACATCATCAGTGTGACTGTCCAACCACCATGTCTCAGCAGGCAGAAAAGGGGACTTTGAAGGGAGACACTCATCTGCAGGCAGCCTCACATGTCCGGTGCCGCCATGGAGCTCATCACGCACGTCCTGCCTCTGCTGCTGATCATCAAAGGTGCGCAAAATCCACTCCGCCGTGAGCTCAACTGACCGTAAGTACACACACCTACCTGTGTTATCAACTGTAACAGCAGATCATTGCGACATCAGTCGTATCATATGGGGGTCACGCTATGGGCAACAAATATGCTTATCATTGTGTCCTGCATCTGAATCAGACACAAAGAAGAACACATGCACAGTCACAATACGCCCCCTTTTGGCAGCTCACTCACACTGCACCACAACACTACACAAAAACATGTCTCACCTCAGGCACAGGGACAGCGAAGTGTACACAACATTGTCTCACACAACACCAACATCACATGTACAAATACATCTCACGCACTCACATTTCACACATGCCATGGACTGTCGTCACATTCAACATATATATGTATGGATATGGCAAGGAACACAATCACCACTAGCAGTAAACAGCCCTGCAACGGACTCACACATCACACACATTGCAACACAACGGAAGGACAATGTGAAAGACAAATCTCTAAAGCTCACTACGCAAACAATACCTGCACAATAGGCATGGTGCCAGCAGGAGACTGCACTGGGACACATATCACTTTGCACACACCTCTAAAACAACATTTTCATAGGAACTGGTCCTTCACGTATCTCTGAGACAAACAATACTAGACCCAAATTACATGCCTATCTGAACAATGTGAAAGTGCAAGTCAACGAAGCACGTACAACTCCAGCTGCATGGGGCATACTGCTACATGAACTAACTGAGAGGTACACACAGCTAAATGGGCACACACACATGCAAATGCAAATAAAGCTAGAACAATTTAACACACTTTGGGCCTCATTACGACCCTGGCAGCTGGCGGTAAGCTGGCGGTAACACTGCCAACAAGCTGGCGGTGTCCCTGACCGCCAGCTTAGCCACGGCGGTAAACACTGGCATGTAAAGGCTGGTGGTAAGGGGGACTTGGGGTGCCCCTGGGGGCCCCTGCACTGCCCATGCAGTTGGCATGGGCAGTGCAGGGGCCCCCAGGCATAGCCCAGTCGCGCATTTCACTGCGGTGCAACTGCATCCGCTGCACATCAGCTTTGGATATATATATCCCAGGAGCTTGGGAGGCACCGACCACCAGTGCCAATGCTGGAGACTCTGCTCATCCCAGTAAGTCCTATTATTTATTATTATCATTATTTCCCCAACATTTATCTCTGCCCAATATTATAATACTTTACATTTTTCCTTGTTTACTTTTTTACACTGTCTCCTTTTTTCCAACTCCCTTATCCAGTTTTTGTGTATTTCCTGTTATCTCTGCATTATCTTTTTTTCTTTTTTCATTCACCATTTTTGTTCTACCCCTTCATTGTGCTTCGATGATTCCGAGTCATAATCACCGTAGGCTATGGCTTTGCCCCTCTATTACGCAAAGATTTTGGTTGGCTTGACTAGCTGGCTTTTCTATTATTGTGAACCAACAAAATGCCCAGAGTGATATTTTTGATAGAAGATACTACAGTGCTGACCGAACTGTAGCAATGTATTGCAGTTGCATTTTGTTGATTAAAAAATCAAGGGGAGCTGTACCTGGCATCTAAAAACTGTATAAGGTTTTTTTCCAGCCCCACACCAACCACTAGTGGAGGCAGCTCCATTTCTGCTGCAGGAGCAGATGGAGCAGGGGGAGAAGCGGCAGCAGGAATGAGCAGTGGTAAGTCACATTGCTTGCTTATTGACAAATACTATTACTAGCTACAAGGGTGTAGTTGTGATCGTAAAACACCCCGTGCACGTTGCCAGCTACAGTGACGGATGGGTTACTTATGGGCTCTTCCAGCTGCAAATAAGCAAAAGTACACATAATGTATGCTAAAAATGATAGCTTGATGGAAACGTGAAAGGACGGATGTTTAAAAGAAAGGATAGTTGAAACAAGTGAAACAAAAGGATGTGTGGGTGGATGAAAGGATGTGTGGGTGAGTATTGGGTAAATGGATGGATGGGTGAAAGCAGATGATTGAAAGAAAGGTTGGATAGTGGATACTGAATGGATGGATAATGGATTGTGAATTTTAGTGAAAGACTGGATGAAATAAAGTAAAGCTCAAATCATGGTGACAATGGCTGAATGTAGTAGGAAGTATGAAAGTGTTGTGTAGGCTCTCATTATTCTAATGAGACTACTGGATTTTGAGCAGCAAAATTGCCTTCGGTGTGGTGCCTCAGTATGACCCTGGCGGCCGGCAGTAAGCTGGCGGTAACACCGCCTACAGGCTGGCGGTGTTCCGCCAGCTGTTATGACCGTGGTGCTCTAGCCACTGCCATACCGCCGGCCCCTCCACTATACTGCCAGGCTTTTGCCTGGCGGTCATAATCCCCAGGGCAGCGGTGCAAGCTCCGCTGCCCTGGGTATTATGAGTCCCCGACCGCCACCCTGGCCACACATAAACATTGCACCGACGCGATCGGCACGGCATAATTACATCACTTCTAAGGCTTATCATAGCCCTCGTTGCTACCTGTACTTGCACTGGATTGGCTCATCAGGAGCCATTCTTCTTGCATATGAACCTTCGGGACTCCCACCTATTTTTCTTCATACTCATGTGTCCACATAGCTAAAGCCTTGACAAAGTCTGGAAGACGAAACACGTGTCGGCTGTTTTTGCTGCCTTGGACTTATATTATATATGGTCATCTGACTGGAACTGTGACCACTTGCTATAAGCTTCAATAAATATCCTGTGTCACCTACTTACCTGGACTTCTACTGAATTATTGCATCACCACTTGGATATACTACACAAATATTATACGTTTGGTGTGCCCTGGCCTTTGTGTTCTCATCGTTTAGCTTTCCACTCACTGTTCTCAGTGTGTGAGCCTTTGTACACCTGAGGTGGCAGGTGTTTGGCTAGCCTGGCACCCACTACTAACATTTGCGCAAGAAAAGGACTACTACTGATGGACATTTGCTAAAACATTTGTTGATGTGCAAGCACCTTCGGCATTATCCACCTTCTCTCACTTTCTGGCCACGGCGGTAAAGACAGCCATGGAAAGGCTGGCGGTAAGGGGGACTTGAGGTGCCCCTGGGGGCCCCTGCACTTCCCATGCACTAGGCATGGGCAGTGCAGGGGCCCCCAGGCATAGCACCATTGCGCATTTGCGCGACGGGTGCAACTGCACCCGCTGCACATCAGCATTGCGCCAGCTCTATTACGATCCGGCAGCAATGTTGATTTGACTTTTCCGCTGGGCCAGCGGAAAAGTCATAATAGGAAGCCAGAATACCTCAGGGCTGTCTCCCGCAGCCTCGGCGTTCTTTTTAAAAGACCGCTGAGGTTGTAATGAGGGCCTTTATGTCTGCACAAACAAAGCTCAAGCTCCCACACATTAGATTAATCCATAAGCTATATCACAGGGACAACTCTAACACCATTAATGCTCACATTAGACATCACAATAGGAAATACTTACCACACCAAACAATATACAATTCCATGACACCACCATTGCATTTACATTCACATATCCACACAGTCTACATATACGCTTGTCTTGGGGACACCAGCACTGCCTACAAAGTGGCAGATAACACAAGGAACAACATAAAGGTAAAAAGGAATTGCAGGACAAATGTATACCCCCCACAAAAAACAACTTTTTGGGTTTATTTAAACCAACTTTCAATAGACCAAGACCATTCACCTGTCCACACACACTGGCATAGGCACATTGTGGTGCCATCACTTAACTCCTAACTGCCAGGATCCTGTACCAGAAGGGACACCAAGTGGGCAAGCAGGTAGACATCTCAGGAATCATCCTTGAAGGGGGTAGGGGATCAGATTTGGGGGGGCTGGTCTTGGGTTTGGGAGGGGTGGACTTCTTTTTGGGAGGGGTGGCCTTCTTCGTATGGAGGAGGGGTATAGGTGTTTACATGCGGGACAAGGAAGGCTTTGGAGGTGAAAGGGAGGGGTTGCAAGGTGGGAAGGGCCTCTTGGGTTTAGGACGGGGTGGAGGATGCAGGGCAAGGTCAAGGTCAAACAAAAAAGCTTTCTTAGGGACACAGGGATGGTCAGCAGAAGGGGGTGGGAATTTGGAGGTCGAGGGAGTGGTTGTCTGCTGTGTCAGTGTGGATGTTGTGGGTGGGTGCTTATGGGAGGTATGCTTGTGTTTGGTTGGTGTCTGTTGCATGGGTGAGTGAGTATGTCTGTGTGTCTTGGGCGTCTGGGAGGTGGAAGTGCTGGTGGATGCAGTGGTGGATATGTTTGTGTCTTTTTGGGTGGTGTCTGTGGGGATGGTGGTAGTGGTATTTGTGTGTATGGTGGTTGAGGTGAATGTCTGGGTGTCTGCTGGAGTGGTGTCTGCTGCTATGCTGGGTGTGGTGGGTGTGTCACTGGCTGTTCTGGTGGTGCCTGTGGGCATGCTAGATGTTGTGTGTTTTACGCTGGGGGTGGTGGTGGTGCTTGGGAAAGTGGTGATTGTTGTGTCTGTGGGTGTCTATTGTTTGCTTGCGTGCAGTCTGTTTTGTGGTGCTTGTGTCTGTGTGTGCTGCTCTTGTGTGTTGAGGTGAATGCTTGTGGATCAGTCTGTGTGCTTTGGGTAGGTAAGCAATGGGGGGATCTGGAGTGGGAAGAGCGAAGTAGAGGGGGAACGAAAGGTGGGGGGTGACTGTCTGCCATCAGTGTGGAGAACAGAATCTGAAAAGATCTCTGTAGGCCAGACATTGCACCATGAATGCCTTCCAGGAATGAATTGTTTGTTGGAGTTGGGTTGCCAATCCCTGGTTGGCTTTCGCAATGGCTGCCTGATCCACAGAGATACTCCTCAGGAGGTCAATAGCCTCCTCACGGAGGGCAGCAGAGGTAACAGAGGCTGGGGTGGAGGCACCTGCGGCAAAGGAGACGCCCACCCTGTTGGGTGAGCGGGCACGGCCAACTGGGTGAGGAGCAACAGGGATGGCGGTGATAGGACGTGGGGTAGCGTACAAAGATGGTACAGGGGATGCCCGATGGGTCCACCACCACTAGGGAGTATCCACTGGAGGAAGAATCCGATGATCAAGAGGATGTTCAGGTATCCCCCTTGGCACTTCCTTCACCCTCCTGTGTTTGTGGGGTCTTGACCCGAGGTCCCGTGGCCAGATCCTTCCCACTCGGCTGTGCCCCATCTCCTTTGCTTGCCAGCACTGATGCTGCAAATACAAAGAGAAATAGGGTCATCACATGTACATGATCACCCTAGAACAACACCTGAGATCAGCACACATTACCATGATATCAAGTAGGCTCCAGCAACAAACTCCTCCTTAGTGGCCCATACATGTGCCATGCCATATACATGCATGTCATTTGAACTGCCAGCAATTACCCACAGTAAAATCAGGATCTCAGACAACTGTTGGCTGAAGTTGTACAATCACAGTAACCATTTAAAAAGTAGGAGACCTCATCACCCTCAAAGCTTTGCCCTATGGAGCAGACATGAGATACCTGTTGTCATACAATAGTAGGCCAATGCCAAATGCATTCGCACAGATCCCACACAAGGTCATGCACACACCTATTTGTCACACACGTAATGACCCAACAATAAGAAATTATGCTCCAAAATCCTGCCATGTTGCTGACGAAAGTACAATAACCTGGAGAAGGTGACATGGAAATACTCATGTCACTCAGGAAATATATCAACAATGCACACTTCACCAAGTGATGTTTATCCCAATAGAGTCATGGAGGTAGTACAAATGTTGCTCACAAAGGCCACACATGTGGCATGGAAATAGACACTGTAGACATCATGTGCAATATGTCAGGGAGTGATGTCCCCAAAATCCACAGCACAATGAATCAGCAAGCCCCATGGTGATCACCACTAATGTCACTAATGTTTGGCACCACTTACTATGACATACTCTGAGTGCATCGGTAGAGGCCATTAGTCCCTTTGGATGTTGGAGAGGCCCAGAGATTTTCAAGTACTTGTTGATGGTCATCAAAATGTTGCCCAGTTGGAAGCTACATCATTGTCTCCATTATGGTCATGGAGACCCGATGTCTGTCTGTGGAGGAATGCTTGTACCCAAACATATGTGATATCAACATAACTGCACGTTACTCCATGAGGCATGCCAACAGTCAGCTCATCAACCTTACCCATTTCACATGTGTAATGCTCTTTGGTACATGCTGCCACATTAAGGGCATAACAATGCACAGTGTGACTCAAAACCCTAGGCCTACCTGTCACGTCCCTCATTGCTACTGCAGTTGTACATGCCAAATACATCCTATGACGCATGAGAGAATGTGTCAGCCAATAAACAATGGTGACACACTCCTGTATGTGGCACAACATGAAATGTACCTCCATTGTTAATGGCTTTGTCAACACACTGTTTGACATGCACATATATGTGAGGTAATACGGACATCATCCCATCAACACAGGTAGACTATGCATGAAACAGTAGCTTACAAATGTTTAGAAAGGGACACATGCTGACCTGTATGCACAAGGAATGTTGGCCACAGTGATAGCACATTTATCATGGCAATAGACATTCCTCACTTACCAAGGGAAAGTATTAATCTATAGTTGCACCCGAAGTACAATTTAGGCTCTGTCACATGTGTGATGGCCATCTTCACATTATAGACTGAAGTGAGGCACCAGCAACCATTATATTTTGAAGTCAGTTAGCCTCTGGGTGGCAGATGCCAATATGCTCATTTACCCAGACACATGGCTGAGGAGAGTGATCCATCACTTACCTACCTTTGGCCTGGAACATTTAGGAGTAGTGGTCAGTTGCATAGAATTTACACACACTACAACAAGAAACAGTACTTGATTGATCGGTGTACACAGCCATATGGCATCCCTAGAGAGCAAGTGGTTTGTGGATTGTACACATTTGTGTCTTCGGTCCCTGTGCCAATAGGCAAGCCACCTGTCTACACAAACAGTCACTCATCTAATGTGTTACACATGGCTCATCCCTAATTGTCACACGAAGTTGACAGAACCACATTCGCTTGGCAATGTGACTGGCAGGAATACACCATGTACTCACCCCCTTGAGGTTGATGTGCTGCTCTCAAACATCCATCAAGCTCTGGATAGGCCACCGCCAAAATGTGGGCCATTAGGGGGGTCATGGTCCAACGGGCACCCCACCCACATTGCAAGGACATCCCAAGCTGGACCTCAGCGATTTTCCTGGCCCAGTGTCTCACATCCTCCCACCTTTTCCTGCAGCAGACACTCTACAGGCTGTGGAACCCCAGGGTCCACACCTTCCGGGCGATGGCTCTCCATAGTGCCTTCTTTTGATGGACATTGACCTGCGTGGATGCAAAAGATAAATCAAGAAATCATGATCACAAGTTTCCTCACTAATGGTTGGGTCACACACATGTCATTAACATCAAGCTAGGACTTTTGTATTTGTCAGTACTCCCCATGTATGAATCACACAAGCCAATAAGTACAGGGACATGACTACACACATATATAGTTCTGTCTGCAGACTGACCATCTACCCTGCTCTTGGGCTACAATGACTTAGCAAGCTTACTGACATCAGGTAGCCTGTGTTCTAGCAACCTGTACTGTGATGTGAGCCACTATGAACACTACAGGTCCAGGGAGTGGGCAAAGTGCCACAGTTGCAAAGCCGCAGTGACTCTCGAACAGCCTGCACTAGGTCCCATACTGGGAGATACATGTGATAGGCCCTGGTCTGTGCAGGCTCAGCGGACAGAACCCACATGACACTCCATTCCCATCACTTCCATGCATGACAACACATCATGTAGCCAACAACGTGTCATGTGGTGTGTGTGGCAACCTGAAGGGCACAGTTAGACATGATATGCCTTCCAAACAACAGTCTAGCAAGGGCAGATGTGGTTTGCAATATCTGTGACACTATACACATTGTTCACATGACTCTCAACTGACTCATGCAACATACATACACAGCTCATGCTATCACGCACACACATGTTGTCAGACATTTACAACAATCATGAGGAAAGAGATGTCAGTGGATGGCAGTAATGTCTCCTCCCCTAGTTACGTGCATCCAACACAAGGAGGATCAAGGAACCCAAAACCTTCACACAACACAATGTGACTGAACTTAACATATGGCACTGCCGCCAATACCTGCACATTGTCCCTCCCATTGATGCTGCACAGACTTCAACAACAGGCACACAAGTAGTCAGACTGGAACACATGGGCACAATCTAGCCTGTGAGGAGGGAAAGGATGGTGAAGTACAGAGAACATTGTGCACTTGAGGGACTTACCTGATCCTCTGATGAGCCATAGAGCTGTCCATACAGGGGTAGGACCTCAGTCACTAGCCTCCCCAGCTCCTCTGGAGAGAAGGCAAGGGCCCCATCACTGGCTGGACGTGGCATGATTGCTCCCAGAGGTGGCACACAGCAGCTCAGGTCGTGGAGGTGCTGCTGGCAGCAGTGTCAGGAGTCAAGTGAGTGAATCCTCAGAAAATGGTGGTCACGTCTGCCACGTACGCAGTCGTCACTGCCGGCAGACACAGCCATTGGCCCGCTACCACCACAGGCAACAGCATTAGCCTATGGCTGTGTCCCCTGCGTTTGCATCTGCCTACCACCATGACAACTCCCGCCGGTGGTCGTGGGTGGTTCCTAATGTCCAGTGAAGTAGGTCAGGAAGACGCCATTTTGGCAGCCTGAAATGCTGTATTGGGCTATATTAACTGCGTCACACCGACGAAAATGTATTTTTGTTCTCACAAACAGGCATATCCTGTCTTGTCATTTAGGTCCTACTACTCAAACACCATTGTAGCATGCTGCAGGGCACAGATGGCATTTAACATTGGGGCACAGTCCACCACCGTTGACGGTCATTTTGATGGTAGGAATATTCAGTCACATTTTGAGGGGCAATTGTGTGCATATCTTTGAGTTTGGTTCATATACATGCTGTGACCACATGTGTGGAAAACCATGCTGGCCACATGTGACACTTGTGTTATTTGCAACTGTGATGTGTACTGTTGCCAGGTCTATCCATTCAAAAATGCGCTGCCACATGATATCATTGACAAGCATCATGCATTTCGCTGTGGGAACCATGACTAATGTTAGGAATCATGTTTTGTTATACATAGCTACCCAAGGAGGAGGCGGATGTGACAACCTCCTGTCTACCGTCTACTGCCAGACCTTCAGACCATGTAAGAACTCCATATAATCCTGCTCTACCCTCTGAATAGGCAAACAATAGTGGACTTATTTTGTCAGTTGGAGCCAGATCTGATGCCAGCTATTAGTTATCCAACCACCATACCACCCAATGTACAAGCCATGTCAGTGTTGCACTTCCTAGCCACAGGGTCCTTGCAACATCCAGTGGCCCATGTCAGCTGACATGTGTCAAACTATGTTCAGTGTGGTGTTGAAGGGTGTCCTCTCAGTAATGTTGAAACACATGGACAGCTTTATCCAGTTTCCCCGACGTGAGGATTTAGCCCATGTGAAGCCTGACTTTATGGGTTTGAACACGTCCCACATGTGATGGGAGCCATTGATGGCACATATGTTGGCTTGGTCCCACCACAGGCCAATGAACAAGTATACCACAACAGAAAGAAACTCCTTTCCATCAACGTGCAAGTTGTCTGTTTGGCGGATCTCTACATTTCACAGGTCTGTGCCCATTATCTGGGTTCAGCCCATGATTCCTTCATAATGCAGAAGAGCACCATACCCCAGCTGATGTCACAACTTTACCCAGAGAGGGCCTGGGTGGTTGGTAAGTCACATATGTCCTGTTTGTGTGTCTGCAATTTCTGGTGCTACAATCATGAAGTGAGTGACTCATTGTTACACATATCTCCCACTAATTAACAGGAGACTCTGCATATTCAAACCGTCCTTGGTTGTTGATGCCAATAAGGAATCAACTATGGCAGGGGAAGCCCGCTTCAGTGAGGCCCATGGAAGAACAAGGCAGGTAGTGGAGCGGGCTTTTGAGCTCCTGAAGGCCAGATTCCGCTGTCTGGACCAGACTGGTCGAGCCCTCCTCTACTCACCCAGAAAGGTGTGTCAGATCACTGTGGCATGCTGCGTGCTCCATAAAATTGCCCTGCAGAGGAATATCCCATACATCCCAGAGGGGGGCAGGGAGCCTGCTGTGCTACTGGGTAAGAATCCTGAAATACCAAGTGAGGATGACAGTGATGAAGAGGAAGGAGCTGACTTGTGGGAAGATCTCATCAACAGCTACTTTTCATGAGTGTAAGCATATCATGTGATGTAATGATGACTGTACAATGTACTATAGACTTGAGAATGTGTGGAGTTGAGTGTTTTGGCAACAACTAGTGTGCTGATACTCTGCAATATTCAGCCAAACGGTGCTTGAAGAGTTAGCATTTGACATATCCCAACCTTGATGATGATGCTTTGTTTGTGCCAGTCTCAGTGCAGTACAATTTCCTTTCCAGATGCTTGCTATGTGATTTGTGTAATAAGTATGTTTCCAAACCTATACTCATTTTTTGTCTTTTTACAGGTATGGTCACCATGTCATCCTCATGTGGGTATTTCAGAGTTGTGATATTGCCAGGTATTTGATGCTGTCCTGACATACAGAGTGGACATGGATTGTTCCAAGTAATGTAGGATTTGGGGTGTATGAGACAGCTTGCAAAGTGTTTGCGTGAAAGGTCAGAAGTGCCCATTTTGCTTGTTTGTGTGCTGTGTCGGGCCAATTGCATTGTGTGTGTCATCATGTGGGCATGAAATATGTGGTCATCAATTGTGAGCAAGGCATTTACCCTTCATATTGGTTAAACAGTCTTCTTGTATGACCTGTGTGTAGCTGCAGATGTGTTTCATCATTGCAGGCCACAGTGCCTGTGCCACAACACTGACATATGTTTGTGTCATACCACCAGATGCACGGTCATTGGATAATGATGGGCCTGTGACCAGGAACTATTGTCCTGCCCTCTGTCTGTACCTTGATTTATGTGATGGTAGATTACTGGTGACACCATCCACTTTTCTGTTTGCCTATTCTACAGAACAATGTCTGACAAGGCCCTTCCTTCCGTGGGCTGGGGGGCTGTACCTTGGCATGTGTACCTTGACTTAATGTGAGTCAGCCATGCTTGGCTATGACAGTACACACATTTCAACAGCCTGAGTGCTGTACTGAGCAATAAAATGTTTGGTGTAGCAATGTGTTTGTGTGTTTTGGTAGTAATCCTTAGCATGACACTGTACCTGTAACATATCCCTTCTTGCATTAGTATCTTGTGTCTTCCTCATTTGCTTCACATGGTCTTACACCTCTACATAGCAAAATGTGGAACAGAGGCAAGCAGAAAATGACTATGTGATAAGTGGATTTATTGAAAATTTGAGCTGACAATAAAATTGGGGCACGATGGAACAGAAAAGTGAAGCGGTCAGTCATGATGAATGAAATCATTTGAGTAGATGCCACACCATTGGAAGTCCACAGTCCAGTGTACTCCTCCAATTGGAAATAGAAGGTGGTTGAAGAACAGTCAACAGAGTAAATATGTGGCACACAAAGGAGGTCATTTTGGAAGAGGTCACTTGCTGGTAGTGGTGGGTGTCTTGCCATCCGCACCTCCTGGATTCTTAGCTGGACGTCCCCGCTTGTGTGAGGGGAGGATCTGCTGCTATAGAGGCAGGGGTGTCTGGGATGGGCTCTTCCCCTGACAGGGCCTCCGTTCCAATGGCTGGCACTGATGAAGGGCCTGGTGTAGATGCACCAAAGGAAGGAGTAGTGTGTTGTTGTTGATCCCTGCTCAGGGCGGCGTTAATTCTCTCAGCACCCCTGTTAGGGAGGCCCTGTTGGTATTGCGAGCCTTCCAATCTTCTCGCATTTACTGTTGGAAGTCCCTCTGCAGCTGCTTCATTTCCCAGAGTTCTGAGAGTACCTCGCCCATCATGCCTTGGGACTCCTGATAGACCCCCAAGACGTGGCTGATGGTGTCCTGGCCAAGATAGATCAGCCCCAGTAGCCTCACCCCTCTGGCCCACTGCATCCCTCCATGCACCCTACCCCCATGAGCCTGTCCCCTTGCCTCAGGGTGCCATCTCCCACTGGTTCCTGGACCATCATTATCAGAGGTGTTGTGCTGCAACTTAGTGTCCTGGATTGGGGGCACAAGGTGGTTGACACTGTGCTAGGGAAACAGATTGGGGGGGGCGCATGGTTGTCCGTGATGCTGAGGCAACCGGGCTGGGAGGTGATATAGTGGCCACAGTGAGACTCACTATTGGTGTCTGACCAGGATGTCCAGATGGACCAGAACCTATCTTCATCAGTGAGTACTTCATCCATGGTGGTAGAAGAAGTCTCTTCAGTGGCCAGTGGCAGCACGACCTGTTGATGTGAAAGATGCAATGTTACTGGTTGTACTGTAACATCTACCTCCAAACGTTTACAGTGGCATTTTGCGAAGACCTTCTGCATAGTTGATTTTCAGGTAATCCTATTGTGACATGTACACATGGCATTGGTTGTATTGATATGAGATTTGTGGAGCTTGCCTGATCTTGCATTAAACAAATGTTGAGATGTGCAAAACATTGTCCCTTTGGGGGATGGCCTGAGAATGTCATCTTGCCACCAGTGCGGGCTAAACAGTGGCTAGGCAAGCTAGATTTCTGGCCCATTTTGAGGCCTAGTTGAATGTGATGCAGGCAGACCCAGGAGTTTGTAGTATATGTGACAGGAGTCATCATGTGGTTACTGCAGTGCTAATGTATCTGCTGTCAATACCTTTCTGTTGATACATCGAGACACCTTTGGGATCATTGTTTTGCACACCAAACGATTGTGGCTCTACTCTTATGATTTCATCCACCATGACTCTCAACTCATTTTCTAAACAATTATAAAATGGGTGAAAGAGACTTAGTAAACAGGGGTAGTGCAATATGGTATGAATAGAGTGAAGTGTGTGCAGGGTGTTGTATAAGAAATTGAAAAAAGGGGTGCCTAATTTATGGTGTGTGAATTAGTGAATTTGTTCTGTTTTGTTGGTTCCTGCTGTGAAAATGCTGTGAAAATTAAAAGGATTGTGGTGTGTAAAGGGGTGTGTTTTACGGTTTCCTTTGCAGGTGCGTCAAGTGTGGCAATGTGTGTCAGCTGTGTTGTTTTCAAATCCATCCAAAGTGCAGTTGTGTATTACTTTGGTGACCGCGGACCATGTGGTTTGGACCGCCATAGGTGTTCGCCATGGCAAATTAGTCCTTGTAATATGGTCAGTGGTTGGTCGCTGTGCTGTCGGTGCTGGAGTTCGGATCGTCTGTTTCCAGGCTGTGCTGCCGCTCTGCTTTTTTTTGGTTGGAGGCCTGCCTGTATAACTCGCAATAGGTTGATCTGAAAGACCGCTAACATGGAAGTCTGGCGGTCCTGCCACCAAATTCGTAATGATGTCCTAAATCTTGGAGCAAGAACAGGCAAATTATGTGGCACATTCTCTGGCAGTATTTTTTTTTGTATCCATTTCAGCTTGCAACCACACTTTTTGTTCATATCTGCAAATTACGTACCAAATTGTGTAGCAAGTGCACTGAATCCATAAATATGTGGTAATTACTGCAGCAACAGAATCACTCCAGTCAATCTAACTAACAAACTCTCATATCCGCGGCTCAAATTAACTCATAATAATACTAAAACTGTACTCATTATTTCCCGATAATAATCCATCACTAATTCTTGTTGGGTTTCAGAGTAGCGTGCTACTCACCGAAAAGCGATTTGACACCTCGTCAGGGGTAGTAAGCGCTATATAAATATGATTACAATACAATACAATACATTTAACTGGCTCTGACTATTATTTATTGTTTTATCAACAATCTTCAGCTTAACCAGAGTTCCTGAGTGGACCACTGGCCCAATTATAAAAAAATCAACTAATCCCTTTTGGCAAGCAAGATATTTCTTCCACTGTATGGTCTGGGGTGGGGATAAAAGCGGAAGGGGTCTATGGACCTCAACCATGGTCTGGGGACCTAGACGCTCTGATTGTCCAATTGAGTGGCCATAGGAACACTTGTGTTTCTGGTGTCATTATGGTACTCAGTGATCAGTCCTCACACACTAACAAAAATATGGAAAAAAATGAAACACAGGGGCATGAAAATGTAAACAATGTAATTAACTTGACAATTAATATTAGATATATTTTAATGTTAAATATTAATGTAAATAATGTAAAATAATTTTATATATTTATGGAGAACACAATGCTAGACTACTGATGTATTAAATTTGAAGCACAGCACTGGATAATTCATTTTGAATTAAGATGGAAATATATTGAACGAAATTGAAATTATTTCTCTGATGTTTAAATTAAGGAAGCATTCCTACCTAAAGAAAAAAAGGTTTTTATTGTACATTTATAATAATAAAAAGGGATGTACAGAATTTATTCAAATTAATGTAATTATGTTTAAATAACATGTATTGTAACATTATTTGTTAAATTCAAAGTAGGTCACTAAAATATTTTATAACCTCATAATAATTATGTACTATTTTATATTTCCATTAACATCAGTTTAGATTTCTAATGGGGTTTTATTTTAAGTCTCTCTTTTCGTTATTTTCTATGAGTAGTGGGGGTGTTGGTGTACCTGTGGTTGACCAAGTGTAGTACTGGACTTAATACTGTTTTTTTTATTTATTAGTAACTTACACTCAGCATTTGTGAATACCAATAAGTATTAAACTTACTCAAAGGTGAATCAGGGCCTTCACTCCCTCTGATGTATTTCGGGTCTACAGATCTATTAATGGCTCGAGACTTTGCTACTTTCAAATAGTGTTTACAAAACTAATGCACCTACACAGTTGTAGATTATTCATCTAATCCCGCCTCAATAACATTTGTAGGAGAGCAGGTCCCAGGCCAGCTCTCCCCTGCTGCTGCATCCCTCTCTACTCTTTGCTGCCTTGTTCTCACTATCTTCCCCCCTGTTTTCCTGAGTGCCTTCTCCTGCTTTCTGCCTCATTTTCACTGCCTTCTTCCTGCCTTCCCTCTGTTTTTCTGAGTGCTTTCTACTGCTTTCTACCTCGTTTTCACAGCTTTCTGTCTCCTTTCCCTCCTTTCCCTCCATGTTTCTGAGAGCTTTCTCCCTGCTTTCGACCTCATTTTCACTGCCTTCTCCCCTTTCCTTCTGTTCTTCTGAGTGCTTTCTCCTGCCTTCTTTTCAGGCTTTCTACATCCTTTTCCTATGTTTTCTGAGTACTTTCTCCTGCCTTTTACCTCCTTCCTTTCTCTGTTCATTCCTTTTTTCCCCATTTCCTCTCCCACCTGCCACCCATTTTCCCACCTCCTGCCTAGCCCCACTCACCACTTCCCACCACCCCTCCTGTTTTGCTGAGTGGTTTCCCCTGCTCTTTGCCTCATTTTCACTGCTTTCTCCCTCCCATCCCTCTGTTTTTCTCAGTGCTTACTCCAGATGTTTGCCTCATTTTCACTGCTTTCTCCCTCATTTCCCGCTGTGTTTCTGAGGGTTTTCTCCTGCTGTCTGCCTCATTTTTACTGCATTCTCCATCTTTACCTCCATTTTTTTGAATGCGTTCGCCCGCCTTCTGCCTCATTTTCACTGATTTCTTCCTCCTTTCCCCCTGTTTTTCTGAGTACTTTTTCCTAATTTTTACCTCCTTTCTTTCTCTGTTAATTCCTTTTTTCGCCATTCATGCTCCCGTCTGCCATCCATTGTCCTGCCTCCCGCCTAGCCCCACCCACTGCCTACCAGCACCTTCCCTCCTCCCAGGACCTACTTAATGGAGGCCGCAGCGCAAGCACCCAGCGGATGCTTGCTGCTGATGTGCCAAAGTCAAGCCTGTCTGTGCCAGCCTGTGCCTGGACTGTACCCTGCACTAGGACCCACTGAAGCTTTTACCCCATGCAGATACACCACTGCTGAACTCTGAGCCTTGGACCCCGAATGCACCAAGGACCATTGCTGTTGCTCATTCTCATTTACCACCCGAGGACCGATCTCCTGCAGACACTGGGCCTCACCGAAGCAACTAACACAACTGGTACATCGACAAAGACCACCCCAACAAAACTCCAGGGCATCCTACTCAAGGCAGGTTCACTAGTTAAACATGCCACCCAGGTCTGGGACATGATCTCCTCCCTCACCCCGGATGTCATCTTCCTCACAGAAATCTACCCCGCCTTTGCACCAGACATCGCCATCGCCATCCCGAAGGTTACACGATAAAAAAAACTGGGACCGAACCAACAAGCACAGAGGTGGAATCGCCGTAATCTACAGGGACACAATCCGCTGCACGACATACCCTGATGACCCGACACCAGTAATGGAACACCTCAACTTCCAGTTCCACACAGATGGAAAAAGCACCATCAGAGGCACCCCTGCCAATAGACCACCAGAAGCTCACCCCAGCTTCTTCAACACCACCCTGGAACTCATCACCCTGCAAGCAATCGACTCCTAGCACCACATATTCCTAGGGGACCTAAACTTCCACTTCAACAACCCAGCGACTCCAACTCCACTGAGCTCTGGGAAAGTTTCAGCAACATCAGCCTCAAGCCGCTCGTCACCAATCCTACTCACATCGCAGGACACACGCTCAACTCCATATTCACCGACAGAGTCAGATACATCCACACCACTCACCTGGTCCAACCACCACAGCGTAGACTTCACCATCTCTGGACCCACATACTTCGGCACTGTGCCCCCCAGATCCACACAAAGAAACTGGAAAAAGGTATCAGAAGAGCACTGGAACAACACTCTCCTTTCCCACCTCCCAGTCTTTACACAGAACCCTGAACAAGCATCAAAGAGCTTCTCCCAGTGGATCACAGAATGCACCAACACCATCGCCCCGCCAAGACAGCCAAAGTCAAAGAACAAAGCAAAAGAGTAAGCTGGTTTACTGAGGATTTGCACTTCTCCAACTGCAACTGCCAACAACTTGAAAGCAAGTGGCGCATCAGCAAAAACAGGAAAACCACACTGCCTTCAGGACCCCCCTCAACCAGTATCATCGCCTCCTGAAAAAACCCCAAGAAGAATGCAGTAGCAGTCTGCCTCAAAACCAGCACAAGCCACAGCAAAGAACTCTTCACCATTGTGAAGGAGTCCACCAATCCCACAGCCACAGACAACGCCATCCCTCCCTCCAAGGAACTGTGTGACAACCTTGTGGACTTCTTCCAGGACAAGACCTCGGCTAGCTACGAACATTTTTAATGCCAACCCTCTGCCACAGACAGCATCAACCAGCTCACATGTACAAACATAAACCCAGAACACCTTGCCACCCACTGGGAACTCCTCACCATGCAAGACACTATCTCTATCATGAACTCCGGACACTCGGGAGCACCCAAGTGGTACCATTCGAGTCCTGGGCTCTTGGAAGTGGGTTAAAGGTAGTGCTCCAGGCCAAAATCCAAGCATCAACGCCATTGCCACGCTCGGAACCAGCGTATCCCCATCGACACAGATGCATAGCCACTGCTGCGAGGATCGAGGACACTGCATTGCCATCGACAGCTGCACATCTCTGCTGTTGTGAGGATTGGGAACACTGCATTGCCAACTCCGCAACACATCGCCTCCATTCCAGATGCATCCCCAGATGTGGCGCTGATGCATTGCCTATATTTTCTGGACCAATGCCAATGTATCGTCTCCGCCACTCTTTCCATCTTGTTCTTGGCAACTCTGAACCAAAGTAGTGTTTCAGTAGGCCAAGGCTCGCTAACCCATGCTCCTTCATAGTCAGCCTGACTTTTCAGATTTGGTACAGATAGCTGTAGTTGGTACTATAACTTCTAAGCACTACAACTAAGTTTCTACTTTAGAAATAATCATATCTCAACATCTTCTTATTGGATTTGTGTCATTTTGGTCTTGTTTTGTTCAATAAATTAATCTCTATTTTCCAACCAGGTGTGGTATCCTTTTGTGTGGGGTTTTGACTGTTTTGCTGTTTGAAGTGTTGCTCAAATACTTAACACATTGCCTGTTAAGTTAAGCCTGTCTGCTCTGTGCCAAGCTACCATGGGGTGAGCACAGGTTAATTTAGAGTGTGATTGTGACTTACCCTGTCTAGGAGTGTGGTTCCTGCTTGGACAAGGTGCATAGTCCTGCCAACCAGGAACCCAGTTCCTAACAATCAATAATTTAGATTGGTGGGAATAATAAATGGCATCCCTGAAGCGTACAACACCTTCCCTACATGGCGTGGATGGCAGTGGGAACAGTAAATATTATCCCTTTATTGCCCAACACATTCCCCTAAATGTCCTAGGTTGGCTTGGGAATAGTTAATGTCTCCCCTTTAATGTCCAACACCTTCTCTAAATGGTTTAGATTCTAATGTAACTAGTAAAGTCACCCCTTTTGTGCCCACCACCTTCCTTTAAATGCCTTACATTGGAGTGGGAATAGTAGATTTGATCACTTCAGTCTTCAACTCCTTACCCCCAGTTGCTTGGATTGGAGTGGGAATACTAAGAGTCTTATTACGAGCCTGGCAGACCAACAGTCGGCCAGCCAGCCCCATGGAGAGGAGACCACAGAGGAGCTGGTGGTCTCCCCCCAGGCCCATTACAAGGTTTCCACTAAGCTGACCGCCGGAAACGTCTGAAATCTGAGGTTTCCACCAGTCAGCTCAGTGGAAACCGTGCAGCAGTATTGGCCTCCGCTCCTTATGGAACCGAGGCCAATGTCATCACACAGTGCAGGGGCCCACATCTGGCCACCTGCACTGTGTTTCTGCTAGCCTTTTCATGGCAGGGTTCCCGCCATGAAAAGGCTGGCAGAAATTGGAGTCATGGTCAGCATGGCGTGCTGAAGTCACCCATAGTCTGTCTGGAACTGTGTTTCTGGTGGGGACGGTGGTACCACAGGGTCGTAATGTGGTGGTCTGCCTGGAGTGCGGTGGTCCGACCTCCACTGCAGCTTTGGCTGACCCCCAATGTCATAATGAGGCTATAAATGTAATCTCTTTAGTGTCAAACACCTCCAGGATGATTTAGATTGGAGTGAGAACAGTAAATGCCACCCCTTTAGTGTCCAAACCTTTTCGTAAATAGTTTAGATTGAGTGGCAATAGTTAATGTGACATCTTTAGTGTCCAACACCCTGATGTAAAAAGCTTACGCAAGAGTGGGAATAGTGACCACTTTAGTGTACAACACCTTCCCCTTAATGGAGTGGGAACAGTAAATTTCCTTGCAGTAAGAGTCCAACACCTTCCCCTGAGTGGTTCTGATTGGAGTGTGAATAGTAAATGTCACATCTTTAGTGTCCAACACATTCCCCTAAATTACTTAGGTTGGAGCGGGAATAGTAAATATCTCTCCTTTACTATCCAACACCTTCCCCTAATGGTTTAGATCGGAGTGGGAATAGTAAATGTTATCACCTCAATGTCAAACATCTTCCCTTAAATGGCTTGGGGCCTGATTACGCGTGTGGAAGTCCTAAGACTGCCAGACTTGCGGTGGAGGGCACACCACCGCAATCCTGGTGGTCCAACCACCAGATTACGACCCTGCTGGTCGGACCACCATCCCCACTGGGAACAAGGTTTCCGGCGGGGTGACGGCACTCAAATTTGTAACCGGCCAGGTCAGCATTGAACTCAGCACCTCCTGACTGATTACAACCCCACTTTCCGATGGCCTTTGCATGGCAGGGACCCCACCATGAAAAGGCTGGTAGAAAGCCAGTGCCTGGGGCTACAAGGGGGGCTCTGCACAGCCCATGCCCAGCCAGATTACCACAACTGTATGCTGATTGCTGATTGCTTCGCTGAAGCTGCTTGTGTGGACTACCTGCTTCATCGTCCTAGTTATTGCAATACATGCTTTACTATCTAAGATGCATTTACTTCAATAAAACCTTATTGAACTATACTATGCCTCTGATTGTCCTGGCATATGTGAGACTAATGTAACTGAGAGAAACGGATGAGATCTGAGTGACCACGATTCCCCTGAGGAATCATGTATGTCATGTGCCCGGTTGCCATAATCATCCCTGCCCGTGGGTGGAAATGAGGAACTGCTAGTAAACTGGAAAAAACCCAGATTAGGCCGGCAGGCATCATGTGGTGCGGGATTAGACTCAGTCCCCCACAGTACGGGTGATTCTGCCGCCCAAATCCAGTAGTCTCATTCGGATAATGAGAACCTACGCGACATGGCCAGCACCGTTGGAATGCTTTTCAGACAGTGCACATTCCGAGGGTGCTGGTTGGCACCCTATGATATAGAACGATCTCGTAGCAATATTCCCGCTGGACTGACTGGCGGGAACGCTTTAGTACAATGTTCCTGCTGGTCAGCCCTGCAGGAATGTTATAATAGGGTGAGGGTATGACGGAGTCATCCTCCCTGCGGTATTTGCAGTCGGCTGGTCCGAATGCCAGTGTTGTAATGAGGCCCAAAGTTTGGAGCGGGAATAGCTAATGTCATCCCTTTAGTGTCAAATACCTTACCCTAAATGGCTTGTATGAGAGTGGGAATTTTTAATGACACCAATTAATTGTCTAACACCTTCCCCTAAATGGCTTAGATTGGGAAGGAAATAGAAAATGTCACCCCTTTTGTGCCTAAGCCTTCCCCTTTATGGTTTAGTTTGGAGTGGGAATAGGTAATGTGATCACTTTAGTGGCCACCATCTTCCTCTAAATGGCTTAGGATGGAGAGGGCATAGTACATGTGTAAATGTGACCCTTTTAGTGTCTAACACCTTCCACTAAGTGGATTAGGTTGGAGTGGCAATAGTAAATGTTACACTTTTAGTGGTTTAATATTTCCCATTATATGAATGAGGTTGGAGTCTGAAGTAAAGGTGACCACTCCAGCCTCTTCTCCTAAATGGCTTGCATTGGAATGTAAATTTTGATATCACCTCTTTAGTGTTTAACACCTTCCCCTAAATGGTTTAGATTGGTATGGGAATAGTAAATCTGACGACTTTTAGGGCCTCTTACCCACTGTGGCGGTGGGACTGCCGCACTCCTGGCGGCTCCACCACCACATTATGATCCAGGCAGGCAGAACCGCATAAAAAACAGCCACCACCACCAGGAACGTGGTTCCTGGCGATTAGACAGCAGTCTGAGTTGTGGTAAGCAACATTCAGCGCTGCTGTGCTGATTGCCACTCAGCTTTCCACCAGCCTTTCCATGGTTACCCCATCACAGAAGTTTGGTTAGAAGCCAGTGCTGGGGCCCAGAGGGGTGCCCCTCCACTGTCCATGCCCATGGATACCATTTGTCAAGTGTTGTCAAGTAGAGGGAGTGACCTGACCGCCCTGTTTCTCTAACTCCAAACACCAGCCCATTGTCCACATGTCCAAATACCCCTGTTTTGAACTCTCAATTGAAGTGTACTCACCTGGGAGGATACCCTTTGTATAATGTGTGTAGTGGAGGAAGTGTTCTCACTGCAACTCCCAGGAGGCCCTGTTTCTCTAACTCCCAAACACCAGCCCAGCGTCCACTTGTCCAAAAACCCTTGTTTGCCAACTCTCTATTGAAGTTTACTCACCTGGGAGTGACCGAGATACATATCATACTCAACTGAAAGACATTTCTGTCTACCTAGCTACATCTTGTCTTGCATACCCAAGATGAAACTATTGAAGACAGGAATTACACCCTACCCAGTGTGTACAACAAGTATTCCTAAGGCCTCAAGCTGCATCACCAGATTGGTATTGGCAGTAGACACATTGACACAGCACTGTCCATGTGATGGCTCCAGTCACATATACAACAAAGTCCTGGGTTTATCTACATCCCACTCAACTAGGACTCCAAATGGTCAAAGCCATATGTTGCCTCTCCACTGTGTTAGCTTCACTGGTGGTAAGATGTTATTTTCAGGCCATCTTCCAAAGTGCAACTGATATGCACATCTCATCAGCTGCTTGAGTCAAATAGGTTTGGCATGCTTCACACATGTCATGTCAAATCACTCAATACCTTTGTTACTTGGTACAATTGGACTACCTACAACTTAACTTTGTCCAAGGTATCTGCTTACTCTACCAGAAAACCTTTGGAGGTAAATGTCACAATTCAACCAGTAACAATGTACATTTCTCATCAACAGGCGGATCTGCCGCTGGGTACACGGAGGCCACAGTACAGACTACCACTACCCCAGTGGATAAAGCCCTCAGTGACAACAACACCCATGAACTTGTGGACATGGAGGAAGGTTCTGGCCCATCTAGGCAACCTGGTCAGATGGGAACAGTAAGTCTCACTGTGCCTACAACATCACCTCCCAGCCCTGTTGCATCATCATCACAAGAAACCATTCACCCCCCAACCTGTGTACCTAGCACAGTTTTCACCATCTTGTGCCCCCCAGTCCTGTATCCTGAGTTGCAGCTCTCCACTCTGGACACTGAGGTTCCAGGACCCAGCTGGAGAGGGCATCCCTGGCAAGGGCACAGGCTTGTGGGGAAAGAGTGCATGGGCTGGCCAGCGAGGTGAGGCCACTGGGGCTGCTGTCGGCTGGGACACCATCAGCCATGTCTTGGGGGTCTATCAGGAGTCCCAAGGCGTGATGAACCAGGTGTTGACCAAACTCCTGAAAATCAAGCAGCTACAGAGGGACATGCATAGGGACATGTGTGAACAGATGGAGGCCCAGAATTCCCTGAGCAGGGTTGTTCAAAACCAATCTTCCTCTTCCTTTCGCTCATCAACAGCAGGCCCATCAGCATCGGCGCCAGCTACAGGAACGGAGGCCCTGCCAGAAGAACACCCAACCACAGACATCCCTGCCTCTGTAGCAGCTGATCCCCATACCTACGCAAGCAGAGACATCCAGCAAAAAATCCAGGAGGTGCAGATGGAAAGACACCCACTATTGCCAGCAATAACACTTTTCCTCCTTTGTGTCTTACACATTCACTCTGTGAACCACCATCCATTTCCAATGGGAAGAGTACTCTGGACTTTGGACTTCCAATGGTGTAGCATCTACTCCACTGATTTCATTCACCATGACTGACCCTTCACATTTCTTTTTTTTTATTCATACCACATATATCTTCTGTTAGTTTTAACTTCCCAATAAAATAATCCATCACTGACTCTTGTCTGCTGATTTTAATTTCATATTTAGCCATGTAGATATGTCAGACGATGTGAACCATACGATGATGAGCCAAGGTACTTGTGCAAGATGGGATATATTGCATGTATACAGTGTCCAGCTCAGGACTGCAACCATCCCACATAGACACATACATAAAAGTGTATAGTCAAACTAAAAATATTATTACAGCGTTCAGCACATAGACTGTCAATATGTCTGAACAATTGGAAATCATAAATGATTGACTCATACTGAGTAAATGAACATATCTATAGGCAGAGACCACCAGACCACAGAAGGAAGGCATTTGCCAGACATTGTCATGTAGAATAGGCAAAGACTGAAGTGGTTGATGTCACCAGCTTGAGCCTTATCACATACCACACCAAAGTAATCCAACATCACATAATCCAAGTTTCAGACAGATAGCAGTTCCTAAATCACAGGGTCATCATAATCCTATGCTCATGCATCTGGTGGTATGACACAACGTATGTCAGTGTTTTGGCACATGCACTGTGGCCTACAATGCTGAAACACATCTATATTCAGGTAATACAAAAAGAGTGTTTAGCCAATGTGAATGGGAACTGTCTTAGTCATGACCTAGGACTAAATATTTTATGGCCACATGATGACACACATGATGCATCGGGCCCACCACAGGACACAAAACAAGCCCAATGGACACTTCTAAACTTCCATCCAAACACTGTGAAAACTGTTTTGGCACAGGTCTCCTACACCCATTCTATGTGACCTACATTACCTGGAACAATCCATGTCTACTTCTTATGTCAGAACAACATCACATACCTGTCAATGTCACATCTCTGAAATACCCACATGAAGTTGTTGTGGTGAAGGTACCTGTACAAAGGACAGAACAAGGAGTATAGGCTTGAAATCATACATATGACACAAGTCACATAGCAAGTATCTGGAAAACAAAGTACATTGCAATAAATCTAACACAGAAAAAATAATACCATCAAGACAGGGATGTGTCAAAACCTATGTCATCAATCAGCCTTTGGCTTGTTTTAGCAGAGTATCAGCTACCTAACTGTTTCTAAAACACTAAACTCCACACTTACACTCATGAGAAGTAGCTGTGGATGAAATATTCTTGCAAGTCAGTTCCTCCTTCTTCACCACTGTCATCTTCAGTTGGCATTTCAGGATTCTCACCCTGTAGCACTGCAGTCTTCCCCTCCTCTGGGATTTACAGGATAGTCCTCCACAGGGCGATGTTGTGGAGCATGCATTGTGTAGTTCAAAAAGAGGGGCCCTAAAAAACAAAATACGACATAGGCAGCATAGACCAGGTGATACAACACAAGGAACTACAGCTAAGCTTCCTTGGCCCACTCAAGAAAATAACTATACTGCAATTAACGCATTTATTAAAAAATGATGAATAGGCAAACTTGTGTGGCAAAAAAAGTTATGTTGAATATAAATTATATTAACTCAACAAATCCATGCAGTCTTCGTCATTCATTGTATAATACACTCAATAAAGAAATCTCAGATAAAATGTTCTTTTCCGCCAACAAGTATTCACCTATTACAAAATAACTTGAAATGGGTAAATTAAATACTGGGACACAGGCGTCACATGAAATGCCTGTCAAATGGATTTGCCAATGGCCTTTGCTCTTCATCATTTGCATTTAATAAACCCAGGTTGTTGTCCTGTTGGGTACACATTAGGCCAGCCATTACTTTTCTCCCCTTTTATTGTTCCTGAGTAACTTGTGTTGTATGCCTTCAATTGTGTGTGTTTCACCCTGATTGCTCATCCATTTGCTATTGTTTGCAATATCTGACTTTGTGTGCAGTGCTGGTGTCACCAAGGCAAGGGTAGATGTTCCCTGTATGGATATGTGTTTGTTAATCCAGTTGGGATGTTATTGCATTGTGATATGTTTGCTATGGTAAGTATTTCATCTTGTGTTGGCCAATGTTGGCATCTATTGTGTTAGACTTGTCCCCCTGATATGAATTGCACATTTTTCTCATGTGTAAAAGCTAGAGTTTTGGTTGTCCACACATGGATGGTGTTCAATTGTGCTAGCTTCCTTTGCATTTGACTGACCATGTGTCCATTTGGATGTGTGTACCTTGCAACTACTTCATCTAGATGTATGGCCCATGTTGTTTCTGTTGCATTTGCTTTCTTGACTTGCACTTACACATTTGGCAGATAGGCATGTCACTTGGCTCACATATTGTTTGTCCCTGAGATACATGAAGGGCCAGTTCCTGTGCAAATGGTGTTTTAGGGGCATGTGCAAAGTGTAATGTGTCCCAGGGCAGCATCCTTCTAGGAGTGCTCCTGATGCCCCCATCCATACTGTACAGGTATTGTTTGCATTGTGAGCTTTGTATATCTGTTTCACAAAATATTGTGCATCCCAGTGACCTTCCATTGTGTTGCAATATGGGCGATGTGTGGGTCAATTTCAGGGATGTTTAATGGGAGAAGTATTTGTGTTCCATGTCATATCCATACATATGTATCTTCAACCTGATGACAGTCCAAGACATGTGAGCAATGTGAGGTTGTCAGTTGAATTGGTAGATGTGATGTTGCTGTGGTGTTGCTGTTGTGTGACACAATGTTCTGTACACTTCACTGTCCCTGTGCCTAAGATGAGTAGACGTGTGTTATTGTGGAGTGTGGCGGTGCAGTGTCAGTAGCCTTCCCAAAGGGGGCGTTTGAAAGCTGTGAATGGGTCATTCTTTGTGAATGACTACGACTATGGACAAAATGTCAAGTGTACTTGGTGCCCTTAGTGTCCGTCCCATGTCATGTGGATAACAGCGCAACAATCTGTTGCTGAGCTTAATGACACAGGTAGGTGTTTTGTCTTACTGTCAGTTGAGTCTACAGCGGTGTGGATTTTGGGCTCCATCAATGAGCAGCGGCAGGACGTGTGTGATGGGCTCCATCGTGACACAGGACGTGTAATGCTGCCTGCAGGTGCGTTCCTTCTTTAATACTCTCTGTTTCCGCCTGCTGAGACATGGGGGTTGGACTGTCATGGTCACGTTGGTGGTAGGCAACATCATAATGTGTCCGGCGAAAACACTGGCTCAGTTGACCTGTCTCGCCACTGTGGCGGTCTACGCTGCCTGGCGGTGCCGGTGTAACTGTGGTGGTCTTTCCTCTATGGGACTGCCAGCATTGTAATACGATGGACCAACCACCAAGTCGATGGTGTTCGGACTGCAGCCATGATGATGCATTCATTGAATCAATCAATCAAAAAATGTATAGAGCGCGCTACTCACCCGTAAGGGTCTCAAGGCGCTGGGGGGGGGGAGAAAACAAGGGGGGTTACCTTTTTACTGTTCATAAAGCCATGTCTTGATGTGTTTTCTGAAGGACAGGAGGTCCTGGGTCTTGCGAAGGTTGGTGGGGAGGGAGTTCAAGGTTTTGGGGGCGAGGTAGGAGAAGGATCTGCCTCCGGAGGTGGTGCGTTGGATGCGGGGGACTGTGGCGAAGGCGAGGTCAGCGGAGCGGAGGTGGCAAGTGGGAATGTGGAAGTTCACTCTTTCGTTGAGGTAGGCTGGTCCAGTGTTGTGGGGGGATTTGTGTGCGTGGATGAGGACTTTGAAGATAATCCTTTTGTTGATAGGAAGCCAGTGAAGGGATCTGAGGTGGGCGGAGATGTGTTCATGGCGTGGGAGGTTCAAGATGAGGCAAGCGGCAGCGTTCTGGATCCTCTGGAGTTTCTGCTAAAGCTTGACTGTGGTGCCAGCGTAGAGGGCGTTTCTGTAGTCTAGTCTGCTGCTGATGAGTGCATGGGTGACGGTCTTTCTGGTTTCTATGGCAGCATGCGGAGGGTGTTGAAACAGGAGGAGGTGATAGAGTTGATTTGCTGGGTCATGGAGAGAGAAGGGGGTGATCCTAGGGTGGTGGGCCACCAGGAGGCGTCCCATATTGTTTTGTTGGGGCCGAAGATGATGATTTCAGTTTTGTTGGAGTTTAGTTTGAGGTGGCTTCCTGTCATCCATTTGGCGGTGTCTAGGAGTCCGGTGTGGAGGTTGGTCTTGGCGGTGGTGGGGTTCCTGGAGAGGGAGATGACGAGCTTGGTGTCGTCTGCGTAGGATATAATGGTGATTCCGTGTGGGCGGAGGATGTTGGCGAGTGGGGCCATGTAAATGTTGAAAAGGGTGGGGCTGAGGGAGGACCCTTGGGGAACTCCGCAGATGATCTTGGTTGCTGGAGACTGGAAGGGAGGGAGGCGGACTTTCTGGGTCCTTTCAGCGAGGAAGGAGGCGAGCCAGTCCAGGACCTTGTGTCGGATTCCTGCGTCGTAGAGGTGTGTACGAAGTATTTGGTGGTAGACAGTGTCGAAGGCTGCAGAGAGATTCAGGAGGATGAGTGCGACGGTCTCGCCCTTGTCGACTCTGGTTTTTATGTCGTCAGTACAGGCGATGAGGGCGGTCTCACTGCTGTGGTTCTTGTGGAATCCAGACTGGGAGGCATTGAGTGCGTTGTTTTTCTCTAGGAAGTGAGACAGGCGGGCATTCACTAACTTCTCAGCGACCTTGGCGGGGAAGGGGAGAAGAGAAACGGGGTGGTAGTTCGTGAGGTCATCAGGGTCTGCTTTGTTTTTTTTTAGGAGTGCGGTTACTTCTGCGTGCTTCCAGGAGTCTGGGAAGGTGGCGGCATTGAAGGAGCTGTTGATTACGGCGCAAAGCTTGAGAGCGATGGTTGGGCTGGTCT
Source organism: Pleurodeles waltl (assembly GCF_031143425.1). Lineage (NCBI taxonomy): Eukaryota > Metazoa > Chordata > Amphibia > Caudata > Salamandridae > Pleurodeles > Pleurodeles waltl. The sequence continues at coordinate 1,295,889,585 of NC_090446.1, read as the reverse complement.
TGTTGAAGATGCAGTGGGGGCAGGGGTCCGAGGGGGAGCCTGAGTGGATGGAATTCATGTTTCTTTTGGTTTCTTCGTCGTTGGTAAGGGCCCAGGTGTGTAGTTGGTTGGGGAGGGGGAGTGTGTTGTTGTTGGTCGTGGAGGTGGTGGAGGTGGTGGGTGCTGGTGGTGTGAAGCTGTTGTGTATGTCTAAAACTTTGAGGTGGAAGTGGTTGGAGAGGGAGTTGCAGAGGTTTTGTGTGTGAGTGGGATCGATGTTGCAGGATTTGGGTTTGGTGAGCTCTTTTATGATGGTAAAGAGTTCCTTGCTGTTATGTGAGTTACTATATATGAGTTCCTTGGAGTAAGCCCTTTTGTTGGTCCGTATGAGTTGGTGATGTTTGCGTATGGTGGTTTTGAGGGTGGAGAAGTTGGTCATTGAGGGTTCCTGGCACCAAGATTTCTCGGTTTTGCGGCATTCATGCTTGGAGGCTTGGAGTTCAGTGGTGAACCAGGGGGCATTCTCGATGTTGCGGGTGGTGTTGTTTCTTCTCTGAGGGGCGAGTGAGTCAGCGCAAGTTGTAATCCATTGTGTGAGGTTATGGGCAGCAATGTTTGGGTCGTTGGTGTGGGAAGGGTTATGTGCGAGCTGGGCGTTCAGGTGTTTTGTGGGGATCTTGTCCCACATGCGGTAGGGTGTGGTGTGTTGATGGTGGTGTGTGGGGGGCTTCGAGAAGGAGAAGTGGACGCAGTGGTGGTTGGTCCAGTGGAGTTCGGTGGCGTGTGTGAAGGTTATGTGGTTGCTGGAGGTGAAAATCGCATCTAGCGTGTGTCCTGCTGCGTGGGTGGGTGAGGTGACTAGTAGTTTGAGTCCTAGGTTCGTGGGGTTGTCTAATAGGGATGTGGAGTTGTGGTCGTGGGGGTTTTCCAGGTGAAAGTTAATGTCACCAAGGAGGATGTATTCTGTGGAGGTGAGGGTGTGGGGGCTGATGGTGTCAGCGATGGCGTCACAGAACGGGGGGCGAGGTCCTGGTGGTCCTGGTGGTCTGTAAATGAGGGTTTCCCTGAGGGTGGTGTTGGCGTTTATGTGAATTAAGAAGTGTAGGTGTTCTCCACTGTCTAGGGTATCGTGTGTGTTGGTGGTGACCTTTATGGTGTTTTTATGTACAATGGCGATGCTACCTCCCGGTTTGTTTAGACAATCTCTACGATAGATTTTGTAGCCTCCTGGGATGGCTATGGCTATGTCAGGTTAGGACAGAGGTCTTCAAACTTTTTTATACTGAGCCCCCCCTTCTAAAAAAAATTCGGCATGGAGCCCCCCCACCACCTGACGCAAATTTCTGGAAGCTGGTACTCCACATCATCGACGGCAACCCCCACCCGCGGAGTCCAGATCATATATGGGAAACATTATTATACAAATTCAGAGTGTCTAGTAAACTGAAGATTTGGGAGCACCAGTGGCTAGGTGACAGATGCTTATTACACAGCTCAAATGAAAAGCCTCCAAGAAAATGTTTGCACAGAACAATTTACAATGCAGCTTTATTGTTCACTAAGACACAGAATTTGACATAATACTTTCAAAACTAATGTGACGGGTGTGCCTGTTTTTCACCACACAGACGGTCGATTTGTGGATGAATTTTTGCTACTGCCAGCCTGAGGTTGTGCTCCACTTCCATTCTTGAGCGATACTTAGTCTTCAATACCGCAAGTGCTGAGAACCCAATCTCGCATAAATATGATGTGCTGAAAGGCAAGAGAGTTTTGATAGCACTTTCCCTCAAAGCTGAATGTTCTGCATGCATTTTCAGCCAAAACTCCCCCAAGGAGAGTTTGCTAAATTGCATCTGCAGTGTGCGATCACTCTGGAGATCAATTAGTTCTTCCTGCATGCGGATTGGGAGATGGATACCCCCATCTGCCAGAAATGGTTGAAAGACCCAGTCATTAAAATGATTGTTTTCCTCAGGAAAATATTTGTGAAAACTGTCGCTGAGTGATTTCAGGTGATTTTTTATTAACTCTGCAACATTTTGAAGGTTATATTCTGTTTCCTCAAGAGCATCAGCTAAACATGGAAATGGCTCAAACTGGCCAACTTCAATTAGTCTCCTCCATAATTCCAGCTTCTTCTTGAAAGCAGATATTTTTTTATTCATGGTAAAAGAAGTGATTTCAGCTCCTTGCAAAGATTGATTCAGGGAATTTAATTTCTCAAAGATGTCAGCAAGGTATGCTAAAAGCACAATCCACTGGGGACTACATAATTGTTCTGCTTTGCAGGGGTCCAAATCCAGAAGAAATTGCCGTACTTCATTCCTTAATGCAAAAATGCGATTCAGAACTTTTCCACGGGATAGCCATCGGACTTCTGTGTGAAGCAGCAAGCCATCATGTTCAGCTCCCATTTCTGCACATAAAATTGCAAATAGGCGAGCTCTTGTTGGGTGGGTCTTTATGAAATTAACTATTTTAACAGCAGAATTCAAAACATCCTGAAGTTCACCACCCATGTTTCGGACAGCAAGGGCTTCCCGGTGTATCATACAGTGGGTCCACAGAATATGTGGAGCCGCTGTCAACACTTTAGCTTTTAGGCCAGCCCTAGCACCACACATGGAAGGAGCCCCATCTGTGCAGATTCCGACACAGTTTTTCCATTTTAAGCCATGAAGACCCAGGAAGTCATTGATAATGTCAAATAAGTCAGATGCTGTTGCTCGCCCCTTGATTGGCTTGCAGAATAAAAAGTCTTCCAGTATTACTGTTTTATAACAGTATCGGACATAAGCAATTAAGGGGGTCATTCTGACCTCGGCGGTAAAAGGCCCTTACCGCCGGTCAGAAGTCCGCCATTCTACTGCCGCGGCCGCGGTAAACCGCCACGGTCATTCTGACCCACAACGGCGGGACTGCCAAAATCCCGACATCCAAGGAAGGCCGCCACATCAGCGGGCCGCGGAAAACTGGAGATGACCAAACCTCCACCGTCACGCCAACACAAACACGCCCATGCCATTCTGACCCACGAATCCACGCGGCGGTCTTTCAACCGCGGTATTCCATTGGCGGTACACACCGCCGCGCTCAAAATACACACACAGCTCCAAAACCCAGCCACATTGGACTATTTGAAATACACACACCTGACACACATACAAACAACACTCCCACACATCCAACCAACTATAAAACACACACCCACATCACCCACAAACCCCTACGACCAAAGATCATAGACGAAGGAGAGAGAGACACATCACAGAATAGAGAGCTACATCACACAGAGGCACATTACACCATCACACACACCACATAGAAGCACAAAGCACCACACACCAACACACTCTTCACCATATACACCACCCCACACCTCATCCACACCACCCCATGGCACCCCAAAGGCACCCACGCTTTTCGGACCAAGAACTCCGGGTCATGGTGGAGGAGATCATAAGAGTCGAACCCCAGCTCTTCGGCTCACAGGTGCAGCACACCACTATAGCCAGGAAGGCGGAGCTATGGCAGCGGATCGTGGACAGGGTCAACGCGGTGGGACAGCATCCCAGAAATCGAGAGGACATCCGCAAACGTTGGAACGACTTACGGGGAAAGGTGCGCTCGATGGTCTCGCGACACAACATCGCAGTGCAGAAGACTGGCGGGGGACCCCCACCCACACCACCCGAATTCACAGCATGGGAGCAAGAGGTACTAAACATCCTGCATCCTGATGGCCTCGCTGGAGTACACGGAGGAATGGATTCTGGTAAGTACAATCTCAACTACTTCACCCCCCCCCCAGCATGCCAACCCCCACCACCATCCTCACCCCCAACCCCCCATCACACATCCTCCCTGAGAATGTCTCCCCAGCACAACCCACCCAACACCAACCCCTGCATGCCACTACAAACTATGGACACCCATCACCTAAGCATGACCACTGCACATACCCCCCCCCAACACCCCCACAACACCTCCCCCAAGGGAATGACAGCACTGGGGGACAAGGGCACCCATAAATCGCACACAATAGCACACACAGAAACAATAACCATACTCTCTTACCCCATGCAGGACCCGAACGCCAACACACCGACCAGGAGGGTCCAGAAATGTCCATCCCCCCCCGGAAGAGGAACCCAGTGATGACAGCAGCTCTGTCGACCTGGAACCTGACGACCAGCCCGGACCATCGGGGACCTCTGGACAGTCGGTTCCCCACACACAGGCCACAGCAGACCCAACCCCCTCTGGGAACAACAGCACAGCTCCCACCCAGCGGGCCCATGGCTCTGTCTCTAGGACAAGTCAATCAGCGGTGTGTCTGCCACTACAGGGCCCCCAGGCTAACCCACCACCCCCACAACAACAGGGACCTGGGGGCAGTGGTAGTGGGCACACCGTCCAGGGGACAGAGTCCGGGGGAAACAGGGCAACTCGGAGGGCTGCTGTGCGACAGGGGGGGGAGGAGAGGCCCAGGGAACCGACTCTCCAAGAGGCCCTCACCACCATCATGGCAGCCTACCACCGCTCACAAGAGACGATGGCGACGGTACTGGCCAGGTTCCAGGAGATCCAGTCACAGCAGGAGGAACGCTACATGGGGTTCAACAATCATCTCACCCACATCTCTACCGCCATGGGGAGCCTAGTCCAGGCCCTCCACCGGATAGAAGACACGTTGCGGGACCATGTGGCACCACACAGGGCCCCTGTTACTAGCCCGGACCAGGAACAGCCTACCACCTCCGCCGGCGCTAGTGGACAGGAGGCCCCACCACAACGACAGGCCACCAGAACCCCACCTCCTGCTGAAGAACAACCACCCCGCAAGAGGAGCCTGAGATCCAAAAAAAAGACAGAGTAGGATGTCAAGACCCCCGCCAGCATGAGATACCCCCTGAAGTCATCCCACTGTCCCACATTGCCACCCTGTCCAACCTTGAACTGCCCCTGCTCCATCCTTCCACAGGCATATGGACAATGCACCTGTGAGACTGAGAACTGGACTCTGCCATGGACATTACTCCACCCCCACCCATCACCGTGTGAATATCATGTACCATTATCTAGCACCAAAAATAAATCACTCAATGCACTGAAATCATGCTGGAGTCAGGCTGTATTATTTACAAATGTAAAACACATTAAAGATCAATTATGTTCTGTAAACTTTGTGCTGAACACATACCGAGATCAATAAGCATTAGTCCATGGGCTAACCAAGCAGAAGTCACGCAGTGGGTCATACAGCACTGAAAAGGGAAGGGAGAATCAAACATCAGTTTCAAATAACTGGGGGGTCATAGACAAAGTTGAGAAAAACGAGGCAGTCAGGAAAATTAAAATGGCGTGTGTGATTCTTACCTGTGTGCTACTGAAAATACTGTTGGATAACTCTGTCCCTGTTGTCTGGGTCGTCCTCTGAGTCTTCCTCCTCTTCACTCTCCACAGGCTCTACAGCTGCTTCAACACCACCATCTGGACCATCCTCCTGCAGGAAAGGCACCTGACGTCGCAATGCCAGATTGTGAAGCATACAGCAGGCCACGATGATCTGGCACACCTTCTTTGGTGAGTACATCAGGGATCCCCCTGTCATATGCAGACACCTAAACCTGGCCTTCAGAACCCCAAAGGTCCTTTCTATGATCCTCCTAGTTCACCCATGGGCCTCATTGTACCGTTCCTCAGCCCTGGTCCGGGGATTCCTCACTGGGGTCAATAGCCAAGGCAGGTTGGGGTAACCAGAGTCACCTATTAGCCACACACGTTGTCTCTGTAGCTGTTCCATCACAAAAGGGATGCTGCTATTACGCATCACATACGCGTCATGCACTGAACCAGGGAACATTGCATTCACATGGGAGATGTACTGGTCAGCCAAACAGACCACCTGGACGTTCATAGAATGGTAACTCTTCCTGTTTCTGTACACCTGCTCCTCGTCTTTTGGGGGGACTAAGGCTACATGGGTCCCATCAATGGCACCAATTATGTTGGGAATATCTCCAAGGGCATAAAAATCACCCTTCACAGTGGGCAAATCAACCTCCTCTGGGAATATAATGTAACTCCGCATGTGTTTCGTCAGGGCAGACAACACTCTAGACAAAACCTTTGAAAACATTGGCTGAGACATTCCAGATGACATGGCCACTGTTGTCTGGAATGAGCCACTTGCAAGAAAATGGAGGACTGACAGCACCTGCACCAGAGGGGGAATTCCTGTGGGTTGGCGAATGGGGGACATCAGGGCTGGCTCCAGCTGGGCACACAGTTCATGGATGGTGGCACGGTCAAGTCGGTATCGTAGTATGATGTGGCGTTCTTCCACTGTCGACAGGTACACCAGCGGTCGGTACACGCAAGGATTCATCCTTCTCCTCGCAAATCCCAGCGGACGGTGCCTAGGAAGGACAACATGGAGCACAGAGTCAAGATCATCACTGGTACGTTCACCACTGCTTGCATGGCACACGGTTATCTAGGTATTGAAAGGCGTGTATGTGTGGCAATGCCAGGCCTAGGCCTGTGTGTCGCAGTAGAGATTATGCCATGTGGGCCCTTGAAATGGCGGCTGCCTGACCTGTGAAGTGGGACAATGGGATGTGAGGTCACTGCGCTGGCGGAGCACACCGTGGCGGTAGGCGGTCGAAGACCGCTATACGGAGCCGCATTGGATAACATTGAAGCCTATGGGTTTCAGGAGCCAATGACGATGTGCGCCGGCGGTCGCGGTACGCACCGCCGCGGGCGTGACCGCCATTTTCTATCTGCTTAATCACTTGAGACCTGATCATCCACAGGAGAGGACCTATACTGCAAGTGCTGCTGTGAACTCGGTCTGGAAGTGACAATGGCTGCTGCGACTGGGGAAAGGGCCCCTGCCTTCACGTCTGAAGAGTTGGAGAAGCTCGTGGATGGGGTCCTCCCCCAGTATGCGTTACTCTACGGTCCTCCAGACCAACAGGTGAGTACACCGGGTGCACATGGAATGGGCGATGCCTGTGTGGAGTGGGGTGGATGTAAGTTGGTGGGGTGGGGGGCGAATGAGGAGTGCAACCTACGACAGATGAGAGCATGTGCTATTTTGCAAGGTTGGGGAGGGGGGGCCAATCACATGTAACATGCAGTAAGTTGATGATTGTTTCCTTCCCACCCTGTACATGTCACATAGGTCAGCGCCCATCAGAAAGTCGGGATTTGGCGTGCCATCGCCAAGGAAGTCCGGGCCCTGGGGGTCCACGTCAGACGGGGCACCCACTGCCGCAAGAAGTGGGAGGACATCCGCCGCGGAACCAGGAAGACCGCCGAGTCACTGCTGGGGATGGCCTCCCAACCTAGGAGGGGTGCCAGTCGTACCCTGACCCCCCTGATGTCCCGGATCCTGGCGGTGGCCTACCCTGAATTGGATGGGCGCTTGAGAGCATCACAGCAGACACAAGGGGGTGAGTATCAGCACATTCAGCTATCTTTCTGCACAGTGGAGGCGTCTGGGTGGGGGAGGAGGGTTGGGGGTGACATTAGGCCAGGGCGCTTTCTGTAGTGTAGTCCTCTCCCTTAGGCATGGCCCTGTGCTCCCGGCCCCCACCTCCGTAGGGTGACAAGTCCAGCTATTGATGGTCCAGCCTCACACATGTGCGCGCTTGTCGTCTCCTGACCTGTTGTCCGAGTCAGAAGTACTGAGTAGTGTGCCCCGAATGCACGGCTTAGTGCATGCGGCTCCTGTGTCTGTCGTCTCCGCCAACGGTGTTGACATTGCATACACTCAACCAGGTCTTCTCTTTCTCCCCCCACCCTTCTTCTTCATCTTCTTGTGCATGTGTGCATTAGCATCATCAGGCGGAGGAGATTTGGCATCGGAGCACGAGGGAGCTGCAAGCCACAAGGCCCCGGTGGGCACAGGAACAGACACCGAGGGCCCAAGTGAGCCGGAGGGCGAGGGGAGCACCACGACGGGGACCGCTGGTGAGAGCAGCGACAGCGACACGTCCTCGGATGGGAGCTCCCTAGCGGTGGCGGCAACATCCGGGCCCCCCGCCTCTACAGGTACAGCCGCCACCGAGCGCACCAGCCCCGCCCTCCCAGCCGCCCCTCAGCCTACGCTCTGTGCCCGCTCACCCAGGAAGGCGGGCGTCTCCTTCGCCCCAGGCACCTCAGCCCCTGCCCCTGTTACCCCTGCTGCCCTCAGTGAGGAGGTCATTGATCTCCTCAGGACACTCATTGTTGGGCAGACTACCCTTTTGAATGCCATCCAGGGGGTAGAAAGGGAGGTGCATCGGAGCAATGCCTACCTGGAGGGCATTCATTCGGGTCAGGCTGCCCATCAACGATCGTTCAATGCTCTGGCCTCAGCACTGACGGCAGCCATTGTCCCTGTTTCCAGCCTCCCTCTTCTGACTGCCTCCAGCCTGTCACTGTCTCCTGTTCCTCAGCCTATCCCAGCCACACCATCAGACCAGCCTGCACACACCTCAACACCCAAGGGCAGCTCATCCAGACACAAGCACCACAGATCCCACAAACACTCACCCAAGCAACACACAGATGCAGACATCCCAACAGTCACTACCACCCCTGTGTCCCACTCCTCCTCGTCTCCCTCCTCCCTCCCTGTGACGTCTCCACTCACACCTGCATGCACACCAACATCAGCCAGTGCTACCATCACCACCACACCCTCCTGTACAGTCCGCACGCGTGCAGTCACCACCCCCACTGCCATTTACACGTCCCCTGTGTCCTCTCCCACTGTCTGTCACCACCCCTTCCAAGACACACAAACGCAGGCAGACACCCACCCAACAGACATCCACCCCACAACAGCCTACAGCACCTGCACCTTCACCCAATGACAGCACACCTGACTCTCCTACAACCACATCCTCTTCCTCCACTTCCATCTCCACTTCTACCTTTTACCTTGGCCCTAAAAAGCTTTTCCTGGCTAATCTTGACCTCTTCCCCTCCGATGACCTACCCCCTCCATCTGCAAAGAGTCCCAAGAGCACCACAGCCACCACCAGCCCAACTTCGGGTGTCACTGTTGTGCATGGGTTCTGGAGCCCACCCTTTGCCAGCAGTGACACCTCCATCAGCAGCAAGGACACATCCAGCCCCCCCCCGGCAAGAGGACCAGGAAACACAAGGGCCGTCGTGCGAAGACTGACACGGCTGCCCCCAAGGAGCAGAGTTCGCCCACTTCACCAGCCACAACGTCTAGGGGAGGCAAGGGCCCGAGAGCCCCATCTAAGGAGCGTAAGGGCAGCAGGGTGGAGACGTCAGCCAGCAGGAGCGCGGAGCAGGTGGGCCCCACATGCCACATCCCAGCTGTAAAGGAGGACACCAAAGGGCCCAGGACTCCGTCACCGAAGGGCCCAGGAACATCACGGCCGGAGGGCGTCTGAGCACGGAGTCCAGGCCAGGTCTGGCTCCCTTGAACCTACTGGATGTGCACCGCTGAACAGGGCCCGCCGTGCAGAAGAGCACCGCTGAACAGGGCCCGCCGTGCAGAAGAGCACCGCTGAACAGGGCCCGCTGTGAAGATAGGCACCGCTGAACAGGGCCCACCGTGCAGAAGAGCACCGCTGAACAGGGCCCGCCGTGCAGAAGAGCACCGCTGAACAGGGCCCGCCGTGCAGAAGAGCACCGCTGAACAGGGCCCGCCGTGAAGATAGGCACCGCTGAACAGGGCCCGCCGTGCAGAAGAGCACCGCTGAACAGGGCCCGCCGTGCAGAAGAGCACCGCTGAACAGGGCCCGCCGTGCAGAAGAGCACCGCTGAACAGGGCCCGCCGTGCAGAAGAGCACCGCTGAACAGGGCCCGCCGTGCAGAAGAGCACCGCTGAACAGGGCCCGCCGTGCAGAAGAGCACCGCTGAACAGGGCCCGCTGTGAAGATAGGCACCGCTGAACAGGGCCCGCCGTGCAGAAGAGCACCGCTGAACAGGGCCCGCCGTGCAGAAGAGCACCGCTCCGCTGGGCCCTTCCTGTCAAGCACCGCTCCGCTGGGCCCCTTCATCTCAAGCACCGCTCCGCTGGGCCCCTCCGTCTCAAGCACCGCTCCGCTGGGCCCCGCCGGCTCCAGCACCGCTCCGCTGGGCCCCGCCGTCTCAAGCACCGCTCCGCTGGGCCCCGCCGTCTCAAGCACCGCTCCGCTGGGCCCTTCCTGTCAAGCACCGCTCCGCTGGGCCCTTCCTGTCAAGCACCGCTCCGCTGGGCCCCTTCATCTCAAGCACCGCTCCGCTGGGCCCCGCCGTCTCAAGCACCGCTCCGCTGGGCCCCTTCATCTCAAGCACCGCTCCGCTGGGCCCCGCCGTCTCAAGCACTGTTCATGGTTCACTGTGCCCCCCATGCCTCCTCCTTCACCAGTGGAGACTGTTATCCACTTGAGAGACTGTGGCTTTGCACTCCCCAGGATGGCAGAGTGGGCAAGCCACCCACTGTAGAGACTTGAGAGACTGTGGCTTTGCACTCCCCAGGATGGTACAGTGGGCAAGCCACCCACTGTAGAGACTTGAGAGACTGTGGCTTGGCACTCCCCAGGATGGTACAGTGGGCAAGCCACCCACTTGTGAGACTTGAGAGACTGTGGCTTTGCACTCCCCAGGATGGTACAGTGGGCAAGCCACCCACTGTAGAGACTTGAGAGACTGTGGCTTTGCACTCCCCAGGATGGCACAGTGGGCATGGTGGCCCCTTCGTGGATCTTGCGTCGTGGACTCATGTGGCTGTGGTGCCCCCCCCTTCCCTTCCCCCTGAGGTGCCTGTAGTATTTTCATCAGATGCCCCTGCAGTGTTCTCTCCAAAGGACTCAGGTGTCCTGTGTGGGCTTTGCCCTTGTGTCGCTACACTGTAGCCCACGGACTGTTCCATTTGACTTGGATGTAGCGGACTAATTGCCTCGGTTCCCCATGGCAGTGTGTATAGTATTATTTTGTTATGGATATTTTGCATAGGTGCCGATACGTCTCAGAGTCTATTTTTTATATAAAAATGTGGTTCAAAATTTAATTATGTCTTTGCATTTTTCAGGGGGGTTTGGGTGGTGTCACTGTGCATTGTTGCTCTGCATTGGTGTGTACATAGTTTGGGGGGGTGGGGGTCGCATATGTGTGTGTCCGTAACCTTTCGTCCTCCCCCCTCCCGTGTGTCGTAGGTGCAGTACTCACCGTTGTCGTCTGCGCCGGAGTTCGTACTCGTGGTAGATGAGCAGGTAGACGAGTGCAGGTAGGATGTTTAATTCGGGTTCCATGCTGTCCTCCGTACTCGTGGAGTGTGTTTTGGTGAGCGTTTTCCCGTCCGTAGTCTGTTTCCGCCGTGTTATTATCGGCGGGGCTCCCGCCCCGGAAAAGGTGGCGGATTGGTGAGTTGTGAATCTGTGGGCGGTACATTGTCTGCCGCCTGCCTGTTGGAGGTGACCACCGCGCTGTTTGTCTGTACCGCGGTGGCGGTCGGAGTGTTAATGTGGCGGGCTGTGTTGGCGGTTCCCGCCAGGGTCAGAATTCCATTTTTTGGACCGCCGGCCTGTTGGCGGGTTGGCCGCCGCTTTATCACCGACCGCCAGGGTTAGAATCACCCCCTAAATGTGCTGCCTTTGACAAGTCAGTTGCTTCATCCAACTGCAAAGCAAACCAACTTGATTTCAACCGATCTATGAGCTGTCCGTGGATATCTTCTGACGTGCGAAATGCGGCGGCAAACTGTTGTGTCTGAGATGGGTATTATTTTGAACTTCTCTGCTGCTTTTTCACCAAGCATTGTTGTAGCCACGTCAAGCATTGCTGGGAGAATGACTCTTTCTCCATCCGTAAATGGCTTTTTGTTTTTGGCAATATGGTATGCCATTTGGTAAGATGCTTTCAATGCGTTTGCTGTGGTGGAGGCCACATTTTTCATGGTTTCCTTCTGTTCTTGCAACTTCCTGGCAAAAAACTCTCTACTCTTTGCTACTATAGACCCATGCTGTGTTTCCAAATGACGCCTTAGTTTTGTTGGTTTCAAGCTGTCATTAGCTAAGGTCATACCACAAACCACACACTGTGGCCTAGTTTATCCACTAACAACAATGCAGGTGAAACCAAAGTCCAAATAGGAGGCATCATACTTCCTTAATTTCACAGTTTTTCTCTCTCCATCTGTTTCTGTTTCGGCCTTTCGCTTTGGAGCCCTACTGTCTTTTGACAGCAGAAAACGATCCATGTCTGATGTGTGCTTTACCTAAGACACAAAATGCCAAATCTGCATGTTAATGAACAGCACATGACTGCAATTTTACAGCTGCATGAAGTAGAGTGGGTTTTTAAAATATAGGGAAAAAACAAGAAAAAAAAAGTCTCTATAAAAATATCTTCTTCCATGTAAAATAAAATATGGATAAAAGAATAGTTCCATGGTGCATGGATAAACATTAATTCCAGGTGATTAAAGCTTTTGGTAAGTGCTCCCAAAACTGCTGCAGTATGTTGACACACATACCGCCAATGAGGCTCCGCAAGTTACTTTTTCAAAGTTTAGTGAGGTAGTACTTTAGCTCTGCCCCTTCAGCCGTCACTCAAAAAAAATCTCTACCTTCTTATTGCAATGCCTTCCTTGGGCAGATTGGATTTCACTCCTGATGATCCGGCTGTTCGAATAGCAGTCCTCTGTCTAGCGATCAAGTGGCTTTTTCCCTTGCAACGATGAGAGAAAGTTTTAGAAAAGTTACTTGCATGTTCCCGGGTGAGGCACCATTAAAGCTCCCACCAAGACCACAATGATAGTGACGGGTAAGGGAGTGAATGACATGCCTACAAATTTCCTGCTGCCTGGTCCGAAAGACCAATACAATTATGTATTGATATGTAATTAATATGAAGTCCTGAGTCCGATAAGATATGATTTGTACAAAATAAAGTTAAGACTTTGAATTCTGGCAGGGCCATAATAGCCTTCCATTATTTCAAGTTTGATCCTTCATATACTTCCTAGCAGCTCCTTTACTTCATTGCCCTCCACACACACTCCTTTAAGCACAGAATTTGCTTTACTTTGTCAATATTTCAACAGCAGTCTATTTCTTTCACACACTTTTGCATGGAATCACAATTAAAATTGGCAAATGTGACTACTGAAATGTGCGCTCTGCAGAGGCCAACAGTAGTATGGACATGTATTCTGAACAACTTTATGACCCAGTGACAGGCACAGTGAAAACTTTTCAATACATTTTAGTGATAACCCCAGAGGTTGCAAAATGGTATATTTCCACATTTATTTAACTGATGAACATTAGTTTATACCCTTTGCATTATTAATAATTTAAAAGACATATCACAAAACGTGTATATATAAATGCACACACTCACAGTATATTTGAGGGAATCTTATTCGTTTTTTAATTCCCCATGCTCTCTATCTGCTTAGCTGTTGGCCTGTAATTCATGAAAGACAGCATGGAGAGTTGCTCACAAGGAGCTCAATGTGCAATATTTTTCCACTTTTAAAAATAAGCACAGACAGGGAACATTGTTTTCTGTCTGAATTTATCTTTAAAAATCAGTAAAAACAGAAAACTGGGAGCCTTAATTATAAAATAAACAATGGCCTTACGTTGTGTGTGCGTTGTTGTTGTATTTTGTTTATGATGCCACACAAGCCCTGATAGAAAAGGGAATTAAGCTAGTGACATTGCAAACATAATTAAGGCTTGCAGCAGATGCTGTAAGGCCGTTTCTCAATCATTACATGAAATATGGGAAAGCTGCACACAAGTTCACCAAAACACTGACATGTCCCACATAAGCAAAATAAAACCTGGCAGCTATTATATTGCATTTACAAACAAACATAAACCAGTCTCCAGGCCCAAAGGATCTGTAGGTTTTACTGGCACACATATTGCCAGCCTAAGCCCTGCTCATAGATAAGAGCATATGTGAGGCAGAGCAATAAATATAACAAAAAAGCGAAAGCTGGGGGCACAAAAACGAAAATCAGCTGCATTGGCCCAAAATGTAACATCCTCTTTTTTTCCCCAAACACAAAACATTCCAATAGCAGGGAGAAAAAAGGACAAAGCCTTTTAAAAAGCTGTTAACGCTTACCTGCCTGTGCAGAATGCAGCCGATGGAAACTCCCTCGCAGCCAGACAGTGAAAACCAGAAGGGTCGACGCTGAAGATAAATCAAAGTATCCTCGTGGGTAAAGGCAGCAACCAGGCAGAGATGTCAGTTCAAACAGGAAGCGAAGCACAGCACTGAAGAAGCACTGTCTAGCAGCCAAGTTGCGAGCTTTATGCACCAAAATTCCCGGCACTTCCTGCATCTGTGCTGCTGGCTGTCCATTTCATTGGTGTAACGTCAGTGCTGACGTAATTGCTGAAGGTGCCGCAAGCTGATTGGCTGCTGTGCAGTCTTACACCAATCAGCGAGCAAGTTATTAAAACAAGGGAAGAAACCTAGAAGAAACGTGCTTTCCACGTCGAAAGCAATAATGGGAGCTGAAACAGGTGAGGTGGAGTACGCGCCCCCCCTGGGGGGCGCGCCCCACACTTTGAAGACCTCTGGGTTAGGATGAGGGATTCATCCAAGTTTCCGTGAAGAAGGTAATGTCCGGGGAGTGTGACGTGATCAGGTCCCAGAGTTCGATGGCATGCTTGTGTACGGAGCGGGTGTTTAGGAGTATGCAGTTAAGGTGGTTTCGGGGGCTGTTGTTGTGGTGTGTGATGGTGTTGTTGTGGGGGGTGTTAGTGTTGTTGTGGGTTGTGTTAGTGTTGTTGTAAAACGTGCTAGCGTTGTTGTGGGGCGTGTTGGTGTTGGAGTAGGGCGTGCAGGGGTTGGCATGGAGCGTGTGGGTGTTTTTGGTGTTGTTGTTGTGGTGCGTGATGGTGTTGTTGTGGGGCGTGTTAGTGTTGTTGTGGGTTGTGTTAGTGTTGTTGTAAGACGTGCTAGCGTTGTTGTTGTAGGGCGTGTAGGGGTTGGCGTGGAGCGTGTGGGTATTTTTGGTGTTTGTGGGGGTGCTGGAGAACCGGCATGCATAGCATGTAAAGGGTCCATGTGTGTGCTTGGGGTTCGCTTGGGCGTAGGCGGGGTGCAGACCTAGGTTGGGGGCGTGGAGCGTGGTGGCAGAGTAGTGTTGTCTAGGGGGGTCGGGGTTGAGAGGACCAGGGGGAGCGGCGCTGGGCGTGGTCCATGCGCAAACGGGCGCATACGGGCTTGCCTCTGGTGCGCCTCTGGCGCGCTAGCAGCACGGGCACGCAGAGGCCGCCATTAAGACGGGGAGGTGAGAGGGAGGAGCAGCTGAGAGGCGGGTGGCAAGGGACCAATGGGTGCGCAAGGGGGGCGGGCTGCAGGGGACACAGCGGCCGGGGCTGGGAGACCAGCGAGAGCAGGCTGAGCCGGGCAGGCTCAGAAAAACAGGCACAGTAAATGAAAAGGGCAAAAACAAGGGCACAATGGCAATTCAAAACAGTACAAGAAATGAAATAACAGTTCTAAACAACGAAAAAAGCTAAATGCAATGACACAGTAAGCCTACCACTAGGCACCAGGGATGAGGCGCAGGCGGGGGCCTACAAGTGGTGGAGGGCCTCGATCTCGATTCCTGGCGGCAGACAGGGATCAGGGGCACATATGCATTGACTGTCAAACTCGTAATCGGGCCCCTAGTTTGTGTTCCTTTTGTTGGTAAAATTGACTTTCTATATGTTATTTGTAGCAGTTAGTGACCTCTGTTACAGTGACATAGGCTAGTGATTTTCTTTTTATTAAAAAGGCAAACTGGATGTTTGTTGCT
The DNA here is from genome assembly GCF_031143425.1 of Pleurodeles waltl. Lineage (NCBI taxonomy): Eukaryota > Metazoa > Chordata > Amphibia > Caudata > Salamandridae > Pleurodeles > Pleurodeles waltl. The sequence goes on along the minus strand of NC_090446.1, from coordinate 1,295,873,816 downwards.
AAGTTAATTTAAATGAATTACTTCACTCTGAAGTTAGGTGTATATTTTTTGCTCCAGTTTTCCTTTCCGATTTTCTGTTGGCAATCCAGCAGAGTACTGTAGCTTTTATGTTTTGGTGTGGTAAGTAGTGAATTTCTTTGCTCCTTTTTTAGTTAATTAAATTATTGTATGGGAAGTTTGTTTTTCTTGTGTTTTAATTGGTTAGTGTTGGTTTAGTTTGAATTTTTTATCAGTTATTACCTTTTATGGTGGGCATTTATCTGTGTTCAATTTTAATGCATATTTCTGTTTTTTTTATTTTGCATATATTTTTGTGGGTCATTTTATTTCAAGAATTATTTCCTATTATTTTATAACAACCATAAGTGCCATTGTTATTAATGTAGTGCTTATGGCCCCTGACAAGGTGCTGAAGTGAAGTTGTTGTGAATGACAGACTGGGCGAGATTTAGGGTGTCATTTTGACCTCGGCGGCCTTTTGTCAAGACCACCGAGAGACCGCCGTGCTGAAGACCGCCAGTGGTGGCGGTTTTCCGCTCGGCGTATTATGACAGTTGGCAGCTCTCCGTCCTTTTTCAGACGGAGAGCCGCCAACAGCCATACTGGCGGGCGGCGGGGAAGTGGAGGTGGCTCCACCTCCACGCCACGTCAACAGAACACCGCCCACCGAATTACGTCCTGTGATTTGGTGTGGCGGTGTTCTGTTGACGGTGTGGTGTCGGCGGAGCAGCCCCCATGGATCCCGTTCCCTCCCAGAGGGTCGACGGACCAGGTAAGTCGATCGTCCGTTAGGGGAGGGTGGTGGCTGGGTGTTGTGTGTTGTGTGCGTGCATGGGGGTGTGCATGTGTGTATGTAGAGGGGGTGTGTGAGTGTGTGTATGCTTGCAGGGGTGTTGTGTGTTTGGAAATGAGTGCGTGTATGTCTGTAGGTATGTCTGTATGGATGTGTGCGTGTATGTTTGAATGTGGGTGTGCGTCTGACTGTGTGTGTGGATGTTGGCATGTATGTCGGTGTGTGTGCGTGTATGTGTGTTGGTGGTGCCTGCGTGCATGTCGTGTGTGAATGAGTGATGTGATGTTGGGGGACCTGCCACCTTTGGGGGGTGGCGGGGGTAGTGGGGGGTGTAGGGGAGGGAGTCGGGTGGGGGTGGGGGGAGATCCCTATCACTGCCAGGGAAGGAATTCCCTGGCACTGATAGTGCTTACCGCCATAGATTTCATGGCGTTTCCAAACTGCATGAAATCCATGGCGGTCAGCCGGGTCCAAATACCGCCGGCGATATAGTGACAACCGCCGGGCTGGAGACCCAGGTCTCCAGCCCAGCGGTCGTCTCTGCCCTGGCGGGCGGAACAGAGAAGCGGCGGATGACCATGGCGGTAACCGCCATGGTCATAATTGCAAAAATTAGACCGCCAGCCTGTTGGTGGTCTTACCGCCGCTTCTCCGCCGTCCGCCAGAGTCATAATGACCCCCTTAGTCTGTTAGGTTACAGGAGTAGGGTTTTAACCCCTCGCGCTTAGACTCTCATAACTTTTTGTCCACATAAGCTACCCGTGCCAAATTTGAGTCCTTTTTTTTCCAACATCCTAGGGATTCTAGGGGTACCCAGAGTTTGTGGGTTCCCCTGGAGGAGACCAAGAAATTGGCCAAAATACAGCAAACATTTTTTTATTTTTTTCAAATGGGAAAAAAGGGCTTGTGTTTTTCCCCCTGAAAATGGCATCAACAAAGGGTTTGCGGTGCCAAAATCACCATCTTCCCAGCTTTCAGGAACAGGCATACTTGAATCAGAAAACCACATTTTTCAACACAATTTTGGCATTTTAGTGGGACATGCCCCATTTTTACTATATTTTGTGCTTTTAGCCTCCTTCCAATTAGTGACAGAAATGGGTATGAAACCAATACTGGATCGCAGACAGCTAACCATTTCTGAAAAGTACAAAAAATTCTAAATTCAGCAAGGGGTCATTTGTGTAGATCCTACAAGGTTTTCCTACATAAAATAACAGCTGAAATTAAACAAATATTGAAATTGAGTTGAAAAAAACCACCCGTTTTTCTCCACATTTTAGTCTGTAACTTTTTCCTGCAATGTCAGATTTTTTAAAGCATTATACCGTTACGTCCGCTGGCCTCTTCTAGTTGTGGGGATATATACGGCTTGTAGGTTTATCAAGAACCCTAGGTACCCAGAGCCAATAAACGAGCTGCACCTTGCAATGGATTTTCATTCTTTTCCGGGTATACAGCAATTCATTTGTTGAAATATAAAGAGTGAAAAATAGGTATCAAGAAAACCTTTGTATTTCCAAAATGGGCACAGGATAAGGTGTTGATAAGCAGTGGTTTCTGGCACATCTCTGAATCCAGGGTTCCCATATTAGCATGTGAATTACAGTGCATGTCTCAAATAGATGTCTTTTTTACACACTGTCTCACATTTGGAAGGAAAAAATGTTGAGAAAGAGAAGGGGCAATAACACTTGTTCTTCTATTCTGTGTTCCCCCAAGTCTCCCGATAAAAATGCTACCTCACTTGTGTGGGTAGATCTAGTGCCCGTGACAGGAAATGCCCCAAGACACAACATGGACACGTCACATTTTCCCAAAGAAAACAGAGCTGTTTTTTGCAAAGTGCCTCGCTGTGGATTTTGGCCACTAGCTTCGCCAGCACCTAGGAAAACTTACCAAACCTGTGCATTTTTTAAAACTAGGCACCTAGGGGACTACAGGATGGGGTGATGTGTGGGGCTCTCACCAGGATCTCTTACCCAGAATCCTTTGCAGAACTCAACATTTGGCAAAAAAACACTTCTTCCTCACATTTTGGTGACAGAAAGTTCTGGAATCTGAGAGGAGCCACAAATTTCCTTCCACCCAGCGTCCCCCCAAGTCTCCCGATAAAAATGGTACTTCACTTGTTTGGGTAGGCTTAGTGTCTGTGACAGGAGATGCCCCAAAACACAACATGGACACATCACATTTTCCCAAAGAAAACAAAGCTGTTTTTTGCAAAGTGCTTAGCTGTGGATTTTGGCCTATAGCTCAGCCGACACCTAGGGAAACCTACCAAACCTATGCATTTTTTAAAACAAGACATCTAGGGGAATCCAAGATGAGGTGACTTGTGGGGCTCTCACCAGGTTCTGTTACCCAGAATCGTATTTAAACCTCATAATTTGGCCAAAAAAAACAACTTTTCCTCACATTTCAGTGACAGAAAGTTCTGGAATCTGAGAGGAGTCACACATTTCCTTCCACCCAGCATTCCCTCAAGTCTCCTGATAGAAATGGTACCTCACTTGTGTGGGTAGGCCTAGTGCCGGCGTAAGGAAATGCCCCAAAACACTATCTGGACACATCAAAACTATCAAATACAAAACTACCTGTTTTGGTGGAGGGGGGGCACCTGTGTTTTTGGTCCTGGGCTCAGCAGCCATATAGGGAAACCTACCAAACCCAAACATTTCTGAGAGTTAGCCAAGCTCTCATGGCCCAAATGTAAAACCAAAACCCAAAATAATCAAATGTTCTCTTGCTTACCGTGGGATAAGATGTTTTAGTGTGTGGGGGAGAGCTGAAAGACTGTTACCCCCTTCAGTTGGGGTGGGGACATAACCATGCCCAAACTGGTTGGTAGCCACCACCCCACTATTTTTTTCTATTCCCTGGCATCTAGTAGGCTTTCTGCCCCCCCAGCCCCGGGAGTGGATTGGGGGTAATTGCCCCATCTGCCCATCGGTGGGCAGAACAACTTTGGCCCCATTTATTTGGGGTGGGTGTATGACCATACCCCACCATCTTTTATTGAGAAAAAATACCCTTCCCTGGTCTCTGGTGGGCTTTCTGCTCCCCTTGGGGGCAGATGGGCCTTCCAAAAATAGGCTGATTTTCCCCCAAGGGGGGCAGATATGGCCAACATTAATGTGCCCCCATGGGAAGCAACCCTTGCTCAAGGGGCTGAACCCCCCAAACAAAACACACACATACACACACACCAATCCTTGGTGCCTAAGTGGAAATTTGCCCCCCAAGGGAGCGACCCTTGCCTAAGGGGCCACTCACCATCTGTAAAAAAAACAAAAAAAAAACTGCTACCTAGTTGTTTCTGCCCCCCTTGGGAGCAGATAGGCCTAAAAAAAATAGTCCGATCTGCCCCCAAGGGGGGAAAGAAATGGCCTAAAATAAATGTGTCCCCTAGTGGAGCGACCCTTACCTAGGGGGTTGCTCCCCTTGCGTGAAATTGGTGCAAAAAAATATCCCTGGTGTCTAGTGGTTTCTGCCCCCCTTGGGTGCAGCTTGGCCTAAGAAAAATAGGCCCATCTGCCCCCAGGAGGGGAAGAAATGGCCTAAAAAAGATTTGCCCCCCAGGGGAGCAACCCTCGCCTTAGGGGTTGCACACCTTACGTGAAACTGCCGTAAAAAAAAAATCCCTGGTGTTTAGTAGTTTCTGCCCGCCTTGGGGGCATACCGGCCTATTTTTGGAAGGCCAATCTCCCCCAAGTGGCCTAAAATAAAATTGCCCCCCAGGTGAGCGACCCTTGCCTAAGTGGTCGCTCCTCATCTGTAAAGAAATATAAAAATAAAAAAGCCCTGGTGCCTAGTGGTTTCTTATAAAAATAGGCTGATGGCCTAAATATATTTGCCCCCAGGGGAGCAACCCTTGCCTAAGGTGTCACTCCCCTTATGTGAAACTGATGTAAAAAAAAAAAATTCCCTTGTGACTAGTGGTTTCAGATTGGCTTTCCAAAAATAAGCCGATTTGCCCCCAAGGTGGGCAGAAATGGCCTAAAATAAAATTGCCCCCCGGGGAGCGACACTTGCCCAAGGGGTCGCTCCCCATCTGTAAAAAAATATTTTTAAAAAAATCCCTGTTGCCTAGTGGTTTCTGCTCCCCGGGGGAAGATTGTCTTAATTAAAATAGGCCGATCTGGTGACGCCGCCTGCAACCGACTCCATGATTTTCGCTGGAATGCGACGACCTTCGCAGGCCCGACGCCGCTACAGCTCCGCTGAAGCCCGCGACTCCATGGAAGTCGCTGCACCATGTCGTGACCGACGCCGTTCGAAGTGCGTAGATTCAACGTTTCGCACAGACGCCGCGATCCCCGACTTCGCGCATCGACTTGTTTTCACTCCTCACCAAAGGTACTGTACTTGTGACTCCGTGTCTGGTGCTGCTGGTGTCGGCTTGTTGGGAACGACTCTGTCACGATGCGGTGTTAACACCTCATCGAAGCATTTTGTGTTTCTAAGCGCTATTTTTGAGTTTAATCTTTAAAAATCCATAACTTGACTTGTGTATGTCGGATATTTGTTGTTTTAGTCTTGTTCTGTTTAGATAAATATTTCCTATTTTTTAAACTGATGTTGTGTCATTTTGTAGTGTTTTCATTAAGTTACTGTGTGTGTTGGTACAAATACTTTACACCTAGCACTCTGAAGTTAAGCCTACTGCTCTGCCAAGCTACCAAGGGGGTATGCAGGGGTTAGCTCAGGGTGATTCTCTTTTGCCCTGACTAGAGTGAGGGTCCTTGCTTGAACAGGGGGTAACCTGACTGTCAATCAAAGACCCCATTTCTAAAAAGTATCCTCTTCAAACTACTCCGATTATATTGCAGCAGAAAACCTGTTTGATGTGGAAAAGTGGCCTCGAGTATAGACATATCGACTAAGATTCTGTTTTCTTTGAAAGTCCAAGAAGACCATCTGGCCTCCCCCCCCCGTATCAACTGTGGCATCCAGGAGCATATGCATTTGATTTTGGACATGTGCCTGGAGGCCTGTCTCAGGAACTTCAGCTCTATTGCCCTTGATTAACAGATTATTGCTGTGTAAATAGTTCTCGCAGTTGTCAATCTTGGCTTGGAGTGCTTGTTGATTTTTCACCTATAAGAGGCCGTTCTTCTTGTGAGATTGTTCAGCTGCAGTGCTCTCTAGGTGGTCAACTTGGGTCTCCACCTTTTGAAGTTGATGGTCCAACTCTTAGATTTTTCTTTCTAAGGTTTTTCATGTTTTTTATCCATTTTATCCATTTAAATGTATGTCTTTCTGTAAAGTTTGGTGTTCTTAATCTCTTGCAGCCATAATTTTCATAATTCATAAATGTAATGCCTCTTTTTCCATCATTATCTTTCAAATGTTTACCTATTGCTTGTTGTGTAGTTTACTGCTTTTCTCATTGTACCTACAAATGCCTTATAAATGGGGCACTCTTCAGTAAGAATGTATTGTTTATTTCATTGTTCAGCTAATATTCAACTTGTCAGTATTAGTAATTCTAAATAAAAAGCATGTATAATTGAACTTTAATTTGATTCTTTGGTATTTGCCTCTTTATCATGGTCCTGTTTCCTTTTATGTTGTGTCTCTCCTTACGTCCCTGTTTTGGATTCCAAATATTTTGAACTAATGCTTGTGCCGAATTTCCAGAAATTAACTGTAGCAAAAATGTTGGTTTAAACCAAATTGCTTTATTTATAATAAATTTATTTTAATGATCATGACGTAGTTATTTAAAACCGTTACATGATAACATAATGCAATAACAAAAAAACACATAAAAACAGGTACACATACAAAGGATCGTTGCGAAAACATATTTAAAGCATGCTGTTTTTGCCTTCCTGGCCCCGGCATCCAACAATTAGACCTCTTCAAAATGCGCAGAAGGTTAAGATGACGGTCCTAAAAAGTGCAATAGTAAGGTGGTAATGACTGCTGCTCTGACTCACTGTTAGTTCAAACAGTGGACTCCAGGGCTATTAGTCTGTTTCAACATTTGTCCATAGTAGTGTAATGACGCAAGAGGTTAATGTGTCAGTGCTTAAAAAGTGCTATAGTGCATGCGCGGTGACCACTACTGTGGCTCTTGGTTCAGTTCAGAAAGGACACGTAAGTGCTTTATTTGTATTGCTTTATTATTGTGAAAGATTATTTCTGTTGTCACTCTTTGCCAATGTGATGTACCAATTTATTTATTCATATGAAGAAATACTTTACTTTGGCAGCAGGCTGGCTTAGTGAGTTAAGTGCACGCTTTTAACATCTGTTGTGTACAGGTCAAGGACTTAATTTATAAAAATGTTTTGAAAATGGCAGACTGATGGGTTGTTGTAGGAGAAGATATACATTTGACAAATCAGAATTCCTTTCTGTGCAGATAAGTCAAGTATTTCGTATTTTATCATTATTGTACTCAAAGTGTTAGCTGCACAATAAAAGTAATTTGTGATTTCAGCCACTATGCACCAATTGAGTTGTCTTTTGTCGGAAAATAAATTTGTAAATATCATTCGATTGATCAGAACTCTTTGTTGAGAACATTAAGCTGGTAGACCAGCACATGAGCATGATGAACCATGAAGAATTAAATGGCGAAAAAACAAACGAATGATTCATCTGACTTACAAAGATATAGGCTAATCATTAACCACACACAGTGACAAATTATCCATGTGGCTAGAGAGTGAGTAGAGATGCCCCTAGAAGATGACAAGTAAGATATTCCTAGCTGTTTGTGAAACTAGATGGCTAAGTATGAAGATCACATGATGGGACAAGTATGGCAATCTAAAACTGTACAAATTAATAAGAATAGTGAACTACAGCATAAAGGCAGACATTATTGATGGAAAAATTACAACGGAGAGAAGAAAGAAAAGCCTCACAAGGAATACACAAATGGGAAGGAGAATAAGGAGATGATTCTGAGGCATAATCATTTGAGCTCAGTTTTCGGCGCTCCTCTTTAGTGATGCCCTGGCGAAAAAGTAGAACTTGAGTCAATTGAATAATTGTGTCATGCGATAGCTGAGGCAGATATGTAACAAACCAAAGGGAAGTATAGGCCCAAATGTATTCTTTTGCATATATTGCATAAACTAGTTTGCTTTGACTGCTGGTATCCACCCATTAGTTGAGACAGACTTAGTATAAGAGCATTGGGATCATTTTTGGGGTATGAAAAAATCCCAGGGACACTAGCAAACCCATATATCAGGCTCAGTAACACTTCATGGGTAATGTGGAAGGTGTGCTCCTCCCCATGCAAAGACATTAGGATGACAGTAGTGGGGGTTCCAATCAGACCTTTTTTATATAGGAGCTGAGCTGTAGGACATAAGAAAGGTGAGGAGGTTGGTGACAGTCTATAAAATTGAGAGCTGGATGCATGTATACTGAAATAATAAATTAGACACTAAAAGCTGAGTACTCCAACATGGTTAAGGCAGCACAGAACAAATAAGGTATAGGCAAGGGGAATGAGGGAAAAGAGACCAAGTGGTTGTGTTGGAAAATGGGTTATTGGTAAGGGCAGGTAAGTACCTACACTTAGCAATAGGCCACTAACCTCCACTTATGTCCAGTTAAGTCTCAATAAATTAAAACCAGCTCAATCCTTGGTAGCTTGGCGACGAGCAACAAGGCTTAACTTATGGGACATATGTGTAAAGCATTTAAAAATCACAAAACAATAATAAGTCAAACACAAAACACAATAAAAATCAAACACCAATTCAGAAAAATAGATTATATTTTCATCTTTAAAATGAAACCAAAACGATTAAAATCAGATAAGGGGAACCCGAGATATGAATTTCTAAAGAATTAATGCATTTTAGCTCCTAGAAATGAATAGCGCCAATCTGGTCATCTTGTCGCACCTCGACCGGGGCAAAGTCAAAGTTTGAGATCGACCGCGATGGAGCCCTGCTTGGCTACAGCTCGCAGGAGGCCTCGGTCAACCGTTTACCTTCAGACTTAGTTGTTTTCTTGAAGATTTTCTTCAGCAGGACCAAGTCGCCAGTCCAATCTGATGTCCTGGAACTCTTCCTTGGATATGCGTCGCATAAGCCCTCGGTGGAGATTTTTACCTTCGGAATTAGTTGTTTTTTTAGATGAAAATCCTTCGACCAGGGCAAACCTGCATCTTGATCTGACATCCCTGGAGCCTTCTTGGATACACTTTGGAACGTCCCAGTCAACTTTCTACATTCGGACGTAGTCACTTTTTCAGAGATTTTCTTCACCGGGATGAACCTGCAAGTCAGGTCGGTTTGCGGTTGAGGCAAGCTGGCCAGAGTTGCCTTGGCAGGTCAGTCCCTTTTTGGAGCTTTTTTCCAAAAGTTCTCCAAACTTCTCCAAACTTCTGGATCTTCTTCCACATGTTCTTTTGAGGTAAACAGCTCACCCCAACGTTCCAGAAGCTCTGAGATGCTCCTTGAGGGTGCTGACAACAACTCCCAGAATGCACCTGGCGCAAACTCGAAATTGGCCACTGGACATTGGTCAGCTAGTCAGTTTCTTCAGGAGTTGGTGCAGAGGACACTGGTTAGCAATCTTTCACCTGTAGCAAACAGGGAGTCCCTCCTTGAACCAGTTGAAGCGAGGCACAAGTCCTTCTTATGGTGAAGCCCAAGTGTGCAGCTGGTCCAGTCTTTCAGAGTGCAGTGTCCAGGTGCATGTCAGGGGTCCAGCCGGGCAGTCCTTCTTCTCCTGTAGTTCTTCCTTGTAGGGAACTAGTAGGGATCTGAGGTGTGCGTGCAGGTCTGCCAGTTTCATCCTTTCTCCTGGGTGAAAAACAGGGGCGTCCTGGTTCTCTAATCAGGTGCAGGGTCCTTCTCCCTGTGATGACCACTTCCTGGGAAGTGTGGCAAAATCAATCCCAGGGAGCAATATTCCTCAAGAATCCATCATGTCTGCAAGTGATTTTTGGAGGTTACATCTGGCTGAGTCCACCCACTGGTGTGGCTAAAAATCTTAAACACACCCTTCTCCTGCCCTCTCCTAATGTAATCATGGGGCACCTAATTGTCTGGGTTTGCAGGATGTGAGGGAGGTGCTGGGTTGCTCCAAATGTCCTTCCCTGCCTTTGAAGACCAGTTTGGCAGCCCTCCCCCTTTCCTGCCTTTCCATTTGCTGAGGGAAGATCTCCTCCTGCAGGCACATCTCTTTGTGTTTAGCCCAGGCTACTTCACACCTCATCAAGGCAGCCTGGCCAGGCTGCCAGAGGCTGGGCAATCAGAGCAAAGCACTACAGGGTTGAAGTTGGCAACTTTTTTGGTCAACTTTAAAACTTTTTACCTAAACAATTTATATTAAATCCAACAATTGTAAGTTGTGGGATTTATTATAACAATTAATTTGGTACCAAACTTGAGGTATCTGTCACTTAAGGGGACTTTAAAAATTAAAATAAAGTCTCCCCTTTCTAGCCTATGGAGGCCGTTTACTACAATGAGGCAAAAACACATGTGGCTAGTTTACCTCAGCAGGGCTTATAAAACAATTTTTATAAAGTCCCTGCTTATAGTTACTTGGCACCCAACCCTAGGGGCACATAGGGCACATCTTAGGGGTGACTTATATGCAGAAATAAGGTAGTTTAAGACTTTGTAAGGACTTTTATTTCCAAAGTTTAATTTAGATGTAACTTTAATTTAAAAGCAGCCAGCAAGGCAGGCCTGCCTTTAAAATGACACTTGGCACCTCAGCAGTGCACCTATGCATGCACTACTTATCCTGGGGTCCCAAAACCTACATGCCCTACCATATACTAGGAACTTATAGGTAGGTTGAGATAACCAATCTGTAGGGTCATGCTCACTTGTAGAATGGAATGTTGATGAGGGAAGAATGTTATGAGCAAGGGGGTTCCAGATGGAGTAGAGAAGGAAGCAGACTTGAAGAGAGGAAGCTGTGTCCTGATGGGGGTTATGATAGCTCTACTTGTTACTATTGGAAAAATAAAGAACTAAGTACAACAGCTTCCTCCGTGTGGCTGTTACACAATTATAATTAGCCTAATTTGCATTCGGATTTTACACACAGCACAATCCCTGAGACTGGTTAGCAGTACCCAGGGCACCATCAGAGTCAGGAAAACACCAGCAAAAAGTAAAAAATGGGGGCAAAATGTCAGGGGCCTCTGCAATCAGCCCTGTTTTCTCACAGGTTGTATTCATGCTGAGACAATTAACAACAAGACAAAATACCAGCTTCATCCGCCTTGGTAGGGTCACGTGTGAGTGGTTGCAGAAACATATTGCTCACAGTAAGATGTGGTCTTTGAATGGCCATGAAACTGGTTTGAGGATGATGTTTGGTGGGCTAGATACATACACTACAGTACAAACCTCTTTCGTAAATTAGTGACTTTCCCCGGATTGTAATGTACAGAGGGAGTTTGGGCAGAATAGTTGAGAATGCTCTTTGATAGATTGGGCCACACCTGGTCAGCAACATTCCACAATTGTAAGTGGAGGTTGTTGACCCTGTGTTTTTTGCATATCACTACCAGATTTTTGCTTTCTGCTGTTGAACAAACTTTTGTTGGCATTAGGACTCTGTGCACTTTTTCCCTGCTATCTAGTGGCAAAGTACTTGTGCTCTCTACCTAAAACATGGTAAAATGGACACCTTGTAAGTCCCTAGTAAATGGTACTACATATTCCCAGGGCCTCTAAATTAAATGTTACCAATAGGCCTGCAGCACTCATTGTGCGACCCTCTAAAGTACCCTTCCAAACATGACTGAGGCCACTGCAGCCTGTAGTGCAGTTTTAAACTGCTTTTCGACCTGGCAAACCAAGGGCCTTATTTAAATGTTGGCGGATGGGTTGCTCCATCACAACGGAGTCGGATATCTCATCTGCCGAAATATAAATCGTATTATTTCTTTTTTTTTATAGATGTTTATTTCTTGATTCAGCAGGTGTGATAGCATACAATGTACTTTAGCAGAGTCTTGCAGTAGAATACAATACTTAGTCAAATTATAAAGTTCTCCAATTAAATTCATATTAAATACATTTGAGAAAAGCAAATCAACGCCCATAATACCGGCTCACCTCCCATATGTTATTGATGAATCGCTGTTTTTTCCCCAAATGCCCTCATATTTGCACATAGCACCTATCCGCTGAGCATATAGTTTCTCTTTCAATCGTACGACTTGCATCTTAGCTTTCAATGTTGCGTAGGTAGGAGGTACAGGTTCTGGCAGTTTGTATTTCACACGCTTGTGGAGACGAGGTAGTTTGAGGAATTGGGGAGCTGAATGCCACTATTTACTAATATACATTTAAGATAAAAATTAGACTTGGGTGGTAAGGTAGCGCTTGATGCCCAGTCCAAAAAGGATGCCGCATAAAATGTCTTGAGGTTAGGGAGCGCTAGCCCCCATCCTCCACCATGAGAGCTAATTTTTTGAGCTGCAATCGAGGATTTTTGTTGGCCCAAATAAATTGTTTGATCATGGAGTTGAAATCTTTTTTAAAAATGTTGGGAATTTTAAGAATTATACTTGAAAAAACAAATAAAAACAGAGGGAGGATCATCATTGTGACTAAAGCCACTGTCCCTATGATCGCCAAGAAAGAGGCTTGCCATTTCTGAAGTAGATCTTGAGCTTTCTTGAGAACAGACACATAATTAAGCTGTAAAAGATCCGAAAAATCTTGTGTTACAAATATCCCTAAATATCTAATAGGGCTTGATAACTGGGACTGGACCTGTAATCCCATTGGCAGAACCGATTTCTCAGAATTACACAGAAAAGTCTCAGACTTCGAATGATTAATCCTATACCCACCAAGATCCGAAAAAATCTTGATATTTGCAAAGGCTCTGGCAATATTAAGCGGTTCCCTACTAAACTAAAGAATCATATCATCAGCGAACAGTTTGAGTTTAGATGCTTGGGTAAGAGGAGGATATATAAGATTACCTTGACGAATAGCCAATGCCAATGGTTCAATAAAAAGTGCGAAAAGCACCGGAGAAAAGGGGCAGCCCTGCTGCGTACCCTGTGATATTTGACTGATCCTGCTATTTGTGCATTAATTATCACCCTGACTTTGGCCTTAAAATATAGGCTACGCAGGGTCTGGATAAACTTTCCTGAGAATCGAAACCTTTCCAGAATCGTAAACAGTCCCTCCCATTGGACCAAATCATATGCCTTATCGGCATCAAGCATTATAACCGCTACCGGATAGTTATTTTGAAAAAAATAACCAATCAAATTAACCAAAACATATGTAATTGTGGACAACAATCTGCCAGGAAGAAAGCCACACTGATCCTCGTGAATAAATTCTTGTGCTGCCTGTGCTGTTCAGACTGCCAAAATGTTAGTAATTGGTTTATATTCCTGATTTAAAAGACTGATTGGGTGATACGAGCCTGGATTTTCCGGTGGCTTATCCTTATAAAAAAAAAATGACAACTAAAGCCCTTGTAAAGGAGGGTGGGACATCCACCTCTTCTTGTATCTCAATAAATAGATTAACCAAAATTTGGGCTACTTGGCTCAGCAATATTTTATATACTTCAGCTGGAAGGCCATTCTCTCCGGAGGCCTTTCTGTTAGGTGCATCCCGTATTACCTCTGTTACTTCCGAGAGAGTGATAAGAGCTGATAACAAAGCTTGTGCCTCTCTATCTAACCTTGGTAGCTCCAGTGAATTTAAATATTGGGTAATCTGAGCTGGATTAGATTGCACTGAAGCAGTATAAAGATTTGTGTAATGGGAGAGGAAAACCTTTTCTATATCTTTAGGCTAGTTCACAATTATGCCTTGATCGTCATCAAATATAGCTTTAATCAAATTGGTATTAGATTTTCTTTTTGCTGACCAAGCCAAAAATTTCCCTATGTGCTCATTCTCTTCGTACTATCTCTGAAAGATTGTATGCCGATTAAGTATTTCCTGAGACATATAGAAGTCTTTCAGACTAATCTGCGCCCTTTCGAGTCTAGAAGCCGTCTAATGGTTATGTAATGATTGATAGCTCCTTGATGCTTGATCTAAATCTTCTTGTAATTTAAACGTTTTCTCTTTAGCTACTTTATCCAAATGTGCTTTGTAAGAAATTGATTTGCCTCGTATGTGGGCTTTCGTGGCTTTCCAAATATTGAAAAGAGAGGTTGAGCCTTTACTAATATTCAGAAATTCAGTAACTGATGCTTTTAGGATTGCAACCCAGCCTTCATCTGCTAAAAAGGACTTATCAAAACTCCAACATGGACGGCTCATCCATTTATTAATCATAACAATACTAGCCCAAGGGACGAAGTGATCTGAAAAAGGATTAGCAAGGATATCTGACCTCTGTCTTTCCAAAGCAAATGTGAGTAAAATAAAATCAGTCCTCAAGGCTGTGTTGTACCTTTTAGAAAAGCAGGTAAATTCCCTTGCCTGAGGATGGTCTGCCCTCCAAACATCTACCAGTTCTAGATCCAAAGCCATCTTGGAAAGCAATCGAGATGCTCTTGGTTTATTCTGATTTTGATTCTTGCGTGTTGTAACCATCTGAATGTTAGGTATAATATTAAAGTCCCCTCCTATAATATAAAAACCAGAGAGTGAAGATAAGTGGTCATATAAAGCTTGTAAAGAAGTTGTATAATCTTCGATAGGGCCATAGAAGCTCACAAAAAGAATATCCTTATCTGCTATTGATGTACTGATTATTATCCATCTTGCCTGTGGATCCCTATAGACCTGTTTTACCACCCCAGGAACATCCTGTGTGACTAAAATGGCTACTCCCTGCACTGCTGCACTAACTGATGTAAAAAAACAAGTGGGTGATGAAATTTGGAAGTTTGGGCAGCTTCCCCTGGGGTTTTAGATGAGTTTCCCGAAGAAGGAATACCTGAGATTGTGATGCCTTTAACCAATTGAGTATCACTTGGAACTTCACATTGTTATTAGCCCTGGTGACGTTGCAAGTCGCAATTTTTATTCTTTCATCCCCTTTATGTATGACTTGGTTTTCCTGCCATCTTTTTTCTGGAAAGCGTAGAGTAGGAAGCCGCACCTGCGCCCATATTAAGACAGTTCGGCACAGCAAACTTATTTTACACCAAATAGAATATAATACTTGTCACCTGCTTTTTTGTCCTTCCCTGTGTCCTGTACTCTGCCCCAAACCCCCCCCCCCAAATCCTAGGCCTACCCATCATGGCCTCATCCTCCCAGTGACCCTAACCTCTCTCAATAGTGAATGAATCCCCCAACCCACAAATGAGAGTGCACCGGTGTGGCACCCATTAATTCTGTGTCTGGGAAAAGTGGCAAGTGTGGACCGGTGAGGACCACTGTATGATGGTAAATAAATAAAAAGATAAAATTTATTGAACAATATGTATATCATCATATATCATCAGAAGGTGCGAGTAAATAGCATCTTGTTTTTTGCTCATGACATTCGTGACGAGGATCTAACATGCGTTTAACATATAAATTACTCCCTATGAGCGGCAAGGAAGTCTTTTGCCTGTTGAACTCTTTGAAAAATCTTTAATTTTGCCAGCTGCACTATACCCGCAGGAGCCCTCAGTCTTTTGAAGTTATGTATCAAGCTAACAAATTCACAACATCGACATGCTGTAGTTATGGACATATCGGAAAAGACCCGAAAAGAGATATCACTTTCTACTTTAAACGTTCCCGCTTTAATGGCTTGAGATAAGAGCCGGTCCTTTATCCTATAATCACCAACATTAACCAGGATAGTACATGGATATTTAGAGTTCTGGGGCCGTGCTGCCGGAACTCTATGGGCCTGCATGATGGTCAGATCCAAGTGAGCCAAAATCTTATCAAGAAGAATATAGTTGTCAATCAAATCTGTTATCAATTTCGTAAATGAGGACACAGTTTCTATCTCTTCTGGAAATCCGACAAATCTCAGATTAGAACATCTAGACCTATTTTCAATATAATCCAAATTACATTGCAGCGCCTCGAGTTCAGCCTGCGTCTGGCTCACCACAGTTGCGGATCTATGATGAGTATCTTCAAGGTCTGAGACTCTCTGCTTCACTTGAGAGATCCGTGACGTCAAATGCGATATGTTAGAATTGAGTTTGATAAGGTTCTGCATGGTCTCGACTGTGGGATTAGACAGAGTAGTTGATACTGGTTGATCCCTAATGAACGGCGAATATGAAGCCAGAGGAAGAGGATCGATGGAGCCTGGGATGTCCAAGGCCGTTGGAGCCTCCAAATAATTGAAAGGCTGATTATCTAATGCATTCTCGATCAGGAGGGAGCTCTTCTCTCTCTCGCCCCCTTACTATTAAGCCTTGAGAATAAGTGATAAGAGTCTTTTCCTACAGACTGAGCCTCCGTACGTGAAGGAACAGGGGGTGAAGCAATGTCTATATTTACTGGGGTGGGTCTTGTCCCGCTACTGAGAGAGAGACATGAGGACCCCTCTTCCATTAGGTCTATAGTATGCGTTAATGATGGTGATAGCGAGCCTGGGCTTGATGACGATCCGGTCATTCCTGCTTCTTGAAGTCTAGTACGAGGATTTGCTGGAGGAGGTAACTGGGGTGTCGTAGATGTCATAGCAGGGTTTGGCCCATCCTGGAAACCTTCCACACAGTCAACATGATCTTTCTTTGATCCCATTTTTTGTTTCCCTGTAAATAACAGAGTCAAGCCTTTGGTTTTGCTTATTTTCAAAGATCTACCCACTGCACGGGTCTTGGAAGAAGCATCATGAGTAATGCGTTTCATACTTTCCAGGAAATATAATAGAGGGGGGAGCCGAAGGGAAGCCAAGATGGAACAGTCCGCATCTGTGCTACACAGACCGCTTCCGCTGCTACCCTGAGTTCTCACTCCTCCTCGGGAACTGCCTAGGGCAGGACCCGAGTTGCCTCACATCCTATATAATCCTTATATAATCCTTGACCCCTGGAAGGAGGCAATAGTGTAATATGTTAAGAAGCAGCGGGGGGTCACACGCTCTACTATCATCTGCAGGTACAATGATAAAGAATGGTGCCCCATGTCTTATTATGTTTCACCCTTAATTTTCCCTTTACATTGTCCTTGACATGAATTCTAAAACGCTGATTGCTCGATCACTCCTCCTCATACCTCATGCCTCAGCTCTCCGCTCTGCTTAGCTCCGCTCCGCTTACCAACCCGTCATCCTGCCCTTTGACCCGACCCGGACACAAACTAGTCCCATAATTTCCTATAGGATTTATATTTCAGTGTATGGGATATCAGTCTCCGTTGTGATGGAGTAACCCATCCACCAACATCTAAATCAGGCCCTAAGCCTTTTGCTAGCCTAAACCTTCCTTTTTAATGCATATAGGCCTCTCCTAAAATAGGCCCTCCCTGCTCACATGGCAGTGTGCATTGCATTTAAAAGTTAGGCCATGTGTATTTTAGTTTTACATGCCCTGGCAGTGAAAAACTCCAAAAGGCGTTTTGCACTGTTTTAAAATCTAGCTCTCCCTTTGACTAAAATGGGGTTGCCCTATTGCATTTCATAAGTGATGACTTTTGATTAAGATGAGATAGAGATATGGTATTTACACTCAAATGAATTGTGATATAAAATCCTCTTTAATTGGCACATTTTAAGGCACAGTTCTGAAAAGTTGACATTTTATTGTCGTAACCATTTGTGCCTTCCATGGTTCAACTGTTGGGGTTTGTGTATTCCTCCCGAACAGTGGCACAAAGGGGAGTAGGTGTGGATAGGATGAGACATCCTGGCAGACTAGGGGTGGAGGTGTGGCCTGCCCCACTTACTTTTCAAAGTGCTTGCCTCCAGCACACACAAAGGACCCTGACACTAGCTTTATGTCACCCCAGACATCTTGAAACCTTGACAGGGAAAAGGGAAGAACATTTCAGTACCAGAGGTGGAGGTAATGTAGGGAATTCCCCCCACATCCAAGGCTGACACCAGGTATAAATATTGGATCTCCAGAGCCACTTATCAGTACAATCCTGGACCTGTGGACATTGCAGAGGAAGGACCAACTTGCTCCTTAAATGACTGCTCTTCTCATTGATGCCTGCCTTGCTCCCCAGATGACTGCCCAGCTGCTACCCGAGGACTGCCCTGTTGTATAAGGACTGCATTGACTTCCAATGGGCTCCCCTGCTGCTTGAGGACTGCCCTTCTCTCTAAAAGGATGCCTCGACCTGCTTACGTTCCTCCCAGGCTAATCTGAGTGACTATAAGGGTCAGTTGGGTGACATTCTGTGAGAGCTACAGGGGTACAACAAGAAACAGAGGCTCCCAGCAGTTGCCGAGTTGACCCGCTGTACTGGATCGGCCTGAGCCTGCAACTGGGCCTGCCGGAGTACTACAGGTCTCTGCTGGAGTGAGTTCCTGATCACAAAGAGATGCCTGCCCAGGTCCTGGACCCTTGACTGGTGTCAGTTGAAATAAATGTGAAATCCTAAAGTTTTTTTGACTGCAAACAGGCCTGTTTGCATCAAGACTCTGACACTTGTACGACTGCCAATGGGAAGGTCCGGTGAACCAGACTCTTCATGCTACAGTGAAGACCGGCAATACAAGATCCCCACTTGGTGTTACAGCAATTACAGTCCTTAGTGAACACCAATGTAAAGTTCCAGCAACAACCATCTGTGATGTCAGACCAAATCTTGTTCTACAGTGACAACTATCTGTGGCATTCTGCCTGCTCCTTGCATCCTCCTCTTCTGCAAACAGAACTCATCGAAACAGACTTTGAGAAGGTAACTTTTACCGCAGGACTAACCTGGTCCCTGTATCCGACTTATGCTCCATCGCAGTCAGCCTAAATTTGTGACTAGCATGGCCAGATTACCATGAGTGGCATCATGTGCTTTTAGGCACTGTATCTACCTAAACTTTCAAATTGAATATTTCTGGTTTCACTGATTGGATTTCTGTCATTCTTATGTCATTTTATTTATTAAAAGCTATTCTAGTTTTATAAATTGGTTTAAGATTTGTCTTGTGTTGTGTTTTTACTTTATTGTTGTTTGTGTGCTGCATAAATAATTTAAATGTTGCCTCTAAATTAAGCCTGACTGCTTTGTTCAAGCTACCCGAGGGTTAAGCACAGATTAATTTAGTGACTGCTGTAGTTCATCCTGCCAAGGATTGTGGTTGTTTACTGAATGTCACTCAGGCTCTCATAATTTCACACCTCGACTATGGAAATATCCTCTTTCTGGGTTCACCTCGATATGTACTAAAAAGACTTCAGGTGGTGCAGAACGCCTCAGCACGCCTACTTATGAAGATTCCCAGACACCTGTCTGCAAAACCTGCTTTACTTTCCCTTAACTTGCTGCCTGGGAACTTCTGATCAACTTCAAGGCCCTCTGCACTTTGCACAGAGCTCTGCATAACAAGGGTCCAGCCTTCCTTAAACAGATTGCAACACCCTACATCCCTCAAAGGGCTCTTAGATCCTCGATGGCCTCCCTAATTAACATTCCACGGATTAAGAAAGCAAGATGGGGAGGTCGATCTTTAGCATTTAGAGCCTCAAATCTCTGGAATTCCCTTTCCTTGGAGCTCTGCCAGGATAGTCAAGAAATTTCCTTTCGTAAGAATTTGAAGACCCTTCTATTCACAGCATAAGTTGCCTCCATGTCGTTCTGCTTCTGCTCTAGTGCTGGGAGGCCCTCGGGTAGCCATGCGCTTTACAAACTCCTAAACTAAACTAAACAATTGGACTGCCACCCCCTCAACCAATAACCTGATTACTTACAGAGACCACTTGGGGAGACTCTGAATTCTGACTGCAATTTCTTTAAATTTGCATACAACCCCATCACACGTTTGAACATTAAGGGCAATATTTACCAATGCGCACGTAACACAGAGCAGCAGCCAAACATGGTGAGCTACATTGCATGACGGAGAGAGCAGAAGAGTGTCATATCTACAGAGATATGGATCTGTCCTCCTCTCTCCCTAGAGGCAGCACACAAGCAGGTAGCCGGGCCACCACAAGCACACCTTTGAGCCATAGAGCAAGGGTGTGTGCGTGAAGCTAGCATAGGTTTTGTACAGGAAGGGCACCCTTCCAGTACAAAATGCTATGCTTAGACAACTTTTATTTTTTTTTCCTACTTTGTATCTGTACTGTACAGTGCAGCACACATGCAAAGTTGGAAAAGAAAGGAGAAATGAAAACATTTCACCTTTTAATGCCTGATTTGAAATGGTGTTATTTTTTGGCACAAAACCCTGTCTCAACTTTTTGTTAGATAGTGTTTTATCTCAAAATCCATGGCTGGTTGCATGGGAACGCCCATGTAACACCCATGGAATGCCCCCTTTGCACTGAATAATGCAGACCAGTGCTAGGCTCTGCTTTGTGTTACTTTAAGGCAACTTTCCATCACAAAACAAGCAAGGGAAGAACTAGGAGAAAGGCATAAAACCATTTTGAGCAGGTTTGCGTCACTTTTGTGAAGCAGACACAGCTCAAAATGTTGATACATCTCCCCCTTAGTCTTTTATGATGTGGTAATGTCAGAACAAACAAACAGATAGATTATGCAACAGCTGCAATGGTGCGGTGGTCATAAAACGATGGGACCTAACTGCCTGCAATTCAGCAGGGCCTGACTGATGAGGTTCTTGCCCTTGTGGCATTACTCCAACATATGGGTTTGTGGAAGGAGTTCAGTGACTTGTTATGGATATCGGGAGGTTTCATCCCAAAACCAGTCTACTGTCATGTTCTCTAAACTGGAAGGCATCTCAATTCTGTTGCACCAAACTAAATGACTTGTAGCTATGCACGTGCTCCATCAAGAGGAGGTATCTGAGGCTAAATGTTCATGCTAATTTCCAGTGGTGGACCACTTTCATCAGTGCAAGGCTGTGCACATGAGTGGGTGGCGTGGTGCCAGAGTGCGATCCTTTATGCTGGAAATGAGTGCTGGCTACTGAATAAACCTGTGAAGTGTACACTCACGATGAATGGGCTGAGAGTCTCAGAAAGACTACAACTTCTAATAAGCACCTTGGCACAGTGGAATGTAACAAACTCTTTGTGATCTGAGCTACGAAAGTATTGAAAAATTGAAGGATTGGTTGAACACAGAGCACAGGCATTGCAGGGGATTGGTTGACTCTGCTGTTGTCCTCCCCATGTCTACTTGCATTTCTAAGGGTGTCAAACGATACACATTTGATGCTTCAACAACCAAAAATTCTTCTTTACTCATACATCCTAATAGAAACTATGACCTTGCGGAGGTGGAGAAGGCAAAAGAACGATATTAAGATGTTTAAATTACCTGAGAAAAACTTTGATAATGTTAGAAGAAACGTAGATTGAGTCAGTACATGAAGAGTTTGATTATATACAGATATTCTAAAAGACTTGGAGTATAGGCATATAACATCTTGGTGACATAACAAAGTATTCCTGTATTACCACACAGGAAAGATAAAAAGTGTGTATAAAAAAACATGTGACCAGCAGCACCAGCTGCAAAATCCGGACTAAGGGCCTGATTTAGATCTCGACGTAGGGGTTACTCCGTTGCAACGATGATGAATATCCCATCCTCTAAAATCTAAATACCATAGAAAACAATGGTATTTAGATTTTGGCATACGGATGTCTGTTACCATTACGATTGAGTAACCCCACCGCCAAGATCGAAATCAGGCCCTAAGGGTTTCCACTACTGCATTTTGTGAGACAGTGACAGGAGGTACTGGTGTAGACCTCACCTTACGGGCTTATTAAATAATTGTGATGAAATATGCAATGAACAGAAAAAACAAAACTCACACCCGAGGACAGAATGCCACATATGAAGTGACAGTCTCTTGAGGACATTCGCACAGAGAGGACAGTGTATTTGGACTGGTGAAGGGGAGTGAGGGGTCTGGGGCTGGCTGTGTTAATGTGCAGTCTCTGAGAAGAAATAAGGTACAATTCCAGAGTGAGTGTGGAACATGTGGCAACCAATCAACCTTAAAGAGTGGGCCTGTGCTGGGCTTCATTCACTGTTTGTGAGGAAGAGGACCTTCAGCTAATTACTGTAATTATTTGCATGTCTGTTTCTCATTAAATAAATAAGTGACACATTTTAATAGTTGCAACATGAGTACGCAGCATAGGAAGAGGTGTATAGCAATGAAACATATTGGGGACAGGGTGTTCGTACCAGTGCTCAGCTTGTAAACCAATATAAGTGAAGGTGGCATAGTTTCAAATAAAATCAAATGAAAATAACTTTATGCGGCCAAAAAGGAGAAAAACAGGCAATTCATAAATACATATCACAAAATCAAATGAACACAGTAGATTAACAAGAGGCACTGGCGCAACAGCAAGGCACACTGCAGGCAAATGTTTAAAGAGGCACCACACACAGCGAAAGACTGGCTGCATGCACCTTACACCTGGTCTGAATGACAATGACCAGTCATGCTCCAACTCTTCCAGCAACGGAGCATTAAAGAACTGAACCATGAGTTCATGGCACAGCTGAGCTGGTGGCAGTGGCACCATCACTCCGCTTAGCTGGAAAGGCACAACTAATGCGAATCAGAACCAATAGCAGTAGTTTTCTGCCTATTAATGTCAAAGTCATAGGAAAGCCGCCAAACACACTTGAAAAGAGTGAATGGGTGGCTGAAGGAATGACTCAGAAGACAGTCTGGAAGATGGACCAGACCCGGCAGCCTTAAAGAAATGGACAATCCCCGTAGAGCTTGAGGCGCTGCGTATTCTGGATACCAGCTCTCCAAAAGCTTGGGGATAGATCTTGCTATCTGGAGAACATACGTCTCTCTAGCTGATGTCAACGCCACTTGTTTTTGAAACAGTAGCACCTTTAGTCTGATCAGCTTGTCATCATTTACATTAGCAGTATCAATGTGTGGCCACATTTCTGCTACTCTTATCTCCTGTGTGTGGGGGGGGAATAAAACATGTTGGCAACACGTAACGACCTTAGAGACTGAAATTGCATAGGCAATTCCTGGTTGCATACCGCAACAGCTTTGGTCACTCAGCGCCACATAACTTCCATTTGAAAGTACATGAAATGCGGGTTGAATCAAAGGGACGGGAGTACCCTTCAGAAAAAAGGCCACGTTTGCGATCCCTGCATTGCAAAGGCCATGAAGGGACACCTGTTTACAGATCATTGAATGACTAACAGTAGTCTCACATTTGCTTCTGCTAAGAAAGACCTCTGTTTCACCGTTCAAACATTTATATTCAAAGGGCAACTCCAACTCTTCTTTAATATAGCTATCGCCTACCCGCTCGTATCTGCCCATGGCATGGTTTCAGGCATTTCGAAAAACGTAAAGTGGAAATGGGCAGATTTATAATGCCATGTAGGAGCCATACCGTTGATGGACTTTCTGCAGCTGTAAAAAGGAAACTTCTCTAACTTTTCTATGTGAAGCATGGTGAAACTTGCTTCCCTCTGAACCATCACCTGTTGTTCCTTGGATAAATTAAAAGCAGCAAACAAGGCACTACCATTAATATACTTCAACGGAACACGGCTGTTTTTCAGAGTCTGTAATGTCCAACCTAGCTGCATGATAGAACGCAGATGACTTTGTCCATGGTGTAAAAGGGCCATGTCTGTCTGAATACTATCAATCTCAGACGACACTAGGGCCCTGATTTAAACTTTTTTTGCACGGAATGACCTTCTTTTTTTGACGCAAAAGCGGCGAAAACTTACGAAATACAATTGTATTGTATTTTGTAAGTTTGTGCTGCTTTTGCGTAAAAAAATGACGGTAATGCGGCGCAAAAAAAGTATAAATCAGGGCCTATGTTTGTGAGGGAATAAATCGTGTTGGACAAAGTGTTCATGATGTTGTCGACAATAGCTAAACACTTTCCTAGATTTTCTTTGTCTAGCTGCCTTCTATCTCTGAAAGCTTCCAGATCTCATGGTATATATGGATGAATCTTTTACAGCATAGCTTTCTCTGACCTGACAAGAAGTCCTGTAAGTCTATATCTTCAGAAAGAGTGTTAAGATGTTCCTTAACTGTGGCTAACGTGTTAGTCTGTACCCACTGTTGGCAGAGATTACCCACAATGTATGTTGTAATTATACCTGTGTGTTGACGCGAGACAAAGCAAGGGTCTGTCCGGCTAATTTTGAAACCTCCTGAAGAATTCACAAAACATACCTGACACCCATTTGTGTCTATTGGCCATATCAACCACCTGCCGGGACTGGGAAGTGAAGAGTTATAGGTACCATCCTGAACCTTTGCATCTAGTTCTTCCTCAGTGACATTGAGGAAGTATTGCCAGTCATTAAATTTTGCTGGTCTGATGATACTGGACGCACTAATTTCCTTCATTTTTGCTAACCCCAGACAGGATGTCTGTTGAATGGTGTCATTCAAAAGATCATTTTCACAGGAATAAGGCACACTCGAAATAAATCTTCCCTACCCTGTATTTGCCAATCTTGTGTTCCCCATACACTCTTTACATCAATAGTGTTCTTCCAGTATTCGTATCCTTCAACTGCAAGACGGGAAACAAAGGAATCTAAGTAAATTAACTTTGTATTACTTAGCAAAATGTTCCTAATTTTTTAAGGTGGTATTTGAAGTAATATGACCCTGCATTTTTTGTGTCATGCCCAGAAAAATAAGTGAATATATCTGCATAATGTTTTGGGCTCCCACAGGTGGAGTTGAACAGTGTTCCCACTGTGTGTAGTTAAATACTGATCTATGTCTAGTTGCACGGTGCAGGTAGTAATGTCCCCAGTTGTTATAGCAGAACATTACCCCATAATTCTTTGTGTTGGTATACACATTCTCACTTTCTAATACCGCATAGTTTTTCCTTTCAGTTAACATTGAATCAACTGCCTGGACATCCCAATCATCAGATACAACACCAGGTGTAATTACATCAGTCATAGATATTTTGAAAACATAAGGAATCTGTATGACCTCATTAGGCCCGTTTATATCGAATGGAACTTTATCCCACACAGGAATTGGTACAGCTGAAATGTTCACAAGGGACAAGTCTCTTTGGACCTTATGTGTGGAATGATATGGAGTTAAGAATTTATCCACAGGCTCAACAAAGGAGCGTTCAGGAAGGTAGTGACCATTTATAAGCAGGAAAAAAACAGTCACAAAACTAATCCATAGAAAAAATGCAAATAATGTCAAGGATAGCCATAGATAGTTCCATGGGTGAATTAGATAGTTATTTTTAATCCATATAAATGTCTTTGAAACATTTTCAATCGCAGGAGTGGATGAAGTTGAAGAGAAGTCATCAATATCGATGGAGTAACCAGAAGTAGTCTCTGTAAACGCAGGAACAGGTTCATTACTGGTGCATGGATACACTTCACGTGGAGGCTCATAGTAGACGATGTCGTCAGTCTGTGTTGTGTTGGAATAAAATCCAGCCACATCTTGCACAGGTGATGTAATTGAAGTGGTAACTGGAATCAGCAAGAGCTAATTTTCTGCCCCGCCCATGGTTGAGGAGGTATTTATAGCACTGGGGACATGCTTGTGTAGTCAGAAGTATTGTTGTTTCTTCTTTGAAGCGGCATGTCCTGTTGGGTAGTGAGAGGGAACCGGGAACTACCCAAGGGACCTCTGGGCCTACTGTGCAGGATCTGCCACAGGGTGAAGTTTGATGTCGTCAATGGAAATGAATCTGTTAGCTTTGGAGCCTGGCAGCAGTGGTGGGATAACAATTCTGGTACCTTATATTCCCAGGACTGGGACCAGTGCTCTGTAGGACAGTCCATATTCATCCTTCACAGCAATCTTCCCAAGAACCAGATCCCCACATTTAGGAATCCAGCCAGTAGAAGTTGTTGCAAATCTCTTATTCCTAAGGGATCACCTGATCCCCTCCGTTCATCGAAGACCTCTCACTTACTGCCCCCCACCCCAGCGCCTTGAGACCCTAGCTGGTGACTAGTCGTGCTTTACTAGTATTATGATTGATTGATTAAGGTGGCAGCACTGGTGGATGAATTATCCTCACGAAATTGCTGAAGCTCCTGTAAGACAGTGAGACACCCATTTATGTCAAATGGTGTATCTGCTGCCACCATACCAGGGCCATCAAGATCTGGGACACACATAGGTATCCCAAAGAGAACCTCATATTAAGTGCATCCCCCCAAGGACCATTTTGGCAGATTATTCAGTGCTCCCCGGGTCCCATATGGGTGATGAAGCCAACTGCGGTCTGAACCTAATGCTCTGGCTGTTAAGGACTGCTTTAGATCTCGATTCCTCCTTTCCACGACCAAATTTCCCTCGGGATGGTATGGTGAGGAGTAATGGAGTTCAACACCCTTGTCCCCATGGTGTCCCTGAATGCCTTTGAGGCAAAGACAGGGCCCTGGTCAGAGTGGAATGCTGCAACAGCATATGTACAGATAAAGATCAGCAAGTCTTTTATAACAGTTTGAGCATCAGCCAACTGCTGGGGCCCTACCCACAGGAATTTAGAACCAGAATCTACAGTGACTAAGATGTATTTGTATGCACCGCCTTGTTGGAGGGGACCGTAATGGTCCAGGTACGCACATTGTAGTAGCCTGTTGGACACTAAGAGGGATGTCTGCAGTGGGCGTTTGACATTGGAGCCCTTAATTTGCTGGCAAATGTCACAACAAAGGAAGTATTGCTTTGTCGGTTTGTATAGACTACATGGACACAAGGTAGCTTATCCTTGAGATCAGCCACCTTCCCCCACAGAGTTCTGTGTTTTATGGTGTTCCCTTTGGAATCTCTAAACCCATTCAACCATTGCAACTTCCAATGATTAAGATAATCATTGTAGGACTAAACGCAGTAGTGTGAGTCACAGACAATCAGAGTGAGTAGTCCTGGCTGTGTGTTCTAGCACTAGTATAAGGGCTTTGAGTTCAGCCAGCTGGGCTGTGCAGTCCCCTAGGGTCTGCGTTTAGGTATTATGAGGGTGGAATACACCATCCTTAATCACTCCGCTCACGGCTGCGCAAACAGCTAAGTATTGATGTTTGATACCTACAGCTGGTTGTGTTGAACCATCAGTGTAAATGACGGCATTGTATCCGTCAAGTGGCAAAATATCCAGAGGTGTGGGGTACTCCTGTTCGTATTGGAAAAATTCTTGTGTCTAAAGTTTTAGATCAAAGATGTAATCTACATAGGTGGCAGTCAGGGAGGTTGCCCACTGAATCCAGTGTGGATGTGATGCTTTAGCATTAGGTACACTTGCTTTGGTGACAAGCTCTAAGGCCAGCACCGGGGTAACAACAATAATGCACTTCCCTTGGGCAAGTGACCTCTCCTTGATGACAGCCATCTGTACAGCTGTGAATTTTTTTTCTGTGGGTGCGAAACCTTGTTCTGCATTGGAGTATAAATTAGATTTATATGCTATTGGCACTGTGTCGCCCTCGTTAAAGGTGACATAAGTGAATCCGATGGCACCGGCAATTATTCTGATGACCACATTTGTTTTGTTGCCACGGGTGTGTAACTGTTTTGCCTCTAGCATGTCCTGTTTCGATTCCCTAAGGATGTGTGTGTTCAACTGTCCAGTGTCTGCTAGAAAAATCAGGGTGTACTAAGTCATGAAGTGGCTTGATACGTTGTACATAGTCAGGAATGTATGTTAGGCCAAAGTTAAAGAAACCAAGTAAGGACTGTAGTTTCTTAATTGTATTTGGTGGCTGGAGCTGAGCACACCTCTAAAAAGTGTGGGGCCAGGCTCTTGCCCTCGTTTGATAGCTCATATCCCAGGAATAATACACTGAGAAAGGCTATTTTGGTTTTCCTAAAGTTACATTTGTACCCCAGGGCTGTGTATCCTAAAACAATCCGATCGACCCAGGCAAGATGAATGTTGAGGTCGTCATCTGTGAGATAGATGTCATCCATGTGAGACAACGCCTCAGGTTCAATATCATGCAATATTGATGTTACACAGGCTGAGAACAGCCCTGGGCTGTTCTTATGCCGTTGGGGAAAATGGCAAAAGCATTTTTGTGAACCAAATTAGAATGCACCCAGGTCCCGACTTTTGTGTGCTAAGTTTTGGCAGAAAAAAACATTGGAGATATCCAACGTTGTTTTGGATTTTTTACGCACTATGTTGTTTATTAGTACTGTGCTATGTGAATTTTGTATAGGGAATAGGGTATGTGTGTGTATGTCTGTAATCTAAGACTATTCTGTATGAATGGTTGGGTTTTGCGACAGGGAATAACGGGTTATTCATTGCAGAGATGCAGGGCTCAATTACACCCTGGTACTTGAGCTGACTGAGATTATCCCTCAATTGAGCTTTTGCTTCGTGTTCAACAGGACATTGTGGCTGAGGCTGGGGTGTAGACCTGACAGGTATTACATGACAAGGAGAATCCTTGTCCCAACCTACATGGTTGCAGTATAACACCTGCGCTAAAGCCCAGTTGACAGCGTAGGCTTGTTTTACCGCTTCTGGAACAAGATCAGAGAAAGAAGGCAAAATTACATCTTCCCCATGTGGGAGCTTGGGATTTGCTCAGGTTGCCAGTCCCTTTTTGCCAGTAGGATATCACAACTAAGTTCATCCCAGAATACCACACTAACAGGCCCTCTCTCTTGCTACGTCTATCCGGTGTATCCTGAAAGGAACAAGAGGGACGTAAATCAGTATATCTGTCAGGAGCCTTTATATTTTCTCTATTTCTAAGATTATATCTCCTATCGCAGTTCTCTGGGTGTGGAGAATCTGCTCTCTGACTTTGGCGGTCATTCTGACCGTGGCGGGCGGCGGTCGCCGCCCGCCGCCCGCCATGCGGTCACCGCCAAATGGCCGCTCCGCGGTCAGGAGACCGCGGATGCCATTCTGGCTTTCCCGCTGGGCCGGCGGGCGACCGCCGGCCCAGCGGGAAAGGCCCTGCAACGAGGAAGCCGGCTCCGAATGGAGCCGGCGGAGTTGCAGGGGTGCGACGGGTGCAGTTGCACCCGTCGCGATTTTCACTGTCTACAAAGCAGACAGTGGAAATCTTCATGGGGCCCTGTTAGGGGGCCCCTGCACTGCCCATGCCAGTGGCATGGGCAGTGCAGGGGCCCCCAGGGGCCCCACGACACCCGTTCCTGCCATCCTGTTCCTGGCGGTAAGAACCGCCAGAAACAGGGTGGCAGGAAAGGGGTCGGAATCCCCATGGCGGTGCTGCAAGCAGCGCCGCCATGGAGGATTCCCTGGGCCAGGGGAAAACCGGCGGGAAACCGCCGGTTCCCCTTTTCTGACCGCGGCTTTACCGCCGCGGTCAGAATGGCCCTGGAAGCACCGCCAGCCTGTTGGCGGTGCTTCCGTGGTCCCCGGCCCTGGCGGTCATGGACCGCCAGGGTCGAATGACCCCCTTTGTCTTTAAATTGTTTTTGTTTATCCCAGCACTTTTTAGAACCCTCCTGTGCTTGTTTAGTACCTTCCTAAGGGGTGGTACTTTGTATTTCAGGCTTTTTCGGCTTGGCTCCCAAACTGTCCCGTCCTATACTGGTATAGGTGTTGGAAATAATTTTTGTCAGTAGCTCTTTCCCCTGGTCCAACTGTGGAACTTCCCAGAGCCTCCGGCGTATAGTCAATGCTACTGCTTCTCCTTTAATGTTACTGAGTATTATTGAGGAGACTGCGTCGAAGTTACGTATTAGTTCCATCCCCAAATCTAGGGCTGGTGGGGCCCTGTGCTCATTCTGTATTTGTTTTAACACTTCCGGTAAATTGGCAAGTGCCGGGGTACCATGTATATTGCAGCGAAGACTGTGCTCCATGTGGCACAGTCATCCACTGAGGGAACCATCCAGAAGGGCAAGCACATAGTGAGAGTTCTGTTTTTCCTGTGGTCCAGTATGGGGAAACACAGCTTCCAGCTGATTTGTTTTCAGGACTATCCAGAACAGGATTTTCTCTTGTTCTGTGGGTACTTTACCCATGATAGAATGTACTGTTTGTGGATTAATCCCAGTTGTAGTCAATTGATATCCAGCAGGTGCTGGTAGTGCTGAACGCGCTGGTGTGGTGTTCAGAGTTCACTACAGGTTTGGAGAGTAGTGCGATGAGCATAGCCCCAGAGCCCACTGCCATAGGAGGCTGCAGATATACATTTGGCTCTATAAATTACAACCATTTCCCTAATTGGTTTACAACAAACCTTCAAGGCAAACCTAAAAGTACCCTCACAGGCCTGCACCATCTTTAGCCTGTGGTTTTCAATGTTACTTATCCAGGAACCACTAGCAGTGAAGAGAATACCCAGGTAGGAGAATGATGCAATCCTTATGATCTGTGTATCGTTAATCTGTAATGCCTAGTTTTGATGAAACCTCAATCATATCTCTCACCATGCTTCCTATGCTCTTTATCTTGCTCTTAAAGATTTTTTCCATCTCCCTGTTCTCACAAGTCACTTTTTCCCATCTTTCTCTTCATCATCCCTTTTTCATTCTTTCTCTCTCTCTTAGACGTGGCATCCTTGGCATGGTCTCCCCTGTTTTTTTGCCTCTGCTTACCATGCTTTGACTGTGTGCTGGACTCTGTTTTTGCTGTTTTTGGTACTATGGGCACTTTACCACTGTTGACCAGTGCAAGTTTTCCTGTGTAAATTATATGTGTTATTGGCTTTTCCATGATTGGCATATTTGATTTACTAGTAAGTCCCTAGTAAAGTGCACTAGAGATGCCCAGGGTCTGTAAATCAAATGCTACTAGTGGGCCTGTAGCACTGGTTGTGCCACCCACATTAGTAGCCCTGTGAACATGGCTCAGACCTGCCACTGCAGTGCCTCTGTGTGCAGTTTAAACTGTCAATTTGACTTGGCAAGTGTACCTAATTGCCAAGCCTAAACCTTCCTTTTTTATACATGTAAGGCACCCCTAAGGTAGGCCCTATGTAGACCCATGGGCAGGGTGCAGTGTATGTTAAAGGTGGGACATGTACTGATGTGTTTTACATGTCCTAACACTGAAACACTGCCAAATTCGGTTTTCACTGTTGCAAGGCCTATCTCTCTCATAGGTTAACATAGGTGCTCCATTTAAATATCCTTTAAGTTCAGATTCCCTTTGAGAGCAGATAGAAATGTGGAGTTTGGTGTCTCTGAAGTCACAATTTGAAAATAATCATTTAGTGAAGTTGGTTTTTTAAGATTTTTAGTTTGAAAATGCCACTTTTAGAAAGTAGGCATTTTCTTGCAGTAACCATTCTGTGACTCTGCCTGTTTGTGGATTCCCTGTCTGTGTCAGACTGACAGTTAGGCTGCTTGTGAATCTCTTCTAGACAGTGACACAAATGGAGCTGGGGTGTAGCCTGCATATCTTGATGAGCCATCTAAGCTAGAGTGGAGGGAGGAGTGGTCACTTGCACCTGAATGGGCTGTGTGTGCACTCACACAATGTAGTCTCCAACCCCCTGGTGGGTGTCTGGGGCATGGCCTGGGCAAGGCAGGATCCGGTGAACAACAGAGACTTTCCTTTGAAGTTTACCTACTTCAAATCAATTCAAATCAAATCATTAACATTTATAAAGCGCGCTACTCACCCATGCGGGTTTCAAGGCGCTAGGGGAAAAAGGGGGGGTTATCGCTGTTCGAACAGCCAGGTCTTTAGGAGTCTCCGGAAAGCGGAGTGGTCCTGGGTGGTCCTGAGGCTGGTGGGAAGGTAGTTCCATGTCTTGGCCGCCAGGAAGGAGAAAGATCTCCCACCCGCCGTGGAGCGGCGGATGCGAGGGACAGCAGCGAGTGCGAGGCCAGAGGAGCGGAGGAGGCGGGTGGGGACGTAGAAGCGGAGGCGTCTGTTGAGGTATTCCGGTCCCTTGTCGTAGAGGGCTTTGTGTGCGTGGGTGAGAAGTCGGAAGGTGATCCTTTTGCTGACAGGGAGCCAATGCAGGTGTCTCAGGTGTGCGGAGATGTGGCTGCTGCGGGGTATGTCGAGGATGAGGCGGGCCGAGGCGTTTTGAATGCGTTGCAGGCGATTTTGGAGTTTGGCTGTGGTCCCGGCGTAGAGGGTGTTGTCGTAGTCCAGGCGGCTCGTGACGAGGGCGTGGGTCACGGTTTTTCTGGTGTCGGCGGGGATCCAGCTGAAGATCTTGCGGAGCATGCGGAGGGTGAGGAAGCAGGCGGAGGACACGGCGTTGACTTGCTTTGTCATGGTGAGAAGAGGGTCCAAGATGAAGCCGAGGTTGCGGGCGTGGTCTGTGGGGGTCGGTGCGGTGCCGAGGGCCGTGGGCCACCAGGAGTCGTCCCAGGCGGACGGGGTGTTGCCGAGGATGAGGACTTCCGTTTTTTCAGAGTTCAGCTTTAGGCGGCTGAGCCTCATCCAATCTGCGACGTCCTTCATACCCTCTTGTAGGTTGGTCTTGGCGCTGGCGGGGTCCTTGGTGAGGGAGAGTATAAGTTGGGTGTCGTCGGCGTAGGAGGTGATGATGATGTCGTGCTTGCGTACGATGTTGGCGAGGGGGCTCATGTAGACATTGAAGAGTGTCGGGCTGAGTGATGAGCCTTGGGGTACGCCACAGATGATCTCGGTGGGTTCTGAGCAAAACGGAGGGAGGTAAACTCTTTGGGAACGGTTTGAGAGGAAGGAGGCGATCCAGTCCAGGGCCTGGCCTTGGATCCCGGTGGAGCGGAGGCGGGTGATTAGGGTGCGGTGACAGACGGTGTCAAAGGCAGCCGAGAGGTCAAGCAGAATGAGGGCGACTGTTTCACCATTGTCCATCAGGGTTCTGATGTCGTCAGTGACTGAGATGAGGGCGGTTTCAGTGCTGTGGTTGGTTCGGAATCCGGTTTGTGAGTGGTCGAGCAGGTTGTTGTCTTCCAGGAAGGTGGTCAGCTGTTTGTTGACGGTCTTCTCTATTACTTTGGCTGGGAAAGGCAGAAGAGAGATGGGGCGGAAGTTTTTTAGGTCGCTCCGGTCAGCCGTAGGTTCCTTTAGTAGGGCGTTGACTTCGGCGTGTTTCCAGCATTCGGGGAAGGTAGCAGAAGAAAAAGAAGAGTTGATGACGGTCTGGAGGTGCGGGGCGATGATGTCGTCGGCTTTGTTAAAGATGAAGTGCGGGCAGGGGTCCGAAGGGGCGCCGGAGTGGATAGGGTTCATGATGGATTTGGTTTCTTCCGTGTTGATGTGGGATCAGTTGTTGAGGGTGATGGCCGTGGATGCCGGTTCGGTGGTGTATGGTTGGGTCTGGTGTCCGAAGCTGTCGTGGAGGTCGCTAATCTTGCGATGGAAGAAAGTGGCGAGGGATTCGCACAGATCCTGTGAGGGCGTGACGGCGTTGGCGTTGGCGCTGGGGTTGGAGAACTCCTTGACGATGCTGAAGAGTTCTCTGCTGTTGTGTCTGTTTTTGTCCAGTCTGTCGGTGAAAAAGTTCCTTTTGGCAGCGCGGATCAGGTGGTGGTGTTCGCGGGTAGCGTTCTTGAGGGCGGTCATGTTGTCAGCGGTGCGGTCCTTGCGCCAGGCTTTCTCAAGGGTGCGACAAGTTTTCTTTGATTCTTTGAGGGTGTCAGAGAACCAGAGAGGTTTTTTGGTGTTGGTCTGTCGATGCGTGCGTTTGAGGGGAGCAAGGATGTCTGCGCAGTTGGAGATCCAGTTTGTGAGGTTGAGGGCTGCGTCGTTGGGGTTGGTGGTGAGGGTGGGTTGGTTGGCGGCGAGTGCAGAGAAGAGTTGCTCTTCGGGGATCTTGTTCCACTGTCGACGAGGGATGGGTTGGGTGCGGAGGTGGCGGGTCTCGCATCGGAATGTGAAGTGGACGCAGCTGTGGTCGGTCCAGTGTAGGGCGGAGGCGTGGCTGAAGAAGACGTGTTTGCTGGCGGAGAAGATGGGGTCAAGCGTGTGCCCGGCGATGTGGGTGGCGGTGTTCACCAGTTGTTTGAGGCCGAGGTTGGCGAGGTTGTCGAGCAGGGTGGTGGTGTTGGGGTCGTTGTTTTGTTCCAGATGGAAGTTGAGGTCACCTAGGAGGATGTAGTCCGGCGAGGCAAGGGCGTGCGGGGAGATGAAGTCGGTGATGGCGTCGCTGAAAGGGGCGCGTGGCCCGGGAGGACGGTAGACGAGGGATCCTCTGAGGGTGGTCCTCGGATCGGTGCGAATCTGAAAATGCAGGTGTTCAGCGGCGAGAGGGGTGTCTTCGGTGGAGGTGGTGACGCTGATGGAGTCTTTGAAGACGATGGCGATACCTCCTCCTACCTGGTTGGTGCGGTCTTTTCTGGAGATCTTGTAGCCTTCGGGGATGGCAGTGGCGATGTCAGGGGCCGAGGAGGCGTTCATCCAGGTCTCCGTGATGAAGGCGACGTCCGGTGCTATGGAGTCCAGGAGGTCCCAGAGTTCAATGGTGTGTTTGTGGACGGAGCGAGCGTTGACTAGGATGCACTTGAGGTGGTTGATGGCGCGTGGGCTTGTGGTCGTGGTTGTTGCGTGGTGGAAGTTGCGTTTGCAGGAGTTGCAGGCGAAGGGTCCATGGGTGCGTTTGGGGTGAGCTTGGAAGCAGGTGTTGGAGCGTCCTGGGTTGAGGGCGTGGAGGGTGGTGGGGTCGTAGCGGGTCAGCGGGGCTTGGGAGAGCTGGGGACCAGGGGTCGTGGCGCTGGGCGCGGGCCAGGCGCGGACGGGCGCAGACGGGCTTGCCTCTGGCGCGCCCGCTGCGCACGCCCGGTGTGCAGTCGCGCAGCGGCCGCCATATGAGGTAGGAGGGGGGGAGGGGTCAGGTGGGGGCGAATGGGAGCTGGGGGGCGGGGGCGTGCAGGAGGTCACGGCGGGAAAGCGCGAGGGAGGGTGGGACAGGTAGAGTGAGAAGAGCTGGGGAGGGGGGTTTAAGGGTGGAGGGGGGTTAGTGTTAGGAGGTTTAGGAGATAAGGGAGAAAGATAGGAGTAGGGTTGAGAAGATAGGGGAGGGGGGGTTGTAGAGGTGGGTGAGGAGTGAGAGGATAGGAAGATAGGTAATAGAGGGGGTGGGGGAGGGGGGAGAGATAGAGAAATAGATAGAGAAAATAGATAGGGAAATCGATAGATAGGGAAAAAGATAGAGAGATAGGAAGATAGGAGGAGGTGGAGAGTGAGGGAGTTAGATAGTGGGATAGAGAGATAGGTAGATAGGAGGAGTGAGGGAGGTAGATAGTGAACGGGTTAGATAGGAGAGATAGAGGGGGGGATGCAAGTGGGGGAGGGGGATGAGGCAGGAGCAGGAGGGCAGGCGTGGGGAGAAGAGGACGGAGGAGGCAGAAGAGCCGAAGACAAGAAGAACAGAAGACAAGAAGAACAGAAGACAAGAAGAACAGAAGAACAGAAGAAAGGAAGATCAGAAGACCGGAAGGAGAGAAGAAAGGAAGACCGGAAGAACACAGAAGAACATAGAAGAACACAGAAGAACACAGAAGAACACAGAAGAAGATACAGAAAAACGAAGAACAGAGGGCAGAAGACCACAGAAGAAGATGAGGAAGAAGAGAAGAAGAGTGAAGACGGGGGAAAGAAGAGTACATAAGAAGATTACAGACGAGGAGCGAGGAGGAAGAACAGAAGAACAGAGAAGAAGAAAAGAAGAAAAGAAGCAGGAGCAGGAGAGAGGGAGAGTAGCGCTGGGCAGAGCGAGGGGCTGGGAGGGGGGGGGTACTTACTGTGAGGTGGGTCTCAGGAACTCAGGAACCTGGAGGAGCTGCAGCGGCAGGGGGAGCGACCTACCCTTGGGTCAAGGGTCGCTACCACTGTCGCGCAGCGGCCGCCATATGAGGTAGGAGGGGGGGGAGGGGTCAGATGGGGGCGAATGGGAGCTGGGGGGCGGGGGCGTGCAGGAGGTCGCGGCGGGAAAGCGCGAGGGAGGGGGGTACAGGTAGAGTGAGAAGAGCTGGGGGAAGGGGGTTTAAGGGTGGAGGGGGGTGAGTGTTAGGAGGTTTAGGAGATAAGGGAGAAAGATAGGAGTAGGGTTGAGAAGATAGGGGAGGGGGGGTTGTAGAGGTGGGTGAGGGTGAGAGGTAGAGTGAGAGGATAGGAAGATAGGTAATAGAGGGGGTGAGGGAGGGGGGAGAGATAGAGAAATAGATAGAGAAAATAGATAGGGAAATCGATAGATAGGGAAATAGATAGAGAGATAGGAAGATAGGAGGAGGTGGAGAGTGAGGGAGTTAGATAGTGGGATAGAGAGATAGAGAGATAGGTAGATAGGAGGAGTGAGGGAGGTAGATAGTGAACGGGTTAGATAGGAGAGATAGAGAGGGGGATGCGAGTGGGGGAGGGGGATGAGGCAGGAGGGCAGGCGCGGGGAGAAGAGGACGGAGGAGGCAGAAGAGCCGAAGACAAGAAGAACAGAAGACAAGAAGAACAGAAGAACAGAAGAACAGAAGAACAGAAGACAAGAAGAACAGAAGAACAGAAGAACAGAAGACCGGAAGGAGAGAAGAAAGGAAGATCAGAAGACCGGAAGGAGAGAAGAAAGGAAGACCGGAAGAACACAGAAGAACATAGAAGAACACAGAAGAACACAGAAGAACACAGAAGAAGATACAGAAAAACGAAGAACAGAGGGCAGAAGACCACAGAAGAAGATGAGGAAGAAGAGAAGAAGAGTGAAGACGGGGGAAAGAAGAGTACAGAAGAAGATTACAGACGAGGAGCGAGGAGGAAGAACAGAAGAACAGAGAAGAAGAAAAGAAGAAAAGAAGCAGGAGCAGGAGAGAGGGTGAGTAGCGCAGGGCAGAGCGAGGGGCTGGGAGGGGGGGGGGTACTTACTGTGAGGTGGGTCTCAGGAACTCAGGAACCTGGAGGAGCTGCAGCGGCAGGGGGAGCGACCTACCCAAAGGCAGAAAGGGGTATAAGTAGTGGACCCAGAACCCCAAACTTTTAGATCACCTCTGGAATCAAGAGGAACCTCTGCCAAGGAGAAGAGCTGTAGAGCTGAGAAGTGCGGCCCCTGCTTTTAATTGTACTTTGTTGGGATATCCTGCAGTTGCTGATTCTGCCTGTGAAAGGGGACCAAGACTGGACTTTGTTGTGCACTGCTACTTGAGAGGTATCTCTAAGGGCTTGGAGTAGAGCTTGCCTTTCTGTTTTGAAGCCTCAGGGACAGCAAGCGCTTCACCATCGAGTTCTGAGTGTGCATGATGTGGATTCTAGCTTGCCAGAGGGTGCCATTCCAGTTCCTGGGCCCCTGGAAGAGTATTTCTGGAGAGAACCTGTCTAACAACGCCAGACGACACCGTGTGACTTCGCTAAGGACGTCGCTGCACGGAAACTGCGATGCTGCCTGCCATGGCCATGGACCTCGCAGAAGCGCAACAACCCCAACGATGCCGCAGGCCA
This sequence comes from Pleurodeles waltl, assembly GCF_031143425.1. Classification (NCBI taxonomy): domain Eukaryota; kingdom Metazoa; phylum Chordata; class Amphibia; order Caudata; family Salamandridae; genus Pleurodeles; species Pleurodeles waltl. The sequence continues at coordinate 1,295,836,716 of NC_090446.1, read as the reverse complement.
CCTGTTGCTGCAGTCGCTGATCCCGCACGACCTCGCTGAGGTTAGAGTGTCGTAAGTCCAAGGTCCGTGACATCCGACGCCATTGCAGTGCCTATGGTCCTGTGATGTCATTGCGATCCTGTGAGGTCGTCTGCAGGATTGTGACTTCGCCGGACTTTGTCTCTGCCGGAACCAAGGGACCTACACCTCGCAACCAACACCGCCTCACCTCCACCGTTCTGCAGTAAGGACCAGGTGCTGCTTCGCAGCGCCTCCGCTCTTCTTCCCCACAGCACTAGAACCGACGCAGCATCGGATCCAGCGATGCCTTGCACCCCCGACTCTGTGCACCGGTCTATTTTCTACTTGTTTACAAAGCTATTGTACCTAGGGGTCCATACGACTCTGTAACTGGCACCAGTGGTGTCGCATTGTGGGAAACTACTCCGTCATGAAGCGGCTTAGTACCAACTTGCAGCATTTGTGCCTAAAGTCATATTTTTAATTGTGTATTATGGATTTTTATCGTATTTGGTCTTGTTTATTTAGATAAAATATTTACTATTTTTCTAAACCTGTGTTGTGTCCTCTTGTAGTGGTGCATTGTATTACTGTGTGTCTTGGTACAAATACTTTACACATTGCTTCTGGGTTAAGCCTTTCTGCTCATGCCAAGCTACCAAGGGGGTGAGCAGTGGTTAACCAGGTGTGTTTCTCCTTTGCCCTGACTCAAGTGAGGTTCCTTACTTGGACACGGTGTAACCTGACTGACAACCAGAGACCCCATTTATAACATTGGTGATCAGCGATGAGGATTGGACTTGTATTTGTACTTGACTTACAGTGAATAAGTGCACACTACTATTTCCAGTGCAGACCACATACTACTTGTTTTTGCTTTTTCTCTTTTTGGACTCCATCTGCTTCCATTACTTTTGATTTGTGAACTTCTCATTGGGAACTCTTTGTTGCCTTGGAACTTGGCATTTTTTTTATTTGAATGTCTCAATCAGGAGACGCACCAGTTGGAGCTGTTTATGAGTTGGAGAAGCTGGAGAGTTATACATTTGCTCAACTGAAGCAGTTCAGTAAGGATCCTGCCTGTCCCATTAGGAGCTCCGCCAGGAAGGAGGAGCTGCAAAAGGCACTGAGGGCCTGGGTAACAGCCAAGGAGGCTGGGGGGCACCCAGGGGGGGAGGACGAGGGTAAGTAGGTGCAGAGTGTCCATAATGTGGTAGTGGATGCACCTGTTATGCCTGGGGGGGTCTCCGGGGCAGGTAGCAGTGTGTCATCCAAGGGTCTGACTCCTGAAGAGTTACAGGACAAACAGGCAGAAAGAGATCAGCAGTTGGAGTTAGAGAAGTTGTGGATGAAAATGGAGAGGGAAATGGAGGAGAGGAGGCTGACCATAGAAGAGAATAAGCTGCTCCTGGCTCATGAGCTTAGTTTGAGGGAACTAGATCTGAGGAGCTAGACTAGTAGAGATGGTGGCAGCAGTGCCACAGTGCAGCCTGAGAGGAGGGTGCACATTCCCAAAGACCTAGCTAAGGATTACAAGAGGAAGGATGGCATATACTTGTGGTTCAAAGGGTATGAGCCTGCTCTCCACATGAACTTGGCCCGGGAGCACGTTGGGGGGCGGGTCTGTGGAAGCACTTTGAGGTCGAGGGGAGGGATACTCTGACATCCTTAGGCGATCCTCAGGTGCTCTGTTAGAAATGGGGTATTTGGTTGGCAGTCAGGATACCCCCTGTCCAAGCAAGGACCCTCACTCTAGTCAGAGTATGCCACACACAATCCAAATTATCCTGTGCCCACCCTCTGGTAGCTTGGCACTGAGCAGTCAGGCTTAACTTAGAAGGCAATGTGTAAAATATCTGTGCATTAAATCATACAATAACACAATATAGCACCACAAAAATACACCACACACTGTTTAGAAAAATATATAATATTTCTCTGGATATTTGCAGGTCAAAATGATCAAAGATGCACTAAGTAAATGTAGAGATATCACTGAAAAGTGATATAAAATGTCTTAAGTCTTTTTAAAGCAAAGTCTCTTTTAAGCACAAAGTACCTGGTTTGCGTGAAAAATCTCTGCAATGGGCCACAGAGGAGGAGAAGTGTGGAAACACAGGGGGTGTGTGCCGATTTCTCGGGCCCCACACGGTGATGCGTCGTTTAATTTCCACACAGGGATGGCTGTGCGTCGATTTACGGTGCTCGGTCGTGGATCCTCTTCGGGTTGCGGGGTTTTCAGACACCCCGGGGTCTGTGCGTGGAATCCTGGGCTTGTGGAGCGAAGTCACAAGCGATGTGTCATTCCGGTGGGCGTTGCGTGGAAGTTTCTTCTGCATGGCAGGCGCTGCATCGATTTTCCCTCTGGAAGTCGGGCTGCGTCATCCCAGGTCGGCCGTGTGTCGATCCGGTGGGCCGTGCGTCGAAGTTCCGGCCGCAACGCAGGTGCCGCGTCGATCTTCTCCTTGCAAAATTGGTCTGCGTCGTTCTGGTCCAGCATGCAGTGAATTTCTCACCGCGGGGCAGCCTGTGTGTCGGTTTTAGCAAGTGGTGCATCAAATTTTCACTGCACATGGAGTCCAGTTGCAAGAAAGAAGTCTTTTTGGTCCTGAGACTTCAGGGAACAGGAGGCAAGCTCTATCCAAGCCCTTGGAGAGTACTTCTTCGCCACAGCCAGGGAGCAGCAAGGCAGCAGGGCAACAGCAAGGCAGCACTCCTTCACAGAAAGCAGTCAGGTGAGTCCTTTGGGTAGCCAGGCAGTTTTTCTTGGCAGGATGCAGGTTCTGGTTACAAGTTTCTTCTCCAGGAAGTGTCTGAGTTGGAAGGGGCAGAGGCCCTGTTTATATACCCAAATGTGCCTTTGAAGTGGGGGAGACTTCACAGACTGGCTTAGAAGTGCACCAGGTCCCATTTCAGTTCAATCCTGTCTGCCAGGGTCCCAGTAGGGGGTGTGGCAGTCCTTTGTGTGAGAGCAGGCCCTCCAACCTCCCAGCCCAGGAAGACCCATTCAAAATGCAGATGTATGCAAGTGAGGCTGAGTATCTTGTGTTTGGGGTTTGTCTGAGTGAATGCACAAGGAGCTGTCAACTGAACCCAGCCAGACGTGGATTGTAAGGCACAGAAGGATTTAAGTGCAGAGCAATCCTCACTTTCTAAAAGTGGCATTTCTAAAATAGTAATATTAAATCCAACTTCACCAGTCAGCAGGGTTTTATATCACTATTCAGGCCATACTACATTTGACCTTCCTACTCCTTTCAGATCAGCAGCTACCACTCAAACACTGTATGGGGGCAGCCCCAATGTTAGACTATGAAAGAAGCAGGCCTCACAGCAGTGTAAAAATGAATTTAGGAGTTTTACACTACCAGGACATGTAACTACATGGTACATGTCCTGCCTTTTGTCTACACAGCACCCTGTCCTTTGGGTTACCTAGGGCATACCTTAGGGGTTTCTTATATGTAGAAAAAGGGGAGTTTTAGGCTTGGCAAGTACTTGTAAATGCCAAGTCGAATTGGCAGTGAAACTGCACACACAGGCCTTGCAATGGCAGGCCTGAGACAAGGTTAAGGGGCTACTTAAGTGGGTGGCATAACCAGTGCTGCAGGCCCACTAGTAGCATTTAATCTACAGGCCCTGGGCACATATAGTGCACACTACTAGGGACTTATTAGTAAATTAAATAGTCTAAGTGGGTATGATCCAATTTTACCATGTTTAAAGGGAGAGAGAATATGCACTTTAGCACTGGTTGGCAGTGGTAAAGTGCACAAAGTCTAAAAACCAGCAAAAACTGTGTCCAAAAAGTGGAGGGAGGTAGGCAAAAAGTTAGGGGTGACCATCCTAAGGCTGTCAGGTCTAACAGGCTCACTTACTCTATCATGAAGGATGCCCTACTCACAAGGTATGGTATCATCCCTGAGCAGTATAAGTCAAAAATCCCAAACTTGACTAGAATGTGTCGATTCTTTCTGCAGGTCACTGGATGGTTGGGTGAAGGGCAGTAAGGTAACAACTTATGGGGGGCTTTACAACTTAATTGCTTGGAAGCACTTGTACAGTCTTTGCTATCCAGAGCTTTGCCAGCACCTGATTGACAGCAAACTGACTGACCCCAGGAAGCTTGCACAGGAAGTAGACCGTTGGGAGAGCACCAGGGTCCAGAAGAGGTATGGGGAGACCACGCCAAGGGCGGGCAGGGTCCCTCTCAGAAGAAGTGGGGGGTAAGGGTAAACAGGGGGAGTTCTCTGAAGGGCTCCAACCTAATTACCAGGGTAAGGATTCCCAGCCCCCAGTTGAGAAGAAGCCCTGGTTTTCTAAAGAGAAACCTGCTGAAGGGGGTCCCCGCAAGTGTTATGCTTGGGACCAGGTGGGTCATGTGAGGGGGGGATCCCAAATGTCCCTAGGGGGACACATACACCCGCTGGTGCTCAAGCACAGGGTTTGGCTAGTGTAGCACCTGCGGAGGCGTTGGTTCCAGGTGGGTGGGAGCCAGCTGAGATGACCCTTGTCTCACTGGGGGACAGTGAGGTGGTCCAGAGAACCCTTGTGCCTGAGTACACTAAGAAGTACAAGCAGTAGGTGACCATCAATGGACAGAGGGGGGAGGCTCTGAGAGACACAGTAGCCAGTCTAACTACTGTGAGATGTCACCTGGTGCCTGAAGAGCAGTTAGATCCCCATGTACTTCACCAAGTAGTTGCAGGGGACAACTCGGAGCATCTGTGCAGAGTGGTGCAGGTTACCTTAGAATGGGGGGTCTCAGGTGCCTTGAGAGTAGATGTGAGTCCACCCATGCCTGTATATTGTCTGCTTGCTGGAGGATTCACCTTGGAGGGAGGTGGAGCACAGGTCTCACTTGGATATATTGAGTTTGCCTGGGTGTGTGTGTCCACCTGGTAGATGGCAGCCCATCAGGGTGACCAGGAGAACCTGGAGCCTGAAGGAGTGGCCTAGGTGTCTGCCAGAAGGAGGAATGGTAAGGGGCACAGGAAACCCACTCCAGAAGTTCCCAAGGTCCAGGAGGAGGTTGCATGAGGGGGAAGCCCTGGATCCTACACGGGAATAAGTGGCTGAACTGGGGGAGGTCCCTGAGCTGAGTCAGTGGCAGCAGGAAGGGTGACCCACCAGAGAGGCATTCTGTGAGGCACAGAAGACATGCCCTACTCTGGAGGGTTTGCGGCAGCAGGCTGCAGATCAGACGTCTGGCAAAGAGTCTGGATCACACTTGATCTACTGGGAGGATGGCCTCCTATATAGCGAGCCTAATGTTGCGGAGCCTGGGTCAGCCTGTGTGCTGGTGGTACCCCAGTGCTTCAGAACCTTCCTACTGGGTCTGGCTCATGATGTGCTTTGCCTTTAGCTGGACATTTGAGGTGGGACAAGACGTTTGAACGGCTTGTCACCCATTTCTACTGGCCCCAAATGCACAAGCACTCAGATGCACACTGTTGGTCTTACTAAACTTGTCAGGCAAGTGGAAAGAGTGGGGGAAATGTAAGGCTTCCCTCCAACCTTTTCCCGTGGTCAGCAACCCCCTTTGGGAGGGTAGGTATTGACATTGTGGGGCCTCTGGATCCCAAGACAGCCATGGGCAACAAGTTCATCCTGGTCTTGGTGGCCCATGCCACCCGGTACCCAGAAGCCATTCCTTTGTGGTTAATCACCTCCCCTGTGGTGGGGCGTGCTTTGATGTTTTTTTTTTCCCGTATGGGGTTGCCCAAGGAAGTGGTATCTGATAGGGATACCATCTTCATATCAACTTATATGAAGTCTCTGTGGAAGGAGTGTGGGGTGACATAAGTTCACCACTCCTTACCACCCCCAAAGTAACGGCCTGGTTGAGCGATTCAACTGCACTTTGAAAGGCATGATCATGGGCCTGTCAGAGCCCTAGAGGTGTAAGTGGGACATCCTCTTGCTATGCCTTCTGTTCGCCTACAGGAGGGTGCCTCAAAAGGGTCTTGGATTTAGCCCCTATAAGTTACTGTATGGCCACCTGTCAGGGGTCCTTTGATTCTGGTTAGAGAAGGCTTGGAGAAGGCCTCCAGTAGCCTCCCCCCAGGATGTATTCAGTTACATGCTGACTTTTAGGAACCAGACAGCTCACTTCAGAAAGCTTGCCCAGGAGAACCTAGAGGCAAGCCAAGAAGATATGAAGCTCTGGTACGACCAGAAAGCCACTCTGGTTGAGTTCCAGCCTGGCCAAAAGGTTTGGGTGACGGCCCCAGTGGAGCCTAGGGCTCTCCAAGATAAGTGGACTGGGCCATTTGAAATAGTGGAGTGCAAGAGTGATGTCACATGTCTGGTGAACTTGCGGACTCCCATGAACCCCTTGAGTTACTACATGTCAATCTCCCCAAGCCTCATTTTGAGAGGACAACAATGCTCCTTGCAACAGATGATGGGGCAGAGGAAGAGAGTGAGAGTGAGCCTCTTCCTGACCTCCTGTCTGCTAAGGAGAAGGATTCATCTGTGGAGGGTGTGAACCTCTCCCACTCACTGACCCCAGAGCAATAGAGGGACTGTCGCCAAGTCTTGGGACAGTTTGCCCCTCTATTTTCCTTGATCCCAGGGGTCACTCATCTGTGTACACATAATGTGGACACCGGGGACAGTCCTCCTGTTTTACATAAGGTTTACAGAGTGACTGACAAGGTTAGGGCCAACATAAAGGAGGAGGTATCCAAAATGTTAGCCCTTGGGGTAATTGAGTTCTTCAGTAGCCATTGGGCCAGCCCTGTGATCTTGGTCCCAAAAGCTGCTGCTCCAGGTGCCATCCAGCACTCAGGTTCTGTGTGGATTACCGTGGACTCAATGCGGTCACTCAGACTGACGTGCACCCCATCTCCTGAGCTGATGAGCTCATTGACCGGTTAGGGGCTGCCAAATATCTAAGTACTTTTGACTTAACCTCTGGATAGTGGCAGATTGCTCTAACTGAGAGGGCTAAAGAGAGGTCTGCATTTTCCACCCCTGATGGGCACTGACAATTTAGGGTGATGCCCTTTGGGGTGAAGAATGCCCCTGCCACCTTTCAGAGGTTGGTTAACCAGGTGTTGGCTGGACTGTATGATTTCAGCGCAGCCTACCTGGATGACATTGCTGTGTTCAGCTCCACTTGGGAGGAACACTTGCAGCACCTCTGCAAAGGGTTAGAGGCCCTGCAGAAGGCAGCGCTCACTAATAAGGCAAGCAAGTGCCAAATAGTGCAGGGTTGCGTGGTGTACTTGGGACACAAGGTGGGGAGTGGCCAGGTGGCACCCCTACAGCCAACAATTGACACCATTGTGGCTTGGGAGCCTCCCCCCAAGACTCAGACTGAGGTGACAGCCTTTTTAGGTCTCTCAGGATACTATTGGAGTTTGTTAACGGATATGACACCATTGTTGCTCCCTTATTAAAATAAACTTTGAAGAAGCAGCTCAGAAAAGTGATCCAGACTGATTTTTGCCAGACGTCTTTTGATGCCCTGAAGGCAGCCATGCACCTGAGCTGAAGGCACCTGACTTTTCCAAGGAGTTTGTCGTGCAGACTGATGCTTCAGAGCATGGTGTAGGAGCAGTGCTATCACAGCTAAATGGACAGGGCCACTTGCCTGTAGCCTTCATTAGTAGGAGGTCACTCCCCTGAGCATGTAGGTGGAGTGCAATTGAGCATGAAGCTTTTGCTGTGGTCTGGCCACTGAAGAAGCTAGGAGCCTACTTGCTTGGGGCTCACTTCCGGCTTCAGACAGACCACAGGCCCCTCAGATGGTTAATACAGGTGAGGGGTGAGAATCCAAAACAGTTGAGGTGGTTAATTTCTCTACAGGAGATGGACTTTACAGTGGAACACCGCCCTGGAACAGAACACGCCGATGCTCTGTCCAGATACTTCCACCTTAGTGATTAGAACTCCCATGAGGTAGGGTAGTTCTCCTTACTTTGAGCTGGGGGGACACGTGTTAGACCTGGCATCCTTGGTGTGGTCTTCCCTGTCTTTTTCTCCTATTCTTCCCATATTTTGACTGTGCGCTGAACTGTTTTTGCTGTTTTTGGTACTCTGGCCACTTTACCACTGCTGACCAGTGCTAAAGTGCAAGTGCTCCTGTGTAAATTATATGTGTAATTGACATTTCCATGATTGTCATATTTGATTTACTAGTAAGTCCCTAGTAAAGTGCACTAGAGGTGCCCAGGGCCTGTACATCAAATGCTACTAGTGGGCCTGCAGCACTGGTTGTACCACCCACATTAGTAGCCCCGTAAACATTGCTCAGACCTGCCACACTAGTGTCTGCGTGTGCAGTTTTAAACTGCCAATTCTACTTGGCAAGTGTGCCCACTTGCCAGGACTAAGCCTTCCCTTTTTACACATGTAAGGCACCCCTTAGGCAGGCCCTATGTAGCTCCATGGACAGGGTGCAGTGTATTTAAAAGTTGGGACATGTCCCATGATGTATTTTACATGTCCTAACACTGAAAGACTGCCAAATTCAGTTTTCACTGTTGCAAGGTCTATCTCTCTAATAGGTTAACATGGGGCCTGCCTTTAAATATCATTTAAGTGCAGATTCCCTTTGAGAGCAGATAGAAATGTGGAGTTTGGTGTCTCTGAACTCACAATTTAAAAATAAATATTTTAGTGAAGTTCTTTTTTAAATTGTTAGTTAGAAAATGGCACTTTTAGAAAGTAGGCATTTTCTTGCTGGAGCCATTCTGTGACTCCACCTGTTTTTGGATTCCATGTCTGGGTCAGTTGTGAATCTCCTCTAGACAGTGACACAAAGGGAGCTGGGGTGTAGCATATCCTGATGTGCCATCTGAGCTAGAGTGGAGGGAGGAGTGGTCACTTACACCTGAAGGGGCTGTGCCTGCCCTCACACAATGAGGCCCCCAACCCCTTGGTGTGTGTCTGGGGTCTGGCCTGGGCAAGGCAGGATCTGGTGAACAACAGAGCCTTTCCTTTGAAGTTTGCCTACTTCAAAGGCAGAAAGGGGTATAAGTAGTGGACCCAAAACCCCAAACCTTTAGATCACTTCTGGAATCAAAAGGAACCTCTGCCAAGGAGAAGTACTGTAGAGCTGAGAAGTGCTGCCCCGCTTGTGATTGTGCTTTGTTGGGCTATCCTGTGGTTGCTACTTCTGCCTGTGAAAGGGGACAAAGACTGGCTTGAGTGGTATCTCCAAGGGCTTGGAGTAGGGCTTGCCTCCTGTTTTGAAGATTCAGGGACAGCAAAGGCTTCACCATCCAGTTTCGAGTCTGCATGCTGTGGATTCTAGCTTGCTAGAGGGTGCCATTCCAGTTCCTGAGCCCCTGGAAATGAATTTCTGAAGAAAACCTGTGTAACGACACCTGATGACGCTGTGCAACTTTCGCTAAGGACACCACTGCATGGAAACCGCAACGCCGCCTGCCCCGAAGCCGTGGACCTCGCGGAAGTGCAATGACCACAACAACCCTGCAGGCCTTGCATCGCCACAGACGCTGATCACGCACGACCTCGCTGAGGTTGGAGTGTCGAAAGTCTTATGTCCGTGACATCTGACGCCTTTGCAGTGCCTGCGGTCCTGTGACGTCATCGCAACCCCATGAGGTCGCCCCACAGCATTGTGACTTTGCCAGACTTTGTCTCTGCTGGAACTAAGGGACCGACACCTTGCAACTGCTGCCGCCTCACCTCCACCGATCTGCAGTAAGGACCCGATGCCTCTTCGCGAAACCTCTGCTCTTCTGACCAGTAGCACCAGAACCAATGCCACATCAGATCTAGTGACGCTTCGCTCCCCGTCTCCATGCACGGACGTGTTTTCTACTTGTTTACAAAGGTTCTGTACATGGGGGTGCATACTACGCAACAGCACCAGTGGCATTGCATTGTGAAAAACTACTCCGTCTCGATGCCGCTTAATACCAACTTGCAACATTTGTGCCTCTAGGCACTACTTTTGTATTTTTAAGTGCTAAAATCATATTTTTAATTGTGTATTGTGGATTTTTATAGTATTTGGTCTTGTTTATTTATATAAAATATTGACTATTTTTCTAAACCTGTGCTGTGTCCTTTTGTAGTGGTGCACTGTATTACTGTGTGGCTTGGTACAAATATTTTACACATTGCTTCTAGGTTAAGCCTTTCTGCTCATGCCAAGCTACCAAGGGAGTGAGCGGCGGTTAACCAGGTATGTTTCTTCTTTGCCCTGACTAGAGCGAGGGACCTTGCTTGGACTGCCAACCAAAGGCCTAATTTCTGACACTTTCTCTTTTTCACTTTTTCTCACTCTTACTCTTACTCTTACTCTACTCTGGGTCAAAACATGATGATGAAAAATGTCTCAGTCCACAAAAAAGAGTGTTTGTGCGCCTCTGGCATGTATCGGAGCAAATTAAGCACTGGGTCGAACAGTATTAATGATTTGGATTTCCGCAGACTGGTTACTCCATCACAATGGTGACGGATATGCTATCCACCGAAATATAAATCCCATACGAAATAATGGGATTTATATTTCAGCAGACAGGATATCTTTCACATTTGTGACATAGAAACCTATCTGCGGAAATCTAAATCAGCCCTAAAATGGATATGATATGGGTAAAGAAGGCAAAATTAAGAGTCAGGTGTACCGTGATTCTCATTGCATTGCAAAAAGCATTACAATCTGAAATCAGTCTTTGTGAGGATCACAAAGTAAGGAATCAGAAAGGGTCGCAGTCCAACCTACATAATTTATATTTTTTAAACAAACTGAGACTCACTTCGATTGGCCAATTTCAAAGGGATCGTGGCCTGCAAGGGTCATCAGACCACCATCACTATGATTGCTTTTAAAACAAGCATTTGCAATGCAACAGGCCTTCGATTACGTCGAGTTAGAGCTATTAGCATTGTAAACTCCTAACCAAACTTTTTTGCCACATTAAATGAAAAACAAACAGCGCAATTGTGCTGTGAAATAAAGAGAAAAAGTAGTCCAGAAACCATACAGAAAAGATGGAGCCTTGTATGTTTCTAGTAGTTTACCGGTGCGCTCGAGGAGGGCTAAACACGGGAAAAGGCATGACATATGCGTGCCCTTCACAAATGAAAACAAGCTGATTTCAAAAGGTAAAGCCCACGAACCATTTGAAGTGACTGACGTAACATGGGCGTGGTTAAAATCCCCCTAAAGAGAGATTAGAAGAGGGACGGAGTGCTTTGCACTTGCCCCTAAAAAGAAAAAAAACAAATTGGCAGCCTGATTTCCTTACAGGAAATGGGGCTGGTTAAACAAAACGTTCTCTTTTGATCACTGCCCCCTCCCCTGAAAGGAAACAGTGGATGTTGTACAGGGCCAAACATTGTTTTGCATTTTTGGCCACAAAAACATTTTGTAAATCTGTTCCTCAGATTTACTGGAGAAGTAAGACTTAACTGCTGCTTTAGTTTGCGGGAACAGGCACAGTGAAATATTATTCCCAGAATAAATGCTGCTTTCACACCAACACTCGAAAACACGTGTATAGCAACCTCCCCTATTTTTATTTAAAAAGAGCTTAACGCCATTTGTCTTGTATCTAGGCATGCACATGGTAAAGGCATGCAGTCACCTATGATATGTCATCAGTATCTTATTTATTTATATATTTATTCAGTATATGTATAGCGAGCACAGTTTAGAAAAGAGCCCTGGAGCTAAGCTATGGGTAGGGCAGAATCCAAAGACAGTTGTAGTTTTCAAAACCAGGCTTTTCATTTTCCCCAAAATTCGAAAAAGGTCATCATTGCAAGTCCATAGGGAGAATAAAACATTTTAATTGAAAATTCTTTACGCGTAAGCTAGAATTTTTTTTATTCTATATCAGGACCGGAGGCTCGGATTATGCTAGTTCAAAGCTGACCCATAACAACAGAGGCTACATCTATCACAGGCTTAAAATAAAACTTACGAAAAGTGATCTCAGACGACCAGTCTGCTGTTTTCATAATGTCCACCAGACTTGAACCCAAAGCAAATGATTTTGACGCCATGGCTCCTCTAACTGAATGTGCACCAAAATGACTGGTATCAATACCTGCTTCATTAATTAACCACTTTATCCATCTCGCAAGAGTGGCTGAGGAAACTGGTTTAAATGGTTTTTGTAAGGCAATTAAGACTTGCCCATCCATGTTTTGTCTAAATTCCTCTGTAACAACTTCATAATCCTTAAGACACTGTACCACACATAATTTAGAATTCCCTGGAAACCAAGGGTAGGATACTGACCTGCAATTAGTCTTAGTTCTCCTGGAAACATTAAAGGTAACGCCCTCCGGAGAGTAGATCCTGCCAGATAAATCTAAAGTTCTGACATCTGATACCCTCTTACAAGAGACTAAACAAAGCAACATAGTCAGTTTAGCTGAAAGCTGTTTGCGAGAAAAATATTTATTACTGGGCCAAGAGTCTAAAAATCTTAAAACAATGTTCACATCCCAAAGAGTAGAATACTTGGCCTGAGGAGGGTTCGAAAAACGGATACCTCTCAATAGTTTACACACTAAAGGATGTTCACCTACCTTCAATGTGAACGTGACCTGAGGAAATAGCTGATCTAAAATTATTAATCGTCCTATGGGCTAGGCCTAAAGATGCTAATTCTGCCAAAAAATGTATAATTAAATCAATACTTGATTCCAAGGGATTAATACCCCTTTATTGCACCAACTATCCCATCTACGCCATGCAGAAGCATATCTCTTGTGGGTACTAGTTGCCCAGGCCTGCTTGATATAGTTCTCAGCTTGTTGCGAAAGGCCTGGGGTATTCCATCTTGACCTGACACCTTCCATGCCATCAGTGTTAGAGTCTTTGATACCATCAATGGATGTTGAAGGCCCTCCGGGCTCAGCAACAGGTTCTGACCAGGAGGAATGAGCAATGGCAGTGCACACGCTAATTGAAGTGCAATAGGGAACCAAGGTTGAGACCTCCATAGCGAAGTCACCAGGATCAGATCTGCCTTCTGCCTCCGAACTTGAGACAGTACTCTGGGTATCAAGAGGAAAGGAGGAAAAGCATAATTCAGAGCAGGATACCAATTCTGTAAGAAGGCATCAGTCGCTAAAGCCTGAGGGTCCGGCCTCCAGCTGTAAAATTTCTGAGTCTGAGTGTTGAGGCGAGAAGCAAACAGATCTATCTCGCAACAACCCCATTCCTGGACTATCTGTTGGTAAATCATTGGATCCAATATCCAATCGCTGGGATCCGTCAGATATCTGGAGTTCCAATCTGCTATTGTGTTCTGATCTCCCGCGAGATAATCTGCTAGAACCACTAACCTGTGACTCAGACAATAATGCCAAAATTCTTTGGCTATCTCCACCAGAATTCTGGATTTTGTTCCCCCCAGCTTGTTGACATATCGTACTGCTGAAATATTGTCCATTCTCAGAAGAATGCAGCAGTCTGTCTTGAGCGGGGATAGACTCTTTATCGCAAAGGACCCCGCTAAGAGTTCCAAGCAATTGATGTGAAGTTCTTGTTCGTTCGTTGACCAATGGCCCCCTGTCACAGTTGAGCCGCAACGGGCTCCCCAACCCCACTGGGTGGCGTCTGATTCTATGACAACTTCTGGATGCAAACCGAAAATGCCTCTGCCATTCCATGCTTCCATGTAGTGAAGCCACCACTGAATTTCCTCTTTGACCTCTGGAGTCAGAGGAATTAGAGCCGAGTAACTCAGACCTTGTCTCAAGTATTGGATCTTCAGTCTCTGCAGAGCTCGATAATGCAGGGGGGCAGGAAAAATTGCCTGAATGGAGGAGGCCAACAGGCCCACCAGGCGAGCAATGTTCCTTAGAGAAATTGTCGGGCTGATTAATGCTGATCTCAACTCCCTCTTGATGTTGCGAATTTTCAGCGCAGGAAGAATCAGTTGGGAGTGGATCGAATCTATCTTGAAACCCAAAAATTCTATCACCTGGGATGGATTCAACAATGACTTCTGCGCATTGATAAGGAAACCTAAATCTTGTAATAGACTGATTGTCCAATTCAAATGCGTCAATAAAGTCGGGGAGTCTTGAGCCATCAAGAGGATGTCGTCCAGATATATGATAAGGCGTACACCCTTGGTTCTCAACCATTCCACCACTGGCCTCAACAATTTTGTGAAGCACTATGGGGCCGAGGACAGGCCGAACGGGAGAGCCGTGAACTCCATACAATGACCCTTCCATAGAAACTGAAGGAATCTCCTGTGAGGAGTAAAAATCGGAATGGAGAGGTAGGCATCCTTTAGATCTAGCCGAACCATCCAGTCCCCTTCTAAAAGGATGTCCCTCAACATGTGAATCCCTTCCATTTTGAAATGTCTGTACACTATCCAGGAATTGAAGTCTTTTAAGTTCAACACTAGACGATGACCTCCTCCCTTCTTGTCTACTACGAAGATGGGGTTGCAAAACCCGGAGGGGTGAGGGGTTGAAAAAACGACTGCTCCTTTGTTTAATAAAGCTTGTACCTCTAAATCTATAAAATTCAGATTTTCTTGGGAAAAACTCATAGTTACAGGAAGGGATAACTGGGATGGGGTGCTGATAAATTCCAGGAGAAAGCCTGTTAGAGTCTGAATAACCCAAGGATCCCCCGAAATCTCTTTCCATTTGTTCACAAACAGTCTCACTCTTCCTCCAAGCATAACTTGTGAATGATGAATAATGCTTACCGGTAAAGGAGGAGTCTTGAATCGCTCCCTGTTGGCCTCTGCGGTGTCCCCTGCGAAATCTGGACCTCCCTCCACGAGGACGAGAGGGGTAGAAAGTGGTTTCTGTTTGGTCTCCGGACCAGTTACCCCTACCTCTCGGGTAATAGTTTTGGGGACTGACAAAGCTACCTCGGCCGGGCATTCATCCGCCATAACGCCCAGCCCTGATAAAAAGACCTCTCCTGAAAACCTTTTTGAGGGACAATTGGGCTTTATCAAGGGTGGAGAATGTAGAGCAAAATTTTGCCAGTTCCTTAATGAAGGAAGAACCGAAAAGGAGACTTTCGGCCGCAGGCCCCGCCTCTGAAGATGACAAATCAACTAATTTAGGGTCCATTCGCATAAGTATCGACTTTCTGCGCTCTGTGGAAATAGCACAGTTAGTGTTACCCAGCATACACACCGCTCTCTGAGCCCAGCCTAAGAGGACGTCTGTGTTAACAGGAGTGTCAGACTCCTTAGAAGCAACAGCTAAATCAAGTATTTTTGTTAGTGGACCAGACATATCAAGCAGTTTGTCTTGACAGAGGCGCCAGGATCTGTCCAGACCTTTTTTGGGGTCTTTTGCGTATTTCTTCAAAAAAGTTATCATAGTTGGGTCAATTTCTGGAGTGTCTGCCACATTATTGTCTAGATCTGGTCTAGGGCATTCCGCCCTGAGCCGAGAGCGAACCTCCTTATCAAAACCCCTTCTTAAGTTTGCGTGCACATATTGAGCAACCTCTGTGGAAGGAACCCAGTTCGAGGACCTAGGGTGCATAATATCTGAAGGGTCAAAGTCTAAAAAGTGCAGGTCCGTAGCCTGTCTTCTGGCTTTTTTAGTGGGGGCTGGTTCATTTAAGTCATCTGAATCAGGATTGTCAGAATCTCCGGAAGAGGAGGAATCCTGTTGAGTGCTGTAATTATCCTCTGCACTCCGTTTCTACCGTAATTTATCAAACATCTCTGCGTGTAAATCCCCAGGCGGATCATCTCTCCCCAGGTTTTTGGATTTAGCCTTGGCTTTAGTGGGAACCTTAGGGGATGACTCATCCGAGAGAGAGGTGGTGTTGCCAGTCATCCAGCCCTGAGATTCGGCATATTCTAATAATTGCCCAGAGAAAGGGCCAAGCGCTCTTATCAAGGCGTCATTAGCTGGCTGTTGCACTCTGGAATCTAGTGCCTCTACCAAATTTACCTCCAATTGGTTGTCAGTGTCGTCAGGGTAGTACCCTGCGTCCTGGTCACTCCACTGAGCCATCAGTATTATTAAGACTCACAATCAAAAAACAAAGGGGGAGTGAAAAAAACCCTCACAGGCAAAATTACAAATTATTATATAAATACAAATATCTTCTTAAGAAATTAATATCAGTATAACTATAAATATATATTTGCAAAAGTATGCTAAATGTGGAGGAAGCTGCCTGTACAATTCACTCTAGGCAAAGCCTTGTATTTAATTTTACCACCCAGCAAGGATTTTAGCTGGGCGTCAAGGAAATGCAAAATTTCTCTGTTAACTTATGGCAAAACTCCGATGCCCAGCGCGCAGCTTTCAAACAACGAACCGATCTCCCCGAAGCACGCAGGGAAAGGAGATCGGCTCGTTGAGATCGCGCGCGCACGGCAACTCTAGTTGCCAGTGAAAACAGACTACGCGCTCGACGCGTAGAGCATTCCCGCTTCACTCCACCAGTGCCGGGGTCATAAAACTCGGTCAAATCTCGGCAAAAAGCCGTAAAAACAATCAAACAAAACACCACTTGAAGATAAAAGCGAGCAGAATCGCTTCGCTTACAATATTTAGTTAATCCACTAAAATCAAGTCAAATGCATATAAAATACGGCATAAAGAGAGGAAATGTTACTTATCTGCTGCGAAGCAGCAAAGAAAGAGGATATGACGTTCGAGGTCAAGGCTTATAAGGACTAAGGTCACGTTAAGTGATTGCTACATGTGATGCATGGACTTAAGCATCTTGGGATATGTAGATTTTTGTTTACTGTGTTTTCATTGGCTGCTGTGAATATTCAGTAAAGAAAGAGAAAGCATAATCCGAGCCTCCGGTCCTGATATAGAATTCCAGGCTTTTGCTGCTTGATCAGAAAACATTCTGCCACTGTGATTTCATTTTCTGTTCTTAGACACCTGTAATAGAAGTCAGCAGAAGAACACAGTGTGCATGCAAGTGCGTTCTTAGAGAACTTGGGTGCTGTATATACAGAAGGCCTTCATTGTGTATGGCTTTAAAGCAAATGCAAAGACGTTTGAAGGGTGTGCTCTTGACGACTGGGCCCCAATGTAAGCTTATAAAATGATCCAACATGGAATAGTGACGGGGCAGTGTAAGAATCAAGAATACTGGCGCTTTATGCATAGTTGAAGTTGACAATGCGAAAAGCCACGTCTCCTGGAATGACAGGGTACCATGGGCGTCATTTACTGGTCCCTGACCTGCCTCTAATGATTACTAGACCTCCGCTTGCGACCCCTGGCCTCAAAGGAAGCAGAGGTGCATGCAGAACACATGCACCTCTGCTTCCTGACATGCAGAAGGAAAACAGGGATCGCAGCCTTATTCAGAGCCAGCTCTGGGATGGACCTGTGACGACTGGGATTACCGTGAAGTGAACGCTGCCCCCCACCTTTGCTACAAATGGACATTGGAGTTTGCAGTTTGTTTCCTGTTCGAAAGGGATGAAAGTTTGCAACTGAACTTAAAATAGTAAAGCGTCAGTTCTGGCCCCATTCAGTATTTAATTTGGAATGCCTTGCACGCAGAAACCACATCCCTTTTCCCTCTCCAGGTGCATTTGTTACAAAACTGTAACAATTAGGAAGGCTCTCTGAAGGCATGTGAGGGCTCGTATAATCCAGTTTAATGAGTGAAGACCCACCCAGGTTAAAGGCTCTGTACAATGTCTCTGTACAGCCCAGTAAGAGATTTATGGACAAGAGAATCAATGAAAGTCTGAAAGCAATCATTCTCCATTATGTCAAGTGCCTTCCCAGTATACCTGCAGCTGCTGCCCAGTGAGAGTGATCACCATTTTGTACTAGAACTTCATGGTAAATAAAGGGGGGTATCAGAAGGGTAAAGTCTCCGACCTAGCACCATTGTGTGGTTTAGAAGCATTGTGTTTTAAAGTGTATGCTCTGAATATGCAACACACCTGGTGCAAGACTGAGAGAGTGACTGAACTAGTATTTTTCTCCGGCTTTTAAGGCTCTACAACTAAGTTTACCCACACCAGACACTAGGATTGGTGTTTTTATTATTATTATTGTATTTAATGGAATTCCATCCTATTAAGCCAGTGGGAAACACCAGGATGAGACAAATAAAAATACAGGAAGTGCTTTGGACGAAAACATGCTTTACAAGAAGAGATGCATTACTGTAGAGGGGTATTTTTTACATGAAGGGGGTACATCATAGAAAAATTTGCTTTACGGTGGGTAGTGAATTACAGGAGAGAGGTATATTGCAGGAGACATGCTTTACGGGAAGACAGATGTAGGCTCTTTCAAAAACATGAACTCAGCAGGGAGAAGTACATTACGAGAAATCTGATATACTTGGCAGAGGTTCTTTGTAGGAGATAGGTGGTTTGTAGGTGAGGGGTGTTTTAGATAACAGATGCTTTACAGGATAGAAGTATTTTGCACAGCATATGTTTTTACCAGCCAGATGTCCAATACAGGAGGGGGTGCTCAACAAGAAAGTGTTCTTTTCTGGAAAAGATTGCTGTATAAAAGACAAGTGCTTTACCATATAGATTTTTGTTTTTACAATATCGGTGTGCTTTACACAAGCGCAGTGTACTTTACAGGTGTGAGAAGCCATACAGGAGAGTGAGGCATCAGAGGCGAGGAAGCTGTATTGGACATGGTGCCTCAAGGGAGAGGTGCTTTAAAGAGAGGGGTACTTCACAGAAGAGGAGTGCTCCAAGCAGAGGGAGGAACTTTAGGGGAGAGGGGTACTTTAGAGAACATAGATTATTTACCAGAAAGAGATAGTTTAGTTGACAGAGGTGCTTGAATGCTCTACAGAAGAGAGATTCTTTACAGGAGGGTGATTGGGTGCTTGACTTCTCCAAGTGCTGTAGTGCTTACCATGCGCTTGAGGACAAGGACACCTTTGGTGGGCGATGCCTCTGTACCCTTTCCTGACCGCAAACTATTATGCAGGGTTCCACCACAACATGTGTAAGGGTACTGTAGATGCCTGGATACTCCTGATGGAATTTCTGGTGGTTGGGGGGATGCTGGCCACAGAGGTGTGGGTCGGTGCACTATTTTGTTTCCTTGATGCGACTTGTGAGGCGGATGCTTAGTTTTGCTACTGATATTGCTTTTATATTTTCTTTTCTGTTCTTTAGTTCATTTCTGTTTTGTGACTCCAACTGTACAATAGGTACCACAAGCACTGATAGTTGGGAGCTTGTTGTAGAAGACTGGGCGACAGTCAGTTTGGATTGTATGATTGCTATTATTTTCTACTTCTGTGATACATTTTTGTCTTGTTCTCATCTGCTGTGGATAAGTACTGTGGGGTGATCCTCTACGGTATCATATGTGTGCTTGATAAAAACCAATAAAGAATGTTTACCGAAGAAGGGTTCCATGTTGTACCTGTTTTGTGAGAGAGAGGCAGGCACTGATGCTTTCTAGGCTATACCAGTGTTATGAAAAAATATTTTCAATAAATGTTGCCAACACTGCATCTTTCTGCACAAAAGGAGCTGTCACTAGTGCTTCCTGAGTTGCGCATTTTCATTTTTTGAAAGAAACATGCTCACGTGCTGCTTGTATAGCACCTTCTTGGGTTTGGATATCTTACAATGCTGGTTTGTGTTTGGTGTCGAGGAAAGCTGCAATGCTGCTGCTGAATCTGCTCTGTATAGTGAACATTTGCACTTCCACAGCCAGTACAGTACCTGCACTGAGTTTAAGAGGACATCTTACATTACTGTTGCACGCGGGTGACCTGAATTTTGCCAAGGACAATCCTGCACACCTCCCTATGGTGTGCCAATTTGTGTATGTATGAAAATTGGATCACTAATTGTGCAGTAACTGTTGTAAAGTTCTTACTGCTGTTGCATATATCATATTTATTTTGTAAGTGGGAAACCTCCTGTGTTTAAAAGTTATATCTGCTCTCACGTTTAGGATCACACATAATGTGGAAGAGAGACTGAGCCTTCAAGGCTGAGGTTCCAGATACTGAATGTCAGCAAAAGACTCACCAAGATGGCAGCGAATGTGGGAAATGAGGAATGATGAGGCAAAGGAAGAAAGGGGAGTATAGAATAAAGAACAGTAGAGAAGAGGGAACACATGAAGGGGAGGGGAAAAGGTGAGAGTGAAAAGAAAATGTGAGTGAAAGGGGAAGAAAAAATAGAGTAAGAAAATGAAAAGTAAGGGAAGATCTAGGAGAAAAGGCAGGAGATTAAACAAACAGATGGTGTAAAAGCAAGTTAGAAAGAGAGTTGGGGAGGGCAAGAATTTAAAAATAGATATTTTTGTATGGATGTATTAGTGTATAATGCAAATCAATATCGACTTGTTCTGCGTGTTTTGGTACTGTAATTCCAGGGTGCAATGCAAGGTCCACTCTGAGAACTCTAATGAAATCGAATTACTTTACTACATATGTATATTGTGGCCATGGCAGAGCTGTGAGAAAATTTGGAGTCCAAGGCAAAAAGCTAACCTGGAAATTGCAATAGTTTTGTAGATGTATTTGCACTGGTGAACTAATCCTGTATGTCAGGATTGAGGTGCCTTGTGATAAATCTCAATGGCTGTATCCTAAAATAACTGTGCAACACTTTCTGAATGTTTCAATAATGTGAATGCAATGCATGATGTAAGCCCAAGTGAGATGATTTTGTCTCCGCATACAATAGTTGTGCCAGGGAATTTGATGTTTTTCTGGATATTATTGTGACTGGCTGGCATTTGGAGATATAAATTGAACATGCTTGCGGGTCTTAGGCTGTAGTTGGGTACTTGATGGTTAATCGCAGACTTTTGAGATTCCACTTGGACATGCCAGATTCAAATAGGCACTTATATTTTTATGTGGACATATGATCTCTTTCTAGAATTTTATATCTGGACCTAGCTTGGTTATTAATGTACTCCTACTGTATCTACGAGGCTCTGTAATGTTTGAGCAGCAACTAAACAACTCTTGTCTGATTTCGGTATTTTTTTATTTAATATTTAAATGATCTTGCAGTATTGTAGGTTTTCATCAGGGACGTCGTTTCTGTTATATTATCAGGGACAAAAGTCATGTGATGTCATCACCTGAAAGGATGTGTGATGTCACTTACTGTGATGTCATTGGTTCAAAGGCATGTAATGTCACTTCTGCTTACCCTGGCATTTTGCTGAATTGAAGTGTATGCAGGGTACTGCATCTCTTTATTCACTTTATATAGGAAAGGCAAAATTTCCTTAACACTTTAAGATTGAAGACACAGTTTTGAAAGAGAGACAATCATCAAACAGAACACCAAGACTATTCACAGGTCTTGAGGGAAAAGGGCATTGGCATGGGCCACCAGCTAGAAGTCTGCATGGAAGGTGATCCAAGTAGCACCATAACCTCTGTTTTATCTGAGCTACGTTTGAGCAACCAGGCTGCCACTGCCTTGAGACCAGAATGG
Organism: Pleurodeles waltl; assembly: GCF_031143425.1. Lineage (NCBI taxonomy): Eukaryota > Metazoa > Chordata > Amphibia > Caudata > Salamandridae > Pleurodeles > Pleurodeles waltl. The sequence continues at coordinate 1,295,815,336 of NC_090446.1, read as the reverse complement.
ACGTCTAAGCAATACTCTTCAATATTATCATCAAGCATGATTCTCAATTAAGTGTCAATGGCATCACACATGCACGTCACGTGGTACCTACTCATGAGGCTGGCCAAAATCAATTTCAATGTGAGATATGTTCCTGTCAGCACAGTTGCTTTGATTCCTTGCAAAGAACTTTCAGATACACGGAACAATAGAAATGATCTTTTTGTGGCCGGAAACGTGCATGCACATGGGATATCTTATGCACCTGATGATATTTATATCATTCAAACCTAGAGGAGAAGCAATGCACATTGTAGTGCTGCAAATCCCAAATCATTGCAAGTAAAGTGTGTGGTAATTGTAATCCTGCAAATATAATGGGCATGATATAGGACAAAGTGGGTTACTCTGATGAGACATTGTCTCAGCGTGACGTCTTCAGGTGGATAGGACAGCCAGATGCAGCAATGTGAAGCTGTCTCGAATCCGACATCATTTGTGGAAATGTTAACTGTCTCTGGGCATGAAACAACTTGTGATGTCTTTATAAGTCTAGTGTCTGGTGTGAGTAGATCAACATTGCCTTCAAGTATTTGTGTTTTAACTTTTCTCAACATAAATGGCACAGTTAAGATGGAAACCCAGCAAACTCTGTACTGGCCTCTCTATTTCAGATGCTCGTGCCCCACAACTTCATGTTTCGTATCCATCCCCAAACTGCAGTCACTACCATAGGCTATTTAAAAATGTCCATGGACACCTTTGTGTAAAGTGTGGGTAGATTTGTGCAGTGGCAGTGCAGTTTACTGCACGGATTGACTAACTGTGCTGCATGTTCATATCCATTTTGGGGTTAATTCATCACCGCCTTCTTGGAGTGAGATTATGTTTATGGTTTAATTGACTCGTGTAGAGAACACACCAGGTAGCAATAATTTGTAAAAGAAAAGGCCAGGACTTGAAGTGATATAACAGTCCTAAATTAAATATTTGATGATAGTTAATGACCACCGAAACAGCCCTCCTTTCGAAAGAAGCCAACAGTGTGTGGAACAGGCGTGCGGTGGTTCCTTGCCCTGAAATCCAGTGTGCAGCCATAATCATGGTCAGTGTTTCTGAAGGGAATGTTGAAATTGTGGCACCCTCACCTCCTCCTCTCCGCTTCCTCCTGTCCTGACCCCCCTTTCCTCGTCACCCCTCTCCTCCCTCCCTTCAGAGAAATGCACACAGCCCCAGCCTGAGAGAGGGCAACCTGCTGCAGCCGGAGGGAGAGAGAGGTAAAATCAATGGGTGCGTGGAGGGGGAGGCCGGCTGCGGGGGGTGCAGTCTGTGCATGCACGCAGGGGAGGGATGCTGCAGGCAGCTCGGGCTCCGTTGCAGCTGCTGACAGATGCCCGGAGAAGGGGCCGCAGCCGGCTGCAAGCTCGTAAAGGGTTTAGGGGAAAATTAGGCAGATCGCAGCCTCCGTTTATGTCGCGTTCGAGATCAAGCTATTTTTTGTCGCGGTTTAAAGCATGTCGGCATAGCAGAGATTATTTTCAAGACCCGAAAAATCGCAAGAGAAAGAGAGCATTTATCTATCTAGCTTGCCATTTATCTCTCCCCTCTCTCGTTCTATTCACACACATGTAACAGATTAAATACACCGATATATAACATGTATGTAGAGCTATATATGTGTAGAAAATATACAAATACATTATCTATCTATCTATCTATCTATCTATCTATCTATCTATCTATCTATCTATCTATCTATCTATCTATCTATCTATCGATCCGCCTATCTAAATGTGTGCTGGTCTTTCTACCGCTACATAATACGAGTAAACTATTTATCTACCTTCATACGTGTTTCCATCTGTGCAGTATCTGCTTGCCTTTCTGTGAGTCTATCTAGCTGTCTGACACCCGCACACAGAATTCCACACCTTCGCATTTCCATTTACCTCCTTCAGGGTTGCGATATGTAAAGCTGGTGCACGGCTTGCCTATACATAAAATCACAATACTGGGTAAAGTCCAGTGCCCTGCGATGAATTATGAAAGTGATACCCCGGCTTCTTGCACACGACTGGGAGTCGGTGCACGTGAAGGCACAGTGGCAAGGATGGCATGGGCCCTACTACAAGCAAGGAAATGGGGTCACTTGCCGAAATAATGGGTAGTGAGCGATAGCCAAAATTATAATGCAGTGTCTCCCTTGCATTTCCAGGTCCCAGTGCCACTGCACCTGCTGCACTTATGATAGCTACGCCTTGCATATGCACGACTAAGTGCAGTACAATGTGACAAGTTATATATTTGCCTGCAAATCTTATACAGTATGTCGCCAGCCTCCTCTGGCTTTGATGGTGGGTGGATGCTCACGCAAGGGTAGGCCGTGACTACATTCATGCAAGAGAAGAGAAACCACCCCTAAGGAGTCAAGGGGATTAACAGTCAGTAACGTCACCCCTAGAGTGGGTAGTGGCAGGTGCCTCGGGGGGAACATCCATGCAAACATACCAATGCAGGGCATTCAGCGGGTTCTTCAGAGGCTTGTTGGCTCATAATGGATGCATGTGGATGAAGGAAGGGATTCCATCATTTACAAATGGCTATGACACTTATAAAATATGTTCTGCATGACACAAGTGGCCTTGGGTGACCTTCCTTAATAGAATCCTGCAACCCCTACAGGACAGTCAACACTACAGGAAAACAGCTGCTGCACATTCTAGGTATGGAGGGTTGTTGCTTAAATAATTCAGCTTATGAAAGCCTAACACTTGCTCTTGGCTTGTGTATAAAATCTCTGGTAAAATCCCATAATGTGACTCCGTCAGCCTAAAGATTGATGTTGGTTTCTGTAAGGCGACTTCTGTAGGCTTGAAGATTGCTAATGGTTTGTGTGTGAAATCTCCGGGAGAACATGCCTAAATATTGATGTTGGTTTGTGTAATGTGTCTTCTTTAGGTTTAAAGACTGGTGTTGGTTTGTTAAATGCAGCTCCCATAGGTTTGGTGTTGGTGTTGGCTGTATAATTTCTTATTGAAGAATTGTATCAGGGTTTTCCTCATCATGCTGTGAGTGCCAAAACGCCTGTGTGAGGCACGCATAAGAAAGCTACAGTCAAATATGGGTTGGGAGATATAACCCACATCATTCAGTTGCCAATCCTTCACTGTCGTTGACTTCAGAAAACTTTAAGTGTGGATGACTCGGGTTTAGGGAGTTTCCTGAACCATGTGTTCTTACCTAATTACAGGGTCAGCACGTTCGTAGGCTTTAGGCGATGGATTCTAGGGGATCTACTGCCATGTTTCAGGTGCCTGTAAGTCAATTGATTGATCCTGTGTGCAGTTGTAAAACATTGATTCCATACAGTTTCAGTTGCAATCTACAACATTTAGCCTAGTAGGCTTTGTGCACAAAAGTGTTTAAACGTAATGCTTGAGACAACTGGTAGACAGGAAAGTGAGTTCAGGGAAGGGATTGTGTTTTGCTGTACTTGAAAGTTGATGCACAATCTTAGTGGCTTGGTTTTGCAGTTTTTCTTGTGGGTTAATGAGTTTCTTTGGTGGCCTTCTATAGATGATACTACATTAGTCAAGTGGTCCGAGGTTTGATGTCCAATGGTCTCTCCATGAAGAAGTGGGATGGCTATTTGAACTATGCAGAGCTGCATTTTGACACACACAACCATTGTGATGAATTTGGAGGGAAACTACTGAACTGAGTAGAGTAGATGGGGCAATCTCAGGTCCTGGGTACTGTCAAAAAGCCATGAGCATGGCTCTATTCCTAGCACATGGATCTCAGTCTTGGCTGTATTCGTACAGAGAAAAACTCTTTTATTTAGTGGAACACATAGACTAGACATGGGGTGTTGTTAGCTTGGGTCCTATGTTTGTTGAAAAGCTGGGAATGGATTTGGGTGTCTTTGGCATGGAAATTGACCTGATATTATTGTAAAAGTTATGCAGAGGAGCGCACACACTTGTTTAACAGTAGTTAGGAGGAAGAGTTATGACCCGTGAGGTACACTAGCTCAAACGTGCTAGCAAAACGATAATGCATTGATACCTATTTGAACTGTTAACTGAAGACTGATCACAAATTCAGTTGTGGGGGTAGTAAGACACTACTTCAACAAGTTATTCGTTCACATGTGCTGCTGTAGGGAGATTAGAAGGAGTTCTTAAACTAGTAATGCTCTGACATCTACATTCATGGAAAATGAACAATACTTTGTACTTTACAGCTTTATTTCGGTAAAACAATACCATAAAAGCATACTGACAAGATTCTTACATTTCTAGAAGAAACAAAGACACTTTTTTAAAAGAAAAAAGACAAAGAAACACTAAAAACTGATCGAGACCAAAGCTCCCTCAGGGCCATACAATACAAATAGGCGAGTTATGGGTATAAATGTTATTAAAAAATCAACAATTAATCACTAAAACACTATAAAATATACAGTACACATCATCATGCAGATCGCCATATAAATATTATAAAATTTTATAAAATACCCCTAAAGTATAAGCCTTAATACAAAAACAGTTAAAATTGCTATCTTGCTAGTAGTATCATTAGCTATAGACTAGCTTTTTTAACCATTATGAAAGTAGGATATATGCTTTTGAATGATTATTTGCCTCCAGTAGGTTCAAGTTGCCTCTACAATCTTAGCAATATAGATACCATCATCACGTGAGGGGTTATTTGACTAATTTTTAGAAAGTGATTAACAATCCCTAGGGCCCAACGATTCCTTTCTTTCTTACGTGCCTATATTGCTTAGAGGTCATATACGATCGAATGATGCAAAAAGGCACATTGTTCTAGCAGCAGCAAATATTCACTTATCTACTAGAAACAAGTTATCTGATATTGGTCTTAAAAACAGTAGGTAAAATCGATTACAGTATTTCATTTGTAAAACCCATAAAATATACCTCCCGTGCCATCAGGCACTTGTTTGCCTAACTAGGAGGAGATTTTTTGGGATAAAAAATAAATAAATATCAGAATCCAGGAACAAGTTTCATAGGTGACAATGACCATTCTAGGTAACTTAATCAACCTCCCAGTAGCTACGGTACTCCCGGGCATAGACAGTGTCCCCTGAGCTAGATATATCCTTGGCCGATTATAGGTCCCAAGGCCATTGAATTGCAGAGGGTGACTCCCAGTTATCGATTTCAGGACCCATAGGTTGACTTTGGGAGTTTTGCCTGAATTAAAGCGCCTACAACCTCAGGCCCGCCTTGTCTCTGATGAATGAAATTGCTATTAAGAACCGGCTTAGACCAAAAACAACATATGGTATCGAGCTGGATCTCAAAAATCTGGCAGCTTCATTGTAGTTCCTGATTCCAACGTTCCTGCAGATGGGTCGGATCCATTTCTTCCTTAGTTTATCGTAGGCAATGCAATTTAAAAGGACATGATCCGTCGTTTCTGGAGTCTCCATATTACATAGCTCGCAGGTCGCCTCATGATTACTCCCATTCAGGAGACCCCATTTGAAGGTAAAAGCCTTGACCTGGAGAATCCCATATCGATACTTCATAAATAAAGCTTTTGCTCGTCTAGGTTGAATGGTATCAATCCATTCCTCAGCGCTCGGTAGTGGTTTAAAATCCAGAAAACTTAAGGTTAGTCTACCTGAATCCTTGCTATGAAGAGGGCTATTAAAGATGAAGTCCCAGAATACTTGCTTTAGTCGGATCTTTGATTGGGTTGTGATTATATGCGGTTCATCCCAGTAGATTTTCAGCCCTAAATTGTAAAAGCTTTGCCTGATATAATAAAGCCACGGGAGGGAAATAGTCTTGTCCAAGCCCATGATCTCAATTAAGGCTTGCCTGTATTGGATCAGTTCAGGGGTTGTCCAAAGTCTACACCAGTAGAGCAGGGGCCTCAGGGCTGCCAATTTGCCTATTTGTTTCATATTAGTGTCATGGGCTAAGGGAATCAGCGGAGTCGATGGAGGGAGGTCCAATATCCCCCTCATAAAATTATTTTCCTGAGTGGCCAATGGAGTTAGTTTTGTGAATCCCCAGAGTTCTGCGCCATACAGAGCAGCGGCCTGTGCTTTGCACCTGTAGATCTCGAATACTGGTGACACAGTACTCGACCTTGAACATTTGTAATTTTTACTGATTGCCATAGAGCTATGAGTTAAGGAGATAGCAGCTTTGTTGATGTGCGGCGCCCATGACAATTTGGCATCAAGCAGTATCCCTAGGTAGTTGAAATTTTTAACTCGTTCCAGTGCCTGCCCTCTAATACAAATGTTTCTCTTGAGTGCTTTGTGAGGGTTAACAGGTAAGTATTTAGTCTTGTTTGCATTTATTTCTAACCCCTTCAAGCTGCAATACTCACTGAATTTATCTAGTAGAGTTTGCAGGCCCATTGGAGTTTGAGACAATAGGATGGTGTCATCTGCAAAAAGGAGGGCGGGGACTGGATCATCATTCAATCTTGGTGAGTCGTGGTTACTTTGCTTCAGATGATGAACCAGATCATTGATGTAGAAAGAGAAAAGAGTTGGGGCGAGCACACAGCCCTGTCTCACCCCCCTCTTGATAGGTATTGGGTCTGTCAACTCTCCTTTGGCCCCCACCGTACCTTTGCAAATGTATTTTCATGTAGCCTCTCCAGCTGGCCCAGGAGGTTCCCCGGCATGCCCTGTTTTCCTAATGCTGCCCATAAGGAGTCTCTCGGCACCAGATCAAAGGCTGCGCGCAGGTCCACAAACGCGATATACAGGTGGCCTTTCTTTAGTCTAGTGTATTTCCACATTATTGTCAATAGCCTAAAGGCCTGGTCAACTGTACTGGTCTGTTGTCTAAAGCCTGCTTGGTATATAGACATTATGCTGTTCTCTTCTAACCAGATATTGATTCTATTCAGGATCTGTCTAGCATACATTTTTTGTGTGACGTCTATGAGGCTAATTGGTCTATAGTTCCCTGGGTCTTCCCTGGATCCTTTTTTGTGGATTGGGATTATTTCTGCCCCTGTCCATGTCTCGGGCATTGGGCCTCCCCTTGCTATAGCATTACTTAAAAGGTTTAGATAAGGTGCCCAGATTTCTATGCTATGTTTGAATAGATCCCCCGGGATCTTATCCAAACCGGGGGCTTTTCCTGGCTTGATTGCTTCAATGGCAATCACCGTCTCCTCCAGACTAAACTGTAACTCGGGTAAAATACCCCAAGCCACTGGGGTTTTGTGTCTTGAGGGATAGAGATCGAAGGTGGGAGGGTCAGAGTAAAGATATGTAAAATAGTTAACCCATGTTTCGGGGTCTATGTGATGGTCTGTAGTAAATATCCCATCTTTGCTACCATGGGTAACTATTTTCCAAAAGGTTCTTGCATCATTGCTTTTCGCTGCTACCAGCAGGTCTTGCCATTTTTGGTCCTCCCAGTTGCGTTGGGCAATAGCCAGCGTTTTCTTATAACTGGCCCTTGCCTGCTGTATGGCTAATTGATGTTTTTGCTTTAGTGCCTCTACCAGTACTCTTTTCCTCTCTCTACATTTGATAGTATACCATGGACTGTTAGGGGTGGTTTGGGCCTTCTCCTTTATGTGCTTATTCTGTAACTGTTTAGTCAGGACAGGTCTTAACATAGTGCTCAATGACTGGTGGATGGCCGTAATAGGAATGTCACTAGGTTTATTTTCTGCATAAGGCTCCAAGAGATCAGAAAATATGTTGTAAATGTTTATCAAAGTGACCTGATTGCCAAGTATTACTGGCCATTTTACAACCCTTCTGTTGTTACTGAGGGTGGGTTGTAACTTCACTTTATCATGTTCTATATATTTCGAGTCCAAATCTAAGAAGTGTGCCTTGAATTCAATTATTAGCGGGAAGTGATCGCTATCCCTTCTTTTATCAATTTTAAAGGTCGCTAGTCTTTCCCATGTGCTTATACTATGCAGAATGTAATCTATTTTTGAAGTTGAGTTGCCTCTCTGGAAAGTAACCAGATTAAGGCCGACTTCACCCACTCTGCCATTGCATGCCCTCAGTCCATGGTTTAATGTAAGGCTCATGATTTGCAGTGCGGCCACTGTGCCTGGGACAGTTTTTCCTATTGTTAGGTAAGGAATTGTTCTCATTCGGTCTTCCTCTTCTGCTAAATGTTCGAATCCAGTTATAGGTTCATAGTTACAATTAAGGTCACCCCCTATCATAATTGTCTCACCTATTGGAATTTTTTTGAGCAGCTCGTCTAGTAGAGTTATTTCAGGAGACTCCACGGTTGACTTTCTAGGTCTTATATATACATTAAACAAGTGGGTTATTATCTTATTTTTTTTTCCCATTGTCAACCATAGAATGTCCTCCGACTCAGTGGCTTGCATGCGTATCTCAACATTTAATGAGATCTTCGCCCATACAACCAACCCCCCAGACGGTCTCCCTCTGGCAGCTGAGGTTGCACTGATAAAGTAGGTTTTATATCCTACTTTATACGGTGGATCTTTAAGCCACGTCTCCTGGAAGAGACAGACATGGTGTCGATCAATATAGTCCTGCCATTCGGGGTCTATAAGCTTGTTTTTTAAGCCAGCTACATTCCATGAAATCATGGTGATAGGACCCCTTCCGTTTAGGCTTGTGGCATTGAGAGTATGGCTCGGGTGGGTTGTTAAATTTCTCCTACCATACAAAGGCTCCACTGCGCACCCTGCCCCTATAGCATGGAGATCAATCCCTTCATGGGGCTCCCCTACTATTTGGTCCCCATTGGGTTCCACTTGTGCCTGATCTATCTGGATTAGTCAATCTACTCTCTCAAGGTTTGAATCATAGTTTCTCTTTTGCAGTCCCTCATTGTGGTTAGGTTTATGCCTTTGTGCTCGAAGTTTGGTAGTTAATGGATCCAAGCTAAACCTCATGGCATTGGAATTAGGGGCGGGGTTCTCTGTTCCATGTCAATCAAACCTCTGATTAATCTTCCATCCTTGAGTGTTAATGCAATAACGTCAGGTTTCCCCCTCTCTCCAGGGATTCTTTCTGCCCCCCTAATATCTGATCGAATTATGGATAAACAGTGTCTTTTAGCCCTGATCCAATGTATAAGCTTATTTTTTAAGGAGTCCTCATCTTCTCTGCTATTTAAGGGTAATTTTGGAACATTTAACAGATGAACAACATTGAACCTAGTAGGAGACCTATCCTCCTCAGAGTATGGGTTCCATATGGTGTTTTTGTTATAATCATTAGATGCTTGGGGATAGGAGTTCAAAGTAAGTTCCAAAATTCCTTTTTGGGGTCCTTTTACCAAGCGGGGATCTCTTTGTGGTTTCCCTGTTCCTTGGCATAAGTTGCTATAATTTCTTCTCTGGGAATTGTGTGAACCAATATGTTCCACATTGACCCCTATCGTGCATCCCTGTGGTTGTTGTACAATTTTGGCTGTAGCTGGGGTAAGGTTAGGGTTAGTAATCGAATTTTGAGGATATGTGGATCTACCTTGTAGATGGGGTGATATGGGGGGGGACTCCCTTTCGCATTGGCCTCTATTGGTGCCCCTACCCCCCTCCTTTTCCACAATATCTGTTAAGGTTCTGACTTCAAGTTTCAAATCCCTAACTTCCTGGATTAATCCGGTGATTAGATCATAAAGATCTGCTATAGATCTTGTTTTATTTTTTAGAGGGTTCCCTGGTTCTGAATTGAAAGGAGTGATCCTTTCACTATCTAGCTGTACAGTTGGGATATATGGGTGTAATTCATCCACGGGTTCCCCCTCTTGTGCATTCTGTATGTTACTACTATCAAGTTCTGCCAAGACTGTATATTTATTGGAGCACCTAACTTCGCACTCCTGGATATGGCTCTTCTTCCTACCATTATCAATGGTGCATAGGTGCAAGGGTCTAGTTGCAGCAACCCTAGGGCTAACAGTCCTGACATCAGATGGTGCCTCCCCCTCTTGCTGGGAAACGATCTCTATCGCTTTATCTTCCACTGGTTTGATTTTCTTCGCGTAATAGGAGGTAATCTTTTTGTCGGGGCCCTCCCGAATAGTGGTCCTACTGCATAGTAGTGACTCTACCTCCTCAATAAGATCGTCTATTTCAGCTATCGTGCAGTTCTCACCCGCATTCCTAAGTTTTTTTACAGAATTCATCTTTCCCCTTGGGGGTTCTGATGCCTTGCGTTTTCCCATGGATTAAGCTGCCACTATAGATCTGAGCAGACCTATTGCCAGTTAGAGAAAGAGAAAAAGAAAAAAAAAAGGCAGAGGCCCAGCCTGTCCCCACTCCAGTATTTATCGGGTAATGGAAAGAGCGTCGCAACAATAGGTGGAGAATACGGTCCAAAGGCCCTCTATAAAAGGACCTATTTAGGAGTAAGTATCAACACAGTACCTTCAGGCAGCCATACGTGTAGATTGGCATGTCCATGCAACTTTGGATGAATGTCAGGGGGGTGGCCCTGCCCTGCCTCTTCCTGGCACGGACGGGCAAGGACGGGCCCGCCCTTGGCCCGGGCTTTGCCCGGGCGCGTCCCGCGCGGCGGGAGCGCGATTAGAAATTTAAAGGGCTCCTGCCCTCGACACGCCTCCAGTGACCTCCTTGCGCTTCCCGCGACGGCGGGAGCGCGATTAGAAATTTAAAGGGCTCCTGCCCTCGACACGCCTCCAGTGACCTCCTTGCGCTTCCCGCGACGGCGGGAGCGCGATTAGAAATTTAAAGGGCTCCTGCCCTCGACACGCCTCCAGTGACCTCCTTGCGCTTGAACAATACAGTATCCAACACAGACTAACATGACTACTGTGTTTAGGGCCACGGAGAAGAGAAGTTTTCGTTAGTAGGTTTGTACTTATTTTTGTGATTTCATACTAGCTAAACACTTTGCCCGGGTCTACACTAAACATCTACGATATCTTCAGCAGTTCATTACACAACAAAATTTAGAACACCTAACCACTGGTACTTCTGACTCCTTTACTTACAATAACAATCAGATTCTTGATTGTTTTAAATTGGTTTATGTGAACATTACATTTGATATAATGCTTGGTTGATATGATAATCCATCAGACATGGCAGATATCCTGTCCACTGTATTACAAGTGCAATAGGCTTTACTGCACTTGTAAGAAATTTAAATGATCATAAAGTAAATATTGACCAATTACATTTTGTAAAATGTTGGTTTTCCTGCCATGTGCAGTATGTTTGATAACTTTGAATTGGTTTAAGCTGGAAACAATTTTGTTTTGTTGAAATCTGAAAATTATTCAGTAAATGAATGCAGACTGTTTGGCAAAATCGTTGAAGAAAATGCCTCAACCACAGAATAGCGTGATTTCCCTAACCTAACCATACCATACCATACCATACCATACCATACCATACCATATCTACCCTAACCTATGTTAACCTAACCTAACCTAGCCTAGCCTAGCCTTGCCTAACCAAACCTGACCTGACCTGACCTAACCTAACCTAGTCCAACCCAACCTGACCTAACCAGGCATTGGATAATATGGGGATGTATCCACATATTGCATGATTCAGTAAATGGCACATCACAACTTAAAAGTCATATTTTAATCATTACTTCTTAAAGTTTAATTCGCAAACCTTTTTTGCACTTGTCAATCAGGCTGACTTGTGCTAGTGGTGCAGGAGTATGGAATAAGAAGATTCTCATTCAAAGAATGAGGAGCTTGCACTATAATGTGCTGAGATTACATTTTCAATTGTGATCAGTCTTCCATGATTTATCAATATTCATATGTGTAGAATGGGGTGAAAAAATTGGATTGTCATGAGAGAGGCCAATGCAAATGGGAGAATTTCCCACAGGGCCATAACTTTGTCATTATTCACAAACACATGCAAACTTTTTCCCACTCTCATTACACTTTTTAATTTGCACCATTACAAATAGTGTTTGTGGTATAGTAAATGAGGGAAAGGCTCTCAACAGTCCCGTTATCAATTAATGTAGTGTGTAACACAATATTTTTCATGCCAAGAAAATAAAAGATGTGCAGATTACATTTCCCCAACCATGTGCATTGCCCCACTCTGCCAACTATCTGGAAGAACTTTGAAAGAGTCAATTTAGTTGGCTACTGTGCATAAGCCATCTGCATTAAATGGGGGTCTGGCACAGTGAATAAAAGAAATGCGACAAACAAGGCAGAAAATAGGTGTATGCGGAAGCCTGCGCATCCTTATTTTTGTGAATCAGGCAAATTGTTTAAAATGCGCCTCTGTTTATATTACAAGAATTATTGGCATCCTCTTTATTCTTTCCCATGACTCTTCATCTCTAGTTCAAGGATATTCTTAGGGTTTCCTCACATTTTCCACCTCTCTGAGATGTATCCACATACAGATTTATAAAGTAAGCCACTATTCTGAGATTGCTATTGTTCTGATTCTCATAGTTAGTTCCATGGCAGAGTTTCCAATTATTTCTTGTTGGTTTGATGTGTTAGGCTATTGTCACTTTTAGTTTATGGATGTCTCTCTCTATATATCTCAGGTAACAGGTTCATTATGATTTACACACCACAAAATGGTTTAAGTATATAAATCTATTAATTACATGTTCATTTTGGATTTTTTGCAGCAAATTGATTGACAACTTTTCCTTAATTTGAATCCATATGTACAACCTTAGGGTTTAGACAGAAGCCATTGGTTCTCTCATTTTCACACAGCGCCTCCAAAAAAATGTCATTCAGCTTCCTTGATCTTCTATATTGTCTTATAGGAGACATGCCAAGAGGCTCCACTAAACCTTTATCGATTCTCAGAATGTCCTGGTATTTATGGATGGCAGATCCTATTTGTGTCACCTGGGTTTGTACTTATATAGCTGAGTTTGCTGCAGTCTTGTGTGTTTCCTTGAGGCAGTAAATAGGTATTCTCTCTCAATTAGATCCTTTTAAGTTGTCTTATCCTATGAGTTTGAGAGAACTTTTATGTATAAACCTCTCTAATAAAATCTATTTATCATTCTGATACTCCTCCATCCATTTGCAATTCCTCAATTGTTTTTTTTTTGGGGGGGGGATTGCTACCATTAAAATGTGAATGGAAAAAATGTTTGTTGAAGAATGAGCATTGGCCTAACGTACAACAGTCAACTCTTAAACAAACGTTGAAAAAATATTTTTTTTAAACACAGCCCTGTTTCCTTTAAGAAAATCGTGCTGTGTTTTAAAAAGTTTGCTTAATTTAAAAACAATCACAGACACAGCGGTCTGCTATGCTATGCTATTGCAACCAGTATTTTGGGAGCAGTAAATAGTACATCTGTCCATAATTCTGTATTCCTAGTAGTTGGCTTATTGTACCCTGCTGAAACTAGTACATTATCTGTTTCAACCAGCTATATATAATGAATTGTATTGTTTGTTTAAATGTTAATTTCAAATAATCAATTCGGCAATCATTTAGGTTAATGTAATTGTATCCATTTATATACTAAGTATCATGTATCACTGACAGAGAAACAGTTTTGTAAAGTTATTCAATCTTTTTGTCCACCATTACTGTGGTTTTGCACCATCCCAGTTTTTGCCAGGGACAATCCTACTGCCCTTTCTGTGAGAGTTTATTGTATAAATCCATGGAAAAATGCCTTTGTGTACATAAAGGGAAATGTGTTGATTCCAGCCATGTAGATTAATTAATGATTGTTTAAATTGGGATTGAAATACAGTTTGATGTATTTGGACATCACACTGTTTGTTATGGACACTGTTCACGTCCTTTATTTATTTAGTAGTTTTATATAATGCTGTGCTTTATAGGATATTAGCATGTTCTAGAATAGGAAAGGAAAAGACAACAGTAAACCAGCAGAATAATGGCTGTATGGATCAGAATCAGGGATAAGCATGGTCATTCAGGTTGAATACAGAGGAGGTACGTGTTTAGTCATTTCCTCAAATAAAAGATTGTTGGTTTATTGGTCTTATGTCCCAACAGATCTTGAATTTTTTTTAAACGTGCATCATTAGGGACCCAGTGCAGTTTCCTAAGAATGGGCGAGATGTGGTTGCACTTTCTAGTGGATGATAGAAGTTTGTGCATTGACTGGATCGACTACCTGGAATGTGGGGAGTGAAGAATGAGGGATCTAAGCAAAGACAGCATTGACAAAATCCAGTTAAATGATAACAAAAGCATGCAGAGTATTTTACAGGGGTGAGGGAAAGAGAAAGTGTTTGATCTTTTTGACGTTGTGTACTTGAAAGTTGGTGCATTGGTGATTCGGTCAATGTGAGGGATAAGAAACAGTGAGGAACTGACTGTTACTCTTCCAGATGTTGCAGATGTTGAGAACAAGAGAGCAAAGCAATCCACTTTGAGTTTATCCATTAGTGGTGGGGCAAATTTATGTTTCTGTTTATGAGATAACAGAAGGAATTCATGCGACATTTAGGTAAAGAGACAAGCTATTTAAGAAATAGTTCTGGAAACAACATTGCCACTTTACCATCAATGATCTAGTGTTTCCATATTACAACTTCAGTGATTGGATTAAATTATTTTTATAGCTGTGCATACAGCATTACTCAAAGAGCAGCTTTAGGGATCTTTAATCTTTAAAGACAGCAAGAATAAACATAGCTGCACAGATCTATGTATGAGAAAACTTGTTAGTGGCCTTTTTAGAGCTTGGGATAATTGCAGTTGAATTGTAACATTAGGTAATGGATTTAAACTGTTGTATGAATAACACTCACAGGGCCTTCTAAGAGTTTGACAGAATGTATTGTCTAGCAGACCATGGCAGATGTAACTTCAACCATATTTAGAATACCAGTGACACCAATGCACTCCTAATACGGTACACAGGACAACCAATACTTTTTGACAGATGCCTAACTCTACATAAGGTCCCTAGTCTCTTGATTTTGACGAGGATGGTAATGCAGAAGATTCCTTGCAGCAACCCTGCTGTCTTGCTGTGTGGAGGGTAGAACCTGCTGATTGTACAGCGTGCCCTAGTTCGGTCAATCTGTCCAACAAGGGGTGGAGCAAATGCATTCAGAAATGACAAGGGTTCATGGGTAGTGACCCTAGTACATTTTATTTAATTAGTGTGTAAAGTGAGTCCTTTAGCACAATCAAAGAAATCAGTGCATTGGCCATTCAGAAGCCAGTGCAGCAACTTCAGAGTTAGTGACACACTATTGTGTTTACTTCAGGTCACAAGACAGACACACCAGATAACTGTATACCTTTGGGGTTCAAATAAGCCATATTGCCTTGATCTTCTTAGCAGAATAAGTAACCACACAATAAGTAACCACCACCAGTGAAGGAGATCACCGGCGAGAGGCTGGGCCGGACCCTTCTATACTTTTAGCGAGTAGTGAAGCCACCGAGAGGGGGGCCCTCTGGGGCATTGAATGGCCGGGTGTGTCGGAGTGCTGAAGTGTGGGGGAGACAGAGATGGTGACCGTAAGTTAAACGTGGCCCCTGCACAGGTCCCCCAGGGTAATATGGGACCCACCTGGGGGGCATGCTGATCCAGACCCTACAAAAAACCACAATGCCATTGAGACCCGATGAGGGCCATGACGCTGTTCCCCCGGGGAATTAGGTGGAGCGGCCAACATTGGTGGTATGAGGCTGTGTCTGCCTTCCGCTCTCCTGGGCGACGTCCTGAAGGGGAGTGAGTGGAACAATGGGGAAGAGAGCCGGCGGTGACTGTGCGCCCCATGATGCCAGACTCCCCCGTTGAAAAGCCCCGTATGATGGGGAGGAGAGTGACTTTAACAAAGCTGCAGGGACTCCTACCAGACCCCCTTTGACATTGCCACTTGCCACACCGAATGACTTCTAAAAGCCAGAATAGAGCTAAGTCACAGGAGCAGTGCCAAGTAAGTGACATGGCTCAAGAGGACATGGCAAACCTTGTCCCAAGCTCCTTGCAGGCTACACCCGACAATATTTTGGGAGCCATAGAGGAATCCAAAACAACGCTTCAGTGAGAACTAGGCCAGGTGTCTGTGGAACTGGGCCTGCTGAGAGCTGACCACCAGAAGTTAGCAGACAGAGTCCAGTGCACTGAAACCACACTCACGGACCTAGCTCCAGCCCACCGGGAGATAAAAGCTACCGTCTTACAGCGGACCGAACGTATCTACCAGTTGGAACGACGGGTGGAGGATGCAGAAGATTGGAATCGGAGGAATAGTGTTCGGGTCATTGGCCTCCCAGAGGGCGTTGAGGGAGTTGATATGGTGGCCTTTCTGGAGAGATGGTTGAGGACAGAGGTAGCCACAGAGCAACTCACCCCCTTTTTCACATTGGAGAGGGCGCATCAGGTGCAGTCGAGACCACTTGCCCCTGGCCGGCCCCCACTTGAAGTAGTGGCTAAGTTATTGCATTACAGGGACAGAGACATACTGCTGCAACGGGCCAGAGAAGTTGGGCCCTTCAAGGTGGAAAATGGGGCAGTAACCCTCTTCCCAAACTTCACGGCGGAGGTGCAGGCCAGGCGGGCCTCCTATGCTGCGGTGAAGCGGGCGCTGCGTGAGAAGGGCATCCAGTACTCGCTCCTGTTCCCGGCCTGGCTGCGGGTGATAACGGAGGGGCACACCACCTTCTTACAAACACCGGAGGAAGCATGGACGTGGCTGGAGTTGCACAAACTGGATGGAAATGCTCACACCAAAATGGGAAGGACAACACAGTGTGGATGCAGGAAAATGAGGAAACAGCGAAATAGGTCCCGATCGAGACCCGGATTGACTCCTGCGCAGAATGCAATAGACAGAAAGACAGCCCTAAAAGCAGTGATGTCACTACAGCACGCGGACTTGGCTGGCAACACTAGCAGAGGAGAATCGGACCGGCGTACACATACAATGGACTCAGACTTGCACCACACTGATGCGACCCCAAGAGTGACCACCCAAACCGCAGATGACCTGGGATGATCTTGGCCACATGTCACCGACCTCACAATGAGGGTTTCCGATAGAACATGGGGCCACGGTGGCCATGGACACCCCCAGCTTCTTGATCGTTACTTCATGTATGGCGAGAACACTATACAACTTGATGCTATTGTTATGTTTACTTCACATTTATTGGGCAACCAATGGTTGCGGTATTGCCCTGGGGACTGGGGGTTGGGGATTGTTGATGAATGTTTTTGCTGCACGTAGGAGGTTAGATATTGCTGACTTGAAGCAGATACTGGTGGTTTGGGACCGAGAGGAGGAGAAGATGGGTTGCTGTTTTTGGGGAGAATGGGTGTCCCTCCCTGATTCTGACTCCCCCGATGGCGGACTACAAGCTTGTAACTTGGAATATCTGAGGGATGGGGACTATTACTAAGTGCCACAAGATCCTGGCATATTTAAAAAGAAGGGGGTGCACATAGCATTACTTCAAGAAACACACATTACTACACAAGAGGTGGACAGGCTGCGACGCAGATGGAGAGGGCAGATATTTGCTACCACATACTCAGTGTTTGCACGGGGTGCACTGATATGGATGAGGGCTAGGGTCTCGTTTGAGGTCATGGCCATAGATACAGATCAGGAAGGTTGATACGTACTAGTGGAGGGCAGGTTGTACGGTCGACATGTCACACTGGGCTAAGTGCATGCCCCCCACCAGGAGCGGATCCCTTTTTTGCGGACCCTCGCGGAACGCCTGGCTAGATTTTCGGGGGTACAGCTATTAAATGGAGGGGATTTCAACTGTGTACTGGTTACTGCAATGGACCACTCCCTCCCCTCATTGCCTGGGGCGGCAGCACATAAGACGACAAAGGGACTGAACAAGTGGGTAACACACTGAGGGCTGGAGGACGTCTAGCGGGCTCAGCATCTCATGATAAAGACTACTCATACTACTCAGGCCTCCACCAACTGCACACCAAAATTGACCATATGTTATGCACTGGGACCATTAGCCCTGAGATCGTCCATTCCGAATACTTACTCCGTATATCTAACCTCCATCGTCCATTCCGAATACTTACTCCGTCAGACCACAGTCCGTTATTGCTTACCTGACGCTGCACCAGAGTTAGGACCCCCATTCTGACACAGAGACTCCAGCCGATGGCACTACAGGACTTGGCTTATAGAGACGTTCGTAGGTCCCACTTACTAGAACACATTAGCATTAACAAGGGATCTACTGCAGCACGATACACAGAGTGGGAGACCTAAAAAGTAGAGACACGGGGACACTGTATGGGGCAATCGGTAGGGATCAGACCAACCCTTGAGCTTTAACTAAACCAGCTAGAGAAGGAAATACATGATGGAGACAATGAACAAGGCGTGGATCAGGAGGCACGACAACGACTCCTTAAAGCAAAAGAGTCATATAATCAGACTCAGGAAAGGCTGAGCTGTCATAATTATCAGAAGTACCTGACGTCATTGCATGCAGAAGAGGGTAAATCTGGCAGAATGCTAGCATGGCTGCTATTCCCCGGAGGGGAGAGCACCCTGATCACACGCATCCAGGGGGCAGATGGGGGGATATGCATGAACCGTCAGATATAAACAAGGCATTTAAAACATACTATATGACCCTTTATAGACAGCCCAAGGATGACTTGCCACAGTCACTGAGGCACCACTTACAGTCACTCCTACTGAGGACTCTTTCACAGACAGACAGGGTCCCCCTGGGTGAGCCAATAACTCTGGAAGAGGTAAAGACTCCTATTACACAATTGGCAGCGGGCAAAAAGGCGGTCCTGGACGGACTCCCTATGGAATTTTATAAAACAGATGCAGATATCCTTGCACTCCTATTGGTAGAGCTCTACACGGAAGCATACAACAGGGGCATACTCCATGAGACATTGAGGGAGGCACTAGTGGTCCCCTTGCCCAAAATCAAATCGCACAAGGCCTCAGTGACTGACTTTCGACCCCTGTCTATGTTGAATTGCGATTTCAAGATCCTGAGTAAGGCTATGGCTAACCGACTGCTTCCGCATGTCCTCCTCCTCATACATGAGGACCAGAATGGTTTTATACCTGTGCGCAATACATCTCTAAACCTTAGATGGCTATTTTCACTCTTGCACATACCTCACGACGAGCAACACCCCGGTGCCGTGCTCCTGTCAGTGGACCTCGAGAAGGCATTTGATTAATTGAGATAGGATTACCTGCGCGCGGTAATGATACGGATGGGCTTGGAGGAGAGGTGGGTGCGATGGGTAGAACTATTGTACTGCCTCCCAATGGCGAGGGTGTGGACTGGCAGGACAGTATCGGACGCCTATCCCATATTTCAGGGCACCAGACATGGATGCCCTCTCTCTCCCTTATTGTTCGCACTCGCCATCGAGCCTCCAGCGGCTCGTTCTGTTTGGAAGGGTGCGGTGGGGGGGTGCAATGGGACTCTGTGGCTCATGTAATCTCACTGCATGCGGATGACCTACTAATTTATCTGCGGATTGGAGCACCTGGGATCCCTTGGGTGCTAAGTTTACTTAAGGAATTCAGGGGCCCATCGGGCCCCAGGGTGAACAGGAAAAAGACATGTGTCTTCCCACCAGTCGTGGGTGCGGACCGCCCTTTCTCCTGCACTCCCGATATCCCATGGTCCCCCCATACGTTGAAATACTTGGTAATACAAGTATTCCATGACATGCAAGACCTCCAAAATGGCAACCTGGGTAAAACGCTTTAGTCCTTATGATCATGCGTGGCGTTCTGGCCCTCTCTTAGGCTTTCCATGGTGGCTCGAGTACCATTATCCAAAATGATTATGCTGCCCCATCTTCTGTACTACTTCACTCATCTCCCAGTGAATATACCAGTCAGCTGGTTTAAAGAATTAGATGCGCTCCTCAGGGAGCTCCTCTGGGCCGGGGACCGACAGTGAACATCGCTTTGAACTCTCCGCTGCCCCACGGATGGAGGTGGATTGGGGGTACCGGACTTTGAATTATACTACCTGTCGAGTCAGCTTCAGTGGGTAGCTAGATGGCTTGCGGGCGGGAATCAGTTGGACTTGACTACATCCTGGGGCGATGTCGGAAGAGATCTGTTGCTAGTGCGGATGCTCAGACCACCTTGCTGGCATGAAATGTCATGCTGGCGGTGGTCCTGTCTTGCTGTAGACGGTGCCTGAGACGTACGGGCGTGACTGTTGTCTATTCCCCCGAAATTCAACTGACGGGGATACCCTTGGGGACACCGACTCACACATTCTCGAGGAACCAAATGAGCACTTGGACCAGGGCAGGGGGGACAACAGTGGGGGATTGTTTTCGGGAAGGGGTCCTACTGCCATTTATGGAAGTGGTTGAGGAGAGTGGAGCATCGGGTGGGTGATTTCTTCTATACCAGACGCTGACCCACGCCATAAGGGGACTATAGCTCATGGTGAACGCAGAACCAGAGGTGCACAAAGTACTCCAACTCTTAATGACAATGGGGGAGGGTCCCCACTTGGTTACCAGGCTCAATAGAGCCCATAGCGATTTGACTCTGAGGTCTTTGCAAGCGTTAAGAGTGAAAGAGGAAGGGATGTTGGGTAACGAGATGATGGACACAGAGTGGCGGAAGGTGCTCACACAACCCCGTAGGGTATCGCCTAACACACTTCACCATTATATCCAATATAATTATATACATAGAACATATCTCACCCCACATAGACTAAGGATAATATATGGCGGCAAACCTAAGGAATGCCCCAGGTGCAATGCTTTGGATTCAGATTACGACCACATGACATGGGGGTGCCCCAAGATACAGCGGTACTGGCAGGGGGCATTGAGAGCTTTGGGGAGAGTCCTGGATGGGCAGCTGGAGCTGGATCCTTACCTCTGCCCACTGGGGCACACTCCAGACCTGCCTCTAAGGCGTTGGCAGCAGGTTCTTGGACCTAGCCCTGGTACTGCTCAGGCATCGGATCACCATGGCCTGGAAATCACCTACGGGCCCGGCCATGGTGGACTGGAGATGAGATGTATCGATATGGACACAGGCTGAACTACATGCACTGTGGAGAGAAGAGACTCCTGGAGTGTGTGCATTTCCTATTGCTCCCTTGTGGACCGAGGTGCTGGAGACATAGGAGACACAGAGACGGGGTGTAGGTGGGGAACTGGAAGGAGGATATGCCCCGCTAGGAGTGGGCCCCATCCCTGAATTGATGGAATATTGGGGAAGTGGTGTGACTCATGTCATGCAGCAGAGACCACTCGGAGTGTTCATTACCGGAGGTAGATGGGCAGGGGCCACTGCCATGATGCCACTACACCTATAATGCCTCAACCGGCAAACCCTAGACAACACCTATAGCCAGCCGGGGGGGAACCCTGCTCAACTACAGGAGAGGAAGAGCGGCCACGGTAATGCTAATGATCTCCCAACTCAGATAACCCGGCTAGTCTTGAATACCTCTTTTATTCCACAGTATGGAACTGTTCCTCCAGCGCATTGTTTACTGTTCCCTTTAGTTATGTTAATGGTTTGAATGGTAATATTACGGATGATAGAGAATGTTTATTGGCCGATGTGGGGTAGTTGTTGAAGGACTATGCGAATGCAGACTTATTTATTGAATATATTGGATGCTATCAGTAAACCCAGAAGGGTTGTGATACAACCGTAACATCGATCAGGAGCCCACTGAAATGTCAGACCTTCCGTATGTACCATGCAGCAGGGCATATCACTCCTGTCTAAGAACTGTACTTCATTTGAAAAATACCAAAAAACAAAGTAAAAATAAAATACAGTCTAGATCTAACATTTTAAGGATTCAGCAGTCATGTAGATGTAGACGTACTTTCCAGATTCCATAACAAGTTTCCATTTGGTCTCTTAGTCTATTCATCACTTGTTCAATTTGGGTTAGGTCTACCAAACCTAAGTCTATTCTAAAATGTCAGGTTAATGTCTTGATTCCAAATAACTGAAAACAGTTCTGTTCACTGTTATTACACCTCGGAAAACCCATATATTTTGACACTTTGATAACAACGCAAGACCTCTATCATCACAGAGTAGGATAAGTTTATCTATCATCTGGCGTTGTAGTGTTGCTTAGAAAATCTGCCACTTCTTTCTAACAATCCAGTATACCAAGCTAGTCTTCGAACATTAGTTTGAAACATGACCTGCAGTAGTAGCTCATCCAGCACTCATCATTCAAAATTTGTCAATTGTATATAGAATCCAATAAACTCTAAAATCATTTTCTTTTTTGCCACAACATTATGGAGATTTTCACGGAGTTTCTTATTGACTGAAATAATTTGACTAAACATTTTCATTCTGGTGAAGTTAGTATCAGGTTACCAGTATAGTTAATTTTTGTCTCTAAGTAAGCATTACCACTGATAAGATGTTTAAAGTTTTGGAAGCTACTATACAAAAGACATGTCTGATTGAGGTTAATTCAGTTGCTTTTAGGAACGCAAAATATTTGGTTCAACAGTTCTGTGCAAAATCGGCCTGAAACAGTTGGTTAATCAATGGTAGTTCTAGGGTACACAATTTGCTCTCTCAATCCTCTAATCTATATTTCGCCATCTTTCACTATCATTTGTTGAATAGAATTTCTTTGTGGCCAATCCAAACTTACCATATTATAGAATTCTCCTTTGTACCATAAAGTTATATTAGATTGGTGCTTTAGAAAGAGGTGTTAAATTTAAATAATTTCATAACGCTGTTAAACAAGGTTTATATAAATTTCATACTGTTGAAAAAAAGTTTTGGATTTTGTTCAGCTATGTGAAAAGCTAATATGAAAAATGCTTGTTCCTAATGGCCCACAATTTAGTTATAAATGTATCAGCATATATATATATATATATATATATATATATATGTGTATATATATATATATATATATATATATATATATATATATATATATATATATATATATATATATATACATCAAACGTTTCCTTATCCAAATAGAAGAAAACAGTCGAGACACCTTCGGCAAGTTGCAAATATATTGGAAATGACACAAAGTTGTTCCTCCCGATGTGTTTCAGCCGTAGCCTTGATCACGGATAGGGGAGTCAAAGTACAAGCCCAATAAATATCAAAATACACCAACATAGAAAATGGACTAAAAATACAATACAAACAAACTACTCAAAAAGGTGGTCGCCATCTTGGAATGTTGAATATTTTCAGTTATCTCAAGGTAAATTTGAAACCCTTTGAATTACCCAAAGAGGGTTACATGGTGGAAACTAAAATTATCCTAAATATATATAATTAATTAAGCCTAGTAATAATAAAATAATGTCTTATATATTCATTATTTATACAAATATAGTATTACTACATATGCTAATCAGAGTATAGTTAGTCTCACACAAATCCAATGTACATAATTCTACAAATTTCTAATTTCCCTATACTGTTACATTATGGCACTTCCTCCCTTAGTCTATGTTTAAAAATTATTATTACCTAACACCCAACATAAACAAACCATATACCTATTTACATCCATATCATGTAGAAGCTTGACTAACATTATTTCTTTCATTCCTATTATACACAAGTCTACCTCCCAAGATGTATGCTAATTTCTTCACTTGAATTCAACCCAAGAGGGGAAA
This sequence comes from Pleurodeles waltl, assembly GCF_031143425.1. NCBI lineage: Eukaryota > Metazoa > Chordata > Amphibia > Caudata > Salamandridae > Pleurodeles > Pleurodeles waltl. The sequence goes on along the minus strand of NC_090446.1, from coordinate 1,295,791,764 downwards.
GAGTCATAAAGTTAATAATATACTTTGATTCCAAAATTCGTAAAAGTTTTTGTCTATCACCCCAACGTGAATTCAATCTTATCTGTTCACATACCAAATAGCTGAGCAATTTTTCATCTCCCTGATGCACTTGAAGTATCGTGCCACAGGATAATTACGATCACAGTTACGGATGGCTCTTATATGCACCAACACTCTCTTTTTTGCTTTGTGTATAATGCTTCCCACATAGATTTTGTCACATGGGCATCTCAAACAGTATACGCAAAAATCAGTGTTGCACGTAAAATGTCCCTTGATCTCATAATCATTTTGTCCATTGCCCAATCTGACATTCGTACAGTTGATACTATATTTACATGCCCTACATTGTTTGCAGCAGTAAAATCCCATCAATTTTGATCTATCATTATCGCAGTTACTAGAACTGACCACCATGTTATGACTAAGATTGTCCCGTAGTGACCTTCCCTTACGGAAGGTAACCAAGGGTGCATTACAAACATATGTCGCTAAGTGTGGATCTGTCTGTAAAATGTGCAAACTTTTAGTGAGTATGCGTCTTATATTGAAAGCCTGGTTTGAGTAAGTTGTAATAAATCTTATTTTTTCTTCATACGTATTTCGTTTCTGTACCTGATATAATAAATCTGATCTGGAACAGTTCTCTACTTTTTTTATACTGTCATTGGTCAAATGTACATGACAGCATTGCACTCTTTCACAAGGAGCACATCCACACCAACAGTAGTTTCCTTCAGTGCCAGGGACTAGTATGGCAATGTGTGCTTTTTGAGTCCAAAAATATTTTCTATTATAAGCAATGTTTTATATTGTGAGGACTTGTCAGCTCCTATAACTGTAAGGTTTTACAAAAACCATGATGAAACAAAACTAGCATTGACAATACCAATAGTCAATTGGCTTTGCCACCGTTACTCATGATGACAGTGGTCTAATTTCAGTGACCTTTTCTTGCTATACGATTTTTTTAAACAATCCAAATTTTGAGTGAAGGTAGCCGTGAACCTGTCTAAATGAAAAATGCTTTTGTTTTGGGTCTTCCTTTGTATACGTGTAAGTAACTCATATGAATTTCGAGACTAACAGCCTTTGTGATTTCTCGTACCATGTTTCCCACCGGGAAAAAATACATTTTTCAGAAAATGACGTCTTATTTTGACAAATTGAAAATTCACAAATACCTATTAGGTGTCTGGCCACTTCTTGGATTACCATGGAGGCGATTCACAAAGCTTTTTCCTGGATGTAAAGATTTATATGTTAGGAATACATAATGAAGCGTTTTAGACTTGTTCCTCTCTGACTGGTAATCCCCAAACATTGTTGCCTTCACTTTCCTGTTTTCTCAGTCTGTTTTTGTTGGGTTTTAGGACTCTGTGCACTTTACCACTGCATGCCCGTACCAACATGCTTGTGCTTTCCCCCTTAAACATGGTGAAATTGGCTTACACCCAATTGACACATTTAATTTACTATAAGTCCCCAGTAAGGTGGCACTACAGGTACCCAAGGTCTGTACATTAAATGCTACTAGTTGGCCTGCAGCACTGATTGTGCCTCCCACTTAAGTAACCCTTTAAACATGTCACAGGCCTGTCAGTGCAGCCTGTGTGTGCAGTTTAAACTGCCATTTTGACCTGACAAAATAAACCTCTTGGTAGACCTAAATTTTCTTTTTTGATACATATATGTCACCCCAAGGGTAGGCCCCAAACAGTCCATAGGGCAGGGTGCCGTGTGTTTAAAAATTTGGGCATGTAAGTTTCATTTTTACATGTCTTGGTAGCCAAAAAATCTTACATCCATTTTACTACTGCAAGGTCTACCTCTCCTACCTGACTGGGCTACCTTATACCATTTAATAAGTGACAACTTTCAATTAGGAGCAAGTAAGGAACTTGAGTTTGGTGTCTCAAAAATTGTAATTTGAAGGTAAAATTGGATTTTAAGTCACAGTTCTGAAAGTGCCACTTTCAGAATGTTGGCATTTTCTTGTTCTAACCATTTGGTTCCTGCATCCTGTATCCTGGGTCACATGACTAGGTGTAGCTGCCAGTTGCTCTTTATGTAATACTCACAGACAATGAGACCAAGGGGGAATAGATGAGGATAGGCCATCTCTGTCAGGATGAGGGGGAGGAGCTGTCTCCTACCACACTTGCACATCACAAACAATCTCACAATAGGTTTCACACTGGTCCTTTGTGCCAGAACAGGGAGGAAGGAAACTTCAGACACTTCTGTAGGGGGAGGACTCTTATAAGTTTCTCCCAATTCCAGGTCGGCACCAGGTATAAGTAGTGGACCCTCAGGCATAACTCCTCAGTACACGTCTGGCCCTGTGGAAGACTCTGAAGAAGGACTGCTGTGCTACTCTGCTTCAAGAGGGACTGCCTACTGCCCTGCAACTCTGCTGCCCTGTTGGATGAGTGAGAAGTACTCACCTGTATCGTGAACCCACGGCCACCAGAGTGACTCCAAGGGCTAGTTTGCTTGCCTCCTGATCAGTTCCTCAGGGACAGAAATGGCTCCAACCATCCTGACCTCTGCACCTGGAATCTGCCTGCTGTGAGTCCCAACCCCTCATGGTGCCCTTGCAGTCCTGCACCCTTGGGATTGGGGCTAAAGGTGCTCTGCCAGTCCAGCCGTGGTTTCTACCAGAAGTGACGCAACAAAATGCAAAACGCAGTTCTTTGCAGCACCTCACTGGAGGCCACGCAGCATGACGCACCCATGATGCACACCTCTATCATTGCCATCGCTGCTCATTTGATCCACTGATCAAATGATCCTTGACGTCGACCTTGCAGCTCCTCATCAGAATCAATGCAGTACAACACAGTCTCAATGCAAGCATGCATCGCAACCGTCACAACTGTTTGGAACCACTGGTGTGTGATGCATCCTTGATTCTGATCTTGCATCACTCCTCGGGACCGCAGTTGCATGGTGCTACGCTCCGCAACCAAGATTTAAGGTACATTTTTTAGATGGACTAACTTGGTCCCTGTATTTGGCCAGCGCTCCTTCACTGTTTGAATTTTTGACTTTATACTGGTCTGGCGCAACCAGATAACCATAGCTGGAGTTGTGCTTTTAAGTGCTATTTTTACATAAACCTTTAAAACTGCATATCTCCATTTCCACTCTTTTTTGTTGTTTTGGTGTCAAATAATTTATTACATTTTACTCTGTTTTTTCTAAATTGGTATGGGATTTTTCTTGTGTTGTGTTTTTACTTTATTGCTGTTCGTGTGCTGTATAAATTCTTTACGTATTATCTCAGAGTTAAGTCTGACTGCTTTTGTGCCAAGCTACCAGATGGTTAAGAACATGTACATTTGGGGTTTGCTTGTGTTTCACCCTGACAAGAATTGTAGTTGCTGCTTGAGCAGGGTTACAACCCTCTCAACCAGTGAGACAATTTCCTACAAAGCAGTTATATGTAAATTACACATTTACAAAGACAGTTTTCAATTTAGGTAAATAAATGTGCGCTACATGTGATGAATGCATGCAATGTTTGCATACATTAAGCATGGCTGAATGACAAATGGATTCGATAAGGCGTAGATCTCACAGATAGTCTGGTGTTTTACACAATCAAGGGGGATATGGTCTAGTGGCTAAATTGCAGACTTTGGAACATAGGAAACTTGATTTGGGTCTTGTTTGTAAGCCTGCCACTTGAGATGATTGAACATGCTATGATGCAGGCCAAATCAATGTATCTCCCTGTGCCTAAAAAATCAAATATATTATATGCGACTGTAAATATGTGTAATGTAATTCAAAGATGTAAATCCCAAACACTCCATAAAATATTCTGCCCCTTTGTACTCAGCTAGGTTTGCGTTACATAAATAGCAATGTATGCCTACAAAAGGAACGGATCACACACGTCTAAAGGCTAGTGTAAGGTACAGAGTTGCACAATTAATTAACATACAGCAAACGATGCACTTTTGCTGCTTCCATGGTAGCCTGACAAAGGAAGAGTAAAATGATTGAGAAAGTATTTAAGGCAAGAGGCTCTCTTCCTGACGTGAGGGGAGAAGAAGTGGTTGAAAGATAGCACCCCTCCCCAATTATTTTCCTTGAAATAAGGTATAAGAGGGTGAGTTTACCCACTATGTGTCTGCTGCTGTGCCATTCTTTCTCATGTTAAAGTACTTACTTGGAAGCTTTTCGTGGCCTCTAGCTCGTTTCAGAGAAATAGTAGGATCACAGCTGGTATTTTGTAGGCTAGCCAGCTCCATGCCTGCACCAGGTGCTGTGGTACATGCATACTATATTAAGTGTTCTCTTAGGTAGACTTCGAATTTTGTCATTGCTTATTAAGCAGGGCACCACATTCCTTTGCAGGTTGAATTTATTTACAGCAGACTGCAGTCCACCACCAAGCCACAGTCAGTCATGGACAGAGAACCATTAGCCCACCAATTCTATGCAGTCACCCATTTCTCATTGTGTGTTTGCACACTGAAATGCACACGTTGGGGAACGGCCAAAGTGTAGTACGAAGTACTATAGAAAAATAAATTTGATTAACTTTACAACCTCCATTAACCATCTGCAGTGTCTAGACAGAATATCAGAAACATAATTATAGTGGACAAAATATGGTGCCTAGAATGTTGAGGACAAAAATATTGTGAACGTAAGTTTCTATAGGCAGACACAGTTTTACTATATATAACTCCACATACATGTACCATGACGAGATATATATATATATATATATATATATATAAACACTTCGTTTGGCGCTTCTCTCTCTGCACCTAATCGCCGATGGTGCTTGGACTTAGACGCACGCCACCTCGTCTTTTACTTGAAATACACTTCCTTAAGTAAACATTAAGGCTCCAGCACTCCACGAAGGTTTGAAAGGTTTATTGTAACAAAGCAGGAACGCGTTTCGGCGTGACCGCCTTCTTCAACCTGCGGGCCGCCATTTTGGCCCCCTTTAAATATCCTTTGTAGTAACATTGATTTAAAGCAATACACTCCCTTTAAAAATGAAATAACCACTACATTATACTCCATTTGAGAAAAAAAATTATGAATTATATGCAAAATAAAACTAGTGCCCAAATGTGATAATAAACATGACAAAATGAACAAGTACACACATAAAAATATTAAAGAAACAATGATGAATCTTTACACATCTTAGTAAATCTTAATGAATGAAATAAGATATTTGTCTCTGGGAAACTGCTGTGTGTGTTCATCTGGAGAAAATATGTATGAGAAATCCACCAGGTCCAATCACATTGATATAAATATTAAGTAGGGCATTGTTTGTAGGGACAATTATTAAAATGAAAAAGATTCCCATATAATCATTCACCATCTCAAAGAATAGTTAACACGTTATAATAAACTTATTCATATCATTAATAAAGAGTAATCCATAATTAAATTAACAATGTTAACCTAAATGTATATATAACTCTTCACTCGAGTTAAGCCCCACTGGTTCTCTTGAATCGAATGCCAATATATATCTAGACTCTAATCTCCTCAGCTGTTTTTCCCTATCTCCTCCACGGATATCCTTCCTGATTCCATCTATTACACTGTATTTAACTTCTTCCATGCGACCTCCATGAAATTCATGGATGTGTCGGGCAACCGGGTAAGACTCATCTCTATTAGCTATGGCCCTTAAATGTTGTAAAATTCTTTTGTGCACTTGAAGTTTTGTGCTACCTACATATAGCTTGGGGCAACTACATTTTAAAATATAAACTACATGGTCACTTTTGTAGTCATATCTGCCTTTGATGGTATGTGTAGTTCTGTGGGTTAATTGAATGGTTTTGATGTTTTCCCCATTTTTACATGCCTTACACTTGGTGCATTTGAAAAATCCATCTGGTGCCTTTAACCAACTCTTAATCAAAGGTTTCTCTTGTCTCACATCATTTTTGACCAACAAATCTTTCATCGATTTTCCCTTTCTATAAGTTATGGTGGGCCTATTGCTTATTAGTGTGCCTATAACTGGATCACTTTGGAGCATATGCCAATGTTGTTGCAGTAACTTTCTTACGGAGTCATGTGCAGTATTAAATGTAGTAATAAATCTCACGATCCCCGTATCTTTATGTTTTTTGTCATATATATTCAAGGTACGTAGATGTGGAGGTGTGGAGTAAGAATAGTAAATCAATACTTATCTATTTAAACTTACCTTCTTGATATATTGGTCCTCAATATTTTTGACACAGTATTATGTCCTCATGATATTTCTTTTTCCGATATTGTGTCAGTGATTTCCATCTGCTTTGCAGGAAGTATGCCAGCTGTTACGCGATTCATGCATATACATCCCTATGTTTGCCCATTTTCCTTGTGCTTGAATGGTGGTTAGTTTGTGTTCCTGAGTGACAGGCTAGTGGTTAGGATACCAACATAATTGCTAACTGTGCATTATCTAACATAATTGCCTTGATCACCTCTACATGTAGCATGTATAAAAATATGTTTCCTCTTACACTGTAATTATTGAAATATGTGTGCTGAGATGCCTAGAGGTAGATGAAAAACACTGCATGAAAGTTAAACCCATCCATTAACATAAAGTTGATGGTGCGTAACCGGTATAACCATGTCCACAGATGGACATCTGCATACTACCACTACTATCAGCAAAGACAGAATGTCACACACGTATCTAAGAAGGGGTTAATTTAATCCACTTTTGGAATTTGAATGAGCCTGTACCCCTGCCCTGAGTCACCCAACGTCAAGTGGATCTATTATTCTGACTTTCCTTTGGCACAGCACATGTGAAGTCCTGCATGCCCGCTGGAGGCTAGGCCTGAAACTGGCCTTGAGCCTCACAGCCTGGTATGAGGTGTAGGAGGGACGCCAAGAGGATACTGTCTTGTTGACACAAGACATCATATGTGTCTCTGAGGAATGTAAAGTGAGTGATGGCGACAGCATGCTTGCTTGCCAGTTTTTTTACTTGTTCTTTTTAAGACAGCAAAGCTTGCAGGATGGCTTCTGTAAGGTTCCCCTTGCATGTCATGTTTAGACTCTATGCAGACACCCTGTGTGTATGTAGGGTGCATGTTGTGTGTATTGTGCCAGCTAGCAGGAATCTAACTTGGTTGTGAGCAGGAGCATACAGTAGCCAGTGAGATCCATTACAGATTGCCCCTGGACCCTTTGTGAGCATCCCAGTAGAGCTATCTAGTAGTGTATGCCATTTTGGTGTGATTAAAGTTCTACTGTGGTCCCCAGACCAGGTTCTGAAGGTTTCACAATGGTTTTATGTGAGTAATCTTATATACTAACCTCAATCCTGGGCAACATCCATGCCCACTTGTATAACCACTATCACTGGCATGCTAGAGAGACTGTGTGATCACTCGTTCCACAGGTTTGTTTGTTGCCATTGCATACTTGGGTAAATGATGGAAAATAATTGTGTCTTAAAGGTCAGATCATGACACCTAAGATACATTCAACAATACCTTCAGCGAGTTATGATTGCTCTCACAAACATTTTGACATGACTACATGTGTCTCAAATGACATGCGTATCATCCCTACTCATGTATGTTGGAATGTACATCTGATGTGTATAGAAGTGTCTTTTGTAAAGTACAATGTTGTTGTCTTTCGTATGAATGCTACCAGGTCTTTGTGTTGTGTGCCATGCAATTGATGATGATTAACCATCTTAAGTGTCATGTGCGAAGGTTAATTTAAATATTGCAGTGCATGCATGTCCTCTGCACTGTGTACCCATTTTTGCATTTGAAAGTGTTACGATGTGAACAGATCGATGTGTACAGTGAAGGCAACAATTTTGATACTGCCAGTCATTTTTGCATAGAGCCATCACTGCACCCTTTCATACTGCAGAGAGGGCACATGCAGCTATCACCAGGAGAGAGACTACAGGACACCGATGGCCTTGAATTAGGTCAGCAGTCAAGAAGAGCATCACCTACAAGTAACACACAGTAGACATTATGACATGTGAAGTGTAGCTGGTAAATTGCTGAAGTGGGAATACAGTAAGTAGTGTGACATCACTGTGGGATTACTTTGTCTCTGTGGTAAACCCACCCCATTTCTCAAATGGTAAGCTTGGTGCTGTCACACTATAATGTAAACAGGAGAAGGCTTCCCATTTCCCATTAAAGTGCTGATCATTGACCTGAAATCTTAACATGCTGCACATGGCAATAGAGTGTAATGGGTAACTGAATACAGTGCACACATTTAAAGGTGTATAACTTTGACCCATCCTGGCTATCCATGTTTACCTTAAACTAATGTCTTTTATATGAGCCTCCACGTCGCCTCTAATTACACCTGAACAGGAACTGGCCAAGTTGCTTTGTAAATTCCCCATTATACCCCTCCCACAGAGCCCTTCAAACTTTGTGTATTTCGGTCTGAAATGTTCTTCAGAACCCGATGTAGGACTTTAGTTACTTGCGCATATTTTGTTAGGCAGGCCCCAATGGGCACTTCACTGAGATCCAGAAAGGTACTCCATTCATGGCCCTTATCATTTTAAATACATTAACAATAACTTAAGAGCCTGGTGGAAAGTGCATTTACACCTTCCGGCAACTTGTAGGGTCATTGTATTATCCCCAGACAGTCTTTGCCATGATCAGGGTCCAGATAGCAATGGGAATGGTTACACTGGTTCATTATATGGTTCCTACATGAGGGTCTCCTCCAGGGACATCTTACCTAACTGGGGCCATTGAACATGTAATATCATCATGAGAATGTTTATCATCAAGCCCTCTCATTTAGTCCAGCCTGAATTAGAATGTATTCCCTCCACCTGGAATGGACCAGAAATCCATTAAACACCAGCAAAATACCTCACTGTGTTTCAATGAGTAGATCCTTTTCACCTTTCACAGACCCTTTGAGGGTCTATTCGCATACAACCTCTTAAACCCCACTAAGACCTCTGCCCTCGGATCTGGCACTCCACTTTCTGAATTTGGCCTGCAGCCCCTATGCAGCTAACCATCACCATGTGCGTCTGGAGGGGCAAAATCAGCTGACGTGGCAGACAGGACCACAACGTTTCTGGCAGGGTTGGGGAGGGCTCTCATCACAAGGTGTGCTGACTGGAGGTAAGACTGTATACGATATTTGGGCTATGGGCTGAAGGTTCAAAGAGGCACATCTGCTTTCTTGACTAAGTCAGCTACGTCCATAGCACTACAACTGTGAGTTCTACCTGATGTGATCCTTTTTAGTAGTGTTACCTGTTTGATGGTGAGGTCTAAATGAACCATTATCAAATCAGACAAATATCTTCTCAGTGCCGGGCAGAGTCGCACAGTTCCACTTTTGAACAACTTGATTGTTAGACTTGCCAATTGCTGTAGCATAGCTAGCTTTCTTTGAATACTGTCCTAGCCCGCATGTGTGGATTTTGAACCCTCTTGTTATTCAGCTTTTCCAAGGATTTTCCTTTTTTCACTCAATCCATATTTACCATGTCTTCATAGATTTTGTTATTGGCTGGCTGTGTTCAATGGTTTGGGTATTTTTTTATGAGCGATTTAGGTCTTGAGATAGAGTTTGGGAGACGGATTACTCCGTCACAAACATGACGAATAGCCTGTCTGCTTATTACAAGTACATTGTATCCTACGACAATTTCTTGTGCTCTTCCAAAATAAGCAGTATGAACAATTTGTGTGTTTGCTTGTCTCTAGGACTACAGTCATTTGAAACTACATTCATGAACATTGCAGTTACCACTCCTGCTGTTGTAGCCAGGCAGAAAACGGTAGTGGATGTACCATTCTCTTCCTTATCAGTTACACAGCGATCTGTATCATCCTGTATTATCCTACGGAGAAGGGTTAGGAAAGCAGGCAGGTCTCACAGTTGAAGGAGGACAGTCGTAAGTCAGTGGTTGCAGCCTCCTCATAAAAGACCTAGGAAGAGCTAGTGGTGGTTTGGTTTAGTGAGGATGTATGCAGATTACCATTGCTATTACAACACCTTTGCTAACTGCCACCAGCTTCCTTGCAGTGGCCAGGCACATGTGGTAATTGTTGGAGCTGGCCTAACTCTGGACCAGGTCCCTATTCCTGAAAACTAGGTCAGCTGCAACTTTGGTGTTCTTTGTGCTGATCAGCAAGGTCAATTGTGCAGTGTTCTCAACACAGATGCAATATTCTAGGTCACATACACAATACTCAGGATCTTCTTGACTCCATCGATTTAAACCTACCACCTCTCCCAGAACAATATGTCTGTAAATTGTCACAGTATTTCTCCACCCCCGGCATTACAGAAACTGAGGCCATTAGTAACTCCAGGGAGAGACGTGGGAGAGAGCTGTTGAAAAAACCTACAGGATCACAAGTTGATCCCTGGTGGGTGGGTGTACCATGAGAAATGAGGAATTATAACATGGATTGGGAGTATCTGATTCCTCAAGTAATTTCTCAGTTTGCTCTGCAGTATCACCCTCAAATATTTGCAGTCTTTAGCAGTAGAAATCTCCCAGTAAAACACAATGGATCATTGGTGTTCACATGGGTCATTCAATTCCAAAGGGGGTGATAAATGCAGTTACAGAATTATATGGGCACTTTAAATGAAGGCCAGAATAATGTACTCATTCTGAAACAAGAGATATGGGTGGTCCTTACAACCCTGGCGGACGGTGTTAAAGCGGCGGTAAGACCGCCAACAGGCCGGCGGTAAAAAAATAGCAATTACGACCGTGGCGGAAACCGCCAACAAAGACAGCCACTTTAACACTCCGACCGCCACGGCGGTACAAACAAACAGCGCGGCGGTCACCGCCAACAGACAGGCGATCTGAGGGAGACAATGTACCGGCCACACTATTATGACAGGCCAATTCGCCACCTTTTCCGGGGCAGATTCACCGCGGATAAAAACACGGCGGAAACAGGAATCCCGAAGGAAAAACTCTCACCTCTACATACCCCACGAGGAACGAGGACACCATGGAACCGGAACTCCAAACTCTACCTGCGATAGTCTTCCTGCTCCTCTACCAGGAGCACGAACGCCGGTGGCGAAGACCACGGTGAGTACTGCACCTACGACACAGGGGAGGCAAAAAACAGGGACACACACACGCAACACCACCACCCACTACAACACACACTAATACATGTTGATACATTACAGTTACACCCCCCAAGCCCCCTGGAAGAATGCAAAGACAAAAGGAAATGATTGTAACGATTGTAATCTATTAAAATCCAGTACTCCAAAATATATATACACCATAAACCAATATATACACCAATAATACAAGTCCAGGTATTGCACCATCTATAGTCCGTGGACCACTGGGCCCAAAATGCATGGGCGAGGCCCACACTCTATACCCAATCAAAACAGAGAGAACAGTGCAGGGGCATCAGATAGAAATACAACAGGCACCTCAGGGGGAAGGGAAGGGGGGGCACCTCAGCCGGATGAGTGTACGACGCCAAATCCACGAGGGGGCTCAATGCCCACTGTTCAATCCTGGGGAGTGCAAAGCCACAGTCTCTCAAGTCTCTACAGTGGGTGGGTTGCCCACTGTTCAATCCTGGGGAGTGCAAAGCCACAGTCTCTCAAGTCTCTACAGTGGGTGGGTTGCCCACTGCCATATCCTGGGGAGTGCAAAGCCACAGTCTCTCAAGTGGATAACAGTCTCCACTGGTTCTGGAGGGGGACTGGTGCCCAGAGTGCTTCATCCTGCCAAGGACTGAGGTAGTGGATGGATGTCTCCACTGGTTCTGGAGGGGGACTGGTGCCCAGAGTGCTTCATCCTGTGAAGGACAGAGGTAGTGGATGGATCTCTCTACTGGTTCTGGAGGGGGACTGGTGCCCAGAGTGCTTCATCCTGTGAAGGAAGGAGGTAGTGAATGGATCTCTCCACTGGTTCTGGAGGGGGACTGGTGCCCAGAGTGCTTCATCCTGTGAAGGACAGAGGTAGTGGATGGATCTCTCCACTGGTTCTGGAGGGGGACTGGTGCCCAGAGTGCTTCATCCTGTGAAGGACAGAGGTAGTGGATGGATCTCTCCACTGGTTCTGGAGGGGGACTGGTGCCCAGAGTGCTTAATACTGTGAAGGACAGAGGTAGTGGATGGATGTCTCCACTGGTTCTGGAGGGGGACTGGTGCCCAGAGTGCATCACTCACCCCGTGACAGACCCAGTTGCGTCAGTGCCCCTGCGCTCATAGGCTAGCGGTGCTTGAGTTGGCGGTCCTTCATGGCCCAGCGGTGCTTGTGCTGGAGGTCCTTCATGGCCCAGTTGGGCTTGTGCTGGCGGTGCCCTGTTCAGCGGTGCTTGTGCTGGCGGTGCCCTGTTCAGCGGTGCTTGAGTTGGCGGTCCTTCATGGCCCAGCGGTGCATGTTCTGGCGGTCCTTCATGGCCCAGCGGTGCTTGAGTTGGCGGTCCTTCATGGCCCAGCGGTGCTTGTGCTGGCAGTCCTTCATGGCCCAGCGGGGCTTGTGCTGGCGGTGCCCTGTTCAGCGGTGCTTGTGCTGGTGGTGCTCTGTTCAGCGGTGCTTGTGCTGGCGGTGCCCTGTTTAGCGGTGCTTGAGTTGGCAGTCCTTCATGGCCCAACGGTGCATGTGCTGGCGGTCCTTCATGGCCCAGCGGTGCTTGAGTTGGCGGTCCTTCATGGCCCAGCGGTGCTTGTGATGGCGGTCCTTCATGGCCCAGCGGGGCTTGTGCTGGCGGTGCCCTGTTCAGCGGTGCTTGTGCTGGCAGTGCCCTGTTCAGCGGTGCTTGAGTTGGCGGTCCTTCATGGCCCAGCGGTGCATGTGCTGGCGGTCCTTCATGGCCCAGCGGTGCTTGAGTTAGCGATCATTCATGGCCCAGCGGTGCTTGTGCTGGCGGTCCTTCATGGCCCACCGGGGCTTGTGCTGGCGGTGCCCTGTTCAGCGGGGCTTGTGCTGGCGGTGCCCTGTTCAGCGGTGCTTGTGCTGGCGGTGCCCTGTTCAGCGGTGCTTGAGTTGGCGGTCGTTCATGGCCCAGCGGTGCATGTGCTGGCGGTCCTTCATGGCCCAGCGGTGCTTGAGTTGGCGGTCCTTCATGGCCCAGCGGTGCTTGTGCTGGCAGTCCTTCATGGCCCAGCGGGGCTTGTGCTGGCGGTGCCCTGTTCAGCGGTGCTTGTGCTGGCGATGCTCTGTTCAGCGGTGCTTGTACTGGCGGTGCCCTGTTCAGCGGTGCTTGAGTTGGCGGTCGTTCATGGCCCAGCGGTGCATGTGCTGGCGGTCCTTCATGGCCCAGCGGTGCTTGAGTTGGCGGTCCTTCATGGCCCAGCGGTGCTTGTGCTGGCAGTCCTTCATGGCCCAGCGGGGCTTGTGCTGGCGGTGCCCTGTTCAGCGGTGCTTGTGCTGGCGATGCTCTGTTCAGCGGTGCTTGTACTGGCGGTGCCCTGTTCAGCGGTGCTTGAGTTGGCGGTCGTTCATGGCCCAGCGGTGCATGTGCTGGCGGTCCTTCATGGCCCAGCGGTGCTTGAGTTGGCGGTCCTTCATGGCCCAGCGGTGCTTGTGCTGGCGGTCCTTCATGGCCCAGCGGGGCTTGTGCTGGCGGTGCCCTGTTCAGCGGTGCTTGTGCTGGCGATGCTCTGTTCAGCGGTGCTTGTACTGGCGGTGCCCTGTTCAGCGGTGCTTGAGTTGGCGGTCGTTCATGGCCCAGCGGTGCATGTGCTGGCGGTCCTTCATGGCCCAGCGGTGCTTGAGTTGGCGGTCCTTCATGGCCCAGCGGTGCTTGTGCTGGCGGTCCTTCATGGCCCAGCGGGGCTTGTGCTGGCGGTGCCCTGTTCAGCGGTGCTTGTGCTGGCGGTGCCCTGTTCAGCGGTGCTTGAGTTGGCGGTCCTTCATGGCCCAGCGGTGCATGTGCTGGCGGTCCTTCATGGCCCAGCGGTGCTTGAGTTAGCGATCATTCATGGCCCAACGGTGCTTGTGCTGGCGGTCCTTCATGGCCCAGCGGGGCTTGTGCTGGCGGTGCCCTGTTCAGCGGGGCTTGTGCTGGCGGTGCCCTGTTCAGCGGTGCTTGTGCTGGCGGTGCCCTGTTCAGCGGTGCTTGAGTTGGCGGTCCTTCATGGCCAGCGGGGCTTGTGCTGGCGGTCCTTCACGGATCAGCTGGGCTGGGGCTGGCGGTGCCCTCCTGGGCAGGTGGGCTGGGGCTGGCGGTGGCCTCCTGGGCAGCTGGGCTGGGGCTGGCGATGCCCTCCTGGGCAGCTGGGCTGGGGCTGGCGGTGCCCTCCTGGGCAGCTGGGCTGGGGCTGGCGGTGCCCTCCTGGGCAGCTGGGCTGGGGCTGGCTGTGGCCTCCTGGGCAGCGGGCTGGGGCTGGCAGTGGCCTCCTGGGCAACTGGGCTGGGGCTGGCGGTGGCCTCCTGGGCAGCTGGGCTGGGGTTGGCAGTGGCCTCCTGGGCAGCTGGGCTGGACTGGCCAACTTCTGATGCTTCACAGGTGGGGGACTGGCTGTGCTGTGGCTCCGTGCCACACTGGCTGTCCTGGTGGCCGGTGCACTCCACATACCGGTGACTACAGGCACCACTGGTCCCAGAGATGTTGTGGCTGAGGTGCTACTTCGGGACCTATGAGATGGACGGGGTGGGGGAGGTGTGGGAAAGAGGTCAAGGGTGGACAGGAAGAGTTTCTTGGACACACTGGGACGGGTAGCTGGAGGGGGTTTGGGAGTGGAGGAAGAGGTGGTGGTAGTAGGAGGTGTCCATTTGGTGACTTTGGGTGCAGGTGCATGCGCTGGAGGCTGTCGTGAGCTGGATGGCTGTTGGGTGGCTCTGTGGCTGCATTTGTGTACCTTGGGAGGGGGCGTCACAGACACACTGGGAGAGGACACAGGGGATGTGTGAATGGTAGTGGGGGTGGTGACTGCACGTGAGCAGGGTGTGCTGGTGGGTGTGCTGGTGAGGGACGTAGTGGCTGTAGAGGTAGTGCATGCAGGTGTGAGTGTAGACGAGACTGGGAGGGAGGAGGGAGACGACGAGGAGGGGGACACAGTGGAGGCAGCGGATGTTGGTGTGTCTGCATGTGTGTGTTGCTTGCATGAGTGCCTGTGGGATGTGTGGTGCTTATGTTTGCCTGAGCTTCCCTTGTGTGGTGAGGTGTGTGCAGGCTGGTCTGATGGTGTGCTTGGGATAGGCAGAGGTACAGGGGATTGGGTCTGGGTGGAGGAAGATGGAAGGGGGAGGCTAGAGACGGGGACAATGGCTGCCATCAGTGCTGAGGCCAGAGTTTGAAAAACTTGGTTAAGGGCTACCTGACCAGAATGAATGCCCTCCAGGAATGCATTAGTTTGTTGCAACTGCCTTTCTACAGCCTGATGGCATTCAAAATGGTAGACTGCCCAACAGTGAGGGACCTGAGGAGGTCAATGGCCTCCTCACTGAGGGCAGCAGGGGTGACAGGGGCTGAGGTGCCTGGGGCGAAGGTGATGCCCACCCTCCTGGGTGAGCGGGCACGGGGCGAAGGCAGAGGGGCTGCTGGGAGGGCAGAGCTGGTAGGGAGGGTGGCGGCTGTACCTGTAGATGCGGGGGGCACAGATGTTGCAGCCACCACAAGGGAGCTCCCATCAGAGGACGTGTCCGTGTCGCTGGTGTCAGCTCCTGTCCCCGCTGTGAAGCTCCCCTCGCCCTCCGTCCCACTGGTGAATTCCAAGTCCGTAGTCTCGCCCTCCAGGGCCATGTGGGATGCAGCTCCCTTGTGCTCCGGTGCCACTGCTCCTCCGCCTGATGATGCTAATGCACACAAGAACAGGGAGAACACAAAAAGGGGGGGGATGACAGAAGAAAGACATGTTGAGTGCATGGATTACCGCTACCGTTGGCGGACAAGACAGACACAGAAGCCCCCTGCACTACGCCGCCCTCTTGGGCTCCACTGTTCAATTACTGGGAAATGGCCTACAAGCCTATGGACGACATCTGCACACATAGATGACACAGGGGCATGAATAGCTGTACTTGGCACTCTACAGAGGTTTGTTGGGGTGCCACATGGCCTGCCTTACGGAGGGGCCATGCCTACGGAACTCGCCCTGGCCTAGGGAAACCCACAGCCCTCCTCCCCCACCCAGACAACTCCACTGCGCGCTATTCAGCAGAATGAGAGTGTACTCACCCCCTTGTGTCTGCTGTGATGCCCTCAAGCGCCCATCCAACTTCGAGTAGGCCACCGCCAGGATCCTGAACATCAGGGGGGGTCATGGTGCGACGGGCACCCCTCCCACGTTGGGAGGCCATCCCCAGCTGAGCCTCCGCCGTCTTCTTGCTCCAGCGGCGAATGTCCTCCCATCTTTTCCGGCAGTGGGTGCTCCGTCTGTGGTAGACCCCCAGGGTCCAGACGTCCTTGGCGATGGCATGCCATATATCTTTCTTCTTCATTACCAACTGCACCGTCAAAGTGATTGGCCCCATCCCTACCCTTGCCATGTGGCACATGCATTCACCGTCTTTCATGCACGCAGCACTCTGCCCCATTCCTTCTTACATCCAGCCCTCTCCACACAGGCATAGCCCATACAACATGCTCCCTGTGTACTTACCTGTTTGTCTGTAGGACCATAGAGTAGCGTGTACTGGGGGAGGACCCCATCCACGAGCTTCTCCAACTCCTCCGATGTGAAGGCAGGGGCCCTTTCCCCAGAAGCACAAGCCATAGTCTCTTCCAGACCGAGGTCACAGCAGCACTTGCAGTGTAGGTCCTCTCCTGTCGAAGATCAGGTATCGAGTGAGTGAACAGAGAGAAAATGGCAGTCACATCCGCAGCGGTCACGTCCGCGGGGGTGCGTACCATCACCGCCGGCGTACATCGTCATTGGCTCCTGGGACCCATAGGGTCCAATGTTAGCCAATGCAGCATTGCGCCGCAGTCTCCGACCGCCTACTGCAACGGTGTAAACGCCAGCGCAGTTACCTCACATCCCATTGTCCCACTTTAGAGGTCAGACAGCCGCCATTTCAGGGGCCCACATGGCCTCATTTTCAACTGCATCACACATACCTAGGCCTAGTCTCAACACACATACAGGCCACCTTTTGTGTATGATTGGTGGTCTGTGTAAACTGTGGGTACGTACCTCTGAGTTGTTTGACTCTGTGCTCGCTGTTGTCCTTCATAGGCACCGTCCGCTGGGACATGTGAGGAGATGGCGGCATCCTCCGGTGTACCGACCGTTGGTGGACCTGTCGACAATGGAGGAGCGACATTTGATAATCACCTACAGGTTTGACCAGGCCACAATCCAGGAACTGTGTACCCAGTTGGAGCCAGACCTGATGTCAGCAATCCGCCATCCCACAGGAATCCCCCCTTAAGTGCAGGTGCTGTCAGTGCTCCATTTCCTTGCAAGTGGGTCTTTTCAAACAACTGTGGCCATGGCATCAGGGATGTCCCAGCCTATGTTTTCCAACGTATTGTCCAGAGTGTTGTCTGCCCTTCTGAAACACATGCGGAGCTACATTGTTTTCCCTCAGGTGGAGGATTTGCCTACAGTGAAAGGTGATTTCTATGCCCTCTCACATATCCCCAACATCATAGGTGCCATTGATGGGATCCATGTGGCTTTGGTCCCCCCCCACAGGAGTGAACAGGTGTACAGAAACCGGAAGAGTTATCATTCTATGTATGTACAGATGGTATGTTTGGCAGACCAGTACATCTCCCATGTGAATGCCATGTTCCCTGGCTCAGTGCATGACGCCTACATCCTGCGGAATAGCAGCATCCCTTATGTGATGGGTCAACTCCAGAGGCACTGTGTGTGGCTATCAGGTGAGCACCTGGAAGCAAGACAGTGGGAATGGTTGTCTGGGTATATCCCTACAGGTCAGTGTGTGTCTAACAGTTGTCCCTCTCCATTTGCAGGTGACTCTGGTTACCCCAACCTGTCATGGCTACTGACCCCAGTGAGGAATCCCAGGACCAGGGCAGAGGAATGCTACAATGAAGCCCATGGGTGAACTAGGAGGGTGATCGAGCGGACCTTCGGCCTCCTGAAGGCCAGGTTCAGGTGCCTCCACATGACAGGTGGATCCCTATTCTACTCACCAAAAAAGGTGTGCCAGATCATAGTGGCCTGCTGTATGTTTCACAACTTGGCTTTGCGACAACAGGTGCCTTTTCTGCAGGAGGATGGTCCAGATGGCGTTGTTGTGGCAGCTGTGGAGCCTGTGGACAGTGATGAGGATGAAGCAGAGGAAGAAGACATGCAGAACAGGGACTCAGTGATCCAGAAATATTTCCAGTGAAACACAGGTAAGAATACAATCCTCCCTACTACATGTACTTTTACACTACTACCTCTCTCCTGTCTGTCGTTTTCACCCAGTGTATGGTCACTGAGTTGTCACTTTCCCTTACGGTTTCACAGATGTGGGTCCCACTGTGTGACATCTGCTTAAATTCCTCATGGACTAGAGTTGTGTGACATAGGTATGTTGACATTACTATTTCAAAAACATTTTGTCACTGTAATTGCAAATACACTATTTCGAAATCACAGACAGACTCCAGATCATTTTGTGCTTTAGGTGTGTTTATTTAAATTCAAAATATTGGAGGGGAAGTTAAATGGTGAGGGGTGATGGCGGAGGAGTGTCCATGGCAGAGTCCAGTCTATTAGTCTCACAGGTGCATTGCCCATATGGGCATAGGAAGTGGAGCTGGGGCCGTTTAATTATGGACAGGGTGACAATGTGGGACAGTAGGATGACAATCAGGGTGGTCTCATTTCTCGGCAGGGGTCTTGGCATCGTTCTCTGTCTTGTTCCTGGATCTCAGGGACCGTTTGAGGGGTGGTTCTCCGTCTGCAGGGGGTGGGGTGCTGGTGTGGTGGTCTTGTGGCGGGGCGTCCTGTCCACTAGCGCCAGCGGAGGTGGTGGGCAGTTCATAGTCCATGCTAGTGTCAGGGGCCCCTTGTAGTGCCACAGTGTCTCTCCTGGTGTTGAGTACTTCCTTCAGCACCCCTACGATGGTGCCCAGGGTGGAGCTGATGGTTCTGAGTTCCTCCCTGAAGCCCATATACTGTTCCTCCTGCATGCGCTGGGTCTCCTGAAACTTGGCCAGTACCGTTGCCATCGTCTCCTGGGAGTGGTGGTATGCTCCCATGATGGAGGAGAGGGCCTCGTGGAGAGTGGGTTCCCTTGTCCTGTCCGCCCCCTGTCGCACGGCAGTTCCTGGGCCTCCGTCCCCTGGACCGTGTGTGCACTGCCACTGCCCCCAGGTCCCTGTTGTTGTTGGGGTGGTGGGTTATCCTGGGTTCCCTGTAGTGGTGGACACACAGCTGATTGACGTGTCCTGGGGACGGAGGTATGGGCCCGCTGGGTGGGTGCTGTGCTGGTGTTTCCAGAGGGGGGAAGGTTTGTGGTGGCCTGTGCCTGTGTGAGGGGAACCAACTGTCCAGAGGTCCCCGATGGTCCGGGCTGATCATCTAGATCCAGTTGGACAGAGCTGCTGTCATCACTGTGGGCCTCTTCTGTGGGTGGAGTGGACATGTCTGGATCCTGCTGTCTGGTGACGTTGGGTAGGGGTCCTGCAGGGGTGGAAAGGCATGATTATTGCATCTGTGTGTGCCATGGTGTGCAATGGGTGGGTCACCCTGTACCTCAGTGCTTCCATTCTTGTGTGGGACCTTCTGTGATAATGGTTTAGGGGGGTGTATGGGTATGTGCAGTGGGCATGCTTTGGTGATGGGTGTCCATGCTTTGGTGTTGCATGCAGGGCTTGGTGTTGGGATGGGTGGTTTGTGATATTGGGACATTTGTGAGGAGTTGGAGTGATGGGGGTGAGGGCGAGGATGGGGGTATGTGATAGCATGCAGGTAGGGTGGGGGATGTAATAGTAAAGCTTTGACTTACCAGAGTCCAGTCCTCCAACTACTCCTCCGAGGCCCTCAGGATGCAGAATCGCCAAGACTTGCTCCTCCAATGTTGTTAGTTGTGGGGGTGGAGGTGGGGGTCCGCCGCCAGTCCGCTGAACCGACAGGTGGTGTCTTGAGACCACGGAACGCACCTTCCCCCCTAGGTTGTTCCACCTTTTCCTGATGTCCTCCCGATTTCTTGGGTGTTGTCCCACTGCGTTGACCCTGTCCACTATTCTTCGCCATAGCTCCATCTTCCTTGCAATTGAGGTGTGCTGCACCTGTGCTCCGAATAGCTATGGCTCTACCCATACGATTTCCTCCACCATGACCCTGAGCTCCTCCTCCGAGAACCTGGGGTGTCTTTGCCGTGCCATGGGGTGGTGTAGGTGATGTGTGGGGTGGAGTGTGTAGTGTTAAGTGTGGTGATATGTAGTGGTGTGTTGTGTGAGGTGCGTGGAAGTTGTGTGGGTGATGGTGTTATGTGCCTGTGGATGCTGTTGTACTTGCTGGTGGTGTCTCTCTCTGGCTTTCTTTCTGAATTTTTTGTCGTGGGGGTTTGTGGGTGATGTGGGTGTGTGTTTTATATTGTAATGGGTGTGTGGGAGTGGTGTGTGTATGTGTCTCAGGTGTTTGTATTTTGAATCGTCCAATGTGGGGATGTTTTGTAGAAGTGTGTGTATTTTGAGCGCTGCGGTATGTACCGCCAATGGAATACCGCGGTTGAATAACTGCCGCGTGGATTCGTGTGTCGTGATAGTGTGGGCGTATTTCTGTTGGCGTGACGGTGGAGGTTTTGTTATTGCCAGTTTATCACTGACCTTTGGTGTGGCGGACTTGTGTGGGTGTCTGAATTTTGGCGGGTTCCGAGATGTGGGTCATAATAGCTGTGGCGGAATTCCGCGGCCGTGGCGGTGTGTTGGCGGTCTTCTGCATGGAGGTAAGCGGCTTTTACCGCCAATGTTGTAATGACCGCCATGATCCCTACAGAAATTATAATAAGTTCCTTAGAATAAAATAATTATCTTTTAAAATGTATTTTCAATTCTATCTAGTTATTACAGTAAGGCTTTAAAGTTGAGCAATTATTTTAGAACATAAATTCTTCCAAATTTCACAGTATGTGATTATATTCTTTTCAGAACTTGTAGTCACAATGTTGACAAAACACAAAAAGTAGTTTGTGGTACTACATACTGATCTCTTGGAGCTGTAAATTAAAATATGGTATATGGCCACTGCTTAATTTGAGCCGCTGGGGGCTACCACAACTCATTTTTGGGGAACAACACTTGTTTCCCTCATCAGACATTTGCCTAGAGCAAGAGAGGGAAAATGCAGAAAAGAAAGGAGGCAGAAGAGAAAAGACGTAAAAACCATTACCAAGACAGAAATAGGGAATCTACCAGAGTGAGATAAAGGGTGAGGGAATGTCTGGCAGTGGATTAAAGAAGGTGCAGATGGATTCAGGACTATGCAGCCATGGTATTTGGTGCACTGACATTTAATAGCACCAGGCGGGCGATCAGCAGTCTTTATTTTACAAATTAAACACTGTATATTGCAACCATCAAAAACACCTACAATTGAAAACAAGCATTAGCAATGCAGCAGGTCTTGCATTTGCTTGAGTTACAGCAATTGGCACTGTAAATTCATAACTGGACTTTCCTTGCCACATAAATTGGTCAACCCTGCCTCATAATTTCATTGTTTCCTACCATATAATTCCAGTGGCCCTGCATATAACTACAGCACTTCCATTTACCTTCATCCTCTATCTGCAGCCAAAAATGAAAATGTTGCCATTTAACAATCTAATTTAAATCTGCCATGCTAATTCCAATAGATTACCCCTTTCACCACCCCACCATCAGAGTTGCTGCCTGGCTAACACAGTTAGCAAGACAGCCACAGAGGAGACATAAATTAGAAGGGTCTCCCAAACATATCAAGAGTGTTCAAACAGTCATAGTGTAATATGGATGTTAGGTTGGCCTCAATTATGGTCATATTTGTAATAAGGAGAGATTATGAAAACATATACAATTATCATTTAAACCTTTATCAGAAATAAACTTTTGGTATTAGACTGTAATGCTCAAAACAGCCCCTAGAGAGCACCATAACAAAAATATCATCTGTAAGAAACATGTCATGTAACCATTTTGTGAGTCACTAGCGGGCATAACCGCATGAACAAATACAGGAGAAAGTAATGCAGTGTAACCCTATACTTAGCCCCTAGAGGGTGTTTTTAAGAATAACAGGCCTACTGCAATGATGCAATAATATCACAATCAAGGGCTTTTAAAACAAAACTTCTCCTTATCATAAAACAAAAGCTCTAGCCATAAGAAACCTTAAAAGACATTGAATGGTGGGAGGGGGTATTATTTTGGAGTTCCCACTAACTTAGTGTGGGGACCCAGAGATGAGGTAGACAGAAAGAGCACATTGTGGTCAATGTTTTGAAGGTGATCCCATTGTTCTAGGACTACCACAGGCGGAGTTATGAGCAACAATGGTTTGTAAACGTAATGCCCTGCAAAGCATTTTGGGGCAAGTTTCTGTGCCACGAATATTTTAATTTGTTGATATGACTGTAATGCTTCGAACAGGCCCTAGAAGACACCACAATGAAAATAGCATCTATAAGAAACATGGTCATGGAACTATACAGTTAGCCCCTAGAGAGCATAACTGCGCAAAATGAAAATGGCAATAAATAATACAAAATGAAAATGTCACTAAATAATGCAGAGTAACCATATATGCAACCCCTGGAGAGCGTAGTGCATTATATTTTCAGGTGTAGCAAGCCTATAGCAATGATATTACAAACAAGGCCCTTAAAACACAAGCTGTTCTCAGCTGGAAAACAAACGTTCAAACTACAAAAATGCTTAAAAAGATGTTGAATGGTCGGAGGGGATTATTATTTTTAGGGTCCCCTCTAACATTGTGCGGGGACCCAGAGATGACCCAGCAGAAAGAGCATGTCATGCTGAACGTTTTGGTGGTTGTCCCATTGTCCTAGGACCACCACAGGTGTTTCTAGCAGCTTAGGCTGATAGAAGGTAGCTATGGCAAAGCAGCTTAGGCTGAACTAGGAGACTTGCAAAGCTCCTACTATAACACTTATATCATATAGCACAATATCATAAGAAAACACAATACTCAAAGTTACTAAAAATAAAGGTACTTTATTTTTATGACAATATGCCAAAAGTATCTCAGAGAATACCCTCACTTAGGAGGTAAGTAATATACACAAGTTATATGTACACAAACCCAAAACAGGTAAGTAACAGTAAGAAAAGTAGTGCAAACAATGTAGAATCACAATAGGATGCAATAGGTGAACATAGGTCTAGGGGCAACACAAACCATATACTCCAAAAGTGGAATGTGAATCACGAATGGACCCCAGACCTATGGGAGCTTGTAGAGGGTCGCTGGGACTGTAGAAAAACAGTGAAGGTGTCCAAAATACCCCACCTCAAGACCCTAGATAGTAGGAGTAAAGTTACCCTACTACCCCAGAAAAACACAATAGTCGTTATAAGGGGATTCTGCAAGAACCACAAGCACCAGCAAAACACTGAAGATGGATTCCTGGACGTGAGGACCTGTAAGTCAAAGGGACTAAGTCCAAGAGTCGTTATAGTGTTCAGGAGGGGCAGGAGCCCAGGAAACCCCGGATGAAGGTGCAAAAGGGCTGCCTCAGGGTGGAAGATGCCTAAGATTCTGCAACAACGAAAAGGGCTAGGAACTTCTCCTTTGGATGGAAGATGTCCCATGGTGTGCTGGGTGTTACAGAAGTGTTTCCACGCAGAAATACCACAAACAAGCCTTGCTAGCTGCAAGGGTCACGGTAGAGGTTTTTGGGTGCTGCTGGGGACCAGGAAGGACCAGGATGTCGCCCCTTGAAGGAGGAGACAGAGAGGGCGCTTAGCAACTCAGAGAGCCCCAGCAGAAGCAGGCAGCACCCGCAGAAGTACCAGAGCAGGCCCTTAGAAGATTTGTGAACCGGAGTCCCACAATGTCGGAGTCCAACTCAGAGGGATGAGCACTGCAGCACGGAGTCCTGGGGACCCAGGTTAGGCTGTGCACAAAGGAATCCTTGGAGAAGTGCACAGAAGCGGGAGAAGCTGCAAATCACACAGTACACAGGTTTGCTGTCTGGTGTGGGGAGGCAAGGACTTACCTCCACCAAACTTGGACTGAAGGATCACTGGACTGTGGGGGTCACTTGGATCTAGCTCCTTTGTTCCAGGGACCACGCTCGTCAGGATGAGAGGGGACCCAGAGGACCTGTGATGCAGCCTTTTGGTGCCAGCGCTAGCAGGGGGAATATTCCGTCGACCCACAGGAGATTTCTTCTTGGCTTCCAGTGCAGGGTGAAGGCAGACAGCCCTCAGAGCATGCACCACCAGGAAACAGTCGAGAAAGCCGGCAGGATGAGGTGCTACAATGTTGCTGGTAGTCGTCTTGCTACTTTGTTGCTGTTTTGCAGGCGTCCTGGAGCAGTCAGCGGTCGATCCTTGGCAGAAGTCGACGAGGGAAGAGCAGAGGAACTCTGGTGAGCTCTTGCATTCGTTATCTGAAGAATACCCCAGAGGAGAGACCCTAAATAGCCAGAAAAGGAGTTTTGGCTACCAAGAAAGGAGGCTTGGCTACCAAGAAAGGTAAGAGCCTTTCAGAGGGGGTCTCTGACGTCACCTGCTGGCACTGGCCACTCAGAGCAGTCCAGTGTGCCCCCAACACCTCTGAATCCAAGATGGCAGAGGTCTGGGGCACACTGGAGGAGCTCTGGGCACCTCCCCTGAGAGGTACTGGTCAGGGGAGTGGTCACTCCCCTTTCCTTTGTCCAGTTTCGTGCCAGAGCAGGGCTGGGGGATCCCTGAACCGGTGTAGACTGGCTTATGCAGAGATGGGCACCATCTGTTCCCATCAAAGCATTTCCAAAGGCTGGGGAAGGCTACTCCTCCCCAGCCCTTCACACCTATTTCCAAAGGGAGAGGGTGTAACACCCTGTCTCAGAGGAAATCCTTTGTTCTGCCTTCCTGGGCCGGGGCTGTCCAGACCCCAGGAGGGCAGAATCCTGTCTGAGGGGTTGGCAGCAGCAGCTGCAGTGGAAACCCCGGAAAGGCAGTTTGGCAGTACCCGGGTTCTGTGCTAGAGACCCGAGGGATCATGGAATTGTCCCCCCAATACCAGAATGGTATTGGGGTGACAATTCCGTGATCTTAGACATGTTCCATGGCCATGTTCGGTAGTGACCTATGTGCAGTGCAAGTGTGTAATGGTGTCCCCACACTCACAAAGTTCGGGGAATTTGCCCTGAACGATGTGGGGGCACCTTGGCTAGTGCCAGGGTGCCCCCACACTAAGTAACCTGGCACCCAGCCTTCACCAAGTGAGGGTTAGACATATAGATGACTTATAAGTTACTTATGTGTAGTGAAAAATGGCTGTGAAATAACATGGACGTTATTTCACCCAGGCTGCAGTGGCACGCCTGTGCAAGAATTGCCTGAGCTCCCTATGGGTGGCAAAAGAAATGCTGCAGCCCATAGGGATCTCCTGGAACCCCAATACCCTGGGTACCTAAGTACCATATACAATGGAATTATATGGGTGTACCAGTGTGCCAATGAGAATTGGTAAAATTAGTCACTAGCCTGCAGTGACAATTTTAGAAAGCCGAGAGAGCATAAGCACTGAGGTTGTGGTTAGCAGAGCCTCAGTGATAAAGTTAGGCACCACACAGGGAACACATACAGGGCATACACTATGAGCACGGGGGTCCTGCCTAGCAGGATCCCAGTGACATAAGGGCAAAAACAAACATACATACAGTGAAAATGGGGGTACCATGCCAGGCAAGATGGTACTTTCCTACAGTTATGGGCAAAGATGTTGTAAAAAAGAATGCATGCAAAGCATTATGGGTCGAGTTTTTCCGAGTGCAGTGAATATTGTATTATCGACTCTCCCACTGTGCTGGGAGAGTCACTTTGGGTTGGAGGATTTCTGTTTTATGTAAAACAATTACCAATTTCTAGTGTTTTAAGGGGAGAGCTACAAGAAACAACTCTGATTAGGTAACTGTGAACAATATGACCAGTGCTTCAATACAGCTGATCGAGTTCACACTGTTGTGCCTGTTCATGCTGTGAGCGCCATGGCCGCAAAGCAGCACAAAGGGGAGAGACAAAAAAATAGTTCATCCACGCTGAAGTATATTGGCAATTGTGCAATAATCCATGTCCCATTTAGGGCTCACAATTCATAGAAAATATAAAAAAATGTAATGGCAAAGTGAACACATTAAACCAAGTGGGTACACCCAGAATTCTCAATTTGGCTATAACTATTTAGAGTAAGCCCTGACTACCAGTATAACTCCAGTTTCAGTGCACAATTTAGTTTACTGCTTTGAGTGGTCAGGATTAATCCACCATCTTGAAAATTATTTTATCTTTTTTGCGTCTGATACCTGTGGTAATTAATGAGAGTAGTGTAGCAAAAATGTAATCACAGGTCTGTGACCCAGAATTTCCTTCCTCCATAATCATAGTTCTAAGTTATAATTACAATATGCTATCACTTACAAGTGTGTCTTTGCCATGTGTAGTTTTATTGAATTTATATTTATGTGCAGTTATGTCATGTTATGTTTAAATGAACTTCTAAAGCGCTCATTCACCAAAAGCCAGTGCAGTTTCTTTAGCAAAGGTTTAATGTGGCAATGTCTTGGTTGTTGATAGACTAGTTTAGCTGCTTGATTTTGACTAAGCTGGAGTCTGGATTGGCCTCAATAGAGGACAATTTCCTATGATTTTTTTTTTTTTTTGTGGACCTGGAAGAAGCAGGAAGAACTCAATGCTACAATCTGGGGATTCATTGACAGGTCTTCATCAACAAGTATGCCAAGGCTCTTAACTGCTTTTTTGAGGAAAGGAGGGGTGCCGAGCTCCTCTGGCCAAAAGGAAGGGCTCCAACAATGCAGTGAGTTTTTGACCATCACTACCTCAGTTTTGTCTGAGTTCAGTTTAAGTTGATGGCAGTTTATCTAATCCTACCTCAACGAAAGAGTGAACTTCCACACTCCCAATCACCACCTCAGCTCTGCCGACCTCGCACTCGCCACAGTCCCCCGTAACCACCGCGCCACCACCGGAGGCAGATCCTTCTCCTACCTCGCCCCCAAAACCTGGAATTCCCTCCCCACCAACCTCTGCAAGACTCAGAACCTCCTGCTCTTCAGAAAACACCTCAAGACATGGCTTTTCGAACAGTAATCGGCTCCCCCCGCCTTACCCTCTCAACAACGTCTTGAGACCCTTACGTGTGAGTAGCGCGCTCTATAAATTTCTTTTGATTGATTGATTGAATCCTGGATAAAGATCATGGTTTTCTAAAAGTATGCTATTGAATCTGCATGTCATCAGCATAGTTGTGTATTTTTACTTTTAGTCTTTGTAGGGAGTTTACCAACAAGATTTTACCAACGGGCAGATACAGATATTGAATAACATGGGGGATAAGGAGGAACCTTGAGGTACTCCACAACAGAGGTTAACCTTGGAGGAACAAAAAGAGGGGGGGTGATTTGATTGTGTTCGGTCCGATAGGAAGGACTTAATCAAATCTAGAGCATGTCCCTGCAGTCCGGTGGCCTCAACGCAGTTGAAAAGGATGTTATGATCCACTGTGTCAAATAGATCCAAAAGGATCGGCCTTTATTCGCCTCTCGCATATCATCTATTACGGAGAGATTGATGGATTACGTTTAGTGAAAGGGGTGGAAGCCCGCCCGATGAGGGTCTGAGAAGGAGGAGGTTTCAGTAAAGGAGCAGAGATAGTGGGCAATATGGACTTCCAGAATCTTGGCTAAATAGGGGAGAATGGAAATTGGATGGTAGTTCTTTGGACTAGAGGGACCATCCCATCCATTTTTAGAAGGGGAAGAACAACTGGTTCTTTGAAAGTACAAGGGACCACACCCAAGCTCCAAATCAGGAAACCCTGAGAAAATGACTTTTTGGACGATGATAGGCAAATATTGTTAAGCGAGCCAGACTTGACCTTTGTTAACAACTTCAACAAAGCATCTCCAGTAATTAGAGGAAATACATCAAAGTGGGACAGGTTCCTATCTTCTAAAGGGGTGGGGCTGAAACAGGAGCTAGAAGAAATACTGTCTTTGATTAACCTAATCTTTTT
Organism: Pleurodeles waltl; assembly: GCF_031143425.1. Taxonomy (NCBI): domain Eukaryota; kingdom Metazoa; phylum Chordata; class Amphibia; order Caudata; family Salamandridae; genus Pleurodeles; species Pleurodeles waltl. Next base: position 1,295,763,624 of record NC_090446.1, on the reverse strand, counting down.
GATAAAAAAGGAATTTAGTTCATCACACAAGCCTTGTGTGGGGGCCACTGGAGCAGTTAAGTGGTCCGGGTTAGATGATTCTGAGACTGTTTCAAAAATTACTTTGGATTTATTTTCAGTGTTTATGATTTTATTTGAGAAATAAGTGGATTTGGCTTCCCAGATTACTTTCTTGTTGGATTTCAACTGTAAGAGAAATTTGTCTTTTTCTTCAGGATCATATGCTTTGCACCATTTGCGCTCAGATTGGCCTAGGGCACATGTGGCTTCTTTAAGGTCATCTGAGAACCATTTAGATGCCTCATGTCGGCAAATTGAATTTGCCTGAATAGAGGGGCATTTATGTCACTAGCTTCTCTGAGCCAGGTCGACATTGCCCCATCAAACTCCTCACGGCATTCGCTCTGAGTAGGGAGGGACTGTGCCAGAGAGTTACATAAAGCATCGAGATTGACCAGTTGCTTACAATTATTGAAATTTTTGTATGTAATTCTCAAGAGACAAAAACTAAATAACATTTCATTTGTATTACAAGTACGAAATTGTGTGGACTACATGGTCTTATTTATACTAAACTCATAAAGTCAAAAATCCATATGTAGTAACCATTTTTACCATCACCTCCAAAACGCACTCTATTCATGTCACTCTTTACCATGTTAACATAAAATATGATTGTAATTATAGAGGTATAAAAAATCCCTAACACAGAGATGCCGCAAAAGGAATTCAGACTCCCAATATCAAAGCTTCGTGCTGTTGTTGAACTCCTTTGAGTCACCATGGAAACTGATTATAGTTGTCATATTTCACAATCTACAACTGCTTTATTTATTATATCTAGTCATCGAAATCCCAGCTTGAGAAAAACATTTTATATTGAAAGGCTGTTGGCTATTACATTTTTATTTATTTACCAGTACCATACTTATTGATTGGGCTCTGCCTTATTAGATATGCACCATAATGGTTCTTCAATTGGGAGTCATACCTTGAATAATGATGATAGGATTCTTAAGTCTTTGTTTTTAAGGCATCATCTATCTTATCATCTACTGTTGTGTATTTTATCTCTAATTAACTATCCTATATAATTGTTAGATATCATGTTTAGATGTGTCATTAATAACAAATCGTACCTCATATAAATCTGTAGTTAATTTGAAAGCTTCTAACATTTTATGTAATTCCTTACCAGACTTATCAGAGTTTAACCTCATTTCAACTACCTGTAACATTTCATGACAATATTTCAGCATTTTTATGGATTTCGGAAGATGTCGGGGAAATCCTGGCAGAGACATCTGCAAATACACTCTTCTAGCTGCTGCATTAACTGTGATCTGAGCACGATCGACCAGGTCCTGCTTTCGTGCACCTATTTTATTGATCTCCGATGAAATTAAAATTGGCTCAATCACCCGGCACTCAAAACCATGACTTATATTCTGCTATAAAACACAGCAGCAGCACAGGCAGTGAAAGCACTGAGCTATCATCCCTTTTCATTCCTTACTTTCGATATTCTTTTTACGTTGTTACTCGTAATTGTATTTTTTGTTTTGGGAGTTTGCTAACCTTTAATTCTGTACAAAATACGTTTTATGCGCTTGACAATAAATGTCACATGTATTTCCTCTTTTCTACTTTGTTTTGGACTTTTAAGCTTGTCTTAAAATATTATGCTCACATCTGCAGGACATTTTAAACATTATTTTGCATTGCACTAGTGATATACTTATTTGTCATATTGGATCGACAAATCTCCCTTCCAATTTGGTAAATTCACATTCTATTTTTAGATTAAATTTTCTAAAAGTGATTGTAATAATAATTCAATTGAGGGGTATACCACTATAGTCAATTTGCATCACATGATGATGATGATGATTATAATAATAATAATAATAATAATAATAATAATAATAATAATAATAATTATTATTATTATTATTATTATTATTATTATTATTATTATTATTATTAATGTTGTTATCATTATCAGTCCCTGATCAAAAAAGACTCATAGGCTCTTAACATGAGGGTGTTAAGGGGAGTAGAATATCTTTTTACTGGATGAGTATGGAGACTGAACTACCCTTACACTGGTGGGGTATAGATGATGGTTATTGCTCCAAAAGAATAATATTTTCCCTTTGAGGAGAATACAAAAAACTTTAGCATTTGAAAATGCACGTCTGATAAGCATTTATTGAAGCACAATTGTACGATATACAGTTGTGCATGTTTAACTGCTTACGTCCGTGAGTCACAACTGTTGCAGCGTACTAAGAATGCACTTAAACTTCTTCAAGAATTTCAAAAACCTTGTGCATCTACACCCACATGTACATGTACAACTACAGATTTCCAATTTGTTGGGAATCGAGTTTCCTGTGCTATTTTCCCTACTGGAAAGTTATGACATCCGGTTATAGAATGAATTAGGGAAAAAAGCAGCCCTTCGAATCGTGCAATTCTGTCACAAAACCTACTTTGTACCTTGGAATTTAAAATGCCCCAGAGAGAAAATATGTGGGAATTACTTTCTAGAACGGAGGGAAGGATGTGGACTGGGATGAGGAGGACTCTTAATTGGGATAATGAAGATTACAGCTAAGCAATTGGTTCATTACCCTCTCATGGTGTCCTTCCCACCAAGTCCTAACTATGTGAGGATAAATCACATTTATAGCACCTTATGCAACTTAAAAACCTCTAAAGAAGATTTAAATGCAAATATAGCCTTAGATTGCTCTTGTTGAGTTCTATAACTTCCAACTGTCTCTTTCACAATTTTGATAGTGGTTGAGATCATCTCTTAGATAGAGTGCAGTTTATATGTTATCTTTTTTAAGTTAGTTTATGTAATAAAAGTTCCCTTACTATTTTCAGTATGTACATCTTACATGTTGTATTTATGTAAATCATCATCCATGAAGTATTCAACATAAGAGACCGCACTGACATCATGTTGGAGTAATTCAAATATATGTGGCTAAAAATACTCAGCTGTCAATCTTGTGAAGCCACGTTTATATAAATAGGTTGTGCCTATTGTGGGTTTGTATTTTTTGTCTATCAGTTGCATTCTTTATCCAGTATAGTATTTTTGTACAGCATATGTTTTACAATATTGGTTCAAATTGTGACAGTCACACTTCTCTCTGAGACATATTTTGTTACAAACCTAGGTGAATCCAGTATGCATTGTTCATGGGCATGGGATGATGATTCCCTGATACTGCAATTTATTTACGATTTGTAGGAGGTTTCTATGAGCCTTCAGTTTCATTGGATATTTCTTTTTTAACCTTCACCCTAACCTGTTTGATGTTTGTACAATACTGGAAGCATTTGGAACACCCATTTAGTGGTGCACTGGTCCTTAAGTGACTGGGGCACCAAGAAAAAAAAAGTTCTATTATAAATTCCTACCCAAATGAGGCTGAACATGAATAACATGTGTGAGCAATACTTAATTGGCAAGTATTACTTCCTAGGAATCAGTCAAATAATTTCAGAAAATCATTCATATTATCTACTTAAAATATCCTTCAGTTTGGATCCAAACTCTATAAATTAGATACTGTTCATTCAAAAACCCATTTGGTATTTCTTCTTGGACATAGTGATTGGTTTCCTTCGCGGTGAGGCGGGGCTTGAGCTTCACGTGGGAAGTTGTTATTTCTGCCACGCTGTCTAGCACAGGTTTTGCCCACGGCCTGCTCCTCACAAGAACCCTTTTTCTGTGAGGCATCCTTCTTGTTGCAGCTTTCCTTTTCTTCTTAAAAAAGGTTGTCTTAGTGGTCCCAATTCCTAATTGTTCCCTCTTCCTTTTTGATGCCTTTGTATTTTGTCAGTTCTTGGGGTAGAATGGGGACCTCTACACTCTTCTGATCTCCGTGATCCATGATCCTGTGAAGAATGGGACTAATGCATAGCAGAGGATGGACATCTCTCTGGAGCTCTTATTTCCCTCTTACCTCTCAGATTATGCTCTCCTTGTTTTTGTCTCTTCTCTAGGTTTCAATGGCGGTCTTTGTGGTCTTGAACCTGAGAAGACATTTTTGGTGATCCCATTTTTAATGATATTGTGAATTTGCATTGTACCTCAGGGGTTTGACGAATAATGCTTCAACGCTTTTAATGGTACCATGAACAATCTCCCCTACTGTGCCTATATAAATTTCAAGAATCATTCCTTACTCTACTGCAAGTAAGTCTCCATGTTCTTGTGTTTGTTTTGAAACATCAATCAACACTGATATAAAGGGTATGCTGTGTGTAGTTGTCCACAGGGTATGAAATATACTTCCCCATGCATGAGACTATTGATGAATTGGTATCATCCTCATCTGTTGGTATATTTTTATGTTTGAATATTTTATTGAGGAAGGTACATATTTAAAGTCCAGTGTTTATCCTGAGGGGTTGGATGATGAATGCCATTATCGATTGATAATTCTTCTTAGTTAATCAAAATGGTATATCCTTTTGGTTAGTTGATTACAACTCCATTATAGTGTTTTATTGGCAGTAGTCTGTGCTTGTGCAGGTATATGAGCACCTTCTGGTGCATCATTGCTTTAGTGTTATGGTATATTCTGTCTCAATAGTCTGTGTGTTTATGGCTTCTGCTAGTATCCCTCTAGCACATGCTATGGGAAGCTGTTCCAAATCAGGATGTGCATATTCAGCTTATGCTGATGACATCTTTCCTGGCATTGTGAGTGGCCGAAAATATATGATTATAATATATATAAGGTATGTATCACCAGGAAAGCTGTACCGTACATTTCAGGATGATGGTGCTTAAAGTATCTGGCCAAAAACAGGATTTTGGCAGACATGAAATTTGAATTTTTCAGCTCAGACTTTTTCATGCCAAAACCAACAGTTTCAAGGATGCCTCATTTACTGCATATCCAACTTCAAAAGTACTTCATCAGGTACAATCTTCGACCTTGCCCCACTAGTGAATTTGGAATTTCTACTTCTAGAAAAAAAGACTATGGGGGTCATTATGACCCCGGCAGTGAGTGTTAATGTAGCGGTAGTACAGCCAACAGGCTGGCGGTACATACCACCACATTATGAGAATGGCTCGTTAGCTGCAGCCAACCCACCACTTCTCCACTCATACTGCCATGGCGGTATCAGCCGCCGGGCCGAAGATATCAATCTCCAGCCCAGCGGCCGGCACAGTAACGCCGGCAGCATAATGAGCCTGCCTACCACCATGATTTTCGTTACATTAGCAATGCCAGGAAAACCATGACGGTAGGCCCTACCGGTGACAGGAAATTCCTTCCCTGTCACTGGTAGGTGGCTCCCCCACCCACCAACACACACCTGACACCCCCACTCCCATACACACACTAACCTCTCCACCCCTGACAATCACATACACCCCCTCTACCCCTGATCCAAACACACACACCCTCACCCCGATCCAAACACACACACCCCACCTCCTCTGATCATCACCCCCCCATTACACGCACACACCGTAGACACGCACCACGCATACACCCAATCACTCACACTGGCATAAACGCATTAATACACGCATACTTCCAGACATGCTCGCACACATTCTTGCAATCCATCACACTGACATGCAGACATGCACTCACTTCACCATTCTTACAACGGTTCGTTCACACGTATACAGCCACGCAAACAACACAACACACACAGACGCATTCACACACTCACTCACACATTCATGCACACACTCAGACACACACACACAACACCAGCCCACCCTCCCACCCCGTCCCCTGTTGGAAGCCTGACTTTCCTTGAGCGAGGAGGTCTTTGGGCAGGGAACAGGAAGGGGCACTGCTACCGTCCGCAGCGCCCTGCTAGCAGAACACCACCAGGCCGTATGAATTGTCATAATACAGTTGGCGGCGTTCTACTGACGTGGTGGTGCTAGTGGTAGCAGTGGCACCTTACCACCATCCGCCACCAGAACACTGATGGATTTCCACCCTTCTTGTGGCAGACGTCCGGCAGTGCTCATAATATGGCGGATGGAAGGTAGCCACGGTGGCGGTATTTTGGCGGCTGTCATGGCGGAGTTAAGTGGTTTTTAACGCCAATGTCAAAATTACCACCTATGTGTTAAGGTAAGATCTTAGACCTGCTGGGCTTTGCTAGTCTCTAGTGCATCAAGGTGGGCCTAAAGTTGCATCTAGTTTCCATTCAACTTCACCCATATATGGTATGTTGTTTCTTGACACTTTTCAACCTGCAAACTTTACAAACTACCCTGATTGGATTTTAATCATGTCACTTGATTTTTCTTATTAAATTCTTCTTGAATTTCAGACGTTGGTGGTAGAATTTTACACCTCCAGGGGTAGAGGAGGAACAGGGTGGCACAATGCTCCCTGCGTGCCAACTGGGCAAGTATGTGAAGGGTTGGGACATAGAAGGAGCTGCCCAGGCCTGGAGAAACTGCCCCACCAGCGTCACAGCTCCTGCATCGCACAGTGGGACTGGTCATGCCCCCTCGTAGGCATAAGTGGATTTGTATGTGCAGGCCTGAGATGTGAGGCAGGTCCTAGAGGCAGGAACAGCGCTACATCCAAAACCAGAAGAGTAGAATCCTCCAACCGCGATAAGGTCACCAACTCCTCTCTGCTTTGAAAGACACCAATCATCGGGCGAGCCACAGAAGCCTGTGGTGACCAGGTTGATAAATTTCAGTAAAGAACCTATCCTGCAAGCATCTACCACCACCAGACCCCTCACTTATGACAACGCCTGTATATGCTTGTTTCCAGATTACACACTAACTGTCCAGCGTCACAGAGCTTTGTTCTGAGTGAAGAAGAAACTACGATTGGCCGGTCTCACTTATTTCCTGCTGCTTCTGCCTAAATTGAAGTGTACAATGCTCCCCTCCAGCTATTTCTTTACAGAACCTGTGAATACCTTAGACTTAGTGGAGCAGCGCCGATATGAGACCTCAAAGCTAAGCACTCCAAAACCACACAGGTATCCAGTCTCAGATTGCTGAGGGCACCACCGATTTGGGGTGGTGGAACAGTGATGGCCAGGGCACCCACCCTTGCCCAGGCATGCAAGTAGAAGATGCAGTTGTTTTTTACGGCCGCCAACATGTGGGTGGAGAAACTATTCCAACCACTGGATGACCCAGAAGAGTCACCATCTGAGACAGGGTTCAGTGCCTCAGAGAGGAGTGCTGCCTTATCTAATCTCCCTATCCTTACACCACAAACCACAGATTACATTGCCTGAATCTGAACGTGAGTGGGGTGCCACCGAATGCAGGGGGGGGGCCTTTCTGGATTGGTGAAGCACGAGATAGTCAACACTGCTTGAAGATACCTGATCTTTTTTCCCCTCTGAATGTTCTGCTGTGCCCTCACAAGGGTGGGGGGGTTGATGAGGGTGGTTTAGATATCATACCACACTCAGACTCAGCTGGGTGCAAAAAGGGTCATATTTCCCTCCTCTGGCCTGACTCATACTGTCTAAATGCATACTGGTCATTACGGGCTGGCCAGCCCCCTTACTCTCCAGGTGACCTGATGCATATCGAGGTGGACAGACTGGAGGTCCCCGTGGGTTGAGATGTGAGTTACTGGTTTGAGCAGTTAGATGTTACTCTGCCACCTGTTATTAGTTGTTATTTAGCCATGCACCAAGATTAGAGACAGTTATACGTGCAGACTGCCCCCACACTCATGCGCCTGTCAGCCATGTCACCCACCACCTTGCATGCCCTGCCCCCCACCAGACTGTGACTAAAACATGGCTAGGTTACAGTTCCTAACATGGAATGTCTGAGGAAAAGGGACAGCATGTAAGAGACGTGCAGTGCAACAGTATATCAAGCAGAAGGGCGCCCAGATAGCACTTCCCCATGAAACGGACATAGCGAAGGGTGGGGATCTGCATCTACAAAAACAATAGAGAGGCCAGTGTTACAGCACAATATACTTCAAGGGTACAACTGTTGATATAGATCCAGAAGGGCGCTATGTCTTTGCAGAGGGGAAGCTAGATGACAGGCATGTCTTGCTGGGGATTATTTATGCTTCAAGTGTAGCACAGCAGCAGTTTCCAGCTCGCCTCTCCAGACTGTTGACGAGATGTCCCACATGCCCTGGCTCAATGGGGGAGATTTTAATTGTGTGCTAGACCCGCATCTAGACCATTCACACCCCACTGCCTGCCTCTCCTGTGGTATGTGCTACGTCTCAATGGCGTTCAAACTGGTCCCTGGTGGATAGCTGGCACATACTACATCCAAACACGAGGAAATACTCCTAATACTCATTTGCTCACGAACAGCATGTACGCCTTAACTGTATCCTGTGTCATTGCACCATACAAATGAATGTTATAGGTTCAGAATATCTGGGGAAAACCCTCTCGGGCCACAACCTGCTACCTCTCTATCTGACATGGGAAGCACCACTTTCTCCAGTGCCGACTAGGAACTTACAACCCATAACCTTAAAGGTATTTTGTGAATCAACTGGCACCACCCTGTAAAACTACATGCCGTACAGCTGGAGCACTGCCAGTACTAGATTGGTGGCATGAGATGCATTGAAGGTGGTTATCCAAGGACACTGCATGGGTGCTTGAGCTACCCTCCATCAAGAACTGTCGCATGTGGAATAGACGCTGGGTACACTCAAGAATACTGGGTGGGATGATTCCACTGCAAGAGACACTTTGTCTGCGCAAAAAGAACTGCATGCCCACCTCATAGAGTCATTATGGTGTCTGGACTATACAGCATACCAGGGCCGGATGCATGGCGAGGATGATAAGCCAGGCCACCTACTGGCACAGCTACTGTCCCAGTGACTGCAATCAATGTTTCCCCGACATTGCTTACCTCTAGCCAAGACAACATACACACAGCATTCACTTATATTATAGCTCACTTTACGAACCCCACCTGAGGACTTCCAGGTCCTGATCCATTAATTCCTAAGCTCAGTTACGCTACCTACATTTGAGCTGGTTTGACAGGAAGATCTTAATGCACCCTTAATAGAACTGGAAATCCGAGTGACGACTCAGGACTCCCCTACGTGAAAAACGCCAAGATTGGATGGTCTGCCTACTGAATTTTACAAATGTATGAGGCACACTTAGCCCCCAAACTGTTAGAACTGTATGCCACCACCGTCACCTTGGGGCAGCTGCCCCATCCCTGCGTGAGGCACTGCTGGTCTGACTCCCAAAGCCAGGGCAAAACCCACTGGAGATAACTTTGTACAGACTGTTGTTAAAGTTAGGTAGTAAATATCAAATAGTGAGTAACACCATTTCGATCTCGCTCCTTAAGCATCTCATGGACCTAGTCCATTCAGATCAATACAGCATCATACCGTGTAGGTCCACAGTGCACAACATCTGCAGGCATTTGATACGGTGTACTGGGGATACATGTTTGCAACACTTGATGCAGTGGGCATTAGAGGTAGGTTGCAATGCCTCATAAGACTCCTACACACAGTGCCCATGGCATGGTTGAAAGTAGAGCAGCATATTTCAGCCCATTTACGATTAGTGGGTTATGCAGCAAGGATGGCCCCTCTCTCCCTGCTGTTCGCTCTAGCGGTGGGGCCACTATCACAGAAGCTCAGAAGGCAAGTTGGGCCTGGGGCATACCATTGGAGGAGATGATGCATCTAGTCTCACTATATGCTGATGACATCCTAATCCATGTAAGGGACATCAGGATGGGCATCGCCGAGATAGCAGATATTCTAGCTGAATTCCGATCTGCTCTGGGGCTCGGGATATATGGATTGAAAACTTGTTTGTTTCCAGTTAACCTAGATTGTCCCCAGCGGAGAGTTGTGTTCGGCACACATTTCCGTTGCTGGGATCCATGCACCTTCCGCTATCTAGGCATCAACGTTTACCATATGACTTGAGATATCATTGATGGATACCTCACTAAGGCGATCACTGCCCTATGCCAGAGAACATATTTTGGTGCTCGCTCACACTTTCGGGGCAGGATAGGGTGTCTCTATCAAAGATGCTGATACTCCTGCATCTCATGTATTACTTTCATAATCTACTGGTGAACATCCCCCATAGCACATTCTGCACACTGCATGCAAAGCTTGGGAGGCTTTCTTTAGAACAAGGGTAGACTAAGGGTAGCCCTGGCCAAGCTACAGTTCCAAATGGAGAAAGGTGGGCTTGGCCCCCAAGAAGTGAACTTTACTACCTGGTGGCGCAACTGCATCCTCTTTGATCAACTGAGGGTCGATATGGGTCACCGGGCAGGCCATTTTTGAGCCTCTGGATGGCTATTCGACGTATTAGGAAGATTATGGGATATAGCCGACATGGAGCTTGACCCACATCCACTCCTACGAACAATGCATTTTTGGGAGGATGGTCGTCAACTGATAACCTACTGACTAGGGCACTCTACCACACATAACAAAACCCTTTACACTCACTTAGGAGGACTTGGGAGGGTGACATAGGCTGTGGGTTAACGAATAAGGAGTGGGACAGACTTATATGATACCCACAGAAGGTGTCTTGAAATAACTGCTTCCAGTACATACAGCACAACATCCTGCACAAGGCATACCTCCCCAGGCCAGTCAAAATCTTCTCTGGGTCAACATCTGACAGCCTGTGCTGCAATAGGATTGGAGCAGACATGTGGAACATGTTCTTTAGCTGCCCACTGGTTGCAGCCTCTGGTTGGGGGTTACCAACACTCTTGCCAGAATAAGCAACCAAACCGACCTCAACTGTGTGACTAGCGGTGTGCTTGAGCTTCATAGGCGCTGAAGGGCCAGGGGGGGTCACAAACCATTTAATTGATCTGCCACTGCTAATGGTACATAGATTGATCACTATGCAGCGGAAGGCTAGCATGCTCCCTGGGGTGAGCTTTGGCAAGCAGCAACACGTAAGTGAGCTAGGGCTGAAACTATAGCGATCCAGCGGGAGGAAGCACGTGGATGGCAGAAGTGACCCATAGTGACAGATTGGGAAAGTCTGTTAGATACCGTTCAGAGACCACATGACAGTTTCACCACATCAGACTGAGCACTAATGCCCTGTAATAGCTCATTTGAACCAGTCCGGATGTATGGAACCCCTTTAACTCTATGTTCTCTCCATCCCCGTTACCCTCATTCCTCGCATGGTGAGAGCGTGGTGAGCATAGTGATAATGCATTTCAGTCCAAAAATTGAGAATTGACACAGGGCCCTCAAACCTGGGCTGATACCAGGATTGATCTGCACGCAGTGACTGCACAATGACTGTCTTTTCCCACCTTCTCTTTACTTGTCATGTCTGCAATTGAACTGGCTCAAAGTTTGAAATGTTGTTTGACTAGTGAAACATTTATTTTCTGATTATTGCTAATGTGCGTACAAGGATCTAGGGCTCTTGTTACTAAGTAGTTGTAAAGATGTTACCGCACAGATTGTATGCACCAAAATACCCGTTATACTGTTGAAAAAAGGGAAATTCCAATGAAGATGGCTCAAAAAAATAAAATAATCAGAGACAAAGGTCAAACTCTTCTATGGCCCTCAACTCTGTGACTGATCCAGGTTATTTGACCCATCATGCTATTTATAAGGAAAGCAATAATCACATTTTCTGATGTTCTATGTGAATATGTGCCATCACAAACACAAGCCGCATAACTATATGTCTGCATCCACTATGCCTGTAAGCATGACAAAAACAGTTGTTCTTGCTTCCTACAGTTACAGTAAACCATGCAGTTTTCCTTCCACCTCCCTGAGATAATGTAAACTTCAGGCACAATGGCTTTACTGAAAGCTGAATCTTCTCACAATTGGTTTGTTATCTTGTGTTCACTGATATCACAAAAAAGATAGTTTTTTGCTGAATCGCTTATCCTTCCACATGTGGAACAATTATGAGGAAAGCAAGAAAAGCAGGATGGCGCCAGAAGAACCAGAAAGTAGATTTTTGTATGGATGGATTAATTAAACAGTGCTGAACTAAAGGGGGGCCACATTAATCAAAGGTTCTTTGAAATCAGGGCAGAAAGAACAGCAAGCAAAGTTGCTCAGCTTTGTTGTATAAATGAGAGAGCACCGACAGGCAGCAGCATACCGGCTAAGGTAGTGCGCTCTTCAGCTCTCTCCGTGTGCTGGGGTACTAGAGGCTGCCTAGCACCAATGCAGGCACCCGTGCAGCATATTATAAAGTGCCATCACTATTGGCAGGATTGTTTTTGTGCAGAAGGGAATACCTTCCTGAACAAAACTATCCAATGAGGCATTTTCCTCTTTCCAAGTGCTACATCTTTCTATGGTAGGTGTACTGATTCAATACAATTTTAGCTTTTCCTACCTAATTAAATCTGGAATTGTTTGAAGTTCCTAGGTGGATGCACGGGAACGCATATGCTCCACCCATGGTACACCTTCCACTAAGAAATGTAACGCAATGCAGCACAAGTCGCTGTGTTGCATGACATTTCTTTACAAAGCCACACAAGGTCACGCATGGCCTTGCATGACTTTGTAAATCCCAAATAAGCCTTTGTGTTGCCCTGCGTCACCTTTCGTGATGCAAGGGTTACTTAAAGGCTTAGTAAATGCGGGCCAGCATCATTTTGTGGTGTAGCTGTCTGAAGTGTCATAACCTTGTTCCGACGTGTGATATTTTGTAAGTGTGATTCATTTGGAGACCAAGACCCCTGAGTCATCTTTAAAGTGTTTTCTTTATCAAAGCCTCCATCTTTTTATGGCTGTTATAGAAACCAAAGAAACAGGCAAATTATTGTGTTTATTTTGACAATTGTATTTCCTATCAAATCTTTGCTGCTTTCACTGTTTAGGAGCAGGGTAGGGTACTTTGTCGCACTTTAAAAGCCCTGATCAGGGCATGCTCACTGCCACCAACCTCATCTGTCACCTTACTGCACAGCGATAAGCTGTCCAAAATAAGAGGCGGGAGTGTCTTGATGAGAAGGCTTGCTTGGCAGAGGCAGCCTATGCCCAGTGGTGCTGAAGGGGCAGGCTTATGCAGTAGTATCTACACTTCTGGATGCTCTGCCTTTCTTTCATACCTCCATTGCTGGGCACCTGTGAGCGTGTTGTATCCTGGGCTTGAGCAGGCAAAGGCGTGCAGAGCAGGTGACTAGTACACGCCTCAGGGAGGCTGAAAGAAGCAATCTATGCAGTCAGTTTAGTCAACACTTTTGCCGGAAATGAAACATCCATGTGACTGGCTCTGTTAAATGTCTGGTTGAATAGGGAAAGTCAAGAACCACAGGTCCAGGTGAAATGAATCTTTTGCAAACTACGCCTTTGTAGTTTTAACAAAACAGTCCCCATACTTTTTGTTAAAAAACATCCCTGAAGCGTTAATGCTGAACATGAATAACCTCTTCTGCTGTTAAGCAAAAGAGCGAACAGGCAGCTAAGGTAGAAGCAAGCTTTCTCTTCAGAGTGTCTGCTGCATGGAAACATGTAAATGTGTGCCATTGGTTAATCAGCAAACCTGGAGGCTGTTTCTTAGCCACTCTAGGTGTTTATTGATGGTGTAATTTGAAACTTCATGGAGCCAAATAGGCATTCAGTCTGAAAAGTACTGTAAGTGTGTCATCAGTTCTAGAATGTTCCCTTTTAATGGAAACCTATAAAAAAAGTTTTTCACCAGGTACAATCTAATTGCTATTGCTAAAACTATAACTTTTGAAAGCACTGTAAGCACATAAACACTCAGGGGAAATGTACTAACACTTTGCATCACAAAAGGGTTGCAATCCTCACTCAGAATAGTGCACTGTGATTTACATTTCAACTGCTTTGAATAGGAAAGTAGCCTTAAGTAAGGCAAAGTAGTGCTATGCACTATTTGGCATCAAGGGGCACCTCCATACATGGTACATGGGCGTTCCTAAGCAATTACTGTTAGAAATGGGGTCTTTGGTTGACAGTCAGGTTACCCCCTGTCCAAGCAAGGACCCTCACACTAGTCAGGGTAAGTCACACACAATCCAAATTATCCTGTGCCCACCCTCTGATAGCCTGGCACTGAGCAGTCAGGCTTAACTTAGAAGGCAATGTGTAAAGTATTTGTGCAATGAATCATACAATACCACAATATAACACCACAAAAATACACCACACAGTGTTTAGAAAAATATATAATATTTATCTGGATAAATGCAAGTCAAAACGATTAAAGATGAAATAAGCAAATGTAGGGATATCACTGAAAGTGATATCAAGTGTCTTTAGAGTTAAAATATTACTGTAAAAGCAATAAAAAGTGTCTTAAGTTCTCCTAGAAACAACAAGTGTCTCTTGCAGGGCAAAGTACCTGGTTTGCGTCAAAATCCTCGCAAGGGACCGCAGAGGAGGAGATGCGTGGAAAACGGTGAGTGGGCGTCGGTTTGCCCCTTCGCACACAAAATTGCGTAGTTATTTTCCACACGGGGAAGACGTTGCATCGATTTCTGATGAGCGGACTTGGATCCTCTTTGGGTTGCGGGGTTTTCAGATGCCCCGGGGACAATGCGTGGAATCCTGGGCTTGCGAAGCGAAATCACAGTGGCTGCGTCGATTTCGGTAGGCGATGCGTGGAATTTTCTGCCGCACTTCAGGCGCTGTGTCGATTCCTCTCAGGAAGTCGGGCGTCGTCGTTCTGAGTCAACTTGCATCAGTCACGTTGCTGGCGCTGTGTCGATCTTTTGTCGCGAAGTCGGGCTGTGTCTTTCCGGACTCGGCGTGCAGTGAATTTTTCACCGCAAGCGGGCTGTGCGTTGTTCTTGGCAGGCGGTGCATCAAATTTTCACTGCACGGGGATTTCAGCTGCAGGAGAGAAGTCTTTTTGGTCCTGAGACTTCAAGGAACAGGAGGCAAGCTCTATCCATGCCCTTGGAGAGCACTTCTGCAGCAAAGCAAAAGAGCAGCAAGACAGCAGGGCAACAGCAAGGCAGCAGTCCTCTTCAGAAAGCAGTCAGGTGAGTCCTTTAGGCAGCCATGCAGTTCCTCTTGTCAGGGTGCAGGTTCTGGTTCAGGTTTCTTCTCCAGGAAGTGTCTGAGGTGGTAGGGCAGAGGCCCTGTTTTTATACCCAAATGTGCCTTTGAAGTAGGGGAGACTTCAAAGAGTGGCTTATAAGTGCACTAGGTCCCCTTTCAGTTCAATGCTGTCTGCCAGGGTCCCAGTAGGGGGTGTGGCAGTCCTTTGTGTGAGAGCAGGCCCTCCACTCTCCCAGCCCAGGAAGACCCATTCAAAATGCAGATGTATGCAAGTGTTTGGGGTGTGTCTGAGTGAATGCGCAAGGAGCTGTCAACTAAACTCAGCCAGACGTGGATTGTAAGGCACTAAAAGATTTAAGTGCAGAGAAATGCACACTTTGTAAAAGTGGCATTTCTAAAATAGCAATGTTAAATCAAATTTCACCAGTCAGCAAGATTTTTTATTACCATTCTGGCCATACTAAATATGACCTTCCTACTCCTTTCAGATCAGCAGCTACCACTCAAACAATGTATGAGGGCAGCCCCAATGTCAGCCTATGAAGGGACCAGGCCTCACAGTAGTGTAAATATTAATTTAGGAGTTTTGCACCACGATATGTAAACTACACAGGTACATGTCCTGCCTTTTACCTACAAAGCACCCTGCCCTAGGGGTTACCTAGGGCACACCTTAGGGGTGACTTATATGTAGAAAAAGGGGAGTTTTAGGCTTGGCAAGTACTTTTAAATGCCAAGGCGAATTGGCAGTGAAACTGCACACACAGGCCTTGCAATGGCAGGCCTGAGACAAGGTTAAGGGCCTACTGAAATGGGTGGCACAATCAGTGCTGAAGGCCCACTAGTAGCTTTTAATCTACAGGCCTTGGGCACATATAGTGCACTCTACTAGGGACTTATAAGTAAATTAAATAGCCCAATTGGGTGTGATCCAATGTTACCATGTTTAAAGGGAGCGCATATGCACTTTAGCACTGGTTAGCAGTGGTAAAGTGCCCAGAGTCTAAAAACCAGCAAAACCAGTATCTCAAAAGTTGAGGGAGGGAGGCAGGCAAAAAGTTAGGGGTGACCACCCTAATGCCGTCATGTCTAACAATTACCAAAAGTTATGACACACATTCCTAACACCTAATCTTGGTGGAAAGAGATTTGCTATAAAAAAATGTACACCTCCTCAAAGCAGGCGTAAATTTGAAGAAAATGTGTCTTTTCTCTATACCTTTTCAAGTTTACATGTGTGCTGCACTGTACAGGAAGCAGGAAAACTGTTAAACTAAGCTACACTAAGTCAAAGCATATTATTTTGTACTAAAAGGACTGGAATGTCAACTGTGGTGTGAGGGTATGTGCATTAGCACGAGGCAGCCTTAAGCACACCAGTGCAGGGGTTGAAAGAAACAACACCATATCTTAGTAGATACGCCGCTATTCTGCTCTCTCCCTTTCACACTGCAACATTTGTTGCTGTGCTGCTTGAAAACATAGTAAATTGAGCCATGCCTTTTTTTGCACACTTGGCACCAAACTATCTGATACTATCCCATACTGTGTGTAAAGCATGTTTATATACGGAAGCAATGTGTATTACACTGTGTAATTATTTTTTAGGCTAAATGCGTACATCTGTGCTTTCTGTCAGAGGCAGAGACATCATAGCAGTGTAAATATACAGGTCAATATTCCCCAGTGCACCAACCAAGATTCATATTAGTCATCCTCCTGTTTGACACACGGACATCAGAAGTGATCACAAAAACAATTCCAGGTGCTCAGTGAAGTATTCCTGAACAGGAATTCTTTAGGAAGGGGCAACATTGGGAAAAGTGACTCACCCCTTTCCCATAGGCAGATGACAATTTTAGGAGAGGAGCAAACAGGACACACACTCACAGATACACACTCACTTACACCCATTCATTCACACACATGTGCACACACACATCAATTCACAACACTCATTACCAAATATTCAAACATGCATGCACACACGCACCAAAACATTAATAAAAATAAAGTACACTTACCTGTAGCTCTGCTTCAGAGGTCCTAGAAGGGTTGGGACTGCTGCCTTCCCTCATTGTCTGACCTGGGTTAGCCAATGAGAGAAGGCAGCAGTCCGAACCTCGTCACAGAGTGGGATGGGGTTAGTGAGACTGCTGACCCCACCCCACTCTGTGATGATGTGTCACTGATTGACCCTGGGCACTTCAGGGCTTAAAGCTGAAGCAAGCAGGTCCAAGGCAATGAGTGATGCTACTCCTTGTCACCTAGGAGAAGGGCTTTAAGGACTGTCTCTGAGCCGGGGAGATCACGCCCACAGAAACTGTGACTTCCTCAGCCCAGCAAAGTTCAGCTTAGGCAGCCCTGTGCATTTAGTGCATGTCCAGCTCCTGGCTGCCTGACCTGAAAATAATACCATTCCTCAGCCTGACAGACACTCTTCTTGAGGGGAAAAGGATGGGGGGGGTGGACCCTCAGCCCCTAGGGCCAGGCCACGGTTGCCCTTTTCGATCATGCCTCTCCTATCAATCAGTCAATCTGCTCAGGGTGCAGCATTAGCCCCACAGGAGCAGGCAGCTCCCATTGTCCCTGTCATCTTGAGGAGTTTTCCTTTCCCTGGTGGAATGGTCTGGAGAAACTAGGTACTGATCGGCCCCCTCGGGAAGGGAAATGGTTCCTAAATTATTTAGCCATTAATGGGTTGGCTAGTTCCTGTAATAAGGACAGCACCTGCCCCTACAAAATACAATTCAGTTGTACCAACCGGAAGATCCTTCCTTGGGGATGCCATGGTCTGACTGCAGTCTCAAAGCAAGAAGGGGAAGGCTCTCTCTTTTCTGTCGGTGTCTCTCCCGTGCTGGGACCTGAGTGGTGCAGATGTCAATTCAGACACAGATAGTGAGACTTACTGGTCTCTAGCAGCTGTGTCTTCCTCTTAGAAGATTATGTTGGTGTGCCCCAGGAACGCTTACATCATCAGTCACTGCGGGAGGGACAGTGAGCTGATGTGGAACTGCTTCTACATCAGACCCTGGGAAAACCCTCCAGGACGAGCACCACAGGCTTCTGTGTACCCAAGTCATGTGGTGATGTTCCAGTTCGCCGCAACTCTGAGATTGTGTGGAGAACATGAACATCACATCCTCTGCACTAAATGTGTTAAAGGTCCCAACCCTAAACTTTTTTGTATTAAGGAAATAAACTCCTAAAACAAGAGTTATAAACAGCCTAATGGGGAGGGATTATTCTTCTGTACGTGATGGCCATCCTACATTTTTCATGCCCTTATCTGCCATACAGATACAAGCAACAAATATGAGTGATGGTCGCCTCGCCTTCCGAAGGACACCCAACCATCATCATGACCTGACCCTCCTTTGGCAGAAGGGCTGTCAGGTCAAAGGTTTACGCTAGAGGAGCCAGTGAAGGTTCCACTAGTGTAAACAAAGAGCATTGGCCAATTCAAGCAACAGACAAATGGTGGCTGGACCAGAAAGCACAGCCCATGTTTATCCAAAGTATGACTCATATTTAATACCAGCTCAGGGAGGGACGTGGCAGCCACCAAACACTACACAGAAAGGGTAAACACCCCTATAATATAGGTTCAAATCCCCCCGAGCTCTTTCCTTATACCATACAATTAGTCGCAATCTCAAAATAAGTTAGTTATCAACAAATATATAAATATATATCTTCAGAGTAGATCCAGACACACATCTATGTTATTCTCCTGAACTTCATACAAGTCATACAGGCAGTTATCTTGAATTCCACAAGATCGTGCAGCCAACACGTGTTTCGTTGTAAAGGCAGTAGCTGACAACTTTGTCAGGGCAAACTGTATAATCCACGAATCTCACTCCAGAACCATAGGTTCGTAAAAGCCTAAGATATGTCGACTAAACCACTATTCCAAATCCAAATTCGATATGGAGTTTGAAGTCCTGGCCGGGACCATATATCCCAAAGTGTACATACAGTGCTATACTGTATTCCTTAAAGTTCCTACAAGGAGAGTACTCCTTCCTTAAAATAGTCTGGCGGTGTGTTTGGCCAATTCAGAGCAGGGGAATAAGGGATTTGGCATAGTGAGAGCACTGCTCACTCACTAACGACCTCTGAAAGGGGCCCATAATATGTGGATGAAGGCAAAGATTAATCTGAGCTGGTGGTTGCACCTGGGGCTGTCGGCTCTCATTGGTGGGGATCATTCCCTATCTTTCCTCCTAAGACTTTTGACCTAGAGCAAGAGAGTGGAAAGATGGACAAAGACAAAGACAGAATGTGACAAATGTAGAAAGAAAGAACCTGCAAGAGGTAAACAAAGGAGCAGAGAATGTTTAGTGGTTTATAGTGGTTTATTAAAGAGGTATGAGATAAATTGAGACTAAGCAGCCTTGGTATTCGGTATGCCAACATGTGATAGGACTAGCTGTGTGCTTCTGAGAAAACCCAGCGCTTTTTTTTTTTTACAATTTAAGCACTGGATGTAGGTGTCTATGCTGGTGCTTTTGGGTGTGGTGTTACTATGTGTTTTGTCTCCCTTATTCTGTTTTCTTTTGTGATTTATAAAGATGTTTAAAGGACTTTTTAGAAGGTTACAGCATCTTGAAATCTATTATTATTTAAATTGTACTTTTCTGGTTGTGTTTTTGTTCTCATCAGATGGCCTCTGTATATTTCTAGTTTATCACTGTTTACACTAGTAAACATGTTTAAATAAGTCTATTTTTAGTGGCCGAAAATTGTGAGTTTAAAAGATTATTTTGTGTCTTTTGGGCTTTGGTTTTGTATTTCCATCAAGGAGGTGCCTTTTACTTCTGGCATATTAACGGCTACACCTGTCTTTTCAGCCACATATAGGGGGTCATTACAACCCTGGCGGACGGTGTTAAAGCTGCGGTATTACCGTAAACAGGCCGGCGGACAAAAAAAGGGAATTATGACACTGGCGGAAACCGCCAACAAAGACAGCCACTTTAACACACGGCCCGCCACGGCGGTACAGACAAGCAGCGCGGCGGTCACCGCCAACAGACAGGCGGAAGACAATGGGGGTTATTCTAACTTTGGAGGAGGTGTTAATCCGTCCCAAAAGTGACGGAAAAGTGACGGATTTACCACCAGCCGTATTACGAGTCCATTATATCCTATGGAACTCGTAATACGGCTGGTGGTATATCCGTCACTTTACCGTCACTTTTGGGACGGATTAACACTCCTCCAAAGTTAGAATAACCCCCAATGTACCGCCCATAGTATCACAACCCGCCAATCCGCCACCTTTTCCGGGGCGGATTCACCGTGGATAAAAACACGGCGGAAACAGCTTTTGCAATGGGAAAATGCTCACCTGAACACATCCCACGAGGAACGAGGACTCCATGGACCCGGAACTCCAAATACTCCCTGCCCTTGTGTTTCTGCTCCTCTACGACCATCATCTACGTAGGTGCCAAAGACAATGGTGAGTACTGCACCTACGACATGGGGGAGGGGGGAGGCAAAAGTTAGGGGGACACCCACCAAACACACCCACCCCCAACCTCGCATAATACAACATACACACCAATGCATTCACAAAAATCACAGTAACAACCCACAATCCCCCCGGAAGAATGAAAAGACAAAGCGAAAATCGGTCAAACATTGTAATGTGGCAATATACATGTCATACAAAAATATACAGAAATATATGAAAATCAGTCATAATTATATACATTACGAGAAGTAGTGCAGATATGTACATAACAATGTCCGTGCACCAACAGTCCAAAAATGCATGGGCGAGGCCCACAAAGGATACCTGACCACAATCGGAGAGAACACTGCCGGGGCATCAGATAGAAATACTACAGGCACCTCAGGGGGAAGGGAAGGGGGGCACCTCAGCCGGATGAACGCAAAGCCAGATCCACGACGGGGCTCCATGCCCATTGATGTATCCTGGGGAGTGCAAAGCCACAGTCTCTCAAGTCTCTACAGTGGGTGGCTTGCCCACTGTGCCATCCTGGGGAGTGCAAAGCCACAGTGTTTCAAGTCTCTACAGTGGGTGGGGTGCCCACCGTGCCATCCTGGGGAGTGCAAAGCCACAGTCTCTCAAGTCTCTACAATGGGTGGGGTGCCCACCGTGCCATCCTGGGGAGTGCAAAGCCACAGTCTCTCAAGTAGATGCAGGTCTCCACTGGTACTGGGGGGGACTGGTGCCCAGAGTGCTTCATCCTGTGCAGGACAGACAGAGTGGATGCAGGTCTCCACTGGTTCTGGAGGGGGACTGGTGCCCAGACTGGATGAGTCTCCCCGTGAAAGTTCCTGTCCTGTCACTCTCCCAGCTGCACATGGGATAAGGATGCCTGATGTGGCGGTCTATTCATTCCTACCCGGTGCTTGCCCTGTTCAGCGGTGTTTTGCCATGGCGGTCTTTGCCCTGTTCAGCGGTGCTTTGCAATGGCGGTCTTTGCCCTGTTCAGCGGTGCTTTGCCATGGCGGTCTTTGCCCTGTTCAGCGGTGTTTTGCCATGGCGGTCTTTGCCCTGTTCAGTGGTGCTTTGCCATGGCAGTCTTTGCCCTGTTCAGCGGTGCTTTGCCATGGCGGTCTTTGCCCTGTTCAGCGGTGCTTTGCCATGGCGGTCTTTGCCCTGTTCAGCGGTGCTTTGCCATGGCGGTTCAGGACTGTTCAGCGGTGCTTTGCCATGGCGGTTCAGGACTGTTCAGCGGTGCTTTGCCATGGCGGTCTTTGCCCTGTTCAGCGGTGCTTTGCCATGGCGGTTCAGGACTGTTCAGCGGTGCATTGACATGGCGGTTCTGATACGGACATTGGTGTGTGGCATGACGTTCCCTACACTGGGCATTGGTGTGTGGCATGACGTTCCATCATAGCCCACCTGGGCTGTGGCAGCCGGGGCCCTCCTGGGCACTGACTCCGGCGGTGGCGGTGGTCTCTAGACCAGTGACGATACTTGTGCCCTCCTGGGCACTGACTCCGGCAGTGGCGGTGGTCTCTGGACCAGTGACGATACTTGGGCCCTCCTGGGCACTGACTCCGGCGATGGTCTCTGGACCAGGGACGATACTTGGGCCCTCCTGGGCAATGACTCTGGCGGTGGTCTCCTGACCAGTGACGATACTTGGGCCCTCCTGGGCAGTGACTCTGGCGGTGGTCTCCTGACCATTGACGATACTTGTGCCCTCCTGGGCTGTGACTCCGGCGGTGGTCTCCTGACCAGTGAGGCCCTCCTGGGCTGTGACTTCGGCGGTGCTCTCCTGACCAGTGACGATACTTGTGCCCTCCTGGGCACTGACTCCGGCGGTGGTCTCTGGACCAGTGACGATACTTGTGCCCTCCTGGGCACTTGACTCCGGCGGTGGCGGTGGTCTCTGGACCAGTGACGATACTTGGGCCCTCCTGGGCACTGACTCCGGCGGTGGCGGTGGTCTCCTGACCAGTGACGATACTTGGGCCCTCCTGGGCTGTGACTCCGGCGGTGGTCTCCTGACGAGTGACGATACTTGGGCCCTCCTGGGCAATGACTCTGGCGGTGGTCTCCTGACCAGTGACGATAGTTGGGCCCTCCTGGGCAATGACTCTGGCAGTGGTCTCCTGAGCAGTGACGACGGTGCTGGCGGTTGTGTCTCATCCGCCGGAAATGATGGCGCACTTCTCCGCCGTGACACTCACAACCGGCTGGGCAGACTTCCTCTGGCCCTTCCCCACCTTTGGTGGAGTCACAGCTGACGCTCCAATCCCCTTGGATCCCATGTGAGTTGTTTTCCCACCAGGAGTCTTCACACGGTCCCGTCGTCCACTCTCCAATTTTAGAGCCTTTACAGGGGGTGGGCTGCCAGTGCCTTGGCTCCGGGTCACACTGCCTGCCCTGGTGGCCGGTGCACTCCACAAACCTTGAACAGGCACCACTGGTATTGGAGGCTTTTTGGCTGAGGCGCTACGACGGGACTGATAAATGGGAGGGGGGTGGGGGCAAAAAGGTCAACTTTACAGAGGGACAGTTTCTGACGAACACTGGGATGGGTAGTTGGAGGGGGCCTGGGAGTGGAGGAAGAGGAGGTGGTTGTCGGAGGTGTCACTTTAGGTGTTTTGGGTGCAGGTGCAGGTACTGGAGGCTGTCGTGAGGTGGATGGATGTTGGGTGAGTGACTGCTGGCGTTTGTGTACTTTGGGAGGGGGCGTCACAGACACACTGGGAGAGGACACAGGGGATGTGTAAATGGGAGTGGAGGTGGTGAGTGCAGGTGAGCGACTTGTGGTGCTGGGTCTCCTTGTGCGATTCATGGTGCCTGTAGATGTGGTGCATGCAGGTGTGTGTGTAGACGAGACTGGGAGGGAGGAGGGAGAAGAGGAGGAGGGGGACACAGTGGAGGCAGTGGATGTTGCTGTGTCTGTACGTGGGTGAGGCTTGCGTGAGTGCCTGTGGGTTGTGTGGTGCCTATGTTTGCTTGAGCTACCTGTGAGTGCTGACTTGTTTGCATGCTGGTCTGTGGGTGTGCTTGGGATGGGCTGGGGTACAGGAGATTGGGTCTGGGTGGAGGAGGTTGGAGGGGGGAGGCTAGACACAGGGACAATGGCTGCCATCAGTGCTGAGGCCAGAGATTGCAGGGTTCGCTGAAGGACAGCCTGACCAGAATGAATGCCCTCCAGGAATGCATTACCGTGTTGCAACTCTCGTTCTACACCCTGGATGGCATTCACAATGGTAGACTGCCCAACAGTGAGTGACCTGAGGAGGTCAATGGCCTCCTCACTGAGGGCAGCAGGGGTGACTGGGGCAGGGCCTGAGGTGCCTGGGGTGAAGGTGATGCCCACCCTCCTGGGTGAGCGGGCACGGCGAGAACGCTGAGGGGCTGCTGGGAGGGCGGTGCTGGTAGGGAAGGGGGTGGCTGTACCTGTAGAAGTGGGGAGCACAGATGGTGCCGCCACCACAAGGGAGCCCCCATCGGCGAACGAGTCCGTGTCGCTGCTTGGTGATCCAGTGGCCGACGTGAAGCTCCTCTCGCCCTCCGTCCCACTGGTGCATTCAGAGTCCGTGGTGTGGCCCTCCATGGCCATGTGGGATGCAGCTCCCTCGTGCTCTGGTGCCACTGTACCTCCGCCTGATGATGCTGATGTACAAAAGGACAGGGAGAGCAGAAAAAGGGGGGGAGACAGAAGAAAGAGAGTTTTAGTGCATGGCATACCGCTACCGTTGGCAGACAAGACAGACACAGCAGCCCCCTGCATTACGCCGTGCTCCTGCCCTCTGCACATGCAATTTCTGGGATATGGCCTACATAGCAATGGTGGACATCTGCGCACATGGATGCCACAGGGGCAACTATACCTCGACTTGGCACTCTGCTGAGGTGGGGTAGAGTGCCACATGGCCTACATTACGGAGGGGCCTTGCCTACCGAACTCGCCCTGGCCTAGGGACACCCACAGCCCACCTCCCCTACCCAGACACCTCCACTGCACGCAAAGTCCGCAGAATGAGAGTGTACTCACCCCCTTGTGTCTGCTGTGATGCCCTCAAGCGCCCATCCAACTCCGGGTAGGCCACCGCCAGGATCCGGAACATCAGGGGGGTCATGGTGCGACAGGCACCCCTCCCACGTTGGGAGGCCATCCCCAGCTGAGCCTCCGCCGTCTTCTTGCTGCAGCGACGAATGTCCTCCCATCTCTTACGGCAGTGGGTGCCCCGTCTCTGGTGGGCCCCCAGGGTCCGGACCTCCTTGGCGATGGCACGCCAAATGTCCCTCTTCTGGTGGGCGCTGACCTACATGACATGCACAAGGAAAGAGGAACAGTCATTACCAACTGCACCGTCGTTGTGAGTGGCCCCCTCCCTACTCTGGCCATGTGGCCCATTCATTCCCATGCATTAATGTTCTATGAACTCTGCCCCCTTCCCTCTTCCAACCAGCCCTCTCTACCCAAGCCTAGACCATACAACGTGCTCCCTGTGTACTAACCTGTTGGTCTGGAGGACCGTAGAGTAGCGTGTACTGGGGGAGGACCCCGTCTACCAGTTTCTCCAACTCCTGTGCAGTGAAGGCAGGGGCCCTTTCCCCAGACGCAGCAGCCATCGTCGCTTCCAGACCGAGGTCACAGCAGCACTTGCAGCGTAGGTCCTCTCCTGTCGAAGGTCCGGTATCCAGTGATTGAACAGATAGAAAATGACGGTTACGTCCGCGGCGGTGATGTCCGCGGCGGTGCGCATCATCACCGCCGGCGCACCTGTTCATTGGCTCCTGGGACCCATAGGGTCCAATGTTAACCAATGTAGCATTGCACCGCGGTCTACGACCGCCTACCGCGACGGTGTGCAATGCCAGCGCAGTTACCCCACAATCCCATTGTCCCAGTTTAGAGGTCAGGCAGCCGCCATTTCAGGGGCCCACATGGCTTAATTTACCTCTGCATCACACATAGCTAGGCCTACACTCAACACACATACAGGAAGGGTTTTGTGAGTGGTGTAGTCTTGTGTTAAACTGTGGGTACATACCTGGAGGAATAATGACTGATTCTTCGCTTTTGTCCTTCGTAGGCACCGTCAGCTGGGACAGTTGAGAAGATGGCGGAATCCTCCGGTGTACCGACCGCTGGTGGACCTGTTGACAATGGAAGAACGACATGTCATCGTCACCTAACGGTTTGACCGTGCCACAATCCAGGAACTATGTACCCAGTTGGAGCCAGACCTGATGTCACCAATCCGCCATCCGACTGGAATCCCCACTGACGTGCAGGTGCTGTCAGTGCTCCATTTCCTTGCAAGTGGGTCTTTTCAGACAACAGTGGCCATGGCATCAGGGATGTCCCAGTCTATGTTTTCCAACGTGTTGTCCAGAGTGCTGTCTGCCCTGCTGAAACACATAAGGAGATACATAATTTTCCCTGAGGTGGCAGATTTGCCTACAGTGAAAGGTGACTTCTATGCCCTTGGACATATCCCCAACGTCATAGGTGCCATTGATGGGACCCATGTAGCTCTGGTCCCCCCCCACAGGAGTGAACAGGTGTACAGGAACAGGAAGAGTTATCATTCAATGAATGTCCATATGGTATGTTTGGCAGACCAGTACATCTCGCAGGTAAATGCTATGTTCCCTGGCTCAGTGCATGACGCCTACATCCTGCGGAATAGCAGCATCCCTGATATGACGGGTCAACTCCAGAGGCACCGTGTATGGCTATTGGGGGACTCTGGTTACCCCAACCTTTCCTGGCTATTGACCCCAGTGAGGAATCCCAGGACCAGGGCAGAGGAACGCTACAATGAGGCCCATGGGCGGACTAGGAGGGTGATCGAACGCACCTTCGGCCTCCTGAAGGCCAGGTTCAGGTGCCTCCATATGACAGGTGGATCCCTATTCTACTCACCGAAGAAGGTGTGCAAGATCATCATTGCCTGCTCCATGCTCCATAATTTGGCTTTGCGACGCCAGGTGCCTTTTCTGCAGGAGGATGATCCAGATGACGGTGTTGTAGCAGCTGTGGAGCCTGTGGAGCCTGTGGACGGTGATGAGGAGGAAGCTGAGGAAGAAGACAGCGACAACAGGGAGTCAGTCATACAGCAATATTTCCAGTGACACACAGGTGAGAACATTTTCATGTTTAACATTACATTAACTTTCACACGTCTACCTCTATCCTGTTTGTCGATTTCAATCACTATTTGGTAACTGAGTTGTACCTTTCCATTACGGTTTCACAGGTGTGGTTACCAACGTGTCATCTGCTTGCATCCTTCAAGGACTTGTGATGTGTGACATAGGTATGTTAGCCTTACAATGGCAAACGCATTATGACACTGTCATTGATAATACATATTTAGTAAATCACAGACGGACTCCAGATTGTTTTGTGTTTCAAGGGTGTTTATTGAAGTGCTCAGAAATGTGAGGGGGTTGTAAAAAGAGGATGGGTGATGGCGGAGGAATGTCCATGGCAGAGTCCAGTTTATTAGTCTCACAGGTGCACTGCCCATATGGTCATAGGAAGTGGAGCTGGGGCAGTTTAAGTATGGACAGGGTAACAAGGTGGTACAGTGGGAGGACAAACAGGGTGGTCTCATTTCCTGGCTGGGGTCTTGCCATCTTGCTCTGTCTCCTGCAACTTGTCCAGGACCGTGGCCATCGTCTCCTGGGAGTGGTGGTATGCTCCCATGATGGAGGATAGGGCCTCGTGGAGAGTGGGTTCCCTTGGCCTGTCCGCCCCCTGTCGCACAGCAGCCCTCCCAGTTCCATTGTGTTCCTGTGCCTCCGTCCACTGGACCGTGTGCCCACCACCACTGCCCCCAGGTCCCTGTTGTTGTTGGGGTGGTGGGTTATCCTGGGTTCCCTGTAGTGGTGGACACACCGCTGATTGACCTGTCCTGGGTAGGGAGGTTTGGGCCCGCTGGGTGGGTGCTGTGCTGGTGTTACCAGAGGGTGGAAGGTCAGTGTTGGGCTGTGCCTGTGCAAGGGGAACCGACTGTCCCGAGGCCCACGATGGTCCGGGTTGGTCATCAGGATCCAGTAGGGCAGAGCTGCTATCGTCACTGTGGGCCTCTTCTGGGGGTGGCGTGGTGTTGTCTGGACCCTCTGGTGTGGTGACGGTCCTTCAGGTTCCTGCAGGGGCATTAGAGCATGATTATTGCATGTGTGTGTGTAATGGTGTGCAATGGGTGGGTGTTTGTGTATCCCAGTGCAAGCATTCCTGTGTGTGGGTTTGTGTGATGATGGTTAGGGGGTTGCTCTGGGTATGTGCAGTGAGCATGCTTTAGTGAAGGGTGACCATGCTTAGTTGTGTCATGCAGGGCTTGGTGTTGGGATGAGTGGTTTGTATTAATAGTACATTAGTGAGGAGTTGGAGTGATAGGGGAGGGGGTGAGGGTGAGGGTGTGTGAGAGCATGCAGGTAGGGTGGGGGATATGATAGTTAAGATTTGACTTACCAGTGTGCCATCCTCCACCGACTTCTCCGAGGCTCTCTGGATGCATGATGGTCAAGACTTGCTCCTCCCATGTTGTTAGTTGTGGGGGACGAGGTGGGGGCCCGCCGCCAGTCCGCTGCACCGCGATGTTGTGCCTGGGGACCGTTGAACGCACCTTCCCCCGTAGGTCGTTCCACCTCTTCCTGATGTCCTCCCTATTTCTTGGGTGCTGTCCCACGGCGTTGACCCTGTCCACTATTCTGCGCCATAGCTCCATCTTCCTGGCTATTGATGTGTGCTGTACCTGTGAGCCAAATAGCTGTGGCTCTACCCAGATGATTTCCTCCACCATGACCCTGAGCTCCTCCTCAGAGAAGCGGGGCGTCTTTGGCGTGACATGGGGTGGTGTGTGTGATGTGTGGGGTGGTGTATGTGGTGATGAGTGTGGTGATGTGTAGTGGTGTGTGATGTTTGCTGCGTGGATGTTGTGTGGTGATGGTGTTGTGTGCCTCTGTGTGATGGGGTTGTCTATTCTGTGCTCTCTCTCTGGCCTTCGTTCGTGATTTTTTGGTCGTAGGGGTTTGTGGGTGATGTGGGTGTGTGTTTTATATAGTATTGGGTGTGTGGGAGTGGTGTGTGTACGTGTATCAGGTGTGTGTATTTCGAAATGTCCAATGTGGCGGTGTTTTGTAGAAGTGTGTGTATTTTGAGCGCAGCGGTGTGTACCGCCAATGGAATACCGCGGTTGAAAGACCGCCACGTGGATTCGTGGGTCGTAATAGCATGGGCTTGTTTCTGTTGGCGTGGAGGTGGAGGTTTTGTTATTGCCAGTTTATCAATGACCTTTGGTGTGGCGGAGTTGTGTGGGTGTCTGGATTTCGGCAGATTCCGAGCTGTGTGTCATAATAGCTGTGGTGGAATTCCACGGCCGCGGCGGTGTATTGGCGGTCTTCTGCACGGTGGTAAGCGCCTTTTTCCGCCAATGTTGTAATGACCCCCATAATCTAACACATTCATAAACAAAAATAAAATGCATATGTTACATTATGAGGTTTAATGTATTTCTAAAACTCAGTGTAACACAACTAGACTGAAAATTATTGTGCCACAGGAAGCCTTTGGGGAGAAAATAAAACTTGGCCTAGCAACTTGAAGCAATCATTATTCTTTAACAACAATACAGGTTTTGCAGTTCGATGAAACTTAGGAAACCACTTTTCATCACTCAGATGGAATGGGAGGAAGTATAAGTGAATGGGGAAGGCAATAGAGAAAGCACAATACATAAAAGTTGCAGTATGCAACCTGGTAAATGCCAGCCTCTATTGGAGTGAAGATCAGAGTGCACAGCTTCTATTGGAGTAATTATTGGAGGGCATGTGATGGTTTATTTAGCTTGAATTTATGGAGAATTATGCTGAACAGCTTTGTGCTTACTGACCATGAAAATGAAAACTTTGGGGTCTAGTCAACAAACTGCATTTTGTAGTATGTTTAGTAGTTCTACAATAGCAATACCAAATTACTACAAAATGCTATTCACAAACCTACAACTGTAAATCTCCACCTCAACATCTCCTATCTTTTCTTCGGGGAGATCCTAAAACATGGAAGTGTACTACTTAGTTAAATTGTGGGAGGGACCAGGAGAGTGGCTGGAAAAAAGGGCACATTTACTACTAGGAAGAGGCTTGGTTGGGTGGCATATCCCCACCCACAAAAGAGTAAAACCATTGCTTTTCACAAAATGTACTTCTAAAGCTATCCCAGCCAAAGACAGGAGTAAATTACTCTAGCTCAGATCAGGAGAAGTTCCAACACTACACAAGGCCAACCACTGGTACTAAAACAACCTCCCACAGAAAATAATGCAGGCAGGGCCTTAAAATAAAAACCTAAGGAAATAATGTTAAAATTAGTTAAATGATTAAAAATAGTAAAAAATGTAGGGCCTCATTACGAGGCTGGTGGTCCAAGGAACACCAGCCTCGTGGTGACGGTCAGACTGCCGCGACTGTGGCAATCCGACTGCCACATTACAACCCTGGAGGGTGGACCCTCCAAGGGACCACCAACTGCACCAGAAACATGGTTCCTGATGGGTCGACGGTGGGCAGAGTTATACTTAGCCAGGGCTGCACTGAACTTAGCGCCACCCTGCTGACTACAACCCCACTTTCCGTCAGCCTTTCCATGGTGGTCACCCCGCCATGGAAAGGCTGGTGGAAAGCCAGTGCCGGGTGCCACAGGGGTCCCCTGCAGTGCCCATGCCATGCCATTGGCCCTTGGCGTGGCATGCGCACTGTAGGGGCCCCCTGCCCAGCACCATTGGAATTTGCAGACAGTGCGCATTCTGATGGTGCTACGTTATTGGCCTTGGCTCCCTTAAGGGAGCCGAGGCCAAAACCATAGCACTGTTCCCGCCAGGCTGCCTGGCGGGAACCTTGTAATAGAATGTTCCTGCCAGTCATCCTGGCGGGGACATTGTAATACGGTCAGGGAGGACGCCACTGCCATGGCGGAGGCGTCCTCCCCGTGGGTTTGGCGGTCGGCTTGTCCGACCCCCAAACCAATATTGAGGCCCATAAATAAATAGAATTTAGTGTTAGAAATATCTAAAAACAAAACATATATTACTTAACTATAAAATTATGTGCAAATGAATGTAACAATAGTTTTATTAAGATATAATTTACTTACTTTTAACTTATTCTGTATATCACTTTTAACAAGAATGCATTATATTTTCATTAAAATGAGTTGAAGATTTATTTCAAACTTAAGTTAATAGTGCTGTAGCATGTTTGTATTTATATTTTGTTCTACATTAAAAATAAATATATACATTAATATACATTAATATTTGATGTAAAATAGTTTTACTTATTTGTTCTGAGTTAAATAAATGTTTGTACTTTTCCATCTATTATAGGTGGACTCCTCAGTCAGGATACAAAGTTCCATATGGTAAAGAATTTGAAAGATTTAAACAGTTCACTAAAGTTTTCAATATGACTTATAGTAGTAAAAATAGGTTTATGTTGAATATTATGACACAATAGTTTTATATATTGATTATAAATGTAGACCAAAACTGAAAATGCCTTAGCATTATTGATATAATTTAAGTGACATATTTGAAATTAAATTTTAAATATTTTTCTGAAGTCTAAATTACTAATAGTTCATAATCTAAAAATGTAGGTAATATATTTTAAAATGACATAATATATAAGTTTTGTTTTTGGTTTTTTAACATTAACTTACATTTACTTATTTTTTAAACTGTTATAAATACTTTAATTTAATTTAACAATATTTGCTATGAGGTTTTTTTTTCAAGTCCCTAGCTACATTATTTTCTATGGTATGGTGTTGCACTATCAGTGGTTGGCTGCGTGTGGTGCTGTACTTACTATTGTTTCTTTTTTTGCAGTAGTAACTTACACTCATAAATTTGGCTCCACTCCCTTTTTCAGGGTATGGAGACATGTAAGTCACCACTTTTGTGTAACTGTACTTTCTGATTTTCTGGATAGCCAAAAGTAGTAAAGTTACTCAAAAGTGTAAGAATAAGTTACACGTGTAAATTACTCTTAAGTGTAAGTTACCTTTGTGAATAACCCCTTCTGAGTTTAACTGGCAACCAATGCAACCCTGGTTAATGGGGCTGAAATGATAGCCTACTGAAAGATCTGAGATAAGTAATTCTGTGGATCTTTGCACCAGCTGCAGCCAAAACAGGCGTTTGATGGATACCTCAAGGCTTGTTGCTTTCCTCATACTGAGGCCTAGCTTGGATATGTACTTTGACAAAGGGGATATGATGCTAACGTGCATGGCAGTGGAGTGCGCTTCTGAGGAGGTTTATTTGAAAGTAACAACTACTTGACATTTTGCGACCCCGGTGTTCCAATGAAAATTTGCCATCTAGGCAGATCTCCATGTTGTGGGTCTACCTGGAAGTGGGAGGACTCATACTCATATTTGTTGCCGTCCAAAGGAACTGCTTGTATGTAGGTCATACGTAATATCAAGGATCCCAGTTCTGGATGGTGCTAACTTAAAGTTGATTGACATTCACCAGTGATCAGCGATAGTGAGTGCATGAGTTCTGAGTTCAATTTGTAATAATTTCACTTGCACTCTGTTGAGGTTTTAAAAGTTTTGTATTGTCCTCATCCATATACAAGTACATGGGCTTAAGTTCCGCCCTATTCATAGGTTTGATTGCCATTCACACTTTGCTTCTACCAATAAAAGCATATGGCATTTGGCAATAGGTCAACCCCCTTCAGGCATTGCCTCTACTGCATTGTGAGTGGGAGCATTCTTTTTAATTTGCATAGAACTTAGTGCAGTTTGGTTCCATGACTTTTGTCATTGTCTTGTTTGCCAGGTTTTCTCTGATTCCTTTATTCAAAATGTATTTCTTTTGTCTTTTTTTTAAAGAGGCCCTGACAGTTTCCCAGACAGCGTTAGCAAGCTGCTCCCTTGCTGTGCTGCCACTCATTTCATATCCAGTTCAATGCATCACTCGTGGCCACATATATAAAATGAGGC
Source organism: Pleurodeles waltl (assembly GCF_031143425.1). Taxonomy (NCBI): domain Eukaryota; kingdom Metazoa; phylum Chordata; class Amphibia; order Caudata; family Salamandridae; genus Pleurodeles; species Pleurodeles waltl. The sequence goes on along the minus strand of NC_090446.1, from coordinate 1,295,731,130 downwards.
AGCTATCTTTGAATGATATTGTGTGTACTTTATCTTAGTTTTCCATTCCAAGATGACCAGCAGTTTTAGAAGAAACGCAACAGCTATCATGGAAACGGTACAACACATAGCATGGGCAAACCATTCTACAATAGCTATCCAGTGCTGTTTACTGAGCAGCTGTGATGGAATGGTATTGTGCTAATTTTAGTCATCTACCACAATGACATGCAAGGGTTGAATACCTTGCAGGGTGAACCACAAAAGGTCACTAAATTAATGTTTGCTTAACCCTGGGTAGCTTGCCACAGAAAGCAGTCAGGCTTAACCTAGAGGTAATGTGTACAGTAGTTATGCTGCAAACAAACAGTAATAAAGTGAAAATGCAACATAAGAAACATGTCACAATAATTTAGGAAAATAGAGTTAATTGTAATAATTTATTTGACACTGAAATGACAAAAATCCAAACAGTAGAACCAGAGGCATGAATTTTAAAGTTTTAAGTAAAATCTAGTACCTTAAAGATTAAAGCGTCAACCATGGACTTCTATTCACATGAAACTAGGTCAAAGTAAAAAAATATGGCGGACCGCGATGGAGCGTGGTTCGAATACATGAAGTCGATTGAGCCCAGTCAGGCCTTACCTTTAGACTTACCAGAAATTTTGAGAAAAATGTTCAGAGAAGGTAAAGTTCAGCACAGCAAGGCTGCAGGTGGTGTCCAAGGAGGGAGCATTGTTGTCAGGGAGTCAAGGAGCCTTGGGTTGAAGTCGATTTCTACTTCTAGACTCTCTTTTTTGGAAGTTGAAAATCTCCAGCAGGATGAAGCAGATGGCTGTAGCCGGACACAGTTCCAGGGTCCTGGATATGCCTTTGACAAAGGACAGCTGAAGAGGATTTGCTGTTGCGGAGAACATAGTGGGAGAAGCCGCAAAGTCAGTCTGGCCAGCGATGCACCTCAGGCGGATAGGCGAACAGGTTAATACCGGTCTCCTTCTGGTCCTCATAGCACTTCCTGGCCACTTTTTGTCCAAGTCCTCAGTTTTGGAGTTTGGCCCTCTGGGCACTTTTAGCACCACAACCAAGGGTCCAGGGTGGATGGGACACAACCTGGGGGTTCAGGTCTCTCTCGGGCTGGGAAAGGTGCAGGTTCAAGATGGTGGTAACCTTTTGTGTTCCTGTGGCTCTGAGCAGGAGGTCAGTAAACTAGCCCTTGGAGTCACTTTGGTAGTCCTGGGCTCAGGTGAAGATGCAGGGCTCAACAGCAGGGCTGGCCTCTGAAGGTTCAAGGCAGGCACCAGACAGCAAGGCAGCACTTCCATGTACAGAGTGCACTGAAGGGAAGGGTACAGCAGCAGGCAGTCATCTAAGAGTCCTTTTGCAAGTCAAGAAAGTAAACTGAAAAGTGGGTCTGTGTTTCCATTTTTTAATACCTGGTGCTCTCCCTCCAGAAGGGGGGGAGCTTCTAGAAAACCCCTTTGAAGTGCATGGAATTTCCTCACTCCCTGCCCTGGCTCCTGGCTCCAAGCTGGCTGCAGTGACAATATAGTGATAAGTCCTTTGGGAGAAGGCATGGGCTGTGCTCCGCTCTGCCCCCTCCACCGTGCCAGCAGATGGCTCTCAGTGACTGTCTGGGAGGAATTCACAAAGTCTAAATGTCAGTTACACCCAGTCATGTCGCCCAAGACAGATTGCAGGCACCAAAGGGCAGGAAAATTCCAACTTTCTAAAAGTGCCATTTTTTAGAATTGTAATTAAAAATTCGACTTAACCATTAAAGAGGATTATCCATTATAATTTTATAGGTATCAAACATGACCAGGTTACCTTGTCCCAGTCAAAGGTTGGCACTTGTTAAATGTAATAAGGCAACTCAATGCTATCCTATGGGACAAGTAGGCATCAGAGTAGTGAAAAACAAATTTAGAAGTCTGTCACTACCAGGACATGTAAAACTTAAAAGTACATGTCCAACCTTTTAATTACAATGCACCCTGCACTATGGGCTACCTAAAGCCTACCTTAGGGGTGACCTTCATGCAATAAAAGGGAAGTTTAAGGCTTGGCAAGAGGGCTATATTGCCATGTGAACTTGGCAGTTTCAAACTGCATTCAGGCTACAATGGCTTTCCTGGCACATGTTTGAAGGTGCTACTTATGTGGGTAGTACAATAAGTGCTGCAGATTCATTAGTAGCATTTATTTTACAGGTTGTGGATATAAGGTATACCACTCTATAAGGGACTTATAAGTAAATTAAATATGCCAATCAGGTGTAAGACAATTAAACCATGTTTGCAGGAGCACAAGCACTTTAGCACTGGTTAGCAGTGGTAAAGAGTACAGAGTGCTAAGGCCAACAAAAAAGGATTTTAGCAATACAAATGTAGGTAAGCAGGCAAAATGTTTGGGCGAAGACTCCCCTATGGCTGACAGGTTTAACAAAAGGAGAGTTAGGAACTTAAACCTTTCTGATTAAAGGAGAGAACATCAATCAAATTAATGGCTTTTAAAATTCAGTAAAGGGTAGACAGTCATAGCAATCTCCTTTTTTTCTGCCTTATACAGTAATCTTTTTCAAATATTCAATAATGGGCAACATAAATTAAGTATCCTTATTCTATAACTAAAATATTGCATTAAAAAGAACCAGAGTAATCATCTTCTTTGATCTAATGACAGTTAGAACAAAAATGATAATCTCCTTCTGTAGTCTGGTGAAGAATACAGTAATCACTGCTAGTAATCTAAAGCACCTTAAAGCAAAAAGTAATCACTTTCTGCAATTCATTAAAGGCCTATGTAACAAGAGTAATCTCATTCAGTAATCTCATTTGGCGTAATATAAGTAGTCTACTGTTTTGTAGCCTAATGAAGGGTAAAGTATTCAAAGTATTCGCAATTACTCTAATGTATGGTAAAAGTAATTTGTGTAATCTCTTTAAGAAAATTCCTGATGGCATAATTTGAACACTCATTACCTTTAATCTAACAAGATAGATTCATAATAATAATCACATATAATCTAAACAGGGGTAAATTGGAGTACTCAACTGTAATGTAATTCAGGAAAAAGTATTCCTACAAAATGGTTTCTGTAATCACAAGTACGGGGCAGTAAACAAAACAATTTCTTCGTGAAATCTAATGCACTGTAACAGAAGTTATATAATCAGAGCAATGTTCTTCAATGCAAGGTAATGTAACCTAAATACCCTTATTCTGTAATGTAATAATGTTTGAGTGATCAGAATAATCACCTTCTGCAGTTTACTGTAGGATAAAAAGTTTACATTTTCCGTCTGTAAAACTATGAAGGCTAATCTGCTTCTCAAATCACATAGATGATAATGTAATCATAGTAATCTCATTTTGTAGTTAAATCTGCTGTAAAATAATCAGAGTTGTGTTTTTTCTGAATCCTGATACAGGATAGAATAGCACATGTTGTCTCCATCTACAGTGCAATCCCTGGTAAAGTAGTAAGAGCACTCATCCTATATTTGGTGCAGTGGAAAGTATCAGTGGAATGCACAACTTCTGCCCACACACTACCTATTCGGTTGCACAACATCTTCAAATCCTGTACCTGTTTTCTGAGTGAATGGATGTCTTCTGCTGTACTACAGCTTTTTGTATGAGAGAGGCATGTAATGCTTTTGCTATACTTCCCTGTTCTATATGTGAGGGACACTTGCAAAGCTTAAGACATTGGTAAACAAATGCCCAGCCTGTTGGCTTTGTTGATGTTTATTTGTTGTTTAATATCCCCTATGCTCGCATTTTGATTGGTCTCTTTAATGGACAAAAAATATTTTCATTGATTTCTTCTTTCTTTCTTCTGGTAGTTAGATAACTTTAGTAATGTTTTACAATTGTGTTCACCTATGTCTGTGTTATGTTCTCTGCCCAAGACACTTTTTTCATGTGTCCAAAAGGTGGCAGTATGTCCAAAGCAATTTTTTATTATCATTAGTCACACAAGCGTTTCAAGCCTTATTATTTAAAGTTTCATGCTTGACAATGCAGCTGTCGCCAGACATTATGTGATTAACCTAAAAAAGAGCTTTAAGAAGCACTAGTAGGAGAGAAGTGTTGGCTCCACTACCCACATGTTGGTAGCCAGGACTGCATGATTGGGCATAAGTTCAATGCTTCCACAAAAAGGTACTATCCCTCCACACTACCCTGCCTGATCCACCAGCAGAATGTTTAAGCTTGAACTTTCAGAGATACACACATCACATTGTAATTCTATTAAAGTGTCTTAGATAAATAGATAATTTACTGTATTTGTTTTTCTCTCACAGCAACAAAGCTGGGAGGAGGTAAGTCATTAACTTTAGAATTCAGAGTGCAGTTATGTTTTTGAGAGCCCAGGACTCAACTATTCACCTTATGTGACCTTATGTGATCAACAAAACAGAGCTTTCAGAGTCCTACTAAGAGGGGAACTTAGACAATAGGCTTTTAAGGCTGTGCCTAAGTTATTTTGTTAAATGGAATTTCACAGATTACCGTAGTACTTGAGAGATTGTAATCCTTGCCAACTACCATAGGCTAACCCTTGTTAGGCTAGAGATAGTATTTTGCTTTGCCAGCTGTAATTTTGTATACATTTGTACTTTTATAACTATGGGCCTCATTACGACTTTGGTAGTCGGACGAGCCAACCACCAAAGCCACGGGGAGGAGGTTGCCATCATGCTGGCAGCCTCCCCCTCAGTCATACTACGATGTTTCCACCGGGCTGACATGTGGAAGCATCATATTACAGGGTTTCCGCTGGTCAGCTGGGCAGAAACAGTGCCACAGCATTCACCTCAGCTGCCTCAGGGGAGCCGAGGCCAATGCCCTCAAACAATAGCACCCTCAGAGTGCGCACTGTCTGCAGAGCGGGGACCCTGCCATGAAAATCCTGGCAGAAAGAGGACTTGTGATCATCATGGCGGCGCTCAACTCAGCGCTGCCATGGCTGACTGCGATTCCGACTGCCACCACCCCTACGGGACTATGATCCTGGTTGTGGCGTCAGCCCCCTGATGGTCTGACTGCCAGAATTGTAATCTGGCAGTCAGACCACCTGGAGTGTGGTGGTCCAACCGCCACTGCGGGTTTGGTGGTCCGAGAACCGCTAAACTTACAACTAGACCCAGTATGCCAAATGGTTGCCTGGTGGAAAGCTTATGCTCAGTAAAATGGGTTTGAATTGGATATGTTGAAAAGGGAATTATAAGGGCTATATGCCTGATTGCTTATTATGGAATGTATGATAAAGGCAGTAGGCCTGAAACAATGATTGTGAAAACCATATTGCAAATTTAATAGGCATTTAAGGCTGGACTGTTATTACTCTGAATTAAAGTCAATGGATAGGTTTTTTATTACATGGAATAGGCAAGGGGTTTGATGTTGATTACTGTCTCTGATAAACAATTACTAAAGAAGACTTGTACTGTGAGAATCCTTGCTAAGCCCTGTTTGGAGGGAGCATTTTACTTTGACAACTGTAAGTGTGTAATGACATGACTGCATGCATGATGGTTGCCTTGTGGGGCAATTTATGCTCAATACAGTAGGCCTGGGTTGATTATGGTGACAAGTCAATTGCAACACCTATAGTCTAGATTGGTGTGCAGGGAAATTGTATGCCTGATGCCATAGGTCTATCCTGCTTATTATGAAATGTTATAACAAAGACAGTAGGCCTGGATTATTCATTGTAAAAAGCATGTAGTAAAGCCAAAATGCCTCTAACAGTGGTTTGTTATAACATTTTATATTACTGGTCATAGAAGGGTATTTGGGAACATGTAATCTCACAGATTACCATAATAGTCAAGTGTTTTGGTATTGGTCACCCACACTTTCAAACTCTGGGAGCAGAATTTTGCTGTGATGATTCTTGTTAGGCCCTATTAAAAAGGGCTGTATATTGTTTTTCCTGCTGTAAATTTGTACATATTTTTAATTTTTATAAATGCAAGCCTAATGGTTACCAGTTAATGCACACTTCAATAGGCCTGGGCTGTATGTATTGTCAAGACATTGGTGTAGGCTAGAGGCCTTATTGGGTCATTGGGAAAAGTGCCATTAGATTCCCTAGGCGTGATCTGCTTGTAATGAAAAGTTACGATCGTCCTTACTCATTGTGAAAAGCATGTGGTAAAGTCAATAGCCTTTTAAGGTTTGGGTTGTTTTACACTGTGCTAAAGCCTGTTGGCAGGTATTTTGTTTCACTGAATAGTGCAGATAACTGTAGCAGGCACGGGTTTTGGTGTTGGTGACTCACCTTAACAAACCATGGAGATAGACTATTTGCACTATTTTAATCCTCATCAGACTCTGTTATCAGGAATTTCAAATTGTTTTGACAACTGTATTTGTAGATATTTGTAATTTTACTACAGTATACCTGATGGTTGCCTTGTGGGAAGGCTTATGAACCATCACCGTAGGTCTCAGTTGGTTACGGTGGTGAGCCAATGGTAAAGGTTATAGGCCTGATTGTTTATAATGAACATTTATGATAAAAGCAGCAGGCCTGAGACATTGTGAAAAGCTTAGGTTAGAATTGATAGACATTTTAGGGCAGATTGTTATTACTCTGTATTGAAGCCTACGGATGGGTATTTTGCTGCATGGAATATCACAGATTACTGTAGTAGGCAAGTGCTTTGGTGCTTGTCCCCCTTCTGATAAACTGCCGGCATGGAAGCTCTGTACTGTCAGAATCCTTGTTAGGTAGCCCTCTTAGAAGAGAGCATTTTCTTTGCCAATTGTGATTATGTATACTGTGTAATTGTATAATTGTATACTTGATGGCTGCCTTGTGGGAATTCTTGAGCTCAGTAAAGAAGACATGAGTTGACTATGGTTATAAGGCAGTGATAACAGCTACATGGCTGATTGGTTCACTATGAAGACATATTTCTATTGTCATAGGGCTGATCTGTTTGTTATGAAAAGTTATTATAAACGTTTTAGGCTGATATTGATTCTGAAAACCATGTATTCAAATCAATAGGAATTTCAGGACGGATTATTATTTCTCTATATTAAAGCCTACGGATAGGAATTTGTTACAGGAAATATCAGGGATTATCTTTCTAAGGAATGTTTTTGGTGTTGGTTACTTCCTCTGACAAATCCTAGGGGGACAAGATTTGCACTGTAATAAGTTTTGCTAAAATCTCTTCTCAGCTGTCTGCCAAGATCGTAGAATAGAAAAATCATTAAATAATACCTAAATTCATATATGTAAATATATATTCATCCAGATACAAAGTTGGCCATTGGCTCAGCTGTTTTCTGCCACTGGTCTTTCTGAGTGTCATTTACATTCTACTCCCACCCACGACACTGTATTGCATGGGGGAATGGTTCTCTCTGCATCTCGTCATTGGCTCTGTTGCCCTCTGAATGATGACATTTTCTGATCACGTGTACACCACCCTGAAAATAAGTGTACTTCAGTGTCATGACTGGTTGCTAGACCTGTATTTCCTATTTTTCTCCTTTTGTAGACCCTCTTTCTGTTTGTTGCTCCTCCTGTTTTTATTTTATTGTGTCTTAAGAGCATACTACAAGTAACCAAGCAGTGCTAATTGGTCACTTGCTTGCCGCTAATTTCATCTGCATGGCGCCGCCTCCCCCCTGGCCAATTCCTCTAAATCAGGAGGCCATTATGGAAGGCTGTTGTCGATAGTGTATCTTTGTTTTAACATTCCAAGATGGCCAACACGTTGGTTCTAAATGTGTTGGCCATGCTTGAACTTTAAATCAGTAGATTATTTACAATACATTTGCAGGACGGACACTCACTGCTTTGTTAGGTTCATTATTGCAGGCATATGCCCTCAGTGTTTACATGGCAACATCTTTTATTTTTTCTACTTGTTGCCATTTAATTTATCTTGAAAAATTTTATTTGAGTTTTGGTGTGTTTGTGCGTGTTTTATTGTGGTTGTGCAGGTGCAGGTTTATGTTCTTACTTGGAAGAAAATGTGCACATTTCACTAACCATTCCAAGAGCACTCCTATGAGCAGAGTGTCAGGTTTCCATTACTTCTCCTGGAAACGTATTTTGAATTGCCAATTACATCTGTGGTTCACAATTGCTTCAAATGCTTAGGAGATAATATCTTTTCACATGTGCAGTTGTGTTTTTTAGTTTTTTTTTTTGGTTTTCCCCATCGAAGAAACCTTTTCTACTGCATTGCAAACAAGTTTGGAGTTGTTCTCATCCCAGGGTCCTGTCTCATGAAAAGGGATTTATTCTTGCCCTTCGCCGGAGTGGGAATATATCATAAAAAAGAGTGTGAATACACACATTTTACATGTATTATTTGTTGCAAAAAGATATTAATACTGATCTAGTGTAAAATGTATTTAAAACATTGCTAGAGATAAGAACATGCATTAACATGAAGAGAAATTCTATTTTCCCTGTAATGACTTTGTGTGAAAAAAGTAAACATGTTGCAATATATAGCTCTTTTCTGCTGATCACTGTTGACTTTAGGAAAATACATCAGCATAACGAAAAAAGCCAGTTCTTTTTTTGTTAATAGTGCAACTGAAATTGTTCTCTATGACATGCTTTTCCCTTGGCTGGTGTCAGCAGTCATTATGATGTGACAACTCAACTGTAATAACATCATAATGGGTAGGAACTTGCAATCTCTATATAAATGTCTGTCACTAATTTATTTTTTACAGACGACTTGTGACATCCATAGTCGCCTGTAATAAAGAAAAGACACAACTATTCAGCTGTAATAACTTATTACAGTTGAGTTCTGGTGTCCCAATGCCTGCTGCCAGAGCCGGACAAGGGGAAGGCAGATCATAGAGCACAGTTAAAGCTGCAGTGTTTGATGAACATTGATAAGCAGAAAGGAGATATTTATAGCAACATTTATATTTTCCCCACACTTTATGTAGAATATCTTTACATGTTTCTATGCATTCTGAGCTACAATGTTTTTTTTCAATTGTCTTGTGCTAAACTGATTCTATATCTTTTTGCAACAAGTACCTAACTGCTTTTCAGTATGTTTAATTTTGCACTAGATATTCTAATTGTATTCTTATGGTTACAACCATCCTATCACTATCATATGTCAGTGCCCCACACCAAGGATATACGTGAGAAGGGTTGTTGTTTGACCATGTATTATAAGGAATAATGTACACTCTGCTGTACATTATAAGGATATTGCAGGACAACTCGAAGGTCCATGTCCCTATAAAGGAAACCTGCAGTTAGCCTCGTTCTGCTATATGTTCACTAAACTCCTCAGTGGCTTGCAATTTCCTTACAATGTGCGGCAGAGGCTCCTTTATCCCATATATTTATTATGTTATATGTTATCATTAATAGAGCATGCAATATCATCATAAGGCTTTGAGCCTGTGGGCGAATGAACACCTAACAATGGATTCTTACTAATATTTCTCTTCAGTTCACTTCTGGACCTGTGGAGACTCTGAGATTTGCCCTGTTGCTCCTAGAGGTCTGCCCTGCTGCCTGAAGCCAGCCCTATACCCTCAGAGGACTGTCATGCTATGCTGCTTGGGACCTGCTTTTCTGCTTGAACCCATGACTTCCAGAGTGACTCCAGGGGCTAGTTGGCTGGCCTCCTGATAAGAGCCTCAGGGACGGAAACAGCTACAATTATCTTGAACCCACGTCTTGACCCAAACAGAGTGAGTCCTGACTCTCCAAGTGGTGCCCCTGCAGCCCCGGATCATTGGAAGCTGTGCTTAATATGCCCAGCGAGCCCCAATCCAAAACTTGGGACTTAGAAAACCTTTAGCAAAAAAGTGCCCTGACCACCTAGAGAAGCCCTGGACCTACTGGTCGGCTTGATTTTGTGGTTACTCTCACTACACTCTTCTCCGAAGCAGCAAAACCTGTTTGCAGCTCCTTGCAGGAGGGATTTCCGGCCTCATGGAGCCCTCATTATCTACAGCCAGCAGCTTCGTACCGTTGGAGATTTCTCACTTCCCAACACGTCCGACAGTAGAAATATTCACTGCAAGTTTATCCCGCAGCTCCCCAATGACAACACCTCCTCCTCGGACACCACCAGCTGCCTTACCCTGCTGAACTTTACCTTTTCAAGCATTTTGTCTAAAAAAATCCTCAGAGTCCAAGGTAAGTGGAGACTGGGCAATTCTCTTTGTGTATCCGAAATGCGCTCCATTGTGGTCAGCCATAACATTTGACTTTGCCCCAGTCTTGTGCAACTAGACAACGGATGACGCTTTGATCTTTTTTGTGTTAATTTTCAATGTAAACTTTAAAAATGTATAACTCCAGTTCTACTGATTGGACTTTTGTCGTTATGATGTCAAATAGTTTATAAAATTTTCTTGTCTTGTGTTTTGAGTATTACTGTTTGAGTGCTGCATTAATAATTTACACTTTCCCTCTAAGTTAAGCCTGAGTGTTTTCCTGCCAAGCTACCAGAGGGTTAAACACAGGTTAATTTATTGACTTTTTGTGTATCACCCTGACAAGGATTGTGGCTTTTGCTTGAGTAGGATTTTACCCCCTCAACCAACAACCCAATTTATCACACTAGAGATATCCTGCTCATTCAAGAGGCAAAAGTATTCCTTTTTAGCCAAGAAACAAAACATAGTGCTGTACAGCTGTACAACTTGGTAGCTAGAGACCTAACTCTGGTCTTGTGTGGAGTGAAGATGGATTGTAGGGAACATTGTGTTTTGGATTTAGGTCAATAATGGCATTGTGATTCCTGGCCTGTACCTATCTGTGCATAATGGACAAGCATGTAGGTGCACTTCTCCAAACGTCAATGGTGCTAGAGTCTTCTGCTGCAGAGGAAGTCAGAGGTCCATCGAGATAGTAGACATTGGGAATGCCATGCCTGCACTATGCAAAATATGCAAGTGGAACCAAGATAAACTACTTTATCCAGAGTATCACAGGACTCTTGCAAGACTCGCAACAGTGACGGCCATCTTTGAGCCATCAAGAATAAGTTTGTCATGGTTCAGATCATCATTCTTTGCTAGGCAATCATGATACTTAGTTGTTGCAGCCAGAATCTTGTTGCCAGAGGATTGGAGTTCATTGCACCTTTCATCAAGGGTTGTCAAGCACCTTATTTTAATAGAGGTATCCTGGATAAACATTTAAGAATAACAATTTATACTTTAGTTTGCACTTTAGTACTGGAGGAAGGATTACAAACTTTATTACACCAGTTCACATTACTAAAATAATTATTTCTTGTTGTGGATATCAATGTCTCTGCAGATTTAATCCAGCAATAGGAACAGGTGAGGTGATGATATCCAATGCTTTTTTCACTCTTGTCCTATTCCCTTTTCTGTGATCTACTGCTGACTGGCATAGACATTCTGTGCATGACCATAAGTGGCTTCAGGGATTCGTGGATGCTAGCATCACTGCTGCTGGATTATCATTTAAGGCACTGTAACAGACAGGTGCTACAAGACTGTTTATCTGTGACCATTGAGGTGCATTTGTAGAGATGCATCTTGATTTTTTTCAGAACTGGAAGTCCAATGGGTAAGACTTGTAGCTTAGTATTCTCTGAGATGCTGTTCCAGATTATGAGGTTGTCATCTTCCACAGCATAAAATAGAGGCCATTTGTTTACATTTTTTTGTATTGGAAGGGGGAGTGCTGGTGGGTGAAAAAGAATTTGCCTAAAATCCTCAGCATTGTTTTTAAACAAGGCAATTATCCAGCTATTTGTTTTAATAATGACTTAAACATTATTTAAGCAGCCCTCAAACACTGTTTAAGTGATTTCTTTATTTGTTACCTATTTTAGGTTTAGATTTGAAAATGTTAAAAATATCAGAATTGACTGTTTTACCCACATTTTATTTACTGAGAGTGTCATAAAAATACAGGCCAGGCCAGTAAAAAACAGACATGTGGCAACTCTGTGCTTAGTTGTGTAAGTTTTCTTGATGACCAGTCTGACAGCATCCCATGGAGATGCTAACATTCTTGCTCAGGTATGTTTGTACACATTTCTTGCTACTGCTTTGCATGTGATGCAGCAAGTCTTGATGATGATGTGTATTTGTTGAGACATACATACTGAACAACCCTATTTCCCTTTTCTATTAAGATACATGGAGGTTATTCATTGAGTTCCCTGTGGTGCCAGGGATGCTACCAAGTAGGGCACACTGACCATCCAGGTGGGAAAGAGCCAGGGCGTTGACCATGGTACCAAAGGCTTGTGAAGGTGTGGTTTCAGCCTAGGAATGATAACTTGTGCAATGTTGTGTATGCTTTTTGGTGATTTTACTTTTAAAGAAGATGTCAGAGTCAATAGTGAGTTTGAGTGCGTTTGCATGTGTGATGATGTGACATGCTGCAATTTCATCTTTATATCTGGGATTGTTTAATACAGTTTTGATGAAATGGCTTGTGAAATCCATGTATGGGTGATGGAGAGACAGTCTTTGAGGCTGACAAGATCCTTGGCTGTTGAGACTTTTAGGTAAGGTTGTGTACGATTTGTGTACTGGTGAATATTGAATTTTATGTTTGAGAAGTAGGAAAGGTTTTATGTACATATTGAAGATCATATAGAAGAGCATGGAACCCAATGGGACACCACCATTCCCTGAAAGCCGCTGCAATCAGAATGGGATGATCTGGAGGTGCCAACCTGAATTGGAGGATTTAGTGGCAAGAGAGAGTGACAACCAGAAAATTGTGGTGTCATTATTATATATCATACATGTGAGGTGATGCTGAGTGGTGAATTAAGTTTATGAGTTTGCACAGATTTACAACCTGTTTCAGCAGTTAGAATGCATCTCAAACCACCAAACTGTCAGGTTGTGAGTAAGCACAGCTGAACTGCTCTTGTTCCAGGTTTGTGCATGAAGACTGGGGGAATGGAGTGGGCTCAGATAGGCCCAAACACTGGAAAGAGGTGTGCTCCAGAGTTGGCAATGGGAGTTTAATGCTGGTAGTCCCACTGGTACGCTGGTGAAGGGAGAGTGGGGATGATGAGCCTGTTGAAGTTCTTGCAAGTGTCTAGCAGGTTCCAGGGCCCCCAGAGGAAGTAGAGACGAAAGTTCTGTGAAACACTAGCTGGATCAGGGTGGGCAATGGTGTCCCAGATCACCCAGTAAGGGTCAAGGAACAAGACCCCTGAAGCAGATGGGGGCACCAGAGAACATAGAGGTTCTTTGATTTTCCCCCTTTTGGGGGGCACCTCCTCATTTGGGTGGCCTGTCTGTGCTTTTAGGCCCTGGTCAAGGAGAGGGCACAGTCAACCCCTGCAGTTGTGACAATGGAGAGCAGGATCCTCTGTGTGTTTTATTTCCCAGGCCATGCTACTTGACTCCTCAGGTCCATTGCAGGTGGAAAAAGCCCTCTGGCTGTTCTGTATTTAGCCTGTGGGGAGCATCTCCACATGAGAAGACTTTATATCAATAAAGAACAGCTGAATAATCATGTATGCTGCTTCTGCTGGGTACAGCCATCTGCAGAACTGAAAGAAGTAAAGCAGACCTGCCAACTCACACGGTGTCAGAGGGTGACACGCAATATCGGCTCCTTTCACACAGAAACCTATACCACACAGTGGTAGGCAAAATAAGCTCAAAACCACTGTAAACAGTGGATAAGCAGCTCATGTTCTGAACTTTGGACTGTTGACGTCCATTAAGGGGTCTGAAAACACCCCAGGGCATCAGCATCAGCCTCAGAAGGCTTTTTTTGGAGATGAAGGGGGGCTTAGGGGCAGGGTATGGGCTAACGTGAATCTTAGGTACTTTTTGTTTCGAAGCCCCGCTCCCTCCTCGGCCCCGCCCCTCCTCACATCGGCAGCTTTTTGTTCAAAGTGGCAGGTCTGGGTAAAGCAGTCTGCTTATTTCAGTGACTGTGTGGGTCTAGCAGTTTATCTAATAGGCACTGGCTCAAGTTATACACATTTGACTTCATGTGACCTGCACTACAAGAAAAAAAGGGGCTTAATTGATCAGCACATAGTTGATACCTAAAATGAGTGATACAGTCGATTGAGAAAAAGCACAATAAGGTAGAAGTGTCTAGAGGGCTTATCTTGTTTCTGACCCAACTGACTCTGATTATTAGAAACCATGATTTTACTTTGATCTCTGAGGAGTGGTCATTCCGATGTTGGACCGAGGAAAGATGTGTGAAAATTGCAGACTTCTTAGGACCAACTGGACTAAAAACATTTGATGAACCTAACAAATATTTCGGACTTTCCAAATCTGAGAGATTTTGGTATTACTAAATTCAATACCAAGCACTCGATGAAGGTAATTTCCTGGTGAGTAGTAGCCTTTCTTTAGCAGCTTGCCAAGAAAGATGCATTGTGTGGGGTAGCTTTAACAATGTTAGGGGTGGTATAACTGTTTATTCAGTAAGGCATTTTAGCATGGTCAGTGGAAGTCTTGTTTGTAGGTGGGTGAGAGTGGAGAAGATGTCTGAGGTTTGCTATTGAAATCAGTATGAAAGGGCACCAATTCAGTATGTTATCTAATGGGATTAGTTGCTTGGTGTTAGCTTGCTTGGTGCTCTTGATGTGTCAACTCATCTTGTTGATTTTATCTCTGAAGAAGTTGAAGATGGCATTGCATAAATCATTTCAGTAGTGTACAAGTATGTTTTGCATGGGGCTAGAATGGTTTTGAAAAAGTACTTTAATTCTGAATGAGGCATCTCTGATGGTGTTTGTTTAACTGGAATGGTAAAGGTTGTGCATGTGGAACTGAAACTTCACTACTATCAGAAAGGCCTGAAATAGTGTTTGGTACCATTTATTTTCTTGTTTATGGATAGATTGTTAGCCATTGTTGAGTTCTTCCATGTACTATGGAGTGCAGGGCTTCGGTTTTGGGTATTATAGTTTCATGCAGACCTGGAGGTCAACCTTAACTCTGGGGTGTTGTTCAGAGGTTACTGGAGGGAGTTGATGTTGACTGTGCGGTCAATGATAAGAAGATCTTGGTTTTCTATGCCAATTTTGAAGTCCCTGATGGAGCAATACTATTGCACGGCTGAATTTGGTTGACCATGTTGGGTAGTTGGTGCATGTTGCTTGACGGAAGGATGGCAAATTATTCTGCCTATTCCTATTGTGCTGAACAGTGGCATTTGAGGGATGTCATGGAGGTGATAATCCGATCCCAAGATAAGTGTTAGTTCCTTGATGTGTGGTTTGATGCTGATTGGATCTATGAGGCCAAGCAATGTAACTTGAATCTGTCTTGTTGATGGGTGTCCTCTGGCAAATAAACTCCATCTTGTTATAAACTAAATAACTCAACTTCTTAAGATGGCTTTGAATTTCAAGAACTCAGAAGTTACTGCAGGTGGTTTATATTGTTCAGTTCCAGACTTGTGATTACACCACTTGGCTCTGAACCCCCTAACTGTTTGTTATTTGGGTTTTCATAGAGAAGAAGGTATCATCAAACAGACCCCCTCCCCCCCTTGGATTGTACGACTTGGGATGGCAAATGATGTTGCAAAAAAAGCTAAATTTGCAATATTGAACTCCAAATTCTATGGTGTTTTTGTAGCTGGCAAACCATGTAATTGTCACAAAAATACAGCTCAGACTTTGGTCTGTTACTACTGGAGACCCTGACATGTCACTTTCTGTGACCTGGCAGAGTGTCCATCAGCACCACACCTCAGACAGGAGGGTGTCTGATGCTAGAGAGTTCATGTCTAAATTTGAAAACTTTGCTCTATTTGGCATTAGGAAGCCACTATTTCAAAGGTGCACAGGGCTACAGGGGTGGATGGAGTGGTGGGTACACTCGAGACTCAGAATGGAAGGGAAAAGGGGGTGAGGAGAGGGGCTTGATGAATGCCCTAGGGTTGTTGGGAAAGGGGTGTTTACCTTGGGAGAGAAGAAGCACAGGAGGGGCACTGGTGTAATGAAGAAGATATGGCGCTGTGCCAGAGCTGCAGACTTTGGAGCTGGGGAACGAGGTTTAAGTCCCAGCATCAGCTCCACATCCTGTAATTATGGGGAAATCATTTAATCTCCCCATACCTAAAAAAAAAGTAACCTTGTATAATGTAACTCATGTAAGGCAAACCAATACTGTTGAGTTTTCACTACATAAAGTTATAAAAAATAAATAAAGAGCCATGGGGCAGTAGGTTATTCTAAACAAAAGGGAGGGTGGGGGCCTGTCAGCATAGGAGAAGGGCACTTAACAATTCTGACGTTATGTAACCTGTTGCTCACCGTCCTTTTATTGGTTCAGCGCAGAGCCAATATAAGGAGGAGCAGACTCATTTTTTTTAGAATGCCAATTTTTACAGGCACTTTAGTAAAAATCATGGGATTTTTACAAAAGTGCTGATTTCATGATTTTTTTTGCTAATCACGCCCTGCATGAGATGAACTCCTATCAAGAGGGCCTTTTATAGGAGGGACGCACCAGATCCCTGGAAACAGAAATGTAAAGAATAAACTCTTTTTATTTAGAAGAGACTTTATAAGAGATGATTCTAATTGAGAATACCTGAGAATATATGTAATATTTAAGCTCCACATGGTATGAAGAAATATCCAAAATGGAGATTCTGTAGAAAGCCATATCATGTATGTCACAAGCCATGTGCTCAAGAGAGGTGAGTTATCACCTCCTCTGCCATGATGGCCACTTGGGAGTTTAGCCCAGAGACGAGCTTCAAAGGGGAGGCCACCTTTGATGGGCCACCTTGCCTAACACCCTGGAGCAGGATGTCTTTTGTTCCTGGAGACAGCATGGAGACAGGACAAGAGAGAGGAAACTTGTCCCTAAATGAGTTTTACCGTGGGTGTGTTTCCTGATGACCGAGGAAGGGTCGTGCCACCTTGACGAGGGCAGAAGTGTGGCATTATGGAACAGCCAGATGCCACACATCACAGGAACTTCATCACTAAGTACGAGGGGACCCAGTAGGCCATTAGCTAGTGACTGTGTGGTCCCCTCAGGCTACTTTCCTTGGCTAAATATGGCACCTCTGGCGCCTTGACCCTCAGTACTTACTGAACTTAAATGAAGGATAAGAAGATGACCACTTTGCTCCTGTTGGAAGCGCACAAAGAAAACCTGTGATGCTTCAGTGGCTGCTGCAGTTTGGGCCAGTGGAGTTTGGACCCTATTCTGTGTGCCTGTCTCAGGGAAAAGATGATTTATAGCCCCAGTCCAAAGCGGAGACTTCAAGGGTTAGTTGGCTGACCTCCCAGAATTGCACTGGGGCCAGTAAAGCTGAAAGAGCCCAAATTGCATTGCTATTAGCCACCACAGAAATGTTGGCGCTACCGATGCTGGGCATTGTAAAGGACAATTTGAGAATAGCCAAAAGGTGCACCCATGCCTGCTGGACCTGTGGGTGTTGGTTGTGACCAGATTCGTCAGCCAAGAGGGACACTAGCCCCCACCAAAGCATTGCACCATGACCCCTGTTGTGCAAAAGTGCAAGGTCTGCATCAGCAGCCCTTGGACCCCTGCATAGAGGACTTTGTGGGACCCAAAGATCCATGGACAGAGTCACTCCCACTCACCTGCTGACCAAAACATCAGCCAGACTTCATTCCCATTGACCACACAGTATCAGGAGCATCCTTGCACATCTTTAGTCTGCATTCCTCAGCATCCAGACCACTCCAATGTTGTTGATGGTGGTCATCCTGTAAACTTTGGATCTTGCCCTAAAAATGCTCCGGTGGCCAGATAACTATCCAAAGTATCGTTTCTGGCCTCCTAGATCTCTGTCCTGATGGACCTGCTCACCCAACTTGGGGCAGAGTTTTTGAGCTAACTTTTCAAAAGTTTCCAAACATTTGTTGGCAAATGTTACTTTGCAGATGATATCAAAGTTATTTATTCTTTCTAAAATCTGTATCCGCGGAGCCCTCTGGTGTATGTTGAGGATTAAGGTCTCTAAAAGTTTATTAAAATCGGCTCTATTTTTATAAATTAGTGTCTTGTTTCTTTTGTGCTGTGTGACTTTCTTATTCTGTTGTTTGTTGCTGTTAATCGCTTTACACATTGTTCCTTTCTGAGCCTTACTGCTCGCAGCCACAGCTACCAAGGATTGAGTTTAGGATCAAGGAAATGTACCTGACTGGACCCAAGACGGCATTTGCGAGTGTACTGCACACTAGAGCTTCCCAGCCATATCATATAGTACCCCCAAATACGCACACTTTAATATTGACTCCTAATAATTCAATGCATAAATGCATTGTATTATTAGAAGTTAAATTAGCATGTATTCATTTTTCTTTCTGCACCACACTTTCGTCTTAAATTAAGCATTTCATTTTGCATTCTCTCCGTAGAATGTTTTTTATGCTTCCTGATGGTAGTTCCAATGTGCTTTATGTTTTATCTTTTTTAATAATTTGCTTCATTGTAAATTTGATCATTTGGTTTATTTGCCACTGAATTATTTTATGTGTCGATGAAAGTTTATAATTAAAAAAAGATGTGTTGGTGAAGAGGAGGTTCATTTTCTCAATGATCACGGTGACTTAATTTTCTAATTGTCTGCAGGTCAGGATAAAAGTGGTGGTCTGATGGGTGGTATTACTAAGGAGGTCCAGTGATGTACGGTTGTGGGTTCCTGGACACCCAAGGGGTATTAAAACCCAATTATGCATTGAAGGATCAAGTCTTGAATCTTGGAGGCCGTACTGAAAAAACGAGGCGATGCCCAGAAATAAAGTAGAAGCTCTAAATTTTTGTTGTTAGATGATATGCAGGAAAGACAGATGACTAAACCCCAGCACTTTTTAGGCGGGTGCTGGAGTCTGGTTAGTGATCTTTTCCTCTTAAAATCCTTTGTGGCAGAGACAAATGCTTGCTGGTGGGTGGAAAAGTCACATGACAGTGAATGTTGGTAGGATGGCTGGAGACTTTTATTACATATTTTTTTCTTGGGGCATAAAAGCAGGTAGAGACTTGAATGGTTCGTAGACAGTGGCTGAACCCATGTGGACTCACACAGCTGCTCTTTCTGTGGATGTCTTTCCATTGTGGGAAACCAGGTACAGGTTCTGATTAGTTGATGCTGAATGGTGGGTTGGAAACCTCATTGATAATAAGGGCTGACAGGGGTGGGAAAGTCATGCAGTCTCATGCCAGTGATTTGCCTACCGATGTTGGAGGGCTGGTGATGGTCTCCTTTTTTAAAAACTGCTTTTCCAGGGTAACAAATTACATTGAGAGTCTTGTTGGCTAGTACATGATAGTTGGCAAGTTGTCCAAGGGAATTTACCCAACATCTCTTCCACAGGATATGTATCGGCTGCGGGGTGCCCCCTTCTTTTTATCAACTTTTTTCCAGACAGCGGACAGTGTGTTTGGTGCTGGCTGAGAAGTCATATGACTTCATCCTCTGCTTTTTTATAGATGTCAGGGACCTTGCAGATTGTCCCTTTTTTTCTTAAACTCCTTTCCCAGTGCAGGAAGCCAGGTGGTAGCTCAACCCCCAACTTGGTAGTAACTGATTTGCAAATAGTGACACCTTTCTCTTTGTAAATCGTTTCAAAGGCCTTGGGGAGCAGGGATTGCTCCATATAGCCATTCTCTTATCCCCTGATGTCTTCCCAAATGGGAAACATTTTTTTTTTAAAGCAACACCTGTGCCCTTACTCACACAGGATGATTAAAAAAAACGTTTCAGAAAGCAAATTCAGTAACAGAGGTCTGCTGTCCCCGTCAAGCCTCCACCCGTGCAGTAGCAAGGATTCAGAGCGCTTGCAAATGTGTGACTAACCTAATCAATATTCATTTGGCACGTCGTTTGGCTATCCTCTGAATATACAATTTGCGCTGCGACATATTAGTGTATATGTGACATCAGGAATTGCATTCTCATTTGCAAACAAGTTTGTATTCACATTGTACATCCTTAGTTATTAACTGAAAATGATACCTCAGATCATCCTTCCTTTACACAGCATAAAAGTATAGATGGTGCAGGTGTCATTGATCATAAGTTTTCCTTTTTGCTGATTCTAAATGATGTACTCAGCAACTGAGCATTTGCTTTTGTTGTCTATCAATTTGGAACACCATGGTAAAAAACAACCCTGTTATTGACACCCACTCATGTATAATTCTATGCAGTCCTGTAGGGTACCTGCCCTTCTTTGACCTGCATGTATCAGAAATGTAGTGCATGTCACTTGTATAATACATCGAAAAATAAATTTTAAAAGAATGGTGACTCAAGATATATCATGTATCCAAGCACAGGAGGGATTTGTGAGGGGCTCTAGGTGGTGGGTTATCAGTGAAGTCATAGTCACACCACATAATAATCAATACCCCCATCTTAGGCCAGCAATTGGAGAATCAAACATGTCACTTTGTCAGGAGATAACCTGCTATCCATCTACTGTCCACCTCTAGTCATCTAAACATGCACAAACATAATTGTAAAATGGATTGTGTACATTGGCATGCAAAGGATATAACCCATTGCTCACATCATTCATTGGACTGGATATAAGCATGAATAATAGGCGCCCTTGGAGAATTTAGGTCCACTTATACACACCAGATGAAACAGAAGGTGCTGGAAGAGTTTGCTAATGCTAATTAAATTGTAAAAAACTGGGAGCCCAGGTATCACTACGCTGTCTGATCACCAACTCTCTTCCTGAAATTGCTTGTTGATAAATCCTGGCACATCACCTTGAGAAATGCAATTTCTTTGACACAACTCACTTGAGACTATCATAGTTGCAATTTAATGTTGTTTTTCTTGTAACCATAGACTCATACCTTCTGTTCTGTCTTGCAGCAGAGGTTCGCCAATGGAACCAGAAGTGGCTGAAGTTTTTCTCAATGGCGTCCTCAGTGAAGACGTCCCATCAAGCAGTTATGAGCCAGCAGCCTACTGGACACTGTCTACAAAAGAGCCTGGACTGCTGGTACGGGCAGAACCAGAACCTCCCCTGGAGATAATTGAAAAAGTAATAGGCAAACCAGATAATCCTGAACTAGAGCCCATATGGGTAATTAGTGATGATTCAGACACAGGAGAATGTGAAGAACCTAATTGTCACATAGTGGGACCTGGTCAATACCCAGGAATGCTGATTGTTGTAGATCCAGATCCTCTGTGGAACCCAGTCAAGGATGGGGTAAACATGGCAATGTGTGTACAAGAAAGACCTGAGTTGAATGGAGTCAATGAAATGCAAGTACAAGAAAGACCTCAGTTGAATGTAGTCAATGAAATGAAAGGCCCACCTACACAAGGTGTAGACTCTCATCTGGAGTTGCTCATGGTAGAGTCAAGTACCCTAAAGCAGAAAGAAAAAGATCTTCAGTCAAACATTTGCATGGATGGGTCACATACAGCCAAAAATAAAGGTAGTCAATTCAAGGTGACTGGGGAAGGCCAACCTACGCCTAATGAGGTAGAAGAAGTACATCAGTGGCAAAAAATACAGGAAAACTCTGAAACTGAACAAATAGCAGAATCTCAATCCATTTTACTGGAAAAAGAGCCAAATGTACCCTCACAAATGGAACAAAACCATTCAAAGGTATTACCTGAGAAAGAGTTATGCTCTATGAAACAGTTAGAAGATCTCCAGCTGAACTTGGAAAATCTATGTACTGAAATGCTGAATTTGGATGATCATCAAGGACTAATGCCTATGTTAGCACCAAGAGCAGCCAAAATGAATGTTGACGAGCCTCGATGGAACATATTCAGAGAAGCGACAAAAATGCCTAAGACAGTAGAAGAGCACAAAAGCAAGGCTTACAAAGATGGGCTAGGCACTCACACACCATCAGAAGATCTTCAAAGGAAGTTATTCAAGAAACAACCGAGCATACCCAAACAGATAGCACAGAGCCATTGGATGTTAACAGGCAAAGAGCCAGATGAGCTCAAGCAGAGAGGAGGGGCTCCATGGAGTCTAACAAATCACCAGTCAGACACACCCAAATCAATAGGAGACAACCAGTGGAATATAGTTACGGAAATGCCCAGTATTCCAGTGTGGATTGAAGAGCCATGGAATATGCTTTTCAGGAAAGATCAATGCTCATCTGACTCAACTGATGTACCTCAGTTGAGAGTGTCCAGTAAAGTGCCAGGCAAACTAGGACTGGAAGACAAACTTCTGAATACATTTCACTGGAAAGAGCAAGACATACCTAAACAGACAGAATCATTATATTGCAAGTTGTTAAACAAAGAGATAGGTAGTCATCAGCAGACACTAGTAGAGCCACAGAACATGCTCAAAGACATTTCAAGTTCACCCAAAAAGATTAAACACCTTCAATGTAATTCAGGCAAGCAAGAATTAAGACAGTTAGATAATTTTGAAGAGTCTTGGCCAAATGTTCTGGAAAAAGGGCAAAGCACCCTCAAACCAATGGAAGTAGCTCATGAGAAAGTTCTCCCAAATGGACCAAACATACTCAAAATGGAAGAAAAATACCTTAATATGTCTCACAGTAAAGAAACTATGTCTAAACAGACAAACAAATCCCAGTTTAAAGTTCTAAATGAAGAAAGGGATAAACAAACGCAGGCAGAGGAACTACCCCAGTGGAAGAAATCCACAGGAGAGACAGGCAGAGTCAAACACACAGATAATCCTCTATGGCAGTTGGGCAAGGAAGCATTGTGTGCACCAGAAAAGGTTGAAGAGCCTTGGAGGATGGATCTCAAGAAAGAGCGAGGTTCGCCAACACCAATAGAGAAGCCTCAAGCAAAGGTGCCTTTAAAAGTTCCAAGTAAAATCAAACTTGGAGGGGAACCTATAAATAAACAGCCTGTGAAAGAACAGGGTATGCCTAAACAGATAGAAAAATCACAGTGGAACTTGTTTAATGGTGAGGCCAGTCCCCTAAGACAGATTGAAAAGGAACACCAATGGAAGAAGCTGAGGGACGAAGCAGACACACACCAGCAAATTGAAAATACTCAATGGAATTTAGAGAAGGAGAGTTTAATTGCCCCAAATCAGATTGAAGAACCTTGGAAGAAGGCTCTTAAGAGAGAGCGAGGATCGCCCAAACCAATAGAAGTTACACAAGAAAGAGTTCTCCAGAAAGTACCAGAAACGGTCAAACTTCATGAAGAAGATTTCAAGAAGCTATTCAAGAGAGAGCCTGGCATTCCTAATCCATCAGACAAATCTGAGCAGATGATGGTACATGACAACATGGTTGCCTTAAGGAATACAGATGAATCAGCTCAATGGAAGGTGCTCAATGAAGATACAGGCCTGCCCAAACAAAAAAAAGAGCATCTAAGGAATCAGGGCAAAGAAGAGTCATGTTCAGCAGAGCAGATGGTAGAGCCATGGAAGAAAGCTCTCAAGAAAGAGCGAGGATCGCCAAAACCAATAGAAGTACCTCAGTGTAAGGAGACCCTGAAAACACCAGATAAACTGAAACTGGAAGATGTACCTCAGAGGAAGACTATCAAGGAAGAGCCAGACACATCCAAACAGACACAAGAAATGCTCAACTTGAAGATTCCTAAGGAAGAGACAGGTGTGCACAAGCATTCAGAAGAACCCCAGTGGAAAATACCTAAAGAAGAACCAGGCATCCACAATATGTCTGAAGAAGAACCTCCACAGAACTTGTTGAGGGCAGCAATTGGCTTGCAAGGACTGGATGAAGAAGACATGTTTAAAAATAGTTTGAACAAGTGTCTTGACCAATCCATGGAGTATGCAAAACGGCCAGAATGCCCATCAGGACAGCATATGTACAAATGTCTTGCCTGTGCCAAATTGTTTACAAGCCCATCCTTTCTGCACAGCCATTACTCCATGCACTTAGAGCAGAAGCCTGGAGAGTGTCCTGTTTGTGGTAAAGTGTTCAGCTGGCCACCACAATTGCAGCAGCACCTGCTGGAACACACTGGCCCATGGCCCTACAAGTGTTGTGTTTGCCAATATCATCCATCTGATCCCAGAGCACTTCTTCAGGGCAGTTATTCCAACACAGGTGACAGGCTTTACAGGTGTATTTCCTGCAGGCTCTGCTTTGTCAATGCATATGACCTCCAGAGACACAAACAGAAGCACCACAACCCCTTTAATGGTAGAGCCTTCTCAGAAAAAGCAACAGCACGAGAGTCTGGAAGGTTCCAATGTCCTGGCTGCAGCAGATTTTTTGACTCAGACCTTTCGTTAAGGGTACACAGGTGCCGAGGAACTAGGAAAAAACTCCACAAGTGCTCTATTTGTGGTATGCAATTCAAATATCCTTATTATCTAGCTAGGCACTATGCCACTCATACAAAGGTCAAGCCCTTTCAGTGCAACATCTGTCTCAAGTCATTCCGCCGCCTGACTCACCTGACACGGCACTACCTTATTCACAGCAACAGTCAGGTGAACCCAGGCACTGTTTGTTCCAAAGGCGCATTGGAACCCAACAACCTGTCTCAGCAGCAGCCACAAAATCACAAAGAGGAAAAAGACAGGGAGTCTGAAGTGGTTTCATTAGAAATGAAGAGAGAAAAATTACAGGAAAAAACCTTAGTAAAAACAGAGCCTGAAGAGGCAAAGGAGACCTCTCAAAGCCAAAGGGATGGATTCACAGAGACAAGACCAAAGGAAAAACAGTTCTTGCTACTGGATGACTGGACATTTCTTTGTCTGGCATGCAATCGGGCTTTTGAGAGGAAATGGGATGTAAAAGTCCACAAGTGCCCAGGAAGGGAGGGGAGTATAGAGGGCTCAAGGGGCTATCAGTGTACTGTGTGTAGAAAATATTTTGCCCGGCCTTGGTCACTTAATCGACATTATCGAGTGCACACAGCTGAAAAACCTTTCACGTGCCAGGACTGTGGCATGTCTTTTCGCCTTTTGTCCTCCCTGAAGCAGCACAGCCGCACCCACGTAGGTGAACTACCATTCTCCTGCACACTTTGTCACCAAAGCTTCCAGAAATCTAGTGACTTGTCTCATCACCTTCAGGGACATGCAGAGGAAGAGCCCTACCGCTGCATCTACTGTGACCGCAGATTCTCTCAGGCCTGCAGTATGCAGCAGCACCAGCAGACCCATGCCCACATTCACGCCGCTTTGCGTGCTACCAAAGAGGAAATATCGCCAATTGACAATGGCGACTACCAGTGCCATGAATGCAATACCATATACCCAGATGCCAAAGGTCTACAAGAGCATGACTGTCCCAAAGATCTTAGTAGTCCTGTGGATATAATGCGTCGGAAGGCCTACATGTGCAATGTGTGTGAAAAAGGCTTCAAGAGTAAGTATGACTTGGCCTCCCATTACCTAATTCACACTGGTGAGCTGCCCTTCCAGTGCCCACAGTGTGGGAAGCGCTTCCGCCGGCTATCTCACCTCAAGCAGCACGACGTCTCTCACACTGTGGCACGGCCTTTCCAGTGCCTGGTATGTAAGAAGGAGTTCAAGAGGCTGGCAGATCTCTCCAGGCATCGGGAGGTGCACAATAACCAGAAGGCTCACCAGTGTGGTGTCTGCTACAAATACTTTTCACGTTCGTACAGCCTTCTGCGCCACCAGCGTAGCCATAACCCCTGTTTTGTACCCAACGCTATGCAGGACACCTTCCTCAGCAACTCCTGCTTCGACAGCCAGGATCATTCTGCCTTTACACAGATGGAAGAAGAGCAGGCAGTGGCATAAGTCAGAAACAATTAGAAACTCTGCCAGATTCAGGTGAGATACTGCCAGCTATGCTCCAGTTGCTGTTAAATGTTCTGGATTATCCAGAAGAATACATAGTAACCATACTTTAAAAAGCACAGTAACCAGCAGACATCCATACAAACCCATGACGGCTCAGGCACCTGAAAGCTCGTAAGAGGCAAAATCTAGCTTACTTACCTTGAGAAAACCACTCAAAACATATTTACTCCACCAACACTACAACATCGAAAGTGAGGCTGTCACTCCGCTCACAAAGTGCTTCGTTGCTCCAACTGGGTTTTTAGCAGATAAATAACAATACGGAATTCCCAGGTTCTCATTGACAGCGTGTGTGCATTATGCTCGATTGACTTCTCAAATGAACGGAGAAGCAGTGGCCCAGGCAACGTGGGCCAGGTAATGTGGTGGCAGCCATTTTGTATTGGTGTACACCGGTGATTTAAATACATCATTTTTCTTTTTGACAGTGCATTGACTCGAGTCTGACACCTGTTTGTGACCAATAGATATTAGCCGCATAGCTTGTCCAGAAGAACTTCAAAAACTGAATTCTTGGGCAATAGTGACCGAAATCATCATTACTAGATAACAACTGCTTTGTGGACCTTGTGAAATAGGACTTGCTTGAAATAAGTTGGTGGCCTCAGTCTAGTTGCTAAGTAAAGGTTTCTGCATACCGGAATAACATAGCTCACTGACAAAATGACATACAATCTGAAAACTGTGCATAGAAGGGACGGGAACATCTTACATCCCCTTAAACTCCAACAGTGAGGGATGCAAGGTAGAAGAAATGGCCTCCTGATCACACTGTGATCACTAAACGTGTGGAGTAAGGCGAGTGTACGCCCCTGCAGGCGTGCTATATCTGTTTTAAATTGAGATTCTGTACAAAATAAAATGTGGTAGATTGCAATACTGTAACAGTACAAACACCTTGCTCTTTTCTTTCGTTAACTCTGATATCATCGGACGCTCTTGATGGAAAAGATAGATTGATTGTTTACCATCAATTACATTTCTAAACATCGCAAATAGCATTTGTAGCCGATCCCAGTCACCTCATTAATGTCTAGCGCTAAAGTTGCAATGTACCATAACGTAACAGTATTTTTTATTATTTACATAACCCAAATTGTGTTTTATAAATTAAAAAAAAGGCGTTGTCAGACTAACAAAGTTACAAACTATACCTTTTTAATGTAAGTAGTTGTTGTTATGTGGCAACATTGTCTGTGGCGGAAACCCTGGTTACACAACATCCCATCTGCTGCAATGTATCTCCTACTCTGCTATTGAGCTGCACCTCACTGAGCCCACAGGTAAGGGTTGCACCTATTATTGCCTAGCTTTGTTACCATCACACGCTCCTTTTATTTGCAGCAAGTACAGTTTCTCTTTTCAAACCTCTCTCTATTTACCCTTCTCGCATTTACACCCTGCACCTTCAGTTCAAAAGACCCGCATGTACAACTTTATTTCTGAATCTGCATTGGCTAACTGCTATGTGATCAATGTTAGGTCCCTCCCAAAAAATCAACTTAAAATTCTCTAGTTGATCGAGTGACACAAACCAGACGTATTGTTCGTAACTGATAACTGACTTTGTGATTCTTCGGGGCCAGATCTTGCAGATCTCTCCTGCTACTTGATCGTCTGGTGGGACACCAAATCTAGAGTTGGAGGGGGCCTTGTCACTATTTTTCACTTATGCACCTTTCTTGACAATAATGATTTTCCAGAGGCAGAGTGTCTTTTATTTTTTGTTAAACCTCCTTCATCAGGGATTTGATCTACCGCCCTCCAGGTCCCAGAATAGAATTCCATAATGCATTACCTACTTTTCTAGCTCTTTTCTGGGTGATCTTAAACTGCATCTGGATAATCTTTTTCATCCTGACATTTCTAAACTCACTGAGCCAATCACAATCCTTGGACTCCGGCAGCCCTGTATTATTCCCACTTACATCACCGGACATATTCTTGCCCTGTTTTTATCAATCACACACTCTTTCAAATTGCATCCCCCTCCTTCTCTCACGGTGTGAGTACCATCCGATCCCTATCAATATCACCACACTCCTAACTTTCAAAGTCATTCCTTAGCTACCACGAATTGCTCTCTAGCTCGACCTTAGTTAAAAAATAATCAATCTAAATTGCCCTATGCCTTGAGGAACACCTCCTCCAATCTCCAGAATATTTCTCTCCTCTCTCTGAAAATGTTAATACCTAGTTCTTATCAGCTCTGTACTCTAGAGCGCCTACAAAAATGACTAAGCTGCATAGAAAGCTAACTTCAGACCCCTCGGAAGGTAAACACCACTGTGCGATTTTGTAGAGTTGCTAGAGAAAGACCTATCAGATGGAAGCCAGACTGATGTATCTTACTGATACTGGTAAGTGGAAACAATTGATCAGATCAGTTTTCCCCATCTATTACACCACTAAGATCGAGATATATAAAAACTGCAAGTTGTACTTAATTGCGAAAAGCCTCTTGAATCATTCTGTATGCTGTAATAGCACATCTCTCACCAGCCCTAGATGATGATTGCTCTATATTCTTTAAGTATAATACAGACAAGATTTAGCAGAATTCCCCTACTCCCTCCTTCCCTGACTCTCGGTCACATTTTTCTTCCCTTATGACCTTCCCTGCAGGTACCTCACTGGTAGAACTCGCTCCACTGCCCACCAACCAAATTCAGGCCCTAGTGATAGCCACCAAGACAGGGTTTCCACTAGATTCATGCCCTCTAAAACGTCATTTCCTTGGCTTTGGATCTGATCACTCCTATTCTCTCCAAGTTTTGCAACTTTTCATTGACCAGTCCTACCGTCCCCAGCAACTGGAAACAGTTCCTGATAGTTAATACACTTGAAACACCATCTGATGAAACTGGCATCTTGTCATCTTCCCTCCTACCTCTGCCACCAAAGACTTTGGAGAAAGTAGTCAATCTCCAACTATTCAATTATCTTGAACACAATTCCCCGTTAGATCTTTCTCAGTCAGGATTTTGACCATTGCATAGAATTAAAGCTACTTTTTTGGCAAAGTCAGATGATCCCAGAACCGGTATGGTGAGTCCTGTTAGATTTACTTGCAGCATTCGATACAGCATCCCACTCTATTCTCATCCCTTGTCTCCCTTGTCTCTTTAACCATGGAATTCGTAAGCAACCATGGAATTTGTAAGCAAGCCCTCAAATAGTTAAAAAACAAATTCTGTCAGATACAGCTCAATCTGTATCTCTGCCACTTCTCTGGGAATCCCAGATTCCATCAAGTTTGGTGCATCTCAAATGTCATCCTTCAGCTGGACGACTCTAATCAGCATACACCTCTTCCTACTGGCTGTCTTGGTTCGTTCCTTTGAATCTGAAACTATACTTTCCCTACATCACCATTTCCATTTCCTAAACCATCTCTTAAACTCAAGACGATATTAATTCCTGCATGCCTGACTCTCTTCAGCACAGAAGGGACAACGCTAAGGTCCTTATGTTTGGTAACCAGGACTCAACTTGGTCTCAACTGTGATGGCCTCCAGATTTACAGTACTCCCATGCTCAAGTCAGTTGTGCAAGAAACATGGGTGTTTTTTTATTTTTTTACACAAAATTAACTTTTCCCAATCAAATAAGTTATGAGACTACCACTTGTTACCAAACACTGAGGATGCTATGGAAAGCCTTTTTGTTTGATTCCACAGCCTCTTACAAAACGGTGGTTCAAGCAATGACGTAACATAAGCCTCTGCAGTCCCCACGGTGCGGGATGGGCCGAGTGGTAGGTGGTGTGTCGGGGAGGGGCAGCCTCCTCTGTGTACTTTGCGGGGGAGGGTGGGTCCACAAGTTTCATTACGCTACTGGATTCAAGCTTTCAACTCCTCCCATCTCTATTTAGGGGTGCCACTCTGTCTCTTGCACTATCTACACACTCTTCAGAACTCTGCAACCTGCCTCATCCAGAACTCCAAACATTTTCCTCCTAACATGAAATTTTACTTTCACAGCCTATCTGTGAACACTCTACCTTAAAAATGTTCTGCTTCACTCACAGACCAATCAATTATTCTGACCCGATTGACTCAGACAAAATTTTACCTTACCATCACTCCCACCCTCTCCGTTCTTCATCTTGGAACAAGCTGGTCATTCCCTAGATCAAACAAAGCAGACTGGGAGAATACTCCTTTTAGTATTTGTCTACAAAATACTGGAACTCCCTTACCACACATATCAGAAGCATTCACAACATCAGTCTCTTCAGGAAACAATTAAGAACATGGGTGTTCCAATAAGCTGAATCCCCTACTGAAAAACTGCATCTGCTAATGCCAGGATGCCCTTTGGGTAACAGCTTGCTTTGCAAGATCGCTTTGTCAGCAGTACATGTACTACTAGACAGCCAAATGAAACACCCAGCCATTGAGACAAATAATTTGTCCATCACCTAAGATGAGACAGATCACATAGGATTTTTAAATGAAAGTTTTAATAATTGGTGCCAGCGCATGTAAGGAGGAACATCAGAGAAGTCGATAAGAGATCCCCTGTTACAAAGGACAAGTAACGTTATGCGAGACATTCTCTGAAATGATAGATGTGATAGCACAATCTTGGGCTTGAGAGATGTGCGAGCTGAGAGTGCATTGCCTCCAATGGACTCTGAAGCTGGGTAGAAACCTGTGGGGCATGTTCAGGTTAGAAGGACATAAAAGAGGTGTGAGAAATATATTGTCTAACGAGAGACAATAAATGATAATAAATGATTACTCATATAATTAGGGACACGCACAGGGATGTCAGAATAAAATGTCCTGTGACGCATGAGAGCTGTGTGAGCATCCTGTCTGGCAA
Source organism: Pleurodeles waltl (assembly GCF_031143425.1). NCBI lineage: Eukaryota > Metazoa > Chordata > Amphibia > Caudata > Salamandridae > Pleurodeles > Pleurodeles waltl. The sequence goes on along the minus strand of NC_090446.1, from coordinate 1,295,700,567 downwards.
AGGCCATGTGATATGGGTTATGACTGTCACCTGAATTTCGGTATACTTTGGAAATGCGAGGGGAATCTCAAGTAATCAGAGGAACATTTTTGAGTAATCACGGACCTTTGCATTTTGAGGGGCATGTAACAGAAGTAAAGTATGCCCTTTGAAGCTTCAAGAGGGCCGAGGGTCATTCAATGTGGCAAGGGGCATTTCACCTGCAATGAAAAGCCCAGGAGTTGTGTGAGGGTTATCCCTATAATAAAGAGGCATTAAAGAGGAGTGATCAAAATCTTCCCTGATGTGGGACATGTAACAGCAGTAAGGACACACTATATGCTGCTGTTGGGCATAGCAAGGTTACTTATGTGGGGCATCTTTCATGGTGAATGACATTTGTGAGATACCTCCTTTATTGAGGACTACGCGAGTGGGCAAATGCATAGCTCCAGCGGCTGATGAGGGAAGTGCGAGAGGAGTGAGGGACTACTATTTGCCCAAAAAACGGTGGCATGTAATGTAGGTGAGGGTCTACCATTGATATGTAGAATGAAAGATGTGTGAAGGGCATCCTTTGTGGTGCCACACGTTGTAAGCACACCCTTTTCATTGAAGAGTATGCTAAAGGAGAGGCTGCCCTGTGTTAGGAAGAATGTCAGATAAACCCTATGACGAGCGATTTACAGGATAAATATGCTCACACCTTATAACTAGGAAAGAGAAGGTAAATCTATTTCTTTTGGCAACATGTAGGTAAATGCTGAGAAAAATGCAAGGCAGTCAAGTGTTACGAAGGGCAGCACGTGTGGTAGCACATGATGAGAAGCAATATGGTGGCCAGCCTTTAATAAGGAAAGGGCATGAGGCTTTATGAACATCTTTTGTCACAGAGCACTTTTGAGTGATGGGTAAACGTCGTGAGGCATAGTCTCTGAAAACAAGTATGTAAACATCATGCAAACAATGCTCTTGATATGCATCTCAGTTGTTCCTCAAGCTATTAATGGTATTGACATCAACTACTCCAGAGCCTAATTTCCAGATCCTTTTGACTCCCGCACCATCCACCCAAAGGCCTTTCTATGTCCTCTCAAAGTGTGCTTGAAAAGTAGATACACTGGGCTTGGCAGGTCCGTAGCTCTGCAACTTCAGTCACATTGACTCGTCCTGCACCCAACCACCAGCTGGTACTTTAAACAAATAAATCTGCTCTATTTTGAAGAAAGCCTCAACAAAGTCCACGTGTTCTGACCACATAACACCTTGAAATCAGTGCCCAGCCAAGCAAAATTTAATCCTATGTTATTCTGCAAAACGGTATACAAAGCTGTCGTTCATTCAGTGAATCATTTATATCCGTTTCCACAATCTGCTTCATTTGCCTCAGATAGGCTCTAGCAAAGAAGCACTGTCCCACTGTACACCAGTGTAATGTCCTCCATATGGCCCCAACTGCAGAAAACATTTGTAGGTCATGTGTTGATTGCAGAGTTGCAGATAATCAGCTAGAATGCATTATGGCCACAATGTGTCTACAGTTGCTGAAGGAATTCATAGCCATGGATATCCCAGCATATGAATTGCACTGTAGCTTCATGTAGAATTACATCTTTAATTTGATTTGGCTTAGAGTGTCATACGTATTCTCTGTTAATGTGTCCAAGGTAAGGGCCTGATAAGTACTGTCTTCATTGTTTCTGCTGCTAGGGTTGGATGAATGGTTGTTTTGAACCATCATCTCATAGATTCCACTTTTCTCCTGCCTTTGTTCGTTGGCGCCATTCACAGGCCCAACGTGCTGACATGGTAGAGTGACTTTTTCGTAGATGTGCGGCATGCCTGGACTCCCATCTCCCTGTATCACATAACTGTTCTCAGAATGGTGAATTGCGAATGGTGAATTGAGGCAGCTGATGGGTCCTCCCACCTTTGCTTGGTTACTACCCATGAACTTGCCATCACTGATCTTCTCTGGAAGAGACAGTGAAAGAAAAACACATTAGAAAAGGCACTTCAGGAAACGGAAGGAGTGCAGGTTGTTAAAAACACACACTTTCGACGCATTAGCACCCAATTCTCATTAATCTTTAATCAGCCCCACCCAAGTCATGAAAGTGGCACACAATCAAAATTAAAGTGCTCCACAAAATCAATAAAAACAGACCAGAACAGTACCCTAGAACACCATAAACTGACTCACAAACTTTGGCCAGGACGTTGGTAAAGTAGAAGCATTCTGCAATGTGCTATGAGACCATAAGTTATGAGACAATAAGCAATGAGTTTGTTGAAACATGAACCATGCATTCTCTAGCAAAAGAGTAACTAGTAATATGGGCTAAAATGTTTTCTATTCATTTCTTTACTTCAGAGACATGCATTAATTTACCATAATGAGATAATATGAAATGATGCCATGAGCAATGGGAATAAGAATTATTAACCTGGAAAAATATGATCCATGAGATTCCATCCATAGGAGCCATGAGTTTCATATATCATACGTTAATAAATGTGTCACTTAATAAGACTCAAAATCATAACAGAACATGAATTACAGTGGCAACTCCTCCGCTATGGTGGAGGAGCACATCCCCCCCCCAAACCCCCTCCCTCCCACGGCAAGCGGCAACCACTGCAAATCCTTCAATAATGAAAGGTTAATAAACTTGGTTTATTATCCTTTCTTTGTTAAAGAGGTTGGGCATTGGGGTTGATGAGCAGTGAGGGGAGTGCACTCTGCACTCCTAGTGCACATGTGCGTTTGGCCGGCCGTCTTAGGCCAGCTTATCACACATGACACTGTGCTCTGTCCAGCTAGAGCTGGAGAGAGCAGGCACAGGCTCCCACTCTGTCTGGAAGCGCCCTGGCTGGGCGCTCCCAGCCAATCCTAACGCTGCTTTGAGCGGTGTCAGGATTGGCCTCCTGTGCCTGCGTGATGTTGAGAAGACGAGGATCGGAGGAGCGGTGGTAAGTTTTTTAAAATTTCTTTTTACATTTTATTAGTCTTCCCTCCCCCACCCACTGTGTGCCACCACGCCCCCTGAAAATCCTGGCGAGCCCGACTGATAAATAAATAAATTATGAGACAAATTTGCAAAATTGAATTTATTCAGGGAAATGAATTAGTTATGGCATTTAAGAAAAAAAAAGCATTTGTATGCGGCTAACTTGAACTAAGGCCTAGATTTATCACCATTTGGTGCAACACAGCAAGACAACCTGCTGTGCTGCATCAGATGGAGAAAGCAGGAATGCATCATGTTTATTAACCTATGATGCATTCCCAATCTCTCTGTCTTCGCTGATGTACTTGTGGTCGGGTGGGAACACCCACACTCCATCCATGGAATGCCTTCCCAACGCAGGGTAACGCAAGACAGTGACTTGCACTGCCTGCCTTGCGTTACACCAGATACACTATGCCACACACAGCCACACAAGGTGGCTATGTGTGGCTTAGTAAATCTGACTTAACGTCTTGCGCTGCCTTGCCTCGTCTTACGTGACGCTTGGGAACAGAAACCCTTGATAAATCTGGGCCTATGTTTCTTGAGTGACCTGTCAACTTTGACTTTACTTTCACAGTGTGAGGAGGAGCAGGGTCTGGTCTGGGGAGAGGAGCTGAAGCTTTGAGACAATCACACCAGCCAACAATACAGAGGGTGGGGAGGAGAGAAAGGAAAGGGGGCAGGACTTAGAGATCAGCGCTGACCAAGAAGACCCCACCACTCTTCCCAAACAAAAATAGATTACGGACACTTCTAATGCAATTGCTGATAGCCTGTGTCAGATTGTCAACCCCTGATGGACATAGGTTGGGCAGAGCCTCCACACAATTAATTGGAAACTTGCTGTCTTCAGGGATTTCCAGCTCACTGTATGCATAATGTGATATCAGCTGTTCTCTGGAAGATGGTGTGAAGAGAGCCATTTTCCTATCAATGTATAAGCCATATATCTGCCAAGATAGGTAAAAAAGGTTTTGACTTGGCATGAACCATGGAGTTGTCAGGATACAATTCAGAAATCTGTCAAATGGTTGCCCACGAATATGTCACACGGGGAGTCCATTGTTTGCTGATATATGATTGATGTATCTGCTACTATACGAGTCAATTTGCCAAGATAAGTAGGAAGGATCTTCCAAATACGAAACAGAAACTCTTATTTTTACAAGCTATTAGTCAGAGATTTACAAACATACCCTCTTTTGCAGGATAGGTGTAAGGCATTTACTGGAATATGACTAAGGGAATAATAAACATGAGTCTGAGAATTTCCAAGGCAGGGATTGGCTCAGATATCAATCAGGAATTTACAAGACATTATGCAAGTGATCTCAGTGGTTTGGAAAAGGAGTGCCACCATGCCCCATAGGTTTCCCTCCACTGATTTCAGCACTCTGTGTACATTGGAGGTGCCTCACAATTCTGCTATTCTATATAGTAAGAGAGCCTACCTCTGCTGACAAGTAACCAAAAGTGAACAACAAATGTCAGCATGCAGATGGACCGACTGCCCTGTGATCTTCTCTCATGAGGTGACTAGTAGTGGTGAAACTATGATTCTAAGCCAGGGTCAAAGGCATCATTATATGTAGCCCTGTAGGGAGAATGTTTATGTGTTCATTTGGATAGTATGTACCCTCTACATAACGGTGGGCCTCCCAACAGATTTGTTTTTGCCCTTTTGTGGACATTGCAAACTGCATGTTTATTCGATTTCTCTTATCTAAAATTGGTGTTTTCTGTTGTCTCAGTGAGATTTTCCATTGCTTAGTTTAGTTCAGGGCTTCCCAGCTCTTGTGGAGGTCTCCTTTGCCATGAACTCCTGTCACCTTGCAATGGTGGTCTTTGTACGAACTTCGTCTGAGGGCAATCCACATTCAAAGGCTGGTACGTTTTAGCAGATCTGACTTGGAACAGTTTGATCTTAGAGTTCATCAAAACCGTCGGACAAATATGACGTATTGTCGTCCATCCTTCTGGACTCAAGACTGATTTAAACTTTTGAAAAGTCACTTTGGTTGTTTTAGTTTCCTGCCCTAGTCACCGAGGTGGAATAAACACTGACCACCTTGGACCTGCATTTGTATTTTATATACACTGTTTTACATCTAGAGGACTCTGTGGCTCTTCCTATAGGAAATATGTTGCTAGGAATCAAACCTTTTCTGGGGCTAAATTATCTTACGCTCCCTAAAAAGAAGCATGTGCTCTAAAAACCTTTATAGATCTTACCTATGGAGAGAAGAGAAGCCATTCTGCCTTGAAAGAGTATAGCTGGATTGCTCCTGAAGGAAAGTCGCTCAGGGAATCGAGATCAGCCACAAGCCTTGAGTTACAAATCACAAAATCATTGCAGTCCATGGGACATAGGCAGGCAAGTATAAAGGGAAGGTACCATCTGGAAAGAAGATCTTCAAAACATCCTACTGATGCTTTCTGTTTAAATATTCACTTCCCATAGTGTTGTTGGCTTCCTCGTTGTGTGTGTGTGGGTGATATTTTGATAGTGTCTGATGACAGGGTCCATTTCGACTGTGTGTGCTGCGCAAGATAGTGATTCTCCATCATGAAGGCTGGCTCTTTTCAGGTCGCACATGCTAACCCACATACACTGCTGTCCAGGATCCCTCTTCGAAAACTGATCTACCTGATGGGTGTGGGGGAGGCACCCAGCCCAATCCCTTTGTATAATACTATAGTTGCTTCACTTGCCCATGTGAAATCAATACTTCCTTGTCATCCTGTAAAGCTGTTCTCTGCATCAGTGAACAGTGCTAGGGTCTGTTTGATATGAAATGCTCACAGTCAGCTTAACCACATCCAACTGTTCCAGCCCCTGTAGCTCATTGCCTAAGAATCCTGGGAAACTTGAACTTGAAAAAGAAGATGCCTTTCTCTGGGATCGAAGTAAGCTTAAAAAGGCAGCAGGTTGGTTTGCGTTGACATCCTGTCTCTTCAAGAAAAGTGGGATAAAGACTAGAAAACCACCACAAACCATATGTTCTGCCAGGAGCTGAACCGCTGCCACTTTGCTGTTTTGCTTCCTATTCAGTATTCATAGGTTCAGCCTCAATCTGGAGACCTACATGTCTTGTGACTTATTCAAACATGGGGTGCTTACTTACCTGGCAAGAGGTGATACAGTATACCCAGAAGAAAGTCCCCTAAGCTGATGAAGAACTATAATAGGTCCAGCTCACTGTGGAACCCTCAGAGGGGATATCCTAGTGAAACAAGACCACTCAGAACACACTTTGCTTCCCAATTGGTTGTAAAAAGAAAATAACCAGAAACAACTTAATCTGGGACAAGAGATGGAAAGTCACAAGCTAGTGAAACTGCATCCTCCCTAAACCTATTCCATGCACATACAACCTCTACCTTAGTCAAAGAAGGAGCAAGAAGACATCTGCCTTCACTTTTTCATCATCGGCTCTGGTTCTTTTGACTGCTGGAGGTTGTCTTAAAGCAACCATATATATATGGTTGTCCCAGGTTTCGGTAAGTTTGAAATTACAATCTTGAATTAGAACAGTGGTTGTTAACGGCTCTAGTACTGTGGACCCCCACTTAATCATTACTGGAACCCAGTTAATCATTATTGGAGCATCGGATCCCAACCTAAGCAAATTTGATGATCTGAATCGCAAGACAATATTTTTAAAAAATGTACATTGCTTTTTTATTTATATATTCTTTATAAATCTGTTAATATTTATGTTTTGGAGCAGTCGTAGACTCACTGGGTTGGCCTCACAGTCACCTAGGGGTCCCTGAACCACAGGTTAAGAACCATGAATTAGAACATTGACAACATTATAGCTAAGAGACAAGAGAGAATGATTTGCATATTGTTAGAAATTGGGTCTTTGGTTGGCATTCAGGTTAGAACCCTCACTCTAGTCAGGGTAAGTCACACACAATCCAAATTATCCTGTGCCCACCCTCTGGTAGCTTGGCACTGAGCAGTCAGGCTTAACTTAGAAGGCAATAAGTAAAGTATTTGAGCAATAAATCATGCAATAACACAGTAGAACACCACAAAAATACACCACACAGTGTTTAGAAAAATATATAATATTTATCTGATAAGAGGCATGTCAAAACGATCAAGATGCAATAAGTATGCAATGAAATATCACTGTAAAAATGATATAAAGTGTCTTTAGTCTCTTAAAAATCAACAAGTGTCTCTTGCAAGCACAAAGTACCTGGTTTGTGTTCAAAATCTCCACAAGGAACCACAGAGGAGGAGATGCGTGGAAAACAGGGAAGTGTGCTTCAATTTCTCGGGCCGCATACACCAATGCTTTGTTTATTTTTCACGCAGGGAAGGCTTTGCGTCAATTTCCGGTGCTCGGACTTGGATCCTCTTTGGGTTGCAGGGTTTTCGGGCACCCTGGGGACGATGCATTGAAATCCAGCACTTGCAGGATGAAGTCACATGGGCTGCATCGATCCGGTGTGCGTTTCCTGGAGATTTCTGCCGTATGGCAGGCGATGCGTCGATTCCTCTCAGGAAGTCGGGCTGCGTCTTTCCAGTTTGGCTTTGTGTCAATCCAGTGGGCTGTGCAGCAAATTTACGGTCGCTAAGCTGGCGCTGCGTCGATCTTCTCCTTGCGAAGTCGGGCTGCGTCATTCCGGTTTGGCATGCAGTGATTTTCTCACCGCGATGCACGCTGTTCGACGATTTCCGCTGCATAGGTAGTTCTTCTTGCAGGAATTAAGTCTTTTTGGACCTGAGACTTCAGGGAACAGGAGGCAAGCTCTGTCCAAGCCCTTGGAGAGCACTTCTGCAGCACAGCCAGAGAACAGCAAGGCAGCAGGGAAACAGCAAGGCAGCAGTCCTTCTCAGAAAGCAGCAGGTGAGTACTATGGGCAGCCAGGCAGTTCTTCTTGGCAGGTTGCAGGTTCTGGTTCAGGTTCTTCTCCGGGAAGTGTCTGAGTTGGTAGGGTCAGAGACCCTGCTTAAATACCTGAATGTGCCTTTGAAGTGGGGGAGACTTCAAAGAGTGGCTTAGAAGTGCACAAGGTCCCCTTTCAGTTCCATCCTGTCTGCCAGGGTCCCAGTAGGGGGTGTGGCAGTCCTTTGTGTGAGGGCAAGCTACTGTCCTTTGACCTGTAAGTGTAAGGTCCTCCACCCTCCCAGCCCAGGAAGACCCATTCAATATGCAGGTGTATGCAAGTGTGACTGAGCATCCTGTGTTTGTGATTGTCTGAGTGAATGCACAATGGAGCTGTCAACTAAACCTAGCCAGACGTGAATTGGTAGACACAGAAGGATTTAAGTGTAGAGAAATGCTTACTTTCTAAAAGTGACATTTCCAGAATAACAATATTACATCCAACTTCGCCAATAAGCAGGACTTTCTAGTACCATTCTGGCCATACTAAATATGACCTGGCTACTCCTTTCACATCAGAATCTACCACTCAAACAGTGTATGAGGGTAGCCCTAATGCTATCCTATGAAAGGAGCAGGCTTCACAGCAGTGTAAAACGAATTTAGGAGTTTTACGACACCAGGACATATAGAACACACATGTTCATGTCCTGCATTTTACCTACATAGCACCCTGCCCTATTGGCTACCTAGGGCTTACCTTAGGGGTGACTTATATGTAGAAAAAGAGGAGTTTAAGGCTTGGCAAGTACTTTTGTTAGACTTTTCATCCTTGGCGTGGTCTCCTTTAACTTTTTGCCTCTGTTCCCCAGGTTGTTGATGTGTGCTGGACTCTGATTTTGCTGTTTTTGTTACTCTGGGCACTTTACCACTGCTAACCAGTGCCAAAGTGCAAGTGCTCCTTTACAAAATGTGTATGTAATTGGTTTATCCATGATTGGCATATTTGATTTACTAGTAAGTCCCTAGTAAAGTGCGCTGGAGGTGCCAGGGCCTGTAAATCAAATGCTACTAGTGGGCCTGCAGCACTGATTGTGCCACCCACATAAGTAGCTCTGTAATCATGTCTCAGACCTGCCACTGCAGTGTCTGTGTGTGCAGTTTTAACTGTAAATTCGACTTGGTAAGTATACCCACTTGCCAGGCCTAAACCTTCCCTTTTCTTACATGTCAGACACCCTTAAGGTAGGCCCTAGGTAGCCCCAAGGGCAGGGTGTAGTGTATGGTTAAGGTAGGACATAAAGTAATGTGTTTGATATGTCCTGACAGTGAACTAGTGCTAAATTATTTTCTCACTGTTGCAAGGCCTGTCCCTCTCATAGGTTAACATGGGGGCTACCTTTAAATCTGATTAAAGTGTAGATTACCTTTGGGAGCGGATGGACTTGTGGAGTTTGCGGTCTCTGAGCTCACAATTTAAAAATACCTTCTTTAGTGAAGTTGTTTTTAAGATTGTGTGTTTGAAAATGCCACTTTTAGAAAGTGGGCATTTTCTTGCTTATACCATTTCTGTAACTCTGCCTGTTTGTGTATTCCCTGTCTGGGTCAGTTTGACAGTTGGGCTGGTTGCACCTACACTAGGCAGTGACACAAAGGGAGCTGGGGTGTAGTCTGCATTTCCTGGTGAGCCATCTGTGCTAGGAGGGAGGGGAGGAGTGGTCACTCACACCTGAAAGGGCTGTGCCTGCCCTCACACAATGCAGTCCCCACCCCCTGGTGAGTGACTGGGGCTTGGCCTGGGCAAGGCAAGTTTCACAAACAAGAGAGACTTTCCTTTGAAGTTAGCCTGCTTCAAAGGCCAACATGGATATAAGAAGGGCACCCAAAACCACAGACTTTAGAACACTTCTGGAAACAAGAGGAACCTCTGCCTGGAGAAGAGCTGAGGAGAAGTGCTGCCCTGTCTGTGACTGTGCTTTGTGGAGCTATCCTGCAGTTGCTGCTTCTGCCTGTCAAGGGGACAAAGACTAGACTTTGTTGTACATTCCTGCTTGTGAAGAAATCTCCAGGGGCTTGTCCTGAGCTTGCTTCCTGTTGTTGAAGTCTCAGGGCCATTAAGGACTTCTCCTGCCAGCACCTGGATGATCTGCTGAGACTCCTGCCCTGCCAAGTGGTGTCCTAACCAGTTCCTGGGGCCTTGGAAGGTGAAGCTGGCAGACCAAGACTGAAAAATCCACACACAGACCGATGTGTGGGGAAAATATCGACACACCTTCCGAGACGCAGCTGAAAAATGACGTGCCTCCGGCTTAGTGGCAAAAATCGTCGCTCCGTCTGCATCGCGGCTGGAAAATCGATGCACGCAGCTGGAGAAACGTCGCGCAACACCCGCTGATGGAACCTTGCTGGGTGCGAAAAAATTACGCAAAGCCTGCCTGGACCTGAGTGCTGCCCGGATCAACGCATCGCTGTCCTGCGGAGAATAAAAATGACACATGCCGACCCGACCAGAGAAGGAAAGACGACGCACGGTCTCGCTTGCGGGTGAGAAATCGATGCATCGCTAACCTTTTTCGACGTACAGTCGCCAGCGTGTGTTATTTTGATGCTACCCAGGTACTTTTCAACACTAACAGTGTTTTTACTGTTTTCTCAAAGATTTAAGACTCTTCTTGCTTTTTAATTAATAACTTAACTTGTGTATGTTGGCTTTTTGTCTTTTTGGTCATATTTTGATTAAATAAATATCTCCTATTTTTCAAAATCTGTGTTGTTTCATTTTGTGGTGTTTTCACTGACTTACTGTGTGTGTTGGTACAAATACTTTACACCTGAACTCTGAAGTTAAGCCTGCCTGCTAGTGCCAAGCTACCAGGTGGGTGAGCGGGGGTTAACTGAGGGTGATTCTCCTTTACCCTGACTAGAGTGAGGGTCCTTGCTTGGACAGGGGTTAACCTGATTGCCAACCAAAGACCGCTTCATACCGCCATGAGAAGGCTGGCGGGAGGGGGACTAGTAATCCCTTGGGCAGCGCTGCAAGCAGCGCTGCCCTGGGGGATTACAACCACCGGGACCAATGTGGCAGGAAACCGCCGGTCCCGGCTGTGCGACCGCGAATCCCATGTGAAGCACCGCCAGCCTGTTGGCGGTGCTTCCGTCGACACACTGCGAGGGTTGTAATGAGGGCCTATGTGTGTTGTAGCCTGAGTACAACAATATGGAAGGAGAAGACCTGCAGAAGATGACGGCAATCGGTGGATGTTATGAAGGACTATTTCATTTGCTATTGGACAGTAGACATTGCTGTAAACTTTATTTATTAGTTTGGAATTGTAGATGTTTGAGTTTATTCAGTTTTGAAGCGGATTGCTAAAAAAGAAGGAAGATGGCTGGGTGTTCTACTGTTTTATTAAGGTGGAACTTTGTGGTTGTTCCATGTTCTTTAAAGGGTCTGCTGTGAAGTGATGGCATTAAAGGAGAATGCAATAACATTAGCCTCTGCGCCTTTAATGAAATCCAGATTTTCTGTCCACCAAGCTGCAGAAAATCTACATTTTCCCTTTTACCGGGTCTACTCTTAGCCCTTCTCATGCATCAGCCTTATGCTAGTCTTCCTTTCTGAAACAAAACCAACTGTTGATTCCCTTTTCAAATTGTTTTATCAATCTGCTTGGTAAAATTGTTAAGCTATTGTTGTAAATAAAAGGATACATTCTTACACGTGTAGAATCTGAATGTGATCCAAATATTTAAAAATATGTACAAAAGTAGAAATGCACAGGTGCCGCAACACCCTGTTTGAATATACAAAAACACCAGACAATAGGGCATAATACATTTAGAAACTACTCCCTAAATATACCGTGCATGTGACAGTGTGAAAGGCATGTAGGACCTAACTAATCCTTATAAATCACTCCTGATATAGTATAATTTCAGTGTTTCAACCCGTACAAAATAATCAGCAGGCCACAATCAGGACATCAATTTATTTATACAGCATCTGAGGATATGGCAAAGGACCCGACAATTAGGACCTGCACTTCAGTACAATCAATGTTAGAAGCATGTGTAGTATATGGATAATGTGTTAAGTATTTTTGAAATAGAATGTAGGTAGAAAGCTGGAGAATTTATACCATTTGGCAATGGTAATGCTCGCCAGCAAGTCAAGAATGAAAGGCGGCAATGGAGTTTGCGGTCTACTCGTCGTTGGGTCCTCCTTTCCTGGCAGTTCTTAGTCCTAGTAGTTGCCACTCACTTGAACTCTAAGAGTTTAAAAAACAGTGATGGCATTTCTGTAGACATATGCCAGATACGATGAAAAAGGCAAAGTGCTCGAAGGGCAGAGAATTAGGCACTAGCAGCAGGATAAGGGGAATGCTGAGAAAGAATTAGATAAAGTTTTAGAGCCAAAACTTATCATTTTCTTGAAACTCAAAGAATTAGATGCATCAAAGCTCTCCACTACTGCACTACAGTTGCCACTACAGTTGCTTCTGTAACCATCTCTTATCTGTCTTATGTGTCATCATGCCTAAGGACATGTGAGACAGATTACAGGTGACCAACACTATTTATGCAGCTTTCCTTATATGGATTGTAAACATGTAGTTAACTTGCGCAGTGCAGGAGCTAACCTCAAAAGAAAAGGCTGGATCATGTTCCCTTATTTGATCAAGGCTATCTTCAAGTTTAGTTAGTGATACTGAAATTTTGCACTATTAGGTCATGAATGATGACTGAGGAAAAAGGTGTGGCCTGGCAGAAGAACTTAAGAGCCACAGTACGAATTATGGGTTGTTATTTGAGATGTAGATGCCTATTGGTGATAGGAACATTGAAGGCTAGTTAAATGGAAGGTAGGAAATAAATGTTAAATCTCTGTAAATCCGTTTATTATTTGTGTCCCTTCTGAAACAGTGCTCACCAGAACTGAAGCAGAAACCTACTGACTTAAAAGAGACTGAGTGGAAACTATTGATTGTACTAGCTGAGTAGTCGATGGCCATAAGGTACACTAGATAGGGTAAGATTGGAGGGGAAATAAGATAAGAGGAGAAATAGTCCTCAACAGCATAGACAGCAGCTTGAAATAAATTACCTGAATGCAAAAAGGGATATTGACTCTCATATCAAGCAACCAGATTGCTGCTTTCACTTTTGTCTGCCAGGGAACAGGAAGAGAGATTGCACAGAGGTGAACCAACAAAGCTCTGATCCACGTCGAAGACGAGTTTGCAGGGACCCCTACAGAAACAGGCATGGTGGTCCTAATTTGTGGAAAGGCAAACCTAGATTTGTCCCTGAGATCCCACTTAACACCAGCCACCCATAAACCTTTCAGGTAGCTACAGAATCACTGCTCTACAATAAAGTTTAGCCAGCAGGATGATAGTAAAGCCTAAAGTTGTGTCCTGCGAGAGGTAGTTCTGAGGAGGCACAGACCCCAAGTACAGAACCTTTGTAAGCACGCCATGGCTTATGTCAGCTTGTAGGATGAAGGCATAGTAGACTGAACTCTGGTGGATATAAGGAGGATCTTCCTGCTGAGTGAATCCTTTGGTGTGATCTTCTTGAGCCTGGTATGGTACTAGGTTTCTTATCACAAGAATCCTTTAGTGGACACTCCTTGGACATATGCTCGCCAGTATAGCCAAGGCAGATTAAGTGTGTCTCTGAGGGTTTCCCTAGACCAATAGTTTCCAATGGCTACTTTGCAAGCTAAGGAAGCTCACCAACTGCAAGGAAGAGACTCACAGACTTGGAGGTAAGCAGACTATTTCATTCATAGAGTTTGAATCTGAGAAGGGCTCTGCTCTGAAGACAATACATGGGAGGCATTGCTGTAAAGATCCAGACCCACAGAATTGCAGCTAGACAAATCAATGGGAAATGTTCTCGCTCACATATACACTGGGGTGACATCACTAGTTCTGCAACACATTCAATCACCATGGGTTGGAGGTCAAAGCAGCATACTTAGTGACGTTGTCGCAGATCTGATGTGATTAATCACATGGTATTTAGAGCATTAGACTAGAAAAGAAGATTATCAGTGGTAGCCTGAATAATTTGAGTTAAGGACTGCAGGAGTGAGTATATAAGGTTGTGAAATGGTGTGGAAGCAGACTGGCCCACCAGTGAAGGAGAAATTGGACCAAAGCAGACATGGAGACATGTGAGGAGTGTAGGGAAATAGGTGCAGTACATGTGCTCGTGTTTGTGTGCATGTACATGTGGCCGTTATTATCAGATAGTGTACATTGCTATTGGCAATTCCGAACATTATAGACATCAGTGGTATATGTATAATGGTAAACCTTGCGTAATAGTCATCCATCTAGACATAGTGTGTGTGCACCACAAGCCTTATTTAAACCTCTTCTGCCACAATGGTGCCCCCCATCAATATGGAGTGTCATTGAACAACATGTACAATATGGAGCTGGATCCACCACTCCCTCACGCACTTGCAACTACTGCCACAAATTATGTTGAGGCAAGTTATACGTGAGTGAGGGATCAAGGAATAGAAGAGTACACAGGAGCGTGGCTTCGGGATGGGGGGAAGGAGTTTGGAGTGTTACACCCCCTAAAATTTTATTTCTGCTAAATAGGTGCTTTCAGTTGGATATGGTGATGTGTCTGTCTGATTTCACCAGGTATTTTTACATGCATATAGAAAAAAACACATACACACACACTGTTTTGAAACAGTTGGTTAGTTTAAAAAATATTGTTTTTCATTCACTTAGTACCCTACCAATCTGCCTTCCTCATCCTTTCCACTGCCCCTTAAGCCCCTCTTGTACGCCCTGCTTGTCATATAATGTATGTTAACATTATGGGCCAGATTACAACCCAGGCGGTCGAGCCAACAGGGAACCGCGAGCTCTGCCAGGATCAGAGATCTCAGCAGTGTGGAGGTTGGTGGCGGTCCTAAGCAGCGCTGCACTGGGGATTACGACCTCATCTCCACCAGCCCTTGGCACAGGCAGTGCAGGGGCCCACTTGGCCAACACCATCGCAATGTTCACTGTCTGCTTTGCGCCAATGTCTGAACATTGCGAGGGTGCTGGTGCACCCTCTGGGCTACAGCTTTGCGGCCAGCTCGTTTACGAGCCAGAGACAATGCTGTAGCCTGTTTCCCGCTAGGCCAGTGGGCAGAAACTCTGGTTTCCGCCCGCTGACCTAGCGGGAAACCCTTAATGACACCGGTGGGGAGGTTGCCATGTAGGCAGCTGCCACCCTGTCGGGAGTTTGGCAGGCAGGTTTTTCCCATCTGCCAAACTCAAAATAGGGCCCTGTATGCCTCCATGACTGTTGGAAAACCTGAAGCACCCCCCTCCCCCCACCTTCTTATTGACCATGCTACACCCCTGGGAGTAAACATTGTGCTGCTTGGTCAACATCCTATTTTTTGGTATGCACCCAGAATCTGGTCATTATTTTACAAAAGATCAGTCTACAGGTGCACAGTCAACCTTGGAATTCCTTATTGAGAAAGCACAGTGTATAGTATTAATGGTCATTACAACCCTGACGGTCGGTGTTAAAGTGGCGGTAAGAACACCAACAGGCCGGCGGTAAAACTTTTGCAATTACGACCGTGGCGGAAACCGCCAACAAAGACAGCCACTTTAACACTCCGACCGCCACAGTGGTACAAACAAACAGCACGGCGGTCACCGCCAACAGATAGGCGGAGGGCAAAGTACCGCTTACAGTATCACAACCTACCAATCTGCCACCTTTTCAGGGGCGGATTTACCGCGGATAAAAACACGGCGGAAACAGGATTCCGAAGGGAAACCGCTCACCTCTACACACCCCACGAGGAACTAGGACATCATGGATCCAGAACTCCAAATTCTCCCTGCGATAGTCTTCCTGCTCCTCTACCAGGAGCACGAACGCCGGCGGCGGAGACCACTGTGAGTACTGCACCTAGGACACAGGGGAAGGGGGAGGGAAAAAACAGGGACACGCAACACCCCCACTCTCACCCACTACAACACACACACTAATACATATTTAAACGTCACAGTTAGCAATAAAACAGGCACCTCAGGGGAGGGAAAGGGGGGCACCTCAGCTGGTTGAGTGCACAACGCCAAATCCACGAGAGGGCCACATGCCCACTGTTTAATCCTGGGGAGTGAAAAGCCACAGTCTCTCAAGTCTCTACAGTGGGTGGGTTGCCCACTGTTCAATCCTGGGGAGTGCAAAGTCTCTCAAGTCTCTACAGTGGGTGGGTTGCCCACTGCCATATCCTGGGGAGTGCAAAGCCACAGTCTCTCAAGTCTCTACAGTGGGTGGGTTGCCCACTGTTCAATCCTGGGGAGTGCAAAGCCACAGTCTCTCAAGTCTCTACAGTGGGTGGGTTTCCCACTGTTCAATCCTGGGGGGAGTGCAAAGCACAGTCTCTCAAGTCTCTACAGTGGGTGGGTTGCCCACTGCCATATCCTGGGGAGTGCAAAGCCACAGTCTCTCAAGTCTATATAATGGGTGGGTTGCCCACTGTTCAGTCCTGGTGAGTGCAAAGCCACAGTCTCTCAAGTGGATAACAGTCTCCACTGGTTCTGGAGGGGGCTTTGTGCCCAGAGTGCTTCATCCTGATAAGGACAGAGGTAGTGGATGTGATGTATCTCTCCACTGGTTCTGGAGGGGGCTTTGTGCCCAGAGTGCTTCATCCTGCTAAGGATAGAGGTAGTGGATGTATCTCTCCACTGGTTCTGGAGGGGGCATTGTGCCCAGAGTGCTTCATCCTGCTAAGGACAGAGGTAGGGCATTGTGCCCAGAGTGCTTCATCCTGCTAAGGACAGAGGTAGTGGATGTATCTCTCCACTGGTTCTGGAGGGGGCTTTGTGCCCAGAGTGCTTCATTCTGCCCGTGACGGACTCAGTAGCGTCAGTGCCCTTGGCGCTCATGGGCCGGCGTTGCTTGAGACGGCGGTGCCCTGTTCAGTGGTGCTTGGAGCGGCGGGCTCCTTTGCAGTGACTCAGCTGCTGGCAGTCCTTCATGGCCCAGCGGGGCTTGTGCTGGCGGTCCTTTCTAGCCCAGAGGGGCTTGTGCTGGCGGTCTTCTCTAGCCCTGCGGGGCTTGTGCTGGCGGTCCTCTCTAGCCCAGCATGGCTTGTGCTGGCGGTCCTCTCTAGCCCAGCGGGGATGACGGCTGTGGCCTCCTGGGCAGCGGGGATGATGGCGGTGGCCTCCTGGGCAGCAGGGCTGGTGCTGGCAGTGGCCTCCTGGGCAGCAGGGCTGGTGGCGGTGGCCTCCTGGGTAGCTGGGCTGGTGGCGGTGGACTCCTGACCAGCAGGGCTGGTGGCGGTGGCCTCCTGGGCAGCAGGGCTGGTGGCGGTGGCCTCCTGGGCAGCAGGGCTGGTGGTGGTGGCCTCCTGGGCAGCTGGGCTGGTGCTGGCGGTGGCCTCCTGGGCAGCGGGGATGATGGTGGTCTTCTCCGCCGTGCTGCTCTTCCCAGACTTACTGAGTTTCTTGTGCCCCTTCCCCACCTTGGAAGGTGTCTCAGCTGACTCCACACTCCCACCTGTACCTCTGGGAGCGGCTTTGGTGGCTGGAGTCTTCCCCCTCTCCTGCCGGGCACTGGCCAACTTCTGATGCTTGACAGGTGGGGGACTGTCTGTGCTGTTGCTCCGTGCCACACTGGCTGCCCTGGTGGCCGGTGCACTCCAGATTCCAGTGACTACAGGAACCACTGGTCCCGGAGATGTTGTGGCTGAGGTGCTAGTTCGGGACCTAGGAGACGGAGGGGGTGGGTGAGGTGTGGGAAAGAGGTCAAGGTTGGACAGGAAAAGTTTTTGGGAGACACTGGGACTGGTAGCTGGAGGGTGTTTGGGAGTGGAGGAAGAGGTTGTGGTTGTAGGAGGTGTTCGTTTGCTGACTTTGGGTGAAGGTGCATGCGCTGGAGGCTGTCGTGAGGTGGATGGCTGTTGGGTGGGTGTGTACCTGCGTTTGTGTATCTTGGGAGGTGGCGTCACAGACACACTGGGAGAGGACACAGGGGACGTGTGAATGGTAGTGGGGGTGGTGACTGCACATGAGTGGGGTGTGGTGGTGGGTGTGCTGGTGATGGTAGTAGTGGCTGTAGAGGTAGTGCATGCAGGTGTGAGTGTAGACGAGACTGGGAGGGAGGAGGGAGACGAGGAGGAGGGGGACACAGTGGAGGCAGTGGATGTTGGTGTGTCTGCATGAGTCTGATGCTTGCGTGAGTACCTGTGGGATGTGTGGTGCTTATGTTTGCCTGAGCTTCCCTTGTGTGTTGACGTGTGTGCATGCTGGTCTAGAGGTGTGCTTGGGATAGGCTGGGGTACAGGGGATTGGATCTGGGTGGAGGAAGTTGGAGGGGGAGGCTAGACACAGGGACAATGGCTGCCATCAGTGCTGAGGCCAGAGTCTGAAAAGCTCGCTGAAGGGCCGCCTGACCAAAATGAATGCCCTCCAGGAATGCATTTGTTTGTTGCAACTGCATTTCTACACCCTGGATGGCATTGAAAATGGTAGACTGCCCAACAGTGAGGGACCTGAGGAGGTCAATGGTCTCATCACTGAGGGCAGCAGGGGTGACTGGGGCAGGGCCTGAGGTGCCTGGGGTGAAGGTGATGCCCACCCTCCCGGGTGAGCGGGCACGGGGCAAAGGCTGAGGGGCTGCTGAGAGGGCGGTGCTGGAAGGGGGGGTGGCGGCTGTACCTTTAGATGGGGGGGGGGGCACATATGTTGCCGCCACCACAAGGGAGCTCCCATCAGAGGACAAGTCCGTGTCACTGGTCTCAGCTCCTGTCCCCGCCGTGGAGCTCCCCTCGCCCTCCGTCCCACTGGTGAAGTCCGATTCCGTAGTGTGGCTCTCCATGGCCATGCGGGATGCAGCCCCCTCGTGCTCGTAATGCACACAAGAACAGGGAGACCACAAAAAGGGGGGGGGGGAACAGAAGAGAGACATGTTGAGTGCATGCATTACCGCTACCGTTGGCGGCCACGACAGACACAGAAGCCCCCTGCACTACGCCGTGCTCTTGGGCTCCACTGTTCAATTCCTGGGAAATGGCCTACTAGGCTATGGACGACATCTGCACACATGGATGACACAGGGGCATGACTAGGTGTAGTTGGCACTCTACAGAGGTGTGGTGGGGTGCCACATGGCCTGCCTTACGGAGGGACCTTGCTTATGGAACTTACGGAAGGAAACCCACAGCCCACCTCCCCTACCCAGACCCCTCCACTGCGCGCAAAATCAGCAGATTGAGAGTGTACTCACCCCCTTGTGGCTGCTGTGATGCCCTCAAGCGCCCATCCAACTCCTTGTACGCCACCGCCAGGATCCTGAACATCAGGGGGGTCATGGTGCGGTGGGCACTCCTCCCACGTTGGGAGGCCATCCCCAGCTGAGCCTCCACCGTCTTCTTGCTCCAGCGGCGAATGTCCTCCCATCTTTTCCGGCAGTGGGTGCTCTGTCTGTGGTAGACCCCCAGGGTCCGGACGTCCTTGGTGATGGCACGCCACATATATTTTTTCTGGTGGGCGCTGACCCGTCACAGTCATTGGCCGCCATCCCTACCTTTGCCATGTGGCACATGCACTCACCGTTGTTTCATGCACGCCGCACTCTCTCCCCTTCCTTCTTACATCCACCCCACTCCACACAGGCATAGCCCATACAGCATGCTCCCTGTGTACTTACCTGTTGGTCTGGAGGACCGTAGAGTACCGTGTACTGGGGGAGGACCCCATCCACGAGTTTCTCCAACTCCTCCGATGTGAAGGCAGGGGCCCTTTCCCCAGACACTCGAGCCATTGTCTCTTGCAGACCGAGGTCACAGCAGCACTTGCAGTGTAGGTCCTCTCCTGTCGAAGATCAGGTATCTAGTGATTTAAGTGATAGAAAATGGCGGTCACGTCCGTGGCAGTGCGTACCTTCACCGCCGGCGTACATCGTCATTGACTCCTGGGACCCATATGGTCTAATGTTAACCAATGCAGCATTGCGCCGCGGTCTTCGACCGCCTACCACGACGGTGTACAACGCCAGTGCAGTTACCTCACATCCCATTGTCCCACTTTAGAGGTCAGACAGCCGCCATTTCAGGGGCCCACATGGCTTCATTTTTAACTGCGTCACACATACCTAGGCCTAGACTCAACACACATACAGGCCACTTTTTAGATTATGATTAGTGTTCTGTGTAAGCTGTGGGTACGTACCTTTGAGTTGGTTGACTCTGTGCTCGCTGTTGTCCTTCATACTTGGGCAAACTTGGCCAGTACCGTTGCCATTGTCTCCTGGGAGTGGTGGTAGGCTCCCATGATGTTGGAGAGCGCCTTGTGATGTGTGGGTTCCCTGGGCCTGTCCGCCCCCTGTCGCACAGCAGCCCTCCCAGTTCCCCTGTGTTCCTGGGCCTCCGTCCCCTGGACCGTGTGCCCACTACCACTGCCCCCAGGTCCCTGTTGTTGTTGGGGTGGTGGGTTAGCCTGGGTTCCCTGTAGTGGTGGACACACTGCTGATTGACCTGTCCTGGGGACGGAGGTATGGGCCCGCTGGGTGGGTGCTGTGCTGGTGTTTCCAGAGGGGGGAATCTCTGTGGTGGCCTGTGACTGGGTGAATGGAACCAACTGTCCCGAGGTCCCCGATGAGCCGGGCTGGTCATCTAGATCCAGTTGGACAGAGGTGCTGTCATCACTGTGGGCCTCTTCTGTTGGTGGTGTGGACATGTGTGGACCCTCCTGTCCAGTGACGTTGGGTAGGAGTCCTGCAGGGGTATAAAAGGATGTTTATTACATCTGTGTGTGCCATGGTGTGCAATGGGTGGGTGACCGTGTAGCCCAG
The DNA here is from genome assembly GCF_031143425.1 of Pleurodeles waltl. Taxonomy (NCBI): domain Eukaryota; kingdom Metazoa; phylum Chordata; class Amphibia; order Caudata; family Salamandridae; genus Pleurodeles; species Pleurodeles waltl. The sequence continues at coordinate 1,295,679,887 of NC_090446.1, read as the reverse complement.
TGCTTGCATTCCTGTGTGGGACCTTGTGTGATGATGGTTTAGGGGGGTGTATGGGTATGTGCAGGGGCCATGCATTGGTGATGGGTGTCCATGCTTTGTTGTTGCATGCAGGGCTTGGTGTTAGGATGTGTGGTTTGTGATGTTGGGACATTTGTGAGGAGTTAGAGTGATGGGGGTGAGGGTGAGGGTTGGGGTATGTGCTGGCATGCAGGTAGAGTGGGGGATGTAATAGTTAAGATTTGACTTACCAGAGTCCATTCCTCCAGCTACTCCTGCGAGGCCCTCAGGATGCAGAATCGGCAAGACCTGCTCCTTCCATTTTGTTAGTTGTGGGGGAGGAGGTGGGGGTCCGCCGCCAGTCTGCTGAACCTCAAGGTGGTGTCTTGAGACCACGGAATGCACCTTCCCCCGTAGGTCGTTCCACCTCTTCCTGATGTCCTCCCGATTTCTTGGGTGCTGTCCCACTGCGTTGACCCTGTTCACTATTCTTCGCCATAGCTCCATGTTCCTTGCAATTGAGGTGTGCTGCACCTGTGCTCCGAATAGCTGTGGCTCTACCCGCACTATTTCCTCCACCATGACCCTGAGCTCCTCCTCCGAGAACCTGGGGTGTCTTTGCCGTGCCATGGGGTGGTGTAGGTGATGTGTGGGGTGGTGTGTGGGGTGATAAGTGTGCTGATATGTAGTGGTGTGTAGTGTGAGGTGCGTGGAAGTTCTGTGGGTGATGGTGTTGTGTGCCTGTGGATGCTAGAATTGTTGATGGTGGTGTCTCTCTCTGGCCTTCATTCGTGATTTTTGGTTGTAGAGGTTTGTGGGTGATGTGGGTGAATGTTTTATATTGTATTGGGTGAGTAGGAGTGGTGTGTGTATGTGTATCAGGTGTGTGTATTTCGAATTGTCCAATGTGGTAGTGTTTTGTAAGAGAGTGTGTATTTTTAGCGCGACAGTGTGTACCGCCAATGGAATACCACGGTTGGAAGACCGCTGTGTGGATTCGTGTGTCGTGATAGTGTGGCATATTTCTGTTGGCATGACGGTGGAGGTTTTGTTTTCGCCAGTTTATCACTGACCTTTGGTGTGGCGGACTTGTGTGGGTGTCTGAATTTTGGCGGATTCTGTGCTGTGGGTCATAATAGCTGTGGCAGATTTCCGCGGCCGCGGTGGTGTGTTGGCGGTCTTCTGCACGGCGGTAAGCAGCTTTTACCGCCAATGTTGTAATGACCCACTAAATGTCTATGTATATTCAATTCTATTGCAAACGTAATACAAGCAAGGTTTTCGCAGTTCTGCTAAAGCTACTGAATACTAACAAAACATTTTAAGGACATTTTTACGTAAATTTGTTCGCACTCTTGGTGGGATGTTCTTGGATTTGATTTACATTTATGCATTTCATCATGCTCTGAGAGGCTCTGAGGTTTTAAAAATACTTCCAATCAAAAAAAGCATCCATAGTATGTAGGAAACTTCCAAACTGTGCAGAAACAGGCCAGTCTTGAATGCTATGTTACAAGGCTTAGTTTGTAGTGCTGTAACACTAGGTAAAAGTATACTAAACCCAAACAGAGCTTTTAGATGCAAAACTGAAAAATGTGAGCAACCATGTGATCTCCCTAAATGACAAATTAATATTGCTTTAATCTTGATCTTCCAGCATTTATCAAAGAAAGAACTGTGAAGCAGGTGCTGGAACTGGAACTCTGGAGCTTATAAATCCTAGCACCTCGACACTAAAGATCATGATTAAGTTCTATAGGAATGCCGGTGAAGCGATGGGATGAGCTGGTCTGACCTGAAGAGTGGATTCAGGATAACATATCACCTACAAAAATATTGAGATTCAAAAATATTGCAGAAAAAATATTGAGGACCAAATATATGTTAGACCTGTCAGCATTAAATGGTCTTTCTCCGAACCTTTTGCCAGCTTACCTCTTATTTGTGCTGTATCTTTTTGTTGCCCTTAGGACTCTGAGCACCTTACCAACTTGGACCAGTGCTAAACTACATATGTTTCTCTCCTAAATATGGTAACACTGGTGTATACACAATTGGAATATTTTGTTTACTTGTAAGCCTTTGTAAAGTGGTATACTATATACCCAAGGCCTGTAATCTTAATGCTACTAGTGGGTCTGCAGAATTGGTTGTGTCACCCAACCCAATAGCCTTTCAAACCTGTCTCAGGCCTTCCATTGCAGGGCCTGTGTGTGCAGTTTACTGCCATTCGACGTGGCATTTAATACTTCTTGCCAAGCCTTAAACTCCTCTTTTATTACACATAGGCCACCCCAACATAAGCTGTAGGTAACCCTAAGGGCAGGTTGCTTTGTAAGTAAAAGGTAGGACATGTACTTTTAATTTGTACATGTCTTGGTAGTGACAAACAGCTAAATTCACTTTTCACTACTGTGATGCCTACTCCACTCATAGGCTAGCTTTAGGAATTTCTTAATACACTTTTAAGTTGTAATTCCTGATTATCTTTTTGTTGGCCTTAGGACTCTGAGCCCTTTACCACTACGGACCAGTTATAATATGCATGTGCTTCTCCTCTAAACATGGTAACATTGGTGGATACACAATTGACATATGTAGTTTACTTGTAAGTCCCTTGAAAAGTGGTATACTTTATACCCAGAGCCTGTAATCTAAATGCTACTAGTGGGCCTGCAGCACTGGTTGTGCTCCCCCACATCACTAACCTTTCAAACCTGTCTCAAGCCTGTCATTGCAGGGCCCGTGTATGCAGTTTACTGCCACTTCGACTTGGCATTTAAAACTACTTGCCAAGCCTTAAACTTTCCTTTTATCACACATATGTCACCCCTAAGCTAGGCTTTGACTAGCCCTAAGGTTAGGGTGCTGTGTAAATGAAAGGTAGGACGTGTACCTTTAAGTTTTAAGTTTTATATGTCCTAATAGTGACAAGCAGCTAAATTCGTTTTTCACCACTGTGATGCTACTGTGATGCCTACTCCTCCCAGAATCCTGATTAGAAAGGAGTAGCTGCATCATATTTCATATCTTTGGGATGGTAATGATAATTCCTCTTTAATGATAAAGTGGGATTTAACATTAATATTTTAGAAATGCCACTTTTAGAAAGTGGGCATTTCTCTGCTCTTACTGGTCTGTCTCCAATACACGTCTGGAGTGGGGGATAGCTACACTTTGTTCATTCCCTGTAGACAGCCAAAACGAAGGAAGCATGGGTGTGATAGGGAACTCATCTGCATTCTGATTGCTCTTCCTGGGAAGAAAGAGGGAGGGGGAGCTGACACACCTGGATAGTCAGTGTCCTCTGTCCCACACAAAGGGCTGATTTCCCACTACTCATATTGTGGCCCCAGGGCTGAGGAAAAAAGGATCCTTGTGCACTTCAAAGACACTTCTTTGAAGTCACACCGAATTCAAAGGCACTTGTGTATAAGCACTGGGCCTCTGACCCTACCAAGACAGTACACTACTGGAACTCTGCCAGGAGTAAGGACTACTGTGCTACAAGGATTGCCACTCTGCTGGACTGCTGCCGTGGAAGGACCACTTTCTGCTTTCATGAGCTACCCTGTTACCTGCTGATCTCTGCCCTGCTAAAGCAAAGCAAAACACAAATGATGGACGGAATGCAGAACCAATAAAACATTCACCCCCAGTCACACATCTGGGTTTAATCCATCATTCTTTTGCTCACCATGCCACCCCAGTTTAGACCCAGCCATTTACAAATCAGTCTTGACCCTGTTCCTCATGGGAAAAGTCCAGACCGAACTGGCAGGCCAGGTCCTCCCTGGACCAGAAACAAGCATCCTGGGACCGGTTTCAGGGTTTCACCCTTCATCAGCCAGGATAGCTTGAATCCAGTGGCATAGTGAGCCCGGGACCCACGTCTGGGCATACCTGGCGCACTTATGGCAGCAAAAGCAAAGCAAAACACAAATGATGGACGGAGTGCAGAACCAATCAAACATTCACCCCCAGCCACAGATCTGGGTTTAATCCATCATTCTTTTGCTCACCATGCCACCCCAGTTTAGACCCAGCCATATGCAAATCAGTCTTGGCCCTGTTCCTCATGGGAACAGTCCAGCCTGACCTGCCAGGCCAGGTCCTCCCTGGACCGGAAACAAGCATCCTGGGACCGGTTTCAGGGTTTCACCCTTGATCAGCTTGGCTAGCTTGAATCCAGTGGCATAGTGACCCCGGGACCTACGTGTGGGCATACCCGGCGCACTTATGGCAGCAAAAGCAAAGCAAAACACAAATGATGGATGGAATGCAGAACCAATCAAACATTCACCCCAGTCACAGATCTGGGTTTAATCCATCATTCTTTTGCTCACCATGCCACCCCAGTTTAGACCCAGCCATTTACAAATCAGTCTTGACCCTGTTCCTCATGGGAACAGTCCAGACCGAACTGGCAGGCCAGGTCCTCCCTGGACCAGAAACAAGCATCCTGGGACCGGTTTCAGGGTTTCACCCTTCATCAGCCAGGATAGCTTGAATCCAGTGGCATAGTGAGCCCGGGACCCACGTCTGGGCATACCCGGAGCACTTATGGCAGCAAAAGCAGAGCAAAACACAAATGATGGACGGAATGCGGAACCAATCAAACATTCAACCCGAGTCACAGATCTGGGTTTAATCCATTATTCTTTTGCTCACCATGCCACCCCAGTTTAGACCCAGCCATATGCAAATCAGTCTTGACCCTGTTCCTCATCGGAACAGTCCAGCCCGAACTGCCAGGCCAGGTCCTCCCTGGACCGGAAACAAGCATCCTGGGACCGGTTTCAGGGTTTCCACCTTCATCAGCCAGGCTAGCTTGAATCCAGTGGCATAGTTAGCCCGGGACCCACGTCTGGGCATACCAGGCGCCCTTATGGCAGCAAAAGTAAAGCAAAACACAAATGATGGAAGGAATGCGGAACCAATCAAACATTCACCACCAGTCACAGATCTGGGTTTAATCCATCATTCTTTTGCTCTGCCCTGCTAAGGTCAAGACCCATCTCACCTGAACCCAGAGTGACTCCATGGGCTTGCTGGCTTGTTCTTCTGCAGTCTCAGGGATGTGAAAGACTGCCTACACCCTGAAAGCAGCACCTGGACTCTGTCGGCTGTGAGTTCTGCTCCGCCAAGTCATGCCAATCAGTCCTGGGCCCTTCGAAGTGAGTATCTGTCCTGCAACTCAAGGAAACCAATGCATTGACCATGTTGCACCAATCAGCGCTGGAGCATTTCTACTCGGCATTGATGAATCGCCACTGCTGCTCGAGCCGCGGATACCGCATCTCTGACTTCACAATAAATCGTCCCCGGACTCTGAAACATCTTCGACTCTGTGGCTCAGCACTGATGCATTCCTTCATGCTGAAAGGAGCCCAGCAGCTCGACAACAATGCATGGCCTTGATGCCCATTGCTGCTTGACTTCTGCACTTTCTCAACACTGTACAGCTCGGAAACAACGCATATCCTACACTTCCATGATCAACAACAACTCCTCTCTTCCTAAGCTTCATGTATCAAGTTCTGAACATCAAGGTACTTTATCAGTGGGCTCTCCATCGCGGTCGGCTTGAACTTTGGATTTACCCCGGTCTAATGTGACCTCGGGTAACCCATATGCGCTTTTTACTTGTAAGCACTATGTTGTAAGTTAGTAGTAATATTATAAGGTAGCAACTTGTAATTACATATAGTCAGATTTTGCTAGATTAGAGGTTAGGACATAATTAAATATAAGTAGTACGTTCCCCCCTCACCTTCCCTTTAGAATGGAATGTTCTGACTGTTAGGTAGAAGAGTTCACAATAGAATGTTGGGAGAGAGAGCTGAGAGAAGAGGAGATGTGAAGAGCTGATGAGGAGAAGTGGAGATGAGAATAAAGTGTGATTCTAAAGAACCATTGATTTCTCTTCATTATAACACACTACTTTTTGATTTATTCTTTAAAAATTCATATCTTGATTTCTACTGATTCGATTTGTGTTATTTTGGTCTTGATTTACTCATAAAGTTATTGTATCTGTTTTCTATCTTGTGTGGAGTCTTTCTGTGGTGTGTTCAATGTGTTACTTTGTGTGTGTCTGTTGTACAAATACTTTACATATTGCCTCTTTAGGGTAGCCTGACTGCTGTGTACCAAGCTACCAGGGGATGAGCACAGGTTATCTCTATGTGAATATCTAGCTTACCCTGACTAGAGTGGTGGTTCCTCATTGCACAGGGTGTATACCCTGACAACAAGAAACCCCAGTTCTCGCAGGTACATGAATATTAACTACAAAAATATTGTGGACCGAAATATCAACTTTACTCAGAATAGTATTGTATTTAAATTAATGCAACTTAAAACAATACATTCATATTTTCTTCTTAAAAAGTTATAACTATGTAAATATATCTAATATAAAACATGTAAACATGAATTTAATAACTTAAAATATCACACAAATACTTGTGAATGCAAAATAACTTCACAAAAAAATCAAATAAACTGTGTTCATTGAGTAAAATCTAAAATACAGTTTTATACCAATAAATATGATTATTAATTAACATATCATTAATTTATCAAACCATTAAAATACATTTCATAAATATGTTTCTAAAACTAACATTTGCCAAATAATATATTACACAAGAAAACACAATGAAAAATGTAAAGAAATATATTTATTTTATGTACATTTTTAAATTAGTACCCTAAGTATGTCTAATGCAAAAGCAAAGGATAAAATAAAAAAATAGCAGCCTAACTCCAAACTAAAATTATTTAAAAAATTAGCAAATAAAAATAATTAAAATAGACAAGGATCCTGAGAAAACCTCAGGGACAAGATGGAGGCGCAGCACTATTTGTGTGCATAGATTTTTCCTGGGCGGATCCGGCCGAGATGTATTGATGGCGTTTTCAGGGTGCCGGAGACCAGACGGATACTCAGCACTCTTATGTATCTAGCTGCGAATGCGGGGGTCTCCTCTTGCGGTGCATGGATCTCGTCCACATTTGGCCAGCTGCACAAGACACAAGACTGTGGCGGGCAGCAGGGGTTGCGACTTCCCTGATGATTGTTTATCTGAACAGTGCAGATTGGGCAGAGCCATTCTGGTGGTGTGTGGAAGGATGCGTGGGATCTCCTGCAGCTCTGGACCGGCCAGATCGAGAGTAGTGAGCAGCGGGTATTTTCCCTATGGTGGGTGAGGGGCAATGCCTGCACCCATGAGGCAGCTTTTCCATTCTGTAAGACTCAGGTCAAGCCAGGGACTTTTGTAACAGGGAGAAGCGTCATTGAAGTTCCTGTCAACTGTCTGTGTTTTTCTGCCTACGTTCTACTGTCGAGTGGCTGCAGTGTAGCTGGGGTGGGAGACTTTCAACTGTTTGGCTGAATCTCTGGCTTAGTGTGTTTTTGCGGTCACCCTTCTGCCTCACAGCACTAAGGATGCCTTCAAAATCAGTTGTTGGGGGGGCTCCCCCCACCCATCTGAATACTAACAGCACACATATCATGGGGAAAAAGATCCTGCAGCGAGGCAAACCAAGTGCCATCCAGATTAGCAGCCGGGGAGATACTGTCATAGTACCAACTACAAAATAAGTGGTATCAGTGTTGCTCCTGAGACCCACCACCAAGAATGGTAAATTCCAAAGTCTGGATAAAGTCTCTGAAGGCATCTCAAGCCAAGTGGTTGTGGTGGCAGGTCCTTCATCTGCACCAACCATCGTATCATCCTCCCAGTTGACCCTGGATCAATATATCTTTCCTCTTCAGTCAGGGGGTCATACACTTTTAGGGAGATGAATATCGCGCACCTATGGGCAGCCACCTGAGGCCATTACTGGTGCAGTCATTGAGTCAGTCATTACCAGTTCGGGAGAACTGTTACTAGCAGGGAATGTACCGGCCACAGTCTCAACTGGATCCAATAGGTGTGAATCTCAGAGAATTATGTCTCCACAAATTCCAGTTGGGGCAGTAGAAGCAGAGTCAAGGCACCTTGGCCCAAGCAGCCTGATTGTAGAGCAACAAAGCCAGTGCAGTCACAGGTGCAGGTACATACCTGTTGGAGCCTCATGAGACCTTTTTTTCCTTATATGATTCTGGAAGCTTGTCAGGCTCTGATTCTGACTCAGAAGACCACAAAGTGGAGGGGATTGCGCAAACGGGCAGTCTAAAGGACTGATTTACAGCCAGAGCTAATGGCTCAGGGTGTCGCACGACTCCAAATGGTAGTGGACCGGAGATAGGGAATGCCTCCATCACAGCTTCCCACATTTAGGACCTGGTAACTCAAGTTTTTATACAGGGGGCTCTGGATCTTGTATTAGCACCACAAGATGATTTGCTGTGGGATCCTGGTAGCATCGAACTCACCTCAACAAGCTCTTCTCCCCTGATCCTAGATGTGGGCACTGTTCCATCAAAGTGCAGCAGTGGCCTCCTCTGTTGCCCCTGTCACTTCTTTCACCGAGTCGGACTATCCAACCTTAGTCGCTATTTACGAGCTCTTGCAACAACCTAGGGGAGGGTATCGTAAGGACTCACTCAAACTCAAAACTGCCCATTTAAAGACTCAAGGGTTTCTTGGGAAATTGGCTAGGAATTTGGACACTCTCAATTCCTGTCTTGGCAAAGCAGAAAAGGTGCAGCAGAGTCTTCAGACCACTGTAGGGGAAGTTCAAATGCAGTCTTCAGGGCAGGAATCTCAGCTGATCACGCTCTCATCAAGAGTTGAGGATAATGAGAACTGGTCCCGGCCGAACACCCTTAGGGTACTTGGTATTCTAGAGGGGGTCGAAGGGTGACCCCGTGGCTACATAGCTCGCCTCTTCAGGGAGTGTTTTCCTGCACCCAGGGACTGGGATAGGGACAGCATGATCCATAAAGCCAATTGATTCCTATTTCAGTTGGTCTTAGCAGGATACTGTTTGGATTCAGGTGATCGATGGATCATTGCAGGGGCTACTGGGGGAAACAATCGGCTTATGTTATTCATACTGTATGGTCCTCACGCGGATGACCTTGTAGTTTTTAATGCTCTTTTGTCTGAGCTGCATCAGTGGCCAGAACCTATGATAACATGTGTGGATTTCAGTGTTACTCTTCATCCACTATCTGACTCCTCTTACCTCAGGAGAAGGTTTACTGCTCCTAGTGGCACTATCGTTAGTGGGAAAAAATGCTCCAGGATGGCTCTACACCAAGTTATGGTTTCTTATGCTCTTGTTGATGTTTGGCAACACTCTCGGCCAGGGGGGTCTGGGCTTACCTATTATTTGGCTCTCTAAACTCATTCTCTCAGATAGATATGTTTCTTGCTAGCCACTCTCTGCTATCACATCTAAATATCTCCCTGAATATGTGGGTGATCTCTGACCATAACTCTCTCTCTTCCTTCATTTGGAAGGCTTTCCATTAACTCCTAAGCCCCATTCATGGACCTTTGATTGGAAGCTCTTTCTTGATGAAGCACTCATTCATCATGTGGACTTGGAGGTAAGGATTTTTTGGAGCAGAATCTTGGTTCAACATTTATTCTTTTGGTATGGGATACCCTTAAAGTTTTTGCATAGGCTATACTTTAAAATACTCCTCATTACCTGTGGATAGAGCTAGGTCAGACCGAAGGATGCATGCGGTCTTCACTTATTTCTCTAGAACACCTTCAGATATGCAGTGTAATATCTCAGGATAGGGTGACATTTACATTTCTGTTGGATCAATTTGCAGTCGCTCAAGCTTCCCTTTAGGAAGGATTACTTAATAACACAATCAAGAAGGGTTGGGCTAAGTAATTAACTACTTTCAAAATACCAAAGAAATGAGTTGAACACTTTCTTTCTTTCAGAGTCAAGGATAGGGCTAATGTTTGTATCATCCACACAATTATAAATGACAATGGGAAGTAAGTGACTGATCACAAACCATAGGTTTTATCAGAAGTTGTATAATAAAGAGGGGATGCATCCACAGATCGTATAGCTCAGTTTATACAGACATATCATCACAGGACGCTGTCTGATTTGCAGCAATCTAGGTTGTGTGGTCCAATCTACGCTTCTGAAGTTGAGACTGTGATTGGTCAGTTGTCAAGGGAGAAAGCCTGTGGCCACGTTCAAACCTCTCTTGACTTCACATGTGCTAGTGCCTGTCCTATGTGATCTTCTTAGTTATTTTGAGTCACTCGGCCTGGTTCCCAGGTCTTAGGCAGAGACTAATATTGCCATCTTTCCCAAGACATGGAAAGATTCTTTGTTGTTTGGTTCATACCATCCCATATCATTGATTAATGCAGACGCTAAGGTCTATACTCAAATCCTGGCCAACAGATTATCTGCGGTGATATCTAGTTTGGTAGATGAGAACCAGTATGAGTTTATTCCGGGGCGTGATACCCCTGCACATGTCAATACAGTAATTATAGCTCTTGAAGCGTGGTCAGCTGGTGGAAACTGGGTCGGAATTATAATGCTGGATGCAGACAAGGCATTCAACCGGGCTTCCAGGCCGTTTCTCTGGGGAACTATGAAGGCATCAGGATTTGGTCTGCGGTTTATTACCCTGGTTCAGCAAATATACCAGAGCCTTACCACCAGAGTTCTCTATTAGGGTAGTCCTACAGACTCTATTCTGATTAACCAGGTTATCCAGCAGGGGTGCCTGTTGTCACTCCAGCTCCTTGCAGTTTATATCGAACCCTACATTCAGCCCTTATAACATCTAAGGATATTCTTCCACTGCAAATCTACCAACTGGAGCTAGAAGTGCTAGCATATGCAGATGATCTTGCTATTTTGACCTCAGCTCCTGCTGCCTCTTTATCAGCAATTGAAACTATAGCAAGAGCATTCAGGTCTATATCAGGGTGCAAACTCAACCTTGGTAAGATACAGGTCCTGGCAAACACATTTCTTCTGGGACAAGATCAGCATTGGGTCCGCTCGGCTACATATTTATGGGTAGAAATATCTCTAAAAATGGAAGAGGTAATCAAGTCTAATTTCAGGAAACTCTTCACAAGGATGGTAGAGATTTTTACTACGTAGAACAGACTATAGATTGGGTTGATGGGAAGGTGCAATCTCATCAGCATGATCATATTGCCACTTATATCTTTTTCAAAGCATTACTCTTTACTTAATTAAAGTATTTTTCTGTCAGATCAAAGCCTTGTAGCAAAATTTTAAATGTGGGTATAAAAAGCCTAGATCTAGCATGCAACTTCTTCAGATGCCTCAGGAGAAGGGAGGTTTCTTGTTACCAGACCTACAGATTTACTATTTAGCCATGTTCATGGCATGTCTAGCCAATGTTTTGGGCAGCGAATCAGGAGAGTTAGGTTGTATGTTCCCAGAATATCTTCCCTGGGAGTGGATAGTGTTCCACCCAGTGATATCATGAATATGGTATATTTCAAAAGGACTCGCTTCAAGACCTTGCAGGCCTTTCATTCCATATGGGCATATCTCAAAACGAGAGTATAGGGCATCACTTTCTATAATACACATTCATAGTTAGGCTATAACCCTACTTTCCCTTGCAAGTTCATGAGAGTTTCATGGACTGCTGGGAGGCCGCTAGGCTTTTTACGTAGGGTCACTTTTATGAGGGTGATACTCTTCTCTCATATAAAATACTATGTCAAAGATTTTCTCGTCCCTGCTCTGGATTCTTCTGTTATCTTCAGGTCCGGCATAGGAGCTTGAAGTCCGAGAATGTAGACTGTTCTCCAAATACCTTCTTGAATTACCTGTGGCGTGGCCCACATAAGATGGGCATCAGTCTGGCATACAAAATGATATTATCTGCTGAGGTTGGGCGGCGGGCAGATCCTTTTGAACATGCTGCAGATAAGTAGAGCTGCCACCTTGGCGTGAAGTTACCCTTGAAGACGTAAGACTCTCAAACGTGTTTGTGCATACTGTCTTAAGTGTCTCTCAGGTTAAAACCCATCAGTTCATCTTCATTAATTATTTTCACTACAACCCCCTACCATCTATATATTATGAATCTTAGGCAGGACTCTAAATGCTTTCGATGCTGTGCAGATCAGTCGGATGCTGTCCACATCTTTGCCACCTGACCTACTATAGCTCATTACTGGAAGAGAGTTTTTGGGAAAATTAGTTGTTTCTGTTAGGCCATTCTGGTTTGGGACCCTAAACTAATCATTTTAAGTCATCGTATATACCGGGCCATCTGGGTAAGACCTATTTTTATGCAATTGCACTATTAATTTTGGCCTGTCATTGGCTACTTGCTCAAGCTCCTAACCCTACGCTTTGGTGCCATGTTTTTTAAATATGAGTCTCTGCTTAATGATAATGATGAACGAAGAACTAGGCTTGGGAAGATTTGGGATCCATTGAAGGAACTCTTGTCGGGCTCTCTGGTTGGTCATGACTATACACCATCATAGCAGACTTCCTCTCCCCCTTCCTTGGTGTCTGTCTTTTTTAAGTCTTGTTCCAGTCACACCCTGCATATGCTTTAATTTGTAGTTGTTCATCTTGGTGAATAATAATGGTATGTCATATCTTCTTCTGGATGTCTGTGCAATTACAATGTACTCCATATAAAAATTGTAAAAAAACAACTAAAATACACTACTGTAAATACAATCCTACAAATATTGTGCACAAACATTCAATGTCTGGGGCAGGGTCAAAGTTGCTATTCTAGTTCCAACCTAACAGACATTGGGGAAAATATACAAACAGGGTGGTAAATATTTTAGTCTAACTCCAGTCCACCAAACATTCGAGAAAATGCATACATTGGGTAAGAGGGTGGAGGATCAGATTTACTATTCGAACTCCAGTCTAATAAACATAAAGGAAAGTGTATATATTTGGTGTGTCACATATACTACACCCTAATAATATTGGACAGTGAAAAGCGCAATGGGGCTGTCCATGGGGGCCTCTGCACTGCCCATGCCAAGTGCATGAGCAGTGCAGTGGCCCCCGACTCCCCGTCTCCGCCAGCTTTTACATGGCAGAGAGTGGCGATCCCAACGGTCCGACCATGGTGCATTTGCCATGGTCATAATGTGGAGGCCGGACCGCCGCATTAGCGGTGGTCCTACCGCTAGACTTGTAATGAGGTCTTCTGTCTGGCTCATAGACAGCTTAGGGGGTCAATCTGACTCCCGCCGGCGGCGGTAACCGCACGCCCGGCGGGAGCCGCCGAATGACCGCACCGCGGTCAAATGACCGCGGCGGTCATTCTGAGTTTCCCGCTGGGCTGGCGGGCGACCGCCAGAAGGCCGCCCGCCCGCCCAGCGGGAAACCCCCTTCCACAAGGATGCTGGCTCCGAATGGAGCCGGCGGAGTGGAATGGGTGCGACGGGTGCAGTTGCACCCGTCACGATTTTCAGTGTCTACCATGCAGACACTGAAAATCTATTTGGGACCCTGTTAGGGGGCCCCTGCAGTGCCCATGCCAATGGCATGGGTACTGCAGGGGCCCCCAGGGGCCCCACGACACCCGTTCCCGCCAGCCAGGTTCTGGCGGTGAAAACCGCCAGAACCAGGCTGGCGGGAAGGGGGTCGGAATCCCCATGGCGGCGCTGCTTGCAGCGCCGCCGTGGAGGATTCCGTGGGGCAGCGGGAAACCGGCGGGACACCGCCGGTTTCCCGTTTCTGTCAGAATGCCCATGGAAGCACTGCCAGCCTGTTGGCGGTGCTTCCGCGGTCGTTGGCCCTGGCGGTCCATGACCGCTAGGGTCAGAATGACCCCCTTAGTGCCAAAGGACCCACTATGATAAAGGCAGTCTTGATCCCCTACTTCCCCAGTAGGGCTTTAAGATCCTCTACAGGCCGATTCTTGAGGGTACCTAGAATTCACAAGGCCAGATGGCGCAGTAGGTCCTTTTCATATCTCATTCCCAAACTTTGGAACCCACTCCTCATAGTATTAAGATGCCTAAACAATTAATCACAGTTCAGAAAAAGGCTAAAAGCATGGCTATATCCACATTCATAGCCCATGTGTTTCTCCACTTGTCCCAAAACAATGCTATGTCTTAGCCAGCGCTTGGAAGACTACTGGTACCATGCGCTTTAGAAATCCATATAGCATAGCATACCAAATATTTAAGCTAATATCTGGAAACAAGGTCAGTGCACTTCTCTAATATGTTTAAGGTTGATAGGTGAATGTTAATTCATGCTAAGTTTGCTTATATAATTTACCAAGCGTCAGAAAACAACTGCTGTTCACACTGAAATTTCATTACTTATCTAAAGGCATTTGATACTGACACAGCTTTTCATCACAATACTGCTGGAAACCCTGCCAGATTATGGATATGGACGCATCAAGTGTGTGTCCTGATAAATCTGCCACCATGAGCCAAGGGGTCAGTTGATGAAGATTTAAACAATATAAACAATAATTCAACAGGTTGTGAGATGGGCTGTTGAGGTCTGTGATCCTCCGGAGATGCCTGCCGCAAAGAGGATCCTGCCACAAAAAGGATCCTGCATCAGTGAGGGATAGTCTGGTATCTGTCTATTTGGATTTTCTGTGCCCACAAGCAATGATTTATTCTCAGGTATGGGTCTTCGAGAGAGATGTGGTGTGCAGGGAGCATGGGTCCTGGGACCTAATTGCTCTTGAGATAACTAGGAGTTCGCCAGGACCTCAAAATTGTCCTCAGGCTGATACCATGGGAATGGAAGAAGTCACTTTGGAATGATGGGTCAGGAGCTTCCTGGTGAATATTCAGGGAAAAATCCCAATTGTCCATTTGGGCCCTTGATCACTGGAAGGTGAAGTATCCTCCTCATGTCTTAGAGGATAGGGAAAGAACCCCCTAAATTGTGCCCCTTGGGAATAACATTCTATGAGATAAGGCTAGTTCTTTTACTATGGAGATAACAGTGCACTTCAGCTCTAATGGATCTGTGGAACTTGGTTAGAGGACATTGAGGACTTGTCACTTCCCTTTGTATTAAGACTCCAAGTCTGTTCTCTGTTTAGTTCCTTCCTCTCACTTTGCTTAATGTAGTTTTTACTTGCTCTGCTGAAAGACTACCCTGTCCCTGTGCTGTTGGCTGCCATTTGGCAATGTCAGCTTTATAATGCACTTTGTCAGACGGTTGTCCATGTTCACATCTTGACCAATTCAAATTGGTCTGACATTTGGCACTGTACTTTGGAGCCAATGAACAAGGTCGAAGATACACTTCTCCAGGACTGGGGAAAGACCTGTAGGTTTGAAAGAGCTAGTGTTTTGGTTGGCTCTAGCTTCCATGCCATGGGATAAATACTGCTTCTATTAATCCAGTAATATGTACATCATTTGGACATCAAGGTAATCTATAAGATTCAACCATTGAAGGGTTGTAGATTTTCTACTCCACATTACCTCTCGGAAGAATCCTTGTTTCTGTACATGCAGAGAGAATATGGGCTTACCTGCCTTGCAGGAAAGGAGCTCACTCAACTGGGGAATATGAGAAAAACTCCTCCTCTTGAGAAGATCTGCACAACGCCTATCTGACTGGAGAATCTGGTGGTTGCATCAAGGAAGTGAGACAGCCCAGGAGCAAGGGGATCGCTATGGCCCAGTTGGACTGGAGAGGAGCAAAGACGAATAAAAAATCATCACCCAACTTGTGACGATGCAAAGGTTCCTTTCCTTCATGTGAACTGTTGTGCCTGCACCATCTCTGGTTCTCAACTTACCTCTAGAGTGCTCTGCAATGATCCCTTTTCTTATGCAATACTGACTAGGTGGCTTTACCTTCAAACTCCAGATATGATTTTCAGAGATCTTGACAGAGGGTGTCATCTTGAATAAAGAACTGTTGGTTCCTTAAGACAACACAGGTTGTTTTTGTGGTTGAAATCTAACCCTAGAATCTCGTTCCCAAATGGTACTGTTGTAGTCTTTCGTCCATTGCATGCCCCCAGTCCGGTCCATGCTGTGGCCACTGGAATATATAGACCAAGATTGGTAATTTTAGAGATACTGTCTAATCACTGGTACCACTTAATAGTTAGAGTTGATGATTTGGTACCTCTGTCCCCTTCATAACATCTGAAAGCCAGCTGAGTTTTTATATGCTTTCACTGGGTGCTGCCTGTTTTCTGGCAACAGGACATCTGCTCACCATTGGAATGGACTTAGTTTTCTCTCTGATTTTACTAGGTAGAATCCCAGTTGTTTAGGTGGTTGAGATCTGGGTCCATAGGTTTTTTTAATATCTCTTTTGCTAGAAATGAATCGATTGCGGTTTCAGCCTACTGAGTTGTCCAGTTTTTCACTCAGAGAGACAGATCATACAAAGGTTTTTGATTTGTATTATTTTGTCTGGCACTTCTGTCCCATTGACTGAAAAATAAAATGTATATTTGTAAATTTATAAAAAAAGACCTGATAACTCTTAAAGTCACCTGAGACAACCTGAGTCTAGCCCCATTAGAAAAAAAAAACTTGCCATAGTGCTTAGTGCCTAAAAACTACAGAAATGTTTGGAGTGGCATCTAAGCATCAGAATACTCTAGCAGGTCTTGTTTTCTTTGTGTATCACACTTCCTTGTTTACATAGCTTTAAATAAAAGTCCTTTAGTCAAAGTTATACCACTGGATGAAATCCACCTTCATTGAGTGGTATTTGCTGTATTATACTATATTTGAGTTTCTCGCTAGAGTAAGCTTTGAAAGGCAAGATCCTGTTATCCAATGAGAGTATATTGATATTGGGGGTACTGGAACATTTAAAAAAATATATATATTTATTGATGAGTTTTGATCGTACAACAACAAAAAAAAAGGCTCCTCTTCCATAACAACATTAGCACCCAAGAAACCCCGACTCAAGTGTGACAAAATTCGGCAATGTTACAAACAAAATAGACCGCAATGAGCAAAATTTAGGGGTCACGAACAATAGCTGTCGGCATTCGAGGAGCAAAGAACAAGTACAACCAACATAAATATAGCAAGGCGGCCGGAACAGGCAAGTCGGCACTGGCAAACATCCCACAGCTCCCATCTTCTCACAGGTAGGGCGACACAAACCATTCCCCAAATGCATGCCAATTGAATCTAGCATATATCACTCAATAAGCAAACTCCAAATAGGTATGCAGAGGTGCCCAAATATCTCGTGGCCTAGAACCCTCAGGCGCCAACTCCCAGAAGGTCTCCAACTGTTCTCGACAAAAAGCAGCATCATGCAACCAATCAGAGAACTGTGGCCGACCGCGTTCCCAGCAAATCGCGACTCTGCGCTTTGCCAAAAGCAGCAACATGCCCACCAATTTCCTCTGAGCCAGCGGAACGGTATCCACACTGCCCAGCAGCACCAGCACAGGAGAGGGAACCAGCTCAAGCCCAGTCATCTCCCCAATCACATGCATGACCTACAGCCAGAAATCATGCACCTCCCCACATTGCCACGCCAGGTGGAAAAAGTCAGCATCCGGAGCGTGACATCGTTCACAAGAAGCATCCGCCTGCAGCCCCATAACACACAGGCTGCGAGGATTGTAATAGAGACGCTGCAGAAACTTAAAGTAAATGAGTCGCAGCCGATAGTTTGGCGATAGTGCCCTCATCTGCGCACAACACTTCTTCCATGTCTCATCAGAGATTGCTGCACCCACATCCGCCTCCCATTTTAACTTAGCGAGCCCACCCCCTTGGTCCTGCATGCAACCATATAACTTGGTGATTAGCTTCCTCGGCGTCTGTGCACTCCATACTACCTCCAGTGCTCGACACGTCACCGGAGACTCCGGAAGACCAGAGTATCGCGCTTGGAGCATCGCACACACACGCAGCACATATAGCCGGTGCAGCGCACTATCAGAACCATCTCTCAGTGCCACCTCCGGGGAGATCAGCCGCCCATCCACAAACCAGTCCCCCAAAAGAGACAAGTCAAGGGTACTGGAACATTTTTGGCAGACAATAGTACAACTTCCCAAGAAAAGGCTTCACAGTGTGCGTTAGGTTTTCTAGGTTACAAACCAGAGAACTACAAGGTGTGAATCAGTAATTTGACAACGTTTGAATCGATTGATCAGTATGTTTTTTTGCCAAGCTGTCCTAGTGATTTTGAATGTTGTGCTTAGGGGCTTTCCAAATTGATTTCAAAAGGTTAAAAGAAAGGGCCCAGGGCAGTGTGACGATATTAGGGAACACAATAATAAAAAACTATTTGAAAACCAATAGGTCTGGCTTTAATGTTGTAACGCATGGAGGCTAAGCAAATTAAATCCAGACGGAGAAACAATCTGCACTCTATAGTGAAGTATCCTTCTATGTCAAATAAAGGTTGGCTGGTAAGGGAGCCCTCGTAGTAGTCCTGAATCATGACTATGACGTAGAAAAAAGTAATAATTAAAAAGAAGGTCCTCTCGTCGCCCAACCTTCTTTCGACAGGGAAACTTAAAGAGGGCCATACTGAGGGCAAAAAAGAAAAAAACAATATCAGGTACAAGTGGCACTTATGAGAGGTCACTGCAATGAAAATGGGAACAAGGAGTCCACAATGGAAGAAAGGAGGAAAGGAAGGAGGAAGAGGAGGGAGGAGGGCTAAGGTAAAGAGCAGAGCTCAATGGGAGGAAGGAGAGACAGGAAGAAAGAATGAGAGGATCGTGGGTGAGTAGAACAAGGTGTGCACAGCAGGGGCGGCCCCTCTATTTGAGCGGAGGAGCGTCGCCCACCAAAAAAAATGACCCCCCCCATAATGGAAAAATAAAATGGTAATAAACTTTGTATTTTACCATTTTATTTTTCAGTGCCCCATCCTGAATCGAGTGTCAGGACGGGGCGGGCAATTGCTGCTGTGTGGAAGCAGGGAGCTGTGCATTTGTTTAAAGTGAGCATGTCCCTTTGGCCGGCCGTCTTGCGACGGCCAGCCAGACAAGCGCACTTAAAACTTCTCTAACCTCGCTGTATTAAGGCAGCTGGGTTAGAGAAGGCACGGGCCTCCAGCGCTCTGGTGAGCGCTGAGAGAGCCTAGTCCTACCAATCCTGACGCTGCTTTCATGCTGGTTACCAGCATGAAAGCAGCATCATGATTGGTTAGTGGTGTTTCCTGGTCCCATGCGTTGAAGCTTCCAGGAGCATGAGGACGCTGCGAGCAAGACATCTGAAGGTAAGTGCCTTTTTCTGTCTTTTTTAAAAAAAATTTATTACTGTGTCTCCCCCCCAGCCCCTCCCGTAAACATAAGCCAGCTGCCACTGGTGCACAGGGGAAGGTGGTAGAGGCGCCCAGGAGTAACAAGAGAGGGTGACAGGCATGAGGAACAAGGCACAAACAGGGAGAAGAAGGGAGGAAAGAAAGGCAGGCAGGAAAATGTGATACACATAGGAGAGGTAAAGGAGTCCAGTAGAAGCAGACAGACATCTTGTAAAGTAGTTCCTCATGCATTTCAATGTAAGTACTGCTTTGGAGGAGGAAAAGTAGATCCTAACAGCCAATAGCATCAGGTGAGAGTGAACTAGTGATCTAGGCCAGTGATTCCCAACCTTTTTGACTTATGTCGACCCCCAGCTTATCAATACTGGAACCCAGGTACCCCCACTGAATCATTATTGAAATCCGGGTACCCCCACTGAGTCATTATTGAAAGCTGGGGGCTCAATCTGTTGAAATTATTAAATTTTTTAAGCAGTCGAGGACACTCTGAGGAGGCTTCACGTACTCCTAGGGTCCCCGGACCACAGGTTGGGAACCACTGATCTAGGCTAAGCTTAGATCTGAATGACAGCGTCTACACCTCAGGGAGGCTGGTTAAAAAAGACTTAGGCCTATATTTATACTTTTTTGCGGCACATTTGTTGCATTTTTTGACGCAAAAGTGGTGCAAACTTACAAAATACAATTATATTTTGTAAGTTTGCGCCGCTTTTGTGTCAAAAAATGACGCAAATGCGTCGCAAAAAACGTATAAATATGGGCCTAAGTGGTTGAAGGGGCAGGGCTAAAGGTCACTCTAAGTATATTGTAAACAGAAGGTTTGTTTGACAGCTGTGCTCAGGTCGGAGTTCCCTTTTATGCTCATTAGTGAATTTGACTGATCTAACCTGCGGCAGTGTCAGCTTTCTTTGCAGCACAACCACTGTACCACTTCTTGTTATATGCAAAGACTAGGCCAGCAACCACGGCAGCAAGAACTACAACGGCAACAACGATGGAGGCAGCAAGCACCGTCACACGGGTCCCAGGACCTGTGAACAACCAAAGAGCATAAGGAACAGTTAATGACAGTCTTCAGGGTGAATGAGTGCATGTACGATTGAGTAAACCATTGTAAGACTTTTAACCCCCTACATAAATGGATGGGCCACTCAGTAAATTCATGAGGAAGTGCATCTGTGACCAAACGTTGGAGTAACTGGATGAATGTTGGAGTGAATGTATTAGGGAGAGGATGTCTGATGGAGAAGAAAGACTTCAGTTAAATGTGACAGGTGTCTATTATTAAAAGTGCAGGTAAGTCAAGGAGTGAATATAAGACAATTGACCCTCATTCTTCAGGGATGCCAAGTAAGACTGCATCAGCCTGTCTTGAGGAAGAAGAGACTAGCCTCAAACCAGGATATGAGTCACACTTTTCCTGACTAGCCCGATGTCTCCATAGGTGCCTTCTGATTGTCATGTTAAACGTTTTGTGTCGCCAGACCTACTGGTATTATGTGGCAGAAAAGCATCAAAATGATGCAGCAGGTTTGACTAAATTATGCAGCAAAAAAGACAAGTTATGCGGCATAATGTATTACGTTATTACTTGATTGTTGTGTCATTTTGACACATGGTAATACTGTATCGGCAAAGATTCCACCTCATTACTACCGGTTTGACAACTAAATACTGAAATAAGCAACTGATAAAATCACCATTTAACCTATGCAAAGGATCTTTCACTGCATGCAAACACGTCACTGCGTATTAAGTAACTTTAGATGTGCTTGCCGAGGAAAACATTTTTTGCTTGTAAAAATGTGCAGATTGTCCAGAAGATGATGGATTATGTGGCGAATGTGGTAAATTAGATATAATGCAAAAAAAGCTGCAGCTGCAAAGTCGCATAATTTCAGTTGGCCTTTGTATAGCAGAGCGTTCCTCACTTTCAGGGACTATTGGTGTATAGAAAGATTCAGTTCACAGACTATTGTCAGCTGGATGTTATATTTCTCACTTATGAATGTCAGGTCTTGCCCTCTTCCGCCAACAACCCTGTACGGGAAATCAGTGAGTCCTGTGTTTCAGTCTTGGTAAGCAAGTCAGTGTCTTCCTCTTTCCTTGTATTTGTCAGTTTCTCCTAGTGCGGGTGTCAGTTTTTTCTAGTCAGAATTTTCCTGGCCCAGCGCATGTCTGTGTTTCATTAGTCTCTGAAGCATATCTGTGTCTACCTATTCCATTGTCTATGTTCACGTCAGGAATTTGAGTTATTGGAAGCTGCTGATTCATTAATTAGAGGGAATGAGGTTCGTGGCTAGTGTTGCCGTGGTTAGGTGATTCCAGCTGGCATTTGTGGGGTGGCTTGCCTCTATGTCATACTACCATAATGCCATCTGTTAGGCCTGTCAGCCTTCTGGTGGTCTTCCTCTAAATATTTTGCCTGCTTACCTCCCCTTTTTGCTGGAGTTTTGCTTCCTTTGTCCTTAGGACTCTGTGCACTTTACCACTGCCAACCAGTGCTAAAGTGCTTGTACTCACTCGCCTAAACATGATTGATTGTCAAGCACCTGCCTGGCATATTTCATTTACTTGAAAGTCTCTTGTAGAGTGATGCACCATAAACCTAGAGCCTGTAAATTAAATGGCACGTGTGGACCTGCAGCACTTATTGTGCCACCCACCTAAAGAGTACTCTAAAATGTTGCAGCCTGAATTGAGTATCACACTGCTATGTCGACTTGGCATTTAAAACTCCTTGCCAAGCATTAAACTCCCCTTTTATTACATATAAGTCAACTCTGACGTAGGCCCTAGGTAGCCCATAGGGAAAGGTGCTGTGTAATTAAAAGGTTGGGCATGTATCTTTTAGTTTTACCTATCCTGGTAGTAAAAAACTCCCAAATAGGATTTTCACAAATGTGAGGCCTACCCCTCCCATAGGATAACATTGGGGATTCCTTATTACATTTAGGCCCTCATTCTGACCTTGGCGGTCTTTTCGCGAGACCGCCGAGTTACCGCCGCGGTGAAGACCGCCGACCGCGGCGGTATGCCGCTGTGCGCATTCCGACCGCTGGGAGCGTTCCGCCGGGAAACCGCCAGCAGCCACACTGGCGGTCGCCGGAAAAGTGGAGACTGGTCAACCTCCACCGCCACGCCAGCAGAACACCGCCCACAGAATTACGACCCACATATCTGTGTGGCGGTCTTCTGTTGGCGGTGTTCTGTTGGCGGTCACCTCCCCATGGCTCCCGTCGCCTCCCGGAGGACCAACGCACAAGGTAAGTTGACCGTCCGTGAGGGGAGGGGGAGGGGGGGTGTTGTGTGATGTGGGCGTGCATGGGGGTGTGCGTGTGAGTGTGTAGAGGGGGTGTATGAGTGCGTGTATGCGGGCGGGGGGTGCTGCTGTGTCTATGGGTAATGTGTGCTGTTCGGCAGGTGCGCATGTCTGCATGTATGTGTGCGGGTATGTGTCCCCGTTGTGTATGTGTGTGTAGGGGGTGTGTATATGTGCATGTTGGGGGTGTGTGCATGTCGGGGTGCATGTATGTGCATGTCGGGGTGGGGGTGGGGAGGGGGTTCGTACCACCTCTGGGGGGTGGCAGGGGGGTGGAGGGTGTGGGGGGAGGACTCGGGTGGGTAGTGGGGGGTGGGGGAGACCCCTATCAGTGCCAGGGAAGGAATTCCCTGGCCCCGATAGTGCTTACCGCCATGGTTCGCATGGCGGTTCCCGACCGCCAGAAACCGCGGCGGTAGGCAGGGTCATGATACCGTTGGCGGTCTTGGGACGACCGCCGGGCCGGAGTGCGCAAACTCCAGCCCGGCGGTCATGACCGCCGTGGCGGTCGGAGTGGGGAAGTGGCGGTCGATCGCGGCGGTGACCGCCGCGGTCAGAATGCCATTTTTCTGACCGCCGGTCTGTTCGCGGTCCGACCGCCGCCTCTCCGCCGACCGCCAAGGTCAGAATGAGGGCCTTAATAAGCAGTAATTCCTAATTGAAAGGAGGTAGATATATCATGTTTACTACCTATGAAATTATAATGATATACCCTCTTTAATGGTGAAGTCAGATTTTTAACAACAATTTTTAAAATGCCACCTTTAAAAAGTTGGCATTCATGTTCGTGCCCTTAGGCCTTTGTACCTGCAGCCTGACTTGGGTCACATCACTGGGTGTAACTGGCAGTTAGACTTTGTGAATTCCTGCTAGACAGTCAAACAATAGTGGGATTAGCAGAGCCTCAAAGGGCCATCAACTGGCAGGAAGGGGGAGCAGAGCCCCACTTGCACCTGAATAGGCTGTGCCCCGTCTCCTCACAATAGGATTAGTATTATCACTGCAGCCATCTTGGAGCCAGGGCAGGCGAGTCAGGAAATTGCAAGAACTTTAAAGAACCTTTCAGAAACTTCTCCCACCTTCAAGGAGAAGGGCAACTGGATATACAAATGGGACCTTCACCTTGACTCTGCCATCTGTGAGTCTACCCTGCCAAGTCCTGGACTCTTGGGGTGGGTCTAAGGTCCTTGCCAGTGGAACCAAAGCATCACCTCTGCTAAGCGACGCATCCTTGAGCAGAACTGACGCATCGCTAATGCTGCGTGGAATGGGCCCAACGTGAAGACCCCCATTGCCTTGTCAGTCCTTGGAAATGATGCATCACTCTGAAGGTGTAGAGCATCCACAGCCCAGGTCCTCACATCCCTCGTCGATGGCAGCCTCAATGTTGATGCCAGACTCCACATCACAGCCTCACAGCTCCTCAGAACCGATGCATCACCAGGTGTGCACCATAACCCCAACTTGAGACTTTACATTGCAAGCGCAATTGACAGGACTTTCAATGACGACACAACACGACCTTGCACCGCAGCCTTACTGCTCCTCGGAACCTACGTATTGCTTCGGCTGCGCTGCACATCTTCGACACAGCCCCACGCAAAGCTCCGCAACCAGGATTTATGGTACCTTGTACAACTGGCCTAACTGCGTCCCAGTAGCCGACCTGTGCTCCATTGCAGTAAGCCTGAAATTGTGCCTTTGTCCGGGTCTGTCTGCGGTTGGTGCTTTTATCTTTCAAGTGCTATTTTGAGCCTTAAACTTTAAGGGCCTGATTACAACTTTGGAGGACGGTGTTAATCCGTCCCAAATGTGACAGATATACCACCTACCGTATTACGAGTCCATTATATCCTATGGAACTCGTAATACGGTGGGCAGGATATCCGTCACATTTGGGACGGATTAACACCGTCCTCCAAAGTTGTAATCAGGCCCTAAATCGTCATAACTTTGGTTCTACTGATTGGATTTTTATTGTTTTGGTGTCAAATAATTTATTAAGATTTACTCTATTATTCCAAATTGGTTTGAGTGGTGTGGTTCACCTTGCAAGGGATTTTGGCTGCGTCTTGAGCAGGGCTCACGCACCAGTCAACCAACAACCCAATTTCTCACACCATCTTACTCTGCATTGCACCACAGAGGTCTGGAAGTGGGGAAGGGTGACCAGCAATGATGAGCAGAGAGTGAGAGTGGGCTGACCAGGACTTCTCTGGTACGATTTGAAGTGGCATCTGGGGGAAGTGAAGCTGTAAGATGCCAAGTCCATCCGGGAAATGGGGTACCAGTGGGCTTAAGGTGGACACATCAATGGTCGGAGCAACCACTTTACTTCAATTAAGTTAGTATACAAAGGTGGTAAATATATCTCTGAGGAAATAGCCACTTTGACAAAAACAAGCTGTGAAGGTTGGGGAACATAGGTTAATTATTTGCTGTTTTATTGGCTTATGCTATGTGCTGCACATGGTACCACAAATGTGGTGCCAGAATAGGTACGCACAGGTGTAGAGGTTTAGGAGTAGAAACAGCTACATTGACCAACTATGGAAATATTTGTCAAGGGAGTACATGTCAGTGACATAGTTACAATTAGGTAAAAGTGGCTTTATGGCTTTATAAACTGGAATGGGGTGACAGCTGGGTATATACATTGGTTCATTAACTGGAGAAGGGTAAATTGGTCTAGGGTGCTGGGGTAAGTAAGACTATATTATCCAGACATTTTGAGCACATCTCAGACCAATCTCTAGGCCTTCCTGTCTGGTAACAACTTCTCTAGAACAACCTGAAAAGGGAGACATGTTTAGGAAGCTGGCTGGTCAGGAGTAAGGAAGCACCTGAGAATCAAACTCCTATTACAGCGGCGAAATACCATGTTCATTCACAAGAGAAATCAGATCTCTGGGCTAAAGAAGGAATGCCAAGCAATGGCCACTGAGAATAGCAGCACATGAAGAACAAAACATAGCATGTGTTTCTGCTGTCACTAACCTTCTTGCACAAAACCTGCGGGAGTTGGAGTTGGAAGCACTAAAGGAGAAATACAAAAATGTTTAAGTTAGATGTGCAAAACCTTAAAGGGCATACATATATTTGTTCTAGATCTTGCTCTGGATAGTGTGAAAACTACTCACAAATAATTACAGTTACTATGCAGTAACACCCAGCTAGTGCCAGGCAATTACATGTTAAACCCCTCAGAATGGGAAATGACTATGTGGACTTTGACATACTGTGCGGTACTCTGCTTGGTATTCTATAGTCCTAGAGGGTTAACTCATACATTTACTACCTGTTCAGAAGAGTTGGCATATGTGTGCTAGGACTTCTGTGTGTGGCAGAATGGACGGACGGGAGGTCAGGCAGGACTGGATTCTGAGTCCTGGCTCCAGCTGAAGCCTCAAGTGATTTTACTGGCCAGAATTTCCAGCCGGTAAAGTCAGGTCGGGGTTCCCATACCCAGTAAAACTGTGATAGGGTGAAGCAAATTCCTCACTGGAATGCTGCTCCAGTAGACTGATAATTAGGGCTCAAGTGATGTGCAAGTGTGGTTGTGTTCAAATACAGGTAGAATTGGAGGAGTACGTGTGTCAGGACTTTGCTGTGTTCACATCCCATTTTTAGCCCTTCGTCTTGTTAGGTATTCGCATGCTCACCATAATATTCTGAGGACAAGTAATGAAAGTGGCATCATTTTTTTGGCTCATGGTTAGGGGTAATGTCCTATTTTTGAGTCATTGCTGGTCACGCCATTGTGTTGTCATACCATTGTGTGGACATCTCACTCTTGATACTTCCTGCTTCTTTTTTTCAAACCCCATCAAAAAGAGGGTAGTCATAACTTTCATGGAGTTGCACAGAGAGAATATTCCAAAGGTTTGGACCAAACACCAGAAAGGCTTCACCTCCACAGTGAGCCCTTTTGAAAAGCAGCATCTTTAAGAGATGGGAAGCGCACCGTGTTGAGAAGAGACACAATCATACTTGAGGAGCTCACAAGAATGTCTGACTGCCATATTAAGAAGCATTCACAGCAGTTAAAAATTCTGATAACCCGTGATATATTGAATTGTTGTAATCTAGATATGATGGAATTGTTGGCCCAGTGACATTGCAGCACCTCTGTTAGACCTATCAACTCTTGGCATGGTTTCCCCAATCTTTTTAGCTTCTGACCTCCTGTTTTGATCCTGTGCTTAGTTTCCTTTTTGCTGGTTTAAGGACTTTGGGCACCTTACCACTGCTGATCAGTGCTAAAGTACAAGTGTTTTCTGTCTAAATTATATTAGTTTATCCATGATTGGCATATTTGATGTGTTTCGCCTGTAGCCAGGAAGGGCATTTCCAGGGGAGTCTCAAGTATCCAAAGCGGGCACAGCTCCCCCACCGTTGGGTCAAACAGGGTGGCCAGTATAGTGCTTGGGGAGGAGTTGCCCCAGTTAGTGGTGGAAAGCCAGCTGAGTTGACTCTAGTCTCCTGGGTGAGGATGAGGTGGTCCAGAGAACCCTCATGCCTGACAATACTAAGAAGTACAGGCAGTGGGTGACCATCAATAGGAGGTGGGTGAAGGCTCTGAGAGAAACTGGAGCCAGTATGACAACAGTCCGCTGTCTTTTGGTGTTTCAGGAGCAGGTAGTCTCTAATATGGTCCACCAGGTTGTAGCAGTAGACAATAGTGAGCGGCAATGCTTTATAGCTCAGGGGGTCTCAGGTTCCCTGAGGGTAGCTATGAGTCCGTGCATGCCTGTTGACTGTCTACTATGGAATGACCTGGAGCATAGCATCTGGAAGGAGATGGAGCTTAGGTCACACTTGGAGATGTTGGTATTGCCAGAGTGGGCATGCATGACCACACAGTCCATGGCCACCAGAGATGGTGATCAGAGGAATCTAGTGCCTGAAACCGTGGTCTAAGTGCCTGCCAAGAGGTGGAGGGGTAAGGGGCATGGGAAACCAACTCCTGAGATTACCACAGTCCAGACGGAGGCTGACCCTGAGGGGGACACCCCGGAACCTACCGGAGAAGAAGTGGCTGAACTGGGGAACCTATCTGAGCTGACCAAATGGCAGCAGGAAGGAGGCCCCACCAGGGAGGAGTTCTGCATGGCGCAGAAAGTGTGCCCCACACTTGAGGGTCTTCAGAAGTAGGCCGAAGTTCAGGCAGCTGGTGACACATCTGGATCTCACCTGATTTACTGGGAGAATGATCTCCTGTACAGTGAGCCTAAGGTTCCTGAGCCTAGGTGGTGGTCCCCCATTGTTTTGGAGCCTTCCTAGTGGGTCTGGCTCATGATGTGCCACTGGCAGGTCTTTTGGGGCAGGACAAGATCTTTGAGAGGCTTGTCACCCAGTTTTATTGGCCTCAGATGCATTCCGCAGTACCTGTCAAACCTGCTAGGTGGGCAGCAAATCTGCGAAGAGGTGCAAGGCTCCTCTTCAACCAATCCCTGCCGTGAGCACCCCTTTTAAGTGGGTGGGCATTGACAATGTGGGGCCTCTACATCCCAAGACAGCCATGGGCAACAGGTTTATCCTTGTCTTGGTGGACCATGCCATCAGGTGTCGGGAAACTGTCCCTCTGAGGACAGTGACTGCACCCACTGTGGTCAGGGCACTTATGGGGATTTTTACCCGTGTGGGTTTCCTCAAGGAGGTGGTATCTGACAGTGGTACCAATTTCATGTTGTTGTTCATGAAGGCCATCTGAAGGCGTGTGATCTTACCAACAAGGTCACCACGCCTTAGCACCCCCAAAGTAATGGGTTAGTTGAAAGGTTCAACCGTACCCTGAAGGGCATGATTATGGGTCTGTCAGAGCGCATGAGGCGCGAGTGGGACGTCCTGTTACCACACCTCTTGTTTGCCTACAGACAGGGACTGCAGAAAGGGGTTTGCTTCAGCCCTTTGAACTTCTGTATGGGCACCATGTGAGAGGGCCTCTCAGTTTGGTGAAGGAGTGCTGGGGTCAAGCTCCCAAGAAGCCACCCCAGGATGTATTTAGTTACATGCTGGCCTTCAGGAACCAGACAGCCTGCTTCCGGAAACTCACTCAAGAGAATCTGGAGGCTAGCCAAGAGAACATGAAATGTTGGTATGACCAGAATGCCACTCTGGTTGAGTTTCAGCCTGCCTAGAAGGTGTGGGTGAAGGCCCTGGTAGAGCCCCAAGCTCTCCAATATTGTTGGTCTGGGCCATTTGGGGTGAAGGCCCGCAAGAGTAATGTCACCTACCTAGTGGACATGCAGACTCCTCTGAACCCTTTGAGGGTTCTTCATGTGAACAGCCTCAGCCGCATTTTGAGAGGTCTGAGTTGACCATGCTCTTGGTCACGAATTATGGGGTGGAAGAGGAGAGTGAGCCTCTCCCTGACCTCCTGTCTGCCAAAGAGCAGGATGGGTCAGAAACGGTGTGAACCTCTCCTCTTCTCTGACCCTAGAACAGCAGAGGGACTGTCACCAGTTGCTGGGACAACTTGCCTCTATGTTCTCACTCACCCCTTGAGTCACCCAATGGTGTACTTAAGGAATTGACACTGGGGACAGCCTACCTGTTAGGCATAAGTCTTACAGGATGACTGATAGCATGAGAAAAAGCATCAAGGTGGAAGTCTCTAAGATGCTGGAGTTAGGGTGATTAAGCACTCCAACAGTCCTTAGTCCAGCCTGGGATTTCTGGCCCCAAAGGCTGCTCCACCTGGTCTCACACCTGAACTGAGGTTCTGTGTTAACTACTGGGTGTTCAATGCTGTCACTAAGACTGACATGCACCCTATCCCCTGAGCTGATGAGCTCATTGGCCTGTTGGGAGCTGCCAAGTTCCTCAGCACGTTTGATCTAATGTCTGGGTACTGGCAGATTTCCTTAATCGATGGGGCTAAAGAGAGGTCTGCATTCTCAGCACCAGAGGGACATTAAAAGTTCTGTGTTATACCCTTTGGGTTGAAGAACGCCCCTGCCACCTTCCAGAGGCTGGACAACCAGGTCCCGGTTAGGCTGGAGAGCATCAGGGCCGCCTACCTGGATAAAATTGCTGTCTTCAGCTCTAGCTGGGAGAACCACTTGTACCACCTCCAGGAAGTGTTGAGGTCTCTGCAAAGTGCAGGCCTCACTAACAAGGCCAGTAAGTGCCAAATAGGGCTGGGGTCTGTGGTGTACTTGGGACACCAGGCAGGGAGCGACCAGGTGGTGCTCCTACAAGCCAAAATTGATACTATTCTGGATTGGGCACCCCCAAAGACCCAGACAGAGGTGACAGCCTTTTCAGGTCTCACCCTATACTACATGAGATTCCTCAAGGGGTATGACACCATTGTTGTCCCCTTGACAGAGCTGACTTCCAAGAAGCAGCCCCGTCAGGTGATCTGGACAGAAGCATGCTATACCGCTTTTGACACCCTGAAGGAGGCCATGTGCGCAGCACCCATGCCCAAGGCTCCTGACTTCTCTGAGGAATTTGTGGTGCAGACAGATGTCTCATAGTATGGTGTGGGAGCTGTGCTCTCACAGCTAAATGAAGAGGGCCTAGATCAACCTGTGGCTTTCATTAGTAGGAGGTTACTTTCCTGGAAACAGAGGCGGAGCACAACAGAAAGGGAAGCTTTTGCTGTGGTCTGGGTGCTGAAGAAGCTAATACCCTACTCGTTTGGGACTCACTTCTTGGTTCAGACATTCCACAGGCCCCTCAGATGTTGAATGCAGATGAGGGGTGAAAATCCTAAACTGTTGAGGTGGTCCATCTCCCTACAGGGAATGGACTTTATCGTGGAACATCGCCCTGGCACAGAACACACCAACGCTGATGGTCTGTCCAGGTTCTTCTGCCTTGGTGATGAGAACTTCTATGAGGTTGGGTAGTTCTTCCCACTTTCAGCTGGACGGGGCACTTGTTAGACCTATCAGCTCTTGGTGTGGTTTCACCTATCTTTTTGGTTTCTGACCTCCTGTTTTGATCCTTTGCTTAATTTTGTTTTTACTGGCTTCATGACTCTGGGCACTTTACCACTTCTGAACAGTGCTAAAGTGCAAGTGCCTTCTGTCTAAATGATATTGGTGATTGGTTTATCCATGATTGGCATATTTGATTTACTAGTAAGCCGATAGTAATGTGCACTATGTGTGCCCAGGGCCTGTAAATCAAATGCTACTAGTGGACCTGCAGCACTGATTGTGCCACCCACATGAGTAGCCCTGTAAACATGTCTCAGCCCTGCCACTGTAATGTCTGCGTGTGTGGTTTTAACTGCCAGTTCAACCTGGCAAGTGCAGGCACTTGCCAAGCTCAAACATTCCCTTTTTCTATATGTAATTCACCCCTAAGTTAGACCCAAGGCAGCCTCATGGGCAGGTTTCATTGTATGTAAAAGGTAGGACATGTACTGGTGTGTTTTACATGTCCTGATGGTGAAATAACGTTACATTCAGCTTTCATTATTGCAAGGCCTATCTCTCCAACAGGTTAACATGAGGATTGCCTTGAAATATTTTTCAAGTGTAATTTCCCGTTGGGAGAACATTGAGATCTGGAGTTTGGGGTCTCTGAACTCACAATTTGAAAATATGTTTTTGGGTGAAATTGTTTTTTAAACTGTAAGTTTGAAAATGCCACTATTGAATTTGGACATTTTCGTGCCTAACCATTCTGTTCCTCTGCCTGTCTTTGGAATACACATCTGGGTCAGAATGATAGTTGAGCTGTTCACTCTAGACAGTCACACGAAGGGAGCTGAGGTGTGCCCTGCATATACTGATGGCTGTTTTTGGGCTAGAGTGGGGGGATGAGCTGACACTTGCACCTGAATAGGGCTGTGCCTGTCCTTACGCAAAGCTGTCTCCATTCTCCTGCAGTGTGTTTGGGGCCAGGGCAAGAAAGGCTAGGTTTTGTGCACTACAAAGAGTTTCCTTTGAAATTTGCCTACTTCAAAGGCAGAAACGAGTATAAGTAGTGAGCCTCTGAGACCTCAACTTCAGAACACGTCTGGACTGAAGACATTCTGCCAGGAAGAAAAGCTAAATGCTGTAGGAGGAACTGCCACTCTGCCTGTTGCTTTGATGTGCTGGCCTGCTGCTTCTATCCTGGGAGTGAAAGGACTGGACTTTGCTTTCTACATCCTGCTTTCCAAAATTCTCCAAGGGCTTGAACTGAGCTTTCCTCCTGTTAGAAGTCTCCGGGACATCAAAGAATTCATCTGCCAGCCCCTGGGCTCTCTCGCTGAGAGTCATAACTCTCCAGTGAGTTCTGGTGCAACCAAGAAGAAACCAAGTGCATCGACTGCACTGCGACTTCGGAACCAATGCCACTGTTAGGCTCCACGCCGATTCCTGCACTGGAGCTGTGGTCCCTTCTGAGTGCAACGACCGCGACCAACGCCACTGCAGCACCTCTGATGTCCTGCTGCAGTATGAGTCGTGAGTGCCATGTCTCCAACGTCTGGGAAACCCAACTCTGACCCCACCGTAGCACATGCGGCCCCATGGTGTGATTGCAACACCACAAAGTCAACGCCTCACGTCTTGTCCTGCTGGATTCATCAACCCTGCTGGATCATAAGGAACCGACGCCTCGCCACTGACACCGCATCACCTTCCCCACAACCGTAAGGAACTGACACCTCACCACCCCTGCCTCGCAGTAAGGAACTGATGCCTCACCTCCCCAATAGCAACAAGGAACCGATGCTGCACCGGCTCCAGCGATGCCTCACCTCCCCAAATCTGTGCAACATCTTTGTTTCATTGTTTTCCAAAGGTACTGTGCCTGAGATACGTGTGATTCCTTGATAGGCCCACACTCCCTTGCGAGTGGTGTCAGACTGTTGTAAACCAATCCATCAACAACGTCGTGATAGCCCCAGTTGGAGCTGTTGTGTTTCTAAGCGCTTTACTGAAATTACATTTTTTTAAATCATATCTCTGCTTGTGTATGTTGGAGTTTTGTTGTTTTAGTCTTGTTTTACTCAGATAAATATTGGCTATTTTTTTATGTGTCAGTACAAATACTTTACACATTTCCTCTGAGATAAGCCTGGCTGCTTGTACCAAGCTATTAAGGGGTGAGCAGAGGCTATCTTAGCTGTGTGACTCCCTTACCCTGACTAGAGTGAGGATCCCTACTTGGACGGGATGCACACCACTGCCAACTAGAGACCCCATTTCCAACACCCTCTATGGAGGAGTGAAAGGAACGATCCATCTCAGAAGGTTCAACTACAGGAAGCAGGCAGACCAAACCTTATGGACCTGGTCAAAATAACAATGACAATAAGTCACAGACCACAACTCAAGGCACTAATAGGTGTAACTGCTGTACTAGATGGTACCCTTTCAAAAGATAAAGAACATATTTACAAGAAAGTGGATCTGCGCTGCACCAAAATTGGCAGTGGCGCGTCACATCAGAAATGCAGGGATGCACCCTATTTACAAAAATACGGTGCACCCCTGTGGTTCCCCTCGCACTGGTGCTAAATTTAGCTGCCTAGTGCCAACGCAGGCACCCTTGCACCGCGTTGCGTTGCAGGAAATTATTGTTTATGTGTAGAAAGATGTCCCTTCCTGCACATAAACAATAAAAAATGGTGAGTTTGTACTTCTATGTGTTCTTCAGAATTCAGCACACACAGAAGTAGCAAATCGTCATTATTTAGTGATTGTTTATGTGCAGAAAGGGACACCTTCCTGCACATAAACAATAATTCGTGGCATTTGGCGCTTTCTATGTGTTCTGCAGGATTTCGCACACTTAGAAAAAAAAAAAACAAGGAGAAATAAAAGTATTTCTCCGCGTTGCGCCACCTGGAGTGTCGCAAAAAGTAATGCTACAGTGGTGCCAGGGGCTTGTAAATATGCCCTTAAATGCCAAATAAGCCTCATCAGGATTTGCACCAAAATCTACAGATCTCTATAGAGAGAACATTCATCTGTTAGCCTCTTTTAACAGCTTTATAATCATATACAAAAACATGTCGTAGCTTGTATACCACTGTTTATTGGCATCTAAAGACATATTTATCAAATTTTGAATTCGAAAATATCACAGCTCATGATTTATACACTTTTTATTTTTAATAAATTATTCAGATAAATTCGCTAACAGCTGTGGAATCGTTGTATCAAAGGATTTTTGTCAGTGGTTTTTGAAGTGTAAGAGATACCGTGCATTATGATACTGATTGTTTTTTAATTGAACATAGTGTCCTAATTTACAAAAGCCTTCATGAGAATGTAAAGTAGCTCTGCAGGAGTACTACTTCATGTACTCATGAATGTCTCTGTGCATTAACCCAATAGTTTGGACTATAGAATGCGCTTTTTATGTGTGGCATTTATTTTTCCCACTCCTCGTTTGGGTCCCTTTCCCCATGTCTTCCCCCTTGCTGTTTGGCTGTTTCCCCCTCTCCTCCTGCTTGCCATCTACATTGACCCCACTCCTGCATATCTCACTCGCTCCCATGCCCTGTTGGCAGCAAAGCTAGATGCCCCTTAAACCCTATGCCCTGGCCTCCTGATGTTTCTTGCCCCTTGCTGCCGCCTGCTGGCTTCTCCCCTCTGCACAGACTGCGGTCACAATTTTCTGAACTTGGATGTAAGTGAACTTCCTTAAGTGCTATCCTAAAGAAGCAATGTGATCCTCATTAGATGTCCTTAATTACCCAAATGTAAAATTGACCTCACAAATTGCTCACACTGTTACAACTACAACATCCTCTCTCCACTCTATAAAGAACATAAACTCTTGCTTCATCAGAAGAGCTTCCGCACTGTGGTTAAGGTCCTCGCTTGCACTCTAGTAGGTATGCCAACCTCACCGTTAATGTCTATGAATGCCATTCTGCGAATAGGGTGCACGCTTGCAAACACTAGCGATTTAGGTCATAGGCTACCACTTTTGAGGCAGTGCTACTGCCCACTGAATTATCTCTGACTTTCTATTGCTTTTTATGCCCAGATAGGACCAGAAGTTGGTGTGTACACGAGTTACAAAAAAAATGAAAATTAGCCACTGATTAAAGGAGTGCTAATAGCCAATCATCTGAAGATACATAGCATTCAGAGTCAATAAGGCGCTATGAGTGTGTGATTGTGGCCCTCAATGCCTCCTTTAGAGTAATTGTGTGCAAGCAACAGACATGGGTGGTCATTACAACCCTAGCGGACGGTGTTAAAGTTAAAGCGGCAGTAAGACCGCAAACAGTCTGGCGGTAAAAATTTAGGAATTATGACCCTGGCGGAAACCGCCAACAAAGACAGCCACTTTAACACTCCGACCGCCACGGCGGTACAGACAAGCAGCGCGGCGGTCACCGCCAACAGACAGGCGGAAGACAATGTACCGCCCATAGTATCACAACCCGCCAATCCGCCACCTTTTCCGGGGCGGATTCTCCGTGGATAAAAACACGGCGGAAACAGTTTCTGCAATGGGAAAACGCTCACCTGAACACATCCCACGAGGAAGGAGGACTCCATGGAGCCTGAACTCCAAATCCTACCGGCCCTTGTATTCCTACTCATCTACGAAGACCAACGCCTGCGCCGGCAACGACAACGGTGAGTACTGCACCTATGACATAGGGGAGGCAAAAGTTAGGGACACACACACGCAACACCCCCACCCCACGCACGCATATTACAACACACACACCAAAGCATTTACAAAAATAACATCAACAACCCACAACCCCCCCGGAAGAAAGCAAAGACAAAACGAAATCAGTCCAAACCTTGTAATGTATCAATATACATGTCTCAAAAATATACAGATATATTAGCTAACCATACAAAAGTATATACATTTCGAGAAGTAGTGCAGATATGCACATATAAATGTCCGTGCACCACTTGTCCAAAAATGCATGGGCGAGGCCCACAAAAGATACCTGTCCACACACGGAGAGAACACTGCCGGGGCATCAGATAGAAATACTACAGGCACATCAGGGGGAAGGGAAGGGGGGGCACCTCTGCCAGAGGAGTGCAAAGCCAGATCCACGACAGGGCTCCATGCCCACTGTTCCATCCTGGGGAGTGCAAAGCCACAGTCTCTCAAGTCTCTACAGTGGGTGGCTTGCCCACTGTACCATCCTGGGGAGTGCAAAGCCACAGTCTCTCAAGTCTCTACAGTGGGTGGCTTGCCCACTGTACCACCCTGGGGAGTGCAAAGCCACAGTCTCTCAAGCCTCTACAGTGGGTGGCTTGCCCACTGTTCCATCCTGGGGAGTGCAAAGCCACAGTCTCTCAAGTCTCTACAGTGGGTGGCTTGCCCACTGTGGGGAGTGCAAAGCCACAGTCTCACAAGTCTCTACAGTGGGTGGGTT
Source organism: Pleurodeles waltl (assembly GCF_031143425.1). Classification (NCBI taxonomy): domain Eukaryota; kingdom Metazoa; phylum Chordata; class Amphibia; order Caudata; family Salamandridae; genus Pleurodeles; species Pleurodeles waltl. The sequence continues at coordinate 1,295,644,074 of NC_090446.1, read as the reverse complement.
TCCCACTGTTCCATCCTGGGGAGTGCAAAGCCACAGTCTAACAAGTCTCTATAGTGGGTGGGTTTCCCACTGTTCCATCCTGGGGAGTGCAAAGCCACAGTCTCTCAAGTGGATAACAGTCTCCACTGGTTCTGGAGAGTGCCTGTTGGCCAGAGTGCTTCTTCCTGTGCAGGAATGAGGTAGTGTATGCATGTCTCCACTGGTTCTGGAGGGGGCCTGGTGCCCAGAGTGCATCGTGCAGCCCTGTCCGACACAGATGCGGCACTGCCCCTGCCGCTCATGGGCCAGCACTGCGTGAGATGGTTGTCCCCTGTTCAGCGGTGCTTAAGATAGCCGTGCCCTGTTCAGCGGTGCTTCAGATGGCGGTCCCCTGTTCAGGGGTGCTTGGGATAGCCGTGCCCTGTTCAGCGGTGCTTCAGATGGCGGTCCCCTGTTCAGCGGTGCTTGAGATAGCCGTGCCCTGTTCAGCGGTGCTTCAGATGGCGGTCCCCTGTTCAGCGGTGCTTGAGATAGCCGTGCCCCGCTCAGCAGTGCTTCAGATGGCATTCCCCTGTTCAGCGTTGCTGCCCATGCCGGGGTGCTCATGTGCCATCTGGCCTGGGCCTGGCGGGGCCCTCCTGCCCACCTGTCCTGTGGGTGCCGGGGCCCTCCTGGGCAGCTGTGCTGGGGCTTTTGGTGGCCTCCTGGCCAGCTGGGATGATGGCGGTGTTGTCGGGTGTGCTGCCCTTCCCAGCCTTTCCTGCTCTCCTGTGGCCCTTCCCCACCTTGGCCGGTGTCCCAGCTTCCTCGACACTCCCGCCGGGAGCCCTGGTAGGGGTTTTTGGCCCTGGTGTCTTGACCGTCTGCCGCCGTGCACTGTCAATTTTTGGATGTTTCTGAGGGGGGGGGGGAATGGCTGTGCTGTGGCTCCGTACCAGACTGGCGGCCCTGGTGGGCCGTGCACTCCAGTGACCATGTACGACATGCACCACTGGGCCCGGTGATGTAGTGGCTGAGGTGCTAGCTCTGGGCCCATGACATGGACGGGGTGGGGGAGTTGAGGGAAAGAGGATAAGTTTGGAGAGGAATTTTTTTTGGGGAACAGTGGGACGGGTAGGTGTAGTGGGTATGGGAGTGGAGGAAGATGTTGTGGTTGTAGGAGGTGTAAGTGGGGTGGCTTTGGGTGCAGGTGCCTGGGCTGTAGGCTGTCGTGAGGTGGATTGCTGTTGGGTGGGTGGCTGCCTGCGTTTGTGTATCTTGGGAGGGGGCGTCACAGACACACTAGGAGAGGACACAGGGGACGTGTAAATGGCAGTGGGGGTGGTGAGTGCAAGTGCGCGGGGTGTTCTGGTGTGTGTGCTTCTGAGGGACGTAGTGGCTGAAGATGCTGTGCATGCAGGTGTGAGTGGAGACAAGACTGGCAGGGAGGAGGGAGACGTGGAGGAGGGGGAAACAGTGGAGGCAGTGGATGTTGGTATGTCTGTATGTGGATGTTGCTTGTGTGACTGCCTGTGGGATGTGTGGTGCTTATGTCTGCATGAGCTGCCCTTGGGTGTTGAGGTGTGTGCAGGCTGGTCTGATGGTGTGCTTGGGATAGGCAGAGGTACAAGGGATTGGGTCTGGGTGTAGGAAGTTGGAGGGGGGAGGCTAGACACAGGGACAATGGCTGCCATCAGTGCTGAGGCCAGAGATTGCAGGGTTCGATGAAGGGCAGCCTGACCAGAATGAATGCCCTCCAGGTATGCATTACTTTAGTGCACTTCCCTTTCTACACCCTGGATGGCATTCAAAATGGTAGACTGCCCAACAGTGAGCGACCTGAAGAGGTCAATGACCTCCTCACTGAGGGCAGCAGGGGTGACTGGGGCAGGGCCTGAGGTGCCTGGGTAGAAGGAGATGCCCACCTTCCTGGGTGAGCGGGCACGGGGCAAACGCTGAGGGGGTGCTGGGAGGGCGGTGCTGGTGCGGGGGGTGGCGGCTGTACCTGTTGTTGCTGGGGGCAGAGATGTTGCCACCACCACAAGGTAGCTCCCATCAGAGGACGCGTCCGATCCACTAATGTCTGCTTGTGTCCCTGCCTTGGAGCTCCCCTTGCCCTCCGTCCCACTGGCGAATTCAGAGTCGGTAGTGTGGCCCTCCATGGCCATGTGGGATGCAGCTCCCTTGTGCTCCGGTGCCACTGCTCCTCCGCCTGATGATGCTAATGCACACATGAACAGGAATACCACAAAAAGGGGGGGGGACAGAAGAAAGACATGTTGAGTGCATGCATTCCCGCTACCGTTGGCGGACAGCACAGACACAGAAGCCCCCTGCACTACGCCGCGCACTTGGGGTCCACTTTGCAATCCCTGGGACATGGCCTACAAGGCTATGGATGACATCTGCACACATAGGTGACACAGGCCCATAAATAGCTGTACTTACGGAGGGGCCTGGCCTACGGAACTCGCCCTGGCCTAGGGATACCCACAGCCCTCCTCCCCCACCCAGACATCTCCACAGCGCGCAAAGTTAGCAGAATGTGAGTGTACTCACCCCCTTGTGTCTGCTGTGATGCCCTTACGCGCCCATCCAACTCGGGGTAGGCCACCGCCAGTATCTGGAACATCAGGGGGGTCAAGGTCCGACGGGCACCCCTCCCACGTTGGGAGGCCATCCCCAGCTGAACCTCCGCCGGCTTCCTGCTCCAGCGGCGAATGTCCTCCCATCTCTTCCGGCAGTGGGTGCCCCGTCTGTGGTGGACCCCCAGGGTCCGGACGTCCTTGGCGATGGCACGCCATATATCCGTCTTCTGGTGGGCGCTGACCTATATGAAATGTACAGGGGGAGAAGAAAAGTAATTGCCTTCTGCACCATCAATGTGAGTGGCCCCCCATCCCTACCCTTGCCATGTGGCACATGCACTCACCGTCGTTTCAAGCATGCCTCAATCTCTCCCCCCCCATCTTTCATCCACCCCACTCAACACAGGCATAGCCCATACAGCATGCTCCCAGTGTATTTACCTGTTTGTCTGGAGGACCGTAGAGTAGCGCGTACTGGGGGAGGACCCCATCCACAAGCTTCTCCAACTCCTCCGATGTGAAGGCAGGGGCCCTTTCCCCAGTCGCATGAACCATTGTCCCTTCCAGACCGAGGTCACAGCAGCACTTGCAGTGTAGGTCCTCTCCTGTCGAAGATCAGGTATCGAGTGAATTAACAGAGAGAAAATGGCAGTCACGTCCGCGGCGGTGCGTACCGTGACCGCCGGCGCACATCGTCATTGGCTCCTGAGACCCATAGGGTCCAATGTTAACCAATGCAGCATTGCGCCGCGGTCTTCGACCGCCTACCGCCACTGTGTGCAAAGCCAGCGCAGTTACCTCACATCCCATTGTCACACTTTACAGGTCAGGCAGCAGCCATTTCAGGGGCCCACATGCCTTACTTTTTGTACTGCGTCACACATACCTAGGCCTTGCATCCACACTCATACAAGCCATTCGATGGGTTAAGATCCGTGTTTTTTTAAAGCTGGGGTTACGTACCTCTGGGATGTTTGACTCTGTGCTCGCTGTTGTCCTTCATAGGCACTGTCCGCTGGGACATGTGAGGAGATGTCGGCATCCTCCGGTGTACAGACCGCGGGTGGACCTGTCGACAATGGAGGAGAGACATCTCATCCTGACATACAGGCTTGACCGTGCCACTATTCTGGAACTGTGTGCCCAGCTGGAGCCAGACCTGATGTCACCTATCCGCCATCCCACAGGAATCCCCCCTCAAGTGCAGGTGCTGTCAGTACTCCATTTCCTAGCAAGTGGGTCATTTCAAACAACAGTGGCCATAGAATCAGGGATGTCCCAGCCTATGTTTGCCAACGTGTTGCCCAGAGTGTTGTCTGCCCTGCTGAAACACATGCAGAGCTACATCGTTTTCCCTGAGGTGGAGGATTTGGCTACAGTGAAATGTGACTTCTATGCCCTTGGACATATCCCCAACATCATAGGTGCCATTGATGGGACCCATGTGGCTCTGGTCCCCCCCCCACAGGAGTGAACAGGTGTACAGAAACCGGAAGAATTATCATTCCATGAATGTCCAGATGGTATGTTTGGCAGATCAGTACATCTGCCATGTGAATGCCATGTTCCCTGGCTCAGTGCATGACGCCTACATCCTGCGGAATAGCAGCATCCCTTATGTGATGGGTCAGCTCCAGAAGCACTGTGTGTGGCTAATTGGTGACTTTGGTTACCCCAACCTGTCATGGCTACTGACCCCAGTGAGGAATCCCAGGACTAGGGCAGAGGAACGCTACAATGAGGCCCATGGGCGAACTAGGAGGGTGATTGAGCGGACCTTCGGCCTCCTGAAGGCCAGGTTCAGGTGCCTCCATATGACAGGTGGATCCCTATTCTACTCACCAAAGAAGGTGTGCCAGATCATCGTGGCCTGCTGTATGCTTCACAACCTGGCTTTGCGTCGCCAGGTGCCTTTTCTGCAGGAGGATTGTCCAGATGGTGGTGTTGCAGCAGCTGTGGAGCCTGTGGAGAGTGAAGAGGAGGAAGACGAAGAAGACGGCATAGACAACAGGAACACGGTGATACTGCAATACTTCCAATGAACAGAGGTAAGAATACAAACCGGCCTACTACGTGTACTTAAACACTACTACCTCTGTACTGTCTGTCCTTTTCACCCAGTGTATGGTAACTGAGTTGTCACTTTCCCTTACGATTTCAGAGATCTGGGTCCCACAGTGTGACATCTGCTTTGTTTTCCCACGGACTACAGCTGTGTGACATTGGTATGTTGGCGTCACAATGTAAATAACATTTTGGCACTGTAATTACAGATAACTATATTCACATTCACAGACAGACTCCTGATTGTTTTGTGCAATAACGGTGTTTATTAAGGTGCAAATTATTGGAGGGGGGTTGTAAATTGGTGAGGGGTGATGGTGGAGGAATGTCCATGGCAGAGTCAAGTCTATTAGTCTCACAGGTGCATTGTCCAAATGGGTCTGGGAAGTGGAGCTGGGGCAGTTTAAGGATGGACAGGGTGACAAAGTGGGACAGTGGGATGACTATCAGTGTGGTATCCTTTCTTGGCGGGGGTCTTGGCATCTTACTCTGTCCTCTTCCTGGATCTCTGGGACCGCTTGCAGGGTGGTTCTCCTTCTGCAGGGGGTGGGGTGCTGGTGGCCTGTTGGTCCTGTGTCGGTGCCTCCTGTCCACTAGCGCCGGCGGAGGTGGTGTGCAGTTCTTGGTCCATGCTAGTGTCAGGGGCCCTTTGTGGTGCCACAGTATCCCTCAAAGTGGTCACTACCAGATTCAGCACCCCTACGATGGTGCCCAGGGCGGAGCTGATGGTTCTGAGTTCCTCCCTGAAGCCCAAATACTGTTCCCCCTGCATGCGCTGGGTCTCCGGAAACTTGGCCAGTACCGTAGCCATCGTCTCCTGGGAGTGGTGGTATGCTCCCATGAATGAGGAGAGGGCCTCGTGGAGAGTGGGTTCCCTGGGCCTGTCCCCACCCTGTCGCACAGCAGCCCTCCCAGTTCCCCTGTTTCCCTGGGCCTCTGTCCCCTGGACCGTGTGCCCACTGCCCCTAGGTCCCTGTTGTTGTTGGGGTGGTGGGTTAACCTGGGTGACCTGTAGTGGTGAACACACTGCTGCTTGACGTGTCCTGGAGACAGAGGTGTGGGCCCGCTGGGTGTGTGCTGTGCTGGTGTTTCCAGAGGGTGGTAGGTCTGCAGTGGCCTGTGGCTGTGTGAGGGGAACCGACTGTCCCGAGGTCCCCGATGTGCCGGGCTGGTCATCTAGATCCAGGTCGACAGAGCTGCAGTCATCACTGTGGGCCTCTTCTGGGGGGGGGGTGGACATTTGTGGACCCTCCTGTGCGGTGACGTTGCATAGGGGTCCTGCAGGGGTATAAAAGCATGATTAATGCATCTGTGTGTGGAATGGTGTGCAATGGGTGGGTGCCAGTGTCCCCCAGTGCTTGCATTCCTGTATGGGGGCTTTTGTGTCGGTGGTTTGGGGGGGGGGTATGGGTATGTGCAGTGGGCATGCTTTGGTGATGGGTGTCCATGCTTTGTGGTCGCATGCAGGGCTTGGTGTTGGGATGGGTGGGTTGTGATGGTGGGACATTTGCAAGGAGTAGGAGTGATGGGGGTGAGGCTGAGGGTGGGGGTATGTGTTGGCATGCAGGTAGGGGGGGGATGAAGTAGTGAAGATGTGACTTACCCGAGTCCATTCCTCCAGATACTCCGCCGAGGCCCTCAGGATGCAGGATCGCCAAGACCTGCTCCTCCCATGTCGTAAATTCTGGGGGAGGAGGTGGGAGTCCGCCGCCAGTCTTCTGCACTGCAATCCTGTTTCTGGATACCACGGAACGCACCTTCCCCCGTAGGTCATTCCACCTCTTCCTGATGTCATCCCGATTTCTTGGGTGCTGTCCCACTGCGTTGACCATGTCGACTATTCTGCTCCATAGCTTCATCTTTCTTGCAATGGACGTCTGCTGCACCTGTGCTCCGAATAGCTGTTGCTCTACCCGGATGATTTCCTCCACCATGACCCTGAGTTCCTCCTCCGAAAACCTGGGGTGTCTTTGCGGTGCCATGGGGTGGTGTTGGTGATGTGTGGGGTGGAATGTGTGGTGATGTGTATTGGTGTGTTGTGTGAAGTGCGTGGTATTTGTGTGGGTGATGGTAATATGTGCGTCTGGGTGCTCGATTCTTCTATATGGTCTCTCTCTCTGTGCGTCGTCCCGATTTTTTTGTGGTGGGGGTTTGTGGGTGATGTGGGTGTGTGTTTTATATTGTATTGGGTGTGTGGGAGTGGTGTTTGTATGTGTATCAGGTGTGTGTATTTGGATTTGTCCAATGTGGCTGTGTTTTGTAGGAGTGTGTGTATTCTGAGCGCAGCGCTGTGTACCGCCAATGGGATACCGCGGTTGAAAGACCGCCGCGTGGATTCGTGTGTCGTGATAGTGTGCGCGTATTTCTGTTGGCGTGACGGTGTCGGTTTGGTTATCGCCAGTTTATCGCTGGCCTTTGGTGTGGCAGACTTCTGTGGGTGTCTGTATTTTGGCGGTTTCCGAGTTGTGGGTCATAATGATATGTGGGTGCAGGTCTGCCAGTTTTATCCTTGCTCCTGGGTGAAAAACAGGGAGGTCCTGATTCTCCAATCAGGTGCAGGGTCCTTCCGCCTGTGATGACCACTTCTTGGGAAGTGTGGCAAAAATCAATCCCAAGAGGCAACATTCTTCAAAAATACATCATGGCTGAATCTGATTTTTGGAGGTTACATCTGGCTGAGCCCACCCACTGGTGTGGCTAAAAATCATAAACACACCCCTCTCCTGCCCTCTCCTAATGTAATCAAGGGGGCACCTAGTTGTCTAGGGTTGCAGGATGTGAGGGTGTTGCTGGGGTGCTCCAAATGTCCTTCTCTGCCTTCGAAGACCAGTTTGTCAGCCCTCCCCCTTCCTGCCTCACCATCTGCTGAGGGGAAATTCCCTCCCACAGGCACCTCTCTTTGTGTGAAGCCAGGCCACTTCACACCTCGCCAATCAGGGCACAGCAGCAAAAACAATGCAGGGCTGAAATTGGCAACTTTTCAGGTAAAGTTTAAAACTCTTTACCTGAACAAGTTATATTAAATCCCACAACTGGAAGTTGTGGGATTTATTACAACAATTAATTTGATACCAAACTCTTTGTATCTGTCATTTAAGGGGACTTTAAAAATTAAAATAAAGTCTCCCCATTTTAACCTATGAAGGCCATTCACTACAATGAGGGAAAAACAAATTTGGCTGTTTTTACCTCACCAGGGCTTATAAAACTATTTTTAGAAGGTCCCTGCTTATAGTTACATGGCACCCAGCCCTAGGGGCACATAAGGCACACCTTAGGGGTGGCTTATATGTAAAAATAAGGTAGTTTAATACTTTGGAACTACTTTTGATTCCAAAGTCGAATTTTCATATAACCTTAAGTTAAAAGCAGCCAGCAAGGCAGGCCTGCCTTTAAAATGACACTGGGCACCTCAGCAGTGCACCTATGGGTGCATTACCTATGCTGTGGTCCCTAAATCTACATGCCCTACCATATACTAGGGACTTATAGGTAGGTTAACTTAGCCAATTATAATTAGCCTAATTTGCATATCCACTTTACACAGAGCACTGGCCCTAGGACTGGTAAGCAGTACCCAGGGCACAGCCAAGAGTCAGTAACCACCAGTACCTGTCCAAAAAGTGAGGGGGTGACCAGGGCAAAAAGGAGGACTTTCCTACACCCTACATCTAGAGCCCGCGTTTCCCGGAATGGAGAGGGCTCCACTTTACTTCCTCTGCTTTGCTTGTCTTCTGCGGGGATATGCTTGTACTCATGGGCATCGTCCTATAACATAACAGATGGTTATGCCACATAAGCAAATTGTAGTGCCCTGCTGGACACACGTGCATTTCTGAATGTAGTATTTTGCCAGCCTCTCCCTGAGAGCTGAACTAAACACCTACCCCACAAAGGCGTCACCAGCCAAGTGACCCTGCAAATAAAAGAGCCAAAGTGCAGGTGCTCATCACCAGTTACCACTATCCTAACTATGGGCCTGATTCTAACTTTGGAGGACGGTGTTAAACCGTCCCAAAAGTGGCGGATATACCACCTACCGTATTACGAGTCCATAATGGACTCGTAATACGGTAGGTGGTATATCCGCCACTTTTGGGACGGTTTAACACCGTCCTCCAAAGTTAGAATCAGGCCCTATATGTCCGTGTGAGTTATTGACCTACTATGTGGGCCCAGGGCCCATGACAAAACATTAGCAAAAAGTGGGTCTGATCCCACCAGCCACCCTGCCTGAGTGAACTGCCAAGAAAAAGGAGGAAACTGGCTGTGGAACGCTATGACTGAGAGAAGTCACAGCATGCCTGCCACAAGAATGCCGGTTCTCTTTGCCTGAGGGAGGATTCAGAGCCCATCTGCATTGCACACCTTGCTTCAAATACTGCCGTCTGCCTGAGGAGTGACAGTGTAGACCTGGCAGTCAGTGCAGAGAAGTAAGGGCAACGCTATTGGAAGATTGCCAAAGACTGACAGGCACTAGCAGATCAAGAGGGAAGAGGGCCACAAAATGTCACACTCAACCTGGCGAGGCGCCTACACCCTACCCGAGCCAACCTAGATCCTTTCTCATAAGAGGAAGAAGATGCAGCACAACCCCTGCAAAGTGATGGCCGCATACACAAATGCAGGAAGCCCGTACATAAGTCCCCGCTCGAATAGTGGCTGCCATCTGCTATCATTCAACCCTACACGTCAATACCCTTGCCTGACCTGCCTGTTTGAGCACTGCATGGTGCGTGGAGAAACTGTGACCCGAGGTGAGGCACTCTGGTGCGCAGACTTTTGTTCAGCTGACGGCAACACCCTGCCAGCATGGGAGAAAACTGAGGCCGCACTTTGCGCAGAGAAAAGCCCCCTCTCCACCTGCAGATGTGGATGGCGCCGCACCAGCAGGTGAGACGAGATGAGCATGGCTCAGCCTTCTGATATGTGCACTAAAAGCACTCCCAGTCTTACTAATACAGTGCTAGCAGGAGTGACACAGTCTGCAGTAATGAGAAGGCTGCTGTGGCCTACAGTTGAAGCGGCAGCCCTCCAGCGGTGTGAGGAGACATGCTTCCCTGCCGCATCTGCAATGCAAGCCTAACTTCCCCCTCTGCAGCTTGAGGTTGAGAGCTGTGACGTGCCTGCAGAGGAGAGAAAGCAGCTGCAGCATCATCTAGCTGCAGCCCAGTGAACCAAACCAGTGCTGCACACAGCCCTGCACCTCCATCTGAGCAAGACGGGCGCCTGTGTCACCCAAGAGACCACAAGACTGCTGCGGCCTGACTGGTGGTTGCAGTGCCATCTAACAACTATTTGTGGGCTGCACTTTGAAAGTGTCACTGTTTGCAAAGTAACGGCTTCAAGGAAGTAGACACTGTGCAAAAAACATACCTGCTACATCGCATATGACACAAGTCTGTAGCACCTCCAAAACCTCGCTCCAAGATGTTGCACCCCAACAAAAGACTGCACCACCACCTGGTGATTTGATCGCTGGTGCCGCATCCCGCAGCTGGAAAGGACTGAAGTCGGACCAAGCCTGCATTGGCATCTCCAGCCCTGCGTGGACACCATTTTGTGAAAGCTGCCAGGCATTGAAAGTGGTTATAGCACCACCTAGCGGTGTTTCTGCCAACGAGCACTTTAGCCTGCCCCTGAGAGACCTGTCTGTGACCTGAACGGGAGAAGCCCTGGTTAAATGTACACGGTGCCCCAAATTCAAGCCCCTTGCCACATCTACACATAGTGGCTGTCTGTGTTGTCAGCACTCAAAGAAAAAAAACAGAGCATACAAAGACATGGCAGGCAACACTGAGGAGAGTGCACCCTCAGCCACATAACAAGAATGAGGAGAGTTCACTGTACCAGCCTGAGGCAGTGCCCTTAAGCGAAGAGAAGGCAGAGAGGGAGAGTCCTACCATCGCTGCCCACAGTGGGCCAGAGACTGGCCAAAGAGTGTCCTCCCTCCACTGCCTTAAGATGGAGTCGGTAGTGACCCACAGCAGGTAAGAAGAGAGTCGCACACCCTGAGTAGCAAGCTGCCACTGCCAAAACGCAAAGGGAAGAAGATGCCTAGCTTTCGGACAGGGCCAGACTTGCGAGAGGTCCTTACACAAAAGGAAGACATGTGGCCAGATGCCACATCATGGCAAAAGAGAAGAGAGCGTAGTGTGATGTCACACCATGAAGAAGGAAGGAAAGAGAAGAGAGATCGTGTGACAACACCTGTCACACTGGAACACTTGGTGACCACAGAAGTACAGAGCAGAAGATCACAGGGTTAAGAGATGGAGGACTCATTTCACTAGAGAAGAGTGCACCTATAGACAAGCCACCCACCAGGTTGCAGTGACAGCTTGAGACAGCACAGCAGGAGTACCAAACGTAAGCTGCCTGTCTGTGCAGACCGCGTATTTGTCCCACGCTTCACATTGCGACCGCCCAGCCACCTGTCACCAGCTGCTTGGAGCAGATGTCATCCCTGTCAACAACCGCACATGCCGACAGAGAAGAATTGCACCAACTATGTAACCAGCCATGTGGTGGCGAAGTCCCTCCAGTCACCCTCACTCCAGCAACATCAACACCTGTCGTCCAGGTCACCGAATGGCAAACACCATCATTGCCATGTGCATCACCTGATCCAAGGGAGGAGCATCTTAATGCCAAAGTGGAACTGCACCTCTGCAAAACATAAAGAAAACAACAAGGCACTCCTGGCAATGCAAGATACTAATTGTCCAGAGACTATGAGAGAACCCGCCCACACTTGGTTTCTGTTGGCAAGTGCACTGACCACGCATCATCCACCCTTGCGGTTGCATGAATGGCTTGGCCGTGGCTCCTGTCAGAGAGCCTGCAGCGGCCCATAGACACCCCACACGCAGCCCAGCACAGTAAATGACGATCCCATGGCTACCCAACACGAGTGCCTCAAGGAAATTCCTGAGTGAGGAATCTGTTACCGAGAAGTGGTCTGAAAGCTGCTCTAACAGTGGGGTATCAGGACATGCCAGGGCTTCAGAGGATGCCATGGTATCACCGCAGATGTTGTACCAGTCTTCGTGGGATTGGCTGTCATGAAGTCAGGTTGTCTCAAAAAGCATCTCTGCAGCGGACTCCACCAACGCTCCTGATGCACCAAGTTTGAACGGTTTACACCAACTGCATCACCACGAGAGCAGGCAGGACTGACCAACAGCGTGTAAGTGGACATTAAACCAACCAACCGGCTGTCACTGAATCCGGACTACATTCACACCGTGTTCGTGCCTAGCAGCAGCTGGTTAAATCATGCGGAGATGCCCAGGTGCTCCCAGTTGCACCTGTCCACTGCCATCTTGAGGACTGCATCTCAAGGCTATTTGGGGTCTTAAGTGTTTTTCTGTTTTGTTCTTACAGGCTGGACTTGTTCTCTTCTTATTAAAGTTTGGGAGGAAGCGAGTGTCCTGCTGGACACACATGCATTTCTACATGTAGTATTTTGCTAGCCTGAGGGCTAGACCTAACACCTACCCCACACCAATCCAACAATGATGTCACCAGTCAGGTGATCCTGCAAATCAAAAAGCCGGAGTACACATGCTCATCGCCAGTTACCACTACCCTAATCATGTGTCCATGTGAGTTATTGATCTAGTATGTAGGCCTAGGGCCCACGACACAACACAAGTGTGTTTCTAATTTAGTTTCCCTTTGTATTGCATTCCTTGTAGTGTTGGGGAAGCCTGGCCCTTCTACTCAAGTTTATGCTTTCTGCTAAATGTGTTAATTAATGTTTTAATGCGCTTTCCTATTTTAAGTTTTATCTTACTTTTTATTTCAATGTTTTCACTGTTGGTTTAGCCTGCTTTCACTTTTCCATGAAAACACCCTTAAGCCTACAGACATGGTCACATCTATCTGGAATGACCATTTTTTACACACTACTCATGTCTGTAACTACATCCTACAGTAACATGAGCAAAGTTTCAGAATCTGATTTTTCTAGGCCCCCCATTAGCGTATGATCAGTTTGTTCTGCCACTTATCACAGCTATTGACCTGGTCGCTCTGTTCTGGTTTCCTAATACTCAAAATTCAAGTCCCTAGTTTCTAACCTGAACTTTATACTTGCAAACACACGTTGGAGCAACAGGACCAACAGTGGAGGATGTTTTCTTTAAACTACTGCAGAGTACTCTATTGAAAGCCTACTCTATTGCGTTGAAAACTTCCTCCACTGTTGCTCCTGCTGCTCCAACGTGTGTTTGCAAACATAAAGTTCAGGTTCTGTTCTCTAAATACTCTTCTTTATAAACTCACAAATGAAGTGTACTCACGTGTGGGGATGACAGTTATCAAGTGTATGAAGTAGAGGGAGTGACATGACTGCTAAGGCCAGGAGGCTCTGTCTCTCCCACTCCAAACGCAAGCCCAGTGTTCTCATGCCAAAATATTCCTATGTCTTAACTCTCAAATTAAGTTTACTCATCTGGGAGGATAACATTTGTATGGTGGTGGGGGGAGTAGAGAGAGTGACCGGAATATAAAACCCTATAGGCCCTGTGTCCCTAACTCCAAAGACAAAAACAATGTTCAGTTTCTCAATTCCATCTAATCATTAAATCTCAATTGAGGTTCACTCACCTGGGAGGGTGCCATCTGTCAAGTGTGTGTAGTAAGGAAAGTGACATGACTACAACTCCCAGGAAGCACTGTTTCAGTAACTCCAAACACCACACCAATGGTCACTTGTCAAATACCCTTACCTATTAACACTCAATTGAAGTTGACTCACCTGGTAGGGACCAAGGCACAGATCATGCTCAACTCTGAGATGTGTCAGGCAACCTATCTCCATCCTGACCAGCTAACCCAAGATGAAACTATTGAGGACACGAAGGACAACTTACCCAGTGTGCAAAACAATGCCTCAAGATGCATAACAAGAATGGTATTGGCAGCAGACACAATGATAATGCACTGATCACATAACACCTCCAATCACATATACAACACAGTCCTGGATCTGCCTGCATAGCAATCAACTAGGCCTCAAAATGGTTAAAGGCATATCTTGCCTAGCCAATGATTTGCCTGCACTGGTGGCAAAATGGCATACTCAGGCCATCCTCCTGAAGGCTAATGATCTGTACATTACAGCAGCTGCTTAACTTAAATGGAATTGGTATGCTTCAGAAATGTCAGGTCAATACAACCAATAGCATGTATACCTGTCACAATAGGATAACCTGCAAATCAACTGTGTACAAGGTCTTTACGAAATGTCACTGTAAACTTTTGGAGGAAGATGTCACAATACAACCAGTAACATTGTACATTTGATATCAACAGGTCGAGCTGCCACTGGCCACACAAAGCCCACAGAAGAGACTGCCACTGCCCCCATGGATGAAGCCCTCAGTGACGAAGATAGACCTGGATGTCTGGATGTGGAGGACTGTTCTGGCCCATCTGGACAATCTGGTTGGACACCAACAGCCTGGTTGCCTTCACATCACAGACAGCCCTTTGCCCCCCAACCTCTGTCACTAGGACAGTGGCAATCATCTTGTGCCCCCCAGTCCAGGATCCTGTGTTGCAGCACAACACCTCTGACAATGCTGGTCCTGAAACCAGTGGGAGGGGGCACCCTGTGGCAAGGGCATAGGGCCATGGTGGTGGGGTCGGTGGGAGGAATGCTGTTGCCCAACGAGGTGAGGCCACGGGGCTGGTCCTGGCCAGGACACCATCAGCCACATCCTGGAGGTCTATCAAGAGTCCCAAGGTGTGGTGGGCCAGGTACTTGCTGAGCTATAGGAAATCAAGCAGCTACAGTGTGAACAGTGGGAGGCTTACAATACCAACATGGCCTCCCTAACAGGGGTGTTGAGGGACATTAATATCACTCTGATCAAGGATCGACAACAACACACTATCCCTTCCTTTGGTGCATCTACAACAGGCCCTTCATTGGTGGCAGCCACTGGAAGGGAGGCCCTGTCAGTAGAAGAACCCGCCCCAGACACCCTTGCCGATCCCCCCACCACGCAAGCGGGGCATCCAGAAAAGACTCAAGGAGATGCGGAATGCAAGACACTCACCACTGACAGCTAGTGACCTCTTTCAAAATGACCTCCTTTGTATGCAAACTATTCACTCTGTTGACTGTTCTTCAACCACCTTCCATTTCCAACGGGAGGAGTTCACTGGACTTTGGACTTCCAATGGTATGGCATCTACTCCAGTGATTTCATCCACTATGACTAAACCCTTCACTTTTCTGTTCCATCATGCCCCAATTTTATTTTCTGCACACATTTTCAATAACTCCTCTTATCACAAATTCATTGTCTGCTTGCTTCTGTTATACATTTTGATATATGGAGATGTAAGACCATGTGAGGCAAATGGGGAAGACACAAGATACTAATGGAAGTAGGGATATGTAACAGGTATAGTGAGTGTCCTCTAAGGATTACTACTAACACACACAAACACATTACTATATGTGTCTGGTCACAACAAACATTTTATTTTTCTGTACAGCACATAGGCTGTTGAAATGTCTGGTCTGTCATAGCCAAGAATGTCTGACTCATATTGTGTCAAAGTACACATACCAAGGTAGAGCTCCTCCAGACCATGGAATGAAGGGCCTTGTCAGACATTGTCCTGTAGAATAGGCAAACAGAAAAGTGGATGGTATCACCAGCTTGAACCTTATCACATACCACACCAAAGTAATCCAACATCACATAAACCAAGGTACAGACAGAGGGAAGTACAACAGTCCCTGACCACAGGCCCATCATAATCCAATGACCATACATCTGGTGGTATGACACAAACATATGCTAGTGTTGTGGCACAGGCACTGTGGTCTGCAATGATGAAACGCATCTACAGCTTCATACAGGTCATACAAGAAGAGCGTTTAGCCTGTGTGAAGGGTGAATGCCTTGCCTGCAATAGATGACTACATATTTCAGGCACAAATGATCACACACATGATACAATCTGCCCAACACAGAGCACACTAAACAAGTCTAATGTGCACTTCTGACCTTCCACCCAAACACTGTTTCAAGCTGCCTTGGCACAGGTCTCATGCACCTCAAATCTGTGACCTACATTACCTGGAACAATTCATGTCCACTTTGTATTTCAGAACTGCATCAGATACCTGCCAATGTCACAACTTAGAAGTGCCCACATGAGGATGTCATGGTGAAGGTACCTGTACAAAGACAAAACAAGAAGTATAGGCTTGAAACATACCTATTACACAAATCACATAGCAAGGATCTGGAAAGGAAATTACACTGTACTCAGACTGACACAAACAAAGCAGCTACATCACGGTGGGGCTATGTCAAAGGCACCCTTTGGCTGAATATTACAGAGTATCAGCTCCCTAGTTGTTGCCAAAACACAACTCTACACATTCTCGCTACTGCAGTTCTTCATACAGTCACAGTCATTACATCACAGGACATAAACAATACAACCACAGCACTCAATTTAACGACAAATAATCATAAGGTCATGTAAATCTCAGACCAGTCTGTATTGTACTTCAAAATCTTCTTTTATGGTGAAATGTCAGTCCGTTTTGTATTCCAATGCAATTCTTTGTATTCAATTATTCACACCTAACAGCCAACATGTGTTTCATCACAAAGTGACTTTATCAAGGCAGCAAATCTTCAAAAGACCAAATTATCATATGTTCAGATCCATAATTTAGCTCGGATATGCTTCAATATATGCGTATAATCAGTAATTTTCTCAAAAAGAGAGTCCAACCATTGTTATTTATTTATGATTATTTACAATCAAGGAAAAATAGTGTTTCCAGAGTTTTGATGCAAGGGCTATGATAAGCCCAATAATCATGTATGAGTTTCCTTCTCAAGTTTTACCGCATTTTTCAGAAACCATGGTTTTTGTTTAGATTTATCATGTATTTGTGAATACATGTTTCTGCCTATGGGTAGTAAGGTAGCCAACCACATAGCACCATTGGTAGATGTACTGAAATATGTCTGTTCTAGCCCATATTGTTGGACACTTATGGGAGGTGCATTTTTGTTTTACCATTGCTACCCTTTATTGAAAGACGTTTACATCACAGGACATACTTACACTCATGGAAAGTAGCCACTGATGAGATCTTCCCACAAGTCAGATCCTTCCTCTTCACCACTGTCATCATCACTTACCATTTCATGAATCTCACCCAATAGCACTACAGGCTCTCCCTTCCTCTGGGATGTACAGGATATTCCTCCGCAGGGTGGTGTTGTGGGGCATGCAGCATGCCACAGTGATCTGACACATTCCCCGGTTGAATAGAGGAGGGCTCTAGCAGTCCGGTTGAGACACCTAAACCTTGGAGCCCAAACGTCCACTCTACTACCCCCCTTGTTCTTCCATGGATCTCGCTGAAGCAGACTTCCCCTTGCATAGTTGGATTCCTTAGTGACGTCAACAACCAAGGACGGTTTGGATATGTGGAATCTCCTGTTAAGGAATGGGACATATGTGCAACAATGAGTCACTCACTTAATTATTGTAGCATCAAACATTGTACACACACAAACAGGAAAGATGTGACTTACCAACCAGCCAGGCCCTCTCTGGGTACAGTTTTAACATCATCCGGGGTATGGTACTGTTCTGCCTTATGAAGGAATCATGTACTGAGCCTAGATAACCGGCACAGACCTGTGAAATGTAGACATCTGCCAAACAGACAACTTGCACACTGATGAAATGGAAGTTCTTTCTGTTGCAGTATACTTGTTCATTGGCCTGCGGTAGGACCAAGCCAACATGTGTGCCATCAATGGCCCCCACAACATGTGGGATGCCTGCAAAACCATAAAAGTCAGCCTTCACGTGGGCTAAATCGTGATGTTGGGGAAACTGAATGTAGCTTTCCAGGTGTTTCAACATTGCTGAGAGGATATCCTTCAACACCAGACTGAACATAGATTGGGACATGCCAGCTGATAGGTCCACTGTATGTTGGAAGGACCCTGTGGCTAGGAAGTGCAATAGTGACATAACTTGTACAAGGGGTGGTATGCTGGTTGGATAACTAATAGCTCGCATCAGATCTGGCTCCAACTAATGACATAAGTCCACTATTGTTTGCTTATTCAGATGTTAAAGAGGGATAATGTGGAGTTCTTCCATGTTCTGAAGGTCTGGCAGTGGGTGGTAGACAGGAGGTTGTCACATCCTTCCTCTCCCTGGGTACCTATGTATGACAAGACATGATTTCTAACATTAGTCATTGTGTCCACAGCAACATACATGAAGTATGTCAATGATATCATGTGGGAAGGCATTTCTGAAGGGACAGACACGGCAACCAGGACACATCACTGCTGCAAAGAACACAAGAGTCACATATGATCCCCATGGTTTTCCACACGTGTCCAGAACATGTATCTGGACCAATCTCAAAATGTACAACACAATTGCCCCTCAAAATGTGACTGGATAGCCCTACTGCCAAAATTACTTTTGGTGGGGGTGGACTGTGCCCCACTGTTAAATGCCATCTGTTCTTTGCAACATGCTACAATGGTGTTTGAGTAGTAGGACATACATGACAAGACAGGTTAAACACGTTGGTGAGCTCAAAAACATTTTCAGAGGTGTGACACAGTTTATGAAGCACAATACAGCATTTCAGGCTACCAAAATGGCGGCTGCCTGACCTACTCCACTAGACTTTAGGAACTGCCCACGACCGCTGGCGGAAGTTGTCATAGCGGTAGGTGTTGCCAGTGGCGGTCATGGGCCAATGGCTGTGTCCGCTGGAAGTGCCAGCCACGTGCGTGGTGGACGTGACCGCAATGTTCTGCAGATTCATTCACTTAACGCCTGACACTGCTGCCAGCAACACCTCCAGTACCACCTCTGGGAGCAATCATGCCACATCCAGCAGTTGATAGGGCCCCAGCCTTCTCTCCAGCAGAGCTGGAAAGGCTAGTGGATGAGGTCCTAGCTCTATAAGGACAGCTCTGTGGTTCACCAGAGGAGCAGGTAAGTACCTCATATGCACAATTTTCTCTGTTCTTCACCATCCTTTCCATCCTCACAGGCTACATTGCGGCCAAATGTGCCAGGTCGACTACTCATATGCCTGTTGTTGCGGTCTATGAGGCATCAATGGGAGGGACAATTTGCAGGTATTTGTGGCCAGTGCCATATGTAAAGTTTTGTCACATAGTGTTAGGTGGGGTTTTTGGGGTCCTAGATCCTCCTTGTGTTTGATGCACATAACTAGATGAGGAGACATTACTGCCATTCCCTCATGATTGTTGTAAATGTCAGACAACATGTATGTGCATGACAGAATGAGCTGAGTGTGCACGCTGTATGAGTCAGTTGAAAGTAACGTGAGCAATGGGCATTGTGCCACAGAGATTTCTAAACAGATCTGCTCTTGCTAAACTGTTGTTTGGAAGGCATATCATGACTCAATCTGCCCTTCTGGTTGCCACACACACCACATGCCAAATAGCTGTTGGCTACATGATGTACCATCATGCCTGGAAGTGAAAGGAATGGAGTGTCATGTAGGTTATGTCAGTTTAGCCTGCAGAGACCAGGGCCTTTCACATGTATCTCCCAGTATGGGTCCTAGTCTAGGCTGTGGTAGAGTCACTGTGGCTATGCAACTATGGCACTGTGACCACTCCCTGTACCCCAGCAGATCCTTTTGTGTGGTCAATATGAGGCTCTGGTGGTAAATTCTGCCCAGAATGCCTCGTTCCTTTGATTAGATTAGGAATGGGTACAGAGGCAAGTCATTAATCTAAGCCATATGTGCGCTTAGCATCCTTGTCAATATGCGTCTTTGACAGGTCCCTTACTCCCACAGCCCTGTTGTCACCTTCGCACAGGTTATATTTGTCTTGTATAGGCTTATTGCATAAATGACAGTCCCACAGTGCAGACAGTGTGTTGATTCCTGGGAGGCCATGATATGTGACTCAGTAGTTTGGTCACATAACAGAAACTGTACAACAATTGCCTTTCTTTGTTGGATGCCATCTCTGTAGAATGGACACATATGTCTGAAGGACTATTCTGTATTTCAGAGAACATAGCACACAACCCCACCCCCTGAAGTGGCATGAGTCTGCATTTGTTATGGCACATGTACACACATGGCCAGGGAAGACACTTTCTTTACCCACCATGCCAGTCCCTTCATTGTTACTCATGTGTAATGTTTGAATTCGTACTCTGGCAGTTGCCTGTAGGGACAGTATGCAGAGAGTCACAGAGTGTGGTCCATTCATGCCTAAGGAGATTAACCTTGAGAAGCCACATAGATGTGATGTGTTTCATAGTGGCTCACATCACAGTACAAGTTGCTAGAGCATGGGCTACCTGATGTCAGTAAGCTTGCTTAGTCATTGTAGGGCCTGAGGAGGGTAGTAGGTTAGTCTACAGATGGATAAATATATGTCTGTAGTCATGTCCCTGTACGTATTGGCTTGTATGTGTCACACTTGGGAAGTATTGATAAATAGGAAAGTCCTAGCTTGATGTTACTGACATGTTTACAACCCAACCATTTGTGATGAAAGTTGTGATCATGATATCTTGATTTGTCCTTTTTATCCATGCAGGTTAACGTTCATCAAAAGAAGGGATTATGGAGAGCCATCGCCCAGAAGGTGTGGACCTTGATGGTCCACAGCCGGCAGAGCCCCCACTGCAGGAAGAGTTGGGAGGAACTGAGACGCTGGGCCAGGAAGATCGCTGAGGTTCAGCTCGGAATGCCCCCCCAATGTGGGTTGGGTGCCCGTCAGACCACAACCCCGTCTAATGGCCCCCATTCTGGCAGTGGCCTATCCAGAGCTTGGTGGGTGTTTGAGAGCAGCACAGCAGCCACAAGGGGGTAAGTATGGGCCATATTCTTGCTTGTCACATTGCCAAGTGCATTAGTTAGGTTCTGACAGCTCCCCTTGACAATTAGGGATGAACCGTGTGTCACACAGTAGATGAGTGATTGTTTGTGTAGACGTCATGTGATGCATACTGATGTGCCTTTCATATTGGCCCAGGGACCAAGGAAACAACTGTGTAGAATCCACATACCACATGCTCTGCAGGGACGACATATGGCTGGGTACATTGATAAATAACTACTGTTTGTTGTTGTAGTGTGTGTAATTTCTATGCAACAGACCACTTCTAAATGGTACATGCCAAAGGTAAGTAGGTGATAGATCACTGTCCTCAGCAGTGTGTCTGGGTAAATGTGTATCTGGGCATCTGCCACCTAGAGGCCATTTGTCTTCAGTGTATGACAGGTGCTGGTGCCTCACTGCAGTCTGTAATGTGAAGATGGCCAACATACATGTGACAGAGCTCACATTGTTCTTTGGGTGCAGCTATAGGACAATACATTCCATTGGTTAGTGGGGAATGTCCACTGACATGATTTATGTGCCATCACTGTTGCCAACATTCCTTGTGGCTACATGCCAGCATGTGTACCTTTCTCTTTTGAAAAACATTTGTAAGCTTTTGTTTCATGCATGGTCTGCCAATGTTGATGGAATGATGTCTGTATTTCCTCACATATATATGTGCACGGCAAACTGTGTGAAATAGGACATTTACAATGAAGGTACACTTCATGTTGTGCCACAGACATCAGTGTGTCACCATTGTTTGTTGGCTGGCACATTCCCTCATGCATCTTAGCATGTCATTTGGCATGTATCACTGCAGTAGCAATGAGGGACAAGACAGGACAGATTGACCTAGAGTTTAGAACTACAATGTGAATATCCATTCCCTTGATGTGGCATCATGTGGAAAAGTGCACTGCACTTGTGTAATGGGTAAGGTCTGTGGCCTGACTGTTGACCAGCATCATGGAGTGACTTGCAGTTATGTTTGCATCACTTGTGTTTGGGTACAACCATTCATCCACAGACAGACATCTGGGTCAGCATGACCATAATGGAGACAATAATGTACCTTCCAATTGGGCAACATGTTGAGGGCCTTCAACAAGTACTTGCACATCTCTGAGCCTCTCCAACATCCAAGGGATTATTGACATTTAGTGATGCACTCAGGATATGTAATTGTAAGGGATGCCAGACATTAATGGTGATTTCCCTAGGGTTTGCTGATTCATTGTGTTGTGGATTTTAGGTCTATCTCTCCCTGACATATTGCACGTGATGTCTATAGTGTTTTTTTCCATGCCAGATGTGTGGCCTATGTGAGCAACATTAATACTTCCTCCATGACTATATTGGGACAAATATCACTTGGTGAAGTGTGCATAGTGGAGCTGCTTCCAGTGTGACATGAGTATTTCCATATCACCTTCTCCAGGATATTGTACTTTTGTCATCAACGTGGCAGGTTTTGGAGCATCATTTATTATTGTTGGTCATCATGTATGTGACACATAGATATGTGAATGACCTTGTGTGGGATCTATGGAAATGCATTTGGCATCGGCCTACTATTGTATGCCAGCAGGTAACTGAGGTCTGCTCCATGGGGCAAAGCTTTGAGGGTGATGGGGACTCCTACTTGTTCAATGGATATTGTGATTGCACAACGTCAGCCATGCAATTGTAGTTCTCTGAGATCCTGATTTTCCTGTGGGTAACTGTTTACAGTTCATATGGCATGAATGCATATGATATAACTCATGTATGGCCTCTTTGGTAGAGTTTTTTACTGGGGCCTACTTGATATCTTGGTAATGTTTGCTAATTAGAGTTGTTGTTCAGGTGTGATCATGGACATGTGATGACCCTATTTCTATTTGTATTTGCAGCATCAGCACCAGCATGTGAAGGAGACAGGGCACAGCTGGTGGGAAGCATCCGGCCACAGGACCTCAACCCGACCACTGACACAGGGGGACCTGGAGGGCGAGGGGAGTGCCACAGGGGAGACCGGAACATCATATTCATCATCGGATTCTTCCTCCTGTGGACACTCCGAATGGTGGGGGGACCCATCAGGCATCCCCTGTACCATTGATGTCTGCCACCCTCCATTCTATCACCACCCTGCCTGTTGCTCCCTGCCCAGTTGGCCATGCCTGCTCACCCAAAAGGGTGGGTGTCTCCTTTGCCGCAGGCACCTCCGCCCCAGCCCCTCCTACCCATGCTGCCCTCAGTGAGGAGGCTATTGACCTCCTGTGAAGTATCTCTGTGGGTCAGTCAGACATTGTGAATGCCACCCAGAGATTGCCAACTTCATCTCCAACAAACAAATGCATTCCTGGAAGGCATTCATGGTGCAATGGCTGATCTACAGAGATCTTTTCAGGCTGTGGCCTCAACAGTGACAGCTCCAGTCACAACCCTCCACCACCCTCTTCCCAATCCAAATCCCTCATTCCCCTACATAACCAAAGCACACAGACCGATCAGCATGCATCCACCTAAACACACAAGAGCAGCACACACAGACACAAGCAACACAAAACAAACCGACACGCAAGCAAACAACAGCCACCCACAGACACAACAGCCACCACTTCCACAGACACCCTCACCACCCCCAGCATTACAGGCACAACATCAAGCTTGCCCACATGCACCACACCAACAGTCAGTGACACACCCAGCATACCCAAAGACACCATCCCAACAGACCCCCAGACATCCACTGCAAGCACCAGACCTGCAGACACCACAACAGACACACAGACATTCACCACACCCAGCATACCCGCAGTCACCACCCCAACAGACATACACACATCTATCACTCCATCCCCCAGCACCTCCACCTCCTAGACCCCCAGGACACACACACTTGTTCACTCACCCAACATACACCAACCAAACACAATCATACCTCCCAGAAGCACACACCCACAATGTCTACACAGACACAACAGACAACCACTCCATCGACCTCCAAATCCTAAACCCCTTCTGTTAACCATCCCCTGTCTCTAAGAAAGTTTTTTTGTTTGACCTGGACCTTTCCCCTTTTCCCTCCATCCACCATCCCAAACTCGAGGCACTCACCCACCTCCCAGCCCCTCCCTTCTACCTCCAGGGCCTCACCTGCCCTCCTGCAAGCACCCATACTTCTCCCCCCAAGAAGAAGCCCGCTCTTCCCTAAAAGCAGACCAGACCACCCCTCCCAAGACTGAACCCCCCTTCCAAATCTGACCCCTCCAAGAATGATCCCTGAGGTGCCTGCCTGCCCACTTGATACCCCTTCCTGTGGAGGTTCCCTGGTAGTTAGGAGTCAAGTGTTGGCACAATACTGTGCTATGGGGATCTAATACATGGACTGGTGAATGACCTTCGTTCTGAGGATTTTCAAGATAATAAACCCAAACAGTTGTTATTTTTTTGGGTACACATTTGTCCTGCAATTCCCTTTCTACCTTTATGTTGTTCCAGAGTAACTTGTGTAGCCTGCCTACAGTTGTGTGTGTTTCAGCCTGCTTGCTGCTCCATTTGCTGATGTTTGCAGTATCTGACTTTGTGGGCAGTGCTGGTGTCCCCCAAGACAAGGGTATATTTTGACTGTATGGATATGCGGGTGTAAATTCAATGGTGGTGTCATAGCATTTTGTTCTGTTTGTTATGGTAAGTATTTTATCTTTATGTTGTGCAATGTAAGCATGTAAGCATACATGTCCCCCTGATATGGATTATGTATTCATCTGATGTGTGTCAGCTTGAGTTTTGTTTGTGCAGACATGGAGCGTATTCAATTGTGCTAACTTTGTTTGCCTTTGACTGTGCATGTGTCAATTAAGCTGTGCATATCTTGCAGCTAGTTCATGTAGAGGTATGTCCCACGTAGTTGGAGTTGTATGTGCTTTGTTGACTTGCACTTCCACATTGGGCAGATAAGCATGTCACTTGATTCTAGTATTGTTTGTCCCAGAGATACCTGAATGGCCAGTTCCTGTGCAATAGTTGTTTTCTGGGCAGTTGCAAGGTGATATGTGTCCAGTGCAGCCCATTTACCTGAGTGCTCCTACTGGTCCCATCCCTATTGTGTAGGTATTGTTTGCATTGTGATTCTTGTATATTTGTCTCTCTATTGTGCATCCCATTGTCCTTCCATTGTTTTGCAATGTGTGTTATGTGTGTGTTCATTGCAGGGCTGTTTACTGGGGTATTGTTTGTGTTCCATGCTACATTCATACATATATGTGTTGAATGTGACCACAGTTCATGGAATGTGTGCAATGTGAGTGTGTGAGTTGTTTTGTAGATGTGATGCTGGTGTTTTATTGGTGTTGTGTGAGACAATGTTGTGTACTCGTCATAAATCATGAGATGTGCAGAGAGGTGTTTTGTGTAGTGTTGTGGTGCAGTGTGAATGACTGTGCCCAAATGGGGCTTGTTGTGACTGTACATGTGTCCTTCTTTGTGTATAATTCCGACCCGGGACACAATGACATATGTACTTGGTGTCTGTAGCGTGACCTCCATATCATGTGGAGGACAGCACAGCGATCTGTTGTTATGGTTAATGACACAGGTAGGTGTGTGTATTTACGGTCAGCTGCGTCCACAGGGGTTGATTTTGTGCACATTCAATGAGCCGCAATAGTGGCAGGACGTGTGTGATGGGCTCCATGGCAGCACCGGATGTGTAATGCTGCCTGCAGGTGAGTGTCTCCCTTTATAGTCCCCGTTTCTGCTTGCTGGGATGTGGTAGTTGTACCACCATGGTCACATTGGTGGTGTGCAACCTCATAATGTGTCAGGCAAAAACACTGGCTCCACCGGCCTGTTTGTGCAGGCGTTGTAACCTAGGTGGTCTGTGGTGCTTGGCGGTACCGGCGGAACCGTGTCAGTCTTTGTTTCATTGACCCACATGACTCGTAATCTGGTGGTCTGATCGCCAACCCGACGGCACCCAGTCCACAGACCGCCAAACTCATAATGAGGCTCTCAGTATGGTAGTTGGTGCCTAAGCATTAAAACATGCTCATCCTATCTCTCTTAAGCATACTGCTACACATTGAAGATCCCATACTCCACATGTCATTATTCCATCTTCTCTACCGATCAATGCCCACAAATTAGCAGGACCTTTTTTACTTTAGATAATTGTCACCTCCAGAGCAACAGTTTGCTGTTCTCTGTAATTTTCCCAGGGGATGGCACTGCCAATTCTGTTTCACTATCTGCAGTAAAATGCAGGTCCCCCAAATTGTCCTCTTCTCTAATACCGCAGCTTTGAACATCAGGATGTCCACATACTGCTGTAATGCACTACCACAACAAACCTGGCAATACTACCCACCAAGCTTCCATTCTGCTGCAATGGCGCCAAACCAAGGATTGCTGTTCTAAAGAAAGCATGGGTTTTTCACTCTCTGGCCTGGTTTCCAGAGTACATACCTGATAACTTTGAGTTACCTTTCATTTCCTCCTAAAGGCCAGTTGAGTACACATTTCTAGTCTTGGAAGATCAGCTGGCTGACTTGTGGTCCTATAGACTTGTGGTCCTTTCCTGTCAACCTCACTAGTGATTTTTTTTACATAGAGCACATCACTGCCTTTCTCTTTTTATCATGTTAATATTATTTAGGAGAAATACACATACTCAGATTTAGGGCCATATGTACCAAACATTCCTGCAACGCAATGCAGCAAGCCACCTGGCTGTGCTGTGTGAAAGGTCAGGAATGTGCTGTATTTTGTACATTGTAGGGTGCATTCCTGTCTTTTCCCAGCACTGGTCCACTTTTGGCTGCCTAGCACCTACTCAGATACTCTAGCACCATAGTGCAAGAGTGCCTGCGTTGTAAGAAGGATTGTTTTTGTGCAGGAAAATACATTTTTCTGCACAAAGAAATCCTCAGAGGCTCTTTCCTCTTTCTATGTGTGCTGCAGAAAACAGCACACATAGAAATAGGAAAAAAACAAGGAGAAATAAACACATTTCTCCTCATTATGCCTCCCATAGGATTTAGAGCCATTCCCAGGTCTATCACTAATGGCAATTCTGGGAATTTGCCAAAACAAATGGGTTGATGCATGGGAACACTCACACTCTACCCAGGTAACACCTCTCTAGGGCAGAGTAAGGCAAGGTAGTGATTGACGCTGTCTTGCGTTACCCCAAATGTAACAATTCATGCAGGCCCATGCAAGGTGGCCTTGCATGGCTTGATAAATCTCACTCAAAACCTTAATAAATCTGGCCCTTAATACACTTTCCATTCGTAGTTTAGAACAGCTTCATTCAGCTTGATTCCTTATTATACGTCAGGCATCACAAATGATATCTGTGCAAAAAGGTCGAAAGCATGACCCAGATTGGCAGTTTTCACCACTAACAATTAGAAATGTAAAAGTATACTTGATATATTTCAACAACCTGAAATGCTTGCAAATGCACATCCCTTTAACAGAAGTCATCTTTCTTTTACTTGATAAAATGGACAGAAGTGTAAGAGTTCTGGGAGGATCTCACACTCCCAAACTAGTTACACTTCACATCTTCAGTAGGAAACATAGCTTCTAAATACATATGTTGTAACTTTATGACTGAGCTTTCCATCATTATTTCATAATACCCTCTTTTAAACACCTATTACCTACATAGCTATAAGCAGCACAAATATTTGCTTTTGAAGACACATCACTTCTATGGAACATGTTATGGTTTTCATGCTTGTAACTGATTAAAAAGAAACATACAATGTTGCAATGTGTTCCAAATGCAGATAAAAGTAATTTTATGAAAGACAACTATGTAGAACATTCAGGGGGCTTGCTACGTGGTACATTTGTCACACAGGAATTACAACGCATGGTACTTTTACCATGCAAGATTTCACAATGCTAGATCTTACAACACAAGACTTTACCACTCATTGTAAGGTAAGTATGGTAAGTATTTTATTGTTGGGTTATGAAAATTAAAATTACTACTCTGGTATTATTTGTTTTTAATGCTTTTCACAGTATTAGATTTGAAAAAGGAAAGGGTACTTTGGAGTTTAAACCCTCCAATTAGGATACGATAAAAAAGGGATCGTTGGAATGTTAGATTAAGAAATTTGGGATTTAGGAATTTTACACCCTGCTCTCCATAAGTTAAAATCATAGGAGTGTTAGGGTTAAAACATTGAATGAAACACACTTTATTAATACTTTGATATTGATTTTAAAGAAATAATGACTGGTAATTTTCAAAAATACTAACATTTGTAGAAGGGAGATGTGTGGTGCTTTAGGGGGCCCTAGGTGGGAAGTATTTTAAAAATGATTTAAATTAATTTAAAAATACTTGTGTAGTGTGTGAAATACTTCAGTAATACTTTATTTTAAAAAACAGTTTATAATTTTTTTAAACACATATATTTCAGTTTCTAAGAGCGGGGTTTATGGGGTTTACGGGCCATGAGTGAGGAGAAATTTAAAATGATTCAATAAATAGAATATTATTTTATTTAATCTTTTTAATACTTTAAATTAACACTAAACATATTCAAGCACTGTGTGGTACTACATAAACACATCATTATTTTGATGTATCATTAATAAATAAATACATAATACAGAAATATACTGTATGAATATCATTCATTTTTACAACGCATTAGTAAATATAATTTATTTAAAAAATACATTTTATTCTTAAAAAAGTAAACTTCTGGTAACTGTTTTTGTAAAATATTTATTTACAAGTAATTCTTTTTTAATACCAAACCTTTCATTTTAAGAACTCATTTAATCAATTTTTAAGAATATTTACAAATTGATAAAAAAAACATATTCCTGCAGTTTCTCATTTTTTCCTATGAAATATTGTGGGCTACAACCATTTTCTTAGGTATTTCATGCTTGTACTCCTTCGGTCAGTGGAATTCCGTGGTCAAGGACGAATTTGTACCACTGTGTCAGAGAAGTAGGAACTTTTAATTTTACTGGTAGATATCATGTGAAAGTTACCTTTATTGTAGGAATAACCTAAGGGAGGTGTTTCAGGTAGAGTAATTGTCAATTAACTTTTGTGATGTTTTATTTTGTATTTTGAACCTTTTTTCCCTATTCAGGTTGACAGGGATATGGGAAGCTAGAATTGTTGTTTATTTTATCTTTGAGTGGTGTTATTGAGACCTTTTTTCCTTATTTGGGTTTTAAAATATAATTCATGTATAATTATTTGTGAATTACTAAGTTTGTTTTTTTAATAAAAAATGTGTTTTTGTTAATTTCACAGTTTTCTGTGTTTAATTGTAACTGCAATTGAAAGATGTTAATATTTCCTACAGTCATGTTCTTCTTTTAACAGGGAGACATTTTCCTTTTTGAAAAAATACCTTGTGGGAATTGTTAAATGGATTTTCTATGTTGATTTTTGGATGTTTTCTGAAGTGGTTTTTGAATTGGTATTCTTTAGAAAAATGAAGTTTCAGGTTTTTCAGTTAAAGTATAATGATTTTAAATGCTACTGTCACTTGAAAGAGAAGACTGCTTAAGGTAATAACGTGTCCATTTTTAAGTTTTTTGAGTTGTAATTAGATGTATGTTTTTTAGACAGGAAAGTGAAGGTCTGTTATTGTGTAAGTGACGTTGGTCGTTTAAAAATTAGGGAATGTTTTCTAGGTAGCCTATGCTACCAAACATGCCAAATTGCAAAACCTATGTAAGGAGTCTTTCATACATGTCTTTTGGTTTTTTAGCTGTGCTTGGCTGTAGAATACTAAAGATTGTCCTTCTCTCATTTGTGACCTGCTTAAATGGCCAATCCATGTTTCTTTATAGTAATTTAGAAGTGGGGCAAATCATTCTTCATTCTGTAAAAAGTATTCTGATTGCAGTGTAGAAATCATCTGCATGTCTAGGAGGGACAGAAGCTAATGCATTTTTTATTTCACATTGGAATTAGCTATCAGACACGTAGTAAGCTTCTAGGAATATTTTTGTATTTTTTACACAAGGCCTCAGAAAAGTGGAAAACAACATTCCTGTATTTGTGCTTTGAGTAAGGTTTTTAACTTTTGTAATCATAGCCAATTAAGAATTCATTTTTGCTTTTTGAGGACTTTTGTTTCTACTTTTGTCTTATACTACACTCACAAATAAAGGGCATAATGTTATTATTTATATGACTGCGAATAGTTTGCGTTTGGGTGAATGGATCTGGGGGTAAATGAAAAGTACCAGTCATCATCCAAACAGCACTATTTTCAAGTGTTTACAAATTATGGAGGGTAGCAAAAATAGCATAATTAGTATACATGTACTAGAGTGGTTGTTATAGTAAAAGGTGAAGGGTTTGTGGTAGTAGGTTTTGGTTCATTGGGGAGGGATATCTATGTCACATACTTTGTTATGTGCAGGGGGGTTCAAATGTACTTGCTTGTCTCTTGTCTTTTACAACTTATCAAACAGTTCAGATGGCAGGCATATCTCTAGCAAAATTAATTGGAATGTTCTTTGGGAACTCCCTTATAGTGCATCACTAGGGTCATTGAAGGTGGTAGCAAGGTGTTTAATTTGTTGTGGATTTTCCCCTGCTTCAACCTTAGTTACAGAAGCAGAGTGGTTATGCTCTAATTTACGTTCAATATATATCCCCAGAGTTACCACTCTGTAGAGTAGAGAACTAGCTAACACACCTCTGATGAGCTCTGGGTTTAGCATGCCTTTTGTATCTCTGTCTTTACAATAAAGGTACCATTTGTTTTTTGAAAGTCTATTTCAATGTTTGGAAAAGATGTATGTCACCTTAGGCAAGTTCTCCTATCCACAATTTAAAAATGTTCAGAAAAGAAAGATTACTTTCATTGTCAGTTCCAGAATGTTATGTTTTGCAACATTTAGGGTCTCGTTGCGAGTTTGGTGGTCGGACTACCATGTTGGCGGACCTACAGACCACCCTATTACGAGTTATACATGCAGGACTGCCATCCGCCAACCAAAGAAGGCAGACTCCAGCCCAACAGCACAGCAACCAACCACTGACCGTATTACAAGACCAAAGTCGCCATGGTGGTCAGCCAATGGTGGTCCAAACCACGGCGGTCCGTAGTCACCAAAGTAATATACAACTGCATATTGTATGGATTTGAAAACAACACAGCTGACACACATTGCCACACTGGACACACCTGCAAATGACACTTCAAAACACACCTCTTAACACACCACAATCCTTTGTATTTACACCGTAACACACTGAAGCCAGAGCAACCTTTGTACACTGAACAGATATTAGGCTCCAGTTTTTTCTCACATTTTCTTTTAACACCCATTACACAACTTTGTCCAGTCACACCCTTTTGCTCTATCCCCCTTTAGTACATCACTGTCACTCTTCTACATTTTAAGTGAATATGTTTATCCCACCAAGTTCCAAAAATCCCTGTTTCACAGACGAAGAGTTGGCAGTCATGGTGGAGGAAATCATGAGAAGAACCACAATTGTTTGGAACTCAACTCCAGGGCACTACTCTCAGTAGGAAAATGGAAATGTGGGGCAGGATCATCAATAGATTGAATGCTATAGGCAATACCCTGTGCCCAAAGGAGGATATCAGAAAGAGGTGGAATGACCTCAGCGGCAAGGTCCATTCCCTGGTATCCAGGTACCAGCTGCAGGCCGAGAAGACTGGTAGTGGCACTCCCACTCCCCCCTTACACCTCTGTCCCTGCGAGGAGAAGGTCTTGACTACCCTGCATCCTGAGGGCTTGACAGGATTACCTGGGGGAGTGGAGTCTGGTAAGTCACAACTTTAAAAAAGGTCACCAAATTGCAATCTTGTACATGCTCACTGCTCATCTTTTGCCCTCTTCACTGTCACTCCACTCACCAGCCCAGTGTCCACCTGTCCAAAGACCCCTGTCTAGCATCTCACAATTGAATTAGACTCAGCTTGGGACACAACATCTGTGTATAGTGTGTTTATAACAGGGAGTTACATGACTACAACTCCCAGCAGGCACTGTCTACAACTCCAAACACCAGACCAGTGTTTCCTTCACCAAATACCCAGGCTTGTCAATGTCCAACCGAAGTGTACCTACCTGGGGGAATAACATTTGCCAAGTGTGTGTAGTACAGGGTCTGTTACTGTTACTCAAACCGCCAGCACAGTGTCACCTTCACTTTGTTTGTTCACTCCCAATTGTAGTGTACTCAGCTGGTAGGATAACAAATTAATTTTGTGTGTAGTACAGGGAATGAAATGGCCAGGGGGCACTGCCACTATCAGCCAGCCATGTCTCCTCTTCACCAAATACCATTATTTGCTAACTCCCAAATACAGTATACTCACCTGGGAGGATAACATGTGCATTGTGAGTGTACCAGAGAGAGTGACATGACTGCCACTCCCAGCAAGCCCAGTTTCTGTAACTCCAACCCCCAGCACAGTATTCTCTTCTGCAAAGACCATTGTGTTTCAACTCTCTATTGATGTGTACTCACCTGGGAGCAAACTAGTCGTATAGTGTGTGTAGTACAGGGAGTTACATTACTTCAACTCACAGGAGGCTCTCTTACTGTCACCCCAACCACCAGCCCTGGGTTCTCTACTCCAAAAAAACATATTTTGGTACACTCACATGAAGTGTAGTCCCCTGACGTATAAAGTATGAAGTAGAGGGAGTGACATGACTGTCAAGGACCGGAGGCTATGTCTCTCCAACTCCAAGCACAAGTTCAGTGTTTACTTGTCCAAATACCCTTGTTCGTTAACTCACAATGGAAGTGTACTCATCTGGGAGGATAGCTTTTGTATTGTGTGTCGTACAGGGAGTACCATAACTGTAACTCCCAGGATGGTCTATCCCTGTAATTTCAATCACTAGCACAGTGTGCACTTGCCCCAATGCATCTATTATTGAACTCTCAAGAGACGTTTACTCACCTGGGAGGTTACTAGTTGTCAAGTGTTGGGAAGCAGAGGGAGCGACCTGACTGCAAACCCCAATATGCCCTGTTTTGCTAACTCCAATCACTAGCCCAGTGCCCACTTGTCACAATGTATCTGTTAGTGAACTCTCAAATGAAGTTTACTCATCTAGGAGGATACCAATTGTCAAGTACAGGGAGGAACATGCATCACCAGACCGGTATTGGCAGCAGACACATTCACAATGCACTGACCACATGATGAACCCAATCACATATATAACAAACTCCTGGGTTTGTGTGCATACCAATCAACTAGGCCTCAAAATGGTCAAAGCCACATTCTGCCCAGTCACTGTTTTGCCTGCACTGATGGCAAGATACATTTTCAACCCATCCTCCAAATGCTAATTACCTGCCAATTCAGCAGCTGTCTGACTTTAATGGAACTGGCATGCTTAACAAATGTCAGGTCAATACAACCAATAGCATAGATACCTGTCACAATAGGATACCCTGCAAATTAAATATGTACAAGGCTTTGCAAAATGTCACCATAAACATTTGGAGGTAGATGTCACAATACAGAAAAAAACATTGTATCTTTCACTTCAACACAGCGAGCTGCCACTGGTCACACAGAACCTACAGAAGAGACTACCACTACCCTCATGAATGAAGCCCTCAGTGAAGAAGACACTCCTGGATTTCTGGACATGGAGGACGGTTCAGGCCCATCTGGACAACCTGATCAGATCCCAATTGTGAGTTTTACTGTGCCTCGTTCAACACCTCCCAGCCCGGTTGCCTCAACAGCACAGGTCGCCATTCACCTAAAATGACCTCCTTTGTGTGCCACATATTCACTGTTATTCAACTACTTCCATTTCCTATGGGAGGAGTACACTGGACTTTGGACTAACAATTGTGTGGCATCTACTCCAGTGATTTCATCCACCATGACTGAACCCTTCACTGTTTTTTTCAACCATGCACCAATTCAATTTTAAAGCACAATTTTTCAATAAATACACCTATCACAAAAGTCATTGCTTGATTTTGTTCCACATTTTGCTATGTAGAGATGTAAGACAATGTGAAGCAAATGAGGAAGACACAAAATACTAATGCTCCGAGGGATATTAACAGGTTCAGTGTCCTGCTAAGGAGTTCTAACTACACGCACAAACACATTGCTACAAGTGTTTGGTCACACCAAAATTTTATTTTACAGTACCGCTGTTGGAAAATGGGTTATTGGTAAGGGCAGGTAGGTACCTACACTTAGCAATAGGCCACTAACCTCCACTAAGGTCCAGTTAGGTCTCAGTAAATTAACCCCAGCTCAACCCTTGGTAGCTTGGCAACGAGCGTCAAGGCTTAACTTAGGAGACAAAGTGTAAAGCATTCAAATATCACAAAACAGTAATTAAATAAAACACAGGAAACAGTTTAAAAATCCAAAACCAATTTATTAAAATAGATTATATTTTTATCTTTAAAATGACACCAAAACGAATAAAATCAGATAAGGGGAACCGGAGATATGAATTTTTAGATTTGTTTTTTTTTGCGCCTGGAAACAAAAAGCGCCAATCGGGTCATCTGGTTGCACCTCGACCGGGGCAAAGTCAAAGTTTCAAGCCGACCGCGATGGAGCCCTGCTCGGCTACAGGCCGCTGGAGGCCTCGGTTAAAAGTTTACCTTCACACTTAGGTGGTCATTCCAACATTGGCGGTAAAAGGTGCATACCGCTGTCAGAAGACCGCCAACATACCGCCGCGGTAAACTGCCACGGTCATTCTGACCCACAACACGGAAACCGCCAAAATACAGACACCCACAAAAGTCCGCCACACCAAAGGCCAGCGAGAAACTTGCGATAACCAAACCGACACCGTCACGCCAACAGAAATACGCCCACACTATCACGACCCACGATTCAATGCGGTGGTCTTTCAAACGCGGTATTCCATTGGCGGTACACACCGCCGCGCTCAAAATACACACACACTTACAAAACACAGCCACATTGGACAATTCCAAATACACACACCTGATACACATACGCACACCACTCCCATACACCCAATTAAATATAAAACACACACCCACATCACCCACAAACCCCCACTCCTAAAAAATCGGGACCACGCACAGAGAAATAGAGAACCGAGAACCCAGACGCGCATATTACCATCACCCAGCACTATTACCACGCACTTCACACAACACACCAATACACATCACCACACTTAGCACCACACAATCCACCCCACACATCACCTACACCACCCCATGGCACCGCAAAGACACCCCAGGTTTTCTGAGGAGGAACTCAGGGTCATGGTGGAGGAAATCATCCGGGTAGAGCCACAGCTATTCGGAACACAGGTGCAGCAGACGTCCATTGCCAGGAAGATGGAGCTATGGAGCAGAATAGTCGACAGGGTCAACGCTGTGGGACAGCACCCAAGAAATCGGGATGACATCAGGAAGCGGTGGAACGACCTACGGGGGAAGGTGCGTTCCGTGGTATCCAGATACCGCCTTGCAGTGCAGAGGACTGGCGGCGGACCCCCACCTCCTCCCCCAGAATTTACAACAGGGGAGGAGCAGGTCTTGGCGATCCTGTATCCTGAGGGCCTCGGCGGAGTATCTGGAGGAATGGACTCTGGTAAGTCTCATCTTCACTACTTCATACCCCCCACCCCACCAGCATGCCAACTCATACCCCCATCCTCACCCTCACCCCCATCACTCCTACTCCTTGCAAATGTCTCACCATCACAACCCACCCATCCCAACACCAAGCCCTGCATGCGACCACAAAGCATGGACACCCATCACCAAAGCATGCCCACTGCACATACCCATCCCCCCCAAACCACTGTCACAAAAGCCCCCACACAGGAATACAAGCACTGGGGTACACGGGCACCCACCCATTGCACACCATGGCACACACAGATGCAATAATCATGGTTTATACCCCTGCAGGACCTCAACGCAACGTCACCACGCAGGAGGGACCACTAATGTCCACTCCACCCCCAGAAGAGGCCCACAGTGATGACAGCAGCTCTGTCGACCTGGATCTAGATGACCAGCCCGGCTCATCAGGGACCTCAGGACAGTCGGTTCCCCTCAGACAGCCACAGGCCACAGCAGACCTTCCCCCCTCTGGGAACAACAGCACAGCACCCACCCAGCGGGCCCATACCTCTGTCCCCAGGACACGTCAATCAGCGGTGTGTCCACCACTACAGGGCACCCAGGTTAACCCACCACCCCAACAACAACAGGGACCTGGGGGCAGTGGCAGTGGGCACATGGTCCAGGGGACAGAGGCCCAGGGAAACAGGGGAACTGGGAGGGCTGCTGTGCGACAGGGGGGGGACAGGCCCAGGGAACCCACTCTTCATGAGGCCCTCTCCAACATCATGGGAGCGTACCATCATTCTCAGGAGAGGATGGCGACGGTACTGGCCAGGTTTCAGGAGACCCAGCGCCTGCAGGAGGAGCAGTATTTGGGGTTCAGGGAGGAACTACGAACCATCAGTTCCACCCTGGGCACCATTGTAGGGGTTCTGAATCTGGTAGTCACCACATTGGGGGACACTGTGGCACCACAAAGGGCCCCTGACACCAGCATGGACCAAGAACTGCCTACCACCTCTGCCGGCGCTAGTGGACAGGAGGCCCTGCCACGGGACCAACAGGCCACCAGCACCCCACCCCCTGCAGAAGGAGAACCACCCCGCAAGCGGTCCCTGAGATCCAGGAAGAAGACAGAGTAGGATGCCAAGACCCCCGCCAGGAAAGGAGACCACCCTGATTGTCATCCCACTGTCCCACATTGTCACCCTGTCCATCCTTAAACTGCCCCAGCTCCACTTTCCACAGGCATTTGGACAATGCACCTGTGATAATAATAGTCTGGACTCTGCCATGGACATTCCTCCACCATCACCCCTCACCAATTTGCAACCACCCACCAATATAGAGCACTTTAATAAACACAGTTATTGCACAAAACAATCAGGACTCTGGCTGTGATTTTGAACAAATGTATTAGACATTACTGTGCCAAAATGCTTATTTACATTGTGATGCCAACATACCAATGTCACACAGCTGTAGTCCATGAGGAAACAAAGCAGATGTCACACAGTGGGGCCCACAACTCTGAAATCAGAAGGGAAAGTCACAACTCAGTTACCATACACTGGGTGAAAACGACAGACAGTAGAGAGGTAGTAGTGTTTAAGTACATGTAGTATGCCGGTGTGTATTCTTACCTGTGTGTCATTGGAAATATTGCTGTATTATTGTGTTCCTGTTGTCTATGTCGTCTTCTTCAGCTTCCTCGTCTTCACTCTCCACAGGCTCCACAGCTGCTACAACACCACCATCTGGACCATCCTCCTGCAGAAAAGGCACCTGTCATCGCAAAGCCAGGTTGTGAAGCATACAGCAGGCCACGATGATCTGGCACACCTTCTTTGGTGAGTAGAATAGGGATCCACCTGTCATATGGAGGCAGCGGAGCCTGGCCTTCAGGAGGCCGAAGGTCCGCTTGATCACCCTCCTAGTTCGCCCATGGGCCTCATTGTAGCGTTCCTCTGCCTTTGTCCTGGGATTCCTCACTGGGGTCAGTAGCCATGACAGGTTGGGGTAACCAGAGTCACCAATTAGCCACACATGGTGCCTCTGGAGTTGCCCCATCATGTAAGGGATGCTGCTATTCCGCATGATGTACGCGTCATGCACTGAGCCAGGGAACTTGGCATTAACATGGGAGATGTACTGGCCTGCCAAACATACCATCTGGACATTCATGGAATTATAACTCTTCCGGTTTCTGTACACCTGTTCACTCCTGTGGGGGGGGACCAAAGCCACATGGGTCCCATCAATGGCACCTATGATGTTGGGGATATGTCCAAGGGCATAGAAATCACCCTTCACTGTAGGCAAATCCCCCACCTCAGGGAAAATGATGTAGCTCCGCATGTGTTTCAGCAGGGCAGACAACACTCTGGACAACACGTTGGAAAACATAGGCAGGGACATCCCTGATGATATGGCCACTGTTGTTTGAAATGACCCACTTGCTAGGAAATGGAGTACTGACAGCACCTGCACTCGAGGGGGGATTCCTGTGGGATGGCGGATAGGTGACATCAGGTCTGGCTCCAGCTGGGCACACAGTTCCAGAATAGTGGCACGGTCAAGCCTGTATGCCAGGATGAGATGTCTCTCCTCCATTGTCGACAGGTCCACCAGCGGTCTGTACACCGGAGGATGCCGCCATCTCCTCACATGTCCCAGCGGACGGTGCCTATGAAGGACAACAGCGAGCACAGAGTCAAACATCCCAGAGGTACGTAACCCCAGCTTTAAAAAAAACACGGATCTTAACCCATCGAATGGCTTGTATGAGTGTTGATGCAAGGCCTAGGTATGTGTGACGCAGTAAAAAGTAAGCCATGTGGGCCCATGAAATGGCGGCTGCCTGACCTGTAAAGTGCGACAATGGGATGTGAGGTAACTGCGCTGGCGTTGCACACCGTGGAGGTAGGCGGTCGAAGACCGCGGCGCAATGCAGCATTGGTTAACATTGAACCCTATGGGTCTCAGGAGCCAATGACGATGTGCGCCGGCGGTCGCGGTACGCACCGCCACGGACGTGACCGCCATTTTCTATCTGCTTAATCACTCAATACCTGATCTTCGACAGGAGAGGACCTACACTGCAAGTGCTGCTGTGACCTCAGACTGGAAGAGACAATGGCTCATGCGACTGGGGAAAGGGCCCCTGCCTTCACTGCAGAGGAGTTGGAGAAACTTGTGGATGGGGTCCTCCCCCAGTACGCGCTACTCTACGGTCCTCCAGACCAACAGGTAAGTACACAGGGAGCATGCTGTATGGGCAATGCCTGTGTGGAGTGGATGAAAGATAGGGGGGGGGTGAGAATGAGGCGTGCATCAAACGACGGTGAGAGCATGTGCCACATGGCAAGGGTAGGGATGGGGGGCCACTCACATTGAGGGTGCAGAATGTAATGACTATTCTTCTCCCCCTGTACATTTCATATAGGTCAGCGCCCACCAGAAGATCGATATTTGGTGTGCCATCGCCAAGGACGTCCGGACCCTGGGGGTCCACCACAGACGGGGCACCCACTGCCGGAAGAGATGGGAGGACATCCGCCGCTGGAGCAGGAAGACGGCGGAGGCTCAGCTGGGGATGGCCTCCCAACGTGGGAGGGGTGCCAGTTGGACTTTGACCCCCCTGATGTCCCGGATCCTGGCGGTGGCCTACCCCGATTTGGATGGGCGCGTGAGGGCATCACAGCAGACACAAGGGGGTGAGTACACTCTCATTCTGCTGACTTTGCGCGCAGTGGAGGTGTCTGGGTGGGGGAGGAGGGCTGTGGGTATCCCTAGGCCAGGGCGATTTCTGTAGGCTAGGCCCCTCCGTAAGGCATGGCCCTGTGCCCCCGCCCCCCATCTCTGTAGGGTGCCAAGTACAGCTATTCATGGCCCTGTGTCATCTATGTGTGCAGATGTTGTCCATAGGCTTGTAGGCCATGTCCCAGGGATTGAGTAGTCGACCCCAAGTGCACGGCGTAGAGCAGGGGGCATCTGTGTCTGTCCTGTCCGCCAACGGTGTCGCCAATGCATGCACTCAACATGTCTATATTCTGTTTCCCCCCCCCCCCCCTTTTTTGTGGTCTTCCTGTTCTTGTGTGCATTAGCATCATCGGGCGGAGGAGAAGTGGCATCGGAGCACGAGGGAGCTGCATCCCACCTGGCCATGGAGGGCCACGCAATGGACTCCGAATTCACCAGTGGGACGGAGGGCGAGGGGAGCTCCACAGCGGGGACTCGGGCAGACATCATTGACACCGACTCGTCCTCTGAAGGGAGCTCCCTTGTGGTGGCGGCAACATCTGTGCCCCCGCAACAACAGATACAGCCGCCACCCACCGCACCAGCACCGCCCTCCCAGCAGCCCCTCAGCATTTGGCCCGTGCCCGCTCACCCAGGAAGGTGGGCATCTCCTTTGCCCCAGGCACCTCAGGCCCTGCCCCAGTCACCCCTGCTGCCCTCAGTGAGGAGGTCATTGACCTCCTGAGGACGCTCACTGTTGGGCAGTCTACCATTTTGAATGCCATCCAGGGTGTAGAAAGGGAGGTGCACCAGAGTAATGCATACCTGGAGGGCATTCATTCTGGTCAGGCGGCCCTTCAGCGATCGTTCCAGACTCTGGCCTCTGCACTGATGGCAGCCATTGTCCCTGTCTCTAGCCTCCCCCCTCCAACTTCCTCTACCCATACCCTATCACCTGTACCTCTGCCTATCCCAGACACACCATCAGACCAGCCTGCACACACCTCAACACCCAAGGGAAGCTCAGCCAGACATAAGCACCACACATCCCACAGGCAGTCACAATAGCAACATCCACATACAGACATACCAACACCCACTGCCTCCACTGTGTCCCCCTCCTCCACGTCTCCCTCCTCCCTCCCTGTCACCTCTCCGTTCACACCTGCATGC
Organism: Pleurodeles waltl; assembly: GCF_031143425.1. Classification (NCBI taxonomy): domain Eukaryota; kingdom Metazoa; phylum Chordata; class Amphibia; order Caudata; family Salamandridae; genus Pleurodeles; species Pleurodeles waltl. Next base: position 1,295,604,052 of record NC_090446.1, on the reverse strand, counting down.
ACAACATCTTCAGCCACTACGTCCCTCAGCAGCACACACACCAGAACACCCCACACATGTGCAGTCACCACCCCCACTGCCATTTACATGTCCCCTGTGTCCTCTCCCAGTGTGTCTGTGCCCCCCTTCCAAGATACACAAACGCAGGCAGCCACCCACCCAACAGCCATCCACCTCACGACAGCCTCCAGCCCAAGCACCTGCACCCAAACCCACCAGACTTACAACTCCTACAACCACAACCTCTTCCTCCACTCCCATACCCACTACACCTACCCGTCCCACTGCTCCCAAAAAGTTTTTCCTGTCAAAACTCAACCTCTTTCCACCAACTCCCCCACCCCGTCCATGTCATAGGACTACAGTCAGCACCTCAGCCACGACAAAATCGGCCCCTGTCATCACAGTCTGCCATGGACAGTGGAGTGCCCCACCCACCAGGGCAGCTAGTTTGGTGCAAAGCCTAGGCACGGGCAGCCCACCCCTGGAGAAACATCCCAAGATAGGCAGTGGCCAGCGGGAGAGGGTGAAAACACCAGGGACTAAAACCCCTACCAGGGCTCCGGCAGGGAGTGTGGAGACAGCTGGCACACCGCCCAAGGTGGGGAAGGGCCACAGGCGATCAGGGAAGGCTGGGAAGGGCAGCACGCCCGACAACACCGCCATCAGCCCAGCTGGCCAGGAGGGCCCCGCCAGCCCCATCCCAGGTGGGCAGGAGGCCACCAACAGCCCCGGCACAGCTGCCCAGGAGGGCCCCGCCAGCCACAGGACAGATGGGCAGGAGGGCCCAGACAGCCACAGGACAGGTGGCAAATGAGCACCCCGCCATGGCCGGGACCGCTGAACTGGGCACCGCCGCCTCAAGCACCGCTGAACTGGGCACCGCTGTCTCAAGCACCGCTGCACTGGGCCCTTCATCTCAAGCACCGCTGAACTGGGCACCGCCGTCTCAAGCACCGCTGCACTGGGCCCTTCATCTCAAGCACCGCTGAACTGGGCACTGCCGTCTCAAGCACCGCTGCACTGGGCCCTTCATCTCAAGCACCGCTGAACTGGGCACCGCCTTCTCAAGCACCGCTGAACTGGGCACCGCCGTCTCAAGTACAGCTGAACTGGGCCCTTCATCTCAAGCACCGCTGAACTGGGTACTGCCGTCTCAAGCACCGCTGCACTGGGCCCTTCATCTCAAGCACCGCTGAATTGGGCACCGCCGTCTCAAGCACTGCTGCACTGGGCCCTTCATCTCAAGCACCGCTGAACTGGGCACTGCCGTCTGAAGCACCGCTGCACTGGGCCCTTCATCTCAAGCACCGCTGAACTGGGCACCGCCGTCTCAAGCACCGCTGCACTGGGCCCTTCATCTCAAGTACCGCTGAACTGGGCACCGCCGTCTCAAGCACCGCTGCACTGGGCCCTTCATGTCAAGCACTGCTGAACTGGGCACCGCCGTATCAAGCACCGCTGAACTGGGCACCGCCGTCTCAAGCACAGCTGAACTGGGCCCTTCATCTCAAGCACCGCTGAACTGGGCACCGCCGTCTCAAGCACCGCTGCACTGGGCCCTTCATCTCAAGCACCGCTGAACTGGGCACCGCCGTCTCAAGCACCGCTGCACCGGGCCCTTCATCTCAAGCACCGCTGAACTGGGCACCGCCGTCTCAAGCACCGCTGCACTGGGCCCTTAATCTCAAGCACCGCTGAACTGGGCACCGCCGTCTCAAGCACCGCTGAACTGGGCACAGCCGTCTCAAGCACAGCTGAACTGGGCCCTTCATCTCAAGCACTGCTGAACTGGGCACCGCTGTCTCAAGCACCGCTGCACTGGGCCCTTCATCTCAAGCACTGCTGAACTGGGCACTCCATTTCAAGCACCGCTGCACTGGGCCCTGCATCTCAAGCACCGCTGAACTGGCCACTCCATCGCAGGCACCGCTGGCCCATGAGCGGCAGGGGCTGGGCCGCATCTGTGTCGGGCAGGGCTGCACGAGGCACTCTGGGCACCAGGCCCCCTCCAGAACCAGTGGAGACTGTTATCCACTTGTGAGACTGTGGCTTTGCACTCCCCAGGATTGAGCAGTGGGCAGCCCACCCACTGTCTGGACTTGTGAGACTGTGGCTTTGCACTCCCCAGGATTGAACAGTGGGCATGGAGGCCCCTCGTGGATCTGGCGTCGTGCACTCATCTGGCTGAGGTGCCCCCCCTTCCCTTCCCCCTGAGGTGCCTGTAGTTTTGCTATCTGATGCCCCTGCAGTGTTCTCTCCGTTAGAGTCAGGTATCCTGTGTGGGCTTTGCCCATGTGATTTGGGCCCAGTGGTCCACGGACAATGCCTGCTACAATGCTCGGTCTTGTACATTTCTGTATATAAGAGTTTTTGATGTGTATATATATTTTTTGGCAGTATTGCTATATATTTCAATGTTTAAAATCATTTCCTTTTGTCTTTGCATTCTTCCGGGGGGTTTGGGGGGTGTAACTGTGATGTATTGCTATGCATTGATTTGTGTGTTGTAGTGGGTGTGGGTGGGGGTGGGTGTGTCGCGTATGTGTGTCCCCGTAATTTTTTCCCTCCCCTGTGTCGTAGGTGCAGTACTCACCGTTGTCTTCTGCGCCGGCGTTCGTGCTCCTGGTAGAGGAGCAGGAAGACTATCGCTGGGAGTATGTGGAGTTCGGGTTCCATGCTGTCCTGATTCCTCGTGGGGTGTATGGAGGTGAGCGTTTTCCCTTCGAAATGGCTGTTTCCGCCGTGTTTTTATCGGCGGGGCTACCGCCCCGGAAAAGGTGGCGGATTGGTAGGTTGTGATACTATGGGTGGTACATTGACTACGGCCTGTCTGTTGGCAGTGACCGCCGCGCTGTTTGTTTGTACCGCCGTGGCGGTCGGTGTGTTAAAGTGGCGGTCTCTGTTGGCGGTTACCGCCTCGGTCGGAATTCCATTTTTTTTACCGCCAGCCTGTTGGTGGTTTTGCCGCCGCTTTATCACCAACCGCCAGGGTTGGAATGACCGCCTTAGTTTCTTTTTTGAAGATTTTCTTCAGCGGGACGAACCTGCCAGTCCAATCCGACCTCCTGGAGCCCTTCTCCGGATACGCAATGCTGGAATCCTCGGTGGAGATTTTTACCTTCGGACTCAGTCGTTTTTTCGAGGTGAAAATCCTTCGAACGGGGTAAACCTGGATCTTGATCCGACGTCCATGGAGCCCTCCTCGGACACGCTGGCTGGGAGGTCCCGGTCAACTTTTTACCTTCGGACTTAGGGGGTGATTCTGACCTCGGCGGTCTTTTCGCAAGACCGGCGAGTTACCGCCGCGGTAAAGACCGCCGACCGCGGCGGTATGCCGCGGCGCGTATTCCGACCGCTGGGAGCGTTCCGCCGGAAAACCGCCAGCAGCCACACTGGCGGTCGGCGGGAAAGTGGAGACTGGTCAACCTCCACCGCCACGCCAGCAGAACACCGCCCACAGAATTACGACCCACATTTCTGTGTGGCGGTCTTCTGTTGGCGGTCTTCTGTTGGCGGTCACGTCCCTATGGCTCCCGTCGCCTCCCGGAGGACCAACGCAAGGTAAGTTGATCGTCCGTGAGGGGAGGGGGGGGGGTGTTGTGTGATGTGTGCGTGCATGGGGGTGTGTAGAGGGGGTGTGTGAGTGCGTGCATGCGGGCGGGGGGTGCTGCTGTGCCTATGGGCAATGTGTGTAGTTCGGCGGGTGCGCATGTTGGCATGTATGTGTGCGGGTATGTGCCCCCGTTGTGTATGTGTGTGTGTAGGGGGTGTGCATATGTGCATGTTGGGGGTGCGTGCATGTCGGGGTGCGTGTATGTGCATGTCGGGGTGGGGGGGGCAGGGGGTTTGTAACATCTCTGGGGGGTGGCAGGGGGTGGAGGGTGGGGGGGGGACTCGTGGGGGGTAGTGGGGGGTGGGGGAGACCCCTATCAGTGCCAGGGATGGAATTCCCTGGCCCCGATAGTGCCTACTGCCATGGTTCGCATGGCGGTTCCCGACCGCCAAAAACCGCGGCGGTAAGCAGGGTCATGATGCGGTTGGCGGTCTTGGGTCGACCGCCGGGCCGGAGTGCGCAAACTCCAGCCCGTCGGTCATGACCGCCGTGGCGGTCGGAGTGGGAAAGTGGCGGTCGATCGCGGCGGTGACCGCCGCGGTCAGAATGCCATTTTTTGGACCGCCGGTCTGTTCGCGGTCCGACCGCCGCCTCTCCGCCGACCGCCGGGGTTAGAATCACCCCCTTAGTCTCTTTTTCAGAGATTTTCTTTACCGGGACGAACCAGCAAATCAGGCCGGGTCGCGGTTGAGGCAAGCCGCCTAGAGTTGCCGCGGCGGGTCGGTCCCTCTATGGAGCTCTTTTACAAAAGTTGTCCAAACTTCTCCAAACTTCTGGGGCTTCTCCCAGATGTCCTTTTAAGGTTCTTTTGGGGTCCACAGCTCACCCCAAGGGTCCAGAAGTTCTGAGATGGTCCTTGGCGTGTGCGGACTACAACTCCCAGAATGCACCTGGCACAAACTCCTTTTTGGTCACTGGACAGTGGTCAGCTGGTCGCTTTCTTCAGGAGTTGGTGCAGGGGACTCTGGTTAGCAATTTTTCACCTGTAGCAAACAGGGAGTCCCTCCTTGAACCAGTTGAAGCCAGGCAAAGTCCTTCTTGCGGTGAAGCCCAAGTGTGCAGCTGGTTCAGTCCTTCTGAGTGCAGGTTCCAGGTGTAGGCCAGGGGTCCAGCAGGGCAGTCCTTCTTCTTCTGTTGTTCTTCCTTGTTGGATGTGGTAGGGAACTGAGGTGTGGGTGCAGGTCTGCCAGTTTTATCCTTGCACCTGGGTGAAAAGCAGGGGGGTCCTGGTTCTCCAATCAGGTGTAGGGTCCTTCCCCCTGTGATGACCACTTCCTGGGAAGTGTGGCAAAAATCAATCCGAGGAGGCAACATTCTCCAAAAATCCATCATGGCTGAATCTGATTTTTGGAGGTTACATCTGGCTGAGCCCACCCACTGGTGTGGCTAAAAATCATAAACACACCCCTCTCCTGCCCTCTCCTAATCTAATCAAGGGGGCACGGGCACCTAGTTGTCTGGGGTTGCAGGATGTGGGGGTGTTGCTGGTTGCTCCAAATGTCTTTCTCTGCCTTTGAAGACCAGTTTGGCAGCCCCCCCCCTTCCTGCCTCACCATCTGCTGAGGGGAGATTCCCTCCCACAGGCACATTCCTTTGTGTGAAGCCAGGTCACTTCACACCTCATCAAGGTAGCTTGGCCAAGCTGCTAGAGGCTGGCCAATCAGAGCATAGCAGCAAAAACAATGCAGGGCTGAAATTGGCAACTTTTTCAGGTAAAGTTTAAAACTCTTTACCTGAACAAGTTATATTAAATCCAACAACTGGAAGTTGTGGGATTTATTACAACAATTAATTTGATACCAAATTCTTGGTATGCATCATTTAAGGAGACTTTCAAAATTAAAATAAAGTCTCCCCATTCTAGCCTATGAAGGCCATTTACTACAATGAGGGAAAAACGAATTTGGCTGTTTTTACCTCACCAGGGCTTATGAAACTATTTTTATAAAGTCCCTGCTTATAGTTACATGGCACCCAGCCCTAGGGGCACATAGGGCACACCTTAGGGGTGACTTATATGTAAAAATAAGGTAGTTTAAGACTTTGGAACTACTTTTAATTCCAAAGTCGAATTTGCATATAACTTTAATTTAAAAGCAGCCAGCAAGGCAGGCCTGCCTTTAAAATGACACTGGGCACCTCAGCAGTGCACCTATGGGTGCACTAGCTATGCTGTGGTCCCTAAACCTACATGCCCTACCATATACTAGGGACTTATAGGTAGGTTAACTTAGCCAATTATAATTAGCCTAATTTGCATATCCATTTTACACAGAGCACTGGCCCTGGGAGTGGTAAGCAGTACCCAGGGCACAGCCAAGAGTCAGTAACCACCAGTACCTGTCCAAAAAGTGTGGGGGTGACCAGGGCAAAAAGGAGGACTTTCCTACAACTGCACATGTCTGAGTCAAGAATGGCTGACTCATATTGTGTCAAGGTAGATATACCAAGGTACAGCCCCCCAGACCACAGAAGGAAAGGCCTTGTCGGACATTGTCCGGTAGAATAGGCAAACAGAAAAGTGAATGGTGTCACCTGCGTGAGCTTTATCACATACCAAACCAAAGTAATCCAACATCACATAAACCAGGTACAGACAGAGGGCAGTACAACAGTCCCTGAGCACAGGTCCATCATAACCCAATGCCCATGCATCTGGTGGTATGACACAAACATATGCCAGTGTTGTGGCACAGGCACTGTGGCCTGCAATGATGAAACACATCTACAGCTACATATGTCATACAAAAAGAGTGGTTAGCCTATGTGAAGGGTGAATACCTTACGTGCAGTTGATGACAACATATTTTATGGTCACATGATCACACACATGATGCAATTGGCCCAACACAGCACACTAAACAAGTACAATGTGCATTTCTGACCTTACATCCAAGCACTGTTCGAGCTGCCTTGGCACAGGTCTCATAAACCCCAAATCTGTGACCTACATTACCTGGAACAGTCCATCTCCACTTCCTGTGTTGGAACAGCATCAGATACTTTCCAATGTCACTACTCTGAAATACCCACATGAGGATGTCATGGTGACAGTACCTGAACAAAGACAAAACAAGGAGTATAGGCTTGAACAAAATCCTATTACACAATTCATATGGCAAGTATCTTGAAAGGAAATTACATTGCAATGAGTCTGACACAAACAATGTAGCTACATCAAGGTGGGGATATGTCTAAGGTCAACCCTTCAAGTCCCTTTTGGCTGAATATTGCAGAGCATTAGCTCACCAGTTTTTCCCAAAACACTCTGCTTCACACATTCTGACAACTACAGTTCTTCATACAGTCACAATTGTTATGTCACATGACACACTTACACTCAAGAAAACTAGTTATTGATGAGATCTTCCCACAAGTCAGCTCCTGCCTCTTTACCACTGTCATCCTCACTTGGCATTTCAGGAGATTCATCCGGTGGTACTTCAGGTTCCCGAACCTCTGGGATATTTGGGATATTCCTTTGCAGGGCAATGTTGTGGAGCATGCAGCATGCCACAGTGATCTGACACACTATCCCAGTGGGTAGAGGAGGGCTCCGCCAGTGCAGTCCAGACACCTAAATCTAGCCTTTAGGAACCCCAAAGCCCACTCCACTACTGGCCTTGTTCCACCATGGGCCTCATTGAAGTGGACTTCCCCTGGTGTAGTTGAATTCCTTAGTGGCATTAATACCCAAGGACGGTTTGGATATGCAGAGTCTCTTGACATTGCACACACACAAACAGGACAGATGTGACTTACCAATCAGACAGGCCATCTCTGGGTACGTTATAACATCAGCTGGGGGATAATGCTGTTCTGCATAATGAATGAATCATGGACTGAACCCGGATAATGGGCACAGAACTGTGAAATGTATTGGTCGGCCAAACATACAACTTGGACCTTGATGAAATGGAAGTTCTTTCTGTATACTTGTTCATTTGCATGCGGTGGGACAAGCCAACATGTCTGCTATCAGTAGTACCCTCCACATGTGGGAGACGTGAAAAACCATAAATGTCAGCCTTCATATGGGCTAAATCATCACGTCGGGGAAACTGGATGTAGCTATTTAGGTGTTTCAACAGTGTTGAGAGGACATCCTTCAACACCAGATTGAGCATAGGTTGGGACACGCCAGCTGACAGGGCCATTGTATGTTGGAAGGACCCTGTGGCTAGGAAGTGCAACACTGACATGACTTATACAATGGTTGGTATGCTGGTTGGATAACTAATAGCTGGCATCAGACCTGGCTCCAACTGATGACTTAAGTCCACTATTGTTTGCCGATTGAGGCGATATAGGAGAATGAAATGTTGTTTTTCCATGGTTTGAAGGTCTGGCAGTGGACAGTAGACAGGTGGCCTCCATCTCCCTGGAAACCTATATATGACAAGAAATGAGTTTTGACATTAGTCATTGTGTCTTCAGCTACATACATGATGCAAGTCAATGATAACATTTGACAAGACATTGTAGAAGCGATGTACATGGCAAACGGTACACATCACCGCTGCTAAAAACACAAGGGTCACATGTGACCTCCATGGTTTGCCACACATGTGTTCACATCATGTATCTGGACCAAACTCAAATATGTAAATCACAAATGCCCCTTGAAATGTGAATGCATATCCCGACTTTAAAAATTACCATTTGACGGAGGTGGATTTTGCACCACTATGCCCTGCAATCTATGCCCTGCCATCTATGCCCTGCTGTCTATGCCCTGGGGTGTGATGCAGTTTCTGAAGCCCAATACTGCATTTCAGGCCTCTAAAATGGTGGCTGCCTGACGCTGCCTGACCTACTCCACTGGACATTAGAAACCTCCTGCGACCGTCGTCAGAAGTTGTCATGGCTGTAGGTGGTTGCAACCGAGGTGGACAGTCATAGGTTAACGTTGTTGCCAGTGACGGTCGCACGCCAATGGCTTTGTCCGCCGATGGTGCTGACCTCATGCATGGCAGACGTGCCCGCCATGTTCTGCAGATTCACTCACTTGACTCTTGATACTGCTGCCAGCAACACCTCCACTACTGACCTGCTGTGTTCTGCCTCTGGGAGCAATCATGCTACATCCAGCAGATGACAGGGCTCCTGTCTTTTTTTCAGAGGAGCTGGAGATGCTAGCTAATGAGGTCCTACCCCTGTATGAACAGCCCTATGGTGCACCAGAGGAGCAGGTAAGTACCTCATGTGCATAATTTCTCTGTACTTCACCATCCTTTCCCTCCTCACAAGCTAGAATGTGCCCATGTGTGCCAGATTGACTATTCATGTTCCTGTAGGTGCAGTCTGTGTGGCATCAACAGGAGGGTCAATGTGCAGGTATTAGTGGCCAGTGCTATATATTGAGTTTGTTCACATTGTGGTGTGTGCGATTTTGTGTTCTTAGATCCACCTTGTGTTAGAGGCACACAACTAGGTGAGGTGACATTACAGCCATCAACTGACATCTCTTACCTCATGATTGTTGTATATGTGAGACAACATGTATGTGCATGATAGCATGATCTGAGTATGCATGTTGTATGTGACAGTTGTGAGTATTGTGAGCTATGTGTATGTTGTCTCAGAGATTTCTTCTCACATCTGCTCTTGCTAGGCTATTGTTTGGAAGGCATGCCATCACTCTCTCTGCCCTTCAGGTTGTCACACACACCACATGCCAATTTGCTGTTGGCAACATGATGTACTGTCATGCATGGAAGTGATGGGAATGTAGTTCCATGTAGATTCTGTCTGCTCAGCCTGCAGAGACCAGCGCCTGTCACATGTATCTCCCAATATTGGTCCTAGTCTAGACTGGGGTGGAGTCACTGTGGCTATCCAACTGTGGCACTGTGCCCACTCCCCGTACCCCAGCAGATCCTGTCATGTGGGCAATGTGAGGCTCTGATGTAATATCCTGCCTAGAATGCCTCATTCCTTTGATTAGATTAGGAATGGGTACAGAAGCGAGTTACTGTGCACATTACACATGTGCACTTAGCATCATTGTCAATGTGTGTCTCTGACTCATCTCAGGTCCCTTACTCCCACAGCCTTGTTGTCACATTTACGCAGGTCATATTTGTCCTGTGCAGGCTTATTGCATAACTGACATTTCCACAGTGCAGACAGTGTGTTGTTTACTGTGAGGCCATGATATGTGACTCAGTAGCATGGTCACATAGCAGAAACTGTACAATGCATGCCTTTGTTTGTTGGATGCCATCGCTGCATGATGGGCACATATTTCCAAAAGTGTGTTCTGTGGTATAGGTACATAACTCAGAACCCCGCCCACTGAAGTGGCATGAGCCTGCAATTGTTATTGCACATGTCCACACATGAACATGGTAGACACTTTCTGAACCCACCATGCCAGTCCTTTCATTGTTAACCATGTGTGATGTTTGAGTTTGTTCTCTGGCAGTAGCCTGTAGGGACTGTATGCAGAGAGTCATTCTCACAGAGTGTGAATGTGTTGGTCCATTCATGCCTAAGGGGTTTACACATCAGAAGCCACAGAGAGGTGATGTGCCTCATAGTGGCTCATTGCTCAGCCAGGTTGGTAGAGCATGTCCCAAATGATGTCAGTAAGCTTGCTTACTCATTGTAGGGCCTAAGCAGGGTGGTGGGTTGGTCTGCAGATTGGGAAATTCTTTCTGTAGTAATGTCCCTGTAGTTATTGGTTTGTATGTGCCACACTTGGGAAGTATTGACAAATAGTAAAGGTCTAGTTTGATGTTACTGACATGTATGTGACTCAAACTTTTGTGATAAAACTTGTGATTATTATCTCTTGATTTGTCTTTTGCAACCATGTAGGTCAAGGCCCATCAAAAGAAGAGAATTTGGAGAGCCATTGCCAAGAAGGTACGGACCCTGGGGATCCACAGCCGGCGGAGTGCCCACTGCAAAAAGGTGGGAGGACCTGAGACGCTGGGCCCGTAAGATCGCAGAGGCCCAGAAGGGGCTATCCTCCCAATGGCCCGTTGTACCCTAATGGCCCACATCCTGGCGGTGGTCTATCCGGAACTTGATGGGCATTTGAGGGCAGTAAAGCAGCCACAAGGGGGTGAGTACATGGCATATTCATGCCTATCCCACTGCCAAGTGATTGAGTGAGTTTCTGACAGCTCCCCCTGACAATTTGGGATGAGCCATGTGTCACACAGTAGATGAGCAATTTTTTTGTGTTGACATGCATGTGTAGTATGCGGATGTGCCTTGCCTATTGTTCCAGGGACATAGGACACAGCTGGGTCGATTCCACAAACAACTTCTTCTGCAGGGACCACATATGGCTACGCACATTGATCAATCATGTACTGTTTATTGTTGTAGTGTGCAATTTCTACGCAACAGATCACTACTCCTAAGTGTCCCAGACAAAAGGTAAGTAGGTGATGGATGGGTCACTGTCCTCTGCCCTGTGTCTGGGCAAATGTGTATATAGGCATCTGCCACCCAGAAGCTATTTATCTTCAGCGTATGATGGGTGCGGGTGCCTGTTTGCAGTTTGTAATGTGAAGATGTCCAACATACTAGTGACAGGGATTACATTGGTCTGTGGATCCAGGTATGGATCACTACTTTCCCTGGGTAAGTGGGGAATGTCAATTGACATTATTAATGTTCTATCCTTATGCCTACATGTCAGCATGTGTCCCTGTCTATATATAAAACATTTGTGAGCTGCAGTTTCAAGCATGGTATACCAACTTTGATGGGATGATGTCTGTATTCCCTCACATATATGTGCATCCCAACCTGTGTGTGGATTAGGACATTTACAATGGGTACATTTCATGTTGTGACACATACAGGAGTGTGTTACCATTGTTTATTGGCTAACACATACCCTCTGCCATCATAGCATGTCATTTGGCATGTACTCCTGCAAAAGCAACGAGGGACATGGCAGGGAGACTTAGAGTTTAGAGCCACGATGTGAATATCTATTCCATTGATGTGGCATCAGGTGGAAAAGTGCACTGCACCTATGTAATGAGTAAGGTATTTGCTCTGACTGTTGGTATGCATCATGGAGTGACTTCAGTTATCTAGAAATCACATTTACTTGGGTACAGGCATTCATCCACAGACAGACATCTGGGTTTGCAAGACCACAATGTGGAGAGTGATGCAGCATCTGTTAGGCAATATGTTGAGGGCCTTCAAGAAGTACTTGCAAATATCAGGGCCTCTCCAACACTCAAGGGAATAATGGCTTCTGCTGATGCACTCAGAGTATGTCATAGTAAGGGGTAACAAACGTAAGTGGTAATTACCGTGGGGCTTGCTGATTCATTGAGCTGTGGAAATTGGGGACATCTCCCTGACATAGTGCACATTATGTCTACAGTGTCCATTTCCATGCCTAACATGTGGCCTATCTGAGCAACATTAATATTTCCTCCATGACTCTATTGGGACGAATTTCACTTGGTGAAGTGTACATTGTTGATATGTTTCCATAGTGACATGGGTATTTCCATGTCTCCTTCTCCAGGATATAGTACTGTTGTCAACAACATGGCCTGATTTTGTATCATCAGTTCTCATTGTTGGGTCATCATGTGTGTGACAAAGAGATGCATGGCCTTGTGTGAGTTCTGTGGAAATGCATTTGTATTGGCCAACTATTGTATGCCAACAGGTGACCGTGGTCTGCTCCGTGGGCTAAAGCTTTGAGGGTGATGATGTCTCCTAATGGTTAAATGGTCACTGTGATTGCACAACTTCACCCATGCAATTGTAGTTGTGTGAGATCCTGATTTTCCTGTGGGCAGCGGCTGGCAGTTCATATGGCATGAATGCATATAGTATGGCACATGTATGGGCCACTTAAGTGGAGTTTGTTGCTGGGGCCTACTTGACATCATGGTAATGTTTGCTAATCAGAGCTGTTGTTCAAGTGTCATCATGGGCATGTAATGACCCAATTTCTCTTTGTCTTTGCAGGGTCAGCACCAGCAAGTGAAGGAGAGGGGGCACAGCCAAGTGAGGAAGCATCTGGCCCCGGGACCTCGGGTCAAGACACCACTAATGTAGAGGGGCCCAGTGGCCCGGAGGGCAAGGGAAGTTCCACAGAGAAGACTGAAACATCATCAGATTCTTCTTCCAGTGGACACTCCCTAGTGGTGGTGGACTCATTGGGGCATCCCACTGTACCACCTGCGTTCTATCACCACCCTCCCTTTTGCTCCCCATCAAGTTGGCCGTGCCTGCTCACCAAAGAGGGTGGGCGTCTCCTTCGCTGCAGGCACCTCCGCTCCAGCCCTTGTTATCCCTGCTGCCCTCAGTGAGGAGGTTATTGATAGGGGTGTGCGGGAAGCTCTGCTCCGCTGACAGAGCTAGCTGAGTTTTTGGAACTCCATGTTCGTCTTGGGGCACAGAGTTATCAGCCGGTGCGCACTGCAGGCCAGTATGGGCTGCACAGCGCAAGTGCAGACAGTCTGCGCTTGCGCTGTGCAACCCATAACTGGGCTGCAGCATGCACTGGAGCAGAGCTAGAGAGAGGCAATTGCTGAAGAAGACTCATTGTTGTCGGACGAGGAGAGGAGGGCCCCCGGGAAGGCCCAGGTAAGTCCTGGTTTCATTCTTTTGTTGTTGTTCTTGCACACTGGTGCACAAACAAGGACTGAAATGGCAGCTTTTGCTGCCTATTGCCCTGGTCTGCATTCAGGCCAGGACCGTAGGCAGTAAAATCTGCCAGGCCTCTTGTGCACCGGCCTGTCCTGTTGAGAATGAACGGCCACTTTGAATGCCATCCAGGGATTGGCAACCCAACTCCAGCAGACTAATGCATTCCTGGAAGGCATTCATGGTGTATTGTCTGGCCTACAGAGATCTTTTCAGGCTCTGGAATCCACACTGATGGCAGCCAGTCACCTCTATCTTCCATCCCCTTCCACCTCCCTCTTCCCACCCCAAATCCCCCCTTCCCCTACCTACCCAAAGCATACAGACAGATCTGCACGCATCCACATCAACAAACGGGGAGTGCACACAAACAAAAGCACCAGAAAACACACTGGCATGCAAGCAAACATCAGCCCCCCCAGACACAACAACTTCCCTAGACACCCTCACCACCCCCAGCATCACACACACCACATCCAACATACCCACAGGCACCACACCAATAGTGACACACCCACTACACCTATCATACCAGCAGACACCGCCCCAGCAGACCCCCAGACATTCACTACAAGCACCACACCTACAGACTCAGACACATCTACATTCCCCTCATCCAGCCCAATAGTCACACACACATCCACCTCTCTATCCCCCACCACCACCCAGTCCCCCAAGACACACAAACGCCATCACTCACCCACCCCAAGAAACACACACCGCACATAAGCATACCTCCCAGAAGCACGCCCTCACGACATCCACACCAACACAGCAGACAACCTCTCCCTCGACCTCCAAATCCTGACCCCTTCTGTTGACCGTCCCCATTTCCTAAGAAAGTTTTTTTTTTTACCTTGACCTCTCCCCTGTTCCCTGCAACCTCTGTCTCAAACCCAAGAGGCCTCCACCCACTTCCCAGCCCCTCTCTTCCACCTCCCAGACCTCCCCTGTCCCTCTGCAAGCATCCATACCTCTCCACCCCAAGAAAAGCCCACCCCTCCCAAAAACAAGACCACCCATCCCAAGCCCAAACCCCCTATCCCAAATCCAAAGATAATTCCTAAGGTGCCTGCCTGCCCCCTTGATGCCCCTTCCTCTGGAGGTTCCATGGCAGTGAGGAGTCAAGTTTAGGCACAGCAGTGTACTATTATTGGACTTTATATGGATGAGCCCATGGCCTTTAAAATCTTGCTAGTTAATAAACCCAAACAGTTGATTGTTTGGATATACATTTGTACTGCAATTCATTTTCCACCTTAAAGTTGTGCCTAAGTGACTTATGTTGTTTCTACAGTTGTGTGTGTTTCAGCCTGCTTGTTGATTCATTTGCTCTTGTTTGCAGTATCTGACTTTGTGGGCAATGCTGGTGTCCCTCAAGATAAGGGTATATGTTGAGTGTATTGATATGTGGGTGTAAATGCAATGGTGGTGTCATGGCATTGTGTACTGTTTGTTCAGGTAAGTATTTCATCATGTGTTGTCCAATGTGTGCATGTATGGTGTTGGACCTGCCCCCCTCATATGGCTTATGGATGTATCTAATGTGTGTCAGTGTGTCTTTTGTTTGTGCAGACATGGAGTGTGTTCAGTTGTGCTAGCTTCATTTGCATTTGACTGTGCATGTGTCCATTTAACTGCATGTCCTTTGCAGATAGCTCCTGGAGAAGTATGACCCATGCAGTTCACCTGTACTTCCACATTGTGCAGTTGAGCATGTGATTTGAGTGTAGTACTGTTTGTCCCTGTGACACATGTAGGGCCATTTCCTTTGCACATGATGTTTGAGGGGTGTGTGGAAAGTGATATGTGGCCTAGTGCAGCCTCCTTCCCTGAGTGCTCCTGATGCCACCATCTCTATTGTGCAGGTATTGTTAGCATAGTGCTCTTTGTCTATTGGTCCTCCTGTCTATTGCACATGCCATTGTCCTTCCATTGTGCTGTGATGAGTGTGTCCATTGCAGGGCTGTTTACTAAGAGTGTTGTTTGTGTTCCATGCCACATTGATATATATGTGTGTTATAGGTGAGGTCATTCCATGGCCTGTGTGGAATGTGAGTGTGTGAGTTGTATTTGTGGATGTGATGTTTGTGTGTTGTTGGTGATGTGTGAGACAATGCTGTGTAGCCTTCACTATCCCTTTGCCTGAGATGTGTGGATGTGTGTTTTTGTGTAGTATTGCCGTGCAGTGTAATTGACCTGCCCAAAGGGGGTGTATTGTGACTGTGAATGGGTCCATCTTTATATATGATTTGACTGTGTCCATGATGAGACATGTACTTGGTGCCCATAGCGTAATCCCCATATGATGTGGACTACAGCGCTACAATCTATTGTTATGGGAAATTACACAGGTAGGTGTGTGTACTTACGGTCGGTTGCTCCCACTGCGGCGTTGATTTTGTGCTTCATTGATGATCAATAACAGCGGTAGGACGTGTGTGCTGGGTTCTATGGCAGCATCAGAAGTGTAAAGCTGCCTGCAGGTGGTAGGACCGCCACAGTCACATTGTCTCTGTGCAACCTCGTAATGTGTCTAGTGAAAAACAGGCTCTGCCGGCCTGTTTGTGCTGCCTTGTGGTGCTGGCGGAACTGCAGCAGTCTTTGCTCCATAGGCCAGCAAGACTCGTAATACAGCGGTCCGACCGCCATACCGACAGTGGTCGGACCACCACTGCCACCATGGTGGTCGACAGACTGCCAAACTTGTAAAGAGGCCCTTGATGTTTCAATTTGCAATTCTTTTGTTTACCTGGTATCTGGTTTTCAAATCTTTGGGTTGCTCTGGTGGCTGTTTTTTTATTATAGTTGTGGTATTTTTGGTAAATGTTTCGTGGTATCTCCTGTTGTAAAAAAGTAGAACATTATTACTATTTTTGTAATAGGAGTTGTGGTACTATTTTGATTCCTTCATTTTTGTTGAATTTATAAAGTTTAAATATTTTTCTACGGAAAGTACGTTAGATTGTTATTTTGTTAGTCAAAAGCACATAAGTATTTTAATTGGTTAACTATAATAGAAAAAATTTGACTAACATATAGTTTTGTGTTGTTACCTTTTTTAAATTATAGTGGAGTATTTAGGTTTTGCATAAATGGATGTGTGATTCGTTTCTGTTGTCAGAATTATTACACAATTGTTACATTTTTTCTAGTACTCCATAGTGCCAAAAGACGAAATAATGGATCATTTGTGTGTGTTCCTCTCTTGAAAAAAATATAAAAACTTAATTATTACCCTTAAAATAAGGAAAGGTGTCTATTACCTGTTTGTTTTTTTACCTGCGAGTAGCGCTGCTGATTTGAAAATGGACTGAAAAGAGTCCTTCAAGGACTAGTACACAATGGGAGTTCTTTTCTTGAAAAATACCTATATACTTGATACTATTGTCCGTGAATTTCTAATAAGAGTGTTTTGTGCTCTTACGTGTGAACTTACACTGCAGGAAAGTAGGTGGCTCTCTTTGGTGAAGCTGACACTTGCCAGTGCTTCACCTCCACACAGCTGTCACCTGCTGAGTGCTGACAAAATGCATGTCTGTCGACTTATCTGTGTTTAATTTACTTGCATTCTTTTTGAAAAAATTTTTGGGAATGTCAATTTTATTTCAGAATTATTTCTGATTGGAACATGATTTACTGTTGTGAACATTTTTTGTCAAATGTATGGACTTTGTCAATTGTCAGAAAATGGGTGCAATCTTGGTAGGGGGCTGTACATTCCAATTTTGCTTTTCACATAGAAAAGTTTATTATGTGTTCCCAATTTATACATCAATATTTAAAAAAACAAAAAAGGGATAAATAATATTGATTTTAAGCTATGCATGGTAAAAAAATAGCATTGTAAATGCAACTTACATAGAGTTACTTTAAAACTCGTGCTACAGTCTAGTGTGGCAAAAACGGAGTGCTAAAGTACTCTGTAAATATACGTGTAGTAACAACAACTGTAAGGAATTTTTCCTTACTGCTTCATCGCAGGCCCCTGTGGTCGCTTCCTGTGCATCGGCTCCACCGCCATCCTCGCTCGCGGCTTCATTTAGCCTGAGGTCTGAGCTGCGGGGCCGCACCGGCTTGCACCCTGCCATGTTTTCCTCCTGCATGTCCTGGAGGAATTATGGGGAAATTGCCCTTCCTACGTGCTTGCATTTCAAAACACCGCATGCAGGAAGATTGCTATGACATCATTCAATTCACATATGCCTCTACATACATAATTAGATGTATTGCGCTAAAAAATATTCTGCGATTCCTGAATTTTTTTTCTTATGTTTATTGTAACTTAGAATCTTTAACCATTATTTAACTTCCCAATTCAAGATTTCTGAACTACTTCTTAGATTTCATGATATCTTGTTTTACACCATAAAAGGGGAGTCCATCTTGAGTGTGGTTTGATTGCTTGCTCACTCAACTCAATTACTGCTGGTTACTCCTTGCTCCTCGCTCTGCTGACTGACCTGCTCATCTGGAAAGTTTTTCTGCTGTTCAATGTTTCCCTCCTGATGGATACTATTCTAGACTCCCAGTTACATTCTGGAGCTGTGTTCTTTTTCTGGCCTACTAGGCTGTTCCTATACACCAAGAAGATGCTGCAACCGTCTCCAAGAAGACCTTCTCCTGACCTGCTCCTGACAACACTGATCAAAGACATATCTCGTCCATGGAACATGCCATGGTTTTCCTGCTTGTAACTGATTAAGAAGCAGCATAGAATGCTGCAATGTATTCCAAATGTAGACAAATAAAGATAAATTTCGAGAAATTATGTGAATAGCCACAAATACAAACAGAAGCTATATTTACTGTTCATAAGTATGAAATACCTAAAAGTAGTTTTATAAATGACATATGTAAGTGTGAAGACTTTGGAGCATCCAGGGGAGTAACATGGGCACTTGTAGCCCTTGTAGCATGTGGTTGGCCCTAACTCTTCAGGGGGGCCAAAATCAGCCGAAGGAGTAACTTTAAGATTTGGGAGTCTCAGGGGCCCCTCATTACATTCTGCAGGTGGACCACATAATTTTGTTTAATGCCACTGGAGCTATCAGTATTATTATTATACCTTTCATATTGTCCATTGTTTGCATGCTTTAAAAGGAATACACAAAATGAATACTAAGACAAAAAAGGACTGCGCACCTACAGTACAAAGACAATTGTTAGCAATATTAGAGAAACAAAAAATGTAATTACTAAATTAACTTTTAAAATGTGTGCCATGGATTTACAATCACTGTTAAACATTTAGAACCTTGATATGCAACCTAAAGAACAAGTTACTTACCTTCGGTAACGCTTTTTCTGGTGGATACAATAGCTACGTGTGGATTCCTCACCTTATGAATTCTCTCAATGCGTCAGCATTTGACGGAAATGTTTTCCTAGCTCTCCATGTCGATGAGGACGTCACAATTACATGGCTCCGCACACGACTCCGTCTGCGTCATCTGAGCCATAAGAAGTCCTCGCTGGCGTGCTGACGTCAGTTTCACCACTTTTTTTTTCGTGCCTGTGAGGCGAACAGGTGAATACCGACATCACAAGGACAACATGTGCCAACTCAATATATATACATTAAAAAAGCTTATATATATAGATATATATATATATATCTATATATATATATATATATAGATATATATATATATATATATCATGTAACATCAATAGTACTCTTGGTATGACCAGACAGGCAACGGGTGGAACTGTGAGGAATCCCCAGGTAGCTACTGTATCCACCAGAAAAAGCGTTACCGAAGGTAAGTAACTTGTTCTTCTGATGGATACAACTACCTGTGGATTCCTCACCTTATGAATAGAATCCCAAAGAAGTCTCACACTCGGAAGTGGGTGCCTGACTGGTCAAACCAAGAAGTCCTGCAAAACAGAACAGGCAAAATGACCATCCCTCTTCACTTCCGAATCTAAACAATAATGCTTTCCGAAAGTGTGGAGGGAAGCCCAAGTTGCTGCCTTACAAATAATAGCAACACCACACCTCTAGCTAAAGCCAAAGTGGTAGGCTCAGCCCTGGTGGAATGGGCCCTAATGCCCTCAGGAGGAACCATCTTTGCTAGCGAATAACAAATCTTTATGCAAAGAATGACCCACCCTGAAAGAGTCCTGTTGTGGATAGCTTTGCCTTTCATTTTGCCCACATATCCATTGAAGAGCTGATCATCAATTCTGAAGTCTCTTGTCCTTTTTATATAGAAGCTCAGGGCCCTTCTCAGATCCAAGTGATGCAGCCTCGTGATCGTCCGAAAAGTGCAGACTGAGACCGTCCGCACATACGTTGAGAACTCCAGCCAGATGGTTTGCTACTATGCAAATCTGATGGTCCTGTGCCCAGGACCAGAGCCGCAGAGCCCCTCTGCTGAGAAGGTACGACCCTACTCCTCCCTGCTTGCTGATGTACCACATTGTGGTAGTGTTGTCTGTTGAAACTTGAACCAACTGACTGTGAATGGACAGGAGGAAGGCCTTGAGAGCCTGACATATTACCAGCAATTACAACAGATTGATGTGAAACATCTGTTCTATCAGATACCAAAGGCATTTGATCTCTATGTCCCCCAGAAGAGCTCCCCAACCCTAGAGTGGAAGCATCCGTTATGAATGTGGTCACTGGAGGTGGAAGACAAAACGGCCTTCCTTGAGAGAGATTGCTGTCCACAGTTCACCATCACAGATCCACCGGAGTGTCTCTGGAGATCGTTATTGACTCCTCGAGATCCCCTTTGTGTTGAAACCAGTGATTGCGGAGGCACCACCGGAGAGCCCTTATGTGCCAACATGCGTAAGTGACCAACAAAATACAGGATCGAACAGACCGAGCAGATAGGACCTTGAGGACTGGAACAGCAGTTCCCTTTTGAAACATTGAAATCAATGCCTGAATGTCCTGAATCTTCTGTGGAGGAGGGTAGGCCCGATTCAATGTTGTGTCCAGAGCTGCCCCTATGAACAGGAGGCGTTGAGAGGGCTCCAGGTGAGACTTAGGCATGTTTACCATAAAAAGCCCAAACTGAACAACTAGGTTGTCACCTGCAAATGATGCAGCACAAACTCTGGGGACTCAGCTTTGATCAGTCAATCATCTGGGTAAGGGAATACAGATATGCACTTCCTTCTGAGGTCCGCTGAAACCACTGCCATCACCTTTCTGAAGACTCAAGATACAGAAGTAAGATGAAAACAAAGGACCGCAAACTGGTAGTGCTGCGATCCAACCATCAACCGGAGATACTTCCTGTGCGACTTCAGAATAGGGATATGAAAATAAGCATCTTGCAAGTCGATAGACACCATCCAGTCCTTGTTCAACGCAAGAAGCACCTGTGCTAGGGTCAGCATTTTCATCTTTTCCTGTTTGAGGAACCAATTCAAATTTCTCAGGTCCAAGACAGGATGCAATCAATCATCCTTCTTGGGAATCAGGAAATACCTTGAATAACATCCCTGACCCCTGCCCTGCTCTGGGACCAACTCCACTGCACTTTTAAAACAAAGGGTGTGCACCTCCTGCTGAAGCAACAGGAGAAGTTCTTCTGAGCAAAATGAATGAAGGAGAGGTAAGGGGCGAAGAAATTCCCAAAAGGGAACGGCATAACCTTTTCTCACTACGCTCAACACTCAATAGTCAGATATTATTAACTCCCAGTTTTGGAGAAAATGTAACAGCCTTCCACCTATGGGTAAGACATGCTGGAGAATGGAGCGAGAACTAGATCTGGTTCCATGGCTGGATTCACCCAGAGGATGAAGAAGAGGAGGAAGGCTGCTAAACTACTCCCCGTACTCTAACTCTCCCACGACCCCCATAGGACCTGTAGAGAGGGTTGGCAGGCTGTTGGATCTGGGACTGCTGTGTCCCACGCAAGGATGACCCACCACCAAGTCCTCTGAGCCTACAGAAAGCCTGAAGGCCCAACGATTTTGCAGTGGCTCTGCTATCCTTGCACCTTTCCAGGATGGAGTCCGCCTTTACCCCAAACATTCTTGCACTATTAAATGGGAGGTCAATCAATGTAGCCTACACATCAGAGGAAAAACCAGAACCTCCGAGCCAAGCATGCCTCCTAATCGTAATGGAAGTCCCCAAGGCTCTAGCAACTGAGCCCGCAGTGTTCAGACCTGACTGAATCACCTGCTTAGCTGCCCCTTGACTGTCCTGCAACAGTTCAGTAGAATGTTCCTGTACTTCCTGCTGCAATTTATGGATGACCACCTTCACCGTATCCATTAGGGCATAGATGTACCTCCCCAGTACACAAGTTGCATTCAGCGATTTTAAGGCCATGCTTCCTGAGAAGAAGCATTTCTTTGCCGACTTCTCCATGCGCTTTGACTCCCTATCAGATGGTGTTGTAGGGAATGATCCCAGAGCTGATCTTGAAGAACAAGAAGCTTGCACCACCAAGCTTTCTGGTGCTGGGTGTTGGGACAAAAATTGTGGATCACCTGGAGCAACTTTGTACCTTCTGGCTACAGTCTTTGGAACCGCAGATATAGTAGCTGGTTTATTCCATATTTCTAATATGGGCTGTGTCAAAGTGTCATTGAATGGGAGAAGGGACGTAGAACCTCTGTCAGAATATTGTTTTTTAACTCTGATGCAGGCAGTGGGAAGTCAAACATTTTTGCTGCCTTCCTAATCACCCCTTGGTAGGTAGTTGCTTCTGTTGAGAGTTCACCTCCAGGGGTCAAAAGCTCTCACTCAGGGGATGTATCCAACCCACTAGCAGTTTCTAATCCCTGGAAATCATCCAAAGGCCCAGGAATTTCTCCTTCTTCCTACTGTTGTTGTTGTTCCTCAAGATACTGCTGCTCTTCCAGAAGTCTTAAGGCCTTCCTTCTAGACCTTAGCCTAGACTCCAAATGTGGCATTGACAGAGAATTCATCGACGTTGACGGACGTCCTTAAAGGAGAGGGCAAGACTGGTGGAAGAGGTGGAGGAGGAGGAGCCAAATCCACGCTGGAGTAGATCTATCCGACCCTGGCACTGGCGCCGCCGGCGCCATCATCTGGGGTTGAAGTAGTGACTTTCTCGGCACCGTGCCACTACCATCGAAAGGTGTTGCTGGTAAAAAGGGTATAAATGGAGCCTGCTTATACAGTGCTGGCAACCCCAGCGTAAAAGCCACTGGACCCATGGGACCAGCAGGTGCTCCAGAGGGGACCATTGCCCTATTAAAAATGCTAAACAGCATTCAGGAACAAAGACAGATCTGCTCCTGTAGCTGGAAAGGCAGAATACTCTTGTTTCACTTGTGTGGCTGTGCTGGATCTGGTGCCCAAGCCCCACACTCCTGACCTTGGGAGGGTGCAGGGGAAAAATGAGCAGTTGGACTCATAGGTGACTCTGAGATCTCAATCAAAGTCCGTGCCGGAGATGCCTGAGGTAACTGTGGTTGGGGAGTCTTCCCAAGACGTGCGGTGCCGTGACCTCAAAAAGGGAGACACCAACCCATATCTAGATGAGTGGCGTACCCATATCTGTGACTCATGTCGTTGACATTGCTTCTTGTGAGACCTTGATGACCTGTGTGACGAAGTATCCTGAGTCCTCGAGCTTCATCGACCTCTTTTCTCTTTCTTTGCCTTTGATAGAAAGAGCTTTGCCTCCCTCTCTTTTAGAGCATTTGGGTTAATGCGTTGGTAGGACGAGCAACCTGCCACTTTGTGATCCGAGCTCAAACACCAGAGGCAGTTCTATGGGCAGATCCTCCACTTACATATGACCCCCACACTCGCTACAAGGTTTGAACCTGGATTTCTTTAGGGAACTGACGTCAGCAAGATGGCGAGGACTTCTTATGGCTCAGATTACGTCAGACGGAGTCGCGTGCGGAGCAGTGTAATTGTGACATACTCGTCGATGTGGAGAGCTAGGAAAAAATGTCAGTTGAATGCTGGCTCACTGGGAGAATTCATAAGGTGAGGAATCCACAGGTAAATGTATCAACCAGAAATATATGTCACACTTTAAAAACAAACAGTCTACAAATTTATCGAGAGGTTCTGAAGTTTTTAGGTATTTTTTGCTAACTAAAGCATCCTCCTACCATTTACTTGTCTTTCCAAGCAGATTTCCAGCCATGAACACATCCGTGAATCTATTTGCAACAAGAGTCTTGGAAAAATCAAAGGAAGTGAAAAGAGAATTTGTATTCATTTTATAGAGTAATAGCAGGCCATTCCAAAAAATATGTATCAAATAAAAATGACTTTTTTGGCCCCATTATTGTTAAATTTGGGTCATTTGGGCCCATTCCATTTTTAAATGGAAAATGAGAAGTGCCACATATGACAAAACAACTGTAGGACTTTGCGCTATGCAGACCCTCATTGAGAATTTTGAGTGTAAAGGTTTACAGGGAATTCATGGCTGAAAGTCTTATGGTTGCCTCTGACTCATTCTTCACCAATAGAAGTTTCTGCATGGTTACAACTGGCAGGTGCTGTGGTGACTCTGAAACGTAATTACAAACTGATGTTTATGGTGTTTTAAATGTCAACACATTATTTCTGCTGCTGTTTACTTGCCATTTCCCAAAAACTCCCCACCGTTGTCAAAACTGGCAGAACTTTCCAAGAAATTGAAACAGAATTGATAAGTGAAACTCAGACATGGCACTTCTAGAATGTTTTGCTAGTGGCGAATATGAAAAAAATAATC
Source organism: Pleurodeles waltl (assembly GCF_031143425.1). NCBI lineage: Eukaryota > Metazoa > Chordata > Amphibia > Caudata > Salamandridae > Pleurodeles > Pleurodeles waltl. Next base: position 1,295,580,106 of record NC_090446.1, on the reverse strand, counting down.
TCCTGAAATTCTGAAGGAAGTTGAAATCTCTAGGCAGCTTTTTTTGGGATTTTGTTTTCTAATTTTAAGGGATGGCAAATGCTTAATAATGCAAAATTAATGGTTGATCTGGCAAACTTCTTCCAGGTGCCACGTTTCCAATGGATCTCTGTTTGTCATTACATTTAAACTCTGGAAGAAAACTGTAAGAGAATTGTAAAGCTGTTTTTCTTAAAAATATGAAAATAAATGGTATTTTTATAATGTTCAGAGACTGAACATTCAAGGTCACAGTTGCATAAAACTGAGAACAAGGCTGAAGAACCTCTTTGTTAACCTCTTTTATGTAATGGCTCACTGATGTGACTCAATTGCTCACATCTGTTAGATTTTGTATTTGTCTAGTAGTTTGGCAGACACCATCATCTACAGACAGGATTAAAGCAGCTCTTCAATCACCCAGCACCATAGGTTAAGCGCACCCCTAGTCAGTGGTGTGCCGTAATTTGAAAAGGTCCCAATGCAGAATGTGAAGCGTGGCCCTATTTCTCAAGTATATACCCTGGCTTTGGGCTGAATGAGGGCCACACAAAGGGTTGGGCCTCTTAAAGATTGGGGGCCCAAATGCCCTGCAGGGGCTGCAGGGATGTGTGTTACTCCCCTGCCTTGAATATTTTGTGGAATATTGCTGACCTCAATATACATTTACAGTAATTTAGATTTTTTTTAACAACTGGCATACCTCTTTTTCACCAATTACTGTTATAATTCACAATATTCAAGTAACATGAATTATTTTTTTGGTTATCTAAAAGACAAAAAATTCATTCCTTAGTTTGCAAAGTCCAGTGACTAGAAAATGACAATTTCTTCAAATTCAAAAGGAGGCTGGACATCCACTTCTCCATTGAGGATATCAGCTGTCACATATCTGTGTGGATTGGGTTTCTCTGGATTTGAAAGCATCAAGTGCCCACAGACATGCATGTATGACCAGTGGAGTCATGAATTTTATTTGAAAATACATAGTGGAGACATGCAATTTTTGAGAATTTGAGGGTAACTCACCTTGCTCCCAATGGCTTTCATTTGTGTTTGCAATTGACACATGTTGTGATGAACCTGAAACAGAATTACAAAATTTTGTTAATTTTGTTTTAAACATGAACACATTATTTCCATTGCTAGAGACTTAACATTTTTTCCACGTTGTCAAAGTTTTTTGGGTTCTCTGAAAAACCTAGAAAAAGAACAGCTTGTACATGATATTTCTAGAACGTCTTGGAACTAAACTTGAAAAACACATAAAGGGCCTTTTTATGACCTTGACGGAGGGCTTTTCCTCCATCGCAGATGTGGCGGATATCTCGTCATTGTATTACGATCCAATTATATTCAATGGAGATTGTAATACAATGGACGGGATATCCATCACATTTGTGATGGAGGAAACCCCCCGTCAAGGTCGTGTTAAGATCCACAATATCCTAAAATGCATAAAGAAGCTGAAGACATGAATCTTCAGACAGGCTGGCATCTCATATTTTTAGGTGGACTCAAATGCCTATTTTTGGCTAAAACCTCATACTTTCATGGAAGCTTTAGGAAATCCTCTTTTCTTGTCAGAGAAACCAGCTGGCTTGCTAACTTCATACAGCTGCAGCATCTTAACTGAGATTTTTCCTGCAGTTAAAGTGCCTTTTCACCACGTCTATTTTTTCATACTAGTGCTCTAAAGTGATGTGCTTACTGAAAGAGATGGATAGCCATGCATGTTCTCGAGCAACTAAAAACTAACATTTATTTGAGAGTACAAGGGTGATGTCATCAAGTTTTAATACTGTATGTTCTGAATACCTTCAGTTTGATTTTGAATCTCTAACAGAGTTCTGTCTGTTGTTGATGGTGGTGGACTCTGTGTCGAACCTGAAACAGAATTTCAAAGTGTAGTTACATTTTTTAAAACATAAAAGGAAATGATATTATAGAATCTCCTAAGACTAAAAATTCCACATATTTCAGAACACGGTTGAAGAATCTCTTCTTCATGCAGGTGTTTAATTGATGTTCAAGTGCTCTCACATCTGCCAGACTCCTGATTTCTTAAGTTTTAATAAGCACATGCATCTACTGAAAAGATGATACCTGTTATTTAAACTATGCAAATCATGCTTAAAAAGGGTTTTAAAGATGAGGTCTTAGTGTGATTGGGATAGATATTAGTCATTGTTGACCAGATGTCTTTCAACTTTCTGTTCACAACCTTTCTTCTATGGGTTTCCACTTGGCTCTTCGACTGACCCGTGTCCCCCAGCTAGTGCCTTGAGACCCCCTGGGTGATAAGCTGCGCTTTGTAAATGTTGATAGATTGAATGATTGATTGTTATAAAAGCAGAGCTGGACTTCGTATCCAAAATCAATCCTAGCAAAAATGCTTTAACTAGCCCCACTCCCTTTGTCTCCTTACACACTCTGGGCCTGATTACAACTTTGGAGGAGGGTGTTAATCCGTCCCAAATGTGACGGATATCCTGCCCACCGTATTACGAGTTCCATAGGATATAATGGACACGTAATGCGGCGGGTGGTATATCCGTCACATTTGGGACGGATTAACACCATCCTCCAAAGTTGTAATCAGGTCCTCTGTCTCTTTCTATGCATTCTCTCTCTCTCATTGTCTCCTCTCTCTTTCTTCTTTGTCTCTAATTGCTTTCACTCTACTTTCCTGATCCCTTCCCTCTCTCCTTCCCGAAGCCTCCCCATGTGTACTGCAATTAACTGCGAGTAGCTGAGGAAAGCCACAGAGGCACCAGGAGCTGCCCTGAACTTTCAATCTTGACTGGGGAAATCACCAGTGGAATAAAAGGCCTGTCTAGCCCTGCATTAAAGGTGTTATTCTCTGTGAGAAATCAGAAAAGTGTACTTTATATGTCTGTAAAACCAAATATTCAGGGAATCTTCCACCTGATATAATTTCCACATGCAAGCCATGGTGCAGCACCTCTCTTTAGCCAACCTGCTATGTCATTATATGCTGTACTTAGAGCTAACAAGCATTTCTGGGTAAAATGCTCATGTATATAATTGAATAACTAAACTGCTTCCGTATTTCTGAGATTCTGGAATGTTTTGGTTTAAAGAAGCCACAAACACTCATACAGAGCAGTGTCCAATAATTAAGAATTGAGATCGGTTAACACAATTTTAATCAAAAACACTGCTTGACTGGAAGGGAAGAAAACAATCCCAACCCCTCAAAAAAAAATTCAAAAGATGCTCATGAAAAATGCTGGAATTTTGCAGTGTCAAAGATTTTTAATTGATGTGTTCACATAGAACCCTTACAAACAATTACAAACTTTCTGTCTACACCCAGTATATAGAACTATGTATCCTAAAATTCCACTAATTTGGGAATGGCTGCAAATCGTATATTGTAAATAGTCCATCTTCCTTCAACAGTTATCTATATGCCTACATTTCGTTTTTAAGACTATGGGCCTGATTCTAACTTTGGAGGACGGTGTTAAACCGTCCCAAAAGTGGCGGATATACCACCTACCGTATTACGAGTTCCATAGGATATAATGGACTCGTAATACGGTAGGTGGTATATCCGCCACTTTTGGGACGGTTTAACACCGTCCTCCAAAGTTAGAATCAGGCCCTATATGTTATGTTATGTTATGTTATTGAGACTTATATAGCGCCAGCTACCCGGAGGCCTCGTAGCGCTATATACATAAGCTATGTTTAGTTTACACATATATGTATTACTCTCAGGTACAATATTAGTATATTCAGCATAAAAAACAAATTGGAGTTGTGTGCCAGAATATCATTACAAAAACATTGTGATACAAAGTATTATGACAAAAACGTTATAAATATCAATTTTGTATTGTAATAATGTAAAGTACAAAAATTTCAGCAACAATAATATTGAGAAAAAATAGTAAGTATAACTAACTACTACATAATAGATAACTGCTGCTAAATACCTGCTACAAAACATGGGGCCTCATTACGAGTTTGGAGGTCGGATGAGCTGAGCGCAGGCATATACGTGGGGAGGATGCCACCATCATACTGGTGGGGTCCCCTGAAGCATATTAAAATGTTCCCACCAGGCTGACCAGCGGGAACATTATATTATGGCCCTCATTCTGACCTTGGCGGTCTTTTCGCAAGACCGCCGAGTTACCGCCGCGGTGAAGACCGCCGACCGCGGCGGTATGCCGCTGTGCGCATTCTGACCGCTGGGAGCGTTCCGCCGGAAAACCGCCAGCAGCCACACTGGCGGTCGGCGGAAAGTGGAGACTGGTCAACCTCCACCGCCACGCCAGCAGAACACCGCCCACAGAATTACGACCCACATTTCTGTGTGGCGGTCTTCTGTTGGCGGTCTTCTGTTGGCGGTCACCTCCCCATGGCTCCCGTCGCCTCCCGGAGGACCAACGCACAAGGTAAGTTGACCGTCCGTGAGGGGAGGGGGTGGGGGGGTGTTGTGTGATGTGGGCGTGCATGGGGGTGTGCGTGTGAGTGTGTAGAGGGGGTGTGTGAGTGCGTGTATGCGGGCGGGGGGTGCTGCTGTGTCTATGGGTAATGTGTGCTGTTCGGCAGGTGCGCATGTCTGCATGTATGTGTGCGGGTATGTGTCCCCGTTGTGTATGTGTGTGTAGGGGGTGTGTATATGTGCATGTTGGTGGTGTGTGCATGTCGGGGTGCATGTATGTGCATGTCGGGGTGGGGGTGGGGAGGGGGTTCGTACCACCTCTGGGGGGTGGCAGGGGGGTGGAGGGTGTGGGGGGAGGACTCGGGTGGGTAGTGGGGGGTGGGGGAGACCCCTATCAGTGCCAGGGAAGGAATTCCCTGGCCCCGATAGTGCTAACCGCCATGGTTCGCACGGCGGTTCCCGCCCGCAAGAAACCGCGGCGGTAGGCAGGGTCATAATACCCTTGGCGGTCTTGGGACGACCGCCGGGCCGGAGTGCGCAAACTCCAGCCCCGCGGTCATGACCGCCGTGGCGGTCGGAGTGGAGAAGTGGCGGTCGGTCGCGGCGGGGACCGCCGCGGTCAGAATGCCATTTTTAATACCGCCGGTCTGTTCGCGGTCCGACCGCCGTCTCTCCGCCGACCGCCAGGGTCAGAATGAGGGCCTATGTGTTTTCGCCTGGCTGACCGGTGCGAACAGTTCTTGGATATTGGTCTCGGCTCCCTTAAGGGACAAAGCAGACAGTGTGCATTCAGATGGTGCTGGGCAGGGGGGTCCTTGCACTTCCCATGCAGGCCCCCTCCCCCCATAGCACCCAGCCCTTGCTTTCCGCCAGCCTTTCTATGGCAGGGTGGCTGCCATGGAAAGACTGGTGGAAAGCTGAGTTGAAATCAGCATGGCAGCACTGAGTTCAGTGTCGCTGAGGCTGAGTACAACTCAGACCACCGTCAGCCCATCAGGAACGATATTACTGATGATGACGGCAGACCCCTGGCGGGTCCACCTACCAGAGTTGTAATGTGGCAGTAACGGTCCGCTCGGCACCGCAAGTGTTCCGGTCTGAGGACCACCACACTCGTAATGAGGCCATAGCTTTTCGAAAATAACAGTAGAATAACAATATGGGGCAGATTTAAGAAAAGTGGCGCTGCACACAGTGCCCAACGCCCCTTAGCGCTCCCCTCCCACCACCATGTGTGCGCCGTAGTTAAAGTATGGTACACCATGGCGCAGGGTAGGTAGCAATAGAGTCAACGTTTTTGACGCTATTGATGTACTGTTCAGGGTTAGCGCCCCCTTAAATCTGGGTCTATGTATTTGAAAATCTAGTGCACAAATATATTGACACATTTTAAAAATGTATTTGTATTTAATACTATTTACACCGTAAATTAAATTGTAATTATGTTAAATTATATATACATTTAAAAATCTAGTTTACAGAAACAATAAAACTATACCATGTTTGTGTTATTAAAAAACATTAAGGTATGTTTCACATTCTAAATAAAAAATTTAAAATATAAATGTAATTTAAGTACATCAGTGTTAAACACAAATGTATTTTATCTCAAAAAATGCATTCCACCATGCACTTTTTGATAAATGTACACAAATATAAGATTCTATAAATATTTCATAAATTATTATAATAATCTACAAAATAAATGCAAATATCTATATTAATTTCAGTTGTACAAAGATTGAAATAGAAACTTAAATTATCAGTGGCGTGAGAGTTGTTTTTGTAATTTCAGTCTAACAAAAACTGGAGAAACTGCATAAATTAAAAGCTGTGAGGTATGACCTCCAGTCCCACATTAATAGAAGAAAGTGTATAAATTAAAGGGGGGTAAGATTTACTATTCTTACGCCAGTATCTTAATATTCTGGAAAATGTATATATCTGAAGGACCAGCTGAACATGTCTTAATAAAAGGTGTAGGGTTTAATAAATGCAGTCCAGCAAACCTTGGAGAAAGTGCATAAGTGGGAAGAGTAAGTTTACAATCCTGTCTCCAATCCAAACTAAATTGGAGTACGTGCATAAATGAAAGTGGAGAAATTCAATTCAAATCCTACAAACAGTGTGGAATTTGCATAAATCGAGGGGCCAAAATGTATTATTCTAACTTCAATCCAACAAAAGTGGAGAAAATGCTTAATTAAAAGGGACAAAATGTATTGTTCTAACTCCTGCCTAACTAATTGTCATAGCCAATATGTTGTCCAACCTTTTGAAAAAGGGGAATAGTTTAGGACATGTTCTACTCACATGATGCCACCGTGTGACGCATGATATTGACTCCCTTCACATGGTCACCCGGTGAGGAGCCGATATCACATGGTGGTAGGGAAAAGTAGCTGGATGTCAGATTGTTTTGAGCATCTGTGTGAAAAGACCATGGGACATCGGCAACAGCTTCAGCAACGTATGTTGTTTTTTTTAGGAGAGAGTTTGGGGCTGGATTGGGGGCACAAGTGCCATTTAATGTGCTTCTTAGCATGAGACACTGCCCCTCCAGGCCCCACCCCCTGCTACACAATGTAATTCTTGATTTAGTTGGCAGGTCTGCTTGTTATAGAAGTCTCCCGGATTCTAATGCACAGTTCCGTGGGCATTCTGCAGAGTGTGAAAATTCTTGTAAAGGAGAATGCAATATCTTAATCTTCACTGGCCTACATCCTGACTTTATGGCCACTTCTTTATGGTCCTGCAGGGCCTCTTCATATTCTGAGTTATCAAGGAGCCCAGGTTTAATTCCCACCTTGTTCTTAAGTTCGGCAGTGAGGGTTACATTGTTTACTAGGGTCCTGTCTATCACTGACTTTGCTTTCTTGGGTAACAGCTCTGAGAGGACCATGTGCTCCGGTGTGGAACCTGTCTGACAGGACTGTGATCTCCTGCGTGTGTGCACCGATGACGTGTCTGAGTTGCCTGTATCTAAGGAATTCAGAAGCTGGTAGCTGAAATTCATTTTAGAGTTCTGCAAAGAGTTTTGGTGTGTCCCTCCTCAAATATCTGCCTGCATGGCTAATCCAATTTTGTCCCATTTACTGAATCCCGATAGGTGTTTCAGCGCCCAGAGATTTTCACACATCCACTGTGAAGTGCTTTCTATAAGGACATCATCAGCTCCCAACCGCCATACATGGCCTCACTACTGTATCTGTGTTTGTAGATAGGTTGCCCCTTCCACCTGTCATATAGTCCTTCTAAATATACAGACCCGCCAAATGCCTATAAACTTTCACTGATGATTCCTGTTATGCAGCAAATGTCCACCCATTGACAACCTGGAGTTGTACCACCCAAAAGTATTTTCTTACGTGAGGGAGCGCAATGCTGTCATCAAACACCACACAACAGAGTGTGTCTAGGGCCAGTCTAGGTGGATGTGCATTTCACGACAAGGTATAGAGCATACTATCAAATCTCCTGAAGAAAATCTCCATGCCTCTATCCGGTGTGTTTAACAAAATACATATTAGCTTGGAGAGGACAAGCCTTTTATACAAGGTTGCAAGTCCTAAGAAAGACACTGGAAGAGTAAGTTAGGATCTCACCTCTTTAAAATATGCCAAAGCACACTTACTTTTCTACAGGAATGATCACGTATCCCAGATGATGTAAGTCTTGGGCTAAGTGAAACATGAATGTTCAATCTTGAATGGAACTCACAACCCAGATTTTGGGAGCCAGGCCATTAGTGGAAACAGTGCTGAATTATACCAGTTGATCGTAAAACCGGAATAGCACGCAAACCCCTCAAATATATGTCAGCTCCTATCGAGTGTCATGTCTAGGTCAGCCACAGACAAGAGGGCATCATCCGCTTACATTGATAACCTATCTTCCCATGAGGAATCCCACTAAGCCCTCCAATAAAAGTATTCTGATAATCCATTAAGTCAGAGACTCCATCCCATGTAAATAACAAGGATGAGAAGTCTCAGTCCTGTCTTATCCCTTACGTACAAAACAACCATTCAACTTAACGGTGGCCATCAGGGTTGCATAGAGCATTTTTAACCATGACAGGACATACAAGCCAAAGCCCATTTTCTCCACTATGCAGAATGTTTAGGGTCACTCAAAAGAACTGAATGTCTTTGCTGGGTCTAATAAAAATCTCACTTAGGTTCAGTGACCATCTTAGTATATTCCATTAAGCCGAACAGTCTGCACATGTTCATTCTGGTGCTACTACCTGACATGAAACATGTTTGCTCTGGGTGGATCTGGCTCCCTATCACCCTACTGTACACATCACCAGTATTTTAGCCAGGATTTTAATTTCAATAATTCATAATAGTATTGGCTTATAGAAGGCATGATCCATTCTTGGTTTCCCATTTTTATCTATGAGAATAACTGCTGGTCAGCCAGTAATATATCAACACTTCTCACTCTCTCAAACATTGAGAACATTGGTGCTGTCTGTTTGCCAGATAACCTTTTAAAGAACTCAACAAGGGAATACATTGGGAATAGGCATCTTGACACTTTGCAGCTATTTATTTGCCCCGCACTTCCTCATCGATGAGTAGCTACTCTAACAGGGCCCTGTCCTCTGCCCCAAGAGTCAAAGGTCAGCAGGTTGGATGGAAATGCCCATATCTCTGTTTATTTAATACCTGCTCAAGCCTCATACCAAGCACCAAAGTACTCTGCAAACGTTTGTGCAATCTGTACATTCCACCCATCAGTGCCCCACTGCCGTACTCTACTGCACTCATCTACTTCCTACCCTTGTCTCGTTCACCGAGTCTTGCAATCAGTTTACCTTCCTAGCTTCCCCATTCACACAGTCGCTTTTGTTAGCGCGTCTGACCTTATTTTGTTTCTTATTGTTAGATAATAAGGGGACGTGTTAGAGGTTCGATAGATCTTTTCACTGAGAGTAGTTCCCACCAAGACCCAGTTCCAAAACAAATCAATGGTAATACCAATCAATAACATAAAAAATCTTGGAAGTCAATGATTTCCATGCACCATGACCCTTTGGCCATGAATAACCACACCTTTATGTAAAAGTTAGAATGTTTATTTCCCTATATTAACAATGCTAATATCACGTTACTTAGTCTCAAAATCAAATGATAAACATACAGAAACAATACTAGTTGAGCAAATCTCCTAAAGGACTGTAATTTAATCAAAGCTTGGAACACTACACATTCTAATTTTACAATACAAATCAATAGCAAGAATAACTGTGCAAACGAAATGGCATACATTTAGTTTCAGCAAAGAAAATACATCAACTGTCATTAAAGTTTAGCAAGCATCATCAGTGAGTTGCCTAACTAACCTCCTGATTAGAATAACATGTTTGGGCTTCATGCAAGACAATTTAGTCAACACAAATTTGTAAAAACATCTAACTATGGCTCTATCAAAATTGGCGGTTGGTACCTAAGGACAAACGCAAATAGACATAACAAACAGTAACATCTTATACCTTGCCTCAGTATGGTTCAGCAAATGGTAACAGTCTTCGTCAATTGGACATCTGTTCGGTCAGCAAAGCATAGGAACTCAGCATAAAGTTTAAGATAGGAAATGTCTCTTCATGAAGTTCAGAAAGAATAACAATTATCCTCTCAAGACAGTTAGAAAAAATGGGGAGAATGGCCTCCCTCCTCTGTGCAGGTTTGGAAAGAATATGGCTGTCTTCTCTCAGTATAGTCTGGCTAGGTTAGATTCCCTAAAACTACTTCCCACGTTGCTATTGGTCCAAGAATCGTACGTTTATGTTTAGTCCAATGAAAGTAGAACCTCAAATCTACGAATTTACTAAACCAGTGTTCACATGTCGATGATTGATTCCTCTTCTCCTCTTCCCGTCGTTGTGCTCGTCAGTTAACAAAGTTTTATCAGCTTATACTCCAGTCAGTGCTTCCATTGTCAGCTCCTGGGAACCTTGCCTTTACACACACTAAGTTATACAAAGTATCTGTAGCTGGTACAACATTTTCTAATAAGCAGTTCTCATTGGAAAGAATTTCAACTACTAGCATTTAGTCAACGCAATGGAAAATCACAATATTAATTCTCTAAGCAGCCGTGTAAGTAGGCCCAAGAACTCGCTAAATTAAGGCCTACAGTTAATAAAGCAAATACATAATACATAACCATTAATATGACTTAATACTACATTAATCCAAATGTAAGCTTAACATTTTACATTAATAAGCTGTTAATAAGTACACTTTGTGATTATTGATGGTCACTCAAGTGGGCACATTTTCAACTTGTGTATTAATTTTCTACATTAACTCATTTTCTATGCAGATTCAACATTCAGAATACATGAATATTAATTAGTAAAATGTCAGCGTTAACAATCCCTCCTCTGATGACTAAATATGTCATCACACTTATATCTTCCCACCCAAATGTTCTGCTTCCCCTAAAAATTGTAATCTCTATCCCTTTTAATCTTCCTTCCCTCCTTGAATTTTCCCAAAGCACATTTTCCCTTTTCATTTCTTCCCTCCTCTAACCATTTTTCAATTTCCTTGATTTAATTCCATGATACAATTTACATATTCCTCATGCTCCAATTAGGCAAATCACATTAATCAATATTCCTTGTATTAATTTCAATATTATCCCTTTCCCAATGTTGCTGAGACAATTTACCATTGAAGCAAATCCCTTGCCAACTTTCTCCCAAACACCTGGTTCATTCAGTTCCTTTAAATCAGACTATCATTAGTCAAATTAGTGAGTAAGCTTCCAATTTCTTTGCTATTATCAGGAATATATGAACAACAATGCTTTGAATTCAGCATTTTGCAAACTCTGCCATCTTTTGCTAAAAGAATGCCTAACGCAAGGCTGTTCTGAAGAGTCACAGATCTTACCGAAGCCATTTCTGTATTCATTAGGATCATGGCTCCTTAAAAATGTGTCCACATGTTTTCCACAATAGTAGACAACTTTCGAATTTTTATAGAATTCAGAACAACTCCTCCTGAAGGAATCATTGCTCCAAATATATCCCCCACTATACTAGAAGGAGAATCTCTCATTTGTTTGTTATGATGTAACTCAGTCATTTTCGGTACTCCTTTTAAGTCATCAAGTTGAAATATCTTTGGGAAAACTACTAAAGTAACATGTGTCATACCATCCTCTTGGAAGACGGTTACAAGCATTTGGCCCACAGATGTAATAAATTCCAGGAATTGCTGGATCCTGTCCCTTCAACATAAATGTCCATTTACTCTGAAACAAAAACACATGTCTACATTCACTCATTCCCACAAACAACGTGTCAGTACTAGATTTAGGCTTGTATATACAAAACTTTCTCTATGTGTTGCGCATCTAAAGCTATCCTCTATTGTGTTTTTATTTCACTAAATGCATAATCATTTCTAAAAGTCCTTTTCTCTAAACCTTTTTCTAACTTCTCCTTTAATGCCTTTCTCCTATCTGATCTGAAAAGCTCTTTTCTAGTGGTGTAAGCCAGCATGTTAGATTGTTTCTATGGGCATATGTGGTGCCAAAGGTTAATGTAGGCTCAAAGAATCCTGTCACAAATTCTATAGTGTTCTGCTTAGCTACCCTACTCAGGTACTTTATTATCGGAACAAACGAAAACACAACATCAAAATTAGAATAGAAATATTGGATGTGCTCCTGGTTATAGAATCTTGTTAGTAACAGACTACATCTTATCCCAGACGTGAGGGGCAAACTATGATAGGTACCTCCTTCTTCGACTGATGAAGGAATCTGCATGTAAACATAACTTCTCGCATCCATTGTCCCAACATATTCACTCAATAAGCTATAGAAATCATTAGAAGAAAGTTCTATGCGTGCATTATCTATGTGCAGATACTTCTCATATAACCTGAACTTTTCTATTTCTGTGACTGCGGTAGTTGTCTCTAAAGCTGAAGTATGGCTGGCTATACTCTTGTCAAGAACAGTCAGTCCCACAATCAATACCAGGAACAATATCATGCACACAATCGCCAAACCAATATCCAAGTATTTTCAGCCTCTATTCTTCCTACCCTCCTGGCTAATGTTAATCATAATCTGTAAAGAATCAGAAAGTAGAAAAGAAAAATAATAACTATGCAGCAAAAATCAAAAACAAAAAACCTAAATCTTCAATCTTCTTTCAGCAAATATTTACAGCTTTCAGTCTTACTTCCTGGATCCTTTTGTCAAAATCAGCCAATTTGGCAAAAATCAGTTTAGCAGCTTATGCAATCAGGTTATTTTGTCAAATCAGGTTATCAAAAGCCTTTTCCTGTTACTTTTAATAGTCTCTTTTTCTTAGCACTTCTCTCAGTCAATAGTATCAACAGTTCAGTTCATTTGTTTCCTTCAAGTGCCAAAGTATTGACCTGGAATGTCTCGATCAAAACAAAAAGACAAAAAATTCCCTTTGTCATTCACTTGTTGTTGCATACTCCCATTCAGGACCAGTGTACCTTCATCTTGCAATTCTCTTTCTATTCAACTTTTGATCTCTGTTGAACTCTCCTTCACCCAGATCTTTTCTCATAGTCATATCAATGCCTTTTGTCAATGCTCTTTTTAGTGCACAACTTGTAACTTCTTCTTGATCTGCAGGACTTTCTCTTGACGGACCTGCAACTGGTTCAGGAGGAGTCAGACCACAATGGCTTTGACCCGCCTCAACTCCTTCCCCCTCGAGGTCTGTCGTTTGTTCTGTTTGTCTCTCAAGATCGTCTACTTCTGGGAGAGCCCTCCTGTGACTGGACTCTCCTGCAGCCTCAATAGAGATTTGTTCTCTGTCCCTCTTCTGTAGCTCTTCTCCTTTGTCTCTCACAGGAGTGGCTAAAATGTTCTCAATTTGCTCAGATCCGGTCTCAGTTCCTCTTTCTCCTCTTTTTGGCTCTGAGGTTGGTCTGGTCGTTGTTGGAACCCTCAACAACTCCTCTTCATTGTCCAGAGGACATGCCACTTTTCTTGTATGACTTGCATGGATCCAATTCGGAACTCCGATGCACTTCACAGCTATGGTAGTGATCAAAACCACCTGGAGAGGGCCTTTCCACCGAGGCTTCAAACACATCTTCCTCACGTGTTTTCTAATCACGACCCAGCCACCTGCTTTCAGGTTGTGTTCTTGATCTTGAGACAGTTGCAGTGTGGTGGCTTTCACCTGATGAGAGAATGAGTGAACCACATCAGCCTGACCCTTGCTGTAGTCCAACACCATATCATCTGTTATATTCACAAGAGCATTTACAGGAACCCCTGGCAGCCTCATTGCTCTGCCCATGGGGATCTCAGGCGGTGACAATCCTGTCTTCCTGTCAGGTGTGTTTCTCATTGTCATCGGAAGTAATGGTAGTGCGTCGGGCCATTTTAGATTCATGGATGCACACATTTTCACCATTCTTGATTTCAAAGGTACCATTCATCTGTTTACAAGTCAGAACAGATGACTTGTAGGGTGGTAACTGCAATGCAACTTCTGCTCAATGTTTAAGGCTGAGCATAGTAATTTAACTACTTAACTGTTGAAGTGACTTCCTCTATCTGATTCTAAAAAGATCGGAAACCCAAAACGTGGTATCAGTTCCCTAAGCATTAATTTCACTACTGTGAGACTGTCATTCCTTTGGGTAGGGTAAGCTTCAATTCAATGACTAAAAATGCAGACAATCACCAACACATATCTCAATCCTCCACACACAGGCATCTCAATAAAATGCATCTGCATTCTGCTGAATGGACCCCCTGCTCTTCCAGTGTGGCTCAAATTGACCACTGTCCCTTTTCCCGCATTCATTTGTTGACAAATGACGCAACAATGGCAAAATGCTTCAGCAACTTGTCTAAACTTTGGATTGAACCAATTCTGTTTGAACAATCGAATCATTGCATTCCTCCCAATATGTGCTTGACCATAATAATATATATCCATTTGAGTCAACAAACTGTTTGGCAGTACTAATTGACCTTCTTCTGAAATCCACAATTCATCCTGTCATTGTACACATTTCATTTTGGCCCATGACCTTCTTTCCTCCCTGTCATCATTATTTTGCAATGTTCTCAGCTCTTCCAAGGTGTCTACAACATGTAATGCATAACTTGGAAATGTCTCATCTTCCTCATGCAACAATTCCCACTTATCCTTGAACGATGTACAGTTCAATGCACAAAATCTTGAGACTTGATCCTCATACCCATTTCCCATAGACACAAAATCTTGCGATTTCATATGTGCACTGCATTTCACCACTGCAATCTTCTTAGGCATTTGGATAGCTTGCAACAACTCCTGAATTCTCTCACCATTTCTTACTGGTAAACCAGAAGAGGTCAGGAGACCTCTCTGAGACCACAACTGGGCAAAATCATGCCCTAATCCAAATCCATACTGGCTCTCCGTATAGATGGTAACTTTAAGCTGCACAGAAACATGGCATGCTGTGGCAAGGGCTAACCGTACCGCTACTTGTGCAGAGTATACTCCTCAAAGTCAGAACTCTTTAAGTATACCAGAAATTGTGCCCACAGCATATCCTGCTCTAAGCATTGCTGTATTGCCCCTTAAACAGAAACCAACAACAAAAATAACTTGATCACTTTCTTCCAATCAGGTGTCTCTAATACCAGGTCTCGGTTTTGTGCACAGATCAGTAGCTTCAAGACAATCATACTCAATATCTTCCAATTTTTCTATTTCAACATTTTCATTGGGGGTACGGTTTCCAGGTTAAGCACTGTACATCTTTTCAGTGACATATTAGGAGATCCCAGGATGCTCGTTTCATAACGAGTCAGCCTGGCACCTGTCAAATACTGCGTCTTTGTGTGTGTAAGTAAAACTTCAATGGAGTGAGGGACCATAATAGTTGGGGAATGTCCCATCACAATTCTTTTGCACTGTGCGAGGCTCTGTCCACCCACACTGACTTAAATGCAAACAGACTGGTAAAGCTGCTGCAACTGGGTCCAAAGCAGCTGAAAAATATGCTACTGGGCGGTTTAACCTCCATGGACTTGAGTTAAGACAGACAAAGAACATGCATCACGCTCTTGACAGAACAACATGAAGGGTTTTGTGTTGTAAGGCATTCCCAAATCTGGGGCTTTGCACAAACTTTCTCTCAACTCAGAAAATACTTTCATACCGGCTTGATCTAACACTAGGGGATCAGTGACATTGTGAGTCAGCTTCTGCAATGGCTTCAAAATGGCTGAAAAGTTGGGAATCCACTGGCGATAGTAGCCTACCATTCCCAAGAACATCCTGACATCTTTCTGGGTGGCTGGAGGACTCATTTGCAATATGGCTGTGACCCTTTCTCTGGATATCTTCCTACTTCCCTTCTCAATCTGGTGACCCAAAATATTCACTTCTTTTTGACAGTATTGTAGTTTAGTTGGGGACACTTTATGAACATCCTTTCCCAAATGGTTCAGCAAGGCAATCGTATCATATTTGCACTCTTCCCTTGTCTTGGATGCAATCAACAAATCATCAATGTACTATACCAAACTTGATTGGAAAGGCATTTCCAATGACTCCACCTTCTTTTTCAAGATCTGATTGAATATGGAAAGTGAGTCTGAAAACCCTTGAGGAATTCTATAACAACAGTAAACTCAATCAAAAAATTTGAAACATAAGAGAAATTGACTATCCTCACGTCGAGGCACAGAAAAGAATGCTTGTGACAAGTCTATAACCATGAACCATCCAGCATCACATGGAATCTGAAAAAGAATCATGGCTGAATTTGGCACTACAGGACAACATTGAATCACAATGTCATTTATTTTTCTCAAATCCTGGAAATCCGCACTTTCACACAGGGCTTTCTCAATCCCATTATCAGTGAATCACATGGGCTGCTCAATACTTCTTTCAAAACCCCCTTGGTTCACAAATTGTGCAATTATGGGAGCAAACCTTTCAATAATGTCCTGTATCATGTGATATTGGGGAATCTGGGGAAAAATTGTGTTTGGCTTCACTGGAACCTTAACTGGCCCAACTCCCTTCATCAGGCCAATGTACTTCCCTGTCAGATCCCATACTCTCTCTTTAACTGTTGCCTGCAAGTCAGAAGGAACATCCTTCTCTGTGAAAACCGGAAAGAAGCTAATCAGGGGGTACTCTTCATGTATTATTTCACACTCTGTCTCTGGAACTGGGTCATCCTCATCTGTATTTCAGTTCCATTGTTTGAGCAAGTAATCAAGCACCTTGTTTTACACAGCACGTCCCTTCCCAGTGGGGAGACCAAACTTGAGTCACAGACTACGAATTTGTGTAATCATTTAAAGTTGCCAATTTTAACCTGAACTGGTTCTGTAATTGAGTTGGTCAAATACTGATTCCCTACTCCCACAATTCGGACTGTTATTCCTGAAAAGGGCAGGTTTGGAACTTTTGGAGTTCTCACTGTAGAGCGTGTAGCTCCTGTGTCAACCAAGAAGGAAACTTTGTGACCCACTGCCTTTCCTTTCACATATGGTCCCTTCTGATCTACTTCTTAGGAAGTTGCAAGCACACATTCCTCTTCGTCCGAACTATCGCTCATCCAATCATTGTTTATTCCATACTCTCTGTGTGACAGGAATTGATGTACTTTGTTATTACTGTGGTTAAACCATTGACTTGCGACCTGTTGAGGAAGCATTACCTGCTGCTGCTCCATTGGGGCTTGAGGTATTTGAATTTGCTGTCTAGGAACCATTGAACCTGCTGTTACATTGGCTGTAACTGTGTTATCTGCACACGTGGCATTTGCACCTGTTGCATGGGTTGGAAATGTTGCATTTGATTCACATTACTTTGGAAATTCAGATTGTGACCCCTCATTATTGTTCCTCTCATGTTTTGGAGACACTTGTTTGCTAAACAACACCTTCCTGTACCATTATCGGTCACTCCTGATTCCAATGCCGATTCCTCTGCAAGCGTGACATGGCAACAATCTTTTCATTCTCTGCACATCATTCTGTACCACTACATTACCCAAATTGGGACTACAGTTTCCGTTTCCCATTCCTCCATGACTTCTACCTGTCACCTGATTTTGAAATACCACATTTCCCTGCTCCTGTTGTGGATAATTTCCCTGCATCCCTGTTTGTGCTGCTTTAATCTGCATCACCATCGCCTTTTCTTTCAACTTTCTCTGTTTCCACTCAATCTCATCACTACAGTATTTTGCATGGTGCAATACCTCATCAATCGACTTCGCTTACCAGCAAATCAAATGACTCTTAATTATCTGGCTAATTTCGTGTCTCAATCTTTCCACAGATCTGAACACAAAATGAATTATGTCTTTCGGCTCAATTGTTTCGGTATCACCGTAATGCTTTAACGCCTGCAACTATCTCTCATAGTATGCATGTATTGATTCTTTTGCTTCCTGAGCTGCCCTGTATATTCTCTGCCAATCAAAGGCCAATATTTATACTTTTTTGTGCTGCATTTGCATCATTTTCTGATGCAAAAGTGGCACAAACTTACAAAATACAATTATTTTTTGTAAGTTTGAGCCGCTTTTGCGTTAAAAAATGACGTAAATGTGGCGCAAAAAAAGTATAAATATGCCCTAATAATTTTAGGTGAAATTCTCATTTTTAAAAAATTCAATCACTTTATAGTAGTATTCCATTACCTCTGGAGATGGTGCACCTGTAATCGGATTTCTCTGGTTCTTTCGTCAGCCAATCTACGCTCCGCTTGCACTCATTCCATAAATCAGCTGGAACCACTATCTCTAATAGAGTGTTAAAATCATCCCATAGGTATTTTGCAAGTTTCACAACTGTCTGCTGGTACCATTCTACTGGTTTCTCTCTCAACCTGGGATAATCATTTGTAAAGGACAGAATGTCACTTCTGCTCCAAGGGCCATGAACAAAATTCCCTCCTGGAATTTCTCTCATCTGTAAAATTTTTACCTGATCCTCGACCTGCTGCACATTCGCAGTATGTTTCGCGGAATCTCTTTTCCTTTTATCTCTCTTCTTTACCCATCTGCCTTCCCACTTGTCTAATGCTCCCCAGGTCTGGATGCTTTGTAGTAACTCCCTAATGTGTGCCTCCATCCCTGCACAGCTTATGTGTTCAAAATCTTTTGGGTTAAAATCTAACCTGTAACTCCTCTTCAAGGGTTTTGTTTTCTCTATTTCTATTCCGTATCTCTCTGCTAAATCTGCTAACGTTTGATGCACATTGCTCTCTTCCCTTGTAATTTTCGGGCACAAGTATCTTAATTCTGCTTCGGTGTAGGATTCAAGTCTGTTTACAGCCGTAGTTCCTTTAATGAGTTCACCCACTTCCATCCCTAGTCTAGTATAGTTCAAGTACTCTTCTTCTCTAGGAGCACTCTGCGGGGTTTTCAGCTTATCTAACCACTCAGTCAATTGTTGTGCAGTCAAACCTTTCAATGAAACATTGTTGGGCTGAGTATTTGGCAACGGCTGTAAAGCTAAGTTTGGAGATTGCGGTGTCAGTAACTTCAGGCTATGACATGATTCCCGCATTTGGAGGAACTCCAACTGGACTGAGGTCTAACAATGATCCAGTTCCGTCAAAGGTCTGTCCCACAGGAGAGACTATCCGAGTATTGTCATTGAGTCCTCCCCTCATTAAATTCTGACTCAGGACTCCCTGTCCATTTGTACTGTTACTTCCCTGGGCAAACAAGGGTATGACTGGACCAATGGTGACGGGTGCAGATACAGCGTCTGGACTTGGTCTAATGTTCGGGTTCTGTGGGTGCATGATTCCCATATTCTGACTCATCAGTATGGACATGTCTGTCTGTGTCCCCGTTATAGGAGTGTACTTTGGCATTGCTTGCGGCTGCACTTGAGGCAGTGAGAGTGGAGTTGGCTCTGTCTGAACCAATGTTGGTTTTGGGAAAACGTGTCCTGTTGGCACTATCAGGTTTGTGGCAGTTTCCACAATGGGTACATCAGGGTAAATTCTCTGGACGTTCGTCTGTAGCATTGAATTTTGAGCTGGCTAAGTAGTAGGTAGGTTAAGAATGCTCTGCATTTGGCTTTGTGTCATGCTAAGATTAATCTGCACTGGACTCATCGTCATGTTAACCGGAGTCGGTGCCGAAGGGTTTATGCTAGTGCTCGGACCGCTCTCTTGTGCTACATATGGTGGGAGACGATTTCTCAGTAACTGTAAAATGAACTCATCATCACCTGATTCTTCCTCAAGTGTTAAAGATCTCCTAGGCTCTTTTGTTCTCCGCTCCCTACTCTAGGAGGTGCTTCTGTTTGTCTTTCTGGTAGCTTTCCTTTCTTCTTTCTCGCTTTCCTGTGTAATTGGAGGATACAACTTAATTCCCTGTAATGACTTAGGCGGTCATTCTGACCGCGGCGGTCGGCGGTCGCCGCCCGCCAAGCGGTTCCCACTGAAAGACCGCACCGCGGTCAAAAGACCGCGGCGGTCATTCCGGCTTTCCCGCTGGGCCGGCGGGCGACCACCAGAAGACCGCCGGCCGGCCCAGCGGGAAATCCCCTTCAACAATGAAGCCGGCTCGGAATGGAGCCGGCGGAGTTGAAGGGGTGCGACGGGTGCAGACAGTGAAAATCTTTGTGGGGCCCTGTTAGGGGGCCCCACGGCACCCGTTCCCGCCATCCTGGTTCCGGCGGTGGACTGCTTTGTATCTCTCTGATATCATTGCTACAGACTGGACAGGCCCTATATTTTCCTGAAAGAAATGCTGTGTGGGCTCCCCAGCCTGTTAACCACTATTTTATCTTTCAAGTCCTTTGCTTCTGGTTTCCTATTTATAACTGTGCTCTGGTACCTAGAAAGTAATTTACCCCATATGGGGGAGGTGATCAAAGTACCCAGTGTGAGAAATCTCAAGTCATTGTCACTTTATCTGAGTGTGCAGGGTCTCAAAGTGAGAAGGTAACTGATTCTACAAAATTACTTATTAATTGCAGCGTAGGTTGTGTATTGTCTGTCTGCCGCATGTGCCTCTCTCAATAAGTCACTCAATCCACATTTTGAGACGAATGTGCTCACCTCATGTCCTCTTTTGGAGCCACTCCCCGCTTACCACCCCTATTCATGCAGCACTCTCTACACAAGTCTTCTCTTTATCCTATCTCATTCACATTCGAGGAGGCTATTCTGAGAGTAGTTAAAATTATTGCGCCCCTAGCTTTCCGATATATTTCTAAATCCGCCTCCATTCCTATGTGTATGGGATTGTGACTCATTCTCAATAATTTACCTGAACCCTCAAAAGTCTTTTGATCAACCAAAACACATCCCCACAAACCTTCCCACTCCTTGCTTCATATTGCTGTCTCTAAACTGCTCAGTTCACCAACTCATGTTGTGCCCGTTGTCTGAATTGTTGCTAAACATTTCAGGGAACACCTCTGCTACAGACCCCATCAGGTGGGGTGAGTAGATGACAAGTCCTCCCACTCTGACATTCCATTAGTTCCAGGTTTAGTATTGGGGTCTCATTAAACATAAGAATCTATACCTCTATGTGACATTGAGGATTACTCATGTTTAACGTTATTTTTTTCAACCCTGTCACCTTGTAAAGAAGAAGCGAAAAGGTTATACAGGAACAATCAGCCAGGGTGGGCGGCGGGCAAAGACTTGCAGCACAGTTGCATCAGAACCATCGACCTCTGTGATCTGCCAGCCACACGCAGAGTCCCATTTCAGCATTCTTGGGGCTGCACTGGTCAGGCAACCATCATTGTCAAATTGCCACTTCCAGGTTTTGCAGAGATTGCCTGCATCAGTCGGTGCAGTCTTTCTGGGGTTGATTTCATATCACAGGACTGCCAAGGCTGCAGGGAGGACGCTGCCATCATGCAGCAGCGTCCCACTCATCTTATTACAATCTTCCCGCCGGTTGACAGGCAGAAACATTGTTTTATGACTTCCCTGCTGGGCTGACCAGTGGGAATAGTGCTACAATATTGGTCTTGGCTCCCTTAAGAGGAATGCACACTGTCTGCAAAGCAGACAGTGATCATTCTGAGGGTGCTAGGCAAGGGGGGCCCTGAACTGCCCATTTCATGGCTGTAGGCAGTGGAAGGGCCCCCCTGGGGTCCTCTGCCCTGTGCTTCTGCCAGCCTTTCCAGGGTGGGGTCCCACATGGCTGACCACCAGTCTGACCGCCGTCAGCCCGTCGAGAACCTTGTTCCCGGTTTTGAAGGCGGTCCCCTGGTGGGCTGACTGCCAGGGTCGTAATGTGGCAGTCAGACCACCTGGAGTGTGGCGGTCTAACTGTTACTGTGGGGCTGGCGGTCTCAATACTGCCAGCCTCCTAATGAGCCCCAAAGTGCCATGAGCCCCCATCATTCGACAGCCCCGCCCCTGAGGCCTGGCTGCCCTCCAGAGTTTATAGTCACTTGTACAGCTTTCCTCTGATTATTTTCCTTGCCTAGACACCTGGCTTTTCAGAGCACCCTGCTGGGATTGAGGCTAAGGCCTTCTCCAGATCTCATGAGCGGTGTTTGTGCATGATGTGTTCTTCTTTCATGCTGTTGCTCTCACTGTCTCATGCACCTCTGAGGCCCCTGGCCTCTTCAGGGCTGAAATTCTGCCTGCACTTCACCTGTTACTGTATGTGTTTCTCCTGTGTGCACCAAATTTGTTCTGGAGCTCTGTGGCTGCACCTCCAAAGTCTACCTTCTAAACTGTGAGGTTGAAAGCTCCTCCTCGACATTTCCTCAGCCTCACCAGCATTATCTTTGCTGACTGATGAGAGTCTACACTGTTTGATGGTCCATTTGAATCCCAATTCATGATATTGTAAAAGGATTTTATGTTGAAAGACTGCAGCTTTACATTCCTATAAAAATATAATTAAACACTTTCCAGTCAAGCCCCAAGTAAACCATTTAACCTGTAATTAAAACATACAAAGAAAATATTACATGCCAAAGCACTCTCATTCAGGACCTGAATGAATATGATGACATACTCCCATCATGATGAATTCCTTTGCCTCCCCAGCCAACTACATCATTACAAAGCCACTACAACCAACACAAGCTTTCCATCTCTGGCGGTACTCAGCATACCTCAGCCAGGACACCATCATACTGCAGACTACAAAGTGTAGAGAAGTAAAAGCTCAAGGCAGCATGACTTTCACATCTCTGCACCCACGATCTTCCTGTTCATCAGCAAGGCAGCTCCAATTTAGGAAAGAAGTGAAGACACATCTCTTTAAAGAACACTGCATCACAATGCGTTAACTTGCCACAAAACAGCTACCTCTCCTATTATTGACTGACTTTATGCTTGTCTTTGACCCTGTACAGCACTCCACAGCCTTTTGACTAGGTTCCCACTATAGAAATACCATATACATACCCAAGCCTGAATGTATGGGATTGTGACTCATTAGCATTTAATAAAGGATATGTTTTTAAACATATAAAAAATATAAAACTTGAAAAATATTTATAATAAAATTTTAAAATACTGAATGATTAAATATATGTTTAATTGAAACCATATCCACACAAATATGAACCCCCAAATAATGGACAGCGTGCTCTTAGAACTTAGAAACAACAAACATAATTACATTTTAACACACAATAAAACACTAAGTACCTTATCAATATAAAAATATTTATGCAGCCAAATAAATATATATATATATATATATATATATATATTCACTGAAAAAACAAAGGTTACAGGGACGTTATAGTTATGAAATAGAATTTAAAAAAACATAGAAATTCACTTAAAAAAACAAAGGTTACGGGGACATCATAGTTAGACTCATATTTTAAATGTACCAAACATTAGAAATTCACCTGTTATAGTTAGAGTTATCTCAAGTAACTATAACTCGTGCCCTATGGTAACTATGAGTCATGGCCCAGCCATGCACAGTTTTTTCATCAAAAATGTTGCTGCAAATAGTACATCGATATTATCAATGATGTTATCAAAGATGTCATCAGTGCCGTAATTTGCGGGGTAATTAGCAGTACATGACGAGGGCGCAAGCTATATTTGAATTTGAATTTAATGTTCATGTGCACCATTAGCCCCAAACAAATAGCATTCTTCGATGTTGAAATTGAAATAAGAGGTATGTGCTTATGCACTAAGATACATCAAAAGAAAACAGCACTTAACAGCATACTCCACGGTAATAGTGAACACCTTAAAAATCTTAGCTGTAGCATTCCCTTTGAAGAAGTGTTAAGAGCTAGAAGAAATTGCTCCAAAATAACAGATTTTGAAGAAGAAATAAACTGAATGAAATTGAGAGTCCTCTCTAGGGGATATCTGCTTGAGGTGGTTAAGGAGGCAAAGGAGACGCCAAGAACCAAAACCAAGGAAGAAGGTTTAGTCCCTAGGAGAAAGACTGCACAAAAAAAAATATATTTTTTTTTATTGTTGATTATAACATACACATAAAGCAATGAGACAGGTGATCCAAAAGAAATGGGGTAACCTTATATTAGACGAGACACTAAAATAAATATTATTGGATCACCTTGAGGTTACCTATTGAAAAGTGCCATCTCTAGGTGACATGTTGACCAGTAGTCATTACCGAAATGTAACAGGTAGGAAAAACGCAAACTGGTTGAATCAGACTGGTTTTTGGAATTACACAAAGTGCAAGGCCTGCCAACATGGCACCAATAAGACCTCTTACACATTACATAATGGCAGGGAAGAGAAAATCTGAGAGCATATCACCTCAAAATGTATTTTGTAGTATATGCCCTAAAATGCTTCTGTGAAAAATATTATGTGGGGAGAACAGTAAATAAGATTCTTTTGAGAATCTTGAAGCATCTTCAAGTCATAACAAAACAGGATTTATCATACCCAGTTGTGAAACACTTCTGGGAAAGTCACCATAGTGATATAAAAGATCTAGAATATTTTGGCCTAAAACACAATAGAAAGAGTGACAGGGGAGGAGATCGAAAATTATTGTATTGTATTATTGTTAAGGAGGATGGAGTCTAGATTAATTATCTTGATGGACACAGATGCAACAATGGGGCATAACCTCGATGCTGAACTACATGTTCATCACTAGAAGTCTCCGCTCCTTATCTCCCTCCATTTGACCCCGTCTCACAGAATAATAATGAACAGGAAAGTACCAGTTGAGAAAACAGCTCCCCTGTTAACAGAAACAATGTGCAAGGGTTGATAAATAGTGGGTAGGGTATCATGATGAGTATATAGAGATTTACATGATTTGAGGTTAATTTGGATATGGCCTGTTGTACCCTTTTTATGGAATAGCGGTGTCAAAGATAGGACTTTGAAAAGTGGAAAGATATTCTTACTCCACAAAACATGTTATTTTTGATAATATGAGGGGAAAGTATGAAAAGTAAGGGGAAAGTATGAAAGGTAATCCTGCATATTATAGACTATACACCTACAGACTCATATGACATATATTTGACCCATCTTATTGGAAGCGGGAACAGGCATTTGAATTATTATTGGTGTATTTTTATACAGGTGCAGATTTAGCAAAGAATTGTAAAAGTGGGAAAAAGTATTTGAATTATTATTTGTGTATTATGCATACGCACATTTTGCACAGGATATTTATGTCAGAGATAATGTAGGAGCTAAAGAAGAGGCATTTGCATTTTAAGAATTTGTGATTTGCACAATTGGTCTATAAAACATTATTTAAGAAGTTGAAGAAAAGAATTTGTATTTTAGAATTGATTTCTATCCATATTTTTGAGGATAGTCTGACTACATATGAATGGGACAATTGGGGCCGAGTGTAGGCCTTTGCAAAAAGGATGTGAGAGAGTCGGAGGTAGCTGAAAAGATCTGTCTAAAACATGTTAGGATGGACGACAAAGCTGAGGAAGACATACAAACCTGGAACACATTGGTACACAATTTCAAAGCATGTGGAGAACACACACTAAGGGACACCACTGACGAGGAGCTATAACATAATAACCAACACGCATAGAGGCAGGCGATAGCCTGAGGTTGGGAAGACTGGAGTGTAGAGTAATACTCTGTATTTGTAATACAACAAACATGTGGTCTCATTGTAAGAATACTAATTATGCTTATAATAACGGATGTCTCTCAAAATAATCTTGTTTGTTAATTCATGTTAAAGCAATGTACTCATGTAATTGCAAATGTTAATAAAGGATTCTGGGCTACCTTGTGAATTTGGAAAAGACAGGGTGGAGTCTTCGTGAGAATTGTAATTGTACATATTGAAGATCATCTAGTTGGGATGTTGCAAGGAATAACTAGAAGATCATGTTATAGCATTTGCACTTTCATATATACATTTTTGCAAATAAATGAGTCTGTATGAAATATGTGTAGAATAATGATAATGTGGAAATCATAAAAAATACATTTGCACTTTCAGTTGTGCACGTCAAGAATATGCAGGGTTATATAGTTGGCTGAAAAGATTAATGGAGCTTAACATCTGCCAAACCTTCCTATCTATATGGTGTGTTTGTGTTTTCCACAGTTAGTTGCACGATAATAGTCCATGTACTAATTGTATGCAATTAACTAAAAGTCTGGGCCCTGATTAAGATTGAATTTGGACGTAGGTGATAATGGACAATTAATTATGAACATTATTAAGCCTCATATATATTTTTCAGCCATATGGAGGATTTTGTTGGAATGACCATCTGAATGGTAGGATTCGAAAAGAGGAAAATAAAATGTAAAGAAAGATTTGAAAAAGTACTTTACTGTTATTGGTAAAAGGTTGTAAAAAATTAGGAAATGAGCAAATATTCGAAAATGATGGCATCCAACTTATCAGGATGTGTGTGCAGTCTAGTTGCTTTTTGTAATGGCAAAAATGATGGAGTAATTGGTGAAGGGCACTTTAAGAATGGACATTCTAGAAAGCACAACTCTATAGTCCTCTGGAAGGCTAATGCCAAAAAGCAAAGAGTCGACTGCCTTGGTTTTTATGCACTGTTAGGTATTAATAATCTAGATACTTGTTATTGGCCTGTGGTGCTCTATGTTCCTGCTGTAGAGAGTGGAACGGGAAAGCGGGTCATTGAAGTTTTATATATATATATATATATATATATACATATATATATATATATATATACATATATAGATAGATATAGATATCTATATATATCTATATCTATATATATATATATATATATTTTCCAAACCGAAATGCTTGTAACAGGCCTGATACCCATGGGGGTAGGAGGGGTGTGGGGTGAGGGGTGGAGCGCTAACCAACAGACCTAGTCGGTGAATACTATTCTAAATTTCTGAATTTGTAACAATGAAAGCTCTCACTCAGATGGTGCAGTAGTGGAGAAATTAATACAAAGGGTACGCATTTTGGCCTTCTGAGTGGCCTTGTTCACAAGATTTGGACACTTCGTTCCCAGTGGTTTAACTATTACTTAGACATAAAGAGTGGGCAATACAAAGCATAAACAATCAACATAAACGATGGACAAAACAGCATTGTATACAACGCAGCCGCCATGACATAATAGTAAAGTTATATTCAAACTGTTTATTCTCTAGTATTTGACTTGCATGTAATCCTATATGGTCAATGCTGTCCCGTTTGCATGTATCTCAAACCTTTCCTTCATAACTTGACATAAGTATGAAGCTTTACATACATGTCGATATTGTCCTCCGTATTGAATCATAAGCAAATGTTGCATAGTTAACTCATCCCTGAAAAATACTAATAGTGCATAGACTTTCTAGTCCCATCGTGGGGCTTGTATTATTATCAATAACATACACATAGGTGATTATGTTACGAACTCATTAGCAAACTACTCACACGGGGCCATACGCCACATGCTACGAACATCAATGTATCCTCATCATTCTGACCCAAGTGGGCCAAGCATACCACCCTAATGGTACCAATCCATAATGGTGTGATCCCTCAGACATATATGTATGAATCCATAAACTGTACACTCCTATTACCTTGTGGTTCCCTATTTCTCTACATACTGTATAGCCACACTAGATGTCATATCCGTCCTTTAAATACATAAATACATCCAAATATGTTACTAGCAGTGATCTGCAACAAACAAAGTGCACATATAATGAAGTGTAATGGTAAATTTGAAAATACTATTATAAGAAAAATCTATGAAGTGATGGAAGAAGAGCAAAACAAAAGGGAGGGGAGGGGAGAAGGGGATCTAAAACGAGAGAGATTACTGTTGGTACATCTAATATATCATAATCACATCTTATTTTTGTAAATGTATGCTTAATTCCTCATCCATATTAAGACCTCTGGGGCTCAGGGCCATATTTATACTTTTTGACGCAAAACTGCGCTAACGCAGTTTTGCGTAAAAAAAATTAGCGCCGGCTAACGCCATTCTGAAGCACCATGCGGGCGCCGTATTTATTCAATGACGTTAGCCGGCGTTAGCCGGCGGCGCTGCCTGGTGTGCGTGAAAAAAAACGACGTACACCAGGCAGCGCCGGCGTAGGGGGATATGGAGCTTGGGCGCCAAAAAATGGGGCAAGTCAGGCTGAGGCCAATTTTTTGCCTCAACCCGATTTGCGCCATTTTTTCCGACTCCCAACCCCCATAGAAATGACTCCTGTCTTAGCAAAGACAGGAGTCATGCCCCCTTGCCCAATTGCCATGCCCAGGGGACTTCTGTCCCCTGGGCATGGTCATTGGGCATAGTGGCATGTAGGGGGGCACAAATCAGGCCCCCCTATGTCACAAAAAAAAACAAAAAAACACTTACCTGAACTTACCTTAATGCCCCTGGGATGGGTCCCTCCAGCCTTGGGTGTCCTCCTGGGGTGGGCAAGGGTGGCAGGGGGTGTCCCTGGGGCATGGAGGGAACCTCTGGGCTCCTTCAGAGCCCACAGGTCCCTTAACGCCTGCCTTTTCCAGGCGCTAAAAAACGGCGCAAAAGCGGCCGTACGTCATTTTTTTTGACCCGCCCACTCCCGGGCGTGAATTTTGCCCGGGAGTTTAAATACGGCGCACATGCCTCGGAGTCAATTTTTTAGACGGGAACGCCTACCTTGCATATCATTAACGCAAACTAGGTGTCCACGCAAAAAAATGACGCAAACTCTATGGACTTTGGCGCTAGACGCGTCTAACGCCAAAGTATAAATATGGAGTTAGTTTTGCGTCGAAATTGCGTAAAAAAAAACGACGCAATTCCGGCGCAAACAGAGTATAAATATGCCCCTCAGTGTTTCCAAGTCAGTGATCAGTTCAGACTCTCTATGTCTAAGGAGTAAGGTCCTATTGCCTCCAATAGGATTGTACTTATCTGTTCCACTGCAAAAAAGGATAATTTACTCCGATCACTGTCATGTTTTTTTTTTTAAATGTCAGACTACTAGATTTTTACTATCCTCATAATCTATGGCTCTCAGGTGTTCTAGTATTCTCGTTTTTAATGTGTAGGTGGTACTACCAACATATGTTAAGGAGCAAGGGCATGTCAGAATCCTCAATAGTCTGTATTGATCTAAAAAAATAGTAGATTTACCACTACTTTCACTGCCAGACGTAGTATCCGATACACCAGAGATATCATTGCTCGTATTGCTATCATCAGTTGATCCTTCTTTTGTGCTTTGTTCCATGTTCTTTACTTCTGTATTCTTATTTGACAACTTATGAAATTCAACATCAAATTTTCGATTACATGTTAGAGTTCTCCCTTTAATATAATCATCCAAGTCTCTTTGGAATTTGAATTGTTTTCTTCTTTTTATATCTTCTTCATGTTTAGCCATATCCGATTTAAATTTGTCAATTGCCTCTTGTTCAGATCTCTCCTTCAGTTCATTCTGTAATGCCTCTATCTCAATCAAAAGTCTCTCTCTGTCTGACCAGGCATATTTGACCAGAATTTCCAACATTCTTTTAGAACTCAGGGCTACATTTTCTGCCCATTCCTCTAACATTTGTGGGTTCCGTGTTTCATAGGAGGGCATGGTGTGTAACCTCTAGGAACCATTCCTTTCTCAATATAATTTTGATATTTCTGCTCTACCTACTTTTCCCAGTTTTTTTAGCAGCTCACGCAGATCCTGTGTATCACTGGTTAATT
Organism: Pleurodeles waltl; assembly: GCF_031143425.1. NCBI lineage: Eukaryota > Metazoa > Chordata > Amphibia > Caudata > Salamandridae > Pleurodeles > Pleurodeles waltl. The sequence continues at coordinate 1,295,550,528 of NC_090446.1, read as the reverse complement.
TAGTCTGTCCCACTGCCCCAATGCAGTTCACATTAAACAAAGCTCGTGCCGCTGCTTTGCGCAGATTGTCAATATCTTCCATCATCACAGATTAATCACAGAATGATAAAATCTTCAACCAAATCCACCTTCAAAATATTCTCCGCAACCTACTCACCCCTTGTCACAATAGACAAGTTCCCCCAGCCAGCAATATTAATATTCAAAGCAGTGGTGACCCACTTTTTTTGAGTAAATGAAGCTCTTCACATTGGAGTTCCGTAAGCAGTCCAGGCATTTATTGTGATTAATGCGTTGTTCAGAACTTCATTCTGTAAATTGCCTCTTGGTTTGTCCCCGGGAAAAGCCTGTCAAGGGCCACAGCCTCACCGTGTCTTCTGATCCGCCCAGACTACCCCCAAAAATTGACAGGCTAATCCTCACTGGGACTTACCTTGCATCGTCATAATTCGACACCTGCCAATAACATCCATCTTTCTGATACTCTTGTTTACGTATCAGAAACACTTCTGGGTGGGTACAAATTAAAGCTCAAGAGTTCACCAAGTCCTTACACAAAAGCCAGCTGGTCAGGGTCCCGTAATTAAATTCCAAACCAAAGTGCTCGTAACAGGGCCTGATACTCGTGAGGGGGTGGAGCGCTAACCGACAGAGCTAGTCGGTGAATAATATTCCAAATTTCCGAACGAGTGAGCACTTTCATTGTTAGAAATTCAGAAATATATATATATATATATATATATATGTATATATATATATATATATATACATATATATATATATTTTCCAACAATTGACTCTTAGTCATACACAGCACACATGGGATCTTCAGAAGTCCATATTTATTGTGTATTGATAAAAATACAACCCACACCAACGTCTTTCAACCCTCCAGGGTCTTGATCACGGTACAGAGTCCTTCATTCCTCACAATTTATACTCTTCGTCCCAGTTTACCCTTATGTTGCATTCTGGGATTTGTAGTATATTGTCGCGTAGGCTCTCATTATTCTAATGGGACTACTGGATTTTGAGCAGCAAGATCATCCACAGTGTGGGAGACTGAGTCTGACCCACGGTGTGTGACACCTGTCGCTCTAAATCTGGGTTTTGCTCCGGCTAACTAGCAGTGCCTCAGCTCTCCCGAAAGGTAGAGATGATTGGGGAGCCGAGCGCATGACATCTTATACTTCTCAGGGAAGTCTTGGTCACTCAGGTTGCATTCGGTTCTCTCATTCACAATTCGGTCTCATATATAAATATATAAATGACAATGAAAGCAGTATAAGTTTTAAAGACTAGTTAAATAAAACGACTGCATTTTAGATAGCAAAGCATGAGCTGCAATAACCTGAACGACACAACATAACAATATTAAAATGGTGACGATGAGAGTGAAGCATAAGAATAATGCTATCATATTGCCACTAAAGTCGATGGACTATTTTCTATCTGAATCATAATTTGAGCACGGCATGTTAAACTCTAATCATGCCTCCCCCGGGAGGACATCAACCCTCAGACCTGAGCAAAGGCCTGTAGTCTGCGTTAGTATCTGCAGCGAAACATTCAGCATACAGTTGTGGTTCCCTGGCTTGAATCTCCCTCTTAACGTGTAATGGAACCAGGAACTGTTTTTATAATAACACAGCTAATATTCTAAGAAAATGTCCCTACGCAAGGATATATATTTTCTACGAATGTTGGAGACTAAACTTCTACCACGTTCACCGACAATGTACCAAACTGTAGCCTTGACTGAAGCACAAAGTAATCAAGAATGTGTTGTTTGAGAACATAGGCCCTCATTCTGACCTTGGCGGGCGGCGGAGGCCGCCCGCCAAAGTCCCGCCGTCAGGTTACCGTTCCGCGGTCGAAAGACCGCGGCGGTAATTCTGACTTTCCCGCTGGGCTGGCGGGCGGTCGCCTTCAGACCGCCAGCCAGCCCAGCGGGAAAGAGGCTTCCACGATGAAGCCGGCTCGGAATCGAGCCGGCGGAGTGGAAGCTGTGCGACGGGTGCAGTTGCACCCGTCGCGTATTTCACTGTCTGCGCAGCAGACAGTGAAATACATGTAGGGGCCCTCTTACGGGGGCCCCTGCAATGCCCATGCCAGTGGCATGGGCACTGCAGGGGCCCCCAGGGGCCCCGCGACCCCCCCTACCGCCATCCGGATCTCGGCGGTCCGACCGCCGGGATCTGGATGGCGGTAGGGGGGGTCGGAATCCCCGCGGCGGTGCAGCAAGCTGCGCCGCCGCGGAGGATTCAATGGGGCCGCGGTACACTGGCGGGACCCCGCCAGTGGTGCCGGTCCGACCGCGGCTTTACCGCCGCGGTCGGAATCCCCATTGGAGCACCGCCGGCCTGTCGGCGGTGCTCCCGCGGTCCTCCGCCCTGGCGGTCAAAGACCGCCAGGGTCAGAATGACCACCATAGTGCTGGGCTAAGCAAAACAGTTAGATAGAAGATATTTAAAACAAGACCGTAAAACTGGTTATTGTAAAAATAACAATGCAAAGCTGAATAAAATATATCTAGGTCAAGGTGCACAGCGTCCTAGTGTACTAAACTAACGTGCATGGAGCTATAACTAAAATGGCTACACAACACCCTCCTCTTGTCGGTTGAAAGTGGTTCAAGACAAAACTACAATTTCTCAACCTAAGAGATATATATAAAATCCTAGTCAATTTGGACAAGTTAAAAGGACACACAAGCACACTACTTGCCAATTTAAAACATGAGCATGTGGCTTATAACCGAATTCAATGATAATGTCAATTTAGAAAAGTTCCAAATTAAGTACGAGTCATGGAAAGTAGGAGATCTTCCACTTCGGCCGATGACAGAATCGGAAAGTCTGCGCCAAAAATGATCGAGAAGCAAGTGTGTTCCATAGCCCCAGTATCAACCAAGGTGGCATCCCGTGGATTGCCCATTGATGAGTTGATGGCAACTTCCTCCAGGAAGGGTAACTCATAATTAGCTTCACGTAGCAAACGCAGCCTCAGTGCGCATGTCTGGTAATGAACCCCCAGCAAGAACATCAACAGATCAGCATCTATTGCTGGGGGGCAGTGCTATGAAAGACAAACTTCCAGTGCATATTCAAAACAGCAGTAAAGGCACCAGAACACGGGCTGCACACAATACAAAACCGGTCTGAATGACAAAGACCAGTCACCCTCCAAATGCTCCAGGAGTGTTGCTCCAAAATGCTTCATCATACGTTCACGACACAGCTGCGCTGATGGGAGCGCTGTCATTTGCCCTTGTTGCGGCAGGACAGCCATTGCGCATAAATCCAAAGTTATCGGAAATCCCCCCAAAATACTACCGAAAATTGAGTGGATAGCTGAAGGTTTCAAACCGAATATGGAGAGAAGGTTTAAACAAAACCAGAACCAACAGCTTTGAAAAAATGTGCTGTTCCAGTCGTGCTGGACCCATTAAATATTCTTCCCACAAGTTCACCAAAGTGTCTCTGAAAGTTCGTATTTAATGGGGAGTGTATTTCTGCTGATGACCTTGCCACTTGAAGTGCGTAGGTCTCGCGTGCAGATGTAAGGGCCACATGCTTTTGAAACAATAAAGCCTTGAGTCTACTTAACTTGTCAAAATTCACATTTGAAGTAGCAATGTAAGGCCAGATATCAGCTACCTCCTTAACCCTTAAATTTAGTGGTGGGAAACAGTACGTTCCCTCAGCATGTAACGACCTTAGAGACCGAAACAACGTAACCTATTCTGGCTCGCATGCCACAACAGTCTTCACTATTGAGAAGGACGTAGCTGCCGTTTGAAAGCACCTGGAACGTAGGTCTAATCAAGAGGACTGGAACTGCCTTAAGATAACAAGCCAAGTTTGCAGCCCCATGCAAGGACAGCTGTTTACAAATCATTGAATGGCTGACAGAGTCTCGCATTCACTACCGCTAAGAAAGACCTCTTTCATGCCATTGAAGCATTTGTACGAGAAGGGAAGCTCCCACAGCTCATGGATGTAACTATCTCCCAGCTTTTATATTTGCCAACCGGAATGTGTTTCAAACAGGAGGTGAATTGTAGTGAGGAAATAGGGAGATTAATAACCTTGTGTATTAACCACTCTGCCGATGGTATTTCGGCCACTGTAAAAGGCAACTTTTCTAATTTCTCGATATTAAGCATGACATAAGTCGCTTCTTTCTTAGCCATTAGCTGTTGTTGTCACGTCAGATTACAAGAAGAAAATATCTCCCTTGCACTGACGTGCTGCCATGGAACTCGATCCGCCTTCAATGTTTGAAGCGTCCAACCCTACTGCATAATGGACCTGATCTGACTCTGTCCATGGTATAAAGAAGACATATCAGATTGTATAATGTCTATAGCAGAAGAGACAATGTTGTTAATTGTATATGTCCGGTCGGACAAAGTGTTAATCTGATTATCCACAACAGTTAATGCCTTTTTTAGATTTTCCTGATCTATTTGCCTTAACCTGGCAGCGGCATCTTGTTGGGAAAGTTTCCATATTTCACTGTATACTGAATTTAAGAAACACTTCCTATGTGATGTTCTGGGGCCTGACAAGAAATCTTGTAAGTCAATGGTGTTAGACAAGAGACTGAGGTGTTCTTTAACCACGTTTTAGAGGATGATTTTAGCCACTGTTGGCATAATTTTCCTACACTATATGTTATAATGATATCTGCATGTTCTGGAGATATATAGCGAGGGTCTAGCCTACTTGTCCTAAAACCCCAGGGGAGTTAATAAAACGTTAATGACACCCATTGGTATCTATTGGCCACAATAAACACCCACCTGGATGTGTCAGTGAAGCATTAAACGTACCATTCTGGACCCACTCATCGAGCTCATCTTTAGTTACATTCGTGTATTTTTGCCATTTGTAAAAAATTTCAGGGGCAGGTATACTGGGCATGTTTAATTCTCTGATTGTTGCTAAGCCTAAACAACTCGTTTGTTGCAGAGTTTCATTTAAGAAGATCATCTGAACAGGAATAATACATGCTCTAAACAATGTTTCTTTTCCCTTAATTTGCCAATTTTTTGTTCCCCAGACACTTTTCAGATCAATTGATTTGGACCAATATTCATAGCCTTCTATTGATAACCGGGAAACAAAGGATTCTGAATATATAAATTTTGTATTAGTCAATAACATGTGTATATTCTTAGTAGGTGGTACCTTAAAGTAATACGACTCAGCATTCTTTTGATTGTGCCCAGAAAAATATGCAAACTTTTCAGAATGTGTTTTAGAACTTCCTTGTGGTGGAGTTAGAAATGTTCCCATTACGTGTAATTAAATACCATTTTGGGACTGCTCGCTCTATGTATGAAGTGGTGCCCATAATAATTGTAGCAAAACATATCACCATAATTTTCTTTGAATTGGTAAACATCTTCGTTTTCAAAGACAGTATAATATTGCAATTCTGTCATCATAGAATCAACTGTTTTCACATCCGAATCATCAGATACAATGCCTGGTATTACTATATCATTCATTGATAATTTGAACACATACGGTATTTGAATAATTTCTGTGGGACCATATATATCAAACATTACTTTGTCCCAAACAATCCCATCAGGAATTGGCACTGCGGAAATGTTCACAAACGATAAATCTCTTCGGACTTTGTGTGACGAAAAATGTGGTTTCAAAACCTCCTCCACCTGTTCAACTGTTGATCTTTCAGGAAGAAAATGACCATGTATTAATAAGAAAAAGGTAATAACAAACCAATCCAAAGTAGAAAGGCTAGGACAGTCAGAGAAAGCCATATATTGTTCCAAGGAAAAATGAAATATGTTTCTTTAAGCCAGTTTGTTAGCTTACGCGCACTTGACAAATCAGCTGTCGAACATGCGAATGAGTCTGAGAAATCATCATTGAAGTCGGCAAAATAACCTGAGGCAGTTCGTGCAAATGGCGTAGCCGTTTTCAGTGGTGGAGTTGGTGTTTCCTGTGGTGGCACACTATAGACAGCACCATCCGTCTGGCTTGTAGTCGAGTTGACTTGGTCAAATGTTTCTAAGTTAGTTGATGTTAGTGGAACTAATGCAAGATCATATTCCACCCTCCCCAAGATCAGAGAGGTATCAGTGTTGGTATAAACAACTTGTAGTGGAACTACTTCGCCAGTAGTGAGAGGGATTCGGGAACTACTGGATGTTCCTCTTGGTCGGCTGTGTAGGATCAGCCACATGGTATAATCTGACATTGTCAATTGAGACAAAACGATTTTCTTTGGCACCTGCCAACAGTGGTACAATAAAAGTCCTGGTACCGTGTATCCCTAGTACAGGGACTGGTGCTCGATAAGAAGGGCCAAATTCCTTTTTCACTGTGACTTTTTCATGTACAAGATCCCCAACTCTGGGAATCTAGCTGGTAGATGTTACTGGCACATCCTTAATTCCTGTGGAGGCGGCACTTTTGGAAGAATTATCATCACGGAACTGTTGCAATTCCTGTAAGACAGTGACACGTTCACTTATGTCAAAAGGTGTTTCTGCTGCCTCCAGGCCAGGACCATCAAGATCCGGAACATACATTTGAGTTCCGAACAGGCACTCATATGAAGTATGACCCCCCCAGGGACCTTCTAGGCAGGTTATTTAGTGCTATCTGGACTCCATACAGGTGATTAAACCAACTATGACCCATACCTAAGACTCTGGCTGTTAAGTATTGCTTTAAATCACGGTTTAATCACTCCACAACACTATTTCCCTCTGGAGAAATGGAGACAAGTACTGTAGTTGGACCCCCAACGAAGCCATGGTGTCCCTGAATGCCCTTGAGGCGAAAGCAGGGCCCTGATCCGAATGGAAGGCCGCAACTGCATATGTACCGATAAAGACTCACAAATCTTTAATAACAGTCCGAGCGTCAGCCGAGCGTTGTGGCCACACCCATACAAATCTGGAACCTGAATCAACAGCGACTAATATGTATTTGTATACATTATCAGGTGATAGGGGACCGCAGTGGTCCAAGTACACAGACTGTAATGGTTTGTTTGAAATTAAGAGGGGTGTCTGCGGCGGGTGCTTGGCCGTGGAAACTTTGATTTGTTGACAGATTTCACAACAAAGGACATACTGCTTAGTCTCTTTGTTGAGACCTGGCCACCAATAACGGGCCTGTAAGATTGAAATTGTAGCCGCCACACCAGCATGTGCAGAAGCAACCCCCTCATGCGCTGCTTTAATCAATTGTGGTCTTACATCTTTGTTAGGGATGTCTCATACGCCTACGCCTGGTATCTTAACTTTAGCGATCAGCATTGTAGGAGGCTGACCTGGCTTGTAGTGGGTACCAGAGGTACTTACACCTTGTGCCAGGTCCAGTTATCCCTTATTAGTGTAGAAGAGGTGTTTCTAGCAGCTTAGGCTGATAGAAGGTAGCCATGGCAAAGCAGCTGAGGCTGAACTAGCAGACATGTAAAGCTCCTACTATACCACTGTTTTCATATGCACAATATCATAAGAAAACACAATACACAGAAGTACTAAAAATAAAGGTACTTTATTTTTATGACAATGGGGGTTATTACAACTTTGGAGGAGGTGGTAATCCGTCCCAAATGTGACAGATATACCACCAGCCGTATTACGAGTTCCATAGGATATTATGGACTCGTAATACGGCTGGTGGTATATCCGTCACTTTACCATCACTTTTGGGACGGATTAACACCTTCTCCAAAGTTGTAATAACCCCCAATATGCCAAAAGTATCTCAGTGAGTACCCTCAGTATGAGGATAAGTTATATACACAAGATATATGTACACAAACCAAAATTATGAAGGTAATAGCAAGACAAGTAATGCAAGCAGTGCAAAATTACAGTAGATTGCAATAGGAGAACATAGGTATAGGGGCAACACAAACCATATACTCCAAAAGTGGAATGCGAACCACGAATGGACCCCAAACCTATGTGAGCTTGTAGAGGGTCGCTGGGACTGTAAGAAAACAGTGAGGGTTAGAAAAATAGCCCACCCCAAGACCCTGAAAGGTAGGTGTAAAGTGCACCTACTACCCCCAGAGAGCACAGAAGTCGTGATAGGGGGATTCTGCAGGAAGAACAAACACCAGCAATGCAACAACAGTGTATTCCCGGACCTGAGTACCTGTAAGACAAGGGGACCAAGTCCAATAGTCGCAACAGTGTCGAGAGTGGGCAGGAGCCCAGGAAATGCCAGCTGAGGGTGCAAGGAAGTTGCCACCTGTTGGAAGAAGCTTGGAGTTCGGCAAGAAAGAACAGGACTAGGAACTTTTCCTTTGGAGGATGGATTTACCACGTCGCGATGAAGCTTGCAGAGGTGTTCCCACGCAGAAAGACCACAAACAAGCCTTTCTAGCTGCAAGGGTTGCGGTAGAGGTTTTTGGGTGCTGCTGTGGCCCAGGAGGGACCAGGATGTTGCCACTTGGAAGAGGAAACAGAGGGGGCACCCAGCAACTCAGGGAGCCCTCACAGAAGCAGGCAGCACCCACAGAAGTACCTGAACAGTAACTTGGAAGAAAAGTGAACTGGAGTCCACCCAAAGTCACAAAAGGGAGTCCCACGATGCCGGAGGACAACTCAGAAGGTTGTGCACTGCAGGAATAAGTGTCGGGGACCCAGGCTTGGCTGTGCATGAAGGAAATACTGGAAGAGTGCACAGGTGCCGGAGCAGCTGCAAATCACGCGGTACCCAGCCATGCAGTCTAGCGTGGGGAGGCAAGGACTTACCTCCACCAAACTTGGACCAAAGAGTCACTGGACTGTGGGAGTCACTTGGACAGAGTTGCTGAGTTCCAGGGACCACGCTCGGCGTGCTGAGAGGGGCCCAGAGGACCAGTGATGCAGTCTTTTGGTGCCTGCGGTTGCAGGGTGAAGATTCCGTCGACCCACTGGAGATTTCTTCAGAGCTCCTGGTGCAGAGAGGAGGCAGGCTACCCTCAGAGCATGCACCACCTGGAAACAGTTGAGAAAGCCGGCAGCATGAAGCAATACAAGGTTGCTAGTAGTCGTCTTGCTACTTTGTTGCGATTTTGCAGGCGTCCTGAGCAGTCAGCGGTCGATCCTTTGGTAGAAGGTGAAGAGGGTGATGCAGAGGAACTCTGATGAGCTCTTGCATTCGTTATCTGGTGAGATCTCCAAAGCAGAGACCCTAAATAGCCAGAAAAGGAGGTTTGGCTTCCTAGGAAGGAGGATTGGCTACCAAGAGAGGTAAGAGCCTATCAGAAGGAGCCTCTGACGTCATCTGTTGGCACTGGCCACTCAGAGCAGTCCAGTGTGCCACGAACACCTCTGTTTCCAAGATGGCAGAGGTCTGGGACACACTGGAGGAGCTCTGGGCACCTCCCCTGGGAGGTGCAGGTCAGGGGAGTGGTCACTCCCCTTTCCTTTGTCCAGTTTCGTGCCAGAGCAGGGCTGGGGGATCCCTGAACCGGTGTAGACTGGCTTATGCAGAGATGGGCACCATCTGTGCCCATCAAAGCATTTCCAGAGGCTGGGGGAGGCTACTCCTCCCCAGCCCTCACACCTATTTCCAAAGGGAGAGGGTGTTACACCCTCTCTCAGAGGAAGTCCTTTGTTCTGCCTTCCTGGGCCAGGGCTGCCTGGACCCCAGGAGGGCAGAAACCTGTCTGAGGGGTTGGCAGCAGCAGCAGCTGCTGTGGAGACCCCGGAAAGGCAGTTTGCCATTACCCGGGTATGTGCTAGAGACCTGGGGGATCATGGAATTGTCACCCCAATACCAGAATGGTATTGGGGTGACAATTCCATGATCTTAGACATGTTAAATGGCCATGTTCGGAGTTACCATTGTGACGCTGTACATAGGTAGTGACCTATGTATAGTGCACGCGTGTAATGGTGTCCCCGCACTCACAAAGTCCGGGGAATTTGCCCTGAACGATGTGGGGGCACCTTGGCTAGTGACACTATGAGTTCAGAGAAGGCACGCCAAAATGGGGTTTCCTTTTAAAGTTCAAGCTTGAACAAGGATTACCTACACAGCTGTGGTGGAAATCCTCAGTACCACGGATGTCTCCGCATACGGCATTGAAGTGTCATTATATGTAATGAGACAGAGATACTCTGGAGGACCCGAAAATTAGAGCCTGACCAAACGTTGGCGGCACCATGTTGCTTAGGCTTTCATTATTCTAATGAGACTACTGGATTTTGAGCAGCAAGATCGTCCACAGTGTGGGAGACTGAGTCTGACCCACGGTGGGTGACACCTGTCGCTCCAAATCCGGGTTTTGCTCCGGCTAACTAGCAGTGCCTTATCTCTCCTGAAAGGTAGAGATGATTGGGCAGCCAAGCGCATGACATCTCATACTTCTCAGGGAAGTCGTGGTCACTCAGGTCGCATTCGGTTCTCTCATTCACAATTCGGTCTCATATATAAATGACAATGAAAGCAGTATAAGTTTCAAAGACCAGTTTAATAAAATGACTGGATTTTAGATAGCAAAGCGTGAGCTGCAATAACCAGAACAACACAACATAACAATTTCAAAATGGTGACGATGAGAGTGAAGCATAAGAATAATGCTATCATATTACCACTAAAGTCAATGGACTATTTTCTATCTGAATCATAATTTGAGCATGGCATGTTAAGCTCTAATCCTGCCTTTCAGGTTCCCCCGGGAGGACATCAACCCTCATACCTGAGCAAAGGCCTGTAGTCTGCGTTAGCATCTGCAGCGAAGCATTCAGCATACAGTTGTGTTTCTCTAGCTGGAATCTCCCTCTTAACGTGTATTGGGACTAGGAAGTGTTTTTATAATAACCAGAAAATATTCTAAGAAAATGTTCCTACATAAGGATCTATATTTTCTATGAATGTTGGAGACTTAGGCCCATATTTATACTTTTTGACGCAAAACTGCGCTAACGCAGTTTTGCGCCAAAAAAATTAGCGCCGGCTAACGCCATTCTGAAGCACCATGCGGGCGCCGTATTTATTGAATGGCGTTAGCCGGCGTTAGCCGACCGGCGCTGCCAGGTGTGCGTGAAAAAAAACGATGTACACCAGGCAGCGCCGGCGTAGGGAAAAATGGCGTTTGGGCGTCCCAAAATGGGGCAAGTCAGGCTGAGGCAAAAAAATCGTCTTAACCCGATTTGCGCCATTTCTTTTGGGCGCCCATACGCCATTAACATGACTCCTGTCTTAGCAAAGACAGGAGTCATGCCCCCTTGCCCAATGGCCATGCCCAGGTGACTTATGTCCCCTGGGCATGGTCATTGGGCATAGTGGCATGTAGGGGGGCACAAATCAGGCCCCCCTATGCCACAAAAACAAAATTAAAAAAATACTAACCACAACTTACCTTTTCTTCCCTGGGATGGGTCCCTCCATCCTTGGGTGTCCTCCTGGGGTGGGCAAGGGTGGCAGGGGGTGTCCCTGGGGGCAGGGGAGGGCACCTCTGGGCTCATTCTGAGCCCACAGGTCCCTTAACGCCTGCCCTGACCCAGGCGTTAAAAAGAGGCGCAAATGCGGGTTTTTTTGCCCCGCCCACTCCCGGGCGTGATTTTTGCCCGGGAGTATAAATACCACGCACATGCCTGGGAGTCATTTTTTAAGACGGGAACGCCTACCTTGCATATCATTAACGCAAGGAAGGTGTTCACGCAAAAAAATTACGCTAACTCCATGAACTTTGGCGCTAGACGCGTCTAACGCCAAAGTATAAATATGGAGTTAGTTTTGCGTCGAATTTGCGTCGAAAAAAACGGCGCAAATTCGGCGCAAACGGAGTATAAATATGCCCCTAAACTTCTACCACATTCACCGGCAATGTACCAAACTGTAGCCTTGACTGAAGCACAAAGTGATTAAGAATGTGTTGTTTGAGAACACAGTGCTGGGCTAAGCAAAACAGTTAGATAGATGAAAATAAAACAAGACCGTCAAACTGGTTATTGTAAAAATAACAATGTGAAGCGGAATAAAATATATCTAGGTCAAAGTGCACAGCGGCCTAGTGTATTAAACTAATGTGCAAGGAGCTATAACTAAAATGGCTACACAACAATATATGAGACACCAAACATAGATACAAAAAATAAAACCAATAAAAATAAAAGTACACATACCATTATCACCAAAAACTATCATTAAATCTCATAAGTGCTCCTAATATTTAAAAAGATATGTGTCTAATCCCATTAGTACCCATATACACAATCCTGCTGACAATTGCTCAATTCTATCTATAAATTGACATCCTTTATATTCTTTGTGCTGCTCCAATACAATTTTACCATATTGTTTTTCAAAGTTTCATTTGTTTACACTCAACCATTATATCGTTTTTTTATAATTTGTCATACGTCTAACCAAACTTTTATTCACAAATGGTACTTCACCTCTTTATCCATAATATTCACTATCTTCCACCTGTTTCTTTGTCTCTATAGATGACAGCATAACTCTTCGTCCATATTGATCCCAAATAGGATCTTTGTTTTTAAACTAATAATGTACCTCGATTCTAGGCGTCTAAGATGTTGGACTCTGTCTCCCCCTCTTTCATGTTTTGCAATGGTTGCAATCCCTTAATATTTCATGTGTAGCCAATTATCCCCATTGTGATTTTTCAAATGCTTAGTCATGGCATAATTCATATCATTGTTTTGTACTGCCCTGATATGTTCCAGTGTTCTTTTCTTTAGGGGACAGATGGTACTTCCCACACATTTGGTGGAATAAAATGCAGAGATTCTGTAACCTTATGTTATTCCTCATTTATTCACACCATGACAGCCTGGGGTGACACCATGAAGTAACATCACAATCTCATGCGTCTGTTTTTTTCTTGAGAGTGAGACTGACTGTGTCTAATAGTAGAAACTGATGCCCAAAAATACGCTATCTTTTTCTGCAATCTTCCTTCTCTCGTTGAAGTTGGCCAGACTGCTGAAGACCCTGAAAGAGAATTGTAAGCTGTGGTTTGTGTGTCACAAATTAAAAAAGAATGTGCTGTTCTGAAAGCTGAAGTTCAAGATGAAGATCTTCTTGTAGCATTAGGAATGAGACTGAAACCTCATTTTTTAGGGTTGAGCGCAAATCGCTCCATCCCTGGTTAGATCTCTCTGTGGGCTTTCAACCATTCCCACCGCACGCCCATCAGTTTGGTTGGTTTGTGGGCTTGCCTTTTAAAATGCACTTGATTTAATTAGTGAAAGACATGCATATGTCATGTCTTTTCCAATGTTTAGCCTACCTCGAGCGCACCGGCCAACTACTGAAAACATACGAGGCTCCATGTTTTCCGTACGGTTTCTGCACTATTTCTTTTCTTTATTTCGCAGGCAGTACAACCTCGCTGGGCAGTAGTAGAGCGCTTTGCATAACATCGACTCTGTTACACGTATAATTGCACTTGTGCCGGTAGCATGGATAATTGCACATTTGCTGATATGTTTCAGTGCAAGCGAAGTTCTATTTCCTTTTGTGCGTTTGCTTTGTGCTTATGGCGGCCTTTGGCTCGCTTATGTGAAACTGTTTTACTTTTCAGTTTATGTGGCAAGCAAAGTCCAGTTAAGAGTTTACAACGCTAATAGCTTTAACTCAAATAAACTCGAGACCCATTGCATTGCAAATGCTTGGTTCTCTTGCCAGAGACCCTTGCGTTTCATTGTTCGGAGATGTCAGGGAAAGTGTGTAGATGGAATTCCAGCGTGGTTCAGAGGGACAATCACTTTGTCATTTTGTGATTCCTGCAGACTGTTACATAAATTCCTGACGAACAATAAACTAAACCCCATGCTCAGCAGTTTTACCCCTTTTAGAATATTCTTGAGAGACCTGATTGTGGTCAGTTTTGCGAAACCCTTCATTCTCAGTTTGTTTTTGTTCAGAAATCAAATGATGATGCGACTGACTCCGGTTAAGTGATAGAGTTGCTTGGTGTTGCTTTTATTTATAAAAAAAACTGAACACAAAATGTAACTCTTGCATACAGGTGGCTCACAAACTTCTTTCATCTTGCATTGGCTCCTGTTAACACTGGTCGGTCACTTGAAACAATCTACCAGCGCCTGTGCCGTTCCCCAAAACGCAGTCCTTATGAAAACAGCTATTTAAAAGATCACATTTTCCCATATCTACTAACTTAGGCAAATAAGTATGGGAAACACAAAAACTGTTACTGCACATTCGTAATTTACGTATCTAACTCCTGTCATACGTATGCTTCCATGCTATCGTTGAATTTACTAACACAAGGTAATACTGCAAGTCATACATGAGCATGTGATTTCTACTGAATGTATAGCATTCTGTGAGCCTCGCCAGCACATACAGCGACTGCATAAAAAGCCCAGGTGAGAGTTGCCACTAAAATCGTGACTGTTTTATAGAGTACAGGAACAGTGACACTATAACTAGAATGCTGAGAGTCTGCATTCTGCTTTTGTTTTGCTCAAATGTTGCTGTGTGAAAGATGGGAGGGTGACAGGCTGCCCCTTATTCCAAGCTCATAGCCAGAAGACTTTGTCTAAGCACAATACCACTAGCAGCATGGGAAAGTTAATCACGAGATATTCTCATCATGTACGTGCCACGGTGCTACCATTAAGGGTTAAAAGGATTTCAGAACCCAAGATAAGAATATCACTTTAGGACCGGTCACTATCTGGCCGTTCATAGATGTAGAGAAATGCGACCGTTGGCATGGTTACCCCCCACTTTTTGCTTAGTGTTGATGCCAACTTTGATTGAAAGTGTGCTGTGACCCTGCTAACCAGGCCCCAGCACCAGTATTCTTTCCCTAAAACTGCACCTTTGTTTCCACAATTGGCACAGCACTGGCACACAGTTAAATCCCTTGTAAAAGGTACCCCTTGTACCAAGGGCCTTGTGACCAGGGAAGGTCTCTAAGGGCTGCAGCATGTATTATGCCACACTGGAGACCTATCACTCAGCACATGCACACTGCCTAGCAGCTTGTGTTTGCTGGTGGGGAGAAAAGACAAAGTCGACATGGCACTCCCCGCAGGGTGCCCTAGCCCTAAACCACTGCCTGTGGCATAGGTTAGTCACCCCTCTAGCAGGTCTTACAGCCCTAAGGCAGGGTGCACTATACCACAGGTGAGGGCATAGCTGCATGAGCAATATGCTCCTACAGTGTCTAAATCAATTCTTAGACATTGTGCAGGGTAGCCATACTGAGTATATGGTCTAGGAGTTTGTCATTACGAACTCCAGAGCACCATAATAGCTACACTGAATACTGGGAAGTTTGGTATCAAACTTCTCAGCACAACAAACTCACACTGATGCCAGTGTGGGATTTATTGAAAAATGCACACAGAGGGCATCTTAGAGATGCCCCCTGTATGTTAGCCCAACTACTAGTGTAAGGCTGACCAGTCTATGCCAGCCTGACACGTCCAGACGAGTTTCTGACCACATGGGGTGAGTGCCTTTGTGCACTCTGTGGTGAGAAACAAAGCCTGTTCTTTGTGGAGGTGCTTCACACCTCCCCCTGCAGGAACTGTAACACCTGGTGCTGAGCCTCAAAGGCTCAGGCCTGGTGTTACAGTGCCCCAGGGCACTCCAGCCACTGGAGATGCATGCCCCCTGGACGAGCCACCACTTTTGGACGCAAGTCCAGAGGGATAATGAGAAAAACAAGGATGAGTCACCCCCTCAGCCAGGACCACCCCTAAGGTGCCCAGAGCTGAATTGACCCCCTCCTTGGGAAATCCTCCATCTTGTTTTGGAGGATTAGGACCAATAGGGATAGGGATGGGCCTCCCTCCCCAGAGGGAGTGGGCACAAGGAGGGTGTAGCCACCCTCAGGGACAGTAGCCATTGGCGCTGACCCTAACACACCCCTAAATTTAGTATTTAGGGGCGACCCTGAACCCATATCATCAGATTCCTGATGACCTCAAGAAAGAAGAAGGACTGCTGAGCTGAGAACCCTGCAGAGAAGAAAAGGAGACAACAACTGACTCAGTCCCAGCCCTACCGGCCTGTCTCCTGCTTCAAAAAGCTGCAAAGGAAGAAGCACTTTCATTTAATATACTTACCTGCCTAATGAATCTTGTGGTTCTAGAAACAAATTAAGAAAAAATATTTTTCTATATAAAAAACTATTGGTCTGGAGTTAAGTCATTGAGTGTGTGTTCTCACTTATTGCTTGTGTGTATACAACAAATGCTTAACACTAACCTGTGATAAGCCCAACTGCTCGACTACACTGCCACAAATAGAGCATTAGTATTATCTATTATTGCCTCTGTCAAGCCTCTTGGGGAATTTCTGGACTCTGTGCACATTATATCTCATTTTGAGATAGTATATACAGAGCCAGCTTCCTACAATAGCTAAACGCAGAATCTTTGAGCTGGTTTTGTGCACATAGCATTAAACATACCGGCCTTCTTATGTGCCCGCTTCTTTAGGACTTGGCCTTTCTCATTGCAGGTGACTTCTCCTTAAAGCATTATACCATGCAGACACACTTGGTTAATCTTGATTTTGTGTACACTTTAAAATAAACCAGAAAAATAAGGTGCATTAGTTATTAGACTGCCCGAAGGCTAGAGTTTTGGATAACATGCACCCAATTGTTAAGACTATAATCATTTTTTTTTTCTCTTTCTCTTCCCACCTCAAGAGGTTAGTGCTGGTGTGGCACTTAAGCATATGTCTAGGAGCGCAAGATCCGTGTTGGATTTTCTTAATAGCGAGGTAAAATAATTTACATAAAAATAATTTAAAATGAATTCCTTTAGACTGTCAAGGGCTAACCTGAATATTTTACCTGAACCCAGTTTAAACACTTCAGGGTTAGTGAATTCTCCTAGCACAATAGCCAAGGTATAAGTGATGGAACTATGTCAACTTCAAGTTGCTTCTGTAAGAACTGTGTGTTTTTGTATGTGATGTTAATGAGTGGTTATTTCCCTGTCCCCGAGTCTAAAGTTGCAATCTATAAGGCATATGACAATACTACAATTTGGCACGAAATCCTGTGTTTGGAATGGGGAATAACATAAGGACTCCAGAATTACGGGGCATTTTCCTGCATGTTTATTACCACTTTTGGTTATGTTTTGGTTACGTTTCTGCGCACAAATCCATCCTTTCAGAAAATAAATTGTAAAATACAAGGGACGCAGTTAAGGAGAAAAAATTCTAGATTTATTTATTGAAAAAAAACATTTTTGATTGAAAATTAGAAATCCCTTTGGAAGCTCATAAGTACAGGAAAAAATCAGCTCTGATAGCCATTTCATATATACACAATTCATAATCCTTTCTAAAAGTCCATGTTATTCAATCAATCAAGGCTAGCTGTTTTATATACTTCAAAGAATCACCAGTGCTAACAGTGCACTCTTTGTCATATACTAGAGAAGGCAGACTGACTAAAACATAGCCAACATGTTTTGACATGGAAAGGGGATATTCTGACTCAACATCTACTACCAGGGTCCCACTGTATTACATTGATATTCAGAAGTATGCTATATTACGATTTACTGAGTGGTGTAGTTAGTCCTGCTGCCCAAAGTCTTGTTAGAAAAACTGCGGGGGAGTGTCTACCAAGTAATACTTAGTGTAATCCAGGGCTTTCCACACTTTTTAGAACAACGACTCGCTTTTTAGAACAACAAAGCTTCACAACCCGCCTAGCTTTAATGAACATGAGGCATTCCTTTTTAGGGTTGAGCATGCAAGTGCTCTAACCTGCTGTAATCTCTCTGTGGGCTTTTAACAATGCCCACCGCAAGGCCAACAGTTTCGTTGATTTGTGGGCTTGACCTTTAAAAATCGCTTGATTTCATTTGTGAAAGGCATGCATGCGTCATGCCTTTTCCTTGTGTTTAGCCCTCCTTGATCGCACAGGCCAACTACTGAAAACATAAGAGGCTCCGTGTTTTCCACATGGCTTCTGGACTACTTTCTCTTTTTATTTCCTATGCAGCTGATCTCGCTGGGCAGTAGTCGAGCACTTTGCATGACATCGACCCTATTACATGGATAATTGCATAACTGCTGATACGTTTGACTGTGAGCGAACTTCTGTTTCCTCTTGTGTGCTCCTTCATGCTCATGGCGTGGCGCTTTAAATCGGCGTGATTATGTAAAACTGTATTACTTTTCATTTTCAATTTATGTGGCAATGAAAGTCCGGTTAGGACTTTACAAAGCTAATAGCTCTAAGTCAAACAAATGCGAGACCCAGTGCATTGCAAATGCTTGTTCTTTCATGTTTTCGACTGTTAATTCAGCTGCTGCCAAACTTGCAAGCTCACAGAAACGTGGTATAGTATGTTTTTTGTAGTATAAGAGCACCCAATGGGGTGCAGTTGGGAGTTTGGGATCACCTTCATGGATGAAAGCCAAGCTATTTCTAACTCATCTGTTTTTTGTGGGCTTCTGCCTGTCACAGTTAATTCTGGCACCGAAGAGGAATCTGAAACAGAAATGCAAACTTTTAATGTTTGAAAATATAGGCACTCATGCAAACATTTAAAAAAATCAAAAGTTTAAAAACATTCAAAAATAAAATCAGAAAGAAACCTGCTATTCAATTTAATGTAAATTACTTAATTTATGCAAGTCATTTACAGCCTGGGGTAATACCACAAGGCAACATTATTATTTCATGCACTTGTTTTTCTTGAGTGTGAGAGTGCTTGTTACAAATGCTAGAAAGTGATGCCCAAAAGTAACCTACCTTTCTCTGCAGATCTTCCTTCTGTCGTTGAAGTTGGCCAGACTGCTGAAGACCCTGCAACAGTACTGTGAACTGTGGTTGATGTGTTAAAAAGGAAAAATAATGGTGTTTATGTGTTATTCTGGAAGTGGAACGTCAAGAAGCAGATTTACTTGTAGCATTAGGAATAAGGCGGAAACCCCATTTTGCCATTCAAGGTTTCAACTGCTAATTCAGCTTCTGCCATATGTTTAAACTCACAGGAACTTGGATTACCCTGCTTTTACTAATATAGCAGCACCCAATGGGTTGTGATTAGGAGTTTGGGAACACATTCATGGATGAAAGTCAAGCTATTTCTAAATCACCCGTATCTATTGAGCTTCTGCCTGTCATAGTAAATTCCGGCCCCGGAGAAGAACCTGAAACAGAAATGCAAAGTGTTCATCTGTTTGAAAATATAAAAAGTTTAAAAAAAATTAAAAATAAAATAAGAAAGAAAGGAACCTGATATTCGATACAATACAAATTATTTAACAGATGTAAAAGCAAAGGACTGTATGATAAGACTCCAAAACTGTTACCTCTCCTTTACGTTCCAGAATCTCTGATGTCCCTGGTTCGTTCTGAAGGTAGCATTATCTCTAGAACTACTTCCTCTCCAATATTCAAAGTGTAGAATATGCTTTGATTTATTTTCAGATGACACTGACTTTACCCCAGGTGAATCCTAACATCATAGTAAATGGTGTGATTTCAAGATATAATGATAATTAAATAAATTATATCATACTGAAGTAATGCATTTATGAAGAGAAGCTGCATCCAAGTATGAGTTAAAATGTTTTGTTCAGTAAGCGAGGGTAGATCTACAGTCCTTCCTAAGCAGTGTCTTCAGTCTCACCACGCAGAGCAGCTCTGTCAGACTCCTCAACATTCTAAACAGACTCTATTGAAATATTTCCAAAGAATGGGTCATGTAGGGGAGGAGGGAAGGAGAGAAAGGGTAAGGGAAGCTAGGTAAACCACAACATATCTCCCTCCCTTGAAAGAAAAGTGTAGGTAGGATAAAACAAGCATAAAAGTTAAAAATGAAATATCCCGTTGAATTAAGAATACTAGGAAGGTTTACAAAGATAATACAGTCCATTACTTTGTCAAAATCTAATAGCTGCTAAGAGAAGAACATATTAACACTGTCACAATTTAAGAGAAAAGTTCAATATAATTCAGATCTGCATTTGTTTGCAGGCAAAGATATGCTATCCTCTTTATAATCTGTTTGCCATTTGGCTGGTTGTGTGTTCCTGGTGTTTTCCTCATTTTTGATGTTTCAGCATTGTTTTGGTCATCTTCAAGCTGTGGAGGTACATCAGTGATGGGAATTTGCATGCACTTAGTTATTTTGTCCATGCTCCACAATTTACCATCATCCAAAATACCTTCATTTTGTTTTACTTTATAAATCTTAAATGGTTGAGAAAACTTGTTCAATTTGCTCTTACTCGCAGGAAGAACTTTTACCACTACCGATTGTCTTACCTTTTATTTCTTTTCCTTCACGCCCCACTTTTTGCTGCACCATGACTTGTACTTGTCTTGATGTACTTGAACTGCTCTTACAAAGGCATCTCTATCAACCCATACTGCATTCAACCAATTAGGAGTGAGTTTGGGTCCAAGTTTCCTGTCTTTTAAGGCTTTGAAAGGAGATATCCCTGTTACTGAATTTGGAGAGGTGTGGCATGACCATAACATCTTGCATAGTGCCTTCTGAACTATTCTGCCTGTAGTATGAGCTAGTTGAATGGATTTTGTAATCTTTTTGTTTGTTCTTTCAACCATCCTGTTGGTTGTGGGACAGGGGAGGGGGGCCTTTGTGATTAATAGACAATGAGGGTCATTCCAGGGCCGGGGACCGCGGAAGCACCGCCAACAGGCTGGCGGTGCTTCCTGGGCCATTCTGACCACGGCGGTAAAGCCGCGGTCAGAAAAGGGCAACCGGCGGTTTCCCGCCGGTTTACCCCTGGCCCAGGGAATCCTCCATGCCGCCATGGGGATTCCGACCCCCTTCCCGCCATCCTGTTCCTGGCGGTTTTTACCGCCAGGAACAGGATGGCGGGAACGGGTGTCGTGGGGCCCCTGGGGGCCCCTGCACTGCCCATGCCCACTGGCATGGGCAGTGCAGGGGCCCCCTAACAGGGCCCCATAATGATTTTCAGTGTCTGCTTTGAAGACACTGAAAATCGCGACGGGTGCCACTGCACCCGTCGCACCCCTACAACTCCGCCGGCTCCATTCGGAGCCGGCTTCATTGTTGAGGGGGGTTTCCCGCTGGGCCGGCGGGCGGCCTTCTGGCGGTCGCCCGCCGGCCCAGCGTGAAAGCCAGAATGGCCGCTGCGGTCTTTTGACCGCGGTGCGGTCATTCGGCGGTGACCGCATGGCGGGCGGCGACCGCCGCCCGCCGCGGTCAGAATGACTGCCAATGTCTTTAAAAATGTCCTCATTTCTTCAGACACAAATTGTACCTCATTGTCTATTATTATTGTCCCTGTGATACCTTCTAGTGAAATGGTGTCTATTAGGTGTTCCATCAGGGATTTAAGGGCTTATTATGAGTTCAACGGACAGAAACATCTATCCGCCAGACTTCCGAAGGGGGGGTTGCCACGGTGCTGGCGATCTCACCACCAGCCCTATTATGACTTTCCCACTGGGCTGACTGGTGGAAACCAAGGTTTCTGCCGGTAAGCCCAGTGGGAAAGGTGCGGCAGCATTGCCGCTGGCTCATTATAGAACCAGCGGCAATGCTGCTGCTCTCAGGGAGCCCCAGCACGCTTGAAATGAGCACTGTCTCCACAGCAGACAGTACGCATTTCAGGGGTGCTGGGCATGGGCAGTGCAGGGGCCCCTTCTGCACTTGTTCTCCGCCAGCCTTTTCATGGCGGTGAGGCTGGTGGAGAACAAGGTTGTAATCAGCTGGGCGGCGCTGAGTTCAGCGCCGCCCTGGCTGGTTACAACCAAGAGTGCTGTCACCCCGTCGGGATTGGAGATCCTGGCGGAGATGGTGGAACCCTGGTGGTTGGACCGTCAGGTTCATAATGTGACGGTCGGACCGCTGCGAGTCTGGCAGTCCTAGGACCGCCATACTCGTAATCGGGCCCTTAGTGTTTGTGCTGCTCAAAAATCTGATGGTGACCCAATGTGAGAGATAATCAATAAGGACAAAAATGAACTTGTGAAATGCTCCAGGTAGATTAATGGGACCTATCATATTCAACCCCACCTTTTCCATGGTTTGGATGAAATTTCAATGGGAGAGAGTGGAGCTTTACATATCGTTTTTTTTTCTTCACTTTGCCCCATATGCATAGCAAGCTTGCACTTTGTTTTTTACTATGTTGGCCATGTTGTGAAACCAATACCCTGCTCTGATTTTACTTTTAGTCAAGTTCCTTCCCAGGTGATCTTTGTGGGCAATATTAACAATGCATTATCTTTTCAGGAGGTACAAATCTATTCACTTTCAACTAATATTATCATTGAATGGAAAATTCATTTCTCACTTTCCAATATGGTTGTAGGTGGTCAGATAAAGCTTTCCATTTCTATGGCTATCCATGTAATTATTTTACAGATAACGGGGCTCTGTTACTTCTGGTACTGTCCTCCCATTTTTTTCTCAAAATTGCAGAGAAAATGATAGACGAAACTATTTTATCAGTAGATAATATGTTGAGTGAGTAATCAGTGATCAACTGTTAGTTTCTTTGCTCCTGGTACATATTGAATTTTAAAATTGTACCCTTGCAAACCTACAATCTATTTAGATGTTTTTTCAATGCTTTTGGTGGAGTCAGCCCTTAGCAGGAAAGGTAGACCACACAAATAGAATTTGAAATGGTTAATGCCTCAAGAACAAACTGGTGCTTCCTTTTCCACACTGGTGTAATTAAGTTCATACCCATTTAATTGCCTGGATGCAAAAGCTATTATATATTCTTTGTACTTTCCACTATCTAGGACAGAATCTCCCCGAGACCCTTATTACTTGCATCAGTTGTCAAAACGGTTTTGTGGTTCACATCAAATTTTCCATAGTTAGGTGCATTTATAATTATTTCTTTAACTCTTGTTAACGTTTTAGTGTGTGCATCATTCCAATGAAATGTGGTGCTTTTTTTTAGGAGTACACATAAGGGGTGTATTGTATCTGAAAATGTTTTACAAACTTAGGCATTTATTCAGCTAATCCTAAAAAGGATTTCCATTCTTCTTTATTGGATTGATAAGGGACGGTTCTTACGGAATCAACAAGTTTAAATTTAGGTTTGATAACTTCATTGGAAATGGCGTGACCTAAGTAGTTAATAGCAGTCACACAAATTTTACATTTCTCTTTTTTATGGCTAATCCAGACAATTTTATTTTATTTTGATCTCAATTTCTAATTGTGTTTCTTCTCTGATGTTCCTTATTTTAAAAGGTTCCCTGAAAACACAAGAATCCATAGCAATCTTTTAAAATGTGTTGCATCACCCTTTGGAAAATGGCTGCAGCTGGTACCAATCCAAAGGGCAGTCTGCATCACCGGTAGACTCCAAAAGGGGTGGTGAAAGATGTGATTTGTTTGGGATCACTGTGGAGCTCAACTTGGTGGTAAGCAGCAGATAGATCGAGCACACTAAAAACATTTGCATTAAGTTTAAGACTTAACATTTCATTTGTCCTGGGTAGAGGATGTCTGTCAAACCAGATGTTTGAATTAAGGCCTCAAACCTACACATAATTGTATATTGTTTGAATTGTTCTTGGTAGCAATAATGATACAACTAAACATTTTGAGCTTTCTATCTTTTCAATCACCCTCTGAGAGTCCGATTGGTCTAGTTCCTTTTTCAGAGGATCTTTCATAAGCAATGAGATAGGTCTAGTTTTTGGTACTACTGGAACTGCATTATTTTTAATTTAATTTTGTGAACTAAATCTTTCAAAAGACCTAGATCAGTGGTAAAAATTGCAAGAAATTCCTTTCACATCTTTACCTATAATGGATCTGTCAATCATAGGTACTTGCCTCTTTATTGTTGGGATATGTTTCCCAAAGTGATTCTATCTTTAATTGATATATGCATCTTTATTATTCCTTCCAATAGAATGCGATCTTTACTGTAACCCCTAAGTTTAATGTTTGGTGATTCTGATGTATAATTTCTTCCTGCAAATTTCTCTTTAAAGATACTTTTATCTATAAGAGTGTATGGTGAGCATGAGTCAACATAGACATTAAAAATCACCCCAAGAAGGGCAATACCACAGGTAGAATAATTTATATTTTTGTTCTTTTTCTATAGAGTTTACTTGAAAGATAATTTTATTATCAGCTTCACTTTCACTATTAATTGGTCTGGCCAAATCGCTTTCTTTGGTTTCAGAGTCTTTACACATTTAAGCAAAGAGTCCCCTCTTATTACATTTAATACACACTAATGTTCTTGGAATTGTTTGGTAAATGGTTAACATTACCACATCTGTAGCATTTCAGTTTATCTGATTTGTTAACTTTCTTGAGAGGTTTCTGTAATTGTAGATTGTTTAGTTTGTAAATTTCACCTCTTTCACTTATATTGTTAACATCACTAAACTAATTGAGCAACTCATCTTTCATCTGAACTTTCATCTACTTAATACACATCGCTGTATGCTCTATTACACTTGCAATATTGATAGCTTCTTGTAGATTAAGAGTCATTGCTAGCAGTTTCTCCTGAACCTTAGGTTATTAGTGCAACTTACGAGTTGATCCTGTATTGAGGAGTCAGTAAGTTGACCAAAGTCACAAGTGGCGGACAATCCTCTAAGTACTGCAATGTAATAGGCTATTGTTATGTCTGTTTAAGAAGCTAAATGTAATCTTCACTACAGAGATTTCGGGGAAAGAATGTGAGAAATTGATTCGAGAGACGTTAGGATGATGTGTGGAGGCTGGGATGTTTTCTCCTTGTAACCTACTCTAATTTATATTTAATAAACGAGGACAACTACTCTACGCCTGCAGAAACTTCATTTCAACACTGGCGACGAGCAGAGAAAACTTATCCTACACGAAACAGCATCCCAACTACGACACAGCATTTCAAAGATTGATACGCCTTTGTTTCTATTTCCGGTCATTTTGTATCCTGACGACGGTGGGATTTTGTGCTGTTTTCTTTTTACTATTTCCACGTTGGTTAAACGTGCTAAAACAAATTTTGCTTATCGTCACTGATTTGTTGTTTTGTTTTAATGGTATCCTGGCAACGCGTCACTGCGGTAGCGTCCTTCTCCGGTCTGACGTGGCGGTCTCCTAGCAACCCTGTTATTCAGGAAGATGCCATCGACAATGAAAACCACACCCATACATTTTCTGACGTGGCCTGACGTGGTGGTCTCCTAGCAACCCTGTTATTCAGGAAGACGCCATCAACAACAAATCCATATGACGTAACTAATCATTTGGAATGATGCCTTCATTTTCCTAAACCGCACGCATCAATTACTTTGTGCTCTAGAAAGACGCTGACGCGGTGAGTGTGTAAGCCAACAGTCTTTTCTACACTAACTCCTCCCTCGCATAAATCAAGTGATTATTTGGATTTTCGTGCATCTCAACACTCCTGCAACATTGCCTGTCATACTTTTGGATACTGCAATAGGCACACACTTTTAACCCAGCTACACATGGATATGCCAGACTTGCCACAGTGTGAAAGGCATGCTTCGTCTGCTGTCTTTGAATTTTTTTTTTAATTCCTGATTTGTTTTATTTTTTCATTTTCTTTACTTATTTGCCTGTCATAATACTGCGATAGGCACGCACTTACAACTTATATACCCTGGGAAACTGCCTTTGGGATTTCTTACCTAATATTCATATTTTGTTAGATATATACTTATTATTTGTTTTTCAACGTATTTATCATGCAGAATGTTGCAGCGCATCCTTTCTTTCTTTCCACTCCTGGGGAACCACCCATTAAGTGGGGAAAATGAAAGAAGGTATTTGAGAGATACTCTAGGATGTGTGGTACTTCATTGAGTACTGAAAGGAGAACTGTGTTATTACTACACTGTCTTGGAACAAAGGGTCAAGAGGTTTTTGACCATCTTCCTGATATTCCTGACAGTGAAGCTATCAGTCTTAATGAATACAAAATCTGCATTAGAAAGTTAGATTTATACTACTTACTGAAAGTTAGCACTATTTTGGAAAGATATTATTTTGGCAAAAGACTTCAGTTTGAGAGAGAAACTGTTGAGAATTACATAACAGATCTAAGACACTTAGCCTCCTCATGCAAGTTTGGAGCATCACTGGATGAAATAATTTGTGACCAATTCATGCTAGGGTGTAACATTGATAAGGTATGTGATGAATTGTGGTTATTGGATGATCCTCAAATTGATGAAGTGATATCACTTGCTAAGAAAATTGAACATTCCATGAAGTGGGTTGAAGTGATGAAAAACAATGGTACCAAGGATGTTAGTGTAGTAAGAGGTGGTAAATCTAAATATAACGAGTTTGTTAACAGAGAATCAACTCAAAATACAGACAAAAAGAAATGTTAAAGGTGCAGCAAAGAAGGCCATTTTGCAAATGATAAGTCTTGTCCAGTAATTAACAGTTCTTGTTTATTTTGCAAAAAGAAGGGGCATTTTTCGACAGTGTGTAATTTAAGAAAATCTAAACAAACAGTTGATACAATTGATAGTCGGTCAGGTGAAAATGAAGATACTTCTGATTTTGTCTGTGGACAGATAGTTTAACAAGTGTCTGATAATAATCTCAGTGGTCCTTTAGGTTAAATTGTTGTTTAAGGAAAAAAGACGAAAGTACTATTTGGTTCAGACGCTAAAATCCCTATAATTTGTAACTCATTTTATCAAAAGGAGCTCTTAGGAAACGTCAAATTGTTAAAACCTGACATTAGACCATGTGCATATGGTGGTGAACCTATTGATCTGCAAGGTTATTTTATAGGTCTGATTGAATACGATCAACGTTACACTTCAGGAAAAATGTATGTTTCTCAAAAAGGTGACAGTATCTTATGTTGTGGCATCAGAAGGATCTAGGTGTGATGCTAGATCCTAACAGTTCTCTACCCATTATAGTAAAAGAAAGACAAAGTATAAATAAGGTTGATCAAGAAGTGTTCCCATCTGATCTTTCAGCTGTCTTACGAAAAGAGTTTAGTAAGATATTCAGTGACAAGATTGGGAGAATGAAAGGATATTCCCAAAAAATCAGACTAGTTCCTGGTGCATTACCCTTCTGCAGCAAAGTTTGCTGTGTTCCCTTTGTAGTGAGGAATGAGTTACAAACTGAATTGGGAAAATTGAAGGATCAAGGTATAATTGAGGAGGTGGAAGGGACAGAATGGTTGGCGCCCACTGTGATCACGAAGAAACCTAATGGCAGTATAAGGTTATGTATGGACCTCTGAAGGCTTAACAAGAGTGTGGTAGTTGACAAGTATCCCCTTCCTAATATTTCCGAATTGTTATCCATGTTGTCTGGGGCCAAAGTATTTTCTACTATTGATCTGACTTCGGCCTATCACCAAATAGAATTAGATGAATCTTGCAGGAGTCTAACAGGATTCATTACACTATTTGGTACTTATAGGTTCATCCAGCTACCTTTTGGTTTGATTTGTGCTGCCTCTGCCTTCCAGAGGGTACTGTAACGAATCTTGAAGGGCATTTGTAGGGTGTGTATTTACCAAGACGATATTTTAGTTTAAGGCAAAGACATGATTGAACACAATAGAAGACTCAGGAAGGTTTTGGAAAAAAATTCTGAACACAACTTAACCATCAAAGCAGAAAAGTGGAAATTTGCTGTTGACACTATTGATTATTTAGGCCACACTATTTACTGGTGACGGCTTAATACCCAAGAAAGAACTAGTGAACACTATTCAAGGTTTGACTTCCCCTACATCAAAAGAGGAACTAATGCGATTCCTAGGAATGGCTGAGTATTATAATAAGTTTGTTTGATTTTGCCAGTTCCTGTTTTAACATGAGACTCTTATTGAAAAGAGGGGTAGATTTTGCATGGAATGAAGAATGAGAAAAGGAATTTATAAAATTGAAGAAAAGTTTATCTGAAGCTCCAAAATTGAACAACGTTGACCCTACTTGCAGTTTATCTTGACTATTGATGCTAGTGGGAAAGGTTTGGAAGCTGTGTTACAACAAGGTGGATTTGGTCCTGAGAACACCATTGCTTTCATTTCCAGAAGCTTGAAAGGTGCCGAAAATAAGTATTCAGTTATAGAAAGGAAAGCATTTGCAGTTATTTGGGCCATTAAGAAGTTGAAGAAATTTTTGTGGGGAGGTTCATTCGTGGTAAGAACTGATCATAAACCCTTGTGTGAAGTTTTCAGTTCAAAGGGTATTGAAGCTGTATCAGGAAGGATCACTAAATGGATTGTAAGCTTACAAGACTATGATTTTGTAGTAAGAAATGTCCCAGGTTCAGACAACTTTTCAGTTGATGTTTTATCCAGAGTGGTGCCATCTGATCTGCACAATCAGGAAGATGTTGGTTTAGGTGATGAGTTGTAACATTTTGAACGTGTATGTGAAGTAGATTACAAAATCATATCCGAGGTGGCGTGAAGAAATTAAGGGGGTCATTCCGACCCTGGCGGTCCATGACCGCCAGGGCCGGGGACCGCGGAAGCACCGCCAACAGGCTGGCGGTGCTTCCTGGGCCATTCTGACTGCGGCGGTAAAGCTGCGGTCAGAAAAGGGCACCCCTGGCCCAGGGAATCTCAAGCAGCACTGCCATGGGGATTCCGACCCCCTTCCCGCCATCCTGTTCCTGGTGGTTTTTACCGCCAGGAACAGGATGGCGGGAATGGGTGTCGTCGGGCCCCTGGGGGCCCCTGCACTGCCCATGCCACTGGCATGGGCAGTGCAGGGGCCCCCTAACAGGGCCCCATAATGATTTTCAGTGTCTGCTTTGCAGACACTGAAAATCGCGACGGGTGCCACTGCACCCGTCGCACCCCTACAACTCCGCCGGCTCCATTCGGAGCCAGCATCATTGTTGAGGGGGGTTTCCCGCTGGGCCGGCGGGCGGCCTTCTGGCGGTCGCCCGCTGGCCCAGCGGGAAAGCCAGAATGGCCGCCGCGGTTTTTTGACCGCGGTGCGGTCATTCGGCAGTGACCGCATGGCGGGCGGCAACCGCCGCCCGCCGCAGTCAGAATGACCGCCTAAGTCTGACAGTGTTCTAGTGGAGGTCATGAAGTTGATGCAAATGTGTTGGAGGAATAAGAATCAAGGTAGTGAAGAGTGTAGGACTTTTTGGAGTGTAAGAGATCAACTAGCAGTAGATTGTGACTTGCTGCTGAGGGGAACAAGATTAATTCCCCCTATTAGTGTGAGGAATCTGTTGATTGACCAGGCACATGTTAGCCATATGGGCATTACCAAAACTAAGGAAAGATTACGGTCTTCTTACTGGGGGCCTGGCATGGATACTCAAACTGAAAGGTTGGTGCAAGATTGTATACAGTGTGCCATTAGTGAGAAAGCCACGAAACCCAGAGTGCAACCTATGGTAATAAGGGATAAACCAAAAGGGTCATGGCAGGATATTGCTTTACACATTTTAGGACCCATTTATAATGAGAGTTCAGTTGAATACATCATTGTTGTTGTTGACATGTTTTCTAGATGGCCTGAAGTATGTTTTACCAAGATCATTGAAATCGAAAAGGTCATAAGGTTTCTGAAAGATTTGATAGCTAGGGAAGGCATTCCTTTTACAATTCTCACTGATAATGGTGTTCAACTGGTTTCCAATGAAATGGAAGATTTTTTGAAGGGGTGCAGCATAAAACATAAATTGTGTGCTTTGTATCATCCTGAATGCAATGGTATGGTTGAGCGATTTAACCATGTTATTAAAGAGACCATCACCATGGCAAAGAACAGTCAGTTAAATTGGAAACAAGAAGTTATCGAAAAGGTTGGAGTATATAGTCCAGAAAGAAGACTGTGGTTAATATTGGTGATTTGGTCATGATAAAAAAAAACCTTCTGTTAAGTATGGGGGGAGAAAGTTATCATCTCCCATGAGAGTGTAACTTTCTCCCCCATACTTAACAGAAGGTTTTCTTCTAATTTTTCCTTGTACCCTGCTAAGAAATGAATGTCTTTCCAAGACCACATTAATTTTTCCTTAATTTCTATGTTCTTCAGTGTGATTTGATATAAATTCTGTTGCCTTTCTTCTCCTTCACCACCTCCTTCAATAATGTATTCAAGGAGATCTTCATATATTTATCCATCATGTATACCAATATTGTTTAATAAAAATGCTGTTTACTTAATGGACTTAACATCTTCCCTCCAATTTCAGTAAAGATAAATTTCAAATATTTTAACCCATCTTTCCCATGGCAGTTCTGCTTCCCCCTGTCATTTTGGAAAGGAGGGGGCTGATTCATGCTAGCTGCGGTCACTGTAACATATTATGGAAGAATACAATACAATTAGGGGAATATACAGAAAATATAGCTTATGCAGTGTTAACATACACATAACATGTACATAATTTAGAATCTACTTAAATATTTTCACAAAAGGTTGCATATTAATTAAATTAATTCAATATACTCATCTACTTCAGCTAACAATGCATATTTAAAGTCCTCTTTCCGTATTTGTCCCAGACCGATCACATGTCTGATGGAGCTACAACAATAAGTGGCACAGTGCAGAAAACTGATTCCATCCTCAGGTCTGAGGTGGCGAGGTCATTGTGTTTGGAAGAGGCAGCGACTCCCACAACCGCAATTCTTCCCGAGGGTAGGCAGCACCATACTGAGGCAACAAGTGGACCCGGGATCAATGACTGGGAGACGTGGCCATCAATCAGAAGAAGGGCAGCAACCAGCAGTGTATTCAGGATTGCAAGTCCATGACAATCAGAAGAGGCAGCCCGCAATAAAAGGAGGGCAGTGGCAGTTATAAGCAGTTTGTTGAAGATGAACTCAGGCAAGTCCACCAGCAAGGCCATGCATGTGCACCGCAAAGGGACCTCTGAAACTCTGGCGTCCCCATTTGTGCCTTCAGGATTCTGGTTGGCCTACCAGCGTCAAGCATCCACAAACTCCTAGCAGCAATTATGCCTCAGCGTGTCTGCTCCCATGTACTGCAACAGCAGCTACCATGGACGGATGGATGGTAAAGTTCAAGCAATACATCCAGCTCCACATCGATAGTAGGAGTGTCAGGAGAGTCAAGGGAATAGTCAACAGATAAGCACTGCAACACTCTCCTACTTTCTAAAGGCCAGCTAGTGAGAGGAAATCTACAGGGGGAAGACTCTTCACTGCCCACTGCAAAGCATCCCATCCTTGTCACTATTTGAATAGAAGATGCATCCAAGTATGAGGTGAGATGCTTTATTCAGTAAACAAGGATAGATCTACAGTCCTTCTTAAACAGTGTCTTAAGTGTTACCACACAGGGCAGATCTTACAGACTTCTCAACATTCTAAACAGGCTCTCTTAAAGTGTGCCAAAGACTAGGGGCCTGATTATGAGTCTGACGGTCACAAGTCTGCCAGACTCGCGGTAGCGGTCTGACTGCTGTAACTGTGGTGGTTGGACCGCTACATTACATGTTTAGCGGGTGGACCCGCCAACAGACCACCTTCTCCATCAGGATCTAAGATCCCAATGGTTTGACGGCGGTCGGAATTGTAACCAGCCACGGTGGAGCTGAAGTCAGCGTTGCCTAGCTGATTACAAGCCTCTTTTTTCACCAGCCTTTTCATCGCAGTATGACCGCCATGAAAAGACTGTCGGAAAGCCAGTTCTGGGGGCCAGAGAGGTGTCCCCCCTGCCCAGCACCTTCGAAATGTGCCCTATCTGCTTTGCGCACTCTCTGAATGTGCTTTGTAGACAGTGCACACTCCGAGAGTGCTGGTCGGCCACCCTGTGTGATGGCATTGGACTCGGCTCCATTTGGAGCCAAGTCCAATGCTGCCGCACATTTTCCACTAAGCCGACCGGCGGAAGACTTGGTTTCCGCCGGTCAGCCCAGTGGAAAACTCTTAATGGGTCTGGTTGTGAGACCTCCAGCACCGTGGCAGTCTCCTCACCGCAAGTCTGGCGTCGGGTGTTCAAACCGCCACACTTGTAATGAGGCCATAGGTCATGCAGGGATGGAGGGAAGGGGAGTAGGTGTGAGAGATGGGTAAAGGTAGGTAAAACACAACAATTTAACTAAATAGGTAGAACAGTTTGTTAATTTTGAGGGACTACTGGGGAGTCTAGACAGTATGCACTATGGTGGTTGAAGTATTGTGGCCAAGACGTCGGCCACCATGTATTTTCTTGCCTGGTACCCTGAAGGCACAGTCAAATGATGGAACATTTCTTGGGGATAGTGTTGTGACGGAGTAGATGGGGCAAACCATGGCAGTCACACAAAAGGTAGTGACAGTGAACCAGAGCAGTCACATGAAAGGACATTCATCCATTCATACATTTTTTGTTTCCATACAGCCAGTCGTGGCTCACTGGGATTACAGGGGCGGAGCGGCACGTGGGGGGGGGGGCAATTTTATTAACCTTTTTTTTAAAAATAATAAACTAAACTTCCCTCTGCTTCTCGCTATGCCGCCGCTCCTCCTTCTTGCAGTGCAGGCACAGGCTCCCAGCCTGCTCTGCTGCCAATCCTGACGCTGCTCAGAGCAGCATTAGGATTCACTGGGAACCTGTGCCTGCTCTCTCCAGCCCGGCAACACAGTGCCGGGCTGGAGAGAGCCTACTGCACATGTGTGTTTGGCCAGCCCGAGATGGCCGGCCAATCGTACATGGGCACTGAGGGGAGTGGACAGTGCACTCGCCTTTCTGCTCGTCACCCTCTTGGCTCGCCCCTTTCACAACAAAGGGATAATAAACAAACCTAGTTTATTATCCCTTTGTTGTGAAAGGTTTGCAGCTTGTGCTGCTGGTGGGGGCTGACGCTCCTACAACTTAGCGGAGGAGCCGCCACTGCATACAGCATAGTTCACACATCTCTAGTTTGACATATTCCATGAAATTCAGGACTGTGCCAGGAGTGGGCCACACCTAGAAATTTTTGAAACTTTTGAAATTTGGCAGTTAGACATTACCTTTTGCAGAGCCAGGATGCATTAGTGGAGAAATATAGTCAAAGTATCCACTGATGGTGGGGGAAGACACCACATCTTGATACTGAGTCTGATGAATAGGAGTCTTCTCCCAAAACTGTGTATATTTAATATTGAATTTTAAATCTTCATGATGTATGAGACCTTTTCAAAGATAATTTACTTATGTAGTTACACGTTTTTAAAAATGCCATGTTAGCATGTGAAAAGGCATCAGATCACTCTACGTAAACAGTAAAAATCACTGTTATTTACCACCATTGGGCATGTCATTCTAATTGACATAATAATCAGGAGAAACATGACTAGAAGATGCACATTTGCAACAAAATATGGAATAACACTGTTATTAGTGTAGGCCTAAAACCAAGAGATCCGTTTCACAAAATGCATTTTGTAGTATGCAGTACTACTCAGGTACTGCAAAGTGAAATTCACAAACCTATGAACAGAGTTCTCTGCCTCTCCTACCTGTTTTCTGTGAAGATCTCCATCACATGTGCAGAGATCTCCACATATGTACACATACATTCCTGTTATAAATGTGTGAGGAACAAGGGGGAGTGGCTGAAAATACTTACGTCTAAAAGCGAGTGGTTTAGAGAGAAACATGCAAAAAACAATTCCACACAAGAGCATATCTTTTTAACATATTATACATATGTATTTTTACATGTTATATTATTTTGAAAGTAAATATATTATTTGAATTAAATATTGTGTATAATTGTTAAAACTCAATATGTGCACCTACTTTATGACAATATCAGTGGTTTTCAATATTTTTGGTGTCAATAATTTTGACTTCACAAATTATGTAAAGGTGATATTTTTCTGGCAATATTTTTCTCACTAATATTTTTTGTCACCAATATTTTGTAATACAACTGTTTTGCACATTGCAAAAACCTATGTGCTATAACCGCAGGCAGTGAGCCTGAGACACACAAGGCCTGACTTCTGGATGAATTGCTCTTTCTTACACCAATTTCTGCAGATACAAAGGAATTGTACATATGGTAAAATTGTCAAGGAAGGTTACATAAGGTCAGTGCGTGTTGGCTACATGGAAGTAGCAAATCAAAGTCAAACTATTTATTATTGTTGTGAATTAATTAATGTTGAGAACAAAACACATGAAAAGGTTACTACTTTTAACTAGCACATCACAATATTCCTTTGTGTAACCATCCTGACCCTTTCTGCAATTTTGGTTTTCTTTATTTGTCCAGCACAGGCAATCATTTAATGTATCAAAATCCAGCAAGGACATATGTGTATGTCTTCAGTCTTCTGACAACAACAGAAGATCCATTGTGTCATTTTTGGACCTGGCCCCTTTTTTGCAGTGTCATCCTCAAACTTTTTGTCTCCTTCCTCCTATTTTTTCTGACCAGTTTTTGTTGGCTTTAGGACTCTGGGCACCTTACCACTGCTAACCAGTACTAAAGTGCATATGCTCTCTATCTAAATTGTATTGGTGAGTGGTTTAACCTGGATATTTGATTTACTAGTAAGTCCCTAGTAAAGTGCACTAGAGGTGCCCAGGGCTGATAAATCAACTACTACTAGTGGGCTTGCAGCACTGATTGTGCCAGCCACGAGTAGCCCTGTGAACATAGCTCAGACCTGCCACTGCAGTGTCTGTGTGTGCAGTTTTAAACTGCCAATTCGACCTGGCAAGTGTACCCCTTGCCACGCCCAAACCTTCCCTTTTTGTACTTGTAAGGCACGAATAAGGTAGGCCCTAGGTAGCCCCAGGGGCAGGGTGCATAAAGGTAGGACATGTGCTAATGTGTTTTACATGTCCTGACAGTGAAATACAGCCAAATTCGGTTTTCATTGTTGCAAGGCCTATCTCTCTCATAGGTTAACATAGGGGCTGCTTTCAAATATCTTTTAGGTGCAATTTCCCATTGGGAGCAGATAGATATCTAAAGTTTGGGGTCCCTGAACTCACAATTTAAGAATACACCTTTCGGTAAAGTTGATTTTTAGATTGTCAGTTTGAAAATGGCAGTTTTAGAAAGTTGGCATTTTCTTGCTTAACCATTCTGTGTCTCTACCTGCTTGTGTATTCCACATCTGGGTCAGACTGACAGTTGGGCTGTTGTGAATTCCCGCTTGAAAGTGACACAAAGGGAGCTGGGGTGTAGCCTGCATATCCTGTTGAGTCTCCTGGGCTAGAGTGGGGCCGGAGGACCTGACACTTACACCTGAATGGGGCTGTGTCTGTCCTCACACAGTGCAGTCTCCAACCCCCTGGTGTGTGTCTGGAGCCAGCCCTGGGCAAGGGGGGATTTTGTTAACAACAGGGACTTTTATTTGAAGTTTGCCTTTTTCAAAGGCAGAAAGGGTTATAAGTGGTGGACCCAAAACCCCAGACTTTTACCAGGAACCTCCAAGGAGAAAAGCTGGAGGAGGACTACTGCCCCTTTGCTGTGTGTGCTTTGCTGGGTTGGCCTGCAGTTGCTGCGTCTGCTTTAGAGAGGACAAAGACTGGACTTTGATGTGTATCCTGCTTCTGAAGTTTCTCCAAGGCCCTGGATTGAGCTTGCCCCCTGTTTTGATGTCTCAGGGCCATCAAAGACTTCTTCTACCAGCACCTGGACTCTCTGCTGAGACTCCTACCCTGCCAAGTGGTGCCTAAACCAGTCCCTGGGCCCTTGAAAGGAGAGGCTGGTGAAAAACCCAGAAGAACCAAGTGCACCAACGACTCCGGAGTGATGCATTTGCCTGTTCCCGTGACGCCGCCTGCAACTGAAGCCGTGGTCCTCAGTGGAATGCGACGACCCCACAGAGTCCTGAAGTGCCATGTCACCGACGTCTGTGACACCAGACTTCGCCGCAACATGCCGTGACCGCCGGATATCGACCCCACCAGAAGTGTACGGATCCAACGCTTCGCACCAATGCCGCTTCACCTCCACAGCTCTGCAGCAAGAACCCAATGCCTCGTACCGATGCCTCCGCCCCTTCACTCCACAGAACCGGAACCGACACCCCACCAGATCCAGCGACGCCTCGATCCCCGACTCCGTACACTGGCTTGTTTCCTCATTTTCACAAGGTACTGTATCTGTGGTCCGTGTGACTCCGTGACCGGCGCCATTAGCATCGGATTGTTGTTAAAGACTCCATCATGATGCCGTGATATCACCAACTCGAAGCGTTTGTGTTTCTAAGCGCTATATTGAAGTTTAGTCTTTAAAAAATTCATAGTTTTGTTTGTGTATGTTGGATTTTTCTCGTTTTGGTCATGTTTCACTCAGATAAATATTGGCTATTTTTCTAACCTAGTGTTGAGTTTTTTTATGGAGTTTTCACTGTGTTACTGTGTGTGATTGTGCAAATACTTTACACATTGCCTCTGAGATAAGCCTGACTGCTTGTGCCAAGCTACCAAGGGGGTGAGCAGGGGTTATCCTAGGTGTGTATCTCCATTACCCTGACTAAAGTTTGGGTCCCTGCTTGGCAGAGTGCAAACTGACTGCCTACCAGAGACCCCATTTTTAACACTGGTGATCAGCGGTGAGGATAGAACTTGTATTTGTACTTGACATACAGTGATTATGTGTACACTACTATTTTCAGTGCAGCCCATTAGGTGACCACATTCTGTTTTTCCTTTTTTTGTTTTCTGGTGTCCTCCTAGTGGACGCGGAGGCGGTCAGACAACCGTGGCTATGGCGGTCCGACTGCCACATTACAAGGTCGGCAGGCAGACCTGCCAACTGACCGCCATCACTGCCAGGATCAGTGATCCCAATGGGCTGATGGTGGTATTAGTTGCAAACAGCGAGGGCGGCGCTGAAGTCAGCGGTGCCCTGCTGATTACAACCTTGTTCTCCATCAGCCTTTTCATGGCGGTTTGACAGGTGGAGAACAAGTGCAGGACCCATGGCATGGGCAGTGCAGGGGTCCCCGTGCTCAGCACCCTTGAATTGTGCACTGTCTGCTGTGCAGACAGTGTGCATTTAAAGGTTGCTAGTGCACCCTGACTGCTGCACCTTTCCCACTGAGCTGACGGGTGGGAAACTTGGTTCTGTCCGTCAGCACAGTGGGAAAGTTGTAATGGGGTTGGTGGGGAGACGCCAGTACCGTGGCAGTCTCCTCTGCGGGAGTTTGGGGGTCAGATGTTTCCGACCGCCAAACTCATAATGACCCCCTATGTTTTGGGTTTCTCCTTCAACTTGTATGCAATAATGCTTACTTTTGCTTTCGGTTTACTTGTACACTGTTGTAATTACATTAGCAGTAACTTGACATATATTATGCTATAGGCAAGTACATAACAACTAATAGTTCAAAAAAATATGTAACTTTAGTAGCTTTCTCCCTTTCAGACAAAACGTTAAAATGTCATCTTTTCCACGTTGGTCTAGATGACTAGGAATTTAAAGATTGTTTTTTAATTCACTATTTTGAATCTTTATTATCACTATTTAATTAATGCTCCTTAAAGGCTCTTTACTCTGTTTTAGGTAAAGCGCACTAACACCAAGGCAGTGGCGTAACTAAGTTGCCATGGGCCCTAGTGCAAACAAAAAGTAAATGGGCCCCTCTCTAGGGCAACATCTCAGTCTTTCTGCTGCCCCTGACACTCATCAACATCCTTCGGCAAAGTCTTCATCTGCCATATCAAAACTCACTATTCTCAAACACACGCTATTAAATTTTCACTCCCTGCACTACATTTCTGCAAGTCAAAGCTATAACCCTAAAAAGCATCAACAAAGTCAATAGATTAGGCCCTTCATTGCATGCACACAAAGACGTAACATGAAGGGATCCCATGCTCACAAAATTGCCTTCACAAAGGCACATACCTCACACTGAACTCACACAGGAAATTGCTTCACTCTGCACTCACACAGGCACAACTTTGAACCTGTAAACTACTTATCCTACACTCACAAAAGACGATGTTAATCCCATATTCTCACAGTCAGAGCCCTCACAAGCACACAGCTCACATGCATCTACACTGCTCACTGGGAAGGAGCACAGTTTGGACAGGTGGTGGCATGGGAGAAACAGGTCATCTAATATCTTGTAAACCACGCTTGGATCAGCACTGCAGACTATGGGAGTCTGGTCTTTGTGGACTTTTGCGGCCAAAATAGTTCTCTTTACAAATTCTTCACATTGTGCAGTTAGTAAAAGAAAATAAACACTGTCTCCATGGTAAAAGAATAAGCAGCAATCTGTGAAAAAACGGAACTGAAATTTGGCCTCTGTCTTTGAATGCTGATAAAATGTGATAAGATTAAAACAAAAACATATCATTTTCAATTCTTTGTTTAGGTGCTCTCTCAGGGCTCAAAAAGCTGTTGAAGTTGGGCCATTCTCATCTCTAGGCCTCGGCCCATTGAACTGGCTGCATCACTGGTATCTACAAAGAGATGTAGTTGCGCTAAAAAAACTTAAAATAAATGCATCAAGTTTATTTTCTCAATGATAACATGAAACGAATTGACTAGCCCAAAAATTACATATGGATAGAACGACTACTGACAATTGTGATATTCAAACACAGGGGACTATAGTGAAGCTTTTAACTGCCTCCTGCAAGCACCGTTATTTATTAATAAAAGAGATGTATTCAGAAAAGTTTTGTGTTTTTTTAGAGTTGTATAAATAACTTACTCCTGCTCAGAAGTAACAGAAACTCACATAAATGTGGCCCTCGGTCTGTTCCATTTATTATTTACCACCAATTTGTATGGCACTATGGGCCAGATGTATCATTCTTCACAATAGCTATTACCTAATTATGTTTTATTGTGAATCGCAATTAAGTAATTGCTATTGGAATGTGTGAAACTCCAGGAGTTTAATACTGTGATCTGCAAAGGCTCGCAAATGGACCTACCTCATTAATATTCATGAGGTAGGTCGCAATTTGCGAACCATTGCGAATGGCTACAATCACAGGGATGGTGGCCTGCTGGGCTCAACAGACCACCATGTCTGTGATCGCTTTTGAATTAAGCAATCTTTTTTTTTTTTAAATGCAGCCCATTTTCCTTAAAGGAAAACGTGATGCATTTAAAACTGAAAAATGAAAAGTTTTCTTTTAATTTTTTAAGAGTAGGCAGTGGCCTGTGGGACTCTTAAAACGTTTTTGCGTGCATTTACAAAGGGGAAGGGTTTGCGAATGGGTTACTAATTTGTCATAGTCACAAAACAATCATACATACCTTTGCGATTCGGTACTAGGAAGGGACGCCCTTGACACGCCCGCTTCCTAATACCGAATCGGTACGTAGTCGCAAATCGCAAATTGGCCTTGTTACATATCAAAATGCATTTTTGAGATCGGGCCGTTTGTGATAGCAAAAATGTTTGATACGTCGGGTCCTATATCATTAGTGATTTTATAGCATTAGACAAAGGACTTACTGTTCCCCTGTTCCACTGTTCTTGCATCACTCCTCGGGGAGAGGAACACTTGTGATGTTCGAGCAGCCTTCACTTCATACTGGCAGAGATATGCACCCTTGATTGCAGCTTCTGGTCCAATGTTGTGCATTGCTGCTCTCTCCGTGATGTCTAATGGCATGGTCTTTATGGGGGTGGGGGCGTCCACTTGATAAAAATTAACAGCAGTACTTTGGTGAAGTGGCGGCACTGTGCAGGTGAGGCTCAGGCCTCCCGAACTCAAGGAAGAGAGGGAGATGTTTGGTTTGGCTAAATCTCCTGTAACAGAAACAAAGAAATAGTGCACGAGGCAGACTCAGTGTAAAGCATCGTCGCCATCACATGGATATAAAACGTTCACACACAGTGCAGTCCAACGTCGAATTGTAACACTAAGCAACTGGTCTCTGGTTGTAAATGCATTCAACTAATACATTCAGACCATAACTATATAACATGGCCTGGACAGACGAGGTAGATTGAAAGCCGAATCTCAGAACACAAGCATCCAAAGTTAAAAGCTGTGCAGGGCAGCAGTACTAAAAAGAGCCCCAAGCAAGTAGCGCACTCCAATAATATACGTAATAAATCAAATGTAGCAGCGCCTAAATATCGCTGCGACCAACAGGCGTTGACCCAACATTTTTTCAGCTAGCCCTGGGCTTTAAATCCGTAGCGCTCCATGGAGAGTGAACACTTGGGTTGTGTCTGTATCTCATTCCACTTTATCCTGCTCTGCCCACTACCACCCTTCCTAGACTACATGCCAGCCCTAGCAGTTGTGGACTAGGTTCTATTCCTATGTTCCCTGTGATATGTTGCATACCTGACAGTCCTAAATGCCCAATTCTTGGCAATCATTATGTTCTATTTTCATTTTTTTGCGAATTTCTACCTGGACTGTGGCTCTTTCCTAGACCGTGTAAGACTTTGCCCCGCTTTTACTATTCTGACGGACATTTCGGCACCTACACTGCATCACTTAATCAAACAGTGCTGCAGGTGTAGGTGGCGAAATACCTGTGGCACAGTGAGCGAGGGCAGCGGAGTCATTGAGGGGTGGGGGCACCCCTTCCCATGCCCCCATAAAAAAGAAAAAAACAGCATTCACCGCGGGGCAAACGCCGGCGTCCACAGCGTATCGGTGTTTGTCCTGCGGTGAAATATCCGCAGATCTTCCCAGATATATGATGTGTATCATTCCCAGCTGCCCTGAAGTACGTTCCACTTCCACCCAACCTGGATTACCTTCCATTTATAGCTATTTCGAACTGCAATCGAATCCTGTTTCTGGCTGCAAACTATTTCTTGCTCTGCAAGAGTACCTCCCATTCGCTTCCTAGCTATTTTTGCCCAGGTCAATTTCTTTTCCACCCTGGATTACGTTCCTTGTACTGCCCTGGAATGAATCGCTTTCCTAAATACCACAGAGTACTACACATTTCAGACTATCCTGTTTTATGCTGTGTATTACCATGTGTAAGGAAACGCCTCCTTGGCATGGTTACCCCCTAACCTTTTGCCTTTGCTGATACTAAGTTATGATTTGAAAGTGTGCAGGGACCCAGCTAACCAGGCCCCAGCACCAGTGTTCTTTCCCTAAACTGTACCTTTGTCTCCACAATTGGCACAACTCTGGCACTCAGGTAACTCCCTTGTAACTGGTACCCCTGGTACCAAGGGCCCTGATGCCAGGGAAGGTCTCTAAGGGCTGCAGCATGTCTTATGCCACCCTAGGGACCCCTCACTCAGCACATGCACACTGCTGCACAGCTTGTGTGTGCTGGTGGGGAGAAAATTACTAAGTCGACATGGCACTCCCCTCAGAGTGCCATGCCAACCTCACACTGCCTGTGGCATAGGTAAGTCACCCCTCTAGCAGGCCTTACAGCCCTAAGGCAGGGTGCACTATACCACAGGTGAGGGCATATGTGCATGAGCACTATGCCCCTACAGTGTCTAAACAAAACCTTAGACATTGTAAGTGCAGGGTAGCCATAAGAGTATATGGTCTGGGAGTTAGTCAAACACGAACTCCACAGTTCCACAATGGCTACACTGAAAACTGGGAAGTTTGGTATCAAACTTCTCAGCACAATAAACGCACACTGATGCCAGTGTGCAATTTATTGCAACATACACCCAGAGGGCATCTTAGAGATGCCCCCTGAATACCTATCCGACTTCTAATGTAGGCTGACCAATTTCTGCCAGCCTGCCACACACCAGACATGTTGCTGGCCACATGGGGAGAGTGCCTTTGTCACTCTGTGGCCAGGAACAAAGCCTGTACTGGGTGGAGGTGCTTCTCACCTCCACCTGCAGGAACTGTAACACCTGGTGGTGAGCCTCAAAGGCTCACCCCTTTTGTTACAGCGCCCTAGGGCATCCCAGCTAGTGGAGATGCCCGCCCCTCCTGCCACTGCCCCCACTTTTGGCAGCAAGGCTGGAGGAGATAATGAGAAAAACAAGGAGGAGTCACCCACCCGTCAGGACCGCCCCTAAGGTGTCCTGAGCTGAGGTGATACCTGCCTTGAGAAATCCTCCATCTTGAGTTTGGAGGATTCCCCCAATAGGATTAGGGATGTGCCCCCCGCCCCAAAGAGAGGAGGCACAAAGAGGATGTAGCCACCCTCAAGGACAGTAGCCATTGGCTACTGCCCTCCCAGACCTAAACACACCCCTAAATTCAGTATTTAGGGGCTCCCCAGATCCCAGGAAATCAGATTCCTGCAACCTAAAGAAAGAAGGACTGCTGACCTACAAGCCTGCAGAGAAGGGGGAAGACAACAACTGCTTTGGCCCCAGCCCTACCGGCCTATCTCCAACTTCGAAAACCTGCTCCAGCAATGCATCCGACAGGAACCAGTGACCCCTGAAGCCTCAGAGGACTGCCCTGGACTACAGGACCAAGAAACACCCATGAACAGCAGCCCTGTTCAAAACCAGCTACTTCTTTGCAACAAAGAAGCAACTTCCAAAGGCTTCATGTTTCCTGCCGAAAGTGTGAGACTCTACACTCTGCACTCAACGCCCCTGGCTCGACCTGCAGAAAACCAACACCTCAGGGAGGACTTCCCGGTGACTGTGAGTAACCAGAGACAAACTCCGTGAGTCCCCAAAGCGACGCCTGCAGAGAGAATCCAGAGGCTCCTCCTGACCACGACTCCCTGTAACAAGGGACCCGCTGCCTGGAACCAACACTGCACCCGCAGCCCCCAGGACCTGAAGGAACTGAACTTCAATGCAGGAGTGACCCCCAGGAGACCCTCTGCCTTGCCCAGGTGGTGGCTGACCCGAGAAGCCCCCCCTGTGCCTGCCTGCACTGCTAGAGTGACCCCCGGGTCCCTCCATTGAAACCTATACAAAACCCGACGCCTGCTTTGCACACTGCACCCGGCCGCCCCTGTGCCGCTGAGGGTGTGTTTTGTGTGCCTATTTGTGTCCCCCCCAGTGCTCTACAAAATCCCCCTGGTCTGCCCCTCGAGGACCCAGGTGCTTACCTGCTGGCAGACTGGAACCGGAGCACCCTTGTTCTCCTTAGGCGCCTATGTGTTTTGGGCACCTCTTTGGCCTCTGCACCTGACCGGCCCTGTGCTGCTGGTGTGGTAACTTTGGGGTTGCCTTGAACCCCCAACAGTGGGCTGCCTATGCCCCAGGACTGATACTTGTAAGTATTTTACTTACCTCCTAATCTAACCTTTATTTACCTCCCCAGGAACTGTTGATTTTTGCATTGTTTCCACTTTGAAAATAGCTTATTGCCATTTTTACAAAGACTGTACATGATATTGTTTCCATTCAAAGTTCCTAAAGTATCTAAGTGAAGTACCTTACATTTAAAGTATTTACTGTAAATCTTGAACCTGTGGTTCTTAAAATAAACTAAGAAAATATATTTTTCAATATAAAAACCTATTGGCCTGGAGTAAGTCTTTGAGTGCGTGTTCCTCATTTATTGCCTTTGTGTGTACAACAAATGCTTAACTCTAACCTCTGATAAGCCTACTGCTCGACCACACTACCACAAAATAGAGCATTAGAATTATCTACTTTTGCCACTATCTTACCTCTAAGGGGAACCCTTGGACTCTGTGCACACTATTTCTTACTTTGAAATAGTATATACAGAGCCAACTTCCTACACCATGGACTACGGCCCTTTCATGGCTGCGCATAGTCTTGCAACCCTTCCTATCAGCCCTGTACCACTTGCCTTTTAAAACTATCCTAGATTAAACCCCATGCCTAGCTAATATTAGCTCTGTTCCAAATCTAGACCTCCCAGCCTATATCCCATTACTAGCTACTCTGAATGTAGGAACGCCAATCTTCTTGCAGCCTCCTCCATTTGTTTGACTGAATTGCTGGCATATTTGAACCCTTTGGCCCTTGGAAGAAACACAATACTGCTCAGTGTCTGTATGCTAACCCTAAACATGGCAAAAAATTGGCAAGCCCCAATCAGCATATTTGACTTTTAGGTATGCCGTTGTAAAACTTCATAACTGGGATAAACATCAAGTGCTGAGCTCACCAACATGAGACATAAGTGTAAACAAGCATTTGCAATGCACTAGAGTCTCGCATTTCTCCGACTTACAGCTATTAGCAGTTGTAAATCCCCAACCGGATTTTTCTTGCCACATTGAATGGAAAAAAACAGCGCGATCGCGCTGCTACAGTTAACTCGTAATGAAACCTATCGGCAAAAGTTCAATTATCTACGTAACCGGCAAAAGTGCAATTAACTATGTAACAGGGTCGATGTTATGCAAAGCGCTCGACTTCTGCTAAGCGAGATTGCGCTGCGAACAAAAGATAAAAAGTAGTCCACAAACTGGACGGAAAACAGTAAGCCTTGCATGTTTTCAGTACT
Source organism: Pleurodeles waltl (assembly GCF_031143425.1). Classification (NCBI taxonomy): domain Eukaryota; kingdom Metazoa; phylum Chordata; class Amphibia; order Caudata; family Salamandridae; genus Pleurodeles; species Pleurodeles waltl. The sequence goes on along the minus strand of NC_090446.1, from coordinate 1,295,506,308 downwards.
TGGTCGTTGCGCTCGAGGAGGGCTAACCACTGGAAAAGGCATGACGTATGCATGCCTAGCACTAATGAAAGTAAGCCGATTTTAACAGGCAAGCCCACAACCAATGAAAGACACTGACGGGATGTGGACGGGGCTCCAAACCCTTTTCTAAGTCCTAAAGCGTCTCGCAAGCGAAACGCATGCGCAAGCGTATGCGATGCAAGCTCGACCCTATAAATGTGTGGTGTTGTTACCGGTATGTGCTTGGGTGTTAATTAAAGTTATAATTGTTTAACTGCAAGCAGTCACAAAAAGCTCTCTTCAACCTGCAAGAGCCAATCACAAAGTGGAATGCGCACCCTAGTAATAAGATGTGTTGTGTGGCGGTCTGCCCTTACTTTGTGCTATGTACCTGGGCTATTCAATTAATCAATTAAGAATTTGTAATTTGTACCTAAATAATTTTGTTAATCCAAACTTATTTAAAACAATCCTTTTTTCATGAGTTTTTCAGTGCATAGATTCAATATTCAGTCATATCTTCATTTGTGCATTGTTGATGTTTTGGTTCCTAACTCATTTCGGATTCGTCTTCCCTCAAGGGTCATTAACTTAAAACCAGGACATTTCCTACACATGGGTGGCGCTGTATTTTTGAGCAAAAAAACATTTTCTATGGTTACTCTCTTCAGGACAAAAAGGAAAAACAACTATCTGTTTTTCATAATGGTGCATAGAGGTGTCCTCTTCTTCAACCCTCCTAAAAGTATACATCTTATTTTGCCACATTACTTTCAACAGGGCTGAAAATCTCATTTGAACTTTTTCCCCCATATGTTGGGCAAAAAGGATGCACACATATCTCATAGTACACAGCTCCAAGCAATATACTGACTTGGTGATATTCATCAAAGTACAAACCAATGTAATAAAATGGGCCAGAGGCGAAAACAGACACTTCTTTGGTGCCATGAGGAATCGGGAGGCGTCCCATGGGGAGGGAGGGAGCAAGTGGGTGTAGCATCGGTGAAGGGAGAAAATAAAGAAAAATTAAGTCCCTATTCAAGATGAAGAGATATGAAAACAAATACCCTAACAAAACTCAATCCGTCTTCCAAGCTCACAATGATGTTGATGTCTGGGAACATTTACAGTATAAAATCAAAAATGAAACAGCAAAAGGTTATGGATTATTTCAAATGAGGTAAAGCAAATGTAACCTTACTAGAAGAGACACACTTGCCCCGGAAGAAGCTCACAAAAATATTTAGGAGAGCGATGGGTCAAGCAGATAGTATGCACAGACTCCATAAGTATACCAAAAGGAGTAGCAATAAAAGTTATACCATCTCCCAATATTGAGGTATTACAGTCCGACATAGACATATCAAGAAGGTGGGTAATAAGTAGAATTATATATTATTGCAACGTCTGTGTCTGTGTGAGCTATTACGGCAGAACTTAGATGAGAGTAGTCCTACAGATTTATTAGTAGCTCATATCCTACACCATGTCTCCTTCCAAGTTCTTCTGGAATGTGTCCCTTTACTAGTCACCCAGAACAACACCACATTTTAATTGTTTCTTTCTATGCTCTGTTCTTAGGAATCATTCACTATATACCTTTTCTTAGCTATCCTAGACTGCATCCTAGCATTTCTTATCCTTGATAGTGTACCATTTCTGGCTTTCCAAGAAAATAGGTCCTAGTTCTAGACTGTGTGTCACTCCTAGGTGGATATGTCCCTTTCCTACCAATTCTGGAATGTGACTCATTTATTGGTGGAAGTGCAAAAAACACAAGGAACTGTGTTCTTGAGAGAAAGCGGCACAGGAGTAAAAGGGTAATAAAGTGGCGACATAGGGTGCGGGCAGGATCTGATGTTTAACTAAAAAGAGCAAACTATCTGGTAAGTATGGTGTTGGACTTTCACCTACGATAACGATCTGGAAAACACTCTATCTAACTACACATTTAACTTATTGCTAAACATTTGATTTCTAAAAGTAGATTGGTGGTGTTTCAACTTGTGGTAAATGGATGTTTATCATTGGAACTTTAAAGGAAAGTTCTGCTTTGAGTGGATCTGTAGAAGCATTTGTTGATATCTTTGAAGTTATCACAGCATAGTGAAGTAAATAAAATGACAACACTACAACAAAAAGAGGGCACTATACAACAAAACAATCAGAATGCAACATAACAATCACAGTGCTACACGTCACATTGCGACACTGGAGCACAAAGACACAACAGCACAAGAACAACACAACATATCCCCAACACAACAAAATGCAACATAACAAGTATGGCCAAACATTCTTGTCATGCATCACCACCTCCAAACACCTGCTTCTATAAAATGGGGTTAAACAGGGTATTCACCATGCGCTGCTATACTTATCCTGAGGGACATGTATTTGCACCAGTCAAAAATGTTTTGTGACCCAGACCTGTATCTCTAGGTTTGGAACCTGCAAGACACTGTTTACACGTGGAGAAGTGTGGCTCAATGGTTAGAGCAGCAGACCCTGCTGCAGAAATCTGGCCTGGGACCAGGGTTCAATTCCCGCCTCGGCGGGTCTTGGGCTCAATTTCCTCGGACCTGATAATTCTTGCATTGGTGCCTAATCTAATTCATGGGTCCCACTCTGTAACTCTGGGCTATAGCTTGCTTAGTCTCCACAATGGCCCCAACAGTGCTGGGATGCCTGGCTTCACCTTGGAGGTTGCCCAGGAGTGGGCATCTCACAGGGAAAAACCAGGAAGGGTTCCACAGCAGTATGTGTACAGCACCTTGAGACTCCAACGGGTGAGTAGTGCACTATACAAGTACGTAGTTTACACATAAAACACTGCAGTAGTTAAATCAACCTAAAGATGTAACTTCCTATGATTAGAACCTGTAAACAAGATGTTACATGTTACTGTAACATTGTAATTCTGGAACAGCTCTCTGGCGTTCTGAAGTACGTGTTACAGTCCAAGAAGCCCAAATGTATAACTTGGTTGTGTGTGTGTTTCCTCCTGGATATACTTTGCACTTTACTGTGCAACAGTTTTTGCAATTATATTTGTGTGTTTTGATTTTACCTTATGCTTCCTGGATCTGCAATTTTAGTCTTTCTCCAGCCTCTTTGGTGGCCAGTCGGGGTCATTCTCAAGCCCCATTGAGAGAGATAGACCTTCCACAGTTTCCGTGACACCACCGCCATCTTGGAAGGGCTACACAGACATTCTGATTCTATGTGAGGACCGGAGGCTTCAGATTATGCTTCTCTTACTTTACTGTTAACATACCAAAAATCTTCATTTCCTATTAATATGCATCATGACATCAGTAACCTATACTCCAATCAGGGGCACGCCAGCCTGTAATATCTGCTGTCTCCATCGTCCTTCTTCTTTCTTTCCTGCTCCAGCAGCCATGAAATAAGTGATTTTCCTCTGTCTCTGTGCCATAATGATGTTGAATATGATTGCCAGTTGTATTCCGTGATGCGCATAGCGATTGCGTAACTTGGTATTTGTTGTTAAGATCTTTGAGATACGCCGACTTATGGCTTGCTGATAAAGCAAGTGTTCCCTTACATTTTCTTTTACTGAATAGGTTTGGGTGGTGGAACTGTGGTCTCTTGAGCTGCCCTCCCACCCCACTGTCTTGGAGCAGGAGTCGAGAAGACAGGCAAACTCTTTTTATTGCTGGCACCTGCTTTGGCATGCACACAGGGCACCTGGCCAGACAAGCCCATGGCACTGATTCTTGTTGCTTTGCCCTAAGAGGGCTGTAATAATTTAGTGAACAGCGTTGGTCTCGGGGTGACAGTCTGCTCCCTTCACACAAACTTGCCAGGGTTTTTCCTAATGTCCACAAGGCTACAATACTTAGCCTGTCTGGGTTTTCCCCAATTCTCTGGTGAAAAGTGTAAGACAAACCATTATGGCAGAGTTCTACCCTAAAGAGAACAATGGTTCTAAGAAGTATAGAGCACCACTTGATTATCATATTGAAGAGCAGTTGTTGGAGACGATTGATAACTCTGTCCTGGAGTCTGTAAACAAGGCATTGGTGATCCCCCTTCCCTCAGTTAGACATACTCTTACCCTCTATGGACTCAGTGATCTGGGTAGGGATGCCCAGGTGCCAATGTTGGGGTGAAACTATCGGACAATCCAAATGCCCTTAAGCAAAGAGGCCAACATGGCTCCACACAGAGACCCTAGAGAAGACTTTGAAAAGCACCCTGCTACACCATGGTTATGGAGCCTCTGAATCATTTGGGCCTGCAGAGTCTTCTACTCATTTAGAGGTAATCCAAGATGATGTCTCCACTCAATTGTCTCGGTCTGATAACTCCCAAAAGGAGTCCTCCCACCCCTGTGGCACAAAAGCGGAAGAGCTGAACACATTATAGTACTCCACAGAGACCAGCCCCTAAGATCCAAGGCAGCTTCCCGGATTTCAGTCCCAAAGAGATTATCCATATAAGGTAAGCAGAATGGTTCCCTTCACCCGAGGTCACAGGCAATATCCAATCCAGGTTATGTAAGGGATTCGTGAGGGAGATCAGAGCCAAACTGCAGCCAGAGTACGGCCGACCGTCTCTAGCTGAGAAAGAGGCCAATACTCCTAAGGTCAAGCAGAAAATGGCAGTTTTCTTGAAAAAGTTTTCTAAAGACCCGAAAAAAGCCATTGACTTCGCCTGGCGCAGGTGTCAAGATGGAGGGCCTGAATTAGAGTTTTGCAGAGGGGTTACTCCATCATAATCGTGACGGATATCCAGTCTGCCATATCGCAAGTTCCATAGGCTATTATGGAATTATAATATGTTGAACGGGATATCTGTCACATTTGTGACGGAGTAAACCCGACCGTCAAACTATAAATCAGGCTCAGAGTCTTGGATCTGTCTGGCCCATCAACTAAAATACTGGAGATGATGGCTCACACCAAGGAGACAGGCTCTCCATTGGACCCATATATCCTGATGGGGTGGACGCACCAAGCAAAATGTTTGCAACTGAGACCACACCAAGGATGCCAAGTCTAACACATATCCCCCCAGCTGAAAGTGGGGAGAAATCACCCAACCTCATGGGAGTTCTCATCATTAAGGCAGAAGAATCTAGACAGACCATCAGCATTGGTATGTTCCACCATAAAGACCATCCCCTGTAGGGAAATGGACCACCTCAACAGTTTTGGATTTTCGCCCCTCATCTGCATTAACCATCTGAGGGGCCTTTGGTCTTTCTGAACCCTGAAGTGAGTCCCAAACAACTAGGGTCTTAGCTTCTTCAGTGCCCATACCACAGCAAAAGCTTCACGCTCTATTGCACCCCACCTACGCGCCCTGGGAAGTAACATCCTACTGATAAAAGCTACAGGTTAATCTATGCCCTCTTCATTTAGCTGTGATAACACTGCTCTTATACCATGCTCTGAAGCATCAGTTTGTACAACAACCTCCTTGGAGAAATCAGGTGCCTTCAGCGCAGGTGTTGTGCACATGGCTGCATTTAGAGCATCAAAAGCTGTCTGGCAAGACTCCGTCCAGATCACCTTCTTTGGTTGCTTCTTGTAAGTTAACTCATTCAAGGGAACAACAATGGTGCCATACCCCTTGACAAACCTCCTATAATAGTCAGTGAGACCCAAAAAAGGCCCTCACCTCTATCTGGGTCTTGGAAGGCTCCCAAGCCAGAATAGTGTCAAATCTTGGGTTCTAGGGGTGCCACCTGGCCACTCCCCACCTGGTGTTCCAAGTACACCACCAAACTCCTGCCCTATTTGGTGCTTACTTGCCTTAATAGTGAGGCCTGCCTTTTGCAGGGCCTCCAACAATTTGCAGAGGTGCTGCAAGTGTTCCTTCCAAGTAGAACTGAACACAGCAATGTCAACCCGGTAGGCTGCACTGAAATCATCCAGTCCAGCCAACACCTGGTTGACCAACCTCTGAAAGGTGGCAGGGGCATTTTTCATCCCAAAGGGCATCACTTTAAGCCAGCAGTGCCCATCTGGGGTAGAACATGCTGACCTCTCCTTGGCCCCCTCAGTCAAGGCAATCTGGCAATACCCAGACGTCAAGTCAAAGGTGCTAAGGTACTTGGCAGCTCCCAACCGATCAATGAGTTCATCAGCTCGGGGATGGGCTGCGCATAAGTCTTAGTGACTGCACTGAGATCCTGGTAATCCACACAGAGCGGAGTTCTGGGGTGGCACCAGGAGCAGCAGCCTTTGGCACCAAGACCACTGGGCTGGCCCAAGGACTACTGGAAAACTCAATTACCCCTAGGGTTAACATCTTTGATACCTCATCCTTGATGCTAGCCCTGACCTTATCAGTCACCCTGTAAACCTTCTATTTAACAGGTGGACTGTCTCTAGTCTCCACATCATGTGTGCACAAGTGTGTGACCCCTGAGATCAAGGACAACAGGGAGGCAAACTGACCCAAAACCTGGCAACAGTCCCTCTGTTGTTCTGAGGTCAGGGAGGGGGAGAGGTTCACACCGTCCACAGACCCATCCTTCTCTACGGCAGACAGGAGGTCAGGCTCACTGTCTTCCTCTACCCATCATCTGTTGCTAGGATCATTGTCAATTCAGTTCGCTCAAAGTGCTGCTTGAGGTGATTCACATGCAGGACCCTCAAGGGGTTCCTGGGAATTTGCAAGTTCACCAAGTAGGTGACTTCGCTCTTGCACTCCACCATCTCAAATGGCCCAGTCCACTTGTCCTGGCGCACCCTGGGCTCCACTGGCACTATCACCCACACGTTCTGGCCGGGCTAAAACTCGACCAGAGTGGCATTCTGGTCATACCAGCGTTTCATGTCTTCCTGGCTTGCTTCTAGGATCTCTTGGGTGAGAGCCCTGAAAAGGGCAGTCTGGTTCCTAAAATCCAGCATGTAACTGAATACATCCTGGGGGATTTACTGGGGATTTTCTCCAATCCCTCCTTTACCAGACTCAAAGGTCCCCTGACAGGTTGGCCATAAAGTAACTCAAAAGGACTGAATCCAAGCCCTTTTTGAGACACCTACCGGTAGGCGCACAGAAGGCAAGAGGATGTCCCACTTATGCCTCAAGGGCTCTGACAAGCCCATGATCGTGACTTTCAAGGTGCGGTTGAACCTTTCAACCAGGGGGGTGATAAGGAGTGGTGAACTTATACTTTACCCCACACTCCTGCCACAGAGACTTCATGTAAGTAGATATGAAGTTGGTACCTGTCATAATAAGTCCAAAGCACCTAGTAGTTCTTCAGTAATGTTTAATAATACACCATCAGCTTTTCAGTCAATGAAACTCTCTCACATACCAATCTAAACACAATCACTATTGAGTGTTCAACTGACAGGAACATTCCATTAGAATGGGAAGGGGAGGGGGAAAGGAAAATGGATGAGGGAAAGTAGTAAGATAATATATACAATGGTTCGACCCATAGGTCAAGTAATTACAACAGTACCCCTATCAGATACCACTTCCTTGTCGAACCCCATGTGGTTAAAAAACCCCATCAAAGCACGTCCAACCACAGAGGAGGTGCTTGACCTCAGAGGAATGGCTTCTGGGTACCGGATGGCATTGTCCATCAAGACCAGGATAAACCTGTTGCCCATGGCTGTCTTGGGATCCAGAGGCCCCACAATGTTAATACCAACCCTTTCAAATAGGGTACTAACCACTGAAAAAGGTTGGAAGAGAGCCTTGCATTTCCCTCACTCTTGCCACTTGCCTGACAAGTTTGGCAAGACCTACAGTGTGCATCTGAGTGCCTGTGAATTTGGGGCAACTAAAAGTGTGTGACAAGCCTGTCAAAGGTCTTGTCTTGCCCCAAATGTCCTGTGTAGGAAAGTGCCACTGTTGGCATGGGTACCCCCCCCCCCCCCACTTTTTGCCTAGTGTTGAGGCCAACTTTGATTGAAAGTGTGCTGGGATCCTGCTAACCAGGCCCAGCACCAGTGTTCTTTCCCAAAATCTCTTCGTTTGTTCCACAATTGGTATAACCCTGGCACACAGTTAAGTCCCTTTTAAAAGGTACCCCTGGTACAAAGGGCCCTGTGGCCAGGAAAGGTTCCCAAAGGCTGCAGTATGTATTATGTCACCCTAGGGGACCCATCACCAAGCACATGTACACTGCTTATGCAGCCTTTGTGTGCTGGTGGAAAGAAAAAGACAAAATCGACATTCCACTCCTCTCAGGGTGCCATGCATACAAACTACTGCCAGTAGCAAAGGTAAGTCACCCCTCTAGCAGGGGAAACATCCTGAACAACTAGGTCTAAACTACTACTTGCCTGAACCACTACTCCTAAACAACTAAAACATCTCTACAACTAAGTACTGAACAACTACTGTCTAAACAACAATTGTGCCTGAATAACAATTGCCTGAACAACTAATTTTAAGGTAAGGTTTTCTTTTTACTTTTTTATGGTTCATTAGTTGTTTAGAATATATATATAAATTTGTTATTCAGGCAATAGTTATTCAGGCACAATTGTTGTTTAGGCAGTAGTTGTTCAGTACTTAGTTGTAGAGACTTTTTAGTAGTTTAGCAGTAGTGGTTTAGGCTATAGTTGTTTAGGACCTAGTTGTTCTGTCACATATTCCTCTAGCAGGCCTTACAGCCCTAAGGCAGGGTGCACTATAACACAGGTGATGGCATAGCTGCATGAACAATATGCCCCTACAATGTCTTAGTCCATTCTTAGACATTGTAAGAGCAGTGTAGCCATATTAAGTATATGGTCTGAGAGTTTGTCATTCCGAACTCCACAGTTCCATAATGGCTTCACTGAATACTGGGAAGTTTAATATCAAACTTCTCAGCACAATAAACCCCCACTGATGCCAGTATGGGATTTATTGAAAAATGCACACAGAGTGCATCTTAGAGATGCCGCCTGTACGTTACCCAAACTGCTGGTGTAGGACTGACTGGTCTGTCCCAGCCTGCCTCTTTCAGACAAGTTTCTGACCACATGGGGTGAGAGCCTTTGTGCTCTTGGTGGTCAGAAACAAAGCATGTCCTGGGTGGAGGTGCTTCACACCTCCCCTCTACAGGAACTGTAACACCTGGTGGTGTGCCTCAAAGGCTCAAGCCTTGGATTACAGTGCCCCAGGGCATTCCAGCCCGCCCCCTGGACAAAGCCCCACTTTTAGCAGCAAGTCCGGCAGGAAAATTATGGAAAATAGGGAGGAGTGACCACTCCAGCCAGGACCACCCCTAAGGTGGCCAGAGCTGAGGTGACCCCCTCCCTGCAGAATCTCCTTCTTGGTTTGGAGGACAGGGACCAATAGGATTAGGTTTGTGCCCCCCTGCCCAAAGGGAGTAGGCAAAAGGAGGGTGTAGCCACCCTTAGGGACAGTAGCCATTGACTACTGCCCTCTGACCCCTAAAACGCCCCTACATCTAGGATTTAAGAGACTCCCTGAACCCAGCTCACCAGATTCCTGGTGACCTACAAGAAGAAGAAGGACTTCTTGGCTGAAACCCCTAGGAGAGAAGAAGGAAGATGACAACTACTGTGGCCCCAGCCCTACCAGCCTGTCTCCTGCTTCAAAGAACCTGCAAAAGAACAGCAATGCATCCAGTGGGACCAGCATCCTATGCTAAGCTCCAGAGGAATGTCCTGCACCCAAAAGGACCAAGAACTCCCAAGGACAGCAGCCCTGTCTAAGAAAAATCAACAACTAAGGACTCCCACCTCACTCTGGATGTGTGAGTCCTGACCACTCTGTGCCTGAAGCCCACGGCCCGTGTCCAGGTGGTCCACCAAGCTAGAGAGGGTCCCCAGGCGATTGTGAGCAAGTGCAACCCTGGGTTGACCTCTTCACCCCGCCACAACAACTCCTGCAGAGGGAATCCCAAAGACCCTCCTAACCGTGAAGCTCCGGACAAAGATATCCAATGCCTAAAAACACACTGCACCCGCAGCCCCAGGCCTTGGAGAACCCAACCTCCGGTGCAGCAACGGTCAGCAGGCAGCTCTCCTCCCTATCCAACCTGTGGTCTGCCCGAGACGACCCTCTGGACCTCACCTGCAGCCTCTGAGTGACCGCTGGGGTCCCCTAATAAAGCAGCATTGGAGACTCGATGTCCTGTTTGCACCATGCACCCGTCCACCCCTATGACGTTAAGGGTTGTGTTTGGTGCCTACTTGTGGCCCCTCCAGTGCTCCTCTAATCCCCCCTGGTCTGCCCTCTGGGCCGCGGGTACTTACCTGCAGGCAGACTGGATTACAAGTAACCCCTGGCTCCATAGGAACCCACGTTAAATTTGCCATCTTTGACCTCTGCACCCCGGCTGGCCCCGTATTGCTGGTGGTGGGTGTTTAGGGTTTGCTTGAACCCCAACCGGTGGACTTCCTAAAACCAGGAGACTGAAACTGTAAGTGTTGTACTTACTTACAAATCGAACTAACATTTCTTACCCCCAGGAACTATTCGGAAAATTGCAGTGTCTATTTTTAAAACAGATTATTGCCAATAATTCAAAAACTGTAAAACGTATGGATTTCAAACAAAGTACTGTTGATACATGTGTGAAATAGGATTCTATTGCGGTACTTACCTGCAACTTGAATCGTGTGGTTCTAAAAATAAATTCAGAAAATATATTTTTGCTATATAAAAACCATTGGTCTGGAGTTAAGTAATTGAGTGTGTGCTTCTTTTATTGTCTGCGTGTGTATAACAAATGCTTTGCACTACCCTCTGATAAGCCTAACTGCCCGACCACACTACCACAAAAGAAAGCATTAGTTTTATCTACTTTAGCCTCTGTTAAGCCTCTGGGGGACACTCTGTGCAAACTATGGCGGTCATTATAAACTCAGCGGTGTGGGTCGGCATGCCGGCGGTGTCGGGAAATCCCGCCAGCCAGCATGGCGGCCCACACCGCCACATAATGAACCCATGGAGGGCCGTCATAGGTGGCCCTCACTCACCGCCAGGCAGCCTGGCGGTGATCTGCATCATTATCCGACAGGACAGCGGTGCTGCCCCTCGGATAATGATTCCTTAGCCTTGCATGGGCAGTGCAGGGGCCCCTGTGCAGTACCCCATTGCGCAGATATGCGTGCTGGGTGCAGCTGCACCCGCCGCACAGAGGCATTGGCGGAGGCTCCATGTGGAGCCACCGTCAATGTCCCTGCCAGGCATTCCTCTGGGCCGGCGGGCAGAAACAATGTTTCCGCCCGCCAGCCCAGAGGAATGTTCATAATACATCCGGCGGGGTTCCGGGGGAGCTGGCGGTCACTAGAAAGACCGCAATCATAAACACAACGGTTTCGACCGCCATGTTCATAATGAGGGCCTATATCTCATTTTGACATGGTATATACAGAGCCTGTTTCCTACATTGGTAGATCAGCTGTGGGGTCTACGACTTTGCATTTGCTGGACTACTCAGCCAATACCTGATCATATGACTAACTTCCAAAATTGCCTTTAGAAAACTTATTTTTGAATTTGACTATTTAAAAAAAATGTAAAAGTCCAGCTAGGGTCTTGGTTAAGTCTCCTTAGCATCTCTTTTTAGATTTAAAAGTTATTGTAAAGTTAGGTTTTAGCTACTAGAAGTAGTTTTCGGTTTTTAAAAGTAATCCCAACTTTTAATAACATAATGAACAGCTCAGAGAAAATGGCTGTGGAACTCAACTTCACCCCTTACCTCCATCTACGGATGGCAGAGTTAAGGTCCCTCTGTAAACTGAATAAGATTAAAACAGGTTTCTATCCTATCAAGGTCAAGCTCCAGGAGCTCTTCGCAGAGTACACCAGGGACCACCCTGCTGAGGAGGAAGAACTCCACTCAGAAAGGGAAGATGTTGGCAATGAGCAGGATGACCTCCCCCTCCTCACCTAACTGGGGAGACCCAAGACTCCTGTCTCCAATGATAGTTCTCACTGGATCTGGATCTTCTACAGGGGAGTCCAAATTCTCTGGGAACATTGGGGAGAGACTAAATGAAGAGGATATCCGTTTAGCAAGGATGGCCATAAGGTTAGCTTTGGAGCAACAACTCCTGGCTATAGAAAGGGAGAGAGCAGAAATGGGCTTAGCACCTAATAATGGTGGCAGCAATATAAATAGGGTCAGAGAGAATACTGACATCCTAAAAATCCCCAAAGGGATTGTCCCAAAATACGAAGAAGGTGATGATATCACCAAGTGGTTCACAGTTTTTGAGAGGGCTTGTGCAACCAGAAAGTTAAACAGATCTCACTGGAGAGCTCTCCTTATGAACTTTTCACTGGTAAGTGTAGGGATAGACTACACACTCACACTATCTGGTAAAGATGCAGAATCCTATGACCACATCAAGGCTACCCTGATTGAGGGCTTTGGATTCTCCAGTGAGGAGTATAGGATTAGGTTCAGGGCAGCTCACAAAACCTCGAGCCAGACCTGGGTTGATTTTGTTGACTACTCAGTGACAACACTAGATGGTTGGATAACTGGCAGAGGAGTGCATGACTATGATAGGCTTTATCATTTGTTTATGAAGGAACACTTGTTAAGTAACTGCTTCAATGACAGGTTGCATCAGCGTCTGGTAGACCTAGGTCCAATTTCTCCCCAAGAATTAGGAAAGAAGGCAGACCATTGGGTCAAGACTAGGGTGACCAAGACTTCCACAGGGTGTGAGCTAAAAAAGGGGTCACAAAGCTTCCCCAGGAGAAGGTGGTGAGACACCTAAGGACAAAAACAAAGAGTCTTCTCAAGGGCCCCAAAAACCTGCTCAGTAGGGTGGGCCCCAGCCTCTTCACAGTCCACAAATGGGTACAAGAGTAAAGACTTTGATCACAAGAAGGCCTGGTGTCACAGCTGTAAGGAGCATGGACACCAAACTGGAGACATGGCCTGTCCCAAGAAAAATCCCACTAGCACTACTCCAGTTAGTACTGGACTAGCCAGTCTCCAGGTGGGATCAACAGTGTGCTCAGAACAAATCAGGGTTCACATTGAAGCTACTCTAGTCTCTGAGGGTTGGGTGGACACAGCCACACTGGCTGCCTGGTCGGCTAACATGAAAAATACAGGCAGCAGCTTTTAATCAATGGGACAAAGGTAGAAGCCCTGAGGGATACAGGTGCCAGTGTCACCATGGTGACAGAGAAACTGATTTCCCTAGGACAGTATTAGGCTAGACAAACATATCCAGTTACCAATGCTGACAATTAGACTAAAGTCCATCCCATGGCTATGGTGACTTTAGAATGGGGAGAGGTTACTGGCCTGAAACGGGTAGTGGTCTCTTCTGCAATTCCAGCAGAATGCTTGCTAGGGAATAATCTGGAGTCCTCAGCTTGGACTGAGGTAGAGCTCAAACACCATGGAGCCATGCTGCAAATCCCTAAACTGGTGTATGTGAAAACAAGAGCAGAGTATGGGGTGAAAAAGAAGTGTTGTAGTTTGGAATAATGGCCCAACCTTCCAAGAGAAAAGGGGACCCTCAAGGAAACAGCTGTGCACTCTTGAAGGTCTGAGGCAGCAAGCAACTGCACAGGAGAATGGAGATGTCAGAGGCTCCCACAGGGTCTATTGGGAGGATGGACTCCTTTACACTGAGGCTAGAGATCCCAAACCTGGTGCCACTAGAGGAGTGGTAGTGCCTCAGGAGTTTAGAGAGTTTATCCTTACTTTGGCCCATGACATCCCCTTAGCTGGGGATTTGGGAAAGACCAAAACGTGGAACAGACTTCCCAACCACTTTTATTGGCCCAATATGTCCCAGAAATAGAAGGAGCTTTGTAGCTCCTGTGTCACCTGTCAAGCCAGTGGCAAGATAGGTGGCCATCCAAAGGCCCCACTCATTCCACTTCCTGTGGTGGGGGTTCCCTTTGAAAGGGTTGGTATGGACATTGAGGGCCCACTTGAACAAACCACAGCCTCAGGGAACCAGGACATGCTGGTGGTAGTGGATCATGCTACCAGATACTCTAAAGCAATTTCTGTTAGATCAACTACTGCCCCTGCAGTAGCCAAGGCCCTGATTGGTATTTTTACCAGAGTGGGTTTCCCTAAGGAGGTGGTTTCTGGCAGTGGTACAAACTTCATGTCAGCTTACCTGAAACACTTGTGGAATGAGTGTGGGGTTACTTACAAATTCACCACACCATACCATCCACAAACCAATGGACTTGTTGAGAGATTCAGAAAGACATTGAAGGGCATGATCATGGGCTCCCTGAAAAACTCAAGAGGAGATGGGATGTTCTCCTGCAATGCCTGCCTTTCGCCTACAGAGAGGTGCTTCAGAAGGAAGTAGGGTTTTCCCCCTCTGAGCTTCCGTTTGGCCATCCTGTAAGGGGACCACTGGCACTTGTAAAAGAAGGCTGGGAGAGACCTCTCCATGAGCCTAAACAAGAGGTAGTGGACTGTGTGCTTGGCCTCCGCTCTAGGAAGGCTGAGTTATGTTATGTTTTGTTATCATATTTCTAAAGCGCATGGCTACCAACCGGCTTCCCAGCGCTAGAGGACTACGAACCAAAACAAATGGGAGAGAAAAAAACCCTGTACCTAGAGTAGCCAAGTTTTTAAAGACTTCCGAAATCTGAGTTCATCTGTCGTCAGCCGCAGGTCAATGGGAAGAGAGTTCCAAAGTTTGGCCCCTTGATAAGCAAGGAAAACGCGTCCAAAAAACTTTGAGGCCACCCACAACTCCAGAAGTTGTGGTATGACCAAACGGCTGCAATGGTTGAATTCCAGCCAGGGCAGAAAGTCTGGGTCCTGGAGCCTGTGGCTCCTTGGGCACTTCAGGACAGATGGAGTGGCCCTTACCCAATCCTGGTGTTGTGTATCCATTTTAGTTATAGCTCCATTCAAGTTATTTTCGCAAAACCAGGCCTGCAGCTGTGCTCTTTAACCTAGATATATTTTATTCAGCTTTGTTTATTATTTTAACAATAGCCACATTTGTGGTCTTGTTTTATTTCTCTCTATCTAGCTATTCTTTGCCTTGGCCAGCACCGTGTTCTTAAACAAGCCATTTCTTTCATTCTGTGCTTTTCTCAAGGCAGCAGTAAGATAGGTTGCCAGTAAACATGATAACGCTTTGTCTCTGGTATTCATAGAAACATACACATCCTTACGTAGGGACATTTTCTTAGAACACCAGTTGTTTTATTATAAAAAACGTCTCCGTCCCATACACGTTAGAGGGAGATTGCAGCCAGATGACCACGACTGTATGCTTATTGCTGAACGCATCGCTACAGCTGCTTATGCAGCCTTCAGTCTTCTTGCTCAGGTATTAGGGATGATGTCTTCCCAGGGGAACCTGGAGGGCAGAACTAGAGCTTAAGATGCTGTGCTCTAATATAGCCTAGGTAGAAATTATATCAATGACTCTAATAACAATATGGTAGTGTTATTTTTATGCTTAACTCTTCTTGCCACAATTTTATTCCTGTCATGCTTCATTGTCCTGGTTATTGCAGTACATGCTTTATTATCTAAGATGCAGTTGCTTCATTAAAACCTTATTGAAACATGTGCTGCTTCTGATTGTCCTTGTATATGTGAGACTAGTGTAAATGAGAGAGACGGATGCGATTTGAATGACCACGATTTCTCTGAGGAGTCAATTGTGCCATGCACTCGGCTGCCCAATCATCCCTGCTCTTGGGTAGAGATGAGGCACTGCTAGTTAGCCGGAGCAAAACCTGGATTAGGCCGACAGGTGTCACCTGTAGTGGGTTAGACTCAGACCCCCACACTGCAAGCGATTCTGCCGTTCAAATCGAGTAGTCTCATTAGAATAATGAGAGCCTACGCAACACTAGGAAAGAAGAGTCAGGTCACTTAGCGGACCTGGGCATTAGCAGGACACCCAAGAGGGTGATCAATGTTAACTGCCTGAAACTCTATAAAGACAGGGCAGACATAACCATGCTGATGGTTACTGATGAGGATCAGAAAGCAGAGAGTGAACCTCTCCCTGAGCTCCTCACAACTGACCCTAAGGATGGGTCAATAGATGGAGATGTCTATTCAGACACCCTCTCTGCCCAACAGTAAGCTGACTGCAGGCACGTCCTGCAGCAGTATGCTGAGCTCTTCTCTTTGACCCCTGTTCAGACACACCTGGTTATCCATAATGTGGACACAGGAGACAGTTTACCTGTCAAAAATAAGATATATAGACAGTCTGTCCAAGTCAAAGAGAGCATCAAAGTGGAGGTCCACTTTGGTGCTGGGGTTAGGGGTAATAGAGCTCTCTGACAGTCCCTGGGCTAACCAAGTGGTCGTGGTCCTCAAACCTCACACCAAAGATGGCAAGAGAGAAATTAGGTTCTGTGTGGACTACAGAGGGCCAACTCTGTCACCAAGACAGATGCACATCCAATACCCACAGCAGATGAATTGATTGACAAGTTAGGTGCAGCCAAATTTCTGAGTACCTTTGACTTAACTGCAGGGTACTGGCAAATTAGGATGGCACCTGGAGATGTCTTCAGCTCCAGCTGGCAGGATCACCTGATCCACATGGGGAAGGTTTTGCAGGCCTTGAAAGCAGCAGGCCTCTCTATTGAAGCATCTAAGTGCCAAATAGGGCAGGGCACAGTTGTATACTTGGGCCACCTTGTAGGTGGAGGCCAAGTGCAACCGTTACAATCCAAGATCCACACAATTCTGGAGTGGAAGCTCCAAAAACCCAGACTCAAGTCAAGGCATTCCTTGGCTTGACTGGGTATTACAGGAGGTTTGGGAAGGGGTATGGATCCATTGTGACACCCCTCTGTGAACTGACCTCAAAGAAGATGCCAAAGAAGGTAAACTGGACCCTTGACTGTCAAAAGGCCTTTGACACCCTGAAAGAAGCAATGCGCTCAGCACCAGTTCTTAAAGCTCCAAATTATTCTAGGCAGTTCATTGTGCAGACAGATGCCTCTGAAGTTGGGATAGGTGCGGTCCTGCCCTAAACCAATGATGATGGCCTTGCCCAGCTGTAGGAGGCTGGCCTGGTTTGTAGTGGGTACCTATGGTACTCACACCTTATACCAGGCCCAGTTATCCCTTATTAATGAAATGTAGGCAGTGTCTAGAAGCCAGGCTCTCTAGAGGCAGCTGTAGCTGAGCAGCCAAGGCTTATCTAGGAGACATACAAAGCTCATGCAATACCACTGTAGTCACACAGTACTCAAACACATGAAAGAAAATACTCAGTGTTACAAAAATAAAGGTACTTTATTTTGGTGACACAAATACCAAAAATACCAGAGAGACTACACTCCCTTATGAGGTAAGTAATACACAAATTATATACATTTGTATGCAGAAATAGGCATAAAAACAGTTAGTGAAAATCACAATAGTTAGAAATGGGCCTGGGGGAACATAAACCATATACTAAGAAAGTGGAATGCGAATGTCAGTTTCCCACCTAGGCAAGTGTAGTGTGTAGAGGGGCGCTGGGAGTATTCTTTCCACATTGCTAGAACACACAGAAACACAAAAAAGTAGATTATGCAAGAACCAGAAGAGACTGCAAGACACCAACAGTAGATTCCTGTACCTGAAAACCTGTGGAAGAAGGGGACCAAGTCCAAGAAGCACAGAAGAGTCCAAGGGGAACAGGAGCCCCTGCTAACCTGAATGAAGGTGCAAAAGAAGAACCACCGGTGAAGAAGAACTGTCAGTACTGCACCCAAGATGACGGATTTGGGTTCCTGGTTGGTGCAAGTGATGTCCCATGCCGGATGGAGGATTGCAGTCTGGTTTGCATCACTGGAGTCCACCAACAAGCCTTGGAAAACGCAAAGCTTGCGGCTAGTGAAAACTAGCGCTGCCCAGAACCTGGAAGGACCAGGTGGACTCTACCCAGGAGGCGGAGTCAGAGAACCCACAGAGGACCAGGCAGTGCGCACAGGAGTCCCACAGCACGGGGACAAAACATGCAGTGCACTGGGGTACTGTCTTGCGTGGGGAGGCAAGCTCTTACCTCCACCAAAGTTGGACATTAGGACGTCAGGACCATCAGAACCACTTCAGTCCACCACCCATGATGCAGGATCCACGCAGCTCTGCAGGAGAAGGGATCCATGCAGCCAGTCGTCGTTGCAGTAGGTGCCTGCTGAAGCAGGGGAGTGACTCCTTCACACCAAGGGAGATTCCTTCACTCTTCTGGTGCAGGCTAAAGACACGCTGTCTAATGAGGATGCACGACTAGGAAACAGTTGTAGTTGCTGGCAGGAGCTGAAGATACAATGTTGCAGAAGTCATCTTTGCTTCTTTGTTGCAGTTTGTAGAGTTCCTGGAGGGTCCAGATGCAGTTTCTTCGGTGAGAAGGTGAAGTAGAGGATGCAGAGGATTCCTGCTGGAGTCTTTCAATCCAAATCTGAAGAACAACCCAAAGGATAGACCTTAAATAGCCCTGAAAGGGGGATTGGTCAGATAAGCAGGTAAGCATCTATCAGGGGAGGGCTCTGATGTCACCTGCTGTCACTGGCCACTCAGATGCTCCCAGAGTTTCCTGCCAACTTCGAATCCAAGTTAGCGCAACCCAGGGTCCCTCTGGAGGAGCTCTGATCAGCAACCCTGGGGTGGTGATGGACATGGGAGTGGTCACTCCCCTTTCCTTTGTCCAGTTTCATGCCATAGCAGGACCTGTGGATCCCTGAATCGGTGTAGACTGGATTGTACAAGGAGGGCACCAAATGTGCCCTTCAAAGCATTTCCAGTGCCTTGGGGAGGCTACCCCTCCCAAGCCTGTAACACTTATTTCGAAAGGGATAGGGTGTAACACCCCTCTGCCAAAGGAAATCATTTGTTCTGCCTTCCTGGGCTTGAACTTTTCAATCAAGAGGAGGGCGGAAACTTGTCTGAGAGGTGACAGCACCTGGGGCTGCCGGAAAACCTCAGAAGGCTGGAATGGCAATACTGGTGGTCCTCTAAGGAGCCCCCAGAGTGCATAGAATCATACAACCAATGCTTGCAAAAGCCATGGGGTATGTTTGATACCAAACATGCCTATGTTCAGAGTTACCATTATAGTGACCCATGTACAGTACACGTGTAAAATGGCGTCTCCGCACTCACGAAGTCCGGGAAAATGGTCCTGGAGGTTGTAGAGGCACCTCTGCTAGTGCAGGGGTACCCTCACATACAGGTACTCTGCCCTTGGGCTGAAGGGCCTGCTATAGGGATGTCTTATAAGTGACCTAGTGCAGTGTGAATTGGCAGTGAAAGGGTGCATGCACCTTTTTACGCAGGCTGCAATGGCAGTCCTGCAGAAGCCTGTGTATGGGCTCCCTAAGGGTAGCAAAAGATATGCTGCAGCCCATAGGGATCACCTGGAACCCCAATACCCTGGGTACCTAAGTACCATATACTAGACTTATAAGGGGGCACCAGTATGCCAATTGTGGGTGAAATACTGAGTTGCCAGTATGCAACAACCAAATTTAGAGGCGAGAGAGCATAGTCACTGGGTTCCTGGTTAGCAGGATCCCAATGAACACAGTCAAGCACACTGACATCAGGCAGAAAATGGGGGTAACCATGTCAAAAAGAGCCTGTCGCTTTTATTAGCAGCGTTGGAGTGCCATTGAGAGGGAGGCCTTTGCTACGGTTTGGTCCCTGAAAAAGTTGAGACTATACTTGTTTGGCACTCACTTTGTTGTTCAAACTGACCACAGACCTCTCAGATGGCTATTGCAAATGAAAGGTGAGAACCCTAAACTTTTGAGGTGGTAGTGGAACACAGACCTGGGGTTACCCCTCCACACACACATTTTGCCTAGTGTTGATGCCAACTTTGATTGAAAGTGTGCTGTGATCCCGCTAACCAGGCCCCAGCACCAGTGTACTTTCCCAAAATCTCTAGATTTGTTCCAAAATTGGCACATCCCTGGCACCCAGTTAAGTCCCTTGTAAAAGGTACCCATGGTACAAATAACCAGCAACCTCTGCCAAGCGCCAGAGGACTGCCCTGTACCCAAAAGGACCAAGAACTCCAGAGGACAGCGGCCCTGTCTGAGAAAACCCAATGACTAAGGACTCCCACCTCACTCCGGATGCATGAGTCCTGACCGATCTGCACCCGATGCCCACAGCGCGTGTTCAGGTGGTCCACCCAGCTACAGAGGGTCCCCAGGTGATTACATGCAAGTGCCCACCCTGGGTTGACCTCTCCACCCCTCCACGGCAACGCCTGCAGAGGGAATCCCGAGGACCACCCGACCGCAAAGCTCTGGACAAATATATCCGATGCCTAAAGACACACTGCACCCGCAGCTCCCAGGCCTTGGAGAACCCAACCTCCGGTGCAGCAACATTTAGCAGTTGGCCTTCCTCCCGAGATGACCCCCTGGACCTCACCTGCAGCCTCTGAGTGACCCCCGGGGTCTCCTCGTAGACCAGCATTGGAGAACCAACGTCCTGTTTGCACCCTGCCCCCGGCTGCCACTGTGCCGCTGAGGGTGTGTGTTTGGTGACTACTTGTGGCCCCTCCAGTGCTCCTCTAATCCCCCCCTGGTCTGCCCTCCGAGCCACGAGTACTTACCTGAAGGCAGACTGGATTCCGAGTGCCCTCTGTCTCCATAGGAGCCCACGTTAAATTTGCTCATCTTTGACCTCCATACCCGGCTGGCCCCATGTTGCTGGTGATGGGTGTTTGGGGTTAACTTGATCCCAACCGGTGGACTTCCTAAGACCCAGAGACTGAAACTGTAAGTGTTGTACTTACCTGCAAATCGAACTTACATTTCTTCCCCCCGGAACTGTTCTGGAAATTGCAGTGTCCATTTTTAAAACAGATTATTGCCAATAATTCAAAAACAGTATAACTTATACGTTTCAAACAAAGTACTGTTGATACAGGGGTGAAATACAAATTTATTGAAGTACTTACCTGCATCTTGAATCTTTTTGTTCTAAAAATAAATTAAGAAAATATATTTTTGCTATATGAAAACCATTGGTCTGCAGTAAAGTCATTGAGTGTGTGCTTCTTCTATTGTCTGTGTGTGTACAACAAATGCTTTGCACTACCCTCTGATAAGCTCGACCACACTATGACAAAAGAGAGCATTAGCATCATCTACGTTAGCCTCTGTTAAGCCTTTGCGGAGCCCCTGGAGTCTGTGCACACTATGGCCCTCATTATGAACATGGCGGCAATCAACGCTCCGCCGGTGGTGGCAGTAACTACCGCCAACAGCCTGGCGGTCTGGACCGCCAAATAATTAAGCACATCAGAAACAGCCAGCGGGATATCCACACACCAACAGCATTGAAGTGCTGACAACGACGGGCCGACGAAAAGGCCCCACCTGCCCAACAAATAATGAAGCACAAGACCACCATCAGTTCCCGGGTGGGAACCACTGCCACGGAAATGAACCAAATAAAAGGAAACACTCACCGTAGGCACACACAACATGCCGAAGCAGACATGGAGAGAGAGTTACAAATAATGCCAGTCCTGCTCCTTGCAATATACCTCCACCACTGTGACGGCCGACAAAGTTGACGACGGTGTAGGAGGCAGGCCTGGCTTATAGTGGGTACCTGATGGCACTTACACCTTGTGCCAGGTCCAGTTATCCCTTATTTGTAGATTAGTAGTGTTCTAGCAGCTTAGGCTGATAGAGGTAGCTATGTCCCTGGGCTTTCAGAAGGTTCAGTCACTCCCAGATCTAACATTTTCTGAATCTCTTGTTTTATGCAATCCCCGACATGGTCAGGCTGCCTATAAATCTTACTTTTGACAGGTAAACTGTCTCCAGTGTTGACTGTGTGCTCACACCAGGTAGTAGTACCTGGGATCAGTGAGAAGGGGTCAGAAAACTGTCTAAGAGATTTATGCAGTTGTGATTCTGCTCAGCAGTAAGGCAATCTGCAAGCAAGCACAACTTCCTCCACTAAGCCATCAGATTCAGTGGTGAAGAAGAGGTCAGCGAGAGGGTCACTCTCTTCTTCCTGCCCCTCATCAGTTGCCATGAGCAGGGCTAAGCCAGCCATGTCATAGTAAGGTTTCAGGTGATTGACATGGTGCATCCTAAGGGGACTCCTGGCAGTGCCCAGGTCTACCAGATAGGTGACCTCACCTTTCTTTTCAACAATGAGAGGGGGTCCACTCCATTTGTCCTGGAGTGCTATTGGGGCCACAGGCTCCAATACCCACACCTTCTGTTCTGGGTGGTACTGGGTCAGGACAGCCTTCTGGTCATGCCATTGCTTTTGCAGCTCTTGGCTGGCCTGAAGGTTTTTACTGGCCTTTTTCATGTACTCAGCCATTCTGGATCTTAGGCCAAGTACATAGTCCACAATGTCTTGCTTGGGAGCTTTTAAAGCTTTTAAAGGTTGTTCCCAACCCTCCTTCACAAGAGCAAGGGGACCTCTTATAGGGTGCCCAAAGAGAAGTTCAAAGGGGCTAAAGCCCACTCCTTTTTGGGGTACCCCCCTATAAGCAAAAAGGAGGCATGGCAACAGGGCATCCCATCTCCTTCTGAGTTTTTCAGGGAGTCCCATGATCATACCTTTGAGAGTTTTATTAAACCTCTCAACCAGACCATTTGTCTGTGGATGATAAGGGGTAGTGAACTTGTAAGTTACACCACACTCCTTCCACATAGCTTTGAGGTATGCAGACATTAAGTTACTACCTCTCTCTGACACCACTTCCTTCGGGAAACCCACTCTGGAAAAGATTCCCAGGAGGGCTTTTGCCACTGCAGGAGATGTAGTGGTCCTTAAGGGTATAGCTTCAGGATACCTAGTGGCATGGTCCACTACCACAAGGATAAACCTTTTGCCTGAAGCTGTTGGAGGGTCAAGGGGGGCAACTATGTCAACCCCCACCCTCTCAAAGGGCACCCCAACCCTGGCAGTGGAATTAAGGGGGCCTTAGGTGTGCCACCAGTCTTGCCACTGGCTTGGCAGGTCACACAGGAGCGACAATACTCCTTGGTGTCCTCTGACATGTGAGGCCAGTGAAACAATGGAACAAGTCTGTCCCAAGTTTTACTCTGGCCCAAATGCCCAGTGTTGGAAAATGGGTTATTGGTAAGGGCAGGTAGGTACCTACACCTAGCAACAAGCCACTAACCTCCACTTAGGTCCAGTTAGGTCTCAGTAAATTAACCCCAGCTCAACCCTTGGTAGCTTGGCAACGAGCGTCAAGGCTTAACTTAGGAGACAGTGTGTAAAGCATTCAAATATCACAAAACAGTAGTTAAATAAAACACAGGAAACAGTTTAAAAATCCAAAACCAATTTATAAAAATAGTTTATATTTTTATCTTTAAAATGACACAAAAACGAATAAAATCGGATAAAGGGAACCGGAGATATGAATTTTTAAAGAATTATTTTTTTTCTAGCGCTTAGAAACAAAAAGCGCCAATCGGGTCATCTGGTTGCACCTCGACCGGGGCAAAGTCAGAGTTTCAGGTCGACCGCGATGGAGCCCTGCTCGGCTACAGGTTGCGGGAGGCCTCGGTTAAAAGTTTACCTTCACACTTAGGGCCTGATTCTAACTTTGGAGGACGGTGTTAAACCGTCCCAAAAGTGGCGGATATACCACCTACCGTATTACGAGTCCATTATATCCTATGGAACTCGTAATACGGTAGGTGGTATATCCGCCACTTTTGGGACGGTTTAACACCGTCCTCCAAAGTTAGAATCAGGCCCTTAGGGCCTCATTATGACCCTGGCGGGCGGCGGAGGCCGCCCGCCAGGATCCCGCCCTCCAAATTACCGCGGCGGGTATTACGAGTTTTCCCCTGGGCTGGCGGGCGGTTCCAGTTAAACCGCCCGCCAGCCCAGGGGAAAACGACCTTCCCACGAGGATGCTGGCTCGTAATCGAGCCAGCGGAGTGCTACCCGTCGCGTATTTCACTGTCTGCAAGGCAGACAGTGAAATACATTTTGGGGCCCTCTTACGGGGGCCCCTGCCGTGCCCATGCCATTGGCATGGGCACGGCAGGGGCCCCCAGGGGCCCCGCGACCCCCCCTACCGCCATCCTGTTCATGGCGGCTTTCCCGCCATGAACTGGATGGCGGTAGGGGGGGTCAGAATCCTCATGGCTGCGGAGCGCGCTCCGCAGCCATGGAGGATTCCAATGAGCAGCGGAAAGTCAGCGGGAGACCGCTGACTTTCCGCTTCTGACCGCGGCTGAACCGCCGCGGTCAGAATGCTCATTGGAGCACCGCCAGCCTGTTGGCGGTGCTCCCGTGGTCGGTGGCCCTGGCGGCCACCGGCCGCCAGGGTCAGAATGACCCTCTTAGTCTTTATTTTGAAGATTTTCTTCAGCGGGACGAACCTGCCAGTCCTATCCGACCTCCTGGAGCCCTTCTCCGGATACGCGATGCTGGAATCCTCGGTGGAAATTTTTACCTTCGGACTTAGTTGTTTTTTTCGAGGTGAAAATCCTTCGACCGGGGTAAACCTGAATCTTGATCCGACGTCCATGGAGCCCTTCTCGGATACGATGGCTGGGAGGTCCCGGTCAACTTTTTACCTTCGGACTTAGGCCCTCATTCTGACCTTGGCGGTCGGCGGAGAGGCGGCGGTCGGACCGCGAACAGACCGGCGGTCAGAAAAATGGCATTCTGACCGCGATCGACCGCCACTTCCCCACTCCGACCGCCGGGCTGGAGTTTGCGCACTCCGGCCCGGCGGTCGTCCCAAGACCGCCAACGGTATCATGACCCTGCCTACCGCCGCGGTTTCTGGCGGTCGGGAACCGCCATGCGAACCATGGCGGTAGGCACTATCGGGGCCAGGGAATTCCTTCCCTGGCACTGATAGGGGTCTCCCCCACCCCCCACTACCCACCCGAGTCCTCCCCCCACACCCTCCACCCCCCTGCCACCCCCCAGAGGTGGTACGAACCCCCTCCTCACCCCCACCCCGACATGCACATACATGCACCCCGACATGCACACACCCCCAACATGCACATATACACACCCCCTACACACACATACACAACGGGGACACATACCCGCACACATACATGCAGACATGCGCACCTGCCAAACAGCACACATTACCCATAGACACAGCAGCACCCCCCGCCCGCATACACGCACTCACACACCCCCTCTACACACTCACACGCACACCCCCATGCACGCCCACATCACACAGCACCCCCCCTCCCCCTCCCCTCACGGACGGTCAACTTACCTTGTGCGTTGGTCCTCCGGGAGGCGACGGGAGCCATGGGGAGGTGACCGCCAACAGAACACCGCCAACAGAAGACCGCCACACAGAAGACCGCCACACAGATATGTGGGTCGTGATTCTGTGGGCGGTGTTCTGCTGGCGTGGCGGTGGAGGTTGACCAGTCTCCACCTTTCCGCCGTCCTCCAGTGTGGCTGCTGGCGGTTTCCCGGCGGAACGCTCCCAGCGGTCGGAATGCGCACAGCGGCATACCGCCGCGGTCGGCGGTCTTCACCGCGGCGGTAA
The DNA here is from genome assembly GCF_031143425.1 of Pleurodeles waltl. Lineage (NCBI taxonomy): Eukaryota > Metazoa > Chordata > Amphibia > Caudata > Salamandridae > Pleurodeles > Pleurodeles waltl. Next base: position 1,295,480,887 of record NC_090446.1, on the reverse strand, counting down.
CTCGGCGGTCTCGCGAAAAGACCGCCAAGGTCAGAATGAGGGCCTTAGTCTCTTTTTCAGAGATTTTTCTTTACCGGGACGAACCAGCAAATCTGGCCGGGTCGCGGTTGAGGCAAGCCGGCTAGAGTTGCCGCGGCGGGTCGGTCCCTCTATGGAGCTTTTTTACAAAAATTCTCCAAACTTCTCCAAACTTCTGGGGCTTCACCCAGATGTCCTTTTAAGGTTCTTTTGGGGTCCACAGCTCACCCCAAGGGTCCAGAAGTTCTGAGATGGTCCTTGGGGGGTGCGGACTACAACTCCCAGAATGCACCTGGCGCAAACTCCTTTTTGGCCACTGGGCAGTGGTCAGCTGGTCGCTTTCTTCAGGAGTTGGTGCAGGGGACTCTGGTTAGCAATTTTTCACCTGTAGCAAACAGGGAGTCCCTCCTTGAACCAGTTGAAGTCAGGCAAAGTCCTTCTTGTGGTGAAGCCCAAGTGTGCAGCTGGTGCAGTCCTTCTGAGTGCAGGTTCCAGGTGCAGGCCAGGGGTCCAGCAGGGCAGTCCTTCTTCTCCTTTAGTTCTTCCTTGTTGGAATCTGATGGGGATCTGAGGTGTGGGTGCAGGTCTGCCAGTTTTATCCTTGCTCCTGGGTGAAAAGCAGGGGGGTCCTGGTTCTCCAATCAGGGGCAGGGTCCTTCCCCCTGTGATGACCACTTCCTGGGAAGTGTGGCAAAAATCCATCCCAGAGGGCAACATTCTCTAAAAATCCAACATGGCTGAATCTGATTTTTGGAGGTTACATCTGTCTGAGCCCACCCACTGGTGTGGCTAAAAATCATAAACACACCCCTCTCCTGCCCTCTCCTAATCTAATCAAGGGGGCACCTAGTTGTCTGGGGTTGCAGGATGTGGGGGTGTTGCTGGTTGCTCCAAATGTCCTTCTCTGCCTTTGAAGACCAGTTTGGCAGCCCTCCCCCTTCCTGCCTCACCATCTGCTGAGGGGAGATTCTCTCCCACAGGCACATTCCTTTGTGTGAAGCCAGGCCACTTCACACCTCATCAAGGCAGCTTGGCTAAGCTGCTACAGGCTGGCCAATCAGAGCACAGCAGCAAAAACAATGCAGGGCTGAAATTGGCAACTTTTTAGGTAAAATCTAAAACTCTTTACCTGAACAAGTTATATTAAATCCCACAACTGGAAGTTGTGGGATTTATTACAACAATTAATTTTATACCAAATTCTTAGTATGCATCATTTAAGGAGACTTTAAAATTTAAAACAAAGTCTCCCCATTCTAGCCTATGAAGGCCATTTACTACAATGAGGGAAAAACGAATTTGGCCGTTTTTACCTCACCAGGGCTTATAAAACTATTTTTATAAAGTCCCTGCTTATAGTTACATGGCACCCAGCCCTAGGGGCACATAGGGCACACCTTAGGGGTGACTTATATGTAAAAATAAGGTAGTTTAAGACTTTGGAACTACTTTTAATTCCAAAGTCGAATTTGCATATAACTTTAATTTAAAAGCAGCCAGCAAGGCAGGCCTGCCTTTAAAATGACACTGGGCACCTCAGCAGTGCACCTATGGGTGCACTACCTATGCTGTGGTCCCTAAACCTACATGCCCTACCATATACTAGGGACTTATAGGTAGGTTAACTTAGCCAATTATAATTAGCCTAATTTGCATATTGATTTTACACAGAGCACAGGCCCTGGGACTGGTTAGCAGTACCCAGGGCACCATCAGAGTCAGGAAAACACCAGCAAAAAGTGGAAAATGGGGGCAAAAAGTTAGGGGGCCTCTGCAATCAGCCCTGTTTTCTCACACAAGCCCCCCCCAGCCCACACGCCCAGGAGACTCAGCCCAAACCTGGGAGAGTCTTCCTGGCTTGTTAGGCGAGGAAGACAGTGAAGAAAACTGGCTGTCCCTTTGCAGGGCCTACTCTGCCTTACATCCTCCTGTCATGGTCACTCCCTCTGGGTAGTGAAGCCATCCCAACAGTGAAAGGACCCATCTCAAACTGAAACTTCCCTCTAGGGGGGTCTTCCTCCTCTCTCTCTGCCAACTTGGGTAGTGAGGTGCCCACCTCCCCTACTCCTAACTTTGCTAGGGCAACACCAAGCTTACCCAAAGAGGTCACCCAACACTTGAGCAACCCCACCATGACCAACAGGGTCAGGGGGCCTACTTTGCTATTGGCCCTGGGGTCTGCCTCCCAGGCCAAGTACAGTGCTGCCAGGAAGGCTAGCACCCAGCAGAGGCTACTGATAGCTGTCAGTACCCAGAACCACACCCTAAGCTCTCCACTGACAGGTGGCTGAGCTGCTTTAGGGGCAACTTTGGGGTCCTGGCACCCCTCTTGCTGTCTAGAGTGGGGGGCTACCACCTCCTGTGGCAGACACCCTCCTTCCACTCTCCCTTCTGTCAGTGCAGGGGCAACACCCTGCATCTGGACAGCTGCCTGACTACTCAGGACTTCCTTGGGGTCAGGGGAGGCCTCACCAGTGCCAACTCTGGGCTCCCCCCCTACTGGGGCAGAAGGCCTTTGGCTCCCTGGAACTCTCTTTAAGAGTGGCCTACCCTTCCTTTTCTTCTTTCCTTTTCTTGGGGACCCCTGTCTCCTAACTGTAGGGACTGACTCCCCAGGACTTTGGGTTGGGGGGGCGCCCTGGGCGACCGCCCCATCTGGGACCAGACCCACCTCTGGGAGGTCATTGCCCAGGATACAATCTAGGGAGAGGTCAGCACTGACTACCACCCTAAACCAGTCAAGGATACCCTCCCTCTCTAGGGGCACTATGGCTACAGGTTTGGAGGTGACCTCCCCTGTGGCTATCCTGACTTTCCTGGTCTCTCCTGGGACATACATGTCTGGGGTCACTAACCGGTCACTCACCATAGTGTGACTGGCACAGGTGTCTCTCAGGCCAGTGGTAGGGATCCCATTCACCTGAATGGGGTGGAAGTGCCTACTCCCACCCTCAGGGATCACCATCTTACCATCTGGTCCTGTCTCCCAGCTCAATGCTAGGAGGACCTCATCATCTGAGGAGTCCTCCTCCATGGCTACACTGGACAGCCCAGTGCTAACCACCTTCTTTGGACAGGCTGCATCTCCTCTGAAGTGACCTGTCTGCTGACAGTCAAAGCAAGCCTTACTGTCCAAGAGCTTTTTTAACCCTGGGTCTCCCTGTCTCTGCTTGTCAGAGTGGGAGTAGGATTTACTCTCCTCCTTCTTAGGGTTCTGGGGTACAGAGGGAGTCTCTGTGGTGGGCTTACCACCTCCCTCCTTAGGTTTTTGGGGACCTGACCCCCCCTTCTTGGAGTCTCCCCCCTGGGACTTGACAACCACCCTGGTTCTCAACCACTCATCAGCTGCCTCCCCTAGCTCTCTAGGGTTGGTCTGCTTAGAGTCCACTAGATGCTGGCGTAACCTTTCTTGGGTACAATTGGTCAAGATGTGCTCTCTCATGATCAGATTGTATAACCCCTCATAAGTATTTACTTTGTTACCAATAATCCAGCCCTCTAGTGCCTTTAGTGAGGTGTCTACAAAGTCAACCCAAGACTGGGTACTGACCTTCTGGGTGTCCCTGAACTTCATTCTATACTGCTCTGGGGTCAGACCAAACTTCTTGGTTAAGCACCTCTTCATACTAGGGTACGAATCTGCCTCCTCCCCCCTTAAGGTCAGAAGCCTATCCCTCCCTGAGTTGGGGACCAACTCCCACAAAAGGGAACCCCAGTATTGAGGCCTAACCCTTCTCATTTGGAGTGCCCTCTCAAAGGCCTCCAACCACTTGTCTATATCATCCCCCTCTACATAAGCAGGAACCACCCCCTTGGGTAATCTGGGGCAAACTCCCCCACCCATGGACACCTCAACTTCTCTGTCGCTGCCACCATCTCTTTTCTCTTTCTTTGCCCACTTTTTCTTTTCTAGGGCCAGCTTGTCTGCTTCCAAAGCTATGTATGCTAGCTGGGCCTCCAGCTCTCTTTCTCTGATGGATGGGTTCTCTCCTCCTGAAGGGACCCCCTTCCCACCACTAGCTTTGGGTCTGCCCCTAGTGACTGTATGTACTGAGGACCGGTCTTCCTCATCCTCACTTAGGCTCAGATGCCCTCCCTCCCCTGAGTGGTTAGAGCTAGCATCCTCCCCTGTTTCTCCCTCCTCTGGAGCTTCCCCTGGGTCTACCTCTTGGGCCTCAGCCCATGCTGTCAGGGATTTGATCAGGACTTGCTTCCTGAGGTCAGTGGTTGCAGGCAACCCTCTTTCAGTACACAACCACCTAAGCTGGACTACTGTCAGTGTGGGTAGGCTAGCCAGATCAAGCTCCATGGGTTCCTAGTTTTGTGTCAACAAAAACTTTTTGCAAAAATTGGAAACAATAATTTAGAAAAATTACAAAAATTCAATAATAGAAATTAATCAAAATATATATATATTTTTTAAACAAACAATTTTTGCACTAAGACAATTTAAAGGATTTTTAATTTGTTTTACTTAAAACTGTAATGTGATACTGAACACAAGTACAGGATCCCACCGCTGCCACCAAAAATGTTGGAAAATGGGTTATTGGTAAGGGCAGGTAGGTACCTACACCTAGCAACAAGCCACTAACCTCCACTTAGGTTCAGTTAGGTCTCAGTAAATTAACCCCAGCTCAACCCTTGGTAGCTTGGCAACGAGCGTCAAGGCTTAACTTAGGAGACAGTGTGTAAAGCATTCAAATATCACAAAACAGTAGTTAAATAAAACACAGGAAACAGTTTAAAAATCCAAAACCAATTTATAAAAATAGTTTATATTTTTATCTTTAAAATGACACAAAAACAAATAAAATCGGATAAAGGGAACCGGAGATATGAATTTTTAAAGAATGATTATTTTTCTAGCGCTTAGAAACAAAAAGCGCCAATCGGGTCATCTGGTTGCACCTCGACCGGGGCAAAGTCAGAGTTTCAGGCCGACCGCGTTGGAGCCCTGCTCGGCTACAGGTTGCGGGAGGCCTCGGTTAAAAGTTTACCTTCACACTTAGGCCCTCATTCTGACCCTGGCGGTCGGCGGAGAGACGGCGGTCGGACCGCGAACAGACCGGCGGTATTAAAAATGGCATTCTGACCGCGGCGGTCCCCGCCGCGACCGACCGCTACTTCTCCACTCCGACCGCCGCGGCGGTCATGACCGCGGGGCTGGAGTTTGCGCACTCCGGCCCGGCGGTCGTCCCAAGACCGCCAAGGGTATTATGACCCTGCCTACCGCCGCGGTTTCTTGCGAGCGGGAACCGCCGTGCGAACCATGGCGGTAAGCACTATCGGGGCCAGGGAATTCCTTCCCTGGCACTGATAGGGGTCTCCCCCACCCCCCACTACCCACCCGAGTCCTCCCCCCACACCCTCCACCCCCCTGCCACCCCCCAGAGGTGGTACGAACCCCCTCCCCACCCCCACCCCGACATGCACATACATGTACCCCGACATGCACACACCCCCAACATGCACATATACACCCCCCCTACACACACATACACAACGGGGACACATACCCGCACACATACATGCCGACATGCGCACCTGCCGAACAGCACACATTACCCATAGACACAGCAGCACCCCCCGCCCGCATACACGCACTCACACACCCCCTCTACACACTCACACGCACACCCCCATGCACGCCCACATCACACAACACCCCCCCACCCCCTCCCCTCACGGACGATCAACTTACCTTGTGCGTTGGTCCTCCGGGAGGCGACGGGAGCCATAGGGACGTGACCGCCAACAGAAGACCGCCAACAGAAGACCGCCACACAGATATGTGGGTCGTAATTCTGTGGGCGGTGTTCTGCTGGCGTGGCGGTGGAGGTTGACCAGTCTCCACTTTCCCGCCGACCGCCAGTGTGGCTGCTGGCGGTTTTCCGGCGGAACGCTCCCAGCGGTCAGAATGCGCACAGCGGCACACCGCCGCGGTCGGCGGTCTTCACCGCGGCGGTAACTCGGCGGTCTTGCGAAAAGACCGCCAAGGTCAGAATGAGGGCCTTAGTCTTTATTTTGAAGATTTTCTTCAGCGGGACGAACCTGCCAGTCCTATCCGACCTCCTGGAGCCCTTCTCCGGATACGCGATGCTGGAATCCTCGGTGGAGATTTTTACCTTCGGACTTAGTTGTTTTTTCGAGGTGAAAATCCTTCGACGTGGGTAAACCTGGATCTTGATCCGACGTCCATGGAGCCCTTCTCGGATACGATGGCTGGGAGGTCCCGGTCAACTTTTTACCTTCGGACTTAGTCTCTTTTTCAGAGATTTTTCTTTACCGGGACGAACCAGCAAATCAGGCCGGGTCGCGGTTGAGGCAAGCCGGCTAGAGTTGCCGCAGCGGGTCGGTCCCTCTATGGAGCTTTTTTCCAAAAAATTTCCAAACTTCTGGGGCTTCACCCAGATGTCCTTTTAAGGTTCTTTTGGGGTCCACAGCTCACCCCAAGGGTCCAGAAGTTCTGAGATGGTCCTTGGGGGGTGCGGACTACAACTCCCAGAATGCACCTGGCGCAAACTCCTTTTTGGCCACTGGGCAGTGGTCAGCTGGTCGCTTTCTTCAGGAGTTGGTGCAGGGGACTCTGGTTAGCAATTTTTCACCTGTAGCAAACAGGGAGACCCTCCTTGAACCAGTTGAAGCCAGGCAAAGTCCTTCTTGTGGTGAAGCCCAAGTGTGCAGCTGGTGCAGTCCTTCTGAGTGCAGGTTTCAGGTGCAGGCCAGGGGTCCAGCAGGGCAGTCCTTCTTCTCCTTTAGTTCTTCCTTGTTGGAATCTGATGGGGATCTGAGGTGTGGGTGCAGGTCTGCCAGTTTTATCCTTGCTCCTGGGTGAAAAGCAGGGGGGTCCTGGTTCTCCAATCAGGGGCAGGGTCCTTCCCCCTGCGATGACCACTTCCTGGGAAGTGTGGCAAAAATCCATCCCAGAGGGAAACATTCTCTAAAAATCCAACATGGCTGAATCTGATTTTTGGAGGTTACATCTGGCTGAGCCCACCCACTGGTGTGGCTAAAAATCATAAACACACCCCTCTCCTGCCCTCTCCTAATCTAATCAAGGGGGCACCTAGTTGTCTGGGGTTGCAGGATGTGGGGGTGTTGCTGGTTGCTCCAAATGTCCTTCTCTGCCTTTGAAGACCAGTTTGGCAGCCCTCCCCCTTCCTGCCTCACCATCTGCTGAGGGGAGATTCTCTCCCACAGGCACATTCCTTTGTGTGAAGTCAGGCCACTTCACACCTCATCAAGGCAGCTTGGCTAAGCTGCTACAGGCTGGCCAATCAGAGCACAGCAGCAAAAACAATGCAGGGCTGAAATTGGCAACTTTTTAGGTAAAATCTAAAACTCTTTACCTGAACAAGTTATATTAAATCCCACAACTGGAAGTTGTGGGATTTATTACAACAATTAATTTGATACCAAATTCTTGGTATGCATCATTTAAGGAGACTTTAAAATTTAAAACAAAGTCTCCCCATTCTAGCCTATGAAGGCCATTCACTACAATGAGGGAAAAACAAATTTGGCTCTTTTTACCTCACCAGGGCTTATAAAACTATTTTTATAAAGTCCCTGCTTATAGTTACATGGCACCCAGCCCTATGGGCACATAGGGCACACCTTAGGGGTGACTTATATGTAAAAATAAGGTAGTTTAAGACTTTGGAACTACTTTTAATTCCAAAGTCGAATTTGCATATAACTTTAATTTAAAAGCAGCCAGCAAGGCAGGCCTGCCTTTAAAATGACACTGGGTACCTCAGCAGTGCACCTATGGGTGCACTACCTATGCTGTGGTCCCTAAACCTACATGCCCTACCATATACTAGGGACTTATAGGTAGGTTAACTTCGCCAATTAAAATTAGCCTAATTTGCATATTGATTTTACACAGAGCACAGGCCCTGGGACTGGTTAGCAGTACCCAGGGCACCATCAGAGTCAGGAAAACACCAGCAAAAAGTGGAAAATGGGGGCAAAAAGTTAGGGGGCCTCTGCAATCAGCCCTGTTTTCTCACACCCAGCCAAAGGAATATCATGTGCCAAGGACAGAAGAAACTCCCTATACTGCAAAGGGATTACCAATCTCCTGGCAGCTCCAGGTTTAGGGTCCCTTGACTCTGTGTAGAGGAGGTTATCTTCCCAATAGACCTTATGGCTCTCAGTGATATCTCCATTCTGCTGTTTGACAGCTTGCTGTCTTAACCCCTCTAGTATGGGACAGGTCTGCTCTGCCACACTTAGCTCTTCCCTAGTAGGCCCCACTGTACCCGAAAACTCAGCAGTGTCTGCTGCTAGCTCATCTGGTGTAGTTCTGCATAGGGAGAGGATTCCTCTTCCTCAAAATGGGAATCTTCTGGCGAGGGAGGGATAGTGGGCAAGGATTTACTGTTTCTACCCCTAGCTTTTGGGAGTACTTGGTCCATTGTTCCAGGATCCAAGCTTCCCTGTCCTCTTTGCTTCTGGGCCTGAGACCTTGTGAGACCAAAGAAATGCCCTGGAATGCCCAGCATTGATGCATGAGCCTCCAACTCCACTTCAGCCTAAGCTGATATCTCCAAATCATTGCCTAATAAGCAGTCTACAGGTAAATTAGTGGCTAACACAACTTTCTTTGGACCAGTAACCCCCCCAGTTGAGATTCACAACAGCCATATGTAGCTAAGAGTGTTGTTATGAGCATCAGTCACTTGGTACTGCTGACCAAGTAGGTGTTGATCAGGGTGAACCAGTTTCTCAATCACCACAGTGACACTGGCTCCTGTATCCCTGTAGGCCTCAACCTCAACACCATTTATTAGGGGAAGTTGCTTGTACTTACCCATATTAAGGGGACAAGCAACCAAGGTGGCAAAGTCAATACCACCATCAGAGACTAAAACAGCCTCTGTGGTCTCCCTAACAAGATCAACCCTGACAACATTACCAATGGTGATCCCAGCTACACCCTTTGATTGGCTATTTGTTGTTGACTTCCCACCACCACTTCTATTACTAGGGGCACTAGAGGACGCAGTTGGGGTTGTGGTAGTGGGAGCCTTGGTGTTTTTCTTTGGACAAGTGTAATCACTTGCCCAATGGCCTTTATTCTTACATAAGTAACACCATGGCTTATTTTGATTGTTAGAAAAGGATTTGGACCCAACTCCCCCAGAGGATTTTTGTGGGCCTGATGAAGACTCAGAATGCTTTTTATCTTTGTCCCCACCCTTGTCAGAAGACTTGCCATCCTTCTTCTTGCCGTCCTTGTCACCACCTGTATGAACTTTTCTGTTCACTCTTTTTCTGACCCATTTGTCTGACTTCTTTCCCAATTCTTGGGGAGTCAACCAAGTACTGATGTAACAAGTCAGACACACAATTATTCAAAATATGCTCTCTCAAAATATGATTATATAGGCTTTCATAGTCAGTCACCTTACTGCCATGTAACCATCCCTCCAAGGCCTTCACTGAACACTCTACAAAGTCTGTCCAGTCTTGAGAGGACTCTGGTATCTCTGAACTTTATCCTGTATTGTTCAGTGGTTGAGCCAAATCCATCTAAGAGTGCATCTTTCAAAACTTTGTAGTTGTTGGCATCACTTTCTCTGACAGTACAGAGCCTATCCCTACCCTTACCAGTGAAAGATGATGGCAGACCACTGCCTTTGAGAGACCAACTGTACCATACAGGCCCTCTCAAGTGCAGCAAACCACTTGTTTATGTCATCCCCCTCCTTGTAAGGGGGGACAATCTTGTGCAGGTTTCTTGAATCTTTTTATTTTACAGGATGACTATCAAGAACACTGCTGCTGCCACAATGGGGAACTAACCCCTACCTCTGTCTTTCTCGCTCTGCATCTAGAGACTCCCTGTCTAAGGCCAACTGCTGCTGTCTCAGCTTCAGTCTGGCCTCTTCCAACCTCAACTTTCTGAGTCCCCTTTTTAGGGTGTTATCCTCAGGGTTAGAGGCTTGGGAATGCTCTGACACAGAGGTGATGTGGGAACTGGTAGAAGTGGACCTGTCTCTAACTGCCTGAACTCTAGGTACCTGGCCTTTTGGAATGAAAGGTGCCCTACTGATGTGTGCCCCACTCCCACTACCAGCTTCACTAGATGGCCTGTTAGCTGACAGGTCTTTGGAGGAACCCTCCCCAGAGTCCTCAGAGCCCTCCCCTGATTCTATCTGGGTACCCTCCTCCTCTACCTCCTGATCCTGGGATGGGCCAGACTGGTTCTGGTCACTTTCTAGGAGAAGATCTTTGGTAGGGTTCTTACCAATGCTTAAACTTCTTTCTATACAGAGACCCCTCAAACTTTTAAAGTTTAAATTGCCATAAGTTGTATGGACAACTTTGGGAATGGCCTCTACTACAGACATAGCTGCAAGAAGGAGTTTAGGATAGAGAGAAAAAAGTTTAGGAACTTTTAAAGAAAAGAGAAAAACTTTTTCAAACTTTTCAAAACTTTTCAGATTTTTTTTTAAAGGTTTTAGAAAAAGAGTTAGACTGTTTAGGTTAACTGTGTATATTTCTAAGTATTTGGAATATGTTTTTCTTACGAAGAGCACCAATGACAAAGTGGTAAAGCAGTTACAAGTACTTATCCTACCGCTGCACCACCAATGTAGGAGGCTGGCCTGGCTTATAGTGGGTACCTGAGGGTACTTACACTTTGTGCCAGGTCCAGTTATCCCTTATTAATAGATTAGTAGTGTTCTAGCAGCTGAGGCTGATAGCGGTAGCTATAGCAGAGCAGCTTGGCTGAACTAAGAGACATTCAAAGCTCCTGCTATACCACTTATGTCATATAGCTTCTATATCATAAGAAATACAAATTACTAAAAATAAAGGTACTTTATCTTAGTGACAATGTGCCAAAAATATCTCAGAGGATATACTCCCTTAGGAGGTAAGTCAAATACACAAAATATACACACAAACCAAAATCAGGTAAGTAAAACAGTCAGAAAGTAGTGCAAACACAGTAGAATATAATAGGATGCAACAGGCCTAGGGGCAACACAAACCACATACTAAGAACGTGGAATAGGAACCACAAATGGACTCCTAGGCTAGTGTAGTATGTAGAGGGTCGCTGGGAGTGTAAGAAAACACTAAGGGTGTCCAAGATACCTGTGAAAAGGTAGCCTCTTTCTAGCTTTGTTACCATCACTTTTGGCCTGTTTGTGAGTATATGTCAGGGTGTTTTTACTGTCTCAATGGGATCCTGTTAGCCAGGGCTCCAGTGCTCATAGTGTAAACCCTATTCGTCAGCGTGTTTTGCCTGTCTCACTGGGACCCTGCTAGCTAGGAACCCAGTGCTCATAGTTGTGGCCTAATTGTGTATGTCTGAGTAGTACCTAACTGTGTCACTGAGGTTCTGCTAATCAGAACCTCTGTGTTTATGCTCTCTCTGTCTTTACATTTATCACTATAGAATAGTGAAAACTTTTACCAATTTCAGTTGGCACACTGGAACACCCTTATTATTCCCTAGTATATGGTGCCTATGTACCCAGGGTATTGTGGTTCCAGGAGATCCCTATGGGTTGCAGCATTTCTTTATAGGGAGCTCAGACAAATCTCACACAGGACTGCCACTGCAGCCTGAGTGAAATAACGCACATGTTATTTCACAGCCATTTTCACTGCACTTAAGTAACTTATAAGTCACCTATATGTCTAACCTTCACTTGCTGAAGGTTAGGTGCAAAGTTACTAAGTGTAAGGGCACCCTTGCACTTGGAAAGGTGCCCCCACATAGTTCAGGGCCATCATTGTCACCTACAGACTCAATCGTACAACAATCCATGACCTATGTGCTTTACTGGATCCTGTACTGAGACCGGCTAATCGGAATCAGCATGCCATCCCTACTGAAGTGCAAGTGCTCTCTGTACTCCATTTCTTGGCTATGGACTCATTTCAGGTGACAGTGGGCATGGGTGCAGGGTTCTCACAGCCAATGTTTAGCCTTGTCCTGTCCAAATTCCTGGATGCATTTGTACAACACCTGCAGACATATGTCAAATTTCCCCAAAGGGCTGAACTCCCTGCCATCAAGTCTGAATTCTATGCCTTTGCTAACATTCCCCATGAGATAGGTGCCATCAATGGCACCCACATAGCTCTCATCCCCCCAAGAGTGAATTAACAGGTGCACCGGAACAGAAAGAACTTCCACTCAATTAATATACAATTGGTGTGCACTGCTGACTAGTACATTTCACATGTAAATGCCATGTTTCCATGACCAGTTCATGATTCCTTGGTCCTGAGGAACAGCAGTTTGCCACACATGATGGAACAACTACAAGGGGACGGAGGATGGCTCATAGGTGAGTGTGTATGACACTGGATCAGTACATAGCTGGCAGCCAGGCTGTATGCAAGTAATGGCAGTTTGTTACAGTCCTCTTTCGCCCACTTTTGGAGGTGATTCTTGCTACCCCAACTTGCAATGGCTCCTGACACCTGTGAGAAATCCCAGGACAGATGCAGAGAGGAATTATAATGAGGCCCATGGACATACTAGGAGGATGGCTGAGCACACTGTTGGTCTCCTGAAGGCTAGATTTCATTGCCTCCCTCTCTCTGGGGGATCCCTGTGCTATGGCCCTGAGAAGGTGTGTAGAATAGTGGTGGCCTGCTGCATGCTGCACAACGTGGCTGTGAGGAGAGCTATCCCCCTACTAGAAGAGGAGGGTGCTGTACATCTAGAACTGCTACCTCTGAGAGGACATGAGAGTGATGGTGAGGATGAAGAGGGGGGAAGATGTCCACTCCAGGAACCAGCTGATCCAACTATACTTCCAGTGACTGTGGGGTACTGTTCACTGATGATGTTGTCTGCACTGCATAATGTTTGTCTGACTCATTTGTTTTGGGATGTGGTGTCTGTAGTCATTGACACTGTTACCTGAAGATTAGGCGGCATGTGCCATGGAAACAAACATGGTGTACATTTTGGTTTACTCCAGATGATGTTGTGCGTGGGGTACCATTCCTGCAATAAAGGTATGAATATGGAATTGACTGGCAAATGCATTCACAATCACAATTGAATCTTCATAATGACAAGGGACATACAAATTGGTGTAAATGTGTTTTTTTTGGTGTCACGAATGCATTGGTGCACTCTACAGTGATACGGAGTTGGCTCATGGTGGATGTCCATACTGGGTACATGGACTCAGTGATTGGTGGCAGTGGGAATTGGTCCATATGTCCCTTGCAAGTTGTTAAGTTGCTATTGGCAGGTGAGAATGGTGGCACAGTGGCACACTTGAGAGACAGTTCAGGTCAAAGTAACTTCTTTGTGGAGACCTTGGTCTTGGCAGGGGTTCCAGTGCCATATCTGGGTCTGAGGGACCATTTGAGTGTCTGGTTCTGGGCTGCACAGGTAGGGGTGCTGGTCTCATGTGTGTCCTCTGCCAGTGCCACCAGTCCAGTTGCTGCTGCTGATGTAGAGTGCAGGTCTGTGTCCTGGGCAGTGGTAGGGGCTTCCAGGTATGTGGAGGTCTCAGGCTGGGTTGGGTAGTGGTGCCGCAGCTCCCCTGCATTAGTGACCATGGTGACATTAAGTTGTTTCCACTGCTCCATTGTCTCTTGATGTTGGGCTATCTGAAGCCTTTGACTCTGTTCCAGGGTAGCCAGGATCTGGCCCATCCTGTCTTCTGTATGGTGGTATTCTCCCAGGACCTCAGAGATCAACTCCTTGGCTGCAGCATCCATCCTTTGGCCTCCCCCCTGGGCCACAGATGCCCTCCCACTGGGCCTAGCCCCCTGTGCCTGTGTCCCCTGCACAGGTCTGGGAGTCCCACTTGCACCTGGGCCATCATCATCGTGCCTGTTAGTAGGTGGTGACTCTGGCCTCTGTACTTGTGGTCTGCCAGTCTGTGGCCTGGAGATACTGGTGTGGGGTCGTTTGGCTAGAGCTGATGTTGGTGGCTGGGTGGTAGGGGTGTCAGTGGTATCCTGGGTAGGGCTGCTGGAGGGTGACAGTCTAGGACTGTGTGATGGGCCAGGTAATCCTCACTGTCCATACTTCCCTCTCCAGCCTCCTGAGTGGGGCCTCTGTCTCCATGTGGGGCGCTGGCACTCCTTGGCCTTTCTGTCAGGGTGGCATGGGTGGTGGTGCCTGTGGGGGGTATAGACATGTATGTTACATGTACTAATTCGAATTAGGATGCACAGCTCTGCCCTATTTTGTGCTGTTTATTCCCCTGTCTGGCCATGCAGGGACCTATTGTGGGGTTGTCCTAACATTTTGCATGGGATGGGGGGGTGCATTATGGGTGTAGTAGTTCCATTGTGATTCCTTGCAGGGGTAGGTGGCTGTGCATACGGGGAGGGATTTGGGCCTGTTAGTGGGTTTGTGGGCACGCAGGGTGACTGGATGTAGTGATTATGGCTTGGGTGGGGTAGTGTTCCTGGTGGTTAGTTGGAGGGGTGGGATAGTACATGCATTACAGGTGTGGTGGATATGAAGTTATTGTAGATGACTTACCCGAGTCCAGTCCTTCAGTGAGTCCAGTGAGGCCCTCAGGTTGCAGGATAGCCAGTACCTTCTCCTCCCAGTCGGTGTATTCAGTGGGGTGTAGGTTGGGGTCCTCCACCAGTCTTCTGTACTGCAATGTTGTGTCTGGATGCCATAGACCTCACCTTCCCACGCAGGTCGTTCCATCTCTTTCGGATGTCGTCCCTTGTGAGTGGATGGTTTCCCACTGTGTTTACCTTGTTTACTATAGTCTGCCATAACTCCATCTTCCTGGTGTTGGGTGTGTGCTGGACCAGTGCCCCAAAGACTTGTGGTTCGACCTTCAGTATTTCATCTACCATTGTTCTTAGCTCCCTATCTGTAAAGCGGGGGAGCTTAGGGGGTGCCATGGTGTGTGTTGTGGGTGGTGTGTTGTAGGATTACTGGTGAGGGTGCTGTTGTGTGGTTGGGTGTGTGACTTGTGTGATGCTGCATTCAGTGTTTGCGTGTTGTGTTGTCAATCTCAGTTGTCCTATTGGCGATGCAAAGGAGTGTGGGGTGTGTATGTGTGTGTTTTATAGTGTTGTGGATGTGTGTCAGGTGTGTGGGTTTCAACTTGCCAATGTGTGCATTTCTTGCTGTTGGGTTCACTTGTTGGCCGTGGCGGTCAGTACCGCCAATGATCGTTCGCCATCCACTATCCGCCGTGGTGATTTGTGCATCATTATTTGGAGGTTGGGGATTTGTCTTCTTGGTGGTGGCGGGGTGGGGTGTCCAGCCTTTCAGCCATCAAGGGCCCTGGCAGTGGCTGGAGGTAGCAGATTTTTGGGAGGTTTCTGGTTTTGGCATCATTATATGGCGTTGTGCTGTTCACCGCCACTGGCGGTCTTCTGTTCACCGTCACTACGGCGGTCGGCGGTGTTTCCCACCATGTTCATAATGACCACCTATATCTAATTTCGATATAGTATATACAGAACCAGCTTTCTACATCCAGCTAAAGGCACATCATGAGCCAGACCCAGTAGGAAGGCTCTGAAGCACTGGGGTACCACCAGCACACAGGCTGATGCAGGCTTGGCATCCTTAGGCTTACTATACAGGAGGCCGTCCTCCCAATAGACCAGGTGTGATCCTGGCTCCTTGCCAGCCCCTTGGTCTACAGCCTGCTGCCACAAACCCTCCAGAGTAGGGCATACTTTCTGTGCCTCACAGAATGCCTCCCTGGTGGCCCCCCATTCCTACTGCCACTGTGACAGCTCAGGGACCTGCCTCAGCTCGGCCACCTGTTTCCCTGTAGGCTCCGGATTGTCACCCTCAGGTTCAGCCTCCTCCCGGACTATGGGAACTTCTCGGGTCGGTGTCCCACGCCCCTTGCCCTTCCTCCTACTGCAGACCTCTTGGCCACTGTTTCAGGCTCCTGGGGCTTCTGACCATCCTGGAGGGCTGCCATTGACTGGGTAGACACACACACCCACCCAGGCAGACCCAACATCTCCAAGTGTGACCTGTGTTCCACCTCCTTCCTAGGGGAATCCTCTACGTCATTGCCAAGCAAACAATCTACAGGCATGGTTGGACTCACAGCTACTTTCAAGGAACCTGAGACTCCTCCCCCCCATTCAAAGGGAACTGCGCCACTCTTCAGAGGTGCTCTGAATTGATCACTGCAACTATTTGGTGAAGTACACAAGGATCTATCTGCTCCTCAGACACCAGGTGACTCCTCACTGTAGTCACACTGGCTCCTGTGTATCCCACTGCCTCCACCCTCTGTCCATTGATGGTCACCCACTGCCTGTACTTAGTGTTTTCAGGCACCAGGGTTCTCTGAACCATCTCACTGTCCCCTAGTGAGACAAGGGTAATTTCAGCTGGCTCCCACTCACCTGGAACCAACTCCTCCCCAAGAGCTACACTAGGCAAACCCTGTGACTGAGCATCAGTGGGTGCCAGTGTCCCCATGGGACATTTGCGATCCCCCTCACATGACCCACCTGGTCACATGCATAGCACTTGCTGAGACCCCCCTCTGCAGGTTTTCCTTTGTAGAACCATGGTGTCTTCTCACTGGGGTGCTAGAAATCCTTACCCTGTGTTAGACTTTTCGTCCTTGGTGTGGTCTCCCTTAACTTTTTGCCTCTGTTCCCCAGGTTGTTGATATGTGCTGGGCTCTGATTTTGCTGTTTTTGTTACAATGGGCACTTTACCACTGTTAACCAGTGCTAAAGTGCAAGTGCTCCTTTACAAAATGTGTATGTAATTGGCTTATCCATGATTGGTATATTTGGCTTACTAGTAGGTCCCTAGTAAAGTGCACTAGAGGTGCCAGGGCCTGTAAATTAAATGCTACTAGTGGGCCTACAGCACTGGTTGTGCCACCCACATAAGTAGCTCTGTAATCATGTCTCAGATCTGCCACTGTAGTGTCTGTGTGTGCAGTTGTAACTGTAAATTCGACTTGGCAAGTGTACCCACTTGCCAGGCCTAAACCTTCCCTTTTCTTACATGTAAGGCACCCCTAAGGTAGGCCCTAGGCAGCCCCAAGGGCAGGTTGCAGTGTATGGTTAAGGTAGGTTTAGAAAAATTACAAAAATTCAATAATTGAAATTAATCCAAATTAATAAAAAAAATAAAAATTAAAAATTAAAAACAATTTTTGCACTAGGACAATTTAAAGGATTTTTCATTTGTTTTACTCAAAACTGTAACGTGATATTGAACACAAGTACAGGATCCCGTCGCTGCTTCCAATTATGTTGGAAAATGGGTTATTGGTAGGGCAGGTAGGTACCTACACCTAGCAACAAGCCACTAACCTCCACATAGGTACAGTTAGGTCTCAGTAAATTAATCCCAGCTCTACCCTTGGTAGCTTGGCATCGAGCGTCAAGGCTTAACTTAGGAGACAAAGTGTAAAGCATTCAAATATCACAAAACAGTAATTAAATAAAACACAGGAAACAGTTTAAAAATCCAAAACCAATTTATGAAAATAGCTTATATTTTTATCTTTAAAATGACACAAAAACTATTAAAATCGGTTCAGGGGAACCGGAGATATGAATTTTTAAAGTATTATTATTTTCTAGCGCTTAGAAACAAAAAGCGCCAATCGGGTCATCTGGTTGCACCAGGAC
Organism: Pleurodeles waltl; assembly: GCF_031143425.1. NCBI lineage: Eukaryota > Metazoa > Chordata > Amphibia > Caudata > Salamandridae > Pleurodeles > Pleurodeles waltl. The sequence continues at coordinate 1,295,463,265 of NC_090446.1, read as the reverse complement.
CGGGGCAAAGTCAAACTTTCAGGCCGACCGCGATGGAGCCCTGCTCGGCTACAAGTCGCGGGAGGCCTCGGTTAAAAAGTTACCTTCTGACTTAGGCCCTCATTCTGACCCTGGCGGTCGGTGATAAAGCGGCGGCCAAGCCGCCAACAGGCCGGCGGTCTAAAATATGCAATTCTGACCCTGGCGGGAACCGCCAACACAGCCCGCCAACTTAACACTCCGACCGCCACAGCGGTACAAACAAACAGCGCGGCGGTTCCCGCCAACAGCCAGGCGGCAGACAATGTACCGCCCACCCTATTACGACCCACCAATCTGCCACCTTTTCCGGGGCGGGAGCACCGCCGATAAGAACACAGCGGAAACAGACTACGAACGGGAAAACGCTCACCTCTACGCACTCCACGCGAGATTCCGGCAGTATGGAACCAGAGTTGCAGGTCATCCCCGCACTCCTATTCCTGCTCATATACCAGGAGCACGCCCGGCGGCGCGGAAGACATCGGTGAGTACTGCACCTACGACACAGGGGAGGGAAAAGATTACCGGCACACACCCACCCACCCACACCCACTACAACACACACATCAATGCATTCCCACAGATCACTGTCACAACCCACAAACCACCCCCCTCCGAAATAATGCAAAGACCAAAAGAAGAGATCATAAACGGCCAGATATATTGAAATATGTACACCAGTAATCCCAATAAATAAATAAACTATGTACAAAATATATACAGCTACTAAATGTAGTCCAACCACTGTCCGTGGATCACAGGGGTCCTGTGCAAAGGGGCAAGGCCCAGTCCCACGACAAGAACTCCACGGAGAGAACACTGCAGGGGCATCAGAAAGAAAATAGGACAGGCACCTCAGGGGGAAGGGAAGGGGGGGCACCTCAGCCACTTGAGTACACGACGCCAGATCCACGAGGGGACTCCATGACCACTGGGCCATCCTGGGGAGAGCAAAGCCACAGTCCATACAGTCCATACAGTGGGTGGCCTGCCCACTGGGCCATCCTGGGGAGAGCAAAGCCACAGTCCATACAGTCCATACAGTGGGTGGCCTGCCCACTGGGCCATCCTGGGGAGAGCAAAGCCACAGTCCAAACAGTCCATACAGTGGGTGGCCTGCCCACTGGGCCATCCTGGGGAGAGCAAAGCCACAGTCCATACAGTCCATACAGTGGGTGGCCTGCCCACTGGGCCATCCTGGGGAGAGCAAAGCCACAGTCCATACAGTCCATACAGTGGGTGGCCTGCCCACTGGGCCATCCTGGGGAGAGCAAAGCCACAGTCCATACAGTCCATACAGTGGGTGGCCTGCCCACTGGGCCATCCTGGGGAGAGCAAAGCCACAGTCCATACAGTCCATACAGTGGGTGGCCTGCCCACTGGGCCATCCTGGGGAGAGCAAAGCCACAGTCCATACAGTCCATACAGTGGGTGGCCTGCCCACTGGGCCATCCTGGGGAGAGCAAAGCCACAGTCCAAACAGTCCATAACAGACCCCACTGCCACTGGAGGAGGCAAGTTGGCCAGAGGACATCCTGCAGCCCTGCCCGAGATAGATCCTGCCCTGCCACGTCTGCCAAAGGGCCAGCGGTTCTTGCCTTGAAGGGCCCAGTTCAGCGGTTCCTGAGACGGCGGGGCCCAGTTCAGCGGTCCTTGCCCTGAAGGGCCCAGTTCAGCGGTTCTTGAGACGGCGGGGCCCAGCGGAGCGGTGCTTGAGACGGCGGGGCCCAGCGGAGCGGTGCTTGAGACGGCGGGGCCCAGTTCAGCGGTTCTTGAGACGGCGGGGCCCAGTTCAGCGGTCCTTGCCTTGAAGGGCCCAGTTCAGCGGTCCTTGCCCTGAAGGGCCCAGTTCAGCGGTTCTTGAGACGGCGGGGCCCAGTTCAGCGGTTCTTGAGACGGCGGGGCCCAGTTCAGCGGTTCTTGAGACGGCGGGGCCCAGTTCAGCGGTTCTTGAGACAGCGGGGCCCAGTTCAGCGGTCCTTGCCCTGAAGGGCCCAGTTCAGCGGTCCTTGCCTTGAAGGGCCCAGTTCAGCGGTCCTTGCCCTGAAGGGCCCAGTTCAGCGGTTCTTGAGACGGCGGGGCCCAGTTCAGCGGTTCTTGAGACGGCGGGGCCCAGTTCAGCGGTTCTTGAGACGGCGGGGCCCAGTTCAGCGCTCCTTGCCTTGAAGGGCCCAGTTCAGCGGTGCTTGAGACGGCGGGGCCCAGCGGAGCGGTGCTTGAGACGGCGGGGCCCAGTTCAGCGGTTCTTGAGACGGCGGGGCCCAGTTCAGCGCTCCTTGCCTTGAAGGGCCCAGTTCAGCGGTGCTTGAGACGGCGGGGCCCAGCGGAGCGGTGCTTGAGACGGCGGGGCCCAGTTCAGCGGTCCTTGCCCTGAAGGGCCCAGTTCAGCGGTTCTTGAGACGGCGGACGGTCTATGGCCAACTGCTAATTGCCTGGTGGTGCCCTCCTGGGCAGCGGGGATGGTGCTCCTTCACTGCCCACCTGGGCTGTGGGTGGTGGGGCCCTCCTGGCCAGCTGGGCTGGGTCCTCCCTGGGCAGCGGCTATGGGGGTGGTGGGCTCTCCCGGGGCAGCTGTGCCGGTTCCTCCCGGGGCAGCGGCTATGGGGGTTGTGGGCTCCTCCTGGGCAGCAGGCCTGCTGCCTGACCTCTCCGACTTGCTGCCCTTGCCCTCCTTAGTCGTGGGCCTGTGGCCCTTGCCTCCCTTTGGAGCTGTGGCTGGTGACTGTCTCTGGGTGGTGTCCGGGGGGATGTAGAAGGCGGGCTCCTGCGGCGCCCCTTCCGCCTTCTGCTCCTCTTCCCAGGGGGTGGGCTGGCTGTCCCCTTGCTGCTGGGCGAAGATCCAGACATGCGGGCTGGCGGGCTCCAATACCCCTGCACCCTTGTCAAGGGGGCTGCAGGGCTGGTGGTGGCTGAGGTGCTCTTCTTACCCCGACGAGAAGGAGGGGGGGGCTCAGGGTCAGGAAAGAAGTTAGTAGTGGCGAGGAAGAGCTTCTTGGGACAATGGAGAGTGGTAGGTACAGTGGGAATGGGAGTGGAGGGAGAGGATGTGGTTGTAGGTGAGTCACGTTTGCTGTCTTTGGGTGCAGGTGCAGGAGGGATAGGCTGTCGTGAGGTGGATGGCTGTTGGGTGGGTGGGTGACTGCGTTTGTGTGGTGTGGAAGAGGGGGTGACAGACACAGTGGGAGAGGACACAGGGGACGTGTAAATGGCAGTGGGGGTGGTGACTGCACGTGTGCGGACTGGAGTGGAGGGTGTGCTGGTGATGGAAACACTGGCTGATGGTGAGGTGAATGGAGGTGTGAGTGTAGACGTCACAGGGAGGGAGGAGGGAGACGAGGAGGTGGGGGTCACAGAGGTGGTAGTGACTGTTGGCATGTCTGCATCGGAATGTTGCGTGTGTGAATGTCTGCGTGATCTGTGGTGCTTATGTTTGGATGAGCTTCTCTTGGGTGTTGAGGTGTGTGCAGGCTGGTCTGATGGTGTGGGTGGGACAGGCAGAGGAACAGGAGACTGGGAGGAGGGAGTTAGTAGAGGCAGGCAGGAGACAGGGACAATGGCTGCCGTCAGTGCTGAGGCCAGAGCCTGGAACGATCGCTGATGGGCAGCCTGACCCGAATGAATGCCCTCCAGGTACGCATTGCTGCGATGAACCTCCCTCTCCACCCCCTGGATGGCATTCAAAAGGGTAGTCTGCCCAACAATGAGCGTTCGGAGGAGGTCAATGACCTCCTCACTGAGGGCAGCGGGGGTAACAGGGGCAGGGCCTGAGGTGCCTGGGGCGAAGGAGATGCCCGGCTTCCTGGCAGAGCGGGCACGGGGCGAACGCTGAGGGGCTGCTGGGAGGGCGGTGATGGTGCGCTGGGTGGCGGCTGTACCTGTAATGGCGGGGGGCACGGATGGTGCCACCCCCGCAAGGGAGCCCCCTTCCGAGGACGTGTCCGTGTCGCTGCAGGGTCCAGTCGTCCCCGTCGTGGAGCTCCCCTCGCCCTCCGTCTCACTGGTCCAGTCTGACTCTGTGGCATGGCCCTCCTGGGCCATGTGAGATGCAGCTCCCTCCTGCCCCGATGCCACTTCTCCTCCGCCTGATGATGCTGATGCACACAAGCACAGAAAGACAAACAAAAAGGGGGGGGAGAGAGAAATAAAGGGATATTGATTACATGGATCTCCGGTACAGTTAGCGGACATGACAGACACAGATGCCCCCTGCACTAAGTTGCGCACTTGGGGTCCGCTACGCATTCCGTGGAACATGCCCTACACGCCTAGAGTTGACAACTGCACCCATGGATGACACGGCCCAGGGATGGCTGTACTGACAAACTACTGAGGGTGGTGGCTGGGGACACAGGGGATTACGGGGGTGCCCAGCCTACAGATATCGCCCTGGCCTAGGGGGACCCCCAGCCCTCCTCCCCCACCCAGACACCTCCACTGCGCGACAACAGAGTAGATAATGCTTGTACTCACCCCCTTGTGTCTGCTGTGCTGCCCTCACGCGCCCATCCAAATCAGGGTAGGCCACCGCCAGGATCCGGAACATCAGGGGGCTCAGTTGACGGCAGGCACCCCGCCTACGTTGGGAGGCCATCCCCAGCAGAGACTCGGCGGTCTTCTTGGTCCCGCAGCGGATGTCCTCCCACCTCTTGCGGCAGTGGGTGCCCCGTCGATGGTGGACCCCCAGGGTCCGGACTTCCTTGGCGATGGCACGCCAAATCCGGATCTTCTCATGGGCGCGGACCTATGTGACACGTACAGGGAGGGAGAAATACCACGTTCAAGTTTGTCAGCATTTTCCTTGCCAGTGGCCCAACATGCCCCCCATCCCCGCCAGGCCCCCCGCCATGCCCCCCGCCAGGCCCAACATGCCCCCCATCCCCGCCAGGCCCCCCGCCATGCCCAACATGCCCCCCATCCCCGCCAGGCCCCCCGCCATGCCCCCCGCCAGGCCCAACATGCCCCCCATCCCCGCCAGGCCCCCCGCCATGCCCCCCGCCAGGCCCAACATGCCCCCCATCCCCGCCAGGCCCCCCGCCATGCCCCCCGCCAGGCCCAACATGCCCCCCATCCCCGCCAGGCCCCCCGCCATGCCCCCGCCAGGCCCAACATGCCCTCCATCCCCGCCAGGCCCCCCGCCATGCCCAACATGCCCCCCATCCCCGCCAGGCCCCCCGCCATGCCCCCCGCCAGGCCCAACATGCCCCCCATCCCCGCCAGGCCCCCCGCCATGCCCCCCGCCAGGCCCAACATGCCCCCCATCCCCGCCAGGCCCCCCGCCATGCCCCCCGCCAGGCCCAACATGCCCCCCATCCCCGCCAGGCCCCCCGCCATGCCCAACATGCCCCCCATCCCCGCCAGGCCCCCCGCCATGCCCCCCGCCAGGCCCAACATGCCCCCCATCCCCGCCAGGCCCCCCGCCATGCCCCCCGCCAGGCCCAACATGCCCCCCATCCCCGCCAGGCCCCCCGCCATGCCCCCCGCCAGGCCCAACATGCCCCCCATCCCCGCCAGGCCCCCCGCCATGCCCAACATGCCCCCCATCCCCGCCAGGCCCCCCGCCATGCCCCCCGCCAGGCCCAACATGCCCCCCATCCCCGCCAGGCCCCCCGCCATGCCCCCCGCCAGGCCCAACATGCCCCCCATCCCCGCCAGGCCCCCCGCCATGCCCCCCGCCAGGCCCAACATGCCCCCCATCCCCGCCAGGCCCCCCGCCATGCCCAATATGCCCCCCATCCCCGCCAGGCCCCCCGCCATGCCCCCCGCCAGGCCTAACATGCCCCCCATCCCCGCCAGGCCCCCGCCATGCCCCCCGCCAGGCCCAACATGCCCCCCATCCCGCCAGGCCCCCCGCCATGCCCCCCGCCAGGCCCAACATGCCCCCCATCCCCGCCAGGCCCCCCGCAATGCCCCCCGCCAGGCCCAACATGCCCCCCATCCCCGCCAGGCCCCCCGCCATGCCCCCAAGCCAGCCAGTGGCCCCAAATCCAGATAGAATTAAACTCACTTGTTGGTCTGGAGGACCGTAGAGTAGCGCATACTGGGGGAGGACCCCATCCACAAGTTTCTCCAACTCCTCTCCAGTGAAGGCAGGGGCCCTTTCCCCAGGTGCAGCAGCCATTGTCCCTTCCAGACCGAGGTCACAGCAACACTTGCAGTATAGGTCCTCTCCTGTGAAAGTTCAAGTCGCAAGTGGATAAGTAGATAGAAAATGGCGGTCACGTCCGCGGCGGTGCGTACCGCGGCGGTGCGTCCCGCCACCGCCGGCGCCCTTCGCCATTGGCTCCTGAAACCCATAGGCTTCAATGTTAACCAATGCGGCTTGGCGCCGCGGTCTTGGCCCGCCGCCCGCCGCGGTGTGCCACGCCAGCGCATTGACCTCACATCCCATTGTCACACTTCACAGGTCAGGCAGCCGCCATTTCCAGGGCCCACATGGCTCAATTTCAACTGCGTCACACAGGCCTAGGCCTTGCATAGCCACTCAGACACGCCATTCACTGCATAGAGAATCGTTTACTGTGCTAGCTGTGAGTACATACCTGTGGGTTGCTTGACTGTGTGCTCCATGTTGTCCTTCCTAGGCACCGTCCGCTGGGTTGGGCGAGGAGACGGATGAATCCTCCCGTGTACCGACCGCTGGTGGACCTGTCGACAATGGAAGAACGCCACATTATCCTGACCTACCGTCTTAACCGTGCCACTATCCATGAACTGTGTGCCCAGCTGGAGCCCGACCTGATGTCCCCCATCCGCCAACCCACAGGGATTCCCCCTCTGGTGCAGGTCATGTCAGTACTCCATTTCTTGGCAAGTGGGTCATTTCAGACAACCGTGGGAATTGCTTCTGGGATGTCTCAGCCCATGTTTTCGAAGGTGTTATCCAGAGTGTTGTCTGCCCTGATGAAATCCGTGAGGAGCTACATCATTTTCCCTGAGGTGGGCGAATTGGCTACAGTGAAGGGTGATTTCTACGCCCTTGGACATATTCCCAACGTAATTGGTGCCATTGATGGGACCCATGTGGCTTTGGTTCCCCCAAGAGACAGGGAGCAGGTGTACAGGAACAGAAAAAATTACCATTCAATGAACATCCAGGTGGTGTGTTTGGCTGACCAGTACATCTCGCATGTAAATGCCAAATTCCCAGGGTCAGTGCATGACGCCTACATCCTCAGGAATAGCAGCATCCCTTACGTGATGGAACAGCTACAGAGACACCGTGTATGGCTAGTGGGGGACTCTGGGTACCCCAACCTGTCGTGGCTACTGACCCCAGTAAGGAATCCCCGGACCAGGGCAGAGGAACGGTACAATGAGGCCCATGGGCGTACTAGGAGGGTGATCGAACGCACCTTTGGCCTCCTAAAGGCCAGGTTTAGGTGCCTGCATATGACAGGTGGATCCCTAATGTACTCACCTAAGAAGGTGTGTCACATCATCGTGGCCTGCTGCATGCTTCACAACCTGGCTTTGCGTCGCCAGGTGCCTTTCCTGCAGGAGGATGGTCGAGACGGTGGTGTTGTGGCAGCGGTGGAACCTGAGGAGAGTGACGAGGAGGAAGACGACGGGGCTGAAACAGACAACAGGGACAGAATCATTGAACAGTACTTCCAATAGGACACAGGTAACATTTCAAAGATAATTTAGTAAATGTTAACTACTCTCCTGCATCTCTGCTGCCTGTCTATTTGCCCCAGTGTATGATGACTGAGTTTTGGCTTTTCCCTCCCTATTTCAGATCTGGGGTCCCCACTACGAGTCCTGTGCTTCGTTTCCCCATGGACTACAGCTTTGTGGCAGCTGTTTGTTGACTTCACCATGTACAAGGACATATTTGCACTGTCATGTCAATTACAATCTATTGAAATCACAGCCAGACTCCAGATTTTTTGGTGCAAAATAGGTGTTTATTTAAGTGCTCAAAATGGGATGGGTGGTTTCAAGTGGGTGGGGGCTATGGTGAAGGAATGTCCATGGCAGAGTCCAGAGTAACAGTCACACAGGTGCATTGTCCAGAGGCCTGTGGAGAGATGGAGCATGGGCAGTTCAAGGATGGACAGGGTGACAATGTGGGACAGTGGGATGACATCAGGTGGTATCCATTGCTGGCGGGGGTCTTGACATCCTACTCTGTCTTCTTGCGAGATCTCAGGGCCCTCTTGCGGGGTGGTTCTTCTCCTGCAGGAGGTGGGGGTCTGGTGGGCTGCTGCTGTGCAGGGGCCTCCTGTCCACTAGCGCCGGCGGAGGTGGTTGGCTGTTCTTGGTCCAGGCTAGTGGCAGGGGCCCTTGGGTGTTGTTCAGTGTCCGCCCTGGTGTTGACGAGGTCCTGCAGCAGCCCTACCATGGTAACCAGGGTGGTGTTGATGGCTCGGATGTCCTCCCTGTACCCCCGATAGTGTTCCTCCTGCAGTGCCTGGATCTCCTGGAACCGGGCCAGTACCGTCGCCATCGTCTCCTGGGAGCGGTTGTATGCTCCCATGATGGTGGTGAGGACCTCGTGGAGAGTGGGTTCCCTGGGCCTCTCCTCCCCCCCCTGTCGCACAGCTGCCCTCCGAGTTCCCCTGTTTCCCTGGGCCTCTGCCCCCTGGCCGGTGTGCCCACTACCACTGCCCCCAGGTCCCTGTTGTTGTTGGGGTGGTGGGTTATCCTGGGTGCCCTGTAGTGGTAGACACACCGCAGATTGACGCGCCCTGGAGACAGAGGCATGGGCCCGCTGGGTGGGAGCTGTGCTGGTGTTCCCAGAGGGGTTAGGGTCTGTAGTGGCCTGGGCCTGTGTGAGGGGAACCGACTGTCCAGAGGTCCCCGATGGTCCGGGCTGGTCATCGGTGTCCAGGTCGACAGAGCTGCTGTCATCGCTGACGGCCTCTTGGGTGGGGGGTGTGGAGAATTCTGGCCCCTCCGCCGCGGTGTGTTGACGGTCGGGTCCTGCAGGGGTATAGAGGTATGGTTATAGTTTCAATGTGTGGCATATGGGTGTATCTGTGGGTTCTCGTGTCCCCAAGTGCTGGCATTCGTGTGTGTGGGCTTTGGTGAGGGTGGCTTGTGGGGGGGATGTGTATATGCATTGGGCATGCTTTGGTGATGGGTGTCCATGCTTAGTGGACGCATGCAGGCCTAGGTTTTGGGATGTGTGGGTTGTGATGGTGAGACATTGGCGGGGAATAGGTGTGCTGGGGGTGGGGGTGAGGATGGTGGTGGGGGTGAGGATGGTGGTGGGGGTGAGGATGGTGGTGGGGGTGAGGGTGGGGGTGAGGATGGGGGTGGGGGTGAGGGTGGGGTTCGAGGATGGGGGTGAGGGTTGGGGTCTGATTTGGCATGCAGGTGGGGGGGAAGCAGTATTGAAGCTTCAACTTACCAGTATCCATTCCTCCGCCGACTCCTGCGAGGCCGTCAGGATGCAGGATGTTCAAGACTTCCTCCTCCCATGATGTGAATTGTGGAGGTTGAGGTGGGGGTCCTCCGCCAGTCTTCTGCACGGCGATGTTGTGCCTGGATACCATGGAACGCACCTTCCCCCGTAGGTCGTTCCATCGCTTCCTGATGTCTTCCCGATTTCTGGGGTGCTGTCCCACAGCGTTGACCCTGTCGACAATCCTCTGCCATAGCTCCGTCCTCCGGGCAATGCTGGTGTATTGTATCTGTGTGCCGAACAGCTGGGGCTCTACCCGAACGATTTCCTCCACCATGACCCTGAGTTCTTCGTCTGTGAAGCGGGGTTGTCTTTGGGGTGCCATGGGGTGGTGTGTATGATGTGTGGGGTGGAGTATGTGTATTTAAGTGAGTTGAGTGTGGTGGTGTGTGTTGTTTTGTGTGTGGATAGTGTGTGGGTGATGGTGTTGAGTGGCTGTGGCTGTTATTTTTTGGATGCTGGTGTCTCGCTCTTGCCTTCTTGACGAATTTTTTAGCGTAGGGGTTTGTGGGTGATGTAGGTGTGTGTTTTATATTGTATTGTGTGTGTGGGAGTGGTGTGTGTATGTGTATCAGGTGTGTGGGATTCAAATCGTCCAATGTGGCTGAGTTTTGTTCGTTTGTGTGTATTCTGACCGCGGCGGTGTGTCCCGCCAATGGAATACCGCGTTTGAATGACCGCCGCGTGGATTCGTGGGTCGTAATGGCATGGGCGTATTTCTGTTGGCGTGACGGTGGAGGTTTTGTGACCTCCACCTTTCCGCCGACCGCTGGTCTGGCGGTCTGTTGTGGCGGTCGGATTTTCGGAGGTTTGCCTTCTGCGGGTCAGAATGACCGTGGCGGGTTTCCGCGACCGCGGCGGGATTATGGAGGATTTCTGACCGGCGGTAGGCGCCTTTTACCGCCGAGGTCAGAATGACCCCCTTAGTCTTTATTTTGAAGTTTTTCTTCACGGGGACGAACCTGCCAGTTGAATCCGACCTCCTGGAGCCCTTGTCCGGATACGCGAAGTCGGTTTCCTCGGTGGTGATTTTTACCTTCGGACTTAGTCGTTTTTTCGAGATGAAAATCCTTCGACCGGGGTAAACCTGGTTCTTTATCCGACGTCCATGGAGCCCTTCTCGGATACGATGGCTGGGAGGTCCCGGTCAACTTTTTACGTTCGGACTTAGTCTCTTTTTTGGATGTTTTTCTTTACCGGGACGAACCACGAAGTCAGGCCGGGTCGCGGTTGAGGCAAGCCGGCTAGAATTTCCGTGGCGGGTCGGTCCCTCTCTGGAGCTTTTTTCCAAAAATTCTCAAATCTTTTCCAAACTTCTGGGGCTTCACCCAGATGTTCTTTTAAGGTTCTTTTGGGGTCCACAGCTCACCCCAAGGGTCCAGAAGTTCTGTGATGGTCCTTGGGGGGTGCGGACTTCAACTCCCAGAATGCACCTGGCGCAAACTCCTTTTTGGCCACTGGACAGTGGTCAGCTGGTCGCTTTCTTCAGGAGTTGGTGCAGGGGACTCTGGTTTAGCAATTTTTCACCTGTAGCAAACAGGGAGTCCCTCCTTGAACCAGTTGAAGCCAGGCAAAGTCCTTCTTGTGGTGAAGCCCAAGTGTGCAGCTGGTGCAGTCCTTCTGAGTGCAGGTTCCAGGTGCAGGCCAGGGGTCCAGCAGGGCAGTCCTTCTTCTTCTTTAGTTCCTTTCTTGTTGAATTCTGGAGGGGATCTGAGGCGTGGGTGCAGGTCTGCCAGTTTTATCCTTGCTCCTGGGTGAAAAGCAGGGGGGCCGCAGGGGGGCCCTGGTTCTCCAATCAGGGACAGGGTCGTCCCCCTGTGATGACCACTTCCTGGGAAGTGTGGCAAAAATCCATCCCAGAAGGCAACAGTCTCTAAAAATCCAACATGGATGAATCTGATTTTTGGAGGTTACATCTGGCTGAGCCCACCCACTGGTGTGGCTAAAAATCATAAACACACCCCTCTCCTGCCCTCTCCTAATCTAATCAAGGGGGCACCTAATTGTCTGGGGTTGCAGGATGTGGGGGTGTTGCTGGGTGCTGCAAATGTCTTTCTCTGCCTTTGAAGACCAGTTTGGCAGCCCTCCCCCTTCCTGCCTCACCATCTGCTGAGGGGAGATTCTCTCCCCCAAGCACATTCCTTTGTGTGAAGTCTGGCCACTTCACACCTCATCAAGGCAGCCTGGCAGAAGCTGCTGCAGGCTGGCCAATCAGAGCACAGCAGCAAAAACAATGCAGAGCTGAATTTGGCAACTTTTTAGGTAAAGTCTAAACTTTTTACCTGGACAAGTTATATTAAATCCAACAAATGGAAGTTGTGGGATTTATTACAACAATCAATTTGATACCAAATTATTGGTATGTAACATTTAAGGAGACTTTAAAATTTAAAATAAAGTCTGCCCATTCTAGCCTATGAAGGCCATTTACTTCAAAGAGGGAAAAACGAATTTGGCTGTTTTTACCTCACCAGGGCTTATAAATCTATTTTTATAAAGTCCCTGCTTATAGTTACATGGCACCCAGCCCTAGGGGCACATAGGGCACACCTTAGGGGTGACTTATATGTAAAAATAAGGTAGTTTAAGACTTTGGAAGTACCTTTAATTCCAAAGTCGAATTTGCATATAACTTTAATTTAAAAGCAGCCAGCAAGGCAGGCTTGCTTTTAAAATGACACTGGGCACCTCAGCAATGCACCTAGGTGTGCACCACCTATGCTGTGGTCCCTAAACCTACATGCCCTACCATATACTAGGGACTTATAGGTAGGTTAACTTAGCCAATTATAATTAGCCTAATTTGCATATCCATTTTACACAGAGCACAGGCCCTGGGACTGGTTAGCAGTACCCAGGGCACCATCAGAGTCAGGAAAACACCAGCATAAAGTGGAAAATGGGGGCAAAAAGTTATGGGGCCTCTGCAATCAGCCCTAGTTTCTCACAGTAGGACATATAGGGCCTGATTACAACTTTGGAGGAGGTGTTAATCCGTCCCAAAAGTGACGGTAAAGTGACGGATATACCACCAGCCGTATTACGAGTCCATTATATCCTATGGAACTCGTAATACAGCTGGTGGTATATCCGTCACATTTGGGACGGATTAACATCTCCTCCAAAGTTGTAATCAGGCCCATAGTAATGTATTTTATATGTCCTGACAGTGAAATATTGCTAAATTCATTTTTCACTGTTGCAAGGCCTGTCCCTCTCATAGGTTAACATGGGGACTACCTTTAAATCTGATTAAAGTGTAGATTCCCTTTGGGAGCGGATGGACGTGTGGAGTTTGGGGTCTCTGAGCTCACAATTTAAAAATACATCTTTTAGTAAAGTTGATTTTAAGATTGTGTGTTTGAAAATGCCACTTTTAGAAAGTGAGCATTTCTTGCTTATACCATTTCTGTGACTTTGCCTTTTTGTGGATTCCCCGTCTGGGTCAGTTTGACAGTTGGGATGGTTGCACCTCACAGTAGGCAGTGACACAAAGGGAGCTGGGGTGTAGTCTGCATTTCCGGATGAGCCATCTGTGCTAGGAGGGAGGGGAGGAGTGGTCACTTACACCTGAAAGGGCTGTGCCTGTCCTCACACAATACAGTCTCCAGCCCCCTGGTGAGTGTCTGGGGCCTGGCCTGGGAAAGGCAGGATTTCACATTCAGAAGAGGCTTTATTTTGAAGTAGGCCTACTTCAAAGGAGAAATTGGGTATAGGAAGGACACCCAAAACCACAGACTTTAGAAACACTTCTTGAAACAAGAGGAACATCTGCCTGGAGAAGAGCTGAAGAGCTGAGGAAGAAGAGCTGCCCTGCCTGTGGCTGTGCTTTGTGGAGCTATCCTACAGTTGCTGCTTCTGCCAGAGTAAGAGTGCAAAGACTGGACTTTGTGTGCCTTCCATCTTGGGAAGAACTCTCGAAGGGCTTGATTTAGAGCTTGCCTCCTGTTGTTTGAAGTCTCAGGGAGAGCAAAGACTTCTCTCTGCCAGCACCTGGAGTCTCTGGAGAAACTACTACTCTGCCCTGTGGTGCCCATCCAGTTCCTGGGACTCTGAAAGGAGAAGCTGGCAGCCTAAAGACAAGGAAATCCACGCACAGAGCACCGTGTGGGGAAAAGATCGACGCAACTCTGATCTGCGGCTGAAGAAACGACGCGCCGCCGGCTCCGCAGCTGAGATACGACGCTCGCAGAGAACGCGACCGAAGAATCGATGCACGGAGCAGGAGAAACGACGCACAGCATCGCTGACTGAGGATGGGAGATCACAACCCACGCTGCTGCGTTTTCGGATCATCATGCGACTGAATTTCCGACTCAAGTACCGCTGTGCGTGGAAAAACAACGCAAGGCCTGCCCAGACTCGAGAGTGCTGACCAGATCGACGCATCGCTCTCCTGCGGAGAGAAGAAACGACACGCCCGACCCGGCAAAAGGAGAAACGACGTACGTTCCCGCTCGTGAGTGGAATCAACACCTCGCAAGCCCTTTTTGACGCACACTCACCTGTGCGGGGTTATTTTTGATGCGCCCAAGGTACTTTTTCATGCTGAGAGCGTTAGTGTGTGTTTAAAACTACTTAAAGACTCTTTTTGAGTTTTCATTGATAACTTGACTTGTGTACTGTGGATTTTTTTTTGTTTTGGTCTTGTTTTGTTTAGATAATTATTTCCTATTTTTCTAAACTGGTGTTGTGTCATTTTATAGTGTTTTGATCAAGTTACTGTGTGTGTTGGTACAAATACTTTACACCTAGCACTCTGAAGTTAAGCCTACTGCTCTGCCAAGCTACCAAGGGGGTAAGCAGGGGTTAGCTGAGGGTGATTGTCTTTTACCCTGACTAGAGTGAGGGTCCTTGCTTGAACAGCGGGTAACCTGACTGTCAACCAAAGACCTCATTTCTAACACCCTGGAAACTAGGTTGGGGCCCTTTAGAGAACTCCCTCTGTTTACCCTTACTCTCCCTTTCTTCTGAGAGGGACCGTGCCTATACTTGGCGTGGTCTCCCCCACACCTCCTCTATCCTGGTGCTCTCCCAACACTCCACTTCCTGCACAAGCTTCCTGGGGTCAGTGAGCTTGCTGTCAATCAGGTGCAGCTCTGGAAAACAAAGACTGTACAAGTGATCCCAAGTAATTAAATTGTAAAGCTCGTAATACTTTGGTACCTTACTCCCCTTCACTGAACCATCCAGTGACCTGCAAAAGGAATCTACACACTCCAACCAAGTTTGGGACTCTTTCGTTTTGTAGGAACTAAACTTGTCCTTATACTGCTCAGCGGACACCCCACATCTTGTGAGGAAGGCGTCCTTCATTATGGTGTAGGTAAGTCCCTGAGGATACCCTGAGGATATCAGAGTGTCTCTCCCCTCTACCTCAAAGTGCTTCCACAGACCCGCTCCCCAATGTGCCTCAGGGACCAGGTTCATATGGAGAGCAGACTCATACCCTTTGAATCACAATTATATGTCATCCTCCTTCTTACAGTCCTTCACTAAGTCTTTAGGAATGTGTACCCTTCTCTCAGGCTTCACTGAGGTACTGCTGCCACCATCCCTACTGGACTGGCTCCTCTCAAGCTGAGCTCATGAGCCAGCAGTAACATTTTCTGTTCAATGGCCAGTCTCCTGCCTTCCATCTCCCTTTTGAGCCTTTCTAATCCCATCTGGTACCTCTTCTCTGCATGTCTGTCCTGTAACTCCTCAGGAGTCAATCCCTTGGATGGCACACTGCTACCTGCCCTGGAGACCCTCCCCCTACCCATAACAGGTACATCCACTACACCATTGTGTATACTCTGCACTTCCCCATTCTCATCCTCCTCCTCTGTGTGCCCCCCAGCCTCCTTGGCTATCACCCAGGCCCTTAGTGCCTTTTGCAGCTCCTACTTCCTGGTGAAGCTCTTAATGGGACAGGCAAGATCCTTACAGAAGTGTTTTAAGTGAGCAATTGTGTAACTTTCCAGTTACCCTAACTCAAAAACAGCTCCAACTGGTGCATATCCAGATTGAGACACAGGTGGTCATTCCGACCTAGGCGGGCGGCGGTTGCCGCCCGCCCGTCGGAAGCCGCCTGAATACCGCCCCGCGGTCAATAGACCGCGAGGGGTATTCTGACTTTCCCGCTGGGCCGGCGGGCGATCTGATTCAGATCGCCCACCGGCCCAGCGGGAAAGCGCCTTCCACAAGGAAGCCGGCTCGGAATCGAGCCGGCGGAGTGGAAGGCGTGCGACGGGTGCAACAGCACCCGTCGCGCTTTTCAGTGTCTGCATCGCAGACACTGAAAAGCCTAGTTGGGCCCTGTTAGGGGGCCCCTGTCGTGCCCATGCCATGGGCATGGGCACGGCAGGGGCCCACAGGGGCCCCGCGACCCCCCCTACCGCCATCCTGTTCATGGCGGCTTTCCCGCCATGAACAGGATGGCGGTAGGGGGGGTCAGAATCCCCTCGGCGGCGCAGCGAGCTGCGCCGCCTTGGAGGATTCTAAGGGGCAGTGGAAAACCGGCGGGAGACCGCCGGTTTTCCCGTTCTGACCGCGGCCAAAGCGCCGCGGTCAGAATGACGAAGGGAGCACCGCCGGCCTGTCGGCGGTGCTCCCGCCCCCGTTGGCCCTGGCGGTAGAGAACCGCCAGGGTCAGAATGAGGGCCACAATGTCAAATCAAAAGTGCAAAGTTCCAAGACAGAAAAAGAGTTCCCAATCAAAAGATCACCAAAAATATGGAAGCAGGAAAAAAGTCTAAAAAGAGCAAAAGCAAAAAAAAGTACTATGTGGTCATGTAATGGTCTGCACTGAAAACAGTAGTGTACACTTAATCGCTGTTTGTCAAGTACAAACACAAGTCCAATCCTCACTGCTGATCACCAATGTTAGAAATGGGGTCTTTGATTGGCAGTCAGGTTACCCCCTGTCCAAGCAAGGACCCCCACTCTAGTCAGGGCTAAGGAGAAACGCACCTGGTTAACCTCTACTCACCCCCTTAGTGGCTGGGCATGAGCAGGCAGGCTTAACTCAGAAGCAATGTGTAAAGTATTTGTACCAACACACACAGTAATACAGTGAAAACACTACAAAAGGGACACCACACCAATTTAGAAAAATAGCTAGTATTTATCTAAATCTAACAAGAACAAAATTACAAAACTCCAACATACATAAGTTAAAATATGAATTTTGAAAAGAATAAGGGCCAGATGTACGAAAAAAAATTCCCATTGACACAGAATGGGAAAAACCCTTTGCTACATCTGGCCCTAAGAGTTTTACTCCATAGAAAACAATGGAAATGATGATTTTGTACAAAGTACCTGGTTAGTGTCAAAAATAAAGCTGCACATGTGAGCGTGTGTACAAAAAGGCAATGATGTGTCGATTCCTTCCTCGCAAGAGAGGCCGTGCGTAAATTCTTCTCCTGTCGGGTCGGCGATGCGTCGTTTTTTCCCTCGCAAGAGAGCGATGCGTCGATTTCCAGATGGGGCACCTCAAATCCACGCACAGTCGGGATGACTTTGACGCCGTGGAAAATCAAGTTGCAATGTTACAAAACTGCACTGCGTGGGGTTTGCATCGTTATTAGCAGCCGCAAGCGGGTGTTGCAAGTCGATTCTCTAGCCGCAATGCGTCGATCTCCCAGCAACGATGCAGGTGGAGCGTCGATTTCAGCCGCAAAGCCTGTGGTGCGTCGTTTATCAGCCGTGTTACAGATGGTACATCAAAATTTTCCCTGCACGGCGTCTGTGCATAGATTTTCAGCTCTTGTTCTCCCAACTTCATCTTTAATGGGCCCAGGGACTAGATAGGGCAACACTTGGCAGGGCAGGAGTCTCAGCAGAGAGTCCAGGTGTTGGCAGAGGAAGTCTTTAATGGCCCTGAGACTTCAAAGCAGGAGGCAAGCTCAGTTCAAGCCCTTCACAGCAGGATTCTTCAAAAGTCCAGTCTCTGTCCCCTTTCACAGGCAAAGCAGCAACTGCAGGATGACCCAACAAAGCACAGTCCAGTCACAGGCAGGGGCAGTACTTCTCCTTTACTCTTCAGCCCTTCTTGGAAGAGGTTCCTCTTGGTTCCAGAAGTGATCTAATTGTTGGGGGTTTGGGTGCAATACTTATACCCCTTTCTACCTCTGAACTAGGCATACTTCAAGGGAAAGTCTCTGTTGTTCACAAAATCCTGCCTTGCCCAGGCCAGGCCCCAGAAATACACCAGGGGGCTGGGCTCTGCATTGTGAGAGGGCAGGCACAACCCATTCAGGTGTAAGTAACCACTCCTCCCCCACTCTAGCACAGATGGCTCATGAGGATTTGCAGGCTACACCCCAGCTCCCTTTATCTCACTGTCTACAGGGGATTCACAAACAGCCCAACTGTCAAACTGACCCGGACAGGGAATCCACAAACAGGTACAGTCACAGTCACAGAATGGTTTAAGCAAGAAAATGCCTACCTTCTAAAAGTGTCATTTTCAAACTAACAATCTACAAACCAACTTCACTAAATGATGCATTTTTAAATTGTGAGTCCAGAGACCCCAAACTCAATATTTCTATCTGCTCTCAAAGGGAAGTTGCACTTTAATGATATTTAAAGGCAGCCCCCATGTTAACCTATAGGAGAGATAGGCCTTGCAACAGTGAAAACTGAATTTAGCAATATTTCACTGTTAGGACATGTAACACGCATCAGTACATGTCCCAACTTTAACATACACTGCATCCAGCCCATGGGGCTAACTAGGACCTACCTGAGGGGTGCCTTACATGTATAAAAAGGGAAGGCTTAGGCCTGGCAAGTGGGTACACTTGCCAAGTCGAATTGGCAGTTTAAAACTGCACACACATACACTGCAGTGGCAGGTCTGAGTCACGTTTACAGGGCTACTCATGTGGGTGGCACAACCAGTGTTGCAGGCCCACTAATAGCATTTGGTTTACAGGTACTGAGCACATCTAGTGCACTTTAATAGGGACTTACTAGTAAATCAAATATGCTAGTCATTGGTAGCCAATTACACATACTTTTTACCTGCACTTTAGCACTGGTTAGCAGTGGTAAAGTGCCCCGAGTCTCAAAAACAGATTCCAGCACACATCAATACCCTGGGAAGCAGAGGAACAAAGTTATGGGAGACCACACAAAGGATGGCAAGTCTAACAGGTACAATGTGGAGTTTTACTGGAATCCAAGCAACACATACTTTCCTTCCCCCTCCATTTTTCCCATCGAGAAACACTCTTCATAGAAACTGAGATTCATGAGCTCTTACGCAAAGAGGAGAATGTCCTTTCCCTATGGCACCCTGAAGGCTTTGCCAGTAATGACTTGTTGGTGCAGAAAAAGGCTGGTGGTGACAGGTTAATACTGAACCTCAAACAGTTCAGTGTTTGGATGGTCTATTTTAACTTGAAAAGGGAAGGTATTCCTCCATTGAGCGATATTCTCCAAGAAAAAGATAGGCTAGTCAGAGTAGACTTGAAGGACGCGTTCCTTACGGTTCCCGTTTTCTGGCACACAGTTTCTTCAATTCGAATGGGGCCCTCACTGGTACAAATTCACTGTCCTTTCCCATAATATACAGTATTTTTTGGGCCTCAACATCATTAGAGTCATCAGCATGTAACTTAAAATTGCCCAGCACAATTAAGTAGTTGGTGGTAAGCAGCATGTCATAGGAGGCAATAAAACGGGTGGCAGGGCCAGGAGGTCTGTAGATCAGAATACATGTAAAAGCGGTTGATGGATCTAAATTTACTGCCAGGGTCAAAGATCCTGAGTCATGACTGTAGAATAGGTGGGCACATTATAACGTGATCTATAAATACAGATAACTCCCCTTCCGTTTGAATAGCATGTTCATTGTGCTTAATCATAAAGTCGGGGGGAGGATATGAATGCAATTTCTGCTTTGAGATAGGTTTCAGTAATAAAAAATAATCATTGTCATGATGGATAATTAAGCCATGTAGCTCTAAACAGTGTCTCCCTAAAAAACACACATTTAATAGCATGGGCTTCAGTGACTTCGGGACTTGAAGGAAGGGGCAGAATTACTGAGAGGTGACTCACTGCTGGAGTAAGATTAGGTAACGTTGAAGGCAGGGCAGATAAAAACATATCTAGAACAGAGGAAGAATTCAAACAAGCATGCCCACTTCTTAATGCCAGAGAGCAGTTCTGCAATTGAGGTAATCAAAGTTAGAGGATGTTCAGTTCTCACACTTATGCGGCTGTGCATGGGCATGATGCTGAAATGAGGCCAAGAACCAGAATGCTTGTGAACCCCTCCGAAGATAGCATTGCCATCAGAGAAACAGAGGAAGACAAAAAAATGTATAGCTATTGCATCAAGAATTTTCAAATCTATTAAAGACACGGAGGCGAGGATTATGCTTCTCTTTCTTTACTGTCAATAAAACAGCAGCCAATAAACTTACAGAAAACAAAAAAACTACATTTCCCAAGAGCACCTGTAGTCCAGCCTGTCCAATCCCAGGCTTGCTCTCCACTATAAGAGTCACCATAACAAAAGTCCTTCCTCTTTCTTTGCACAAAATCGAAATCTTCTTCTCAACATTCATCAACTTGCAGCGGAACGAGCTGTCCAACGAAAACCAATGGTGGCGTGGTCATGAATCATCATCTGTCTGGTCTATCAATCGCCTTTATTAGCGGAATCTATGCACCAATAATACTACTTGGAAATGAATAAATCATAAGGGGGGTAAAACTTGATAGTTATATACATATCTCATCATAACAAGTACAAGCCTTTAAACATTTAACACCCAGTAAAATCAGAAACATCTCCAATAAGGGTGGGATAATCCTCTCCTCCGTGTCCTTAATAGAATTGAAAATTCTTGACACAATAGCTAGAATTTTTTTTATTCTCTGTCAGGACCGGAGGCTTCGGATTATGCTAGTTCAAAGCTGATCCACCACTGCTGACGCTATATCAACAATAGGTTTATGATAAAACACTTTAAACGTATTATCTGAAGACCAATCTGCCACTGCCATGATATCTTCTAATCTAGAACCAGCTCCAAAAGATTTAGAGGCCATAGCTCCATGAACTGAATGAGCACCAAAAACAGAAGTGTCTATACCAGCTTCCCCCAAAAGCCACTTAAACCATCTAGCTAAAGTTGCAGATGACACTGGTCCATGTGGTTTTTGAAGAGAAATCAATGGTTGACCTCATACATCCCTCCGAAACTCCAGCGTACAACTCTCATAAGCTTTCACACATTGTACAACACACAACTTCTGATTGTGGGAAAAAGCAGGATAAGAAATACATCTAGATGCAGTTTTTGTATGTCTAGAAACCGTGAATGAAACTCCAAAAGGAGTAAATACCTGTCAAATCCAGTGCTCTCACATCTGAGACATGTCTACTTGAAATGAGGCATAAGAGGGCCGTAAACATGGTAGACAATGGCATATGCGAAAAATCTTCAATACACTGCCAAGATCTGATAAAACGTAGAACGACATCCACATCCCAAAGAACCGAATATCGTGTTTGAGGAGGCTTAACCATCCGAATACCACGAAGGATCTTAGAGATCAAAGGGTGTTCCCCAACAGGTTTACCAACTAAGTGTGGATGACCTGCCGAAATTGCCAATCTAAAATTGTTAATAGTTCTATAGGCCAGACCCTGAGTTGCTTTTTCTGAGAAAACATTTGCAATCATGGAAATCTGGGCCCCCAAGGGATCAATACTCCGTTCACTGCACCAACCAACCTGGGGGGACAAGTCCTATCCTCAGTATGAATCACTAAGGAGTAGAGATCCTAGCATAAGATGTTAGAATTTTAGCCAAGAATTGACCAGTAGCAATAGCTACATCTCGGAAACTGAGGCCACATATCAAATTCAATCCCTCTTCTTGCGACCGAATCCCATATTTTTTAAAAACAGATTCTTCTTCCTTTTCTCACGGAAGAATACACAGTCCATCAAGAGGTGGCTCACTGAATACTTTCTTCCCTACTTACAGGGACACTAACTCTGTTTCTCCGTTGTTTTTGTCTTCAGCCCTAGCATCTAACATCCAGGGTCAATGCCAATCCTCAACTGCAGGATTTTGTTTTGCAAAAACGTATCTGTATTTTGTATAGGTATAGGAAAAGGTCCACACTCTCCTGAGAAATGAGGACGGGAGTAATTAAACTCTTGCTCTGAAGATAATGCATGTCCTCCCTCCGATTAGCTTCAACAGCACATTGCCGAAAGGTACACTTTATTTGACTTATATCAGGGACTCCCATATGCTTCAACAGCACTGTCACAGGGTTCTTCTTACTGGATACGGTTGACATATGCGTTTTCGCCAGGAACCTAGGTCTGATTACGAGCATGGTGGTCCTAGAAACACCGTACCCGTGGTAGCGGTCCGACCGCTACAAGACCGCCGTCACTGCCAGGATCTTGGATTCCACTGCTTTGGTGATGGGGAAAGCTGTGATCAAGCACAGCTGTGCTGATCACGACTTAACTTTCCACCGGCCTTTTCATGGCAGGGACACTGCCATGAAAAGGTAGGCACAAAGGCAGAGATGGGGCTAGAGGGGGGCCCCTGCACCGCCCATGCCCATGTAATTGGCACTGCGAAGGCCTCCCTGCCAGCACAGTCAGAATGCACCCCTGTCTGCAATGCCAACAGTGCACATTCCAACTGTGCTGGCAATGCAGACAGTGCGGCAGCATTGACCTCTTTCTGTTGGAGCCAAAACCAATGCCGCTGCACTGCCTCCTCCGTCCATCCGCACATGAACATCATAATACGTCGGTGGGAAGGCTGCCGGCTTAGCTGCGTCCTCCCCACCGCCGTATTGGCAGTCCGGCGGTCAAACCACTAACTTCATAATCAGGCCTCTAGTTTTTAATCAGAAGATAAAGATGCAAGGCTCATGCATCCACCAGGGGTCTCCAGGCTACGGGTCCCAACTCCCTCCTTACAGCTTTGATCATCACATTTTTAGGTAAATCAAGGGGCAATTTAAAAGGAGCAACTTTCTAAACTTTCCCATGAGACTTGTCTAGCCATTGCCAGGACCACTGCCTCGTAAAGGGAACGGGGAATATGTTTGCCCTGTATAACCTTACTTAATGGCTCAAATGTATAACTGACAAATCTACGGTCAAACCTTTTCAAGGCATTCACTCCTGCTGATATTACAATTCTCAGAGAGGCTATGTGTTTATCCCAGCACAGAACATCAGAAAAGGTCGTACTGAAATTTCTGCATTCCCTAGAAACCAAGTAAAAGTCTTTTTCTCTTTTGCAAAAAACAAAATGTGTTTATTTTATCAACTTTGATAGTTCATTTATTTTCAAGACAATAGGTGTTAAGTTCATTCAATTTTTGTTGGCGTCCAATAGGCGTGAGATCCTTCTCCACTAGATCATCAATATAAATAAGGCAGCTAGTGTGCCTGCCCGAATATTTGGTGAAAAATTATTAGTGGCATGTTATGTCTGGGGGAAGTCCGCAATGAAAAGATTAAATAGCAAGGGAGCTTGAACATACCCCTGATGCAGGCCATTCCCTACTGGGATTTTGCTCAAAAAGCTACCTAACCCGTCCAGGTCTAACTGAACCCAATTATCGCTATGAAGCTTCATCAACAGACCAAACAGTGCTCCACATACATTCCACTGATGGAGTTTACTCCACAGCGTACTTCTGTCTACTCTATCGAGAGCCACTGAGAAGTCAACAAAGCAGCAGCAAAGGCCACCTGCCAGCTCCATTGACCTCCTTGCGACTCCCAACAGCGTGAAACAGTGTTCCATTGTTGAATACTTTGGTCTAAAACCCCTCTGCCCAATGGGAATCAGTCCAGAGCTCAGACAGCTAGATGATTCATCAGTGTTTGAGCAAACAGTTTAGATGGAATATCTAGCAAGAGAATTAAGCGATAGCAGGCTGGTCTATCTTGCCTTTTTTATGAATGGACTTCATTATGGTTCCTTTCGAGGAATCTGAGATGGAGTCTGCACACATTACCTACTTAAAGAACCCACTCAAAATAAGACCCTACTTCTTAGGGTATGTTTCTCTTACTTTACTGCAGAAACACAGCAGCCAATCACATTATAGTAAACATAACAGAAAATGTCATTTCCCATGAATCTGCATTATTACGTTAGCGGTCCCTTCTCCGATCAGGGCCCTTCCAGCCCTATAAGATAATCCATCCATAATCCTTTCTGTTTCTTTTCCAGCCTAATAAGAATCATAACCAAAACCACTTTTAACTGCCCTTTTATCCAACTGACTCCCAGTGAGTTTCCATTTGACCAAACTTCTCTGCATCTCGCAAAGGTAGGTGGTCTGAATGAACACAATGAAGAGGAACTATTTACCTAAACATCAACCATTTTCAGCGCAGTCAACTCTGTTTGTTACCAAAATCTGTGAGCAAAAGACATAAAAACCATAGTATCTCACAACGACTTTGTGTAATATTAAAGGGTGGGCAGTATCCTCTAATGAAACATTACACGTTAACATGCCAATTACATCATATATGTATTAACATCATCTACAAAGAGATACTCATGGGTGGGATAATCTTTGACTCTATGTCCTTAATAGAACTGAATTTTTTGACACAATAGCTGTAAAAAGTTTTATTCTATGTAAGGACTGGCAGCTTCAGATTATGCTTGTTCAAAGCTGTCCCACAGCAACAGAAGCCACATCCACTACTGGTATGTAATAGAAAACTTTAAACATAGAGTCCGAGGACCAGTTGGCTGCTGCCATGATACCCTCTAATTGGGACCCCAGACAATATGGCCTGAATGCCATTGCATCAAATAATGATGTATCAATACTGGCTTCTGACAACAACCCATCTGGACAAAGTGGCAGATTTCACAGGCTTAGAGGGTTTCTGTAAAGCAATAAGCAATTGACCTACAGAGGTCTGATGCAATTCTTTGGTGTAATCTTTGTAAACTTTTGAACATCGTACAAAACAAAGTTTTTGGCTGTCAGGAAATGCTGGATAGCTTACGCAACATGAATGTGTCTTCGGGGGTCATTAGGAGCTTGGTGGATGAAAACATCCATCTGCCGAAATCCAGATGAGGAGGTCATTACAGCGATGGTGGCCTCACTGCCTGCCACCATTCCAACTTTCCCACTGGGCTGACTGGCAGAAACCAAGGAATTCGCCGGTCAGCCCAGTGGGAAAGGGACGGCAGCATTGTTGCCAGCTCATAATAGAGCCGGCGTCAACTCTGCTGCACGCAGGGGGCAGCAGCACCCTTGAAATGTGCACTTTCTGCAGAGCAGACATTGCGCATTTCAAGGGTGCTGGGCAGGGGGATCCCTGCACTGCCCATGCCATGGGAAAGGGCAGTGCAGCTACCCTGCTGCGGCCCCCTGCACTTATTCTCCGCCAGCCTTTCTAACAACGTTGCAATCAGCAGGGTGGCGCTGTGTTCAGTGCCGCCCTGGCTGATTACAACCAGGACCACCATCAGTCCATAGAGATCTGAGATCCTGACAGGGACGGCAGTAGGTTAGCGGGTCTGCCCGGCAACCTCGTAATATTGCAATCGGACCGGCACAGAAGTGGCGGTCCGACTGCCACCGCGAGTCTGGTGGTCCTGTGATGTGAAGAATCATAATCAGCCCCTTAGTATGATTAGAAATCTCAAACGTCACCTCAGGTGGTGAAGAATACTCTACCTGTTAAGTCAAGGGCTTTTACATCTGAGATTCTCTGACATCAAATGAGTCAAAGAAGTAGAGGCTGTTTTACCTGCAGTTGTTCCTGGATAAATCTTCATATGCTGGCTAGGATCTCAAAAACAAAGCACTTTATTCACATCCCATAAAACTGAATACCTCAGCCTAGGAGGCTGAACTAATCAGATGACTCGCAGGAGTTTGCAAAACTAAGGGATATTGACCTACAGGCTTATCATCCACTGGGTCATGCTTAACTCATATAGTGGATTGTAAGTTATTGATAGCTCTATATGCCAAGCCCTGCTCAACCAGCTGGGACAGAAAAAATTATGCTCAAATGCAAGTCGGCTCCATGGGATCCACACCCCACTCGTCGGGCCAACAAGCCCGTTGTCTCCATCCAGACACTTATCTTATACAAGTGTTGGTGCCCAAGGTTATTTGAGATAGAACAAAGCTTGCTCTGAAAGGCCCGGTATTTACCAACGTTTCCCAACACCCTCCAGGCCATGAGTGCCAATTGACTAGACAGAATTAGGGGGCGAGGTAAGCCCAATGAATCAGTGAGAAGATCCTGGAAGCTCTGAATACCAACAGGACTCTGGCATGACATGTCCAGCAGCACCAAAGGGAACTAAGGCTCAGCCCTCTATAGAAGAGTTATTAAAATCAGCACCGCCTGTTTACTTCACACCTGGTATTTGACTCTTGAGATCATTATAAAGAGAGAAAATGCATAATGGATGTTCTCTTGACAACTCTAAAGGAAAGGGTCTGAGCTCACTGCCAGCTGAAAAAGATCGGAAGCTAGGGTCTTGACTACCGATCTAATCAACTTGGTGAAACACCAATGTACTGATGAGAGCCTGAAGGGGAGGGCAGCACAATTGTTCCAGTGTGGGCTCCATTGGAATTGAAAACAAAACATCTGTGCAGCGGGAAATTGGGCACGGTAAGATACTCTTCTTTCAAGTCTAGTTTGACTAGCTAACCCTTAACCTGGAGGAGATCCCTCAGTAGATGAATACCTTCAATTTTGAAGTGATGATAGACCCTCCAAGCATTGAACTGTTTGGGGTTCAGCACAAGAATACATTACTGGCTAAGCCTCTGTGGTGCGGTTGGGACAAGACAATCTCCTCTCTGTGTTAGAGCTCATGAATCTCATTTTCTGCGAAGAGCATTTCTTGATCAGAAAAATTGAGGAGGAAGAAAGGCATGTGTCGATTTGGTTCCTGTAAAGCTCCTATTTGTACCCTTGTACCATCTCCAGAACACAAGGTAGTATGTAACATGTTGCCAAACAGGAAGGAAATAGCACACCCTGCCCCTGAAACTGACCTAGAAGGAGGGAAGGTGTGTACCTGAGTATGGTGTGTCTGAAACAGACTTGACCGCCTATAGCTCTGGCTGGAAAGAAATTGCCACCTCCCGGGGCAATACTCCAATCCACTCGGCCTCTGGGATGAAATCCTCTAGAGGATGCCTGACCTTATCCTCAGCCGGGAGCTCTTCCTCAATAGCACTAGGCCCTGGCAAAAAGGCTAGTGTGAAACACTTTTTCAAAGGAAGACTGACCCTTGTCCAGCAAAGAGAAAGTTGAGATGAATTTTCCCAAGTCCTTGCCAAAGTTGTTTCTAAACAATTGTCCATTGGGTAGGGACCAACTTCTGACAGGGCTAACTTAATCAGTTTGGGGTCAGTACGGATTGCAATTACTCCGCTTCTCCCTGATGAAATGATGCAGTTGGCATTACCTAGCAAACATATTGCATGGTGGGTCCACCCCATCAGGATATCCGGGTCAAATGGAGATCCCGTCTCCTTGGTGTGAACTACCATCTCCTGTATTTTATTTAATGGGCCATTTAGATCTAACACTCTGGGGGTCATTACGACTTTGGCGGGCGGCCAAAGTACCGCCGACAGAATACCGCTGTGCGGTCAAAAGACCGCCGCGGTAATTCTGAGTTTCCCGCTGGGCTGGCGGGCGACCGCCAGAAGGCCACCTGCCAGCCCAGCGGGAAACCCCCTTCCACGAGGATGCCGGCTCCGAATGGAGCCGGCGGAGTGGAAAGGGTGCGACGGGTGCAGTTGCACCCGTCGCGATTTTCAGTGTCTGCTATGCAGACACTGAAAATCTTGGTGGGGCCCTGTTAGGGGGCCCCTGCAGTGCCCATGCCATTGGCATGGGCACTGCAGGGGCCCCCAGGGGCCCCAAGACACCCGTTACCGCCAACCAGGTTCTGGCGGTCAAAACCGCCAGAACCAGGCTGGCGGTAAGGGGGTCGGAATCACCATGGCGGCGCTGCCTGCAGCGCCGCCATGGAGGATTCCTCAGGCCAGGGGAAAACCGGCGGGAAACCGCTGGTTTCCCTTTTCTGACCGCGGCTTTACCGCCGCGGTCAGAATAGGCCTGGATGCACCGCCAGCCTGTTGGCGGTGCATCCGCGGTCCCCGGCCCTGGCGGTCCATGACTGCCAGGGTCGTAATGACCCCCTCTGTCTTGACACCTGTGCCGGGCGCACTCATTGCCTTTTTACGGGGCTTTCCAAAACTTTTTTTTGAAAACTGCCATATTCTGGTCGATCTCAGGAGTATTGGCCACTTTCCTTCTTAGACAGTTGGCGGCCTTCTGTCCACAGTTTGGCTCTGACCTTTTTGCTACCTGGATTTTACATAGTCAGTGGCCTCTGGCACAGGGAACCATTCTCCTGACCTAAAATGGATAATCTCTTTAGGATAAAAGTACAGAAAGCTGCCTTGGCTCTCAAGAGCTGGTCTCTGTGGAGTAGTATAATATGTTTTGTGCTTCCATGTTCGTGCCACAGGGGGTGGCGGGCTGGTTTTGGGAGCTATCAGACCTAGATGATTAAAAGAGGTCATCATCTTGAGAATGGTTCAGAGGCTCCATAACCATGGTCTAGCAGGGCACTCTTTAAGGTCTTCTCTAGAGGCTCTGTGTGGAGCCATGTTGACCTCTTAACATTAGGAGTATTTGGATTGTCCAATGGTTCCACCCCCAACATTGGAACCTAGGTGCCTCTATACAGATCGCAGAGTCCATAGCGCGTCAGAGGATTTCTAAATGGGCGAAGCAAGCCTACTCATGCACCAATGCTCTGTTTACAGACTCCTGGACAGTTACTAATCGTCTCCATCAACTGCTCTTCAAAATGATAACAAAGTGGGGCTTTATACTTCTCATAACTCTTGTACACTTTAGGGTAGAACTCTGGCATATTGGTAACCGTTTGTCTTACACATCTCACCAGAGAATCGAGGGGTGGACCCAAGTAGGCTACGTAGTGTAGCTTTTGCCCTTTTGCCTGGTGCACACTAGGAGATACTCTGACAAGTCTGTGTGGAGGGACCAGACTGTCACCCCTAGACCAACGCTGTTCACAAAATTATTACAGCCCTTGTTGGACGTAGCAACGAGAATTGTTGTCACCCGCTTGTCTGGCCATGTGCTTTTCGAGATAGATCAGAGAAAGGCTTAAAAGTCATGGACGCCTCATGCATGCACGATCGGGTGCCTGCCAAAAAGAGAGGACTGTGCATGTGCTTTTAGCGTTTGTCCGTTGTCTCTGCGTCTCAGCTCTTGCTTCATGCCGGTGGATGGGAGGGTAGCTCAAAAGACCCCAGTTTAACCACCCAAACCTATTCAGTAAAAGAAAATAAGGGAAACATTTGCTTTGTTGGCAAGCCATGGGTCTGCGTATCTCACATGTTATAATACCAAATACCCAGTTACACAATCGCTATGTGCATTACAGTATATAACTGGCAATCATTTGAAACATCATTATGGCACTGAAACAAAGGAAAATCACATTTCATGGCTGCCTGAGTGGGAAAGAAAGAGGAAGGATGACAGAGACAACAGATGTTATAGGACTATCAGGGCCCTGACTGGAGTAGCAGATACTGGTGTCATGATGCAGATTCATGGGACATGAAACTTTTTGTTATGTTATGCTTACTGTAAAGTGATTGGCTGCTGTGGTTTTACAGTAAAGTAAGAGAAGCATGACCTGAAGCTTCCGGTCCTCACAGAATCAGAATGCTGCTGTGGTGGCCTCACTGCCACATTAAGACCCTGGCGGTCAGACAGCCAGGGTACCACCATCACCGCCGGGATCGATGATCCCGACAGGCTGGCGGTAGCAGAGGCCTGCTGATTATGACCTTGTTATCCACCAGCCTTTTAATGGTGGTTTTACTACCATGAAAAGGCTGGTGGAGAACAGGTGCAGACATACACAGTGGGGCCCCTGCACTGCTCATGCACTTGGCATGGGCAGTGCAGGGGTCCCCCTGCCTAGCACCATTGCATTGTTCACTGTCTGCTGTGCAGACAATGAACATTGCAAAGGTGCTGGTGCACCCTGTGGCGGCAGCATTGCCTCCGGCTTGATTACAAGCCGGTGACAATTCTGCTGCCTGTTTTCCACTAGGCTGGCGGGCAGAAATCCTAATGGCACTGCTATGGAAAGGCTGGCGGTAAGCCAGTGCTGGGAGCTATGGGGGGGCCCTGCCAGCACCCTTGGAATGCACAATGTCTGCAGACAGTGCGCACTTCGAGGGTGGTGATGTGAGACGCCACTGGCCTCTGGTTCCTTAAGGGAGCTGAGGCAAATGCCGCTGCACTGTTTCTGCTGGGCTGACTGGCAGAAACGTAGTAATACAATGTTTCCACCAGTCAGCCCTGTGGATACATGGTAATAAGACAGGGGTGAGGCTGCTGGCTTGATGGTGGCTTCATCCCCACGGCTTTGGCAGTCCAGCAGTCTGACTGCCAAAGTCGTAATGAGGCCCTCAGTCAGTGTCCCTAGCAAATTTCCATTCTGCTTTCAAATCCATTACTGCAGGAGTTACAAAAGGCGTTTTAACTCCAAGTGAGTATTCTCAGATGTGGGTCCTGTGCTCACTGTGGCATAAGACTCAAGCTAAACCTCAGTTCTCTAAGTAGGTTGAAACCTATTTGGGACTATTTGTGAGCCCTTCTAGAATGAGCCTTTCTTCACAGTTCGGGGTGTACAGTTCCCATGAGGAGCAGAGTTGGTACTGCTTTGCTTAAGGCAGGCTTTGTCAAGAGTGGCCTGGTAAATGGAAAATGATGGATTGGAATGTGGCCTGAGCAATTTCCAGTGGTAGAGATGAATTTAACCATTCTGTCCCTCACCTTGATGTTGTTGCAGCTTCAGTTCAACCCCATTCAGTCTTTATGTTTGTTGTTCGGTGAATCTTATAGATTCTTTTGGACTAAAGTGCTTTTGCTTTCCTTATGCTGATGATACTCAAATTATCCTTATAGTTAATAGGGACATGGTGTTTTTCAGAAACAATTTAGAATGTGCACTGGGGAAGTGTCAAACTAAATGAAAGCCAATATCTTGAACCCAAAATCAGACAAAACAAAGGAGGCCATTACAAGTCTGGCAGAGATGATCAAACCTCCGCAACTGTGGCAGTCCGACTGACTCATTACGACCCTGCTGGGCAAACCTACCAGGGGACCGCCGTCCCTGCTGGGAACATTGTGCCCGATGTGGTGACAGCGGTCAGAGTTGTAACTAGCCAGGGTGGCACTTAACTCAGCTGCGCCTGGCCGATTACAACCCCACTTTCCGTCAGCCTTTTCATGGCGGGGATCCCATCATGAAAAGTCCGGTGGAAAGCCAGTGCCGGGGCCCCCCTGACCAACACCATCAGAATGCGCACTGTCTGCACTGCAGGCAGTGCGCATTCTGAGGGTTCTGGATTGCTAGGAGCTGAGGCCAATATCCTAGCATTGTTCCCGCTGGTCAGCTTGGCAGGAACACATATTGCAATGTTCCCGCTGGTCAGCCTGGCAGGAACACTGTAGTACAATCATGGGAGGGACTTTGCCGCCATCCCTGAGGCTTTGGCGGTCCCATGGTGGGACCACCAAAGTTGTAATGAGGCCCAAAAGGTCTTATTTTTGGAAATCTGTCCTCGTGGACACCTGCGTGGTGGCAGGTGACCAGCTTCCCACACCAGCTCACCCGCTTCCTCCTGCCTTCATCTTCTAATCATCATCAGACAAATCCTGCCTTTTTGTCCAGTTCCTCCAGGACAATATTGGTTTAGGCTCCAATAACGTCTAGGCTGGACTCTTCTTTATCTTTGTGTCTTCCATCTCTTGTGACTCATAAATTACTGCAATTAGTGAATACGCCTCGGCCTACTTAATATTAGGTCTCAGCAGGTGTTCCCACATTTCTGCCCAATTGATCCAGCTCCACTGGTTGCTAATTTCAAACTGGAACACCCCTTAAAGTGATTTGTCTCTGCCTCAAAACTCTGCATGTGCACACTGAAGGAAGTTATATATCATGTTTATTCTCTGCCTTTTCTGTGTGGATGACTCCCAACTAACTGAAGTTGACTGATGGTAATGCCAAAACTCTACATTTCAGTGACAAGTGACAAGCAGTAGAAGAGCCAAAACATGGCTATTTGCCTTGCATCTGGGCTTCTGAGATTCAATTACATATCTGAGGCCAGACATGCCTATTACTGGCTTCTGTTCAAACATCATATCCATCAGGCTTGGTCTATCGCCTTATGAGCCCCAAGCTCCTGTCTACCTTGATTTTACTTTATCCAGTGAGACTCCTTATTACCAGGTTTCTCTATGCTTTCAATTCCTGATTGTGATCTCTACCAGCCTGTTGGGATCCTGACCCCGGAAAGCTGGTGGACCGCCACTGCGAGGCTGGTGGTCTCAAGACCGCCAGACTCGTAATGAGGCTCAAGGTATTTTTTTAATAATAATGTTTTCGAATGTATTTTTTAATACCTTTTCAGTTTCCGTTTCCATTAAAGTAATATTTAGAAGCATTGTTGTATTTAATATGTAAGTTATGGTTTCTGGTATTTTTGTTGTACAAAAGTTTTTAAAAAAAAGTTATTTAGACTTTTACAATTTTCTGAAATATTTTTAGTAGTAAATAATATGTATTTTCATGAATTCACAATTTAAATTCTTCTAAATTTAGGTATTTACATATTTGTACAAAATGATTAGAAAAGGGAATATTATTTGTAGTCCCCTCAAAGTTCTACATTTTCTGTGCTGTTGGTTACACTGCAATGTGAATGGTAAAACTACTTTTTCCAGAGTCCACATTTTCCCCCTACCATTGTGTGGATTGGAGTGGAAATAGTGAATATAACCTCTCTGGCCTCCAACACCTTTCATGAGGACCTTTTAGACCTGAGTTGGTTCTCCCTGTTTTTAGCTTCATTTCTTACCTCATATTTTATACGTTTTAGCAGAACTGCTTTTAGCAATGACATTTTACAAGCATTTCTCACATAATATTCTTTGAGGATTATGTGGTAGGAGTTGCTTGTTTAGATAGCCTTTGCACGATATTTAATCAGTACTATCTGTTCAAGGCTAGGGACGCTGTATATGATAT
The DNA here is from genome assembly GCF_031143425.1 of Pleurodeles waltl. NCBI lineage: Eukaryota > Metazoa > Chordata > Amphibia > Caudata > Salamandridae > Pleurodeles > Pleurodeles waltl. The sequence goes on along the minus strand of NC_090446.1, from coordinate 1,295,430,670 downwards.
CCTAGTTCTTGGGTTGCCTGTTCAGGAGACAGTTTCTAACATCCAGACACAGCATTGTGTTAGAGATGTTCTTCAAACACAGTATGGCTTTGTTATATAAATGTAGGACCGACCTGGAAGGGGCAGAGGGCATTCCAGCTATGGCCATCCTGGGATGAATGCTGTGTTCAACATTCAGCTCTGCTGGCGCTAACCTCCAGCTTCCAAAGAAAAATGCCATCTACACTGCAGGCCATCTTCATATCTGCAGGTATGGGGCTAAGGCTAATCCTTTAGATGAGACCAAGCAGAAGAGTACACCTTCTATGCTCTCAGTATAGTCTTGGGGTTAGGTAGGAACTTCTAGAACCTCTAAAATATCGAAAACTCCACTCACCGTGGTTGAATCATTCATTTTCTTTACGATGTTCAGAATACTGGTAACTTTGCTTTGTTTCTTCTGCCTAATTATCACAGCTCATTCTCTCTATTCACTATTACGTTTTTTTTAAATAACAGTATTAAAAACCTATCTTGTAACCACTCTTGTGTTTCACCTGGGCATGCATAAGTAATACAACGAAATGGTGAGATTTGTTTCCACGACTTCCCTGAGAAGTCATAGTGTCATGTTTAGGTTGCTGTCATCACCTTCCACCCACAGAGGCTCTGAGGTCTGGGTGAGGCACTGTGAGCTTGCCAGGAATTGGGCCAACATTTCCTCATGGTATGGATGAAGATAGTCCCCCACATTCTGAAGTTCTGTTGTCCTAATATACAGTCCTTTTATCTTAGCAGGAAGTGTATAACACACTTTCCCAACGGCTGCATATAAATTGGAGTGGGAATGGTAAATCTAACTTCTTCAGAGTCTAACACTTTCCTTACAGTTGTGTAGACTGGAGTGGGAATAATAAATCTCACACTTCTGGAATACAACACTTTCCCTAATGTTGCTTAGACTGGAGTGGGAACAGTATACCTAATCTTCTGGTACCAACACTTTCCTACTGTTGCTTAGAGTGGAGTAAAAATAGCAAATCTAACGCCTCCTGAGTCCAATACTTTCACTACTGTTGCTTAAACTGGAGTGGGAATGCTAAGGGGGTCATTGTGAGTTTGGCAGTCGAAAGATCCAACTGCAAACTCCAGACAAGGAGATCGCCATGGTACTGTACAGCAGACAGTGTGCATTTCAAGAGTGCTGGGCAGGGGTACCCCTGCTCAGCCCACAGGCATGGGCAGTGCAGGGGCCCATTGTGGCCCCCTGCACTTGTTCTCTGCCAGCCATTTAATAAAATAATTACGGGGCATATTTATGAGAAAGTGGCGCATCGATCCCAAAGTACCATTTCTCTTACCTCGCCTCTGCCCCACCTACGACACTATGGTTGTGCTGTGTTTAAAAAACAGTCCACCATGGCGGTGATTACCACAACAGCATCAGCATTTTTTAGGCTGTTGTGGCACTTTGCTGCACTAGAGTCAAATATTTTGGCACTAGTGCAGCAAAGCACAGGGAGGCCCATTGATTTTAATGGGTGCATCATTTTAACGTCATTTTAACACCTGCCTTGAGCAGGTGTTAAAAAAGGCAGAAAAAATGGTGCAGTGAAATCTAGTAAATTTCACTGCACCATTTTGTCAGGCCTCCCTGCGTGGGAACGCCCCCTTTGCATACGTTATGCCTGGAGCAGGCATAATGTAGCACAAAGGGTTACAAAGTGGTGCAAAGCATGCATTGCATCACTTTGTAAATATGGTGTGGTGATTTTGGCCTTGTTGGGCCACATTAGCATCAGAAGAAATGATGCTAATGTTGCACAAGGAGGCGCTAGGGGCTCTTAAACCAGCCCCTTAAGAACACCAAACTCGTAATAAGGCCCTTAGACTAGTGTGATCCACTAGGTTTAACCAACACCCACTCTATTGCACATGACCTAATATGGTGTGTAGGCCCCAGTCTAGCATGAACTTTGATTTTCATTGGCTTAGCCCTTTCTTGACGCTTATTTTTAAAAAAATGTATTTTATTGATTTTTCAATTATCAGGTACAAGTATATTCAACCGTAGGGTTCAAACTGCCCTTTACCATTAACCCTATCCCCATGTACACTCCTCAGGAAATTTAAAAAAAAAAAAACGGATCATATGGCGCTCCTCCATAACTTATCCTCTCTCATTGTTCAGCTTGAAATGAGATTGATCTCTTTGAGGGAGTCAGTTGTGGTCATCGCCTACATCTGTTCCAGCCGCAGATTGCGATTGATCTGACTCTGGATCGTTTGGGTTCTTAATACAACCAAGCAATAAGTCCCATTGCTGTGCTGTGTCTCTGTTCTACAACCCCTGGGTGCCTCCTGATGTAATATCTTCCCTTCCGCAATTGCCCATCGTATTAATTCAGTCTTCTAGTTTTGTGGGCGGGCGTCCCCGGGGTCCTTCCAGTGCCTCATAATCTCTCTTCTGGCTAGCAGTAATGCTAAGTCTATATATCTGTTAGTATCTTCTTTGCATTGGGTCTAGGGAAGTCCCCCAGCAGTGCCACCGTGGGAGACTGTGAAAGTCTTCTGTCCGTGACTGCAGTGATGTTACTAAATATCTCTTCCCAATGCGGTTCAAGTTTTGTACAGCTCCACAACATGTGGATTAGGCCTGCCTCTGGTTCCTTGCAACAGGGGCAACTATCTCACCCAGTCGCAAACATTTTTGCTATTTTATGGGGGGTTAAGTAAGCCCTATGATAGATATAGAGATTAATGATTTTGAAATGGGCATTTATAGATACAGTGTATGCATGTGTCGTTATTCGGGCCCATCTCTGCTCATCTATGGGAGTCCCAGTGTCAGTCTGCCAAGCCCGTCTCAGCCTGTCTAGTGGAAGAATCGTGTCATTATGTAGTGCCCTGTAGAGAGCCAATACCACTTTTCTCTCCCCGTATGTGCAAATGGCCTGGCACCCAGCATGAGTAGGAGGTTCGTGTGTTCCCAGTTTCCATTGTTGTTGTATGATTTTAACTATGGATCCATGTAGAAGGAACAACCCCGGGGGGACGTCATGTAGCTCTCTCAGAGCAGCAAAGGTCAGTAGTTCTCCGTTCTGGAACAGGTCTCCCAGCGTGACAATATTATGTGTAATTAGCTGTGAAATCCCCATCAAGGCTCACTCCCCCTGCAGTCCAGTCAGACTGCTCACAGGTGCTCCAGGTGCATATGGCCGTGTAGTATGCGTGCGCTGTAAACTACGCCCCCGCACACCTGCAGTGTATTTAAGGCGAGGGGGCACGGCTCACGTCGTCCTCTGGGAGCCAAAAATATACTCACAAGGGTAGGTAGTGGTCGGTCCGCACAACGACTCAACTCGTCCCTTTCCTGTTCAATGTACAGTGTCTTCGCTAGCCATTGCAATTGACAGGCCAGGTAATAGATTTCCACATCAGGAGCCGCCAAACCTCCCTCCGCAATTGGTCTCTCGAGCGTGCTCAGTGCCAGCTTGTGCCTGCCTGTTCCCCAAATAAAAATAGGTTATAGTGGAATTGATGTCTTTAAATACTGACTGAGGGATGATCAATGGCAGGGTTGAGAAGTAATACATCAGTCTGGGTAAAGCCACCATTTTTATCAACGCCACCCTCCTTGTTACAGACAGCGGTAATGTTTTCCAGAATGTAATCTCGGAACGCAACTTCCGAACCGCTCTAGGCACATTACCCTCCAGTAGATCTTCAGGTTTGTGATAAATTTGTATCCCAAGGTAACAAAACATGGAGGGGGACCACTCAAGCCAGAGTGTTTCCCACTAGCGAGGCACCTTCCCGTAGTGGAAAGATGTGAGATTTCCTCCAATTGATTCTTAGGGCCAGATGTACGAAAGGATTTGACCCATTCTGTGTCTATGGGAAAAAGGTTTTGTACATATGGCCCTTAATCCCAATAAGTCTCTGAATGTTTCCAGCAGGGCCATTGCTCTCGGTAGGTCCCTTTCTAGATCGCCCAAAAAAGCAGCATATTGTCTGCATAAAGTGATAGCGAACAGTAAGGGATACAAGGGACAACCCTGTCTAGTGCCTCTGCCGATCGGATACGTGTCAGACACTATTCCACCCGTGCGTACACGTGCCATAGGGTTCGAGTATAACAAATTGATCCACCGGATAAAGCCCTGCCCCAACCCCATTCGCAGCATCACGTGTTCTAAGAGGTCCCATCAGAGGCTATTGTAGGCTTTTTCAATATCCACTGCTATTATTGCTGCATTGCGCAGTTCTGGGGAGTTAGAGTGTATTACAGATATCAGTCTTCTGATATTCAGAGCGGTATTACTCTGAGTGATAAACCCAGACTGATCTGCGTGAATTAGAGTAGTTAGATGAGGCAGAAGCCTAGTGCTAATATCCTGCTAAGTATTTTATGATCCATATTAAGCATGGATAAGAGGCGGTAAGAGCCAACATCCATCGCTGATCTGCCTGGCTTCAAGAGGGGCACTACTATGGCCTCATTTGTGGACGGGGCAGCGTGCCCCTTCCTAACGCCTCTGAACAGAGTGCGCAGAGGGGTGGGGCCAGTATGTCCAGATATGCATTGTAGAACTCTACTGGGCCCATCTGCCCCTGGGACCCTCCCCTTAGCCATGGACCCAACTGCCCCTTTAATGTTCACAGGGGTTACTGGGTCTTCTAGTGGTTGTCGGTCTGTTTCCCCCAGTCGTGGGAGCTGAAGATCATCCAATACTTGTAGCTGCTCCGGGTTTAAAGTCTTCCGGGATGAAGCATACAATTGGGAGTAGTACTGGGCAAATTGTTCATTGATATCTCTCTGTCCATATAATCTACTTCCCATGGAGTCCTAAATTTCCATTATTATTGATTGGAGCTGCGGTGGCCACGCCAACCAGGCCAGCAGCAACCCCGCCTTGTCACCCTCTGTGTGTATTGGGTATAGTCAAAGCATTTCAATTTTTCAGTGGCTATTGCAACCTTTTCTCTGGCATCCATGAGAAGGGGGGAAAGGTCTGGGGTGATCGGTCTTATACGTTCAATATCTCTGAGGCCCGCTCTTGTTTCTGGATGTCTTGTTCTAGTGTTTTTCGAACTCCCACTACCTCTGCTATACATTTGTCCCTAATAACTGTCTTGAAAGACTCCCACTCAATCGTGCACGTCGAGGCAGTCCCGGTATTGTGTTCAAAGTATTTGCGTATTGCAGTCGCGATCGTGTGTCGAAAGGCGCTATCCTCGAGTGACTCTGCTCTAAAGCGCCAGCTAGGTATGCATGGCCGCTCTCTGTGACATGCTAGCATAAGTAAGAGGGGGTTGTGGTTTGAGACCGTGCAGCATAGATATTCCGTTGCCTCCACTACGCTGTTTACCTCTGGGGATGCCAAAAACGTGTCAAACCAAACATGAAGGTCATGCATTGGGGAATAAAAGGAATAATCCTGGTCTGTAGGGTTAAGATGTCTTCAGCTGTCGGAGAGGCCCCAGTGTCTCTGCCAGCTGGAGAACGCTTTGGCCGTTTTATGGATTTTGGAGCGTTTCAGGGGGGGGATGTGATCTGTCCAACTCAGGGTCTGCGATGCAATTAAAATCCCCGCCTATGATAGCTGCCTGAGTGAGATGGGGACCCATGGTGCGGGAAAGGTCTGAAAAGAAGGAACCCTGTTCTTGATTCGGTGCATAGACTCCTCCAATCACTATGTCGCTACCCTCCAATCGACCAGTCACATAACGTCCTCCCCTGTCTAAAATCTCATTCGGTTTTTGGAACGGGACCCCAGGCGGACCCATATTAGTACTCCCCTAGCAAAAGTGGAATAGGTTGTTGCATATATTTGGCCTCGCCATCTCTTGGTGAGGGCCCTGACATCATGCTCTATCAGATGTGTCTCTCGAAGTATGGCTATGTGAACCCCTCGTTGTTTAAGCTGACTATGGACTTTGTACCGTTTGCTCACACTATTCAGCCTTCTTACATTCTAGGTAAGTAATTTGTAAGTCGGGGGATCCATAGCGTGTATAGGTGTAAAGTGTGGTTATGATTAATCTCCTGTGTTTTAATGAGGTTGACTGTGTGGAGTACTCCTTAGGCAATAAATAGTCGTATATATACCATACTGTATGGGCAACGGACTCCAGCCCACCGGATCTTCAAAAAGGCGTGCCCCTCGCGGGACGCGGTTGTAGCTTCCCTCATTGGTGGGCAACGGACTCCAGCCCACCGGATCTTCAAAAAGGCGCGCCCCTCGTGGGACGCGGTTGTAGCTTCCCTCGTTGCTGGGCAACGGACTCCAGCCCACCGGATCTTCAAAAAGGCACGCCCCTCGCGGGACGCGGGTCGTGCCCGGGCGTGTGCCCAGGCGTGTGCCCGGGCGAAGACCGGGCCAAGACGGGCCTGTCTACGCCCGTCTTCGGCTGATTGAGGCTGGGCTGGGCCCACTCCCCTTACATCGTGGACTTAATTATTACGTAAGTTTAAACTAATTAATTTTTGCTTGACCTTGTGTAGCAGCTACTTCGCCTGCTAAATGGGGAAGAGGAAAGCTGTTGATCCTCTGGATCCATTGTCTGATTGTAAAAAGCTGAAAAAGCGATCTCTTAAGCTAGTCACTAAAACTAAAGGAAGTACCCACAAACCTTTTGAGGAGATTGACCAGTTATTTGAAGAGGTGGAGCCGATTTTGAACTGCACAGTGGGCAACAATGGAGCCCGCTTCCAAAAAACGCTTCAGCTCATCCTGGAAGGATCCAAGACTTCTTTAAAAAAAGGATGAAGGATCAAGTTCCAAATCCAGTTTTGATTAATAGCAGAGTGGTTTCACCAATAACTCATAACAATACTCCCTTCCCCTTCAATGGTTTAACGACTACGACTAGTGATCCTTTATCCAGACATGGGTCCCATCAAGGAGAAGAGGAGGGAAGTACACCTACTCCAGTTATTCCTTTGAGCCCCGTGGTAAAAGTGATTCCAAATATAGTCTGCAGGAACCGGTTCGAGGTCCTAGTTGAGAAGGATGAAATACCTAGGGCTCTCGAACCCCCCACAGCTGACTGTAACAAAGAGAATCCTCCCCTTACCCTCGTTCCCATCTCTCTTCCTCCTTTGGTGTATCCCTCTACTGAGCCCAATGCCTACCTCATACTTCAGAGAGTTGAGGAAGTCAGGTCCCTGATGTTGCAATTGGCAAAAGTTCTGCAGGAAAAGCCAGTGTGTGGATGCAAATGCTACTCAAGAGATGAAGGGGCAAAGGGTGGTTATATAGCATCTGATTCAATTTCAACCACCCGGTCCATACAAGGGGGCCAAGTTATCGACCACCAAAGGAAAAAAGCATTCAGGGCTGGCCCAGATGTGAATACAATATGCCCTGCAGATAATCTCACACAAAAGCAATCAGGTACCAAAAATGTATCCATTGAGGGGGCTAACACGATAAACTACCCTGCCCCCAACGGCCACCCCCCAGATTTCTCAAACTACTTGCCAACTAAGAGGTGTAAAGCGACTGATAATTTTCCACGTAAGGGGGTTTGCGTTCCCTCTAGTGTTAGCTGGCCACTTGCTCCGTTATTCTCCTTTGGTCCCATTTGTGATACTCCCTCTCAGAGAGCCCCTTGTGGCTCAGTGACACTGCCAAATGTCCAAGGCCCCATGTTCGGGTCAACTACTCTCTTTCTGAAACAAGTCCCAAAGCTGATACCGGGGCTTATTGAGGACTACGAGTCTAAGGTCAATAAGGTCACTCACTGGCTACGACACCAACGGAACTGCCCATCGGTCATAAGCTCAGATATTCTCAGATATTCTCAAAGTCAAACGGTGGAGCCCCCTAGGGCTGAATCATGATGTAATCTCAATCGAGTTCCACGACAGAACTTTGGTCGAGAGCCTTATTGCATTTAATGATCGTACTCGCTCTTATATGGAACAAAGAAAGGGATGTATCACTCTAGAGTCAGTATTAGAGGATGGAGGCCAGCCTCCAGTCAAAAGCCATTCATGCTGCAATGTTGCAAGTGATCAACTAGGGGGTGGCGATTCTATTGAGATCAACTCAGTATGACTGGCCACAGCTCAGGAAGTAACACTAGGGGATAATCCAGTGGAACCATTCTTGACAGATTTCAAAGGGATTATCACTAATGAGCCAATTCCGGAGAAAACCAACCTCCAGACACCTAGTGCTGCCTCTGAGAGGAAAGGCCTATCAATAATGACATGGAACCTAGCCGGCCTTGGGAGGAAACTAGATGATACTGACTGGTGTTCATATTTAAACTCCCAAGACATATGCCTCTTTCAAGAAACATGGGCTGAGGAGAAGATCGTCATAGATGGGTTTCTTTCCTTCAATTTGGCTGCCCAACCATCTACAAAGGCAACAGGGCGAGCAAAAGGGGGTATTAAACAAAAATGTGCAATGTGAATACAAGATTTTAAAGTTTGATTGTCCAGATTTGATGGGGTTACAAATCACGTTTCAACAGAGTTTTAATGTAATTCTTATCAATGTTTATGCTCGATCTGTACCTCGAAGGGTAGAATCTCAGATTTTAAATCAGTTATTTGACTTTTTAGATACCCTACAACCAACATCTCATTTGATAATAGCTGGGGACGTAAATTGCACATTTGAACCTTCTGTATTATTAAATGGCCTCACAGAGGAAGAAGATCTAACATGGGGAATTGCACAGCTGTCCAGTGATCATTTTTGTCCTAACTGTTGTGCAGCCTCCCAGCTGGCTTCTCTTTGCTTGAAGCACGGCCTTAGGGCCTGCAATTGACGTATGCCCTCCGATTTGGATACTGCTCCCACTTTCAAACGAGGCACATCCACTAGTGTAATAGACTATTTTTTAGTGGACGTAAGACTGTGGCCCCTGTTGAGAGATATGAAGGTGGATGTAAGAAGCGAAAGTGACCATTATCCTTTTTTACTTTCCATATCAGGGGATGTCTTTGGTAGAACTTCAAACAACCAACTTACTATAGTCCCCACTCCCACCTTGAACAATCTGTCCACGAAGGTCAGGTGGCCGAGGGTGCAGTTGAATCCTTAATTGTTACGTGAGATTTATTTAGCTTTTATTGACAATTTGGCCCCATACTATAAATGTGATTTTAATGATATCCCACTTTTATCCATACATGAAAACATGGTCACCAGACTGCAAAGTATCTTTTACAGGAACGTCGGAGTAAGACAGCAAGGAGGCACCTCGGCCAGTAATTCATGGTTTGACGAATCCTGCTATAGGGCCAAGACAGGATTAAAAAATGCCATTATGAAAGGGAACTCCGGGGAGATACAACTAGCTAGACGCACTTATAAGGAATCCATCTCTCGAGCTAAAAAATCCTGGGAAGAAACAATCTGGCAGGAGCTGCTGGACGCCACACATTCCAACGATAACAAGTTGTTCTGGGAACTGTTGAGCAAGCGAGGGAAAGAGGGTAGAACTAGCCTAAGAAATCATATACAGCCAGAAAAATGGGTTGAACACTTCTCATGCCTTTATGATAAAAGTGATACCCCCATAACCCCCACTAGCAGGGAAATGGGGCAAGATCTTCCCTCCATCCCGGATGCGACCCCCAGCCTCGTTCCTATAGAAGGGGGACAACAGATTTTTGAGGGCCACATCCGTTTTTCCACTGAAGAAACTGCCGAGGCTATCCGATCGCTAAAATCTGGAAAAGCCCCAGGTCTAGACAAAATTCCGGGGGATCTCTATATATCTGAGCCAGCTATTTGGACCTGGTATATCAATGCACTTTCCAATAAAATTACTGAAGGGCGGCAGATCCCTACGACATGGAAGGGTGTCGAAATTATTCCCATCCACAAAAAGGGCAATGCAAACCTCCCAACAAACTATAGGCCGATTAGTCTTATAGACAACCTTCAAAAGATTTTCGCCAAGCAACTTTTAGGCAGATTAACTAACTGGGCAACGGATCATCAGATCCTTTCTCCCCTCCAAGCAGGGTTTCGATCTAGGATCAGCACAGTGGATCAGGTCTTTAGGCTGCCCGTGCTGTACTGGAAATATACAGCTCTTGCAAAACAACCTTTATACATTGCCTTTGTTGATTTGAGATCAGCCTTCAACCTGGTTCCAAGGGAGAAGTTATGGGAGGTGCTACACAGAATAGGGACTCCAGCTAATATAATCCAACTTTTGAAGAGCCTGCATGAAGACACTTATGCGCAAGTGAGATGGGGCGAACTAACAGACAAAATCACCATAAATAGAGGTGTTCGCCAGGGTTGTGTGCTGGCACAGTTTTTATTTTCTATTTTTATTAATGAGGTGGTACAGGTTTTAATGGCATGCCAGAATGATGCTCCCACCCTGTGCGCTCAGAAAATCCAGATTCTCCTTTTTGCAGATGATTCCCTCCTCATTTCTAAATCCCCAATGGGCCTACAAATTCTTATTAATAGATTTTATTCCTTCTGCCTTGATTAGGGCCTAGAGTTGAATCACAGGAAAACCAAGTTAATGGCACTCCGCTTTGGAGTGCGGAAGAAATGTACAATTAGCCTAGAAGGCGACCCCTTGGATAAGGTCAGCTCCATTGATTACTTGGGTGTGAGGATCACCGATAATATGCACTGGGCAGATCAGGTCAACAAAAGTGCTGGCCGCTTGCAACATGACGCAGCATCTATCCTCCGTTTTTTTCGGGGTACAACAGCAAAAACCGCCTCCCCGGCAATTAAGATCTATATTGCCAGAGCAAAGGGAGCTGCCGTCTATGGAGCGGAGGTCTGGGGCTTTTCCGACTGCAATAGGTTAACCATTGGAGAGAATAGCTTCGCGAGGGCTCTATGTGCCTGCCCTCCAAGCACTCCGCTGATTCCATTGTTTTTAGATCTGGGCCTGAGACGGATAGCTGACCTAATTATTTTAAGACCACTTCTATATTGGGTTAGGCTATGGACTGTACCAGAACTGGATGTTTACAAGTCGTCACTTTTAGATCTGCTAAAGTGCCCCAACTCAGCTTCTATTCCCTGGGTAAAACATGTATCCAGATGGTTTAGCAACCTGGGCCTTGGAGATTTCTGGGAAAAACCCCACAAACTTGAGAAAGCCCATTCCAAAGTGTTGAAGCGCGTATACTGGTCCTATGTATGGAATGATTACATTATTCATAGATCCCACGGCTGTCTAACAAATCTCTTCTTAGATCTTAAGGGGTACCCGCAATTTGAATCATACCTAGACACTATACCCGATATCTTAGGCAAAAGTCTATATGCCAGATTCCGCTTCGGGTCGTTGCCACTCAAGTCTTTGATGTGTAGATGGGGTACAAAAACAGTAACTGATATATGTCCCGTATGTGGCACAACATCTGAAACAGTTGAACATTTCATGTTTTTCTGCCCTGCCTATTCTTCTCCCAGGTCAAAGTGGATCCGTAACATGTGCCGGGAATTGGGAATTAGAGACTGCGTCTCTGCACTGAGGATCTTAAAAAGTCATCATTCTACGGTTCTAATACATGCTGTTAGAAAGTTTTTGCTAGCAGCATGGCGCATACGTAACTCTGCTATCAGCAATGAGTTTTAAATATGAGTGGATAAGTCCTTTTATTGTCTATTGCTTGTATGGGTTTTATTGAATTGCATTTTATACTTTTTTGATTTTATTATTTATTGTATGTTCGCTTTGATGATCTATTTGATCGAATAAAGCTTGTGTCAAATCATACCATACTGTGAGGAGTGACAAAACTAAACAACTTAAAATCTTGACCCCAACCCCGTAACTCCCACTCCCCAGGACCGGCATCTAAAACTATCCCCGTCTAAACTATAACTAGTTCAACTATCATTAATTGTCAATTGCTCAGGGGCGAGGTATCGGAGACCAGGAGCCACCTTCCCGGTCGGGCCATCGAAGGCCCATGCAGTCTTAGTTAAATCTTAGCAACAGGCCATGTCACCGCCGCCTTCAAAATGCCCCGGCGGGGGGACTCACGAGGAATTCGCAGGTTGGGGGGCACAACAACCAACTAGTTATGGCCCGCTGTAGGCCATACTTGGGTCCGACCCGTGTATAGCAGCTCAATCTTCTCCTCCCAGCATGGCCAGACAGGTTGTCTCCCTTCCTCCTCGCAGGCGAGACACGGGACCGCCATTTGATATGGTGGGTGAGTTCATAATATTTAATCGGAGGTCCCTGGAGTTATCTTTGGCATTATGAAGGAGGCCACCAGCGATGATATAGAGGCACTGCCATAGTTGGATTCCCTATCTGAAGAAGCCTCAGAAGGGGGGGGCGAGTCTCGGTCCCCCTTGTTCAGTGCTGCTGCCACGTCCACTGCATCTCGCATCTCTCGAAGTGCCCGGTGGCGCGGAGGCACCACCGCCGGTCACCGTTCATTTCGTCATCCACGCTGTCTTTTGCGCATTGGGGGCGTTCTCTCCAGAGGTTCTGTGTCAAGCAGGGCATTAGACTTCAACCATTGCCACGCCTGTTGTGGAGTGACAAATAGGTGGACTTTGTTCTTCTCTATGACCTGGAGTCTAGCCAGGAAGAGCATGGCATATTGGATTCCCTTCTCTCGAAGTTTCTTTTTGGCCTCATTAAAGGAAGCTCTTTGCTTTTGCGTCTCTTTCGTGAAGTCTGGGAAAATCATTATTCGCTGGCCTCCCATGTTGATTTCCCCTTTCATCCTTGCCTGGATCAAGATGTGATCTCTATCTTTGAAATGGAACAGCTTGGCCACCACAGGATGCGGCCACGCCCCAAGCGGTAGCGGTCTTGCTGGCACTCGGTGGGCCCTCTCGACCGCGAAGAAAGGCAACAGTCCCTCAAGGGCCACGATCTCCCTCAGCCACTGTTCCAGAAATTCTTCCATGCTCGCTGCTCCCTGTTCTGCCTTCTCCGGTATGCCCACCAGTAATATGTTGTTTCTGCATGCTCTATTTTCGGCGTCTTCCGCCCTTGCTTCCAATGCCTTAACTTGGGAAGTGAGTGCAGCCAGGCCCTTCGTCAAACTCTGGCTGGTCGGAGCCATTTGTTCCAGCATTTTTTCCGTGGAGAACACCCTATCTGTGAGCCAACAGTGATCATCCCTGAGCAGAGATAGGTCGACCATTAAAGTGTCTGTTTTTTGCTCTAGGGCCTCTCAGGACGCCTGGATCACCTGCAGTATAGTTTCCAGGGTGGTCTCAGGGGTGAGCTTGCCTCCTCTGGCCCCCAGGTTGATGTGTATTCTCTCCAGTGGGTCCATCACAGCATCTTCTTTTTCAGGGCCCTCTTTTGTTTTGAACTTGCCCATGGTGTCGGTGCTGTTCTCGCTCTGTTCTCGTGGGCCGGTCTTTTAGGTGTACAGGAGGTAGAATAATCCCAGAATTGACACTGGGAACAATGTCCGCAGTAGATCCGCTCGCTCTGCGGCACTATACCATTCATGTTTCCTGGGTCCAGGCGCGGCACTATACCATCCATGTCTCCTGGGTCCAGGCAGATCTCACATCACCCCTGCTACACAGGCCCTTCAGTTCTGGCCACCCGGCAGACGCCCCAGAGAGCCTCTGATCCCTCAGCAGGCCAATCCGATCCGGGCCCCCCTCCGCTCATGCTTTTGATATGTTCTCGGGGGGGAAGGATCAGGCCCCGACAGCACCCTGGTTGCAATCAGGGACCCAGGTGCAGGTCACGTCTCTCCCTCAGGCCCGCTCTCCGACGTCCCAGCCCCTCTCAGCGGCCGTGTCCTCGGAGCGCCAGTCACCAAGGGAGCCCCCTCCCCTCCTTCAGGGGGGAGTGTAGAAGGGGTTCTCCCCCGTCAATGCGATCACCTCTTCAGCGCCCCCCAGGGCGTTCCACTGCAGTCCGGCGTCACCATTGCTGCTCCGTCTGGCCTCTGCTCCCAGCCGCCATGTTGAGTGTTATTCGAATCTCCTGATCCCTCCGGAACACAGAGCCAGGGCATCCTGGCGACCGAAAAAGGGAGCGGTTCGTCGCTCCGGGCTCCAATCAATGTTCAGAGCCCCTCGGGCTCCCTCTTAGATCGGCCGGTGAGACAGGATATTACAGGCGTGTTGACAACTGCCGGGAGCTCCGCTTCAAGCGTGTCGCTCCATCGGCCTCAGGCCACGTCCCCTCTCTTGATGCTTATTTTGACTTAAAATATTTAAAAAACAAAATCTACAGATTCTAACCCTTGCGTTTCTTCATTGGTTTGGGAGCTTTATAGTGTTGTGTTATTAACTTTAATGTTGAACTTAGTAAACATTTCTTTAGCAAATTGCCTGCTGATTGTCTGATAGCTACTTGATGGTATGCAGAGATTCAAACTAGAATGGTGTACTGACCTAACCAAATTGTGTTTATTAATGTGGTAGAGGTGTCGCCTGAAATATTAATAACCCAAATATCCTTCACTTTTTAGGAATGGGTCTATTTCCACTCAAAGCTATGGTAAAAAAAAAAACTTGCTAGGTGCATGCAAGCTAACTGTATGTAATGCATGCATGCTTGCATATACAACACTCAGACATAATTACTTGTTCACCTGTCAGTCAACACTCATTCATAATTACTTATCTGCCTGTCAGTTCAGATCAGTGATTGTTTTAAGTGATTTCACAGATATATAGGTGTGCACCCAAAGGTTACGAAAGTCCAATCAATTGTCAACTTTTCAGTTTCTTCATTATTTTGTATTCCAAACAGTGTTGGCCGGTAATTTTAGGAGAGAGGTGGGCAGATGGGACGCACATACACACTCACACTCATTCATTCACACAAGCTCGCACACACATATCCATTCACAACAGCCATTATCAAACATTCAAACATACACGCACGCACCATTCATTTAAAAACACACATACACACTTACCTTCTGCTCGGCCTCTAAGGTCCCAGGAGGGTTGGGACTGGTGCTTTCCCTCAGCCACTGAGGGAAAGCAGCAGTCCCAACTTCGTCACAGAGTGGGATGGGAGTCAGTGAGATTGCTGACCCCGCCCTATGATGTGACAAGGTGTCACTGATTGACACTCGCCATGGGTGCTTCAGGGCTGAAACCTGAAGCTCCCAGGTCAGAGTCAATGGGTGACGCTTCCCTCGTCTCTGAGGGGGAGGGCCTTGAGGCACCTTTGCTGAGCTGAGGAGGTCACGCCCATAGGAGCTGTGACCTCTTCAGCCCAGCAAAGTTCAGCTCGGGCAGCCAGGAGCCTGTGCAAATCACGCATGTTTAGCTCCTGGCTGCACGATCTGAAAATCAAAAGTGTCTGTCAGGCTGACCTTTGCTAAGCCACTCTTCATGAGGGCAAAAGGTGAGGGGGCATGGCCCCTCAGCCCCAAAGGATGGGCCGCAGCTGATTCCAAAAATATTATGGGGGTTATTACAACTTTGGAGGAGGTGTTAATCCGTCCCAAATGTGTCGGATATACCACCAGCCGTATTACGAGTTCCATAGGATATAATGGACTCGTAATACGGCTGGTGGTATATCTGTCACTTTACCGTCACTTTTGGGACGAATTAACACCTCCTCCAAAGTTGTAATAACCCCCTATATATTCTCATTGTTCAATTAAAATTGTTACAGCCACAGCCAACGCCTTTTATTCTCCACCATGAACTTCTTCAATGTGTTCCAATTGATTATCAGTCATTCATTGGTGATTCCACAAACACCATAATATGGTCACCTGTTCTTTATATTCCACTGGGTAGTACATCAGTTCATAATTCCAAATTGCTTATCCTCTACCCAAATCTTCAAATTCAGGATTAGGCACACCTCATTATGGACACCCGAATCTGTGTCCAAACAAAAGCTCCACACTTAAATCAGCAAAGAAGTCATTTTTTTCTCGAATGATTGATATTTGTGGCTGTAACAATTTGAATTTGAACAATGTACCAGCTTTTTGAATACAAAATGAAGAAGAAATGGAAAAGTTGGCAACGTGATTGGACTTTCTTTACCTTTGGGTGCACCACTATATCAGTGAAATTGTATTTTCTGCATAGCAGTGGGATCCAGGAGCAGCAGATCCCGCTAGAGCGTGCACCATATATAATTTCAGGGACAAAGGGTAGGTGCGAGTTGTTGGGATAATGTTTAGGTGATGCATGAGCCTACAATTCAAAATGAATTTATGCATTTCTGAACATTCAGACATACCTGCCAATGCAAAAAAACACAACTTTAGGAAAGGTAAGATTATTTTAGGAAGTTGTACTATCTTATTCTCTTATACATTAAGGTTTGAACTTATTATTAATATGAGTTAAAATGTATTACATCAAATATACTTATTTGTGATACATTGGATAAAGAGTGCCATGGGGGCAAGATAAAATTAAAAATCATGGATCTCATAGTTTGTTTATCATATTATGTTTTTATCACCGACAAATAATACATGTAGTAGTTAAGGCTGTTAAAGGGAACAGAGGGGGTCATTCTGACCCCGGCGGTCAGAGACCGCCGGGGCCAGGGTCGGCGGGAGCACCGCCGACAGACCGGCGGTGCCCCGCAGGGCATTCTGACCGCGGCGGTTCGGCCGCGGTCAGATGCGGGAAACCGGCGGTCTCCCGCCGGTTTCCCGCTGCCCTGCAGAATCCTCCATGGCGGCGGAGCACGCTCCGCCGCCATGGGGATTCTGACACCCCCTACCGCCATCCTGTTCCTGGCGGGACTCCCGCCAGTAACAGGATGGCGGTAGGGGGTGCTGCGGGGCCCCTGGGGGCCCCTGCAGTGCCCATGCCAATGGCATGGGCACTGCAGGGGCCCCCGTAAGAGGGCCCCACAAAGTATTTCAGTGTCTGCTATGCAGACACTGAAATACGCGACGGGTGCCACTGCACCCGTCGCACCTTCCCACTACGCCGGCTCAATTCTGAGCCGGCGTCCTCGTGGGAAGGTTGATTTGCCCTGGGCTGGCGGGCGGCCTTTTGGCGGCCGCCCGCCAGCCCAGGGCAAATCCCAAAATACCCTCAGCGGTCTTTCGACCGCGGAGCGGTATTTTGGTGGGGGAACTTCGGGGGGCGGCCTCCGCCGCCCGCCGAAGTTAGAATCACCCCCAGAGTGTCCGAGCAATATGCCTGTCAATGTGGGAAGCACATTCTGGTGAGGTGGCCCACCTCTTTAATGTCATACTAAAGATTTTTGCGTCAATTACCAGACACAGAATGTATTTGAACATTTAAGTACTCTTTAGCTGAAAATTAAAGATGCCTTAATAGGTTTTGCCCAACTCAGTAACTGACTAACAGCTGCCAATCATCTGCATCTGGTGCAGGCAATGCAATAAGGTTTCTTCCGAGAACATTAACAATGGAAGAAAATTATTGTTTTTGGCCAGAGTACACGTGTAGGAAAGTGGAGTATTATGCAGTAAGGCTGGTTTAGTCTCACTATGCAATGCTCTCACAATAACTCAAACTGGGTCCTTTGGACTCACACTAATAAATCCCTAGCTTAGTCCTGATAGTGTGGCACGGAGCAGTCAGGCTTTACTAGAGGGACATGTGTTAAGCATTTAAGGGTACCAACATGGATGATAAGTAAAATACACGACTCAATTAGAATTTGACACTGATTTATCAAAATAGAGCAGATTTTTATATAAATTTAGGCATTAAAATAAATACAATTGGATCAGTATAACAGGGGTTATGAATTCTAGAAGAAAAAATAAATAATTTCACTACTGTCAAACTTTAACATTGCGGTCAAAGGAGAAACCAGCTAGTGACAATCTGCGGGTGCTGGATTTACTAATTAGATGGTGCTGGAGGGGAAACAGATGCATAAGCTTGACAACTGAGCTGCTGAGGTGGGTGGTTGAAGGTGTTGTGGGATTCCCTTGAGGTGCAGCATCGAACAAAGGTGATGATAGCCTGGATAGCCACCTACAATACTTGGCAGCAGCAAACACAACATGCAGTTAGTTTGATGTCCTCGAATCCGGGGGAAAACAGTGGCGGCCTCAAAGT
The DNA here is from genome assembly GCF_031143425.1 of Pleurodeles waltl. Classification (NCBI taxonomy): domain Eukaryota; kingdom Metazoa; phylum Chordata; class Amphibia; order Caudata; family Salamandridae; genus Pleurodeles; species Pleurodeles waltl. The sequence goes on along the minus strand of NC_090446.1, from coordinate 1,295,412,707 downwards.
TGTTGGAAGTCATGACCACGTTTCCAACAATACAATAGACCATTTTCTATTGTGCGCTTCCTCGGTGAGTCTGATGGTCAGTAATGTGCTGGTTCCTGCGGGCTGCAGGAGACTAGTACCTCTAGTCCAAGAGAGTTTTGGGGTTGCCTTTGGTGCTCAGAGAGGTTTCTCCTGCCTTCAGAACCAGTCTCTGGTCCAGGACGAGTCACAGTTGTGCAGTTGTAGGGTGGTTGCCACAGGTGCAGGGTATCACGCCGTTGCTTTGTGCAGGTCCTGAAGTCACAGACTCAGGTCTCTTCTTTCTTCTTGGTTGTAAGTTGCATCAGATCTGACATTTTAGTGTTGGGGTGCCCCCTTAATGCTAGATTTAGAGATGTTATGGATGTGAGTGCAAGTGGCCTATGGGCTACTAGCCCCAGTGGCTAATCCGCCCCTGAGGTGACCACAGGGACCTGGGGTGTCACCTTTTCTACCCAGAAACCTCTATTTTTGCCACTTTTTAAAATGGCAGAAGCCATCCTTGGCTATACAGACTGGGTAGCCCACCATAGAGATGTGGCTAGCCTTCTGGGGTGTACACCTCTTGACTACCTTATTTTTCTGGGTGCCCAGGTGTAAATGTGCCTGGGGAACAGCTTAGTTGCATATCAGAGGCAGTGTGTCCTTCCAAGCTCACCGCCTTGATGTGCCACTTTACTAGACATCCTTCCAGGAAGGGTGATGACACCTCCTGCTCAGGGAGGCCTTTGTTTCTCACTCCTGAGAGTGTTCACATTTCCTTGTACGGGGCCAGAATCCTGCCTTGGTGGCAGCAGTTGCAAACTGTCAACGGGGGCGCAGGAAATGCTGGGGCAACCAGGTAGGCAACCTCTAAGGTAGCCACTTGGGTGTATGTCACATCAAATCTGATTTCGGATTTGAGTCGGGTTTAATGAGACAAGTTGTTTGATGCCAAACATGACATTCTTTAGCAGGGTCACCTCAGGATGCCCAGGTGCCAGCCCATGTTAGCCTATCGCCCACTGACCACTTGCAGTAGCCTTTCATGGAAAATGTCACTATAGGGGCATTAAAACTTATATGACCACACTTTTAATATAATGAACCCTGCCTCCTGAGCTCATGAGGCCTATCTTAGGGGTGACAAGCATATATTAAAAGCAGTGCTTTGACCTTGCCACACATGGTGATGGCAAAGTTGAACTGGAGCAGTTTGCACTGTTCCTGCAGTCTACAATGGCATGTATGCTGTCATCTGTTTACTTGGGTCACTCAGGGTGGCACATATCAGTGCTACAGGCCCTTGTGGCCCCTTAGACACCCTTGCCCTGTGTACCACTAGTACCATGTACTAGGGACTTATAAGGGGGTCAAAGTCCTTGCCTGTTGTTGTACCAATTCATAGTCAGCATATTTAGGGAGGCAGCACAAGCATCAGCTTTGGAGCAAAACGTGTGTGGGTGACCACACAAAAAGGGGACTTTCCTACAACAAGGTTTGTGTTAAACTGTGAACCAACCTGGCAAAGCTTTGGTCTGCAGCATTAAAGTAAGTACCCATTACAAGTAAGGATCTGGCCCCAACTCTACGGTGGTAAATCTAGCCAGTAATTTAGCTGAAGTGGGATCTCCTTCAGACTTCTGAGTGTTCCATCAGCTTCTATTCCCTTGACCCTCGGGTAGGTCGCTCCCCCGCCGCTGCAGCTCCACCTGCCCAGTCCCCTGCCACCTGTGTGTAGGTCTTGACTACACTCTGCGCTTGCATCGGATCTGCCGCTCTCTCTCCTGTTTCCGTTCTCTATCTGGTTGCCTTTTCCATCTTGTTGCCGTTTTTCTCTCTTGTTGCCTATTCTATCTTGCTGCCTTTTCTATCCTGTTGCCTTTCTCTCTTGACTCCTTTTCCATCTTGTTGCCTTTTCTCTCTTGATTCCTTTTCCATCTTTTTTTCTCTCTTGTTGCCTTACTATCTTGTTGCCTTTTCTACCTTGTTGCCTTTTCCATCTTGTTGCCTTTCTCTCTTGACTCCTTTCCATCTTGTTTTCTCTCTTGTTGCCTTTTCTATCTTGTTGCCTTTTATATTTTGAATCCTTTTCTCTCTTGTAGCCGTTTTCCCTCTAGTTGCCTTCCCGCTCTCCCACCTCCCGCCCTCCCACTCTCTCGCTTTCCCGCCGCTGCCCCCGTGCGGCCCCGCCCCCCTGCTCCCATTCGCTCTCCTCCCTCCTGCCTCCTGCCTCCCGCCTCCCAGCTGACCCCTCCTCCCCCCCTTCCCTCTTATGGCGGCCGCTGGTGCGCCGAAGGCGTGCCAAAGGCAAGCCCGTCTGCGCCCGTCCACGCCTGGACCGCGCCCTGCGCCAGTACCCCTGGCCCCCACCGCACCCAAAACCCCCATCTTAGATACGATGCCGCCTCCCTCAATGCACTCAACCCCGGGCAAACAGCCAACTGCTACCAAGCCAGCCCCAAACGCACTCATGGACCCTTCGCTTGACAAGCCTGCAAGTATACCTTCCACCGAGCCTGCAGTCCTTTCACTGGCCCACGCACCAGCAACCACCTCAAGTGCATCCTCCTCAACACACGCTCCGTCCACAAGCATGCCATCGAATTATGGGACCTCCTGGACACAACAGCGCCTGACGTTGCCTTCATCACAGGAACCTGGATGAACGCCTCCTCGGCTCCTGACATCGCCGTAGCCATCCCCGACTGCTACAAGATCACCCGGAAAGACCGCACCAACCAAATCGGGGGAGGAATCGCCATCATCTACAAGAACTCCATCAACATCACGACCTCCACCGAAGACACCCCCCCTCGCCGCCGAACACATGCACTTCCAGATCAACACCGACCCCAGGACCACCCTCAGAGGTACTCTCGTCTACAGGCCCCCTGGCCCACGCGCCCTATTCAGGGAATCCATCACTGACTTCATCACCCCGCACGCCCTAGCCTCACCAGAATACATCCTTCTCGGGGACCTGAACTTCCACCTGGAGAAGAACAACGACACCAACACCGCCACCCTGCTTGACAACCTCGCCATCCTCGGACTCAAGAAACTGGTGAACACCCCCACCCACACCGCTGGCCACACGCTCGACCCCATCTTTTCCGCCAGCAACCACATATCCTTCAGCCACTCCTCTGAGCTACACTGGACCGACCACAGATGTGTCCACTTCACCTTCAAACGTGAGACCCACCACCTTCGCACACAACACATCCCCGCAGACCCTGGAACAAAATCTCCACAGAGCAGCTACTCTCAACTCTAAACCTTAACCAACCAGCCATCACCACCGACGCCAACAACGCAGCCCTCAGCCTCACACAATGGATCACCAACTGTGCCGACAACCTAGCCCCTCTCAGAAGCTACCCAAGAGAGGCCAACATCAGGAAACCCCCGTGGTTCACGGACGCCCTCAAGGAATCCAAGAAATCCTGCCGTACCCTCGAAAAAACCTGGCGCAAAGAACACACCGCAGAAAACATGTCAGCCCTCAAGATCGCCACCCGTGAACACCACCAGCTGATCCGCTCCACCAAAAGGGCATCTTTCAAAGAGAGACTTGACAACAACACCCACAACAGCAAAGAACTCTTCAACATCGTCAAAGAGCTCTCCAACCCCAACACCAGCTCCAACACCATCACGCCCTCACAAGAACTCTGCAACTCCCTCGCTACTTTCTTCCATTGTAAGATCACCGACCTACACGACAGCCTTAGACCCCGAAACCCGCCGCCCACCACTGAACCAACAGCTCCAGCCACTACCCTCAGCACCTGGACCCCCATCAGCTCCGAAGAGACCAGAATCACCATGAGTACCATCCACTCTGGCTCCCCCTCGGACCCGTGCCCCCATCACATCTTCAACAAAGCCGACCCCATCATCGCCCCCTATCTCCAGAGAATCATTAACAGCTTGTTCGCATCTGCCACCTTCCCCGAGAGCTGGAAACACGCAGAAGTCAATGCCCTCCTGAAAAAACCCACGGCTGACCCCAACAACCTGAAGAACTTCCGCCCCATCTCTCTTCTCCCCTTCCCGGCCAAGGTCATCGAGAAGGATGTCAACAAGCAACTGACCAACTTCCTTGAAGATAACAACCTGCTCGACCCCTCCCAATCAGGTTTCCATGCCAACCACAGCACGGAAAACGCCCTCATCGCAGTCACCGACGACGTCAGAACCCTGATGGACAACGCAGAAACAACCTCCCTCATCTTCCTGGACCTCTCGGCTGCCTTCAACACCGTGTGCCACCGTACCCTAATAACCCGCCTCCACTCCACTGGAATCCAAGGACAGGCCCTGGACTGGATCATCTCATTCCTCTCTGACCGAACCCAAAGAGTCTACCTCCTGCCCTTCCGCTCAGAACCCACCGAGATCATTTGCGGCGTTCCACAAGGCTCTTCGCTCAGCCCTACCCTCTTCAATATCTACATTAGCCCCCTCGCCAACATCGCTCGCAAACACAACATCAACATCATCTCCTACGCCGACGACACCCAGCTGATACTCTCCCTCACCAAAGACCCAGCCACCGCCAAAGCCAACCTGCAGGATGGAATGAAAGACGTCGCAGAATCGATGAAGCTCAGCCGCCTGAAGCTGAACTCTGACAAGACGGAGGTCCTCATCCTCGGACACTCCTCATCCGCTTTTGGTGGCCCACGGCCCTGGGCACCGCACCAACCCCTTCAGACCACGCACGCAACCTCGGATTCATCCTGGACCTCCTCCTCACCATGACCAAGCAAGTCAACGCCGTCTCGTCTTCTTGCTTCCACACCTTTCGCATGCCCCGAACAATCTTCCGCTGGATCCCCGCCAAAAGTAGAAAAACCGTTACACACACCCTCGTCACAAGCCGCCTGGACTACGGAAACACCCTATACGCAGGAACCACCGCAAAGCTACAGAATCGTCTTCAGCGCATACAGAACGCCTCCACACGCCTCATCCTCGACATACCGCGCCACAGCCACATATCCGCCCACCTGAAACACCTGCACTGGCTCCCTGTCAACAAAAGGATCACCTTCAGGCTCCTCACCCACGCACACAAAGCCCTCCACAAAAAGGGCCCCGAATACCTCAACAGACGCCTCTCGTTCTACACGCCCACCCGTCAGCTTCACTCAGCCAGCCTTGCTCTCGCCACCTTCCCTCGTATCCGCAGAACCACCACTGGAGGTAAATCCTTCTCCTACCTGGCAGCCAAGACATGGAACTCCCTTCCCGTTCACCTAAGAACTACCCAGGACCACCTCGCCTTCAGGAGGCACCTCAAGACCTGGCTCTTTGAGCAGCAGTAACCTCCCCCCCCCCCCCAGCGCCTTGAGACCCTCACGGGTGAGTAGCGCGCTCTATAAATGCCTTGATTGATTGATTGATTTGACATGTTGGTCTATGACTTATTCCGAACTATCCTGCTCTATGTTTCATTCAGATCTTTAACCACATGTGCACCGTGAATATTATAGCCAGAATATAGAGGCATGCAAATATCGAGGACAAAATACTGAATATGGAATTCTAAGAACACTTCCTCTTACTAGAATTCCCAGAGGGAGCCCTGTTTCTAATTGTGTTATGCTGCACCTATTTCTAGCTATCTCGCACCACATTTCCTGTCTAGATATTCTTCTCTATTCCTCATTCTTATCTACCATGACCTTAGCCTCGTTCCTAGCTATTATGTATTCTACTACTTCATATTTCAATGTGTCCTGATCAGGTCTACATAACAATGAAAACTCACTATCCAGGACTACATCTCATCTGCAGCTATGCAGACCTATGTCCTACTGCTAGCAGTCCCATTCCTATTTATTTGAGGCTATGTCCCATGGTCCTGGATCCGATTCCATTCCTAAATTTCCTGGGCTATCCCCAATTTAGATATATTTGAGTGTAGCCATTCTGGACTAATTCACATTCCTACGTATTGTGGAGGTTATCCATTCTCTTCATAAAAATACAGTTGTGATAGTGTTTGATCATGTAATGTACAGTAGCCATATTTTTACTATGCCATACTTGTGCACTAAACAGAAGACTTTGCCACATAGCACTACAGGGTCTGTACCTGGCACCTGAAGTATGATTTTCAAAAACTTCCTGTATAAATAAAATAACGAGGTGCTGATCCCCATGCTTAAATACTGTAAGGAAACTCAGTATCAGCTTAAGTCCTTCTCATAATTTGAGTCCTGCATCCCCCACACTAGATCCTCCTAGAACCCACATGTTTGTGTCTACACAGAAACTACCAAGATCACTGAACAGGGGTAAAATATCAGCAATATGCATGGCATCAAAAATGTTCTCAGACTTTCTTTGGAAAGAGGCAGTTCTAGTGAAGACAGGCAATCTGTTGGCTATGGCCTACAAAACAGTCAGGAGCAAACAGATCCATGCCCCTCATATATGTTTTGGGTCAGAGAGTCACTTTAGGCCAATTCCCTGAGGCATGTTTCCCATTTTTCCTGGTTTTCTCATCCATATGGGATAATTTTGTATCTTCCATCCCCATATGTGTATTTCCCCCTTTCAACTCAATGTGGGTTAACCCCCTTTTCCTTGTCAATCTCCACCCTGAAATATTTATACTTATAATATTTTAGGTTGGAGTTCAATTGAAGAAAGTGATTCCCTAGCTGTGGCTTGGGTGATGTAGTGACAAGGACTCGTACTTAACACACTTGGAGCTGTTTAATGTCTCCACGTTCTAGTGCACTAATGGAGAAGAGATGTACTGTAATTGATGTGTTCGCTGTGAACCTCAAGAGACACCTGGGAGAATAATAGATTTAAACTGTTAAAGTTTTTTTCTTAGTCTTGAGATTTCAGTAGTTATGAGGATTATCTTAATAGTGGCCATCTGGTTTGTTTCTTAGCTGACAAAACGTAGCATTACCAGTGATCACACTGTATGTCACACATACATAGGGTGGATTACACTGAATTTCAAGTTCTCCATCGAGTTGATTGTTCATGGTTGGACGTCATTAGTGAAGAAAGTGCAAAACATTATTCCATCTTCACTTCTCTTGTCCCAACCCGGTGAACCTTCACTACGTTGGAGAAAGTGGAAAAAGGTATTCCACAACATTGCAGCTGTATGTGAACCCAATGTAGGTCCAGAAAATAAATTATCTCTTTTCATACATTGTTTGGGTGCAGAGGGACAAGAGGTATTTGAACATCTTCCTGAGCTATATAAGGTTTGAATGCAAATGAGATTTGCATTAAGAAGCTAGATGCTCATTATTTTCCCATGATCAGTGCACTCCCGGCATGGTACCATTTATGCAAAAGATGTCCGAAAGGGGGAAGAAAATTATAGAAGAGTACAATTCAGAATTTAGGAAGTTGGCAGCTACATGCAAGTTTGAGGGATTGTGTGGTGAACATAAAAGAGATCTGTTTCTTTTAACGTGTAATATTGAAACGGTTGGTGGAGATATATGAGTAAAGGATGATGCTCCACTTAGTAAAGTTGATTTAGTAGCAAAGCAGTTAGAACACATGATATTGTGTATGAATGAAATCAAGAAAGACATTAAGCAAGACACAGAAGGTGATACTGGTAGTCCTAAATATGTGCTAAGGATTGAGGTTACTGAGTTAAAGATTCATGTTCATGGTAGACCATTTTATCAGAACAAGGATTCAACAGAATGTATGGTAAGAAGGTAAATTTAAACAAGATATTTTCGTGGAGATTTAGAGTATAAAAGAAGATACGCTGAATGCAAACTAAATCTTTCTAACAAAGTGGACCACATTCAGGGATGGCCTGTGCAAAGAGAGTTGGAACTGTTCTTAACACCAAACACCTGTCTCCAGGTTCAGATACAATTAGTGTATGAAACCAGGCCCTTTGAAAAGAAGTTCCCAGAGGCTTTTGGGAGAGTACATTGGTACCTAAAAACCTATATACACAAGATTACCTTGAAGTGAGGTGCCTGAGTGGTATCACATGTGAGGAAACTACCTTTGAGTGTACGGGATGATGTCAAACAGAAACTAGAAAATGTGTGTACCTCTGGGGTTATAGAACAGTTAAAAGGAGTATCTTGCAAGGCTGATGACAAGATATGGTGTTGAGATGATCTTCTTGTTGAAATAAAGAAACACCAGCAGTATGATCACAGTGAGGAAATTCAGTTTATTCCAATGCAGAACCCCGGCTGCAGCACACTGACCGGTTACATCCACACCTCCGGTCCGCTCTCCAACCGTCTCCCAACTCCCCCCGAACATTCCCTCCTAACATTCCCCTGTTCTCTGGCTCGCGCCTAGCTAGCGCGAGCCCGACAACATGGAAACACACTTCTTAACAATAAAACATAAAACGAAGATACAACACATCTTCCCCCTTACACAATTTTTTTTATTTTTTATATATATATATATCTATATTCCATGAATACACAACATTGTTACTTATTCTAACAATACCCAACAATGTCTAATGACTAAAAGAATCCTATCATAAACTATTTAATTTTATAAAGAATTTGGACTTAGTTGCATACATATTCACTTAACTTCCCCGGTCTTGTGATTTTCCTGCTACACCTACTAAACCTACTCACTACCCTTGTCATACCTCCTTCTCGAACACTTTTTTCCCTTTCTTCAGTTACGCTATCATCTTGTATAGGAATTTCGTTGCCTCCACCCACCTGTGCCTCATTGGCATGTTGAACTGGAACTCCAAACTCACATTGTGAGGACATGTCGTTACTAGTCTCATCATCCACGAACCATTTGGTTTCAATCATACTCTTCTTTCCCTCTCCTTTATATGGGGAAACCCTGCTTAAATGCCACACTTTCCCATCTTCGAGTAGCACCGCATTACACAAAATTTTCAAAACTTTTAAGGGAGGATAGAATTTACCCATTCCATACTTTTTAAAACCTGGGACTTTCACTTTAACCAAATCACCTATTTGTATATTCACAGCCTTGCATTTGTGTTTTACATCATAGTTTCCTTTTGAATGCGTCTGTGCCATTTTACTGTTGTTCCTAACACCTTCAACAGTCCAACCGCTCTTCCTACCATCCATCATCCAACCAATGTTATCCTTCCATAACGGAACTCTACCCCTCATAATCTCGAAGGGACTATGCCCTGTAGAATTACAAGGTGTGGTCCTGTATGACCAAACCGTTCTCCATACTTCTTTTTCCCAACATAGTTTTGCATTTTCTGCCAGCTGTATGCTGTTCTTCAACACTCTGTTAAAGCGCTCAACAGCACCATTACCAGCCGGGTGATAGTTGGACGTAGTAATGTGTTTTATGCCACACCTCAATAATATTTTTTTTAATTTGTCAGAAATGAATTGCGGCCCATTGTCCGTAATTACAGCTTTGGGGAAACCTTCTCTTAGGAATACCGTATCCAAAAAATTCACAATGGAACCAGAATCTACCTTGGTCATAATACTGATTTCTGGCCACTTAGAAAAATGATCATACATCACCACTATATATTTACACTCCCATCTGCATGTATAGGACCAGCAATATCTAGACCAATTTTTTCCCAAGGCATGTCAGGACACTTGATAGGAACTAGCGGTGGCTTAAATGTTGATAAAGCTTTCTCTGAATCATTGCACAGGAAACATTCTCTTACCTTTCTTTCCACAGCCATATCTATCCCTGGCCACCAATACAGTTGTTTAATTTTGCTTTTTGTTTTAGATATTCCTAGATGGCCATCATGGCACAAATCCAAAACCTTATCCCTAAGTTCTTCAGGAGGTATAAATTTCCCATTGCGCATTAACTTGTTGCCCTCAACAGACAACTCATCCTTCACCTCCCAAAATTTTTTAAGAGGCCACCCCTCACACAACATGGTTTGAACATTGTTTAAAACCAGATCTTCATCCACAGCTTTATTCCATTCATCTTCAGTAATACCCTGAACATCTTGTACAATATCAGCTACCCAACAATCTTTCAATTCCTTCACATCTTCATCCGTACTGGCAAGGGGCATCCTACTTAGGAAATCAGCAATTTTATTCTTGACCCCCGGTACATAACATACCTCATACTTGTAATCTAAAAGTCTCATGGATAACGGAGCAATGCGTGGTGAAGCTTTAAACAAACCTTTACTCGTTAAGACCTTGGTGAGTGGTTTATGGTCACTCCGCAAAATGACATTAGTGCCCCATACAAATGCTCGGAAATGTTCCAACCCCCACACACATGCAAGAGCTTCCCTCTCAATGACCGAATATTTTGCTTCAGTATCAGTTATCGAGTGGGAAGCAAACGCAATTACACATTCCTTATTATTCTCATTCATCTGTGAGAGTACAGCTCCCAAACCCTTACTGCTAGCGTCCGTAGTAACAATGATTTGCAGGTTTGGGTTGCAGGTTTGGGTCAAATCCCCCCGAACATTCCCTCCTAACATTCCCCTGTTCTCTGGCTCGCGCCTAGCTAGCGCGAGCCGGACAACATGGAAACACACTTCTTAACAATAAAACATAAAACGAAGATACAACACATGGCTATGTGTGGCCTTCAGAGCTCTAAACAAAGCAGTAGTGGTGGATAGATTCCCATTCCTCCATATCTAGGAAATGAAGGGAGTATGGGTTAAGGGTGAAGGCACAAAAGTGCAAATTCAGGTTTAATTAAATTGATTATTTAGGGCACTATGTAATGGCTCTGGAAGTTGAACCAAAAAAAGGGATGGCTGTTGCTTTATTTATTAACTAATCACCTATGAATAAGGATGAACTACACTCTTGCTTAGATATAGCCAAATTTTAAAGCAAATTAATTGGCAAAAGGGATGTTCATTATAGGAAGTCCTTTAAAAAACTGGTGATGTTTAAGCTGAGCAAGCAATGTGAATATGAAATGAATGACGTCAAAAGTTCTTTGACTGCTACAACTAAGTTGAGAGCCTTTGTGCCTGAATGAGGTATGACGGTGACTGCTGACCTAAGTTCTGAAGGACTGGGTGCAGTCCTCACACAAACAAACAAGTGAGTCTAGGGAAGAGTCAGAAGTGACTTTAGCCTTTGCCTCTGGATCACCAAATCAGTCAGAATGTATGTATTCAGTCATCGAGAAGGAGGTGTTAGCCATGCATTTGGCATTCAGCAAGTGTGGGGGTTTTTTTGTAGGGCAAAGTATGGACTGAACACAACACACTGTGGGAGATTTTCACAAAACAAGGTTTATATGCTATAACGATTAGGATAAGATACTGGGTGATCGGGCTGCAGGAATTTACATTTGAAGTGGAGTACATTGCCGGTATTACCAATAAAACTGCATATTATCCAGATTAGTAGAGGCTGGTGATCTGAACATGGATGATGAGGGAAATCTAGATTCTGAATAATGGTTTTGTGAAAAGGAATGTGTTACCACACAAGGTATGGTATCAGAAGAGGAGCTGAAGAAAACATTGGATCAAGACCAATTGATGCGATTTATAGATAAGCTAGACTAGGCCACAATTTTACCAATGCTGATCTACCCCTTTTCCCCCTATTCTTAGCTATCCTGGACTATTATTAAATCCAAGGTATTTTGGACAATGTCCCAGTCCTACCTATAGGACTATGCAGCATGTCTAACTCTGATAGGTTGTTTCGTTTTCTAGCCACTTAGCATAGTGTCCTTATGACTAAGCCATGTTGAAATAAAGTACAACATACTTACAGAGATCTCAACTCTCTCTCACTATAATAGTTGCAGTATGTGCAGCAGATGTGAATGTTTTTACCTGTTTTGAATGTAGTCAAGCACTCAGGCTGTAGCTGGATAAAAATAACATTGAAGGGAATGACTGGCTGCACATATTGCAGGATGTTCCATCCCTGGTTCCTGTTCCGCAGCAGCACACTTTCCTACACATAAGCTTTTAAATCAATTCAGTATTGCCCTGTATGTTGCTAACTTCCGCTTCATCCATCTATGTTTACACTTCATCATACATTAGGATAGCACATACCTGAGCACACAGCACTAGCTGCTTCTCGAATTCGACAGTTATGCTGTCCCCAAGGCCTAGTTTGGCAGTCGCTGAGCTTGCTCTCCGTCCCATTGCAGTTGACATCATCCAGCCAGAATTGATCAGTTTCAAAGCCAAAGGCAGCATTGCCCGGTGCAGATAGAACCACGCCACAGTCCAGCTGCCTGCACACAACTTCCCCCCTTCGTGTGTCCCAGCTGTCATCGCACACAGGCCCCCATCGATTCCGGTAGAAGATCTCCACTCTTCCAGCACAACGGCTAGGGCCATTGACTAGACGTATAGGTTCTTGATCTGCAAATAACCAAAATAAATGTCTTTACATCTGATTGATACAAGTTCATTTAGTGCCAGGAGACTGGCCTGCGCAGCCAAGGGTGGCTCCAATAAGAGAAGGTCATGTGTGCTGTTTAACCTAGTATAACCAGTGTGTACCATAATGTATCATACTGCAATGCGTCAGACAACACCATACAACATATACACTACTCAAGCTTAACAAGTGCACTACAACATGAAGTGAATAATTTGCCTAGGGGATCATTTAATTTACAATGCTCCTTAACATAACTACTGTGTCTCAAGTCAATGAAATGACGTAAAATAATGTCACACAATAGAAAAATTGCATGATCCATGAAGAGATATACCATGACCTTTAATGTATTCATGCATAAATAACCCATAATATAACAACACAATTTCACCTGCCAGATTGTAACATGTTAAAGTTTTGGTACAGCACTAAATTTACAATTTTCTTAGCTTTTTAGAATTTTTCGGTGCCTTGGAATGCATACCGATGTTTGCTGGATGGCAACAGCAGTGATCCAAATACCACTCACAAGCACAAAGTTGTCGATGCCAGTGTATCTTGTGCATTTCCCTATGTTGCGTGTTTCCCTGCCAGAAACATTTCGATTGTCGGCCATTGGTTGTGGGTTTTCACAACGGTAGGAAATAGAGAAAGAGGTCACGTTCTTATTAATGCTTTGGGGGTGAGCGTGACTGGCGTTATTCTTTCTAGCGTAATTACGCGTAATTTCCACAGCATTACTTGTAATTATGCATACCTACATGAAAAGCGTAATGCCACATTTAGTGGTATTTTCTTAGTGCTTAATGCACATGTTTGTCACAGACCCCATATACCACTCTTGAAAAAGCTCTTATTCAGTTTGACCTTCCAATATAGATAATGCATGCCCTTCTCTTCCGCTTCTTGTCCTGCTCACTATGGCTATCATGCTTAAATGTTCTACAGTGACACTGGCTGCTACACACTTTGCCCCTTATAGAGCTTTTTCAACCCATCAGCATCTCATTCAAGCATTCTACTACTTTTCTTAGATGTCCTGTGGTGGCACAACACATGCATGTTTGGAATCTCCATTATGACCACTTCAATTTGGCTGGATTCAATGACCTTTGTTTTTCCCATTCAGGTAAGCTGCACCACCTTGTCCACAATAAACAAATTACCAGGTCCTGTCAGGCCCAGGAACTTCACCTACAGTAGGTCTGGTCCACCTGATTCACCACCAGTGAAGTTGTAGGTGGATGTGAGCAACTGATTCTTAGGGCTGCACTCATCTCTCTGTTACCAAAGCTGAGCCCAGCAGTGAAGGCCAGTAGTGGCCTAATGGTTCTCAAGTAGTTCATAAGATCAGACATGAATAGTAGATTCCTTTAGACATCTGATTCTAGACTTTAGCTTTGAGGTTGAAGCTGTTATGGGAAGCTTGTGGTTTCACTAACAAGTGCGAATACATTCTGTATAGCCAAGAGAAAGGCAGTGAACATTTCCTTACAAACACATGAGATGCAATACAGACAACAGTCATGCAGCCTTCAATCCCTCGGATCCCTCCCCACAAACACACTCCACACACATACAGTAAAGGTACAGTACAGACAACAGTAGTAAATGTTTCTCTCATACACACAGCAGTGCACATTTCGCATACATACACAAAACACTTAGTGCACCGAGAGAAGCAGTGTAATCTTTCATACATTCAGAACAAGAACAGCATGGACAGCAGCAGTGAAATGTATCTTTGGGCACACAGAATAGTTACTGCACAGAAAGCAGCAATGGCACATTGTTTAATGTAGATAGACCAGTTGTTGTACAGGCAATAGCAGTAAAAGCTTTTGTGTTCTTGAGCACCGTGGAGTTCTATCAATGGACTCAAAATAGGTAAACGTAATGGCAAGGTGTTTTGACCAGTTCTGGAGGCAACTTCCTTCCGATTGTGACCAGTTTTAAATGTCTTGTCTACAGTACAGTGTTCAGGTCTGGTTTTCAGTTGTTCGTCTGGATTACTGTATCAAGTAGGAGAACCCTCATCTTACGTTTTGTGTGTAGTTTGCCATACTTCACTTGAGATATTGCCATAACACTTACAGGACTCATCTGCTATACTGTGGTCAGTTCTGTGGGCCACATCTGGATTGCTATGTCCATTATGAATACCTCATTTGGAGCCTTGTGTGCACTGCTAGAGGCCTCCTTCTGAATGCTGTGCCACGTTTTTGAGGTCTCGTGGAAGGTATTGTGTCTGTTTCAGGAGGCTACCTCTGACATGTTGTGTTTAGTACTGGTGGCCACAAATGAAGAATTATGTTCAATTTGGAGTTCACCACTAGCATATAATATTCTGTTGTGTGGGGGGTCGAGGGCAGCCATGAGTTATTGTGGCCAGCTCTGTAAGGCACCTGTTGAGGGAGTAGATTAGTCTATCTTATTCCTCGTGCACAACAGGGAACGCTGGCTGTCAAATGTATTTAACTTGGCAAAATCGTTACTGCTGTTCTGATGACTATTCCAGTGCTTTCAACAAAATCTGCAGAAAACATATATGGTCCAAACTCTCAAGGTCTGGTATTGATCTCTGTTTCTCAAATTTAATTCGGAGATTTCAAGAGGTCACTTGGGTGGTGGTTGATTTTGATATTTCAGAAGCTTGCACGAGCCAAATCTTAGCCAATAGTGGTGTTACAGAGGGGTGTATCCTTGCGTACACCCTCTTCAACCCATACTTTGCACATCTCCCATCTCATATAAAAAAATTGAAATTTGGCTCCAGCAAATCTTGGAAGTTTTCAGCTCTCACTACTAATGTATGCTGATGACTTAGTTTTGACCACTTAACACCGCTGAGCCTCCAGAATGTACTAAACACCTAACGATTCATATGAGTGACATTAAGATATCAAAGTTGGCCAAAATTATAATTTCCCTGACACATATGTAGAAGTAAGTTGAACATGTCTTACACAAATCTTAGGTTGGTTCCCATCAAAACATTATATGGGGGACTGAATCTTCATATATTTCTCTAGGGCAGTGGCTCTCAACCGTTTGACTTCTATGGACCCCCACTTCATCATTACTGGAACCCAGGGACCCCCCACTGAATCATTATTGGAATCCGGGGACCCCCACTGAGCCATTAGTGGAAGCCGGAGATCCAGGCCTAAACACTGTTGCTGATTTGAACTGCGAAACAATACACATAAAATACATAAACAAGAACTCTATCAAACACATACACAAATGATAACTCATTTTTATTTAATTTGCAAACAAATAAAGTTGGATGGAGTTTTTCTTAATTCAATAGCGGCCACACATCGTCCATACTATATTTTGTTTGTTGCACCTGCACCGCTCCCATGAATCAATCTGAGGATACTAATTTAATATTTAGCCTCCAATTTCAAATTCATTGACAGCTACAGTACGTTTTAAAATATTAAATTGCACATTTAGCCACTTTATTTTATACACTTTATTAACCTGTTAATATTAGTTAATTTTCTAAGCAGTCAAAGGCCCTCGGAAGCAGCTTTGCAAACCCCTAGGGGTCCCCAGGCCATAGATTGGGAACCACTTCTCTAAGGTACAGTTACAAATCATGGCGTCTGGCATGCACAGGCACAATACATAGTATATTAAATTTAATTGAACAAAATGTTCTGTGGTGTGTTTTAATTGTTCGAAAACCCAGTCCACAATATTTAATTTGTCTAAAGCTGGCCAGAGGTGTTGTTAGTTTACTTGCAGCTAAATCGGCTGACTTATATTTATCTAAAATCAAGAGGAACAAGACACATTCTATGTAAAGACTAGCATGGTCAGAAATCCAACTCTTCATTTAACCCCTTCGCTGCCAGGAGTTTTCCCCCTCAGGTGCCAGGCCTTTTTTTGGCTATTTGGGACAGTTCGCTCTTAGGCCCTCATAACTTTTTGTCCACATAAGCTACCCAGGCCAAATCTGTGTCCTTTTTTCCAACATCCTATGGATTCTAGAGGTACCCAGAGTTTGTGGGTTCCCCCGAAGGAGACCAAGAAATTAGCCAAAATACAGTGAAAATGTTGTTGTTTTTTAAAATAAAATTGAAAAAAGGGCTGCAGAAGACGGCTTGTCGTTTTTCACTGAAAATGGCATCAACAAAGGGTTTGTGGTGCTAAAATCACCATCTTCCCAGCTTTCAGGAACAGGCAGACTTGAATCAGAAAAACAAATTTTTCAACACAATTTTGACATTTTACTGGGACATACCCCAATTTTACTATTTTTTGGGCTTTTAGCCTCCTTCCAGTTAGTGACAGAAATGGATATGAAACCAGTGCTAGATCTCAGAAACCAAAACAGTTCTGAAAAGAAGACAACATTTTGAATTCAGCATGGGGTCATTTGTGTAGATCCTACAAGGTTTTCCCACAGAAAATAACAGCGAAAATAAAAACATATTGAAACTGAGCTGAAAAAACAGCCATTTTTCTCCACATTTTACTCTGTAACTTTTTCCTGCGATGTCAAATTTGTGAAAGCAATATACAGTTAAGTCAGCTGGCCTCTTCTAGTTGTGGGTTTATATAGGGCTTGTAGGTTTATCAAGAACCCTATGTACCCAGAGCCAATAAATGAGCCGCACCTTACAATGGGTTTTCATTCTATACCGGGTATATAGCAATTCATTTGGTGAAATATAAAGAGTGAAAAATAGGTAGCAAGAAAACCTTTGTATTTCCAAAAAGGGCACAAGATAAGGTGTTGAGAGGCAGTGGTTATTTGCAAATGTCTGAATTCTGGGGTCCTCATACTAGCATGTGAATTACAGGGCAATTCTCA
This sequence comes from Pleurodeles waltl, assembly GCF_031143425.1. Taxonomy (NCBI): domain Eukaryota; kingdom Metazoa; phylum Chordata; class Amphibia; order Caudata; family Salamandridae; genus Pleurodeles; species Pleurodeles waltl. The sequence goes on along the minus strand of NC_090446.1, from coordinate 1,295,395,514 downwards.
AATATATGTCTTTTTTACACACTGTCTTATATTTGGAAGGAACAAATGTAGAGAAAGACAAGGGGCAATAACACTTGCTCTCCTATTCTGTGTTTTCCCTGGTCTCCCGATAAAAATGGTACCTCACTTGCGTGGGTAGGCCTAACACCTGCGACAGGAAACGCAACATGGACACAACACTTTTTTACATTAAAAACTGACGTGTTTTTTTCAAAGTGCTTAGCTGTGGATTTTGATCTCTAGCTCAGCCGGCAACTAGGGAAACCTACCAAACCTGTGCATTTTTTAAAACTAAACACCTAGGGGAATCCAAGATAGGGTGACTTGTGGGGCTCTCACCAGGTTGTGTTACCCATAATCCTTTGCAAACTTCAAAATTTGGCCAAAAAATCACTTTTTCCTCACATTTCGGTGACAGAAAGTTCTGGAATCTGAGAGGAGCCACAAATTTCCTTCCACCTAGCATTCCCCTAAGTCTCCCGATACAAATAGTACCTCACTTGTGTGGGTAGGCCTAGTACTCGGGACAGGAAATGCCCCAAAACACAACATGGACACATCATATTTTCCCAAAGAAAACAGAGCTGTTTTTTGCAAAGTGAAAAGCTGTGGATTTTGGCCTCTAGCTCAGCCGGCACCTAGGGAAACCTACCAAACCTGTGCATTTTATTAAACTAGGCACCTAGGGGAATCCAGGATGGGGTGACTTGTGGGGCTCTCACCAGGTTCTGTTACCAAGAATCCTTTGCAAACCTCAAAATTCGGCCAAAAAAACACTTTCTCCTCACATTTCGGTGACAGAAAGTTCTGGAATCTGAAAGGAGCAACAAATCTCCTTCCACTCAGTGTTCCCCCAAGTCTCCTGATAAAAATGGTACCTCACTTGTGTGGGTAGGCCTAGTACCCGCGAAAGGAAATGCCCCAAAACACTATCTAGACACATCAAAACTATCAAATACAAAACTACCTGTTTTGCAGGGGCACCTGTGTTTTTGGTCCTGGGCTCAGCAGCCATACAAGGAAACTTACCAAACCCAGACATTTCTGAAAACTAGACACCTGAGGGAGTCTAGGGAGGTGTGACTTGCGTGGATTCCCCACTGTTTTCTTACCCAGAATCCACAGCAAACATCAAATTTAGCTAAAAAAACAAATTTTCCCCATATTTCTGTGTGAGATCACTACACCGGGACAAATTTCCTACCACCCATAGTTCCCTCAGTCTCAGGTAAAAATGATACCTCACTTGTGTAGGTGGGCCAAGTGCCTGTGACAGGGAAGAGCCAAAAACATGTCGAAATTGAGGGGGAACCAAAGTGGATCCAAAAGGGCAGTTTGAAAAAAACCCAGTTTTTGGCTGACAAGTGGGGGAGAATTTTTATCGGTATAGATGAGACAATGCTAGGTGGTAGGAATTTTGTGGATTCCTGCAGATTCCGGAAGGTTCCATCACAAAAATGTGGGAAAAATGTCTGATTTCCAGCAAACTTGGAGGTTTGAAGGGCATTGTGGGTAAGAAAATGGTGCGGGGCCATGTGAAGCACACCACCCTGGACTCACCCAGATGTTTAGTTTTCAGGTGTGTTTAGGGCTTGTGGATTTTTCTACATGGCAACATCCCAAAATCCAAAAAGTGCAGGCCTCACCATTCCAAGTGTTTTTGAGATTTTGAGTTAGCCAAGCTCTCATCGCCCAAATGTAAAACCAAAACCCATAACAATCAAATGACCTATTGCTTGCTGTGGGATAGGATGTTTTAGTGTGTGGGGAGAGAGCTGAAAGACTGATACCCCCTTCAGTTGGGGAGGGGGCATAACCATGCCCATGCTGGTTGATAGAAACCACCACACTATTTTTTTTTTAATTCCCTAGAATCTAGTAGACTTTCCGCCTCCCCCACCCCTGGGGTGTGGATCGGGGGTAATTACCCCATCTACCCACTGGTGGGCAGAACAACTTTGGCCCCATTTATTTTGGGTGGGGGTATGGCCATAACCCCACCCTCTTATTTTGAAAAAAAAAATCTTCCCTTGTCTTAGGGGCAGATAGGCCTTCCAAAAATAGGCCGATCTGCCCCCCAGGGGGGCAGATATGGCCAACAGTAATGTACCCCCATGGGGAGCGACCCTTGACAAAGGGGCTGCCCCCCAAACAAAACACACACACCAATCCCAGGTGCCTAAGTGGTTTCTGCCCCCAGGGGGCAGATCCAAAAACAACAGATGATGGACGGAATGCAGAACAAATCAAACATTCAGCCCCAGTCACAGATCTGGATTTAATCCATCAGTTGTTTTGCATGCTATGTCATTCCAGGGAGAACCTGGCCTGGCAGTTCGGGCTGGACTGTTCCCATGGGGAACAGGGTCAAGACTGATTTGCATATTGCTGGGTTCAAACTGGGGTGGCATGGTGAACAAAAGAATTGATGGATTAAACCCAGATCTGTGACTGGGGGTGAATGTTTGATTGGTTCCTCATTCCTTCCATCATTTGTGTTTGCCCCAGGGGCAGATCGGCCTAATAGAAATAGGCCGATCTGGCCCAAGGGGAGAAGAAATGACCTAAAATAAAATTGCCCCCTCAAGAGGAGCGACCCTTGCCTAAGGGGTTGCTCCCCTTGCGTGAAATTGGCCCAAAAAAAAAATCTCCGGTTCCTAGTGGTTTCTGCCACCCTTGGGGACAGATCGACCTAATATAAATAGGCTGTTCTGCTCCCAAAGGGGGGCAGAAATGGCCTAAAATAAATTTGTCCCCAGGGGAATGACCCATGCCTAAGGGGTCGCTCCCCTTGCGTGAAATTGACACACAAAAATAAAAATCCCTGGATTCTAGTGGTTTCTGCCCCCTTTGGGGGGCAGATTGGCCTAATAAAAATAGGCTGATCTGCCCCCATGGGGGCAGAAATGGCCTAAAGACAATTTTGCCCCCAGAGGAATGACCCTTGGCTAAGGGGTCGCTCACTACATATAAAAAAAAAAAAAAAAAAAAAAAAAAAGGTTTCTAAATAGCCTAAAACAAACCTGCCCACCCAGGGGAGCGACCCTTTCCTAAGGGGTCGTTCCCCTCACGTGAAACTGACAAAAGAAATCCCTGGTGTCTAGTGGTTTCTGCCACCCTTGGGGGCAGATTGGCATAATAAAAATAGGCCGATACGGCCTAGAATTAATTTTGCCCCCAGGGGAACGACCCTTGCCTAAGGGGTGGCTCCCCACATATAAAAAAAAAAACACAAACAAACAAAAAAAAAGATCCCGGGTGTCTAGGGGTTTCTGCCCCCCTGGGGACAGATCGGCCTAATATAATAATAACAGAAACAGCTGTAAAATAAATTTCCCCCTGGGAATTATTTTATTTTGTATTTACTCATAAAGGGAGCGGCCCCATGGGCAAGGGCAGCTCCCTTTATGTGTAAATACAAAATAAAAAATTCCCTGGTGTCTAGTGGCATTTCTGCTGCCCGAATGCATTGCGATGGGGAGGCAGAAATGCTGAGAGACATGAAAGGAGAGGAAAGGCCCTTCCTCTACTTTCATGCCTCTCCCGCCCCCTCCACGTGATCAGACACCACATGGAGGTTGGGGGGCATAGGTGGAAGGGTAAGCGATTCCGCTTCCATCCCTGCCCAGGGGAGGGGGGCTTGGCCCTTGGGGGGAGTGCTAGCGCTCCCCGAGGGCCCATAGCAGGACGAGCTGGTCTCGTACTCGACACCGGGTAACCGTTGCCGAGGGCGAGACCAGCTCGTCCTGGGCACCCTACGGGTTAAAGGTAGTATACATGTTCACATTTTGAAACTACAAGAAACTGGATGAATTGATTTGCTTTCTGACAACAAGATCTTCTCTAAACCACACCAGAAGGTATAATGCAAATTACTAATTTAAGTTTTGCATCAAATAAAAAAATACAGTCTAACTTAAAATATACTGTGATAAAAGTAATATCTATGAGTGATTTCACCAACAAGGATGTACTGCAAACCCTTAAGCTTGTTGAGTTCATGAAGCTTTAGCCAGATGCCTCTTTTAATTCTTATGTCATGTCTCATTAAAGCTGGTTTAACTTACAGGCTTGAGGAAGATGTAATTAAAGAGTACACAAGTTTCGCTCTGTAGGGGAGGCTTTCGACCACCTTCAATTAGATTTTAACAGTTTGGCTAGCGGATGCGTTGCAAAACACTTGGACATTGTAGTAAAGGTGAACTACTGTTATTTAGGTAGTTTTCAATCATTTTCAATTCTAGCATGGACTGATTAACATTTATGGGCAGATTTACTAAGTGCTTGTGCTGTTTTGAGTCATGCAAGGCCAAGCAAGACAACACACTTAACTGGGATTTACTCACCCATACAAACTCACCTTTTCGTGGCTCTGCATGGTTTACTAAATCTAAAGTAACGCAGGGCAGCGCATTTCGTTGCCTTATGTTACCTTGCAGCAGGGAGGCGTTTCATGGGTGGCGTTCCTACACTTGGCGTTCCTACGGATCCATCCATGGTTTTTGACACAATCCTGGATTTACAAAGGTCTATAAACCTGGGACTGCACCAAAATGGTGTGCCTCCCTGACCTCAGTGTAATTCAGCAGAACACGAAGAAAGAGACAAATACCTTTCAGGTTTGTTTTTGTACATTAAACAATCCTGCTTGTAATGCAGGCACGCTTGCACCATGGTGCAAGGGTGTCTGTATTGGTGCTCGGCAGCCATGAGTGCACCAGCACGAGGAGACAGAAAAAATGTGCCATATCTTAGTATATATATTGTGCATTTCGGCTCTCCCTTTCATGCAAAGCAGCGCAGCAAGGTGCCTTGCTGCATTACATTGCGTTGCATGGAATATAGTTAAATTGCTCCTTAATGACTGTTGTCTGAGGGCCCACTGCTAGTTCCCTGGTTGGCTATGGGTCTTTATGTTAGACATTTTTAAGAATTAGACCTAATTATTATAGTGCCAGGTTGAACACTTTTAATACTTTTAATACATATTGCTTGCTTAATTAGGTATTTTTGTATTAAGACCATTAGTTAACTTGTTGCTCGAATGTAAATTTGCCTTAAAAAAACAGAAGACAAGAGGCATTTTGCAAAACAAGAACGGTTCGTTTAATTAAACATTACGGCCGGGAGAGCATTTTCAGCACTGGGCTCTGACGACTGCCTCTTAATGTACATCCATTCAGAGTGGTGTTTTATTAATTTCTCTGAATACCAGAAAACAGGAACGGTTTGTTTAATATAGCCTTAGAACCTGCCGTAGCGGGTTCAACCGGCTATTAAAGGCCCTCTCCCTTGTTAAAGGCCCTCGCCTTTGGCTCGGTGAGTTCTAAGGCTATTAGAACATTCTGCCACTCAGGGCAGAATGTTCTATTAAATAAAACAAATTCCTCACGAAGCCCGAGGGGATTAAAATCCCCTCGGGCTCCGTGAAGCTTTGTTCACAGCTGTTGCTGTGAACAAAGAGAACATTGGAATGTTGGCGCTGCAGGCTTTTACCGGCCAGTAAAATCCCGGAGCACTCCATTGTTTTCAATGGAGCTGCCAACGTTCCAATGTTCTAATTAAACTTAACGGCCAGGAAAGCAGTTGCAGAACCAGGGTCTGATGACTATCTCCTGATGTAGATCAGTTCGGAGTGGTGTTTTATACATTTCTCACAGTACCATAAAATGATTAAAACATTCCTTTCTTGGTTAACAATTCGGCCTCAACCTTTCATGAACACAATGTGGGCCAGAGAGTTTATGTCCAGGTGTCCAGCCTGAGGGGTGTGGGCCGCTGTGTGTGCAATGTGTGCTGTATTCTGATTGGCTAAGAATTCCTAACTACATGTGGTATCTAACTTTATGGTGTTTTCGGGACTGCATTCACCCCCCTAGCCATGTGTTTATTGGGGTCAATCTCCTGGGGCTTTGTGGTATCGCTGCACCTATCTGTGGGATTTGATCTAAGTTTCTTTTGCATCTTTATTTGCCAGCTATTATCAGTGGCCTAGGCCTCAAAGCCTGCCTGGCCGCTTACCCATGTACTGGGGTTGATTGAGAGTTCACGGCGGGGAATCTAATAATGGTGATGCCACTTCATTCGTATATCTAAATGTATTGACATTGATTACTCTAATGTAACAAAAGGGATGGGTAAAGAGAAATTGGCCCTGCGCGCTCACCTGTCAGGAATCCCCAAGGTGCCTCCTGTGTTATCTGTCAGCATCCCCAGGGATTAGGGTTAAATCATATCTCTGTTCTTGGTTAAACCTTCATGTTTCTAAGTAAACATAATGTGCTGTGTTACATATTTGGTTTTAGCAATGCTTGTTTTACCAATGCTTGTTTGCTAATGTGAGCAGGTGTAGACATGTGCTTCTAATTGGGGGTGGTCTAGACATGTGCTTCTAATTGGGTGTGGTGACTCATCCACATGTGGAAACTCAACTGCTTTCCTGATTGGCTATAAATAGCAGAGTGAAGCATGCCTCCCTGCTTGGCTTTGTTTTGCTTCCTGATCTCAGCATCTGATTTGGCAGCCCTGCCCCTGCTGTCATCCTCGTATTCAGGACTTTTGAGGCAATTATTTTCTTCGTTCCTGTACCAGCTGATACCAGGCATTCCTCCAGCACTTTGGAAAAGACTGCAGCTCAGTGACTAGTATTCTCCAGGGAGTTTGTTCTTTGAGTGCCGCGCTTTCCTAGAACAGCTGGTGTATTTCAGACCTCGTATTTTGGTTAGTGCTTATCTTGAAGAGACAAATGCATTTCTGAATATTCTACATTATTATTGTAGTTACTTGCCTAAATGTGCTTCAGGAAATCTGCTTGAGCTAAAGTACTACAAAAAGTGACAGTGCAATTTTAAAACAGCATTCACGTGACTTTTATTTCTCTAATAGCATAACTCTTGGATTTACATTGTGTCATTCATGCCTGTGTTTCAGATTTGAGGAATTTGCTTTTGATGGGTTTTTCACACACTCAATGAAACCAAACTAAACTGTGCCACTCTAACTGTTTAAACCCAGAGTGGACATTTGTATTTCTTGGATTGTTTTTGTTTCTTTTAGTTTAACCCTATGCATGCAGGAAAGTTATACGTGATGTAATTAATGCTCTTGTTTGTCTTTCTTGTGCATGATAAATGCAACCACAGTTCTAATTGTAGTGTGCAACAGTGAATCTCTGTGAAGCCAGCCCTAGTGTCGCAGTACTTATTGTTATGGTACTCAGTTCGGGTTTTTGGTAATGCAGTGTTAGTAATTGTGCCTACAGTTATTAATATCAGAAAAAAGTGCTGGAGCATCCCGGTGTTCTTCTACCACTCCTGTGCCCATATCAGAAAGAGAGATTCAGTTTCAGGGAAGTTGAGTGCACTAACTCTACTATCATTCTGTCAACAACGACCTGCCCCTGAAGATACAGGGTGCCTGGCCAGACCGGCAAGACATGGCAGAGTTTTGCCTCTTTCTCTTCCACTCCCCCTTTTCTTTTGGGACACCTGCCGGGGTTTCTGTGTCCACCAGGTAGTGCTGAGAGGTGTTCCAGGAGGTCGAGGGCATACCATTGCCCCTGCAGACATCCTGCTTTTCAGGTGAGTGGCAAAACATACACGATCACATATAGGGATACATTCTTTTTATATAAAGTTTGTAGCATCAATGCAAGCATACAGGATCGTCAGTTACATAGACATATACATTCCTCATAATAAGAACCCAACTCATTTGAAATATAACTTCACATCAACTGGTATTAGATCAGAATTACTATATAGAGGTAGTTCAATGGAAATCCCAATAGATTTAGTGCTCAATATTGTGGCTGTGCAATTCTAGCACGTATGATGTTCAAACTTGGAGACTTATGCAGGAAGGAGTTTAACAAATATTATTTTTTTATTAAAACTATGATGATATCTTATTGGAACTGGACAACTCTGTATTGGTATTTCCTAGGAGTGGATGTTGATGATACTTGCATTTATTATACAATAAGAAATAGAGAAGAGCTTTATTTATGTTATATTTATAGGCTGGCCCTCAATGTAGTGTGCCAAACTAGGGACACTGTGCCAGGGGTCCAGGCAACCACACGTTGGTTTACAGAGGTAAAACCGAAACCACCTAATGCTCTAATTTTTATGGTACTTGGTCAAGCAGTTAGGCCAGTCTTGGAGAAGTGCAAAGCATTTGCTTTACTCACAGTATCAATAATTTGAGGCACACACTCAAAAAAATTACTCAAGACCAATTTATAAAAATACATCAAATTTTTATAATTTTTTTACAACCAAGATCATCAAAATTGGGTAAGTACTTTTTAAGTTATGAATTTTTAAAGTTTCAATAAAGTTAGCCTGTTTGTGCGTCATTACACACCATAGGAATCAATGGAGAAATACTTTGAAAAATCACAGTAAATCAGGCAATGCGTTTACCAATGTCGCCTTTGCAATTAGGTTGAGGTTTTTGATGGGTACCCTGGATCAGCTGGAGAAGTTAGGGCGACTTCTGGTTATGATGGGAGAAGCTGCAGCAAGTCAATGGAGCTGGGGCTGGTGCCAGGCCACAGCGGGGGACCACTTGGAAAAGCAATGCATAGGAGGACTTATAGATAAGTCCCAGGGTCCACTTTTAGTGTCAAGGTCACAAGGCATATAGGACCCTTAGGGCATAGCTGGATCTTTGGTGCAAGACACACAGAGGCCAGATGCAGAGTGAATTGATGAGCCAGGAGCTGTGTGCAAAGGTGCCCTTGGAAGCAGGAGGTAGGTCACTTTGAGGATCGCTTACAGGCCAGCAGGGGCACTCTGGTGGGAGGTCCGGATGGTTCCTGAAGTCCCTCAACTGGGGCTTCCTACTGGTCCTTTTTCAGTCCGGAATAGATTGTCCTTCTGGGTGTCTGACATGAGGTCACCAGTACCTGGCCACTGGAGGTTGCAGTAGCACCTAACTTGGCACACTAGTAGGTTTGTCCTCACTGTCCAACAGATGAAGATTCGTCCAGCTGCAGTGTAATTGTAATTGTAATTGTAATCGTATTTATATAGCGCTTACTACCCCTGACGAGGCGTCGAAGCGCTTTTCGATGAGTAGCACGCTACTCCGGTACCCAACAAGAATTAGTGATGGATTAGTATAATTTAATAAGGAGTACAGTTTTAGTATTATTATGAGTTAATTTGAGTTGCGGATATGAGAGTTTGTTAGTTAGATTGACTGGAGTAATGGAGGGGTGGAGGAGGAAAGAAATCCAGAAGTGTTAATTGGGAGTTTATCCTTCATTTACTCAATCCAAAGGCTTGAGATGAATAAAAGGGGAGCGGAGGGGAAAGAGGATGTGGAAGGGTTAGGGAGAGCATAGTAGCAGGGTGAGATGAATGCAGGAAAATTTAGTAGGGTTGTGTGGGAGGTCACAGAGGTAGAGTGAGGTTTGGTGAGTTAGATGTGGAGGTGGAGGGAAGAGCTTAGGCAGAGATATTTAGGAGATGAAAGTGGTGGAAGGGATTTGGGATGAGTCCGAGTGAGAATGGAGGATAGTTTGATAGAGACATGACATAAGAGTGATGAGTAGATAAGTGTGATAAAAAGAGAGCAGAAATTCATAGATATCTAGTATAACTGTCTGGTTCCTTGGTCAGCAGCTGGTCAGTGAGGTGGCCTTTGCTGAGTCTTTGTTTCCTTGTGGTTACAGAGTGATGCCTTCACCCTGGAGGGAGATATCTGGTGATTTTTGCAAAGAGTGGAAATCCTCTGGGGGTTTGTAGAGTTTGGCTGATGTCTAAGCAACCCCTCAGCAGCAATTGTCAAGTCCTGGGTACTGCAGGCAGGGTTTGGCACCTATTCTTAGTGCAGCAGGACTTCAGTTCTCAAGCCTTGGGTCTTCTTTGTTGCTAGTCTTTTTTTGTCCTTGGAATCTGATTTCTTGGTCTAAATACTGAATTTAGTTAGCTTTTCGGGGGAACCTAGTAGTGACCAATGGGTCATCTACCATACACAGTGCTTAATTGGTGCTTGTTGTTTCCGGTGCTGAGCACCGGCACTTATTTTTGAGGGCCGAGGCTTATTCTTCTGTCTCAAGCATTTGCTGCGAGCAAAAGACACATATTGGAAAGACGGAGGAAGGGAAAAACGAAAAAGGGTCACAAAGGGAGGAAGTAGAATGCTGCAAAAGTGAGCTGAAGGAGCAGGGAGTGGTTTCATATGGATTGAAGAGGCTCGAGGTGGCTTCAGGATTTCGCCGCCTCAGTATTCAGTGTTCTGAAATTTAATTGCAACAGCTGCATGTTTAAGAGGAGGGCTTTGGGCACCGGCACGTTTTTATTTACAAATTAAGCACTGACCTTACCGCGGCTAAACCCACAAAGTGACCCCTTTCTGTGGGTAGAGATAACGTCCCTACACCTAATTGGCTATTTTCCATCCATGCAAGATGGAGGAAAATGAAATGGAGAAGTCAACTTGCATGCAGCACCTTAGGGGTGGTGCAAGACAGGACTAACCAATCCTCCTGCCCTTTGTCTGGTTTCCCAGCTCCTGCCAAAAGTGGGGGTTTGCAATTGGGGTGGCCATCTGCTGCTAGCAGCAGGCCTGGAGGTCAAGTTCCAAGGGCGGTAAGCCCTTTGAAGCTCACTATCTGGGCAGTGCACATTCCTGAGAGATGGGGTGTTAGCACCTCCACCCAGGAATGGCTTTGTTTTGCATCCTAGAGAGCAGGATCTCTCACCCCAGGGATTCAGACTCTTGTCTGGTAGTGGCAGGCTGGTTATGACCGGCCAGCAACCATGCCAAGGTCATTAGCTTTTGCAGCAGGCACCTCTAAGGTGACCCCTAGGTACATTTTATAATAAATCCAATGCTGGTACCAGCTTGGATTCATCATTCTGAGTTGTTTGATACCAAACAACCCAGGGTTCAGAGTTGCCATCATGTAGCTGTGAAACTCGTATTGGCCAGTGTCCAGCACATGCACTTAAAATGACTGCTCTGTTCACTCCCTATGTCCCAGGTTAGGCAAGGACACAGTGGGGGCATATTGCTCATGCAGCTATGCCCTCACATACAGTGTATTGCACACTGCCTTAGGGCTGGAAGGCCTGCCAGAGGGGTGTCTATACAGTGCATGCAGTGGGTAGTGGACGAGGCACACAGGCAGTGTTCCATGTTGAGTTTGTGTTTTGGGATTGCATCAGGACACTCAGCCTGCAACGGCAGTGCTGAGTGCATCTGAATGCATGGCCCTAGAGGGTGGCACAATCAGTGCTGTTGCCCTCAGGGGCCTACCTTTAGTACCCCATGCCCTGGGCACCTAAGTACCATTTATTAGGGACTTATAGTAGAAGTTAAAGGTGTCTCCAATTGTGCCAATGCAATACAACAGTTTTGGGGAAAGAGATCTGGCCTATGGAACCTGGTTAGCAGGGCCCCTGGTCACTAACAACTTTGAGGCTACATCATTTACCAGGCAAAAAGTGGGGGCTCACCATGTCAAACGAGGCCTTTGCTCACAGAGTGTGAACCTTTGTTTTAGCCTTGAAGAAGCAGAGATTCCGTGAAACATGTGTTGGCTACTTCAGTGCTAGGACTGCGCAACCACAATATTGAGAAATCAATCTATTGGAGCTTCCATTGAACTACCTCTATATAGTGATTTTGATCTAATACCGGTTGAATTTATATTTCAAATGAGTTGGGTTCTTCTTATGAAGAATGTATATGTCTATGCAACTGAGGATCCTGTATGCTTGTATCGATGTTACAAACTTTATATGAAAAGAATGTATCCTTATATTCTTTTGTGATCATGCATGTTTTGTATGTTTGATCCACAATTTAATAGAATAACTTTTTCCCCATAATCCCAAAAGTAATTGATTACTCCAAAATTAGCAAACTTAAATTTAAATACTGCTAAGGCCACATCTCGAAGTCTGTTCTAGAGACCAATTACTGATTATTGTGTAAAGTTCTCAAGGGCTCATCAGAAGTATTGTGTCATGCACCTGGAATATGATCAGGAGTAGTGCACTCATTTTGTGGTACCTCACTGGTGATATTTCTACTAGTTTTAGTGACCACATGTGGAAAGGTGAGTCAGATTGTGGAGGCTGTGTTTAGAGAGATATTTTCAGTTCTCAGTGCTCCATCTGGAGTGTTGTGTCCAGTTCTGCTGGCCATGCCTGGATTGTTATGTCCATTTCTGGAGGTGTCAGCTGGAATACTGTGGCAAGCACTGGAGACAACGTTTGTATTGTAGTATTCAGTTCTGGAAATCACCTATGTTGTATTACGTTCAGTTCTAGAGGCTATTTTGAAGTGCTGTATACAACTCTAAAGTCTATAACTGAAGTTTTTCATTCAGCTCTACGCACCACCTCTAACCAATTGTGTCTTGTTCTTAGGATCCCACCTGGAGTACAGTGTTGCATTCTGAAGGCCTTGTCTGGGGTGTTCTGTCCGGCTGTAGAGTATTGTTCGAATCTTCTGAACTACGTCTACTAAGTTCTAAAGGTCACAACTGAAGTGTTGTTTGTTCATTGATGGGTGATATCTAGTTTTAAGATGGGTAATTGGATATTTAGATGGGCAAGTGAAGGGGTGTGTGGGTGGATGGATGGGTGAGTGGGTTGATGAGGGTGGATGGATGTATATTTATGGATCAGTTGATGGGAGAAGGAGTGGTTAGGTTACTGAATTGTTGGGTGGAAGAGCAGACCAATGGTCAGATGGATCAAGTGAATGTGTAAATGTGTGAATTGGTGAGTAGGTGATGAGAGAATTAATGAATAGGTGAATGATTGATGAATGTGTAGGTGGATGAATTGCTAAGTGGGTGCTGTAAGCCTAAGCAGGTTAATGAATGGGAGAGAGGTGGATGAATAGCTGAGTTGATGAGTAGGAACGTAGAAACATGCAGTAGACTGCTCCGATTTGGAACCATACAAATTTGACAGAAACTAGCAACTGTGACCTTTAATAAAAAGCAGACCGACTGGATAGTTTATGACAACAGGGACCAGGGGTGCTGGGTATGGGCACTTTAGCAATGGTGATGCAAGTATTAAAATTGTCTGACAGAAAACCATGGTGGAAAGAGATTCTGTCCTTATGTCCCACTCCTGTAAAACCATTGCAACAGTTTGCCCCTTGTTGCTTGCCAGATCGATAAACGGTGCAGAAAAATAGCAAGACCTTGACAGTTATATCACACGTCCTGGCTAAAGGTTCGAAGTGTCACAGATATCTCAGCAAAGTTTAAAAACCATAAGGACTGGGTCCTCGGCGGGGGCAACTCTTGTGATGCCTGGTCCTGCCTACGTTCACACAGGCTCCGTGTGACCTTCTCAATGGTGGGCCAACAGTGGCTATTTAGTGGTGGGGTGGCCAGCTGGCTCCTCTTCAGGCAGCGGTGGGGCTGTCATGCAGTCTCTTCCTGGGGGCCCTCACCTGGGATCTTGCCTGCCTGCTACTTTTACTTGTGGTGGTGGTCATTCACCACTAGGGGGCGAATGATGCTGCCTTCTAACTTGCAGTGGTGGCAGACCGCCACTAGGAGGTGTGTGCGCACAGTGCTCCTCGTGGTTTGCTAGCTGTCTAGCGGGGCTTGCTGCCTATTTTAGGCATTGGTACTTTAAGGCTGGACTGCCTTTTTTTCACAGCCTTGGCTTTCTCTGGACTCTCAGCAGCTTTCTTGATTGGAGCCGCTTTGGGGTTCTTGGGGATCTTGGGGATTATAGTCTAGCCCTTCTTTTTGGCAAGAGGGGGCGTACAGTACTCTCTATGCCTCTCCTAGCTTCACTGGCTCTCCCAAAAACGGTTTCCACTGTAACACGAGAGACAGGGGGCTGCTCAATGTGCATGGGACAGGTGGCTGTGACTCATGTTTGTTCTTACCGTTGTAGCAACCCTTCTGTCCGTAATGGGCTATGGCTGTGTTTGTGCTTGTGAGGGAGAGTCTGTGGGAGCAGAGCAGCGGCAGTGCAGGCTACTGTATATTTAGGTTATGTATATTCATCGGGGCTGCCTAGCACACATTACTGCTGGCCTGTGGTGCCCACTAGCTACCGCTAGGTGGCACTACAGCTACTGCTCTACCCAAGAAAAGCTTAAAAAACAGAATGAGAAACCATAGATCTCATCTGGTGATACCACCATAACACAGGAATTAAATGGACCAAACCTGTATAGTATTTCCTGTTTCCTAAGTAACAATATACCTTTCTTAGACCCTGGGAAATAATGAGTGGAGTCATGGGAAATCAAGCACTGTGTCGAGCAAGAGTAGGTGCCAGATTTACAGCTATGCCAGGCAACACTTTGCAGCACCAAAAGTTTCAAGGTTGTGTGACAAGGAGAGAACAGGAGAGCACCATATTAAAAGAGATATGCACTCTCCTTGTCTCTCACTAGCACTGGTGCACAGTCAGGCAGCCGTGCAGCACGTACACACATATGCACCATAACGCAAGGATGTTTGTATGAGTCTAGCATAGGTTTTGTGCTGGAAGAATACTCTTCCGGTGAAAATACCTTACTTAGACAAACATTAAAACTTTCCTTACTTCGTATGTTCACTGTACAGTGCAGCATACATGCAAAGTTGGAAAAGAAAGGAGAAACATAAGCATTTTTCCTTTTTAGTGCCTGTTTTGAATTGGTGTTATTTTTTGGTGCAAAACCCTGTTTAATGAGGGTTTTGCTTAAAAAACCATGGGTGGTTGCATGGGAATGCCCATGTACCACCTATGGGACGCCCCTCTGAACCAGAGTCACTGCGTTACTTTTAGGCAACTTTCCAGTGCAAAACAAGTTTTGACCTAGAAAGTAAATCCAACAAAAACACATTTTTAGCAGGTTTAGGTCACTTTTGTGATGCAACCCTAGTGCAAAGATTTGTAAATCTGGCCCCATGACTTGGAGTAATGAAGATTACCTATTAGTAACCAGGTCATTCATTGTCTATTGTGTAAACTCAAGCTTTAAAAAAAATTACAAGTATACTTATCACATAGTTTTGTGTTCCCACATTCAAGCCCTCTATTACACTTATCAGAGAAGAGGCTGCACACTCTCATGCTTCTTATAGGTGAATGATCTACCAATGTCAGGAGTGTTCCATCTGTTCAAGCTCCCCTATTGTCCATGCACTACAGCCCTTGGGGTGCATGTGAACACATTTCAGGCACATGAATATGCAGCAAGGGCAAAATCACCCGCTTTCCACAAATATTCAAAACTGAAGTGGAGTTACATAAAAATTGGATTATTATTTGGGGTGGATGACTACCCACCTCAAAGAATAACCACAACCTTTATCAGGGTCAACCCCTTAAAGTCACTAAATTAACCTGATCACAACACCCTGGTAGCTATGGCACAGAGCATACAGGCTTATCTTGTGACAATGTCTATGCAATACAAGAACAGTTATAAAGACAAAATACAAAACAATAAAAATCCAAATGTAAATCCAAAACATAGATTAAAATGTAATAATCAAAATTACACCAAAATGACAAAAATCAAATTAGGGGAACCAGATATATGAATTGTTAAAGTTCTAAGTAGGAATAGCTCCCAGAAGCTTAAAGTGCAGATGATAGTACATTTTTATAGTAGACCAGGTTCTAGGTCCTAGGTGCAATTTGATCCTGATGGTGATAGAGTGGGGTTCGGATACACCACACAGATTTGTCCTGGTCAAAGACTTCACCTTCTGAGTTAGACTTTTAAGTTCCAATACACCACAGAAGTATTCTTCTAAAGGATCTCAGGAGAGGCACATGGAAGCTCACAAGATGTTGGCAGATGCCAACAGCATGGTCCAGTCCAGGTCCAGTCGCCACTAGTCAGCTGAGCAGTTGCAACAATGGACTCATGTAGCTTGTTGTATCACTGTAACTTGAACAGGAGGTCCGTCTTATGACCCTTGGAGTCCACTTCTTTGCCCTGAGTACACTAGAGAGCATGGCCAGTCCTTCAGGGCTCCTCTCAGGTCACAGACAGCAGGTCCAGTCCTTTACTCTTCTTCCTCGTATTCACAAAAGTGTTTTGAAGTTGGTGCCTGGAGATGCCACCTTTGTGCTAGGCATGTGCTAATGGGTGGGAATGATTCCTGGTCATGCCCTAACTAATGGACTAAAGGTTCCTAGGGCCAACCTCAGCCACTTTGAGCATTTTCAAGATGGGGAAAGTCTTCGACCACACTAAACATGGGGTCTGAGGACTGGGAGTGTGTGTTTGTGGTGAGTGTACTATGATAGTCCTAGTGCCCTTCCACATCTAACATTAAAATCCAGTTTGAAGCAGCCACTGTACCCCAATAACTCCAGAGACGGACGTCTGGTTGAAGAAAACAGGGCTCATCAGAAACTAGGGGGCGGATACATAAGAATTGTCTTGAGATCCTGTTTTCTGCTTATCAAGTGTGCAGGGGCAACAATTCACCAAATTGACAGGGGTAGTGAAAGTGATATCATACACCATTTGACCTTTACTTTCACTCACACATACATGCTTTCACATACAGACATTCACACATACACACTCTCTCTAACATAAACACTCTCACCCACAAACATGCATACAACATACATTTAAAAGCATTTTTACTTACCTTAGCTGCCAGATAGTGTCACATTCCAACTAATTGTACTCTATTTTTATTACAAAAATAGTGAATAATATTTTTCACTTTTTGTTTCATAAAAAATTGCCAAAAAAACAAAGAGAGCAGAGCTCCAAGCGACGTCCATTAGAACAAGCTTCCCCTGTATTACAGGCACGATTTTGCTACCTCTGAGGCGACCCCTAAATGACGTCCAAAGTATTATAGACAAACACAGCAGACCTGTCAAGCAGGATATGACACTTAGGCAGGACTTAACACTCTAATGTCAGAAAGGATGGTCACAGCCCTCATCCTGTATTTTCAGTGAGGTTTACTGAAGTCATCTCTGTCCATTCAGGTCAGCCTGTTGTTTGCTCTTAGCAAAGCATTTCACACAGGTATTAAAATTTACATGCTAACCCCAGCTGGGCGAAGTTTGAGAGGAAATGCAAATTAGCCTCCAAGAACCTCCGGCAGGGAAAATGCAACTTTCTGAAGATTATGGCCCCCATTACAACCCTGGCGGTCAGTGGTAAAGTGGTGGTAATACCGCCAAGAGGCTGGCGGTAAATACCGCCAAATTATGACCATGGCAGAAAGAGCTCAGACAGAAAGCCACTTTACCACACCAACTGCCAGGGCGGAAACAACAGGCACCTCGGAGGTAGACGCCTACAGCCAGGCGGAAGTCAATGTTCTGCCCACCATATTAAGACCCTGGAAACCGCCACCTTTTCTGGGGCGGTACCAACAACATCAAAACCCTGGTGGAAACACTACACAGAAGGGAAACAACTCACCTGTGGAGACTCAGGGAAGAACCACGCCGCCATGGAGCCTGAACTGCATATATTCCTAATGCTGTTCTACGTCTTGCTCCACCACGAACACCAATGACGGCGAAGATGACCACGGTGAGTATAGCCAACTAGCACACAGGGGAGGGAGGGAGGAAAAAGAGAGTGACACACACACACACAACACACACACCCCCTCACAACCACCATACACACAAGCAGATGCAGTAATAAAACATATACACCCTGTACCCCTCTGAAAAAATGCAAGGACAAGACAAATAGATAAAAGTGAGTGTAATAAGATAAATAAAGTAGTAATACGTGCATCCAATCTAAAAGTATATACATATTTACAAATCAAGGGACACTGCCCAGCCCTCAATGTTCGTGGGTCACAGGGCCACATCACAAAGTCTAAGGCTCCACTTGACTCCTGCAACAAAACACAGAGAGAACACTGCAGGGGCATCAGTTGGAAAATAGGCAGGCACCTCGGGGGATGGGGAACGGGGGGCACCTCCACCGGTAGATGGAACAACACCACTGCTCCTGGAGGGTGCAACATGGCCTGTGCACTGTCCTGGGGAGTTCAAGGCCACAGTCTCTCAAGTAGGTGACTTGCCCAAATCCTCTAGAGGGGGCAAAATGCCCAGTGCTTGGTCCTGAGGAGTGCAAGGCCACAGTCTCTCGAGTGGGTGCCTTGCCCACATGCTCTGGAGGGGGCAACATGCCCTGTGCTTGGTCCTGGGGAGTGCAAGACAACAGTTTCTCTGGTGGATGGCTTCTCCAATGGTTCTGGAGGGGGCATCGTGCCCTGTGATCTTCATCCTGGGAGGATGGGGTGAGTGGATGGCTTCTCCACTGGTTCTGGAGGGGGCATCGTGCCCTGTGATCTTCATCCTGGTTCTGGAGGGGGCATTGTGCCCTGTGATCTTCATCCTGGGGAGGATGGGATGAGTTGATGGCTTCTCCACTGGTTCTGGAGGGGACATCGTGCCCTGTGATCTTCATCCTGGGGAGGATGGGGTGAGTGGAAGGCTTCTCCACTGGTTCTGGAGGGGGCATCGTGCCCTATGATGCAGGTCTTGGGGAGTGCAAGGTCACAGTCTCTCAGCTGGGTGTCAATCCCACAGGATTTATATGGGCAGCCTGCACAAAAGCCCATGGACGCAGGACTACACACTGTCCGCCAGCAGTAACGGTTGCTCAGTGGTGGGGATGGTGATGTTGCCGCTGGTGGTGGAGGGAAGCTCCTGCCCATCCCCTGCAGCCTCGGACGGCTACCCACTGCTGGTGGTGGTGCTGCTGCTGCTGGTGGTGATGGTGGTGGTTGTGGGGTGAAGCTCCTGCCCATCCCCTGCAGCCTCGTACAGCAGTAGCCTCGGACGGCTGCCCGCTGCTGGTGGTGGTGTTGCTGCTGCTGCTGCTTGTGGTGGTGGTTGTGGGAGGAAGCTCCTGCCCATCCCTTGCAGCCGCGGACCTGCCCACTGCTGGTTGTGGTGCTGCTGCTGCTGGTGGTGGTTGTGGGGGAAGCTCCTGCCCATCCCCTGCAGCCTCGGACGACTGTCCACTGCTGGTGGTGGTGCTGGTGCTGCTAGTGGTGCTTGTGGGGGGAAGCTCCTGCCCATCCCCTGCAGCCCCGGACAGCCGCACCACTATGGTTGGTGGTGGGGGCTCTGACTGAGTCCCAGCACCAAGCCCCTTGTCCTTTCTGCCTGCGAGTGCAGGCCCCTTGCCCTTCTTGGCAGCAGCTGGTGATGGCTCCTTGCTCCTCTTGGCAGCAGCTGGGGATGGCTCCTTGGTCCTCTTGGCAGCAGCTAGGGATGGCTCCTTGCTCCTCTTGGCAGCAGCTGGGGGTGGCACCTATACCTTTACGGTAGCAGCTTGGTGTGACACCGTGACCTTCTTGACAGCACTTGGGACAGGCACTCTTTCTGTGTGGCTGCCTGGTGCCCAGGGATCCCTTCCCACCACGAGTTGCTGGGGACAATACTGGGCCCGTGGGCTGGGTGGCTGAGGTGCTTGCCTGGGTTTTACACACCCTGGCCAGACCTGAAGGACAGGGGGTTGAGGGGTAGGGAAGAGGTCAATGGTGGAGAGGAAAAGCTGCTTAGGGACATTGGGGTGGGAAGAGGTAGAAGGTCTGGGAGTGGAGGAAGAGGGAGTGGTTGTAAGAGGTGTCTGTCTGTTGTGTTTGGGTGCAGGTGCATGGGCTGGATGCTGTTGTGAGGTGGATGGCTGTTGGGTGCCTGAGTGCTTGCATTTGTGTACTTTGGGAGGAGGGGGCACAGACACAGTGGGAGAGGACACAGGGATGTGTGCATGGCTGTTGGGGTGGTGACTGCCAGTGAGGTGTGTGTTCTGATAGGTGTGCTGGTGATGGAGGTAGTGGATAAGGATGTAGTGCATGTAGGTGTGAGTGTTGATGCAAGTGGGAGGGAGGTGGAGGAGGGGCCAACAGTGGAGGCAGTGGTTGTTGGTATGTCTGCATCTGGGTGGTGTTTGTGTGAGTGTCTGTGGGATGATGTGTGGTGTCTGTGTTTTCCTGTGCCAGTCTTGTGTGTTGTCTTGTGTGCATGCTCGTCTGCCTGTGTGTTTGGGATAGGTTGGGGTTGAGGGGAAAGGGATTGGATAGAGGAGGTTGGAGGGTGGAAACAGGGACAATGGCTGCCATCAGAGAGGAGGCCAGAGCTTGGATTGATCTCTGTTGGGCCACCAAGCCAGTGTGAATGCCCTCCAGAAATGCATTGAACTGTTGCATTTGGGCTGCCAGCCCCTGGGTGGCATTCACAATGGTTGACTGCCCAACAGAGATGGAGCGCAGGAGGTCAATAGCCTCCTCATTCAGGGCAGCAGGGCTAACTGGGGCAGGGCCTGAGGTGCCTTGGGTGAAGGAGATGCCCACCCCCCTGGGTGAGCGGGCATGAGAAACTCGCAGAGGGGCTGCTGGAAGGACAGTGCTAGTACAGGGGTGGCAGCTGTACCTGTAGCTGGGGTGGGCACAGAGGTGTCCACCACCACCAGGGAGCTTCCATCGGAGGAGGTATCCGTGTCCGAACTGTCCCCTCAAGTCTGCGCCGTGGTGCTCCCCTCGCCCTCTGTCCCACTTGTGCCCTCAGCGGCGGTGGACTCTGCCTCCTGGGTCCTGTGGGATGCAGCTACCTCCATCGCCAGTGCCTCTGCTCCTCCACCAGATGATGCTAATGCACATAAGGACAGGATGACAAAACAAAACGGGGGGAAGAGACAAAAGATACACTTGGGGTGTTGGCGTACACAGCACCCTCACACACAGGGAACCGCCCTACGCGCTATGCAATGCACTACCAGTAACAATGCTAGTCACCAGGGCATGGGGAGGGACACATACCGCCCACTGCAGCATTCCTGGGACCCACACACCCCTGCCCAGTAGTGGATGCCTACTAGCTAGGTTGGAGGAATATCACATCAGAACCCTGCCCAACATGGGACCTACACTGCAATGCCAGCCCTGGAGTAGGGGCACCCACAGGCACTACTCCCCCACCCGGATACCACCCCACCAGGTGTAAGTAGTAATGATGGGCACTGTACTCACCCCCCTTGTTGCTGCTGTGTTGCCTCCAATCGCACATCCAGCTCTGGATAGGCCACCGCGGGGGGGTCAGGGTTCGATGGGCACCCCTTCCTCATTGGGAGGCCACCCCTGGCTGGGCCTCCGCTGTTTTCCGTGCCCAGTGTCTCAGGTCCTCCCACCGTTTCCGACAGTGGGTGCTCCATCTGCCGTAGACCCCCAGGGTCCACACCTCCTTGGCGATGGCACACCATATACCCATCTTTTGATGGGCGCTGACCTGCAGGGGAAATATACACAGGGAAATGTATTATTTAGACCGTCCTGCCTGTTACATTCATGGCACACCATAGCCCTCCCATCCCCTTACGCACAGACATGGCCCATCCACTAACCCCCCCACATGAGGCCTTCACACACCCCACTCCATGCATTCATGCCCCATGCATCGTGCTCACAATGTACTCACCTGTTGGTCTGGAGGTCCATACAGCAGTCCGTACTGGGGTAGGACCCCATCCACTAGTCTCTCCAACTGGGCTGAGGTGAAGGCAGGGGCCCTTTCCCCAGTCACACGGGCCATGGTAGGTTCCAGACATAGGTCACGGCAGCACATGCAGTGTAGGTCCTCTCCTGTTGAAGGTCAGGTAGCAAGTGAGTGAACAGATAGAAAATGGTGGTGACGTCCGTGGCGGTGTATACCGTCACTGCCGGCATATATCACCAGTCGCCACTGTACCCCATAGGGCCCAATAATAACCAATGAGGAGTTGCACGGAGGTTCCCGACTGCCTCCCACAACGGCGCACAACGTCAGAGGAATGACCTCACTTCCACCCGTCCCTCCATACAGGACAGGCACACGCCATTTCAGGGGGGATAGACCATGGGTCATAACTGTGTCACAGATCACAATTGTACATTCAAGACATATGCCACTAATACATTAAAAAATCACATCATGCATTGAACTGTAGTGGCTACAATGTACAGATTATGACCGGGTCATCACTCTTTTGCCCCATAGATTGCAACCGCTGTCGATGAATAGGAGCTGGAGACATCCCCCCGTGTACAGACCCCTGGTGGACTTGGCAACAATGGAGGACAGGCACATTATCCTCACCTACAGACTTGACAGGGCCACAATCACGGAGCTGTGTGCCCAATTGGAGCCTGACCTGATATCTGCTATCTTTAACCCCACTGGGATCCCCCCTCTTGTGCAAGTGCTATCAGTGCTCTATTTCTTGGCAACTGGTTCTTTCCAAGTGACAGTGGGCTTGGTGGCAGGAATGTCACAGCCAAAGTTCTCAATAGTGCTGAGCAGAGTGTTGTCTGCCCTGATTAACCACATGTGCAGCTACATTGTTTACCCCCAAGTGGAGGATTTGGCCACAGTGAAGGCTGACTTCTATGCAATTGGACATATCCCAACATGATTGGGGCGACTGATGGAACACATATTGCATTTGTCCCCCCCCTGGCAAAATGAACAGGTCCTCAGAAATCAAATAGGTTTTCACTCAATGAATGTGCAGATGGTATGTGTTTGGCGGACCAGTACATCACCCATGTCAATGCTAAGTCTCCAGGCTCCGTGCATGATGCTTTTATCCTGAGGAATAGCAGCATCCCAAATGTGATGGACCAACTTCAGAGGCACAGGGTGAGGCTAATAGGTGAGCCCTGGTTCACACCCAGTGTATGTTGGTGTATGGGTATGGTGTGGGCCATATGGCATAGTGTGTGGCTAAAACTTGTCCCTAGATATTTGCAGGTGACTCTGGTTACCCCAACCTCTCATGGCTACTGACCCCTGTGAAGAATGCCAAGGCAAGGGCAGAGGAACATTACAATGAGGCACATGAGCGAACAAGAAGGATAATAGAACGTACCTTCGGCCTCCTGAAGGTCAGGTTTCCGTGCCTCCATCTAACAGGTGGATCCATGTGCTACTCACCCAAGAAGGTCTGCCAGATAATTGTGGCATGCTGCATGTTGCACAACCTTGCCTTGGGATGCCATGTGCCTTTTCTGCAGGAGGAGGAGGCTGGAGATGGCCGTGTGGCAGCTGTGTACCCTGTGGACAGTGATGATGAGGAGGCAGAGGATGAGGTTGACAACAACAGAACTGCAGTGATTAGACAATACTTCCAATGACACACAGGTAAGACAGTGTAACTTCACATTTTATTGACAGTTTTGTGTTTGACATTGTCACTGGCAGGCTGTGAAGTCCCATTTCTATGCCCACTCACTGTACCCTTTGGCAACTCTTTTTGCAGATATTGGTGCCCCACTATCGCTCCTGGTGTGTTCACTGCAGCCAACTACAGGTCTTTCCTATGTATACATTACTGTACAGTTGAATTGCAATGTTTAAACCTTGTTAAACAAATACATACTTAAATCATTTGACATACTCCCTACTTGTATTTCAAAGTGTGTTTATTGCAGTGCTCTGAAGAAAAGTGGGAAGTGCAATGGGGTGGGTTGATGATGGAGGAAAGTCCAGGGTGGAGTCCAGTCTATTGGTAGCACAGGTGCATAGTCCAAGGGGGCATAGGAAGGGGAGCAATGGCAGTTCAAGGTGGACAGGGTGACAATCAGGAGAGTCTTATTGTCAACATCAGGACAGTGCACGCTCTACTGGCGACTAAAATGCAAAAACCCAGTCTTTATGCAAAGGCATAATTCATGCATTATGTTTATATGCAGTTTGTTAACCTTTTGCATTGCAGATTTTAACCTTGAAAACCACTATTAATGATGTTTGTAATAACTGTTCATTTGCAAGGTATTGCTGCAGGCTTACCGAGTGTGTCAGGGTGTGGTCCCTTTCTAGGACCTTCTAGAAGCTTTCCCTGCCCCATGACTGGGTGTGGTCTGTGGGCTGGGCTTGACTCTATATAAGGGAGTCAGCCCAGCTCCACGTGCTCTCTATTCAGAGGTCCCATGCAGAGCAGCAGCAACTTCCTGAGCTCTGGTCCCGGAGGCCTACAATGATATTTCCAGACCTGCCCTCATTATATTGACTATCCTTTAGCAGGGCGGTAAGGCGGAGGTCGGGCTGGGCCCCCGACCCCCGTTTTCAAAGACATTCGAGTTTTTGGGCCTAGTTGTGAATCTCCTTGTGTGCATGATTGTGTTTTCATGACATGTACATATTCTTGTTTGAATCGGCAAGGTGCGCGATTCATTTCCTGGCATTTAACTTTGACATTCAGATCAGCAACAGTATGCGCGATCATTTCATGATATTTGCATTGTGTATTTCGAATCAGCAAAGTGCGAGATTCATTTCCTGACATAAAAGCTCTTGACATTCAGATCGGCAGTGTGCGTGATCATTTCATGACATTAGCATTGTGAAACTTTGAATCGGCAGCAAGGTGCGCGATTCTTTTCTGGCAGTAAACTCTTGATTTTCAGATCGGCTATGCGCGTGATCTTTTCATAGTATTGAATTCTTTGGTGTGCAGTGTTTGTTGAGGTGCACACATTTATCCTGAGCTTTTGGTTTTCTCGAAACACTTAATTCAAAGTGCGGCATTCTTTGTGCTAATTAAGCTCCTAGAACATTTCCTGTTGTTTTTTTCATGGAATGTTCAGATAGCCTTTGTCCTCCTGTAAAAATGCAATGTTTATCCTGAAACTAAGAAGGTTCTTGTATTCTAGACAGTATATGATATTTCCTGAAAAGCTCAAATGAAACATTGAATTAACCCATTCTTGATTTTTCCAGGTACCTAGATTTCTTGAGGCCTAGTTATAGTCATGTCCTAAGTTATCCATGATTACGGTATAAGAATTCTTAGAACCATAGTCTATTGAAAGTCAATGTGATTATATCTTGACATTGTTTTGTTTAACCTCTTGCTTCCTACAGGTCTCCTTCCCAGCTGTTCCCTACCTAATCCCCTTTTCCCCCACTTGGACTCTCTCAGGCTGTGGAGTTTTGGAGCTGT
The DNA here is from genome assembly GCF_031143425.1 of Pleurodeles waltl. NCBI lineage: Eukaryota > Metazoa > Chordata > Amphibia > Caudata > Salamandridae > Pleurodeles > Pleurodeles waltl. The sequence goes on along the minus strand of NC_090446.1, from coordinate 1,295,370,590 downwards.
CTAGTGGTGGACATGTTGGGAAGATGCGCAGGCCCCAAGGATCTGGTCTTCCTGACACTTATTTCCTGGTGGAGGTCTTGGCAATAGTCTCTGGCTTCTGCCTGGATGGCAGGGAATGTTTGCGGGGTGGTTCTCCTTCTGCAGGGGGAGGGGTGCTGGTGGCCTGTTGGTCCTGTGGCGGGGCCTCCTGTCCACTAGCGGCAGCAGAGGTGGAGGGCTGTTCAGTAGTCTGGCTAGTGGCAGCGGCCCATTGGTGTGACACTGCCTCCCTCATAATGTTGGCCATGTCTGCCAGCACCCCTGCAACGGAGACCAGGGTGGTGTTAATGGACTTCAAGTCCTCCCTCATCCCCTGGTACTGTCCCTCCTGCAGCCGCTTGTTCTCCTGCACGTTGTCCAGGATCTGGCCCAGCGTATCCTGGGAATGTTGGTATGCTCCCAGGATCGCAGTGAGTGCCTCCTGGAGAGTTGGTTCCCTCGGCCTGTCCTCCCCCTGGCGCACTGCAGTCCTCCCAGCTTCCCTGTTGTCCTGTGCCTCTGTTCCCTGAACCGTGTGCCCACTGTCACTGACCCCAGGTCCCTGATTGTCATGGGTTTGTGATGTGCCCTGGGGTCCCTGTAGAGGTGGACACACTGCTGATTGACGTGTCCTGGGGACAGAGGTGTGGGTACGCTGGGTGGGAGCTGTGGTGGTGTTTACTGAGGGGGGAGGCTCTGTGGTGGTGTGGGACTGTGCCTGGGTAACCGACTGTCCGGAGGTCCCTGATGGGCCAGGTTGATCATCCAGATCCAGGCGAGCAGAGTCGCTGTCATCACTGGGGGCCTCTTCTGTGGGGGACTGGATGTTGCTGGAACCTCTTCTCTGGTGACATTGGCTGAGATACCTGTGGGGATGTATATGCAGTGTTATCATTTCTGTGTGTGACATATTGTGCATGGGTGGGTTGCCCTCTTATTGCCCTGGCAGCTTTTCCTGGTGTGAGTTGTTATGTGGTGGGCTAGGTGATTCTCTAGTGTGCATGCTTTAGTGATAGGTGTCCATGCAGGTCTGTGAGTGGTGTCCATGCACTGGTGGTGCATACTGGGCTTGGCATTGGGATGTTTGAGTTGTGATGGTGGGGTGTGTGGGACGTGGTGGAGTGATGAGAGTGAGGGTGGGGTCAGGGTATGTGATGGCATGCAGGTAGCTGGTGATAGTAATAGAGAGTTGACTTACCAGAGCCCAGTCCTCCTGCTACTCCTGCCAGGCCCTCAGGATGCATGATTGCCAAGACTTGCTCCTCCCATGCTGTTAATTGTGGGGGAGGAGGTGGGAGTCCACCACCAGTCCTCTATACTGTGAGCTGGTGTCTTGCTGCAATGGAACGCACCTTGCCCCGTAGGTCGTTCCACCTCTTCCTGATGTCATCCCTTGTTCTGAGGTGCTGTCCCACGGCGTTGACCCAGTCCACGATCCTCCGCCATAGCTCCATCTTCCTAGCAATGGATATCTGCTGCACCTGTGATCCAAATAGCTGTGGCTCTACCCGGATAATTTCCTCCACCATAACCCTTAGCTCCTCCTCAGAGAATCTGGGGTGTCGTTGTGGTGCCATGGGTGTAGTGTGAGTGGTGTGGATGATCATGTGTAGGGAGATGTGTTGGGGTGTGTGATGTAAGGTGCGTGAGTGGTGTATAAGTGATGGTGGTATGTGGCTCTGGTTGTGCTCTTGCTGTCTCTCTCTGTTGGCAATGGTTTGTAGTCATAAAGGGTTGGGGGTACTGTGGGTGTGTGTTTTATAGTAGTGTGGGTGTGGTGTGTGTATGGGTGTCAGGTGGGTGTAGTTTGAATTGTCCAATGTGGTGTTGTTTTGTATGTGTGTGTGTATTTTGAGCGTGGCGGTATGTACCGCCAATGGTTTACTGCCATTGAATGCCCGCCGTGGTGATTCGTGGGTCATAATGTTGTGGGTGTTGTCGCAACAGTGTAGATTTTGATACTGCCAGTTTTTTTGGTGTAGCGGACTTGTGTGTTTGGCTGTATAGTGACGGATAGGTGTGTGTGTGTCATAATATGGTGAACGGCGGCGGTATGTTGGCGGCAGTCAGCATGGCAGTAAGTGGGATTTTCCGCCAATTTCATAATGAGGGCCTATGTTTCTTAAATATTTATTAAAACCTGACTACAGCATTGAATTGGACTTTTAATATCTATTAAAAATAGTTGTTTAATTATTTTTTGAGCTAGTTCCATTCCCGAAGTAAAGTTTTAGGATTTTAATTTGTACTATAGATTTCTATGTAGGACAACTGGACCTGCCACATTGAAAAATAGCTTTTGGGTGCTAGTCAGTCCAAGAACATGTTTACATTAAATTTCCACATGCCCTATGTTTACACTAAATGCTATGCACCCTGCTTTGTGGATTACAAGGCCTGCATAGGGATGACTTATTAATATGTAAAAGAGAGGTTTTCACCTTGCCAAAGAATGTATTTGACAGGTTGAGTTGCAGTGTTTAAACTTCCACAATCAGGCTACCATTGTATGCCTGAAGCCATGTTTACACTGGGTCATTGTAGTGGATGGCACAATGGGTAATGCAGTCCACTACTGACATTTAACTTACAGGCCTTGTGTATATTTTCTGTACCATATACTATGGATTTATACGTAAGTTAAATATAATATAACAATTAGAAATATGCCAATTTGACCATGTTTAAAGGACAAGCTCATGCACTTTACCACTGGTTAGCAGGGGTCGAGTGCACAGAGTTCTAAAGTCATCAAAAATATAGGGTCTAGCGAAAGGTGAACAATAAGGGGTGACTACACAGACAGGCAGATTTCCTGCACAGGTGCCCCAGCCAAGAACTAAGGTACTCTAACCAATCTTTTGGTGGACTTCCTTGCTCAGGCAATATAATGGGGGCAATTCGCTGCCTCTGCACTGGCACATGTCTATCCTATGCCCCATAGAACCTACCTGCACCTCTCAGTCAACACCTTCCCTAGCCACTAACCCTGTCAATGGGGATCCCTTTTCCTCACCCGCAGATCCCACCTGTGACGTGACTAACCCACCTTACACACAAGGGTATCTCATTAGGCAGATTGTACCATCATGGCCAAGAAGGTGATGTGGCCCATTTTACCCCTAGGCCACATTTCTGTCCCCATGTGAGGACTAGCTTAGTCTATAAGGCAAGCAAGCAAGCAAACAACATAAGCCAGTGACAGTTGTCAGTGTCTGGAACCATACCCCTAGCCATCCACTTCCAGGTGAAGGCTACAATCTGAATCAAGTCCTTAAGTAGATCTGACTTCCAGCTGTGGAGCTGGCAAGGAGTCACTCACTTGCTCCTGAGGTCATTCTGGCCTCCTAGGTCTCTTAGAGTGGGGGGGGTCACTACAGTGAAACTAAAAAGGTGCCTGGCTGTCCAGGACTTTTGGGGGGGGGGACACAGTTTCTCTCAAGGGTGATAAACTCTGTGTCATGTAGGTGCCTGCTGTCACAAGTCCTGAACGCTGTCTCTGTGACAGTGCAGGTAGCACTTCCAGGTCAGAAGTGGCCTTACCAGGATCAGTTTTGGGGTGGTTTCCCCTTAAAGCAGGTAACAGCTGACATACTGGTCAATGCGGATGGCATACACCTCTTGCCCCTTACTCTTTGGCTAGGCCATCCTACCCTCCATTTAGGGAGACTACTCCTAAAAATCTGTGTTTTTGTGGTGCCCTGGGCGATCGCCCCTTGCAGCAGTTTTCTCACTGGTGGGAGCTCATTGCCAAGACTGCATTCAATGGCCATCTGGGGACTGTCAATGGGCAAGTTCCCAGTCACAATCTAATGACCCTAGAGCCATAGGGCAGAGAGAGTTCTACCCATAGGCCTGGGTTACCCTACAGACCTGTCCTGGCAGAAACAGTTCTGGGGAAACTAGCCTTTGCTTCCACCATGGTCTGGCTGGCACAGGTGTATGATGAGCACTGACAGGGACCTCATTCACTGTGACCTCCTGGAAGCAATGTCTCCTACCATTAGGGATTACCAGATTATCTTCTGGGACTGCCTCACTATTAAGGGATAGCAGGACATGCTCTACCATCTCCTACTGTGACAAACCCCCTCAGGGATGTATTGGCCACCCCGTGCAGCCCCATCTGTGGGTAGCATCTTGGGACATATAGAATACCCTTTTCATACCCTGACTGGATAACACTGAGGCAAGTAAAAGGGCATTGTAGGCTTCTGCTCATCAAAACCTCCCTCCCTGGGCTCTGAAGGGGCAAGGTGATCTTTTCTCACAAACCTCTTTTAGGGCTGTTTTGAGGACTTTTCTGTATTATTATGAGCTCCCCCTTCCTTCTGTGGTGGGGAACCTAAACCACCCTTCATGTGGTCACTACCAGGTACCTGCTTGGACACTCTGGTGCTGATCAAAAAGTCAGATTCCTTTCCTAGCTCTCTAGGCAAGTGGGCTTGGTGTCAAGCATGTGCTGGTGAAACTCTGTAAAACAATTACTTAAAATGTACTTTTTTATCATCAATTTGTTCAGCACATCATAATCATTTATTTCCCTGCCCTTCACCCAACTATCCAGTGCCTTACTGGAAGAAGCCACAAAATCCACCCATGACTGATGCAACTGCTTCCGGCTACCCCTGAACTTCAGGGAGTACTTCTCAGGGAGTCAAACCAAACTTAGGGCCAGATTTACAAGAAAGTGTCGCATCAGCTGTTATGCGCCACCTTTCTTGCACCCTCCTGCACCCCCATAACGACACCATGGGGTCATTATCACCCTGGCGGACGGTGGTAATTCGGGGAAAGGTACTGTCAACAGCCTGGTGGTACCTTTACCCAAATTATGACATTGGCAGTTTGGCTGGAGCCAAACCGCCAGTGTACCACTCCGTACTCCAGGGAGGTAACAGCCGCTGGGCTGGAGACTTTGGGATTATGAGCCCATCTACCACCATGGTTTTCGTGGCAATCTTACTGCCACGAAAACCATGGCGGTAGGCACTATCAGTGCCAGGGAATTCCTTTCCTGGCACTGATAGGGTTCTCAACCGCCCCCTCCCCCTCCCCAGAACTCTCCCCTACCCTTCCTCTCCCCCTCCAACCCCCCTGACATCCACACACCCACATGCACACACATACACACTCATACACACACGCATACCCACATCCACCCACGCATGCACACATACATACCCACACACTGCAACACACACTAACATACATTGTCGAACACACGCATTCACAACACACAACATACATGTACACTCACATTCAGTCATTCATGCATGCATTCCAGGTGACTCACACCTGCATGCACGCATACAAAAGCAGACACACACCCCCCCACACACACAACACCCCCACACACGTACACAACACCCCCCACCCCCCTCTCATGTCGGAGAACCCGACTCACCTGCTTGCAGGGGGTCCTCCGGCAGGAGACAGGGCGCAGCACTGCTGCCAGCAGCAGCGTCCACCAGCAAAACACTGCCAGGCCGTATCATGGAACATAATACGGTAGGCGGTGTTTTGCTGGCGTGGTGCTGCTGCTGGCAGCAGCGCCACCTTACTGCCGTCTGCCGCCATGACCGTTGATGGAATTCCACCAGCCTTCTGGCGGAATTCTGCCTATGGTCATAATGCGGTTGGCGGCTGGTAGCCACGGCGATGGTATGTTGGCGGCTGTCACCGTGGCGGCACTTGCCGCCAATGTCATCATGAGGGCCTATTTGTGCAACCTATTTACAATATGGCCCACCATGGCGCAGGCGTTAAAAATGATGCTGAAAATGGCGCAGTAAAATCTTGTAAATTTTGCTGTGTCATTTTTCCGGGCCTCCCTGAGTGGAAATGCCCCCCCCTTGGCAGGCATAATATGTTGCAAGGGGTTACAAAGTGCACAATGCATGCATTGCGCCACTTTGTAAATATGGCGAAGGAGAATGGCTTCTTTAATGCCACATTAGCATAAAAAAATTATGCTAGTGTGGTGCTAAGAGGTGGTACAGTCTTGTATATCTGGCCCATAGTGTGAAGGGGATCCTTTAGAAGGCAATACTTCATCTTGTCAACTACTTCAGGGCCAATAAGGTATCACTTCCCACAATGGGCATGTACTTCCACAGACTAGCCCCCCAATTATATCTGTGATTGTATGCATAGATAGGGTCCCTTCATATGCTGCAAACCAATTGTCTATGGCACCCCACCACAAAACTAGGCACAAGGTCTTTGGGGATATAGACTCAGCATTTACCTCTTAAAGGTACTTCTGTGGGGCGTCAAGTCTATCCTGTGCTGACTCCTCTCATGAGCCAGGAGGGCCTTCTTCGCCTCCAAGGCCAGGGTTAACTTTTTTCCCTCTACTGTCATCTGTGCTGTTTCTTTTTCCAGCTGCTAGGGTTGCCTTCTTTTCCTCTGCAGCTATCCTCTGTTCTTCAACAGGAAGGGTTGACAGTTAAAACTTCAGAGACCTCTCTGACTGTCTGTTCTCCAACTCTAATGGGGACAAACTGTGAGCTGACACACTGCTTCCTGTCCTGGATAAGCAAGGGTTTTGGCTCCAGAGGAGGTACTCTCTTCTGCTACTAGGGCCTCCTCTATTCTTCCACATTTCTCTCTTCAACCTCATATTAATTCTCCTCTGATATGCATTGCAGCTGATGGATTTCCTCCCAGGCTCTGACTGTAACATAATAATTTTCCTGCTTGGGTTGCTTTTTCAGCTTCAATCCCTTTTGCTTGCACACGCTCCTCATCTCTGCCATGCTAAGATGTTCTACGTTAACCAGCTCCACCTGCATGTTCCCAAAAACTTAAGGTGCAGAAATTGAGGGCAAAAATGTATTTAAGAAACAGAACTATCCAATTAAGATCAAAAGTCAAATAAAAATCAAAAAAATAAATTTTCACTGTCAATTTAAAAAGGGATTTTTAATGTCATCCTAAATCACAATGGTACTGCAAACCACAAGACCTGGATCCCACCGCCGAACACCAATGTTAAAAACTGTATTATTATTAGGAGTGGATGACTATCCACCTTAAGGAATAGCCACAATCCTTGTCAGGGAGAATGCTCAAAGTCATTAAATTAACCTGAACTCTACACCCTGGTAGCTAAGGCACAAAGACAGCAGGATTAATTTACAGCAATGTGTAAAGTATTTATGCATACCAAAACAATAATAAAGTTGGAATGCAAAACAATAACAATCCCAAATTTATTTAAAAACATAGAGCAACATTTAACAAACAAAATGACACTGCAATCCAATAAGTGGAGATAATAATTTTTAAAGTTTTAAGTAGGAGTAGCACCAAGGAGCATAACTGGGCAATTATTGTCAATTTTCATGTTAGAGTGGAACCTAGGTGCAATCTGAAGCTGGTAGTGATGGAGCAGGGGTAAGATACACCAAACAGGTTCATCTTGGTCAAAGATTTCACCTTCTGACTTATGATCTGATGTGTATACTGGCGAGAGGCTACTCTGTCTTTTCCTTCATCACCAATACAGTGGTCTAGAAGCCAAACTTAATTGCAGATGGACCTTTATTTTGCCCACGGCAGAGACTACTCTGTACTCTGTCTTTCTACGCTTTTGGCAAACTTCTCTGACAGCCCTGGGGAGTAAGGGCCATCAGGGAAATGCCTACCTGTCCACCCTCAATTTAGCTGGGTGGACATGTATATTTTTTACAGTTTTTAAGGTAAATATGCCAATTAAGAATATGCCAATTCAACCCTGTTTAAAGGCAAGCATAGGCACATGATCACTAGTTAGCAGGGCTAAAGAGCATAGAGTTCTAAAGCCAATACAAATATAGGGTCCAGCAAAAGGCAAAACATATGGGATGACCATGGAGAAAAAGCAACTTACTTACATGTTGCAATAGTATATCATACTCTCTTCAACTATTTAGGGTATTTCTGTGACTTATTACAGGTTTCAGTGGAAGTAATGAAATACAAGCACTTCTGAGTATTATGGACAGAGGGGTGAGCTTGGATAGTTACAACACTGGCTCCTACTCCTTCACCTGCCTTGGTTACGGGAGCTCATTATGCATTCACCCGTGGCAACCCAGTACCTAGAAAGGGCTACTCTAAGGCAATTAGATGTGCATCAGGTGCAAATCTCACACCCATTCCTTGGAAACAAGGTCAGGCTAGTGAAATGATGTGGCAGAGTTGAATACATTGTTTGGCAAAAAAGAACAAGTTATGTGGCATGAAGCATCACATTGTCTATCAATAGTTTGATATTTAACCGGCATGAATACAAAAGGGAACTCAATGCTACACAAAGTATATAATGATTGTTTGAGAAAGAACAGCATACACTTTCAGCAGGTCCTAATGACAATGTACTTTAACAACAAACTACAGTTTTTTTCTGGCAGGAAATCATGGAAAGTCCATTTAATACACTTTATGCAATTTAGTGAGAGCTCTAACTAAAAGTGAAGTGAACTGGGTACTGTGCCAATGCATTTATTCAGTTTATCTTCAGAGACACCTGTTTCATACTCCAAAATTGTGAAAATTGTGCTATAAATGTATTATTGGTCCCAGTGGATAGGGTTATGGTAGCTCTCTAGTTTGATATTGAGTGGCTATCAAACATTTTGAAGGGATTATTATTTTAATAGGGGTTCCTATTTGAGTAATGGCTGCCCAAATGTCGCATGTCTTAAAATTATCCAGGCCAATGAAAAGCTAATGGTCACTCTGTAGAGAATTTAACCAAAGACCAGAAGGGCAATCCCATTCATAGAATTGCTGGTTCAATTATTAAGAAAGGTTGAAAAAAGGGGGTCAAATGGGATGGTCAGAGGACAAACATGAGGGGACTAGGAAGAATTAAAGAAGGCAAGAAAACTGTTTAAGACCTTACAACTATGGAACGAACAGCAGGTCTGGTCTGAGTGGCTTAGTCTGCCGCTCAGACAGTGCACTAGGGTCTGTGCAGTTTCTCCAGCCTGGAAATGCAACACAGCCGGGTTAGAGAAACCTAGGTGTGCATGTCAGTTTGGTCAGCCTAAGACGGCTGGCCAAACTAACATGCATACTTAGTGCACTTCACTCCACTCCTCCTCTCCCCTCCGATGGCCCAGCCCCACCCCTCCCTGCACATGCTGGTTGAGCCAGCAGCTGAAAAATAAAACAATACTGAAATATTGTCTTTTTTTCAGCTGCTGGCTCTTAGCCAGTAGGGTGGTGCTCCTTCACCACTGGGGAGGAGCGGCCCCTGAGAGAGCCTAAAAGAGAAATTTTAAAATAACTTACAGTTCTCTGTAACCTAGAAGCCACCCAAAATAAGGCCACTGATACAATGGGTTTGGAGGTCAAGTAGAGATCCTACATTGAGCCGCAGTAAGTGTTGCCTCAACGTTCTAGAGCGAGTAATGATTGGGGAAATAACCGAGGTTGGCACAACATGGGTTGAACAAAAGAGCATCAGTTTGCATTCCAGATTGCACACCGCCGAACTTCCGATGGGGAGGTTGCCCCCACACTGGCTACCTCTCTGCCTGACCCATTAAGAGTTTCCCACTAGGTCAGTGGGCGGAAACCTGAGTTTCCGCCCACTGGCCTAGCGGGAAGCAACCTTCAGCATTGTCTTCGGCTCATAATCGAGTCGGTGGCAATGGCCAGCAGACAGTGAACATTTTGAGGGTGCTGGCCAGAGGGGGGCCTGCACTGCCAATGCCATGCCATCATGAAACTGCTGGCGGAGAAGGGGGTCGTAATCCCCAGGGCAGCGCTACCCTGGTGGATTAGGACTGCCACCACCTCCATACCACTGGGATCTCCGATCCTAGTGGAGCTGGTGGTCCCCTGGTGGCCCACTCTCCAGGGTTGAAATGTGGTGCTCGGACCGCCACATTGGCGATGGTCCAACTGCCAACCCCGAACCTGGCAGTCTTGTGACCGCCAGGTTCGTAAAGAGGCCCTAAGTCTTTGCTGATTAGAATTGGTCTACCATCCAGAAAGATGCAGTACAATACTGCAAAACTGTTTGGTATGAGTAGGAAATTATTTGCCTGTGGTGCCAGCCTCTGTCTATGAGGCTCTCTCTTTGAGATCCCACCTTATTATCAGCCAGCGCCCTTATTATCAGCCAGTGTCCTTCAAGATGGACAAATAAGCTCTCTGGATTCCAAGATTGGCCTCTCAGCCTGAGAGAGCTGAAGATGCTGTATTTGTACTGCTTTGCCGGGTTATCATGAGAAAAGTGTGTCCGTGGTTATTGATGCAGTGTGTAAAAGAATGTCATGGATGTTCTTACAGTCGGACTGATGAATATCAATATAGGAAACACCTAGGACTAAACTAGAACACTAAACATTATATGAATATATGAACTAAAAGCCCATAATGATATTACATAAAACATAAGCAATATATATCCCTAACACCATTGGTGCATGTGTCGGCCACTGGCCGACACATGCACACCCTCCCTGGTGCGGGTGACAACCATTGGACAACACCAGGAAGGGGAGGATTTTTTTTTATTTAAAAACTTCTTGGGAGACACAGAAGAGCTTCTGTTGTGGAGGTAATTTGTTTTTTTGTAGGTGTGTGGTTTCCATGGGGTCCACGATGGAGAGAAATCTCTCTCTCTATATATAAATGTATATATATAGAGAGAGATCACTTTTGTCATTGCATTGTGGTTTCCCTGGGGGCTGCGATCGGCCCCCAGGGAAACAACACACATATAAAAGTGATCTCTTTACATATACATATGGAGAGAGAGAGACATTCTATCCCTAAATTTGTGTGTGTGTGTATATATATATATATATATACATATATATATATATATATAAACACAACACCTTATTGATAAATAAGGCACCCGGCACTCCATGAATGTGCTAAATAAGGTTTAATATAACCACACAGGAACGCGTTTCGGCGTCACCGCCTTTCTCAACCTGTGGGGGCCGCCATTTTTTCCCCATTTATATACAAGTGATTTTCTTAAAGCAACATGGTACCACAAAATCATAATAATGCAACATAAAATATCTATCATTATTTCTTTTAAACAAACATTATATATAACTATAAATGAGATTTCCCATGTCACATTTTTGGTATTTTGTCTATATAAACCCCATCTTTATAAACAAAATGTAAATAATGAACGTGAAAAATATAAAATCATACTAATCATCAATTGTGCCAATTACAATGATTGGTTGAATAAACATTAATCTATACAAAACAAAACACAAAAAACACAATAAACAGACAAACTAATCAACATTACCCTAGAAAGTATGGAGACCTACTGGAAACTCATTGGAAAACTGCAACCCCAATGCTATAGATATGAGTGTAATCAGCTATGACCAAACATCAACTAAATCAATGTTATAATTGTTTTCATTTGTGGAAAAATGAGTTAGATATCTGGAGGAAAAACCGTACTGAAAGGGAGAAAGAAAGAATAACTGTGTGCCCGAGCGAAAGTAAGTTACCATGGAGGGGACCCACATGAATTAACACAGATGGATATATAATTCTTCGCTAGAGTTCAACCCTGCTGGTTCTCTTGAGTCTAGTAACAAAATGTATCTGGATTCTAATTTTCTCAAATTTTTCTCCCTGTCACCTCCACGAACATCCTTTCTTATGCCGTCAATTACACTATATTTAATACTATCCAATCGTCCTGCATGTGACTCATGTACATGTCTGGCAACAGGGTACGAATCACCTTTGTTGGCTATAGCCCTGAGATGTTGCAGTATTCTTTTATGTGCTTGGAGTTTTGTGCTGCCAACGTATATCTTAGAACAGCAGCATTTTAAAATATAGATGACATATTCACTTCTGCAGTCATATCTGCCTTTTATAGTGTGAATAGTTCTGTCTCCTTGTCTGATGCTCTTGATGTTTTCACCATTTTTACATGCTTTGCATTTGGCACATTTAAAGAATCCATCTTGAGAATTAAGCCAGCTGTTATGCAAAGTCTTCCCTTGTCGCACATCACTTTTCACAAGGACATTTCTCATTGACGTTCCTTTCCTGTATGTTATTGTGGGCCTGTTTCTCAAATTTGTACCTATCACTGGATCACTTTTTAACATGTGTCAGTGTTTCTGTAAGATCTTTCATATGGATTCATGTGCTGTATTAAAAGTGGTTATATATCTGACATTGACAGTGTCGCTATGGGTATCACTTGTCTTGTTCACACCTTTACTTCTATACTCTGAAGTAAACAACGACTGATCTCTGGTGCGGGATTTAACTCTAGCTGCACTGTGTTGTAATGTCCCACTGGAGTATCCTCTCTGTTTTAATGTATCAATCATGTTATCTTGTACCTTAAAATAATCGTTTTCTTTGCTGCAAATCTTCTTGGCTCTCAAAAATTCACCAAAAGGAATATTGTTCTTCAAAGGTTGTGGATGAAAACTGCTAGCATGTAAGATACTGTTCCCTGCTGTAACTTTCCTGAACAGTGTTGTCTCAATTTTATTATTTGAGATGAATACTCTGATATCTAAAAATTCAATTTCGTGCTTTTCAATTTTACCTGTGAATTTCAGATTACAATCATTGATATTTATTTCTTTGATGAAGTTATTGGCAGTATCATGATCACCTTTCCAAATTATGAAAATATCATCGATATATCTGAGCCACAGGATGATATTATCATTCCATTTGTCTAGCGGGAAGTTGTTGAGTATCTGCTCTTCCCACCACCCCATGAATAAGTTAGCATAACTTAGAGCAAAGCATGTTCCCATTGCTGTACCGCATACTTGCTCAAATATCTCATCGTTGAAAAAAAACATATTATGCTGTAAACACCATCGTATCATCTGGCTCAGCATTTTGCTATGGTGGTAATAACTAATAGATCTCATTTTCAGAAAGTATTCTACCGCCTGAATTCCTAGCTCATGTGGAATACTTGTATACAATGCTGTCACATCAAGTGTCACCAACAAAAAGTCATTTTCCCAGCCAACATCAAAGATCCTCCTGAGAAAATCCCCACTGTCTTGCAAATATGAAGATAGATTTCTAACTAGTGGCTGTAAGAATACATCTATATATTGTGATACTGTTTCAAACAAACTCCCTTTAATGGACACTATGGGTCTCCCAGGGGGTTTGTGTACATCTTTATGGATCTTAGGTATCAGATAGAATACAGGAAGTCTGGGGAAGTCTACTTTCAGAAAACTGTACTCTTGTTGACTGATGAGACCTCTATCACCCCATTGTGTCATTAGGCCTCTCGTACTGCCAATCCAGCGATTTTGATTATGTACAAAGTCGAATAGATTTGTTTCTATTCATACGGAAATTAAAATTGTTAAAAATCCATCAAGCGAAAGGTAAAAAGGTAACTACACAAGGGGAGCGCTCAGAAGAAACTAGCTGTAACACAGAGAGACTAATTAGCCACAATTTAACAATTGAGGATTTTTCATTAATGAGAGAACTTTGGGAACTAGAAGACAGTACAATGGGAGAAATCAACGAAGAGCAGATGATTGGCAGATTGGAGTCGGAAGGAGTCTGTCTAGACAAAGATGGAGCATCCGGCCTTAGATCCAAGTCAAAGACTGTTCCATCCCCTAGTGGAGACATGATTGATCAATTTTCAGAAATTTTGATTAAAGAATTTAAAACCTTGAGAGCCCGAACGTTTAAGGCATCCAAAAGCAAGAAGGGTGAATATTATAAAACATTACAAAAACTGTCTAATAATCCAGACATTGTAGTAAGAGGCTCCGATAAAGGAGGAAATATAGTGATTTGGTCAACAAAACAATATATGGATGAAGCATATAAACAACTAAATGACAGTAAATGCTATAAAAGAATTGATCAAGAGCATGTTGAAAACATCAAAAGACAATTTGATTTGGAATTGACACAATGGCGTGATAGAGGTCTCATCAGTCAACAAGAGTACAATTTTCTGAAAGTAGACTTCCCCAGACTTCCTGTATTCTATCTGATACCTAAGATCCATAAAGATGTACACAAACCCCCTGGGAGACCCATAGTGTCCATTAAAGGGAGTTTGTTTGAAACAGTATCACAATATATAGATATATTCTTACAGCCACTAGTTAGAAATCTATCTTCATATTTGCAAGACAGTGGGGATTTTCTCAGGAGGATCTTTGATGTTGGCTGGGAAAATAAATTTTTGTTGGTGACACTTGATGTGACAGCATTGTATACAAGTATTCCACATGAGCTAGGAATTCAGGCGGTAGAATACTTTCTGAAAATTAGATCTATTAGTTATTACCACCATAGCAAAATGCTGAGCCAGATGATACGATGGTGTTTACAGCATAATATGTTTTTTTTCAACGATGAGATATTTGAGCAAGTATGCGGTACAGCAATGGGAACATGCTTTGCTCCACGTTATGCTAACTTATTCATGGGGTGGTGGGAAGAGCAGATACTCAACAACTTCCCGCTAGACAAATGGAATGATAATATCATCCTGTGGCTCAGATATATCGATGATATTTTTATAATTTGGAAAGGTGATCATGATACTGCCAATAACTTCATCAAAGAAATAAATATCAATGATTGTAATCTGAAATTCACCGGTAAAATTGAAAAGCACAAAATTGAATTTTTAGATATCAGAGTATTCATCTCAAATAATAAAATTGAGACAACACTGTTCAGGAAAGTTACAGCAGGGAACAGTATCTTACATGCTAGCAGTTTTCATCCACAACCTTTGAAGAACAATATTCCTTTTGGTGAATTTTTGAGAGCCAAGAGGATTTGCAGCAAAGAAAACGATTATTTTAAGGTACAAGATAACATGATTGATAGATTAAAACAGAGAGGATACTCCAGTGAGACATTACAACACAGTGCAGCTAGAGTTAAATCCCGCACCAGAGATCAGTTGTTGTTTACTTCAGAGTATAGAAGTAAAGGTGTGAACAAGACAAGTGATACCCATAGCGACACTGTCAATGTCAGATATATAACCACTTTTAATACAGCACATGAATCCATAAGAAAGATCTTACAGAAACACTGGCACATGTTAAAAAGTGATCCAGTGATAGGTACAAATTTGAGAAACAGGCCCACAATAACATACAGGAAAGGAACGTCAATGAGAAATGTCCTTGTGAAAAGTGATATGCGACAAGGGAAGACTTTGCATAACAGCTGGCTTAATTCTCAAGATGGATTCTTTAAATGTGCCAAATGCAAAGCATGTAAAATGGTGAAAACATCAAGAGCATCAGACAAGGAGACAGAACTATTCACACTATAAAAGGCAGATATGACTGCAGAAGTGAATATGTCATCTATATTTTAAAATGCTGCTGTTCTAAGATATACGTTGGCAGCACAAAACTCCAAGCACATAAAAGAATACTGCAACATCTCAGGGCTATAGCCAACAAAGATGATTCGTACCCTGTTGCCAGACATGTACATGAGTCACATGCAGGACAATTGGATAGTATTAAATATAGTGTAATTGACGGCATAAGAAAGGATGTTCGTGGAGGTGACAGGGAGAAAAATTTGAGAAAATTAGAATCCAGATACATTTTGTTACTAGACTCAAGAGAACCAGCAGGGTTGAACTCTAGCGAAGAATTATATATCCATCTGTGTTAATTCACGTGGGTCCCCTCCATGGTAACTTACTTTCGCTCGGGCACACAGTTATTCTTTCTTTCTCCCTTTTATTACGGTTTTTCCTCCAGATATCTAACTCATTTTTCCACAAATGAAAACAATTATAACATTGATTTAGTTGATGTTTGGTCATAGCTGATTACAGTCATATCTATAGCATTGGGGTTGCAGTTTTCCAATGAGTTTCCAGTAGGTCTCCATACTTTCTAGGGTAATGTTGATTAGTTTGTTTGTTTATTGTGTTTTTTTGTGTTTTGTTTTGTATAGATTAATGTTTATTCAACCAATCATTGTAATTGGCACAATTGATGATTAGTATGATTATATATTTTTCACGTTCATTATTTACATTTTGTTTATAAAGATGGGGTTTATATAGACAAAATACCAAAAATGTGACATGGGAAATCTCATTTATAGTTATATATAATGTTTGTTTAAAAGAAATAATGATAGATATTTTATGTTGCATTATTATGATTTTGTGGTACCATGTTGCTTTAAGAAAATCACTTGTATATAAATGGGGAAAAAATGGTGGCCCCCACAGGTTGAGAAAGGCGGTGACGCCGAAACGCGTACCTGTGTGGTTATATTAAACCTTATTTAACACATTCACGGAGTGCCGGGTGCCTTATTTATCAATAAGGTGTTGTGTTTATGTTAAACGCGGTGGCGCGCGTTGTACCCAGGCACCATTGACGGTCAGGAGCGGCAAGGAAATTGCTGTTTTCAAGTGTTTATATATATAGATATACATATACCTTTTAGGTAGCAGTAAAAATGGCAAGATAACTCTTGTGATTATAGTCCTGCTAGAGAAAGAGATCAGACGTTTGTCTGGTTTGCCGCCATAAAGTAGCGCAGAATGTTTATATGCCTGCTGCAAAGAACAGATCTGTAATTTATGTGAATTGCTGAGTGGATTAGTAAAGCCAGCCATTACCTGCATAATAAAACTTTAAACATATGTGTGAGGGGGGCCATGGAGAGATGGAGGGCAATTCTGCTGGTTGGTAGTGGAGGAATCCAAGGAGGAGGTCATCGGAGGGGGAGCCACGCTAAAGACTGTGATGATGTGGCAAGGTGAAGTAATAGTGTGTCTTTTTAGTTTTTTCAGTGTCTTCAGAGAACCTGCTGATTGAGGGAAGAAACAAAGGTAAGGTGACTGACATTTACTGTTGCACACATCACACACACACACCCAATAGCAATTTTGTCACCATATCTGCCTTCTACGTAAGCTAGTGCTTTAGAGGGACAGTTTAGCTAGTAGCAGAGATGGAATCTCATTGGTTGACTGCTGCTGAAGCCATTACTCGGGTTATGGCGAACAGCTCTGAGGCAGGATCAGATACAGACACAGTACCCGAGGGAGAGTACAATGGAGCAGAATCTAGGAGTGATTTTTCAGTTGGCAGAGTCCCATTCCATGACACCTTTCCCAGTGATTTTGAGGGAGACAATGAGGACAGTTGTGCTGTCCCTTCACAAGCACAGTCCGTGCAGCAGGACAACAGCAGGTTATCCCAACCCAGAGAGTAAGTGCGTGCAGCAGCAAGCACAAACAGAGTGCTCTCCTGTCAGTCCCCTATTGTAGTTCAGCCCCAAATTCCACCTTTTACTGGTGATGCTGAATGCAAAGTCGATACGGGCAACTTTTTGCCAATCAAATGTTTTTGGATGTTGACGTCCTTCAGCAAATTGTGCAGAAGACAAATTTGCGTGCAGAACAATTTCTGAGGGAGCCTGGAGACACTCTAGGGCCCTGTTCTAGGGCATGCCAGTGGCCTCTCATGTTGCTGGTGGGAGTTGAAGATATTTTTGGGTGTTATGCTAAAAAATGGGACTAGTGCAGAAACCAACTTTGTGCTCCTGCTGACGACTCGCACGGTTTGGGTGACCCCAATCTTTGCACAGGGCAGCGCCAGGAAAGGGCCCAAATCATATTGTGGAGACATAAAAATGATCTATCACAAAACAACCTGGTTTTGTAAGGCGGGCACCTGCGTTTTGGGTCCTGAGTTCGGCGGCTGTGTAGGGAAATCTACCAAACCCAGACATTTCTGAAAACTAGACACCTGGGGGAGTCCACGGAGGTGTGGCTTGTGTGGATTCCCCAAAGTTTTCGTACCCAGAATACCCTGCAAAGGTGAAACGTTGAAAAAAATCTCTATTTTTCCTTGCAATTCTGTCAGGAATATGCCGGGATCAACAAAATTCCTACCACCCAGTGTTTTCCCAATTGTCTTGATAAAAACATTACCCCACTTGTGTGTGTGTGTCTAGTGCCTACATCAGGAATGGTTCACTCCAGGGTCAACAGTAACCCTCACGTAAGGACTACCATTGACCGTTGTGTGATCCATTCCTGTTACGGGCACTAAGCTCAGGCACACCAGTGGGGTAGCGTTTTTATTGGGACGAGCTGGGGAACTCTGGGTGGTAAGCAGTTTGTGGATCCCTACATATTCCTGTAGTTTATGTCACAGAAAATGCAAGGAAAAATAGTGCTTTCATTCAACGGTTTACCTTTGCAGGGCATTCTAGGAAAAAAAACTTTGGGGAATCCTCACAAGTGATATCTCCCTGGACTCCCCTTGATGTCTACTTTTCAGAAATGTCTGAGTTTGATAGGTTTCCCTAAATGGTTCCTGATCCCAGGACTAATTAGTACACTCACTTTAGTTATCATTACTGCCACAATACGTTTTGGGACCGTCCCTGTTGCGGGCACGTGGCCTATCCACACAAGTGAGGTAAAATTTTTATTGGGGGACCTGGGGGAATGCTGGGTGGAAGGAAGTGTGTGGCTCCCTCAGATTCCAGAACATTCCATCACCAAAATTTGCAGAAAAGTATTTTTTTAGCTAGATATTGAGATTTCCAAAGGATTCTGGGTGACAGCACCTTGTGAGAGTCCCACAAGTCACCACATTCTGGATCTCCTTTGCTGTTTAGTTTTTGTTTTTAAATTATAGGTCTGCTAGGTTTCCCCATGTGCTGGCTGACCTAGAGCCCAAAATCCACAGCTAGGCACTTTGCAAAAGACAAGTCCGTTTTCATTGAAAAAATGTGGTGTCCACGTAGTGTTTTGGGGTGTTTCCTGCCAAGGGCATTAGGCCTACCCATACAAGTGAGGTACCATTTTTATGGGAAGACTTGTGGGAATGCTGGGTGGCAGGAAGTTTGTGGTGCCCCTCAGATTTTAGAACTTTGCATCTTTGAAATGTGAGGGAAATGTTTTTTTAAAACAAATGTTGTAGATTTGCGAAGGATTCTGTGTGGCAGAACCTGGTGAAAGCCCCACAAGTCACCCCATTCTGGATCCCTCTAGGTGTCTAGTTTAAAAAAATGTACATCATTTGTGGCCACTAGGAGATGGGACAGTGATCATTTTACACTATGTCTAAGTATTTTGATACCCGTACGTTATGCTGTTGTGTAGACAATGGTGCTAAGTTTATCTATCCTGATAAATCATTCACTGTCCTTGTTCTTGTTTTTGCAGTTTTATATAGCGCTAACTTAACCCAAAGGTATTGAAGTGCTTTACATGAGCAACAGTTTCATTACACATCACACAATCATTTTTAGTAGGCGGGGAGATTAAGTGATTTGTCCAGGATCACAGGATGTTGAGTCGATGCCCAAAATAAAACTTGGTTCCCCAGTTCCATAGTCAACAACCAGGTTTCCAGCATTTTTGGTATTTAATGGTAAAGGGACCACAAAGCCACATTCTACAGCCACATGTGGGTACCAGTTCCTGTAGAAATTACGTTAGTTCACTACTAGGCATGTTTGACTCTGGTAACCAAGATAACAAGGTGCATCTTTAGAATGTGTTAGTGTGGAGGGTTATAGTCACTTTAGACATTGTTTGTGGGGCCATACAAAGTAGTCCTGCCAATATAATTATAGGCCCATATAGGGCCCATAATTATTTTTAAACACAACCTGGAGATATGGGATCATCTGGTGATGTGGGCTCTAAAAGTAATCTGTGGGTCTTTCATGTTACTTGAGGCTTGGGGTATATCAGTAATAGTCCTCACTTTTCAGAAAGCAACCAAAGATGACCTGATTTTTTAGTATCGATTTCCTTGCTGAATGGTTATTCTAGTTGACTTCGCATGAGAGATCAATACTTGCATATGATTCACTTGGATAGGACCGTGCTATCTGCTACCTTGACTGCAAGCGCCTAAATGAAGATCAGGAGCACCTTTTCCAGTTCATGCATTCTAACCTTATCTCCATAGTCAGGTATGGTTAAAAAGGGGAGTGTACTGACTCTGAGTGGCTTCCAAAAAACTGTCTAATAGACCTTTGGCACTTCAGCTTAATGCACATGGTTCAGTGTTGAATTTACAGACTGCTAATGGGTTGGAGCATTTGGTGTCTAATTATGTGGCCTATATGATGTCCTAGGGTCTTGAGAGAAATTTGCCTAAATTTGAAAAATGCACTACAAGATAGATCATAAAAGTGGGCAATTGGGCACTCAAAAACAAAAAATCATTCTGTTATCTGGAAGTGCAATTTGATAAAAGTCTAAATTGCACTCCCCTCCCTCTTCCTGAGCCAACGCTGGCCCTGGGACCTCATCCCGAGGGGCTTAAGTGCTTAGTCAAGTCACCCACAACACACAATGTTGGGGACTGTTTGGAGAGCCTCAAGGCGTTCGCTGCCCTTCTGTATCTCCTGCATGCACTCATCCTGGATGCAGAGAAAGCTGGCTTTGCTCTCGCATGGTGCTCGTAGATTTTTTTCTCTGCTCCCGCCGGGTGGGAGCAATCTCAGTTTCCCTATCAGCAAGTCTGCTTGCAGGGAAAAAAATATGCACTCCCGTCTGGCAGGAACATTTTTGCAGCTCCTGCCAGAAAAGAGAACACTTTTTTTTCCCTGCCTGCACTCTCAAGGGATGGGAAACAGTATCTGTAAGGTGGGCGCCCCAGGACACAATAGGTGAGCCTGACCCAGGGGATGGGGTCTTCCGGAGACTCTATGAGGATTGGATTGGATTGGATTGGATTGGATTGGATTGCACCCCCTCCTCTTTAATTAAATACCGGCCCTGGGGGATGGGGACCCTGGGATCTCTGCAAGGATTAGGGAGGGGATTACGCGCCTCCCTTCCCCCTTAAGTAATTTTGGCCCCAAGGTATGGGATCATCAGAGCCTCTTGAGGCTCAGGTAGGGAGGCTGCAGGCCTCTACTCTTCAATTTAGAATCAGTCCCATGGTATTTCACCCCAAGGACATCACGGAGGCATGAGGGAGATTTGGGGTGGGGGCTGTCTGCCCTCCTGCCCTTTAAATTGTTTACACCACCCCATATTACCTAGTGGTAGCCACCACTAGGTAGTTATAGGTAGGACCTAGTTCCTATGACAAAAGCATGTTTTGTTTTGCTAATAACTTTGGTGCCATTTGATGAATCTTCATGAAATTTCCCCAAAACAATGGTGGTCACTTCAGCAGCTGTATGCAAAGTTTTGGGGTGATCCGTCAAGAGGGGGCCGAGAAAAAGGGAGGGTTGAAAAATGCATTTTCCCCATCCATTTTTCTTTAGGGATTTTGAACAGCGATAGCGCCGAAACCACTAGAAGGAATTACATCAAATTTGGCAGAAAGGTAGCTCTTAGTCCAGAAAGAGGCCTTTTTGTTATTTGGTGTAAATCCAAACAGTAGTTTTCTAGTTATTAAATGAAAACCAAATTTGTATATATAGGGACGCAGATCCTCCTTGGATCATCCTCAGATCCTCCTCGGATCCTCCAGGGATTCAGGGAAAAAGCAAGGCCTTGATTAGCTGGCCACAACCTGACAGAAAAGTTGCAGCTGCCATTTTGTGTCTTGCATTGCCTGGGAGGTGGGAAAAAAGTGTAAACACATATAAGGGGGTCAGGAAACAGGTATCCTGATCCCATATGCCCCTTAGAAACCTCTCATGAGGAAACAAATTGCCCTTTTTGCTCAGCCGATCTGCGGGTTCCAGGATCCTCCTCGCATCCTGAGGAAACAAAGGGCCTGATTGGCTTGCCACAACCTGACACAAATATTAACATGTAAGTTAAAAACATACAAATTCACTGAAAAAAAACAAAGGTTACAGGGATGTTATACTTAGGTTGACGTTTTACCCATAAAAACCATAGAAATTCAGCAGTTATAGTTATACTTATAGTTATACTTATCTGAAGAAACTATAACTCATGCCAAAAAGTAACTTTGGGCAATGAGTTATAGTTTCTTAACATAAGTATAACTATCAGTATAACTATAACTGATGAATTTCCATTTTTGTATGGGTAAAACATCAACCGAACTATAACGTCCCTGTACCCTTTGGTTTTTTTTTCAGTGAATATATTATTATATATATACATATTCCATGAAAAAAAACAAAGTTTAGGAATTATTATAGTTAGGTGAACATTACTTTATTAGTCCTATGCAAACCCTATTTCAAGGATACAATTTTTTGATATTCTACAGTTATAGTTATAACTTTCATTCATAATTTACGCACCACATTCAAGTTACTATAAGTCAAGTGCCTCTGTACACATTTTTACTTATTACTTACCAGTTTAATTTAAGAAACACCTACACATCAGTATCACTCACAGACCTGCGTACACACTGTTGGCACCTCCATCACCACAGTAAATTAACTATAACTCACCCCTCTCTCATGCACTGTTGTCATGTTTTGACAAATCATTGCATTTCAGATGTAGTAAGTATTGTTATGGAAAATATAATTGCACATGATATTAGTGACGTAAAATACAACATTATAACCAGTGCAACATTATAACAAGTGCATGAAGAAGGTGCTCACTGTTGCTGTAAATTTATCTTACCATCAAGTAGGAAGATATTATGGTTAAAAGAGTATTCTAGCATTTCAAGTATTTTCTGAGTGTGTTTAAACAATTTATTTGGTTTATCCCTTAGAAAATAGCAGCAGGCAGCTATTCCATGATCACAATTTATTGATTTGTATAGGGATACAACATCTAATGTCACCATTACATAAGTAGATTTCTATGGTATTTCATTTATCTTTTTGAGAAAATCAGTAGAGTCCTTCATGATGTGATGTTAAAACCATTACAAATGGATTTACAATCAGATCCAGAAATCCAGAGGTGTTTTCTAAGAGGGATCCAATAGAACTTACAATGGGTCTCTGCAGTGGTCTCTGCACATTCTTATGTATTTTTGGAAGGAAATAGATGGTGGCTATTTTTTGCATTTTTGACCTGTAGCTATTGAAATTCTTCCACTTAAAGATCATCATTTAACCATCCATTTAATAATGCATGATATTCTTTTTCCATTTGTTTTAATGGGCTTTCCTTTAATTTGTTTTATCCATTGCAATAATGTTGCCCCCTTTGGCTGATGGCTTTATGTTTAATGAATCATCATTCTTTACAGTGTTGATGTCTTTCAAATCCTTGTTCCAATGTTAATTGTACTCCTTGTTTCTATTTCTTCTTTTTATTTTATTTCCTAGGTCAGTGGTTCCCAAACTTTTGACTTCTGTGGACCCCCACTTTATCATTACTGCAGTCCAAGGACCCCTACTGAATCATTATTGGAATCCGGGGACCCCCCACTGAGTCATTACTGAAAGCTGTGGGCCTAATCTGCTAATTTTTTTTATTTTCTAAGCAGTCGTGGACCGCCTGAGTTGGCTTCGTGGACCCCCAGGAGTCCCTGGACCACAGGTTGGGAACCACTGCCCTAGGTGATTGCTGTCTTCTACCACTATGTCATGAAAAAGGTAAATTGTATTGCCTACTGGCAACTGCGGGCAAAATTTACTTTTTGATCTGGATCCACTCAGTACCGTAGTGCCCATATGGTATTAAGGGTCTGTAGCTGTGGCCCAATCAACTTGTGTCTATTTAAGTTGCAATCCATATTCAATACGTAATCATCCAATTGATTTATCTTTATAAAATGTGCAATATCACCAATGGTAAAAGCTGATTCCATGTATGGGTCTTTTTGGTGTTTGTCTCTTTTCTGTGATTTCATTGCAAAATATTTGTGTAATTTTAACTTTCTAGTGAACATATACATTACTATTTTGATAGAGTAATAAGGGGTCATCAGAGGGCAAACTGTTAATCCGTAATTCAATATTCTCTCTTGATTTACAGTTGATTTATTTGATGAGATGGTAAATACATCAGGTAATATGTATGATAATGACATTGATGAGAAACCATTGGTGATTACCTGATGTATTTTCTTCCCCATTTTCCCTGTCTCTTCCTCTTCCTTTTGCCTGTTCTTGTCCGACAGTTTCTTTGTCTCAGTTTGTCTGCTTGCCCCTGTTACTTTATCATGTTGTCACATGTAAGAGGGTCATCTGGCTTAAAATATCCACCCTTTCAGATAGTCCTTCATCATCACTTGATCTATCCTCAAACCATATCTCTGTCTCTCTCTCTGTGGCTGGAGTTGATTTGTCCACGTTTTCCTACATCCTTAAACTCTCAAACGTGTTTGCAAAAGTATACATCCTTCTATACAGATAATCCAGCCTACCCTGAGTGAATTTTCAGAATTTCTTTTCCATAATTTCCTCATCATTTTTCTCCAGAGTGTTTTCCATTTTTGACATTAATTCTTTAACCTCCTCATGATCGTTTTAACGTTCTAGTCACTTCATAAGGGTGTCTATTTTTGCAGTCTGTGCCTCTATTTTCCACCTAGCATACTTTGCAAGCGTGCCCAATAGTTTCAGTGCTCATTCTGTGTTGGAACACTGTCCCCTGATCAAATCCTCATCCATATCTTCATAAGTGGGCAGAAGAATAATTTGTAGACCCCCTCGGACTTCAGCCACACTCCGTGCATTTCGAGAGCGAAGTCATCTGGCATTGTTGTGTGAACTCCAATTCCCTTGCCTTTTCCATTTCTTTAATTATCTGTACTCGAGTCCTTTTAGTATGCCCTTGTCACTATCAACTTTTCCTCATTTGATTTATTATGGATTGTATTTTATGCTGCCAGTTTCCACCCATTTTGCCACTCCTCCATTATGCTGCAGTTTAATTATTATTATTATATATATGTATGTATTTTAATTTAATATTACATTCATTTTTTTCTTTTTTTGTGGGGGACCATCTGTTTTTAACTTATTCCTACCATTCCTTTACTACTACCCACCCCTAACTACTAAAATCACTGTAACTACCTTTTTCCACTACCAACCCTTGAACCCTAAAATTATACTTACTACCCTTTACCACTACCCACCTCTAAACCTTAAAATTACCCTTAACACACCATACCCCAAAATTACCCTAACCACTTGTGGGAAACTGGGTTACTGGTTGAGAGGGGTGAAAACCTACTCATGCAGCAAACACAATATGAGTGAGGATACAGTCACAAGCAAACCCCAAATTAACCTGTGCTTAACCATCTGGTAGCTTGGCACAAAGCAATCCACCTTAACTTACAGCCAATGTGCGGAGTATTTATACAGCCCTTCAAACAGTAATAAAGTGAAAACACAATGCAGGAAAAATCCCACACCAGATTAGGAAACTAGATTACCATTTAATAAATTATTTGAGACCACAATGACAAAACTCCAATCAGTAGAACCGAATATATGCAGTTTTAAAGATTCAAGTGAGAGTAGTGCCTAAAAACACAAAGTGCCATCTGTAGTTATCTGGTCATGCCGGACCAGGGCAAAGTCAGAAGTTGGGGCCGACCAAGATGGAGCATGGGCCAGACAGAGGGACCTATTTAGGCCCGCTGAACAAAATACCTTATATCCTGGCTGTGCAGCATTGCAAGATCTTGCGTTGAGGGTGCATCGCGTACTGGTGGTTCAGACGGAGCTGCGGGCTGCAGTGCCGGGTCCTGGGTAATTTTTGGGGATGCTGTCCCTGAAGGGCTTGTGATGCAACAGAAATGCATTGCACAGTGGCATTTCCGAGGAGCTGTGGGCTGCAATATGCTGTAGTGGGCTGTGGATGCTTGGCATAGCGGGGGTTCCAGTGCAGAACCGCAAGGTGATGCGTTGTGTGAGTTCTGCCAAAAGACCACAGTTAGGCTAGTAAAGCATCTTCAGGCCCACCTTCAAGTGTCAAGGACTGGGGAAGCTCATTTGGGGGCAAAACTCACAGCAAACAGAATCCAGGTGCTGGGTTCATGATAGGTAGAGTTTTATCTGTCCCTGAAGTTCTAGTCAGTGGGCACCCAACTATTCCTTGGAGTCACTCTGGTGGTCCGGAGTTTAAGATGTAGGGCTATTCCTTTTCACCCAGGCAGAAGAGCAGCAGGGCAGCGGAATAGCAGGGCAGCAGAGTAGCAATCCTTTGTGCAGCAGAACAGCACAGCAGTCCTTCTGAGTCTTCCACAGGTCCATACGTGTGCTGGAATGTTTTCTCTGAGGGTTCAATATTTATATCTGGTGCCAGCTTGAAGTATGAGAAGGTTCTGGAGGTTTCTACCTCAGAGGTATTTGCAATTTCCTTTCTCTATGCCTGGCCCAGCTTGTCTTGGGGCACAAATGACTAGTGTCAAACCCTTTGTTACCTTGCTCAGGCAGAGTCTCTGTGATGTGCAAGTGTGGCAGGTGACATCTCCTCCCCTCATCAAATGAGTGCTGGCCCATTCTGCCAATACATATTTCCTCTTTGTCCCACTGTCTGAGAGCAACACACAAAGACCAACTACCAACTACACCTAGTCATGTGACCCAGGATACAGGCTGCAGGTGCCAAATGGTGAGGAAAAGAAAATGTCAACTTTCTAAAATGGTCACTTTCAGAGTTGTGACTTAAAATTTGACTTTATCATTAAAAGAGGTTTTAAATTACCATTCTTTAAACATCAAAGTCAATATTTCTACTTGCTCGCAATTGAAAGTTAGCACTTATTAAATGTTATAAGGTAACCCAAGGTTATCCTAGGGGAGAAGTAGGCCTTGCAATACTGAAAAAATAAATTAATAGTTTTTTGCTACCAGGACACGCGAAACTTAAAAGTCCATTTCCAACTTTTTAAATACTCACATCCTGCCCTCTGAGATGCTTAGGGCCTACCATAAGGGTAACATATGTATTACAACTGTAAGGTTTATGCCTGGCAAAAGGTTTTTCTGCCAGGTCAAATTAGCAGTTTGAAACTGAACACACAGGCTGCAATGGAAGGCCTGGGACATGTTTGAAAGGCTACTTAGCACTGCAGGCCCCCAAGTAGCATTTACTTTACACACCCTGGGTACATGTAGTACCACTTTACTGAGGATCTGCAAGTAAATTAAATGTGTCAATGGGGTGTAACACCATGTTGCCATGTTTTATGGAGTGAGCATACACACTGTAGCACTGGTTAGCAGTGGTAAAGTGCACAGAGTCCTAAGGCCAACACAAACAAGACCGGTAAAAATGGAGGAACAAGGAAAAAGGTTTGGGGGAAGACCACCATAAGGCTGAAAGGTCTAACATCACCCCTACACCCTAAAATTACCCTTAGCGAGTGCTTAATTTATAAATAAAAATGTGCTGGTGCCCAAAGCTCTCCTTGGAAGACGCAGCTCTGCAATTAAATGTACGGGCACAGAATACTGAGGTAGCGTAATCCTGAAGCCATTTCGGACCTCATTTATCCATTTACAGCCACTCCCTGCCCCTTCAGCTCCCTCTTGCAGCTTGCCGCTTCCTGCTTTCTCCCTTTATGAAGCTTCTTCATTTTTCTCTTCCTCCGTCTTCCCAAGTGTCTGTTGCCCGCAGTAAATGCTTGAGGCAGAAAACTAAGTGCCGGCCCTCAAACATAAGTGCTGGTGCCCCGCCTTGGAAACTACCGGCTCAAATCAAATACTGCCCTTACCACCCCTAAATCATTAAATTACTCTTACCACCTTTTATCACAAACCACACACAAACCCCAAAATGTACCTCTACCACCTTTTATCACTACCCACCCCATAATCCTAAAATTATCCTTACTACCCCTAAGCCCTGAAATGGCCCTTATCACCTTTTCCCACTACCTACTCCTAAACCATAAAATTACCCTTACCACCTTCTATCACTACCTACCCCTAAAATTAGCCTTATGACCTTTAGCCACTACCTACCCCTAACTCTAAAATTACCGATACCACCCTTTACCGCTACCCACCCCTAAACTCTAAAATTACCCTCACCTTCCTTTACTTTACTCACCCCAAACCCCTAAATTTAGGCTAAAGACATCTGTGTGGTAAAGGTATGTGTGGTAATTTTTATTCAACTCATTTCTATCACATGGAGCTTGAGCTAGGTATATAGTCACACACCACTCCCAAAGTGAGAGGTCTTGGCACTGCGTGTCTGAGCTCCAGTGGGATGTAGGGTGAAGAATACTACTGTACGTCGTCATTATTAGGAGACTAGAAGCTTATAGTAAAGTCACTTTCAACTCACGTTCATTTTTCTTGCAGCGGCTTTTCTGTACTGTAAGGTACAGCAGTGGGAGTTTTCCCTGATCCTCTGCTCTGCTAATAATGACACAATTGGCTCCTGCTCCATTCACAGGGTCATTTACACGTCCGTTCCAATGTTCCCTGAATGTCTGTAGAAGGAAATCTCAGAGTTTTGGGGGGTGAGCGTATGTGCTCTGTAGGGCTGTAGGAAGGCTTGTTTGGTTTCCGTATTCTAAGCAGTTATGGTAATTTTCTCATTCCTCTATTATGAAAGCTAATGAGAGTGCTTCTCTAGTCCCAGAGAGAGTGAGGTTTCCTAAATGCTCTGAGTGGATGTGAAAGGACTACTCAGGTCCCCCGTGAGTCATCATCTCCCTATGCTTTGACTGGCTGTGAAAAGACCTCTCTTGCCTCCTATGATTAATCATTCATGTGTTCTCGTGTGACTGCGTGTTCACCCTTATTATTTACGTTTCTGTCAACTGATGTGTGTCATCTTTTAGAGAGACCCTTCCAAGGTTCTTTTAGTGAAATTGCTTCTGTTATCACCTGGCTTTAAGTAACTAAGAGACAAATCTTCTCTACTTCCCCACTCCCTACCCTCTCTTATGAGACAACTTGGGAGGTTTGCTGTGGACTCCCTGTCTGCCTTTTTGGCACACAGATTGAGGCAGTTGTGAACCTGTAAGCATTCGCTAAACACTCAAGAGCTATTGTGCTGCTCAGAGGATGGAACAGGCATATATAATTCTCTGTGCCCCACTGCACCATGAATACTGTTTGGGCGTGCACGCACATCCATCCCTCACACCGTTAACCACTTTGGTGATCCTGCGGCTATCTACATAGGAGAGGACAGAATTATTTAGAGCCAGATGGGTAGCTGCACACACAGCCAGAAAATTGTGATTTTACCAGATCTGGGACTAACTGCTTTGTTTCTAGGCACAGTGGTGTCCAGATCCTCGCATCTTCAGACAAGCAACAAGAGTGACTTACAATAGTAACAGTAACCAGCATGAGCAGCTCCACTTATGAAAGCCAGGAGACGTCTTGCCCGGATCCCATGCCCTTCCCGCCAATGAGAGTGGAGGTGACCTATATGAGTTACCACACTGGTTGCATGCATCTATATACCCTGGCACCTTGAGCAAGGACACAATGGAGAAACAATTTTCCATCCAAGAGTCCTACAAAATGCCGCTCACTTTTTAAATGATAAAATGAGATGACTGCCTGCACAGTTTATGTGTAATGCTCAATATCCGACTGCACAACAGGTGCACTTGGTGGCATCCTGCAGCGGCCTGGCTTCAGCTGGGTTTTGCACTGGTTTGTCAATCGAAAGGGTAGTGTTACTAAACATGCAATTATTGATACAAAACAAGACAAGACCTTGTTTACTCATTTGAGATACTGAATGTTAAAAGTACATTATAGGCAATTAGTTGCCGCATCTGATACTTTTAATCGTATCCCAATTTACCACTTTTCTCTGTTCATCTTGAAAAAAACAGTACCGGGCGTTTTGACTGACGACCAATTAAAAAGTAATACTTAGAATCAAAACATGAAATCAAAATGGGTACTTGCCTGTCAGCGAAAACCCCATGATGAACACTGAAAGACATAAACAGGGGAATTTGATTAGTTATCCACGCATGTATCTCATAAAAAATGAATGTGGTGTTCAGCCAAATTTTCTTTGTTTGCGATCACTGTGTTCTCTGTATAAAAAGACACTGGAGCGCGGACCAATTACTGGAAACTGCACTAAAAGGAACCCGTTGTTGGATGCAAAAGTACATCAGCGTCAAAATCAATGATTTATTGGAGTATTATTTTGAGCCACAATAAACTGGGCAAAACTGGACGATAACAATGCAGAGAACCATCGTCATTAACGGCAGCACACTTGAGCAAAATGTTTGCGCCAACCAAAACATAGAAAAGAGACGCAATCAATAGGGAACAGTGAGAGATATAAAAAAGATATATGTGAGCTTAATGTTCTCCTCCACGTGAGCTTCAATTGCCTGGAGCAGGGATGTACAACCTTTTTGTAATAAGAGCTACTCATGTTCAGTAAACAACATCCCGAGCTACTAATGTTATTAGTGAGTAGGTAAAACAAAATTACATAAGTAGCCACCCCATGCAAGATTGTCAGTAGTGATCACTTCAGCACATTAGGTCGAGTTGCTGGCTTTAATGTGGAAAAAAAGCATTATCAATTTGGAAAGTCTGTACATGGGTGATATATAACAGTCTTAGCTGCAATGCACAAATGCAATAATAAGTTTCCCAAAAGCTGCATAATTTATCCCTCAAATATCAGCCTTAAATAGAAAATAATATAATCTCTGTACTTGTAATATGCACATTCACTCTAAAAGGTATTCTGGTGCTGATATAGCTTGTGCTTATTATTACCAAACTAAATAGTTGGAATGGTTGAACTAGAACTGAACTGGAAATTCAGTTGGAAAGGCAATCAGTTTTCTCAAAAACATCAGCTTATGAATTCTGAAAACGCATTTTCATCTTGAGTACTCACTTTTCAATTTGGGTATTCATAGAACAGCTCAACTAAACAGACGCTTCTAATTTAGTAGTCTGGGCTGCACACAGGATAGTTACTTACAGGTAGCTCGGGAGGCCCCAGCAGCTCAAGAGCTACCCCTTGGAGAAGCCTGGTCTGGAGGTTATAATATTCAGACACAAACAGCTGCAACTTGCAACAAATGAACTCAAGAGAAAGCTGCATTGGAAAACGTTTGCAGAGCGAGTGTCACAATATTTGGGTCGCCAGAGAACATCATAGCCATCGTCTTAGGCTTACAATTATATTAGAACTCCTTGAACAACTTTTGCCCTCCTGCACCCCAAAGACGAACAGGCCCTTTGCAACCGCATCCCATGTACAAGTACTTTACTGAATCGGCTGTCCTTTAGCTCCTTACAGAGCACAGTAGTAGCTGGTATCCCTCAGCCTGCCTTAACTGTATTCCTTCAATGTGCTTGGGAATCTATCAAAATGATCACACCACGGCACCCCAGGTACCCTAAATTAGGGATAAGAATGCAAATGAAAAAGATGGCTTCTGTTCTATAGCCAATTTCTCTCATATCACAGTTGCCATAGATTGCATACGCGCTGTGTCCTACCTGCTGATATGGCACACATTTACATAAACAGAATAAACTCCATCAATGTGCAGGCATAATATGATACAAAACACTGCTCCACAAATGTAATTCTTAGATTTTCAGACATAGTGCAATGTTTTGAAAGTAGCGTTTAAGTATAAAGCCTACTTAATGGCAGGTACATATGCCACACATTAGCACATGAAACCACTGAAGCAACATGTGTAATATGTTCCTGAATCCCTGGTATAATGTGACCTGGGCTATGTATTCAGGCAGTGGGTGGTTCTGTTGATGACAAATGGATGAAACATGGTGTTGTGGATCAAACAACATCTATTTGTTGATCAAGTTGACCCAAGGTGGGGGCGATGTTGCTCTTTCAATGCTTAATATGACTTGAACGTCCCACCTTTGTTTCCACCCCTATCAATTTCTGGATGTCTGATAGAAATGGAACCCATTGTGGTAGGATGGCCTATCTTTGGTGAGATTGGGATTCCCATACATTTGCCTGTTTTAAGGCTTGACTGACTTTGCAAGGATTTACCTGACCAAGATATGATTACTACTCTCCCTAATTCCTTCATTCCCTTTGTTGCTGCGTGTACCTAATACAAACCCTAGCTGGGCCTCCGAATTTGCCAGAGCCAAGCCTTGACTGACTCTCCTGTCCAACATTTGGAACCCTTTTGGGTTCCAACACTTGGAAGTGGACACAAATCCATAGTCACCCAGGTACCCCCCTCAGTTCCGTCAAATTAAGAAAAATAAGTTACATTCTGACTTAGTAATTGAAAGCCCTGTGCTCCCACTAGCTGACTCCTACCTCATTCCTACAAAAGGAGAAATGAACATCAACTTTCTATTCTCCTCACTATGCACCTCAGTCTGGAAAGAGACTCTCCAGCAATCATTTTCATAACAGACATGGTTAGTGAATCCAGTTGGCCTCCTCTAATACAAAACCCCATCAACATCAATATCCTTAAAAATGGTAAAAAATGTAAAACTAATGATCCAGGAAAACCATAGCAACCTCCAGCTCTTTGATCAGAGGTTTAACATGCTAAAGAATTCTAAACTAAAAGATCTTCTTATGCTGTTGTTCTCTCACTTGCTCAATTGGACCACCCCATAACCACCCTGCAATCAACAAAACCACTGTGGATGATTCGGCATCAGCTAAGAGCTAAGTGCTAGATCGCCAGTTAAAAAAAACATTTAAATTCATTGCCTCATTCTACACTATGTACCTCACTTCCTGGCAGGACAGAGATCATCAACTCAGGAGCTTTAGAGATATCTAATGTTCTTCTCTTGAACTACAACATCCTAGTAAAAAAGAGAACTTAGAGATGGCTATAGGTCATTTCCACGGCATGGCCCTTTCAGTGGCTCCTTTGAGTATTTGTTACACAAGGTTATCACAACCCCGAGCAATGCCATTGTTTGTGCTGTTACCTACCGCCCTCTCAAAAAATGACTAGCCACATTCCAATCCAATATCCTACCCCTCATCCAACATATCCTCGCGACCACTGGCAATGCCATTATCATGGGAAATCAGAGTACCTGAGTCAAACACCCCTCAAATGCATATAGCAAAACCTACTTAATGACATGGACTCACGAGGTTTTATTCAACTGGTTAAGGATCAAACTCATGAGGTTGATCGCAGTCTTGATGCTTGAACTTCACCTGTTTGAGTTCCTCCAATTCTTCTGGTCTAGCTACATTCTAGTAAAATTCCATATTGAAACTGAATTATCAAGCAGTCCTAGACTGACTCAGACAAAATAATTAACCTAGGGCTTTCTGCACTTCTATCAACCATTACCAATGTGGTCAACTCTTCCATATCCAGTTTAGTCATCTTCGAAGGCTTTAAGTAGGAAATCACCTCTTCTGTCCAAAAGAAAGTCATGCTGACTCGGATACCTGAAGAACTACAGATCCATCACAGGTTTTCCTTGTGTTGCCAAGGCATTTGAAACAGTTGTACATGCCATTTTCTAAAAATGCACAGATTTGTTCAAAAACATAAGCTATTCATTTGTAGTAAATAAACATATGTTGACCCAGAGTTCAGCTTCAGAGCCATGTATAACAAACCTCCAACGGGTGAAACATGTTGACAAGAGAGTAGAGAAAAAAGGCCATTATTGGATAATTTTGCCTAGTTTTGTATCTAATTCTTTGCCAAACCTGAGCAACCACCAATAATGGGAACACCTGGGTTACTTAAGGTATTTTTATTCTTTAAGATATCAAAGGTTAAACAAACAATTTCACAGATCACGTGTTTACGTATAAAAGCTGTAATATCAACTTGCACCAGAAGAGGGTTCTCCGGGTTGTTTTGTGCATGTGTCACGTGTAAGCTGTTACAGCCCTCCTTTTACAGATGCAATACCTTTCCGACATGCTGCACTAGCGTCAGGCAGTGCAGCATGTCAGATAATGTTGATGTGGGCCTGACAGTCATGCGCCCTTATGCCCCATCAGAAGCCACGGTAATAGAAAAGGACCGCCTCCCGTCCAATCTGAGATCCTGATGGTGCATAAGGTTATGAGCCTCGCTCTGGCACCCTGTTTGTTGAATCTGGGAATCGTGAAATGCATGTCGAGGACTACCCCAGATAAGTTTCACCTCGTGTGTATGAGTGAGAGCATCTCTGTTTATATGTGTGCCTGTGAGCCTGCACCAGTGAATGTGTATGTAAGTGTGTTTATGGGTGTGTGCGTGAGATTGTACAGAATGTTATCGTCGTACATTAAAGAAATATCCTTTATGGGAGTGCTACCTGCATCGCTGTCGCCCCTCCCCCTTCCTCTTGGCAGTGTAGGCTACTTCCAAAAGATCGGAACTTCCAAGGAAGCTATGGAAACGTTTTAAAGGTCCCACTGCCCTCCCACAAGTTATTCTGACAATGCATCATGGAGAACAGACAGTACCTGAGATAAGGGGCCTCAGTGGAATCAGGGGCCTCTGCGGAATGTCATGCTAGGGGACGAAGAAATCCAGCTCAATATAAAAAAAAAAAAAATCAGCCTCAACTTTATTTTAAGCTGTCCGATAGGAATGCAAGTAGAAATGGCCAAACTGGGCCTATGACCCGCAGAAGCGTGTGAATATAGCACATGGAAGCGTCCTCGCAGAAGGGACTTTTCTAGGCCATAAAGTTGATAGACCTGCGCACACAGCGACTCGAAAACACACAGGTAAGTACCGGATAGCGCGGCTATAAACAATCACCACGGAAGCCGCGTGCTCACAGTACAGGTTGCTTTTATGACATTGCAGGAGCCGATAGCTCAAGGACGCAAGTTCTTCATCCATTGAACAATCTACGCGCCATGTGGGACCCGGAATAATTAGATAATAAGGCAGAGGTTTGTCTTAGCCAGTGAGTTAATGTGCGACTAAGCAAAATGAAGGTGCACGGTTTACTACATGTTTGGTATATTGCTGCTCTCACTGATGTAGCGAAGGAGTATAGGGCCAGATGTAAGTAGCCTTTTGCGCCTCGCAAATGGCGAAAAACGCCGTTTGCGAGGCGCAAAAGGCCTCACGCAATGCAGAAACACATTTTGCGAGTCGATACCGACTCGCAAAATGTGTTTCCGACTCGCAAATAGGAAGGGGTGTGCCCTTCCTATTTGCGACCGAATCGCGATGTAGAGTTGATTTGTGACTGCGAAAGCGGTCGCAAATCAACTCGCAGTTACCATCCACTTGAAGTGGATGGTAACTTATTCGCAAACGGGAAGGGGTCCCCATTGGGCCCCTTCCCCTTTGTGAATGCAAACAAAAATATTTTTTCAGAGCAGGCAGTGGTCCTATGGACCACTGCCTACTCTGAAAAAAACGAAACCAAATGGTTTCGGTATTTTTTCTATTTGCAGCTCGTTTTCTTTAAGGAAAACGGGCTGCAAAAAGAAAAAAAAACTGCTTTATTCAAAAGCAGTCACGGACATGGTGGTCTGCTGTCTCCAGCAGGCCACCATCCCCGTGAGTGCCTAGACTCACTATGGGGTTGCAAACTGCGACCCACCTCATAAATATTTATGAGGTGGGTCTTTGCGACCCCATAGCGAGTTGCAGAAGGTGTCTGAGACACCTATCTGCATAACATTTTGCGAGGTGCAAAGTGCGAGTCACTGGTACTCGCAATTTGCACCTTGCAAAATGTTTTCTTCCTACATCTGGCCCTAAGTTACTTATTGTGTCTCATAGATGTAAATTCAAATGTATTACTGCTGCTTGCTGTTTGTGGGGGTACCATCACAGGGGAATTACGTTCATGCAGCACAAAATATGTGTTTAATAGCTGAAAAGCTATTGGAGAAGCTAGGCCTACAACCAGCTATTTCCTTCCCTTTGTTGCTCCCTCTCTTCTTATTCCTTTTCTCCCCTTCATGTTGTCTTTCACACTTTTTCCATTCTCTCCTCTATTTTTTATCTTGCTGTGCCAATGTGCTCCCTTTTCCTCTTTATCTTCCTTGCTCTTTTTTCTCCTTTTCCCTTTCATGCTTTCTCTCTTCCCCTTTTCTTTTTTTCTTCTCCTCTTCTTTTCCTATCTTGTTACCTCTCACCTTCCCATAACTAATGCCTTCTCTTGATCCTGCTTACTTTTTCTCTCTTCATATTTTCCGTCTTCTTTCTCTCCCCTCATGTTTTCTTTTCCTCTCCTTGTTTTTGTGTGTGTCCTCTTCCCCAATAACTGCTTTCTTCCCTTCTGTATTTCCCATATATCATTTTGTTCTCCCATTGTTTGTTCTCATCTCCTTTTTGCTGTCTTCCCCATTTCCATTACCACTCTTAACAATTTGATAATCTGCACTCTTACCTATCTCCCTTTTTCTTGCCTATCCTTGTTTGCTCTCCTCTATCACATTTTTTACTTCTTTTCACCCCATCGTCTTCTCTCCCATCTCTTTCATTCTTCTGTTCACCTTTTCCTACATTTTTCTCCTCTCCCCTTACTTTTTCATCTTGTCTATTTTATCCCCTAATTTGTTCTCCCTCATTTTATTTTTGGTTTCTTTCCTCTCTCATGTTTCCTGGTTTCTTTCCTCTTCTCTCTAAATTTCCTCCTAATGCACTTCCCAGCTATTTTATTTAGAGCCCCACAGCATCTCTAGTCCCACACACCTTAATCCCCCTCAGACCTGAACAAAATTAGTCCACCAGTCTAACATTCCTGAGAATGTGGATACGTCGCAGCATCTCAGACAGCTCCTGCTCATCATATGAAACCCTATCTATTACACCACCCTCATGCCACCCCTTCCATTACTCCACTTCCTCATGCTGACTCCTCTCATCCCATCCCACGTCCTGATACCAAGGTCCCCTTCCTCTAACTTATTTACTCTTTTCTACTTTCACCCCACTTGTATCCCTCTTGTCCCCCTGTCTCCCTCATCCACACTCCCCAATCCCCCCACCACCAACTACTATACATGTCTCCTGGACATTTCCTACATCAGAAGTCAACATTACAACTTCCCATACAATTCAACCTATATATACAATTTCTCCCACATCACATAACAATACAGCACTTCTACATTTGGCTAATATACTATCTACCATGGCTTCCTCTCTTTATCTTGAGCTCTTCTGCCCTCTCCTGCCTCTCTCCCTCCTGCCTACTGTCCACACCTACTTCTGAACACCACTTACTCAACAACACACCACCACTAAAACTCAATCTCTAAATAAAACTCACCAGCTACTTCTGCCCTGGCCCCTACTTTGCCTTCTCTTCTTACACTACCACATTATTCCTTGGTATACAACCCAGGCCTCAGCTTATCATACAAGTTCCCCATCTAGAAAACCATCTCCCTTCACACCTAGGCGCATGACTCAACACAGCACAGACCTGGTGAACAGCATCACTTAATTCTTCTCAGCATACACCACCAGTCTGCTCTTGCCTTAACTCACTTGAGCATGTCACCAGCCATTACACCATAGTTCATTTTGTCACTAGTGCCTAACTCATTTCAGTACACCAATCTCTCACACCCCTTTCAGCGGCCATTTTATTGATTATAGACCAATAGATAAAACACCTATGCAACAGCAAGTTACAGAGAGCGTACCTTGCCCAAGGACATAAGAACGCTTTACCAAAGACACTGGCCATGTTCCATTTTTCTCATTCAGGATGATTTGCCGAGATACAAAACTGCTTCCTAGTGTTACATGGTTGGCAGCTGTACCCACTAGGCAACACTGCCTTTAACATACACCCTCCCCACCTGACATCAATGCAATTAGTGAACTAAAAGGGAAGACTGTTGTTATGCCCACCCTATATGTGGCCTATCAATTTAGCTCATTCTCTTTGCTGTCTTGCTGGTTCAAAATAAAAATAAATGTTTCTGCCCCACCACTTTCTAAATTCATTAGCCGCCCCTGAAGAATGCCACTTTTAGAGTGAGTGAGGGTCTAATAAAATAAATAATCGCTTTTCTAGTGCAGATGGTGAAGAACTGTGAATGCCTGATGGCATCAGACAAAAGCAGCGGGTGAGAATACCTATTATTGTATATTTTTACCCTACCTTTGCTTTACAGCCCAGGTAACCCAGAGTTAAAGCAATCCTTAACAGCTATAGAGTATTAGGTTCAGGTCATAGTTGGAGCCATCACTTGTATGCAGATAAGTATCATATTCCCATGTACAACCATCATGTTCTAGGAAGAGTTTCACATGCCCAGGATCAGCTTAATTGCTTATGTCCAGGTTCATCCTCAAAGCCCATTTCTAGTCTTGTGCAATTCCATTTTCCCAGGTACAATTTAGTAGGCACAAGTATTGCAGTCTAATGAGTAACAGCTTTGGATGTCTAGGTTTAGACTGACTGCTTATGTTTAACCATAAATCCCCACAATAGGGTTATGGGCTCGACCTGAGTCCTTAGTTTCTAGTTTGGAATCTGCAGGATGGAAGCTCCAGGACACCAGAGAGAAATGGCTCAGTTTAATCAACTGTGGCCTAGTAACCTCTGATTACCTCCCAGCCCCCCACACAATGCCTATTTCACACTCAAATACAGCCTATTATGTCAGTGTCATTTCATATGCCAATAGTTCCAGAGTCCACACCAACCAACAAATGCATGCTACCATGAAGCTCCTTCCCCAATCTCCCTAGTCTATTAAGCTGCCAGGGAGGGCACCTGGGCCACATAACACAGTGTGCCTTATCTGAACTCAGGATGTAGCACCATTTACCAAGTTTTGGGTAAATAAAGCTCAGGTGGATGGGATGTGCCAGCAAGGGAAGCAAAGTAACAGAAGCAGACTGAATAGTACCTACCATTCATTGTCCACCTCCCCCATCACTTACTAAATCTGACAGACGGTGTCAGGCTACTGGGAAAGTCTGACTGATTTCAGACTCTGCTGTACACAATAGAGTTGTGCTAGACACATTGTGTCCTCAACACAGAGCAAGGTGGTGTTGTGAGTCCTTCTTGGGCCCACTTTGGTTCTCCATTTTACATTTACTTTTTACATGTTTTAGGCTGACATCATATTATTATTTTACATGTTTATGCTTGCACTCTATTATTGTGAGAAGACGCTGTAAAAGCTGCTTGTTTTCAGTAAGCCTTTCTATCCATGCAATCTGTACACTCTGTTCAAGGCTAGGAAGCTAGAACAAGATATCCTAGTGCTTATTTTGCCCATTTGGAGACAGATTATAATACCTAGATATATCAGTGCATACCAGCTATGCCTCTAACACAATGTGGTTTTGATTATGTAACTGTGCACTGCCCTACATGGATCAGAAGAGCACTCTGACCATGAATGTGATGGAAAGGATCCTGTGTTCGATATACAGCTCTGCTGACCTTTCATCTTGCAGATTAGGATTGCCAGTTCCACTTCAGTCTGACTCCCTGGCTCAGTTATCCAGGGAAGAGGGCTCTGGCTATCCTTCGAGATCTAGCAGAGGGTACACCTACTATGATCTCTGAGTGCAGGTACTGATAGGTAAAAATGTATAGAAATACAATCCTGTAAGGTTGCTATGGTTGGAGTGTTCATTTTCACCATCCTACTAATGCTGGTTACTATGCTTTGTTTTATCTGCCTTTTAATTGCAGCTCATTCACTCTATGCAAGAATACGATTGTGAGAAAACAGGGCTGATTGCAGAGGCCCCATAACTTTTTGCCCCCATTTTCCACTTTTTGCTGGTGTTTTCCTGACTTTGATGGTGCCCTGGGTACTGCTAACCAGTCCCAGGGCCTGTGCTCTGTGTAAAATGGATATGCAAATTAGGCTAATTATAATTGGCTAAGTCAACCTACCTATAAGTCCCTAGTATATGGTAGGGCATGTAGGTTTAGGGACCACAGCATAGGTGGTGCACACCTAGGTGCACTGCTGAGGTGCTCAGTGTCATTTTAAAGGCAGGCCTGCCTTGCTGGCTGCCTTTAAATTAAAGTTATATGCAAATTCGACTTTGGAATTAAAGGTACTTCCAAAGTCTTAAACTACCTTATTTTTACATATAAGTCACCCCTAAGGTGTGCCCTATGTGCCCCTAGGGCTGGGTGCCATGTAACTATAAGCAGGGACTTTATAAAAATAGATTTATAAGCCCTGGTGAGGTAAAAACAGCCAAATTCGTTTTTCCCTCATTGAAGTAAATGGCCTTCATAGGCTAGAATGGGCAGACTTTATTTTAAATTTTAAAGTCTCCTTAAATGTTACATACCAAGAATTTGGTATCAAATTAATTGTTGTAATAAATCCCACAACTTCCAGTTGTTGGATTTAATATAACTTGTTCAGGTAAAAAGTTTAGACTTTACCTAAAAAGTTGCCAATTTCAGCTCTGCATTGTTTTTGCTGCTGTGCTCTGATTGGCCAGCCTGCAGCAGCTTCTGCCCGGCTGCCTTGATTAGGTGTGAAGTGGCCTGGCTTCACACAAAGGAATGTGCTTGGGGGAGAGAATCTCCCCTCAGCAGATGGTGAGGCAGGAAGGGGGAGGGCTGCCAAACTGGTCTTAAAAGGCAGAGAAGGACATTTGCAGCACCCAGCAACACCCCCACATCCTGCAACCCCAGACAGCTAGGTGCCCCCTTGATTAGATTAGGAGAGGGCAGGAGAGGGGTGTGTTTATGATTTTTAGCCACACCAGTGGGTGGGCTCAGCCAGATGTAACCTCCAAAAATCAGATTCATCCATGTTGGATTTTTAGAGACTGTTGCCTTCTGGGATGGATTTTTGCCACACTTTCCAGGAAGTGGTCATCACAGGGGGACGACCCTGTCCCTGATTGGAGAACCAGGGCCCCCCTGCTTTTCACCCAGGAGCAAGGATAAAACTGGCAGACCTGCACCCACGCCTCAGATCCCCACCAAATTTCAAGAAGAAAGAACTTAAGGAGAAGAAGGACTGCCCTGCTGGACCCCTGGCCTGCACCTGGAACCTGCACTCAGAAGCACTGCACCAGCTGCACACTTGGGCTTCACCACAAGAAGGACTTTGCCTGGCTTCAACTGGTTCAAGGAGGGACTCCCTGTTTGCTACAGGTGAAAAATTGCTAACCAGAGTCCCCTGCACCAACTCCTGAAGAAAGCGACCAGCTGACCACTGTCCAGTGGCCAAAAAGGAGTTTGCGCCAGGTGCATTCTGGGAGTTGAAGTCCGCACCCCCCAAGGACCATCACAGAACTTCTGGACCCTTGGGGTGAGCTGTGGACCCCAAAAGAACCTTAAAAGAACATCTGGGTGAAGCCCCAGAAGTTTGGAAAAGATTTGAGAATTTTTGGAAAAAAGCTCCAGAGAGGGACCG
Source organism: Pleurodeles waltl (assembly GCF_031143425.1). NCBI lineage: Eukaryota > Metazoa > Chordata > Amphibia > Caudata > Salamandridae > Pleurodeles > Pleurodeles waltl. Next base: position 1,295,329,441 of record NC_090446.1, on the reverse strand, counting down.
ACCCGCCGCGGAAATTCTAGCCGGCTTGCCTCAACCGCGACCCGGCCTGACTTCGTGGTTCGTCCCGGTAAAGAAAAACATCCAAAAAAGAGAGTAAGTCCGAACGTAAAAAGTTGACCGGGACCTCCCAGCCATCGTATCCGAGAAGGGCTCCATGGACGTCGGATCAAGATCCAGGTTTACCCCGGTCGAAGGATTTTCATCTCGAAAAAACGACTAAGTCCGAAGGTAAAAGTCTCCACCGAGGAAACCCACATCGCGTATCCGGACAAGGGCTCCAGGAGGTCGGATTCAACTGGCAGGTTCGTCCCGGTGAAGAAAAACTTCAAAATAAAGACTAAGTCAGAAGGTAACTTTTTAACCGAGGCCTCCCGCGACCTGTAGCCGAACAGGGCTCCATCGCGGTCGGCCTGAAAGTTTGACTTTGCCCCGGTCGAGGTGCAACCAGATGACCCGATTGGCGCTTTTTGTTTCTAAGCGCTAGAAAAGTAATAATTCTTTAAAAATTCATATCTCCGGTTCCCCTGAACCGATTTTAATCGTTTTTGTGTCATTTTAAAGATAAAAATATAAACTATTTTTATAAATTGGTTTTGGATTTTTAAACTGTTTCCTGTGTTTTATTTAAATACTGTTTTGTGATATTTGAATGCTTTACACTTTGTCTCCTAAGTTAAGCCTTGACGCTCGTTGCCAAGCTACCAAGGGTTGAGCTGGGATTAATTTACTGAGACCTAACTGTACCTATGTGGAGGTTGGTGGCTTGTTGCTAGGTGTAGGTACCTACCTGCCCTACCAATAACCCATTTTCCAACAACGATTATTTCAATACATTTTTGAAAACCTTAATTTGTATCTTTCTTGTGTTCATCGTGGGCATGCATATATAAACAACAAAAGGGTAAGATCTGTTTCCATGATTTCCTTGGGAATCAGACCTGCAACCCTTGGAAGGTTAGGGGTTTCGGTGGGGCACTGCGAGCTAGCTAAGAATGAGGCTGACATTCTTTGAAGGTGCAGACGAACTCAGTTCCAATGTGTGTTCTTACCTTTTAGCCAGAACCATAAAACGTGGCATCACCAACATTTAGAGATCAGGCACTTATTTAAAGGGTCTCCTGGGTAGTTCTTGTGTGTGCCCAAGGTTCCATATTCGCCTTTAAAATTGAGACATCCGTGATGTTAGGTATGACTCCTCCTAAGCATTATTGGAAATACCTATTTGGTCTATAGGTTTAAGCTTGAACATTTAAAAGTATACTCCACTATAGCATTTCCCTCTTTGAATTCCATTCATTAGAATGGTGAATGTTATCAATATTCCCGCTAATTTCAGACATTTAACATTGCATGGGAAACCTGCTAGAGGTGGAGCTGCTACTTTCGTGGTTGAGGCTGTCAAAGCTTATAAAACTGAAGTATTTTACTCATGGGTCACCTTTCCTGCAGTAGATGTTAATACACAAACATTTCACACATACACTGAAGCTGCCATACCAGGCCACTACAATGCTTATCATGATCTAAAAATAGCATTTACATATCAGGAACATCAAAATTGTTTCCACAGCGTCCTTCCACATATATTACAAAATATTAGACCGGGTCCCCTCAGCAATGGCGGGGCTACATGACCAGTCTTAGCCCCCTAAACACTATATCCAAATTTACAACCACTAAATGCAGGTGGCTTACATCAACTATATAATGGTCCAGTTAGACTATGCAGACGTTTAACACAGTTTATAATGTGCACGATAACAACTGCCCCAGCAAGGGCTGTTCAAGCTGTCCAGCCACAATAGGTTGTGCCTGCAATGAGTCCTATAATGATCAACGATATTATGGGTAAAATACCGACTAGATGGGAGGAAATTCCATTCTGGATTGCACAAAAACAAATAAGCTAGAAGTAGTGTATGCCCAAATGGGACTCCAGGATAAACATAGAGTTCTCACTATGTGCTAGCCAATTGGGATGGTTCCTCCTTTTGATGACTGTGCCGCTTGGGGTACGGTCTTTGCTGCAATAATTACCATGACTCATGGTACATCATCACTTGCTGTTTAGCCTGAAGTGCTAAAACAGATTCAGAAAGAATATGGGGCTGCCTCTGCCCTGGAAATGGGGGCAAAGTTCATTGCAAATTTTTTCACAGTATCCTCAATTATATCAAGTAATATTATAAGGGAAGCAGCAGTGCTGGCAATACGCCAATGACTCATGCACGTTACAGTAGTAGACCACGAGCGCGAATTACCGAAAATAATTGCGGAAACCTATACATCTATAGATCAAGATCATTTGGGAGCCAGACCTAATAAGCCACAGCTAAACGGTAGTTCTGAAAAAGGACAATACCAAACAAGCACCTAAGTTTTCTAAGAAATGATGGGACAAACAGAAAGATTAAAAAAAATAATGGGGTGTGAAGTAATGCACGGCAGCTCTTCTTAGGTGCGGTCAATATATATTTATTGCAAGCAAATCAACTCATACGTGGTGCTCTCCTCCCCAGTCAGCAGGCAACTGCCGGTTCAGAGAACATCCACCTCTAACATTTTATCAGCTCGTTCTAGGAGAGCCTTGCAAACAATATAACGAACACAGAGGCAGATTGCAATACATCCTTCCTCATCAACCCTAAGTGAACAATCAAAACAGTTAACTGAAAATTCAAGCACAATAAAATGAACATTGAATAATTTCCTCAAGAAATAAAAGATAGCACACAACATAGAGAAACTGAAACCAAAAGCAATAATAAAAGACAATAAAATTACGTTACATAATCTTTCAAAAATACTGGTGGTCGTCTGGGTCTAGGAACTCTTGTGCCCACATGATTAGGGATTGTAGTAGTAGAGTCTCGACCAGCTGTGAAGATTGCACCATGCTCACCATCTCCACCACCCACCCGACCACTTACACCACTGCAAGTCTGTCTCATGAGGATTCACCACTTCCTCATCCCCCGTTAACATATAACCACTGCACTCGCTGCTCTTCTCACTATTCACCTTGTTCAGTTCAGATCCATACTTCGCCACTCTCCTTAAATTCCAACGTTGTCCATTAGTGAGAAGCACATGCCACCTGTGAACTTCCTGCACTTTGAACGGTCCCAAAAATGTGCTCATCCCTTTTTTTACCCTTCCTGGTTTAACCTTAACCAAATCCCCTGGCTTAATCCACTGCCCACTGCAAACTGCTTCAGATTATTTACATTTGTAGGGAAAAGCTTGCCTTTCAATCAAATTTACCATCCACAAAGGTTTAAGTTTGCAAACGGGCATACTACCTCTCATGACCATAAATGGTATCATGCCTGTGCTTAAGCTCTCTGTGGTGCAATATGACCAAACCAGCTCCGAGATCACGAGCTCCACAACCAATCTGTTAGCTATAGCTAACTGTAACCCCCCTTTGGTCATGCGATTAGCCCGTTCTACAACTCCATTGGCACAGGGGTTATACAATGCCGTACGTGCATGCTTTAAACTACAAGACTCCAAGAAATCTTTCATTTCAATCAAAGTCAGTTGATTACCATTGTCTGTGATAAGAACCACAGGAAAACCCTCCTGACCAAAAACTTTTCTCAAAACTCTTATAGTTGCTGATGTAGTGACTTCAGCCATGAATTTAACAACCAGCCATTTAGAGTGCACATCCACCTTAACTAATGAAAAATTCCTTCCTCTACCTGTTCCTGACAACGGTCCAATGAAATCCATGCATACACTGTGCCATGGTTTGCCCGGCTCTGTTATACTACCATATCCAGATTGTACGCCAACCCTCAAACGTATTTCATTCTCTATGCATTCAGGACACTGTTCAACCCATCCCACAACATCATCATCCATGCCAGGCCACCAAAACTCCATTCTGAGCCTTTTCTTCATAATAGTTTGTCCCAGGTGTCCCTCATGAGCAATGTCAAACAACATTTTCCGTACACCTGTGGGAGGGCCAATTTTTTCTCCATGCAACACCATCTTTCCATTTATTTCAGATGGCTCATCCAAAAGTTTGCCATAAGGCCGTACAAGTACCGGTAGAGTGCTATCTCATCTCCCTCCTTTTTTTTTATCAAGACTATAACATTTTATAAAACATTGTCACCCTCCATAGGCAAATGCCAGTCTTTCTCATTTACTATGCTCTTACTCCAACGAGTGACTTCAAGCACACTGGTATCAGCCCCTTCTTGTTCACATTCCAGCACTTTTTTCATCCACAAGTTGCCAATCAAGGACTAAGCGTGAAAGGCAATCAGCCTGAACATTTTTCCAACCAGGAATGTATTCAACTCTATAATTGTACTCTTGTAAGCACAAAGCTAATCTGGCCAGTCTTGCTGATCCCTTGCCAGTCCCACCAGGCAAAATAATTCTTAACAAAGGCATGTGATCAGTAAACAGTATGACACCACTGCCCCACAATACATGCAAAAGTACTCCACATCCCATGCTGCCTCCAATGTCTTTCTCTCAATGACCGCGTAGTGTCTCTCAGCAGTCGTTAAGGTCCGGGAAGCAAAAGCAACCATTTTCTCAGAGGATCCATGCATTTGAGACATAACTGCCCCGATTCCTATTGCACTAGCATCAACAGTTATTATAATTTTCTCCTTAGTGTCAACAGATACCAATATGTCAGCATTGCACACCTCCTCCTTTATTTGTTGAAAACACTGTTGTTGTGCCGCTTCCCACGCTATGTTTGCACCTGTACGCGTAAGTACCATCAAACTTTGCGTCTTACTAGCAAAGTTCTTCACAAACTTGGAGTAATATTCAATTAAACCCAAGAAAGATCGCAGCTGTTCTTTGTCTTTTGGTGCTGGTGCAGATTTGATAGCCTCCAACAAATCTTTTTTTGGTTTGATCCCTTCCTCGGACAAAGAGTTACCAAGATATTCTACTTCTCTTACAAGGAACTGACATTTTTCTTGCCTTAAGGTCAGTCCAAAGGCCTATCCAACATCATTTTCAAGGTAACATTTTGATTTTCGATAGTGTCGCCAAAAACTAGAATGTCGTCCTGAAAATACATTATATTATCCAAACCCTTGAAGATTTCACTCATCATTCTCTGGAAGACGCTAGCTGCAGACGCTAGACCGAAAGGCATTCTAGTGAACTGATATGTGCCTTCCATGGTGATAAGCGCTGTCAGTGCTTTTGATTTTGCATGCAGCTTTATTTGATGGTATCCATGTTTAAGATCCAATTGTGAAAAATACTTAGCACTTTTAATTAGCAAGACCAACTCATTGATATTAGGCAATCGAAAATTATCTGTCACTATATTTTGATTTAACCCACTTAAATCCATGCAGAATCTCAATTTCCCATTTTTTTTTTTTTTAGCAATTGCGACAGGTGATAACCATTCTGATGCCTCCACAGGTTCAATTACTCCACTTTCCAATATTTCTTTGAGTAATTCTTTAACCTCTTCTCTAACTAATACTGGCACCTTCCTGACTTTGTGCTGTACAGGGATAGCCCCTTGTTTCAATTTAATTTCATGAACATACCCTCGCAATTTTCCCATTTCCTTTCTGAACATGTCTATTGCTCCTCGTAAAATATTTGCTAGGGTGATATCTTCCACAACCATGAAATGGGTGGAAGCACGTGGATTTATGATAATATGAAGATCATATTGATGCAGCCATCCTAAAATAGGAGGACCAAACTCTGCCACATAAACCTTGCCTATGATCTTCCTTTCTTCGAATGGTATTTCAGTGAGCTTATAACCAATTATATCAATCTGTTCCCCTTGATAACCTCCAGGATTTATGTCTTTTGGTAACAATCTAGTTAAAGGCCATTTTTCTGTGAACACACCTTTTGGTATAATGGTGTCCAAAGAACTACAGTCCACCATTATCTCCACTGACACATTCTTTTTTATAAATTCTGCTTTGGGTCTTTACATTCTCCCTGTTTCTACTTCCACACTGTTAGACTCAGATATGCACAAAACTCTCTGAACATTATCACACTTGAATGTGTTCCCTACTGGATCAACAACCATAGCCACTTTCCCTTTATTAAGCTCTTTCTCTCTGCAAACTCTAGCAAAGTGCCCTTTATGACCACATCTCCGACATTCTTTCCCTACAGCAAAACTATTTTTTGACTCAGAAGTGTGGTACCTACTACCACACTTGGTGCACATTTTGCTATTAACTCTACTGTTGCTGGAAAATGAGTTACTGTTCCTACACAGTTTAGACGTCATGTCTACGTCACTTTCTAGTAATGATAGTTCTTCAGAACATATTGCCTCTTTCCTTTCCATCTACTTCATACAAAATTCAGACTCATTAACAACTTCGCAATTTCTATGGCATCCTTCAGCATAGGATTCTTTACCACCCACAGCCTTTCTTGCATTTTCTTGCTTCTACATTGTAGAATGAGCTGATCTCTGATTAATTTCTCTGTCATTGCTCCAAATCTACACTTTACTGAAAGCTCCCTTAAACGGGTGACAAATTAGTCCACAGACTCACCGTCTTTCTGCGGTTGAGTATAGAATTTGAATCTTTGCATGACAACGTTTTCAGTTCTTGCAAACCTCAACTCCAAACTTCACCTCGCTTCTATAAATACGTCTTCAATAGGTTGTCCTGCCTGGTTAACAGCCTTGGGCAAATATTTAAACACATGGTGCCCCTCTTTACCTAAAGAACTGAGTAAAAAAGCTCTTTTCCTATTAGAAGAGAATCCTAACCCATCTAAAGCTTTTAGATAGTTATCGAACATGTCTATCCACTCCTCCCATTCTATTGGTGGGCTCCCCGGTTGCATCAAGAATTGCGGTGGGAAACTGACTGCTGCTGCTGCAGTATTCATCACTTACTGTAAACAATACACCTTGTAGTGTATAAATGACACGTACACTTATTGTAAATAATACAACATATTCATAAATGCATACATATATGTGTTTTTTTTAAATAACGCACAAAATGACCTGTTAATGTATCAATAATAAATTGTATCTTAACGTTTCCTCTTTTTAAATTTTTTATTTATAATGTTTATAGAGAACCAAGTGTGTTTACCACCGCAAGAGGCACATTAGTTTCTGTGGGTATAGCGTATTTGCAATAAAAATGTCCCACTAATTGTACAGTAGTAAGCAATGGCTGAAGAAACAATATGTATCCAATAGATGACGATGTGACTGTATCCAGGCGTTGTTCTGACAATGCCTTGAATGCAATGGAAGATAGTGGGTGCTTTCCCTACGCTTTAAGATAGCCACCAAGAGCGTCACTGAACGTGGTCTGTTTCTGTAGTCAATCGAGCTCTTTCATCTTACACAGAGCACGAGAACTCCGGCACACTCGTGTCACAACAGATTTCAAAAGATGTGTGCGTGCGGATGAAGACGATCGCAGTGTGATCCTACGATGCGTACATGAGGTAAATGAAGTCTTTTGCCAGAAATATCCTGAATGGGTAGTAGCGCGGGTAAAGCGCGTGCCAATTGTCTCAGCGCTTGAATCTGCGCCCAACGCTAATCAAGGCCTTACTTGAAAGTCCCGTATAGTGGGTTCCGAGCATCCACGCAGAGAGCTCAACGGTGTACCTGCTGCACTCGTCGCCAAAAATTAAGTAATGCACAGCAACTCTTCTTAGGTGCAGTCAATATATGTTTATTTCAAGCAAATCAACTCATACATGGTGCTCTCCTCCCCAGTCAGCAGGCAACTGCCGGTTCAAACTACATCCACCTCTAACATTCTATCGGCTCGTTCTAGGACAGCCTCACAAAAAATATAACGAACACCGAGGCAGATTACGCACCCGGAGACCTCTGATAAACGTTATAACCTATTTAACCGTGACACATTAAAACAGTCTGATAACATAACATAAGTACTTATAAAGCGCACGTTCACCCGTAGGCCTCTTGGCAGTGAATAACAGATGTTCACTGTTACCCAACTCAATGGTACTCATTTTATCAACCTCAGAATTTTGGATGATAGGTTGAGTGGACCCGCCAGGATTTGAACCTGTGATGATGAGGTCAAACACAGGCCCTACAGTGGACACATCAGTCCACGAAGCCACCAGACCCAGCTGTATACTAAAAGACATCCTTCTTGTTCCTTTCAGGATGCATCAGACAAGTGATCTGGGTGAAGAGCATGTGAACCAAAAAAGGATTCACAACGCTCGTCTGACATCTTCATAAAAAAGGAAGAGAGACCGCCACAACAGAAACTAATTTAAAAAGAAGAAGGTTGCGGGTATTTCACCTAAATATGTCACACATATTGAAAACAGTCCTTTAGACGAAGACGTGGGCAGTGATTCTACTAGACAGCGCAGCAGAGGTCCCGATAGTTCGTCAGAATCTTCAAGAGTTTCGGATGTGAAAGCAACTACGGTTCAATTGAAGTTGAAACACCAGATCAGCAAGTAAGCCAACCATACAGACTTTACAAATTAGATAGACAAATTGAGGTTGACATACCTTGTACTATTAAAGTAATATTCTGGGAAAATATAACATTTAGCTATGACATTCTCTTGGCTGAATTCGATTGGCCACCAGTTTGTTAAAACAGTCCCAAAAGGAGAGGATGTAATATTATTGTCTTTCTCTGTTCTTGTCCCTGAAGAGGTTAAACAAGGGTATGCCACAGAATGGTCTCTTGCTCAAGCCCCACCATTATACCGCCACCATGTTGGCTGGGATAAGAATTTGACTTATCATATCATATCCATGAGGTCCAGCCTACAAGCACAACCACAATACCCAATAAAACATGAATCAAAAGTTCCTGTGAGAGAAATTCTCTCACAACTAGAGTACCAGGGAGTAGCTGAATGCTGGATGTCTCCCACAAATAACCTTTATTTCCAGTAGTTAAACCAGACCATTCCTCCTGCATAGTCTTAGATTATAGATATTTGAAAAGCCATACATGCACATTTGAAATTCAAAATTCACCTAGTACCAGTTTAATGAACAATACTGTTGATAAAAAATATAAAACAATCTTGGATATTTCAAAAGTTTTTTTCTTCCAAAATGTAGCACCTGAAAGATCTACCCACGTTTTTGATGCTGGGGTCACAAAGTCGCTTTTGTCGACTCTGTCAGGGGTATAAGAACAGTCCTTGAATGTTTGCTCTAGATTCCTATGGGTGTGCCACAGCGATTGGCTGATGCTTGAACTTGATTAGATTTGTTAGCTGCACTCTTTTTGGACCAAGGCCCTGCTTTTGCCTCTGTGGCTTGCAGGGAAGTTACTGTGCATTATTCCTCTCCATATCAGGGAAATGTGATTGTGGAGAGGAAGAACCATGACTTAAAGCAATCCTGAGCAGCTATAGAGTATTAATAATCTGCCAATAGATTTTGTGGGTGGCCAGGCCCCCTTTGAGGTCATTTCTGGCATCCAGATGTACATTCCAGATCTCAACAGTCCTGATGAAGTGGCAGAAGATACAACTTTTGACATAAATGAACTTTTCTCTGTGTTACAGGAATTACAGTGCTTCCCAGATGAACGCTAAAACTAACTGTCTAAACATTCTGCCACTGACAGAGTGAAGAAGAAACCATCACCTTCTGGCTAGAGTCCAAAAGTTGGGGATCTAGTTAGAGAGAAGATTGCAGTAAAGAGCGAGCTTGGCCCATCATACTGTGCACCAGTGCCAGTCCTCTGCATTTAAGGTACCAGAACTGTGATTTTTCCACTACTTGCTGGTTATAAAGACAAAAGACTTGTCTCAATTGATCAAGTAAAATTGCATCATGTGGCCAATTCTACACAGTAGGGCACAAGGACTCCTGAGTAGTTCCTTGACTCCTTCTTACCCTACAGCAGATGCCTCTACAAGTATTGAGTAATACCAATACTGTTTTCCTCTGGCTCGGGAGGCGGAGAATAAACTTTTGTTGATTTCTGTTACCCCTGCAAATACAAGCCATACATCAGATGTGAGTAAACAGTTTGCCACTGCTACTTGTAACAACAGAAATGTTTATGATGAGCCACATTTAGAGGGGTCTACCAGTTCTCTGCTGCCAATTTGACCCCTGTTTTTGCACAGACTGCTTCTGGCTACTTTGTCAACTACTTTTCTTCTGATTTCTTGCATACTTTTCTTCTTTGGCTGAAACACACTTATCTGAGCCCTCAATGGTTTTACATTTGGATTGCCATTTCATTACCTTTTCTATTCATTTGGATATTATCTCCCAGAATGTGCTGCTTCAGAACTGGAAGGCGAGGTGTTGACATCTCATTCTTCTTCACATGAAGTGCGAAGAAACATGTCCCTTGTGAACATTTCTGATCTCGCATTACACCCCCGCCCCAAAGCGTATGACAACAAAAGGGGCCTGTTCCAAAGTATTAGATACCAACTCTGTGACAGAGATAGTAACAAACACCAAGGTCTCTGCTAAGCCAATTAGTACTAAGACTAGAACCATAACCCCTGGGACACATCCAGAAAATGTTAAGGCATTGCTTGCTTCAGTTCACGATTTGCAATCTTTAGTGAAGAACCTTGTTAGTCTCTCTTTCTGCCAAATTAATACATGTGAAGAGCCTAATTACTAGCTGTTTAGATTTATTGAAGCTTAAAACAAGCTCTGTTACCACCTGCCAATTACCTAAAACTAGCGTGGTGCCTTCCCTGACACTTCCTATTTCCCTTCCTTATACCACAGGTGACCAACCATCATCACAGATCCCTGTTTGGGGCATGACCACTCTGCCTGTGAATCAGAACATGATTCTTTTGTTACCTCCCAGTATGCAATCTTGCAATGAGCTGCCTTCAGGTAAAATGGATAGGAGATTTGACTTTCTTGATTTGCCTCCTGAAGGAACGTTATGTTATATTTCTGGAAAATGTACCAACTTTACCCACAGTAGTATTGAATCCTGGGAATCTTTGAGTAATAAGTCCTTAAACTGGGAGGGTAACAAAACAGGCCTATTGGAGGTCCTGTTTGATGATATCAAAATGGTTAGAAGGGTAAAATTGGTTGGCGGGGTACTAAAACTTTACCTAGTGATTGTCAGGAGCGTAGCTTCCGTGGGGGTTTTTTAGGTGCTACACCCCCTCATAAATACATTCTGTGATAATTATCGGCGTGCAGATGCTATCATTCGGGTATGATGAAATGTCTGCTGGATTTCACCAGAAATGTTTACATACACTCAGATAAAAATGCACACAGACTCTCTACCTCTCAGTTTTTAAAGTCATCAAAAATATTGTTAATTTTACAAAACAATGCATTTTCCTTCTCTTAGTACCCCTACCAATCCACATTCCCCTCACTATCCACTGCCTCTTGGCCCCCCCCATGCACCCTTCTTGTTGTCTAATGTATTTAAACATGACATGCCAGTCTGATTATTGGAAAATCTTAAACTCACAACCTCCCCCAATCTTATTTACCAAGCTAAGCCCCTGGTGATTGTGCAATCTTGTCTTTTAAGTCACCTAGTTTAGCTGATACAGTTCTGCATAGAACAAGCTCCTAATGTGCGTCCTCACATCAAATATCAATTTTACCCCTTGGTTATTTTTGTCGACCATTGACTATTGTCAGCTGCCCAGGTTTGTTCACTATGTGTTTATGAACCTGAATTCCATCCTGCTATTTCAATTTACAATCGCTTCGCTAAATCCATGACATTCAATGGTGTTTATTGATTTATTGCTGAGCCTTCTGTGGCAGTATTACCTAGTAACAATCAAGTCACTGCGAACAGAGGGTCTGTGCCAAACTCAAATGCTTGTCACTGTGTGCCAAGCTCTCATCCTTTCTTACCCTTAAATAATTCAGTAAATTCTCTTACCTCAGATTAGCTCAAAGGTGTCTCACATCAAATGAATTACAGCGTTTTATTTTGGAATATGGCAGGCATACGTGCCATGGCCGACACCCTAGAATGGTTGGATTTTGTAATACATTTTCAGATTTTATGTTTCCAGGAGACCTGGTCTGATTGCCTGTTCACATTAACGCTTATAGAACCTTCCATGTTTCAGCAGTGCCTTCTAAAATTGGTAGAACTAAGAGTGGCTTATGTAGTTATATCTCCAACTATATGTTATTTCCAAATATAACAATGGTGGTGACTACATTTTCGAAATATTGTTATTGAAATTTCACCTTATTACCTTTTTGTGCTGGTTAACATTTATAACAATGCACCATTGAGCGATTTACCGATTGTCCTTGTTGAGCTGGATTGAGACCTTGAGTCTATCTGTAAGTATGATAAGAAGAAAGTTACCATACTTTGGTGGTTTTAATATTTATTTGTGCCCACTGCCATCCAAAAAGATTGCGGTCTGACATACATCCAACATGGTAATCCATCCCATTTCATTCATAATGGTGATAAATTGAATGAACTGTTTTTTCAGTTTGACCCTTCTTTCTCCAATGAACTTTCTATTCCCTTTGTTCCATTTAATCGCATATTCCACGGAAGGGGTGATAACATAGTCATTGATTATATTATGTCATCTCATAGACCTTCTTTACTGTCTAATTTTACCACACATACCATTTCTTTGAGTGATCATTTACCTTAATTTTAGTAATTTGATGAACACAGCTAAGATCATTGAGGTATGGTTAGTTGATAACACTGAAATTGCAAAACCTAATGGTCTTTCACTACGCTGGTCTCAGATTAATTTGAATAATCTCCTGGAAAAGCCTGTTATCAAACGCAGAGATACTTTCAAGACCTGCTGGATGATGCATCCAAACTTAACAATATTCTAAAAGTCTTTCTTACCATAATTAAGGGGATCAAGGAATGTTTAATTGATACTAGGCGACAATCTAACTACTGTAGACAAGGTTGGTTTGACACTAAATGCTCCAAGGCCCATAAACGACTCAGAGTGGCTCTTCACAAATACCCAAGTGTACTCAGGAAGTGCAGATATGTAGACATGAATCCAAAAATGGTCCTAAAGGGTAGGAAAAAGTATTAAAAGATGATGCCTGGGAGTCCATAATTGAAGTAAGCCCAAACAAAGACAGTACATCTTTTTGGCGTTTTATAATAAGTCCTTACTTAAGAGATGAAAGGGGTCCAAGATTGGAGGCTGCCATTACTGAAACTGATTGGGTAACTTATTTCACCAAAATATACTCAAATCCTAGTTCGGCATTGGTTAGGATAGCATCTCCCGACTTTCTGCTGTCTGTGTGGACTCTCCACATAGTGTTGAAAGCCTCTCATTTTCATTAGATAAGGTTAAAAGAGCACTCGCGGCTAGCAAGGGCAGGAAGGCACCAGGTCTCAACAGTATAACCTCTTTAAGGCAAATATATCCCTCTGCGGTCCTTTATGTGTCCTGGTGGTTGGGGCATTCCGTAGCTCTGGTTTTTTAATACTTGGTCAGAGTCACTAATTGTTCCCATCTATGTGAAGGGTGATTGTTCTAATCCAGCTTGCTATCACCCCATTTCCCTACTCAATACTTTTGTGGAAGTTATTGGTAGAATAATTTTAAATAGAATAAAAGAGTGGGCTAAAAACAACACAATTCTCTCATACCTTCAATATGGTTTCTGTAGTGGCTTAGGGACAATTGAACAGGGATTAAACCTTAACCTTTTAGTTGGGAAGCATACATCAATTGTAAAGGGCCATATGTTTTTAGCTTTTGTTGAGTTTTGTAGTGCACTTGATTGTGTTATGTACAACAAGTTGTGGTCCATTGTGACAGAGCTTCCATGGACCCCAGTATAGCTCAATTCCTAAGGGAGTTATATTCAGGTTTCAGGGCCAGGGTATATTATGGTCTTAAGGGAGAATGTATTCATTCATTTAGTATAGAGAGGGGAGTTAAACAGGGTTGTGTCCTTGCCCCCTTTCTGTGTACCCTATATATTAACAGCTTAGGTAATGTTTAGGTGGAAAATTGCAGAGACCTCTGACAAATTAGTCATCCTCTGATTCCAGCCTTCCTTTTTGCAGACATTGCTGTACTCCTGGCCCATACTCCTCTAGATCTACAATGGCTTCCTATTCATTTTGTCGAATATATGTAGGTTCTAGGCCTTTCAGTTAATTTGGGTAAAATATTTATAATGAGGTGTGGGAGAACATTGCTAAAGTGTCACAATCTTATGATTGGTGGCACAAAGATACATTTTACCTCCTCATTTTCTTATTTGGGTACTTTGTTTGAGACGTATGGTTCTTGGAAACAGGTGTTTAATTCTGGAAAGCTACGTTTTATGAAAGCCACCACAACAATGTCAAATTTCGCAACTATACTTGGCAAGAAGCCATTGAATGAAATATTAACCATCTACAAAGCCAAGCGAGAGCCAACAGCTTTGTAAGGTGTGGAAATCTGAGGAAATTGCAATAGTCAACCCCTCCAGTTGGTGGAGAATGGCTCTTTTAGGAACTTCCACTCAGTTCCCAAGAGCTGCTCCTCGTATGTCTGCCACTCTGAACTTGGGGCTCCTTTCATATAAGATACTGCCAGAATTCAGCGAATTCTTTTATAACATATCATCTGGACCGGTAAGGACACCTTATTAAACCAAAAGGTTATTAGTGACTGTCTTAAATGGTCTTCATTTTTACAAATTCCCTGGCTAAAATATATCAAACAAACCGGTCTGGATTTGGGACATGCTGAATATATTGATTGTCCTGACACACTAGAGTGCTTCAGTAGGAAGGGATTAAAAAAAGGCTTGTCTATCTTTGTTTGAGGACCTTAGACTGACGACAGAATTTATAAAACCGAGGAACATATTTAAGAAAAGTGGCACTGCACATTGTGCAAGGCCACTTTTCTTGCGCCCCATAGTGCCCCCCTAATGCTAGCATGTGTGCGCCGTATTTAAAATACGGTGTACCATGGTGGTAGTTAGGAGACTAGCGTAAGAATTTTTGACACTAGTCTGGAGCTTTGCAGGATTAGCGGAAAAAAATTGACGCTAATCCTGCAAAGCTCATTGAGGCCCATTGTAATCAATGGTGTGCCTCCTTGAAACGCCTGCTCTGAGCAGGCGGTAAAAGTGCCCAAAAAAATTTCTTTGTGCCATTTTTTCAGTCCCCCTAATGGGGGAATGCCCCCTTTGCATACATTATGCATGGCACAGGCATAATGTAGCGCAAAGGGTTACAAAGTGGCGCAATGCATGGATTGCGCCACTTTGTAAATATGGTGGAGGGATTTTGGCCTGGTTGGGCCACATTAGGGTAAAAGAAAATGGCGCTAATATGGCGCATGGAGGCGCTAAGGACTCTTAAATATGCCCCCTAGTGTTAGTGTTGTCAAGAATCAATAGATGTTGGTCACTTAAGATATACAACAGATTTGTTTTAACTCGCTACAGACTGGATATATTTCAGCATCTGACAACCTTTCCTACTATAAATCACTGGCCTGAAGTTTTAATTAAATGCCCTTGTGACAATTCTTCTAATCAAAGTATCCTACATATGTTTTATTTTGTACATTTTACAAGGACTTAAGAACCGCTTAAAATTTCCTATTTTGCTAGAACTAAAATTGTACAATGTAGCCTTGCCTATCTGTTTTTGCCGTCTCTACTCACTTTATCTATTTGGTGCACCGTGTCATGCTATTTATGGTCTGTGATTCATCTTAGGAAATCATTGATCACTCAGAATGATTCTGCTATGTTAAGATGAACTTACACATATTGGGCCTCATTACGAGGCTGGCAGTCGAACCGCCGAAAACAGGGCAGTCCAACCGCTCCATTATGACCGTGGCAGAGCCTCCACGGTCCAGCCACCAATCCCGCCAGGCTGCCTCCAGCCTGCAGCCTTGCGGTCCTGCCAGCCTCAGCGGTCCTGGTGGCTGTAATCCGCCAGGGCAGCGCTGCAAGCAGCGCTGCTCTGGGGATTACGAGTCCCCATCTGCCAGCCATTCCATGGTGGTTAACATAGAAAAGGGGCATCAGAGGGCCCCTGGGGGGCCCTGCACTGCCCATGCTCTTGGCATGGGTAGTGCAGGGGCTCCCATGGACAGCCCCATCGTGTATTTCACTGCCCGAATTACTGGCAGTGAAATGCGCACCGGGTACTGTCGCACCTGGCGCATCACAACATTGCTGCCGGCTCAATTACGAGCTGGCGTCAAGTTTGTGGCGAGTTTTCTGCTGGGCCTGCGGGCAGAAACGCTGTTTTCTCCCACTGGCCCAGCAGAAAACTCCTAATATGGTGGACAAAAGACCTCCAGCACTGGTGGTCTTTTGCCTGCAGCTGCTTCGGCGGTCCTGGAAAAGGACCACCGAAGTTGTAATGAGGCCCATTGTGTTATTTGCACTAGATGATCATATTGTAATTTTAGCATGTCCTTTTTTCCACTTATTTATATATAATTGTCTTTAATTTGAAAATGACATAATGGACTATTTTGTATGCTTTTATGATTTAAATGTGAACACTGAATAATGCTGATTTTGTCTTAACTTGATTTATTCAGATTCATTAATTTTCCAACTGGCCCTAACAGGCTATGGTTAATGGAAAGATACCATTATTTCAAAAACAGTTTGGGGAGCAAAACACTGGCAAGTGCAGGAAACAGGTACTTTATTCAGAGCTTGTTTGATTTCATTACAGATGATTTGCTTGAACAAGACAGTGCAGCAAACTACTTGCCTGGGTCTGGCTAAAATTACTGAAATAAATTGGCCTAGCATCTCCTTCATTGCAGAATTTGACAACTGGCAACATTTAGTAAATTACATTGAAAAACAGCTTGATAGTATGGTGCAAAATGGCAAATACAGCTCTACACTTTCAGGTCCAAATGGGTGGTTATTGTGGCCAGTGGACACAAATGGTTGTCATGCACATTTTCTGAAATCTTCACAGGGTTTTAAAGCTAACAGACCAGACCCTTGCTACATTCAGTTTTAACACTCAAGGGTTATCACTACCTATAGCATAAGAAAGCTATGCAACCAATGGTTGCAGCATTCCACTTTGTCTGCAGTAAACAAACATCTTTCTCTCCTTTCTGATGACATGAATTAGCAAAATTTCTTGTTAGGTCCTTGATCACTGCATTATAAAAGATTCATTTATGCTGCCTATAATTACATTTGGAAACTTTCACAAATAGAATCTGCTGCTCGTTTAAGACAAATTGATCAAGCTGATTAGAAAAAGCCATAGCCGTTGTCGCAAATTGAATGAATATGTTGTCAACTCGTTTTTACACTTTGAATAACATTGTCCTTTCTGCAATTGTTATTATACAGAATGACATGTCTTCTTTATAACAAGGGCAAAGTCAGCTTAGATTGATTCTGTGCTGAGCTGGGCACTACAGGATTTAAAATCACACTGTGTGCCATGGAGATATCTGAACACAACAGAATTGTTTTTGCCTTTTAAATTAACATGTAAGCAATAATTAATGGCATAGAAAGATGCTACCTACACAATGTGAACTATTGAATGCTTAAACAAATTGCCTTATACAGTAGCTGAGAAACCTTCTGCAGTATGATTAATACTTAGGGTGATCTCATTGCCAATTTCAACATTTCATTTCACATCTTGCTTGTAACATTTTCCGGTAGGCAGATACGAAGCTTTGGGGAGAATTTTATCCATCAGTTGCGGTCTTTGCCCTTCAATTACAAATGTGTAAGCGGGGAGAAAGAGGTGTTTCTTATTGGAAACAAATGTGAAACTTCACTCAGGCACTCAGTTTGTAAAGAGGTAGCACTGCATGGGGCGTTTAATGCTTCCATGGCCAATCTGGTACATGGTATTTGAAGGAAGTGCCAATTTCCTCAACTCACCATATCATTAGATTACTTCCAAATGATGGTTATTTGATGTTGAAACATCAAGTTTGCTGTGGGATGAAAGCAGTTGTCCCATATGCGGTCTCTCAGATAGTGACATTTTGTAATAATGTGCTATTTCCTCCAGCACACATGATTACAGAAGTTAGCGTATGGCCTTCCATTCCAACTTTTAAGGATTACCTTGACACTGAGAAAATGGAATTCATCTTGGGAGCCCACTTTGATTTTGATTTTGGCCCTTGTTTTTATCAATTATTTTTATTCATTATATTCTTTTAATAGTATATTTTAACTGCCATTTTTAGATGGCTTCTATTTGCTTTGATTGTTAAGGTGAACATTTTATCAAAGGGGTTGCCATTTTTAGTGGAGTTTTTTTCTAGGAAACTTTTCCTCTTCATGGCCAAGGGGATGGTGTTGTGAGGCCTTCTTGGGCCCACTTTGGTTTTCCATTTTAGTTCTCCATTTTACACATTGTAAGCTTACATGGGTTTAGTAATATTATTTTACAAGTTTTATGCTTTCACTGTATTATTCTGAGAGGACACTGCACATGCTGCTTGTTTTCAGTAAGCCTTTCTCGCCATGTAATCTGTACACTCTGTTCATGATAGAAACATAGAACAAAATATTCTTATCCAAGTGCTTGCCTTGCCCGTTTGGAGACAGCTCCTAAAATCTAGCTAATCACTGCATCAGACCTATGCCTCTAACACAGTGCGGTTTTGATTAGATAAACTGTGCACTGCCCTACATGGGTCAGAAGAGCACTCTGGCCATGACTGACCTGGAACAGATGCTATGTTCGATATGCAGCTCTGCTGACACTGACCTTCTATCTTGCAGATTGCCAACTCCACTTTAGACTGACACCCTGGCTCAGTTACCCAGGTATGGAGGCTCAGGCTATCCTTCATGCTCTGGCAGAGGGTGCACCCACTATACTCTCAGAGAGTAGGTAGTGCTAGATAGGAATATATAGGAATATAGGGCCATATGTACAAACAATTTTTCCCATAGACACAGAATGGGTAAAAACCTTTGCTACATGTGGCCCATAATCCCTTAAGGATACCATTGTTGGATAGTTTACTCTTTTCACCATGTTTATAATGCTGATTACAATGCTTTGTTTTATATGCTTAATAATTGCAGCTCATGTTCTCTGTGCAAGAATGTGATTATTTCAATAAATGTTCAAAAACCTGTATTTGTATCTTCCTTGTGTTGACCCTGGCATTGCAACAGTGAACAACAAAAGGGTAAGATCTGTTTCCATGATTTCCTTGGGAATCAGAGTGGTCATGTTCAAGGTTGCCGAAATCACCTGCCACCCTGGGAAAGTTAGGGGTTCGGTTGAGGTACTGTGAACTAGCTAGGAATTAGGCTGACATTCTCTGATGGTGTAGATGGACTCAGTCCCTACATCCTGAAGTTCTCTCGTTCCAATACGCACTCCTACCTTTTAGTGGGAACCATATAACAATGCCAACCTTATATCTGGCTTTTGGGCCAGCATGGGTAGAAGCAGCTTTTTATTCATACTCTCACAAATCTGAAGTTTAATATATATTTTGGGAGTTTCATTTTAACTTCCCCAAAACGTGTGTTTGTCTGGTGATCTTAATAGCCATGTGTAATGCTTCGCCCTTTTCTGGTACAAGATCCCACTAAGATACAGGTTATGTAATGGCCAGTTCATGCCAACAGCAAACACATGAAAAAAGCACTTAAAAAGTATCTGAGGGCCAGCTTCATTATTTCTACATGAGTGTTAGCGCAAACAGAAGGATACTATATATAATAAAAAAGAATACTGAGGATTTTACACAATTTATTTGTTTTTACTTTTTTATCATTATACAGATATTGTTTATTAGACTTCACATCCATAAAAACTAAATTATCAAGACAACACAGTTAAAACAGATGGTTAAAACACCAGCAATAGAATAAAACCAATATTCTTTCATAATTTAATAAAATATTAAACCCACAGTTTCAATCCCTCAGATCCCAAATCTATCAAGAATTAAAATGCCCTCTGCACAGTTATAAATCCAGCTTCATAAAATATCAGTTTATGATAGATCTTCCGGGGAATATTTACTATGATTTTGCGTCAGGGTTGCATCACTTTGTGGCACAGCCCAGTTGCAAAATAACTGTTGGTATTTATTAAGCCACGCTGTTAGAAATTGGGTTCCTAGTTGACTAGAGTGATAGCCCTGGTCAAGCAGCAATCACAATCTAAGTCAGGGTAAGGCACAGGCAAACCCCAAATTAACCTGAGCTCACACACTGGTAGTTTGGGGCAGAGCAGACAAGCTTAACTTAGAGGCAATGTGTAAAGTATTTGTGCAACACTTCAAACAGTAAAACTGTGAAACCACCGCACATAAAGTATATCACACCAAGTTAGAATAATAGAGCACAATGTAATAAATAAAACAAGACCAAACAACAAAAATCTAATCAGTAGGACTGGTGTTAAATTTTTTTTAAAAGTAAACTGTAATATGGCACATAAAAGCATAAAGGGACAACTGCGGCTTAATGGTCACCCTGGACCAGGTCAAATTCAAAAGTTCAGGCTGACCGCAAAGGAGCGCGGGTCTGATACAGTCCCAGATTAGTCCCGGTGAAGGTTTACCTTCTCAACTTTTGTGCCAATAGTCCCATTCGCATTATAGAGGGTCGCAGGAGCAAGGAGAGTGTCACTGGCAGTGATCGGCAGGGGGCGAGGAGCAGGCTGGGTGTTGCAGATGGGTGGGCTGGTACTTCGCGCTAGCAGTTCCCTGTAAGTGGTTGATGCTGCTATGCGAAGAGACAAGGCTGGCAGTGGCTGGTGCTAATTTTTGGTGCAAGCTGCGCGTCTCCAGTGTGAATGTGCCCGTCTGCTGTCATGAAGAGCCCAAAAGCTTGATTTTAAGAGCTCAGGAGCATAGTCCAAAACCTAAGAGGCACCTCTTCGGGGATCATGAGCTTGCTGGTGACGGGTCCAAAAGCTGTTTCAGAGCCTATTATGTCCCTGAGGCTCAAATCAGGAGGCCAGCAGACTAGCCCTTTGAGTCACTCTGGGGTCCTTTGTTCAAAATGGGTTCCAGGTCTAAGTCTTCCTCCCCAGGCAAGAGGGCTGTAGGTAGCAGGTCAGCACAGCAAGGAAGCAGCTCCCCCAGAGTAGCAGTCCAGCAGCGTGAAAGTTCTTTCAGCAGCACAGCAGTCCTTCTTCCTGGCACAGTATCCACAGTTCCTGAAGTATACTGAAGTGGTGGTGTCTGAGGTCCGTCTTTTATACACTGATGCTGTGTTTCTTGAAGGGTGGGAGAAACTTCTAGACAGTGGCTTTGAAGTGCATAGAATCCTGTACCTCCCTTGCCCAACTCCAAGTTGGCTGAAGTGACAATGCAGGGTTGTTAGGCCCTTTGTGTGGAGGCAGGGCACAGCCTATTCAAGTGTAAGTGAGGCTGAGCCCAGCTCCTTCCTCCTATCCTGCCAGTGATGGCCCATCCAGTCAATTTTCATACTGGCAAAGGAAAGCGTGTCTTTGTTTTGTTGTATTGTAACTATTTTGATAAACTCCAAAGCAGATCCTTAGCAAGTGACTTCAGATTTGTTCTTTTTTACTGACCAGTTCTTAGAAATTCTAGAATACAAACCATAAACAAATTGCCAGTATTGGTTTGAGAATGGTGACAACCCTATTACCAGATGACTCCAAGTCATCAGTGATTCCATGGTTCAGTCCTGGGTTTTCTATTTCTAAATCACTGTTTACAGATGTGTCAGTCCAATTAGTTAAGTTCACCTGAACCATGAATACAGTCCTTCTCCCTTATCGAAGTAGATACCTTCTCATGAGCCAATATAGCTGCCATACCTATACGCTTCAAATTGCAGTTTGTCTGACCGTGTTGTTCACTGTATCATGCCTCATTCAAACTGTAGTCTTATTCAATGACTTGGAAGCACTTAATTACCTATCAACTTGCTAACCACACATGCCTAATATCATATTCACATCACAAACTCTTGTCTATTAAAAATAACATGCAGTGATACCCACATTATCTACTGTACAAGATGTTTACCACCGACTACAAGAAACAACATATCCTTTGATAGACCCCTGACACAGCTTCAACTTAAAATTCTTAGAATTCATGGAGACTCCTTCACTGAATCCACTGACCACCGTAAGCCAGTTTCAATACCTACTTTCTCAAATCTTCAACAAAATGTATCCTCTGAAAGCCACTGGACCGAGGCCACTGTGAGAGAAAGCCACATGTAATTTTGCAATGAAATAAAAACCTGGCCCTTCTCCAAAGATGACATAAGTGGTTGTACATAGTGTATGCCACTCAAATGGAACTAAAAGCTGCAGGACAATAGATCAAATATTGTAAAGGCTAAGCACATGTGGTTCCAGGAAGCACCAGAAATCACCGGATGGTCTATCTTTGTCGTACATCTGTTTGTGTACTAATCCAGAAGACCCAGAGCAAGCCATTCACCACAATACATATGCATAGGTGCATTTTTGACCTAAATCTCTTACCTCTCCGCAACATCAATATGTATGTATTATGTAAAAAAAAGCATATATGTATGTGCAAACATACTTGTCCTCGGACAAAAAGCGCACTCTCAACAGGTTAATATTTATTTTGGAATGCAGCAAAGCCAGCAACATACAGACAATTCTTTATAATTTCTTCAGGCCTTACGCATTTCAGACATCTCCATCCTTGTTCACAGGCCAAATGCTTGGGTTCAGCAGATAATTGCAGGCACCTAATTACTCTGTTAAATACCAACTCTGCCCTCGGTGGGCCTGTAAGTAAGTCACAAAGTGCATCCTGGTAAAGCAGTCCTGCACATTTATATTTCATCTTTAGTAGGTTTACATTTCATCCTTCATAAGTTGCTGAAGCCAAACAAAACATTACTGCACATTTAGTTACCCCAGTGGGCAAATTCAAAGTACCTGTTGGGAATGCTCATTAATTTGAGGACAACTCTTTTTGTACAAATTTAATTGCCTATCCAGCCGTGAAGGCAGTACCACTGCATGAAGGAGCAGATCTGCGTGGCTTTATGGTTTGTCACATTTTGAGCAACACGTTGGAACACTTTCAGCAAAACTGGTAATTTTACTTTGGATTTGCTCACTGTAGGGTGATTAACTGTGTATTAATATTTTGTTTGGCTTTAGCAACCCACTGGGGATGAAATAAAAATGTGTAGGACTAAATTTACCAAGATGCACTTTGCAACTCACTTCAGAGGCCCACTGGGATAGAACTGGCATTTAACTGAGTGATCAGGTGTCTGCAGTTATTCTGCTGAACCCAAGCATTTGGCCTGTGGACAAGGACAGGAGATGTCTGAAATAAGTTAGGCCTGAAAAATGAAAATGCTAAAGAATTCTCTGTATGTTGCTGGCTTTGCTACATTCCGTAATAAATAACCTGTGGGGCGTGCGCTTTCGTCTGAGGACAACTCTTTTTGTACATACATAAATGTATATATATAAATGTGTGTATATATATATATAAATATATATATATATATATATATATATATATATATATATATATATATATATATATACACAATTTTACACATGGAGTGAAGAAGTTACTTGCCTTTCTTCTTTCTGGTAGAGACTCTATCTAACTGCAGATTCATCACCTTTTGAATATTTCCCAGGCATCAAAGTGGATCCAAAAACCTTTGAGCAGTACCTCTGTATGCCAGTCCGTGTAGCTCTGCACTGATGTCGTTTGACTCTAAAAATGATGAGTGGGGCCTATATAAATGCTGCTCCCATGCACTGTCATGAGTTGCTTTCAAGTCTGTCCGCTGTCCCAAACGCAGAGCTCCAACAGCAAATTGGGTTTGACCAACATGCCAATTTGTAGACTTGGGATCTTATTAATGGGTAGAGTCCAGTTCACAGAAGGTGAAGGATGGGGGGGGAGGTCCTTAAGGAATCTGCTGTTAGGTAGAGTCTCTACGAGACAGAACCAAAAGTATGTACCTTATTCTTCTGATAGAGACTTCTACCTGCAGATTCCTTACCTTTTGAATAGATCTCAGAGAAGTACCTATTAGGAGGTGGGTCTGTGAATTGGCTCAAACCAAGAAGTTCTGTAGGACTGAGCATGCGGAAATGCCCATCCTGGCGAACCTGGCTAACCAGACCGTAGTGCTTAGTGAATGTATGTAGAAATGCCCGGCAGATGTAAAGGACAGGAAATCTGTGTGCTAAAGCCCTGGTAGAATCTCTGTTGGAATGGGCTTGCAGACCTTTTGGAGACTGCTTTTAGCCCAGGGCATAGCAGATCTCGATGCAGAATACGATCAAATGAGACAACAACAAACAACAGAACATCATATACATTGGACTGGAGGGCATTAATCTGACGTGTGCAGCACCGAATCACAAATTTGTATCACTGTGAGGTGTATGCAGTTTTTGTTGAGGGACATTCGGCTGCCAAAATGACAGCGGAAGATGGTTCTAGATGGTTCTAGGAGTTCAGCTATTGCTGTTCAATATCCATACATGAAGGTGAAGATTGTAAAGGCCCGGGTGCAGAACCCTGCCCTGTTTTTGTGATACTATCGTAGAACAAGAGCCACCCTAATACCTGTGGGAACCTGGACTATTAATGCTTTTGTGTGTATATTGGTTCTCATTCATTTCATTCAAATATTTTCCCAATGAATAGCCAGAATGGCTGGCTGCACTCAATGCTAGACAGTTCAATTAATACACTGGCCAAAAGAATAATTACAGAAAGTCTTTACTTAACAAATAGTATTCAATATTTCATACTGATACACTACTCCACACAAACAACGTTTTAGTGTAGTTTGTCCCAGTAAAATAAGAACCACATCTAAAGGTATCAAGAGATAGTAGCCATGAGGTAGAGAGGCTCTTTGTGTGTTTAACAAACAACAGTGTTCAAGTCAATGGACCTATTTTGAATTGCAGCTTGTTTATTATGCATGTCAACAGCATTTTTACCTATAAGAGGATAGAGGGGTCTCACCAGGACAAAGGATATTGGGACATTTAGATAAAATAATAATAACAAAAGTATGTCAAACTGAAGTGTGTGCTAGAACTGGAGAAATATAAAGTGAGGATGAATAATGAGCTAGCTATATTGGCCAAAGAGAAAAATAAGATGAGTCCACTTTGTACGTGACATACGTGGAAGAAGTTCCTGTGCGGGACAAACTGCTACTTACTGAGAGGGAAATAGCCTAAGTTAATAGTGGGTAATAAACAAAGACTAGCAAGTTTGCATAAACAGGGCTATCACAGTTTTGTAGATGGATGATGTGTCAAATGTACCCATGAATAGCAGAGGACTTGTGGGTATGAGTAATTTTGCAGTGCAAAGGTACATTTACCCTCTCTCTGGTACTTGTGCCACATCAATTACTTGCCATTTCAGTTCATCTGCATTGTGATTCTCATCTAAGTAGTGTTAGACCAATGGGGCGGTGACAACCTTGCATTTAATTCTGCTCTGGTGTTGTTCAATTCTTGCTTTATTTTGCTGTGTAGCTTGACCTATATAGGTCAAGTTGCATGGACACCATTTGCAGTAGACAACATTTGATGTGTTGTTTAAGACTTACGCGCAACACACAGTCTAGTCTTTTTGATTCATGTGTGACACTGACGGTAGCACTTTCGGAATGCATGCGTGTTCCAAGCCCGCTCAGGAGGCAGCCATCTTAATGTGCATAACCAGTGCTGCTTGCAGCCCATCAGTATTTGACAGTGACAGGCATTTTTCCTATCTTTCCTGACTAGCACTAGTGAGTAAAGTTACCCCTGCACTAGCACGATTACTCAGAACCAAAAGTGTTCTGCTCCTTGAACTGTCTAGCACTGAGTGCAGACAGTCATTTAGGCTCTTTATTAAAAATATTCAAATGAAACAAATGAGAACAAATGTACATACAAAACAGTTTTTGCAATAGCAGGTACTACCAAGAGGCAGCCTGATTGGAGGACAAATGCTCAGGCCCAGGAGTTCTGGATAAGATAATCTCCATGCCCAATCTGGGGCCACTAGGATAACTTGGGCCTGGTCATCCCTGATCTCCTTCATAACTCAGGGCAGGAGTAGCATTGACAGGAAGGCATACAGAAATCCTAAGGAACATGTCTACTAGCTAGCGACGCTTTGGAAACTCCAATGCATAGAAATGCTAACATTGTGCGTTCTTTGCATTGGCAAATAGATCTAACCAAAGTTTTCCCCATTTGTGGAAGATACATTGTGCCACCTCTAGGTGTAACTGCCATTCATGATCTGCAAGGCGTTGACAGTCAACTCATGTGCACTGGTATTCAACGATCCTGCCATGTGGTTCACTGCCAGCAAGATCCCTTGATGCTCCATCCATTTTCGGAGGTGCAGGGTCCAGTACCCCCATACCGCCCTGCTTTTTGCAATACCACATGGTGTAAGTGTTGTCCATAAGCACCTGCATGCACCAGCTTCCCTTTGATGGGCGGAAGGAAGGATTTATATGCCATGCAGATAGCCCTCAACCCCAGGAGGTTGATATGGAGCTGTGCCTCTTTTCCAAGGGCCAGAGGCCTCTGAACTCTTCCTCTCTCAGATGGCACCCCAACCCAAAAGGGACTCACTGGTGACCACTGTCAACTCTGGGTCGGGTAATGAGAGGGGTGTGTACTGACCTAATTGTATCCAATAACCACCACTGCAGAGCTTTCACAGTCTCCTCTGAGATCTGGATGTGGCCAGAGAGGTCTCCTTGCTGTCGGGTGTTCTTATACTTCACATCCCACTGCAGAGCCTACATATGCCACCTGGCGCGCTTGACCAGCAAGATGCAATAGACCATCAGTCCCAGCCGCCTTGGAATTGACCTTACCAAATCCAGGAGAGAGACTGAAAGATCAGGATAAAAGTCTGAATGTCCTGAACTCTCCTTACCAGTGGAAAACCACATATCTGAATCATGTCTAGAATTCGCAGATGAAGGGGAGCTTCTGAGAAGGAGTCAGGTGTGACTTTGGCACGTCGCTAGTGAACCCCAAAAATGAATGGAAGTTTTCCTTAGTCTGGAGGTGGCTGATGACTACACGGGGCGAGCTTGTCTGCAACAGCCAGTCACCAACGTAGAGGAAGACTGGGTCCCTTGATCTCCGAAGTTGTGCTGCAACTATCGCCATCACTTTCAGGACACAAGGGGCACTGGTGAGACCAAAGGGAAACATAGTGAACTGAAAATGTTCCTGCCTCACTACTAGCCACATATAGCGCTGATGGGTCTGCAGTACGGGTACAAGGAAATAAGAGTCTTGCAGGTCTAACACCATTTAGTCTCCAGAATCAATGGAAGGCAAGACCTGGGCCAGTATGAGCATCTTCAATTTTTCCTTTGAGAGGAAGATGTTAAGAGGGCTTCTTCAGCACCAGAAAGTAGAGGGAATAAGAAGCAAGACCTACCATATGTGAAGACTCTCTCTCAATAGCCCCTTTGGTAAAAAAAAAAAAAAAAGGTGTGCACTTCCTGGCGTAAGATCGACAGATGGTCCTCCGTCAGTCACTTTGGGGATGGTGGAAGGAGCAGTGAAGAGGCAATGAAGGATACACTGTACCCCAGCTAGATTATCTGCAGGACTCACTTCTGTGACATGACTGCAAGAACTGTGAGAACCTGCCTCTTACCAGGTGGCTGTGCTCCACTAACCTGGTGGATGTGCTCCACTAAAGGCATGCTAAAGAGGTTTGGAAGGTGGGGCTGCAGGGGGGGTGGGTGCTGAATCCGCAAAAGCTGCTGTGCACCTTTAATTATCTGTCAATATGAGGTACCCCTGCTGAAGCCTCAAAGAATTGTAGGGCTGTCAGTTGGCGAGAAAGGGCAGTTAAAACCAAGGAGTGTACTGTGGCCCTGCTCTCTTTGAAATGCTGTAGGGTGGAATCTGCCTTATCCCCAAAAAGATAAGCCCCATCAAGCAACATGTCCATAAGGGATGACTAGACAACGGTTGAAAAACCAATAGACCACTGCCAGGTGTGGCGACGAATGGCAATGCTGGTGCCAATGGCCTGCCCGAGGTGGTGTCCAAGTCGCAACAAATTGTGAATTTGGCTGCATAACAACCGTCCTGAAAGGCTTGGGTGAGGAAAAGTCAGAGATCATCTGGGACACATGGTAGGGCTTGAGCCACTGAATCCTAAAGAGCATAAGAATAACAGCCCAGAGGTCTTCACACATTTCGACTCCCTATCAGGGGAGTAATCAGGAAGGTATTAGGGTTCATCCGACTTGTAGACTCCAGCACCACCAAATTTTCAGGAGATGGTTGCTGAGATAAGAACGCAGGGTCACTGAAGGCTGGAAAGCAGTGTATTGCAATCTGGTGATTGACCAGGGAGCCAGAAGAAGATTTGGTCCAAACTCTGCAAAAGCGTATCTATAAGTGCCTAAATGAAGGACAGGAGGAGCTCAGAGGATGTTTGTCCCAGTTAGGGCACTTCTGTCAAAAGATATGTTTTGGCTTCCAAGGTGGGGAGCTGGAGGTAAAGAACTTCAGCTGCCTTATGCATGACCAATGCATAAGAAGCAATTGCCTCAGTGGCATGACCAGGGGATTAGTCAAGGTCTATCTCAGAGGATGTATCAAAGCCACTGGCCTCTGAAGTTCATCATACTAATTCTCCTTGTGGTATGTTTGCCCAATGTTATCACCTGCATCATAATCATTCTCCAAATTGGGGCCAAATAAGGAATGCAACATATGCACCCTTCCTTGTGGGGGTGGCAAGTTCAGCAGGGGAGGTGATGCTTCAATGGAAGGTGAGCACGGCCTCAGCTGAGGTTGTAGTGGAGCGAGCTCAGAGTCAGAAACCACGATATGTACCTCATCCTCTGCCATCGATGGAGTCAGTAGAGGCACGAGGCACCGAAACCAGGCATGGAGTGAGTCAGAACAGGAGCTGGAGGAGGCCTAGTGGTGGATTCAGAGAGCCTAAGTGATGCCGAGGGCAAATCATCCAACTGTACTATAGATTGAGGGCCTCTCTGCTCCTTGGGGCCCAAAAGCTTAAGATTAGACAAAAAGTGTAAACTTAGACCAAAAGTCTAACTTTACTTGTAGTAAAGTTAGACTTTTGGTCTAAGTTTACACTTTTGGTCTAAGTTGGACTTGACATCATTGGCATGATTTTCCCCAAACCTATTGCCTTTCATCCTCCTTTAACTTTGTTTTGCTGGCTTTAACACTCTGCGCACGTTACCAGTGCTAACCAGCGCTAAAGTGCTTGTGCCCTCTCCCTAAAACATGGTAACATTGGCTTACACACAATTAGCACATGTAATTTACTTGTAAGTCCCTAGTAAACTGGTACTACCTGTACGCAAGGCCTGTAAATTAAATGCTACTAGGAGGCATACAGCACTAATTATGCCACCCACCTAAGTGGACTTTAAAACATGTCTCATGCCTGCCATTGTAGCCTGTCTGTGCAGTTTTAAACTGCCAATTCAACCTAGCAAAATAAACCTTTTGCCAGGTCTAAACCTTCCTTTTTACTATGTAAAAGGCACCTTTAAGGTATGCCCTAAACTTCCCATAGGATGCAGTGTATTTAAAAAGTTGAACATATACTTTTACCTTTTACATGTCCTGGTATTGAAAAACTCCTAAATTCACTTTTCGTTACTGCAAGGCTTACATCTTGCATAGGATTACATTGGGTCACCATATCACATTTAATAAGTGCTAACTTTCAATTAGGAGCAAAAGGGAATGTCAAGTTTGATGTCTAAAGAATTGTAATTTAAAAACCTCTTTGATGATAAAGCTGGATTGTAAGTCACTTTTCCGAAAATGCCACTATTAGAAAATTGGCATTTCTTCTTCTAACCATTTGGTACCTGCAGCCTGTATTCTGGCTCACATGACTAGGTGTAGTTGGCAGTTGTTTTTTATGTATTGTTCCCAGACATTGTGACAAGGAGGAATAGGGTTGGGCAGGATGGGCCATCTCTGACTTGATGAGAGGGTGGAGCTGTCACCTACTGCAATTGCAACTCACAAAGGCTCTGCCTGAGCACACTCACAAAGGTCTTGAAACTAGTCTTTTCTGACCCTCCTCCCCTCTGTCCACTCTGACAAATGATGGCCTGGGCAGGGATGCATGACATTTCAAACACCTCTGGAGACGGAAACCTCCAGAATCTTCTCCTACTTTAAAGAGGGCATTGGGTATAAATAAGGGGCCCTCAGACCCAACTCTTCAGTAGACCTCTGGACCTAAGTAAGGCTCAGAAGGACTGCTGTGCTGCACTGCAAGAAGGACTGCTACTGTGTTTCCCTGTTGTCCTATTGCCTGAGTGAAAAAACTTGGCCTGCATCTTGAACCCAGGATGACCAGCGTGACTCCAAGGGCTAGTTGACTGGCCTCCTGATTAGATCCTCTGGAACAAGGCACCCACCATCTTAAACCCAACACCTGGACCCTGTCTGCTGTGAGCCCTACCCCCCCCACCCCCAAGTGGTGCCACCCCAGTCCTGGACCCTTGGAAGGGGGCCAGAAGGCACTCTGCCAACCCAGCTGTGGCTGAACTGATACAGCACAATGCATCTCCTCGCAGCTCAATTTCTGACTGCCACAGCACAATGCATCCTAGATGCCGGACCTCACATCGCAGCCACAGTCTCCTAGGAATCACCTTTGCGCGACTCATCCTTGATGCAGGACTTTGCATCGCAAGCCCTTCATTGACAGCATCCTCGAGGATGACACAGGACTCCACATCTCAGACCCACAGCTAATACATCTCAATGCACTGCATACTAGGGACACCAATCCATGTGCAGGCAAGAGTTAATTTACAAGGGGGATATGGGTCACAATCATAGATTTTGAATTATAACATCAAAAACACCTAATGCAGGTAAATGTCTAACTGAAGCTAGTGCTTAGAAAATGTATTCACCTCCAGGTCTTTATTTGACTGGTAGGTTCATAGAACTGTAAAAAATAAAGATGAATACAGCAAACCTAATTGGTTCTAACAACTTATGATGGGGATGAGATATACCCTCACATGCTGTTATGCCGATTTAACTAATGTGCTAACTAAGTCTAACATAAAGCTTACAGCCCACAGTAAATATAGAGAAATGCTGATTGCAAGCAACATTTACTCAGCAATGGCATGGGTTTACAGAAATGGCATGTCACGCATAATGGTAAACTCACAAACAAATAGAAGTCTGCTAGGTTTGTGCAGTCAATTGTAACACAGATATTAGGTAGGTTTCTAACCAACTGTGATTTCAAAGGGGACTCACAACAATACCGTCTGTATGAGCTCCCAGCTACATCATAAACGTAGTTCAGCAGCTACTGTCAAGCCTGCAGAAACCCCAAATGCTATCACCACTTTCTTTATGATTACGAAGTCTTCTATTGTTCTCAGTGATCTTAATTTCCTTGTCCACACTCGAGACAATCTGACCACCTGTAAATTTCTTAAAGCTTTTGAATGTTTGCTCTCTAGTCAATTGTGAATGTGCGCTTTTCCGTTGCTGGTCGTGTGCTTGACTTACTAGTAGCTAAAGGGAAAATCGTAAGACTACATAGCCTCAGCTTTTGGGGAATGCCCCAAATGGGTGCACAAATCACTGGGGAGTGCAGTAGGGGTCCACTTGGAATTGAAGCTATGGACTGCTATGTTGGGTGTTTGGCGACCTACGGTTGTCACAAAAAGCCAGCAAAAACTAATTAACATGGGATGCATGATAGCCAAACGTGACATAGCGCAAAAGTGCGGCGATAAATACCCTACCAAATATGATACATGTGAATCTAGAATGGAGCGCTGTAAAGTATGGAAAGAAAGATATAGAAAGGGAGGGGATGTATGAAGAAATTTGAGTGAATTTGGGGTACTTGGGAAATGCAGTTCCTGTAGGGAAACACAACCCAGGAAAGATTTGAACACTGGCCAAACCCCGATTAAAGGCAGGAATCTACTGGGCACAATTAAATGACTTATGGTTGACTCAGGGTGGGACCAACTCCCCTGGTGCAGCAGGGCCTCAGGTGGCAATCCTGGTACTCTACTCACCTGCCAGCAGTCAAGCACTATAAAGCACCATCATTACAACCACGGCGCAAGACCCGCTAGCCAGCAGTTGTTTTGGTGCGGGAGGACTTCAAGTCCCACGGTGCAGCAGGGCCCCAGGAGGCAGACTTGCAAGTTGCTACTCTACTCACCTGCCAGCAGTCAAGCACTATAAAGCCCCATCATTACCACCGCTGTGTGGGTCGCCCCAGCCAGCAGTAGTCTTGGTGGGGGAGGACTTCAACTCTTCTGGTACAGCAGGGCCCCAGGAAGCGGTCCTGCTACTCTACTCACTTGCCAGCAGACAAAGCTATAAAGCGCCATAATTAACACCACGGTGCCTAACGTGCCTTGGCAAAGCCCAGCCAAAGGGCAGGCCCATCCTGCACTATTCAGCATCAGGAAGAGGCAGAGCAGGGCTACCCCCTTGGCCCTTGGTTCTTTTGTTTCCTTCTTTGCATAGTGGCAGGAATAACTTTCTCTGTGTACATTATGCTCTCCTCCCAAGGCACTGAATATTAACTTTCACTAACCTGCCAACTTCATTTATAGCAGTGGCACGGGAGTAGTTAGAGGAGGAAAGCAGGCTGGTGGTACTCTGACTGTTGGATTAGTTACAGAAGCTTCTGGACATTTCAACTGTTATACCAATATTCCAATTGCTCCATTCGAGGCCTTTATCTTTCTAAACACCTGAGAGATGCTGTTGCATTTGTAAGACTGCCATAACTTTAACGTATAACCACACTTTTAGTTTCATTCTTGTATTACTGGCTCCTGAAGTTTTGTTCTCTTTTCTTCTTACAGGGCAGTGTCGCTTTTATAATGGTTAAAAGGAAAACCGTAGCCGTGCCACTGGAGTTCTTACTAAAGAAATAGAACTTACTGAAAGAAGGATCTTCTTGGGCATGAGTATGGGAGGTACACATGCAACTGCTGTAGCAAAATGCTTCTCATAGCATGGTTACCCCCTAACTTTTTGCCTTTTGTTGATGCTAGTTATGATTGAAAGTGTGCTGGGACCCTGCTGACCAGACCCCCTCACCAGTGTTCTTTCCCTAAACCGTACCTTTGTTCACACAGTTGGCACAGCCCTGGCACACAGATAAGTCCCTTGTAACTGGTACCCCTGGTACCAAGGGCCCTGTGACCAGGGAAGGTCTCTAAGGGCTGCAGCATGTATTATGCCACCCTGGGGACCCCTCACTCAGCACATGCACACTGCCTCACAGCTGGGGAGAAAATGACTAAGTCGACATGGCACTCCCCTCAGAGTGCCATGCCCACATCCCACTGCCTGTGGCGTGGGTAAGTCACCCCTCTAGCAGGCCTTACAGCCCTAGGCAGGATACACTATACCACAGGTGAGGGCATAGTTGCATGAGTACTATGCCCCTACAGTGTCTAAGCCAAATCTTAGACATTGTAATTGCAGGGTAGCCATAAAGAGTATATGGTCTGGGAGTTTGTCAAACACAAACTCCACAGTTCCATAATGGCTACACTGATTTCTGGGAAGTTATCAAACATCTCAGCAGAAAAAATCCACACTGATGCCAGTGTGGGATTTATTGAAAAATGCACACAGGGGGCATGTTAGAGATGCCCCTTGTATACCAGTCCAATTCCTAGTGTTAGGCTGACCAGTTCCTGACAGCCTGCCACATCCAGACGGGTTTCTGGCCACATGGGGTGAGTGCCTTTGTCACTCTGTGGCCAGGAACAAAGCCTGCACTGGGTGGAGGTGCTTTTCACCTCCCCCTGCAGGAACTGTAACACCTGGTGGTGAGCCTCAAAGGCTCAATCCTGGTGTTACAGTGCCCCAGGGCACTCCAACTTGTGGAGATACCTGCCCCTCCGGACACAGCCCCTGATTTTGGCGGCAAGTCCAGAGGAGATAATGAGAAAAACAAGGAGCAGTCACCCACCAGTCAGGACAGCCCTTAAGGTGTCCTGAGCTGAGGTGACCCCTGCCTTAAGAAATCCTCCATCTTGTTTTGGAGGATCCCCCCAATAGGAATAGAGATGTGTGTCCCTCCCTTCTGGGAGGAGGCACAAAGAGGTTGTAGCCACCCTCCAGGCCAGTAGCCATTGTCTACTGTACCCCAGACCTAAATACACCCCTAAATTGAGTATTTAGGGGTAACCCTGAACTCAGGAAATCAGATTCCTGCAACCTGAAGAAAGAAGCAGGACTGCTGACCTAAAAGCCCCGCAGAGACGACAGAGACGACAATTGACTTGGCCCCAGTCCTACCAGCCTGTCTCCAGACTCAAAGAACCTGCCCAGCGACGCATCCAGTGGGACCCGCGACCTCTGAGGACTCAGAGGACTGACCTGCACCTAAAGGACCAAGAAACTCCTGAGGACAGCGGCTCTGTCCAAATCTACACCAAAGAAACCAACTTTAAAGAAGACTCCAGCCTCACTCCGGAGCTTGAATCTTCACACTCTGCACACGACACCCCCGGCCCGAGTCCAGGGAAACCAACATCGCAGAGAGGACCCCCAGGTGACTCCAATGATGTGGACACCCTATGTCGACCTCCCTGCACCCCCACAGTGACGCCTGCAGAGAGGATCCAGAAGCTCCCCCTGACTACGACTGCCCGGTAACAAAGGAACCCAATGCCTGGAGAAGCACTGCATCCACAGCCCCCAGGACTGAGAGGAACCAACCACCGGTGCAGGAGTGACCAACAGGCAGCCCTCATCCTAGCCCAGTCAGTGGCCGACCCGAGAAGCCCCCTGTGCCCTGTCTGCATCACCAGAGGGACCCCCGGGTCTCTCCATTGTTTCCTATCTACAACCCGACGCCTTGTTCACACACTGCACCCAGCCGCCCCTGTGCCGCTGAGGGTGTATTTTGTGTGCCTGTTTGGAACCCACCTAGACCTCTACAAACCCCCCCTGGTCTGCTTCCAGAGGATGCAGGTACTTACCTGCTTCCAGACTGGAACCGGAGCACCCCTGTTCTCCATAGGCGCCTATATTCTTTGGGCCCTTGTAAGGAAATGCCTCCTTGGCATGGTTACCCCCTGACTTTTTGCCTTTGCTGATGCTATGTTTTGAATTGAAAGTGTGCTGAGGCCTGCTAACCAGGCCCCAGCACCAGTGTTCTTTCCCTAACCTGTACTTTTGATTCCACAATTGGCACACCCTGGCATCCAGGTAAGTCCCTTGTAACTGGTACCCCTGGTACCAAGGGCCCTGATGCCAGGGAAGGTCTCTAAGGGCTGCAGCATATCTTATGCCACCCTGGTGACCCCTCACTCAGCACAGACACACTGCTTACCAGCTTGTGTGTGCTGGTGAGAACAAAACGAGTAAGTCGACATGGCACTCCCCTCAGGGTGCCATGCCAACCTCACACTGCCTCTGCAGTATAGATAAGTCACCCCTCTAGTAGGCCTTACAGCCCTAAGGCAGGGTGCACTATACCATAGGTGAGGGCACCAGTACATGAGTACTGTGCCCCTACAGTGTCTAAGCCAAACCTTAAGACATTGTAAGTGCAGGGTAGCCATAAGAGTATATGGTCTGGGAGTCTGTCAAACACGGACTCCACAGCACCATAATGGCTACACTGAAAACTGGGAAGTTTGATATCAAACTTCTCAGCACAATAAATGCACACTGATGCCAGTGTACATTTTATTGTAAAATACACCTCAGAGGGCACCTTAGAGGTGCCCCCAGAAACCTTAACCGACTATCTGTGTAGGCTGACTAGTTCCAGCAGCCTACCACAGCCGAGACATGTTGCTGGCCCCATGGGGAGAGTGCCTTTGTCACTCTGAGGCCAGTAACAAAGCCTGCACTGGGTGGAGATGCTAACACCTCCCCCAGGCAGGAGCTGTCACACCTGGCGGTGAGCCTCAAAGG
This sequence comes from Pleurodeles waltl, assembly GCF_031143425.1. Lineage (NCBI taxonomy): Eukaryota > Metazoa > Chordata > Amphibia > Caudata > Salamandridae > Pleurodeles > Pleurodeles waltl. The sequence goes on along the minus strand of NC_090446.1, from coordinate 1,295,293,544 downwards.
CTCACCCCTTTGTGCCAGCTCCGCAGGACACTCCAGCTAGTGGAGTTGCTCGCCCCCTCCGTCCACGGCCCCCACTTTTGGCGGCAAGGCCTGAGGAAATAATGAGAATAACAAGGAGGAGTCACTGACCAGTCAGGACAGCCCCTAAGGTGTCCTGAGCTGAGGTGACTCTGACTTTTAGAAATCCTCCATCTTGTAGAAGGAGGATTCCCCCAATAGGGATAGGAATGTGACCCCCTCCCCTTGGGAGGAGGCACAAAGAGGGTGTACCCACCCTCAAGGCTAGTAGCCATTGGCTACTAACCCCCCAGACCTAAACACGCCCTTAAATTTAGTATTTAAGGGCTCCCCTGAACCTAAGAATTTAGATTCCTGAAACTACAAGAAGAAGAAGACTGCCGAGCTGAAAAACCCCTGCAGAGGAAAAACAGAAGACACCAACTGCTTTGGCCCCAGTCCTACCGGCCTGTCTCCTGCCTTCCAAAGAACCCTGCTCCAGCGACGCTTTCCAAGGGACCAGCGACCTCTGAATCCTCTGAGGACTGCCCGACTTCAAGAAAGACAAGAAACTCCCGAGGACAGCGGCACTGCTCCAAAAGAACTGCAACTTTGTTTCAAGGAGCAGACTTGAAGACCCCTGCAACTCCCCGCAAGAAGCGTGAGACTTGCAACACTGCACCCGGCGACCCCGACTCGACTGGTGGAGAACCAACACCTCAGGGAGGACCCTCCGGCGACTCCGAGACCGTGAGTAACCAAAGTTGTCCCCCCTGAGCCCCCACAGCGACGCCTGCAGAGGGAATCCCGAGGCTCCCCCCTGACCGCGACTGCCTGAACTCCATTTCCCGACGGCTGGAAAAGACTCTGCACCCGCAGCCCCCAGCACCGACAGGAGCGGAGCTCCTGTGCAGGAGTGACCCCCAGGAGGCCCTCTCCCTTGCCCAGGTGGTGGCTATCCCGGGGAGCCCCCCCCTTGCCTGCCTGCAACGCTGAAGAGATCCCTTGATCTCTCATTGATTTACATTGAGAACCCGACGCTTGTTTCTACGCTGCACCCGGCCGCCCCAGTGCCGCTGAGGGTGTACTTTTTGTGTGAACTCGTGTCCCCCCCGGTGCCCTACAGAACCCCCCTGGTCTGCCCTCCGAAGACGCGGGTGCTTACCTGCTGGTAGACCGGAACCGGGGCACCCCCTTCTCTCCATTGAAGCCTGTGCATTTTGGGCACCTCTTTGACCTCTGCACCTGACCGGCCCTGAGCTGCTGGTGTGGTGGCTTTGGGGTTGCTCTGGGCCCCCGAGGGTGGGCTACCTTGGACCCAAACCTGAGACTTGTAAGTGATTTACTTACCTGACAAAACTAACAAAAACTTACCTCCCCCAGGAACTGTGAAAATTGCAGTGTCCACTTTTAAAACAGCTTATTGTGTTTTATGTGAAAAGTATACATGCTAATGTAATGATTCAAAGTTCCTAAAGTACTTACCTGCAATACCTTTCAAATGAGATATTACATGTAGAATTTGAACCTGTGGTTCTTAAAATAAACTAAGAAAATATATTTTTCTATAACAAAACCTATTGGCTGGATTTGTCTCTGAGTGTGTGTTCCCCATTTATTGCCTGTGTGTATGTACAACAAATGCTTAACACTACTCCTTGGATAAGCCTACTGCTCGACCACACTACCACAAAATAGAGCATTAGTATTATCTCTTTTTGCCACTATCTTAGCTCTAAGGGGAACCCTTGGACTCTGTGCATACTATTCCTTACTTTGAAATAGTGCATACAGAGCCAACTTCCTACATTGGTGGATCAGCGGTGGGGTACAAGACTTTGCATTTGCTGGACTACTCAGCCAATACCTGATCACACGACAAATTCCAAAAATTGTCATTAGAAATTGTTTTTGCAATTTGAAATTTTTCTAAATTCTTAAAAGACCTGCTAGGGCCTTGTGTTAGATCCTGTTTAGCATTTCTTTTAGAGTTTAAAAGTTTGGTAAAAGTTTGAATTAGATTCTAGAACTAGTTTTTAGATTCTTAAAAAGTATTCCAACTTTTAGAAGCATAATGTCTAGTGCAGAGATGAATGTGGTGGAACTCGACACCACACCTTACCTCCATCTTAAGATGAGGGAGCTAAGGTCACTCTGTACACTAAAGAAAATAGTAATGGGCCCCAGACCTTCCAAACTACAGCTCCAGGAGCTTTTGGCAGAGTTTGAAAGAGCCAACCCCTCTGAGGATGGCAAAACAGAGGATGATGATAGTGACTTGGAGGGTAATTCCCCCCTACCAGTCCTATCTAGGGAAGACAGGGCCTCTCAAGCCCTGACTCCACAAATCATAGTCAGAGATGCTGGTTCCCTCACAGGAGGGACCAACCTCTCTGAAATCACTGAGGATAACTCCAGTGAAGAGGACATCCAGTTAGCCAGGATGGCCAAAAGATTGGCTTTGGTAAGACAGATCCTAGCCATAGAAAGGGAAAGACAAGAGATGGGCCTAGGACCCATCAATGGTGGCAGCAACATAAATAGGGTCAGAGATTCTCCTGACATGTTGAAAATCCCTAAAGGGATTGTAACTAAATATGAAGATGGTGATGACATCACCAAATGGTTCACAGCTTTTGAGAGGGCTTGTGTAACCAGAAAAGTGAACAAATCTCACTGGGGTGCTCTCCTTTGGGAAATGTTCACAGGAAAGTGTAGGGATAGACTCCTCACACTCTCTGGAAAAGATGCAGAATCTTATGACCTCATGAAGGGTACCCTGATTGAGGGCTTTGGATTCTCCACTGAGGAGTATAGGATTAGATTCAGGGGGGCTCAAAAATCCTCGAGCCAGACCTGGGTTGACTTTGTAGACTACTCAGTAAAAACACTAGATGGTTGGATTCAAGGCAGTGGGGTAAGTAATTATGATGGGCTGTACAATTTATTTGTGAAAGAACACCTATTAAGTAATTGTTTCAATGATAAACTGCATCAGCATCTGGCAGACCTAGGACCAATTTCTCCCCAAGAATTGGGAAAGAAGGCGGACCATTGGGTCAAGACTAGGGTGTCCAAAACTTCCACAGGGGGTGACCAAAAGAAAGGGGTCACAAAACCTCCCCAGGGGAAGGGTGGTGAGACAGACAAAAACAAAAATAGTAAAGAGTCTTCTACAGGCCCCCAAAAACCTGCACAGGAGGGTGGGCCCAGAGCCTCTTCACAAAACAATTCTGGGTACAAGGGTAAAAACTTTGATCCCAAAAAGGCCTGGTGTCGTAGCTGTAGTCAGTCTGGACACCAAACTGGAGACAAGGCCTGTCCCAAGAAAGATACCACTTCTAACTCCACTCCAGCTAAAACTGGAATGGCCAGTCTCCAAGTGGGATCAACAGTGTGCCCAGAGCAAATCAGGTGTCACACTGAAGCTACATTAGTCTCTGAGGGTGGGGTGGATTTAGCCACACTGGCTGCCTGGCCCCCTAACATGCAAAAATACAGGCAGCAGCTCTTAATTAATGGGACAAGTGTAGAGGGCCTGAGGGATACAGGTGCCAGTGTCACTATGGTGACAGAGAAACTGGTTTCCCCTGGCCAATACCTGGCTGGACAAACTTATCCAGTCACCAACGCTGACAATCAGACTAAAGTACATCCCATGGCTATGGTAACTTTAGAGTGGGGAGGGGTCAATGGCCTGAAACAGGTGGTGGTCTCCTCAAATATCCCAGTAGACTGTTTGCTTGGAAATGACCTGGAGTCCTCAGCATGGGCTGAGGTAGAACTGAAAACCCATGCAGCCATGCTGGGTATCCCTGAACTGGTGTGTGTCAAAACAAGGGCACAGTGCAAGGCACAGGGTGAAAAAGTAGAGCTGGAGTCTGGAAGAAAGGCCCAGCCTACCAAGAGAAAAGGAAAGTCAGCTGGGAAACCAGCTGCAACACAACAAGAAAAAGAGAGCCTCCCTTCTCAGGAAGAAGTTCTGCCCTCTGAGGGAACTGAGCCTATGGAGCTGGAACCTTATCAGGTTGAGCTCTTGGGCCCAGGGGGACCCTCAAGGGAAGAGTTGTGTAAGGGACAAGAAACCTGTCCCTCTCTTGAAGGCCTTAGGCAGCAAGCTGCTGAAGAGTCCAAAGGCAAGAAAAATGGAACACATAGGGTCTATTGGGAAGATGGACTCCTGTACACTGAGGCAAGAGATCCCAAACCTGGTGCCACTAGGAGAGTGGTAGTGCCTCAGGGGTTCAGAGAGTTTATTCTGACCTTAGCCCATGATATTCCCCTTGCTGGGCATTTGGGACAAACCAAGACGTGGGAGAGGTTAGTCAACCACTTCTACTGGCCCAACATGTCCCAGAAGGTTAAGGAGTTTTGCACCTCCTGTCCCACCTGTCAAGCCAGTGGTAAGACAGGTGGACATCCAAAGGCCCCCCTCATTCCACTTCCAGTGGTGGGGGTCCCCTTTGAAAGAGTGGGTGTGGACATAGTGGGTCCACTGGAACCTCCCACAGCCTCAGGAAATATGTACATCCTAGTAGTAGTGGATCATGCTACTAGGTATCCTGAAGCTATTCCCCTTAGGTCGACTACTGCCCCTGCAGTAGCCAAGGCCCTCATTGGTATCTTTACCAGAGTGGGCTTCCCTAAGGAGGTGGTGTCTGACAGAGGTACCAACTTCATGTCAGCATACCTAAAACACATGTGGAATGAATGTGGAGTGACTTATAAATTCACTACACCATATCATCCACAAACTAATGGCCTTGTTGAGAGATTCAACAAGACATTAAAGGGCATGATCATGGGGCTCCCAGAAAAACTCAAAAGGAGATGGGATGTCCTCCTGCCATGTCTGCTTTTCGCTTACAGAGAGGTGCCTCAGAAGGGAGTAGGGTTCTCACCCTTTGAACTTCTGTTTGGACACCCTGTAAGGGGACCACTAGCTCTTGTGAAAGAAGGCTGGGAGAGACCTCTTCATGAGCCTAAACCAGACATAGTGGACTATGTACTTGGCCTTCGCTCAAGGATGGCAGAGTACATGGAAAAGGCAAGCAAAAATCTTGAGGCCAGCCAACAGCTCCAGAAGTGTTGGTATGACCAAAAGGCTGCACTGGTTGAATTTCAACCAGGGCAGAAAGTATGGGTTTTGGAGCCTGTGGCTCCCAGGGCACTTCAGGACAAATGGAGTGGTCCTTACCCAATCCTGGAAAAGAAGAGTCAGGTCACCTACCTGGTGGACCTAGGCACAAGCAGGAGCCCCAAGAGGGTGATCCATGTAAACCGCCTAAAGCTCTTCCATGACAGGGCTGATGTGAATCTGTTGATGGTAACAGATGAGGACCAGGAAGCTGAGAGTGAGCCTCTCCCTGATCTCCTCTCATCAGACCCTAAAGATGGCTCAGTGGATGGAGTGATCTATTCAGACACCCTCTCTGGCCAACAGCAAGCTGACTGTAGGAGGGTCCTACAACCGTTTGCTGAGCTCTTTTCCCTAACCCCTGGTCAGACACACCTGTATACCCATGATGTGGACACAGGAGACAGCATGCCTGTCAAAAACAAAATCTTCAGACAGTCTGATCAAGTTAAGGAAAGCATCAAGGTGGAAGTCCACAAGATGCTGGAATTGGGAGTAATTGAGTACTCTGACAGCCCCTGGGCTAGCCCAGTGGTCTTAGTCCCCAAACCTCACACCAAAGAAGGAAAGAGAGAGATGAGGTTTTGTGTGGACTACAGAGAACTTAACTCTGTCACCAAGACAGATGCCCATCCCATTTCTAGAGCTGATGAGCTGATTGATAAATTAGGGGCTGCCAAATTCTTAAGTACCTTTGACTTAACAGCAGGGTACTGGCAAATCAAAATGGCCCCGGGAGCAAAAGAAAAGACAGCATTCTCCACACTTGATGGGCATTATCAGTTCACTGTTATGCCCTTTGGTTTAAAGAATGCCCCTGCCACCTTCCAAAGGTTGGTGAATCAAGTCCTTGCTGGCTTGGAGTCCTTCAGTGCAGCTTATCTTGACGATATTGCTGTCTTTAGCTCCAACTGGCAGGATCACCTGGTCCACCTGAAGAAGGTTTTGAAGGCTCTGCAATCTGCAGGCCTCTCTATCAAGGCATCCAAATGCCAGATAGGGCAGGGAACTGTGGTTTACTTGGGACACCTTGTAGGTGGAGGCCAAGTTCAGCCACTCCAGCCTAAGATCCAGACTATTCTGGACTGGGCAGCTCCAAAAACCCAGACCCAAGTCAGGGCATTCCTTGGCTTGACTGGGTACTATAGGAGGTTTGTGAAGGGATATGGATCCATTGTGACAGCCCTCACAGAACTCACCTCCAAGAAAATGCCCAAGAAAGTAAACTGGACTGTAGAATGCCAACAGGCCTTTGACACCCTGAAACAAGCTATGTGCCCAGCACCAGTTCTAAAAGCTCTAGATTACTCCAAGCAGTTCATTGTGCAAACAGATGCCTCTGAACATGGGATAGGGGCAGTTTTGTCCCAAACAAATGATGATGGCCTTGACCAACCTGTTGCTTTCATTAGCAGGAGGTTACTCCCCAGGGAGCAGCGTTGGAGTGCCATTGAGAGGGAGGCCTTTGCTGTGGTTTGGTCCCTGAAGAAGCTGAGACCATACCTCTTTGGTACTCACTTCCTAGTTCAGACTGACCACAGACCTCTCAGATGGCTGATGCAAATGAAAGGTGAAAATCCAAAACTGTTGAGGTGGTCCATCTCCCTACAGGGAATGGACTTTATAGTGGAACACAGACCTGGGACTGCCCATGCCAATGCAGATGGCCTTTCCAGGTTCTTCCACTTAGAAAATGAAGACTCTCTTGGGAAAGGTTAGTCTCATCCTCTTTCGTTTGGGGGGGGGTTGTGTAAGGAAATGCCTCCTTGGCATGGTTACCCCCTGACTTTTTGCCTTTGCTGATGCTATGTTTTGAATTGAAAGTTTGCTGAGGCCTGCTAACCAGGCCCCAGTACCAGTGTTCTTTCCCTAACCTGTACTTTTGATTCCACAATTGGCACACCCTGGCATCCAGGTAAGTCCCTTGTAACTGGTACCCCTGGCACCAAGGGCCCTGATGCCAGGGAAGGTCTCTAAGGGCTGCAGCATATCTTATGCCACCCTGGGGACCCCTCACTCAGCACAGACACACTGCTTACCAGCTTGTGTGTGCTGGTGAGAACAAAACGAGTAAGTCGACATGGCACTCCCCTCAGGGTGCCATGCCAACCTCACACTGCCTCTGCAGTATAGATAAGTCACCCCTCTAGTAGGCCTTACAGCCCTAAGGCAGGGTGCACTATACCATAGGTGAGGGCACCAGTACATGAGTACTGTGCCCCTACAGTGTCTAAGCCAAACCTTAAGACATTGTAAGTGGAGGGTAGCCATAAGAGTATATGGTCTGGGAGTCTGTCAAACACGGACTCCACAGCACCATAATGGCTACACTGAAAACTGGGAAGTTTGGTATCAAACTTCTCAGCACAATAAATGCACACTGATTCCAGTGTACATTTTATTGTAAAATACACCTCAGAGGGCACCTTAGAGGTGCCCCCTGAAACCTTAACCGACTATCTGTGTAGGCTGACTAGTTCCAGCAGCCTGCGACAGCCGAGACATGTTGCTGGCCCCATGGGGAGAGTGCCTTTGTCACTCTGAGGCCAGTAACAAAGCCTGCACTGGGTGGAGATGCTAACACCTCCCCCAGGCAGGAGCTGTCACACCTGGCGGTGAGCCTCAAAGGCTCACCCCTTTGTGCCAGCTCCGCAGGACACTCCAGCTAGTGGAGTTGCTCGCCCCCTCCGTCCACGGCCCCCACTTTTGGCGGCAAGGCCGGAGGAAATAATGAGAATAACAAGGAGGAGTCACTGACCAGTCAGGACAGCCCCTAAGGTGTCCTGAGCTGAGGTGACTCTGACTTTTAGAAATCCTCCATCTTGTAGAAGGAGGATTCCCCCAATAGGGATAGGAATGTGATCCCCTCCCCTTGGGAGGAGGCACAAAGAGGGTGTACCCACCCTCAGGGCTAGTAGCCATTGGCTACTAACCCCCCAGACCTAAACACGCCCTTAAATTTAGTATTTAAGGGCTCCCCTGAACCTAAGAATTTAGATTCCTGAAACTACAAGAAGAAGAAGACTGCCGAGCTGAAAAACCCCTGCAGAGGAAGAACAGAAGACACCAACTGCTTTGGCCCCAGTCCTACCGGCCTGTCTCCTGCCTTCCAAAGAACCCTACTCCAGCGACGCTTTCCAAGGGACCAGCGACCTCTGAATCCTCTGAGGACTGCCCGACTTCAAGAAAGACAAGAAACTCCCGAGGACAGCGGCACTGCTCCAAAAGAACTGCAACTTTGTTTCAAGGAGCAGATTTGAAGACCCCTGCAACTCCCCGCAAGAAGCGTGAGACTTGCAACACTGCACCCGGCGACCCCGACTCGACTGGTGGAGAACCAACACCTCAGGGAGGACCCTCCGGCGACTCCGAGACCGTGAGTAACCAAAGTTGTCCCCCCTGAGCCCCCACAGCGACGCCTGCAGAGGGAATCCCGAGGCTCCCCCCTGACCGCGACTGCCTGAACTCCATTTCCCGACGGCTGGAAAAGACTCTGCACCCGCAGCCCCCAGCACCGACACGAGCGGAGCTCCTGTGCAGGAGTGACCCCCAGGAGGCCCTCTCCCTTGCCCAGGTGGTGGCTACCCCGGGGAGCCCCCCCCATGCCTGCCTGCAACGCTGAAGAGATCCCTTGATCTCTCATTGATTTACATTGAGAACCCGACGCTTGTTTCTACGCTGCACCCGGCCGCCCCAGTGCCGCTGAGGGTGTACTTTTTGTGTGAACTCGTGTCCCCCACGGTGCCCTACAGAACCCCCCTGGTCTGCCCTCCGAAGACGCGGGTGCTTACCTGCTGGTAGACCGCAACCGGGGCACCCCCTTCTCTCCATTGAAGCCTGTGCGTTTTGGGCACCTCTTTGACCTCTGCACCTGACCGGCCCTGAGCTGCTGGTGTGGTGTCTTTGGGGTTGCTCTGGGCCCCCGACGGTGGGCTACCTTGGACCCAAACCTGAGACTTGTAAGTGATTTACTTACCTGACAAAACTAACAAAAACTTACCTCCCCCAGGAACTGTGAAAATTGCACTGTGTCCACTTTTAAAACAGCTTATTGTGTTTTATGTGAAAAGTATACATGCTAATGTAATGATTCAAAGTTCCTAAAGTACTTACCTGCAATACCTTTCAAATGAGATATTACATGTAGAATTTGAACCTGTGGTTCCTAAAATAAACTAAGAAAATATATTTTTCTATAACAAAACCTATTGGCTGGATTTGTCTCTAAGTGTGTGTTCCCCATTTATTGCCTGTGTGTATGTACAACAAATGCTTAACACTACTCCTTGGATAAGCCTACTGCTCGACCACACTACCACAAAATAGAGCATTAGTATTATCTCTTTTTGCCACTATCTTACCTCTAAGGGGAACCCTTGGACTCTGTGCATACTATTCCTTACTTTGAAATAGTGCATACAGAGCCAACTTCCTACAGCCCTCTTTTGACCCCTGCACCTGGCCGGCCCTGTGTTACTGGTGCTTAGGGTTTGGGGTTGCCTTGAACCCCCAACGGTGGGCTGCCTATGCCCAGGAGACTGAACTTGTAAATGCTTTACTTACCTGAGAAACTATTACCTACCTCCCCCCGGAACTATTGATTTTTGCACTGTGTCCACTTTTAAAATAGCTTATTGCCATTTTTGCCAAAACTGTGTACATTACTGTTTTAATTCAAAGTTCCATACTTACCTGTGTCATGTACCTTACAATAAATGTACTTACCTAAATTCTGAATCTTGTGGTTCTAAGATAAATTAAGAAAATAATATTTTTCTATATAAAAACCCTTTGGCCTGGATTTGAGTCTTTGAGTGTGTGTTCTCATTTATTGCCTGTGTGTGTACAACAAATGCTTAACACTACCCTCTGATAAGCCTACTGCTCGACCACACTACCACAAAATAGAGTATTATTATTATCTCATTTTGCCACTATCAACCTCTAAGGGGGACCCTTGGACTCTGTGCACACCATCTCTCACTTTGAGATAGTATATCCAGAGCCATCTTTCGACATTGGTGGATCAGCTGTGGGGTCTAAGACTTTGCATTTGCTGGACTACTCAGCCAATACCTGATCACACAACTAAATTTCCAAAAATTGTCATTAGAAATTGATTTTTGCAATTTGACTATTTTTCTAAAATTTTAAAAGTCCTGCTAGGGCCTTGTGTAAGTCCCTGTTAGCATTTCTTTTGAAGATTAAGAGTTTGTAAAAGTTAGGATTTAAGTTCTAGAAGTAGTTTTTAGATTCTTAAAAAGTAATCCCAACTTTTAGAGTGGTAATGAGTCAAACAGATGAGACAGTGATGGAACTCAACCTCACACCTTAACCGCATCTAGGGAAGTCAGAGTTAAGGTCTGTTTGTAAGATAAAAAAGATAAAAACTGGGTCCAACCCTACCAACGCAAAGCTCCAGGAGCTCTTGGCAGAGTTCACAAGGGACCACCCCTCTGATTTGGAGGATGCGTCTTCAGATGGGGAATTTAGTGAACAGGAGGAAGAACTCTTAGTCAGAGAACCTGGTTCTTCCACAGGGGAGTCCAGTGCCTCTGTAAGCATTGAGGACAGCCTCAATGAAGAGGACATCCTGTTAGAGTGGATGGCCAAAAGATCAGCTTTGGAGAGGCAGCTCCTAGCCACAGAAAGGAAAAGAAAAGAAATGGGTTTAAGTCCCACAAATGGTGGCAGCAACTTAAATAGGGTCAGAGAGAATACTGACATCCTAAAAATCCCCAAAGGGATTGTAACTAAATATGAAGAAGGTGATGACATCACCAAGTGGTTCTCAGCTTTTGAGAGGGCTTGTGCTAACAGAAAAGTAAGCAGATCACACTGGGGAGCTCTCCTTTGGGAAATGTTTACTGGAAAGTGTAGGGATAGACTCACACTCTCTGGTAAAGATGCAGAATCCTATGACCTAATGAAGGCTACCCTGATTGAGGGCTTTGGATTCTCAATTGTGGAGTATAGGATTAGGTTCAGGGGGGGTCATAAATCTATGAGCAGACCACTGGGTCAAGACTAGGGTGACCAAGACTTCCACAGGGGGTGACCAAAGGAAAGGGGTCACACAGCCTCCACAGGTGAAGGGTGGTGAGACATCCAAGGACAAAAAGAAATAGTCTTCTACAGGGCCCCAAAAACTTACTTAGGAGGGTGGGCTTGAGCCTCTTCACAGTCCACAAATGGGTATAAGGGCAAAAACTTTGATCCCAAGAAGGCCTGGTGTCACAACTGTAGACAGCATGGACACCCAAATGGAGACAAGGCGTGTCCAAAGAAAAGTCCCACAACAACAACTACTCCAGTTAGTATTGGAATAGCCAGTCTCTAGGTGGGATCAACAATGTGCCCAGAGCAAATCAGGGTCCACACTGAAGCTACTTTTGTCTCAGAAGGTGGGGTGGATTTAGCCACACTTGCTGCCTGGCCGCCTAAAATACAAAAATATAGGCAGCAGCTCTTGATAAATGGGAATAGAGTAGAAGCCCTAAGGGATACAGGTGCCAGTGTCACCATGGTGACAGACAATCCCCAGGAGAGTACCTGGCTGGACAGACATATCCAGTCACAAATGCTGACAATCAAACTAAAGTCCATCCCATGGCAATGGTAACTTTAGAATGGAGAGGGGTCACTGGCCTGAAACAGGTGGTAGTCTGCTCTGCAATTCCAGTATCTGCTAGGGAATGATCTGGAGTGCTGAGGTAGAGCTCAAGCCCCATGCAACCATGCTGGGCATCCCTGAACTGGTGGGTGTCAAGACTAGAGCACAATGCAGAGCACAGGGTGAAAAATAAGTATTGGCGTCTGGAATAATGGCCCAACCTTCCAAGAGGAAAGGAAAGAAGACTGGGGGACCAGCTTATTCACAGCAGGATCTCTCTTCTCTAGAAGATATCCTATCCCCTAAAGGAACTGAGTCCATGGAGCTGGAGCCTTATCAGGTAGAGCTCCTGGGCCCAGGGGGACCCTCAAGGGAACAGCTGTATCAGGGAAAAAGAGTTGTTCCACTCTTGAAGGCCTAAGACAGCAAGCAGCTGAGCAAGGAAAAGGTAATGTCAATGGAACCCACAGGGCCTATTGGGAAGATGGACTCCTTTAAAATGAGGCAAGAGATCCCAAACCTGGTGCCACTAGGAGAGTGGTAGTGCCTCAGGAGTTTAGGGAGTTCATTTTGATCTTAGCCCATGACATTCCCCTTGCTGGGCATTTGGGACAAACCAAGACTTGGGAGAGATTAGTCAACCATTTTTATTGGCCCAATATGTCCCAGGAGGTTAAGGAGTTTTACACATCCAGTGTCACCTGTCAAGCCAGTGGTAAGACAGGCGGCCATCCAAAGGCCCCCCTCATTCCACTTCCAGTGGTGGGGGTCCCCTTTGAGAGAGTGGGAGTGGACATAGTGGGTCTACCTGAACCTCCCACAGCATCAGGGAACCAATATATACTGGTAGTAGTGGATCCTGCTACCACATACCCTGAGGAAATTCCCCTTAGGTCCACTACTGCCCCTGCAGTAGTCAAAGCACCCATAGGTATTTTTACCAGAGTGGGATTTCCTAAGGAGGTGGTTTCTGACAGAGGTACCAACTTCATGTCAGCTTACCTAAAACATATGTGGAATGAGTGTGGGGTGACCTACAGGTTCACTACACCATTCCATCCACAAACCAATTGTCTTGTAGAAAGGTTTACCAAGACATTGAAGGGCATGATCATGGGGCTCCCTGAAAAACTCAAAAGGAGATGGGATGTCCTCTTGCCATGCCTGCTTTTCGCCTACCTAGAGGTGCCACAAAAGAAAGTAGGGCTTTCCCCTTTGAGCTTCTGCTTGGCCATCCTGTAAGAGGACCACTGGCAATTGTGAAAGAAGGCTGGGAGAGACCTCTCCATGAGCCCAAGCAAGATGTAGTGGACTATGTACTAGCCCTCTGCTCTAGGATGTCAGAGTACATGGAAAAGGCAAGGAAAAAACTTTGAGGCCAGCCAACAACTCCAGAAGTGGTGGTATGACCAAAAGGCTGCAATGGTGAGTTTCAGCCATGGCGGAAAGTTTGGGTTCTGGAGCCTGTGGCTCCAAGTGCACTTCAGTGCAGATGGAGTGGCCCTTACCCAGTTCTTGAGAAACTGAGCCAGGCCACTTACTTAGTGGACCTGGGCACTAGCAGGACACCCAAGAGAGTGATCCATGTTAACCGCCTTAAGCTCTATCATGACAGGGCAGATGTAAACATGCTGATGGTTACTGATGAGGATCAGGAAGCAGGGAGTGAACCACTCCCTGACCTTGTCTCAACTGACCCTAAAGATGGCTCAGTAGATGGAGTTGTCTACTCAGACACCCTCTCTGGCCAACAGCAAGCTGACTGCAGGAAGGTCCTCCAGCAGTTTGCTGAGCTCTTTTCTTTGACCCCTGGTCAGACACACCTGTGTACCCATGAAGTGGACACAGGAGACAGTTTACCTGTCAAGAATAAAATATACAGACTGTCTGACCAAGTCAAAGAAAGCATCAAAGTCAAACTCCACAAGATGCTGGAATTAGGAGTGATAGAGCACTCTGGCAGTCCCTGGGCTAGCCCACTGGTCTTGGTCCCCAAACCTTACACCAAGGATGGAAAGAGAAAGATGAGAATTTGTGTAGACTACAGAGGGCTCAACTCTGTCACCAAGACAGCTGCTCACTCCATACCGAGGGCAGATGAATTAATAGACAAATTAGGTGCTGCCAAATTCTTAAGTACCTTTGACTTGACAGCATGGTACTGGCAAATCAAAATGGCACCTGGAGCAAAATATAAACAGCATTCTCTACACCTGATGGGCATTACCAGTTTACTGTTATGCCCTTTGGCTTAAAGAATGCCCCTGCCACCTTTCAAAGTTGGTGAATCAAGTCCTTGCTGGCTTGGAATCCTTTAGTGCAGCATATGTAGATGATATTGCTGTCTTTTGCTCCAACTGGCACGATCACCTGGTCCACCTGAAGAAGGTTTTGCAGGCCCTGCAAGCAACAGACCTCTCTATCAAGACATCTAAATGTCAGATAGGGCAGGGTACTGCGGTTTACTTGGGATACCTTGTAGGTGGAGGCCAAGTTCAGCCACTCCAACCAAAGATCCAGACTATTTTGGACTGGGAAGCTACAAAAACCCAGACTCAAGTCAGGGCATTTCTTGGCTTGAGTGGATACTACAGGAGGTTTCTGAAGGGATATGGATCCATAGCGACACCCCTCACAGAACTTACCTTCATGAAAATGGCCAGAAAAGTTAACTGGACCTTAGACTGTCAAAAGCTCCAGATTATTCAAAGCAGTTCATTGTGCAGACTGATGCCTCTGAGCATGGGATAGGAGCAGTCCTATCCCAAACCAATGATGATAGCCTTGACCAGTCTGTTGCTTTTTATTAGCAGGAGGTTACTCCCCAGGGAGCAGCGTTGGGGTGCCATTGAGAAGGAGGCCTTTGCTGTGGTTTGGTCCCTGAAGAAGTTGAGACCATAACTGTTTGGTACTCATTTCACACGTCAAACTGACCACAGACCTCTCAGGTGGCTGATGCAAATGAAAGAAGAGAACCCTAAACTGTTGAGATGGTCTATATCCCTACAGGGAATGGACTTAGTAATGGAACACAGACCTGGAACTGCCCATGCCAATGCAGATGGCCTTTCCAGGTTCTTCCACTTAGAAAATGAAGACTCTCTTGGGAAAGGTTAGTCTTATCCTCTTTTGTTTGGGGGGGGCGGCTGTGTAGGAAAATGCCTCTCATGGCATGGTTACCCACTAATGTTTTGCCTTTTGTTGATGCTAGTTATGATTGAAAGTGTGCTGGAACCCTGCTAACCAGGCCCCATCACCAGTGTTCTTTCCCTAAACTGTACCTTTGTTCCCACAATTGGCACAGCCCTGGCACACAGATAAGTCCCTTATAACTGGTACCCCTGGTACCAAGGGTCCTGTGACCAGAGAAGGTCTCTAAGGGCTGCAGCATGTATTATGCCAGGACCCCTCACTCAGCACATGCACACTGCCTCACAGCTTGTGTGTGCTGGTGGGGAGAAAATGACTAAGACGACATGGCACTCCCCTCAGAGTGCCAGGCCCACATCCCACTGCCTGTGGCATAAGTAAGTCACCCATTTTGCAGACCTTACAGCCCTAAGGCAGGGTGCACTATACCACAGGTGATGGCATAGTTGAATTAGCACTATGCCCCTACAGTGGCTAAGCCAAATGTTAGACATTGTAAGTGCAAGGTAGCCATAAAGAGTATATGGTCTGGGAGTTTGTCAAACACAAACTCCACAGTTCCATAATGGCTACACTGATTTCTGGGAAGTTTGGTATCAAACGTCTCAGAACAATAAATCCACACTGATGCCAGTGTGGGATTTATTGAAAAATACACTCATGGGGTATCTTAGAGATGCCCCCTGTATACCAGTCTGTTGGACTTTTTTCCTTACGCAGGGTCATCCCCAGTCTTTTTGCCTCCTTCCTCCTGGTTTTTCTGACCTCTCGCTGTTGGCTCTAGGACTATGAGCACTTTATCACTGCTTACCAGTGCTAAAGTGCAGGTGCTCTCCTATCTAAAGTTGGTATGATTGGATTATACCTAATTGGCATATTTAATTTACTTGTAAGTCCCTTGTACAGTGGTATTTCTATACCCAGGGCCTGTAAATTAAATTCTACTAGTGGGCCTGCAGTGCTGCTTGCGCCACCCACCGAAGTAGACTTTCAAACCTGTCTCAGACCTGCTAGCGCAGGGCCTGTGTGTGCAGTTCTCTGTCACAGGGACCTAGCATCTAAACTTAGTTGTCAGGCCCAGACCTCCCCTTGTACTACATGTAAGTTACCCCTAAGGTACGCCCTAGCTAGCCCTATGGGCAGGGTGCCATGTATGTAGAAGGCAGGACATGTGCCAGGTTGCGTGGCCTGTCCTGGTAGTGACAAACAGCCTAACTTGGTGTCTCACTGCTGTGAGTGCTGCCTTCTCATAGGATTGCATTAGAAATGCCCTGCCTAATGTGTAAGGGGTATTGTCTGATTTATGAGGGGTAGCGTAGGCGTGTTTGGTATGCTTGTGATGGTGATAATAAATGCTGCTTACTGGTGTGGGTGTATTTTTTAATTACTATTACCGCAATGCCACTTCTAGAAAGTGCACATTTCTCTGTGCTTATGACTCTGTTTTTTTGCAGCTTGACTCCAATCCACGTCTCGGCAGAGTGACAGTTGGGGCTTTGTGCATACTTTTCAGACAGCCTGTACACAGGGAGGGTGGAGGTGTTACAGAGGTGCATCTGCATACTGAATAGTCTTCCTGGGGTGAGAGAAGGGAGAGGCGGAGCACACCTACATTTGTAAAGGCTGTGCCCTAGCCTCACACAATAGGGTCGTTAACCCCCAGCTGATGTTTGGAGCCTGTGCTGAAGGAGAGAGGGGGCACTCCCAGAACCAGTTGTAACTGGCTGGAACCTCCTCTCCCTACCATTGCAAAACATTGTAAGGACTGAGTATAAGTACATGGGAATTTTCCCCACAATTTGGAGACTCTTTGTAACACTTTGGAACTGGACACAATGCTGCTGCAGGGACTCACCAGGAATCGCCATGGACTGCTGCTGCTGTGCTGACCTGTGACCTGCTGGGTCACTTTGAGGAACTGCCCACTGCCTGCGTTATCCATGGGCTGGCCTGCTGCTGGGCTCTGCCACCTGTGCTCCTTTTTTCTTTTCACTGTTGTCCCCCAGGGGCAGGGTGCTGTGGCCTATGATCCCTGCAACTATCACATGAGGAGCGTTTCCTTTGTGGCTGTATCGTGCCTGGAGCCAAACTTTGACCAGGTGGGTCTAGTGCCTGGAGGAGCGCCTTCTGTTTGTAACGGCCCCCCGCGATGGGAGGCGCGCTCCGACATTTGCCTTGGAAAAGTCACTGCCACGACCGGGCATTCCTTGTTTTGCAACGCGTGGTAAGCGCCGTGGCCTATGATCCAGGGAGGAGGGCGCCGGCCTTTCTGTGCCCTTTCGGCACCCCCCTAGAGGGTGCCAGCATTGCCAGGGGCTGGGCAGCCACGGCCTCGGGGAGCGTCTGTCGGGCCCCGCCGGAGGAATCCTGTAGGCGTAGCCCAACCGGTCGTGCCTCCTGAGCCGTGGAGGCTCGGCCAGAAAAATACCATAATGCTCCTAGTAACAGAGCTGATGGCTGGTAAATCCTGAAGCCGAGGAGGCGGAGCACGGTCCTCCTCTGTGGCCCAGTGGTGAGGGCCCGCTCCCTCCTCTCCTCCCCCAGAGGTTACACTCGGGGCAGTCTGCAGGGCGGGATGGGAACCCCACTGAGGGTCCAATCCCTGCCGAGCCCCCTTCGAAGGTATCAGACGAGGAAGGAGCGCGTGAGCTCCTTCCTTAATTCCATGGTGCTCCTAGAAGCACTACCTTGCTGGACAGCTCACAGGATGGGAAGGGAGCCCTCACCGGAACTGCTGAGCTCCCTTTTTTCAACGGAGATACACCCGGTATATGAGTGCTCCTCAGAGTACTGTATTTCTCCAAAGAGGAGCTCCTGCGCTTCATGAAGGAGAGTGGAATTTGCCACCCCATTGCCAAAATAAGCGAAGGTGCTTATCAGGTAGCGGTTGTGGCACTCCTAAGAAGAGACTACTGATAATATGGGCATATGAGAATGTTCTATACCCTGCATAACTTCAGTGATGATGGTTGTTAATGTTCCTTAACGGGCATGCTGGAAATGTTATGCTAACCTATCCACTTTGATGAAGTGTTTCATATATGTATGCAAATGTTCCTATTATGGGCATACCATACTAATAGGTTTTTATGACCTGCCATATGTTTTCTAATGTTCCTGCTATGGGCGTTTATGATATTCTTATGACAAGTGTCAACGTGTAATAAGGTGTTTCCTGACTACTGCTTATGTTGCAGAATACTGAGTAACCTGTGTGTTATGTGTGACTACTGCTAGTTTGCAGAGTAACTAATGTGTAACGTTCTGACAACTGCTAAGGTTGCAGGATAGTACTGATATGTGATGTTTGGTCTAATAATTGCGTTGTGTATAATACAGCATATTTTCATATAACTTGGTGTTGTGTTTCCTTTGTGGTGAGGATTTTGCATCATGTGTGTTGTGTGTGCAGTGCAAATGCTTTACACATTGCCTCTGGGATGGGCCCGACTGCTCATGCCAAGCTACCAAGCGGGTGAGCAGGGGTTATCTTGGACGTGTAACTCCCTTGCCCTGACTAGAGTGGGTAAGTTCTGCCTGGCTGAGGTGCACACCCTAGCCAACTAGAAACCCAATTTCTAACATTGGTTGTCAGCGGTGAGGATAGGACTTGCGTTTGACAATACCATTGTGACTCATTATTTCACGACATGGATTGCGTTTAGACCATCACATGTTTGGCTTCTCTTAACGTTCTCTCTTTGGTAATTTTTCCTGTTTTCAGTTCTCACGCTTGGGTATCGTGGTTGTCACATTTGTGTTTTTCTACCTTTTCAAGATGGGGCTTACCTTTGATTTAGAGGACCTGTCGTTTTACACGCAGGGGGAATTAGAGGGATTCTGTAGAGAGAGAGGGCTGCCTGTAGAAGGGGACATCAGGAGATCTCTGAATTTCTTGGAAAGGCTTGTGACATATACCTATGGAGGAAGTGTGCTTACGGGGTACCCAGAGGATCCTGAGTGTAGCGAGGGTTCCCAATGGGAGGGCTCCCAGACCTCATCCCTAGAGAGTAGTAGAGAGAGTGATCACGAGGGTGAGAATGACCGTGCGGGGACTCCAGTTTCCAGGGAAGGCCCCAGTGATAGGGAATTCCTTTGCTGGGTCCAGTGTAAGAATCAGGGCTACCTCTCATTCCTTCACGCCTGATGAGCTAAGAGATAGGCGGGAAGAGAGGGACCTGAAGTTGCAGTTAGCGAGCCTAGCTGTTGAGGAGAGAAGGGCTGAGGTGCAGAAGGCCTTAGTACAGGAGAGGATGGCAGAGGCAGAGAGGGCCTTTGCCAGAGAAAGACTAGCTCTAGAGCGCAGTATGAAGGTTCTGGACTCACCAGCACTGCAGGTGGAGTCCAGTGGTGGCAGCAATGTAGAGTGCTGTAGCAAAGATGTTCCTCACCTACCCATAGATCTGGTACCTAGGTTCCAAGAGGGGGGTGACATACGTCAGTGGTTAAAGGAATATGAGAGGGCTCTGGTAGAGCGCAGGATCCCTGAGAAGGATTGGGGGACTGGCCTAGGGAGCTTTATTCCTGAGGAAGGGAGGGATGCCCTACTGACTCTAGAAGAGAGTGACAGAAAGGGGTACTCCACTGTAAAGAACGCACTGATTGTGAAGTATGGTTTTTCCCCTGAGGAATACAGAAAGAGGTTCAGGGGCGGTAAGAAACTGTCCCACCAGTCTTGGGAAGAGTTTGTGGAGGATTGCTGCATTGCACTACATGGATGGGTGAAGGGTAGCACAGTAAACAATTTTGAAGGGCTGTTTAATCTGATTGTCAGAGAGCACCTGCTTCATTGTTGTTTTTCAGAGTTACGCCAACACTTGTCAGTGTGTGAGCTCTCTGACCCCAGGGAGCTTGCAAAGGAGGCAGACTTCTGGTTGCATACCAGAGGGTCTGGTGTGGCATTAGGGGGTGTTCCTAATGAGAGTGGTCTAGGTGTTTCCCAGCCAGGTGTGGTGGGAAAGGCTTGTGTCCCAGGTAGGTCCCAGTGTAATGAGAGGTGTTCGGGATCCCATGTCTTGTCTCAGGGGAGAGGGAGTGGGGGTGGGCTGTGTCCCAGGATGTCCGAGACCCGGTCTCATAGCTTGGCTGGTTCCGTGAGTGGACGCCAGGATGGGAGCCTAGCCTGCACTGTAGGACCAGCTGCTCAGAGGGATCCCACTTTGACAGTAGAGCTTGGACGGGTGGCTGGTGATAGTGTTCCGCCGGTTCTGTTGCTGGTAGTCTCACTCCAGAGTGGAGGATGTGGTCATCCAGGCATAGGGTTGAGAGGGGGCTGAGGGCCCCAGTGGAGAACCTGGAGGGTCAGGGGTCAGCTCTGAGAGCAGAGCCCCCCAGGAATGACCTTGTTGAGACCATTTCTGGGCTGGGGGGAATCCAGACTCTGTCAGATGGGCAGAGGTCAGGAGACCTGCGCCAAACAGACTCTTGTGTGGCCCTTGGGGAAGGTGTTTCCCTGGTGGGGGGTAGGTGTGCCGCCCAGGAAGTCCTGGTGCACCAGGCAATGGTTCAACCGCAGGATGGTGACTCTGGGTTGGATTGCTAGATTCAGGGGGTAAGCTCTGATCTGGTATGGGGTAGATGTGCTCCCAAGGAAGTCCTGGTTTGCTGGGCAATGGTCCAGTCTAAGGGTGTCGTCCCTGGACTGGATCAACAGGTTCAGGAGGTAAACTCTGACCTGGTTGTGGGGGGGGGGGGGGGTTAGTGTGCTCACCCCCATGCAAAACTTCTGGTGGCTTCTCCAAAGGTGGGGAGACGCAGGACTCTGGAAGTGGGGTTCAGGGAGGGGGAAGCTCGCCCCGGACCCCGGTTCAACCCAAGGGTGTCGTCCCTAGGTTGGGGGGGGTCAGTCGCCAGGTAGTGATCCTGGGCTGGCGAGAGAGCTCTGCAGGACTGCTGTACCCATAACCTTAGCAGTTGTGGATTCTGGTGATACCCCTCCTAGGAGAGGAGGGTGGGATCCTAGAAGGAGGGGTAGAGGGAGGAGGCCTCGCCTCTAGCCCCTGTGGAACCTATGGGTGCGGACCCTAGGTTGGTGTATCAGTGGCAGGGTAGAGGCCCTGAACTGATTGGAAGTGGAGTGGAGACAGGTTGCTGTGCATCTGCGGCTACTGCCCCCAACTCGTTATGGTTTCAGAGACCAGAGGCTCCTAGATGGCCAGGGCCTGGTTCTGGCCATTGGCAGCTAGGGAGCCCCCGTGGGTTGGTCTAGGTTGCCTGGGAAGCATTGACAGAGAGATCCCAGTGGAGTCAGGAAGGTGTAGAACTGGAACATGCCCCTGCTGTTGTGGGCCTGGGTCCTTGTTCTTTTGCCCCAATCAGGGAAGTACATCAAGGTATTGATTGTTCTCCCCTGGCTTTAGGCTAGTAGGGGGTCGTGTTGGACTTTTTTCCTTATGCAGGGTCATCCCCAGTCTTTTTGCCTCCTTCCTCCTGGTTTTTCTGACCTCTCGCTGTTGGCTCTAGGACTCTGAGCACTTTATCACTGCTGACCAGTGCTAAAGTGCAGGTGCTCTCCCATCTAAAGTTGGTATGATTGGCTTATACCTAATTGGCATATTTAATTTACTTGTAAGTCCCTTGTACAGTGGTATTTCTATACCCAGGGCCTGTAAATTAAATACTACTAGTGGGCCTTCAGTGCTGCTTGTGCCACCCACCGAAGTAGACTTTCAAACCTGTCTAGCGCAGGGCCTGTGTGCGCAGTTTTCTGCCACAGGGTCCTGGCATTTAAACTTACTTGCCAGGCCCAGAACTCCCCTTGTACGACATGTAAGTCACCCCTAAGGTATGACCTAGCTAGCCCTATGGGCAGAGTGCCATGTATGTAGAAGGCAGGACATGTGCCAGGTTGCGTGGCCTGTCCTGGTAGTGACAAACAGCCTAACTTGGTGTCTCACTGCTGCGAGTGCTGCCTTCTCATAGGATTGCATTAGAAATGCCCTGCCTTATATGTAAGGGGTATTGTCTGATTTATGAGGGGTAGCGTAGGCGTGTTTGGTATGCTTGTGATGGTGATAATAAATGCTGCTTACTGGTGTGGGAGTATTTTTTATTACTATTACCCCAATGCCACTTCTAGAAAGTGCGCATTTCTCTGTGCTTATGACTCTGGGGTTTTGAAGCTTTACTCCAATCCACGTCTGGGCAGAGTGACAGTTGGGGCTTTGTGCATAATTTTCAGACAGCCTGTACACAGGGAGGGTGGAGGTGTTACAGAGGTGCATCTGCATACTGAATAGTCTTCCTGGGCTGAGAGATGGGAGAGGCAAGGCACACCTACATTTGTAAAGGCTGTGCCCTGGCCTCACACAATAGGGTCGTTAACCCCCACTGATGTTTGGAGCCTGTGCTGAAGGAGAGAGGGGACACTCCCAGAACCAGTTGTAACTGGCTGGAACCTCCTCTCCCTACCATTGCAAAACATTGTAAGGACTGAGTATAAGTACAGGGGAATTTTCCCCACAATTTGGAGACTCTTTGTAACACTTTGGAAATGGACACAATGCTGCTGGAGGGACTCACCAGGAACCGCCATGGACTGCTGCTGCTGTGCTGACCTGTGACCTGCTTGGTCACTTTGAGGATCTGCCCACTGCCTTCATTCTCCTGCAGCCTGCCACATCCAGACGGGTTTCTGGCCACATGGGGTGAGTGCCTTTGTCACTCTGTGGCCAGGATCAAAGCCTGCACTGGGTGGAGGTGCTTTTCACCTCCCCCTGCAGGAACTGTAATGCCTGGTGGTGAGCCTGAAAGGCTCAAGCCTGGTGTTACAGCGTCCCATGGCACTCAAGCTTGTGGAGATGCCAGCCTCTCCGGACACAGCCCCCGCTTTTAGCGGCAAGTCCAGAGGAGATAATGAGAAAAACAAGGAGGAGTCACCCACCAGTCAGGACAGCCCCTAAGGTGTCCTGAGCTAAGGTGACCACTGCCTTAAGAAATCCTCCATCTTGTTTTGGAGGATTCCCTCAGTAGGAATAGGGATATGCCTCCCTCCCCTCAGGGAGGAGGCACAAAGAGGGTGTAGCCACCCTCCAGGACAGTAGCCATTGGCTACTGCCCCCCAGACCTAAACACACCCCTAAATTGGGTATTTAGGGGTGACCCTGAACCCAGGAAATCAGATTCCTGCAACCTGAAGAAAGAAGAAGGACTGCTGACCTGAAAGCCCCGCAGAGATGACAGAGACGACAACTGACTTGGCCCCAGCCCTACCGGCCTGTCTCCAGACTCAAAGAACCTGCACAGCGACGCATGCAGCGGGACCCGCAACCTCTGAGGACTCAGAGGACTGACCTGCACCTAAAGGACCAAGGAACACCCGAGGACAGCCGCTCTGTCCAAATCTACAACAAAGAAACCAACTTTAAAGAAGACTCCAGCCTCACTCCAGAGCTTGAATCTTCACACTCTGCACCCGACGCTCCCGGCCAGAGTCCAGAGAAACCAACATTGCAGAGAGGACCCACAGGTGACTCCAACGACTTGGACATCCTGTGTCGACCTCCCTGCACCCCCACAGAGACGCCTGCAGAGAGGATCCAGAGGCTCCCCCTGACTGCGAATGCCCGGTAACAAAGGAACCCGATGCCTGGAGAAGCACTGCACCCGCACCCCCCAGGACCGAGAGGAACCAACTACCGGTGCAGGAGTGACCAACATGCAGCCCTCATCCTAGCCCAGTTGGTGACTGGCCAGAGAAGCCCCCCTGTGCCCTGCGTGCATCACCAGAGTGACTCCCGGGTCTCTCCATTGTTTCCTTTCTATAACCCGACACCTTGTTCACACACTGCACCCGCCACCCCTGTGCTGCTGAGGGTGTATTTTGTGTGCCTGTTTGGGTCCCCCCAGTGCTCTACAAAACCCCCCCAGTCTGCTTCCTGAGGACGCAGGTACTTACTTGCTAGCAGAATGGAACCAGAGCACCCCTGTTCTCCATAGGTGCCTATGTTATTTGAGCCCTCCTGTGACCCTTGCACCTGACCGGCCCTGTGTTGCTGGTGCTGAGGGTTTGGGGTTGCCTTGAACCCCCAACGGTGGGCTGCCTATGCCCAGGAGACTGAACTTGTAAGTGCTTTACTTACCTGAGAAACTAACTATTACTTACCTCCCCCAGGAACTGTTGATTTTTGCAGTGTCCACTGTTAAAATAGCTTATTGCCATTTTTGCCAAAACTGTGTCCATTACTGTTTTAATTCAAAGTTCCATACTTACCTGTGTCAAGTACCTTAAAATTTATGTACTTACCTAAATTCTGAATCTTGTGGTTCTAAAATAAATTAAGAAAAAAGTATTTTTCTATATAAAAACCTATT
This sequence comes from Pleurodeles waltl, assembly GCF_031143425.1. NCBI lineage: Eukaryota > Metazoa > Chordata > Amphibia > Caudata > Salamandridae > Pleurodeles > Pleurodeles waltl. Next base: position 1,295,269,335 of record NC_090446.1, on the reverse strand, counting down.
GGCCTGGAGTTAAGTCTTTGAGTGTGTGTTCTCATTTATTGCCTGTGTGTGTACAACAAATGATTAACACTACCCTCTGATAAGCCTACTGCTCGACCACACTACCACAAAATAGAGCATTAGTATTATCTAATTTTGCCACTCTCAACCTCTAAGGGAAAACCTTGGACTCTGTGCACACTCTCTCTCACTTTGAGATAGTATATACAGACCCAACTTCCTACAACGGCTCTCCCTGATGATTCTTTGGGTTCCAAACCTCGGGGTGACTAAAATGGTTTGCCTACCCCCCTCCATTGTGCCCACTGTTTGCTCAATTAGCCCTGAAACTTCCCTGGTCAAGGAACCACCTGTAAAATAGAAGAAAGGGGGGCCTGTGAGGAGAAAGGTGCCCCCTAAGGGAGACAAATCTGAACAGGAAGTCAGGACTGTCACTCCTTCAGTGTGCAATCCTGACAAAATCTGTTAGGTTTGAACCATTATTAAAGATGTATTTAAAGCCCCTGCAAGACCTTTTGAATAAAATAGAGGCCAGACTGTCCACTCTATCCAAACCTGTCAACAGTAATATTTCTGCAGGTACTTTACCGGTTACATTTTTAATGGTTAATTTCAACCAGATTGCCTCCGATAAGCATACCCGAGGTAGTGGGATCAGTAAAGGGGGTAGGGAAGGGGCAACGTGGCTAGCAATGCCCCTTGTAGTGAACATGGTGGCTTCGACATTTGGAAGTGTGCTACTATGTCTATTGCAACTCTTAGTAGCCAATCCCCGTCTGCTCCTGTTCAGACTAGTCCAGCCTTGGCCTCCTCTTACCTACCTTCACCATAAGCACCTTTGCCTGAGCAATTGGGGAGCAGGGTTAGTATCAATCAATAAACATTCATAAAATGTGAGTTATCACCCGGGGGTCTCAGGGCGGTAGCTGGGGGATGTGGGTTAGTCGAAGAGCCAGGTTCTTGAGGTCCTTCCTGAACTGAGCCATCGAGGGAGACTGCCTGAGGTGGAGCGGCATTGTGTTCCAGGTCTGCGCTGTGTGGTAGGAGAAGGATCTTCCTCCAGCCGTGTTCTTCCGGATCCTGGTGATGGTGGTGAGGGCCAGTTGAGCAGAGCACAGTTGCTTGGAGGGTGCGTAGAAGGAGAGGCGGTGGTTGAGGTAGGCAGAACCAATGTTGTGAGGGGCCTTGTCAGCGTGAGTCAGGTGCTATAAAGTGATGCGTCTGTTGATGGGGACCCAGTGAAGGTCTCTCAGGTGGGCGGAGATGTGGCAGGGGATGTCCAGGATCAGTCTGGCTACAGCTTTCTGTATTCTCTGGAGTCTAGTTTGGAGTTTCTTGTTGATACCGGCATAGAGTGTGTTGCCGTAGTCAAGTTTACTGCTGACGAGTGCCTGGGTGACTGTCCTTCTTGCGTCAATGGGTATCCACTTGAAGATCTTCTGGAGAAGGCAGAGAGTGTGGAAGCATGACGATGAGACAGCGTTGACTTGGCGGGCCAGGGAGAGTGACGAGTCGAGAATGATGCTGAGGTTGCGTGCATGGCCGGTCAGAGATGGGGCAGTTCCGAGCACAGGGTGTAGTGGTAGAAAAGATCAGTTATTGAATCTATCCCTTCAATGTGTCCTTATGTTGTAATACTGGCTACTGTACCCAGACTGAAGCAGTCTCAGACTGAGGGCACTGAGCAGCTGATTTTAAATGCACTTAATTGTTATACTATGTACATGGGACTAGACCCCATATTCTCTACCCAAATTCTAATGGCAAGAAGGGTTGAATGGATTGGGCCATCCCCCAGATGACTGAGTAGTGGTGAATTTTAGAGACCTGAATGTTGACTGGAACCTGCTATCTTGTCCCAAACTCTCTCTTCCCAGTAACTCTCAGATTATTGCCCTCTCCCTGGGCTATTTTTATAAGCCATCTGTTTTGCCATCAGTGTTTGGGTCAGTTTTGGGTTCTGCGTGTGGTATGAGCTATACTCCTGCGCATTGCATCCCCAGCTGTCTGGGGGTAGCTCTAAGTAACAAATATGCGCCCCTTGAAGGATTGGAGGGATGTGATTGACTGGTAGATATTACTGGTTCTGTGTCTATAGGTTATATGAATAACTTGCACTGCAGTGAGGCAATGGGTGTTAGCTACAAGAGTTGTTGCCTCTGGTGTTTCTCCTGCGGATCTTCAAAGCTCTAACAATGTAGTATCCCCTTCACCGGTTCTGAGGGCAGCACCCCATAAGACCATTAGAGATTCCTTCCCCAAGCTTTCTTTTTTGTCATAGAATATTGCTGGGGTTAACAGTAAACTGTTTAACAGTAAATTACTTTCCCTAATAGTACAGCATGACTTTATTATTTTGCAGGAAACCTGGGCTATATCCCTCTTAGCCCTTAAGGGCTATTCTAGCTCCTCTATTCCTGCTACCCCATCCTTCTCAGGGTGCCCCAAGGGAGGGTTATTAACGTGGGTTAAAGTTGGTATTAAGGTAAAAATAACTCAAATCAGTCTTAGTTGACCAGAGGCTCAGGTGCTTGAGCTTGTTGGTTCTCACTGTTTCACATTCAATATAGTTAATTTATATAATCATGATTTTTCCAATACTGAGAATGGGAATTTTAGTATTTTATTTTGTATTATAAACAAACTCATTGCTAGTACCAGTTCAGCTATTGGGGGCTGAAATAATTTGATTTGTGGTGACCTCAATGCCAAACTTGGTTACCTGCTTCAGGACCTTAATGACAGACATTGGGACGATGAATCAGCAGTCGTGAGTTCCTGTTAGGAGGTAAAGAGCTAAGTCTCTTGACTATGGTTTAGTCAACATGCATGAGTCTGCTTATGACGTTATACTTAGGGTGCATACTTATAAGGGACAGGGTTGTGAATCTACTATTGACTTTTGTTTCATGACCAGAGGCTTCTCACAATATTTGCTTAGTAGTGAGATCATATGATGAGTATTTAGTGACCATAATCCTTTGATCGTTACCTTACTTTTGCCAATAGGCGTCACTGAGGGGGTCGAAAGAAGCAGCTTTGCAACCATTTCCCATTTGCAATGGTCTCAGGCTCCCATGGCGCCTGCCTGATCCTGTAAAAGTCGTAGGAGAACTTCTCTGGGATAACCTGGACTCTGTTCTGAAATGCTTGGCAGAGATTCCCCCACAGGGAAATGTATGTGTGGATTTTAGGGACTTATGCAGCTTAATTAAAGACCAGTTGCTTGTGCTATTTTCTAAACCAGTGCGTCCCCTCGCATGTTGGTATGACAAAACTTGCTCTCGAGCAAATGGGGAATTGAGACTCCTTTTCACAACTAAACCCAGGAACTCTGTGCTGATTGCCCAGGCCAGGTTCAGATATAAGGCGGTACTGAGAGTTATGAAGCAGATGATCCAACAAACTACACGTGCTGTATCCGTAAAAAAAAACCAGGAATTTTGGAGAGTGGTTAGGGACTTACAAACGCAGGAAAAATCTCCTTCCCTAATGAGTAGTCATCTTGTGGAGGATCCATGGTTGGCTCATTTTCATACAATTTATTGCAGCTCGGCTGATGACGGTGTCTACTCTGATCTACCTATACTAGATACATTTGTAATGGTGTTAGACTTGTTTTTTCAGAGGAGGAGGTGGAGGAGGCTCCTAACTGTTGCACTTAATTTAAAGCCCCAGGGCCAGATGGAGTACCAATTGATATTTTTAAGTGCAGAGTGGATCTGCGGGCCCATTATTGGCTAATGTTTTTAACAATTTAGATTAGAACTCTCTCCCATCCTCATCGTCTTGATCCATCATAGTGCCTGTTTTCAAAAAAGGAAACTGGGCTGATCCAAAGTGCTACAGACTAATATCCCTGTTTGACTCTACAGTCAAAGTAATGGGTAGAGTGTTGTTTAATAGGTTGTGAGAGTGGTGTAGAGATAATGGTATTCTGTCACCTTGCCAATATGGATTCAGGCATCATTTGGACACCATGGAACAATGCCTAAATCTTAATTTACTGTTGGGAAAGTACACTGTAGCCAAGAAAACTCCATTACATTATGCCTTTATAGACTTATCTTCCGTCTTCGACAAAGTAAACCGTAAGACTCTGTAGATAGGCTTTTTGGAGGCACGTCTAGATGCTGAAATTATGCATTTTCTGGCTTGTTCACATCACAACTTGAGTGACACGGTTAGATTTGGTCCCAATGGTGAATTATCAAACCCTACTGGTCTGTGATGTGGCAAGGGTGCGTACTAACTCGTCTCCTTTTTATATTACAGTGCTCCTGTGCCAAGGACGTAACCATCGCTACGCTAGCGCTCCCTCCGTGGGCTTCCCTCCCACCCCCCAAGGCAGGGATAGAAGGAGAAGCCCTTCCCCTTCCACCGTTGCCCCCCCCCCCCCCTCCTAATGACGTCAGCGCGCGATCGCGCGCTGCCATCATTACAGGGTGCCGGTCGCACTGGAAGCCATTTGCTTCCAGATTGCGATCGGAGAAACAGGTGAGTTTCTCCTCCAGCGGGTGGAGGGTTTGAATCAAAGAGGCATCGGGAGAAAGGAAAGGGTTTTCCTTTCCCCCGGTGTCTCTTTGAGCATTCCTGCTGCCGGATTGCATTGCAATCGGGTAGCAGGAATGCCCACTAGACGCCAGGGATTTTGTTTTTGTTTATCTTTCATGTTTCTGTGTCGGGGAGCAGCCCCTTGGGCAAGGGTCGCTCCCCTTTGAGGGGGGCAGAAACCACTAGAACGCCAGGCATGTTTATTTATATGTTTATTTATGCGGGGGCATAGAACTGTTGGGCATTTCTGCCCCCCTTGGGGTCAGATCGGCCTATTTTTTTTAGGCCCATCTGCCCCCAAGGGGGCAGAAGCCACTTAGGCACCAGGGATAGTGTGTGTGTGTGTGTGTGTGTGTATGTTTAGTGGATGGGGGGGTGACCCCTTGGGCAAGGGTCGCTCTACTTTGGGGGGCATGTGTTTTATGGCCATTTCTGCCCCCCCTTGGGGACAGATCTGCCTATTATTTTTAGGCTGATCTGCCCCGAGGGGGGCAGAAACCACTGGAATGCCAGGGATGTTTTTTTTATTTGTTTATTTATGTGGCGGGGTGCCCCCTTGAGCAAGGGGCACCCCCCCAAGGGGGCATAGGACTGTTGCCCATTTCTGCCCCCAAGGGGGGCAGATCGGCCTATTCTTTTTAGGCCCATCTGTCCCCAAGGGGGGCAGAAGCCACTTAGGCACCTGGGATAGTGTGTGTGTATGTTTAGTGGATGGGGGGGGTGACCCCTTGGGCAAGGTCGCTCTCCTTTGGGGGGCATGCGTTTTTGGCCATTGCTGCCCCCCTTGGGGGCAGATCTGCCTATTATTTTTAGGCTGACCTGCCCCCAAGGGGGGTAGAAACCACTGGAACGCCAGGGATTTTTTTTATTTGTTTATTTATGTGGGGGGGCACCCCCTTGGGCAAGGAGCACCCCCCCAAGGGGGGCATAGAACTGTTGGCTATTTCTGCCCCCCTTGGGGGCAGATCGGCCTATTTTTTTAGTCCCATTGCCCCCAAGTGTGTGTGTGTTTTTTTTGTTTGGGCGGTGGCCCCTTGGGCAAGGGTCGCTCCCCATGGGGACACACTACTAAAGGTATTTTCTGCCCCCCTTGGGGCAGATAGGCCTATTTTTTAGTAGGCCCATCTGCCCCTATGGGGGGCAAAATCCACTTAGGCACCAATTTCTAAATGCTTGATGGTGGGGTGTTTGTCAACTGGCAAAGTATTTGTATTTGTGATAAAAAAAATGCTCCTTTTTATTCTAGTTCAAAGCTTATGCTTTCTTTGCTGTGGCTCCTTGCGGTTTTGGTGGTGGTTGACCTGCGGTTTGCATAGTTGCATGTTTTAGGTAAGTAAAAATTATTTACTACAAAGGAGTATTGTTGCCATGCATGAATGACATGTTTGTAGGTGGTGTACTAAATGCAGGACTGTGTTTGAAATTATCTTTAGATTTGTGCACAATGATATTTGTGTTGTCTTATTTCTAATTTGCTTTTCTTTCTTTCTTTTTAGTGGGATATCATTAGTGATTGCTGTGTCTGTGCAGAGTAGTTGCTGGTGAGTCAAGCTTTTTCAGGCAAGTGAGCGTATAGTTTTTGAGTTTGTAACTCTTACTGATAAAGCTACACTTTATTACTTATCTTACACAGTGCTGGTTGTTGGTGGTGCATTTGTCCAGGTACTTTTCGTAGGAAAGATCATGGCTAGCCGCAGGATGACCGCTAAGCAGGTGGTTGGTATGTTGTTTGAGTCATTGTCTGATAATGATTATGAGACGGACTCTGCATCTGAGGCAGAGGAGGAAGTGAGAGATTCTGGCAGTGAAGTTTCTGTTGGAGAGGAATCTTCTGATGAGTAAACCACTCTCAGTGCAGATGAAGGGCCTGTTTTAGAGGAGGACACTGATGTGCCATTAGTGCAGCAACCTGGGGCTGAAAGGTTTCCCGTTAGAAGACCTGAACTCTGGGTTGCCCCAAACATGGAGCAGCCAGAGTTGCCTGCCTTTACTGGTCTCCCGGGGTGTAGAGTCAATACAGAGAACTTTTTGCCTGTCAATTTCTTTGAGTTATTTGTGGATGATGTGTTTTTGGAAGAGATTGTTGAGCAGACTAATTTGTATGTGGAGCAGTATTTGAGGGACAACGCTGCTAGACTTAGGCCACACTCTAGAGCTACCCAGTGGATTCCCACAAATTTGGAGGAGATGAAAAGGTTTTTGGGTTTGACTCTTTTGATGGGGTTGATAAGGAAGCCGTCACTGGCTTCTTATTGGTCTACTAGTCCCTTGATGGTAACAGCTATGTTTCCTGCAACCATGAAGCATTATCCTTGCCACGAGATCACCCTGTTTCTGACCATCTTTTTAAGATTAGTCCTGTCCTTGATCATTTTGTAGATCAGTTTTCAGAGGTCTATGTTCCAGGCAAAGAAATAGCTGTGGACGAGTCTTTGGTCCTCTTCAAAGGTCGTTTGGTTTTTAGGCAGTACATTCCTAGTAAGAGGGCACAATATGGAATTAAATTGTATATGCTGTCTGAAAGTAGTACAGGATATGTGTATAGTTTCTGTGTCTACACTGGTAGGGATTCCAGTATTGACCCCCCTGGTTGTCCTCCCACTTTTGGAGTTACTGAGAAAATTGTGTGGGAACTTGATAGATGACTGTTCAACAAAGGTCACCATTTGTATGTAGATAACTTCTACACTGGAGTGCAGTTGTTCAAGGAATTGTTTAGAGTGGACACGGTTGCTTGTGGCACAATTCGTTGTAAATGGAAAGGCTATCCAAAGGAGCTTGTCTGTAAAAAACTTGAGAGGGGACAGTGCAGTGCCTTGCGGAATGATGAGCTGCTAGCTTTGAAATTTTCAGACAGGAGGGATGTCTACATGCTAAGTACCATCCATGATGAGAGTACTTCCCCCATGACTGTTTGGGGCCAGGTTGATGAAGAACGCAAACCTGTGTGTATTTTAGATTATAATAAGCACATGGGAGGTGTAGATAGAGTTGATCAGAGGTTGGAACATTATACCGCTATTCGTAAGTCCAAGTTTGGTATAAGAAGTTAGCAATTCACCTCTTCCACTTGGCAACTTTTAATGCTTTTATTGTGTTTAAGGATAGGTCTCCAGAGTCAAAGATGACATTTGTGAAATTTCAGGAGTCAGTGATAGAGAGCCTTATTGCAGTGAAACAGGCAAGAGTTCCTAGAGAAGCAGTGGTGGAGGATGTGGCTAGATTGAAAGATCGCCACTTTGCTGAGCACAATCCTCCCACGCCCAAAAAAGACTTTCCAGCTAAGAAATATAGAGTCTGTGCTCGAAGAGGTATCTGGAGGGAGTCTCACATGTACTGCCCAGATTGTCCTTCAAAGCCTGGGCTGTGTGTGGGTGGTTATTTCAAGAATTACCACACCCAGAAAAATTACTGGGAACTACCATGAGTGTAAACTGCCTGTTTTATATTTTCAGGTGTTCAGTTTCATGGTTGGTATTTCTGTCATGTACTTAGTTAGAGCTTTTGTGTTTGTAGTTTTGTAATTATTACTAATTAGTTAGTGGTTTCTTTGTTTCTAAAACAACAAAAAAGTGATGCCATTGTGTGTGGAGTGGCGCTTGGCTGACGGTGTTCATATTGACTTGCTGTTGGCTACTGCAACACACGGCCAGCCAAATGCCAGTCCACAGACTCCCATCAGCTGGTGTGATTGCTGTAACAGGCATGTGGGCGTATGTAAGTGATGGGCCCTTGAGTGGCGCTTTCTGTCGATGCGAGTGTTATAATGTGCTGGGCCCGTGGCTGGTGGCGTGAATGGTCTTGTGCATGTCATGTATGAAAGGTGTGTGAATGGACTGTAAAGCGGTTGGTGCCTTGTCGTGGCTGTACAGCTCACGAGCTGTGAGTCATTGGTTCAGTTTTTTGGCCTTTCAGTTATTAACAGTGCATTTCATTTTTGTGAAATCTCTTGTTAATAAAATTTGATCCACTGAACCATCACTCACCCTCGTGCCAAATCCAACCAGTATGTGTGGTAAAAATGACAAAACCTGCTCCGCTGTAATCAGGCGTACACCTGTGACATGCTAGGTGTCTCGGGTGGGACCCCGATGATGAAGCATGCCACCAACTTGGTTGGTGGGTGAGGGGTCTTTTTAACATAACCTAAGTGTGTTTCGTTTCACACTTTTAGTGTTTAGAACATCACATAGGTATGTGGACACACCAAAATGATCTATTGCAAAACTACCTGTGTTTGGGGGGGGGGGGCACCTATGTCTTTGGTCCTGGATGCGACCTTCATCTAAGGAAACCTACCAAACCCAGACATGTTTTAAAAATAGACACCCCAAGGAGTCCATGGAGGTGTGGCTTGCCTGGATCCCCCTACATTTTCTTACCCAGATTCCTCTGCAAACCTCAAAATGTGGTTAAAAAAGCATATTTCCTCACTTTTCTTTGTAGGATCACCACTGCTGCACACATTTCCTACCACCCAGTGTTCCCCTTAGTCTCCCAAGGAAAATGATACCTCACTTGTGTGGGTCCCTAAAGCAGAGTCAGCCTAAAAGATGTATAAAAGAAAAATATGTGCTTATCAACTCGCTGTTCTATCTCTTTAATCTCTACAAGGTTTTCTGTTGCAGGCACCTGGGCCACCCACACAAGTGAGGTATCATTTTTATTGGGAGACTTGGGGTAGCGCTGGGTGGAAGGAAATTTGTGGCTCCTCTCAGATTCCAGAACTTTCTGTCACCGAAATGAGAGGGAAAGGTGTTTTTTTGGTCAATTTGGAGGTTTGCAAAGGATTCTGGGTAACAGAACCTGGTCAGAGCCCCACAAGTCACCCCATCTTTGATTCCCCTAGGTCTCTAGTGTTCAAAAATGCGCAGGTTTGCTAGGTTTCCCCAGGTTCCCGGCTCAGCTAGAGGCCAAAATCCACAGCTAGGCACTTTGTGAAAAACAGCTCTGTTTTCTTTGTGAAAATGTGATGTGTCCACGTTGCGTTTTGGGGCATTTCCTTTCGCGGGCGCTAGGCCTACCCACACAAGTGAGGTACCATTTTTATTGAGAGACTTGAGGGAATGCTGGGTGGAAGGACATTTGTGGCTCCTCTCGGATTCCAGAACTTTCTGTCACAGAAATAAGAGGAAAAAGTGTTTTATTTGGCCAAATTTTGAGGTTTGCACAGGATTCTGGTAACAGAACCTGGTCAGAGCCCCACAAGTCACCCCATCTTGGATTCCTCTAGGTCTCTAGTTTTTAAAAATGCGCAGGTTTGCTAGGTTTCCCCAGGTTCCCGGCTCAGCTAGAGGCCAAAATCCACAGCTAGGCACTTTGTGAAAAACAGCTCTGTTTTCTTTGTGAAAATGTGATGTGTCCATGTTGCGTTTTGGGGCATTTCCTTTCGCGGGCGGTAGGCCTACCCACACAAGTGAGGTACCATTTTTATTGAGAGACTTGGGGGAATCCTGGGTGGAAGGAAATTTGTGGCTCCTCTCAGATTCCAGAACTTTCTGTCACAGAAATAAGAGGAAAAAGTGTTTTATTTGGCCAAATTTTGAGGTTTGCCAAGGATTCTGGGTAACAGAACCTAGTCAGAGCCCCACAAGTCACCCCATCTTGGATTCCCCTAGATGTCTAGTTTTCAAAACTGTGCAGGTTTGCTAGGTTTCCCCACGTGCCGGCTGAGCTAGAGGCCAAAATCCACAGCTAGGCACTTTGTAAAAACAGCTTTGTTTTCTTTGTGAAAATGTGATGTGTCCACGTTGTGTTTTGGGGCGTTACCTGTCGCAGGCGCTAGGCCTACCCACACAAGTGAGGTACCATTTTTATCGGGAGACTTGGGGTAGCGCTGGGTGGAAGGAAATTTGTTGCTCCTCTCAGATTCCAGAACTTTCTGGCACCGAAATGAGAGGAAAAAGTGTTTTTTGGGCCAAATTTTGAGGTTTGCAAAGGATTCTGGGTAACAGAACCTGGTCAGAGCCCCACAAGTCACCCCATCTTGGATTCCCCTAGGTCTCTAGTTTTCAAAAATGCGCAGGTTTGCTAGGTTTCCCCAGGTTCCCGGCTCAGCTAGAGGACAAAATCCACAGCTAGGCACTTTGTGAAAAACAGCTCTGTTTTCTTTGTGAAAATGTGATGTGTCCACGTTGCGTTTTGGGGCATTTCCTGTCGCAGGCGCTAGGCCTACCCACACAAGTGAGGTACCATTTCTATCGGGAGACTTGGGGAAATGCTGTGTGGAAGGAAATTTGTGGCTCCTCTCAGATTCCAGAACTTCCTGTCACCGAAATGAGAGGAAAAAATGTTTTTGGGCCACATTTTTAGGTTTGCAAAGGATTCTTGGTAACAGAATCTGGTCAGAGCCCCACAAGTCACCCCATCTTCGATTCCCCTAGGTGTCTAGTTTTCAAAACTGCGCAGGTTTGCTAGGTTTCCCCACGTGCCGGCTGAGCTAGAGGCCAAAATCCACAGATAGGCACTTTGTAAAAAAAGCTCTGTTTTCTTTGTGAAAATGTGATGTGTGCACGTTGTGTTTTGGGGCATTTCCTTTCACAGGGCGCTAGGCCTACCCACACAAGTGAGGTACCATTTTTATCGGGAGACTTGGGGAAATGCTGTGTGGAAGGAAATTTGTGGCTCCTCTCAGATTCCAGAACTTCCTGTCACCGAAATGAGAGGAAAAAGTGTTTTTTTGGCCAAATTTTAAGGTTTGCAAAGGATTCTGGTTAATAGAATCTGGCCAGAGCCCCACAAGTCACCCCATCTTGGATTTCCCTAGGTGTCTAGTTTTCAAAACTGCACAGGTTTGCTAGGTTTCCCCACGTGCCGGCTGAGCTAGAGGTCAAAATCCACAGCTAGTCACTTTGTAAAAACAGCTCTGTTTTCTTTGTGAAAATGTGATGTGCCCGCGTTGTGTTTTGGGGCATTTCCTGTCACGGGCGCTAGGCCTACCCACACAAGTGAGGTACCATTTTCATTGGGAGACTTGGGGGAACACAGAATAGTAAAACAAGTGTTATTGCCCCTTGTCTTTCTCTACATTTTTCCCTTCCAAATGTAAGACAGAGTGTGAAAAAGACGTCTATTTGAGAAATGCCCTGTAATTCACATGCAAGTACGGGCACCCCGGAATTCAGAGATGTGCAAATAACCACGGCTTCTCAACACCTTATCTAGTGCCCATTTTGGAAATACAAATGTTTTCTTGATACCTATTTTTCACTTTTTATATTTCAGCAAATTAATTGCAGTATACACGGTATAGAATTAAAACCCATTGCAAGGTGCAGCTCATTTATTGGCTCTGGGTACCTAGGGTTCTTGATGAACCTACAAGTCCTATATATCCCCGCAACCAGAAGAGTCCAGCAGACGTAACGGTATATTGCTTTAAAAAATCTGACATCGCAGGAAAAAGTTGCAGAGTAAAACGTGGAGAAAAATGGCTGTTTCTTTCACCTCAATTTCAATATTCTTTTATTTCAGCTGTTATTTTCTGTAGAAAACACTTGTAGGATCTACACAACAACAACTTGTAGGATGACCCCTTGCTGAATTCAGATTGTTGTCTACTTTTCAGAACTGTTTAGCTGTCTGGAATCCAGCACTGGTTTCTCACCCATTTCTGTCACTAACTGGAAGGAGGCTGAAAGCACAAAAAATAGTAAAAATGGCGTATGCCCCAATAAAATGTCAAAATTATGTTGAAAACTTGGGTTTTCTAATTCAAGTCTGCCTGTTCCTGAAAACTGGGAAGATGGTGATTCCACCACCACAAACCCTTTGTTCATGTCATTTTCAAGGAAAAAAATCACAAGCCTTCTTCTGCAGCCCTTTTTTCCCATTAAAAAAAAAAAAACACGAAATTGTTGCTGTATTTTGACTATTTTCTTGGTCTCCTTCAAGGGAACCCACAAAGTCTGGGTACCTCTAGAATCCCTAGGATGTTGGAAAAAAAAGGACGCAAATTTGGCAGGGGTAGCTTATTTGGAGGAAAAGGTATGAGGGCCTAAGCGCGAACTGTCCCAAATAGCCAAAAAAGGCTCGGCACAGGAGGGGAAAAGGCCTGGCAGCAAAGGGGTTAATAAACTTAGCAGTCATTTATGCACTGTTACTCTTGATGTTCTGCATATTAACTCTGCGTCCATGCCCCTGCTGCTAAATGCTAAAAATGCTGTACTTCTAGCTCGGACTCCTAAAGCTTTGAGGAGTTTGGTAAATGCCTTTACGGTTTTTTTGTTGGTGCTCTCTCTGCTCATCAACTAAACCAAATCTCAGATCATGGCCTATGGTCCTAAACGTTATATGATGCGTACATTACGCGTCAGTGAGAAATGCATGGAGAGTGTTTATAAATTCCTGTACTTTGGTCTTGTATTTGACTCTAATGATTTATGGATGGAGAATGCCGATTCAGAAATTTCAAAGTTAAGCAAGCTGTTGGCTCAATTTTTAACATTTGTAAATCTGTAGATGGCAAACCAATTTTGTCTCTCCTAGATGTTTGGTTTAAGCAGTGTGTGTCTGTTGCTAGCTATGGGTGTAGTATATGGGGCCATGGTGACTTTAGCTTATTTCAAGCTGAAGAGAATACTTTTGCAGGCAAATTCTCTGTTCCTCATTTTATACCTCACTGGGCCTTATTGCGACCCTGGTGGTCTACTGACTGCCACTGTTGTGGTGGCAGTTGGACCGCCACCAATGGGGCTGTCCGACCGCCACATTACAACAGTGGTGTTGGTGCCGCGGTCGGACTGCCAGCACCACCAGTTTTCCTCTCCAGGAGGGACTGGCAGTTCTAGCGGTCCTAATCCTCCAGTGCAGCACTGCAAGAAACGCCGCCTTGGTGATTACAACCACCCCTCCCTAGCGGTTTCATGGCTGTACCCCCACCATGAAAAGGCTGGCAGAGACCAGGTGAAGAGGCCCCCCCCTGGCAAGCCCCGTTGCAAAGTTCACTGTTAGCTTTACAGACAGTGAACTTTGCGACGGGTGCTAATGCACCCTACTCACTACAACAATGCCGCAGGCTCTATTATGAGCCTGCAACAATGCTGTAGGTTGTTTCCTGCTGGGCCAATGGGTGGAAACTGTTTCCGCCTGCTGACCCAGCGGAAAACTCGTAATTGGGCTGGCGTGGAGGTGGCTGCACTGGCCGCAACCTACCCATCGGGACATCAGTGGGCGGGCTTTTCCATCCACCAAAGCCATAATGACCCCCTTTATCTGTCATGAAGAAATGGCTCTTCTGTATCTTGAGAGTGTTATCAAACTGTGCCCCCTTTTATCATGGCTCTCAGTTTGGAACAATTGTAACACCTCTTTCATTCATAATATTATTCTGAATTGTATTCATTGCATACGGGACCTCGAAATTCCGTGGCTCGCTTACCTGAAACATACTTTTATTACCTTCGACATAGTTTATCTGTTTGATAATGCTGCTTCTATAGGTAGGGATGATAATACCATTGTGAATCTTCTATTTCTTGAAAAGCAGGGTTTGCAAGAGAGCGTCAAGTTAAGAGCAAACCTCCTGTGCTGAATTATTCCTTTCTGAAGGCTACTGAGGGATTGGAATTGAATTTAACTTATGTGACCAATAATTGGGAAAGAGCTCTTGTTAAAATTTAGGGCAAGCACTATAGGTCACATGTTGTGTTTCCTGCGTGGTTAGTATGGCAATCCTAATGATAAGGCATGTGTCTGTGATAAAATCTCCACCCAGTCCTTACTTCTCATTATTCCTTTTTGCACGTTGTACAAACCGTTTAATAGGTGTTATTTAGTGCAGCGTTTTAAACTCTATAATTTTAACCATTGTAGAGTTGCTCTTAGGTGTTTACGATTGTTGCCCAACAAAGATATTTTGGAGTGAGCAGCTTTCTCAAGGCAGCTGTGTCCTGCCGAAAAAGTCTTGATTTCTAAATATGTATTTAATAGATGTAAGTTGTGATTATTAAACTAAGTATTTTATTTGCTGTATTACGCTTTTGATTCTGTTTATGTATTTTATGTGAATATCTTTTATAGATTTCTTCTACATTTTGGATAAATATTATTTGAATTGAATTAAAGTTGTTCACTGTATTGGAGAAATTATAAAATCAGTAAAAATAAATAATAATAGAAATTTGTCGCTGGTGTTGGCATGACAGCTTAATTGTGATATCAGTAGTCACCTATAATTCGAAATGGCATGGTTACTCAACTGTAATGACGTATCGCAGTTCAGTTGTGATGCTACAATGCCTGCTGCCAGAGTTAGCAGACTGGGTAAAAGGAAGGCGACGAGCAAAATTACAGCCACTGTCTAATCAAAGGATACAAAAAATAGCTTTTCGGCTCATGATATGTTTCCCTGGACTGGAGTCATTACCAAAAAGTGCAATATTGATGGCAGTGTGTTTATTTTTCAATCGTCTACAGTTAATTACACGAAAGCAGGAATCTCTTTGCATGTTACTACATTCTGAATGACCGCTGTTTTTGAAAATGTTGTACATTAACCAAGTATAATATTTTGTAACGTGATTCGCAGTCACGTTGTTCATGAGCCAGCACGACTCTTGGATTCCACAGCGCACGAGGAAACATAGAATGTTGTGGGTTGAGGATTCGGGGTTTTGACAGTTAAGGAGAAGATGCATACTGGATCCAGAGGTATTACGTGTCTGGGGCTGTAAATAAAGAACCTAATTTAAGCTGTCCTGACTCGATTACTACAGAAATTGGCGACGAGCTGGCACAGCCCTGGACATGCTGAGCTGTCAGTGGGGATTCATTCACCAGCTGTGAGGAAATGACGGAAATTCGTTCACCAGCTGTGAGGAGATGACAGAGGGTTATGTAAGACTTGTCATGTCATGATTAATTGTTCAAAAGTGATGAGCGTTGGCCTGTGTTGATACCGCATTACGCTTTGAAATACAAGGTGCGCACATTCCTATGATCAAAGAATCAGTGTGGAGACGGGCTGTTATTGACAGACTTATTCACTAATGCGCACAGCTGCTGATATTATACATTTATGTGGATCAATTAATTGGAACCATTAATTTTGTGATCACAGAACGACGAATTGTTTCATGGTACTGTGATCATTCAAAGAACACTGCTAGATTGTTAATACGCGTGCGCCATCTACTGGCACAAATCAATATGTGCTCACACATGCTTAGAATACATTACAGGCCAACGATCCTACAGTGAATGCTTCTATATATTTCACATCCAATTTTGTACTTTTGAAGACGTTAAACACAATTTTGGGATTAAGTAAGCTGCAGGAAGTACATTATATTTAACCTTTTGTTCTCAAGCTTCTCAACAAACATGTGTGCATTAAGTACATTAAATTTAACTCATCCACAACCATTTTTACCTGCAAATGGTGAACCCACTATGCCTTGGAAGGAATGGAAAGAATACTTTTGCAATTATATTGACACTTTTGAAGAAGAAGATTTCTCTCCTGAGAAAAAGAAGAAGGTATTACTATATTGCTTAGGTCCAGGAGGGCTTAAGACGTACAACCAAGTAGAAAAGAAACCACGAGAGGGTGGAGATGTATTTATGCATGCATTAGAAGACCTTGATTCACATTTTCACCTATCGTGTGTGTTGCTGTGGATAGGTACAAGTTTTTCCAGAGAAAGCAGGGAAAATCTGAAAGCGTTGATGACTATGTGGCAGCACTTCGTAATCTAGCATTAACATGTCGTTTTGGATCTCTGCATGAAGAACTAATTCGTGACCAAATCATTATGCATGCAAGCAATCCAAATATTCAGGATAAATTGTGGGTCAACGGTGAAGCACCCTTAAAGGAGGTAATAGCTCTGGTAAAGAAAGCGGAACTCACAGGAAGATGTGCCAAAGCAGTTATGGATGAAAAACAGGAAGTAAAAGAAGTTAGCAAAATTTCAAGTACAAAATACAGGAAAGTGGATGAAGATAAGAAAGGTCTACAAGAAGACACGAACACCAGACGTAAAGTTGTTGGAGATTTTAAAACTATAAATGTGGGTCAAAAAAGGTGTTACAGGTGTGGGAGCACTGACCATTTAGCATTCTTTAAGAAATGTCCTGCAAGAAATCAAAAGTGTTCCCATTGTAATGTGGTAGGTCACTATGCAAAGGTTTGCAGAAGGAAAAACAGCAACAACAAAATGAACGTTAAATGTATTAGGGAGGACAGTGACTCTGATTCTGATGATTATGAGAACACCAATGTACACCATGTTTTTTGCATTGAATATGACATCTTAGATGTAGAGCAAGTTAAGAGGAGGAAACCTATGTGTGAATTGAATATTGGGGGGGTGATGATTAATGTAATTGCGGATTCTGGATCACCCTTTACCATAGTGAATGAGGATGTGTGGAAAAACAAAATTGCGGGAGAATTAGGCACACATCTTAACAAATCTGATGTAGTAGCCAAGAGTTATACAGGGAACAGAATTGAATTTTTGGGTTTACGTGAACTAGAATTTCAATTCAAGGATAGAAAGGCCAAGTGCAAATTGTACGTATCTAAAAAGGGACCGTCGGTCTTAGGTTGGGCTGACCAGGGTGAACTAGGAATTATATTAGATCCTAACAACCCTGAACCAGTGTTGTCGGTTCAGAGTAATATCAATATAAAGAAAGAAGAATGGTTTGAGGCATATCCGGAAGTATTTTCTGGGAAGATAGGGAGGCTTAATGATTTTGTACACAAAATAGAATTAAAGCCTTCAGCGATTCCGTGTGTTCATAAAGTCAGGCACATACCTTTGTCCATTAAAGAGGAGGTTCGCCAAGAATTGGCGAAACTGGAGGAGGATGGCATTATTGAGCAAGTTGAATCAGCTGAATGGGTGTCTCCATTAGTGGTAGTTAGGCGAGCCAATGGAAAGGTAAGATTGTGTGTAGACCTTAGAGAATTAAATAAAAACATTCTAGTTGACCAGTATCCATTACCCCGTATTAATGAAATGTTTGCTGCAACAAAAGATGTGGGCTGGTTTTCAACTATTGATTTAAAATCCGCTTATCATCAGGTGCCCTTACACCAGGATAGTAAAAAATACACAACTTTCATAACACCTTTTGGATGTTATCGATTTACCAGGGTACCTTTTGGTTTGGCATCAGCTGCTGCGATGTTCCAGAGGATTGTGAGTAACCTCTTTAGTGGAATTGATGAAGTGATGTTTTTTCAAGATGATATCCTGATTATGGGGAAAAATAAGGAGGAGCATGACAACAAGTTGAAACTAGTTTTGGAAACTATTAAGGAAAAGGGGTTAACCATAGAATATAGTAAGTGCAAAATTGCTCAAAATGAAGTGGAATACTTGGGCCATAGTATCAGCAAACATGGCATTAAACCTAAACAAGCTCTGGTGGAAGCCATCAAAGATGCTCCATGTCCAACTGGGAAAGATGATGTACAAGCTTTTCTGGGCTTAATCGAATTTTATTCTAAGTCATTATGGACTTTTAAAAAAAAACGTACCATTTACGACAACTACTTAAAAACCAAGCAAAATTTCTTTGGTCAAAAGATTGTCAAAATGCATTTCAAAATTTGAAAAAGGATATTTGTAATGCACCATTTCTAAAAGGGTTTGATCCAAAATGCAAGACCATTGTTACAACTGATGCAAGCAATAAAGGGTTGGGTGCGGTATTGACCCAATGTGACGATGGGAACAAAGAAAGGTTGTTGCCTTTGCATCACGCTCGTTGACTCCAGCTGAAGAAAAATATTCGGTTATAGAACGGGAAACACTGGCTTGTGTTTGGGCGTTGAATCATTTTCGACAATTTGTGTGGGGACTCCATGTATTGCTAAGATCGGATCATAAACCTTTGACAAAAGTGTTAACAACTGCAGCCTTGCTAAATGCCTCCCCAAGATTGAGCAGAATGTCAGTAAAATTGTTAGACTTTACTTATGATGTTCAGTATTGGCCGGGGGTCAAAAACAGAGTAGCAGATTTTTTAAGTAGAATGTCATTACCTGTAAGTGATACAGATGAAGTGTTGGATGATGAAAGCTACGTGGCTGGATTATTTGATGATGGAATGGAAGGCATTGACATTACGGAATGGAAAAAGGGCTGGAATAAGGATGAAAAATTAAAAGAAATAGCATATTACATAAACAAGGGTTGGCCTAACAAAAAAGAACTAGGGACAGATGAAAAAACTTTCTGGGAAATAAGAAATGAACTTAGTTTAGAGAATGACATAATGTTCAGATGTGGGAGAGCAGTACCTCCAGTATCTCTTAGGAAGAAAATACTAGATTTATGTCATGAAGGGCATCTTGGAATATCAAAAACTAAACAAAGAGTCAAAAACAGGTATTAGTGGCTGGGTATTGATACACAAATTGAAAGGAAAATACGAGACTGTATGGAGTGTAATAAGTCTGATAAATGCCAGAAAACATTTAAACCACCTCTATCACCCATTATATGCCCTGAGATGTCCTGGGAGAAAATTAGTTTGGATGTAGTAGGTCCGGTGGAATGTAATGAGGGTGAATATAAATACATTCTGGTTGCAGTAGACCATTTTTCAAAATGGCCAGAGATTGAAATTGTGCATAAGGCAGAATGTGTAAGGATCATTACATTTTTAGATGGAATTTTTATGAGAAAAGGTCTACCTAAGATATTAATTACTGACAATGGACCTCAATTTATTGCTGAGAAATTCAAGACATTTTTTAAAAGCAACGGTATCGTTCACAAAACAACCTCTTTGTACCATCCAGAGGGAAATGGTTTAGTGGAACGCTTCAACAGGGTCATCAAAGGTAGCATCCAATTGGCTAAAAGCAATGGTTTGAACTGGGAAAGTGAATTGTATAAGTTAATTTGGGCTTATAGAATTACTCCTAGTAGTGTCACTGAAGAAAGCCCATTCTCTTTGATGAGGGGTCGTGAAGCTATTGGCAAAGATCTTGGTTGGTTATCTTCAGTAAAAAAGGCTGAGTGGTCACCAGAGATAGTGAGAAAGAAAATTAATTTGGCCCAGCAAGCATATAAGGAATGGTATGACAAGAAAATCAGAACCAGAGAATCTAATGTGAAATGCGGAGATTGGGTTAGAGTTAGGAAAGAAAGGAAAGTTCGGAAAGGAGAAAGTAGATTTTCTGAGCCTCTCAGAGTGTGGGAAGTGTTCCGTAACTCAGTTAAGTTAAGCGATGGGAAAGTGTGGCATTTGGGCAGAATTGCAAAGTGTAGGAATGACATACAACCTGAGAGAGAGACAGTCAAGAATTATGATTGGTTAGAAACTGATGTTGAAGTGGATAAGGAAGTGCCTAATTCAGATGCACAAACTGATAAGAGGGATCAGACTTCATTTCAGGCCGATGAAACTTCTGGTGCTCAAAACTTGCAGAATAATACAAACAAGAACAGCCAAACCAATACTGGAAGATTTGGTAGAATCATTTCCAAACCAAAAAAATTTGATGATTTTGTATGTGTTCATACTACTTAACACCACACAAGTTAGATGAGTTGTTAGTCTGAAGAGTTAGTAGTCATTCATCCATTGTGTTGCGTTTATAAAAAATTATTTGTTTGTTATTTCATGTATGTAATAAGATATCAGTTATTAAGTGTATGTTTATTTCAATTTAATGTAAAAGAGGAAGATGTGTTGTAACGTGATTTACAGTCACGTTGTTCATGAGCCAGCACGTCTCTTGGATTCCACAGCGCACGAGGAAACATAGAATGTTGTGGGTTGAGGATTCGGGGTTTTGACAGTTAAGGAGAAGATGCATACTGGATCCAGAGGTATTACGTGTCTGGGGCTGTAAATAAAGAACCTAATTTAAGCTGTCCTGACTCGATTACTACATAATATGCCTTTGCATCAACTTACTGAATGCCTACGGGGGCTTTCGATTTTGCACTGTGGATTCCGCGTATATTCGAAATGCCAGGAACGTATCTATTTTTTCATATGTACGTTTTTGGAAGAAATTGTGTCCATGTATTGTTTGCATGGAATAAAACAGTCTCTCTTGTAGGTTAAAAGGATATTATGTGTCAGAAAGGGTCCCACAACCTTATAAAGAAACTACACATTTGACCTTGTTCCTTTATACTGTCGCATAAATATCCTTGTAATGTACAATAAAGGGTCTTTTACCACGGATATTAGAATAAAAACAGTAAGATATAAGAAGATCGTCTCAACAAGTTTGAAGCGCACCAAATCTCCTAGCCACTTCCATAAGCGGGCAGTTCAAATACATTATGTTATTCTCTTGTTGCCAAATAAAACAAACTTTGCCATTCCAGGCCAGAAGAGAAGACACATTTGCATGGGCAAACCAGCCAGTTCGCTGGAGAGCCACATCCTCGCCTTTCTCCAGCAAGTTTCACTTAGTGCTATGTGATATTTCCAGAATTAGACAATACTTGGCTGTGGTCCATCAGAGATGTGTGACTCACGCTTCTGTCCCGTGACCTTCTTTGTATTCCGACTGGAAGTCAATCCAGGGGAACAAGCATGTTTGGAAGCCTGGTTTCCTGGCATCTGTGGTTCCACAAAGTTCCCTCCTCATTCACTCAGTAAATAAAGTAGGGATTACATGAGCGTACTCACCCAAAACGAAACGCCACAGAGACATCTTAATTGATGGTCTGTACTTTAGGTAAAACCAAGGTGTCTTCCGCCTGAAAATGCAATGGCTGCCCCACAGTTTATAAAGTCTGAAAATAAAGTTAGAAATAGAAGAATATAAAAGTTCTACTTTTGTGGAAGATTTCTTGATCATTAAGCATCACAGACTGAACAGATGTCGGCAACAGGGCCTCACATGGCCTTCAATAGACCCTCAAGCATATTCCACCACTGTCTTCAACTAAACCTCACATGCTCTGCAACAAACAATTACAAAGGGCCCAACCGTCTTGATAGTTCTTGTAGAACCTTCTTATAGATCCCATCAAACCCTTATTTGACCCCAACAGCACTTCCCACACCCCACAACAGACCAGTACATACATGTCAACTGACCCTCTGATAGCGCCAAATGATTCTCATATGACCTCCAGCAGAGTATTCCGATTCATGCGATTATAAACTGCAGGGCATTGGAGGAATAACCCACCTTCACCCTAAAGCATATGATAAAATAAGCAAGTCAACAATCTCATAACTTTAAAGATGGAAACACAATGCTAAGCATATGACAAAATAAAGCGATGGTCTGTAGTAATAAAAACTTGATTAAAATATATTTTCCACCTATAACTGTGTAACAATGTCCACAACAATGAAATACCTTTATTTTCACAGACTAACTACAGCTTTAAGATCTGCGACTCTTGCCATTGCCCATAATCTTATCCATTTGGCAGCCCAAGATTGGAACTCTTCCTTGTGATCTTTGTAGCACCTCGAGTTTTTCCTCTTCCAAGAAGTTCCTTTCAACATGGATGTTTTCATTTCCTACATCCTCTTATTAGGGATCCTTTAGTTTGCATGTTTATCTGTTATGTCCCTGTCTGTGGCATGATACCTATTCGGGGATGAATGGGCGCACAATAAATCAACACAACACAGCACAGCACAGCACATGAACACCATAAGCTAAACAACCCAGGTAAACACAGTTAACTGCACTTCACTAACACCCACACCAACATGCACCCTGCTTTTGGAATAATTTCTTTCAGAAAAAGACTCATTCCAACACATGGCGGGTGTGGGGATGGTTTACCTCAGTTCACTTTTCCAAAAATAGAGACCCACGTCATGGACACACTGCAGACACTAGCTGAGCAAAAGGTTCTTGCATACAATCAGTGTAAGAAAGGCAAATGATTATGCTACAGCTGGTATCCCAAATGGGGTTGGAACCAACTGAGAATCAGGGGCGGCTGATGTTCCAGGGCTAAGGGGCTGCGCCCCTAGCCTTTTCTGGCCTCTCCAGTGAAGCATATATTTAATTACATGATGAAAGTAAAACATTTTCTGCACAACATTTTCCAAGTGAAAGTTGTGCACTTTGAAAAGCCCCACCGCGCCTGCGTCAGTATGTGGCTGACACAGTAGGGCTGACAGGGCTTGCCCACACAAAGCCCTTACGTTTTCTCAGAATGCACTGACGTCCCTGGCTTATCTCCTCCTCCACCAGAAGCCCTGATATTAAACAGCCTGGAGCGTTTTTTTGTTCAGCCCGGGTTTCTGAATACTTCATGTCACTCCATATTATTATCCACCATTTCCTATTTACTCAAATAGTGGGGTGTGATGAGAAGGGTCTACATACCAGAGGTCACATTATATTAAAAGAATGTGGCACTACGCAAAGAAAATCCCCTTTTCCTGCAGTACAAGCAGTCTGTGGCAGAGAAATTGAATAAATACAATAAATAACTCCATCCAGGGCTCTCTTGGAGACAGGAGTGTGACCTGAAGACATCAAGTCATAAATATGCCAAAAACAACCCTGCACACAAGTAAGTTGGAGCTCTATCTTTTTTAGAGACAATAAGAAAAAAATCTGTTTTCTCAGCTCGCCTCTTCTTTCACTGCCTCTGTAGGTGATTTCGTCTCTCAAAGGCAGTAATAGTTCCAGTAATTTATCATGGCTAGTTATGCTCGTATTATTTCTTCTGCAGACTAATGACGTGATATGTCATATTAAACATGTAATCTCCAGCTCAAATAAACGTGTACCTTTTATCACTGAAACTGCTGGATACTGGATGGGTGAGGCAATGTGTGTTTGTTTGAATGTGTTTGCATGGCTTGACTGAGTGGCTGAGAAAATGTGGGTGTCTGTGTATAAGAGTTGTGTGAATGGCAGTGGATGACAATGTGGATGAGTAAATGGGTAGGTGACCAAAGGCAGTGGGTGAGTAGGTGAATGGAAATACGTGGGTAGTGAGGCTCTCTCACAAGGTGCAATTCCGTCTTGTATTTGTGCCCCACCACTGCTTTCAGTCACCAGCCACCACTGCTGAGAATGCAACTTGGCCATTTTCTAGTTTCTTTGTTTCAGATTAATCTTTATAGGAGTTCCGAGAGGTAAGGAGGAACACATCCACACTATCAATCAATAAACAGACCAAACGATTTAGCCACACATTGAATCTCGGAGACAGAAGTCTAGTTCAAAGGTTTTATTACAAATTCAAAGCCAGAATTATGTATATGAGTCTCAGAAACGTACTACATAAGTAGGGATCCCGTTTATTTGATACATATTTTTTCAACATTTCTGTCTGTATTTATCCATATTTTTTTGCTCATTTTTTCTGTATTTATCATTTTTTCTTTGTGTTCATTGTGTAAACGACGCTGCAATAGGTATTTTTTCACATTTATTTAACTGATAAATGTATGCTCACATTTGAATGTCCAAAAGGGTTCAGCAGTGTACAGTGAAATAGTGTTATCTGAAAACACTTGCATTGGAGAATGGCATAGATAACTGTAAATCTGCACCCAATTAAGCCTAATTAGGAAATATATTGTCTAGTTTTCATCTCCCCTACTCTCAGTCTATACAACTACAGACCTGGCACTCATGTTTGACAGTAGAAAAAATCATCCAATGAAGCCCCGTTTTTCATATTTGCTGTATTGAAAAATAAATACAGACAGGAAAATAAATAGTTTTCTGTCTGTATTTATCTGTAAAAATGGAAAACTATATATAAGTACAGAATCACTAAAGGTGAATTAAAGCGTCTAATGAGATTAAATTGAACAAGCATAAGGCTCTGTTGCAGCAATACAAAAGATAAGGAACAACACTTGGTGTTCCGAGTCCAATTTGCGAACCTCCTGTCTAGTCATCTGAAAACTAAATAATATTAATTATTCTAATTAGGCTGAGGAAAACCTAAATATCTCTATAGAAATGTAGGAAATAGCATATTAATCAACCAGCATAACAGAAACCTCAGTAGATGTTCTGCAAGAGGGACATGTGCATAGAATGAATTCACTTCAGTCAGACTTCTTTGTATGTGCCTGCTGCTTGCCTTTCCCTCTTTCTCTCTGCTTTCTCTTTGCTCCCAGCCTTGTTTTGTGTGTGCCCTCTGGCCTGCCTTAGGTCTAGAGCTCGCCCCCCACGTCCGCAGCACCAACCTGCTGTCTCCTGCCTCTGACCCCCGCCCACGCTGCTGCTAGCGTGTTCGAGGCCCTCCTCCACACGCAGGCATCCTCCTGCGCCTCATCCCTGGTGTCTAGTGGGCTCTAGTAAGCTTCACTTGACCCGTGTGCCACTTTCCGCCGTCCTGTAAGTGTTTTTCTATATTTTCAGCGCCTTGCCTCCTTGCGCTTCTGCCCCCGTCGTGCCCCTTCTGATTGTGCCACTTTTCGCCGTCCTGTAAGTGCTTTTCTATTGGTTTTTTTTAAGCGCCTTGCCTCCTGCGCATCTGCCCCCGTTGTGCCCCTCTGATTACTGTACCCCGATTGTATTTTGTGCCATTAGTGTATTTTTGTGACTGTTTTTCAAATTGTGCCCGACTTTTTTGTGCCTTATTTTTCTTGTTTTCGCCCCTTGGGCGCTCCCCCTTGCAGTTCTCTCCCTGCCGCTGCCTCCCTGCGGCCCCGCCCCCCTCAGGCCCCCATTCGCCACTCCCTCCCGCCTCCCGCCTCCCAGCTGCTCCTCCCTCCCCCTCCCTTCTTAATGGCTGGCGCTGCGCGTCGCGAGTGAGCGACCTCTGACCTGCCTTAGGTCTAGAGCTCGCCCCCCACGTCCGCAGCACCAACCTGCTGTCTCCTGCCTCTGACCCCCACCCACGCTGCTGCTAGCGTGTTTGAGGCCCTCCTCCACCCGCAGGCATCCTCCTGCGCCTCATCCCTGGTGTCTAGTGGGCTCTAGTAAGCTTGACTTGACCCGTGTGCCGCTTTCCGCCGTCCTGTAAGTGTTTTTCTATATTTTCAGCGCCTTGCCTCCTTGCACTTCTGCCCCCGTCGTGCCCCTTCTGATTGTGCCACTTTTCGCCGTCCTGTAAGTGCTTTTCTATTGTTTTTTTTCAAGCGCCTTGCCTCCTGCGCATCTGCCCCTGTTGTGCCCCTCTGATTGCTGTACCCCGATTGTATTTTGTGCCATTAGTGTATTTTGGTACCTGTTTTTCAAATTGTGCCCGACTTTTTTGTGCCTTGTTTTTCTTGTTTTCGCCCCTTGGGCGCTCCCCCTTGCAGTTCTCTCCCTGCCGCTGCCTCCCTGCGGCCCGCCCCCCTCGCGCCCCCATTCGCCGCTCCCTCCCACCTCCCAGCTGCTCCTCCCTCCCCCCTCCCTTCTTAATGGCTGGCGCTGCGCGTCGCGAGTGAGCGACCTCTGACCTGCCTTAGGTCTAGAGCTCGCCCCCCACGTCCGCAGCACCAACCTGCTGTCTCCTGCCTCTGACCCCCGCCCACGCTGCTGCTAGCGTGTTCGAGGCCCTCCTCCACCCGCAGGCATCCTCCTGCGCCTCATCCCTGGTGTCTAGTGGGCTCTAGTAAGCTTCACTTGACCCGTGTGCCGCTTTCCGCCGTCCTGTAAGTGTTTTTCTATATTTTCAGCGCCTTGCCTCCTTGCGCTTCTGCCCCCGTCGTGCCCCTTCTGATTGTGCCACTTTTCGCCGTCCTGTAAGTGCTTTTCTATTGTTTTTTTTCAAGCGCCTTGCCTCCTGCGCATCTGCCCCCGTTGTGCCGCTCTGATTGCTGTACCCCGATTGTATTTTGTGCCATTAGTGTATTTTTGTGACTGTTTTTCAAATTGTGCCCGACTTTTTTGTGCCTTGTTTTTCTTGTTTTCGCCCCTTGGGCGCTCCCCCTTGCAGTTCTCTCCCTGCCGCTGCCTCCCTGCGGCCCCGCCCCCCTCGATCCCCATTCGCCGCTCCCTCCCGCCTCCCGCCTCCCAGCTGCTCCCCCCTCCCTTCTTAATGGCTGGCGCTGCGCGTCCGCGCCTGGACCGCGCCCAGCGCCACCCCCCCTGGTCCTCGCGCACCCCGCGCCCCATGCCTTCGTTACTCGGCCAGCGATCTCCTCGCCTTCAACCCTGGCCCCTCCAAAGAGTGCTTCCAGGCCAGCCCGAAGCACACCAAAGGACCTTTTTCCTGCCGCACCTGCAACTTCACCTGCAACAGAACAACGAAGCCAGCAACAACCAACACAAACCACCTGCACTGCATCCTCCTCAACACACGCTCCACACGAAAGCACGCCATCGAACTCTGGGACCTGCTTGACAGCACCGCCCCAGACGTAGCCTTCCTGACCGAAACCTGGTGGAACGACTCCTCGGCCCCTGACATCGCCATCGCCATCCCTGACGGCTACAAGATCACCAGAAGAGATCGCACCAACGGAATCGGCGGAGGAATAGCCATCGCCCACAAAGCTACCCTCAAGATCAATACCCACACGGACGACACCCTCAAAACAGCCGAACACCTCCACTTCCAGATTCACACAGACCCCAACACTACCCTCAGAGGAACCCTCATATACCGTCCTCCAGGACCAAGAGCCCTCTTCAGCGACACCGTCTCCGACCTCGCAAGCACCCACGCCCTCGCCTCTTCAGACTACATCCTCCTGGGAGACCTAAACTTCCACCTGGAGAACAACAATGACGTCAACACCGCATCACTAACCACAAAC
Organism: Pleurodeles waltl; assembly: GCF_031143425.1. Classification (NCBI taxonomy): domain Eukaryota; kingdom Metazoa; phylum Chordata; class Amphibia; order Caudata; family Salamandridae; genus Pleurodeles; species Pleurodeles waltl. The sequence goes on along the minus strand of NC_090446.1, from coordinate 1,295,242,161 downwards.
CTCTCCAACCTCGGACTCCGTAAACTGGTCAACACTCCCACCCACATCGCCGGCCACACCCTTGACCCACTCTTCACTTCAAGCAACCACATCTCTTTCAGCCACACCTCCGAACTCCACTGGACCGACCATCACTGCGTCCATTTCTCCTTCAAGAAAAACACCGAACACCACTGCACCCCTCTGCCGACTCACCGCCGCTGGGGAAAAGTCACCGAAGACCAACTCACCAACACCCTCGCCAAAAACCCACCACCCAACCCCACCGACCCAGACTCCGCCGCCATCAACCTCCAACAATGGATCCTCAACTGCGCCAACATCCTAGCCCCACTCAAGAGACCCACCGCCAACCAAGAAAAGAAAAAAACAGCCTGGTTCACAGACGAACTAACCACCTCCAAACGCACCTGCCAGAAACTCAAGAAAAAATGGATCCTTGAGCGCACACCCGAGAACCTTGCTACCCTCAAGGAAGCCAACCGTAAACACCACCAACTGATCCGACTCGCCAAGCGCTCCCACTTCACAGAACGCCTTAACAACAGCGCTCACGACTGCAAGGAACTCTTCAGCATCGTGAAGGAACTCTCCAACCCCAACGACATCCCTCCATCCCAGAAACTCTGCAATGATCTCTCCACCTTCTTCTACCAGAAAATCGCAGCCATCCACGACAGCTTCAACACCTCACCTCCGCCAGACCCCACCCCCAACAACTCCTCCCACGCCGACCACATCACCACCTGGACCCAAGTAGACGACGCCAAAACCCTAAAAACCATGAACTCCATCCACTCAGGATCTCCCTCTGACCCCTGCCCACATCACGTTTTCAACAAAGCCGACGTCGCCATCGCCCCCATACTCCGCAAGATCATCAACCTTTCCTTCAACACCGCTACCTTCCCGGACAGCTGGAAGCACGCAGAAATCCAACCTCTCCTCAAGAAACCTAAGGCTGACCTCAACGATCTCAAAAACTTCCGACCAATCTCCCTCCTCCCTTTCCCAGCGAAAGTCATCGAGAAGATCGTCAACACACAGCTCGCCCACTACCTTGAAGACAACTCCATCTTAGACCCCTCCCAATCCGGGTTCAGACGAAACCACAGCACAGAGACTGCACTCCTCGCCGCCACAGATGACATCAGACTACAAATGGACAACGGCGAAACCTCAGCCCTGATCCTCTTAGACCTATCAGCAGCCTTCGATACAGTCTGCAACCACACCCTACTAACCCGTCTACACGAAGCCGGCATCCAAGACAAAGCCCTCAACTGGATCTCCTCCTTTCTCTCCGGCAGAACCCAGAGGGTCCGACTCTCACCTTTCCACTCCAAAGCCACCAACCTCATCTGCGGCGTCCCCCAAGGCTCCTCACTAAGCCCAACGCTATTCAACGTCTACATGGCCCCCCTCGCACAACTGGCCCGCCAGCACAACCTCAGCATCCTCTCCTACGCCGACGACACCCAGCTCGTCCTCTCCCTGACCAAAGATCCTCACACCGCCAAAGCCAACCTTCACGAGGGACTGAAATCCATCGCCGAATGGATGAGCAACAGCCGCCTAAAACTTAACTCCGACAAGACGGAAGTCCTCATCCTCGGGCGCACCCCCTCGGCCTGGAATGACTCGTGGTGGCCCACCGCCCTGGGCCCTCCACCCACCCCAGCCAACCACGCACGAAATCTCGGCTTCATCCTCGACTCCGCCCTCACCATGTCCAAACAGGTCAACGCAGTCTCATCCTCCTGTTTTAACACCCTCCGTATGCTCCACAGGATCTTCAAGTGGATTCCAACAGGAACCAGAAAGACGGTAACCCAAGCCCTCGTCAGTAGCAGACTAGACTACGGCAACGCACTCTACACAGGCATCCCAACAAAAGACATCAAACGACTCCAACGCATCCAGAACGCATCCGCCCGCCTGATCCTCAACATACCCCGCCGATGTCACATCTCCCCTCACCTGAGGGACCTCCACTGGCTCCCCGTGGACAAGAGGATCACCTTTAAACTCCTCACTCACGCACACAAGGCTCTACACGACACCGGACCCACCTACCTGAACACCAGACTCAACTTCTACGTTCCCTCACGTCAACTACGCTCTGCCAACCTTGCCCTCGCCATCGTCCCCCGAATCCAGCGCAAGACCTCTGGCGGCAGATCCTTCTCCTAGCTCGCCACCAAGACCTGGAACGCACTCCCAACCTCACTACGCCAGACCCAGGACCTCCTCACCTTCAGGAGACTCCTCAAGACATGGCTCTTCGAACAATAGCAGCACCCCCCCCTAGCGCCTCGAAACCCTAACGGGTACATAGCGCGCTTTATAAATTATTGATTGATTGATTGATTGTGCCCGCTTCTTACCTTTCCTTAGTTTTCACTGCTTTCTCCTTACTATCAGCCCTGTTTTGTGCACGACTGCTTCTTTTTCCTTTTATTTCACTGATTTCTCATTGCTCCCAACCCCGTTTTGTGCACTCCTGCTGCATGTCTTTTGCTTGTTCTCATGGCTTTCTCCTTGATCTCAGCCCCATTTTGTGAGTGCCTGCTGCTTGCCTTTCCCTCATACTCACTGCTTTCTCCTTGCTCTCAGCCCCTTTTTGTGCATGCCTGCTCCTTAACTTTCCTTCCTTCTTACTGCTTTCTTCTTGCTCTCAGCCCTGTTTTGTGCATTCCTGCTGCTTGCCTTTCCCTCCTTCTCACTGCTTCCTCCTTGCTCTCAGTCCTGTTTTGTGCATACCTGCTTCTTGACTTTCCCTCCTTCTCTGTGCTTTCTCTTTGCTCTCAACCCCGTTTTGTGTGTCCGCCTGCTCCTTAACTTTCACTACTTCTTCCTCCCTGCTTTCTTCTTGCTCTCAGCCCCGTTTTGTGCATGCCTGCTGCTTGACTTTCCCCCTTCTCACTGCTTTCTCCTTTCTCTCAGCCCCGTTTTGTGCTGCGTGCTGCTCGCCTTTCCCTCTTTCTCACTGCTTTCTCCTTGCTCTCAGCCCTGTTTTATGTGTACCTGCTCCTTGACTTTCCCTCCGTCTCACTGCTTTTCTTCTTACTCTCAGCCCCATTGGGGACTGCGGGGGAGCCTCAAGGCCCCCACGGTCAGCCGGCTCACCGCCTCCTGCAGGAGCCAGCACTGCTCCAGCATGCAGGGAGCTGCTAGCAATGCAGCTCCCTGTGTGTGGGAGCAATACTTTCATCTCTTTCCCTGCACGCATGTCTGCAGGCAGAGAAAGAGATGAGCACTCCGCTTCTATCAAGCAAGAGCATTTTCACCGCTCCCCCTTGCTGAAAGCAGAGTGTTTGCTTTTGCTTGGCAGGAGCTGTCAGAGCTTTCACCAGGCAGAAGCAAACAGCTACATCCCGAGGGTGGGCACCTTGGGAGGTAGCAGGAGCCGGTCCTTGGGGGATGGCCATAAATGGCTTCAGTAGTGGGGGCTACGCAGCCGCCCTCCTTTATTTAGCATGGGCTGGCCCTGGGGCGGTGGTGGTCTTCGAGACGGGGGTCCTCATGGGCCCCCTCTTTATAATTCAATGTAGCCCTGTGGAGGTGGTGGTCCCCGGGGCCCAAGGTGGTCCTTACAGACCCCCAATTCATTTTCATTATGTATCCCCAGGGAGGCAGTGCTCCCTGGGGTCTAGGTCTGCACAGCCCCATTTACACAAGACCAAGGCTATTTGCAAAGTATTTGCACTTCTACATATACAATTTCCTTTAATGTCTTGAAAACTACTGAACAGAGTTACACCAAATAACAAAAAGTGTGATCTCCGGACCAAAAGCTACTTTTCTGCCAATTTTGGTGTAATTCCGTCCAGTGGTTTGGGCTGCAGATGTGTCTAAATACTCTATGGGAATTAACATGGAAAACACACTCTTTTTGACATCCCCCAGAGCGCTCTGGACCATGTTGTAATCCTCCCGTAGCTTAGGCTTCTAACCACGCCCATGTCATGCCTGTCACCTTCATTAGTTCATGGGCTTGCAAGGAAAGTCTGGTTAGGAGTTTACAATGCTAATAGCTCTAACGCGAGCAAATGCAAGACCCGTTACATTGCAAATGCTTGTTTTCTAGACCTCCGTTTGACAGATCACCCCAAAATATGCACACCAAAATCAAACTAGACACTTTTTTGGAAAAATTTCATGAAGATTCACCATTTGCCTATTCCAACTGGTGATATATATACATCTCACTATGAACAGTGAGGGAGGATGCCGGCCTCCTTGCAGCCCCGTGGATCACCACCTCCCTGGGGCACTAAAGACAAACAATGCAGTGGGGGGGCATGCCCACCACAGCCCCAGGGACCACCACCTCCCCGGGGATATACTCATGGAGGGGGGCCGCGTGGCCTCATTCGAGGAGCCACTGATGGTCCTGGGGACCACCACCCCCCAGGGCCGGCTCCTGCTATGTCCTGGGGCGCCAAAGACCGGTTTCTGCAATAGGGAGCTTGTCAAACAGGTCTCCCTTGCAAAAAGCAGAGTTTTCATCTGTCTTCCAATGAAAACATTGCTCCCACAAGCAGGGAGCTGCTATTAAAAGCAGCTCCCTACTTGTGGAAGCAGTGCTGGCTCCCACAAGATGTGGGGAGCCGGCTAGGACCGCGGGGGTCTTGAGGTTCCCCCGCGGTCCTATCACTCTCTCTCTCTCTTCCATCCCATAATGGTATGAGAGAAAGAGAGAGAGAGGGAGGGATAGTCATTGCAATGGTTTTTCCATGCAACACCTACACTAAAAGTCACCTGTGGCCTAATGGTTAAGGCCATAAACCTTCACACTGAAAGTTGAGGCTTCTAGTCCAGGTGTGCCTGTGGTCATTTGGCTATTTTAATGTACTTCAAACTTTAAAAGTTTAAGGTTTATACTGAAAGGTGATCTCACTCTTTTTTTAATTGACAAATACATTTTTCTTTTCTATTTGTCCAGAAATATCTCATTCTAAGTAAATCATTGACCGAAGTCTAAAAAACTCCCTATCTCTCTCCCTCTCACTTTCTTTCTCTCTCTCTCAATTCATCTTTTTAAATCTCTTTCTCCCATTAACACAGCCACTCAGACCCTTACGCACCCACTCACAGACTCACTCATACACTGACGCACCCACTCACAGACCAACTCAGACCTTTGTGCACCCACTCACAGCCCCACTCACACCCTCATGCACCCACTCACAAACCCACTCAGACACTCACGCACCCACTCACAGACCCACTCAGACGCTCACAAACCCAGTCACAGACTGACCGAAACCCTCAAACACCCACTCGCAGACCCAAACAGACACTGACCCACCCACTAAGACACTAATGCACCCACTCTCACACCCAGACACTCACGCACCTACTAACAGACCCACTGACACTCTCACACACCCACTGACAGACCCACTGAAACCCTCACACACCTACTCACAGATCCAGACAGACACTGATGCACCCACTAAAACACTGATGCATCCACTCTGACACCCAGACAGACACTCTCACAGCCTCTGTCACCTCCAGATAGCCCTCTCACACCTATTCTCACACCCAGAGAGACAGGCCGCAGCCAACTACCACTGTGCACGACCAAACGGCTGTGCGCATTGTGGGGTTTTGGGGCTAATGGGGTTGGCCGCAGGGTCTGGCCACAGACCAGGCCCTGTGGCCAACTGCTGCGGTGCGTGGCGAAAGGCCAGGCACGGCGGAGGTTGGAATAACGTATAGTAATTAAAATTACTTTACATTAGAAAAACCATAGAAATTTGCTGAAAAAAACAAAGGTTACTGGATGTTATAGTTAGGAAATAGAATTTTTTTTAAAGCATAGAAATTCACTTGAAAAACCAAAGGTTACAGGCAAGTTATACTTAGGCTCACATTTTAAACGCACAAAACCATAGAAATTCATCTGCTATAGTTAGAGTTATCTCAAGTAACTATAACTTTTGCCCTTAGGTAAATATAACTTGCTCCCTCGCCATGCACTGCTAATGGCCCACAAATTACGGCACTCATGACATCTTTCATAATGATATGATAATAGAAATGTAATATTTCCAGTAAAATATTTTACAAAAAAACTGTGCATGGCAGGCGCACGAGTTACAGTTACCTTAGGGCACGAGTTATAGTTACTTGAGACAACTCAGAATATAACAGGTGAATTTCTAAGAACCTAATTCCCATAGACAAAGCATTTTTTGTTTTACCAATAACTTTAACACAGGTTGATAAATCTTCCTGAAATTTTCAAAACTCGTACACTAATTACTTCAGCTGTTGTATTGAAAGTTTCTAGGTGATTCCTTAAGTGGGGTCTGAAAAAAGGGGGGGGTCCAAAAAATATTTTCCCCATGCAATTTCCTGTAGGGATTTTGAATACGATTACAACCCGAACCATTTAATGGAATTACACCAAATTTGGCAAAGGTTAATTATGATTAAAACAGTTACCCTTTGTGGATGAGATTATATTTAAGTTATATAAGAATTGTCACTAACAGGCTACTATGTATTGATTATGATATATCTATGTTTTTTGTCTCTACTTTATTTTACTCATGAGCACTTTTTTCTTTAGCACTTTTTTTTGCTTTCCCTGTGGTTTTCTGTTATTGGGCAACTGTGTTAAAAAAATTTATTAATAATGTATCTATATTATTGGTTTCAAATATAACAATCAGATCTCTGCATTTATATTTTTGTATGTGTGTTTGATATATCTTTAAGACAATTTATAAATTGTGCTGCATTGATAAAATCTGATTTACCTCTAGTCAAAGGGGGTGAGGCTACAGCTGAATAGTAGAATAAGCTGACTATTCCAGCTTTTTAAAGTATAGATCCTTTCGATTGGGCCTTTGTAGTTATGTATTACTAACCTCTGTGGCTCATGCCAATATGCAATAAGGGGGAGGGGTGCCCCCCTTCTAAGGCAGTTTACGGTCCCAGGGACCGCCATCTCCCCAGGGCAAGGCCTATCATCCCTATACCTTATGCCCTTGCCATGCACTGCAGTCTACCCCACATATTACATCAGTCATTACATCTTCCATGACATCCTCTATAATATAACTGCAACTTTTGCAATGAAATTATTGCTGAGAAAACTGTGCATGGGGGCCTTCGAGTTATAGTTACCTTAGTCCACAACCAACAGTTTATTGAGATAAGTATAAGTATAACTGTTGAATTTCTATGGTTTTGTGAGTCTAAAATCTGAACCTAACTCTTTAACCTTCTTCAGTGAATATATATATATTATAGCTGGGTGAAAATATCTGTTAAAAAATACAATTTTAAACTACAAAAACACACTGAAATTTACCAGTTACAGTGAACTGAAGCAAATATGACTTATGCACTTGCCATGCACAGTGATATAATTATTGAATGGCATTCCAGATGTCATCAGTGATGGCATCAAGGATATCATAGAATATGTTATGAGTAATGTAATATGTGAGGTCATAAGCAGTGCATGGCAAGTGCATGGCTATTGTTTTTTAAGTTTAAAATGTTATTTTATCAGACATTGGGGGTCATTCTAACCCTGGCGGTAAACACCGCCAGGGCGAATGACCGCGGTAGCACCGCCAACAGGCTGGCGGTGCACCGCTGGGCATTCTGACCGCGGCGGTTCAGCCGCGGCCAGAAACGGAAAGTCGGCGGTGTACCGCTGACTTTCCGCTGCCCTGCAGAATCCTCCATGGCAGCGGAGCGCGCTCCGCCGCCATGGGGATTTTGACACCCCCTACCGCCATCCTGTTCCTGGCGGGTCTCCCGCCAGGAACAGGATGGCGGTAGGGGGTGCCGAGGGGGCCCTGGGGGCCCCTGCAGTGCCCATGCCAATGGCAATGGCACTGCAGGGGCCCCCGTAAGAGGGCCCCAAAAAGAATTTCAGTGTCTGCCTAGCAGACACTGAAATTCGCGACGGGTGCTACTGCACCCGTCGCACTCCAGCAACTCCGCCGGCTCCATTCTGAGCCGGCTTCATCGTTGCTGGGTCTTTCCCGCTGTGCTGGCGGGCGGCCTTTTGGCGGTCGCCCGCCAGCACAGCGGGAAAGCCAGAATGGCCGCCGCAGTCTTGTGACCTCGGTGCGGTCATTTGGCGGGAACCGCATGGCGGGCGGCGACCGCCGCCCGCCGCGGTTAGAATCAGGCCCATTGTCACCTATTATGTCACTTTAACCTTTGATGTTTTCAATGAACTTCTAAGGTTTATTTAATGTAAAGTAAGGTCTTACCATACCTAACTATAACAGCACTAAACCTTTGTTTTTTTCAGTAAATTTCAGGTTTTCTTTTTAACATGAAGTATGATTTAATGACCATACCCAACCATCCCAACATCCCACCATGCATGATCAGTGTGTGGCGGGAGGAGAGGTTGCGGAAGTTTGGCACAGAGCCTGGCATGTGGTCAGATCCTGTGCCCAACCCTCAGCTGGTGCTCAACCCCTGCCAAGTGAGGACTTGTGAGGCAAGGGGTTGGGTGCCCTGTATGGGGTTGGGCCAGGGCCTGGACTGTTGTGAGGCCCTGACCCAGCCCCTTCAGCATGCCCCCTCCCCCACTGCTGGCCAACACCACATAGTTATGCAATACTAATCGACACCCACCCAAATTATTATTATTTATTTAAATTTCTGGTCCCATGGTAATCTTGTGGTAATCTTGCAGTCATTTTGCGGTACTCTCACAATTTTCACAGGGGAGCTTCAATGGGTACTGCAAGTCTGAGGCAACGCAAACACTTTTTTTCTACTTTGAACACAGAAGGGTCCCTCTAGGACTACCCCATCAAAATGGCCAGGAGGTCAGGGTTCCCCAATCTTGCCCCCTTGTAAGTTGTTTTATTTTCATAAAATGGTGGCTGCAGCTCATGCTGTGACCAGCCAATCACAGTGCTTGGAAACCAATCAAAATGCTTAGTTTGTGATTTTTTTCAGTCTGTACTCCCCTGGTGCTTGTTTATTTTCCCTCAGTGATTCCTCCTTACTCCCTCAGTAGTACCTCAGTACTCCCTCTGTACTCCTTTGAGAGTACTGCTAGTCCTTAGTGACACAAACGTTATTTTTCTTTTGCACTTTATCTCCGGGTGGGCCTTCTAGGAACCTCCGCCCCGCCACATGGGACAGGGAGTGAAGGTACCCTTTGATGCCCCTTTACGTGTTATTTAAATACTCAGGGTCCTGTAACTGAATACCCAGCCAATCAGTATGCTTCATTTGTAATTTTTTTTCTCTCAGTAGTACCTCAGTACTTCCTCAGTACTTCCTCTGTAGCAAGGATTTTCGCCACATGACTAAAACATGCCTAGATAAAGATCAACCTTTCTAACAAATTTGGTGTCATTCCGCTCAGCCTTTATGGCTGTAGCACTGTTCAATTTTCCTATGGGAAATTGAATGGTAAAAAACGCATTTTAGGACCCCACCTGATTCTAGGTCCTTGCTTGACAGACTACCCCCAAAACTTTTAATGAAGGAGCTGAGTTCACAACACTTTCTGAATGGTGCCAAGGTGTGAATGAAATTATTTGATGAAAAGATCCTAACAGACATCTAAGCCTGTGAGGCCTTCCATAGAAATTCTAGCAAAAAGTATTACAGTGCATATCTTCTCCAACCAGGTTTGTCAAAATGGATAATCAAAACAAAAACTCTTGTAATCTGTTATATTCCATTCAACAAAATACACATCTGCAGGCTACAACATGGTACAATAGCAATCCAGCCATAAGGGATATCTGCTGTTGAGTTCCATAATAAATAAATCAGGCCTCCTGCCTTTGCCGTATCTTTTTATATTAAACGGATCAGACCTATGGGGTCTTAAATAACTTTAAAAAATGAACAAATTAGGCCTACTGTATTGAGCACAACCTTACCCACAAGCCAGTAATAATATCACAAGTATTTACAAAATTACAGTTGTCAAAGCAATATAAAGTATTTAGCTACCACTGTAATGTGCGGTTCCATGTAATATCGCCATATAAGCTCATCCCATGTTTAAAAACCTATTGCTTTAGTTTATGCTTTACATAATCTGCAACACAGGCCTACTGGCTTTGTTATAACTTTTCTTAGTAAACAGAAATATGGAATCTGAAATAACTTTTCCCAATTAACCAATAATGTCCATAACCTTTGCCACTGGCTTGTCACCATAAAAAAACACATGCCTACTGTATTGTGCATAAGCTAAAATCTATCAGCCATGCCATTATAATATCACTAATATGCATCATATTACAGTTGGCAAAACAATACACAACTGAACCCGGGGAAACATTTAATTTATGGTGGTCTAATTTCATGCATTTTGCATTTAGTTTGTTATGCTACATTCCCGACATTCCACAATTACGGCAGGTAAAGTAATTGAGAATTTGTTAGAGTAAAAATCCTATTATGGGAGCATGGGAACAATGTGAACTAACCGAAAGTGAGCAACTGTTGCTCACCTCATCTGCGATTTTGTACTTTTTCTGCGCAAAATGTATCTTCACATCCAAAACAGAAATTATGAGGGTCATTCTGACCCTGGCGGCCGGTGGCCGCCAGGGCCACCGACCACGGGAGCACCGCCGACAGGCTGGCGGTGCTCCAATGAGCATTCTGACCGCGGCGGTTCAGCCGCGGTCAGAAGCGGAAAGTCAGCGGTCTCCCGCTGACTTTCCGCTGCTCATTGGAATCCTCCATGGCTGCGGAGCGCGCTCCGCAGCCATGAGGATTCTGACCCCCCCTACCGCCATCCAGTTCATGGCGGGAAAGCCGCCATGAACAGGATGGCGGTAGGGGGGGTCGCGGGGCCCCTGGGGGCCCCTGCCGTGCCCATGCCAATGGCATGGGCACGGCAGGGGCCCCCGTAAGAGGGCCCCAAAATGTATTTCACTGTCTGCCTTGCAGACAGTGAAATACACGACGGGTGCAGTAGCACCCGTCGCACCTTCCCACTCCGCCGGCTCGATTACGAGCCGGCATCCTCGTGGGAAGGTCGTTTTCCCCTGGGCTGGCGGGCGGTTTAACTGGAACCGCCCGCCAGCCCAGGGGAAAACTCGTAATACCCGCCGCGGTCTTTTGACCGCGGCGCGGTAATTTGGAGGGCGCGATCCTGGCGGGCGGCCTCCGCCGCCCGCCAGGGTCATAATGAGGCCCTATGTGTGAAAAGGGTAGTGCAAAATTCCAGACTAGAATTTTGTTTGATAATGCATAATTTCACATCATTTTGGGCATTTCGCCTAACTTCTGCAAAGGAAATTGAACGAATTTCCCCCAGGCCTGTATAGAACCCCTCACAGAATGGCCTAACAACAATTATCACACTGAAAATCCTCTACCTCCTGGGCTAGCCGAAGGGGAGGCCAACATCAAAGCCCTTGATTACTGTGGTACTCAATGTGATTTCATGCAACAAAATACATCTCTACAACCTGTAACATTGTGTAATAACAATCCACCTTTAAGCCCTATTGCCTTTAATAAATGCTTTACACAATAATTAAAACATACCTAATGCGTTTATTTTGAGTAGTTTATAATAAACAGATTATACCTATGGCACTCAACATACCTTTTCCCAGTAAACCAATCTGGCCAAATTGTCTTTATCATTGATCTCTCACAATGAACATCTCAGGCCTGCTCTCTTGAGCATAAGCTTTCACATATGTTTTCACACAAGGCAACCATGAGGTACAAAGTAACACAATTACACGTATGCACATAATTACAAATGTCAAAACAATGTAAAATCCCTCCTAAAAAGGTCTAATAAGAATTATGATATTACAAATATTCTATCACCACGGTTTGCACGACTGAGCCATCAACACCAAAACCCTTGTCTGTCATGGTAATCAGTGGCTTTCCATGAAAGAACAAATACCTGCCTACAGACTTTAGCAGGCTATAATGATAATCCAGCCTCAAAGGCCTTATATATTTACCACCTGTTTTCACAATCACTCAGGTCTACAGATTTTGTCATAACTTTTCATAATAAACAGTTCAAATTAATGGAATCTGACATACATTTCCCAATGATCTAATAATGTTAATAGCGAGGGCTATTAGAGTTTTACAGGGCGGGAACACAAAATTATACAGCAAGAAAAGGCTACTTATGCTGCATAATGCAACAAATTCTGTGGCAGCATTATTTCAGGTTTCTGATATTTTAAGGCATGCTAGCACTCTAAATAGAAAAGTGTCATCTCTTTAGTACTCATCCAACACATAATATAGCAATTAGTTACTGAAAGTGACCAGTTAATCCATGCAAATCATCTAGCACTGTGTGGCATCCCATGTGGTGCTTTCACTATTACCTTTTGACCTGTTTGATCTAGAAATAAAATGTATTTTTCTTGAAATCTGCAAATCACGCAGCAGATAATGGATTATGTGATAAGTGGAGGAAATTTATATCTATGCAGAAAAAGTAGCAGCTGCAGAATTGCATAATTCCAGTGGCCTTGCTTATAGCATTCATTGGCTTGTCAACATAACCAACACATGCCTAATGAGCTATGCATATGCTGGCAACCATCAGGCATACAGCAATGAAATTACAAATATGTATACAATTAGAGTTCACAAATAGAACAGAATCACTCACAAAAGGGAATAACAAGGAGAATGAAAATCTTCTACACCCAGTTTTTGTCAAAGGGGGTGACCAACACCAAAAGCGTTGTCTACTACAGTAATCTGAAAGACTTCATGCAACATAATACCTGTCTGTAGACTTTAATAGAAATGGGATAAAGTAGCCCCTTCCGCACATTGTAATGATACTGCAGGTCACTGAGGAGTTCTGCGACCATGTAGACGAATGAGGCCAGAGGCCAAGTTCTTTTAACAGGTCATGGAGCTCTGAGGTGACTTGTAATATCATTATAATGTACAGCAGGGGGTACTTTGTTCCTCATAATACATTGTCACATAATAACCCTTCCACAGACCACACAAACCCTTGGAGTAGTGCTCTTTCTGGAAATATATAGTTTACCAACATAAAGAATAAAATAAAAACCTCTAGTGCAAAATTAAACAGACTAAAAAGCTGTTATTTAATTTTTGTAAAAAGACATTACGATCAGTTTTATAGAAGTCAGATTTAAAAAAAAACACTGTTGCTCAGGATGTTTAGAAACATGCACAGTTCATCTAGAAATAAAGAGCAGAAGAAGTAAAAGCCACATTGTGATTTTTAAAGTGCAGTTTAGTTATGCTCCCGTCCTGCCTTTCCCTGCTGTCGCTGGCTCTGGCAGCAGGCTTTGAGACGTCAGAACTCAGTTGTAACAATTTATTGCAGTTGAGAGGCTATGTCATTTTCTTTATTACAGGTACCTAGGGAAGTTACACGTCACCTGCATTAAGGAAATTACAGAAGGGCTTTTACACAAGGATTGCAACCTTCCATGGTTACTGTACTTAACATATGCTTTTTACAATAAATGCACCAGACCTACTGCCTTTATCATAACGTTTCATATTAAACAGGTCAGGATTATAACCATGATCAATGGCTTGCCACTATAACCAACACAGTTCTGCTGTATTGAGCACAAGCTTTCCTATAGTGCAAAAAAAGTGAAACACAAGCACTCTTTTTCAGTGGAAGCACACGTCTGTCTGTCCAAAAGCTGTACTCGCGTCAATCAACATGAGGGTAGAACAAACTGCCCTCCCTTAGCAGTACTTTTACAAGCTCTTCACATATGGTCTGCCAGCAGTTGTGCTGTCAAGACGTACATAACAAGCATTGGCAATGCCGATAGGTTTGATTGATGAATGAATGTGCCTTTTGTATAATTGCTGGAATTAGGCTCTCAATAAGTCATACACAACCACTATCAGACATTTTTGCACTCATGCATTCATTCATTCATCCATCCAGAGACTTATTCTTGCATTCTCCCTCTGACACAAATGCAATAAAACCCATACAAACTCAGCAACATATGCAAGATTAATTAACAGAATACAAGTAGAAAAAAAGAAACATACTGGTGTCTAAACATGATGGTCATATGCTTGCAAGAATATACATATGACAGGGATGTCTATCTTACCTAAGTATTGTAAATTGTCTATCGTTTTTAGAATTTTCAGCATGGCTGCAACATTTAGAACCAACGTGTTGACCTTCTTGGAATGGTAAATAAATTATACACTATGGACAACAGCATTCCATAATCGTCTCCAGGTTTAGAGGACGTTGCAACATGAGATGCGGCCCACTGCAGATAAACTAAGTGACAAGCACCCGACCCATTAGCAGGTCCTGGAGAGCTGTAGTATCCTGCTAACAAACATTAAAAAAGAGTACATGCAAAAGTTGAATATAAGAACAGAATAAAGATTGCCAACCAACCCTGGAACTGAAGTGCACTCATTTTCAGGTGGAGGTACACAGTTCATCAGAAAATACTGAAAATACTGTCACACACACAGCTGATGCGGACTTAACCACTACCCCATGCAGTACAGTGTCATGGACTGAAATAGAGTGGAAATGACACTCAGACAGACCAATGGCAGAACAGAGCTGACCCAAAGGCTCTTCATGTATGTATATGGACATAGATATATACATATGGATATATGTATAATTTAATGTTTTTGTTATGAGATTCTGGCGGACAACTAAGAAGAGATTCTAGAAAGAATTATTACAATGCAAATCATTCACCCTGAGGGTTTGTTAGAGGCAGGAATCACCACTAAAAGCCTTCTGTACAAAGACAATCTGTTACATTTCATGTAACAAAATACCTATCTCTTGGCTTTAATACAGAGAAATAGTAATCCACACTTTTGTCGTGTCTATGCGGTCTTCTCGGTTACGACAATCCAGAGTCCTACATTTCTGGTTTGACTTCTCTTTACAGCACTACATTTTGCTGCATCGCTTCTTGACTACTCTGTCTTTGGCTGTAATTGTTTACATATTGGGTCAGTATCGACTTGAGGCTTTTTGGTTTTTTTTATCTGTTATGTACCTTCATGGTATTTCACTGGTGGTGGCATCCTTATGGAGTTTAGTTAATCCCTATTTTTCATTTTTCTTTTCACTGATTGGTAGATCTCACTTCATTTGATGAGTTGAAATAATCTTCCTCTTCTTGGCATGTCCACGTGCATACCCCCACCTCCCATTTTCTGCGACACACGGGTCTGAGTAGTGGATTCTGCTTTGTCAGGGTGACTTATGTTTTATCTTTTCTTTCCTTGGAATATCAACGTGGACTCTCTTTTCTGTGATGCACAGGTTGAGAAAGATCAGCCACAAATATGGTATGGATTGTAAGCCTTCTGATTTCCTGCTATCATCCTCTCATGAATATATCACCATGTAATTGTTTGCTTTCTGTATACTTTACAGCCTTGAAAAGGTTACCTTTGTGACAAAACAAGTGTTGGCTGTGCCTGTGGATGTTTCTACATTTGTTTACTTGCAAGACCGATGCTTTTAAATATCAATTAAAGGATCTTACTTCATATGGACTCATGTGGATTGATAAAATAGGTTATAGCCACCTGTGGCTCAACAACGAGGTCGGAACAACGACCTCGTTCTAAACAATAATGCCTTTACCACGAATGCGTTTACAACGATTTTACCGTTGTAAATGCATTCCTGGTAAAGGCATTACCAATCAGCATGCACAACCCAGCATGCTTCCTCCCCAGCCCCCCACCCCACCCCTTAAACCTAAACCCTGATCCCCCTTCCCCCAAACCCTAATCACCCCCAGCCCCCCACCCCACCCCAAAAACTAAAAATACCCTGAGTCCCCACCCCGCCCCTAAAACCTAAACCCTGACCCCCCTAAACCCTAATCCCCCATCCCCCCCAAAAACAGCCCCAGTCTCAGTCCAACTTACCTCCTTCTTCACCGCGTCCACTCCGACTCCCTTCTGTACCTTAACCACGCATGTACGTTGTTCAGACATGCGTGGTTAAGGTAACAAAACCAGGAAGTCGTGGAAAACGAAAGCGTTGTTTCGCTTTCGTTTTTCACAACCTCGTGGTTCCGGACTCGTTCTTCCGGGTGTTTCCCATAAGATATTGTGGACTGATTAGGAGTGCTGCGGTATTCCTGTAATCATTGGATTTAACATATGATCTTCACAATCAATATGTTAGGCTTACTGCCTTTATGGTAGCTTTTCATTATAAAACACGTAGGCCTATATCCTTTAATATTAGCTTATCACCATAACCAACTCAGACCTACTGTGTTGGTCATAAGACTTCCCGAAAGGCAAGCATCAGTTATACTATAATAAAATAACAGATATGTACAAAATACAGTTATCACAATAATAGAAAGTTCCTACTAATATACCCTAATAATGATTACAATAGTGCAAATCATCTATACATATGGTTTGGTTGAATGCATAACCAACATCAAAACCCTTGTCTTCTATGGTAATCTGCTAGATCTCTTGTAACAAAATATCTACCTACAGGCTTTAGCACAGTGTAATATCAATCAATCATGAAAAGCCAATTATTGCCTTTTAACAAGCGCTTCACACAAGTAAGTATGCCCCACTTGCTTTGTCATAACTTTTCATTATAAACAGATCACACCTAAGCAATCTGACAGCTTTCCTCAGTGTACCCATAAGGCTTCTAACCTTTAACAATGGCCTGACACTATATACAACCCAAGCCGATTGAAGTGTGCATACTTTGGCAACTATCAAGCATACGTTCAAAATATTAAACATATGTACAAAATTACAGTTGACAAAATACTACACAACCCCTCTAAAAGTAATCGCAGAGAAAAATCTCAGTGTTTATCAGAGTCGGTGAGCAACATCAAAAGCCTTACCAACTATGGTACTCCTTGAGATTAAACATAACAAAATACCTTTCTATAGCCTCTAACACAATGTTACAACAACCAGCTGTTAAAGGCTTACTGGCCTTAACAAGTGCTTTTCACAATAAATAAACTGGACAAACTACTCTTGTCATAATGTTTCATAATACGGAAACCAGACCTGTGGCATCGGACATACTGTTTCCTAGCGCACCAATCTGGCCTATAGCTTACCACCATAACTAACTTGGGCCTACAGTTTTGGGAGTAAACTTTTCCACAAGACAACCATCAGGCACACAGTCATAAACCTTTACAGGTATACAGAATTAGAGTTGGGTAGGCAAAACATTATCTCTCCTACATGGGCCTAACAAGAATTCACATGCAACAAACTTTCTATCTCTATGGTTTGTCACATGGGTGACCAACACCAAAACCTGTGACTCTTACAGTAATCTGTGAGATTCCATGTAAGAAAACACCTGTATGCAGACATTCATATTGAGTAATAACAATTTACACTTAACTTCCTAGTGACTTTAACATGTTTTTCACAATAAACACATCACGCCTAGTGTTTTTACAATAACAATTCATGATAAACAGCTCAGGACTATAGCCATGCTCATTGGCTTGCCATCATCATCAACTCAGTCATATTGTAGAGGGTATAAGCTTTGCCACAAGCCAAAAAGTGCAACACAAGCAGTCTTTTTAGTGGAAGCATCCGATCAAATCCTATCCTCAGGGGAACCAACATGTGGATGGAGCCTACGTCCCCCTCTCAGTAGTATTCTGATGGCTTTTTTTTATTGGATCAGATATGGTCAAGCGACTGCTGCACTGTCAAGCCAGACCTGAAAATACTTGTAGGTTAGTGTATTCCTGGGTATTCCATAATGCTCTCAAACACAAAACTGGTCTCTGAAGTGTAAAGTTAATGATGGAAAGGGAGGGTACTGGTTCTGCAATACATTCCCAACAATTGCCCTCCTCCCTGTGCTGCTGCAAAGATAAACAAACAACGTAAATTATCTAGTTAGCTAAGACAATTTAATAACATTACACTGCCATGTGTGTGCCACCGGAAGTTCAAGCTCATGTAGCCATACTGCTGTCGGCTCAGGCAGGTAAATAAATGAACAATATAATCACATCTGCTTTAAGGGGAAGCACTTTTTCCCCGTGGAAGCACTCACCTTCTCCCAAATCTGAGCATTACTCCTTGTTACTAAAATGTGACAGAGTCAAAGCACATCTCTATAGTGCTCCTGCAAGTTCTCTTTTAAATTCATCACATTTCGTCTGGTGACAGCTGTGCTGTCAAGCCAGGCCTAAAAATCAGGTTACTGTAATTTCCCCATCACACAGGGGGGCTTTTTATGAGAGGCTTGCACCGCCGTAGAGTCACTTTTTGTGCTGTTCCCGCGGTGCAAACCTCTCAACCATATCTGTGATGCCTCGCAAAGCCACTTTGCAAGGTTTTGAATGGCCTCATAGATATGGAGTAAGGCAAATCAATGCAAGTTGCTGCGTTGCCTTACTCTGTGCCAGGGAGGCGTTCCATGGGCATTGTGGTGGGTTTTCCCAGGCAACACCCATTGATTTTGGCGCTGCCCCTGATTTAGATAATCACGTAAACCTGGGGAAGCGCCAAAACCTTACACCTCCTAAGGTGAGACGTAGTGAGGAGAAATATTTTTGTTTCTCTTTTTTTTTCCTCTGTCCATGTGTGCTGTATTCTGCAGTTCACACACCAAGAGGAAAATGCCTCTCAGGATTGTGATTGTGAAGGAAGGTGCCCCTTCCCACACAAAAAAAATCCTGCACGCAACGCAGGCACCCCTGCACCATGGTCCAAGGATGCCTGCGTTGGCGCTAGGTTGCCAAAACACGCCAGTGCAGGGAGAAAGGACAGGTTGGCACTGTATTGCATAAATACGGTGCATTGCTGCCTTTTCACTTTGGCATAGAGCAGTGCAGCAAGATGACATGCAATTCTGCCCTACGCCAAAACTCCCTAAATAAGGACCATGGTATATAGGGGTCACAGTAAAGATGTATGGCTGTAATATTCAGCTGAGACACGAAGAAGCTACCACTTGCTGCAAGTTGAATGAGGACAGGATGGAGAAGATAGACTCCCATGTCATTACACTGTAAGGTTTCCAACTCTGGAACATGCTGCTGCCTCATTCTGCACTCTTCTCCCACTGTCTATCCTGCCTAGACAGTATTCAATGCCCTGCTATTGCCGCAGCTTCTGTTGTGTTTAATGACTTCATCTGAATTAAGTAATGAAAGAAGCTGTTGAAATGTCAGCAGTCGTAATGGTGCTGGAACAATTTTCATAGTGGTGGTGCTGCCATCAACAATCCAACACTAAGGGGGTGATTCTGACCTTGGCGGTCTTTTCGCAAGACCGCCGAGTTACCGCCGCGGTAAAGACCGCCGACCGCGGCGGTATGCCGCGGCGCGTATTCCGACCGCTGGGAGCGTTCCGCCGGAAAACCGCCAGCAGCCACACTGGCGGTCGGCGGGAAAGTGGAGACTGGTCAACCTCCACCGCCACGCCAGCAGAACACCGCCCACCGAATTACGACCCACATTTCTGTGTGGCGGTCTTCTGTTGGCGGTCTTCTGTTGGCGGTCACGTCCCTATGGCTCCCGTCGCCTCCCGGAGGACCAACGCACAAGGTAAGTTGATCGTCCGTGAGGGGAGGGGGTGGAGGGGGTGTTGTGTGATGTGTGCGTGCATGGGGGTGTGTAGAGGGGGTGTGTGAGTGCGTGCATGCGGGCGGGGGGTGCTGCTGTGCCTATGGGCAATGTGTGTAGTTCGGCGGGTGCGCATGTTGGCATGTATGTGTGCGGGTATGTGCCCCCGTTGTGTATGTGTGTGTGTAGGGGGTGTGCATATGTGCATGTTGGGGGTGCGTGCATGTCGGGGTGCGTGTATGTGCATGTCGGGGTGGGGGGGGCAGGGGGTTTGTAACATCTCTGGGGGGTGGCAGGGGGTGGAGGGTGTGGGGGGGGACTCGTGGGGGGTAGTGGGGGGTGGGGGAGACCCCTATCAGTGCCAGGGATGGAATTCCCTGGCCCCGATAGTGCCTACCGCTATGGTTCGCATGGCGGTTCCCGACCGCGAAAAACCGCGGCGGTAAGCAGGGTCATGATGCGGTTGGCGGTCTTGGGTCGACCGCCGGGCCGGAGTGCGCAAACTCCAGCCCGTCGGTCATGACCGCCGTGGCGGTCGGAGTGGGAAAGTGGCGGTCGATTGCGACGGTGACCGCCGCGGTCAGAATGCCATTTTTTGGACCGCCGGTCTGTTCGCGGTCCGACCGCCGCCTCTCCGCCGACCGCCGGGGTTAGAATGAGGGCCTAAATTTCTAGAGATTCTGAAACATCCAAGTCTCACGCACAGAAAAGGTGCAGCAAAGGGGAGCCACGTCTATTCAGCAGGAGAGTGGTAAGGGTGTTGTAAAGAGCCGGAGATGCTTTTTTAAGCACATTGTTGCAAATAAATTACCAAAACATTGCGTGTTAGCAGCTAAAACTTGCAATTCTCGTCCTCTTTTTATATGGCAGCTTGATCAACTGTTTCCTTTCTACAAAGACTTAAAAACGTGGCTCTTTTCTCGTCAACTCTGATACTGTTTTCTGCTTGGGCTTCCGTATAATTTTCCCTACTTGCTGCATCAGGACACGATTGGGTAACCGTAACCATTGTGTTATAAATGGAAAATACAAATGCAAATATAATTCCCCTCCTGTGTGGAGCTTTTGTTCATCTTTCCTTGCTTGATTTGCTGGTGGAACTACAAGCAAGACCAAAGGGTGATTTTACTTTTCATGTACTGGCGCTGCCCAGAAGGAGGCACATGCCTCCATCAATGCACGTAGCCTCCATCTTTGAGTGGCAAACTCGCCTATTTTTATGATTTACTTTCTCATGATTTTTTTTTTTTTTGTATTTCATTTACTAGTGCTTCCCACTAGAAGGGACGACTTCTAGTGGGTTAGGGAGTTGCCAGGCTATCGTAAAAATGTTATTTCCCCGTTTCTTGAGACTTGATTGCATAGCAACTTCCCCTTTCTCATGTCAGGCTATTTGAACCTATGCAGGAGATGTGCAGTAGTCATGGGTCTTGGACACCGAAGGCGTGCCAAAGGCAAACCCATCAGTGTCTGTCTACACCAGGGGCTAGGACCCCTGGCCAACATATATGAGCCCATTCTCCCTGGTGGGCCTCAGAGCTACTAGCATTGCACCTTTCTAACACAATATCCATGCTCCACACCTTTAGTCCTTCTAGCTCGGATACTTCCTGCAAGCATTGCAAATTTTCATTAAAGTCGGGACTTATTCCAGAAAATTGACTTATACTATCAGGTAAAAAAAATATTTATTTTTTAGCATGAACTGCAGATCTGTGGCTAGACCCAAATTAGATATCTTCAATTTTATTCTGGATTATCACCTTAATGTATTATTTCCCACATACACATGATTAAGTCTCATGTAGTTCCAGCCCTTCCAGAGAGCTACTCTTTTATTAAGCAAGACCATAGAGACAAAAACTGTGGAAGCCTTCCCATTGTCTTTAGTTTTTATCTTACCTGTTCAATTTCTGATCTGGAAGATCACATTTAAGCTTCCGAACAACTTTTCCTTCTCCAGAGCTCCTATGCATCATCCTTCAGGCCTGGCCTCCAAATTAGCTGATGCTTTTCTGGAGGCTCAAATTTGTGAATTTCATCATCTGGGATGATCTGAATTTGCAATTTGATAATAAAAATTATTCCCATGTGGTGAACCTTATAAATGACCTAGAACGTATTGAATTATCACTAGTCAGCTCTACCACTGAGGTAGCTGGGCTTATCCTAGATCCAGTTTTAACAAATTTAATTACTCTTGTGATCGACTCTCCAATCCCTCTGACTTGGTCCGATCATAATGCCATACCACTCTCCATTCCTTTGAATGCTGGGACAGCTCCTAATCTCGTAATGACTACCATGACTAGACACTGGTCTAAACTCTCATTTGGTAGCTTTTGGAATTCTCTATTCACAGCCAAACCTAGTCATCCGTTGAATATGACCACTATTAACACATGGCTTACATCCACAATAACTCATGAATCCTTCTAATAAGACGTCCTCAGTTCCCCCTTCCATCAGTAGATGTACTTCACTTGAGGCTTTTGTTTTCCCAAAAAATAAATAATATTCATACCAGTTTGCCAATGGAGGCCTGGAGTGCATGGCCCGGGTGCTCACAAGCAGTTAATTATTGAGCACCCTTGCTTGTCCTCATTCAGTTCTATTCAGAAGGAAAACGTTCACATTTTGCGTAGTTTAATTAAACCTGGCTCTCCATTGGATCCTGTCCCCCGGCACAGTATTATCACAGAATATGTTCTTGTATTTACCGATCAACCCTTGATCAAGGGAGTTTTGTGGCACTTATCCCATTTGACCTGAGTGCAGCTTTCAACACCGTGTGCCATAATACCTTACTGGCCAGGCTACCACTTTTGGCCTGGCTACTTCACTATAGGGTCTGCAATGATATCCTGACCTAGCTTGCTTCTTATCTTGACAATCACTCCTTTCAAGTTTTCATTACACCTTTTTCATACAATAGCTTCTCACTGGCCCACGGAAGTCCCTCTGAGCTCATCCATAGGATGTCGGTATACATTCACTAGCTGAAATTATAGAATTGTTTGGTTTTACACTGCGTACGTATGCTGATGATGATCAGCTTATCATTTATCCGTCTCAAGATTCTAGAAAGAACTCTTACCAACTAAGAAACTGCCTTACAGCCGTTGCTGAATGGTTTAGCCTAAACTACAGTAAACTAAATGGAGGAAGGGCAGCCAACTTAAACTATGGTCCACTGGATGGTGGCCCGAATTTCTAGGCACTTTTCCACCTCACAAACCCACAGTGAAAAACCTGGGCATTTGGTTAGATCACAATGTAACTATGGACCATCAAGTTAAGACCCTGACAGCCTTCTGCTTATGTCTTCTGTGCTGCCTCAATAAAGTCATTTGGTTGCTTCCATTTTTTGCTCACTAGACCATGGTCCAAGCCGCTATCACCTCTTGCCTGGACTATGGTAATGTTCTGTATTTGGAACTCTCCCAGAAACGCTTGAAAAGTCTCCAAATAATACAAAAGTCAGCAGCTCTACTGATCCTAATAGGTTTCTAGGCCTCTCCCCATCTCGTTCCACCTTAGAGATCCACCTTGTTTACCAGCTGACAGGCAGATTAGATTTCTGGCTCTATGCTTTGCATATCAGACCTTCTCCAACACAGGACCTCTTTACCTTAAGCGCATTCAGTCCCAAAATGCTTCAAGGGCCCTTCAGTCCTCCAACTACATTTTGGCCTTTGTTCCCAGAAACAAAAAGGGCAGGCAGGGAGGTTGCTCTTTCACATACTTGGCTACCAACCTGTGGAATAACTTACCTCTGTATCTTCGAAAGAAGTCCTGTCCTGAAGCAGATTTTAGGAAACAACCTAAAACTTGGCTTTTTTAATTGTTTCTTCACACATTCCCCCTAGCAATTCTTATGGTCAGTATCCCAGAGCTGCGACGCACCATATGGGACAGGCATGCACTCCACTAATCAAATAAATCAAATCAAATCATATAGCGCACAAAACAATGTGTGGAAAAGGGTTTCAGCAAATATTTATCAGTGTCTTGATTTGTTTTGATATTATTAAAGTTTTTGTTTTCAGTTTATTTACAGATATCTAAACTTTGCCATCTCACAGCCTTTCTTTTCACTATCCGTGTTCCCAGCAAGATTGTTGCATAGTTCACTTTACAAAATACTGTCAATTTGCAAAGAAACAAAAGTAAACATTAATTTCCATGTGAAAAGAATAAATAGCAATTTGTGAGAAGACAGAGCCTGACATTAGACCTCTGTCTTTGAACGTACAGAAAGTGTGATGATAGAATTAAAACTTAAAGTCATATTTATTGCTCACTGACCTTCAGAATTCCAGCTTTGTTATTTTGGGGTGCTACAGCATCCTTGCACCCTCCATACAGCCCCTATGCAGCAGTTGTAAAATGCCGGGCAAGGACTTGAGTTGCACTTCACAGATTCTGCCCACCTGCAACTTCAAAACAGGCAAGCACAGACACAGATTGTAAGGGTTGTTTGCAAAAGACCACCCGAATACCTATGAGTAGATGATTGGTTAATGAGGAGGCGTAGATCTAAAGTTGCACTAATGTAATAAATACTAATCAAACCTTGGAGGCCTGTTACCTCTGTCTTGAATATATCCATCTGTACACTCTGGCTAAGTTCCCCATTCTTCAGCTGTGTACCCAAAGGTCAAAGATGAATGTCTCAATTTTACAAATGTGCCATTTCATAATTTAGATGCAAGGCATTCCCGTATTTATATATTAATTGTTCAGGTTTATATTGCCAAACATGGCCCGTGAGCGTTAAAGCTCTTTAGAATGATAAGTGCTACAGGTTCTCTATATTCTGAAAGTTGTTCTGGCTTGATGTCGCAGTTGTGGCCAGACATATATGTGAGCATCACTAGAGAGGAGCTTTGGCTCCGCCCACATGTTGGTAGCCAGGAGTACATGTTTTGACTGGGCTGAGGTTGTGTGCTTCCAGAAAAAAGTGCTTGCCCTCCACACAACTGTACTCATTCTGTTTATTTATCCTGCTGCCTAAGCTTGAGCTTTCAGGGCATATGACATTGGAAGGCTACAAAATATCCTAGATAACAAGATACTTTGTTTTGTTTTTCTGATGAGAGGAGGGTAGTCGATATACCATGTAGTATGTGATATTAACTAACGGATTTTTAGGTCTGGCTTGACAATGCAACCGTCACCTGACTTTTCAGCCTACATCAATGGTATTCTACAATTCTTTGCTTCCACACAAATACATATCTGTCCCCTTGCTATTTACTTATACTTCTTAACATTAATAACAACATTCCTTTAAAGCCTGATCTGTAGCCAATATCAATGTTTGTTAAAACGTTGGTCTAATGCCAGAGTATCCCTATTCAAAGGCAAGCAATTTCTGTACAGGCCAGGAACGGGCAAAGGGCTGTTAGCTGAAAAACAAGATTGGCTGAAAGTCAAGCTCAGGCATGTGGCCAGGTAAAAGCTTTGCAGCTCTTCAACTGATAAATGTGCTTTGTGTCTAACAAAGCACTTGCGTTTTTGTCATAGATTATTTGCATTGCGTTTACGCCAGTGACAAACATTCAAAGTGGCGCTTTCACAGTACAGAGTTGAAAGTTGCGATAGCACTTCCCTTCCTCCCCTCTGTGCACACGGTGCAAGAAACCTTTTGTCGGGGACATATTGCGGCAAGGATCGTGAATACTGTGAAAGATTAGACTCTAAAAATAAACGTGGCAAAACATGAACAGAAAGGAAGAGCGGGTGCCGTCTTCTCTCTGGTAAACAGGTGTTCTGGAAATAAAAGTACCTGATGAAGGGAGGAGGAAGTAAGGTTAGAATGCAAATCTATTTCTAATGCCACCATAATCGGCTTCCATTCTCCCCCACAGAAAGAAGCAAGGGCGGAGGCAAACAGTCATGAACCTTCAAATGATTACACCATATAGCATGTCTCTGCGAACTGAAGCACCCCAAGGCGCTTCCTGGCTCAAAAGAGACCATGCATGAAGAACTAATAAGAGATAATCTGTTTTATTGTTTTTCTGAATGTGATGGTTGTATTTGCTGTCTATGGATAGGGAGCGTGATGACCATGCTTACCTGCCACCATTTTGAGTTTGGGTGTTGTTTTTGAGCCTGTAATTTACTGTCAGGTTTACACTTTGAAGTAATGCGTGCAACATTCGATTCTATTCACAGGTTTTTATTCAGCACATGGCTACCCGAGACGGGCATTCCAGCGCTAAAAGCCCTTGCTTGAGTAGTGAGCGGTCAGGCGTACATATAGGTTTAAGTTGCTTTCTGAAATTTAGCAGATTGTCATTTAACCTAAGGCTGGTCGGCAAGGAGTTCCAGAGTGAGGGGGCAAGGTAGGTGAACGACCAGCCTCCACCTCTGGCTCTCTTAATTCTGGGGACGGTGAGAAGACATAAGTTATTTGACTCCAGTTCTCTACTGGCCTGGTGATGGATATGTTGGCCTACTTAGTATTTCGCAGGATGTGCAATGCAAAGTGCTTTGAATTATAACTTTCTGTTTATTGGCAGCCAATGAAGCATGGTAAAAGCCAGGCGGGCTGATTGAGTTTTGGGAATACCTAATAGTATTCGAGCAGCAGCATTTTGGATGAATTGCAGTTTTTTTAATGACAGAGAGTGGGCTGCGTAAATAATGTGTATTGCTGTAGTCAAGATAAGACAGTATTAGGCCTTGGACCACGATTCTATGTGCATCCATATGAACCCATTTAAGAATCTTCTTCAGTGCTCTAAGGAATGCTGAAGCAAATAGATGCAACCTTCCGTGCCTGGTAGGACATAGTAAAATTTGACTTGTGGAATGGATGAGATCAGCATGATCTGGATGACCCTTAGGTGGCATTGCCATGAAGAGTCTAGTGAGGATGGGATAACTGACACTTTTCCACCAGCAACAGGAGGACATTTTGATACATAGTAAGGACATAGATATTGATGTTCCAGGTGTGAGAGAGTGTTTGGATGTGTGCCAGTAAGTTCTCAGATTGCCGGATTGTCCCATTCTGAAGGCTGGAGTAAGTGGAACTCTCGACAGAGGTGGTTCATTATGCTTTTGCAAATCACCTTATGCACCTATGGGAAAGACCTTCCATAGCAAGAGTACTACACTAGAGAGGAACAGAGCCTGGAGGACCACAGATGCCAACCAGGTGGACACTAGTACCAACATGAGTAATAGGTGACCTCTTGAGGTTGCCTAATTCTCCATTCTGGAGTTCAAATGTGTGCAACAGCATGTGATACAACGAAGAGAACTCAGAAGAGGTATGGTAAGTGGATAAGACATATACATCTCCAATAGGGCAACCGCCTCGGCGGACTGCACTGTAACTGTCAGTCCTCTGGTCCTGGTCGCAGGTGGGTGTAGCCCCAACCCATCCTTGATGTCCTAGAGTCATGCATCAGAGACAGATCACTCTGTGAGTCCATTTGCTCTATAGTGGACAGAAGGGGGTGTTTCCCAACCATGGCCCACAAACTACTGTCTGTTCAACTGGCTGGTGGGAGAAGTCAGAATTGCTAATGTCAGGAATGAATGCAACAGGGCAGGTGACAGAGAGCACCATAGAAAGCCTGGTGAGAGAAGGAATCTGAGTACTGGATAACAGCATTGCTAGTGCAGGTGTCTTATTAAGAAATTAATAATGAGTGTTTATGTATTTTGAATAATGAGCTTATGTAGAAAATGACATAACGTAGAAAAATAATGTATGCATTTGAAAATGTGACCTCGAAGAATGGCCACCAATGTTAATGAAGTGTACTAAACAACGATTCATCCTTATGAAATATTGAAGATGTGCTAGGCTAATGCAGTAATATGTCATATTAAGGGTTATGAAGTATGCTTTAGCTTTATTAATTGTGGGCCTTAACTTAGTGAGTGTCTTGGCCTATTTTGCCAGGCCTCATGTAAAAGCTGTATTTCTTAGTGTTTAATAAAAATGCTGACCAAGTGAATTAAACTGTGAAATGTCCATTGTATTATTTAAATGTGCTTAACGGAAGCTTTTCATGAGAACCGACTGCTAGGAGATGATGTTCTTGCTAATGCAACATTTTATGTGTAATGTGTGTGAGACTGACTTTTCCAGGACAAGAACAATGAAGATACTGACAAGAGTGGAAGCTGCAACAATTTTATTACCTGACAAGCCGTATGATGAAGGCATAGCAACACGATCCAATCAACAATCTGAGAATGGAGAAATATTAGAATTCATAGATTTGGTATAATAATTTTATTGGACAGAGTGTAAACATACAATTAACTGACCAATAGGGAATTAGGGGATAGCTTAGGTGACTTTGATATAACAATGCGACAGAAGGATGAGATTTCAGAACTTTAGGAGAGATTTGAGACTTTAGAAGAGAGAAGATAGATCATTCCGATATTCTGGCTCATTGGGCTCATATTCCCTGACTGAGAGCCTTGCTGATCGACTGATGTCCTGAGGACGAAGACTGATTCTGCTTTGCTGATCCATTCTGAGGATAGGTATAATGCGATAAACTGTGATTACTATGCATATTTGCTTTTCCTTTCTAGTTACCAACTGCACTGTTTTGATAGAACCATAGTTAGATGATTTTCAAAATTTGTGTTACTAACTTGCTTTGCAAGAAGCCCAACATGCTGATGCTAATCTGGTGATAGTTGAGGTTTCTGATTTATGACGGAAAAGACTAATGCTTTGATGGATTTCTCTGCTTAACTTCATACATTTTATCTCGTTGATACAGCTGACTTTGCTGTTGTACCATAATTTTAGAATGGGTTGTAGTTCAAGCTTTGATTAGATTGTGTTTCTTCTGCCACTTTGGACAACCAGTGATGTTTTTGTATGTGTTTCATTTGATTTTGAGATTAATCTACATGACTTTAGCATTGTTAATTTAGGGAAATACACATTCTAAACTTTTACTAAAGGTGTGGTTATCCATGACTGAAAAGTCATGGTGAGTGAAAATTACTGACTCCATTGATTATTGATTTTATTGATTACTAATGATTGTCGAATAATGTGTATTGATTATTGATTTCTGTACCGGAGCTATGGTAAGAACTTCTTAACTGTGAGTCAAAAGGTTCATCGACCTATTTGCATCCCCTTGTAAGTTTGCTTATTAAGGTCTGACGCGTTAACAGTGTGCACTAACTTTTTTTCCTCCAATTGCAATTCACCAACAAGCATTTGCAATACAATAGGTCTCGCATTTTCTTGAGTTGAAGCTTTTGTCATTGTAAATTCAGAAATGGAGTTTTCTTGCCACATAAATTGGGAAACCCTACCTCATATTTTGTCTTTTCCTGTCATTTTTACATGGAGGGACCCTGGAGAGAGAGACTGCAGGCTCTGCAAGTTTCACATCATTGTTTCTTGCTTTAGCTACATTGTATAAGAAAGGGCATATTGTGGCATTCCTGAGCAGTGAGCTAAACGTCTATGCACCTGGTGTTCCTTTGGTAAAATAAGCTTATTTGAATGTTACATAAACACGTAAAAATAAACTTACCTCAAGATTAAATCAACATGTGCGCTGGGACGTACTGAATGTACACTATTCAACAGATGCTGGGCAGTGATAAAATAACATTTAAAAAATGAGGCCTAGGAGCTACCTTTCATTAAAGATGAAATGGTGAAGCAAGTTTTCCAGGAGCTAGAGGTAAACAAGGACAGCGCTGGAATAAAGCCAAAACAAATGTCAGTGGCATGGGAGGAGGTGGGAGGAACAGAATGCTGCAATAAAACACAGGCAGCTACCAGCCTAAAACTTCCACAGTGAAAAGGCAGCTACAAAGAAATGACAAAAGTAGTCCGTCACAGCAACAGCTAAAGAAACCAAAGTGGAATAATACAGTAGTTGGTCACTGCTCTGAAATAGAAAAAGGAGGGAGAAAAATGTAGAACTGACCACTGGGCAAGAATTATTAAAGGATACTGTAACCAACAAATGGAATTACTTTAAGCCATAAAAAGTATACTACGAGGTCGAACGGTTACGCTCAATCTAAAAATGGCACAACATGATAGTGCTTATGACCCCTAGTCTGGCATTTTGTTTTCTCATTCAGGGCATTACTTTACCAATATTCTCCTATCCTTCCACAGAAAGTTAACCTCTGTTTTTGCCTTTCTTTTCTAGTTAATCTAGTTGATCACATTTTGTCACTTTGCTCAATGAATGGCTAAACACCAATGTTCTCTTTTTTCTTGAGCACACCAACCCTCTTTTCTCCCTAAATTATATTCTGATATTTCCTGTTCTTTCCAAGGAACTTTGCTCCAACGTTCACTCTTTGTTCATATGGTATTTTTTCTGCAGTCTTTCCCTTTTTCCTTAGACCCCAATTACGTGTGCCAATTGAGAACATGGTAGATAATGATGGAGTAGATTGATATTTACAATGTACGCAATTTGCTCCCCATTTGATTTTAGTCACCTCAGAATGAGAGGTTAAAAAGCTAGCGTAATGGGATGGATTAAACTCTAGTCCAATGTCCACAGAAGCCAAACTCCACACTGTTTGCACACATGTTTTGCGCAGTGGCGTAACAAAGGCCCTGGCGGTGTGGAGGGGCCCTGAGTTCCAGGGGGCACCCTCAGCACAGTACACTATGTACGGGTGGCAGGCCCATGACTGGGTCCATGGGGAGAGGGGCCCCCCTACAGGTACTTTGCATGGGGGCCCCCTCACGTTTCGTTATTCCACTGGTTTTGTGCCAGTTTTAACTGATAAAAATAGTGTGAGAAAACCCCTAAAGGGGTGCAATTAGTACCAGACTTGAAATCTTACCTAGATGGTAAACTCCTGTTTGCACCTGAAATAAGACCTGTGAGCACATCAGAATGACAGCCTCATTCATTTTAGTACTGGTGATTTCATAGATTTTCTTTGTCTTTATACTCCATTGTTTTCTTTTCTTTTGCAGGGCACTTTGACGTTTAGGTTCCCATGTCTTTTCCATGTCATCAGTATCAGTGTTCACCATTATTTTAATTGGTTTTGCCCTCATTGTTTTCCTTTCTGTGTAAGGCACTTTAACTCCAGCATTTCACTGTCTTTCCTGGGGCACTATCACTCATTAATTCCATTCTTTTCTAACCCACAGGCTTTGCGGCCACAAATTCGGGAGTAGCAATGCACTTAAGTTATAGAGGGACTCAGAAACGTTTTTCTGACTTGCACCATTTGAGTCCTATTTGAAATTACAATGAGTGGGTGTGTGAAATGTACATCCCCCTTTAAATTGCGATTTGGGATGGTATGTATCCACAGCTTGCACTTTCTAGTGAGATCGCCAACTAATGCACAGAACTAGTTCCTGTAAATGGTTGCTGGCGGCCTTGGGAGGAGGTGGTTCCTGTCCAGGAGACAACTGCAAGCTCTCCACTGATGCAGTGATGCAGTGGACATTTTTTAAAACACCACAGACTGATCAGGGGACGGGGTCACTTTAAAAAAATGAATCTACACATTCAAGGAAGGCAAATGAAGGGCTGGAGATCTGCTGTCCGTGGCAAACCTCCATCCCTAATTCGCCAGATAGGGGTAAAATGCCTCCTGCCTTATGAATATCAGTGAGTCAAGAGGTTCTGCAGCCTCTTGCAAGTGGATATTTTAGGATGGTTAGTAAGTACATCAGCTGCATTACAAAATGAAGCCCAGGTCTCAAATCAGCTGGTGTGCAAAAACACCAAAAGGTTTGTGACCTGAACTTCGTACATCAGTCTCTAAATCTCCAGTGCCTTTCTGTTTCTTAGGACAATTTGATTCCAGCGTCCAGTGTTTCTTTTCCTCTCCAGAGCAATATGGTTCAATTGGTTTCTTTCCTTTTTAGAGCACTTTAATGTCATTGTGTTACAGTCATGTTAGACCACATTGCCTGCATTGTTTTCTTTCTTTTGCAACTGTTCACCTTGATCCTACCAGTTGCAGGGATAACAATGCACTATCATAGATGTGAGTGTTTGCATTCCCCATTAACCAATACACTAGTGACTAGACACTAGTCTAAATTTGGGGCAACGGAGTATTCTCTGTCGGCCTGGTGAAGGACTTAACACCTGTCAGTTCTTCGTACTCTGCCTGCCAAATTTAGAAATATCATGCATACTAGCTGTCATTTCAAAAGCATTGGCAGGAAGTGCCAAAGTCATAAAAATAGACGTTTGGTCTAACTTTACACCAAACATCTAAATTTACCTTTGTGAATCAAGCCCAAAGATGCAATGGTACAAAATCATGCAAATCACAATAAAATGGGGATGTAATGAAATACAGTGATAAACTAGAGCCTGTGGATATAAACATTATAAAGCATTCAAAATCACCACATGAAAGAACTAGAACAATGCCAATGCAATTCCTTAAAATGTTATAATTGTTTACACACTATTTGAAAACATGTGACGTTCTTGATCACTAACTGATCATGGGGACCATACTGAACAAGCATTTGCAATGCAATGGGTCTCTCACTTGCTCGAGTTAGAGCTAATAGCGTTGTATACTCCTATCCAGACTTTTCTTGTCACATAAATTGAAAATGAAAAGTAAAACAGTTTCACATAAGTGAGCCGATTCAAAGTGCCACGGGATGTGCATGACGGAGACACACAAAAGGGAAAAAGTTTGCTTGCAGTCAAACGAATCGGCAAAGGTCCAATTAGCCATGTAACAGGGTCGATGTCCAAGGCGGTAACCAAACTGCCCCAAGGAGAGACAAACTTAAAGGATTTACCAATGATAACAAAGGATTTTTGAAGGGCAAGCCCATGAACGCGCGATAGTGATGGGTGTGGTTAAAAGCCCATAAAGATAGCAGCACGTCAGAAAAAAGTAAAGCTGGCACGCTGCTATGCTTGACCTAAAAATCGAGGTTCTCAATCCTCCTGTCAAATGTTATATGTTTGCAAACCTTACCAGTTTCTTTCCTAATGATCACAATGAAGTCAGCTAAAGCAAAACAAACACAGTGACCCGTGAAACAGTAAACATACATCAAGCCTACAAAGAAAACAGTGTCTCTGAGTTTTGGACTTGGTACTATATGCCTATCTCCTAGTTTATGAGTTTTGCTGGTTGGCACCTTAAAGTAGGAATATTTTATACTCTTAGGTCTCTGTATGCTCTAGGCCAGTGGGTCCACTATCAGGGAGAACCAACTTTGATTATGAGTGTGGTTGAAAGACCAAACTTTGGCCCATGCAGAAAACCGTGTTTCAGCTTAAGAAGGCAAAGGGTAAGGACTGGGGCAATTCAGGCCCATATTTATACTTTTTTGCACCACATTTGTGTAGTTTTTTATGCAAAAGCGGCGCAAACGTACAAAATATAATTGTATTTTGTAAGTTTGCATCACTTTTGCATCAAAAGTGATGGAATTGTGGCACAAAAAAGTATAAATATGAGCCTCAGTGTCTTTTCTTGAATCAGGTTTTACTTCAAAACTAATTTTTTACAATTGGAAAAAAGACAGTGTCCATGTTTTTAAAGAAAAGGCAGGTTTGCATTAAATTTCAGATGAGCATATGCTTTTTATATGTGGTTCCACAGAGGACAATGGAATCAGTACATTTTTTTAAAAAAAACATGCAGTTAAGACTTTAATTAGTTGCAGGTGGCAAGGCCAGTCTCACCTCAAGAAAATCACACCTGAAGTAGTGGACTTTGGAGAAACCCTTTGGAAACAGGTTGGCAAATTGAAAGTAAGCATGAACACTCACCATCAAATATGTTGTAGAGGGAAGCAGAAGCACTAAAAACTCTTGGACACAATAACTTGATTTCTATGAAACCAGCAGACAAATGTGGAGCCGTAGTTAATCACAAAGTAGGACATTCATACCCAGTTGAACACCTTGGATCACTATGCTAATGTCCAGGTGATCCCCGTAAGGATATCAAGGAGCTGAGCCATTACACCTTGCAGTGCTCTCAGGACTTGATGGTGGCTGTGTGAGCAAGAAAGTATTTAAATTAATGAATATTCTGGACCCTAGGACTCAGGTATTATATACCTTACCAATGATACAGCAGAATGACAGCCCTCTCCTCCCCCGGGAGAACAGTGGTCCTTTGTCCACGCTCACCCCTGGTGAAATACATTGATCATTTTCCTAATCTGTTCATTCTCGCTGTAAGTGCCTAAATCAGGGATAACACTGACATGGTTGCAAAAATAGAAGGCCTTCCATTTGATTAAGCATGAAACATTCCAACAGAAATGTACAGGCACCGTCCACCAACATTCCCCAAAATATGCCATTGGAAGTAATGGAGATTTATCTGGAAAAGAGAGTCAGACCACATGAAGTAGCAAATGTATTCCTACTAATACTGCCCAAAACCTGTTTTATGAAGAAAATTTTCAATTTAAAGGTGAGTTTTACATAAAGATTAAAGGGACTGCTATGGTATGCTATTTTGCTCCATAAATGGACATTCTTTACAGTGGCTGAATATAAGGACAAATGGATCTACAGTAGTAACCCCATTCTGTGATTCGATCTCCTTGTGGGCTAAATAAATTAATGATGTGTTTATGATATGGACCAATACTGAGGAGAGCTTGTTGGAATTCAAGTAGTTTTTGAATGGTAGATTATCTGATAACCAATTCTCATTGCAGGTGACACATACACCATTCCGAATTCACAGTTATACAAAACCTTGAACTCAATGGTTTTATGATCGATTGATAATTATTTGTCTGCATTACATTTTAAATTTAGTTTCAGTGATCCACCTACGTGAAACAATTTCCTGTAAATGTTGTACTTTGCTGAGTATGTGTTGTGTGGTCTCGGCACTTTAATCTGATACAAGGCAAAAGTGCCAGCTAATAGTGGTTACCATTCAGTTTAGAAAATTTCAAATGAGTGGAAATTGTCTGATAATAAACAGGAGAATATTTAGGTACATTTATAATACCTGCAACATAATTCACAGGTTAAACCTTTGGCCCAGATATCAAGGTGCAATCTGCAAGTTAAAGGTTCAAGCATGAGCAGTGGAACAACACAGACTTTCATTCTTCCAATGCGAGTAAAATGAATGTCATTCAGTTAGATTAAAATGGAAAGGTTGCATGCTGATTTAAGTTTTGACTCAGATATCTGTGTATGACTCACTGCTCATGCACTTGAATACCTGCAAGGTCAGCAGTACCTTTTATCGTTGGGCACTAGCTGCATCTATCAACCAGATCACATAAAAGCAATACTACTGTTAAGCCCTGTAAAAAAGTATTCGTATGTGGCAACACTACCTGGTAATATGTAATGAGGCAACTAGTTTTGGGACATGAGCTGTTAAAGTAGTTGCTTTACCTTTACTGAAATGGCTTCTACTCTATTTAGGCCTTTTTTGTGTACAAAGAAGTCACTGTTTCTTCTTTTAGTATAAATGGTGTGCACATTTTCATTCACACCATAGTCCCTTCATATTGTAGGAAGTGATTTGACATTCTTTTGAGGCCTTACACAGATTTCCAGTTTAAAGGGGGCAGAGCGCTCTAGTTTTCCTTATGATCATTTGTAATTTTGTGCTTTATATTTAGTTGTGTGTGAATTAAAGAACTGTTTAATTAGAGACAGATTTAGCTGTATACTAGAGCTCATGTAATCACAAGAAAAAGCTTTAAAAAGCAGCATTGGAAGAGGGGTATTGCTTTCACCCCTATGTCGATATTCTTCTATATAGGCATTTGATTGGTTAGCAATTGGCTTATTTTCTTTCTTACGGCGTTCCACTGAAGTGCATGGAAGTGGAAGTATCAATGTGCTGCAGCACAGTTTTATTGATTTAACATATATTTTCCTTTGATTTCCCTAAAATAGTTCAATAGGTTCCTCCTTGTGAAGACCTTTTCTCAAGAACTCACCTAAAAAGCTGCATAATAGTAGTAGTAGCTAATAGTAGCAGTCTATCTATTTGTTTACAATTATAAATTGTTGCTGATGTAAATGAGTTTTGTTTGTAACAACTGATTTATATTTCTTGATTTTTACGTGCAACATTGCAGAGACATCTAGGGAGGTAGTATTTTCCTTGGTTTTCCTGTGAGGTTTTTGGGGGGCGAAAGATATACAGCATTCCCATGGCATAATAACAAATGTACCCATGTGAGGACAATGGAAAGCTCAGGTGATTGTTGATAAGTGGTACAATAGTGTGCAAAAAACATGAACTAGAGTCTTACGAGAACTTAGTAGATTTGAGATCAGATCAATATACACAGATTCTGAAAATTAAGATTTGGAGGTAGAGGAAGGGCCTTGAAAGTTGGCCAAAGGAGATCATCAAAGGTAATCAGAAATAGCTCAGTTTTTGTTGGGTTTAACTTTAAATAGTTGGTGTTCACACATCAATCCAATATGTAATGATATAGATACCAAGATCGTATACAGTTAGAAAGAGGTGGTTGGTTAATTCCGAACAACTTACATTTCTTATGAGATCTTGATCATGTTCATGTATACAGTAAACCGACAGCCAAGTGAACAAGCCACTTCCAAACTTTGTAGCTTGTAAAATACTTTTTGTCTTATCAAATGGCCACTGATATTTTGAGTGTCTCAAGATCTGATGAAATTATGCCTTAGTATCGCTCTGTCCTCCAGCAACACCATTCACGCAAAGCATATTCATCAATTTTGTTACATTAGCTAATCCTTGTCTAGCCCTAAAGTCATTGCCTTACGGCCCTAGGAATGATTCTGTCCTAGCATGTTTGGTAGTCTCATCATACTCTGTGAAAGCCTGATCATATCAGTATACTATATAGCAGAGACTTCAGACAAGATCCCATTTATTTTTATATCACATTAGAAATCAGAAATTAGCAAGTTAAGTACAAAAGGGGTAAGAAGGCAGCTGTTGTAAACAATTTGGTGGTCTTCATTTGAGAGATATTATCACACACAAGTCCTATGTGGATATTGCCCATGTTCTGCCATAAAGCTATTATATACCTCTCAGATTTTGTTGCGAAGCATGTCATTTTTCACGTTTATTTCAGGGAGAGAGAGGTGGACTTGACTTTTGTGATTTCTTATTAGCAAGATTAGATCATATTAAGTAGGTAGGTATTGTAAACTGCTTCTTCTAGAAGTGCTTCTTTGAACACAGGAGAACCCTCTTTTGCATCTGCCAAGTCTTCTTATGCAGTTAACAAAATGGTGCTAGGAGTGCTCAACAATACTGTAAGTCAGTAGTTGGAAGAAAAAGGACTTCAAACTTTGCAAAGAACGTCACCAACTAGAAACCATTCAAAGTGCCCAGGTTGGGAGCCACTACCATGCAAATTTGGGGAACAGCTGGAGCCTTAAAAAACATGTTGCAATACACAACCTACCCACATCTCCAGGCAGATAACTTTAGATAGTTTGCGCTTCTTATAAATATTCTTTAAATTGTTAAGGATGTCAGTGGTGTAATTTTCCTCTGTTTTATATTTGTTCATTTATTTAGGAACCAAAAGCAGCAATATACTACCAGAACTAAGCATGAGTTATCCATCCAAGACCGGCATTAAGTATATTTCATATATTGTGTAAAACAACAGCTAAATACCTAAACATCTTATCATAAAGTACATGTTTAATTTGGTCCACAAACAACTGCTTATCCCTCAAACCAGTCACACATGGACAGACTGTCCCCTTCATGCCCACTTACCATAAAATTCCAAGGAAGGCCATCATATGAAGGTGATTTTCATAACTATTAGCCAGAATTATTCTGAGAATGCTGACAATATGTCAAGAATGGGTGACTGTAAGGAAATGCCTCCTTGGCATGGTTGCCCCCTGACTTTTTGCCTTTGCTGATGCTATGTTTACAATTGAAAGTGTGCTGAGGCCTGCTAACCAGGCCCCAGCACCAGTGTTCTTTCCCTAACCTGTACTTTTGTATCCACAATTGGCAGACCCTGGCATCCAGATAAGTCCCTTGTAACTGGTACTTCTAGTACCAAGGGCCCTGATGCCAAGGAAGGTCTCTAAGGGCTGCAGCATGTCTTATGCCACCCTCGAGACCTCTCACTCAGCACAGACACACTGCTTACCAGCTTGTGTGTGCTAGTGAGGACAAAACGAGTAAGTCGA
Source organism: Pleurodeles waltl (assembly GCF_031143425.1). NCBI lineage: Eukaryota > Metazoa > Chordata > Amphibia > Caudata > Salamandridae > Pleurodeles > Pleurodeles waltl. The sequence goes on along the minus strand of NC_090446.1, from coordinate 1,295,204,441 downwards.
CATGGCACTCCCCTCAGGGTGCCATGCCAGCCTCTCACTGCCTATGCAGTATAGGTAAGACACCCCTCTAGCAGGCCTTACAGCCCTAAGGCAGGGTGCACTATACCATAGGTGAGGGTACCAGTGCATGAGCATGGTACCCCTACAGTGTCTAAACAAAACCTTAGACATTGTAAGTGCAGGGTAGCCATAAGAGTATATGGTCTGGGAGTCTGTCAAACACGAACTCCACAGCACCATAATGGCTACACTGAAAACTGGGAAGTTTGGTATCAAACTTCTCAGCACCATAAATGCACACTGATGCCAGTGTACATTTTATTGTAAAATACACCACAGAGGGCACCTTAGAGGTGCCCCCTGAAACTTAACCGACTATCTGTGTAGGCTGACTAGTTTTAGCAGCCTGCCACAAACCGAGACATGTTGCTGGCCCCATGGGGAGAGTGCCTTTGTCACTCTGAGGCCAGTAACAAAGCCTGCACTGGGTGGAGATGCTAACACCTCTCCCAGGCAGGAATTGTCACACCTGGCGGTGAGCCTCAAAGGCTCACCTCCTTTGTGCCAACCCAGCAGGACACTCCAGCTAGTGGAGTTGCCCGCCCCCTCCGGCCAGGCCCCACTTTTGGCGGCAAGGCCGGAGAAAATAATGAGAATAACAAGGAGGAGTCACTGGCCAGTCAGGACAGCCCCTAAGGTGTCCTGAGCTGAGGTGACTCTAACTTTTAGAAATCCTCCATCTTGCAGATGGAGGATTCCCCCAATAGGGTTAGGATTGTGACCCCCTCCCCTTGGGAGGAGGCACAAAGAGGGTGTACCCACCCTCAGGGCTAGTAGCCATTGGCTACTAACCCCCCAGACCTAAACACGCCCTTAAATTTAGTATTTAAGGGCTACCCTGAACCCTAGAAAATTAGATTCCTGCAACAAGAAGAAGGACTGCCCAGCTGAAAACCCCTGCAGCGGAAGACCAGAAGACGACAACTGCCTTGGCTCCAGAAACTCACCGGCCTGTCTCCTGCCTTCCAAAGATCCTGCTCCAGCGACGCCTTCCGAAGGGACCAGCGACCTCGACATCCTCTGAGGACTGCCCCTGCTTCGAAAAGACAAGAAACTCCCGAGGACAGCGGACCTGCTCCAAGAAAAGCTGCAACTTTGTTTCCAGCAGCTTTAAAGAACCCTGCAAGCTCCCCGCAAGAAGCGTGAGACTTGCAACACTGCACCCGGCGACCCCGACTCGACTGGTGGAGATCCGACGCCTCAGGAGGGACCCCAGGACTACTCTGATACTGTGAGTACCAAAACCTGTCCCCCCTGAGCCCCCACAGCGCCGCCTGCAGAGGGAATCCCGAGGCTTCCCCTGACCGCGACTCTTTGAACCTAAAGTCCCGACGCCTGGGAGAGACCCTGCACCCGCAGCCCCCAGGACCTGAAGGACCGGACTTTCACTGGAGAAGTGACCCCCAGGAGTCCCTCTCCCTTGCCCAAGTGGAGGTTTCCCCGAGGAATCCCCCCCTTGCCTGCCTGCAGCGCTGAAGAGATCCCGAGATCTCTCATAGACTAACACTGCGAACCCGACGCTTGTTTCTACACTGCACCCGGCCGCCCCCGCGCCGCTGAGGGTGAAATTTCTGTGTGGACTCGTGTCCCCCCCGGTGCCCTACAAAACCCCCCTGGTCTGCCCTCCGAAGACGCGGGTACTTACCTGCAAGCAGACCGGAACCGGGGCACCCCCTTCTCTCCATTCTAGCCTATGTGTTTTGGGCACCACTTTGAACTCTGCACCTGACCGGCCCTGAGCTGCTGGTGTGGTGACTTTGGGGTTGCTCTGAACCCCCAACGGTGGGCTACCTTGGACCAAGAACTGAACCCTGTAAGTGTCTTACTTACCTGGTAAAACTAATCAAAACTTACCTCCCCTAGGAACTGTGAAAATTGCACTAAGTGTCCACTTTTAAAACAGCTATTTGTCAATAACTTGAAAAGTATACATGCAATTTTGATGATTTGAAGTTCCTAAAGTACTTACCTGCAATACCTTTCGAATGAGATATTACATGTAGAATTTGAACCTGTGGTTCTTAAAATAAACTAAGAAAATATATTTTTCTATATAAAAACCTATTGGCTGGATTTGTCTCTGAGTGTGTGTACCTCATTTATTGTCTATGTGTATGTACAACAAATGCTTAACACTACTCCTTGGATAAGCCTACTGCTCGACCACACTACCACAAAATAGAGCATTAGTATTATCTATTTTTACCACTATTTTACCTCTAAGGGGAACCCTTGGACTCTGTGCATGCTATTCCTTACTTTGAAATAGCACATACAGAGCCAACTTCCTACATTGGTGGATCAGCGGTGGGGTACAAGACTTTGCATTTGCTGGACTACTCAGCCAATACCTGATCACACGACAAATTCCAAAATTGTCATTAGAAATTGATTTTTGCAATTTGAAAAGTTTTCTAAATTCTTAAAAGACCTGCTAGGGCCTTGTGTTAGATCCTGTTTAGCATTTCTTTTAGAGTTTAAAAGTTTGTAAAAGTTTGAATTAGATTCTAGAACCAGTTTTAGTTTCTTAAAAAGTATTCCAACTTTTAGAAGCATAATGTCTAGCACAGATGTGAATGTGGTGGAACTCGACACCACACCTTACCTCCATCTACAGATGAGAGAGCTAAGGTCACTCTGTAAACTAAAGAAAATAGCAATGGGCCCCAAACCTACCAAAGTACAGCTCCAGGAGCTTTTGGCAGAGTTTGAAAAGGCCAACCCCTCTGAGGATGGCAACTCAGAGGATGAAGATAGTGACTTGGAGGGAAATTCCCCCCCTCCAGTCCTAATTAGGGAGAGCAGGGCTTCTCAAGCCCTGACTCCACAAATAATAGTCAGAGATGCTGGTTCCCTCACAGGAGGGACCAACAACTCTGAAATCACTGAGGATAACTCCAGTGAAGAGGACATCCAGTTAGCCAGGATGGCCAAAAGATTGGCTTTGGAAAGACAGATCCTAGCCATAGAGAGGGAAAGACAAGAGATGGGCCTAGGACCCATCAATGGTGGCAGCAACATAAATAGGGTCAGAGATTCTCCTGACATGTTGAAAATCCCCAAAGGGATTGTAACTAAATATGAAGATGGTGATGACGTCACCAAATGGTTCACAGCTTTTGAGAGGGCTTGTGTAACCAGAAAAGTGAACAGATCTCACTGGGGTGCTCTCCTTTGGGAAATGTTCACAGGAAAGTGTAGGGATAGACTCCTCACACTCTCTGGACAAGATGCAGAATCTTATGACCTCATGAAGGGTACCCTGATTGAGGGCTTTGGATTCTCCACTGAGGAGTACAGGATTAGGTTCAGGGGGGCTCAAAAATCCTCGAGCCAGACCTGGGTTGACTTTGTTGACTACTCAGTGAAAACACTAGATGGTTGGATTCAAGGCAGTGGTGTAAGTAATTATGATGGGCTGTACAATTTATTTGTGAAAGAACACCTGTTAAGTAATTGTTTCAATGATAAACTGCATCAGCATCTGGTAGACCTAGGACCAATTTCTCCCCAAGAATTGGGAAAGAAGGCGGACCATTGGGTCAAGACAAGGGTGTCCAAGACTTCAACAGGGGGTGACCAAAAGAAAGGGGTCACAAAGACTCCCCAGCAGAAGGGTGATGAGACAACCAAAACTAAAAATAGTAAAGAGTCTTCTACAGGCCCCCAAAAACCTGCACAGGAGGGTGGGCCCAGAGCCTCTTCACAAAACAATGGGTACAAGGGTAAAAACTTTGATCCCAAAAAGGCCTGGTGTCATAGCTGTAAACAGCATGGACACCAAACTGGAGACAAGGCCTGTCCCAAGAAAGGTTCCACTCCAAACTCCCATCCAGGTAACACTGGTATGGCTAGTCTCCAAGTGGGATCAACAGTGTGCCCAGAGCAAATCAGGGTCCACACTGAAGCTACTCTAGTTTCTGAGGGTGGGGTGGATTTAGCCACACTAGCTGTCTGGCCGCCTAACATGCAAAAATACAGACAGCAACTCTTAATTAATGGGACTAGAATAGAGGGCCTGAGGGATACAGGTGCCAGTGTCACCATGGTGACAGAGAAACTGGTTTCCCCTGGCCAATACCTGACTGGAAAAACTTACACAGTCACCAACGCTGACAATCAGAGAAAAGTACATCCCATGGCAATGGTTACTTTAGAATGGGGAGGGGTCAATAGCCTGAAACAGGTGGTGGTCTCCTCAAATATCCCAGTGGACTGTCTGCTTGGAAATGACCTGGAGTCCTCAGCATGGGCTGAGGTAGAGCTAAAAACCCATGCAGCCATGCTGGGTATCCCTGAACTGGTGTGTGTGAAAACAAGAGCACAATGCAAGGCACAGGGTGAAAAAGTAGAGCTGGAGTCTGGAAAAATGGCCCAGCCTACCAAGAGAACAGGAAAGTCAGTTGGGAAACCAACTGCAACACAGCAAAAGAAAGGGAACCTCTCTTCTCAGGAAGAAGTTCTGCCCTCTGAGGGAACTGAGCCTTTGGAACTTGAACCTTATCAGGTTGAGCTCTTAGGCCCAGGGGGACCCTCAAGGGAAGAGCTGTGTAAGGGACAAGAAACCTGTCCCTCTCTTGAAGGCCTTAGGCAGCAAGCTGCTGAAGAGTCCAAAGGCAAGAAAAATGGAACACATAGGGTCTATTGGGAAGATGGGCTCCTGTACACTGAGGCCAGAGACCCCAAACCTGGTGCCACTAGGAGAGTGGTAGTGCCTCAGCTGTTCAGAGAGTTCATCCTAACATTGGCCCATGACATTCCCCTTGCTGGACATTTGGGACAAACCAAGACGTGGGAGAGGTTAGTCAACCACTTCTACTGGCCCAATATGTCCAACATGGTTAAGGAGTTTTGCCTCTCCTGCCCCACCTGTCAAGCCAGTGGTAAGACAGGTGGGCACCCAAAGGCCCCCCTCATTCCACTTCCAGTGGTGGGGGTGCCCTTTGAAAGAGTGGGTGTGGACATAGTTGGTCCACTGGAACCTCCCACAGCCTCAGGAAATATGTATATCCTGGTAGTAGTGGATCATGCTACCAGGTATCCTGAAGCTATTCCCCTTAGGTCGACTACTGCCCCTGCAGTAGCCAAGGCCCTCATTGGTATCTTTACCAGGGTGGGTTTCCCTAAGGAGGTGGTGTCTGACAGAGGTACCAACTTCATGTCAGCATACCTAAAGCACATGTGGAATGAGTGTGGAGTGACTTATAAATTCACTACACCTTACCATCCACAAACTAATGGCTTAGTTGAGAGATTCAACAAGACATTAAAAGGCATGATCATGGGGCTCCCAGAAAAACTCAAAAGGAGATGGGATGTCCTCCTGCCATGTCTGCTTTTCGCTTACAGGGAGGTACCACAGAAGGGAGTAGGGTTCTCACCCTTTGAACTTCTGTTTGGTCATCCTGTAAGGGGACCACTTGCCCTTGTTAAAGAAGGCTGGGAGAGACCTCTCCATGAGCCTAAACAGGACATAGTGGACTATGTACTTGGCCTTCGCTCTAGAATGGCAGAGTACATGGAAAAGGCAACCAAAAACCTTGAGGCCAGCCAACAGCTCCAGAAGTTTTGGTATGACCAAAAGGCTGCACTGGTTGAGTTCCAACCAGGGCAGAAAGTCTGGGTTCTGGAGCCTGTGGCTCCCAGGGCACTCCAGGACAAATGGAGTGGCCCTTACCCAGTACTAGAGAGGAAGAGTCAGGTCACCTACTTGGTGGACCTGGGCACAAGCAGGAGCCCCAAAAGGGTGATCCATGTAAACCGCCTTAAGCTCTTCCACGACAGGGCTGATGTCAATCTGTTGATGGTAACAGATGAGGATCAGGAGGCAGAGAGTGAACCTCTCCCTGATCTTCTGTCATCAGACCCAAAAGATGGTACAGTAGATGGAGTGATCTACTCAGACACCCTCTCTGGCCAACAGCAAGCTGATTGTAGGAGAGTCCTACAACAGTTTCCTGAACTCTTCTCCTTAACCCCTGGTCAGACACACCTGTGTACCCATGATGTGGACACAGGAGACAGCATGCCTGTCAAGAACAAAATCTTTAGACAGTCTGACCATGTTAAGGAAAGCATCAAGGTGGAAGTCCACAAGATGCTGGAATTGGGAGTCATTGAGCGCTCTGACAGCCCCTGGGCTAGCCCAGTGGTCTTAGTCCCCAAACCTCACACCACAGATGGAAAGAAAGAGATGAGGTTTTGTGTGGACTACAGAGGGCTCAATTCTGTCACCAAAACAGATGCTCATCCAATTCCAAGAGCTGATGAGCTCATTGATAAATTAGGTGCTGCCAAATTTCTAAGTACCTTTGACTTAACAGCAGGGTACTGGCAAATAAAAATGGCACCTGGAGCAAAAGAAAAGACAGCATTCTCCACACCTGATGGGCATTATCAGTTTACTGTTATGCCCTTTGGTTTAAAGAATGCCCCTGCCACCTTCCAAAGGTTGGTGAATCAAGTCCTTGCTGGCTTGGAGTCCTTTAGCACAGCTTATCTTGATGATATTGCTGTCTTTAGCTCCACCTGGCAGGATCACCTGGTCCACCTGAGGAAGGTTTTGAAGGCTCTGCAATCTGCAGGCCTCTCTATCAAGGCATCCAAATGCCAGATAGGGCAGGGAACTGTGGTTTACTTGGGACACCTTGTAGGTGGAGGCCAAGTTCAGCCACTCCAACCCAAGATCCAGACTATTCTGGACTGGGTAGCTCCAAAAACCCAGACTCAAGTCAGGGCATTCCTTGGCTTGACTGGGTACTACCGGAGGTTTGTGAAGGGATATGGATCCATTGTGACCGCCCTCACTGAGCTCACCTCCAAGAAAATGCCCAAGAAAGTGAACTGGACTGCGGACTGCCAACAGGCCTTTGACACCCTGAAACAGGCAATGTGCTCAGCACCAGTTCTCAAAGCTCCAGATTATTCTAAGCAGTTCATTGTGCAGACTGATGCCTCTGAACATGGGATAGGGGCAGTTTTGTCCCAAACAAATGATGATGGCCTTGACCAGCCTGTTGCTTTCATTAGCAGGAGGTTACTCCCCAGGGAGCAGCGTTGGAGTGCCATTGAGAGGGAGGCCTTTGCTGTGGTCTGGTCCCTGAAGAAGCTGAGACCATACCTCTTTGGGACTCACTTCCTAGTTCAAACTGACCACAGACCTCTCAAATGGCTGATGCAAATGAAAGGTGAAAATCCTAAACTGTTGAGGTGGTCCATCTCCCTACAGGGAATGGACTTTATAGTGGAACACAGACCTGGGACTGCCCATGCCAATGCAGATGGCCTTTCCAGGTTCTTCCACTTAGAAAATGAAGACTCTCTTGGGAAAGGTTAGTCTCATCCTCTTTCGTTTGGGGGGGGGTTGTGTAAGGAAATGCCTCCTTGGCATGGTTGCCCCCTGACTTTTTGCCTTTGCTGATGCTATGTTTACAATTGAAAGTGTGCTGAGGCCTGCTAACCAGGCCCCAGCACCAGTGTTCTTTCCCTAACCTGTACTTTTGTATCCACAATTGGCAGACCCTGGCATCCAGATAAGTCCCTTGTAACTGGTACTTCTAGTACCAAGGGCCCTGATGCCAAGGAAGGTCTCTAAGGGCTGCAGCATGTCTTATGCCACCCTCGAGACCTCTCACTCAGCACAGACACACTGCTTACCAGCTTGTGTGTGCTAGTGAGGACAAAACGAGTAAGTCGACATGGCACTCCCCTCAGGGTGCCATGCCAGCCTCTCACTGCCTATGCAGTATAGGTAAGACACCCCTCTAGCAGGCCTTACAGCCCTAAGGCAGGGTGCACTATACCATAGGTGAGGGTACCAGTGCATGAGCATGGTACCCCTACAGTGTCTAAACAAAACCTTAGACATTGTAAGTGCAGGGTAGCCATAAGAGTATATGGTCTGGGAGTCTGTCAAACACGAACTCCACAGCACCATAATGGCTACACTGAAAACTGGGAAGTTTGGTATCAAACTTCTCAGCACCATAAATGCACACTGATGCCAGTGTACATTTTATTGTAAAATACACCACAGAGGGCACCTTAGAGGTGCCCCCTGAAACTTAACCGACTATCTGTGTAGGCTGACTAGTTTTAGCAGCCTGCCACAAACCGAGACATGTTGCTGGCCCCATGGGGAGAGTGCCTTTGTCACTCTGAGGCCAGTAACAAAGCCTGCACTGGGTGGAGATGCTAACACCTCTCCCAGGCAGGAATTGTCACACCTGGCGGTGAGCCTCAAAGGCTCACCTCCTTTGTGCCAACCCAGCAGGACACTCCAGCTAGTGGAGTTGCCCGCCCCCTCCGGCCAGGCCCCACTTTTGGCGGCAAGGCCGGAGAAAATAATGAGAATAACAAGGAGGAGTCACTGGCCAGTCAGGACAGCCCCTAAGGTGTCCTGAGCTGAGGTGACTCTAACTTTTAGAAATCCTCCATCTTGCAGATGGAGGATTCCCCCAATAGGGTTAGGATTGTGACCCCCTCCCCTTGGGAGGAGGCACAAAGAGGGTGTACCCACCCTCAGGGCTAGTAGCCATTGGCTACTAACCCCCCAGACCTAAACACGCCCTTAAATTTAGTATTTAAGGGCTACCCTGAACCCTAGAAAATTAGATTCCTGCAACAAGAAGAAGGACTGCCCAGCTGAAAACCCCTGCAGCGGAAGACCAGAAGACGACAACTGCCTTGGCTCCAGAAACTCACCGGCCTGTCTCCTGCCTTCCAAAGATCCTGCTCCAGCGACGCCTTCCGAAGGGACCAGCGACCTCGACATCCTCTGAGGACTGCCCCTGCTTCGAAAAGACAAGAAACTCCCGAGGACAGCGGACCTGCTCCAAGAAAAGCTGCAACTTTGTTTCCAGCAGCTTTAAAGAACCCTGCAAGCTCCCCGCAAGAAGCGTGAGACTTGCAACACTGCACCCGGCGACCCCGACTCGACTGGTGGAGATCCGACGCCTCAGGAGGGACCCCAGGACTACTCTGATACTGTGAGTACCAAAACCTGTCCCCCCTGAGCCCCCACAGCGCCGCCTGCAGAGGGAATCCCGAGGCTTCCCCTGACCGCGACTCTTTGAACCTAAAGTCCCGACGCCTGGGAGAGACCCTGCACCCGCAGCCCCCAGGACCTGAAGGACCGGACTTTCACTGGAGAAGTGACCCCCAGGAGTCCCTCTCCCTTGCCCAAGTGGAGGTTTCCCCGAGGAATCCCCCCCTTGCCTGCCTGCAGCGCTGAAGAGATCCCGAGATCTCTCATAGACTAACACTGCGAACCCGACGCTTGTTTCTACACTGCACCCGGCCGCCCCCGCGCCGCTGAGGGTGAAATTTCTGTGTGGACTCGTGTCCCCCCCGGTGCCCTACAAAACCCCCCTGGTCTGCCCTCCGAAGACGCGGGTACTTACCTGCAAGCAGACCGGAACCGGGGCACCCCCTTCTCTCCATTCTAGCCTATGTGTTTTGGGCACCACTTTGAACTCTGCACCTGACCGGCCCTGAGCTGCTGGTGTGGTGACTTTGGGGTTGCTCTGAACCCCCAACGGTGGGCTACCTTGGACCAAGAACTGAACCCTGTAAGTGTCTTACTTACCTGGTAAAACTAATCAAAACTTACCTCCCCTAGGAACTGTGAAAATTGCACTAAGTGTCCACTTTTAAAACAGCTATTTGTCAATAACTTGAAAAGTATACATGCAATTTTGATGATTTGAAGTTCCTAAAGTACTTACCTGCAATACCTTTCGAATGAGATATTACATGTAGAATTTGAACCTGTGGTTCTTAAAATAAACTAAGAAAAGATATTTTTCTATATAAAAACCTATTGGCTGGATTTGTCTCTGAGTGTGTGTACCTCATTTATTGTCTATGTGTATGTACAACAAATGCTTAACACTACTCCTTGGATAAGCCTACTGCTCGACCACACTACCACAAAATAGAGCATTAGTATTATCTATTTTTACCACTATTTTACCTCTAAGGGGAACCCTTGGACTCTGTGCATGCTATTCCTTACTTTGAAATAGCACATACAGAGCCAACTTCCTACAGTGACTATCATGCCAGGGATAGCACAGATGTTTTCAAGAATGCCTTGAGTTTGTTAAATACTAGCAACTATTAACCTAGGGAGGGCTGGAATCTTGACAAAAATGCAGTCAATATGACAGAGATAGGCACAATGTCAACACGAATTCCCATGTTATGTCAAGAATGAGTGTCTATAATCTCTATAATGTCAGAGAAAGGCAGCACTTAATAAATAATCTCAACAATATATCAATGAGGAGCTACTATTAAGTCAAGGATAGGCAGAATATTGCCAGGAATGGCCAAAGTAACCACAACATACTAACTAACAGCCAATATTATGCCACAGGTAGCCAGATGTATGCCAACTAGTCCCACAAAACGCCAACCCATCACCTAAGGCAAACATATGCAGATGGCAGATACGTCATACAGGCTTGTACCAGCCCCTAAATCAGACACATATTCTCACACTCCCTCTCACTCAGACTCATCATTACTCTCAAACACTCTCATTCCTCTCACTCCTCTCATTTACACATTCCTTTCACTCACATTCATATTCCTCTCACTCACACCTAATTCACACTACTCATATTCCTCAAACTTACATTTGTCTCGCTCACACTCTTCTCACTAATACGCTTCCCTTTCATAATTCCCTTTCAAATTCTCACTAAAACTATAGCTAAACTTTGTTGAGATGAAGTAGAAACTAATGGTTCTCGCTTGAGCAAGGGGTGAATGAACACTCCCTGGTCACTGATTGTAATTGTTTTACTGCTCAGTTAGCTTAACATTGTGATGAAGGATTGGTTTTATACCTACAAGGGGATTCCGCATTTCACAAAATATCCCTTTGCAATGAGTGCACCATTTCTGAATATTTTTTACATGGAATGGAAAAAGGTAATTGAGAAGTCCCTCAAAGATGCTAAGAAAATCCTGCAGTTAATGGACAATGGTGACGCCGATCTGAATATGGTTCTTCATGGTAATGATCAGTTGTAGCTCAAACCAGTTTAGCAGACAATAAAACCACTCTTTCTCCTCACACACCCATATTCCTCTGACTAACTTAACATCATACTCCTCTCACTTGCACTCTCACTCATCTCACTCACACTTTTCACAGAGATGCGCATCTCACTCTCACACTTTATCCTTGGCAAAGAAACCCAACAAGCATATACTTCACAAAAGTTCAGGCAGACACACAGTATTAAATGCACTTATACTCCTCTCACTCACATCCCTCTTACTCATAAACTTACTGTTAGAAATGTGGTTTCTGGTTGGCAGAGGTATGCACCCTGCCAAAGCAGGAACCACAATCCTAGTAAGGGTAAGTCAGATACACACTAAAGTTTAACCTGTGCTCACTTCCTGGTAGCTTTCCACACAGATGTCAGGCTTAACTTTAGAAGCAATGTGTAAAGTATTTGTGCAACACTCCAAACAGTAAAAACAGTGCAAACACCACACACAAAATTAAACACCTAGTTAGAAGAATAAATCTTATTTTAATGAACAAAACAAGACCAAAACAATGAAAATCCAATAAGCAGAAGTCGAGATGTGAATTTTTAAAGAATATCTGCAAATATAGGGCCAGATGTAGCAAAGGGTTTTACCCATTCTGTGTCTATGGGAAAATGTGTTCGTACATATGGCCCATAGTGCTTACAATCTTAAAACTCCAACTCAGTCTATCTGGTTGCGCTAGACTGGGTTAAATCGGAAAAGTCAAACTGACTGTGCTGGAGCATGGGTTAAATACAGGGACCAACCTTGTCCTGCTGCAAAAGAACCTTTTGATGGAGGATGTGTTGACGTCAAAGGCCTGATTCAAGGAGCACAGTAGGTGATGCGCAGGTGATGTGTCGTTTCTGATCCGCGCAGTTAGGGATGTGTCATCTCTGACTCCTTTGGCGATGAAGGCAATGTGTTGTCACTGATGCACGCAGCCGGCGATGTGAAGTCCACAAGCAGCGAAGCGGCAGCTGTAAAGGAGGTGCACAGGTGGCAATGCTGGGATTTTGGTGGTTCAGGGAAACTCACTTTCAAGGGCCCATGACTAGATTGGCACCTCTTGGCAGGGAGGACTCACAGTTGGCAGAGCCCAGGTGCTAGTGTAGAGTTACTGAAAGTCTTTCATGTCCCTGAGACTTCAGACCAGGAGGCAAGCAGACAAGCTCTAGGACTCACTCTGGATTCATGCGGTGTGGGTCCAGTCCTTCTCACCCAGGCAGAGGAGGCATCAGGCAGGCCAGCACCGCAGAAAAGCAGTTCTTCCAGAGCAGAGGTCCTGCATATTAGCAGTCCTTGTAGCAACACAGCAGTCTTTCTTTTTGACAGAGTATCCACAGGTCAAGAATTCTTCTGATTTGGTAGGGTCAGAGGTCCAGTACTTATACCCAGTTGTGCCATTCAAGTGGGGCTGACTTCAAGAGGGGTCTTTGAAGCATACAGAGGTCATCCCTACCTGCCCTGGCTCCAGACTCACTACAAGTGGTCAAGCAGTCCTTTGTGTGGGAGCAGGACACTACATATTGAGGTGTAAGTGTCAGCTCCCTTCTTCCATCTTGCCCAGGATGACCCATCAACATGGAGATGGCCACTCAGTCACATCTACCCTTCCTTTGTGTGAGGCTGCCTGGACGGAATGGAGTAAACTAGCCGTCACCAAAGTCCACATGTGTATTGGAGACAGGCTGCAAGGGGCTAAGGTCAGGAAAATGCCAACTTTCTAAAAGTGGCATTTACAAAGCTGTAAAAGTAAATCTGACTTTAAGATTAAAGAGGATTTAGCATTAAAATTCCATAGGTGCTAAACATGACAGGTCTTCTCATCCCAATCAGGAATTACAGTTTACTAAATGTAATAAGGAATCCCCAATGTCAACCCATGAGAGAAGTGGCCTCACAGTAGTGATAAATACATTGGGGAGTTTTTCACTACCAGGACATGTAAAACCTAAAAGTATGTATCCTGTTTTTTAAACGCATAGCACCCTGCCTTGTCGGCTACCTAGTTACGCCATTATCGATATACAGAGGAGATAGATTTATATATGTCAATATACTACAAATGAAAACATCAATTAATCATTTTGGACAATTATTGTCTTTTTTATTTCTGGTAATATTTAATGTTTGTGTGTCTTCTTGTTCAGCAGCTTATTTAAAGAAAGACTTACTTAAGTGCTAAAAATCATAAAAAATATTTTTCTTTATTTTCATCCTTTTTAATTGTGTGGTTTTAGGATTTTGTTAGTTTATTGGCTATTTGTCCATTTGTATAATGTCGGGAATGTAGTGATGTAGTTATGTGTACAGTGGTGTTCACTATGCAATACCACCCTTGGATATGAGTCAAACAAGGAGACACAAAAACATTAATTATTATTAGAAATAAAAAGACAATAATTGTCCACAATGATTAATTGATGTTTTCATTTGTAATATATTGACATATATAAATCTATCCCCTCTATATATCTATACTGGTGTATTGAGATTTGGCCCAGATACAGTTGGGGTTACCGGGCCTCCCCTTAATGGTAGAGATATTGTCGGCTACCTAGGGCCTACCTTAGGGGAGGCCTATATGTAATAAAAGGGGAGTTTAAGGCTTTGCAAGCAGCTTTAAATGCCAAGTCGATATGACAATCAAACTACACACACAGGCTTTGGAATAGCAGTTCTGGGACATGTTTGAAGGGCTACTCAAGTGGGCGGCACATTCAGTGCTACAGGCCCAATAGTAGCATTTAATTTACAGGTGCTGGGCACATATAGGCCCTCATTACAACATTGACGGTAAATCAATCTTACCACCACAGTGATGGCCGCCAACATACCGCCGCGGAGGCAGATATCCATTCTCCATATTATGCCACATACACAAATCCGCCAGCCCAAAGGTCAGTGCTAAAATGGCGGTACCAACACCCATACCGCTATGCCAACAGAACAACACCCACCACATCATGACCCACAAATCACCAAGACGAACATTCAATGGTGGTAAACCATTGGCGGTACACACTGGTGCGCTCAGAATAGCTACCCAAATACTAAACTACACAACATTGGTCAATACCAAATACACATACCTGACACTGATACACACACCACACCCACCCACACACAGCACTACAAAACACACACCCACATTACCCACAACCCTTTACGAATACAAATTATTACCACCAGACTGACACAAGACTACTGCGACAACTAGACACACACACCACATACACCCATACATCCCTCACGCATGGCACTTCACACACCCAACCACAGTACCCACACACTTATACACACACCACACAACACCTATGTCCCCACAAAGGCACCCCTGTTTCACAGATGAGGAGTTGTGGGTCATGGTGGAGGAAATAGTCAGGGTAGAGCCACAGCTGTCTGGAGCACAGGTACAGCAAATATCCATTGCCAGGAAGATGGAGCTATGGAGAATCGTGAACAGTGTGAACCCCGTGGGACAGCATCCAAGAACAAGGGATGACATCAGGAAGAGGTGGAATGACCTACGGGGGAAAGTACATTCCGTGGCCGCAAGGCACCAGCTCACCATATAGAGAACTGGCAGTGGACCCCCACCTCCTCCCCTACAGCTCACAGCATGGGAAGAGCAAGTCTTGGCATTACTGAATCCTGAGGGACTCACTGGAGTTGCCGGAGGGCTGGACACTAGTGAGTCAACTTTTACTACTTATCAACACCATACCTGCATGTCACCTCACACCCTCACCCTCACTCCCATCACTCCACTCCATCCCACACACTGCACCTACACATATGACTAACCCCAATGCCAAGCCCTGCATGTGATACCAATGCATGGACAGCCCTCCTAGCCCTGCATGGACACCCATCACAAAAGCATGCGCAGCATGGAGAACTTATACTCCCACAATACATCACCATTCACAAACAAATGTGTCAGGGCACATCAACAATAGAGGGGAAGCTGGGGATGTACAATATGTCACAGACATGAAGCATAATACATCACTTACACCCCCACAGGCGCCCCGACCAATCTCAGCGAAGAGTAAGTGCCACGACTAACCAGTCCCCCGACAGAAGATGCCAACAGTGATGCCAGCAACTCCGGACTTCGGGATCTGGATTAACTACCTGGCCCATCAGAGACCACAGGTCAGTCGGACACCCCAGGCCACTCCCAGTCAACCACAGAGCCTCCCCCATCAGTATCCAACACCACAGCACCCACCTAGCATCCCCACACCTCTGTCCCCAGGACTTCCGCTGCAGCTAGTGGCCAGGAGGCCCTGCCACAGGACCCACAGGCCACCAGCACCCCTCCCCCTTCAGAAGGTGAACCACCCTGCAAACGTTCCCTGTGGCCCAGATAGAAGCCAGAGACACTTGCCAAGACCAAGACCACCACCAGGAAATGAGACTCTCCTGATTGTCCCCCTTGTGTCCCTGTCACCTTGTCCACTTTGAACTGCTTTTGCTTCCCCTCACATGGACCCTTGGACACTGGACCTGTGCTACAAACAGACAATACCCTGGACTTTCTCCTACCATCACCCCATTCCATTGCACATTTCAGTCATTATTTGCACTACAATAAACACCCTTGAACACAATTTGAGTGACACTGTTTTATGTGTTGAAAAGGTGCATTTATGGGAACAGTCACATCTAGTGCAAATGATCTGAACACTGTGATAGCATACAAATAATGACCTGTAGCTGTCTGCAGTAAGCACATCAGGACACTGTTGTCATATCACCAACATCTGTAAAAGGACAAGCCATAGGTGACAGTAAGTTGAGATGCAAAGGATGTGAATGCCTTCATGCTATAGCTACACAGAAAACATCAATAGTCAGATTTATGGTCAGTTGCCCTGTCTCACCTGTGTGTCATTGGAAGTATTGACGTATAACTGATGTTCTGTTGTTCACATCCTCATCTTCTCCCTCCTCATCCTCATTGTCCTCGGGGTCCACTGCTGCCACAGGATCATCGCCAGTCCTCTCCTCCTGCAGAACAGGCACATGTCGTCTGAGGGCCAGGTTGTGCAACATGCAGCATGCCACTACTATCTGGCAGACTTTCTCAGGTGAGTAGCACAGGGATCCACCTTTCAGATGCAGGAATCTGAACCTGGCCTTCAGGAGGCCAAAGGTCCTCTTGATTATTCTCCTAGCTTGCCCATGTGCATTATTTTAACAGTTCTCATCCCCTGTCCTGGCATTCCTCACAGGGTCAGGAGCCATGATAGGTTTGGGTAGCCAGAGTCACCTGAAAATATTGATGGACGCAATTTAGTTTTACACAATCCTATGGGGATAACACTTGAAGGCATACACTGTCATACAGTGGGTGGGGACTCAGGCTCACCTATTAGCCACACCCTGTTCCTCTGTAGTTGGGCCTTCACATTTGGGATGCTGCTATTCCTCAGAACAAAGGTGTCATGCACCGACCCAGGATACTTGGCAGTGATGTGGGAGATGTACTGGTCCGCCAGGTACACCATTTGCACATTCAGTGAGTGGAAACTTTTCCGATTCCTGAACACCTGTTCATTCTGGTGGGGGCAGGAACAAATCAAATATGTGTACTGTCTATGGCCCCAATAATATTGGGTATATGTCCCATTGCATAGAATCCCACCTTCACAGTCTCCAAAACTTCCACCTTGGGGAAAGAAATGTAGCTGCACATGTGTTTCACCAAAGCAGACAATACCCTTGCCAGCACGATTGAGAACATTGGCTGTGACATTCCTGCTGCCAAGCCCATTGTCACTTGGAAAGAACCAGTTGCCAGGAAAAGGAGCACTGATAGAACCTGCACACGAGTGGGGATCCCAGTGGGATGACGGATAGCTGATATCAGGTCAGGCTGCAATTCGGCACACAGCTCTGTGATTGTGGCCCTGTCCAGTCTGTAGGTGAAAGCCCTCCACACTAAGGGCCCCGAATACCTCAACAGTCGCCTCGCCTTCTACACGCCCACCCGTCAACTCCGCTCAACCAGCCTCGCTCTCGCCACCGTCCCTCGCATCCGCAGAACCACCGCTGGAGGTAAATCCTTCTCCTACCTTGCACCCAAGACATGGAACTCCCTTCCTGTCCACCTAAGGACTACCCGGGACCGCCTCGCCTTCAGGAAGCGCCTCAAGACCTGGCTCTTCGAGCAGCAGTAACCTCCCCCCCCTAGCACCTTGAGACCCTCACGGGTGAGTAGCGCGCTCTATAAATGCCTTGATTGATTGATTGATTGTATAAGGTGCCAGTGTAGCCAAGTCCACAAGAGGTCTGTACACGTGGTTTGTCTCCTCCTCCTATTCATCTGCAGTGGTAGGTATCTAAGAGACACAAGAGTGAGTAGGCCACCACAATTTGAACAATGGAACCACCACCTCAGTTGGCATACAGTATTAATGTGATGGGACAGATGGGAATGGCAATGAATGTGCGATTTTCGTCAATGACGCAGTTATGGAAGATCTCTATGTAGTCCACCACCATGAAATGGCGACCGCCTGTCCTGTATCTAGGGACAGGTGGAAGTGAGGTAACTCTGCCGACATTGGGCGTCGTGGTTTAAGGCTGTCTTGCACCCCGTGCAATTCCTCATTGGCTAATATGGGGCTCTATGGAGTACAGTGGCCAATAAGGATCAGCGGTGGCGGTGACGGTGTACACAGCTGTAGACATGACTGCCATTTTCTATCCATAACCTCACTTGATTCCTGACTTACCACAGGAGAACACCTACAGTGCGTGTGCTGCTGTGACCTGTGTCTGGAACCTACCATGGCCTGTGTGACCGGAGAAAGGGCCCCTGCCTTCACTTTGGAGGAGTTGGAGCGCTTGGCAGATGGGGTCCTACCCCAGTATGGACAGCTGTATGAGTGTCCAGAACAACAGGTGAGTACACCTTGGGCACGATGCGTGTGGGAAGGTTGCATGGAGATGTGTGTGCAGGCATCGTGTCATTTGAGGTGGTGTCTGTTGGTAGTGTACATGGTGGGCACCGGGTGATGTGTGTGGCAATGGAGTTGGAAACAGGATTTGTGGGCCGTATGTATGACAGGCTGGATTGTATGTGTAATGGTCTCCTCCTGTCTGTATTACCTCTGCAGGTCAGCTCTCATCAAAAGAAGGGATTGTGGCATGCCATCGCCAAGGACGTGCGGACCCTGGGGGTCTACAGCAGGCAGAGCACCCACTGCAGGAAACGGTGGGAGGACCTGAGACGCTGGGCACGGAAGACCGCAAAGGCCCAGCTGGGGATGGCCTCTCAACGAGGAAGGGGTTCCCGTCGCAACATGACCCCCCTGATGGCCCGCATAGTGGCGGTGGCCTACCCAGAGCTGGATGGGTGCTTGATGGCATCACAGAAGCCACAAGTGGGTGAGTACAGTGAGTGTTACTACAATAATTGGTAGGTGGCATGGGATCCAGGGGGTGGGTGTGATTTAGTGGGTGCCCCTTAATGCCAGGTCAGAGTTTGCAACGTGATCCAGCTCAAGTGTAATGGGTGTCTAGCAAATTCAGATAACCTAGCTTGGTTGCATTCCATGTCAGTCAGGTCTTTGTGGGTCCCAGGAGGGGTGCATTTGGTGGTGGTTGCCCCTCATGTTGCTGTGGCATCTAGCCAATTGAATGCCATTGCAATGCATTGTGCTCATTTCTGATCCCTGTGTGTGATGGTACATATGTATGCCAACTGTGGTGCTAGTGCTGTAATTGACACAGTGCTCCCTTTCCCTTCCCCCCTTTCTCCTTCTGTCATCCTGTTCAATGGTGCATTAGCATCATCTGGCGGAGGAGCTTGGGCACCGGTGACAGAGAGAGCTGCATACCACAGGACCGATGATGCAGAGTCCACTGATGCCGAGGGAACCAGTGGGACAGAGGGCGAGGGGAGTACCATGGCAGAGACAGGAGGTGACAACACAGACTCAGATACCTCCTCCGATAGAAGCTCCGTGGTGGTGGCGGACACCACTGTGACCACCCCAGCTGCAGGTACAGCTGCCACCCCCGTACCAGCACTGCCCTCCCAGTAGCCCCTCACAGAGTTGCCTGTGCCAGCTCACCCAGGAGGGTGGTCATCTTCTTCGCCCCAGGCACCTCAGGCCCTGCCCCAGTCAGCCCTGCTGCCCTGAGTGAGGGGGCTATTGACCTCCTGACAATGATCTCCGTAGGGCAGTCAACCATTGTGAATGCTATCCAGGAGCTGGCATCCAAGATGCAGCAATGCAATGTATTCCTGGAGGGCATCCACGGTGGGCTGGCGACCTAACAGTGATTGATTCAGGCTCTTGCCTCCTCTCTGATGGCAGCTACTGTCCCTGTTTCTATCGTCCCCCCTCCAAATACCACTTCCCAGTCTCAGTCTCCTCAACCCCAGCCCATCCAATGCACACATACAGACGCGCATGCACACAAGACATAACACAAGAGTGGCACAGTCAAACACAGGCACCACACTTCAGTCCACAAGCACTCACACAAACACCAGGCAGTTGCACACACATCCACACCCACTGCCTCCACTGTCCCCCTTCTCTTCCTCCTCCACCTCCCTCACAGTCATGTCCACACTCACACCTGCATGCACTGCTTCAACAACCACCACTGGCATCACCACACCAGGCAGCACACACACCTCACTAGCAGACACCTCCACAACATCCACCAACGCATCCCCTGTGTCCTCTCCCACCCTGTCTGTCCCCCCCTCCTAAAGGACACAAATGCAGGCACTCAGACACCCAACAGCCATCCACCTCACATCAGCACACTGTCCATGCACCTGCACCCAAGTCCAGCAGAGGTACTCCGCCAACAAACAGTCCCTCAACCTCCACTCTCATCCCTCCTCCCACATCCCACCCCAATGCCCCTAAGAAGCTTTTCCTTGCACGTCTTGACCTCTTCCCTCCCCCCGTCTTGCCCGTAAGAGCAGGGTCCCAACGATCCAGACCAGCACCTCAGCCAAACAGTCCACGGGGACAGTGGAGGCACCTTCTAGTCGTGGAGGCAAGACATTGAAGGATCCCACCTCACCAGCCAGGAAAGGGAAGGATCCCACTCCACCATCCAGGAAAGGGAAGGATCCCACTCTGCCAGCCAGGAAAGGGAAGGATCCCACTCCACCAGCCAGGAAAGGGAAGGATCCCACTCCACTAGCCAGGAAAGGGAAGGATCCCACTCCACCAACCAGGAGGGGTAAGGGTCCCACTCAACCACCAATGCAAGAAAAGGTTCCCACTTAACCACCAATGCAAGAAGAGGTTCCCACTCAACCACCAATGCAAGAGAAGGTTACCACTCAACCACCAATGCAAGAAAAGGTTCCCACTCAACCACCAATGACAGGCAAGAAGCCCTCACCTCCAGCAGGGACACAGCATCCCTCACCTCCAGCAGAGGCTGCCCAGGAGACACTTCCTCCAGCAGAGACAATGCAGCCTTCACATCCCGCTGAGGCTGCCAAGGAGACACCTCACCTAGCAGAGACAATGCAGCCCTCACCATCCAGCAGAGAATGTCCAGGAGGCACTTCCCCCAGCTGAGACACAGCAGCCGTCATCTCCAGCAGAGGCTGGCAGGGTACCACAACCACCACTACCACCAATGGTCATGGAGCCCTCACCTCTAGCTGAAACACAGCAGCCCTCACCTCCAGCAGAGGGCATGTAGGCCACCCCCCAGGCACTGTTGTACAAGAAGCCCACTCCAGGATCAGTGTTCATCACCTCAGAGTCTGTGACCTTGCACTCCCCAGCATTGGGAAGTGGGCATGGAGCCCCCTCGAGGAGCAGTGAGCAATTTCCCCACCTCAGCGATTATGACTTTGCACTCTCCAGCATTGGGAAGTGGGCATTGAGCTCCCTCCAGGAGCAGTGGGCAAGTTCCCCCTCCTCAGAGACTGTGACCTTGCACTCCCCAGCATTGGGAAATGGGCATTGTGTCCCCCCCATGACCAGTGGGCAAGTTCCCTACCTCAGAGACTGTGACCTTGCACTCCCCAGCATTGTGAAATGGGCATAGAGCCCCCTCCAGGAGCAGTGGGCACATTTCCCACCTCAGAGACTGTGTCCTTGCACTCCCCAGCATTGGGAAGCTCCAGGATCAGTGGGCAAGTTCCCCACCTCAGAGACTGTGACCTTGGACTCCCTAGCTTTGGGAAATGGGCATGGAGCCCTCTCCAGGAGAGGTGGGCAAGTTCCTGACTTCAGCTGAGGTGCCTCCCACCTCTCTTCCCCCTGAGGTGCCTGTTTACTTCTGTGATGTTGCCCCTGCACAGTTTTGTGCGTAGTTAGTCAGGATCAAGTTGGGGCTTGGACTGTGCCCTGTGGCCATGTGGGCCTTATGGACTTTGGACTGGGCATTGGCCCTTTCTGGGCAATTGTTTATGTATCTCTGCTCTAAAATTGGTTCATATGGTGGCTTTTGCCTTGCAATTACAATTTCAGTACTGCCGACCTGTAGTCCTTGTATTATTATGCTGTGTGCCCTGTGCCAATGATTTACGTCTGCAGCTGGTTGTGTGTATGGTGTGTGTGTGTGAATGGTGTGTGTTGTGCATGTGTGTGTCATTCTCCTTTTTCTCCCTCCCTCCCTTGTGTGCTAGGCGGCTGTACTCACTGTTGTCACCTTCGTCGGTGTTGGTGTTCCAGGCGGAGCATGGCGTAGAAGAGCATCGGGGGGACTTGACGTTCTGGTTCCATGGCGGTGTTGATCTTCTCTGTGTCTTTGTTGGTGAGTCCTTGGTCTTCTGTGATGTGTTTCTGCCAGGCTTTTGATGGCGTTGGTACTGCCCCAGAAATCGTGGCAGATTGCAGTGTCATGATATGGTGGGCGGTATCTTGTCCTCTGCCTGGCTGTTGATGGCTACTGCCGTGGTGTGTGGTGTTAATGCCCTGGCGGATGGTGTGGTAGATTGACTGTCTATGGGAGTTCTAACCGCCATGGTCTTAATTTGGCGGTAATTACCGCAAGCCTGTTGGAGGTATTACTGCCACTTTAACAGTCACCGCCAATGTAATAATGACCACCATAATGCACTTTACTAAGCTATAAGTACATTTAATATTGCAATTGTGAATACCACCAATGTCACTGTTTCAGGGGAGTGGGCACATGCACTTTAACACTGGTTAGCAGTGGTAAAGTGCCCAGAGTCCTAAGGCCAATAAAAACAGATCAGCAAAAGTGAGGCAAAGCGGGCAAAAAGTTTGGAAGAAGACTACCCTAAGGCTGACAGGTCTAACACTTATACTCTTGTAACTCACTGAGTCTCCTATATACACCCCTCAAACTAATACTCCTATTCCTGACACTCTTCTGATTCATGTCTTTCTCACACTTCTCACTGGCATTCTCACTCCTCTCAGGCAAACTCACTCATGCTCCCTTCATTCACATCCCTCTTATCCAAATACTCTTTCACAACTCTAATTTCCACATTTCTTACTCACACCCACTCTCTGCCCTATCATACTCTCCATTCACATTCATATATTTTTCATTCACACTCACTCACTCAAGCTCCTCTCAATCGCATTCACACTCCTTTCACTCACACTCTTCACACTCATTCTTCTTACTCTCTCTCAGACACACACACTCACATCCCTGCCTCCCAGTCCCACCAAATCATTACTAGTGAACACACCACATCTCATCCCCAAGGGCACATACAGCATCCTCTTCCTCCACCACAGGTAGGCACGATAAGCATTTGCCGCTCCAGGTCTGCTGACAGCACTTTCACACAGAACAGGAGAGGTGTTAACCTTTCTTCCTCACCATTCTATCTCAGGTTCTGGTAGAACAGGGGTCTTACATGCAAATTTGTGGTATGGCCCAAGCACGGCAAAAACATTGACATGCTGTGCTACCTTAGGCAAGCACAGCAGTTTGGCCATAGATTGTGCCTGTTAAATGCAACCCTCACACATCCACATTCCATGGATCAATGGATCCTCCCTGATCCCAATTTTCCTAGGAGCACTCCACACTACTCCACACAAACTGTAGGAAATGAGGGGGATCCAGCCGGATCCTTGATCTGGCAGCAATTTTTGAATGAGATATGGGATCCAGCCAAAGTGAAATATGCTAACTTTTTGCATAGTGTAATTTGACGACACTGTGATATGTTACAAAAATCAAATTTTGACTACTTTGCATTTGCTTAAAAGGCAATTTATTGTATGGAGGCAGGTTTTTCACTTTGGCATACCCTGTATGTAAGTACTGTAACAATATCAGATGTATCTGACCATATGGGTAATTACACTAATACTCAATAATATAGAACTTACTTTAATATTTTGGTTTAATTTCCTTTTTATTGCTTGTCATCCGAATGTAAGTGCTTTGCCATCATCCATCTGCATAGGCACTGACATCAGCTACCATCAACAGCTACCATCTTCAGCTACCATCAACAAATCAGAGCCACCAAATGCTCCACGCTAAGCGACCACTTTGAAAGCAGCACCAACAGCGCCAAGGACATCTTTTCAATAGTGAAAGACCACATCTTCGGCAGCAAGCTCCACCAGCATATCACCTCTCAGGACTTCTGCACCCAGCTGTCCCTAGTTTTCAGCAACAAGATCCACAGCATCCATGAGAACTTCGAGCCTCTTTTACCCTTGCAGATCCTGTCCATCTCTAAAACCACAAAAAGAACTACCCTAAACCTGGCCCACCAACACCACTCAAGAGCGCACAATGACCGTAAAGTGCATACAGTCCGAAGCACCCTTATACTTCTGCCCTCCCCATGTCTTAATCAAGGACTGGATGCCATCAGAGCAGCCCTCGCCTCGATAGTGAATGACTCAGTCATCACAGCCACCTACCTAGAGGCCTGGAAACATGTCACAATACTTCTCCTCTGCAAGAAGCTCTCAGATGCAAAGATGCTAGCCAACTATCAGTCTATCTCCCTGCTACTCTCCTCAGCAACAGTAATGTAAAAGATAATAAACAAACACTTAGACACCCACCTTACTGTCAACAACCTCCTCAACACCATTCAATCTGAATTCAGGCCACACTACATCACAGAGACCGCCCTCATCGCCACCTTGGATGACATCCAAATGATCATGACATTGCAGCTCAGATCCTACTTGATTTTTCTGCAGCCTTGAACATCATTTTCCACCCTATCCTTATCCAACAACTGTATGAAACTGGAAACCAAAGTCACATGCTTTGCTAGATCTGCACCTTCCTGACAGACCACACCCAGTCGGTCAGCCTGGCACCCCTCACCATGGATGCCATCAACCTCCTCTGTGGAGTTTCACAAAGATCCTCACTCTGCCCCACTCTGTTCAATGGTTACATGATCTCACTTTCCGCATCATCTACACCCATGGTATCATCATTATATCCTATGCTGACGGCATCCAGTGTTTACTATCCATCTCCAACAAGACGTCAAACACCAGGAGCAATTTCTTCACCTCCAATACAGAAGTCACTAGATTTATAAAAACCAACTGCACATCAGAGCCTCCTCTTCAGCAAAAAATCACCTGAAGACCCCGCTATTCTTTAGCTCTGAAGCTGGCTCAGCCCATACAGCTCCTGCTTCTGTGCCAAGATACCCTCCAGGGCAAGTTATATGCTATACAAATACAAATAACATAAGCACTTTCTATCACACCACACTGTACAGAGTAAATGAATCATAAAGCTGAATAAGTAAATATACTGAAAATGTTACATGAGATAATGAGGGTTACAAAATGTAAGAACCACATATCATTCCTACTTTTAGGCATTATGTGTTAAAAACACTTGGTCAGGAGAAACATAGAGTCAGGATTTAAAATGTATTTGAGGTCGACATAAAGCAATGGTTAGGGTTGTCCAAACTAAGAAGTTTTTATTAGTTGCCAATAAACCTTTTTTTCAACCTTAGACTAATGGAAGAAAAAAATAATAAAGTTCTAAACTTATGCCTTGTAGTGTGTATTCAGCCCCTTGATGCTGATTCGTAACTCAATGTGACATACTACAAGGTTTGTAACTTATTTATTCATTTAATCATTTATATAGGATATGAAAGTACCTACGGCATCAGAGAGCCTATGCAACACATCAATAAAATAACAAGTGTGCACAGAACAGTTGAAGATAAGGCATGTATTGAGGGCAAGGTAGAACATTATAAACAAACGTAGTCTGGGGGGGGTGGGAGTCCCAAGAACTGTATACAATTCACAATACCATATGTAATGGAGAGTATGCAATTAAGCCAACTACATACAATCATATCATGGCTGTGTCTTAGACCAGTGCTTCCCAAACATTTTAGAACCACAATCCAATTTTTTAGGACAATAAACATTTGTGACCTACCTAGCTTAATGGAGATGTGGCTTTTTTTAAGTAACTAAAGCATTGTGTGGTAGTGCACTGTCATTTACAGACAACACCTTTCCATTGTACAGACATACAGTTTTAATGATAAAACTGTATTGCAGACAAATTATAATATGTAGAAATTAGGTTTCAATGATAATTTATCATTTGTGCTTCACCAAGTAAAGTGCCATGATGTGATGCTATTAAAATCTTTGTTTCAATCACATTTCAGAATCACAAAAATATGTGCTTTATTTGTGCTTTCCTGATTGCTGAATGTGTACAGCTCATTTACAAGTATTTACATTTCATGGTATGTTACAAAAATGTACATCCTACGGTCTTTCGTTTCACACTTTCTGTACCCCAGCAAGATTGGGACACTGTTAACTTTACATTTCTTTCTCTGACTGCAAAGCAAGAGTAGTTTGTAAACACCAATCCATGAGTTAAAAAAGCAACAATTTGTCAGAAGACATAGCTTCACATTTGACCTCTGTCTTTGAGGCACAGCAATGTGAAAAAGTAAGTACAGAAGTTATTTATTTATTGCTTGGACCTGCCTGGCCCACCAAACATCAGCTGGCAACCCCCAGTTAGGGAAACGCTAACCTAGAGGAGTGGAGGAGGGATGTTCTCAGCCCCTTACATCTTCTCTAGGGGTGGCCAATAGAATGCTCCTTAATCAGTGTCAATCAGAGTCTGTGTCTCCAGGCCTCAGTAAGGGGAGGTTATAATGTAGCAATCTGCACACCTATTGCTCTGCTTGTATTAGGGTGCGGTGAGGTAGGAACGTATTGAGGAGGAAGACTTTGAGTTGATTTTTAAATACTGGTAGTGAGAACAGAGTCCAAATTTACAGGGGATAGAGTTCCATATTCTAGACGCACGTCCAGAAAAGAAATTGTTCAAAATTTGTCTTTTTTTTTTTTAACGTTGAGATTTCAAGTGGTGGTGAGTTTGTGCTTCTCCACTGTTGTGATTCTCTACATTGCTTCAGTTTCTTTGTTTTTATGATTGATCAGAGTGAATGAGTTTGTGTACAAGGCAAGCAACTTTAAGTATGGAGCTGTCTTTAGCATTCAGACAGTTTAAGGAAGACAAGATCCGGGTGAAGCAGTCAAATCAGATTACCCCGAGGCCAGATAAAAAGTGGCATGAAGTGAGGCTTTCATCTGGGAAGTATGGATTTTGGGGATATTAGCTACAGTGGCATCCCTCTGTATCACTGTTTTCAAGTCTTATGCAGGTGGGAAGGGTGTAATATCCTGGATGCATTTGAGATGGTAGTTTGCCGATCTTGTAGTCACAATAATGTGTTTAAAGAAATGTAGGGTGCAATTTATATGGCGGCAGTATGTATATTCCGTTGCACCAACAACAGAGTATACATACTGCCAACATGAAGGACAGCCTACCCGGACCCTCAGCTTGGTCACGGCAGAGACTACTCTGTGTCTGCCATGGTCAAACTTCTCTGACAGGCCTGGGGGTAAAACCTGGCGATAAGGAACAGTAAAAGCATTATAATTCCCATCCTCCCCGCCATGGGAGAAGATTCCTGTAGTCAGGGGAGCATTATATTTTTTCTTTACAAAAAGAAAATTATGCCATTTTAGGTTTTTCTTTTTGTGAAGAAAAAACAATTCCTCTGTGGTATAGGGCTGCATCCTGCTGCCACTGCCTCGCAGCACAGAGTAATGTGCATTGCCAAGGACCGTGTGATGGTGGGTCCTGGCAATGTTGTCATAAATAACTGCTTGCTTTGCAGTCATTTATAAATTGGGTGAGTGGCCTCTCCACCATGTGGTTGAGTAATTACTCCGTCCTCATGGCGAAACAGCGGACTGTCCATTCATCCTCAGTTTTACATTGAGCGTCCATCCTAGGGATTTTTAATTCTCAGAGATTATGGCGAGCTAAACTATGAAGTTAGCTAAGGATAAACATTCTACACTGACACTGGAGATGCACTCAGAGAGAGGAGCAGAAACTCAGTTCTTTGGGGGTTAAGCTGGAGATAGTGGGTTGTCATTCAGAATTCTATTTTGTCAAGAGTTGTAGCCAATTTCGGGCAGTCCGATGGGGAGTAGACTCTCAAGTATAATTGGATATTGTCTGTGAATTGGTGAAAGTATATGTTAGAGTTCACACAACACGTATGCCCACTCATATTAGTAGGGCTGGGGGAAGGAGAGAGATTTGTAGGTCAAAAGTTTGAGCTCTCCCTTATAACGACCAAGTACCAAAACACGAACGTCTTCTCATCACAATAGCCCTAATTCAGTGCTGAACCACCCCCTGGTATTAGACATTGCCTCTTATTGCCGGTGGGCCAAATATCCTAGGATAATGAAGGGACAAACAATAACATAAATGTATGTTTGCCAGGATAACTTTGCACACATTATAAAAACCAAGGGCAGTTATAAAGTGTTAGAATGCCATGGTTAGGGTGAGGAGTATTTGCATGTGTGCAACAGATGGGTTTTGGCATTCACCTTATCACCTTTGTGATTTGATCAGTTAACAGTTCCAGGTAGATGTTAATCAGTGCAGATGGTAGAACTAACCCTTTGGGAACTCCGAGGGGGAATTTTACAGGACCACAGGGCTCGAGAATGCATTTTAATCACATTTGAGCCATTCTCTAAGTATGGCTTGAAATACTCTAGAACTTTCCCTTTGAGGCCCAAGTGGTAATTTAAGGTGGGGATAAGGATCTCATGATTGACAGAATCACAGGCCGAGACGTGAAAAAGATAAGTAAACATGAGTCTTCATTATCCATGATTTTCCATTTTTCCATCATCCATCTGCACAGAAAATAACATCCCTGGATTTCCCATCACCCAGTTGAATAGAAAGTGACATCACTAGATTTCCCATCATGCATCTACACAGAAAGTAACATTACTGATTTAATTTGAACAGAAAGACATCACTTCTTCCCTCTCCCAGGACCTACTTAATTGCGGCCGAAGTGCAGACATGTAGCTGATAAGAGCAGAGGGTGAGCCTATCTGTGCCTGTCTATGCCTGGACCGTGCTGAGCTCCATGCTCCATTCACTGCAAACCTCTGCACCCAGAACCCCTGCCGCTGATTCCTATGCTGCTGCCTCACACACCAAACAACACCAAGAGAATGTTAAGCTTTCATGCACTTACCTACACCGAACACTCATTGCTCGTACACAGACAGCACCCAACACCCCCTTCTCTCACATTCACATAATCCTGAAAGGACCCACACAACACTATGCACTTGCATGCATGCTCCCCAGCACCCGCTCACTCATCAAACATGCCATGGAGATCTGAAATCATGCTGCTCGACAACAACCCAGTCCTGAACCCAGCTGAAGACCTGGGGCCAGATGTAGCAAGCAGTTTTGCCCATTCTGTGTCTATGGGAAAATGTGTTCGTACATATGGCCCCTGGTGTTTTGAGTAGTCCCACTATGTTTGGCTAGACTCACAGTGCTAAGCTACCTTCCCTAGTGATAACGGGCTCTACAAATCTACATACTATAACATAACAACATTATTCTAAGGGCAATCATAGTTATTTGTCAGAAGGCTGTCTTTGTGGCCCAACCTTCTGGAAACCCTGATTGAAATTTTTCAAGCAGGTTGTTGTCTTTTCCAAATTAAGTTGACTGTTGACACAGAACTCCAGTATTTTGGTGAAGGATGGAGCCCTGAGACCAAGGATAATTGTTGAAGTCTTCTTGGTCATCGGTTGTTTTTTGTAACAATGGAGAGACTTGCACTATTTTTAGGCAATGTGGGAAGGTGCCTTCCTGTAGAGAAAGGTTTATCTCTTTCGCTAGATTGGCAGACAGTGTGTCTAAGATGTGGCTAGACAGGTTAATTTTAGATAAGTTCCATCTGGTAAATGTATTTAAGACTAGACCAGCTTTGAGGGGATTTCCTTACCAGCATGGTGATGGTATACATGGACAGCTCAGGGAGGAATATTTCAGTGTTTGTGATTTCAAGGAAGTGTGCACATTTCGCACATTTTTCCCCAATCTAGGAGATCTTACATGCTACTGGGTGTGGATGCAGCTTTATTTCGAAGAGCTTTCTGTGTTTGTTTTTAGCTGACTCAATCTGGGATATTTTGGATTGAGCTTTTGCTTTGAAGACATGTTTTTGTAGGGTCTCCATGCACAATTCAGGAGTTCAAATTTGTTCCTTGGGGGTGGTTGCCACCATAAGCGTTCTCATAGTATGGAGAGTTTTCTTCATTGAGGTCTTTTGTATATCATAAGTGGGCTCTTCTTCTCTTAAACAGTCTTCTTCTGAAGAGCGCAATGTCATCCATGATTGCAATTAAGGAGTTGTTGAAGCAAGAAGTTGCTGTATGTATAGCTTGCTTTCCTAATGAGCAGGCGAATCTGGTTGCTAAGCAAGATTCTGGGGTTTCTCATTTGATTTTCTTGGTGTCTCTAGTCCATAATATGAGTTATTTGGGTTGGTCACATGTCCTAGGTTTGAGACGAAAAGGTAAAAAGGGCTTTGGAGGTGGTCTAAACCAGCCAACTGCAACAGGGTTAGCAATGAGTATGAGGATTTTTCTATGAAAATCAAATCCAGCAAGGCCCCTTTGCTATGTGCCTGTTTCAGGGAGTGTTGGGTCAGGCATTCTCTAGAAGGAATTACAAAATGTTAAATATGGCTAGTCCCCAGTAGAGGCTGAAATCACCAAGAAATACGTAATGTTGGTTGGATAATATGAATTGTGAGGTGATGAGGTCCATGCATTTACTGCTCTACAATAATATTTTGTCTCACAATAGGGTGGTTGATGAAGTTAAATCTAGAGCCTTTTGGGCCCCAGATCACAAATATGTAGTGAGTCATAGGAAAGTAGGGGGGAGTCTGCCCCCAATTGTTTACCAGTGATGGATTTTTTTTGTGGCTGATGGCAACTCCACTACAAATTTTGCCTTCTCTGTCCAGGACTACAATATCATACTCCGGCGGAATGAGGAGAGCCATTGTCATTTGGGAGTATTCACTTGAACTACAATTAAGCCAGTATCATAAAATATAGATCAAGATCTAGGAGGGAGTCAGTGTTCCTCATTTTGTGGTTGATGGCAGACCTGCAGTTATCTGTATGGCGTCGGACCCTGGTGGCACTAATCAGGACCAGGAACTTATAACTTGCAGGTAACACAAGGATTTCAGGGACAAAAGCAATAATCACTGGGCTATCTAAATACAATTCAGATTACTGACCGGGATGTTACATGTGCTTTATAGCTAGCTCATTAAGCCTCTATGCTATTTTATGAAGGATCAAACCTGTGGCTAGACCGCACACATGTCTCAGCAAGTGCATTTACCACTAGAGCTATCTTATCATTGCTATACACTGGAAATTGCTGGATACACAAGGATCTCTGCAGCAGGTGCCTTGACCCTTTAATATATTTTTAAATTTGGCCTGTCTGTGACCAATTAAGTAAACCAGAGAAGATTTAGGCTCAGATTTACCAACTAGCCATGCAGTGCAGTGCAGCAGTAACAAAATGCTGCTCTGCTTGAGAAGGGTAGACCAGGAGAGCGCCATATTTACAGAAATATAGCTCTGTCCTCCCTTCTCCCTAGAGCTTGCGCTGATTTTAGGTGCCGTGCACCCCACACACACACACACACCTTTGCACCATAGTGCAAGGGTGTGTGTGTCTAACATAGGTTTTGTACTGGAATATCCATAGACACATTTTAAAACTTTTCCTATGTTGTATGTGTGCTGCACAGTGAAGCACGCGTGCAAAGTTGGAAAACAAAGGAGAAATTAAAACATTTCTCCTTTTAACAACTGCTTTGACACAGCGTTAACTTTTGACACAAAACCCTGTCTGCTCTTGTTTGTAGATAGGGTTTTGCGCCAAAATGCCTGGGTGGTTGCATAGGAACACCTATGAAACGTCCCGTAGGATACTTTCCAGAGTAAAAACAAGCATTGCGCTGGGAAGTAAATAGGTGGAAAAAAATTGCGTCCATTTGCGTCATTTATGTGACGCAAACACGGCGTACAATGTTAGTAAATATACCCCCATGGGTCACATTTGCTCTTGTGGGCAATTTCTTTGGGGCAGAGTTTTTAAAAACAAATGTATAAGTTCCCCGCCAAACTTCACTTCTCTTGACTCTGATCCAGGTGAATCCATCCAATTTTTGCTGCCACCCCTTCACTCCCTAATTAATGGGATACGTGGTATTTTTTCCATTTCCAGCACTGACCACACATCGATAAAGATGATGGAAGCCTATGAACCAGCTCTACACTCTGGTTTGTGACAGAATCCTCGCGACCAGTGCGTGACGGTACCCGAAGTCCAACAGCTCCGCGAGGCCACGATAACGGCAGATCGAGTTATTGCACACTTCTTTAACACAATTAAATTACACACAACCTCCATTATTATTTATCTTTCTCCTTCTTATACGCATCCTCTCCCAAAGCGCTTTGAGCCTACTGCAATACAGCACTTCAGAAAATCCGCAATTAAAAATAATAAAATATAAGACGGTAGTTCAGTGGCCAGAGGGAGCACTTACCGGGATGTGCAAGCATGAGCGCTTCTTCCTCTACTTGTCGGCTTCGAGCAGTGCGTCACAGGCCTCCGTGCTGTCTGACTGGTAGCTGCTCTCTGTTGACAGGTCGAGCGCCTTTCACCGACTAAAGCTTCTCTGACTACTACTGAGATCTAGTTCTATAATTTCCCGCTTGGCTGAGCCCAGCCACCGACATTAACCAGGAACCCAGTGGAAAAAACACATACCACACGGCCACCTGCGGGAATCCCCGTTGGCACGGCATCACTGCCAGTTTAAACTACTGTGCCCACTTTCCCTGCAAGATAATTGCCAACCACGTGTGGGTC
This sequence comes from Pleurodeles waltl, assembly GCF_031143425.1. Lineage (NCBI taxonomy): Eukaryota > Metazoa > Chordata > Amphibia > Caudata > Salamandridae > Pleurodeles > Pleurodeles waltl. Next base: position 1,295,172,023 of record NC_090446.1, on the reverse strand, counting down.
TGTTTGTTGAAATCATGCTTTAAGAACGTAAAGGGTTGTATCTATGGCAGGATTAAAGGCAACCATCCAGTATCGAAAAATTGCGCAACATGGGCATTGCAACCTGTTGACCAAGAAAGAAAACGTGCGTTGGTTTGGTAACCGTTCACTGTGAACAATGTGCCTTCTTGTTGCATTATACAGACACAACACATTTTTTTTAACTTTGAATCATTCGTTGGCGATTTAGGCGATACCGCATGTTATGTTTTCTGATTATGTTATTTATCCACCTCCAGAGCACAAAAGTGGTTTACATTAAGCAGTTCGTTGTTTAATGATTAAGCAATCGTGAACAGTGTCTGTTTCTCAGATAAGAAATTAAAACACAACCCCCTCCTGTGCCATTCTCACAGATTATGCCAGTGGGATGGAGGCTTCCAAACATACGGAGGCCAGGGTAAAGGCTTACTGTGGTTGCACATGGACGCGGCTGCAGGGCTGGGGCACTCAGAGATAATTAGGCTCGGGTTAAGGGAAACGGAGTCCTCTTTCTAAAGGTAGTGGATGGACTATGTATCCCAAGTCCATCCCGACTTTTGTCCTGCCTTTCAGCCAGGGCTTCCTACAAGAACTGCTGACTGCAAAAGCATTTTGTTGCACGTAAGAGCTGACCTCTAGTTCCACTGCTTCACACTGGACAAGGTCGACTGCTTCACTTATGTAAATGTAACAACCACCTTTAGTTCTCGAATACAGACTGAGGAGCACACGAAAGCTTACCGTGGGCCCAGAGCCAACTCAGAGTATACCATTGGTTGGCTTGTTGTCACCCTTATTTGCTTGCTTCTTAACCAATGGTTTCTCTTTACCACATTTTAATTCAGTGACTTGTATTCTTCCAGTGTGCGCATTTAGGGAACTACATTTTTCTTTTTCTGTACCTCGTGTACCATCATCCTTCCCATATGCTCTGTGTTGCCCCTCCCCCCCATGTCATGTTTAAAAGGGCTATATAGCGCAAATGACCCAACCCGAAGGAGTATCTTCGTGCTAAGGTGGAACTAGCAGGGTGGTACGCAGATATTCAGAAAAGCCAAATCTTAATCAGAACAGGATTGAATATAAATAGGTCGACTGTTAAACTGATAGGGGGGTAGCTATGAAAACGAACGACCTCCATATCTGGAGGTTCAGATGCAGGGAGGTTTAAAGCAGCTTTAGCCTTAAACCTCAGATTTCTGCTCGAACAATAGCAGGAAAGTCTGGCTCGCAAGTAGGCGGGACCATTCCCCAGGAGAGATTTGGGGGTAAGGCACAGGAGTTTAAATTACGCTTTCTGGTTGGTAGCCAATGTAGTGCCCTTAATGCAGGGAGAGCCCGGCAGAAGTTTGCGATCTAATCTAGCTGCAGTATTTTCTACCACCTTTTGTTTCATTGGCCAAAACGAAAAGAAACATTCCCCCAGCCCAAGTGGCTCGTAATGAGGGCCTGGATCATGTTTTCCTGGAACTCACTGGATGCCAAGGAAACACTGTTTTAAGCAGACCTGAAGTGCTGAAATAGATACCACATATCGAGGTGCCCTGCCCTGAGTGCTTCATCCTGCCAAGGACTGAGGTAGTGGATGTCATTCTGCACTGGTTCTGGAGGGGGCTTGGTGCCCAGAGTGCTTCATCCTGCCAAGGACTGAGGTAGTGGATGTCATTCTCCACAGGTTCTGGAGGGGGCTTGGTGCCCAGAGTGCTTCATCCTGCCAAGGACTTTGGTAGTGGATGTCATTCTCCACTGGTTCTGGAGGGGGCTTGGTGCCCAGAGTGCTTCACATGCAAGTTGGCAGGTCCCATTCCCTCTCCTGTGTGTGTGTGCCACAAGATTGCCTGGGAACAGGTAGCATGATACGCCATGGAGGCACAGACATACTCCACCCTGCTGCGACTTCGCCTACCACCTGCAGGTACAAACAGTCCTGGGAGTCATGCCTCATGGACGCTGGGCAGGGTCCAGGACATCTCCTGCAGCCTCGGATGGCTGCCCACTGGGGATGATTGCCATGTCATCTGTGGTGGCACTGTCTGAGCACGTCACGGGGCTGGTGGCGGTGGTTGCGGCGGTGTCTGTGGTGGAGGTGTTGGCGGTGGTGCATGTGTCTGCATTCAGCAGAGGGCACAGCAGGACGTCTCCTGCAGCCTCGGACGGCTGCCCACTGGGGATGATGCTGGGGACTGTTGCTGAGGCAGCAGACGTGCAAGTGGCGATGCTGGTGGCGGTGCTGGTGGCGGTGCAGGTGGCGGTGTCCACCGCCGTACAGGTTGATGTTGTGGTTGACAGAAGAGGTGACTCTGGTCCCTCAGCCGGAGCCACCGTGCCCTGTCCTGACCAGCTCTTCGGCTTGTGTCCCTTCCCCAACTTTGATGTTCCTGCTGGTGTCTTGCCGCTGTCCCCTTTTGGTTTGGAGGAGCTCTTGCTTGCTGGTAGGTGCGGCTTCTCACTCCGGCATGTGGGTACCTTCTTCACCTTGGCAGGTGGCGGAATGGCCTGCTCCTTGACCTCGCTAGGTGGCACACTGGCAGCCCTGATGGGTGGTGCCCGCGATGAGACCGGAGTTGCTGGGACCACTGTGCTTGAGGATTTGGTGGCTGAGGTGCAGGGCTAGGAGCTGGACAGCCTGGCCCTAGGGGAAGGACGGGGGGGAGGTGTAGGGAAGAGGTCAATGTTAGCAAGGAAAAGTTTCTTAGACACACTGGGACGGGAAGATGGAGGGGGTTTGGGAGCGGAGGAAGAGGTAGTGGTTGTAGGAGGTGTACGTTTGCTGAATTTGGGTGAAGGTGCATGGGCCGGAGGCTGTTGTGAGGTGGATGGCTGTTGGGTGGGTGTGTGCCTACATTTGTGTACTTTGGGAGGAGGGCTCACAGACGCACTGGGAGAGGACACAGGGGATGTGTGAATGGTAGTGGGGGTGGTGAGTGCACGTGAGCGGTGTGTGGTGATGGGCGTGCTGGTGATGGAGGTAGTGGCTGAGGATGTAGTGCATGCAGGTGTGAGTGGAGAAGAGACAGGGAGGGAGGAGGAGGACGTGGAGGAAGGGGACACAGTGGAGGCAGTGGATGTTGGTGTGTCTGCATGGGGATGGTGCTTGTGTGAGTGCCTGTGGGATGTTTGGTGCTTATGTTTGCCATGTCCACTCTTGTGTGTTGATGAGTGTGCATGCTGGTCTGATGGTGTGCTTGGGATAGGCTGAGGGACATGGGATTGGGTCTGGGTAGAGGAAGTTGGAGGGGGGAGGCTGGACACAGGGACAATGGCTGCCATCAGTGTTGAGGCCAGAGCCTGAAATGCTCTCTGTTGGGCCGCCAGGCCAGAATGAATGCCCTCCAGGTATGCATATGTTTGCTGCAAATGCCTCTCAACCCCCTGGATGGCATTCAAAATGGTAGATTGCCCAACAGTGAGGGATCTCAGGAGGTCAATAGCCTCCTCACTGAGGGAAACAGGGCTGACTGGGGCAGGGGCTGAAGTGCCTGGGGCGAAGGAGATGCCCACCCTCCTGGGTGAGCAGGCACAGGAAACACACTGAAGGGCTGCTGGGAGGGCGGTGCTGGTGGGGGGGGGGGGTTTGGCGGCTGTACCTGTTGATGAGGTTGGCACAGAGGTGTATGCTCCTGTCCCTGTCGTGGAGCTCCCCTTGTCCTCCGTCCCACTGGTGCCTTCAGACTCCGTTACTTCACCCTCCAGGGCCATGTGGGATGCAGCTCCCTCCTGCTCTGGTGCCACTGCTCCTCTGCCAGATGATGCTAATGCACGCAAGGACAGGGTGACAAAACAAAAAGGGGGGGGAAGACAGAAGAGACACATGGTCAGTGCATGCAACACCACCACCGTTGGTGGACACAACACACGGGGAGCAGCCCTATGCACTAACTAGACCCATTTCATGCACAGCTGGAACCCATGGGAGCCTGACTAGGTGTAGAGGGCAAATACCACCTTTGGGGTTGGAGTGGGAATGAGGCTGCAAATCAATGGATCTACCTTTGCGCGTCTGACCTGGCCTAGGTGAACCCACAGCCCACCACCCCCACCCAGACACCTCGTCAAGCGTGCATAGTCAGCTGAATGAGAGTGTACTCACCCCCTTGTGGCTGCTGTGATGCCCTCAAGCGACCATCTAACTCCGGATATGCCACCGCCAGGATCCGGTACATCACGGGGGTCATGGTGAGATGGGCACCCCTTCCACGTTGGGAGGCCATCCCCAGCTGGGCCTCCGCTGTCTTCTTGCTCCAGTGGCGCAGGTCCTCCCATCTTTTCCAGCAGTGGGTGCTCCGTCTATGGTAGACCCCCAGGGTCCGCACTCCCTTGGCGATGGCACGCCAAACCCCCTTCTTCTGGTGGGCGCTGACCTAGAGGAAAAGTTAAGTTATAATGGATGTTACTCTCCCGTACAGTTCTTCTCACACATTGCTTAAAAACCTACTACCATGGCCCAGACATACATACACACACACTATCCTCACATGCTGGCCTGTCCCCCCTCCCTCTTCCATCCACGACACTCCACACATTCATGTGCCATCCACCATGCTCACAGTGTACTCACCTGTTTGTCTGGAGGACCGTACAGTTGCGTGTACTGGGGGAGGACACCATCCACTAGTTTCTCCAACTCCTCCGAAGTGAAGGCAGGGGCCCTTTCCCCAGAAACTGTAGCCATTATCGCTTCCAGACACATGTCACAGCAGCACTTGCAGTGTAGGTCCTCTCCTGTTGAAAGTCAGGTATCAAGTGACAGAACAGATAGACAATGGCGGTCACGTCTGCGGCGGTGGGTACCGTCACTGCTGGCGTACATCGTCATTGGCTCCTGGAACCTAGAGGGCCCAATGTTAACCAATGCTGAATTGCGCAGCGGTCTTTGACCGCCTACCGCGACGGTGTACAACGCCACCGCAGTTACCTCATTTCCCCCTGTCCCACCTTACAGGTCAGGCAGCCGCCATTTCAGGGGGCCACATGGCAGGCCAAATAACTGCGTTACACCTATTTGGGCCAGGAATACGAACAGACAAAGGCACATAGAGAAAATGTAACGTTTTTGCTAAAAAACAGCCTTGTGATACCTAAGTGTTGTATGACCCTCTGCTCACTGTTCTCCTCCATAGGGAACGTCCGCTGGGGCAGGTGATGAGATGGCAGCATCCTCCGGCGTACAGACACCTGGTGGACCTGTCGACAATGGAAGACAGACACATAAATATCACTTACAGACTTGATCGTGCAACAATCCAGGAACTGTGTGCCCAGTTGGAACCTGACCTGATGTCAGCTATCCTCCATCCCACAGGAATTCCCCCTCTATTGCAGGTCCTGTCTGTACTCCATTTCCTGGCCAGTGGGTCTTTTCAAACAACAGTAGCCATGGCATCAGGGATGTCTCAACCAATGTTTTCTGACGTGTTGTCCAGAGTGTTGTCTGTCCTGCTGAAACACATGCGCAGCTACATCGTTTTCCCTCAAGTGGAGGATTTGCCCATAGTGAAAGGTGACTTCTATGCCCTTGGACATATCCCCAACATCCTTGGTGCCATTGATGGTACACATGTGGCATTTGTCCACCCCCGCAGGAATGAACAGCTGTACAGAAACCGGAAGAGCTACCATTCTATGAATGTGCAGATGGTGTGTTTGGCAGACCAGTACATCTTCCATGTGAATGCCAAGTATCCTGGCTCAATGCATGACGCTTAAATTTTGAGGAATAGCAGCATCCCTTATGTGATGGGGCAACTACAGAGGCACCGTGTGTGGCTAATAGGTGAGCCTAAAGTCCCCACACAGTTTCATTTGCTGTCTGGGTATGGGAGACTCCCCAATGTTTGGAGGATGTCTAAAAGTTGTCCCTCGATATTTGCAGGTGACTCTGGTTACCCCAACCTGTCATGGCCACTGACCCCAGTGAGGAATCCCAGGACAAGGGCAGAGGAACGCTACAATGAGGCACATGGGCGAAGTAGGAGGATAATCGAGCGCACCTTCGGCCTCCTGAAGGCCAGATTCCGGTGCCTCCATCTGACAGGTGGCTCCCTATACTACTCACCGAAGAAGGTGTGTAAGATCATCGTGGCCTGCTGTATGTTGCACAACCTGGCTTTGCGACAGCAGGTGCCTTTTCTACAGGAGGATGGGCCTGATGGTGGTCTTGTGGCAGCTGTGGAGCCTGTGGACAGTGAAGGTGAGGAGGCAGAAGAAGAAGATGTAGACAACCGAAACAACATCATCATGCAATACCTACAGTGAGACACAGGTAATAAGATGGAACTGCTTCCCCTATCTCATACTATTGTAGGACCTAGCATAAGTCTGCCTTTTTCACTTTGTGTATGGACCCTGACTTGTCACTTTGGCTTTCCATTTCACAGATCTGGGTCCCAATTTGTGCCCTCTGCTATGTTTACTCCTGGCCTACAGCTGTGTAACATTGGTATGTGAACAAGTACATTGACATTGCTATATTCCAGAGATTTTGCAATTACACATTTGTGAAAGCAGAGACTGACTCCAGATTTTTTGGTGATTCAAGGGTGTTTATTTCTGTGCAAATAAGTGGAGGGGGGTGTGAAATGGGCTGGGGTGATAGTGGAGGAATGTCCATGGCAGGGTCCAGTCTCTTGGTCTCACAGGTGCATTGTCCAATGGGGCATAGGAAGGGGAGCAATGGCAGTTTATGGTGGACGAGATAACAAAGTGGGACAGAAGGGTGACATTCAGGAGGGTCTTATTTCCTGGCGGGGGTCTTGGCAATGTTCTCTGTCTTGTTCCTGGATCTCAGGGACCGTTTGTGGGGTGGTTCTCCTTCTGCAGGGGGTGGGATGCTGGTGGCCTGCTGGTCCTGTGGCGGTGCCTCCTGTCCACTAGCGCCGGCGGAGGTGGAGGGCTGTTCACCGTCCATGCTAGTGTCAGGGGCCCGTTTGTGTCCCACTGTGTCCGTCATGGTGTTGACAAGGTCTGCCAGCACCCCTGCAATGGTGACCAGGGTGTTGTTGATGGACTTCAAGTCCTCCCTGATCCCAAGGTAGTGTTCCTCCTGCAGTACCGTTCCCATGGTCTCCTGGGAATGGTGACATGCTCCCATGATGTTGGAGAGTGCCTCGTGGAGAGTGGGTTCCCTGGGCCTGTCCTCCCTCTGTCGCACAGCAGTCCTGCCAGCTTCCCTGTTAACCTGTGCTTCTGTCCCCTGAACCGTGTGCCCACTGCCACTGACCCCAGGTCCCTGATTTTCTTGGTTTTGTGGGTTTGCCTAGGTTCCCTGTAGTGGTAGAGTCACTGCTGATTGATGTGTCCTGGGGACAGAGGGATGGGCCCGCTGGGTGGGTGCTGTGGTGGTGTTTCCTGAGGGGGGAGGTTCAGTGGTGATTTGGGATTATGTCAGGGGAACCGACTGTCCTGAGGTCCCTGATGGGCCGGGCTGGTCATCTTGATCCAGGCGTGCAGAGCTGCTGTCATCACTATGGGCCTCTTCTGTGGGGGGACTGGATATGTCTGGCACCTCCTGTCCGGTGACGTTGGGTAGGGGCCCTGTTGGGGTGTAAATGCATAGTTTTAGTATCTGTGTGTGCCATCTTGTGCATTGGGTGAGGTACCCTCTACTCCTGTGCTTGCATCATTGTGTTAGCCCTTTTGTGATAGTTGGTTTGGGGTCTGTGTGGGTATCTGTACTGGACATGCCTTGGTGATGGTGGTCCATGCATAGGTGTTGCATGCAGGGCCTTGGTATTGAGATATGTGGGTTGTGATAGTGGGACATATGTGAGATGATGGAGTGATGGGAGTAAGGGTAAGGGCGGGGGTATGTGATGGCATGCAGGTGGGGTGAGGGGGAAAAAGTAGTTAAGATATGACTTACCAGAGTCCAGTCCTCCTGCTACTCCTGCGAGGACCTCAGGATGCAGTATTGCCAAGACCTGCTCCTCCCATGTTGTTAGTTGAGGGGGAGGAGGTGAGGGTCCACTGCCAGTCCTCTGTACAGCAATCTGGTGTCTGGATACCACTGAACACACCTTCCCCCATAGGTCGTTTCACCTCTTCCTGATGTCATCCCGTGTTCTTGGATGCTGTCCCACTGCGTTGACCCTGTCGACGATTCTCTGCCATAGCTCCATCTTCCTCGCAATGGAGGTGTGCTGCACCTGTGATCCGAATAGCTGTGGCTCTACCCGGATGATTTCCTCCACCATGACCCTAAGCTCCTCCTCAGAAAATCTGGGGTGTCTTTGAGGTGCCATGATGTGGTGTGGGTGATGTGTGAGGTGCTGTCTGTTGTGATGTGTGGGGGGATGTGTTGGTGTGTGTTGTTTGAGGTGCGTGAATGTTGTATAAGTGATGGTGTTGTGTGTCTGTGGATGCTGGTGTTGTGTTTGCTAATCTCTCTCTCTGGCCTTCTTCAAAATTTTATGTTGTAAGAGTTTGTGGGTAATGTGGGTGTGTGTTTTATAGTGTTGTGAGTGTGTGGTGTGTGTATGTGTATCCGGTGTGTGTATTTGGAATTGTCCAATGTGGTTGTGTTTTATAAGTGAGTGTGTATTTTGAGCTCAGCGGTGTGTACCACCAATGGATTACCGTGGTTGAAAGACCTCCGCGTTGATTCGTGGGTCGTGATAGTGTGGGTGTATTCTTGTTGACGTGACAGTGTTGATTTTGGGATCACCAGTTTATCGCTGACCTTTGGTGTGGCGGACTTGTGTGGGTGTCTGTATTGTGGCGGATTCCGAGATGTGGGTCGTAATACCAGTAGCGGAATTCCGTCACCGCAACGGTATGTTGGCGGTCTTCAGCACGGCGGAAAGCGGGATTTACCGCCAGGGTTGTAATGAGGGCCTTAGTCTGATATTTTGTGTCTTCATTAGTATCTTGTAGCTCCAGTTCTAAGTGCCAAACGAGGTGGGCTCTATTATTATGTTTATTGGTACGCATGCATGATCAGAGATAGTGATTGGCTCTATTTTAGGAGCAGAGATGTTTTATAGGTGAGTGGCCTCTACTAGACGATAATCCATTTTCTTATTTATATTTAGGAATTTTGAAAGTGCAGCATACACCAAAGACAAGGTTTCTGGGTGCTAAAAACACCATTGGTAAGTACTCAACCTAAAACATTGGACAGGATAGGCACCATACACTTCCTGGAGTCCTGAAGGACGCTTCAAAATGATAGTATTGCCTAGACTGCTTTACCCCTCCGCAACCCTCCCAGTGATATCCAGAAGTTTCTTCACGAAACTGCAGAGTACCTTATCAGATTTGTTCTGGGGAAATAGGAAAAGAATAGCTGTACACAAATGATATAACCTTCTAAATATGGGCAGATTGGGGGCCCCCTAACTTCGAATACCACTGTGCGGCAGCCCAACTGCAATGGCCCATGAGATGGCTCACGGCTGGCCCATGCCCATAGTGGGAAGTGATCCTAGCGGGATTAGGAGATGTTCCATTTTGGACTACCTGGTCACAGCAAACAAACTTGCAGAGATTGCCAGTGCGTGCTGGAAGACATGCATATGGCTGGCAAAACATATCCCTTCGTACTCCCCACACCTGCCACTCTGCAAAATACTGGCATTAAACAGATAAATTGGTCACACAATACTGTATTCTGGATTGAAGCAGGAATACGGGTGGTAGGAGGGATCTACATGCATGGTACAATACTCATCATTCCTGACATCAGGGTGAAATACAAAATCAAACCAGGGCAGCTCCTGAGATATAAAGCCATCATAAATGCAGTGAAAAATATTTGGGGACAAGACCAGGATGAGCCATAACCATTTGAGGCAGTACGACTGATGCACTGTGTCGGCCAAGGAAGGCAGGCAGTTACCTTAGTGTATGGGGCCCTACTGACAAACTATGACTCACTATCCCTCTCAAAGAGAAATGATCTGTTAACATTGGTCAGATCACATAAGATAAACTGTGGATGGCCTCGCTGGAACACCTTAAGAGGTCGTTGACGAATTTGGGGCCTAAATTCACACAGTTCAATTATCAAGTGTATATCACACCTGGCCACATTGGTTGCATGTTCTCAGGAGTGTCAAGGAGATGCCCTAAGTACGTGTGTCTTGAGGCTGTTTTTAACCACATGGTGTGGGACTGCCGCGTAATCAGGAGGTACTAGCAACGGGCACCTGTAGTGTTGGCTTAACTATTGAACAAACCACTAACACTGGAACCAAGTGGGTGCCTTTAATTGGGGTTATGCCTAACATGTACCATCAATTTCACATACGTCTTGGTAAAAAGACGGATCGTAATGGCATGAAATTGACAGTATCACCTGAAATACATACCTGGCTAAGTAACCTCAAGAAATTGGCAACTGCAGAAACAGAAGTATGACAGTCACTGCAAGATTGAGGGAAAAAAGGACCCCCTTTGGGAACGTGGGACACATACATTGAGACTCTTGAGGCCAAGGGCCAGATGTAGTAAAATTCTGAATTGCGACCTGCAAATTGCGAGTCGCAATTCAGAATGTAGGATGGTGTCCCTGACACCATCTGCGACTCGCAAGGGGGGTCGCAAAGGCCCACCTCATTAATATTAATGAGGTGGGTCGCAATTTGCGACCCACTTGAGACTCGCAGCACTCACAGGGATGGTGGCCTGCTGGAGATAGCAGACCACCATGTCTGTGACTGCTTTTAAGTAAAGCAGTTTTTTTATTTTTTTGTAATGTAGCCCGTTTTCCTTAAAGGAAAACGAGATGCATTACAAAACTAGAAAAATGAAACGTTTCCATAGGACCACTGCCTGCTCTGAAAAATTTTTTTAATGCCATTCACAAAGGGGAAAGGGTTCCCTTTTGCGAATGGGTTAGCTCCTATTTGAAATGGGTGCTAACTGCGATTGTTTCACAAAACAATACAACATCACGCTGCGACTCGCAATTAGGAAGGGGAACACCCCTTCCTAATTGCGACTCGCAGTCCCGTTTTGCGAATCGGTAACCAGGTTACCCAGTTGCAAAATGGGGATTGGGCATTGCGATGTGCTTTTTGCACGTCGCAAACAGCAAAATGCGCTGTTTGCGACGTGGAAAAAGTTTTGTACATCTGGCCCCAAATCCGGCAACAAGCCAGCCTGATTATTGCATCCACGCAGAGAATCAGTGATAAAATAAAGAAGGGCTCAAAACCGCAGGAACAAGACCGACATGTGCAAAAATGATACCTTACCAGGGGAGACAGGGAATACACATTTGAACCCAGGGCCGGCTTTAGGACTGTTGGCGCCCTGTGCGACAGTTTATTGTGGCACTCCCGACCCTATGACCTCCTTCTCGGTTTCACTCACTACTACCCAGCAAATGTGCCCCTCATCTCTTCATCGCTCCCCTTTCACATACATTCATGGGTTTTAAAGCACTTGTAAAGGCTGTCTTTACTAATTCACTCAGCTAGCCACATAAAATATAGGGGCATTTTAAGAACCCGTAGCGCCATTCTAATGCCACATTAGCGTCATTTTTTATGCTAATGTGGCGTTAGAAGGCCAAAAACGATGAAAGTGGCGCAATGCATGCACTGCGCCACTTTGTATCCCATTGCGCTACATTATGCCTGCACCTGGCATAATGTATGCAAAGATGGCATTCCCTCAATTGGGGGGTCCAAAAAAATGGCGCAAAGAAATCGGACAGATTTCTTTGCGGCCTTTTTTTCTGCCACTTTTAGCGCCTGCTCAGAGCAGGTGTTAAAAGGAGGTGTCTGTTGGTTACAATGGGCCTCTGGGTGCTTTGCAGGATTAGCATCAAACTTTTTTATGCTAATCCTGCAAAGCGCGGACTAGCGTCAAGAATTCTGACACTAGTTCCCTGACTACCGCCATGTTGCGCCGTATTTTAAATACAGCACACACATGGTGGTATTAGGAGAGAGCTAAGGGGCGCAAGAAAAGTGGTGCAGCACTGTGTGCAGCACCACTTTTTTCAAATGCCCCATAGGGGCACATTTAAGAGCCCCTAGTGCCATTCTAATGCCACATTAGTGTCATTTTTTAAGCTAATGTTGGGTTAGAAGGCCAAAAACGCTGCACCATATTTACAAAGTGGTGCAAAGCATGCATTGCACCACTTTGTAACCCTTGGAGCTACATTATCCACATTATGCCAGCTCCAGGCATAATGTTTTCAAAGGGGGCATCCCCCATTGGGGAGGCCAAAAAAATGGCCCAAAGAAATCTGACAGATTTCTTTGCGTCATTTTTGTCCTGTATTTTTAACGCTTGCTCAGAGCAAGCATTAAAAGGAGGCTTCCATTGTTTACAATGGGCCTCTGGGTGCTTTGCAGGATTAGCGTCAACATTTTTAATGATAATCCTGCAAAGCACCGGACTAGCATAAAAAATTCTGATGCTAGTCCCCTAACTACTGCCATGGTGCACTGTATTTTAAATATGATGCACACATGGTCACGTTAGGGGGGGTACTAAGGGGCGCAAGAAAAGTGGGGCAGCACTGTGTGCAGCGCCACTTTTTACAAATATGCCCCATAGGGCAGTGCTTAATTTGTAAATAAAAAGGTGCAGGTGCCCAAAGCCCTCCTCTTAACACGGGGGTTCTGCACTTAAATGTGTGAACACGGAATACAGAGGCAGCGTAATCCTGAAGCCATCTCAGGCCTCTTCAATCCATTTACAGACAATCCCTGCCCCTTCAGCTCACTTTTGCGGATTTCTGCTTTTTCCCATTGGGATGCTTTTTCGTTTTTCTCTTCCTCCGTCTTTCCCATATGTGTCTTTTTCTCTGAGTAAATGCTTGAGGCAGAAAAATAAGTGTCGGCCCTCAAAAATAAGTGCTGGTCCTCCGCACTGGAAACAACAAGCACAAATTAAACACTGCAATAGCGGCATATTTAAGAGCCCCTAGTGCCATTCTAACGCCACATTAGTGTAATTGTTTTACTCTAATGTGGCGTTAAAAGGCCAAAAACACTGCGCCATATTTACAAAGAGGTGCAATGCAAGCAATGCGCAACTTTGTAACCCTTTGCGCTTTATTATGCCTGCGCCAGTCATAATGTATGCAAAGGGGGCATCCCCTGTTAGAGGGGCCCAAAAATATGATGCAAAGAAATCTGTGAGATTTCTTTGTGTCATTTTTACGTGGCACTTTTAAGGCCTGTTCAGAGCAGGCATTGAAAGGAGGCTTTCATTTTTTACAAAGGCCATCTGGGTGCTTTGCAAGATTAGCGTCAACATTTTTTACGCTAATCCTGCAAAGCGCCGGACTAACTTTATAAATTCTGACGCTAGTCCTCTAACTACCACCACAGTGTGCTGTATTTGAAACATGACGCACACATGGTGGCATTATGGGGGGGCGCTAATGGGCGCAAGAAAAGTGGCGCTGCACTGTGTGCAACACCACTTTTCTTAAATATGACCCATAGTTCTGTTTTTTGCAGCAGGCATATTAACCCTCTATGCTACTTTATGTTGAGTAAACTGTACTTTTGTCTCCACAATTGGCACAACCCTGGCACCCAGGTAAGTCCCTTGTAACTGGTACCCCTGGTACCAAGGGCCCTGATGCCAGGGAAGGTCTCTAAGGGCTGCAGCATGTCTTATGTCACCCTAGGGACCCCTCACTCAGCACCTGCACACTGCCTCACAGCTTGTGTGTGCTGGTGGGGAGAAAATGACTAAGTCGACATGGCACTCCCCTCAGAGTGCCATGCTAACCTCACACTGCCTGTGGCATAGGTAAGTCAACCCTCTAGCAGGCCTTACAGCCATAAGGCAGGGTGCACTATACCACAGGTGAGGGCATATGTGCATGAGCACTATGCTCCTACAGTGTCTAAGCAAAACCTTAGACATTGTAAGTGCAGGGTAGCCATAAACGTATATGGTCTGGGAGTTTGTCAAACACGAACTCCACAGTACCATAATGGCTACACTGAAAACTGGGAAGTTTGGTATGAAACTTCTCAGCACAATAAATGCACACTGATGCCAGAGTGCAATTTATTGTAAAAATACACCCAGAGGGCATCTTAGAGATGCCCCCTGAAAACATACCTGACTTCCAGTGTAGGCTGACCAGTTTCTGCCAGCCTGCCACACACCAGACATGTTGCTGGCAACATGGGGAGAGTGCCTTTGTCACTCTGTGGCCAGGAACAAAGCCTGTACTGGATGGAGGTGCTTCTCACCTCCCCCTGCAGGAACTGTAACACCTGGTGGTGAACCTCAAAGGCTCACCCCTCTTGTTACAGCGCCCCAGGGCATCCCAGGTAGTGGAGATGCCCGCCCCTCTGGCCACTGCCCCCACATTTGGCGGCAAGGCTGGAGGAGATAATGAGAAAAACAAGGAGGAGTTACCCACTAGTCAGGACAGCCCCTAAGGTGTCCTGAGTTGAGGTGAACCCTGCCTTGAGAAATCCTCCATCTTCAGTTTGGAGGATTCCCCCAATAGGATTAGGGATGTGCCCCCTTCCCCACAGGGAGGAGGCACAAAGAGGGTGTAGCCACCCTCAAGGACAGTAGCCATTGGCTACTGCCCTCCCAGACCTAAACACACCCCTAAATTCAGTATTTAGGGGCACCCCAGAACCTAGGAAACTAGATTCCTGCAACCTTAACAAGAAGAAGGACTGCTGACCTGAAGCCCTGCAGAGAAGACGGAGACGACAACTGCTTTGGCCCCAGCCCTACCGGCCTGTCTCCCAACTTTGAAGAAAACTGCAACAGCGACGCATCCAACAGGGTCCAGCGACCTCTGAAGCCTCAGAGGGCTGCCCTGCACCCAAGGACTAAGAAACTCCCGTGAACAGCGGCTCTGTTAAAAAACCTGCAACTTCTTTGCATCAAAGAAGCAACTTTAAAGAATTCACGTTTCCCGCTGGAAGCGTGAGACTTCCCACTCTGCACCCGACGCCCCCGGCTCGACCTGCAGAAAACCAACACCTCAGGGAGGACTCCCCGGCGACTGCGAGCCCGTGAGTAACCAGAGACGACCCCCCTGAGCCCCCACAGCGATGCCTGCAGAGAGAATCCAGAGACTCCCCCTGACTGCAACTGCCTGTAACAAGAGAACCAACACCTGGAACCAGCACTGCACCCACAGCCCCCAGGACCTGAAGGAACTGAACTCCAGTGCAGGAGCGACCCCAAGACGACCCTCTGCCTAGCCCAGGTGGTGGCTGCCCCAAAGAGCCCCCCGTGCCTGCCTGTATCATTGAAGTGACCCCCGGGTCCCTCCATTACTTCGTATACAAAACCCGACGCCTGTTTGCACTCTGCGCCCGGCCGCCCCTGTGCCGTTGAGGCTGTACTTTCTGTGCCTTCTTGTGTCCCCCCGGTGCCCTACCAAACCCCCCTGGTCTGCCCCCGAGGACGCGGGTACTTAGTTGCTGGCAGACTGGAACCTGGGCTCCCCTGTTCTCCATTGAAGCGTATGTGTTTTGGGCACCTCTTTGACCTCTGCACCTGACCGGCCCTGAGCTGCTGGTGTGGTAACTTTGGGGTTGTCTTAAACCCCCAACGGTTGGCTACCTATGCCCCACCTTTGAGACTTGTAAGTGTTTTACTTCCCTTCAAACCTAACCTTTACTTACTTCCCCCAGGAACTGTTGATTTTTGCAGTGTGTCCACTTTGAAAATAGCTTATTGCCATTTTTACTGTATGCGATATTGCTTTTATTCAAAGTTCCTAAAGTATCTAAATGAAGTACCTTACATTTAAAGTATTACTTGTAAATCTTGAACCTGTGGTTCTTAAAATAAACTAATAAAATATATTTTTCAATATAAAAACATATTGGCTTGGAGTAAGTCTTTGAGTGTGTGTTCCTCATTTATTGCCTGTGTGTGTACAACAGATGCTTAACACTACCCTCTGATAAGCCTACTGCTCGACCACACTACCACAAAATAGAGCATTAGAATTATCTCTTTTTGCCACTATCTTAACTCTAAGGGGAACCCTTGGACTCTGTGCACACTATTTCTTACTTTGAAATAGTATATACAGAGCCAACTTCCTACAGGCATAAATCTGGATACATTGCAATTTCTAGATGTGATACTCAGGGAGTCCCAGATATGTGGAGTTGCAATAATGCAGTTGAGAAGATACGAAGTCTTTCAACATTTGCAAATTCTGCAATTTGTTGAATAACTATAGCATGTGCTTCACTGAAAAAAGCATGTCTTCGATACACTGGAAATTTGATCTCAACCTCACCCCTTACCTGCATCTTAGGATGTCAGACTTAAGGACTCTCTGAAAAAATAAAAAATATAAAAACTGGATCAAACCCTGCCAGACTATTCTGGACTGGGTAGCTCCAAAAACCCAGATCCAAGTCAGGGCATTCCTTGGCTTGACTGGGTACTATAGGAGGTTTGTGAAGGGATATGGATCAATATTTTGTGGTAGTGTGGTCGAGCAGTAGGCTTATCAGTGGGTAGTGTTAAGCATTTTTTGTACACACACAGACAATAAATGAGGAACACACACTCAAAGACTTACTCCAGGCCAATAGGTTTTTATATTGAAAAATATATTTTCTTAGTTTACTTTAAGAACCACAGGTTCAAGATTTACAAGTAATAATTTAAATGTAAGGTACTTCACTTAGATACTTTAGGAACTTTGAATAAAAGCAATATCACATACAGTCTTTGTAAAAATAGCAATAAGCTATTTTCAAAGAGGACCTAGTGCAAAAATCAACAGTTCCTTGGGGAGGTAAGTAAAGGTTAGTTTTAAGGTATGTCAAACACTGACAAGTCTCAAAGTTAGGGCAAAGGTAGCTCATCGTTGGGGGTTTAAGGCAGCTCCAAAGTTACCACACCAGCAGCTCAGGGCCGGTCAGGTGCAGAGGTCAAAGAAGTGCCCAAAACACATAGGCTTCAATGGAGAACAGGGGTGCCCCAGTTCCAGTCTGCCAGCAAGTAAGTACCCGTGTCCTAGGGGGAAGACCAGGGGGGTTTTGTAGGGCACCGGGGGGGACACAAGAATGCACAGAAAGTACACCCTCAGCGGCACAGGGGCGGCCGGGTGCAGTGTGCAAACAGGCGTTGGGTTTTAGATAGGAAGTAATGGAGGGACCCGGGGGTCACTTCAACGATGCAGGCAGGCACAGGGGGGGCTCCTTGGGGCAGCCACTGCCTGGGCTAGGCAGAGGGTCTCCTGGGGGTCGCTCCTGCGCTGGAGTTCGGTTCCTTCAGGTCCTGGGGGCTGCGGGTGCAGTGCTGGTCCCAGGCGTCGGGTCCCTTGTTACAGGCAGTCGCGGTCAGGGGGAGCCTCTGGATTCTCTCTGCAGGCGTCGCTGTGGGGGCTTAGGGGGGGTTGTCTCTGGTTACTCACGGGCTCTCAGTCACCGGGGAGTCCTCCCTGAGGTGTTGGTTTTCTGCAGGTCGAGCCGGTGGCGTCGGGTGCAGAGAGGGAAGTCTCACGCTTCTGGCGGGAAACGTGAAGTCTTTAAAGTTGCTTCTTTGTTGGAAAGAAGTTGCAGGTTTTTGAACAGAGCCGCTGTTCATGGGAGTTTCTTGTTCCTTGGGTGCAGGGCAGTCCTCTGAGGCTTCAGAGGTCACTGGTCCCTGTTGGATGCGTCGCTGTTGCAGTTCTCTTCGAAGTTGGGAGACAGGCCGGTAGGGCTGGGGCCAAAGCAGTTGTCGTCTCCATCTTCTCAACAGGGCTTCAGGTCAGCAGTCCTTCTTCTTGTTAAGGTTGGAGGAATCTAGTTTCCTAGGTTCTGGGGTGCCCCTAAATACTGAATTTAGGGGGGTATTTAGGTCTGGGAGGGCAGTGGACAATGGCTACTGTCCTTGAGGGTGGCTACACCCTCTTTGTGCCTCCTCCCTGTGGGGAGGGGAGCACATCCCTAATCCTATTGGGGGAATCCTCCAAACTCAAGATGGAGGATTTCTCAAGGCAGGGGTCACCTCAGCTCAGGACACCTTAGGGGCTGTCCTGACTGGTGGGTGACTCCTTGTTTTTCTCATTATCTCCTCCTGCCTTGCCGCCAAAAGTGGGGGCAGTGGCCAGAGGGGCGGGCATCTCCACTAGCTGGGATGCCCTGGGGCGCTGAAACAAAAGGGGTGAGCCTTTGAGGCTCACTGACAGGTATTACAGTTCCTGCAGGGGGAGGTGAGAAGCACCTTCACCCAGTACAGGCTTTGTTCCTGGCCACAGAGTGACAAAGGCACTCTCGCCATGTGGCCAGCAACATGTCTTGTGTGTGGCAGGCTGGCAGAAACTGGTCAGCCTACACTGGAAGTCGGGTCTGTTTTCAGGTGGCATCTCTAAGATGCCCTCTGGGTGTATTTTACAATAAATTGCACACTGGCATCAGTGTGCATTTATTGTGCTGAGATGTTTGATACCAAACTTTTCAGTTTTCAGTGTAGCCATTATGGTACTGTGGAGTTCGTGTTTGACAAACTCCCAGACCATATACTCTTATGGCTACCCTGCACTTACAATGTCTAAGGTTTTGCTTAGACACTGTAGGGGCATAGTGCTCATGCACATATGCCCTCACCTGTGGCATAGTGCACCCTGCCTTAGTGCTGTAAGGCCTGCTAGAGGGGTAACTTACCTATGCCACAGGCAGTGTGAGGTTGGCATGGCACTCTGAGGGGAGTGCCATGTCGACTTAGTCATTTTCTCCCTACCAGCACACACAAGCTGTGAGGCAGTGTGCATGTGCTGAGTGAGGGGCCCCTAGGGTGGCATCAAAAACATGCTGCAGCCCTTAGAGACCTTCCCTGGCATCAGGGCCCTTGGTACCAGGGGTACCAGTTACAAGGGACTTACCTGGGTGCCAGGGTTGTGCCAATTGTGGAGACAAAAGTACAGTTTAGGGAAAGAACACTGGTGCTGGGGCCTGGTTAGCAGGGTCCCAGCACACTTTCAAATCATAGCTTAGCATCAGCAAAAGCAAAAAGTCAGGGGGTAACCATGCCAAGGAGGCATTTCCTTACACAACCCCCCACCAAACGAAAGAGGATGAGACTAACCTTTCCGAAGAGAGTCTTCATTTTCTAAGTGGAAGAACCTGGAAAGGCCATCTGCATTGGCATGGGCAGTCCCAGGTCTGTGTTCCACTATAAAGTCCATTCCCTGTAGGGATATGGACCACCTCAACTGTTTAGGGTTTTCTCCTTTCATTTGCATGAGCCACCTGAGAGGTCTGAGGTCAGTTTGAACTATGAAGTGCGTACCAAAAAGGTATGGTCTCAACTTCTTCAGGGACCAGACCACAGCAAAGGCCTCCCTCTCAATAGCACTCCAACGCTGCTCCCTGGGGAGTAACCTCCTGCTAATGAAAGCAACAGGCTGGTCAAGGCCATCATCATTTGTTTGGGATAGGACTGCTCCTATCCGATGTTCAGAGGCATCTGTCTGCACAATGAACTGCTTAGAGTAATCTGGAGCTTTTAGAACTGGTGCTGTGCACATAGCTTGTTTCAGGGTGTCAAAGGCCTGTTGACATTCCACGGTCCAGTTAACTTTCTTGGGCATTTTCTTGGAGGTAAGTTTTGTGAGGGGTGTCACTATTGATCCATATCCCTTCACAAACCTCCTATAGTACCCAGTCAAGCCAAGGAATGCCCTGACTTGAGTCTGGGTTTTTGGAGCTACCCAGTCCAGAATAGTCTGGATCTTGGGTTGGAGTGGCTGAACTTGGCCTCCACCTACAAGGTGTCCCAAGTAAACTACAGTACCCTGCCCTATCTGACATTTAGATGCCTTGATAGAGAGGCCTGCTGCTTGCAGGGCCTGCAAAACCTTCTTCAGGTGGACCAGGTGATCCTGCCAGCTGGAGCTAAATACAGCAATATCATCAAGATAAGCTGCACTAAAGGACTCCAAGCCAGCAAGGACTTGATTCACCAACCTTTGGAAGGTGGCAGGGGCATTCTTTAAGCCAAAGGGCATCACAGTAAACTGGTAGTGCCATCAGGTGTAGAGAATGCTGTTTTCTCTTTTGCTCCTGGTGCCATTCTTATTTGCCAGTACCCTGCTGTCAAGTCAAAGGTACTCAGGTATTTGGCAGCACCCAATTTATCAATCAGCTCATCTGCCCTTGGAATGGGGTGAGCATCTGTCTTGGTGACCGAATTAACCCCTCTGTAGTCCACACAGAACCTCATCTCTCTCTTGCCATCTTTTGTGTGAGGTTTGGGGACCAAGACCACTGGGATAGCCCAGGGACTGTCAGGGTGCTCAATCACTCCCAACTCCAGCATCTTGTGGACTTCCACTTTGATGCTTTCCTTAACTTGGTCAGACTGTCTGAATATCTTGTTTTTGACAGGCATGCTGTCTCCTGTGTCCACATCATGGGTACACAGGTGTGTCTGACCAGGGGTTAGGGAAAAGAGCTCAGCAAACTGCTGGAGGACTTACCTGCAGTCAGCTTGCTGTTGACCAGAGAGGGTGTCTGAATAGATCCCTCCATCTACTGTGCCATCCTTAGGGTCAGTGGAGAGGAGATCAGGGAGAGGTTCACTCTCTGCTTCCTGGTCCTCATCTGTAACCATTAACCCTAAGGCAGGGCGCACTATACCACAGGTGAGGGCATATGTGCATGAGCACTATGCCCCTACAGTGTCTAAGCAAAACCTTAGACATTGTAAGTGCAGGATAGCCATAAGAGTATATGGTCTGGGAGTTTGTCAAACACGAACTCCACAGTACCATAATGGCTACACTGAAAACTGGGAAGTTTGGTATCAAACTTCTCAGCACAATAAATGTACAATGATGCCAGTGTGCAATTTATTGTAAAAATGCACCCAGAGGGCATCTTAGAGATGACCCCTGAAAACATACTCGACTTCCAGTGTAGGCTGACAAGTTTCTGCCAGCCTGCCACACGCCAGACATGTTGCTGGCCACATGGGGAGAGTGCCTTTGTCACTCTGTGGCCAGGAACAAAGCCTGCACTGGGTGGAGGTGCTTCTCACCTCCCCCTGCAGGAACTGTAACACCTGGAGGTGAGCCTCAAAGGCTCACCCATTTTGTTACTGTGCCCCAGGGCATCCCAGCTAGTGGAGACGACCGCCCCTCCAGAAACTGCCCCCACTTTTGGCGGCAAGGCTGGAGGAGATAATGAGAAAAACAAGGAGGAGTCACCCACCAGTCAGGACAGCCCCTAAGGTGCCTGAGCTTAGGTGACCCCTGCCTTGAGAAATTCTCCATCTTGAGTTTGGAGGATTCCC
The DNA here is from genome assembly GCF_031143425.1 of Pleurodeles waltl. Taxonomy (NCBI): domain Eukaryota; kingdom Metazoa; phylum Chordata; class Amphibia; order Caudata; family Salamandridae; genus Pleurodeles; species Pleurodeles waltl. The sequence goes on along the minus strand of NC_090446.1, from coordinate 1,295,150,804 downwards.
CCAATAGGATTAGGGATGTGTCCCCCTCCCCACAGGGAGGAGGCACAAAGAGGGTGTAGCCACCCTCAAGGACAGTAGCCATTGGCTACTGCCCTCCCAGACCTAAACACACTGCTAAATTCAGTATTTATGGGCACCCCAGAACCTAGGAAACTAGATTCCTGCAACCTTAACAAGAAGAAGGACTGCTGACCTGAAGCCCTGCAGAGAAGACAGAGACGACAACTGCTTTGGTCCCAGCCATACCGGCCTGTCTCCCAACTTCGAAGAAAACTGCAACAACGACGCATCCAACAGGGACCAGCGACCTCTGAAGCCTCAGGGGACTGCCCTGCATCCAAGGATCAAGAAACTCCTGTGAACAGCGGCTCTGTTAAAAAACCTGCAACTTCTTTGCAACAAAGAAGCAACTTTAAAGACTTCACGTTTCCCGCCGGAAGCGTGAGACTTCCTACTCTGCATCCGACGCCCCCGGCACGACCTGCAGAAAACCAACACCTGAGGGAGGACTCCCCGGCGACTGCGAGCCCGTGAGTAACCAGAGACGACCCCCCTGAGCCACCACAGCGACGCCTGCAGAGAGAATCCAGAGGCTCCGCCTGACCGCGACTGCCTGTAACAAGGGACCCGACGCCTGGGACCAACACTGCACCCTCAGCCCCCAGGACCTGAAGGAACCGAACTCCAGCGCAGGAGTGACCCCCAGGTGATCCTCTGCCTAGCCCAGGTGGTGGATGCCCCAAGGAGCCCCCCATGTGCCTGCCTGCATCGTTGAAGTGACCCCCGGGTCCCTCCATTCCTTCCTACACAAAACCCGACGCCTGTTTGCACTCTGCACCCGGCCGCCCCTGTGCCGCTAAGGGTGTGCTTTCTGTGCCTTCTTGTGTGTTCCCCGGTGCCCTACCAAACCCCCCTGGTCTGCCCCCCGAGGACACGGGTACTTACCTGCTGACAGACTGGAACCGGGGCACCCCTGTTCTCCATTGAAGCCTATGTGTTTTGGGCACCTCTTTGACCTCTGCACCTGACCGGTCCTGAGCTGCTGGTGTGGTAACTTTGGGGTTGCCTTAAACCTCCAACGGTGGGCTACCTATGCCCCAACTTTGAGACTTGTAAGTGTTTTACTTACCTTCAAACCTAACCTTTACTTACCTCCCCCAGGAACTGTTGATTTTTGCACCGTGCCCACTTAAAAATAGCTTACTGCCATTTTTACAAAGACTGTATGTGATATTGCTTTTATTCAAAGTTCCTAAAGTATCTAAGTGAAGTACCTTACATTTAAAGTATTACTTGTAAATCTTGAACCTGTGGTTCTTAAAATAAACTAAGAAAAGTTATTTTTCAATATAAAAACCCATTGGCTTGGAGTAAGTCATTGAGTGTGTGTTCCTCATTTATTGCCAGTGTGTGTACAACAGATGCTTAACACTGCCCTCTGATAAGCCTACTGCTCGACCACACTACCACAAAATAGAGCATTAGAATTATCTCTTTTTGCCACTATCTTACCTCTAAGGGGAACCCTTGGACTCTGTGCACACTATTTCTTACTTTGAAATAGTATATACAGAGGCAACTTCCTACAGGCAAAAATCTGGATGCATTGCAATTTCTAGATGTGATACTCAGGGAGTCCCAGATATGTGGAGTTGCAATAATACAGTTGAGAAGATACGAAGTCTTTCAATATTTGCAAATTCTGCAATTTGTTGAATAACTATAGCATGTGCTTCATTGAAAAAAGCATGTCTTCGATACACTGGAAATTTTATCTCATAGCTATAGCACACTATATTAATGCCAAGGTTCCTGACACTGGAGCTCGGGTTTCGCTTGAGACCTAACATATCAGGCCAGGAAGGCGAATCCCAAAAGGAAGAAGGGTGGAGGAACTCAGAATTACTGTCTTCTCTCAATTTAGTTTTAACTTTTTAGCACTCATCCGGTGAAACACCTTAGTGAGACACTTGTGAAATTGGTCAGCAGAATTGTGTTCTTCACCAGATATCAGAACAATGGTTTAAGTGTCATCTGCGTATAGATATGCACGAAGACTACAGGTGTCAATGAAATAGGCTAATGGGCCCATATCACGATTAAATGGGAGGAGGATAAAATGGCCCCTATGGCACACCGCATAAACATGGTCTAGCTGTAGATATAAAAGATGAAAGATACATTTTGTAAAAGTGTTGGGCCAAGAAATGAGACAGCCATGCCAAAGTAAGGCCTTCAACTCCAAAATCCTGCAGCGTAGACAGCAGGATTTGATGGTCAATGTTGTGAAGGCCCTTGATAAATCCAAGAGAAGGACAATGGCTGAAATATTAGGGGCAGATTTACAAATATTTCATGCTGCATTGCCAGAAAGGGAGACAGGAGAAATGCACCATATCTACTAGGATATGGCATATTTCTTTTATCTCCTAGCACTGATGCATTTATGACAGCTTAATGCCAAATCAGGCACCCAGCACAAAAGCAATCATGAAAGGCATTTTCGTATTTGTATGTATGTTGCTGAATGCAGCACACATACAAAAAAGGAAGTAACACAGAGAAATAAAGATCTTTCCCCCTGTCATGCGAAAGTCAGGTGGGCACACCATTTTTGGTGCAACTCCAGGTTTACAGACCTTTGTAAATTAGGGATTGTGTCAAAAACTATGAGTGGATGCATGGGAAGGCCCACACTCGACCCATGAAACGTGTCCCTGAAGCAAGGTAACACTAGGCAGTGAAATGCACTCCCTTAAGCTACTTTGGATTTACTAAATCACACAAAGCTACACAGGGTGGCTTTGCGTGCCTTAGTAAATCCAAGTTAAGCGCCTGTGTTGTGTGCACTTGCATGACACAAGAACAACACAAGCCCTTAGTTTGCCCCCGGTATCTAAGCAGCAATACAACTAATGAAAAGCTGAAAGTACTGTGACTTGAGTACTTTGTCCTAAACAAAAACCCATCTGGCATGTATGCAGGAGCTGATTATCTTCCACAAACACAAATAATTGATCAGAAGCTGCTTTTTTTAACCCTTTGTTCACTTAAGGCAGTTGTGAAAAAGCACAATAATTTGAACAATTCTATAGGTCCAAGGAAGGTTTGGTCAGAAAATGCAATACAAATTGCTGTTTCTGAAGTTCAGGAACATAATCAGATTTCAGAGAAGCATTAATGACAGTACGCGCCCATTCAGGTTCTTGTAAAAAGAAGTTTTTCTGTAGAGTTGGGGGCAAATGGTCCACTGGTGATCCATGTGCCTTACTCTCAAATATCAAAGTTAACAATTTGGGTATACCCAAAGTGAGGAAATCAGAAACTGTAACCTTGGACTGTTGATGTAAACTGTTATTGCATAGCAGATTTGAGTGATTCAAGAAATCAGCCATAAGATTAAAGTGGTCTACTGGGGGTTATCTGGAGTACGTCTGGGGAGCTCTTCTAAGCATTTGATAATGGTGAAAATAGTTTTTGATATGTTAGGATCTTTAGAAATGTCTAGGCAATAGAAATTCAACTTGCCTTTCCTGATGTCTTTCTTCATATCAACAATTATACTCTGCCAATGATATGTTCATCACCACAAGCGCTCAGCAGATCTTGGTGAATATTTCAGAGTTGCTACATCAGGGTTCTCAAGCCTTTTCGATACATAGAGCTACTTCTGGTCAATGAAAATATTCCTGAGCCACTAATATCTTTGAACATTTTTGTCGTAGTGGCCCCACCTTGTAGGGCTATTGGTCGGACCTCCAAAATTTGTATTTCATAATTTGAAGTGACAAAATATCATCATGTGAAAATATCACATCCAGAATGATGACTAATCGAATACCATGACGTTACACCCATCTATGGAAAATATTGATTTACTATGCTTTACTTCACATCTACATACTTTTAAGATATCCATATCAAGCAAAATAATGCCTATATATAATTACCTTCGTGACATTGTAGGGGTTAGTATCCTGGATACCATATTTTGGCTGGATGATATTTAAAACTCAGTATTGTAGTATAACACCAACCATCCCAACACATAAGACAAAGTTACTAAAAACAATGTCAGGAAAGGCTTCATCAATATAAAATGCCTTCCTGTGAGTACTTAAATAACAGCTACAGCAGCAAGTGCCCACTGGCATAAAGGAAATACTAACAGCTATGAACCTCCCCAACATGGTATGAACTATTAATCAATTAAATATCTTTTGGATTTTCAGTCATTTTGGTTTCAAATATCAACATATCAGTTTCCCAAAACACATATTTTTATACAAAATATGCAATTTCCAATTTGGATACAATTTTGTCTTTTTCTGCAAGAAACCTTTCTTTCAAAAATTAGTTTTCATTTACCATTATTATGCCAATGTGGCAATTGTGTCCAAAACATATTTGTGATGGAGGTGAAATCCTTATAATGGGGGACCAGACACATTTGGTGTACCCTGACACCAGGAGTGAGACATTTTTCAAGGAGGACATAATGCCAGCAGCATACACAGCAGAAGCGCACATATGTACTCAACAGACGACTCACTTTCTACACCCCGACACACCAGCTTCGCCCCGCTGACCTTGCCCTCGCCACCGTACCACGCATCCATAGATTGACCGCCGGTGGCAGATCGTTCTCCCACCTCGCCACCAAGATGTGAAACACCCTTCCTATCCACCTGCAAAAGACACAGGACCTGCTAACCTTCAGAAAACACCTCAAGACCTGGCTGTTCGAGCAGTAGCAGCACCCTCCCTCCCCTCTCAGAGCCTTGAGACCCTCAAGGGTGAGTAGTGTGCTTTACAAATGCTATGATTGATGTTTGATTGATATGTATACAGATGTACACAGACACATTTAAACAGATACACACGAATACACACACTCCACTCTCACCATCTAAAACAAAGAGTGTCTCAGAAAGCAGAGACACTCTCAATCCTGCCTCTGCTTACCATGGTTACCAGGCTGCTAATGCACAGTTCTTATTCACTTCCACTTTGTGTCCAGCAGTCCAACACTTTACTCCACTCTGGCAGGCACTTATTTTCTGATGCAGTTTTCAAACATATTGCATCACTGATATAGTGCAGCATGTAAAGTGACCAATCTCCATGTGACTATGATAAATTGAGAATGGAGACCGACAGCCACGTTCCAAGTGTCACAGTGTATGTATGTGTTTGTAAACATAGGGCTCTGCAACTTCTTTGACTGGCGGCCACTCCAAGAATACAGATGTGTATAGTGTTGCCTTCGTCAACATGACTAGATCCTCTGAATCACTTACTGTGCTAAACTGCACTTCAGTGAGCTACCTCCAGGGTACTTGTGAGCTAAACATAGTTCCTAAGCTACTTTTTGTAGAAAGAATCTGCAACCTAAACGTAATGTTCGGGACAGTCAACTACCTCAGGTTCAATGATTTGGAAATTCACAAGAGAAGGGGGTACCACAATAGACAGACCAGGGTACAGAAATCAGGTAATAGGCTTGGTGCAGGCTAGAGCTGCACAAGTAATGTATAATGTAGGCCTCTTAGAATTGGTACGAAGAGGAAGATTAAGTTGCATTTTGAATAAAGCCAGCACTTCCATTCATTTCTTAGTATGTGCTAGTGTTGGCATTTCAAAATAAATCTCAACTCAAGAATAGCTATGGTGAGGAGTGGAAAATAATGTGAACCCCCACCAGTGGGGCTTAAAGAGTCTCAAAAGAACTCTCTAGCTTGCAATCTTACTTAGATTGATTAGCTGTTTGTTGGATTTGGTCCAAAGCTGTAGGATGACTGCTTGTCTATTATAGAGACCAAGAGACCATAGGAAGATTAAAATGAAGTCCAAACATAAGATTAGCATTTTGCACAAGACCATCAAGTTTTTTAATTAGGGCACACCAAAACTCTGGTGCGTCTGCATTAGGGGTATGGATGTTTATGGTGTAGGGATTGCATCTATTGTTTTGTAGTCTAGATATTAGCCATCTTCCTTCAGCATCTGCTTCAGACATTATTACTGAAAGTCCAGATCTTTTGGAAATAAAGCGAATTACCTAGTACAGCTTCAGAACAGGTTAGGTCATCAATCTAGCCCCCTCTTAAGAACAGGGACTATTTTGGTTTCTTGCGGGAGCGCTGTGGGCATGTTCATAAATTGCATTTTGTAGTATGCTTCTAATACAAAAATAGTACTACTAACATACTACAAAAGGCCATTCACGTATCTATGTGCAAAGGTTTACGCCCTTGCCTCTGCTATCTTTTATATGCAGAGATCTCACCTCGACTGTAGAGCTCTCTGCACACTTAAGTATGCATTTTATTAGTAAATGTGAAAGGTACAGAGGGGATTTAGTCGGAAATGGGGAATACCTAATACTAAAGGGGAGTGGTTAAGAGAGAATTAAGGAGGGGCTGATGGAGTGTTAGGAAAGGGATTAAGAAGGGAAATGCACAGATTAACAAAAGAGTAAGGGGGTCATTCTGACCCGCGGGAGCACCACCAACAGGCTGGCGGTGCTCCCATGGGCATTCTGACCGCGGCGGTACAGCCGCGGTCAGAAACGGGAAACTGGCGGTGCCCCGCCGGTTTCCCGCTGCCCTGGGGAATCCTCCATGGCGGCGCTGCAGGCAGCGCCGCCATGGGGATTCCGACCCCCTTACCGCCAGCCTGGCTCTGGCGGTTTTGACCGCCAGAACCTGGCTGGCGGTAACGGGTGTCGAGGGAGCCCCTGGGGGCCCCTGCAGTGCCCATGCCAATGGCATGGGCACTGCAGGGGCCCCCTAACAGGGCCCCACCAAGATTTTCAGTGTCTGCCAAGCAGACACTGAAAATCGCGACGGGTGCAACTGCACCCGTCGCACCCCTTCCACTCCGCCGGCTCCATTCGGAGCCGGCATCCTCATGGAAGGGGGTTTCCCGCTGGGCTGGCGGGCGGCCTTCTGACGGTCGCCCGCCAGCCCAGCGGGAAACTCAGAATGACCGCCGCGGTCTTTCGACCGCTGTACGGTCTTCCGGCGGTTCCCGCCAGGCGGGCGGCTTCCGCCGCCCACGGAGGTCGGAATGACCCCCCCAGTCCCTTCCTATTCACAAACTGCCCTTATACAGTTACTACAGGCAAAAAGTACCCAAAACAGTTGTAAATGTACTCCAGCACCACCCATGGCCAGTCACAGGCACTGCAACACCCACCATTAGAACAAATGAAAGTAGGGACTTAAAATAAAACCCAAAGTAACACATATTAAAATCAATTAAATTATATAAACCTATTTAAAAATAAAATCACATTTTATTTAATGTTCAAAATAGTTTCTAAAAGTAAAACACAATTATGAATTTGTTTAAAAATCTTTGATTAATCTTATTTAGAAATAACATTAGTATAACACTATTATTTCTTAAAAACAATTCAATTACTGTTAATTAATTCTGTATGACATAATAATTTTAAATACATAAGATTTTAATTTAATTGGGAGTTATTTTAATTAAACTTCAGAAAAATAATTCAATTTAAATTTAGCATGTTCAATTTAATTTAATTTTTGATGGAAAATTAACTTAATAATGCTGCAACATTTTAAATAATATTCTACATTTAAACATAAATATAATTAATGGACGGAAATATTTAATACTAAACTATTTTTTCTATTTAAAAAAAACTTGAATAAACTTTCAAACATTTTCTTATAGTTTACGATACAGCGATCTCTGCCCCGCGGCATTGGACTTTCTAATCAATCAATCAATCATTCATTGGTAGAACACGCTACCCACCTGTGAGAGTCTCAAGGCGCTGAGGGAGGGGGGAGAGAGGTGCTACTGTTTGAACAACCAGGTCTTGAGGTGTCTCGTGAAGATCAGCAGGTCCCGGGTCTGCCGTAGGTGGATGGGGAGGGTGTTCCAGTTCTTGGCGGTGAGGTGGGAGAACGATCTGCCGCCAGGTGTAGTCCTGTGGATGCGAGGAACGGTGGCAAGGGTGAGGTTGGCAGAGCGGAGCTGTCGGTTAGGGGTGTCAAAGGTGAGTTGTTTGTTGAGGTAAGTTGGTCTGGCGTTGCGGAGTGCTTTGGGGGCGTGGGTGAGGAGCTTGAAGGTGATCCTCTTGTTGATGGGGAGCCAGAGCAGGTCTCTCAGGTGGGCTGTGATGTGGCTGCAGCGTGGGATGTCGAGGATGAGGCGTGCAGTAGCGTTCTGTATACGTTGCAGTCTTTTCTGGAGTTTGGCCGTGGTTCCCACGTAGAGGGTGTTGCCGTAGTCCAGTCTGCTGCTGATGAGGGCCTGGGTGACCGTCCTTCTGGTTTCGGTGTGGATCCACCTGAAGACCTTGTGGAGCATGCGGAGGGTGTTGAAGCAGAATGATGAGATGGCGTTGACTTGCTGGGTCATGGAGAGCGATGAGTCCAGGATGAATCCCAGGTTGCGTGCATGGTTGGTGGGCGTCGGTGCGGTTCCTAGAGTGGCCGGCCACCAGGAGTCATCCCAGGCAGAGGGGGTGGAGCCGAGGATGAGGATCTCCGTCTTCAGGCAACTGCTCTCCATCCAGTCGGCAATGGCCTTCATTCCGTGGTGGAGTTTAGTTCTGGCGGTGGTGGGGTCTTTGGTGAGTGAGAGGATCAACTGGGTGTCATTGGCATGTGAGACGATGTTGAGGTTGTGTGATTGGACGATAATTACGAGCGGTGTCATGTAGACGTTGAAAAGGGTCTGGCTGAGGGAGGATCCTTGAGGAATGCCGCAGATGGTCTCGGTGACTTCAGATCGGAAGAGAGGGCGGCGGACTCTCTGGGTTCTGCAGGTGAGGAAGGATGTAATCCAGTCCAAGGCTTTGTAGTGTATCCCTGCGTCGTGGAGGCTTGTGCATAGGGTGTGGTGGCAGATGGTGTCGAAGGCGGCTGAGAGGTCTAGGAGGATGAGGGCCGCAGTTTCGCCTCTGTCTAGCATGGTCCTGATGTCGTCGGTGGCGGCGATGAGGGCGGTCTCGGTGCTGTGGTTGCTGCGGATACCGGATTGAGATGGGTCCAGAGTGCTGTTGTCTTCAAGGAAGCGGGTCAGTTGACTGTTGATGATCTTCTCGATGACCTTTGCCAGGAATGGGAGCAGGGAGATGGGCCAGTAGTTCTTGAAATCTCTTGAGCCTTTCTTGGGTTTCTTTAGTAGTGTGTTGATTTTGGCGTTGTTTCAGCTTTCCGGGAAGGTGGCAGTCTCGAAGGAGCTGTTGACGATAATTCGGAGATAGGGGTGATGATGGAGCTTGCTTTGTTGAAGACGTGGTGAGGGCAGGGGTTGGATGGTGAGCCGGAGTGAATGGTGTTCATGATTTTAATGGTATCATCGTCGTTGACCTGGTTCGAGGAGAGTAGGAGGTTGGTGTGGCTGGGGTCAGGTGAGTCTGGGTTTGTGGTGACAGTGGGGGTCGAGGTATTCAAGCTGTCGTGGATGTCTGTGATCTTGCAGTGAAAGAAGGTGGAGAAGGAGTCGCAGAGGTCTTACGAAGGTGGGGTGTCGTTGGAGCAGGATCTGGTGTTGGGGAGTTCCTTCACGATGTTGAAGAGCTCTTTGCTGTTGTGTGCGTTGTTGTTGTGATGTGTTCCTTGTAGGAGGATCTCTTGGCGGTCTGGATGAGCTGGTGGTGCCTGCGGATGGCGTTCTCCAAAGAAGGCAGCTGCAGTCACGTGATGAGGCACGTAACCTGTAATATTAATAAGTCTCTGTAACTAGGTGAAGGAGCTCCTCACTTGGCTACCTCCATCTTTTAGCAGACTTTTGGTTTTTCATACATACATTGAGATGGAGTACTGCTGAAAATAGGAGACCAGAACAGATACCACAATTCCTCTAAAAAGGAAAGTGCCCTGGGATGGGGAGCAGTTGGAGAAAAAGGAGAGTCATGATAAAAAAATGTTTGTTTGTGGAGGCCACCGAAAATATTACTTGCCCTGAAAATATTATGGAATGTCTCCCATCACCTAGTTTTCCACACTCTGCAGATATCACGGGATGCCTCATCACCATGGGCCTACATACTACAAAACAGAAATGTACTTGTATTTGGTTGGTTCCAGTCAAAATAGTCAATTAGATCTCTTCATTCACATAGCTCATTGGCCTGAAATCAAATATCACAACTTCAGCATATGAGCATCTTTCCAAATGCAGCATTTCTGTTCAACTTTTACTTTGTGGAAAAACTTGGCATCCATTGAAAGAAAGGTTTGGCTTGAGTTGGTGCCTTTCTTTGGAAACAGGGATATATTCTAGAAATGGAAATAAAACTGATGTGCCTGAAACTTGAGGAGAATAGAGAAGACTGCCATAAGTGTAGAATACCTAACTTGAACAGCTGTGAAGCCCAGATAATTTGACCTTGCCCAGAAAAACAGCTGCATGTGAGAGGAGCCTGTGTCAGAAGTCGAATGTTGCTGCTAACCAGACCAGCTAAGGTTAACTCCATTACATGGATAGTCAGTTTTTGCACTTGTCCCCTTGCCCCCTGTAAGAGAGCTCAAAGGCTGACCTCATCTCAAGCCACAGAGAATGGGACTTGCTCTAGTTAGGGCTGTATGAGGCTTTGTGTGACGTCTCCTTTTCTCCTTGCCTGTAGTCATTCTTTGAGATCAGAAGTTCTACTACTTGGTCCAGGGGCCTATGGTAACACCGCAATGGTCTGTCATATCGTTTAACAACAGGCTCTGGGTTGTACACTAGTGTTAAACCTGACAGCCTTAGGGTGGTCACATCTAACTTTTTGCCTGCCTCCCTCCACTTTTTGGAGTGCTAACCAATGCTAAAGTGCCTATGCTCTCTCCCTTTAAACATGGTAACATTGGATCATACCCAATTGGACTATTTAATTTACTTATAAGTCCCTAGTAGTGTGCGGTATATGTGCCCAGGGCCTGTAGATTAAATGCTACTAGTGGGCCTGCAACACTGATTGTGCTACCCACTTAAATAGCCCCTTAACCTTGTCTCAGTCCTGCCATTGCAAGGCCTGTGTTTGCAGTTTCATTGCCAATTGGACTTGGCATTTAAAAGTACTTTCCAAGCCGAAAACTCCCCCTTTTCTATATATAAGACACCCCTAAGGTATGCCCTAGGTAACCCATAGGGCAGGGTGCTGTGTATGCAAAAGGCAGGACATGTACCTATGTAGTTTACATGTCCTGTTAGTGTAAAACTCCTAAATTCGTTTTTACACTGCTGTGAGGCCTGCTCCCTCCATAGGCTAACATTGGGGCTGCCCTCATACATTGTTTGAGTGGTAGCTGCTGATCTGAAAGGAGTAGGGAGGTCATATTTAGTATGGCCAGAATGGTGATATAAAATCCTGCTGATTGGTGAAGTTGGATTTAATGTTGCTATTTTAGAAATGCCACTTTTAGAAAGTGAGCATTTCTCTGCACTTAAATCTTTTTGTGCCTTACAATTCACATCTGGCTGGGTTTAGTTGATAGCTCCTTGTGCATTCACTCAGACACCCCCCCAAAACAGGATACTCAGCCTCACTTGCATGCATCTGCATTTTGAATGGGTCTTCCTGGGCTGGGACAGTGGAGGGCTTGCTCTCACACAAAGGACTGCCACACCCTCTACTGGGACCCTGGCACACAGCATTGAACTGAAAGAGGACCTGGTGCACTTTTAAGCCACTCTTTGAAGTCTCCCCCACTTCAAAGGCACATTTGGGTATAGAAACAGGGCCTCTGCCCCTTCCAACTCAGACACTTTCTGGAAAAGAAAACTGGAACCAGAACCTGCATCCTGCCAAGAAGAACTGCCTGGCTGCCCAAGGACTCACCTGACTGCTTTCTGTGAAGGACTGCTGTCTTGCTGTTGGCCTGCTGCCTTGCAGCTCGCTGGCTGTGGTGAAGAAGTGCTCTCCAAGTGCTCTCCAAGTGCTTGGATAGAGCTTGCCTCCTGTTCCCTGAAGTCTCAGGACCAAAAAGACTTCACTCTTGCAACCGTACTCCTTGTGCTGTGAAAATTCAATGCACAGCTTGCTAAAAATGACGCACAGCCTGCCCCATGGTGAGAAATTCACTGCACCCCGAACCGGAACAACGCAAGGAGAAGATCGACGCAGAGCCTGTGTTGCGACCGGAACTTCGACGCACAGCCGACCTTGGATGACGCAGCCTCACTTCCAGAGGGGAATCAATGCAGCGCCTGACGTGCTGGAGAAAATTCCACGCAACGCCCACCGGATTGACGCAGTGCTTGTGACTTCGCTCTGCAACCCCAGGATTCCAAGCACAGACCCCGGGGCATCTGAAAACCTCGCAACCTGAAGAGGAACCATGACCAAACGCTGGAAATCGACGCACAGCCATCCCTGCGTGTAAACTAAACGACGCATCGCTGTGTGCGGCCTGAGAAATCGACGCACACCCCTTTGTTTGCATCTTTGATCGTTTTGACCTGCAAATATCCAGATAAATATTATATATTTTTCTAAACACTGTGTGGTGTATTTTTGTGGTGCTATATTGTGTTAATATATGATTCATTGCACAAATACTTCACACATTGCCTTCTAAGTTAAGCCTGACTGCTCAGTGCCAAGCTACCAGAGGGTGGGCACAGGATAATTTGGATTGTGTGTGACTTACCCTCACTAGAGTTGCTTTGACAGAGGTTAACCTGACTGCCAACCAAAGACCCCATTTCTAACATTGGTGATCAGCAGTGAGGGTAGGACTTGTATTTTTGCAGTGCCATACAGTAGCAGTAGTATTTCACTACCTACCCACAGTTGAAGGTCACCCAGATTTTTATCTCTTTCCTGCAATTTCGTTTTTCCTGTCAATTTTTGACTAAAATCCTCATTTATCATGTCTCTGGCTGGGTCTCAAGCAGGAGATGAAGATTTTGATATGGCTATGCTGGAAACCTACACTGTTAAACAGCTGAGGGCGTTGTGTAGGGATATGGGGGTACCTACCCAGAGAGCCTCCAGGAAGGAGGCATTCCAAATGGTGCTGAGGGCCTGGGCAGAAGCCAATGCTGAGGAGGATGTTGAGGAGGAGGGTCCAGAGGATGGCCCCTCAGAGGATTTTTTGCCCTCATTAGATGAGATTAGTGCTGCAATTGTGCCCTCTGCAAAACCAGGGAGCAGTGTCTCTGATCAAGGCCTGTCCGCAGAGGAAAGGAGAGAAGAGAGGGAGTTTCAATTGCAGATGGCAAGGTTAAAAATTGAGGCTCAACAGGAGGAAATGAGAGCAGAGTGAGAAGCCAAGCAAGCTGAGGCTGAAAGAGCAGCCAAACAGGTTGAAGCAGAAAGAGCCTTGGCTGAGAAAAAACATTTGTTGGCTCATGAACTGAGTCTCAAGGAGCTGGAGATCAAGGCAAGACAGTCTGAGTTCAGCAGTGATGGTGACAGCATACGTTCAGGACCGGTTAGGGACAAACAGGTTCGTATACCCAAGAATGTGGTGCCAAGTTTTGTGCTGGGAGATTACATTGACAAGTGGTTTGCTGCCTATGAAGTTGCACTAAGGGCCCATGGGACACCTGAGGAGCACTGGGGGGGCGGCCATGTGGTTTTATCTACCATCAGTAGGGAGGGACACACTTCTTACACTTGCTACACAGAATAGAATTGACTACCCACACATGAAAGTTGCTTTACTGGCCATGTTTGGGCTGACCCCTGAGAGATACCATCAGAGGTTTAGGGACAGCACCAAACTTTCAACACAGACTTGGGTGGATTGTTATGATTTCTCCAACAAGGCACTGGATGGATGGGTGCGGGCAGCAAAGTAGATGATTATAGAGGGTTATATGACTTGATTCTGAGAGAGCATATGCTCAATATTTCTTTTACAGAGTTGCGCCAGCACTTGGTAGATAGTAAGCTGACTGACCCCAGGAAGCTTGCTGGGGAGGCAGACCTCTGGGTTAGCACCAGAGTGTCCCAAAAGGCATCTGGGGTGACACCCACAAAGGTGGTCAGGGTTCCCAAGAGAAGAAAGAGGGGAGAGAAAAACTTAAAGATAAGGAGTTCTTAAAAGGCAAAAGGCCCCCGAAAGAATTTCAAAGGGGAGGGTGGTCACCATTCCTCTTCTAGATTTGGGAAGAAGCCAGTGTATTTTGATAAAACAATAGGGAAATTCATCCCCAAATGCTTAGAGTGCTACCAGTATGGACACTCTAAGGGTGACTCCCAGTGCCCCAAGAGAGCACAGTCCACCACTGGACAGACACCTGGGTCGGCTAGTGTAGTGCCCGGGGGGAGACAGTCCCATTTAGCTTTGGGGGGCAGGCAGAGGTTTCCCTATTGTCCCTGGGAGAGAGAGAGATGGTGCCTAAAGCCTACATGCCAGAAAATGCTTCAAAGTATAGACAGTGGGTCACCATTGATGGGCAAAGGGTGGAGGCTCTGGGTGACACAGGAGCCAGTATGACTACTGTCAGGAGTCAGCTGGTGTCATCAGAGCAGACAGTCCCTAATACATTTCACCAGGTCATAGTCGCTGACAATCGTGAGAGTCACCTATCGGAGGCTCTGGTTCCAATTGAGTGGGGGGGGGTGTTCTCTGGTACTCTGAAAGTAGCTGTGAGTCCTGCCATGCCTGTAGATTGTCTGTTAGGCAATGATCTTGAACACACTGCCTGGAAGGAGGTAGAGCTCAGATCCCACCTGGAGATGTTAGGTTTGCCTAAGTGGGTCTGCATGACCACACGGTCCATGGATGCCCGGGAAGGGAGTCAAGGGCGTCTGCAGCATGGAACAATGGCCTGGACAGCTGCAAAGAGGAAGGGCAAGAGGCAAGGGAAGCCCGCCTCAGATGTTCCCACAGTGGTGGATGGGGACCCTGAGGAGGAGGAGGCCCCTGAGCCAACTGGGGAGGACATAGCTGACCTGGGTAACCTGCCTGAACTTGCTGGCTGGCAAGTAGAGGGTGGGGCAACCAGGGCAGAATTCTGCAAAGCGCAGAAGGAATGCCCCACCCTTGACGGTCTGAGGCAACAGGCCTCAGCCCAAGCAGCAGGTGACGCCTCTGGCAATCACCATATTTATTGGTAGAATGATCTCTTTTACAGTGAGCCTAAGGTTCCAGGTCCTGGGGCAGCACGTGTGCTGGTGGTCCCCCAGTGTTACCGGGCCTTCCTACTGGGTCTGGCTCACGACATTCCCCTGGCAGGACATCTGGGCCAATTCAAGACCTTTGAAAGGATTGCCACCCACTTCCATTGGCCCAGAATGAGGTTAGCCTCAGATAATTTCTGCAGAGCTTGCCCCACCTGCCAGTCTAGTGGGAAGACAGGGCAAGAGCTTAAAGCTCCCCTGCTCCCACTCCCCGTCGTTGGCACCCCCTTTGAAAGGGTGGGCATTGACATTGTTGGTCCCTTGGACCCTAAACTGCCTTGGGCAACAGGTTTATCCTAGTTTTGGAGGACCACGCCACCCGCTATCCAGAGGCAATCCCTCTGAGAACAGTGACTGCACCGGTGGTGACCAGAGCCCTGTTGGTAATATTTACCTGTGTGGGATTCCCTAAGGAAATTGTGCCTGACAGGGGCACAAACTTCATGTCTGCGTACATGAAGTCCATGTGGATGAGTGTGGGGTGACCTACCAGTTTACCACCCCTCATCATCCTCAATCCAATGGGCTTGTTGAGAGATCCAACAAGACCCTGAAAGGCATGATTAATGGCCTGACTGAAGCCATGAGGCATAAGTGGGACGTCCTCTTACCATGCCTGTTGTTTGCTTACAGGTAAGTGCCCCAGAAAGTGGTGGGGTTCAGCCCCTTTGAGCTTCTCTATGGACACCCCATCAGGGAACCACTGAGAATAGTGAAAGAGGGCTGGGAGAAAGCTCCCATGACACCTCCCCAGTTTGTGGTCAGCTACATGCTGGCCCTCCGCAACCAAACCCAACGCTTCTGGAAGCAGGCCAAGAGTAACCTCGAGGCCAGTCAAGAGGTGATGAAGGAGTGGTATGATGGGAAGACCACTTTGGTTGAGTTCTCACCTGGAGACAAGGTTTGGGTGATGGAGCCAGTAGAGCCCAGGGCTCTCCAGGAC
This sequence comes from Pleurodeles waltl, assembly GCF_031143425.1. Classification (NCBI taxonomy): domain Eukaryota; kingdom Metazoa; phylum Chordata; class Amphibia; order Caudata; family Salamandridae; genus Pleurodeles; species Pleurodeles waltl. Next base: position 1,295,134,755 of record NC_090446.1, on the reverse strand, counting down.
CGCTGGACAGGCCCATTTGAGATCAAGAAGCGTAAAGGAGAGGCCACTTAACTAGTGGACCTCAAGACCCCTAGGCACCCCCTAAGGGTCCTGCATCACAACAGGCTCAAACCTCACTTTGAGAGGTCTGAGGTCAGTATGCTCCTGGTCACTGATGAGGGCATGGAAGAGGAGAGTGAACCTCTCCCGACCTCCTCTCTGCCAAAGAAGGTGATGGGTCAGTGGAGGGTGTCATTCTCTCTGACACCCTGACTCTAAACCAGAGAGGAGACTGCTATGAGCTGTTAGAGCAGTTCTCTTCCCTGTTCTCCCTTACTCCTGGACTGACCCACTTATGTGTCCATGACATTGACACCGGTGACAGTCCCCCTGTGAAGAACAACATTTACAGGTTGTCGGATAAGGTGAAGACCAGCATCAAGGAGGAGATCTCCAAGATGTTGACTTTAGGGGTTATTGAGAAATCGAGTAGTCCCTGGGCCAGCCCTGTGGTGCTGGTTCCTAAGGCTGCTGCCCAGGTGCGAAGCCAGAACTCAGGTTCTGCGTGGACTACCAAGGTCTCAACTCAGTCACACGGACTGATGCTCACCCCATTCCCTGAGCTGATGAGCTTCTTAAAGAAATATTTTGGCAACAATGACTTTGCTGTGGCTGCACCATCCTATACGTTTTCTTGAGTGCAAGATTGGTGCTCAAACACTAAAAACGTACCCGTTGCCAAAGTACATATACTGGGATAGAAATGAACCTAAACCAGTTAATGTGAAATCAAAAAGACAATTAGTGGAGCACACCTATATTAAGAACCCTAACTGTCTAGAATAATGGATTCAGTAGTCCATAAGCGCCAATGATATTATGTGAGAGTACAATGAACACCAAAATGCAATCAAGAACAATAGTTACAAAAAATATGAACTGGTATGTGGCAAGTTAATATATATAACTCTATTTAATCAGCATAGCTATTTTCATTACAAAATACAATTCGTAACAATCATAATTCAAATATATTAAGACATGTTGATATACAATCCAGCCTAGTTAGAAATGATTCAAGAAAAATCCATCTGTAGATACTCTCTCGCAAGAGTTAACAGGAGATTCCGACCCCCTTCCCGCCATCCTGTTCCTGGCGGTTTTTACCGCCAGGAACAGGATGGCGGGAACGGGTGTCGTGGGGCCCCTGGGGGCCCCTGCACTGTCCATGCCACTGGCATGGGCAGTGCAGGGGCCCCATAACAGGGCCCCATAAAGATTTTCACTGTCTGCATTGCAGACAGTGAAAATCGCAACGGGTGCAACTGCACACGTCGCACCCCTGCAACTCCGCCGGCTCCATTCGGAGCCGGCTTCATTGTTGCAGGGCCTTTCCCGCTGGGCCGGCGGGCGCTCCCTTGGCGGGCGCCCACCGGCCCAGCGGGAAAGTCAGAATGGCCTCCGCGGTCTTCTGACCGCGGAGCGTCCATTTGGCGGTTCCCGCCAGGCGGGCGGCGTCCGCCGCCTGCCAGGGTCAGAATGACCCTCTCAGTCACCTGTTCATCTAGGACATAAGATAATACTTGTTACAGTGATTGCTCGGGCACTCAAGGTCTACTTCAATTACTAGACTAAAATCTACAAATCACACTCCCAGGCAGAGATCGCACACACAAAGCAGGGCATGACCTTCGATGCAGAAGACACCATATTTGTACTCTACTTTAAGACTTACTTAAGCAAAGATTTGTTCCAGACTCTTCCCAAAGACAGTTTCTAAAAACAAAAAAAGGAATATCATTAAACACTAACAAACCAAGCGATGATTCAGAAAACAAAGAAGTGGTCATTGTTACAATGAGGTGAGTACAGGCCAGTGCTTAAACTCTCAGGTTACTAATACACTTGCACTTGGGCTCCTTCCAGGTGGATTCCCTCAAGCTCAAGGGAGATAAGGCTCCTGCTAATAACAACTGATTAGTTTATCTCAAGAGAATGCTTTATTGTTCGAAAGGGGAATTTGAACAGCATATTTTAGGAACTAGCTGAAATAAATGACAGATTAGGATGTTCATAAAGACCTATTGTTTTAATTAATTATAATATCCTAATTTGGGATTTACCACTGAGTCGTTATGTGTGGCACCAGAAGGTAACTCTATTCCATTGTAAAGCATCTACTCCTCTCAGAATAACTTAATGGAAAACCAGACAAACACTATCTTTGTGAGAATCAGTGAGCTATAAGGACCGATCCCTGTAGTGTTTTAGGCACTTTCGAGTGAGGGTTTCAAAAAGGTAAACGTGCAGTTATAGTACCTTGGGTCTGCTTTATAACATAACCCGGTATCAAAACACCTGTGGAGCTTAAATAGTAAACACAATGGGCCAGATTTACAGGAAAGTGGCGCATCAGCTGTGATGCATCACTTTTTTTGCGCTCCCATGCCGCACCCCTAATGACACCATGTGTGTGCCGTATTTACATAATGGGACACCATGGGACACGTTAGAACAATAGCATCAAAATGTATGATTCTATGGTGATACTTCGCAGGATTAGCGCCATAAATTGTGGAGCTAATCCTGCGAAGTAAAGGGAGGCCCATTGAAAGTAATGGGCGCGTCATGTTAACGCCTGCTCTAAGCGGGCATTAAAAATGATGCCAAAAAATGGCACAGTGAAATGTTGTAAATTTCCCTGCACCATTTTTACGGGCCTCCCTAAAGGGGAACGCCCCCCTTGTGTACAATATGGCTGGCGCAGGCATAATGTGGCGTAAGCGGGTGCAAAGTGGTGCAATGCAAGCATTGTCCCACTTTGTAAATATGGCGAAGGAGAATGTCCTCGTTAATGCCACACTAGCATAAAAAATGACACTAGTGTAGAGCTAAGAGGTGCTATGGCCTTGTAAATCTGCCCCAATGTGTGTGTGTGTGTGCATGTTTGAATTACTGCCGTTTTAATGGTAAACTAAAACACACTGTTGAAAGATAAGTAGTTTGTATATGACTTTGTTCGACCGTAGTTCACAAGTTATCCACTATGAATCTTTATTACCTATTTATTTTGGAGCAGTTGGCATGTTTTTTTGTCTCTCACGAAGAGTCCATCTTCTTCTGTGTATTTAGTGTGAACATATTTAGGACCTTTTCTGTAGTTCTAAAAAGAAAATGTGCATACTTTGCGGTGGGAAAGCATCTGAATCTAGGGATGTACAAGCATTTCACAGTTTAATGAGTGGATATTATTCAATCAATCCATCAGCATTGGTAGAGCGCAAGCTATCACCCCAGGAGCATCTGGGCGATGAGGTGCTGTGTCTGAGTCAAAAAGCCAGGACTTGAGCTTCTTTCTGAACTCTGTCAGGGAAGGGTCTATACGGAGGTGGAGGGGTAAGATGTTCCAGGTTTTGGCGGCGATGTATGAGAAGGAGTGGCTGCCAATGTGGCTGCGATGGATGCAGTGTGTGTGTGCGAGGGCAAGTGCAGTGGAGCACAGATGTCTAGTGGGCAGGTGGAAGTTCAGTCGACGGTTCATGTAGGCTGGTCTTTGGTTGTGCATAGGTTTGTAGGCATGCATGAGGATCTTGACCTGTCATCTCTTTTGAATAGGGAGCCAGTGGAGGTCTTTGAGGCAGGGATGATGTGGGACCACCTGCAGAGTTCCAGGATGAGTCTTGCTGCAGTGTTCTGTATGGTCTGGAGTCTTTTGAGGAGTGGGTTGGAGATTCCTGTATAGAGAACATTGCTGTAGTCTAGTTGGCTGGTGACGAGGGCCTGCATGATAGCCTTTCTGGTGTTGATGGGGTTTGTGGGATCTGACCAGATTTGCAAGGGGGGGTCATGTAGATGTTGAATAAGGTGGGACTGAGGATGATCCTTGGGATATGCCGCAGATGATGTCCTTGGTGTGGAGGAGAAGGGTGGCAGTCGGATACTCTGTGTGCATCCTGAGAAGAAGGACGTGATCCATTTGAGGGTGTTCTGCTGTATGCCAGAGCTGTGGAGTCTATCTATGAGGGTGTGGTGGGACACAGTGTCGAACGCAGCGGAGAGGTCGAGGAGGATCAGAGCCACAGTTTCTCAGCAGTCAAGGAGAGATCTGATGTTGTTTGTGGCGGTGATCAGCGTGGTCTCTGTGCTGTGGTTGGCACAGAATCCTGATTGTGAGGCGTTGAGTAGTTGGTTGAGTTCTAAGAATTTGGTGAGCTGTTGGTTGATGGCTTTCTTTGACTGGGAAGGGGAGCAAGGAGTTTGGTCTGTAGTTTTTGAGGTCGGCCAAGGGCTTTTTCAGGATGGGTCTGACTTTTGCATGTTTCCATCCTTCTGGAAAGGTTGCTGTGGAGATGGAGGTGCTGAGGATGATGGTGAGTTCCATGCTGATGGGGTCAGCTCCGAGGTTGAAGAGATGGCCAGGGCAGGGGTCAGTGGGCACCTCAGAGTGGATGGAAGACATGAGGGTAGAGGTGGCCTGGGCCACAAGTGGAGACCAGGTGGTTAGTGTTTGTCTGGTAATTGCTGGTTGCTTGCAGTTGTCGAGGCTAGGGGTGGTGGGTTGAAGCTATTGTAGCTCATGGCTGTCTTGATGTGGAATTTGTCCGAGAGGGAGTTGCAGAGTTCTTGGGAGGGGTGGATGTGTTCTCTGTGGCTAAAGCATTGGCAAAATCCTTTACAATCTTGAATAGCTCCTTCGTGTGGTTGGATGTGGTGTTGATGCGGTTGGTGATTGAATTTGTGTGCTCAACGGCATTGTTCTCTAATCCCTGTCCAAAGCTTGTCTGTATTTTCTTCATTAGAGTCAAATTATATTGTCTCCAGTTCTCTGTAATAATGAAATGGCATAGCTAATAAACTGTAATAAGTTATTACAATTGAGTTGTGGTGTTATAATGCCTGCTGTTAGATCCAGCATCCAAGGTGAACGAGAGGTGTAAGAGCATATTTACAACTGCATTTTAAACAATGAAAACAAGAAAATGTTTTTCCTTCTTCTAATTTGTTTTTCAAAAATGAGTAATGATCAGCAGAAAGGGGATATTTCTGGCAACATGTTTATTCTTTGCACTTATGGGTCATTATAGAAAAGATAAAATCTTTGCATGTTTCTACACATTCTGAGCTGCAGATTTCTTTAAACTGGCTTACATTAGATTTAATCTACTATCTAATGTAATGTACTTACCCTTTTTTTGCAACAGGTTACTAAGTGGTTTTCGGTATGTTTAATTTTGCACAGACTGCAGTTTTCATTTTCATTCCTCATGTCTGCAGCCATACTAACTCTTTCATATGAAAACGCAAGACAACACGCAATAAGCAGTTTGCCCATGTAGTATAAGGAAAAAAATACCCTCTGTTGTATGTTGAAAGGATATTCACTTCATAGTTCCATGACCAAATAAAAGAACTTGGCCTTCTGCCCCCTTCCTCTATACAGTCACCGAATCCCTCAGTGACTTGCAATTTCTGTATCATATATTCCAGGGGGTTCACCATTCTTTACTTTCACTTAAGTGCTTTTAGACTTTATAGCGCATGGTAGACCCTTAATGTAACACAAGTAACAAATGCATCAACTAAATAGCAATAAGAAATAGTAAAGTGGAATCTCTGTAGCTTAGAATGACTGGAACAATAGATGCCTTCAGACATTCAAGCATGGAGGAAACCCAAATATCCATAGCCTCAACCTGGAACTTTTTGTGTCTTACAGCTATCCTGGGCTTTCACCAACACCGCTGCAGAGAGGTGGAGGACTGGGAAATATAGACCATCTGCACATCTGGAGGGCAGGCTCTTGGACACAACTTCCCAATATATTAGTGCCACGTGTTGGATTTTCTCACTTTAAAATCGCCAGTCAAAAACAAAGCAACAGATGTCAGGATATTTATTTATTTAATGTTAATGTCTTAATATCTTAATGTTGACCAAATGGGTGTTGTGGGATCTATGCTTCTGTGACTATAGAGCTTGCACTTCTCTTCCATGTGAGAACCCACAGCCAGCATATCTTACTCGCCTGAAAATCTGCATCAACCCGCCAGTGCTCATTAGCAGGAGATGTGGTCTAGTGGTTAAGGTGCCCAGTTGGGAAGCTAAGGACTTGGGTTCTAATAGCAGCGCTGTCAACTAATTGAAAATCGTGTAATTATAAGTAAATCATGTTGTCTCCATGTGCCTAAATCTATAGCTGTATGTGAAATGTAACACAATTGTAAACATGTGGAATATACTATATATAATTCTGGAATTCAAAGGTATTGATCACCAACTGGTGTGTTCAACCTTGTATTGTCTCATGTTATTGAACCCTGCTCTACACTATCCAATTAGGATTGTGTTGTATAAATACCAATACATACATAAAAACCTCTGGCACCAACAGACACACACACACCCAACATGGCTCTGTCAATAAAATTTGCTGAATGTTTGCCACGTCATCACAGATGTTGAAAATACTCTGAAAATCAATAACCTCTTGCCATTCTACAGTTAAACCCTCCTGAAGATTTTAATGAAAAGCCACTGCACCCATATAAACCCTGGGGTAGATTTACTATGATTTTGGTGGTCATTTCGAACATGGTGGTTCGGCCTGCCATTTCGTGCCATTGCCGGTTTACGGGCAGTGACATGCGCGGCGGGTGCTGTTGCACCTGCTGCACAACATCATTGGCGGCGGCTCGTCATGGAGCCGCCCTCAATGTTGCGGCCGTGTTCCCCGCCAGGCCGGCGGGCGGAGAACCGTCTCCGCCTGCCGGCCTGGCGGGGAAATCATTATGCGGCCACCGGGTTTTCCAGGAGGCTGGCGGTTGATGGAAAGACCGCCAGACCGAACACGGCAGGAATTCCCGCCGTGTTCGAAATGAGGGCCTTTGTGTTAGGGTTGGGTCACTTTTGTGTTGCAGCCCTGTTACAAAATCATTTTGTATATTTACTAAGCAAGGCAAAGGCACTTTGCTTGAGTTAGTAAATACAAAGTAATGCAATGCAGTGCTTAGTGCGACCCTGCGTTACCTTGTACCTAGTGCTGCCTTGCATCACTCATGCTCCACGGGTGGAGCATGGGTGTTCCAGTGCATCCACCTGTGGATTTTGGCACATTCCCATATTTACTAAAGCTAGTACACCTGGGAATGCAGTAAAATACTATGCCTTATCAAGAGAGGTATAACTCAGAGACATATCTTTATTTCTTCCTGTTATTTCCTCTTTGTACATATGCTGCATTATGCAGCACACATATAAAGAGGAATATGCCTTTAAGGATTGTTTTGTTAAGGAAGGTATGCCTTCCTGCACAAAAACAATCCTGCCCGTAACACAGGCACCCTTTCACCTTGATGTAAGGGTGCCTGCGTTGGTGATAGGCAGCCTCAAGTGTGCCAAAGCAGAGACAGCTGAATAGCACTTTTCAGTTCTCTCTAATTCACGCAATGCAGCTCATCAACTTGCCTTGCTACACTGCGTTGTGTGAATTCTAAGTAAATCTCCCCCTCAGAATGAAATCAAAGACACATAATGGACAAATACATTTCAAAACATACCAACCACTGGAAGCAAAGCAATGAGGTCTTCTTTATAACAGAAAGGTCAACAAATATAAATGCCAAGTACCGCTCCCATCAAACAAAGTGTGAAAGATTGTCAAATATATTTACCAAGCGCTGCAATCTCATGCTTAAGCAGGGGATAGAACCTGTATCTATGTTCTGTTTGAACCAAGCGTCTTCCGAATGCATGCTCAAAGTGAGATTATGAGGCACAGATCAGGATAGGGAAATCGTCATGATGGACCACAAAAAACTCCAGAGTAATTTTCCAATCGTTCACTAAAGGTCTATTTGATTTGTGTGTGTACTGACATGTACTGAGCATGTAATAGCTGAGAGTTTCAAGGCTCACATACAGCCATCATTTCTGAAGGTTCAGTGCATTTACATTGGTCTTGTTTAGGTGGCTCCTAAACATTAACATATGTGAGTGGAAAACGTTCCTCACAATGACTTTGAGTAGTATTCCTTGTTTTCTTTTAAACATGATAGAGCATTTTCCACAGTGAATGTCTGGACAAGCACTTCCTAAATGTATTTACCACTGGACAAATCATGTAGCAAATATATTATACCAGAATATAATAATAAAATTCGTGCATTAACCTGCAAAAATATTGTGACCAGAATATTAACTACCAGCGTATTGTGAATATATATGTGTAAGTATAGGTTTGCATGCTTAACTCCACATGTACTTGCCTTGACAATATATATATCTTCGGGTTGTCAATATTTTGGCCATAATATTTTTCCATATCGATTTATTTCAATCAAGAGTTTGACAAATAAGCAGCAGCAAGAAAGCATCCTCCTAGTCTTTTCACTAACTCAAATGGGTCAGGTTTGCAGTTTTTCTTGCAGCCATACAACACTTGTTTGACAAACCATGCTCTCATACTAATTAAACTGTTGTATGGCCTTTGGAACATGATCCTGTTCCTAATTGTTTGCAACACACATGGGGCAGGACCATGAAGAGCTTTGTTGGCTGTGTGCATAGCCCTGTTCATGTGTTTTTGCATTTCTCTAATTTAATAAATGAATCTTAGGCCGAACAAGTCAGAAACAAGTGAGAGGCAATGACTGCTCACTCTTAAAACGTCTGCTGTCTGCACTTCATGCCTTAATTCGGCGAAATTTAGAATTGTACACATGAACTTTATACATCTTAAAAATCAAAAAAACAGGCGCTTGGCTCTGTGCTGAGCTTGCGTGGATCTTCGTTATATGCCCCCCTAAAAAGCCATTTGTTCACTGCCCATTGTGTCAATACCTTGCAAGCAAAGCAGTTGTTTGTCTATTACATAATGTCTTTTCTGCCAATAGATTCAGTGCCAATTGAAACTGTTCCAGTTGTTCATTGTCCTTTATGTTTAATCCAAGAACAATCCATAATGCTGATCCCGGGTAAAAGGCATACTTCAGCAAACTCAAGGCTTGATTGGCCACGGTAAACTTACACTTTAATGATGTTTACTATTTTTGTGGTATTAACAAACTCCAATATTACATTTCACAACCTGGGGCGGAGGACTCCACATATAAAAAGATAAGCCGGTCCTTTCTGTTTTTTTGGGATCTTACATGAACACACCTCAGCTGTTGCCAAATCATTTTTTTTTGCATTTGCTGGCAGTGTACTGCAGGTCCACTGCTAAACAGGTGAATGTTGATGTTTCTGTGGTATTGGGGGAGCTGTGACTGTCTCTCTTGAAGGAGCCATCTCTTTTTTGGCGTGTTTCACCTTAGACCTAGTGTTACGACTTGCTCCTATAGTATGCTTTACTGATTGTTATTGAATTTGTAACTGCGCTACCTCTTAGTATTTTCTGTTCTATCGTGTACTTGTTTTCCCTTTTAATTGATTACTGGGTTCGTTATGTTTCCTATTTGCCTTTTCTTCCTTACATGCTCATATTTTTTATTTAATGTCACAGTCTGTAAAACTATTGTATTAGATTTTTTATAGGGTCCTACTAAGCGAGTTCAAGGCTTTTACGTGTTCTCTACTCCAAAATACAGCTATTTAGGTCACCCTGAGACATAAGATGAAGGATATAAACTATGTCCCGGTTGCCTCAGTGATTTCGGTCGATCCTCATTATGTTCCACTAGTGAGACACCTAAGAACACTTCACCTTTACCCAGTCCCTCACATTGATTAATCTTTTCACGGGGACCTTGGTTACCTTCACTTTCATCGCATGTACATTCAAATCTCGCATCCAAGAAGCAGCTAAGGGCCAGATGTAGTAAACTAACATTTTGAGACTTGCAAATTGCGAGTCTGACCGACTCTCAATTTGCAACTCGCAAAATGGGATGCAGAAAGGTGTCTCAGACACCTTCTGCGACTCGCTATGGGGTCGCAAAGACCCACCTCATCAATATTAATGAAGTGGGTCGCAGTTTGCGACCCCATAGCGAGTCCCTGCACTCACAGGGATGGTGGCCTGCTGTAGTCAGCAGACCTCCATGTCTGTGACTGCTTTTTCAATAAAGCTGTTTTTTTTTTCATTTTGCAGCCTGTTTTCCTTAAAGGAAAACGAGTTGCAAAATGAAAAAAATTCCGAAACCATTTGGTTTCTTTTTTTTCAGAGTAGGCAGTGGTCTATAGGACCACTGCCTGCTCTGAAAAAATATTTTCTTCGGGCAAGTCACAAAGGGGAAGGGGTCCCATGGGGACCCCTTCCCTTTTGCGAATGAGTTACCACCAGTGTGACACTGGTGGTAACTGCGAGTTGGTTTGCGACCGCATTCGCGGTCACAAAGCAACTCAGCATGGCGATGCGGTCGCAAATAGGAAGGGAACACCCCTTCCTATTTGCGAGTCACATCCCCAACTTGCGAGTCGGTACCGACTCGCAATTTGAGGATGAGCATCGCGTTCGGCCTTTTGCATGCCGCAAACTGCGTTTTTCGCAGTTTGCGACATGCAAAAGGCTTCCTACATCTGGCCCTAATTGTGTACCTGGTTGTCTTCCTCTCATCATCTCAAAAGGTCACTTTCCTATGTTGACATTTACAGTAGCCCACAATAATGTCCTTAACAGCATCCAGACCACTCAATCCAGCACTGAAAGCTGATTCCAAAGTTCCTTTCACTGATCTATTTACTCTCTCCACTTGACCATTTTTTTTAGAGATATATAGCGAGAGGTACACACATTTCACACCAATACAATTCAGAAACTCACTTGTTTCCCATTATCAGTTACTAACACAGCTAGTATACCTTCTCTCCTGAAAACGTCAACATTGTAATAGTGAACCAGGAGGTAACATTCCTCATTAATACTACTTCAACCCACCTAGACTTTGCACTCACCATGACAGCAGCATACATTTCCTGCTCAGATAAATAAGCAAAAGAGCCAATGTAGCCTAAAAACACTTTTCACAAACCAAATTCGCCAATTTATGGGCAAAATCCAATACAAAGTTAGAAGAGTATTCCATCAGTCCAATGAGCAAATGTAGCTTCTCTCTGTCATTTGGTACCTCAGCATTCACAATAGCATTCAACAGGTTCAGTTTGGGCTTAACTCCCTCTCTGGAGGTGAGATATCCCAAATATCTATCTACTTCTTGCATCATAAATGTACATTTTTCTTTACCTAAGGTCAGCACAAAATTAGCAGTATGACGCAAGACCTCAAGCAAAGATTTATTGTGAGCAGAAACACTGTCTCCAAACATTAATATGTCGTCTTGGAAAAACACAGCATTTTTAACAGTAACCAAAATATTTGACATTAATCTGTGGAAGTCGGTTGCATTAGATGTCAATCTAAATAGCAATCTGCTGAATTGAAACACCCTCCTAGACACAATAAAATCTGTCAGGTGATTTGATTCTGGATGTAGCATGATCTGATTGTAGGCACTCCTCAAATCTAGTTTTGAGAAATACCTATCCCAGACAACAACAAAATTAGCTCATTAATGGTTGGAAGGGGAAAACAGTCTGTGACAATGTTTCTGTTGAGACTGAATAACTCCTCACAGAACCTCAATAAGCCATCAGCCTTCTTTTGGTTGGCAAGCTGGAAAGAGTGTGTGCTGAGGTCCTCTGCTTATAATAATTTTGAAGGTGGTGGATAAATTGTAAATGAAAGTTATTTCTATGACTTTAGAATTGTTAAACTTGTGTATTTAAACTTGTTGTGTATTGGGAAAATAAAATTTTCTATCTATGGCTAAGGTTTAACCTTTTATTTTTTCATTGAATATCAACGTTTTTTCACAATTTTTAATAAAACTGTATTTCAAAGCGTAGAGTCCAGTGTTGCAAGTAGAGAGTGGAGAGACGTACAGTACAGCAGAGGAGAGTGTTGTAAAGTTTATTTCATAGAGTAGAGCATTGTAGAGTGGAATCAGGTACAATACAGTGTAGTAGTGTATTGCACAGTACAGTAAAGTGTTATAGAGTGTAGTGGCATGGTGTATCATAGACTGGAACAGCAAGTTGTATAGTGGAATGGCATGTCGAACTGTGGAGTAGGGTGTCATAGACTGTCATAGAGTAGAATAGAGTGTTTTAGAGTGGAGTTGGTGAAGTAGTGTGGCATGGAGTTGAGTACAGTCCAGTGGAGTGTCATACAGTACAGTGGGGAGAGTGTTGTAGAGTGGAGTACTTTGTCATATAATGGAGTGGCATAACATAGAGAGAAGATGAGTGACGTGTCATTGTGTCATACAAAGTAGTACAGCAGCAAAGAGTGGATGGGCATAGAGTGGAGTTGAGTATCACACAGTGGCATAGGCTGTAGAACTGTGTTTTAGAGTGGAGTTGCATACAGTGGAATTAAGTATCGGACAGTGGAGTGGCATAGAGCGGGGTATAAACAGTGGTGTAGAGTATAGTGGAATGGAGTACACAGGAGTGGGGTAGTGTAGAATGGAGTAAAGTGTCAGAGTGGAGTGGGGTGTCATAGACTATAGTGGTATGGAGTGCAGTTGAATTGAGTAAAGTGTCATAAACTGGTGTACGGTGTTGTACAGTGTAGTGGGTGGCATACAGTATTGGAAAGTGATGTAGAGTAGCGTGGTGTACAGTCTAGTTTTTATTTGTAGAGTGGAGTGGTGTACAGTGCAGTAAAGTGTTGTAGCGTGTGGTACAGTGTATTGGCATATAGGCCCTCATTACGAGTTTGGCGGCCGCCATCAGGCCAGAACACCACTGGCCCTATTAGGAGTTCACTGCAGGGCCGGCAGGCGAAAACAGTGGTCCAGCAGTGAAGAGGGACTTAACATTGACGCTGGCTCGTAATCGAGCCTGCGCCAATGTGGTGGTGCGGCTGGTGCAGTAGCACCCGTCGTTGTTTCCACTGCCTGTAATTCGGGCAGTGAAAAGAACCACTGGGCTGTCCATGGGGGCCCCTGCACTGCAAATGCCAAGTGCATGGGCATGCAGGGGCCCCCATGGGCCACCCGGCACCCCCTTTCCGCCAGCATTTGCATGGCGGGGCTACCGCCATGCAAAAGCTGGAGGAAAGGGGTCTCTTAATCCCCAAGGCAGTGCTGCGATGGTGGATTACAACCTCAGAGACTGCCAGACTTTCGACTGGTGGCAACTTGGGGGTGCTGGCTGTCAACACCAGAGCGATACGCGCTCTATTGGTGACAAAAATGCAAAAACCCAGCACTCTCAAAACAAAGTAATTTATGCATTGTGCTGATATGTTGTGGTTTAACCTTTTGCATTGCAGAGTTCAATCCTGAAAACATATTTTTAATATGCTTACAAATACTGTTCCTTTGCAATGTATTGCTGCAGGTTTTCAGAGTGTGTTAGGGTGTGGCCCCTTTCCAGGGCCTTCCAGAGACTTTCCCTGCAACATGCCTGGGCCTGGTTCTGGGCTGGGCCAAGACTCTATAAAAGAGAGCCAGCCCAACTCCCAGTGCTCACTATTCAGAGGTCCCAGTGCAGAGCAGCAGCTTCTTCCTGAGCTCCTGTCCCGGCGGCCTATTTGGATCTTCAAGTCTTCTGCCCTAATCCTTCATTGGTGATCATTGTTCCAGGCGGTAAGACGGTGGTTGGACTGTCCCGACACCGTTATTTAGAATTTTCATATTCTTGGTTTAAATTCTTAAATGAGTAACAGATTACTTGCGCGCTACCATTTCTTGACATTTATATGGTAGTTTACAAATAGGCAAGACGCGCAATTGAATTCATAAAGGTTTGACTTTGTTATTCATTGCGCGCTACCATTTCTTGACATTTTCATGGTGGCTTAAGAATCAGCAAGACGCGCAATCCGTTTTATGGTGTTTAAACATTGTTTTCCATTGCGCGCTACTATTTCTTGACATTTACAAGATGTTTTACGAATTGGCAAGACGCACAACTCGTTTCATGAGCATTTAACTTTGTTGTTCATTGCGCGCTACCATTTCTTGACATTTTACATGGTGGCTTAAGAATTGGCAAAAGAAGCGCGTTTCGTTTCATTGTACTTTGATCTTGTTATTTATTGTGAGCTGTTATTCCTTGACATTTACACCGTGTTTTACGAATAGGCAAGACACGCGATTCGATTAATGATGATTTGACTTTGATATTCATTTCGTGCTACCATTTCTTGGTATTTTACATGGTAACACTCGAATTGGCAATTCTCTCCTCGATTTTAATTCATGTTGTTTATTGTATGCTACTATTCTAAGATATTTATTATGTAATATTTGAGTTGACAAGTTACGTGATTTGTTTCCTGAATCCATATTGTGTTATTCATGGTGCACAATCCTTTTATGGTGTTTACTATATATATATATATATTTATATATATATATATATATATATATCTGCTATATGCACAATTTGTGTTGAAACATTTTAAGAGTACACAGAAGGCCAGAGTTTCTAGATGTAATATTGTATGGTCCTAGTATACATTCTCAAAACAGGATTTATATGACTGGTTTAAAATTTAGTCAGAATGTTTTTTTTCTTCTGATTCTCATGTAAAGGAAAGTACTTGAATAAGAAAGTTTTCATTTAATTCATCTTGATTCCCCTACAGGTATCCGTCCATCTTGAAACTTAGTTATGTTAAACTTAACTCTTATATTGTTCATGTTTTCAGAGTGATTAGGCTTAGAATCATAGTCTAGTATTGATTTCAGGAGATATAATTTTCATATTGTGTGTTCTAACCTTTTTCTACCTACAGGTCTCCTTCCCAGCTGTTCCCTTCCTAATCCCCTCTTCCCCTCTTGGACTCTCTCAGTCTCTGTGATTTATCTATCAGAGTCTTGGAGCTGTTCAGTGGTGGACGTGTTGGGAACGTGCACAGACCCCGAGGATCTGGTGACTCTGACACTGGCTGTCCAACCGTGGCGCTTTTGCCAGGGCCGTAATGTTGCAGTCGGACCACCACTTTGGCGGCAGTCCAAATGCGACCATGACCCTGGCAGTCTGGTGACCGCTAGGGTCATAATGAGGCCCATTGTGTTTGAGAGTGCAACGGCATTGAGTGGCGCAGAGTGGAGTGGCATGCAGTGGATTAGTGGAGTACAGTGGAGTACTGTGTAAGAGTAAAGTGAAGTAAAGTGGGGCACAGTGGCATACAAAGAGTTGCGAACAGTAATTGTTGGACTTTTTTGCCTATGCAGGGTCATCCCCAATCTTTTTGCCTCCTGCCTTCTATTTTTTCTGACTTGTTGCTGTAGGTTTTTGAACTCTGAGCACTTTACCACTGCTAACCAATGCTAAAGTGCATATGCTCTCTGTGTAAATTGTATTGTTGATTGGTTTATCCATGATTGGCATATTTGATTTACTAGTAAGTCCCTAGTAAAGTGCACTAGAGGTGCCCACAGCCTGTAAATCAAATGCTACTAGTGGGCCTGCAGCACTGGTGGTTGTGCCACCCACATAAGTAGCTCTGTAATCATATCTCAGACCTGCCACTGCAGTGTCTATGTGTGCAGTTGTAACTGTTAATTCGACTTGGCAAGTGTACCCACTTGCCAGGCCTAAACCTTCCCTTTTCTTACATGTCAGACACCCCTAAGGTAGGTCCTAGGTAGCCCCAAGGGCAGGGTACAGTGTATAGTTAAGGTAGGGCATATAGTAATGTGTTTCATATGTCCTGACAGTGAAATATTGATAAATTTGTTTTTCACTGTTGCAAGGCCTGTCCCTCTCATAGGTTAACATGGGGGCTACCTTTAAATCTGATTAAAATGTAGATTCTCTTTAGTGGATGGACATGTGGGGTAAAGTTGATTTTGAGATTGTGTGTTTGAAAATGCCACTTTTAGAAAGTGGGCATGTTCTTGCTTATACCATTTCTGTGACTCTGCCTGTTTGTGGGTTGCCTGTCTGGATCAGTTTGACAGTTGGGCTGGTTGCACCTCACACTAGACAGTGACACAAAGGGAGCTGGGGTGTAGCCTTCATAACCTGATGAGCCATCTGTGCTAGGAGGGAGGGGAAGAGTGGTCACTCACACCTGAAAGGGCTGTGCCTACCCTCACATAATGCAGTCTCCAACCCCCTGATGAGTGTCTGGGGCCTGGCCTGGGCAAGGCAGGATTTCACATTCAGAAGAGACTTTGCTTTGAAGTAGGCCTACTTCAAAGGAGAAATTGGGTATAAGAAGGGCACCCAAAACCACAGACTTTAGAAACCCTTCTGGAAACAAGAGGAACCTCTGCCTGGAGAAGAGCTGAAAAGCTGAGGAAGAAGAGCTGCCCTGCCTTTGACTATGCTTTGTGGAGCTATCCTGCAGTTGCTGCTTCTGCCAGATTAAGAGGGCAAAGGCTGGACTTTGTGTGCCTTCCATCTTGAGAAGAAATCTCCAAGGGCTTGATTTAGAACTTGCCTCCTGTTGTTTGAAGTCTCAGGGACAGCAATGATTTCTCTCTGCCAGCACCTGGAGTCTCTGGAGAGACTCCTACTCTGCCCTGTGGTGCCCATCCAGTTCCTGGGACCCTGAAAGGAGAAGCTGGCAGCCTAAAGACAAGGAAATCCACGCACAGAGTGCCATGCGGGGAAAAGATTGACGGGACTCCGATCTGCGGCTCAAGAAACAACGCGCCACCGGCTCCACAGCTGAGAAACAACGCTCGCAGGGAACGCAACAGAAGAATCGACGCACGGAGCAGGAGAAACGACGCGCAGCATCTCTGACGGAGGCTGGGAGATCACAACCCGCGCTGCGGGGTTTTCGGATCCTCGTGCGGCTGGATTTCCGACTCAAGTATCGTTGTGCGTGGAAAAACAACGCAAGGTCTGCCCGGACCCAAGAGTGCCGACCAGATCGACGCATCGCTCTCCTGCGGAGAGAAGAAACAACGCGCCCCTACCGGCGACAGGAGAAACGACGCAAGGTCCAGCTCGTGAGTGGAATCAACACCTCGCCAGCCCTTTTTGATGCGCACTTGCCCGTGCGGGGTTATTTTTGACGCGCCCAAGGTACTTTTTCACGCTGACAGTGTTAGTGTGTGTTTAAAACTACTTAAAGACTGTTTTTGCATTTTTATTGATAACTTGACTTGTGTATGGTGGATTTTTGTCGTTTTGGTCTTGTTTTGTTTAGATAAATATTTCTTATTTTTCTAAACTGGTGTTGTGTCATTTTGTAGTGTTTTCATTAAGTTACTGTGTGTGTGTTGGTACAAATATTTTACACCTAGCACTCTGAAGTTACGCCTACTGCTCTGCCAAGCTACCAAGGGGGTAAGCAGGGCTTAGCTGAGAGTAATTCTCTTTTACCCTGACTAGAGTGAGGGTCCTTGCTTGAATAGGGTGTAACCTGACTGTCAACGAAAGACCCCATTTTTAACAGTAGTGGACTTGAGTATCGTAGATTAGAGTGTTGTACAGTGGCATACAGTGTAGTACAGTCTTGTGCAATGGGGTGAATGGGTAAAGATAGGAGTAAAGTGTCAAAGAGTAGCATACAGTGTAGTAGAGTGGAATTGCATGGAGTACAGTAGTGTGTGAAACAGTGAAGCTACATAGAGTGGATTCTTGTATAGTAGCATAGGGTGAAGTAATGTCTCTTACAGTGGGGTAGAGTCAAGTGGAGTGGTGTAACGTTATGTGCAGTAAAGTACAACAGAGAGTATTGGTGTGTCGTAGAGTAGAGGGGCATGGAGTTGAGAGTATTGGTGTAGCATAAGTATATTAATATAAATTGGAGTGGGGTCTCAAACAGTAGAGTGGAGTGCTGTGTCGTATAGAAAAGTGTTTTATAGTAGAATAGAGTGTTGTACATTGGAGTGTACGAGCGTAGAGTGGAGTACAGAGTTAGACAGTGGAGTGTACAGGGATAGAGTGGAGTAAAATGTTGTAGAGTGCCATGAAGTGTGGTAGAGTTTTATAGAGTGGAGTTATGTAGAGTAGAGGAGAGTGTCATATAATGGAGTGGCGTAGAGTGGAGTGATGTACACTATAGTGGCATAGAGTGGATTACTGTAAAGTGGAGTAGGATACAGTGGAATACTGTAGAGTGGAATACTGTAAAGTGGAGTGTAGAAGAGTGGAAAGGCATACAGTGGAATAGAGTAAGGTGTAGTGGTGTATTGTACAGTGTAATAAAGTTTTATATATGTAGTGGTGTACTGTGGAATGGCATAGAGTGGAGTAGGGTACAGTGGATTAGCGTAAAGTGGGGTGGTATACATTGAAGTGGCATCACAGAGAGTAGAGGAAACTGTAATAAATTGGAATGGCATCTTATACAGTTGAGTAGAATGCTGAGTTGAAAACTGTCATACAGTGGAGTGTTGTACAACAGAGTGTATGGGCATAGAGTTGAGTGCAAATTTGGACAGTGAAGTGTACGTGGATAGAGTGGACTAGACTCTATTAGAGTGGCATAAAGTGTAGTAGAGTTTTGTAGAATGGAGTTATATAGAGTGGAGGAGAGTACACCGGAGTGGCGTAGAGTGCAGTTGAGTACAGTGGAGTGGCATAAAGTGGAATAGTGTAGATTGGAGTTTTATAGACTGGACTAGCATACAGTGGAGTGGCATAGACTGTAATAGTGTATAGTGTTGTATCATAGAGTGGAGTTACATAAAGTTTAATAGCATATAGTATTGAAGAGTGGAGTGACATACAGTGAAGTTGTTTAGACTGAAGTGGTGTATTGTGGGATGCGGTAGAGTGTAATATCATACAGTGGCAATGTTGTAAGGTGCATTAGGGTTGGCGCTTAGTCTCATTTTACAACCCAAGTCTAACTTGACATCTTTTTCTACTGGTGACTTTTACATGTTTTCACACTAATACGAGAATGTGCTGAACACAAAGTTAATTCCTAGTTGACATTGCCCTGGAATCTGTACATTCATTTCTAGGGTTGTAAACAAAGAACTCAGTGCTCTTGTGTTCTTTCTGCTCCTTCTTGGAGACAGCTCTTATACTCTAGACAAACCAATGTGCCAGTTATGCATCCCTGCAATATGAACAGTGCTTTGTTATATAAACAGCATCTGTGCTAAATTCATCAGAGTAGCACTTCTGCTAGAATTATCCTGGAAAACTATGCACTGTGACTGAGATGTAGCCCTACTGACTGACCTTCATCCTGCAAAGGAAGATAGTCTGTACAACCTTAACCAACTTCCTGACCTGTAACACCAAGGTATGGGGGTTAGACTATCCCAAAATGTCTGCCGGAGGAGACTCCTGCCATGCTCTTTTTAGTGTAGGTGAGGCAGATAGGAGTGAATATACATTAAATTACCATGTTTGAATTGTTTATCCTTTTCATCATTCTAATAACACTGGTTACAATGACAAATGCCAGCTGCTTAATAATAGGAGCTCATGCTTTCTTTACAGGAATACAATTGTTTAATAAATGTTTTGAAAGTGCATTTTCAAATTTTTCTTGTCTTTACCTTGGGCATTCAAAATTAACAACAAAAGGGTAGGTCTGTTTCCACTAATTCCTTGGGAATAAGAATTGTCATGTTTCGAGGTTGCTAATAACATCTGTTACCCTAGTAAGGTCAGGGGTTCATAAGCGGCACTGTCAGCTACCCAGGAAACCAAACCAACATTTACTGATAATATATGTAGACTAAGTCTCAATATTGTGAAGATTTTGTTGACAATAAAAGGTCCTAGTTAGCACATAGGAATCATATAAAAGAGTATAGTTTAGTGTGGTAGAGTGGGATACTATACAGTGTAATAGTGTAGAATGGAGTAGTGTACAGTGGAATAGTGTAGAGTGGTGTGGAATGGAGTAGCATAGCGTAGAGTGGAATAGCATAGGGTAGAATAGTGTAGAGTGGAGTGGCGTTCAGTGGAGTGGGGTAGACTGGAGTAGTGTACAGAGGAGTGGGGTAGAGTGAAATAGCAGATAGTGGACTGGCGTAGAGTGGAGTGTTGATCAAGGGACTAGCAAATAATGGAGTGGCATTGAGTTGAGTGGTGTACACTGGAGTGGTGTAGAGTGGAATAGCGTATAGTGGAGTGGCATATAGTGGAATAGCATATGGTGGAGTGTTGCAAAGTAGAGTGGCACAGAGTGGAATAACAGATAATGGAGTAGTATATAGTGCAGTGGTGTACAATGAACGAGTGTAGACTGGAGTGGCGTACACTTAAACGGGGCAAAATATAAAAGCATACAGTGGTGTGGCTTCCAATGGAATAATGTAGAATTGAGTGGAGTAGAGTGGCATACACTTGAGTGGCACACAGTCAAGTAGCATAGAGTATAACAGTGTATAGTGGAGTAGAATAGTGGAGTAGCGTACAGTGGAGTGGCATAGACTGGAGTGGCATACAGTGGTGTTGTGTACAGAGTAATAGCGAGTGGGGTGGTGAACAGTGGAGTCTTGTACAGTGGAGAGGTGTAGAGTGGAGTGGCATAGAATGGAATAGCATATAATGGAGTGGCTAAAATGTGTGACATACGGATGCATGTGAAATTTAGCAGCAATGTAGATTATGGTCTGCAGAGTAACGCAAACCAGTGAATTGCACTGCCTTGTGCTTGTCCAGATTCACCAATCAATGCAGGACCATGCATGGTGGCCTTGCGTTTCTTTGTAAATATGATTTAAGTATTGGATTGTCCATGCAACACCATGAGTGACGCAAAGGTACTGCAATCCAATAACAGCTAGGCTTTAGTTATATTTTGGGCCATTGTATACCATGATAACTTGGCAGTATACTGTTGTACATGACAATGACAAGCAAGTATATAATTAGGTAATTGCTACTACACTTTGGCTGTGTTCAATGTCATGGCCTTAGATATAAATTTGAATAAGTTTACGGCCATATACCACAGTAGTTTCACAAAATGTTGTGAAATTCTGCAAAAGCACCGTGGTGACAGATGTCGCTAAGCTTAAATGTCTTATTGCTTAAAAAATACTTACCTTGCTTAACTGCAGTACTGAAAAACCATCCTCTCTGTACCATAATGTATAATCATCCCAAATTTTCAAATAAATCCATTCAGGAATTCTCGCTCTACGTCAAATACAACAGTCTATGGGAAAATGCATTGGTGGAAAAATGTGTTTTGGGATGCTTTTTTATCTTTGCACTCCCTTAACGATTGACCACAAACATTACATCATCTCAAAATGTAGAAAATACCGTAAATGTTCTGTGGTGATTCTCTGAACGAGTGCAAAGGTATTAGAGAAGTAATATCCAAGGAAATCCTATCTTTCGGAATAGTAACTATAACTACAGATTGGCAATCAGATTTAATGTGATTTCTTTCTTTTTATTGATTGTATTTGTTATGTAGTTGTTTATTGGTTTACATAATCATGTGACCATAAATGTGTGTTTTAGTTGTTCATGTAGTAATTCTTAAACTTTACACATGCAGTTTAGTTTTTTGGGTACCTTGCCACTTTTAGTAGGATTGTGCTAGATATGAAGCTCAGATTGAATGAAAGCCAATCATTGTTATAAAAATTAAGAATATTCTTTTTTTTTTAATGGCCAATTATCATGTCCTCCATACGCTAGTTTGTGTAACTCACTTCTAGTTTGTTTTTTATTTGGCGTGTTGGGCACACTTTTATTTTGTGAGCCAGAGGGCATAGAAATAAAACTCATGTAGATTTAGATTATTCTATTCATTTTGTATTTGTTTGTAGGTTCCAATTAGCATGTTACCATAATTGGGTCTTTCATTTGTTTATGTAGTAAACTTGAAACCTTACATGTGCAGTCTAGTTTATTTTTGTGGCTTCCTTGCTACTTTTAGTAGGATTGTGCTAATCATTAAGGTCAAAGTGAATGAGAGGCAATCATTGTTATTGGTATAAAAATTTAGATTGATGTTTTCTTCCTATTTACAAATTATCACGCTCTCCAAATAGTAGTTTGTGTGTCTCACAGCCAGGGCAATGTTTCATTTTGTTGCACAAGAGGTGCATAAGAAAGATACTTTTTTTTGTCTTGTTGGGCCACTATTATTTTGTGAGCCACACAGCATGCACATGAAACATTGTAGGTTAAGATGAATTCTATTCATTATGTATTTCTTTATAGGTCTCCATTAGCATGTGACAATAAATGGGTCTTTCAGTTGTCCATGTAGTAAATCTGAAACTTTACATATGCAATTTAGATTATTCTGTGGGGTTCCTTGCTACTTGTAGTAGTATTGTGCTAGAAGATATCCTTATAACTTAACATTTACTTACTCTACTTACCTGTAGTACCCCCACAGTATCATCCGTGCCCTTTAGTATGTAACATTGCCAAACTTCATAATCCAGCTGACGTCTTGTGCTCTATGTGAAATATGACAGCCTATGGAAAATGCATTGGATTTGAAGACTGTTTTGGGACCCCCGCCTTTTATTGTTTGCCCTGACTTGACCAAACGCTGTGAAACTTTCAGTCCTCTCAGAATGAAACGGGGGCATCAGGTCTGCAAAGTTTCACACACATTTGTCAAACGGTTGCAAAGTTATAAAGAGGACAAAAATAAAACAAATCCCTATCTCTGGTTACCCTAACTATAATTACAACTGCAGAGTTGCTACCGCCACTGTGTTTTATTTATATATATTTATATATATATATATATATATAATCCTCAATAGATGGAACAATAGCCATCCAACGGCTGCGCCAATCCCGCAAATTAGATCCAGATCGGAGAAACGTCGCACTCAGCAAGGCCGTGTTGAATTCATCAATTTTTTTATTAAATATTAAGGGTTTTACAGAGTCCTCGAAAGAAATGTCAACGCGTTTCGGCAGAACGCCTTCAACTGGACAAATCTGCCCAACAAGCCGGCACCGTATATATACAAATTGAACTTCATCCTTTGTTTTCATGACATTCTATTGTGAACTACTCCGGCGGCCATCTTAACACATGCAAAAACTTAGAGTTTAAGCTTGACTATCAATATGGGGATATCTTCCAACAATTTACACACCGCTAGGAGATATATTTCACATAATACTCATGAATACATACTACATAACATTAATTAAATGTAAAAAATCGTTAAATAAATATTACAAACATGAGACTATGTGCTAATACATAACTTGAACCAATATGGTAAATTTTTGATCAACCTCCATCATTTTAATTTGTCAATTGTTTGTAGGACATATTATTCAATGCGTATTATTTTAAAAATAAGGATGACTATAAATATTTTGAATAAAGTTATCTTAAATATTGTAATTATAGCATAGTGCTAAAAAACATTATAAATAGTTTTTAGTATAAGAAATTAGATCAATACATATACGCCAATCAATAAAATAATTGTTGTCACTTGGTTCAATATTAATCAATCTGTGATCTAATTATAATTTACACTTTCTATGATTACAATCAAATATATTTCCACTTCACTAGTTTGCCTACATATTGTCCACATAAGTATGACATATATGTGTATTGGTTCAAAAATTGTATCTCATTGTGTCTAAATGTAATAAAATATTATCCAGAAAGCAATACATTTTAATGTTGTATATCCAAAATTGACCTATTAGGATCTCATTTATGAGTTTCCTTATTTCCGAATGTGTTGAATAATGGAAGTAAAGATAGGCCGACCATAGACTAAAGTGCATAGTGCTAATAATATAAAAATATATGAAAATATTTTTATATTAAAAAAGGTGTATATAACAGGTGCAAAACAGTGCTAAAAACAATTTAAATATATGATACAAAAGTCACATATTTATTTTCACTCTTCTAGATATTAAATTCTACAGGGAGAAAAGTCTTAAGGAGTTGTAAAGATAATCTAGTATAAGAAGGTCTTCTCTCATCAGACATCTATTAAAGACAAATAAAGACAAATGTGCTATCCTAATTGCCTATAAAATCACTTTTAACAGAAAAATCATCCCTAAAATATGGCAGTTATAGAGATAAAAAGTGGAGATGTTATGACCACAATTAATTGTGGGTACAACCCCCAACACTAACAGTCACTCTATCAATGCAGTAAACAATCATTTTTTCTTTTCATCCTAGATGGACATGTAATTCAGCATCAAGATTATGTCCCCCAGGAGATCCAGAGCCTAGTAGTAGAATCATTTTTGATTCCATTTGTCTAAGCTCCAATGTTCTATCACCTGCTCTGGGATTGTTTTTAATAGATTTAATGCCGTAAAAAGATAATGTGCTGCAATCACCTTTATGTGTATCCCAAAAATGTTTGGCCAAGGGATATGTTCTATCTTGATTTTTGATGGCTCTGAAGTGTTGCAAAAATCTGACTTTTAGCTTGTGGATGGTTCTGCCGATGTATTTTTTGTGACAACCACATTTGATCACATAAATCACAAATTCCGTGTCGCAAGTAATGCAGTCTTTAATCTCACAATAGCGACCCTCAAAAGTTTGAAATTTCTGCATGTTCTGTGCATACTTGCAAGTCTTACAGTGGGACACATTTCCAAAATCCTAAGCTTTTTTGGCTCAACCAGGACGTGCTAGTCTTCATGGAGAAAAATCTTTTAGTTAGATGGTCCCCTAGTGAGCGAGCCTTGCGAAAGGTTATGGACGGACGAGGACCAATACTGTCCCTAATGATGGGATCATTCTGTAGAATGTGCCAGTTTTTCTGCAGAATGGTTTTCAATAAATCATGTTGTTGATTATATTGAAAGAACATTCTGGGAAATGATTGTATAGGATCACTATTTGTTGATGTGTTGTTAAAAAGTAACTCATCTCTGCTTTTATTTCTAACTCTATTCTGTGAATCCACTAAGATTTTAAGAGGATAACCTCTGTTTAGAAATCTTTCCGTCATGGTCCTAATCTCCAAATCATATCTACTCTCATCTGAGCATATTCTGTGAGCCCGCAGAAACTGACTGTATGGTATGCTCCATTTCAATGCCGTGGGATGTCCACTATTGGCATGTAATATGGAGTTACATGCAGTGGTTTTGCGATATATGGGGGCCTCCAAATGATCATTTTTTACTTCCAATAGGACATCTAAGAATTCAATGGTCTCTCTGCTAAACTTGGCTTCTAGATAAATGTTGAATTCATTTTTGTTTAATATATTTATATATTCCAACAATAATTGATCAGTGCCATCCCAAATAATAAACAGATCATCAATGTAGCGCACCCACAGTACAACTCTATCCATATAGATATTGTTATTTTCGGACCATGCCACCGCCTTCTCCCACCAGCCCATATATAAATTGGCATACGTTGGAGCAAAAGAAGCCCCCATAGCTGTCCCTTGATTTTGTAAAAAACAATCATTGTCAAAGAGAAACAGATTATGGGTTAAGCAAAATTGTAGCATGGATAAGAGCATATCAGTGTGCTCTAATAATTCAATGGGTCTTGTTTGTAAAAAATATCTACATTCTCTTAATCCATATTGATGTTTGATAGAGGTGTACAGGGAGGCCACATCCATGGTGACCATCAACTAATCTGTTTGCCATGGAATGTTGTGTATCTTAGCCAGAAAGTCATTGATGTCACGTAGGTACGATGGTAGTTCGGTAACATAGGTGCACAGAAACAGATCTAAATATCGTGAAGTGTTTTCAAGCAGAGACTGATTCATGCTAACTATGGGTCTGCCTGGGGGATGTGATTTATTCTTATGGATTTTTGGCAAAAAGTAAATGCATTGAATTTTAGGGTGGTCAATCTTTAGGTACATAAGTTCATCATAGTCCATAAGTTGTTTGTTGTGCCACTCGTTAAGCATCTCATGATATATGACTTGATATTGGATTATAGGGTTAGTCCGTAGCTTGTCATAATGCTCTATATTCATCAATTGTCGATAGGCTTCTTTGGTGTAATCACATGTGTCCATGATGACTATATTGCCGCCCTTGTCAGAGGGCTTCATAATTATGGACGTGTTGGATCTGAGTGTGTTTAAATCTTTCCAGTCTTGTGGAGTGAAGTTGGATTTATTTGTTGTTTTGGATGGACCTTTAATGTGGAATTTATCAATGTCACTGATTACCAGTTCATGGAATATATCAATCAAATTGCCACTGGGTAGTTGAGGGTTAAATCTACTCGCTAATTTCAAGTGGCTATTTCCATGGAAATTGGTGATAAATCCCATTTCATTGAGCGTAGAGGTATTAGTGTTGGTGTCATCATGTATGGAACATGCAAGTTCATTCCTCTCATTGGCTAAATCACTAATGGCCATCAATTGTGAGCTGTCCGCAATATTAAATCCAGAGACTGGAGCCCCTCTGTTCACATTATCTACAGGTAGATTTTTATCCTTATTGGAAAAATGTTAAATTAAACATAATTTGCGAACAAATTTGTAAAGCTCAATTCGTGTATCGACATAGTCCCATTGGACATTTGGGCAAAAGCTTAATCCTAGGTCCAGTATACGTAGTTGATTATCTGTCAATATGCTATTAGAGATGTTAACAACAGTGCTCAAATGATTCGGACTGCTGGCGAGTTGGAGGTTCAAATCTCTTTCTATTGTTGATTGCTTCTTCTTCTTACCCCGCCTCGTCTTCTGCTTCCTTGGCCACATCTGCGATTTTGACCCGGCGGTGGCGTGACCATTTGCATGAGATGCATTTCCCCCTGAAAATCCAACTTATTTTGTGGTGCTTCATCAGCAGAAGACCCAATCTCAGAGCTGTCATCCGCTGATATCTGATGTATAACATCATCTGACCCAATCTTGGACACATCCTTTATTCTTGCATTATCATATTTTCGAGCGAACGTGTAAATTCTTCCATGCTCGTAATCTAATTTGTCTCTGTTGAATTTATGTGCTTTCCGTAGTTTAATCTCTTCTTCCTTATTTTTAATTCGTTACTTCCATTTTGGCTAACTGATTAGAGACTTCTTGTTGGTTCGTTATCTTTTCTAAATCCTTGGTTAATTGTTCAATCTTAATGATTTGTTCATCCATTCGTCTTTTTGCTTCAGTGATTAGGGTTCCCATGAGTTTAGTAGAACAATCTGCTGTTTGCATTCTCCACTCCTCCAGTAAATCGGGATCCATATCACCTAAGGTGGGTAGTATTAGCATACGGAGGCCTCTTGGCACTCTACCACTTTCAATATATTTAGTTAATGATGTCATCTCCCACCACTTTTTGAGTTCCGAAATACGTGCTTTTTCTAATTGATTAATGATACTGGAGGTAGTGTGCATCTGAACCCCCGGGGGTCCGTTGTTGGTTTTGGAATTATCGAACAGTTCGGCTGCTGCTTGTTCCCACAGCCTTCTCCGTTCAGCCATATTTGCAAATGAATAATAATGGCACAGGGTACACAGTCACTCAGTCTCTAGCTGCTGAATGGAGAACGAGATACGAAGAGTAAATAATTCTAAAATGCAGGACTCTGTATGTATAACCACCAGTGACGAACTGGATACTTTTTTGTGCTTGTTGATTCCGTGTTGCAATGGATTCTGTGCTCGTAACAATGTATCTCAGGAAAGCCGTATTACAAACTCTAACGTTCAATTCATGAGATCGTTTCTTCTTATCGTTGGCTTTCCGGGGCGTGTGCCAGTAAAAAATATATATACGATGCTTGACAGTCAAACTGCAGAGCGGAATATAATCTCCACCCTGCGGGCGTTCTCCAACCCCCCCAGAGGAAAGAAATACTCCTACCGTGTCAGCTTGGCTGCACACACATCCAAAATCTCGAAGGCACGGTGCTGCGTGTAAACAATTTCCAAACGCCTCCAGTTGTGCAATCCATGCGCACTCAACCGCCGTGCCAGCCGTATCGCGTACCAGAGACCGCGTTAAAAATAATCCTCAATAGATGGAACAATAGCCATCCAACGGCTGCGCCAATCCCGCAAATCAGATCCAGACCATCGGATAAACATGCATGCATCATTCATTCATTCTCCCTATATATAGGGAAGTATTAACTTCAATATATGTAACACTGTTTTTTGTTTGTTTTTCTTTTTTGAAAATAATTAATAATATTATGATTACATCAAGTTATATTTAGTGGCATTAATTGGATTTACTATCAATATTGATATTATGTTAGTATATGCAAAGAGGTTGTGTTGTGTGGTTTTCATTTGAATCACTTGTCTATTGTCTTATTTCTATGTTTATGATGAGATGGTATTTAGTGGTGGTCTATTGGTGGTAATTATCACGTGACCAAGGCTGCTGTGTCAGCCGAAACGCGTTGTGTTTGGATTAAACTTATTTTTGCTTTTCCTTGAATCCTGAGTGTGCGAGCATTATCTTTTCTATACGTTCTATAAGTCTCTCAGTAGACATCTATAAATGTGTATATTTGTTAGTGTATTGATAGGAGACTAGGTGTTCCAGTTCTTGAAAATATATTGAGCGACTGTATCAGTGTTTCCCTGAGTGTATGGCTGAATATGTAATAAACTATGTTGTTCTGTAACTGCTTTCTTATTAACTCTATAGGTTGTAAATAGTATGCAAGTGACTATGTGCATTGCTTATTTGCTTTGTTTATCGCAGTAGGGGCATCCAACTGTCTGTGCAACTTCCTCTCTAACTGCTACATAGTATTGTAGGGCTGAATGTGTCAGTGTATGTCTCAGTGTGTGCATAGGCATGTCAGTACATGCATTAGTGTTTGGCTGGGCATTTTACTATCTGTCTCAGTGTATGCCTGAGTCTGTAAGTAGCTGTATTGCTGTTTATCTGGCTGTGTAACTAGCTATATTACTGTCTCTTTATCTGGCTGTGTTTGTATCTATATTATTGTCTACTTGAGTGTTTCAGTCCCTACATCAAAGTGTTTGGGTGTGACACTGGCTGCATTAGTGTTTGGCTAGGTGTGTCAGTGTGTTTATTGGTGTGTGCATGAGTGTGTCAGTGACTGTATGGTATGCTCCATTTCAATGCCGTGGGATGTCCACTATTGGCATGTAATATGGAGTTACATGCAGTGGGTTTGCGATATATGGTGGTCTCCAAATGATCATTTTTTACTTCCAATATGACATCTAAGAATTCAATGGCCTCTCTGTTAAACTTGGCTTCTAGATAAATGTTGAATTCATTGTTGTTTAATATATTAATATATTCCAACAATAATTGATCAGTGCCATCCCAAATAATAAACAGATCATCAATGTAGCGCACCCACAGTACAACTCTATCCATATAGATATTGTTATTTTCGGACCATGCCACCTCCTTCTCCCACGAGCCCATATATAAATTGGCATACGTGGGAGCAAAAGAAGACCCCATAGCTGTCCCTTGTTTTTGTAAAAAACAATCATTGTCAAAGAGAAACAGATTATGGGTTAAGCAAAATTGTAGCATGGATAAGAGCATATCAGTGTGCTCTAAAAATTCAATGGGTCTTGTTTGTAAAAAATATCTACATGCTCTTAATCCATATTGATGTTTGATAGAGGTGTACAGGGAGGCCACATCCATGGTGACCATCAACTAATCTGTTTGCCATGGAATGTTGTGTATCTTAGCCAGAAAGTCATTGGTGTCATGTAGGTACGATGGTAGTTCGGTAACATAGGTGCACAGAAACAGATCTAAATATCGTGAAGTGTTTTCAAGCAGAGACTGATTCATGCTAACTATGGGTCTGCCTGGGGGATGTGATTTATTCTTATGGATTTTTGGCAAAAAGTAAATGCATGGAATTTTAGGGTGGTCAATCTTTAGGTACGCAAGTACATCATAGTCCATAAGTTGTTTGTTGTGCCACTCGTTAAGCATCTCATGATATATGACTTGATATTGGATTATAGGGTTAGTCCGTAGCTTGTCATAATGCTCTATATTCATCAATTGTCGATAGGCTTCTTTGGTGTAATCCATGTGTCCATGATGACTATATTGCCGCCCTTGTCAGAGGGCTTCATAATTATAGGTGTGTTGGATCTGAGTGTGTATAAATCTTTCCAGTCTTGTGGAGTGAAGTTAGATCTATTTGTTGTTTTGGATGGACCTTTAATGCGGAATTTATCAATGTCACTGATTACTAGTTCATGGAATATATCAATCAAATTGCCACTGGGTAGTTGAGGGTTAAATCTACTCGCTAATTTCAAGTGGCTATTTCCATGGAAATTGGTGATAAATCCCCTTTCATTGAGCGTAGAGGTATTAGTGTTGTTGTCATTATGTATGGAACATGCAAGTTCATTCCTCTCATTGGCTAAATCACTAATGGCCATCAATTGTGAGCTGTCCGCAATATTAAATCCAGAGACTGGAGCCCCTTTGTTCACATTATCTACAGGTAGATTTTTATCCTTATTGGAAAAATGTTTAATTAAACGTAATTTGCGAACAAATTTGTAAAGCTCAATTCGTGTATCGACATAGTCCCATTGGACATTTGGGCAAAAGCTTAATCCTAGGTCCAGTATACGTAGTTGATTATCTGTCAACATGCTATGAGAGATGTTAACAACAGTGCTCGAATGATTCGGACTGCTGGCGAGTTGGGGGTTCAAATCTCTTTCTATTGTTGATTGCTTCTTCTTCTTACCCCGCCTCGTCTTCCGCTTCCTCGGCCACGTCTGCGATTTTGACGCGGTGGTGGCGTGACCATTTGCATGAGACGCATTTCCCCCTGAAAATCCAACTTATTTCGTGGTGCTTCCTCAGCAGAAGACCCGATCTCAGAGCTGTCATCCGCTGATATCTGATGTATAACATCATCTGACCCAATCTTGGACACATCCTTTATTCTTGCATTATCATATTTTTGAGCGAACGTGTAAATTCTTCCATGCTCGTAATCTAATTTGTCTCTGTTGAATTTATGTGCTTTCCATAGTTTAATCTCTTCTTCCTTATTTTTAATTCGTTCTTCCATTTTGGCTAACTGATTAGAGACTTCTTGTTGGTTCGTTATCTTTTCTAAATCCTTGGTTAATTGTTCAATCTTAATGATTTGTTCGTCCATTCGTCTTTTTGCTTGAGTGATTAGGGTTCCCATGAGTTTAGTAGAACAATCCGCTGTTTGCATTCTCCACTCCTCCAGTAAATCGTGATCCATATCAACTAAGGTGGGTAGTATTAGAATACGGAGGCCTCTTGGCACTCTACCACTTTCGATATATTTAGTTAATGATGTCATCTCCCACCACTTTTTGAGCTCCGAAATACGTGTTTTTTCTAATTGATTAATGATACTGGAGGTAGTGTGCATCTGAACCCCCGGGGGTCCGTTGTTGGTTTTGGAATTATCGAACAGTTTGGCTGCTGCTTGTTCCCACAGCCTTCTCCGTTCAGCCATATTTGCAAATGAATAATAATGGCACAGGGTACACAGTCACTCAGTCTTTAGCTGCTTAATGGAGAACGAGATACGACGAGTAAGTAATTCTGAAATGCAGGACTCTGTATGTGTAACCACCAGTGATGAACTGGATACTTTATTATGCTTGTTGATTCCTTGTTGCAGTGGATTCTGTGCTCGTAACAATGTATCTCAGGAAAGCCGTATCACAAACGCTAACGTTCAATTCATGGAATCGTTTCTTCTTATCATTTGCTTTCCGGGCCGTGTGGCAGTAAAAAATATATACAATGCTTGACAGTCAAACTCCAGAGCGGAATATAATCTCCACCCCGCGGGCGTTCTCCAACCCCCCCAGAGGAAAGAAATACTCCTACCGTGTCAGCTCGGCTGCACACACATCCAAAATCTCAAAGGCACGGTGCTGCGTGTAAACAATTTCCAAACGCCTCCAGCTGTGCAATCCACGCGCACTCAACCGGCGTTCCAGCCGTATCGCGTACCGGAGACCGCGTTAAAAATAATCCTCAATAGATGGAACAATAGCCATCCAACGGCTGCGCCAATCCCACAAATTAGATCCAGACCATCGGAGAAACATGCATGCATCATTCACTCATTCTCCCTATATATAGGGAAGTATTAACTTCAATATATGTAACACTGTTTTTTGTCTGTTTTTCTTTTTTGAAATAATTTATAATATTATGATTACATCAAGTTATATTTAGTGGCATTAATTGGATTTACTATCAATATTGATATTATGTCAGTATATGCAAAGAGGTTGTGTTGTGTGGTTTTCATTTGAATCACTTGTCTATTGTCTTATTTCTATGTTTATGATGAGATGGTATTTAGTGGTGGTCTATTGGTGGTAATTATCACGTGACCAAGGCTGCTGTGTCAGCTGAAACGCGTTGTGTTTGGATTAAACTGATTTTTGCTTTTCCTTGAATCCTGAGTGTGCGAGTATTATCTTTTCTTTTGTGTTGCATTAATTACCAGCTTGCTTGTGCCGGTTCTCGCACCACCACTTTGGGCTGATTGAGCTCTATTTTTCGAGCACTTGGATTTTTATATATATTTTTATATATATATATATAATATCACAATGGCTAGTGGCGGTAGCAACTCTGTAGATATAGTTCCAGTGTGGATGTATATATATATATATATATATATATATATATATATATATATATATATATATAAAAAATATCTATATAGATATATATATATATATATATATATAATAAAACACAGTCGTGGTAGCTACTCTGTAATTATAATTATAGTTAGGGTAACCAGAGATAGGGATTTTTTAATTTTTGTCCCCTATATATATATATATATATATATATATATATATATATATATATATATATATATAATATATATATCACAGTTGCTAGTGGCGGTAGCAACTCTGTAGTTATAGTTATAGTGTGTGCATATATCTATCTATCTATCTATCTATCTATCTATCTATCTATCTATCTATATATAAATACCTACTGGTGGTCACCATAAGAAAATAATTTTTTGTTTTGCCAATACCTTTGGCCCCATTTGACGAATCTTCATGAAATGTTCAAAACTAGTTTGCCAGTCAATTCATCTGCTGCCTTGAAAGTTTCGGGGTGATTTGTCAAGTGGGGGCCAAGAAAAGGAGGGTCCCAAAATCCTCTTTCCCTGTGCAAATTCCCATTGGCGTTTTGAACACGACTAAAGCCTGAACTGCTGGACAGAATTACACCAAAACTGTCAGAAAGCTAGCTTTTGGTGCAAAAAGCATGGTTTCTGTTATTTGATGTAAATCTGTTCAGTAGTTTTAGAGATATTAAAGGAAATAGAAAGATAGATAGATAGGGACGCAGACCCTCCATGGATCCACTTGCAGTGAAACCACAAATTCACGTGGCAAAGCAAGGTCCTGATTGGCTGGCCGCAACCTAAAAGGAAAGTTGACGTCGCCATTTTATTTATCGGGAAATGGACCTTGGGGCTGAAAACTGGTATGTAAAGTAAATGAAGTGGCCAGAGTAAAGCTTCCCTAACCCCAGGTGTATGGTAAAGATGTGGCAAAAGTGTAAATAATGGGTACAAAGTGCCTGAAAACCTTTTTTTATAACATTCACGAGATCTGCGGATCCACCGACAGGGCTCACCATAGCCCCCCATGTAAATCCACAGCAAACCCCACTGCAAATCAAAAAAATATATATACACTCACACATCTACTCACAAGGCCACACAGGCTCTCTCACACCCACTCTCACACCAAGACAGGCACTCTCACACCCAGACAGGTACTCTCACACCCACTCACACACCCAGACAGACACTTTCAGACAGCCAATCTCAGACCCAGTCACACACCCAAACAGGCACTCTCACACCCACTCACATACCCAGACAGACACTCTCACACACACCCACACACCCATATAGACACTCTTACACCCAGACACTCTCACACCCACTGTGACACCCAGACAGAAACCCTCAAACACCCATACAAACTCTCTCACACCCACTCACACACCCAGCCACCCTCAAACCCACTCACACAGCCAGACACTCTCACACCTAATGTCACGCCCAGGCAGACACTCTCACACCCACTTACACAGCCAGATAGACACTCTCATACCCAC
Organism: Pleurodeles waltl; assembly: GCF_031143425.1. Classification (NCBI taxonomy): domain Eukaryota; kingdom Metazoa; phylum Chordata; class Amphibia; order Caudata; family Salamandridae; genus Pleurodeles; species Pleurodeles waltl. Next base: position 1,295,100,825 of record NC_090446.1, on the reverse strand, counting down.
TGTGACACCCAGACAGACACTCTCACACCCACTCACACACTGAGAGACACTCTCATACCCACTCTCACAACCACACACTCTTACACCCAGTCTGACACTGAGGCACTCTCACAACCAGCCTCACTCCCAGGCAGGCACTCTCACACCCACTCACACATCCTCTGACACATCCGTCAGGTTTGCTGGTGTGTATTGTTTGAGTGCTTTTGGTTTTTGAAAGCGTAATTATTGTGTTATATAGAGCCCATGTTGTGCTCTCTGAGGAATGCAGAAACAGTTTTATTAACATGTTTCTTGTATTTGTCTACCTCTGGACAGACTTCACTTGACCACTATTACTTCTTCCTTTGGAAAATGTTACAAAATACAAAGGCAGTGTGTGAAAAAGTGCCATTAATTTACCAAAGGTATTTTTCATAAGTATTTCCAATCCTATCCCAGTAATTGTGCCCAGGCCATTGCCACCAAAGTGCACAATCATGAGGTCTGGATATTAGCAATATGTAATGCTTTCAACCAAAGGCAGCAATTGATGCCACATAAACCCTCTCTAGCTAATCCAAGTAATGTCTACATTAGGTAAACCCAGGTTCCTGTTAATACCACTCTTTCTAGGACATTCTCTGCCCCAAAACACAAAGCTATGACCCACAATCCACACTCTGAGCATTTTGGAGGGAAGCTGGAGTACCACAGACCAGAAGGCTACAGATGAATGAAATAGATGTCAAAAGAAAGGCAGGTAAAATGGAGGATTATACCTAGAATGTAAAATAACATATTTGATTGGATGTTGCAGGTACACAGTAGTGCATACACTCACACATCCAGGCACACACTGATGCATACACTAACACACCCAAACATACACAAATTGATGCAGGTAACGACATACCCAGGTATACATTGATAGAGCTACTGCCACATCCACCAAACACTATAGAGCTAGTGACACACCCAGACAGTCAGTCACTGATGCAGACACTTACACACAGCCAAACACTAATGCAGACACTCTCACACCCATGCACACACTGATCTAAACAGTCACACACTCAGCCAAACACTAATACAGCCACTGTCACACAGGCATACTCTTATGCAGCACCTGGGACCCCGTAACCTAACAATGCTAGCAGTGACACAGGGACGTACACACTGATGTAGACATTGACACACCTATGCACACACTGACACAGGCACAGACACAGTCATGTAAACACTAGTGCAGCCACTGAGACACACAGGTATGCAGGAATGCAGGAACTGGCACACCTATCGACACACTGATACAGCTACTGACACAACCAAGTGCATGTGAAGACAGACACTTACACAACTAGCAAAAACTAATGAAGTCACTGACACACTCATGCACACACCAATAAACACACTGACACACCTAGCCAAACACTAATGCAGCCAGTGTCACACCCAAACACTTTGATGTAGGGACTGAAACACTCAAGTAGACAATAAAATAGATACAAACACAGCCAGATAAAGAGACAGTAATATAGCTAGTTACACAGCCAGATAAACAGCAATACAGCTACTCACAGACTCAGGCATACACTGAGACAGATAGTAAAATGCCCAGCCAAACACTAATGCATGTACTGACACGCCCGTGCAAACACTGATTCATACACTGACACATTCAGCCCTACAATACTATGTGGCAGTTAGAGAGGAAGTTGCACAGACAGTTAGATGCCCCTACTGCGAGAAACAAAGCAAATAAGCAATGCACATAGTCACATAGTCACTTGCATACTATTTACAACCTGTAGAGTTAATAAGAAAGCAGTTACAGAGCAACATAGCTTATTACATATTCAGCCATACACTCAGGGAAACACTGATACAGTCGCTCAATATATTTTCAAGAACTGGAACACCTAGTCTCCTATCAATACACTAACAAATATACACATTTATAGATGTCTACTGAGAGACTTATAGAACGTTCTAGAAACTGAGGTGACCGCTTATGTACTTAGTTAGTTGGTTATAGTATGTAATTGAATCCAATGTTCCATAGAGGTAAATGCTTTCTTTATTTGCATTCAAGATATCCACTTGTATTTAAAAAAGAAGAATCACAATGCCTGGTAAATGACAAAAAAGAAAGAAACAGAGGAGACAGTACTACCTGCTTCAAACTGAGTGCAAAAAGACAAATAATGTGGAGAATTGCAGAGAAAAAAGAGTAGCTTTTAAGAGTACTAAGGAGTTTCTGAAAAAAGTATGTTGAAAAATGCAAAATGAGGGAAAATTATCAATTAAAAATCAAAGTATGAAATCAACTGATAGACAGCAAAGAGTACATGGTTATAAAAGTAGGAAATGGTATAAGAAAACAGATAGTTTCACTTGGAGAAAGAAATAGTTTAAGGATATAAGAGCAAAAATGTTTCAAACAAGAATAATACAGAATTTGTTATAAAAGATGAAGTATAAGAGAAGTGCTGTATTTAAGCAAAAGCAACATATTGAGATTACAATTGACAAAGCATTTGCTGTGAAGAGGAAAGTATTTATCTTGCTATTGAACAGAATTATGAAACTAGACAAAACAGCATTGTCTATGAAAATAAAAACTTTTAAAAAAAGGCTTATAAATAAAAAATAATTTGGCAAGATTTTTAAAGGTGAGTGGAAGTACACATCTAGCACAGAACCTTTCTTTAATGAAGAGAGCTACTTACAAGAGAACACAGTGCATGCAGTTGATACATCTGGTCGTTGCTATGAGGTAAAAAATGCTAGTCCCTTTGGAAGAGTGGAAATGGTTCCTAGGAATGTAGAGGAAGTGATTGCTGAAGAGGTACACAGAAGGCGCAGACAGGCCCCTTCATACAAATGGAACAATAGCAGTATTTGCAGTGTCTGTCAGGAAGCAATTTCCAGATCGAACTGACAAGCGTAAAATTGCAATTTTGCAAGAAGTAAATCCATGCAAAGTGAATCCGTACACTCATTTACAGGGACATTCACTGACTTGTCTATCAAAGAAAGTGTGCAGAAGCACCTGTCTTCATTTCAGAATGTTAGTTGCTCATCATTCTAAAATGGGAAATTTAGTTAGGAGACTTTACTTTGTGAAAATTCCTGCCTTATGTTTAGAAGAGATGAATAGAACTTGTTTGCATGATACGGTAACAGAGGTTGAAAACGTTTTTGAAGATGTTCAGTTTTATTTCTTTGGTCCTAAAGAGGAGTGTAGGGACAATGAAGAGTTGGTGACTGGAGGTGTACAGGAACAGGACACAGGTATTACTACTGAAACCTTTACACAAGAGATACCAAACTTCAACATAGTTGAGCAAGAGAACAGAGATAAGTGGCAGGAATTTGATTTATATTTATTGTGGAGAAACACTTTGATTTGGCAACACAGCAAACTATATGCAAGAATTGTTATGATAAGTTAGAAGATAACAAAATGCCAGCTAGAGCAATACATAGCAAGTTAGAATTGGTATCACTCCCAGAAGAACTTCAACAATTAAATATTTATGAATCAGTTCTTATACAAACCATACACCCTTTTGAAGACATAGTTCGTATGGAACTAAATAATGGGAAACTACCACAAACAGAGATGCAGGAAGGCCTTAAAGGAAGAATTGTCTACTTACCTTTAGATTTTAAATGGAATGTGAATACTTCTAGTGAAGAGAGAGATAATATTGAACCACCAATCATTCTAGTAAATGGTGTGCCTACCAAACACAACAAAAGTGTCAAGAGTTAGTGGATGTTTATAAAGTTAAAAAAGCCACATTAAACTTGAAACAAAATAATCTTTATAACAAAAATGTTGATATTGTTGGAGATGTAAGCTCTATCAATGATAAAACATTACCATCAAGTAAACAGATTGAAAAAGTGGACAGATGCAAATCAGAAGAAATATATGAACACTATAGTATCCATCCACTTTATTCCAAATGTTATTGGCAATGCTATTGATCTCTTTCAAATGAAACAAGCAAAAGGAGCGCCATTGGATGTGTGGGAAAAATGTTTGGAGGCTCACTGTTTTCCACACTTATTTCCCACTTGAGTAGGTAGCTCATATGATGACCAGTCTGTACAAATACCAGCAGCTGAGTACAGGTCGAAAAGATTATATTCAGAGGGCCCTTGATTTTGCCAGTGTATTCTATTACTTAAGAGTAACTTGTCTAGACTATCTTATGCTGTAAATCAACGAGTATTGGTATCATTGTCATGGAGAACTTAAAGGTATGTTGCACAACTTAGGTGCACCAACTTGGTCTGTGAGTACAGAGTACGCTAGGGATGACTTACTTGAGTTTTTAAGAGAAGGAAACTCAAACATTAAAGACATCAATATGAGAACAGCAGGAGAAATGTACTCTTTGGATCCTGCTAATGTCTGTAGATATGTCAACCACAGGTTTCAAGCCATGCTGTCTTTCATATGCAATAAAACAAATCCTCCTCTTGGCAAAGTTACAGATTTCTGTGGCTGTATAGAGTACCAAGCAAGAGGTGCTCATCATACTCACATGCTGTTATGTATAAAAGATGCACAGAAATTTTAAACAGACAGTGATGATTCTGTACCCTCTTTCATAGAACAGTAAATGTCAAGCGCCATCTCAAAAAACGAAAATGATGATAAAGGCATAAGAAAACAAGTTCTGTCCTTTCAAACGCATAGATGTAGCAAGTACTGTCATCAATAATACAGTTGTAAAGGAAACTTTTATACAAGGCGTCATTTTGGATTTGCAAGACCTATAATTTCTGAAGGAAGAGTGAACAGTTATCTATCTGATATACATTGAAACACAAATCACGATAAATACAGTGTTGTGGAGCCAATTTAGTGATGTTTGTGGCCATGCTATTTTAGCAACTACGTCTGCTGCCCGTCCCCTTTAGCCTAGTAACATTTTGTTTTGTTTCATTTCATTTTATTCTTTTTAAAACAATTACATTCGTGGGGATGTTTTATTTTTCTTTAGCTTGCTTCCTTTTGCAAGATATTCTTTCACTCTGTGCTTTTTTCAAGGCTGTGACAAAATAGGATTGCTGGCACAAGTGTACACTACGTCTCTAACATTTCACAGAAATATTCACATTTTTACGTGGGGACACTTTTCTCAGAATACTAGCTGTTTTGTTACAAAAACTTCTCTGTCCCCTACATGTTAGAGGGAGGTTCTAGCCAGATGACCACTATCGTATGCTTTATGACTTCGTTACAACTGCTTGCTGAGACTGCGGCTTCTCGGACCTCTACAGGGATAGTGTCTCAATAGACGACTGTCTCCTTCACTACTGTCAGGCATGGGGGATGATGTTCTCCCAGGGGGTCCTAAAGGGCAGATTGGGGCTTATCCTGCTGTGCTCTAACATAGCACATTAGTAGCATAGATAGGAATCACACATCTTGTATAGTGACAGTATGGTGGGACTTTTCTTGTGTTTAACTTTTCTTGTCACTTTTATGCTTCTAGTATGTTTTATCATCCTCATTATTGCAGTTCATGTTAGTTCATCTAAGACACAGCTGATTCAATAAATCTTATTGAACCATTCCCTGCTTCTGTTTGTCTTTGCATGTGTGAGATGAATGTAACTGGGGGAAAAGGATGAGATCTGATCCAGCATGATTTCTCTGAGCAGTCGCAATGCCATGCATCCAGTTGCCACAGAACATCCCTGCTCTTGGGCAGAGGTGACCGGATACAGATGCTAGCTGGCTGGATACGGATTAGGCTGACAGTTGTCAGATGGTGTGGGATCGAGCTCAGTTACCCAGTCAGGTGATGCTGCGGCCCAAATACAGCAGCCTCATTAGTATAATGAGAGCAACCGTGACATGGCACCGCCAACGTTTGGTCAGGCACTGATTTTTGGATTCTCCTGAGTATCTCAGTCCCACTACGTGCTAAAGGCACGTCAATGCTATATGTAGAGATGTCCGCCATATTGAGGATTTCCTCTTCAGCTAGATAGGCAGTACCTATTCAGTGTTGTAGGTTGTTCAAGCTTGAGCCTTAAAAGGATCAATCCCCATTTGGTGTCCTTATCTCTGAATAGCTACATTTACCATGGTGAACCCGCAAGGGGTGGTAACTGCAGGAAACATGTAACCTCCTCTCACTGCTCATTTATTAGCTAATGGCCTTACAGCCCAGTGGGATCCAGTTACCTTTCTAGTTGAGGCTCATCCAGCCTATAGAACAGAAACATCTTATTATTTGGTCACCTTTCCAGCAGTCATGGGAACACTAATACATTTTATCATTATACACCTGCAATTTTACCTGCACAGTACAGAGCATACGCATACTTAGAGGTACCTCTATCCTTAAAATACCACCATAACAGGCTTGTGGATGCCATAACACACACAATACCTCATGTTAAGCTGGGTCCTCTGAGTAATGATGTTCCTACCTGGCCTTTATTGGCCACATACACACTGCATCCTGATGTAGGTACCTTGGTGGTAGCTGATGTTTGCCGTTTACACATTGAGCTTACAGCAGTATATAGACTTTCAGTACAATTTGTAATGCAAACATTGAAATCTAGCCCAGTACATGCTGCTTTAGTGCAATCACATGCAATCACACCAGGCATTAACCCCACAACTGTACATTCAATCATGGATAAGGTAGCTGCCAAACAGGAACAAATTCTGTTTTGTTAGCTCAAAAAATAAACGCACTGAAAGCAGCATTTCTCCATACGGGACATCAAGATAAAAACAGAAGTCTCACTATGTGCTTGCCATTTGGGATGGGTACCTCAGTAAATAACTGCTGTACTTGGGCCATGGTACACCAACACGTGCCAATCTTGCACAGTATTAAAACAAATTCAAGATGAATTTGGGGAGCGCAATTAATGGGCAATTTTGCGACTGTGTTTTCAATAATATTAAGTAATCTTAAAGTGGAAGCAGTAGCACTAGCAGTACGCATGCGGCTCCGGGATGTTATTGCACAGGATCAAGAACACAAACTGCCAAAGATTATTGCCGAGACCTACTCTAGTTTTTGGTCGGGATAGTTTGAGATCCAGACCTAGTAAACCCCAATTATATGGTAAATTCATTAAGGATTCTACCAAACAAGCACCTGAGGGTTATAAAAAATGCAGGGATAAACAAAAACAAATACCTAATAAAGAAAGAGGAGAATCTCCACCTTCGGTGACCCCTTAAACCGATATAATCTTAGAAATGTTGATAATATAAAAACTCCTGATAAATATCAATACACCAATCCTGTTCCTTTCAGGACTCATCGGACAAATGCAGCGAGAGAGGTGGGCAGTCAAAAGAGTGAACTGAGTATGGAGAATGGAGTCACAGCGGTCATCAGAAGATTCTGTTAAGAAAGAAGAGAATCTTCCCCAACAAAATCCTCAATTCAAAAAGAAGGTGGCAATGATTTCTATATGAAATGCCACTCAGGATGAGAGCTTTACTGAGAAACAGAAACTGAGCACTGGCCCTGATGAACAGCATGGCAGAGGTCACAATAGTTCGCAGGAATCGTCAAGAGTATCTGGAGGTGAAAGCAACTAACGACTTTTTACAAGTCAAGATTGCGGACATGTGTGTCTCCACACCCAGTTAGAAAGAGACAACAAGTGCCTAATTGATGCTATTTGTTGGGAGTGCTTAACTACCATTTTTGATATTTTATTGGGTGAAAAGGATTGGCCACCAGAATTTGTCCATAATCTCCCATATGGGGAAGAGGTAATTGAACCATCTTTCTCGCCCTTTGTTCCAAGAGAGCTCAGAGAGGCTTGCACTATTGATTGGGCATTAGTGCAGGGACCAGGGCTGTATTGCAACCATGTAGGATGGGATAAAGATTCCCTTTGCCATAGAATACCAATAAGGTCCCAACCACAACCCTAATATTAAATAAAGCATGAAGCTAAAGCACCTGTGAGGGAACTCCTCGTGCAGTTTTAGTACCAGGGCGTAATTGACCCCTGTGTCTCTCCAAAGACCAATCTGTTGTTCCCTGTAGCTAAACCAGACCATTCATGTAGAAACGTCTTAGAATACAGACATTTAAATAGTCATACATGCACATTTGCCACTAAAAATGCACATAGTACAGCACTCATTAACAATATAGTGCGCATAAAATATAAAACAACCTTGGATATTTCCAATGTTTTTTTTGGCCAAAATATAGTGCCTGAAAGTAGGGATTTAGCAACATTTAGCGCTTCAGGCTCGCAAAAAAAGTTTTGCAGACTCCACCATGGGTACAAAAATAGTCCAGGATTGTTTTCAGCTTGTGTTACTTCAATTTTATACAGCATTGACCATTTGACCCTGAGGCATTCTCCTGCGTAGATGATATCTCCCTTGAGGATGATGATCTCACACAACATATAATACGGGTGAGCAGCATTGTTGTGGGATTTGCAGAATTAGGCTACAAATTTAATTTGAAAAAAACGAAAATAGCCTTCCTTAGTTTCCTATTTTTGGGACACGAATTATCGGATGAAGGCAAGAGCCTAGTGTCCCAATTTTAAGAAAAATGCGCACAATTGCAACCATCAAACACCACCAGAAAGCTCCAGTCACTCTTGGGCTTTTTAAATTTTAGCAGAACTTACATTCCAGATGATGCACAAACCATCAAACCATTATACGACCTAATTTGTCCAGATTTTTCAAGTAAATATTGGACAGTTGAACACATACGCATTCTTAGAGCATTGCAACAAGACATGCTTGCAGCTAAATACTTGCACACAAGGGACAACAAAACACATTTGGTCATCAGAGTAATTGGTGGTGCCATTTGTTTTAAATATGTAATGTTCAATGAGGGTGATACCATCCCTATAGCATACAAATCAAATCTGTATTCCACAGCTGAACAACGATTTGCTCCCAAAGAAAAAATTCTGACTGCTGTTCAGATGGCTGTCACTAAAGAGAGACCGCTGTCCCAGGGGAAAAGTATCATTGTCGTATCTCCAATCTCGGCCCTGGAGGCTGTCACAAAAGCCAGCGTTGCTAACGCCAAGGCACTATATCCACGTTGGATTCAATGGGCAACGTCTCTGACAGCCACTGATGTTGATAATGTTTTTGTCCCTAAATTACATTCTCAATAATTTCTCCAATATGAACTAGAATATCCAGTTCCAGCAAACACTTTGCCTACTGAACAATATCATACAATTATTTACACTGATGGTTCAGCCCAACCAGCAATAGGCACTAAACATCAATACTCCACTGTCTGTGTGGTTGTGAGTGGCTACATGAAGGATGGTGAATTGCATTCCCAACATACTTAGACGCAGACCTTAGGGCACTGCACTGCACAATTAGCAGAGTTCAAGGTTCTGTTGATTGCACTGGAACTCATGGATCCAGTGCAGTCACCACTAATCGTCTGTGATTTATACTACTGTGACCAGTCCTTCAATGAATATCTGCATTACTGGCACCAGAATGGGTTCAGAGATTCCAAAGGCAACACCATTAAACACGGACTACTGTGGAAAAAGGTAGCATATCTGAAGGAAACACTACCCAATGCCCATATAGTTCATACATTAGGACATCAACATGTTGGAATACTTGTTACATGCAATACCTTGACTGATGAAACAGCCAAATCAGCTGTAGCTGCGGCTTCTGTTGCTTCTGTTGCTGCAACAACACGTTCATGGATGAGGTTGGGTGATGAAACATTGGCTGCTGTGAAAGCTTTGGCAAAAAGAAAGCCCATGCCAAAGGCATATCCTGCCAAATATTCCTAGTGCATATCTAGCCTAAATATTGCCCTACTAACAATAGCAGGGGTGGGTGATTGTGTGATCCCCAACCAAGACCAAAGACCTGAGTTGATTAAAGCAGCCCGTGAGGGAGTTGCTTCTGCCCATGCTGGTGTGGTGGCTACTATTTCTCTAGTACAATCACGTTACTGGTGGCCAGGTCTATACAAACAGACCAAACAATATGTCCTTTGCTCTGACATCTGTCAGCAAATAAAAGTGTCAACCGTCAAACACCCACCGCAGACAGCCCTCTTAATTTCCAACAAACCTCTACAATGTGTGAACCTGGACCATTGTGGTCCCTTGACACCTGATAGTACCTACAAATACATCTTAGTCACTGTCGACTCATGCTCCAAATTTCTATGGGAATGACCACAACGCTCAGCTGACGCTCAAACTGTTATTAAAGATTTGCAAGTATTTCTCTTCACATATGCAGCTGCAACTTTACACTCGGACTAGGGACCTGCTTTCGCCTAAGGGCATTCAGGGACACCATGGCTTTGTTAGGGGTCCACCTTTATTATTTGTCTCTATATCAGCCCAAGGGAGATAGTGTTGGGGAGCAATAAAACACCGGCTTGAAGCAATCCTTAACAGCAAGAGTATTTGCCATGGGTCATAGTTAGCTTAATCAGCTGGATGGAGTCCAGAGAGCACCTAATAATGTGCCCTGATGGTTCCTGGGGGGTGTACCCCATATGAAGTCCTGTTTGTAACACAAATGTATGTTCCAGATCTTGATGGTCCTGGTGTGGAGGTGGCAGATACACCTTTTGACATAAATGAACGTGTTACTGTCTTGTAGGACTTACACAGTTCTGTGACAATGCATTTGCCAGTTCCACATCCTTGGGAATAAGAGATGCACCAATAACACCTACCGGCTGGATTCCAAAAGTTGGGGATCTAATGCGTGAAAAGATTGCTGTGAAAAAGGAGTTTGGTCCTTCTTATCATGCACCGGTTCCAGTCCTGGGAATACACTGTACCAGAACTGTCATTCTACCACCACTGCCTGGTTCTAAAGAAAACCGCTTTGTCTCCATTGACAATATCAAGTTATACCATTTGGCTGATCCTGCACAGCAGGCCTGGAGGACTTCTGGGTAGTATCCGACTCCCTCTCACTACTGACCAGGATGTTCCTCTACAGGTTTTGAGCAGCAATGCTGACACTTGCCCGAGCTTCGGGAGGGTGGAAAATGATCTTTTATTAGTACCACTGACTTTTTCTGCGACAAGCAAATCCACAACAATGAGCAATTGGTCTCAAATTCAACTCAAACGGATGGAATCGTTTACTATGAACCACCAAAGGAGACTTCTGCCAGTTCTCCTCATCCAAACACGGCTCCAGTTTTTGCAAAAACTTTTTCTGGATATTTTGCCAGCGTCAACGACGCTTTTACCGACTCATCTGCCTCTTCTGAAACAAGACTGTCCAGAGCACGTAAGCTGATAAATTGGCTCAAAATGAACTATTTTATTTGTCCATTGAACTATCTGTGGCTCTTATTAACTGTACTTGCCTTGCTTCTTTCTATTGGGTTTGTCATCGTCTTTTTCTTATTGATACATGGTCATTACCCTTCTGAACACTCTACAGTTAAACTGGTGGATGAGGTCCTAAAACCACATGCATCCTCCCGTAAGGTCCGTCGAGATTGGTCCCTAGTGAACATTCCAGCTATACCAATTCCTGATGGGATTGTTTGGAATAAAGTATCTTTTGATATATGGCCCAACAGAGGTTATTCAAATTCCATATGTATCTAAACTTTCAACTATTTATATAATAGCACCTGGAGTTGTTTCTGTTGATTGGGATGTTAAAACAGTTGATTCTGTGTTATCTGACATTGAATATTTTATTATATTCTAAAGTGAAGATGTTTATCAATCAAAGGAAAATTATGTAAAAATGTTCTGTTACAATTATTATGGACATCATTTCATTCATAGAGCAAGTACCCCAAAGACTATTTTTAATTACACACAATGGGAACATTGTCCTACTCCGACAGTGGGGAGTTTTAAAACATACTCAATCAATCAAGCAATCAATCAAATGTTTGTAAAGCGTGCTACTTACCCGCTAGGGTCTCAAGGTGCTGAGGGAGGGTGGGAGGGAAGGACTGCTACTGCTCAAATAACCAGGTCTTGAGGCATTTCCTGAAGGTCAGGAGGTCCTGGGTCTATCGAAGGTGGGCAGGGAGGGTGTTCCAGGTCTTGGCGGCGAGGTGAGAGAAGGATCTGCCACCGGCTGTAGTTTGATGGATGCGAGGGATGGCGGCGAGGGCAAGGTTGGTGGAGCTGAGTTGGCGGTAGGGAGTGTGGAAGGTGAGTTGCTCATTGAAGTAGGCCGGGCCTGTGTTGTGAAGGGCTTTGTGAGCGTGGATGAGGTATTTGAAGGTGATCCTCTTGATGACAGGGAGCCAGTGCAGGTCTCTGAGGTGGGCTGAGATGTGGTCGCAGTGAGAGATGTTGAGGATGAGGCATGCGGAGGCGTTCTGTATACGTTCGAGTTTCTTCTGGAACTTGGCTGTGGTTCCTACGTAGAGCGTATTGCCATAGGCCAGTCTGCTGCTTACGAGTGCGTGGGTGACCGTCCGTCTTGTTTCGGTGGGGATCCATCTAAAGATCTTGCGAAGCATGCAGAGGGTGTTAAAGCAGGAAGATGAGACGGCGTTGACTTGTTGGGTCATGGTGAGCGATGAGTCTAGGATGAAGCCTAGATTGTGTGCGTTGGTGGTGGGTGGTGGGTGTTGGTGCAGTTCCTAGGGTGGCTGGCCACCAGGAGTCATCCCATGCGGAGTGGTTGGAGCGGAGGATGAGGATCTCTGTCTTGTCCGAGTTAAGTTTGAGGCGGCTCTGAAAAGTTTGTATATTTTTTCTGGGTAAAGTGTGAAAAATGCTGAGTCATACTATTTTAAATTGCCTATAATGGAAATGCACGACATTTTATTTACTGATACAACATTGATTTATTCTGATTCCTTTGTTTACTGGTTGGCTAAGGAAGGCTATGCTTATTGGCTGTAGTCGATTGACTTAAAGAGTGTACGGGGAACTAAAAGTTGTCAAATATGGGGAAGGGAAGCTTTATTTAGAGAATGCCTGATACCTGTTCAAATGATATTTTTAAATGAAACTGAACACAGACAAGTTGTTTAGGCTTGGCAAAAATTAAGGAATTTAGGGGTTCATTACAACCTCGGCGGTCTTTTCACAAGACCGCCGAGGGACCGCCGTGCTGAAGACCGCCAGTGGTGGCGGTTTTCCGCTCGGCGTATTATGACTGTTGGGTGCTCTACGTCGTTTTTCCGACGGAGAGCCGCCAACAGCCATAGTGACGGGCGGCGGGGAAGTGGAGGTTGCTCCACCTCCACCGCCAAGCCAACAGAACACCGCCCAGCGAATCACGTCCTGTGATTCTGCGCGGCGGTGTTCTGTTGGCGGTGTGGTGTCGGCGGAGCTGCCCCATGGCTCCCGTCCCCTCCCGGAGGATCGACGGAACAGGTAAGTCGATCGTCCGTTAGGGGAGGGGGGTGGGGGGGTGTTGTGTGTTGTGTGCGTGCATGGGGGTGTGCGTGGGTGTATGTAGAGGGGGTGTGTGAGTGCGTGTATGCTTGCGGGGGTGGTGCGTGTTTTGGGAATGAGTGCGTGTATGTCTGTAGGTATGTCTGTATGGATGTGCACGTGTATGTTTGAATGTGGGTGTGCGTGTCTCACTGTGTGTGTGGATGTTGGCATGTATATCAGTGTGTGCGTGTATGTGTGTTGGTGGTGCCTGCGTGCGTGTCGGGTGTGTATGTGTCAGGTAATGTCGGGGGTCGGGTGGGGAGGGGAGTCCTGCCACCCTTGGGGGGTGGCAGGGGTGGTGGGGGGTGTAGGAGAGGGAGTCGGGGTGGGGTGTGGGGGAGACCCCTGTCAGTGCCAGGGAAGGAATTCCCTGGCACTGATAGTGCTTACCGCCATGGATTTCATGGCGGTAAGCCGGGTCAAAATACCGGCGGCGGTATTGTCATGGCCGCCAGGCTGGAGACCCAGGTCTCCAGCCCAGCGGTCATCTCCGCCCTGGCGGGCGGTACGGAGAAGCGGAGGATGACCATTGGCGGTCTTACTGCCGTTTTAACACCGTCCGCCAGGTTTGTAATGAGGGCCATAATGTGCCTAGTATCCTCCTGCTAAATTCTATGAAGGGCAAAAGTACAATAATGCAACTGAAGATCATCTCAATGGTTGCATCTAAAATGACACATTTAACATATTTACTTTCACGCTCTGGAGAGTGGTTATTGTGGCTAGTGGACACAAATGGTTGTCATGCGCATTTTGTAAACTCCACGAACAAGTAGATCAGACCGTTGCTATGTGTCATCAGAACATTCGGGTATACTAACAACATACAGTATAGGGAAATTATGCCAGCAATGGTTAAGAACTTACTCACTAGATGCTGTTAAAGAACACCTCAGCCTCCTGTCAAAAACACAAAGGTGCAGGATTTCCTGTTAGGCCCCAGAAGACAACGTAAAAAGCATTTCTTTCAGGAAAATTTACAGAAAGCATTAGCCTTTGTACATAATGGGATCAACACCTTGCCCGACTGCATATACACTTTAAACAACATAGTTCAATCTGCAGTAGACATTGTACAAAGTGACATGTCATTTTTACAACATGGACAGAGCCAGCTTAGGTCCATAATGCAGTTGGAATGGACACTACAAACATTAAAATCTGGTCGTGCTCCCTGGCAACACTTTAGCGCAAGGGACATTTTTTCAGCATTTATTTTGACGCGACAGCAACAAATAATGGCTAAGAAGGAAGCGACTTATGTTATGATAAAGATGAAAAAGTTAGAAAAGTTGCCTTTTACTGTGGCTGAAATACCATCTGCTAAATGGTTTATACATGGGGTTATCAATCTGCCTATTTCAACACTGCAATTCACAGCCTGCTTAAAACACATTCCAGTTGACAGATATGAAAGCTGGGAGATAGTTACATCCATGAGGTGTGGGAGCTATCCTTTTCATACAAATGTCTCAATGGCATGAAAGAGGTCTTTCTTAGCAGCAGTGAATGTAAGACTTTTGATTGTTTGTAAGCAGCTGTCCTTGCACAGGGCGTGGAATGCTTCTGCAGCAAATTTAGGGCAAGATTTCCAAGGCCCTATCACCACCGGAGCGTCACTTTTAGTGACGCTTTGCACTGCACCATATTTACAAGGTGGTGATAAACCACTTTTTGTGGTTTAATGCCACATTGTAAATACGGCCACTTAACATACAGCATTTTGTGTGGAAGGACGTGCAATGGGTGTGGCAGTGGGCATGCCACAGCAACACCCATTGCATTTTGACACTGCCCCAGATTTACAAGTTTTTGTAAACTTGAGGCAACGCCAAAATCTAACGCTACCCCAGGGATGGGGTTAGCATTAGGCAATGAGGAGAATGCTTTCATTTCTCCTACTTTTTGTTCTTTCTATGTGTGCTGCATTCTGCGGCACACATAGAAAGAGCAACTCACCATTGAGATTGTTTTTGTGCAGAAAGGTGTCCCTTCCTGCACAAAAACAATCTCTCCCACAGTGCAGCCATCCTTGCACCATGGTGCCAGGGTGCCTGCGTTGGCGCTCAGCAGCAAATTTAGCGCCGGCGCAGGGGGCAACACAGGGGTGCACCACATTCTATTGAATATGGTGCATCCCTGTGTTTTGAAAATGACGGAATGCGGCGCTGTTAAATTTGGTGCAGTGCCACACTCCGTCATTTTCTCGTAAATCTGGGCATTAGCTCGCTATCTGTAGTGAGTTCAAGTCCCTTGATTATACCAGCGCTCCAGGTGTTCTCTAATGGATTCCATGTGCTACTTAATAGTAAGAGCTGTTGTGGAATGCCAGAATTGCTTATATAGGTTGGGTCTCCCAAACTGTAACCTGTTGCAGTAGCGTATGTTTCCCCCTACACAACAGACAAAAGTAGCAGATATTTGGCCTCACATTGCTACTTCAAATGTGAATTTTGACAAGTTAACTGGACTAAAAGCTTTATTGTTTCAGGAACATGTTGGGCTGACATTTGTACGCAATACCTATGTGCTTCAAGTAGCGGGGTCATCTGTATACATACAGTCCCTTTTAAATGCAAATTTTCTAAGACACTTTCGTGAACTCGTGGGGTGAATTTTTAACATGTCCTGTCCTATGTGGATTGTACATTTCCTTAAGGCTGTTGGTTCTGGTTTCATTAGCACTTTCTCCTCTATAATTGGCTTAATACCTTTAGCCATACACTCAATATTTTTGAGTATTTTCATGAGATTTGTAATTGTTTTGGCTATAATAGGTGGAATCTTGCTGTTGCTGTTTTTTATTCACAATGCCTGTCCTATCTCAACAAGGAAGACTGATGGTGCTTCATTCAGCGAAACTGTGCTGTGAACACATGATGCAGTATTTCAGAGCACTACTCCTGGAAGAACTGGAGTGTAACTGGTCTCTGTCATTCAGACCATTTTTGGATTGTGTGCAGCCCATGTTTCAATGCCTTTGATGCCTAAATGTGCACTGAAAGTTTGTCTTTCTACGCAGTGCATACTTTCATGCAATGCTGATCTGTTGATGTTCTCGCTGAGGGCTCAATACCAGACATGGGGTAGAGGGTGCTTTTGCTGCAGGAAGCCATTTATGAGCTTCCCTTCATGGATTATGCAGCTCTTGCTTCAACATCTGGCACCACACAGAATGCTGCTGCTTCAGCTGGAGTTCAGGCTTAGGAACACAAGTGCTCTTTGGTTTTCCTCTGCACCAATTTGGTTACATTACCCCTAATGAAGTGGACTATTTCCTTGATTCTATTGTCCTGGCTTTAATTTGGGATTTTCAAAAGGACACTAACTTTTAAATTTGGCTTCATTGGCACCTCTGCTAATGTTTTTAATTTGTCCATTTACATTTTCCAATCTACCTACTCAAGTATGTTGACATTTATGTATATATATTTCAAAATACTGCATTTTAGTTGCTTTTAATTTTGGGACTTGGCCGCTTTATCACTTCTGAACCAACAAGAGGAGGGTGTTGTGGATCCATTTTAGTGATGTTTGTGGGCATGCTATTTTAGCAACTAGGCATGCTGATTATGCCCTTTAGGCTATTAAGATTTGTTTTATTTAATTTTATTATTTTAAAAACAATCACATTTGTGGTGATGTTTTATTTTCCTTTATCTTGCTGTCATTTCGCTTAGGAAAGAATTTACATTTCTGAGCACAACATTTGTTCACTCTGAGCTTTCTTCAAGGCTGCAACGAGATATGATTGCCGGCACAAGTGGTACACTCCACCTCTAACATTTCAGAGAAACATACATATTTTTACGGGGGGACCCTTTTCTCAGAACACTGGCTGTTTTGTTATAAATTCATCTCTCTGTACCCTGCATGTTAGAGGGAGTTTCCAGCCAGATCACTGCTAATGTATGCTGTCTGACTTCGTTACAGCTGTTTGCTGAGACTGCCTATTCTCTGGCATATATGGGGAAGTGTCTCAATAGACGACAGTCGCCTTCACTACTGTCAGGTATGGTCGATTATGTCTTCCCGAGTGTCCTGAAGGGCAGATTAGGGCTTATCCTGCTGTACTCTAACATATTTCATTAGTAGCATAGGAATCACACATCTTGTATACTGACAGTATGGTTGGACATTTTTTGTGTTTCACTTTTCTTGTCACCATTCTGCTTCTAGTGTGTTTTATCATCCTAATTATTGCAGTTCATATTATTGTATCTAAAATGCAGCTGATTCAATAAAACATATTGAACTATTTTCTGCCTCTGTTTGTCTTTGTCTGTGTGACACGAATGTAACGGAGAGAAAAGGATGGGATCTGACACTCCATGATTTTCCTGACAAGTCACAATGTCATGTGTCCTGTTGCCACAGATCATCCCTGCTCTTGGGCAGAGGTGAGGTGCTGCTTGCAGGCCGCAAATGTATTAGGCCTATAGTTGTCCCATGGTGTGGGATCGAACTCAGTTCCCCACAACCCAGGTGATGCTGTCACCCAAATCCAGCAGCCTCATTACTATAATAAGAGCCCTTGTGACAAGAGAAACAATATAACAGAAAGCATAGATGAAGGGAAATATGCAGTAGTTGGTTGTGATGGTTGCTTGGTTCAACACAGAAAAGGAAGTTTAATAAAACCCAGTTCTGTGACTGTTGAAGCCTTTGGGTTCTGAATCTGAGTGACTCGGAAACTTTGGGGGTCATTCTGACCTTGGCGGTCCATGACCGCCATGGCGGAGTGCGGCGAAAGCACCGCCAACAGGCTGGCGGTGCTTCCTGGGCGATTCTGACCGCGGCGGTAAAGCCGCGGTCGGAAAAGGGGAGCCGGCGGTTTCCCGCCGGTTTCCCGCTGGCCCAGGGAACCCACCATGGCTGCGCTGCTTGCAGCACCGCCATGGGGATTCCGACCCCCTTCCTGCAAGCCTGTTTCTGGCGGTGTCCACCGCCAGAACCAGGATGGCGGGAACGGGTGCTGTGGGGCCCCTGGGGGCCCCTGCACTGCCCATGCCACTGGCATGGGCAGTGCAGGGGCCCCCTAACAGGGCCCCACAAAGATTTTCACTGTCTTCTGTGCAGACAGTGAAAATCGCGACGGGTGCCACTGCACCCGTCGCACCCCTTCAACTCCGCCGGCTCCATTCCAAGCCGGCTTCATTGTTGAAGGGGCTGTCCCGCTGGGCCGGCCGGCAGTCTTCTGGCGGTCGCCTGCCGGCCCAGCGGGAAAGCCGGAATGGCCACCGCGGTCTTTCGGCGGGAACCGCTTGGCGGGCGGCGACCGCCGACCGCCGCGGTCAGAATGACCGCCTTTGACTGCTATGAAGATTCTTTTAATGTTGTGAAAGACAGCATTCATTGTTCAGTCTTTCCCAACTACATGAAAATGTTAAATTATGAGATTGAACAGGAGAAAACAATTGCTGCTGAGATAGCTAAGGACAAAGCAGCCAAAGTTCAGGACCTCCAAGTCAAGATCCTATTAAACAACCAATTATTGAAAATGAAGCTGCCATAGCCATGAATGAGGTAGAAACTGCAAAGCAACATGCAAGACAAGAAAGTATTGATTTGAAGCAGTTAGTTGAACAACTGAATGACAAACAGAAAGAAATATATATGGAAGTAAAAGCAAAAATAGAGTATGTGCTCCTCCATGAAAAGAATGAATGTAAATGTTCATTATTTAGGGCAATACTATTATATGTCAGTGGTCAATCTGGCACTAGGAAAAGCTTTTTAACTGAAGTTCTTACTGCTTACCTACAAAGGACTACAGACTAAAATTTGTTGTGTGTAGTAACAGCACCAATTGGATTAGCTGCACACAACATTAAAGGAATTACTTTGTGTCTACTACTAATGCTATCTGTAGAACATGACAACAACCTCAAGTACCAAAGATTATCTGGTGAAGCTTGTCATGAAGTTTCCAGAGTATTGAAGAAATTTAAACTTTTAATTATCCATGAGGTTAGCATTGTCTCAAACGTAATGCTTACCTTTGTTCACTTGAGAATGTAACAGATTCTGAGGACAGACTTTGAAGCATTGTTTTGAGGAAAGCATTTAATTGTTTTCAGCGATCTACTTCAGCTTACCCCAGTGAAAGGACAGCCTGTGTTCAAGACACTTCTACATGAAGAACTTCGGAATTCTTTGAGAAGCATTGGAAATGTGAACATTTGGTTAAACTTCCAATACAAAGAACTACTTAAGAATATGTGTCGAGCATCTGATATGGAAAACAGAAATGTTCTGAAGCATATTTTAATAAGAGTTCTCACAAAAAATGGAAAACGTTGCTTAGAATGTCGACTTATAAAGAAACTATTTCTTACAAATAAGTCAGGATCACATGTTCAATTTCATTGAAGAAGGGAAATCCAATGTCTGCTTAATGCCTATACCTCAAAAATGCTCCTGTTTAACAAACAATTTTTATAACTAGAAAAATAAGACATTTTGGAACTTACAGCAATCTATGAAATTGAACACCAGGCGGTCATAGTACTGTTAAGTGACAAACTGCAAGCAAAATTGTATATGAAATCTGTTTCCAGAACTGCAGGATAAAAAAGTGTTTGCAAACACTGAAGGCTAATTTTGCGTCATAACTTTAACGTTGAGGAAGGATTAGTTCATGGTACAAGGGGTAAAGTAATTGATTTCATTTTGTTTCCTAACTGGAATGAGGTTGAATACCTAGCGGTTACATTTGATCAAGTTGCAGGTATAAAACAGATTGGAAGGTCTGTTGATTGTTTCTTACTTTTAAAATAATTGTATGTTTGGAGGAAGCAGTTTGCAGTGTCTCTACCATATGCTGTAACAATTCATAAATCTCAATGTTTAAGGGTAGATGCAGCATTCATTAACATCTGCACTACTATGTTTAAGGAAGGTATGTCATATATAGCCTTTTCGTGGACCAGAACATTGTCCGGTTTCCATCTGGTAGACTTTGACGACAGAAAAGTAAATGCTGATTTAAGTTGTGTCAAAGAGTATAACTGATTGAGAAGTGTTTATGATCCTCATTTAGGACAGTGTCCAGTTTACGAAAAACCTACCATCTGCCTGACAATGCCTGTTAAATTGTTGGTTACAAGTTGTCAAACTCCTCTGATGTTAACCGCTATGCCAATGTGATTGTCAGTGCACTGGCCTGTTTACTTCATCTTGTTCATGCAATTGAACAGAGAAAAGACAAAGGCGGTCATTCTGACCCTGGCGGTAAAAACCGCCAGGGCCGTGGTCCGCTGGACCACCGCCAACAGGCTGGCGGTGCTCCTTTGGGCATTCTGACCGCGGCGGTACAGCCACGGCCAGAAACGGAAAGTCGGCGGTCTCCCGCCGGCTTTCCGCTGCCCTGGGGAATCCTCCATGGCGGCGCAGCTTGCTGCGCCGCCATGGGGATTCCGACCCCCATACCGCCATCTTGTTCCTGGCGGTTTCGGCCGCCAGGAACAGGATGGCGGTATGGGGTGTCGTGGGGCCCCTGGGGGCCCCTGCAGTGCCCATGACAGTGGCATGGGCACTGCAGGGGCCCCCGTAAGAGGGCCCCACTTAGAATTTCAGTGTCTGCTTAGCAGACACTGAAATTCGCGACGGGTGCTACTGCACCCGTCGCACCCCTTCCACTCCACCGGCTCCATTCGGAGCCGGCTTCCTCGTGGAAGGGTGTTTCCCGCTGGGCTGGCGGGCGGCCTTTTGGCGGTCGCCCGCCAGCCCAGTGGGAAACCCAGAATGACCGCTGCGGTCTTTTGACCGCGGTACGGTCTTCTGGCGGTTCCCGCTTGGCGGGCGGCTCCCGCCGCCCGCCAAGCTCAGAATCACCCCCAAAATATTGTGCTTTGCACTCTTTGCTTTGTTAGAGTGCCTGTGCAGAGATAGAACTAAAACATATTCTGCATGTCATAATCAGAATCTTGTAGATGTGTGCACTGGCTCTGTACACTTTACTCAAAACACTCAAGAAGATGCACAAGAATTCTAGATGGCAGTGCTTTGTATCTTAGAAGAAGAGATGGTGCTTATTGACAACTTACTTGGACTTAGTTACTCAAGAGACCATGAATGCGAAAATTGTTCTTTTTAATCAAAATACAAATAGATTCAGAGTGACTTATTTACTTAACTCTATCAGACTGCAAAACTGTCAATTTTGACAGGTTTTTCAAAAGAAGCTTCAAAGAATAATAAACCTGCGTAAATTGTCATTCAGATCTTCTATCAACTTTGCATATACAAAGAAGTGGCAAATATCTTGTCTTAATGCTGCAGTGATGCACAGCATAGGAAAGTAAATTGGAAACACAAATTCCAAATTTAAAAGCTGGACAAATATCTATTTCTGGAAAAACATTTACCTGTATGGCTATTATTTTTCATGAAGGAGTAAGTATTACATCTAGACACTAAACCATCTATTTAAAAACTGCAACTGGATGGACAGAATTTAACAAGAGCAACCTCACATTCAAGCATACTCTGCCTTGAAAACTATCAAATTCATATCTTCTGTTTCTTGAACCTAAGCTCTAAGGAGGATTACCACTGAAAAAGTGAAATAATATACTTGGTGTATTGCTAATACAACTATGTATGACATCATATGGCCTACCAGGAGTGATGCCTGTAAAAAAGATTCCAAATGCTGATATGCAGTTAATCATAGAACAAAACAGAGCAGATGCCGGTAAATTGGAAACAGTCCTTACAAACTAAAAACCAGGAAAAAAACTATTTTATGGAGGAAGAAATACTGCTAAGGTTATTATATTTTATGAAAAAGTTAGCATTATATCTGGATATTACATTTTGTTTTTAAAAAGTAAAATCAGATGGACAACGTTATAATTAGTAGAACGTCACAATAAACAGATATTGCAAGATGACCTACGAAGTTAAAAAAAGGATTAGAATTGGAAATCTGAGATAGTCCACTTCTACTTTATGCCTTACAAGTTTTTAAGACATCATACGGCCTATCAAAGGTGGTCTTTATAAGGCTCACCATATGTTAGTGCCATTCATAGAAATTAATTGTACTGTAACACTGTTCATCAAAAAGCAATTACCTTTAGCATATGTTTCATTGCATTGGTTGAATAAGTATAGTTAAAACAATTGGTTAATTAATTTTAGTGAGTGTGATGCATAGTGTTGCTAATTTACAGTGGTACACTGTGCAGTTCTGTTTTTTTTTCTTAAGTCTATGTGATTGCTATTTCCTCACTGTTCAATGATGAGTCACCATACATCACATCAATTATGGTGTAAAAGAATGGAAGCTGAGAACAGTAAAAAGGGGAAAATAAAATGCTTCAATTTTATCTATGATTGCTTCACAGTGGTACAAATGTGTGGTGGATTATTATTAATATGACCTTTTGCATTGCATAATCTTAAACTGTCTTGCACAAATTTAGAACATGAGACATTAACTTCTACTTATGTTTTCTCTCTTTTTACACAGATCAATGGAGCCATTCATTGCAGTAATGTAGGTAACTAATTGCATCTTTCACCATTTATATTACACCAAAAAATACACCCATGCAGACACTGGTACATACACTGACACACCTAGACACACACTTTCCTCTATATTCTGACACACCAAGACACAGACTCATCTATATACTAACACACCAAGACACACACTCATCTATATACTGACACACCCAGACACACACTCATCCATATACTGACATACCCAGACACACACTCATACATACACTGACATATCCAAGCATACACTCATGCATATACTGACACGCCCAGGCACACACTCTTTCATACACTGGGGTACCCAGGTATACACTTATACATACACTTTCAAACCCAAACAGACAATCATGCACACACTGAGACACCCAGGTACTCAACCACACATACATTAACACACCTAGTTACACACACACACATGTATACACTAACAGACCCAGACATATACTCATGCAAACAATGACATACACTCATAGATACAGTGAGAAACCCAAGCACACACTCATTCATACACTGACATACTCAAGCACATTCTCATGCATGCACTGACACACTCAGAAACACACTCATCCATACACTGACACACCCAGACACATACTGATGCACACTGAGGCATCCATGCACAGAGATGATGCATACCCGGTCACACCAGGCACACACTTATGATGCATATGCTGAGATACCCAGGCACACACTCATACATACACTAACACACCTAGGTACACACTCTGGTATACATTGACATTCCCAGGCATATACTCATGCAGACACAGACAAACCCAAACATACACTCATACGTACACTGAGAAACCCAAGCACACACGCATGCATACACTGACATACCTAGGTACACTTGCATGCATACACTGAGACACACAGAAACATACCCATGCATGCACTGACACTGCCAGGCACAGAATCATGCATACACTCAGACAGCCAGATACACACTCATACATACACTAACACACCCAGGCACACACTCATGGATACATTGACACAGCCAGGCACACACTGGTGCATACACTATTCCACCCATCAATACATTACTGCATACACTACCACATCATGGAATACATTGAAACATACACTAATACACCCAGGCATGCGCTAATACATTCACTAACTCACCAAGCAGACACTCATGCATACTCTGTCACTCCCATGCACACACTCATCCATACACTGACATACCCAAACACACACACATACATACATACATACACTGACACACCCAAGCATACACTCATGCATACACTGACACACCCAGGCACACACTGATTCATACACTGAGAAATCCAGACACACACTTATGCATAAACTAACACAACCAGGTACACACTGACACATTTACTGACCTACCCAGGCACACATTCATGCATACACTTACATACCCAGGCACACATTGATGCATACACTGAGACATCAATGCACACACTCATGCATACACTGACATACCGGGTATAAACTCATACATAGACTGACAAGCCCAGGCACACAATTGTGCATACACTGACACAGCCAGGTAAACACTGATGGATCCACTAAGACACTCAGGCAGACACTCATGCTTTTGCTAACACTTGCAGGCACACATTGATGCATACATTAACACACCTAGGCACACACTGAAGCATACACTGACACATCATGGCCCCCACTGACATACTAAAACATACTGAAGCTTACATTGATACAGCCAATAGCGTACACTGAACCATACACTAGCGTAATACAGAGTCAGCTCTTTCGTTTTTAGAACAAGTTTTTACATTTTTTGTTGTTTTTTTAATTTTGAGCAAAAAGCTAAACAGGTTGCAGAACATGCAAAAACATGAACTTGAAGCAATCAACTTCCATCACTCTCCAAAAACAATATAGGAAAAAAACTGAAGGAAAAAACCTAACTCTGGTGTTTCTTCACAGCTTAAAAAAATTGTGTAACACCAGAAATGGCATTTTGCACAGTGTGTTACCATGCCTTCTAGCTTTGGTCAGGTGGCAGGAATGGTGACTTCTGAAGCAGATGTTGTTTCTCCAGAAGTTGAAGCACATGCAGTGTCCCCAATGTACAAGCTCTTTCTCGTAGCATGCAATGGTAGACATGTTCATGAATGACCTTTATGTGCCTCCACATGCTAGAAGTGCCATCGCTGTACTTTTTTGCATTGCCACGCTACAACTGCTTCCCTGCATATGTTACACTGTACAAACTTGGCACAGACTGTTTTTTTTTACATTTACGGGATAGTGAAGAATCATCAAACTTCACTTTGTTTTTTTCGCAGGAGATGGTTCATCTTACTCTTCATCATGCATGAGCTGTTGATCTTCCTATGAGCTGGAGCACTACCTTCAGCCATGTCTCTTCCAAATAGGGAGCCACTGGAATAGGATGCTGCTCCAACAAGGTTTGGCAGAGAAATAACTGATACTGAGAGTGTCTTCAATCTAAATGGGTGTCATAAAAAAGTTCCCAATCAAAAGTCAGACTTTCTCTGTGTTATCGAGCAAATTTGCAAATCTGGTCTGCAGATTTGTGAAGTAGACAAAGTCGTAAAATGAATACCTTCTTAAAAAAACAAATACAGGGTATCATTTATATGCTTTCAAATATGTTCACCCTGATGCCATTATTAAAAACAGAACACCTATATAGTTAAAATAATTTTTGAAATATTTATTGAATCCGCGGACCCGAAATCGCGGATACATCCCGATCACGTGATCAGACCAAATACCATAGAGTACCACGGATCCAAAAGAATTTAAAAAAAAAGAAAACAAATAATGGGGGTTATTACAACTTTGGAGGAGGTGTTAATCCGTCCCAAATGTGACGGATATACCACCAGCCGTATTACGAGTTCCATAGGATATAATGGACTCGTAATACGGCTGGTGGTATATCCGTCACTTTACCGTCACTTTTGGGACGGATTAACACCTCCTCCAAAGTTGTAATAACCCCCAATATCTTTTCATGTTTGTGCTTACTGCTTTCTCTTTACTTTCCTCTTCATTTTTCGAGTACCTTCTATTTACTTTTCCTCATTTTCACTGTCTCCTTGCTTTTTTCACCTATTTGCTTTCCTGGCATTTTCACTGCATTCTCTTTCCTTTTTAGATCATTTTTAAGTAACTTCTCTTCGCTATTCCCTCATTTCCACTGCTTTCTCCTTGCTTTTTCCCCTTTGTTTTGTGTACCTTCAATTTGCTTTTACCTTATTTTCACTGTTTCCCCTTGCTTTTTGTTTCATTTTTTTGTGTATCTTCTGTTTGCTCTTCCCTTGTTTTCACTACTTTAATTTGGTATTTTGCATATTTTTTGAGTGTCTTCTTCTTGTATTTAACTCGTGCTGTGGGTTGGAAACATGCAGGGGATTGGCCACAGGTCCTGGCTGTAAATATTAAAATATATGTTCAAACTTTTTAGCAATCATATTTATTAACTGCCATTTTTAAAATATTGAATTGGCACTACATTTAAAAATCCAGTGTATGGCTAGTAAATTCTAATATTAATGGCTAATGACACATTTTAATTTGCAATTCAATAAATTAAATTAAATATTTTTTTTAAACTTAGATAATTATTAACGTTTTTTTTTTACATTTCAAGTTATTATTATATAAACTAAATGAAACAATAATAGTTTAAAAATGTTGTAGTAAGAAAAGGAAATGTTTATGGGATTAGAGTTAAAATAGGAAATCCTACAGAATTCCACCAGTGTTTGTGGGACTTGAGTTAGAATAGTTAATATGACAAACCTCAAATATATGCATTTTCCCCAGTCATGTTTAACTTGGCTGTTAGAACAGTAAATCTGCCCCTCTCCAAATATATGCATTTTCCCAAATTTAGCGGGGTTAACATTAGGATAGCAAATTTAACACCCAATGTAAATGCATTTTAACAATATTAGAGCGACTAGTGTTAGAATACTTAAGGCCTCATTACGAGTTTGGTGGTCTGACGGTAAGACCGCTGTGGTGGCAGCTGCCAAAAGACCGCCATGTTGGGGGTAATACGACTGCCTTATTACGACTCACATTACGAAGACGGCCGAAATCCAGCCAAAACCTCCTGGACACTAGAGGGTGGGAAAGAGGCAGTCCTGCCACCATCACTGCCAGCCCACCAAAAAACCTCTGATCCAATTACGACCCAAAAATCACAATACCGGTTCTTGCATGATGGAAAACCAATGGCGGTGCGAACCGAGGCAGTTGGCGATCACCACAGTTAAACACTCACCACTTGGATAGTTTGAAAAGCCACACACCCGACACACCCACAACGTGCACTATAAACACACCTCGTCACACCTCACAATCTTTTGCATCTACAACAGCTATCCCAAATCCATAGAGGCCACACAAATAATAATCATGATTTATAGAATAAGCTCCTCTGCACTCGTCACAGAGCACTCATTCCACACCTGCATGACACACCCCACACATAATATACCACCGCTCAACTACTCACATCACAGCAGCCACACCTCATCACCAAATTTCATATTTTCTTACCTATTTGGAGCCAAAGTCCAGTAAACATCTATCACCAGGAAAATGGATATGTGACAGACAATTGTCGACAGGGTGAATGCTGTAGGCACCTATCCACGCTCAAGGGAGGACTTCAGGAAGAGGTGGAACGACCTCAGGGGGAAGGTCCGTTCTATGGCTGCCAGGCCCCAGCTGGCAGTCCTCAAGACTAGCGGTGAGCCACCACCTACTTCCCCTACTTTCATATCATGGGAGAAGAAGGTCTTGGACATCCTGCATCCTGCGGGTTTGACAGGAATACCTGGGGGAGTCAAGTCGGATAAGTCATAATACAACAACTGTCACCAAACTGCAATGTCCTGCATGCTCTCTGATCATCTTTGTCCACCTTAACAGACAACCCATGCACCACCCCTGTGTCCAAATGTCCAAATACCCCTCTCTGGAATACCACATGTCAACTAAACTCAACTGGGGGCACACTGTCTGTGTATGGCATGGGTAGTACAGGCACTGAGAGCACTACAACTCCCAGCAGGCACTATTCCACCTGTAAGAAATCCGGAATAGTGTGGTACAAGTACAATAGCTTTGCATGTCAAAATAACAAGCAAGTCAACCCACCTGACGTCTACACTATTGTACAGTCTATGGCAATGACACCAATGCTATGGCCATCAGCCAGTACTATTACAGACAACTCACAGCTACAGCTGTGTACCCCACTAAACTTTCCTTTCAAATCACCATTCAAACAATGTCATATACTCACCTGGGGGGAAGCTAATATAGGAAGCTAGATGTTCTTGCAGTACACTCATACAGAGGCCCAGGTATAATGGTTACGCCTATACTGTTGGCCCGATCAGTTTCCATAGTACATTGTAAAGCTGCAAGTTGACTTAATGATGCTATACACCTAATTTGGAGATAACTTTAAAATCTTAAGTCAACAAACTAACAACATATGAGTCAATGAACAGTCAACTAACAACCAAGATACTCCAACCTCATGTATGAAGGTGTATACAATTGGATATCTCTTTTTCCCACATCTCTCTAACCCAGATTTAGAAGCTGGTGTCATTGTCATATCAGGGGATCAAGTAAAGGCTTTGTGTGCATGTCACATAGCATGTCTACCGGTCAAAGTTTGATATCACTTGTTTCATTCCTTACAGTAACTGTGTGTTTCACTTGTCCTACAGGTAACCTAGCCAGTGTCACCATGGAAACAACACCTGAGAATGACACTTCCATCTGGATGAAGCCCTCAGTAAGGAAAGCACCCCTGGATGTGTCGACATTGAGGACAAAGCTGGCCCATCTGGGACACCTGGTCAGTCAACAACTGTGAGCCTCATCCTGCCTACATTGACTCTTCCAAGCCCAGTTGCTTCAACATCGCAGGCAACCATTCGCCCCCGAACCTGTGTTCTAAGGACAGTGTCTAACAACTTGTGCCCCCTGTACTGGTACCTGTGTCTCTTGTCATAAACCCAGACAATGATGGGCCTGGCACCAGTGCGAGCGGCCAATCTGCACTGGGCACAGGTACGTGGGGATAGGGTGTGTGGGAGGGATGGCATGGGTCAGAGGATAGAGGCACCTGGAGATACAAATGGCTAGTACACCATCGCCCAAGTTTTGGGAGCCTACCATTTCACCCAAAGCATGATGAGCCAGGTACTTACCAAGATGGGGGAGATCAAGCAGCTGCATAGCGACAACCACAAGGATGTCATGCAGCAGTGGCAGGCCCAAAATGCCCACTTGGTTTCCATTGCAGGGGTGCTGAGAGACATGAATACCACCCTGAGTAGGTATTGTACCCAACAGCTGGCCCCTTCCACTAGCAATGAGATATCAGCCCCTTCTAAATCTGTGGCTGCTAGTGGAATGGAGGCCCTGCCAGGGTAAGGACTTGCCTCAGACACCCCTGACTCTGTTGCTGATGAACCCCCTCACAAACATAGACGTCCCCCTAAACATCCAGGAGGAGCAGATGCCAAGACCAAAACCACTGCCAGGAAGTGGACCGCTACAGTTATGGAACCTTCCACATACCATGGTCAGGTATCAGTAGGCATGCCACTCACATATGTCAGTCCTGATACTCATGCACAGTGGCTTGCAACGAGGAAACACTGTGACTGCTACATACAATGTAGTTACTACCAATGCAAACCAATCTGGTGGTTGAGGGTTTAAATAGCACAGGATGACATGTGTGACGGACAACTGAACAGACACATGGTACCTTTGAACCAACCTCCCATGCCAAAGGACACTACCCTCCCACTGTCCTGACAGTCTGGGCATAGATGTCACACACCACAAATTTCATGCCTGACAGTACCTGGTTCAATCCATGTTTACCTCCCTTGTCAGTCTGCAAATCCCACCTGCCTGTGACACTGTCTGATATTGCCAATGAGTGAAATATTCCGCAAAATATAAAGGTCAAACATAAGGTATAGGCAGCATTTAATCTCAAACATTATACAGCCATGTCCTATTTACAATGCTGATTGTGCATTGTCATAAACCTACACTATGTTGATCAAAAACCTGCACAATTCTCCATGTAATATTCTGCGTGCACATCTGAGTTATGGGCTTTGAAGCTACTTATGACCTGTCTTATGGTCATACTAAGACCCTTATTAAGCATCCCTAACCCCACCAATACCCCACTGAGTAACTTAAATTACAAGACATAACTTACCTAAAGTTAGGTGAAGTACTGATTGATGAGATCTGCCCTGATGTCTCCAGCTTTATCCTCATCATACTCATCCTCATTTGGCCAATCTGCTTTCTCACCCGCTGGAACTGCTGCCTTCCCCTCATCTGGTATAAATGGGATTTGATGTCTCAGGGCGAGGTTGTGGAGTATGCAGCAGGCAACAATGATCTGACACACTTTGGCGGGTGAGTAGAGGAGGGCTCCACCAGAATTATCAGTGCTACAGAATCTTGCCTTCAGGAGCCCAAATGTGCGATCCATAACACGCCTTGTCCTTCCGTGGGCTTCAGTGAAGCGAACTTCCCCTGGCGTAGTCGGGTACCTCACTGGTGTTAACAACCCAGGATGGTTTGGGTAACCTGAGTTCCCTGTAAAGAAGAGTTTAGAAAGGCAAACATAAGTAACTGACATCCACACATTTGTTGACAGATAAAAGTTACAGACACACATGACATATGTGACTTTCCAACCAGCCAGGCCCTCTCTGAGTATTGTCGTGCCATCAGCAGTGGGATATTGCTGTTCCGCATGATGAAGGCATCATGGACTGACCCCGGGTACCTTGCACAAACTTGTGAAATGTAGAAGTCAGGAAAACAGACCACTTGGACATTAATGGAATGAAAGTTGTTCCTGTTCCTATACACCTGTTCATTGGCATTTGGGGGAACCAAGGCTACATGGGTGCCATCCATGGCTCCCACCACATGTGGAACATGTCCCAAAGCATAAAAATCAGCCTTCACATGGGCCAAATCTTGACATTGTGGAAATCAGATGTATCTGTCAAGGACTTTCAAGAATGCAGACAGTATAGCCTTCAAAACCAGACTAAACATAGGTTGAGACATCCCTGCAGTTATTGCCGCTGTATTTTGAAAGGATCCTGTGGCCAGGAAGTGCAGCACTGACATGACTTCTACAACGGGTGGTATGCTATTGGGAAAACGAATGGGAGGCATCAGATCTGGCTCCAACTGTCAACAGAGATCCATGATTCGTATGCCTATCCTGGCAGTAGATCTGAACCACATGTCACTCATCCATGGTCTGCAGGTCTGCTAGTGGACGGTACACTGGAGGTTCTCTCACTCTTCTCATACCAAGGTAACTATGTGAGAGAAAAACAGAATGTTTGTGCATCACTTATTCTGTACATCATAAGAATGACCATACCTATGTCACATAAAATGCTCTAAAATACAGCATGAAGGTGTTGAAACATACACAGAGCATACATAGGCAAATAGTGGCTTATTTCTGCACTCACATCCCCTTTCCACTATTATGATTTAGAAATGGATAAGCATGTCACTGACAGTCTATGTGACAGTAACATTCTTAAAATTTTCCACATTTAGTAGACACATATACTCATAACACATAAATTTTACAACATATAAATAATTCATGCTTATTTCTACATGTTTGCTCAAAGCCAGCAGTGAACACAATGGCGTTGATATGTTTCACAGCGTGTGACACAACTTTTAAATTAATTTATCGTTCATGTATGAGCCTTAAAATGGAAGCTGCATGACCTACTGTTCTGGACATTAGAAAATGACCTAACGCCGTCGGCGGAAGTCCTCATGGCAGTAGGTGGACAAAACTGCGGTGGACATTGCCTTTGGAACACGTTCCTGCCTTTAGCGGTCTTGAGCGAATGGTGATGTCTGCCAGCGGTGACGGTAATTTACGAGGCGGATATGACCTCCATCTCAGAATTCACCTCACGCTTGACTCCTGACACTGCTGCCAGCAAGAACGCCACGACCTGAGCTGCTGTGTACTGCCTTTGGGAGCAATCATGCCACGTCCTACAGGTAATAGGGTCCCTGCTTTTTCCCCAGAGGAGCTTGATAAGCTGGTGGAGGAGGTCCTACCCCTGTATGAACAGCTTTATGATGCACCAGAGGAACAGGTAATTGCAATGCAATTGCAATGTTTGAAGGGTAAAGTATATGATGATGTCCAGCAAATGTGGTAGAATGAAGAGTTGTGGTAATATGCGTGGGTAGATGGGCATCTGCATATGTGTATAGATAGATTTTGAGGCCTGAGACATAGTAGAGTGGGTGTGATGTATGTACCCTGGCCCACCTACAGACTGTAATACATGATCAAAAAATATTTGGACTGATATGAGATATGATTGGGGTCTGGTCATATGCTACAAGCTGACACCTGGTGCTGAATATGTATGTTGTATGCCTGTCTCAACATCACACATGTGAGAAAAACTATATAGGGGTACCCTAATCAAATATCAGTAGCTCAATCAGCGAAAATTACAAGTAGAAGAAACTACAACGTGAGCTACAAAAATAATGTGGGTATCTGAAGGTACAGATAAGCTTCAGAAAAATCTCCTTATGGGGACTGATAAATGTCTATTGATAATTCAAAATGATATAAAAAAACAATTTTAGGGCTGCTGAAAGGAATAGAATAATGACAGAGACAACAAGGGACCAAATCTCAAATAGACACACTTTAATGAAACATAGTAAATGAACAAATAAATAAAGAATATAGAAAATGGAAAGAATATATATATATTTTTTTATATAGTATTAAAATATTAATTCAGGTACACCTCAATCAAACTAAGCAACAAAATATGAATAAAGAATAATAGAGTAAATCCAAGAACTATTTACATATAAACCAACATAGATAGGCTAACATATATACAATACAATAAATACAAACATATAAAGATTATATTCAAAATTACATAAATGTACATCAATGGCATTCTGATAAGCAGATATATGGTTTGTAGTTAGGGAGAAATATATCAAGATGGTATTATTACAGCGGAGGTGTACTTGGGGAACCAAGGGCCTACGCGCGTTTCGGTGTTCCTATTAATTATAGGTCACCTTCTTCAGGGACATTCCCATTAATAAAGAACAACAAACGTCTAATTTCAGCAGCCAACTCTCTAGTTATTTATTCATTGAATATTTGATGTACTGAAGTCTTGTAGTCATGTCATCTAATAGAAAGAAAGAAACATAAAATAATGTGCTTTTATAGAATTGTCAACATTCTTTCAGTCGATTATTTTAGTTATCATATACAGATGTGTATATTTACATATATGATTATATAGTGAATATGTCCATTATTAATTTGAGACATAGATTGAAGGATGCTCAAGCTCAAAATTTAATAGTAGAAAAGGTTATTAGTTTAGAAGTTAAGATTTAAAAGATGAAAATGGTGAGATAATTATATTAATTGTACTAATTAATAGAATCATTAAAATAAATTTATGTGCATGTATTAGTTCAAAGTTTGTGCAATAGTGCTTGAAATTATTGTTATTATATCCCAAGCTTGTAAAACCATGCATCAGTGCATATTAGAAACATAGTACCATTCCATAGATATTTATTTGCTTACTAAAATGGAATTTGATGGTAGTTCAGGCAATATTGTGATCAAATGGTAGATCCAATCCTAAAAGTGGACATGACAACGTCTATTGAACAAACGAAGACGATCTAGCTATAAAGTAAAACAATAAATAGAATATATGTTAGAAAATGTGTAAAAATCGGCTATGAGAGGTGGTTAGCCGTCAATCTCTACATATTTTTACTATTGCTAATATTACTAATAGATTCTATAGTCCATAATTTAGTAAAAGATTTTTATATATAAATAGTCATTAGGCCATATTAGTAAACCCGATTTTTATTTATTTACCTACCGGGGCTAGATAATGTTGTAGATAATTATCAGATGATGTATGATCTCCGATAGAATTTTTTGTTGATGAAACTTAAAGGGAACGGAAATCTACATCAAAGGGATAGATAAGGTTATAGTCAGTCAGTATAGTAAACATAACGCCACAGTGTAGCTTTTAGTAAGAATGGCCTCCTGGCAACGCTCGGGAGCAATCCTCAAGGATTATCTCCTCGATAGTAACTGGAAGCTGTTCGTGGTCAGTAACACGCGGAGAACTCACCCGTATGTCGATGCTCTCTCCGAGATGGGATACGCGTTAGCGGCCGCAATTTCCTCCCATTTAAATAATATGGGGGCTCAGTATAGATTACAAAGCTGGTCTGAGACCTCTGATTATGTTATATTGGGCCTAGGATGGTCGCCATGTTGGAATTTCGCGACCCTATGTACGGTCCTGGGGTGGAAAAGGCAGCAACTCTAACTGGGAAATAAAATTCCAAGAAATTAAAAAAGAGATTTTGGAAAATGAATAAATGTAAACACTATATGTAATTATAGTAAAATTAAGAATAGAAGAATGATGAATTTAATTATATCCGAAAATAGAAAGTAGAACGTCTGAGAAATTGAAAATAAAAGAAAGACTAAATGAATAAAAAGCCTTAAGAAACAAATGTAGATATACAATATATTTGCCAGAATTATTTTTCGGCCCTAAAAAATGAAAAAATATAAAGAAGGAAAATACAATCTGTAGATGTATATCAAAGAATCTGGAAGTAATAATGTCTCTCTGAGTTAGATATAATATCAGAGTATTTACATTCAAATTAAGGAAAGAGGAAGGAAGATATAAATCAAGTAATAGCATTTTCCCAGGGTATAAGTTCGTTTAATCCTTTTGCACAGCTATCAAGGGTGAATATCCAGAACACTTCGCGTTTTTTCCTTATTTTAGAATCATCTATCTGTCCTGCTTTTTTGATTTTTTCCACAACAGTCCAAGAGAAGTCATCTAGTTTGTGTCCATGTTGTCTCCAATGAGATACTAGAGGAGAACTTTCTTTTGCATTTCTAATATTGGACATATGTTCTAATATTCTTACTTTGACTTCTCTCCCTGTCTCACCTATATATAATAGGGGACATGTACATTTGATCAAGTATATACAATTGGCAGTTCTGCAATTGGTCATATCTGTAAGCATATAGTTTTTACCTTTCCAAAGGAAGGAATCACCTACAATTGCTTTAGGGCAAGCTTTACAGTTGCCACATTTATGATGTCCATAAATCGGTTGATTTCCACTTATGGATTTTTGGCAAAAACTTTCATTTTTGGGTAAAGAGGCCCTCACCAATTTATTGGAGATATTCTGATTCCTCCTAAATGATAGGAGAGGGCGTCTTAGTGGTAGCTGGTTAGAATTGCTGTTGAGGATATTCCAGTTAGAAAGGATTATCTTTCTAATTTTTTCATTTAAGTTAGAGTGTTGGATTACACATGCAAGTGTGGTAGCAGTTTTTTTATTTTCATTTGTTTGTTTTTCAAACATGCTGGCCCTATTATAATATTTGGCTCTTTTGTAAGAATCTCTTACGAGCTTCCTGGGATATCCTCTCAATAGGAATTTTTGTTGCAATATATTCGCATGATGTTCAAAATCAGAAATACTTGAACAATTTCTACGGACCCGTAGAAATTGGCTGAAGGGTATACCTTGTTTTTGGCAGGAAGGATGGAAACTATCGAAATGGAGAATAGTATTTCTCGCTGTAGGTTTGACGAATAAGGACATTTGTAGTTGGAAGTTATTATGTCCTATCCAAAGATCTAAGAACTCAACTTTATTTCTACTAGTGTGAAGAGTAAATTTAAGATTAGGATCACATAAATTGATCCACTGACTAAATTCTGATAGGGATTCCTCTTCACCTGTCCAGATGAAGAAGATATCGTCTATAAAGCGAGACCAAGCATAGATATTTTCAAAAAACGGAGCTATCTCATTGTAAACAAATTTTTCTTCAAAAGCACCTACATAAATATTTGCAACACTCGGAGCACAGGCTGCCCCCATACTAACCCCTTTCTTTTGTTGGAAAATTTGGTTATCGAATTCAAAGAAGTTTTCTTGTAACACGATGTCTAAACACTGTAATACAAAGGCAGAGTGCTCTGTCATGCCTTCTTTTGTAAATAGGGAGGCCACTGCCTGCCAGGCTTCTCGTTGAGGGATGTTAGTGTAAAGCACTTCGATATCCATCGTGACTAGTAGTTGAGTGTTCGGATTAAAAGTATATCCTTCTAATTTAGCGATGATGTGGCTAGTATCACGAATAAATGCTGGAAGTTGAGCTACTCTTGGATTCAGATAGTTCTCCACGTATTTGGATAGGGGTTCAGTCAGAGCTCCTATAGTGGAAACTATGGGGCGCATGGGGGGATCTGTTGCATGTTTATGTATTTTAGGGACCCCGTAGAACAATGGAGTTCTGGTCTTCGTGGGGTTCAAATATTGTAGTTCTTGTTGGCAGATAAGTCCATTCTCATATGCTTCATTGGTAATTCGAGTAATTTCTCTTTTAACCCGTTCCTGCCAATTCATGTTTGTTTTTTGATAGTAGTGGGAATCACTTAGCATAGTTTGAATCTTATGTTTGTATATTTCTGTATCTAATAAGACTATGCCTCCACCTTTATCACATGGCTTGACCGTAATGGTCTTGTCTCTTTGTAACTTTTGAAGTGCTTGGTATTCCCCTTTGTTTAAGTTAAAATCAGGTTTAGGGACAAATTTCAATAAGGATTGAATCTTCTCTGTCACAACATTTTCAAATATTCTTATTTCAGGTCCTACAGTATCTAGATATGGTGTAAAAGTAGAAACCGGTTTGAGGCCTGATTGATTTAATTCCCTATTATCTACTTTATCTTCAAAGTATCTAATAAGTCTGATTCTTCTGAAAAAAGCATGTAAATCAGAAAGAAGATCAAATTTATTGATAGAAGTAGTGGGGATAAATGACAGTCCTTTCTTAAGTAATGATTCTGTATCTGTATCTATTGGGGTAGTTCTAAGATTAAAAACCGGTACTACCTTTAATCCCTCCCGTATTGTTGTCTCCGGGTTTGTAGAGTATGCGGTACATTGTCCACATTTTGGTATCTGTTCCTCTGAAAAATTCTGTATCTTGTACGGGGTCCTCTTCCC
Source organism: Pleurodeles waltl (assembly GCF_031143425.1). NCBI lineage: Eukaryota > Metazoa > Chordata > Amphibia > Caudata > Salamandridae > Pleurodeles > Pleurodeles waltl. The sequence continues at coordinate 1,295,063,718 of NC_090446.1, read as the reverse complement.
CTGGATAAAAAATGGTGACTAGGTCGATTTGGGCCTTCAGTAGAGCCCATTCTGTCATTGTATTGCTCGGGATGGTTAGAGGATCCTTCTCCTTCAGATTCAGAGGTATCTGAAAAGGTGACAATTTTCTTATGTGTCCAAAATTGTCGATCTTGTTCCGATAGATTCTGTTGTTGGATAGTATAGTATTTATCGGATAGGTACGGATATGCCCGTTCTGTGGTAAACCATCTGATGTCTTTTCTAAGTTTGTCTGTTTTTCTTTTGATTAAATATGCATTGAATGATTCAAGTTCTTGATTTATATTTTCTAGCTGTTTTTTGCTTCTTGTAGAGAGTCTTGTGATTTTAGTTGCTCTTCTAATGTTTGAATCTCTTTAAGTAACATTTCCATGAGTTCTCTAGCCGTCTCAACTATAAGGATCATCCAATCCCGAAAACAGCGGTTAGAAATAAGCGACCATTTCCCTAGGAATTGTCTAATCTCTACAAAAAGGCCTGGAACATTTCTCACTCTTAAACCTGTAGGTATAATTCCTGCTCTGAGGTATTCTAGTATATATTCTGCATGTAACTCTGTACGTTCAGTCTTTTTCTTTAATTCGAGTAACTTATACCAACCTTCTCTAGGTTGGTTGACAGAAATAGATGGACCTACTCCTGATCTCGGTTGTTCTAATAGTTTGGCTAGATCTTCCTCACTAAAACCAAATGTTTTAATACAATCCATATGGAGTCAAAGAGTTAACTAACAAGCAGAAGAAGTACAAAATTGTATGTATATATATATAGATACTATTCTTACCTACACAGATAGGTCTAGTATTGGTACCTAGGAAATGGTATAGAGAAAAGGGAACATGTGTATAATGTAAAGTTTCCTAGTAGATGTTAGGTGGAAATAGAAGGTACAAATTTTGTGCAAATAAAGTATCACTGGACGTGATATTGATGAAAATAGCTAAAAATAGCTACCATCTACAAATGGGTAAATATAGGTAGAAGTAAAGACAAGACTATGAGTACAAGACTATAATGTATGAAAAATTGGTGGTATAAATACAGAGTACTAAATGGACAACTGGGAGGCCCAGACCCCAACGACAAAGTGTCGTAACAATATGAGAAAAACTATATAGGGGTACCCTAATCAAATATCAGTAGCTCAATCAGGGAAAATTACAAGTAGAAGAAACTACAACGTGAGCTACAAAAATAATGTGGGTATCTGAAGGTACAGATAAGCTTCAGAAAAATCTCCTTATGGGGACTGATAAATGTCTATTGATAATTCAAAATGATATAAAAAAACAATTTTAGGGCTGCTGAAAGGAATAGAATAATGACAGAGACAACAAGGGACCAAATCTCAAATAGACACACTTTAATGAAACATAGTAAATGAACAAATAAATAAAGAATATAGAAAATGGAAAGAATATATATATATTTTTTTATATAGTATTAAAATATTAATTCAGGCACACCTCAATCAAACTAAGCAACAAAATATGAATAAAGAATAATAGAGTAAATCCAAGAACTATTTACATATAAACCAACATAGATAGGCTAACATATATACAATACAATAAATACAAACATATAAAGATTATATTCAAAATTACATAAATGTACATCAATGGCATTCTGATAAGCAGATATATGGTTTGTAGTTAGGGAGAAATATATCAAGATGGTATTATTACAGCGGAGGTGTACTTTGGGAACCAAGGGCCTACGCGCGTTTCGGTGTTCCTATCAATTATAGGTCACCTTCTTCAGGGCCATTCCCATTAATAAAGAACAACAAACGTCTAATTTCAGCAGCCAACTCTCTAGTTATTTATTCATTGAATATTTGATGTACTGAAGTCTTGTAGTCATGTCATCTAATAGAAAGAAAGAAACATAAAATAATGTGCTTTTATAGAATTGTCAACATTCTTTCAGTCGATTATTTTAGTCATCATATACAGATGTGTATATTTACATATATGATTATATAGTGAATATGTCCATTATTAATTTGAGACATAGATTGAAGGATGCTCAAGCTCAAAATGTAATAGTAGAAAAGGTTATTAGTTTAGAAGTTAAGATTTAAAAGATGAAAATGGTGAGACAATTATATTAATTGTACTAATTAATAGAATCATTAAAATAAATGTATGTGCATGTATTAGTTCAAAGTTTGTGCAATAGTGCTTGAAATTATTGTTATTATATCCCAAGCTTGTAAAACCATGCATCAGTGCATATTAGAAACATAGTACCATTCCATAGATATTTATTTGCTTACTAAAATGGAATTTGATGGGAGTTCAGGCAATATTGTGATCAAATGGTAGATCCAATCCTAAAAGTGGACATGACAACGTCTATTGAACAAACGAAGACGATCTAGCTATAAAGTAAAACAATAAATAGAATATATGTTAGAAAATGTGTAAAAATCGGCTATGAGAGGTGGTTAGCCGTCAATCTCTACATATTTTTACTATTGCTAATATTAGCACCGCACTGCCTGAATTAATATTTTAATACTATATAAAAAAATATATATATATTCTTTCCATTTTCTATATTCTTTATTTATTTGTTCATTTACTATGTTTCATTAAAGTGTGTCTATTTGAGATTTGGTCCCTTGTTGTCTCTGTCATTATTCTATTCCTTTCAGCAGCCCTAAAATTGTTTTTTTATATCATTTTGAATTATCAATAGACATTTATCAGTCCCCATAAGGAGATTTTTCTGAAGCTTATCTGTACCTTCAGATACCCACATTATTTTTGTAGCTCACGTTGTAGTTTCTTCTACTTTCAACATCACACATGGCCTGATTGCAGATGGGATGTTGAAGGCAGTCTGTGTATGGCTACTTGCACTAAATTGTATTTTCGCACTGCTTGTTTTTGGTATAGTGTATGTGAGCATGACATTCTCTTCTTGTCTGTGTCATCCATGCAGGTCAACTCCCATCAGAAAAAGGGGATTTGGCGTGCCATCATCAAGAAAGTGCTGACCTTGGGGTCCACAGCCAGCAGAGCACCCACTGTAGAAAGCTGTGGGAGGACCTGAGACGCTGGGCCCAGAAGACCTTAGAGGCCCAGCTGGGTATGTCCTCCCAAGGAGGAGCCCATCGGGCATTGACCCTCCTAATGGCCTACATATTGGAGGTGGCCTACCCGGAGTTGGATGGGTGTTTGAGGGCAGCACAGGAGCCACAAGGTGTTAAGTACAGACTTAACACATTTTCATCACTTTACCAGGTTTGTGTATGATGTGTAAGAATCTAAGTTGTGACAATGTGTTAAGTGCAAAGGGTCAAATATCTCCAAAGTACACATTCATGTACAATCCCCAACTTTGGTACACGGGTGTGCACATTCTAATATGTATAGGGACATATTACTCTCCTATGATGTCCCCTCTGTAGAGGAGCATATGATGACGCACATGTGACTGTGTCATATGTATACTACTATATAGCTTTTCATACCCTGCTGGTTGTTCCTTCACACCTACAGGTCAATACTCCCAATATAATGATAAGCTGTCCAGGTCTTTGCCCTCCTTCCATTCCAATGTCCCTTGATCCTTGTCTATGTGCAACATAGAGCATGACTATTTGAAGTCATTCCTACTTAACAAAAGGTTTTTGATGAGTGACAGCATCATGTGAGCTCTTATGTCCATCTGACATTTCACATGCCATACTTGCAAAACTTGTTCAGACCTGTTACAAGATGTACCTCCTTGGGTGAGGGATGTACAATGACTTAGATGCCTTGGTCCACAAAGTATGTATAATCCTTTCCAACATCACTATTGGTACATGTGTAGGTGACATGTGTTCTGACTGTTTCATTTTCTAACATTTGGTTATGCCAATTAGAGTAATTACATGATTGCATATATCCATGTGTAGGTTGTGAACTCAGTGACATGAAGTGGGTATGGCGTGTGTACAACAGGCTGTCTTGTGTTAACAATACAATATGTTTCCTTGCCTGGTACATGACATCAGGCCAAATTGTGTAGAGTTTGTGTATGTGATATGTGGAAATCTATGTTACATATATTTACAATAGCTTGGTTGTTGGTTGACTATGTTGCTGTGGATAGGGACACAGTATCATGTGGCCAAGTCACTTGTCATGGAATGGTTAGTGTGATAGCTCTTCTGATATAATGGTATTATAGGTGTGAGATAGGTAGCTTAGCTGGTATGAGACTGTTTTTTTAGAGGAAGGTACATTGTATCTTGTTGTGACATGATGTTGGCACTAACCTGGTACTACCTGGGGGTGTTGTACAACTAGATGTGAAGTTACTGATGTGTACAATGTGATGGAAGTGGTATAAAAAGGATGTGATGACCTTACCTCACTTTCTGTTTTTCAGCATCGGCATCGGCAGGAGAAGGAGATGGGACACAGCCACCTGGGACCACCCCAGCACCATCTCTGTCCGCCACCCCTTACCATCCGTCCTCCCTTTAGCTCCTCACCCAGTTGGCAGTGCCCGCCCATCCAAGAGTGTGGGTGTCTCCTTTGCTGCAGGCACCTCTACCCCAGCCCCTGTTAGCCATGCTGCCCTCAGTGAAGAGGCTATTGACCTCCTGAGGTCGATCTCTGTGGGTCAGTTGACCATCGTGAATGCCATCCAGGGGCTGGCAACTCAGATACAACAGAGTAATACTTTCCTGGAGGGCATTAACGGTGCACTGGATGCCCTACAGACATCATTTCAGGCTCTGGCCTCCACAGTGATGGCAGCCAATCACCCTTTGTTTACCGTCACCCCTCTACCTCCCTCATCCCAATCCCAATCCCACCATCCCCAACCCAGCCAAAGCACACAAACAGACAGGCATGCATCCACCTCGACATCCATTGGTAACCCAGACAAACCAAAGCACCACAGGATACACCACCAGCATACACACAAACAACATACACCTGCACACACAGCAACAGTCACAACCTGCCCTGATAACCCCACCACCTGCAGCATCACAGACACAACACCTGACACATCTACAGACACCACACCAACATTCAGTGCTCCAGCCACCACACCTATCCTACCTGCCAGTCACCACCCCAGCAGACCCTCAGATATCCACCCCAGTCACCATACCCCAAGAAACCACAACCACTGACACGCCTACATACAGCACATCCACCATACCTGCAGTCACCACCACAACAGTCAGCCACCCACCCACCACAGCATCCCCCTGCACCTCCACCCCCTCAGCCCAAGACACATAAACACCCTCACTTACCCACCCACAAGCATACCTCCCACAAACATGCACCCAAGACATCCACACCAACAACTCATTCAACCACTCCCTTTCCCTCCACATCCCAACCCTTTTGTTATGACCGTCCCTGTGTGTGCAAGAAAGCTTTCATCTTGGATTTTGACCTTTTACCTACTCCTCATCCCTGTGCCACCCTTAAATGATCTGTTTTAATCCCCAAGGCCACCTTCAAAGCCTCCCCTACCCCCCTGCCAGTCCCATGCCCCTCACCTGCCAAGAATCGATCCTTCCAGAGAAGCCCCAACCCTCCCCCAGCCTAAACAAAAACCACTCCCTCCCAAGCCTAGGCCCAAATCCTCCCTCCCCAGGCTAAGCCCAAACCCCACTAAACTCCCCCTCCCAAGATCATCCCTGAGGTCCCTGCCTGCCTGCCCCTTGATGCCTCTACCTGTGGAGGTTACATGACAATCAGGAGTCATGTGGGGGCACCACATAGTGCCTTTGGTGCACCACCTATTATGTATCATGGACTGGGCAATGGCCTTTGACTTTTCTATTTTCTAATAATATAATATAGTCAGACCAACCAGCTGTTGGTTTTCTGGTTACATCTTTGTCCTGCTTTTCCTTTCCAGGGTTTGAGTTCTTCCTGGAAGACATTGGTTGTGTGCAAGTATTTGTGTGTGTGTGTGCTTGTGCTTCCTGTATTGCCTGGGCAGTATGTGGGGTTGTGTGCAGTGTTTACTTCCCCCTTGGATGGGGAGTGTTTGGTGTGATGGACATGTGTATGTTCCTGACATGTTGTTGTAATGGTATTGTGTAGTATTTATGTTGACATGTGTTTGTTTTTGTGGTGTGTAGCTTTGTGTGGTTTGACTGTGTGAGTGTGCGTGTATTGTACATGGTATGATATCTATAATGTGCTGTGTGTGTGTGATTTGTGTGTTGATTGCTAAGTTGTATGATTGTGTAATTGTGTGTGTTTGTTCCCTTTTGGTTGTACATTGTGTTGTATGTGTGTTGAGACCCCTGCAAGTGTCGGTTGTGAGTGCTTGACAATGTGTTTGTGATGGTGCGGTTGTGGTGGTGTTATGACATGTTAGTATGTTGTCCGGGACTGTGTGAAGCTGGGCCTGTGCTGTGTTACTGTGCATAAGTGTGTGTTCTTGACGTGTGATGTGTGTGCTGGCTGCAGTGTTCGTGCTGTGCATGTGTGGGTGTCTTTGTTGTTGTATGTGAGTGTGTGTGTCAGTGTACTGTTATGTGTGTGTGTTTGCCCTTACAGTCCCCTCCCTATGGTATGTTATTTGACTATACAACATTTAACAACAGGTGAGCGTGTGTACTTATGGTTGTTGTCGTCCTCGTCAGCGATTATTCCGTTGTCTTTCGGCGAGCAGGAGCAGCGGGATGACGTCTAGTTCTGGTTCCATGGTGGCTCCAGACAAGTATAGCTTCCTGGAGGTGTCTTCTTTTATATAGTTCGTTTCCGCCTGGGTTACCGTGGTGGTCCAACTGCGATGGAAATGTTGGCGGTGTGCAGCCTTGTAATACATCCGATGGAAACATGGTATCTGCCGGCCTGTTGGTGGCTCCAATCATCTGCGGTAGTCTGATCGCACTGGCGGTGCAGGCAGTGCTTTGGCTGTATACCATTGGCATCACTCTCAAACTCATAATTTGGCGGTCCTCTCCGCCAGCCTGTTGGTGGTCTGACTGCTACCACCAACATAGAGGTCCTCGGACTGCCAAACTCGTAATGAGGCCCTTAATCTGATAACCCTGAGTGAATGCACTTTCCCCAGTGTTAGTGGTACTGAAATTAGAAAAGTAAATCTTCCCCTCTCCAAATATATGCACTTTCCACAAGCTTATTGAGACTGAACTTGGAATAGTATATTTGCTCTGTCGAACTTACAGATAAATACACTTTCCCCTTCCCACCCAAAAGAATATGCACTTTCTGCAGTGTTACTGTTAGTGCACTAATGTTAGCATACTATATCTGACCTCTTCTAAATATATGCACATTCCTCCAAGTTATTGGATTTGGAGTTAGCAAATCTAACCCAACTCTACCCGAATATATGTCTAATTTACTATGTTACCCCACATATATGCAGTATCTACAATGTAAATAGGACTGCATTTATAATAGGGAATCCGAATTCTCAAATATATGTACTTTTCCCAATGTTAGTAAAGGTAGAAACGTAATTATGAGCTCCTCAAATATATGAATTGACTGCAATCTTAGTGAGATTTGAGTTAAAATAATAAATTCAAACACCCTAATTTAAAGCAGTTAGCCTAATGTTGGTGAAACTGGAGCTAGCATAGCAACTCTGGTCTTGTTAAAATTGTGTTCTTATGATACAGTCTCTTTCCAGTTCTATATGCATTTACAGGTTTTATGACATTCCTGAGAAGAAATATTTAACATCATTATTGTTGTCAGTACACCAAAATAATTGCAGATCAGCTTATCTGATTCTATTGATGATGAATTATTTTGTTGTGATGTTTATTCATGCAGCTCTTAAGGTCAGAGTGAATCTGAGAGAATGAAAATTGCATATGATCAGTGTATGGATATACTTTTGGTGCTGGAGTTTTATGTGTCTTTATAAATTACTGTATACATGGAATCGATTTATTTGTGATTGCTGATTTTTTTTATGTGACAAACGGTTTTAAATACTGTGGGCTCTATTCACAAAAGTAAAGTTGGATGTGTTGATCCACTAATATGCAGCTCTGGTCCTATACCATTTCCATGTGTAGATTTACACCTAGATGTAGGCTTGTAAGTACCCACCCCCTCTAATGTAGGAGTGGTATTTCCATTGACTGAATTCACTAATGTAAAGTTACTACTAGTAACTTTACCCCTGTTCGTGGTGATCTGAGCCACTGAGGCAGAGATCTCCCAGTGGAGTGTAATAAGGAATTTTAAGAAATAAAAGATAAATATTATTTTTTAATTATACATAATTAAAACACATTTTCTAAACGTACTCACCTAGGACTACCACAGTAACAAGGGACAAGACACACATGCACAAAATCGTAACATATTAATATATTATACATTACTTTCTTTTTTTTATTTAGACCCACCTCCACAGATTGCTGCCAAGTGAGAAACCTCAGAATCATCATAGACAGAAAAAAGGACATGACCACGCATGCCAATGCAGTAGTCTCGTTCTGCTTCAACACCCTAAGGATAATGAAGAAAATCTTCAAGTGGCGACCAGACAACACCAGGAAAACATTCGCCCAAGCCCTCATCACCCACATACTAGATTATGGGAACACTTTGTACAGAGAGCTAACCAACCAACTCACAAGAAAGCTGCAGATAGTCCAAAAAGAAGCAGCCAGACTAGTTCATAAACATCAACGCTGAGCCCACACCACACCACATTTCAGCAAACTCCACTGTCCTCCGGTACACAAGCGTACACACTTCAACCTCCTCACCCACACTCTAAACAACAGGCCTTGTGTAACTGAACAGCCACATTCACCTCCAACAGGCTTCCAGGCACCTTTGCACTGCCAGCATCTTATTAGCACACACCCCTTGCATACACAAAAGCAGAGAAGCAGTCTGCATCTTCTCATACCTGGTCCCTAAAGCCTGGAACAACCTCTTACAGCACATTAAAGCCTCTTCCTCTCTTCCTGACTTACACAAGAAGCTGAAGACTTGGCTTTTCGAGTCAGCCCTCCAGGGTTGACCTCTCACACTTGCTACAGAACACCCGGATTCCCTCATTGGTAATTAACGCAAACCATAAAAACACAGATAGCATAACATACTATCACATAAGAAAAGGTAACATAACATAACTTGTATTTACATTATTTTTTGATTTAATGACAATTATTTAAATGTTAATTTTCACTTCCAGACCCTACAGTACCACTGAATGGGTAACAATCACGGAGGCAAGTTATGCATTAGTTTATTTGTGACTTAATATTCTATGATATCACAATATGTTGTATTAAAACATGTTAATGGATATTAGTAAATTAACATTCAGTGGATATTAGCAAATTAACATTTAGAAATGTGTAATTTCCAACCTATATTTCAAACAAAAAATTAAATTAAGTTTATTTTCAAATGCTACATGAAATTATTTTATGCTTCCCTACGTTTTTGTGCTAGTGGCTGCCTCCTCTGATTTTTATAAAAGTGTGTTGCAGTGCCAAAAGGGGCCATATGTGGCACTTGACTTACTTCAAGACTGGGCTGGAGTACTCATGTAGTAAATTTAACTGTGTATTTTGTGGATTGCAATCTTCTTACTTTTCTATGGGAGTATTTTGTATTAGCACGTCCCTCCCTAAATTCCTTCTTCAAACCATTCTGTAGTAAATATTTTCAAACCATCCCCCTCCGTCACTCCAATTTTCACTATGAAATCCTTCACTAATGTTTCCTGAGATCTCCACAAAAGGGCCAGACATCTCCATGCAGAAAAGATAGGGGAGGCAGAGGCGGTGACTTCCTACATGAAGTTTGTGAATTGCATTTTGGAGTATGTAAACCAATACTACTTTACGTACTCCAAAATAATTTTCATGAGTACGGCCATGTATGTTTTTAAGGTTTTAAACTTACTGGTTTACAATCAATATCAAACAACAGATGAAAGAGAAGTGGCTGCTCGAGTCACTCATGCAACCTATAGTCGCAATAATCACTTGGGGCCACATGTACGTAGGTTCAGATTTGTGACTTGCAATTTGCGACTCGCAAATCCGAATGTAGGATGGTGTCCTTGACACTATTTGCGATTCGCAAGGGGGTCGCAAATGCCCACCTCATGAATATTCATGAGGTAGTCGCAATTTGCGACCCCCTTGGGAATGGCGGCCCTCACAGGGATGGTGGCCTGCTGATGACAGCAGACCACCATGTCTGTAACTGCTTCTCAATAAAGCAGCTTTTTTTTTTGTAATGCAGCCCGTTTTCCTTAAAGGAAAACGAGATGCATTACAAAAACAAAAAATGAAACGTTTTCGTTTCAATTTTACAGAGCAGGCAGTGGTCCATAGGACCACTGCCGGCTCTGAAAAAATGTTTACAGAGACATTCACTACGGGGAAGGGGTCCCATAGGGACCCCTTCTCTTTTGCGAATGGGTTAGCACCCATTTGAAATGGGTGCAAACTGCGACTGTTTTGTGACCGTGTTGGCGGTCACAAAACAATCCTACATTGCACTGCGACTCGCAATTAGGAAGAGAGCACCCCTTCCTAATTGCAAGTCGCAAACCCACTTTGCGATTTGGTAACCAGGTTACCGAATCGCAAAACGGGGTTTGTGCATCGCGATGTGCTTTTTGCACGTTGAAAAACAGCCAAATTTGCTGTTTGCGAGGTGCAAAAAGCTACCTACGTGTGGCCCTTGGAATCGTGGGTCTCCACAAGGAGTCACCCCCTTGTTTCTGCTCTACGCAAAGGTGAAAGACTCAGGAAGGAAAGCATATCAAGGCACACATTTATACTTTTTTTAGCACCACATTTTCGTCATTTTTTTACACAAATGCGGCGCAACTTACAAACTACAATTGTATTTTGTAAGTTTGCTCCGCTTTTGCGTCAAAAAATGACGCAAATGCGATGCTAAAAATGTATAAATATGGGCCTAAGTTTGACTTGTCTGTCATGGTTTATTGTAGGCAATTAGGAATCCCATCTCTCTTCACAGTGCAGGAGTGTCAGATGTTTGAATAAACACTGTTGCTGTGTGTCTTAGGCTGCGCTCAGTAAACAACTTCTGTGATGTTACTGTGAGACAGAAAAAGCTAGATATGAATTTTGCCTTAACCTCTGTAGCTCTTTCAAATGTATTCTTCATGCTCTTGAAGATTGACAGTGAGTGCATTATCGTGTGGTGCTGATAACCATAACTCACCAATTTCAGTTTCAACTTCTCAAAGTAGTTTTTTAAATGACATTTTGGAGTTTTGTCATAGTTAAAAAATTACTTTACAAACATTTCGGAATGCCTAGGGATCCTGAGCCAGATGTAGAAAGCAATTTTGCCATTGCAAACCACGTGATTGATAAAAGCACAGGGCATGCAACTGCACGAAGGCATTTCTTTATGGAAAGATGTTTGCGACTCACAAAATGACTTTTGTAATCCTTTCAGAATCACAAAATAGGAGGGGCCTGAAGTCTACATTCCCTCTCCTGTTTCCGATTCAGAAAGGAATGTATCAATAGTCTAAAGCTACAATTGCAGACCTTTGACCAATACCTGAGTTGGAATGGTAACTGTTTCGCAAAGGAGTAGGGGTTTCATTTGAACCCCTTTCCCTTTGGAAATCGTGTTGACAGGTTTCTAAAACAGAAATCTTGTTTTCCAAAAGCAGCACTGGTTCAGCTAGGGAACACAGTCTGCTTTTTTTTTTTTTTTTAAGTGTTACGTTTTGGAATGCAATCATAGGGATGGTGGCCTGCCTGCTGTCCCTTGCATGCCGTCATTCCTGTGAATATAGGTGAATTGTGTTCCGCCTAATGAATATTAATGAGACAAATCATTCCCAGAGAGATTCCGAATGTTGTGGAGCAACCTATTCAGGTCAGTTTACAAAATACTTTCCCATCCTTCAAAAGTCAGTGCACAATTCGTGGCCGCTTTTTGAGATAGTCCAGCAGGTTCTCTGTTCTATAGCCAATATGGCCTGCAAAACCAGTATTAGGTTTATGGATGCAAGTGATTGTGATTGTAATCACTTTAATGGTTGGCTATGGTTCTTGGATCTTTTTACTTGCAAGCAAATCACAGATGATTACATTCATCATATATGTACGTTTAAATCAGCAGCCTTGCACATACGGTTCTGCAAATTATTAGCCTCTTGCTGTTTTCATGTGAGTGAGTAGTAAGGGCATTTGTGGCCTTCGGCTGCCCCCTCAATACCTTCCCTTGTCCAACTGTGGCTCACATATCGACAGAATTGGAGTCCACTGCCACCTCCCCAATTTTCCTAGAACAGGGTTTATGATGGTTGTAATTGCCGTAATTATAACTGTGGCAAAAGTCTCAGCCATTCCGTCAGCCAGTCAGATTCAGGTGGGTTCACTGCCATCACAATGGGTTAGTGGCTTATCAGGTAGGCTAATGAGGTAAAGTAAATATAGAGTAAAATGTGATTTTGATGACTTTTTTAATGGTACATGTCTGATTAACTATTCAGAATCAGCACTTTCTCTTCACAAAAACTCAACGGATTTAACATTTTACAACAAAAAACATCTGTTCTGACACATGCTCTGTCTTCCTGCCACACTTGCTTTTAATATATCTAGTTGCTGTAACAGAACAAAAAATAGCATGGGAATTTTGATTTGAAGCCCAAAGCACAAAATATATTTAACAAACTTTGATTGGATAAAGTAGATATTGAGAGTTCATAGTGTACCCACATTAAAATATCCCCATATACAAAAAATCAAGATGAATATTAGTCCTTTTGAACAGTTTTTGAGAACTAAAAAGATATTCTCTGAAGCTCACCGCATTCTTTCAGCCATTTATTCCCCCTGAAATCCACTGATATGGACTAAACCGAGTTCACTTTGAGTACAGGTCCGGGCCTTAGGCGCCTTTTCCTGAAGCTCACTGGTGTTGATCATTCATAATGGCCAGTACACACTGGGAACGGAGCCTGAAATTCATCCAGGTAAGGTGCTCATCCAAAGATCAACCACAGTCTTTTGAGCCTAGCAATCATCCATACGCAGTAAACTCTGTACACAGGGGCTGGCCTTCAGCCAGGTCCTCTGGTCGGTACAAAAGACCCCAAGTTTTATGAGCAAAGCCATTGGATTAGGAGCTTTCATCATTTCTATAACCATCTAAAGAACGCATAATCTCTCAATCAACAGACGTGTAAATGACCAATCAATGCCATCACTAACTATTGTGATGGCATTGATGTTAGCAGTGATGTCCTATGTGGTGTCATCAGTGATGTCATTTGTGATGTCATCTGTGACATGTGCGAGATTGTGTATTGTAGGCTCAAAGAATCCCTTAATCAGCTTTATAGCATAATACTTAGCTGCACTATTCAAATCTTCTATGATAGGCACATAAGAGAATACTAAATCATAGTTTGAGTACAAATATTGCACTTCTTCTTGATTGTAGAAACGTGTTAGTAGCAAACTACAACTAATCCCGTAGGTTAATGGCAAGCTGTGATATGTAACTCCCTCTTGGACTGAAAGAGGAATTTGTGTATCCATAGTGTCAACATACTCACTCAGCAAGCGATAGAAAACATTAGTAGGCAGCTCCCCTTTTGTATTCGTTTCTTCATGCAAATACTTTGTATCTTGCTCAAACTTATCCCACGGTGTTAGTGTAGCAGTCTCAGAAACTGTAGCATTGTTAGCTTCACTCTCCTCCACCAAACGCATTTCCACAAACAGAGCTATAATGAATAGCACGCACACAACACCTAAAGCAATACCCAAATATTTACAACGCTTATTCCCCTCAACGTCATCTCCTGACCTAGGCATGATCTGTAAAGAATCAGAAAGTAAAGTACTATAAACGCAATCAACTAATAGGAGGATGGCTAATCATTTTTCCACAGAAGCTAATGCAAAAGTCTTTCTTCAGCAAGTATTTACAGCTCTCTCATTTATTCCAGGGCCTTTGGTCAATCCAGTTAGCAGCTTGTCACAATCGGGTTTTTCAAACGTCAGTTCATGTTAGCAATGTCACATCCGGTAATTTATCAGTCTCCTTTCTCAGGTTTCCCTTTATTCAATTTCAGCTTAACACAGTCTCCTTTATTTGTAGCCCACTTCAAGTACCATAATATTGACCTGGAACTTCACGATCAAAACAAAATGCCAAGAACTCTTGTTGCCACTCGGCTGACGTTGCACAAGCCCATTCAGGACCTGCGTATCTTCTGTTGGCTATTCTCTTTCTTTTTGATTTGCGGTCACCCTGCAATTCTCCTTCACTCAAATCTTCTTTCCTTGTGGTATCAACCTCTTCCTCTATTGTTTCATTAATGACCACTTTCCCTTTCTCAGTTTGCAATTCTGGCCACTTATCTCCTCTCAGTGTCCTTTTACTGTTTGGCTTTTCAGGTTGCTGTTCAATGCCCTCTTCTTGTGCTATGGCGTTTTCTCTTGATGGATCTGCAAGTGGCTCAGGAGGAGTCTGAACACGTTGACTTCCCTCTGTTTCACCTCCTTCACCTTCCAGGTCTGTCAGGGGTTCAACTTAAAACTCGTAACCGTCTGCTTCTGGGAGGACCTCTCTTTGGGGCGGTCCTCCTGGTGCCTCAGTTGAGATAGGCTCACTGTCACCCTTCTGGATCTTGTTTGCTGTTTGAGTGACCAAGCCGTCCTCAACGGGCTCTCCTTCAGTCTCAGTTCCCCTTTGATTACTCTCCGACCCTGAGACTTCCTTTGCTGTAGCTGTTAATTTCAAAAACTCAATTTCCTCATCAGTTGGACACGTCACCTTCTTTGTGTGACTGGTATGTATCTAGTTTGGAATTACTGCACATTTCACAGCAGTAATAGTTGTCAGAATCACTTGATACGGCCCCTTGCAACGTGGCTTCACACACGACTTCCTCACATGTTTCTTGACAACAACCCAGTCACCCGCTTTCAGATTGTGACCTGGATCATTTATCAGTGGCAGTGTGGTTGCTTTCACCTGGTGAGAGAAAGAGCGGACCACGTCAGCCAGACCCTTGCAGTAGTCCAACACCATATCATCCGTGATATTCACAAGAGCATTTGCAGGCACTGCGGGCAATCTCATAGCTCCGCCCATGAGAATTTCATGAGGAGACAGTCCTGTTTTCTTGTTGGGTGTATTTCTCATTGACATTAGCTCTAAGGGCAATGCATCTGGCCATTTCAAATTGGTAGCTGCACACATTTTCGCCATTCTCGACTTCAATGTACCATTCATTTGTTTCACTAGTCCTGAGGCTTCAGGACGGTAGCTACAATGCAACTTCTGTTCAATGTTCAATGCAGCACACAAGAGCTTAACCACCTCATTGTTGAAGTGACTTCCTCTATCTGACTCTAAAGAGATCGGAAACCCGAAACGTGGTATCAACTCCCTAAGCAGCAACTTCGCTACTGTGAGACTGTCATTCCTACGTGTAGGGTAAGCTTCAATCCAGTGACTAAAGATGCACACAGTCACTGTCACGTACCTCAGACCTCCACACACAGGCATCTCAATAAAATCCATCTGCATCCTGCTAAATGGACCTCCAGCTCTCCCAATGTGGCTCAAATTCACCACGGTCCCTTTCCCCGCATTTGTCTGTTGACAGATGATGCACCTGTGACAGATTACTTCTGCGGCTTGTCTGAATTTTGGATTGAACCAATCGACTTTGAACAACCTGATCCTGGCGTCTCTCCCAATATGTGCTTGCCCATGGTAAAACCTTGCAAACTGTGACAAAAGACTGTTTGGCAAAACCATTTTCCCCTCATCTGAAACCCACAAATATTCCGTTTTTTGTACACATTGCATTTTAAGCCAAGAACATTTTTCTTCTCTGCTGGCACATCCCTGCAACAATTTTAACTCTTCCATTGTGTCAACCACCCTCAATGCATAACCTGTGCATGTCTCATTTTCTGTTTCAGGTAACAATTCCCACTGATCCTTGAACGATATACAGTTCAATGCACAAAACCTTGCGACTTGATCTGCATATCCGTTTCCCATTGACACAAAGTCTTGTGACTTCACATGAGCGCTGCATTTCACCACAGCAATTTCAAGAGGTAACTGAATCGCGTGCAACAACTCCTTAATTCTTTCACCATTTTTCACTGGAGAACCAGAAGAGGTCATAAACCCCTCTGTGACCATATCTTGCCAAAATTATGGACAACTCCAAATCTGTATCTGCTGTCGGTATAGATAGTCACTTTTAGTTTGTCAGCGGCATGGCATGCCCTAGTAAGAGCAACCAATTCAGCCACTTGAGCAGAATACACTCTCTCGAGCCAAGATGCTTCCAGGATACCGGTGATTGTACATACAGCGTATCCGGCTCTCAGTACTCCTACTGAGTCTCTCAGGCATGAACCTTCAACAAAGATAATGTAATAATTTTCCTCCAATTGAGTATCTTTAATGTCAGATCTCAGTTTGGTGCACAGTTCTGTTACCTCAAGGCAATCATGTTCTACTTCCTCAGCCTCATCAACGTCTGTTTTTTCATTTGAAAGCAAAGTTGCTGGGTTTAACACAGTACAGTGTTTCAATGATACATTAGGTGACCCCAATATAATAGTTTCATATTTTGTTAGACGAGCATTTGTCATGTGCTGCGTCTTGGTTCGGGTGAGTAGTATTTTGACTGAGTGTGGGACCATTACTGTTAAGGGATGTCCCATCACTATGCCTTCACATTGAGTAAGGCTTTGACCAACTGCTGCGACTGAACGCATACAACCCGGTAAGGCTGCTGCAACTGGGTCAAAGGAGCTGAAAAATATGCTACTGGGTGGTTTGCACCTCCATGGACCTGTGTCAGAACAGACAAAGAACAAGCATCACATTCATAACAAAACAGTACAAAAGGCTTTGTGTAGTCAGGCATACCTAAAGCTGTGTATTGCTACATGCACTACGTGCATGTAGCAGCACTACGTGCAAGGTAAACAGTGGTGCAGGGTGTGGACCATTGGCCTCTGCTTCCATTGGCCTTTGCTTCCATTTTGGTTCACGACTCCATTTTGTTGAGTCTGGTTCCGTGCGTAAGGCACTGTTCTGTGTTTTTCCACAAGCTTCGGCAAGCTGAAGGGTGGGGTGTTTTTCTGCTCAACTTCGCTCCATCTGCCTGATACGAAGGGCACTATTTACATTCCACGAGCTATCAGTTAGAACAACAGGGGGATGCGCCTGTACACAAGGAGGAATGCAAGCTGCCTGTACACAAGGAGGAATGCAAGCTTCACATTGGAGCCCTCTCCTGGGAACTTGGCCCGTTCTGAGGAGACGTCTCGAAGGGTGAACAAGGTACCGCTGATTGCACAATTTGTAAAGGAGGGGGTCTTTTTCTAGAAAAGACTCCTGGGCGTTGGTAAATACTATAAAGGTTGGGGACCTGGATGGACTGGTTTAGGAACTCTCTTCTGGGTTGGATGCAACGCCAGGAGGACTGATTGTCCCGAAAGAGGCTCCCTGTGCCAGCCGATTTGGGTTCCCCGGCTTTGTGTACGGCGGAGGGATGCAGACGCTCTTTTCGGTGAAGCTTTTCAATTTATTAAGTATATTTTGTGTGCGTGCGTAATATGCACTTATTCTTGCAGTCATTTTCATGCTATTGAGCATTGAAGTATATTGTGTGTGCGCGCGTAATATGCACTTATTCTTGCAGTCATTTTCATGCTATTAAGCATTGAAGTATATTGTGTGTGTGTGTATTATATGCACTTACTCCTGCAGTGATTCACAGAGTGCTTATATTCTCACCATTATTCTCATGTTATTCTCTTGATATGTATATGTATATATATTAGTGTGGTTAGCTTTGCCATATGAGAACTTGCCCCTTAAATAAACTTGATTATTTTACCCACTAAGGTATCTGAGAGTGATTGCTTTACATTGTGTCTTAAAATATCCTGAAGTGCATGGTTTTGATATTCTGAAGAGTAAAGCAACACAAATTGGCGTAGTCGTTTGCAGGATTCGAAAAAAAAAAAAAAGGAAAATGCTTAATAAGATCAAAGCGAACTCAAAAGCAAGTTCTCATGTAGCAAATCCGGACATAGAAATACCGGGGTGGGAAACTGCCCCGTATAAACTTTAAGCTCAGGAATGGTCACGTTGTGCTGGTGTGTGTGAAAATTGGAATGTGTGTATGTCAAATGCAGAACCTGAAGATGTTCTTACATGTTTACAAAAGGTATCAATTGATAAGGGAGATTTGTGCGTTGGCGAGGCGAGGCTGGATCTTGCTTTCTGCGTACCGAAAGTTGTATGAAAAATGTTTACAGTTACAAAAAGACCACGAGCAGCTCGAGAAGGAGTTAGTAGGAGCCCGAAATTCCTCTACCATGCTAGCTTGTCAAAATAAATTATTAAGTGATAAGCTTGAAATGTACCAACTGGTTGCAGAGAGAACGGCCGTTAGCGTCGCTAAATATAAACATAAGAAACGTAGAGGGAAAGTTAATAAAAAGAAGGTGCATTTAGCTATCTCTCAGGTAGGATTAGCCTTTGACCCTGAATTTTGGGATGGAAACATCTGGGATACATCTGATTTTTCAGATGAGTCGGGGGTGATAACTGTCAAGATGTTAGTCAGGGAAACACAGAGCGCAGGAATGTTGTCCGTGCGCAGCCCATATATCGGCAAAAGTTACAGCATAGCCCAGCTAATCCTGGAGGGGTGATGTTGGATGCCCTGGAGGATTATACACAGCAAGAACTAAGTGATGTGATAGACAGATTTTGACAAAGGTCTGGGAAAACATTGCTTACGTGGATGGTGCGTGTGCATGATATGGGGGACAGGGGGTCCAATTGGATCACGGCGATGCCCCGAGGCTTTGTATGTTAAGTACAGACCCGGTTATCCAAAATGAGTTTAGAACTTATCCAGGAAATGGTCCCATGACCAATTTGTTGGAGTTAGCTGCGCAAGGGTGTGCTCAGAAGTATCCAACAGAGTCAGACTGGCCGCCAAATGATAAACTTGGTATACTTTGAGAGATGCAGTACAGAGATTGAAGGAAGAAGGGATGAAAACAGCTATCTTTATGGGTAATGCCCATGATTTGATGAATGGAATTTTAAGTGTGTCTGTGCGAAACCGGTTGATTAGGGCCGCTCCTCCTGCATATAAGCATGTCATCATGACTTTGTTAATTAATCAGACGGGTAACCCATTGTCTCAGGTGGTAGAAGCGGTGCGTGAGTTAAGTGACTTAGGAGAATGGGCTAAGCCAGAGAGGAATTCACGGTCTGAGAATCGTACTGATAACAACAGGGTGACAAGGCGAGACATGTTCCAGGCCTTGCTGCGAGATGGGGTGACCAGGGATGAAATTGATGGGATAAGCACCAAGGACATGTGGGAAATGTACCGCAAACGCGGTTTGGATAAAAAGGAGGGGAGCAGGAAAGGGAACAAGAAGGATAACAAAGTGGTGAACCAGAGAAAGGCAGGAGGGGAGGAGCGTGAGGGTGAAAAGGGAGAGAGAGATAGAGAGCCCCACAGTAGAGAGAGATCCCCAGATGATGGGGATTGGGAGGAAGAGCACCGAAGCTCAGAGGGAACCCAGAGCAGGGAGAGAGACCGGGAACTGACAGGTTCTGGGAAAACTCGAGGAAGAGAGTGGGAGAGGGAGCTGGTAAGCTCAGAGAGGTTGCGAAGCAGAGACAGGAAGGAG
Organism: Pleurodeles waltl; assembly: GCF_031143425.1. NCBI lineage: Eukaryota > Metazoa > Chordata > Amphibia > Caudata > Salamandridae > Pleurodeles > Pleurodeles waltl. The sequence continues at coordinate 1,295,043,989 of NC_090446.1, read as the reverse complement.
GAGTTCCCTGAGAATTACCGCAAACTGTATCCAGATCTGACTTGGGCAGACTCTGATGTGCGCAGAGTGAAAATAGATTAGGAAACAGGTCAAACTCCGGTGCAGGGATGGGCTCGCAAAGATAACAGACCTCATGTCAAAGTAGAAATTTATTGGAAACGTGGAAATGTTCAAAAGGTTCGAGCCCTCGTTGACACCGGAGCGGAGGCCACTTTGATTCATGGCAACCCAAGAAAATTCAGGGGACAGTACTTCACCATTACGGGATTGGGCGGAAAAGAAACCCCGGCAGTGCAGATAGTGGTTCCCATGAAAATAGGGGCACTTCCAAAGAGAGAATACACTGTCTTGATTGTGCCCATTCCTGAGTACATTATTGGAATTGACATTTTGAAAGGGATGACCCTACATTTGGAAGATGGATGTTATCAATTTGGTTCCAAAAGATTTATATCAATAGCCGCCGCAAGGGTGGGGCTGTTGAAGATTCCTCCGGTAACACTTCCCCAAGCTACTAAGGTGATTCAAATGAAACAGTACAGAATACCGGGAGGACATGAGGAGATTAGCCAGACTATACATGACTTACTGGAGGCCGGGGTAATAGTTACCATCACCACTGCGTGGAATAATGCCCTCTGGCCTGTTCGTAAAAGTGATAACAGTTGGAGGATTTGCATTGATTATCGCCAATTGAATAAACATACACCTCCTCTGACTGCAGCGGTCCCAGACACCATTACCTTGATTGAGAACATACAGAAACACAGTGGGACTTGGTATGCCACCATTGACGTTGCCAATGCGTTCTTTACGATACCAATAGCTACTGAGAGCCAGCCTCAGCTGGCATTCCAGTGGGCGGGGCGGCAGTACACCTTCTGTAGATTGCCCATGGGGTATTTACATAGCCCCACTATCTGCCACCGGCTGGTGGCAGAGCATTTGGATGAAGTACCAGTGATTCCCGGAGTGCAAATTTCCCACTATATAGATGACGTGATGATGCAGGGAGAGACACAAGAACAGGTGCAAATTCAGCTAGACAGGGTGGTGGAACATTTGCAGAATAAAGGGTGGGAGATTAACCCCGAGAAAGTGCAGGGACCGTCTCAGAGCGTGAAATTTTTGGGCATTCAGTGGAATCAGGGACACAGAGAAGTGTTGCCAAAAGTGAAACAAAAGATTAAGGAATTTGCAGTGCCACGAAATCGGAAGGAAGCCCAGAGTTTTATTGGACTATTCGGGTATTGGAGACAGCATATACCCCATTTGTCTCAGATTTTGGCCCCATTGTACAGAGTGACACGAAAGAAGAATGCGTTTGAATGGGGAGAGCAGGAGCAGCGCGCGTTTGAATTGGCGAAAGACGCCATTCAGCATGCTTTGGATTTGTGGCCGATTCGGGAGGGAGACATTGAGTTGAATGTGACAGTCCGGGGACAGTATGCCAATTGGAGTTTATGGCAAAAACAAGGAAGAAAGAGGGTGCCCCTGGGATTTTGGACAAAGAAGTTACCCGAGGCAGGAGAGCGGTATACTCCCTTTGAGAAACAGCTGCTGGCCTGCTATTGGGCCCTGGTTGATACTGAGCAAATTACACTGGGACACAATGTGATTTTAAGGCCTGAAATTCCCATCATGCAGTGGGTGATGAGTTCCCCTAAGACTCATAGAATTGGACATGCGCAGGAAGCCAGCATTATAAAATGGAAATGGTATGTCCAGGACAGGGCACGAGCGGGTCCAAAAGGAACTGCCGTTTTGCATGAGCAGGTAGCGCAGGCTCCAGTGGAGAATTCCGAAATGTTGCACGATGTACCTTCAGTGTGTGAATCCCCAGTAGGGTGTGGCCAGCCGTTCGCAGACTTGTCTGCAGATGACAAAAAACATGTGTGGTTCACAGATGGCTCAGCAAAATATGTTGGAGCGAAAAGGCACTGGAAGGCAGTGTCCTATAATCCTGTTACAAAGAAGCTTTTGACAACTACAGGACAGGGAAGAAGTAGCCAGTTTGCAGAGCTTTATGCTGTGTATCAGGCTTTAAAACAAGAACCCGGAAAATGTCACATTTATACAGATTCCTGGTCTACCGCCAATGGGTTAGCTACTTGGCTTCCCACGTGGCATGCACATCAGTACAAAATCCATAACAAAGAGGTATGGGGGAAGGAGTTATGGCAGGAGATCTGGGAAATGTTACCTCAAAGCACCGTGACTGTCTATCATGTGGACACTCACTGTCCAACTGATTCATTAGACCGATGGTTCAATTGTCTTGCAGACGATCGAGCCAAGATTCAAGAGGCTGAAGTGGAGGCGCAGAATTCTGATTTGGTGGGAATGGCTAAATGGGCACACCAGAAATGCGGACATCTTGGAGAAAAGGCTACTCACAGGTGGGCTGAGATTAGAGGGATGCATCTTCCCCTAGATTTGATTAAAACAGCCATCATTGAATGTCCCATTTGTCAGCATGCACAGCACAGACCGGTCCCACAGGTGGTGAGAGGCCAGCTAGGCAGAGGTAAATTGCCAGGACAGATTTGGCAGATTGATTACATTGGACCAATGCCAGTGAGCAGAGGGTGTCAGTATGCCTGCACTGTGGTAGACACTTACTCTGGTTATCTCATAGCCTTTCCCTGCAAGGGCGCAACTCAGCAGAGTACCCTGAAAACATTAGATCTATTGATTCTGTACTATGGAGTGCCGCTCCAGATTCAAAGTGATAACGCCAGCCACTTCAAGGGCAGACTAGTGCAGGACTATTGTGCACAACACAATATTGAGTGGATTTTTCACATACCTTACTACCCACAAACAGCGGGACTGATTGAGAGAATGAATGGGTTGTTGAAAGAACAATTGCGTAAGTTGTCTGATGGGACACTGAAGGGGTGGAGGGATAATTTGTACGATGCTTTGCAAATTTTGAACAACCGACCCCTTACAAATGCAGAGACACCTCTCATGAGAATGCTCACGCCTGCTTTACAGATTAATCCGTTTACATCAAGCAATACCATTGTGTATTGGGAAACAGCTCCAGGAGCTTTGGCCCCATATCGAGCTACACCAGAATCTGCAGGACTTGACTTGCATGCTTTACACATGCATCGATTGAAGCCTAGAGACATCACTCTGATTGAAACAGGGGTGGGAATTCAGATTCCCCCTGAGCATTACGGTCTGATCGACCCTCGATCTGGGCTTGCCCTGAGAGGCATCCAAGTTTTAGGAGGTGTGATAGATGCAGACTACCAAGGCGAGTTGAAAGTCATTCTCTTGAACAGTGGTGACGCAGACCTAGTGGTGCAACCTGGTGATCGCGTTGCCCAAATTGTCATCATGCCGGTTTATGGAGGTGTTGTTAAGAAGGGGAGTGCCCCCTCTCTTCTCACTGTAAGAGGCAAAGGAGGGTTCGGATCTACTGACAAGAACCCAGGGGCCAAAGTGTGGATTGAATCCCCAAATAACCCTCCTCAACCCGCTGATGTCATCGCCACTGGACCAGACAATGTCCTGGTAGTTATGCGACCTGGTCAAGACAAATGGGAACATGTTCCCGCTGACAAATGCTATCTGCGAGAATGATAATACGTGTTTTGTCCTTTGTTCTTTTCAGATCATCCTGTGGAGTGCCTGTGCCATGAGTGTGGTGTATGGAGCCCGTTCGGGAGACTCCCCCGGGGAGCGGAGGGGCTCATAGCCCAAAAATTCAACCGTCAGCCGCAGATGCCGACGCTACTGCATCAACCGAACAATGTTTGAATTCATCTGGCGCAGGAAGTACTGAATATATCTCACTTCTGTATGAGTAACATGCAAAGCGTTCAAGATCTGATTACCACTTGTCTAGTGGCCGTGCCCACTCCTGCTGCTGTATTATTGCACATCTTTAACAATACAAACCAGGATGGAATGGTGGATGTGAGTGACGTTCGCTCCCATCTGTCACTTTATGAGTACTGCCGTCATTGCCCGGAGGTGGGCAGGCGGTTGTGGAGGAACATGACATCTATACTCACGTTTAACATCTCAAATGGGGATGTGTGCTATTCATTGACCTGTGATCCTATGAAAATAGGTAAATGTGCTCAGCTCAAATTGGAGAAAAGAGACAAAAACTTAACTACTGCACAACGGACGTTGTGCCATTCACGGAATGACCTAACCTGTTTGAATGTAAATAATTCAATGTTTTGCCAGAATGTGGTGCCTGCTGCCAGCCACATTCAAAATGTTAAGTTGCCTAAAGGTTGGCTCTTTTCTTGTGGTAACCTTTCTTTTACTTATATTCCAGCCAATCTAACTGGAGGGCCTTGTGCCTGGTCACGCTTAGGCTTTCTCATGTTTCCTATGGATACTGCTCTACACCCTCGCTATACTAGAGACACTATTCAATTACCTACGGACTGTGATTCTGAAATGTCATTGCTTTCCAAAACAGAATATGTTAGTTTAGCTGGTTCCATCGTAGGGGTGCCAGGACTTGCAGTATATAATACCAGAGTTATTAATAAACTTGCATGTTTAGTAGTCAAGAATATTAACTATACATCAGCTGCCTTAGCTGAGCTGTTATTAGATGTACAGGGAATTAGAAGAGCTGCTTTGCAGAATCGCGCTGCAATTGATTATTTACTGCTTAAACACAACCATGGCTGCAGTGATTTTGAAGGGTTGTGTTGCTTCAATTTATCCGACCACTCCATATCAATCAACTCCCATATAGAGGCACTGCATAAATTAGTGAAGGGGGTGCAGCAGGATGTTGACAAGGGGTGGTGGGATTGGGCTTTTGGATGGCTGCCTGATTTAGGCCAACTGCGTTATATCTTTGGTGTAATCATTATCATAACAGTTATTTTAATTTCGTTATGTTGTTGTATTCAGTGTGTGCCTAACCTTCTATCTCAGTGTCGCCCAAGAGCATTGCCATTTCAGCTTATAGGATATACTTAGTTGTAAGTGGGCCAAATGGTCCAAGGGTGGAAATGTATTGCTACATGCACTACGTGCATGTAGCAGCACTACGTGCAAGGTAAACAGTGGTGCAGGGTGTGGACCATTGGCCTCTGCTTCCATTGGCCTTTGCTTCCATTTTGGTTCACGACTCCATTTTGTCGAGTCTGGTTCCGTGCGTAAGGCACTGTTCTGTGTTTTTCCACAAGCTTCGGCAAGCTGAAGGGTGGGGTGTTTTTCTGCTCAACTTCGCTCCATCTGCCTGATACGAAGGGCACTATTTACATTCCACAAGCTATCAGTTAGAACAACAGGGGGATGCGCCTGTACACAAGGAGGAATGCAAGCTGCCTGTACACAAGGAGGAATGCAAGCTTCACATTGGAGCCCTCTCCTGGGAACTTGGCCCGTTCTGAGGAGACGTCTCGAAGGGTGAACAAGGTACCGCCGATTGCACAATTTGTAAAGGAGGGGGTCTTTTTCTAGAAAAGACTCCTGGGCGTTAGTAAATACTATAAAGGTTGGGGACCTGGATGGACTGGTTTAGGAACTCTCTTCTGGGTTGGACCCAACGCCAGGAGGACTGATTGTCCCGAAAGAGGCTCCCTGTGCCAGCCGATTTGGGTTCCCCGGCTTTGTGTACGGCGGAGGGATGCAGACGCTCTTTTCGGTGAAGCTTTTCAATTTATTAAGTATATTGTGTGCGCGTGCGTAATATGCACTTATTCTTGCAGTCATTTTCATGCTATTGAGCATTGAAGTATATTGTGTGTGCGCGCGTAATATGCACTTATTCTTGCAGTCATTTTCATGCTATTAAGCATTGAAGTATATTGTGTGTGCGTGTATTATATGCACTTACTCCTGCAGTGATTCACAGAGTGCTTATATTCTCACCATTATTCTCATGTTATTCTCTTGATATGTATATGTATATATATTAGTGTGGTTAGCTTTGCCATATGAGAACTTGCCCCTTAAATAAACTTGATTATTTTACCCACTAAGGTGTCTGAGAGTGATTGCTTTACAATGTGTCTTAAAATATCCTGAAGTGCATGGTTTTGATATTCTGAAGAGTAAAGCAACACAAGCTGGAGCCCTGCACCTACACTCTCTCAGTTCAATGAATGCCCTCATCTCTTTCTCGGACATAGTTAGGGTATCTGGGCCATCCTTAACCTCCTTGACAGTCAACCTCACCAAAGGCTTAGAGATAATTGAGAAATTGGGAATCCACTGGCGACAGTAGCCCACCATTCCCAAAAACATGCTCATGTCTCTTTTGGATGTCGGAGGACTCATCTGTAATATGTCTGTCACTCTTTCCTTGGATGTTTTCCTTGACCCCTTCTCAATCAAGTGGCCTAAGTACTCACCTCTTTCTGACAGTACTGTAGCTTCTTTGGGGACACTATGGCCCTCATTCCGATTCCGGCAGGCGGTGGGCGCCGCCCGCCGGGTGGGAACCGCCACTTGGCCGCTCTGCGGTCAAAAGACCGCGGAGGCCATTCTGGCTTTCCCGCTGGGCCGGCGGGCGCCCGCCAAAGAAGCGCCCGCCGGCCCAGCGGGAAAGGCCCTGCAACGAGGAAGCCGGCTCCAAATGGAGCCGGCGGAGTTGCAGGGGTGCGACGGGTGCAGTTGCACCCGTCGCGATTTTCACTGTCTGCGGTTTTTTCACTGTCTGCGGTTCCAGGCAGTCACTTTTCCTCTTATCTCTCTTCTTTGCCCATCTGCCTTCCCACTTCTCTAATGCTCCCCAAACCTGCGCGCTCTGTAGAATTTCTTTAAGGTGTGCCTTCATCCCAGTGGACCTCATGTGATCAAAGTCTTTAGGTTCGAAGTCTAATCTAAAACTCCTCTTTAGATGCTTAGTCTAAGTCTATGCCGTATTTGTCTGCCACGTTCTCTAACCTCTGGTGCACCTTACTCACTTCTTTGGTTATTTTCGGGCACAAATATCTTAATTCTGCTTCAGTGTATGATTCTAATCTGTTCAGTCCCATGCGCCCTTCTACTAGCTCAGCTGCTTCCACTCCCAACCTCATACAATTCAGGTATTCCCCTCATTCTGACCGCTCTGCTGTCGCAGGAGTAGTCTGTGGAGTGTTAAGCTTGTCTAAGCACTCAGTCAACTGTTGCGCAGTTAAGCCTTGCAACAAGATATTTCCAGCCTGCACCATTGGGGTTTGCAACGGGTTTGCTCTCATTACCTGTGGGGTTAGTAGACCCAAACCTGCTTGTCTCATTGTCTCTAAAGGAAACCCAATCGGACTGAAGTCCAACAAGGATCTAGACCTCTCCGCTGTCTGTTCTCCTGGTGTCACCCCTTGGGAGCTTCCTGCGAACCCTCCTCTTATCACCTCTTGAGTCATTACTCCTTGGTCACACACACTAGGTTTTGCCTGTGCATATAGCGGTACTGGCGGACCAACGGTAATTGGCAAAGATATAGCAGCTGGTGCCTGTCCATTTCCCAATCCTGGTGGGCATTAACTCCCATAGCTTGATTCATTACAGGTGCCATAACTGACTGCGGTCCTGTGACCGAAGTGTAATTCAGGACCACCTGCTGCTGCGGCTGGGGCAGCAATTGTGGAGTTGGCTCAATCTGCACTAGTTTTGATCTTGTGTATACTGGATCAGGTGGCACCGTCAAACTCGTAGTCGTCTCTAATACTGGGACACCAGGGTAGAGCCTCTGAACTGGTGGTGGCTGCAACCGTATCTGCGTCTCGGGTGCAGTGGATACACTAGCACCATTCTGTATCGGAGCTGATGTGGTAGTAGTATCTGTCTGTACTGTATTCGTGATCACCTGATTCTGTGACGAACTTACAGGACCTGCGCTAGTATTCGGTCTGTTGTCATTTATGGCATATGGTGGTGGTCGATCATGTAACAACTGATTGAGAAACTCATCGTCATCCGAATCGTCTGCATCTACCCAAGACTTCTGAGTCTCCTTTTGCCCACTAGACCCCTTGTCTGATTTACAAGTTGCCTTTCTCCCCTGCGTTTCGGCTTCTTGAGTTATTGCTGGAAACATTCTAACTCCTTCTATTATTTCCCTTCTCCACATCCTGGCCTCACGATTCCACCTAGCCTCCGCTAGAGTCTTTTCTGCTTTTCTCATTCTCCTCTCGAATTTCTGTTGCCTCTGTCGCATGGCCATTAAATCCCAAATCGCTAATGCCTCAAACTGAGCTGGTCTCGGAGGCGGCTTTTGCTCATTTAAAGCTTTCCGCAAATTCTCTAGAACCCCTATGTTAAAGGTTCCATTCTCTGGAAACGCCAAACACCTATCTTTCTCTGTTAATTTGCACCATTGCTTTAGCCAGACATGGCGCGACTCCCTTCTCCTCCATTACGGCATAAGCCGGAGTATCCTCTGGCGGTGTAGGCTCCCCAACACTGTGTAATGTACACATCTCCCCTCAAAGCACTCTTTAAAGCCTTGAAAAACTTCATTTTTGCGTCTTTTATTTTGTTTAGAATCGAATCAGGAAGTGACTTTAGTTCCCAGAACACTCTTCGCCTACCTTCTCAACCAATTGCCTCTCACGGATGGCTGCCAATCCGTGCGCGACCCTTCTTACTAGCTGACCTATCCCAGCGCGGCTCCAATTTACGTCACACCCCACACACACTGCGGCTGACAAAGTCTTGCGGCTTGTCTTCCTCACTCTAAATCCACACAAAATGAATGCAATATATTGCGAGCACCTCAGCAACAAACTCAAATTTGCCAGTTTGCTACTGGAAGGGTAACACAATCGCTTCAGAACTTTACAGAGATTTCACTTGAAGCCTTGGCCGCTACTCTCTCCTTCTCAGATCCCACACTCGCAAGCAAAATTTGACCCGCAAATTTCACTCTCGACTTGTCAATGGCTCGTCCCAGTGCACTTTAGAACTTACCAAATCTCCATCGAAGGTTTCACTCACACACTTTGACTCAAACTCGACTCGTCAACCACGCCGATTGACCTATTAAACCACGCAAATTACAACATAAACCAAGTGTCTCATACACTTATCAATATACTCTGGAGTCTTAGACCACGCCGGGTCCGTACATCACCAACAACCACGTGGATAATTTTTAAACACAAAGTGCCACACTCATATGAAGCTGGCCGACTTCCCTACTCTAATATTGCGGAGTACGCCCACTACTACTAAAACATTACCCGGCCTAAGTTCTCACAAACCTTCACAATTCATCTGCGATATGCATAAGCTGAGCAAGCGCAAATTCTACGTCACGCATACCTATCACTAGAACGCTGAGAACATACCCAACTCACTTTCGGCAAGCTCCGAGATTCAGGGAAAGTCATTTGGGACTCAGGGGCACATCATACCTCCAATTTGCATTATTTCGAAAACAAGCCTAAAACAATGGTCCCTCGCCCTAGGGCCCCAAAGGGCCTGAACCGTCCTCTGCTACCAGAACTGATAACGTGTCCCGTCTTAGATAATTTACTTGTCTGGGACTCGTTTTAGGCCAATTAACCATGACCTTTCAACCATGAATAACCACACAAAACTTAGTAAGATTTACGTTATTTTATTCCCTATTAATTACACTTCTACTAACAAGTTTATTAGTCTCAAAACCAGGAAACACATAAGCAATGTCACAATGTGGCAACTAGAATAAGATTTCATCAAAGTAAAGATCATAAACATTAGAACAAAGCACGACGTCAACATGGATTAATTTTAGCAGAGTAACATTAGCGCATTATTCAACAAAACATTGATTCAGTCATTTGTCTATTTGTGTCCGTTTAGTGAACCCCTTAACTAACCTCGAATTAGCATTGGCATGTTGGGCTTCATGCAAAACAATTTAGTAACACAAATTTAGAAAACATCTAACTATGGTCTCTATCAAAAGGTAGCAGTTGGAAACTAGAAAGGAAAGGCAAACAGACAATTACAATCTCATCATCATATAGTTACCCTCCGTAATGGGTCAGCATACAGAGTCAGTCTTCGTCCTCAGGACATCAGTTGATTCGCCATCGGCCAGGAAACACAGCAAAGTTCAGCAAGACAGGCAATACGGGACTCTTCCCTCTTAAGGAGGAAAAGTATGAATCGGGCAGGACAAAGATAAGGATGGTTCGAAGAATAAAACAGCAAAGTCTTTTTAAGGCACGTAATGGCTGATTTCTCCTTGTGTCATACGATTATATCAAACTTGTTGTACAGTCCCCTAATTTCCAATTGGGCAAAATTTGGTGCACCATTATCTCCATCCAATGATCAGGTAATCACCTCATTAGAATTGTCACTTTAGAACAGTCCTCATGTAGTTTATTGGCTCCTGTAATTGACGTCTCCAATGGGTAGAATGTCAGGTACAAATTTTTAGTCTCTCAGGCTCAGTCAGTAGCTCCATTGTCCTTATCAGTTCAGGCGACCTTGTACCTGTTGCGAGTTTACACTGTTGCATTCAGCAAGAATGTCTCCTTGAGCTAGTCGGGTCTCATGAGAAAGAGTTTACTATGGTTACACACATCTTCTAGTTTCTGGGAAAGGACGGCTACATGTCGTCCAGCAAGTCAGCACATTCCACGTTAGAGAAACACATTTAATATGAGACCGGCAGCTAGGCCCCGACTCATGCTAACTAAGACCTAGTAATCAATTTTAGCGACATCCTAACATATAACTCTTAATGCTAGTACAAAATCATACATTAGTACATTAATAATTAATCTTTAGTAAATTTCATTTATCATCGTATACATTGGCGGCTACTCCCCGTGGGCACATTTCAAACACGCGTTTAGTAAAACACAGCAACACAATTTCTATGCGGCATTATTAGCCATTAATTTGCAAACATTTCATGTTAATTTTGATTATAATAACTAAAATCCAACAAAGGCACCATTGTTTGATAAAAAAAATAGCTAGCTCACCGTGAGGCAGAAGGCGGAAGCGAACACGTGTCTGTTTTATCTCCAGCGCAAGGACCGTTCATCGGCCTTCCTGTTTCAAAATGTCTGTTGTTGCTTTCGATTTTGGGCACATTGTATGGCAGGCACACACGTGACATATCTATCTGGCTGTTATGGAAGTATGGTGGGCGTGGAAGGCCACTACACTTTCCCAGCTATGAATCACTTCTATTGGATTCGTTTGATAATAGTTGGGTGTGCTTATATACATTTATCTGCTTTACAGGGCAGTACCGTTCAGTTGTTTCCTGGTGCTGCTTACGGGTAATGGTCTCACCTGGCGTAGAATTTGCTTTTTATCAAATGTAAATACTTAATTCAATGTTTAATAACATAAATGCGGCATCGACTAAATAGCACCCAGGATGCATTTCCTTATTTGAGCTATTTACAAATGCCCTTTTCATTAAAAAAAACAAAAAAACAGAGCATGAACACATGGCGTAGGTTAAAAAGAAGAGATTTGTGCTAAAATTATGAATCGCTAAAGTAGTTTAAATATCTTAACTCTGAATAAATATGCCATTTTACTGATTAAACGTTTCTCTTCCATTAAAAGATGTTACCGCCTTTCTGCCGAGCTCTCCCACGAGTATCAGAGTAATCGGTCACTTTTATCAATATTTTCCTCCCAAGCTTATGCTTCATTTCAGCCAAATGCTAGGTCAACAGTGTTCTCTCAACCTAGCTAAAGTTATCTGACCTGGAAGGAGTCGAAACGGTGTGCACAGCCGCTTCCTTGCAAAAAACTAAAATAAAACAAAAACTTTTTCACATTGCTGAAGCGCTGTTAAGGCCTACTTTACACGGACTTCTGCAATGAGTGCTAGTGTAAAATATTACTTTACATCCTTTGTGAAGACAGGATTTTTATTTTATAGAGAAAAACACCAAATAAATTTAACTTTAAAGGGAGGGAATTCTTGAGTGGGAGCTCAGTGACCAAAGACAAAAAGACATGGAATATGCTTACTTTGATCCGGCCAAACACTGCGTTTCCACGTATTGCCTGTCAAGTTCAATAAAGCTCATCAAAAAATGCGGGTTCAACTTTTGTTACGAATATTTTTACAATTTTTTCACAAAGGATGTTAACAATTTCATAAGCAATCCATCCCTACCCACTCCATCTAAAACACAACACAAAATGCCCGTGTGTCAGCGCTTCCCAAGAGTGAGTTTTGATGCACAGGATAAGTTGGCCTGTTCTCACGGTCCCTTAAAGGTGCAACTATCAATGGGGAACCCAGTATTTACGGAGTTTTAAGTACCACACGTGTTAAAACGAAATATTTCACCCAGCTGAAAGGTCCAAGAGACAAGCCATACAGTTCATATAAAAAGAAATATTGCCCCCAGCCTGATGTGTAACATTTTATTTAGCACCCCGCGATGTACAGATGCACCAGTGACAAAACATCCAACTCCAGGTCTGTCAGCAACATGGATCATTTTAATACACATTCTTTGCAAACCTACAGGTCTCCCTTTCACTTCCACTACTACATTCACTGCCACTAATCCTAACTGAACTAAAATAGTTATTATTTTCACTTTAATAATCAACTTAATGCCTCTAAACTGTAACAGCGGGAAATCGGTTTCAGAACTCGCTCTTAGTACCACAATGCTTTAATTTGTTGCTGTTCTTTAACATGTTGTGTATAGTCATTTTTAAATAATAAATACTTTAATTAATGTCGGTATCTCCAAGCTTTTTTCCAGGAGCTCTCTGCCTTTTTGATGACTGCGGGGAATAATTGCCTATTGTGCACAAAATTGGTGCCACTCTTAAAGGTCACTAACACGCAGGACACTCAAAACAAGCATAGCCAACAGAGTAGATTATGGCATAACCCTTCCTATACCGATATCAAATTTAAAACAACAGTCCCACTGAAAGTCATTTAATTTTTTTCAAAATCAGCTATAACAGTACTCGAATTCGCATGACGTCGGCTGCTGTTTTGGGACTAAGGTATAATGTGTTCCAATGTCAGAAGGGTTCACAAAGTTTATAATAATAACGTTCACAGAATTAGGATTAGCAGATGTTTGCACCGGCAGATGGCATTTAAGCTCAGGGTATGTGTGGGAAGGAGCATTTCAAGGGTGCAGGAGGGGTAATCCAAATTGCACAGAAAAATTACAAACATCTAAGTTTGTGGGTATTGTCAACATTTTGGCATTAACTTTTCCACCCTGGAAATATACATGGAAACTACTCTGGAAAACTACAGGAGCAAGTGTATTTCCAAGAGCAGGGAATACACCATGTTTGACAATGGTGTAGCTGAAAAGGGTTATCCATAAAGAAAATTATGTTCTCTGTGGAGAGAAAAGTCAAACTCAAATCATCTGCTACTGAATGTTCCAACAGGCTTATTTCTGCATTCTGTCAATTGAAAAGCCAAACATTTAAATGTTTAAGTCGAAGGTTTATACCTGCTGTTATCGGTCCGGAGTCACTTAACTGTCTTCAATATAGCTTTCAGCATTCCAATGTTCTAATATAGCCTTATAGCCCCCTGGCAAGTGATGTCCCAGTTGTTAAATGCCTTGAACCTGAATAATAGGCCTGATCTGAAAGTCTACCACTTCAGCCTGACAGAGGGCTTTACAAAAAGTCAGTGAACACCCTTTGTTTACTACTTTCAGAGTTTATCATAGGCCTATAACTAGTATGGGCATTTGGCATTCCAGCCCTTTCATTTGCCACACACAGTCTCACTGTTAGGAGTTCATCTGCTTTATTAGCTTTTTCTTTGAAGCATTGTTTCAATTTAAGTAATCCTCCCTCTCTGATCGCTCTGCCACAAGTGCGTTAAGCTGCCCCCCTCAGCTTAATAACTGATCTCAAAGCCTTTGCTGATCCTGTATTTTTTAAAAGGACTCAGCCTTATTCAGCTTTGCTTGCTTGCTCTGTCTCCTCAGCACTATATTACGTGTTTCATCAGTCCTAGCTGCTATACATTTGCCCCTCATCTTGCCATTAAGCAAGACCATTTATATTTGTATCTCACTAGTGTCATTTAATCAAATTTCAAATTATTCCTCAACTGATTCATAATATCCCACTCATATCATATCTTTCAAATCCCCAGCTGTTTCTTTGTTTACTCTGTCCCCAAAATTGCAGATCCATATCACTGGTGTGTGGTCCATTATAGTGATCAAACATATCTCAATTTTATATATAGTTTCTAGTAACCTCATCTCTGTTTCAAATTACAGCTATCATCCTGTAGGTCCGGTGGCTATGTGAGAAGTAAACTCATTTTCGGTGGGCTGTTTGCTTCTCCATAAGTCTGAGCCATTCAATTCAGAGAATGATTTTAGTAAGGAACGAGATATACCAGACATACCATACAAGTAGCTAAGTGGATATATACATGTTGTCGAAGCTTGGCCTGCAATAAAATCATCTAATCTTTGGATCGCTCCTTTCATTTTGTCCTTATCCATCTCTAACAAGCCACATATGTATCTATGTTGGTGCGTCCTGTAATAAAGCTCTCTACAAATTATGTCCTTTGACCAGGCAATTTATACTTCGTACCTTCCATGTGATCACATATACGATCAGTATTGAGAATGATGAATAAATGCTTTTTTGCTCCTTCTCTTAAATTTCGGCATTAAAGGCAGATTAGAAATTACAGATTTAATTTCTGGCTTCATAGCATTTAGATTTTCAGCATAGGATTCATGCAACCTGTCATGGATGTCAATAAGGCAGTGCTTAATTTGTAGTTGTTATTTCCGGGGCTGAGCACCAGCACTTATTTCTGAGGGCCGGCACTTAGTTTTGTGTTTCAAGCATTTACTGCAAGCAAAAGACACATGGGAAAGACAGAGGAAGAGAAAAAAGAAGACGCGTCAGAAAGGGGAAAAGCAGGAAGCTGCAAGAGTGAGCTGAAGGGGCTGGAGTGGCTGTTAATGGATTGAAGAGGCCCGAGATGGCTTTTGGATTACACTGCCTCAGTATTATGTGCTCGCACTTTTAATTGAAGCAGCCACGTGTTTAAGAGGAGAGCTTTTAGCACTGGCACCTTTTTATTTACAAATTAAGCACTTCAATAAGGTGTTGCTGCAAATCTTTCTTTGTGAGTGGGGAACATCACTCTTATTTGTTGCTGTTGCATTTTGCTGATCATCATAGGCCTCCTCTGCTATGTCAGTATTCAGGATCTTTATAGAGGTTTCTATTTCCCCCACAGAAAGAGTGGAGTTCATGATTCAGTTTCTCTAGTTCCACCTTCCTCATGGGGCAACAATATACTTTCTGCAGAATTATTAAAAATACTGTGATTTCAAGTGAGGCATTTTTTGTGTGCAGTCTCTGCAAATATATGGGCCATCCACCTCCTGCAAAGGTTGCTGAATAAACAGATCTTCTTATAGAAGGCTATGATCACTGTGCATCTGCTTCAGATAGCGAACAGGTACACAGGCAAACAAACAATGTTTTATCCTGCCTGTTGACGTGGGCTTCCTTTTTAACTTATTTGTGGTGCATTGCATTGGTCTGCTGGTTGCTATTTTTATACATTTATTGTTAAGCAGAGCTTTTATCGTCGCTGCCTCTGTTTTACATTGTATTTTGAGGATCGGTTCTATGCTTGCTGTTAAGTGGGCTTGTGCATTGGGCTCTCCGGTTACTTTTATTACTCAAGGGAGATGGCAAGTTTTGATTGCATATTATAACAAGATGTATGCTGCTGTATTCCGACAAAACAGTCTACTCTTTCTTTCCAGGTGTCTTTTCCTCCGAAGCTTTTGTGTTCACAAGTGGTTCATTATAGTATTGAAATGCTTCTCTCTATTGATTGAGCTGTCTTTCTTTGCTGGCCTGTCGATAGTAGCTAGCAGGTTAGCAACCAGTGATGGTACAGAGTAGCTACTAAAAAATATTTCCTTAGCATCAATGGTGGCTTTAAGGAAAAGATCTTAAAATATCGTAGACTTCACGCATTTTCAAACGTTCAATGCACAATCCTCTGAAGTGTGCCCTTTTTAGGATCGAGCCTGCGTAGCATGCCCGTGCGCATGCGTATCGCTTGTGAGATGCTGTAGTAGTTAGAAAAGGGCTCGTAGCCCAGCCCATGTCATGTCAGTGTCTTTCATTAGTTTGTGGGCTTGCCTTTTAAAATCTGCTTGCTTTCATTAGTGGAAGGCATGCATATGTCATGCCTTTTCCGGTGGTTAGCCCTCCTCGAGTGCAGCGACCAAGTACTGAAAACATAAGAGGCTTGCTGTTTTCCGTCCGGTTTGTGGACTACTTTTTCTCATTCTTCGCAGCACGATCTTGCTTGTTTAGCAGTGCGATCGCGCTCATTTTTGCTTTTGTTTCCATTTAATGAGGCAAGAAAAGTCCGGTTGGGAGTTTACAACTGCTAATAGCTCTAACTCGGAGAAATGCGAGACCCGTTGCATTGAAAATGCTTGTTTTAAATACGTAGGGCTTTGAGTCAGAATCCATTGAAGGCCCAATGGGAACACAGGTATACCACCCATTGAATACCCATTTGATGCACAATGATGCAAAGAAGCATAAAGTGCTTGCCGTGTTACTTTAGGGCTATGTTCCAACACAAATCCGATTTGCACTGGGAAGTAAATCCCAGAACCCCACTTTGAGCCAGTTTTCAATGCTTTTTTGATGCACAAATGGCATGAAGTGTTAGTAAATCTACACTGTCACAGATGGCATCAGAAATTACATTAGAAATTACATCAATGATGACACCACATATCTCCTAACTGACACCATTGAGTCACCATGGATCCACAGTTTGTTTGTTTGCATATTTTCTGATGTTGTGTTGTTATGTGCTTTTATTTATTATCATCACCTATCATTTTGACATAACACAAGCACTGAGCCCAGTGACTACGCAAACACAGCCTACTGTGCACAGCCTTTACTCATGCACAGCAGGGACTGGGCGAGAATCTTCGACCAGGCTCTGTATGCAGCTCCGCGTGAACTCACTTTGCAGTAGGAATTGAGACCCATATTTATACTTTTTAGCGCAAACCTGCGCTAACTCAGGTTTGCGCCAAAAAGTATAGTGCTGGCTAGCGCCATTCCTAGACGCCAGCCAGGCACCATATTAATGGAATCCTGCTAGCCAGCGCTAAGGCCCTGTTAGCGTCCTTGGAAAGGATGCAAACAGGGCCGGGGAGGCATAGGGGGAAACGGGGTTTGTGCACCAAATTATGATGCTACACTGTTTAGAGGCAAAAAATTGCCTCCAGGCAGTGTAGCACCATTTTCTGGCGCACAAGCCCCATGGGCATGGCTCCTGTCTTAGTAAACACAGGAGCCATGCCCACCACCCCAATGGCCATGCCCAGGGTAGAAATGTCCCCTGGGCATGGCCATTGGGTACAGCGCCGTGCAGGGGGCCCCAAGTCAGGGCCCGAGCGATGTTGGGCAAAAAAAATAATAAAATACTCGCCCGACTTACCTTGGATGGGTCCCCCATCCTTAGGTGACCTCCTGGTGTGGGTAGGGGGGTGGGGGTGTCCCTGGAGACAGGAAAGGGCACCTGTGGGCAATTTCCATGGTCTCCAACCATGGAAATCTGCCTATAGGTCCCCTTACGCGTGCCCAGACCCAGGCGTTAAATAATGGTGCCAAGCAAGCTTAGCACCATTATTTAAGGCCCCCATTCCCCCGTGCTGGATTTTAGCACGGGGGATAAATATGGCGCAAAGGCCATATCATCCTTTTATGGATGGGAATGCCTACCTTGCATCTCATTGACTCAAGGTATGTTTCCCCGCTAGGAAACGACGTAAACTTCATTACTTTGGCACTAGACGTGTCTAGCGCCAAAGTATACATTTGGAGTTAGGTTTGTGCTGAATTAGCGTAAAACAAAATGACGCTAATTCAGCGCAAACCGAGTATAAATATGGGCCTGAATGCCATGTCTGGCCCTTGGTGAAGCCATGTGCTGTGCCTCTGTAACCCATTGTGCATGGACTTTGGCCAAAAGAATGGGAGACAAACAGAGGGCCAAGCCCTTGTATGGTCATAATCAACTGTGCATGGAATTTGGTTGCGCCTTAGAGGGAGTTCAGTTCAGTGCCTGTCCTTCAAGCAGGCTGTACACTGAACTGAGCCCTATTACTAATGCAATGCACTGCACTTTTGAGCAATCTCAGAGGAGTTGGACACAGGTCATGATGATTGTCCTTTAACTAAGCTCTGCACCGGTCTCTTGTGTATGGAAATGGTGCCAGATTTCTGCCCGATTTGGAGTGGCCAGTGAACCATCATAGAAGGTACTGTTTTGCATGAAAGCCACAGAAAATATTAAAATACCCCTGATGTGCTATGTGAAAACTTGAGCAGTATAATGCCAATACTAACATTTTGTCCAAAATTGGCAGGTACCACAACAGTTACCTCAAGGATTTTTCCCTGTATTTTCCCTCTCCATCAGGGAAGTAGGAAACCTAAATGAGTCTAGTGCCCCTTTAGGACTTACCTGTGACCAGTCCTCCGATTGGTCAATGGCTTTGCAGAACCAGATCTAGTGCCTCGAGGCTCCCACCTCGCTTCTTCCTTTCTCATTTGCTCTTGCACACTCCCTCTCAATCTCTCTATCCTTTTTTCTCACTGTTCTCACACTGCTTTCTCATTCTTTCTTGTGCCAGTGCTTTGTTTACCAATCTCTATTGTTGTGTTTAATTGTCTGTCACTGTTTTGTCTGCTAATCTCTTTCCTTGTGCATATTTTGTGGTCTTGGTGCCTGTTTTTCTGCCACTGCTTTGTCTGCTAAATGTTTCTTTGTATGTGTTTTGTGCTCTCTGTGCTCGTTTTTCTGCCACAGTCTGTTAATCTCTCTCTTTGTGCTTGGTTTGTGCTTTTTGTGACTATTTTTCTACCACTGTTCTGCCTGTCAATTTTCAACTTAATGCTTGTCTTATGCTCTATCTGTTCATTGTTCTGCCACTGTTGTGTCTGCCAAACTCTCTTTTTAGGTTTGTTTCTCTGCCACTACTTTATTTGCCAGTCTATCTTTTGTGCTCATTTTGCCAGTGTTTTTTTGCCAGTGTCTCTTCTGTGCTGTTTTGTGACTCTCCTCCATTCTCTACACCGCTCTTTACCTGCTGCTCGTGTGAGCCCTTACCTCTGCGCTGAGTCCCTTTGAGATCCGCCCGCACCCTTTGCATTCCATCCCTGTCCCAGGACCTACCTAATGGCAGCCACAGTGTGGACACACAGTAAATATGCACATGGGTGTACTGCTGGCGTGCCAAAGGTACACTATAGGCAAGCCAGTCTTGTCCCATTAGCAGCTGGTCTGCACCCAGCGCCAGAAATCTTGGTCCTTCCCCAACCCACTGCTACCCCACTGCTCCTCCATACCCACAACCCAGGAGGTCACATGCCAAGCTGCTGCCACACCACACCACACAGCATTGGAGCAACCTCCACCTGCACTCTTTGCCACTTCTCCTGCAGCACCAAACCCACTGCCCTAACAACCCCCCACAATGACCACGCCAACAAAACCCTACACCGCTTGAAATAACTCTCACCTCACCCCTCTCCTCAATATCATACATGCTCATGCTTGCTCAGCAAACACACCACAGAGATCTGGGACCTGCTAGATGACGATGCCCTGGACCGCTTGTTCCTCACAGAAACCTGGCTGACTACAGTATCAGCATTAGACACCTCCACAGCCATTCCCATTGCATACAGGATTGCCAGGCAAGACCATTGACACAGACACAGACCCAGAGAAGGAACAGCCATAATTCTGAAAGACACCATCAGTTGCACCACCGCCACAGAAACCAGAATTGACTAAATGGAACACCTCAACTTCAAACTGCAAGTCACAGCCAACTTCACCCTAGGAGGAACTTCACTAATTTGACCAGCAACATAACAGACTTCATCAATCACTGGTCATCAATTCCAGTGCCTACATTCTCCTAGAAGACCTTCAACTTCCAACTAGAAGTTGGACCGACCCTAAATCAGTCGATCTCCTCAAAAACCTCTGACTCGCAAAACAGGTGACAAGCCCCACTCACGCTGCCAGGCCATGGACCCAGTCTTTATCTTTTTCAATCATATAACAATCAGGATACCCACAGCCATAACGTGGAATGACCACGCTATTGTCAGCTTCACAATCAACATCCCTCACCACAGAACAACTACCATGACAGGCCCAGCCCACCGAAGCTAGAACAACATGATCGAACTAACCCAAAAACATAGGCCACTGATCAAGTGACATCAGCAACTTCAATGACTGGACCACTGCATACCTCAATAACCTGCCCCTCACATACAAGCCAACTAGCAACACAAATACAGGCCAGCTGTACATGGAGGAACTCAGAATGACCAAATGGCACGCAAGCAACTTGAACGGAGATGGAGAGCAGCAAGCCAAGAAGAATTGTACAAGAACGTGTGCAAATCCACCTGTGGGGCTACCACCAGCAGATCCAGGAAACCAAGAGGAAGGCCCAAATCAAATGCATCAACAACAGCACCAACAGCAGCAAAGACATTTTCACAATCATCAAGGACTTCTCCTCACCCACAGCAACCACTAGCAATATCACACCAACACGGAAATTGTGAAACAACCGCTCAGACAGCTTCTGCAGCAATATCACACCTACATAAATAACAATTCTGACCCACAACCAGACCCCAGCATTCTGGAACAATTCCATTGATACTGGACAAAGGAAACACCAAGACCACATGGAACACCACTCCATCAGAGGAAACCGCAAGAATCATGAAGACCATCAACTCCGGGTTCCACATGAGACTATTTCTGGCACCATGTCTTCAATGTAGGGTCCACCCTAATCACCAAACTGTTCACCCTCAACACTTCCATCAACACAGTCACCTTCCTGGAAGTTTGGAAACATGGTGCCCTGAAGAAGTCCACAGCAGATACAGCCAAGCTCACAAACTGCTGAGCGATCTATCTTCTCCCACACCCAGCCAAGGTCCTAGTAATATCCATCAACGCATGTCTTGCCTACCACCTCACCAATCACCAACTCCTCAACACCACACAATCAGGATTCAAACAAACCATAGTACAGTGACAGCCCTCACTGCAGCAACAGTTGACAAATCTGGATGATCCTTGACAGAGGAGAAACCACAGATCTCATCTTACTCTACCTCTCTGGGGCCTGCAAACAGTCTTCCACCCCATCCTCATCAAACGTCTGTACAAGTCTGGCTCCCAAGGGCCCGCTCTCCAAATGATTTGATCATTTCTCATTGGAAGAACACAAACCGTAAACTTGACACTTTATTCCTCAGAAGTCCATGAATTCATTTACGAAGTCCCTCTAAGCTCCTCACTCAGCTCAAACCTCTTCAACATCTATGTGAATCCACTGGCAGACATCATCTGAGCACACAACATCAATGCTGGGAATGGAAAAATCCTTCCCATGGTAATAGGCATGCACCCCGGCCCTGAGTGCCTTAACCACTGATGTCTTGACACCCAAAGCTGATTTTTGTTGTCATAGGCAAACATGGATCATGTGTGTGCACCATGACATAGGCCTGTCTCATGGATTATGGTCTTGCTGGACCGTTATGAGAGCCGAAAGGGCTACCCATATAGTGGGTGAAGACTACTGCCTGTACCCGGAGTTAAGTACACTGGTGGCAGCTTACTGTGTTGTGATCAGTAGACGTCAATAGGTATCATTGTAGTGAGGTCTACGGGCTCACTCATTCAGAGTTCTGCTGCTGTGTCTTTATCTCACCCCTTGGAATACATTGGTTTGATGTGGTGTGCTGCGCAGCATAGGAGTGGTGTATCTGACTGAGCATATGTGTGCCTGGGAAGGGCACAAAACAGGTATACTACAGTATTGTGCAGAGCATGCATGGTGAATGTGTGTGCTGGAAGGAGGTGTGCCTGTGAGTGGTACAAAACATGAAGGCTGTAGTTCTGTGCAGTGTGTGCATGTTAGAATGCATGTACTGGGTGTATAGGTACTAGTGAGTGGTACAGTACATGAAGGATATAGTGCTGTGCATTGTGTATCTGTTAAATGCATGTACTGGGTGCATGTGTGCCTGTGAGTGCCACAGTGCATAAACAATACAATGCTGTGTAGTGTGTTTATCTTAAATGCTTGTGCTGAGTGTATGTGTGCCTGTGAATGGTACAATGAATGGCCACTATGGCTTCCATTGTGGTAGACTCAGGCCTGCACAGTGAAACATGAAGAGAGGAGGTAGTGGAATCCCTCTTACAGATTTGTGTATTGCTGCATTCCTATAAGCTGTGTGGGACACATTGGGGAAGGGAGAGCCAGGTTTCTCCTGTACACCTTGAAGAGTGCCTTTTGATTCAGAGATAGGTCACAAGGAAGAGGCTAGGCACATCTCAGGATGTAGATGTGACTGATAAGAGAATCATAAGGAGCAGAGCTAAGGCCCTGGCTAACCTTTTGTTACACATATCACTGTGGCTGACATCCAGGTATGAAAGCTAGTCACTTCCATGGTCTGTGTGGTAGGGGTAGGAGAATTGTAATCACTTCTGCTGTGACAAATTGATCTAAAGAGAAAAAGAGGGCAGAGGAGTTGGTACTTCAAACGGAAGCAGACCCCGGACATAATCTTCAAAGACTCAGGGCTTGATTTAGATAGTGGTGGACGAGTTACTCTTTCTAAACAGTAACTGATATCCTGTCTGCCAATATCTAAATCCCATGATATTCTATGAGATTTTGATATTGACGGATGGGATATCCGTCACGTTTGTGATGGAGTAGGTCATCTGCCAACATCTAAATCAGGCCCTCAGGCTCTAAATCTTTGGTGTCTAGAAATATAAGAAGGGCAGCTTGAGACCTCGAAAACTTTGAACCGCCATGTGGCCAGATGGGCTATGTAAGAAGGGAAGCTCTGCAACACTTATGAGTGTGACCAGGATTAGGGGTCAAGGCCTGCTAGTCTCCCTGCCAGGTGAATAGACATCACCCAGGGAATCCAAGACCCTAGGCCCTGGAACCCAGAGCACTATCTCCTGCGTGCTTGCCAAGACCACTGTGTTCTGTGAGTAAGAGGAAAGCATTGAAGGGAGCGAGGTCCAGTATAGAGCCCAGTTGAGTGGACCCCCTATGCGAGGTGTGAGGTGACAGCTGAAGTTGTTGCCCATGTGCAGAAGGAAATTGGCGATCCTTGTATGCCAGAGAAAGGATGCTGTAAAGTGAGGTAGGTGCATCCATGAATCAATCGCGTCGGAACCCATGCATAGTAAGGAGCCAGCGACCCCGTATACCATGAGGGGTCGCTGTGAGAAAATTGCTGTGCTGTGAGGGCCGTAGCCCTTGTGTGGTGTTAAGCCACAAATACGTTTGGCAAGAAAAGCTGCTACCGAGGACTTTTACAAAGCACTAGAGCTCTGACCTCAGAGAGACTGCGTAATTGTGTGTGAATGTTGTATTTACCTTTGTGTTGATAGTGATGAAATAAAATACTTCTCCTTTTTCATAAAAGTTAGTTTTTGGCTGGATAATCTTTTATTGCTGCTGCTGCATGTATTTTGATTTGTGCCCGATGTTCACGTCTTGTATCAACCTAAGCTCCGACGCAATAGAGAGCCTTGGACTGCTTGGGCCACACTATTCCAGTGAATCATGTGCTTAAGGGGTACTTAGTCCACTTGCTCAGAACCCATAGTAGGCCGGATCCTGGGACATCAGGAGTAAAAGGCCACAACCCCCTCGATTGGGCCTAGTAACTCCTGCTTGTCCTCTGGCTCTCAGAAAGGGGATCTGACAATCGTCATACTCATCTATGCCGATGACAAGTAAGTGATACAGTCCCTCTCACATAAAACACCCAGCAAAAGGCAAAATTACAACTGTGTCAGGCTCAACATGGACAAGACCGAGCTAGTGCTCTTTGGAAAGGATGCTTCACCATGGGCCTTCAGACCTCGCACCCACTCCCACCCCCAGCCCACAAGCAAGGACTCTCAGAATCATCACTAACAGCAAGCAGAACATGTCTGCCCAGGTCAATGCTGTCACCACGTCTTGCATTCACACCCTGAGACTGCTGAGAAAAATATACAAGTGGCTACCAAACAACAGCAAGAAGACAGTCACTCATCATCAGCTTACAGGACCACGGTACTGCCCATGCAGGAATCACCAAGCAATTCACACAAAGACTACAGCCCATCCAGAACACAGCAGCCAGATGCGTCCTCAACCTCATATGTCAGTCTCACATCACCCCACAGCTGAGTGAACACCACTGAATCTTGATACACAAGAGCACACAGTTCAAGCTTCTCACACACATATACAAAGCACTACACACCACAGGCCCAGCCAACCCGAACAGCCATGTAATATTCCTCACACCCTCCAGGAATCGTTTTTTATACATCTCCCCCAAAGTGTGAAATCACCTCCCACACCACATCAGGGACTCGTCCTCTTTTCTTGACTTCTGCAAAAAGCTGAAGACCTGGCTGTTCAAGTAATTTCCTCAAGGCTAGCCTCACACACTTGTGAAGTCCCAGGATACCCTCATGAGTGATGGTGAGCTATAAAAATACACATAACACAAGGTGACATCCCTTAACAAAACCTTTTTCGACGTGATGAAGTGTTTCAATGGTAGCTCAGATATCAGTGATAGGGGTATGAAGTGAAAGCTTTTAGAAATACCTAAACATGTAAGTAAATAAATATGCAAAACTACTGAACTAATAAATAACTTTGTAGTGAAAGAAATGTAGATAAAAGCAGGCCAGTCTATAACGCAACACAAACACAGTAATTGATTAAAGTTTTCTAGTTTTCATAAGTCCTAGCAGGCTAAGATGTCATCAATGATGCCATTTAAGATGTCATCATTGTTGTCATTATTGATTTAATTGATCATGTCATGAGTGATGTAACGTGAATTTATGAGCAGTGAATGGCAGGGGCGCAAGTTGTAGTTAAATAGTTAGACAACTCTAACTGTTCTATTTCAGGGTTTTCTTGTTTAAATTGTTTTTTGCAACTAACATTTTCACCTAACTCGAACTACACTTTAGCCTTTGCTTTTTTCAGTGAATTTCTGTGGTTTTTTTTCAACATAAACAGAGATAGTATTACAAAACCTAACAATGACACTTTAACGTTTGTTTTTTCAGTGAATTTTAAAGATTTTTGTTAATATAAAGTAGCGTTTTATTCCAGTGCCAAACTTTAATCAATATTCATTTAAAACAATAACCACCATTAACTCCAGTGGATCCATTAACTGCTTTTAAGAACAATCATTAAAAATATATGTGTTACACTATTAATCATCAACATTCTTAAAGTATGTCAAATTAAAACAACAATGGAAATATGGATCTGAATCTTTCTTTTGCCACATACTGCAGCCATACGACCAACCACATGATCCCTGCACTCCTTCAAAACAACAACAACATGTAAAAAATCATCACTCATTCCAGTGGATCCCATTATCACAATTAAAATTAATCCTTGAAAAGACATGCATTGACCTATTAATCAACACAGTTGTCAACAAAGCATTTCAAATTAAAACAACATTTAACATATGTGCCAGTCTTTATTTAATACAACTTAGGCCACAAAATACAGTCATAGGATAAACAACGAGCAGCCCATACACTAAAGAACTCTAAAGCTAGAGCTCCAGCTCTGCAGTGATTTGAATACTGAAAAACCTTTACTGGAGTCATTAATTCAATATCCCAGGAGTCTTATGAAAATAACTCTGGAGGCCACTGCAACTCATGTAGATGCTTTCTTACAACAGGCTCCATGGGATTGGGTCCCTGGGTCCATTGTGTGGCTCAGAAGAGGGGCTCCATGCCTCTTTGCAAATTAAAAATACTTCAGCTCTCGGAAATAGGGTCCCCGGGACCCTGACATGGAACATGGAGGTGGCCCCCTTTCCCCTTCGCCAAAATAAAATGCAGGTCCCAAGATGGGGTTCTTGGGACCCTCACATAGCTCAGTGAGGGGGACTGCACACTCCCTGGCCCCACCTCCTCCCCCCAAAAATAAAGTATACTTCAGGCACAGGCCCTGTCCATGACTTAAAGATGTTTTCCAAGGTACTGCGAGTAAAACAAAAAATTACATTTTGGCTCCAAGGAAGGAGGGTCCCTCCAGGCCTAGTTGGGCAGGTTTTTTGTTTTTCTTGTATTTGTTTTCCAGGACAGGGGACTGAGTCCACAAGTCCTAAAATGGCTGCTGCAACATCTTGTTGATGACAGCCAATTAGATCTGCTGGTCCCATTGTACTACTGTGTTGCTAGATATGTACATTTTGGACCTTAGTTTCTCAAACAATACTGAACATATTTACACCAAATCACAAAAAGCATGCCTTCTGGGTAAAGATATAGCTTTTGACAAATTTGGTGTAATTGTATTCAGATGTTTTTCTGTATCACTGTTCATTGCATTGGGAAAAGGTGTTATAAGAGCCCTCCTTTTAGGTTTCACCTGCACAGTACTTGTGCTGTGCTTGTGAAATCTATTGTATTTAATATAAATCATAAAAGGGGCTTACATCCCGCCCTTGCTTTTCATTGGTCCCTGTGCTTGCCACCTCTTTTTCCTCTGTTTCTATTGGCTGCAGCATATATCCTGCATTTACCAATCCTCATGTGTTTACGCTTATCATTGTCCCGAGGCCCAAGTACTGATTTCTTCTGCCTTGCTGGAACTTTTTAAGCTGTCAGCAACCCTGCTGTCACTAGACGATCTACATCCTTCCATTGAAGCAACAGCCCTGCCCGAGTACCATGTGCTCAGCATGCTGTGCTAGTCTCAGTGGAGACCTTGTTATTCCAGTTCTGCATGCTTTGTGCATAGCCAATGCTCACATCACAATGGCACACACCAGTCCCCCATGGGCAACACGCACTCAGCACTCCCCCTGGGGCTGAAGCAGGGGCCCACTCTAGTGCTCCCTTTTGTTGCAGATGCTGGCGCTTAGTGTAAATGTATGTGTTCAGACATATGGTTTATGTCTGTGAACGCTTATCGTGATACTTTTTTATGAACTGCACAGCTTGTACTTTTGCACATTTAAAGTCGCACTTACAAGTTGTGGTAGAACGTGGTATTTGCTGTGAGATTAATACAATTGAAATGATGAAGGGATTAGTGCATCACCAGGCAAAGTAGGGCAGAGTTCTCTCACATTGAGCAGGGAAGGCCTGGGGGCTGGGAGTTGTGCAGGAATTACAGGAAAGCTTGTTAGGTGAAGCAGACCCATCTGGAATTGCTTTCATTTGTTGACTATGCCATATTTAAAATAATGTTGTTCCCACAGTAGACCATATCAGCAGTCAAATGTTTTCAACAATGCATTTGAAAAGATCCCATTCAAATTAATTGAAAGGCATTGCTTAGCAAGAGCACTGAACAGCTTGGGAACATTTTTACTAGCCTTGAATGAGCCCCTTTGCTCAAGGCTATTTACATTAAAGCTTGCATGGAGATGTGGTTGACAAACCATTCAGCTTCATGCTTGAACAAGTTTGGAAATTGCAATTTCTTGTAGATGCCTATGTGAATATCAAGCCCAGTGTAATTTGTGAGTAGCATGTAATTTGTGAGTAGCATGTAATGCTGTTCTTTGTATTCTCTTACTTGTAGCTCTGTTGCCTTTTCCAATTGTACATGTAGGCTTACTAACTATCAGAATGTGTTGGAAATGTCCTTTTTGCTGGGTCATCCCCAGACTTTCTGCCTTCCTCCTCCTCTTTATCTGACCTCATTTTTGCTGGCTTTAAGACTCTGCGCACTTTACCACTGCTAACCAGTGCTAAAGTGCATATGCTCTCTCCCTTTAAACATGATAACCTTCGATCATACCCAATTGGGCTATTTAATTTACTTATAAGTCCCTAGTAGAATGCACTATATGTGCCCAGGGCACAAAAGCTACTAGTGAGCCTGCAGCACTGATTGTGCCACCCACTTCAGTAGCCCCTTAACCTTGTCTCAGGCCTGTCATTGCAAGGCCTGTGTGTGCAGTTTCACTGCCAATCGACTTGGCATTTAAAAGTGCTTGCCAAGCTTAAAACTCCCCTTTTTCTACATATAAGTCACCCCTAAGGTATGCCCTGGGTAACCCCTATGGCAGGGTGCTGTGTAGGTAAAAGGCAGGACATGTACCAGGACACCCCTGGTGGTGTAAAACTCCTAAATTCATTTGTACACTGCTGTGAAGCCAGCTCCCTTCATAGGCTAACATTGGGACTGCCCTCATACATTGTTTGAGTGGTAGCTGCTGATCTGAAAGGAGTAGGAAGGTCATATTTAGTATGGCCAGAATGGTGATACAAAATCCTGCTGGCTGGTGAAGTTGGATTTAATATTACTATTTTAGAAATGCCACTTTTAGAAAGTGAGCATTTCTCTGCACTTAAATCTTTCTGTGCCTTACAATCCACATCTGGCTGGGTTTAGTTGACAGCTCCTTGTGCATTCAATCATACACACCCCAAACACAGGATACTCAGCCTCACTTGCATACATGTGCATTTTGAATGGGTCTTCCTAGGCTGGGAGGGTGGAGGGCCTGCTCTCACACAAGGGACTGCCACACCCCCTACTGGAACCCTGGCAGACAGGATTGAACTGAATGGGGACCTTTTGCACTTCTAAGCCACTCTTTGAAGTCTCCCCCACCTCAAAGGTGCGTTTGGGTATAAAAACAGAGCCTCTGCCCTACAAACTCAGACACTTCCTGGAGAAGAAACCTGAACCAGAACCTGCATCCTGCCAAGAAGAACTTCCTGGCTGCCCAAAGGACTCACCTAACTGCTTTCTGAGAAGGACTGCTGCCTTGCTGTTGTCCTGCTGCCTTGCTGCTCTCTTGCTGCGGAAGTGCTCTCCAAGGGCTTGGATAGAGCTTGCCTCCTGTTCCCTGAAGTCTCAGGACCAAAAAGACTTCACTCCTGCAGCTGAAATCCCCGTGCAGCGAACATTCAAAGCACTGCCTGCCAGAAACAGCTCGCAGTGAAAAATTCACTGCACGCCGAGACTGGAACGACACAGCCCGACTTTGCGACAGACGATCTACGCCCCGCCAGCGATGCAACCGGAACTTCAACGCATGGCCCTACTGGATCGACGCAAGCTGACTCAGAATGACGCAGCCCAACTTACTGAGAGGAATCGACACAGCGCCTGCCATGGGGGAGAAAATTCCACGCATCGCCCATCGGAATCGACGCAGTACCTGTGACCTCGCTCCGCAAGCCCAGGATTCCAAGCATCGGCCCCGGGGTGACCAAAAACCCTGCAACCTGAAGAGGATCCACGTCCGCGCACTGGAAATCGACGCAACGTCTTCCCCGCAGGGAAAATAATGACGCAAGTCTGTGTATGAAGGGGCGAAACCGACGCACACCTACCGTTTTCCACACACCTCCTCCTCTGCGGTCCCTTCCGAGGATTTTTCAATGCAAACCAGGTACTTTGCCCTGCAAGAGACACTTTTTGTTTCTAGGAGAACTTAGGACACTGTTTATTGCTTTTACAGTAATATTTCAATTCTAAGACACTTTATATCACTTTTCAGTGATATCCCTATATTTGCTTATTCCATCTTTAATCATTTTGACCTGCATTTATCCAGATAAATATTATATATTTTTCTAAACACAGTGTGGTGTATTTTTGTGGTGCTATACTTTACACATTGCCTTCTAAGTTAAGCCTGACTGCTCAGTGCCAAGCTACCAGAGGGTGGGAACAGGATAATTTGGATTGTGTGTGACTTACCCTGACTAGAGTGAGGGTCCTTGCTTGAACAGGGGGGTAAACTGACTGGCAACCAAAGACCAAATGTCTAACAGAATGCAAACAGAAACAAGAACTGGCAAAGCCAACAGGTATTGCCTGCGCAAATTTGGTTGAGCTTGACAATGTTTTTATACATTTTTGTAGAGCAGTTGAGCTGCTGTGCAATATAACTTAAAGTTAAAAAACAAATTGATGATACAAACAAGGTGAAACCTATTGGCTAAGCCAATGCTTGTTCTCAACTCCCACTTGACCGATCACACTGAAACTTTCCAGAAAGGGGCTGAAGTGGATGAGAAATGGCACTCAAGTTATTAGCAAACCAAACAAACAATTTCCTATGGCTATGTGGTCCTAACTATAACTACAAAGAGGTGACAGCCACTATAGAATATGTATAATATATATAATTATTCACTGAAAAAAACAAAGGTTACCAGGACGTTATAATTAGGCTCACATTTTAAACGTACAAAACCACAGAAATTCAGCTGTTATAGTCAGAGTTATTTCAAGTAACTATAACTCGTGCCCTAAGGCAACTATAGCTCGCGCCCCCGCCATGCACAGTTTTTTCCTCAATAATTTTACAGCAACTATTACATTGATGTTATCAATGATGTTATCAAGGATGTCATGTGTGATGTAATACATGGGGTAATTAGCAGTGACATAGTAGGGTCCGTCCCTGGGGGTGGCAGTCCCCAGGGCCATTATTGGCACCACAAGGTGGGGTCACGCAGCCGTCCTCTAACCTTTAATTTATCCCCAGTAAGGAGGTGGTCCCCAGGGCCAAGGGTCCTTAATGGACCCCCTTTATCATCTTATTTCAGCCCCGGGAAGGTGGCGGTCCCCGGGGCTGCTGGGAGCCTTGCTGCCTCCCCTTAATTGCACTCAATTGCCCCAGGGAGGTAGTGGTCCCCATTGTCGGGGGTCTGCAATGGACCCCCTTCATCATTTTATTTCAGCTCGAGGGAGGTGGCGGTTCCCCGGGCCAAAGTTCCGCAACAGACCCCCTTCATCATCTTATTTCAGCCCTGGGGTTGTGGTGGTCCTTGGGGCTGCGAGGGAAGCTGTACTGGCCTCCCCCCTTAAAAATAATTGTTTTGCCCCAGGGAGTTGGTGGTCCACGGGGCTCCAGGAGCCTCAGGAGGGGGGCCTTGAGCGCTCCTTCCTTCTGTTAAATAAAGTCCCTGGGACCTGGCCCACCCGGGGGCTGTTTCCTAAACTAGCGCAGGAGCCCACTCTTGTTTTTCTTTTTTTAAAAACATTTTCGCTGGCTCCAGAGATCCGTCGTGACTTTCAGTGCAAAATAAATGTTAAATGCTTTTTTTAACCTGGTGTGGTCCCTCTGGAACTCCAGCACAAGAGCTAAGGAGTCAGGGTGTCCCTACCTTGGCCTCTTTTCTTTTTTTAATCTTTTTTTGAGGGACTCGGATGAAGCTGAGTCCTAAGATGCCTGCCAACACTTGCGTGTTGAAATGCTGGCACCCAAACAGATCTCCGCACAAAATTGGAAGGATTTGCGGAGCCTTTGCAGCCCTATATATACAAACTTGAATTTTCTTTAATATCTCAAAAACTACTGAATGGATTTACACCAAATAACAAAAAAGGCTCTTTCTGGATCAAGAGCTACCTTTCTGCCAAATTTGATGTAATTCCGTCCAGTGATTCTGGCCTGTTTAAAAACCCTATGGGAATTAATGTGGAGAAAACAATTTTTCCCAGCCTACGCTTGATGGATCACCCCAAAACTTTCCAGATAGCAGCTGAGGTGAGCGTAAAATTTTTGGTGAATTTTGTGAAGATTCATCAACCAGTGCCAAAAAAATAAGCAAGTCAAAAAGCGCTTTTTCTGTAGAAACTAGGTCCTAACTACATCTACCTAGTGGCGACTGCCACTAGGTGATCTATCTATCTATCTATCTATCTATCTTATATATATATATATACGTATATATATATATATATATATTTATTTATTTATTAAAAAACAAAAGTTAATGGGACGTTATAGTTAGGAAATAGAATTAAAGAAACCTTAGAAATTCAATTAAAAAAAACAAAAGTTACAGGGACATTATAGTCAGGTTCAGATTTTACACACAGAACCATAGAAATTCTGCAGCTATAGCTATACTTATCTCAAGAAACTATAACTTGTGCCCTACTATAACTCTCAACCCCACCATGCACAGTTTTTTCATTAATAATTTTACTGCAAATGTTGCAGTGATATTATCAATGCTGTCATAGAAGATACCATGACTGATGTAATATGTGGGGTAATTAGCAGTGCATGGTGAGGGTGCGAGTTATAGTTACCTTAGGGTGCGAGTTACTTGAAATAACTCTAACTATAACTGCTGAATGTCTATGCTTCTGTGCGAGTAAATTCAGAACCTAACTATGACATCCCTGTAACCTTGTTTTTTATTCAGTGAATATATATGTAAATAACAATTCACAAAACAGAAATAAAGTAAATGGTCCACCAACCTTATGCCCTTATGTTCATGTTATAGAGGTAGACTACACATCAGGTCAAATGAAAGGTTATTCGAAGGCACTGTGTCCTTAAAAGTCCAGGAAGATTTGGACAGACCCATTGGAATATCAGAGGACTTGGCTGATGGAGAAATACCCTTTTTTCCTACTAGCCCACTCCCCTTTTGATTTTGCTATGCCTCAAAACACAATCTTTCCCCACGCTGACTGTACCTTCGGTTCTGCTTAGATGCCTGCGATGTTCTGCAATGCTGTGTCTGGCAGAGGTGCAGATCCCTATTGTACATCACTTTATATTCACAGCAGTTCCTAATTAGAAACTTATACAAGACAGGAAATGTCAAATGTCTCAACAACAGACAAGATGTCAACACTTCAATAATGTGCTAGTGTATCTTTGTGAAACAGGTCCTGTCTCTCTCTATTGTTATTCAATGAACACTAAAACATCCCTAATCTGGAGCTGTTTAAATATGTAGTGCTTAGGGCTAGTCTCCAGCCATATTGTAAACACCCCACTTTCATGAGTTGAGGGAGTTGAAGCACAGAGTGATTAGGTGATTTTTCCATTAGAAAGTTGAAAGGCCGGTTCAGTACATAATTTAACAAGCATTAGCAAACACATTTGGTAAAGCCTTAGTAAGCTGCTGCAATATTGTTTACATTTTTCTCATTTCTATCAGAGGACACACAAAAAATAATAATGAAAACTACAGGCCTTAACCTAGTTGCCAGGTGTTAGTTTTAAAATTATTATTTTTTAAAGAAATTACCCATCGCATATAGCTTTAGCACTACAGAACAAGTGGTTCTTATCAAGCAGATGTATTGACTACTGATATAGAAATACGTTTTAGTTGCAATGCAAATGAGTTTCTTATTGGCGCCAAAAATACTGTAACCGGAAGACACAGTTTAAACACACAAGGATGACTGAAAAAAAGATACCAAAGGAATATGAAAGGCATTGGCATAATAAAGTGTTGGCACACCACCTATTGCACTGAATTGTACTTGCACTGATGTGCACATGTAATCAGGCAAAATTGTATCACTCACGGTGCGAAGGGCGGCTGAAGTGGGCTCCTTGCTATATGCGGACATGGGTGGAAGCAAAATGTGAATGACATTTCAAAAGACTAATGAGGAAGAGGGCTGAAACAAGTCTCTTGTATGTACCCCTGTGTATGCATTCTTTATTAATTTGTTTGATATCTTGGCTGAACATAAAAATGAGTTTACCTCATGTAAGCTATTACTGTAGCTGTATTAGGGTCTTATTTGGAGTATGGAGGACGGGTACGTGATCAAAGGAATTCCTGGCGGGTCTCACAGGGCTCACTAAATTCTAATATGTTACAATAATGGCTCTCTAAGATCACAGACCTGAAGTGTAGCGAGCATATCTTTTTGTGGGGAGGAAAGAGGGAGGCAAGACACAAAAGGTGGTGCGGCGTGTGGCAGGGGACTATTTATTATTTATTTTTCGGGGGCATGTTATGTATGGCTCCCCTATTAGTCCTTTGCTCCTGCGTAGATGTAGAAAGCAGAGGCAGATGATTTGGAGGAGAGAGGTGCTTACAAGCATAAAATTATAGACGGGTAAAGTGAATAACTAGGATGTTTTTCACCTCGGTGTTCAGAGTGACATCGAAGGCAACCCAAGCTTTGGTGTTGTCTATTTTATGTCACTGAGAACCCAGGGTAAAAACAACTTGGTTATTCCTTGTTACCATTGTATATTTCACGCATGGTTCTCATAGAGAGCAGTTGGCATGAATGGCTGAATTCTACATCCATGGAACATGGAGGAGAGGCCATATATATGTATATCAGTCCATCATTATGCCTCTGCCGCCCCTGCGTCGTAGTAGAAAGCAATGGCAGGTGATTTGAGGGGGGGGGGGGGCTTATATAATAATGGTTAAAAAGAGAATAATTGTAATGTTATTCATTTCGGTATTATGAGTGACATCATAGACAACTGGGGCGTCACTTTCTTTGCCTATTTAATGTCATTGAGAATCCCTCAGTTAAATACATCCCTATTGTTCATTGTTACATGTCTATAATTCTATATATATTAGAAAGGTTACTAGGAATAATGGGGATGTTTTTCAGCAGCGGTCCTGAGTGACATCACAAATAACTTGAGCAAAAACATCCCCGTTACACAGTTACCCATCTATAACTCTATATGTAAATAGACGTGACCATTTCTGAACCTTGTGCATGGTTATACGAAGCTTGGAGTATAACCAACTCTCATCAATGAATACACAAATAAAATGTTAATGGCCGAATGATGAAAGCAAGCATACAACACATGGGTAGAACACACACATAGTGAGTAATTGCCCTTGGTCCCTGATTATGAGTTATGTGGAGTGGAATAAACACCGGGTTTCTTGTGTTATTTCGACTCTGCCAGGTTACACGTTTCATCGCTGTGATGTTGGGAGGTCTATAGCGTCCCATATAGTGCTGGAATGCAGATGTTTGTGCATGCTTTGTGGAATGTTGTTTTTGATATGCTGAGGCAGTTGGTCCAAGGGATGGAGAGCTAGTAGGAGAACTGTGCCAGAGTTCTTAATGCATATTTAAGTTAACTGGAATTACCACTTCCTTTGTCCTTTACTACAATTTATTGGTAATGAGTACTCAGCATTCTCGCTAGGCCACTATAAACCCACCTAAAAGATTTTTCTGTGTCTGAAAACTGTTCTTGTAATGCCTTCTTGGGTTTTGCAGCTCCAACCGACATTGGATCTGGTGAGGAAGTTTCCCCCTCCCACAGTTACAGTGGTTCATCATCATTTTAGTGCAGGCACCACACGGGGAGCAAGTGTGTGCACAGCGCCTTTAGGGTAGTGTGCTGACCTTGTACCACCTCATCCATCACTGGAGTGTCACACATCCCAGGGTCATGTTGCATGACCTCAAAATGCCACTAACTTGGATCATCTTCATCTTTATTCAAAGTGTTCAGTCATCAAGATGTGCAAAAAACATGTCCCATGGTCATGCTGCATGGCCTCAAAATGCCACCAACTTAGATCATCTTCATCTTTATTCAAAGTGGTCAGTGATCAAGATGTGCAAAAGACATGTCCCATGGTCACGCTGCAAGACGGCAAAATGCCACTAGTTTCGATCATCTTCATTCAAAGTGTTCAGTCATCAAGATGTGCAAAAACCTGATTGAATTTTACTAATGAATCATATATAGGCACCTTCAAGGCTCTATGGTGGGGGTGTGGCTTGGTCTCCGAAGAGGATGGCAGCAGACAGACTGATGTCTGCACTGCATCGGAGACCTTTTACTTTGTTTGATCGACCCTAACAACTCAACTGCATCAGAAGTGAGGCACATCTTTCTGATGCCTTGGGGATGACTGCTGCAGCAATTCTGTCTTTTTTTGCTGCCGCCCAGCTGTAAACACTGATTGTGTGCCACTCGCTCTTCTCCTCAGAGACACGGCTGCCATTTTCTAGCATTGGACCGCTTGCTATATTTTCCCCTCACAATGCAGCCACTGCCTTACAAGGCTTTTCTGTGCAATCTAACATATATATGCCATGACTTTTTTTACCATGTTTATATATGTCTTGGTGAAACTGGTCTTTCTCTTTTTTTTTCTCATTTATGGAGCACCTCATATCTGATTACCTGCAATCTCAGTGACAAACTGGTATTTCATTTAATCAATTATTTATTACAGCAACCTGCCTTGCTGAGTGAGAAATTACCACTTTAATCATCAAGCTGTCTCCAGTACAATTAATGATTTCAGAGTAGTGAAGTTCCAGTCACATTTCTTCAAATCGTTGCCCGCCTATCCATTCTGACAACATGCCTTCATTCATTCCTTAGCTTAACTCTATGTTGAACATTCAACTTCATCAAGCTGGCTCTTCTAAAAGACTAAAAGAAGATCTCCCCCGACAAATCCACCACCTCCATATATATGGACATTTTACTGGATAAAGTACAAGCTCTTCGTCCTTTTGTAGAAGAAATAGTTTTAAGAATCCAAGCTCTACATGCAAAAGGACCTTCTAGGGAGTCTTGTAATCTTCAAAATGAAACTTCCAAGATAGCTACTATGCAGAAAGAAATGAACTCTTCAAAATCATGCTGAGGATTTGGAAAACAGGAATCAAAGAATCAGTGCAATAATCTTTGCTTTTATTGTCTCCCAAAGGATGTTGAAGGCAAAGATCTAGTCTCCTTCTTTGCCACTTTTCTACCACAGACTTTGGAACTTCCCAGCTCAACATTCAAAGAGCTCAGAGGCTTGGCCGCAGACATTCTACACAGGCTCTTTCATTCAAACCTAGAGGAATAATAATAGTATGTCTAAAATATAAAGACCTTCTCAAGGCATTACATTGTGCAAAGTCCAAGAAATAATTAATCTAGTCTTACTCCAAACTCTTCTTCACACATTAGGTTACCAAGTCTACAGCTGATAGACGGAAATAATTTATCTTTATCTGGCATTGATCTCCTTGGGTGCTCGTTTTGACTGCTTCATCTGTGTACTTTAAAAGTCACTAATAAAGACAAGTCCAATACCTTTGAAGATCCTTTGGAGTTGAGGAAATTTCTATAAAACAGTTCTCCTGCTTCCACAAAAAGAAAGAAATCCCAAAAATAAGTTTGCTTTTTATTAGAACTTTATTTTATGCATACTCCTTAATATACTTGTTAGCAGTCAACAAACAATTTAATATTTTGTAGAAAGTACTTAAAATGTATAATAGAATGGGAAAGAAAATTAGACCCCCATTGAAGTGAACATAGTTATTAATTTACCTATGTTTATGTGCAAATAAGAAAAGAATGAACCCTTTGAAGAGTATGTCTCTGTACTAAAAAAAAGGTGCTTGTTACTGTAAATTCAGAGCATTACGGGATGGATTAATCGGAGACCAGATAGTAGTGCACATTAGTAATGAAAATGTGCAGAAACTATTATGTGAGAATGGGGATTCTCAATTCCAAGATGCCATTACACTTGTGAGAAGGCAGGGGAGTTGTGAATGAATTGGCATGGAGACAGGTCTGTGGGTAGAGTAAAATCAAGCGTAAATAGAAAGTAGGAATGCAATAGGAGAATCTGGCAGAGTGAGTGTTTAGGAACAATCTAAGAAAAAACAGGTCTAATGAGTCCTTAGGAGAAAAACATTATCTAGGAAAATGTTCTCGTAGTAGACGTTTGGACCACTTGCCTTTCCAGACGTGTTATGCCCCAATCAATTAAAAGTACTCCAGTTGTGGTATCATGGGACATTTCACACGTGTGAAGGAAGAGTAACAGAGGTCGCATGGTCAACATGGTGAATAAGTGTGTTGCAAACAGGTGTGATACTTGATAGTTGTAGTTCCAAAGGGAACATCTCTTTGACACAGAGTAAGGCAATGCAGTGACTTGCGCTGTGTTGCCTTACTCTATATCTACAAAGCCATGAAAAGCCACTCAAAATCGCTTTGCATGGCCATGTAGATATGGACTTGCAGCCTGCGCCGTCGGTGCATCCAAAAAGTGACGCACCCGTAGCGCAAGCCGCTTGTAAATATGGCCCTGTGTATTGAACATAGGAACACCACATGGACAAGTCTGGTGCTTGAGTAAGGATTTCAGAAGCAAGCCAGTATGTGAGATTTTGCAAGGTGGTGTGAGAATGTTGATTGCGGTGGACTCTGGCTCGCCTTACACTGCTATGGATACACATATGGATACACATGTGTGGGCAGGCACATTTGTTAATATGTTAGGTCAGGAGTTAGAACCCCTTGACATTAGTCCAGTTTTACCAGAGAACTGATACCAATGATCAGATATGGAGCCGGCTCCTTTGTAGTTGTTCCAAGAATAGGGAAGCTTTATGTAGCTGAGGGAGGCACATCTGTTTTTGACCAACGTGCTCTTGACATTATCCGAGATCCAAATAGTCTAGAGGAAGTACTTGTTGCGGGAAAGGGTGTTAACTCAGTTGACAAGATAGGAGAAGAGTTTCCATTTTTTCTGAGAAAATAAGAGCTTTGGTAGACTTTTTACATAAAACAAGCTACAAAAAAGGAGCCAGCTTCAAGATGGTGGGCAGAGAAGTTAATCACAGAATAGGGAAACTACATAGGGAAGGGAGCATTGGACCCATCGAAGCAGCAGTGTAAGTCGCTCCTTTACTCATAGCAAGACAGGCCAATGACAAGATCCGTATTTGCGCTGACCTTAGAGACCTAAATAATAAACTTGTTGTTAAGAAGTTTTCCATTAACAGAGATCAGTGAGATGCTGGTCATGGAAAAAGGCATGCAGTGGTTCTCTTCTATTGTTTTTCCATGGGGTGTTTTCAACAAGTGCAGATGCCTTTCAGGCTAGCACCAGCTGTCAAAGTCTTCAGGATGTTTAAAGACTTTAAAGGACTCATGTTTTTCCAAGTTGACAAATTGGTGATGGAGTAAGGAAGGAACAACATGATGAATGATTGAGATTGGTGTCGGGTATCGTGAAAAAACATGGTCTGACTGTTGAGCATAAAAAAAATTGCTATGCACTGCTTGAGTTATTTGCAACAGGAGGTCAGCAATGAGGGTGATTAGAGAAGCAGTTCATTCCTTGACTTACTAGCATTTTACGAAAACATTTTTAAGACATTTCTCTGACAAGACTTACTCCTCATGGCAAAACTTTAAAGAATAAAGTGAAATTTTCTTGGACAGAATGTTTCTGGATGGACTTTTAGGAGATTAAGGGACATATTTATAGTTTTTGGTGAAAAACTGCACTAACGCAGTTTTGCAGCAAAAAGTTTTGCACCAGCTTGCACCATTCTTGAGTGCCAGCTGGGCACCATATTTATGGAATGGGACAAGCCAGCGCAAAGGGTAGGCTAGCGTAAAAAAAATGACGTTACCCTGGTGGGGGTGGCGGTATGGGAGAAGGGAGTTTTTCACCCAAAAATTACTTTAGGCAGGTTAGAGTA
Organism: Pleurodeles waltl; assembly: GCF_031143425.1. Classification (NCBI taxonomy): domain Eukaryota; kingdom Metazoa; phylum Chordata; class Amphibia; order Caudata; family Salamandridae; genus Pleurodeles; species Pleurodeles waltl. Next base: position 1,295,004,687 of record NC_090446.1, on the reverse strand, counting down.
AAAAAAATGACTCTAACCAGCCTAGCGTCATTTTCTGTCGCAAAACCATCCATACCACATGACTCCTGTCTTAGAAAAGACAGGAGTCATGCCCACCACCCAATGGCCAGCACAGGGGACCAGGGTCGCCTGGGCATGGCCATTGCACCCAGTGCCATGTCGTGGGGCCATTTCAGGGCCCCCAGTGGCACATAAAAAAAAAAAAAAAAAGAATACTTACCTGGGATGGGGTCCCCCATCCTCCACTGTACCAGTGGTTGGGGTGGGGTGTCCCTGGAGCCTGGAGAGGACACCTGTTGGCTTATTCCATGGTGTTCCACTATGGAAATAGGCCCACAGGTCCCCTAACACCTGTCCTGACCCAGGCATTAAATAATGGTGCAAAGCAAGCTTTGCACCATTATTTGACCCCCTCGCCCAACCCCCTTGCGTGATTTTAGCACAGGGGATAAATATGGCACTAAGGCTATAGAGTAATTTTTTGCTTGGGAACGCCTACCTTGCATCTCATTGACGCAAGGTAGGTTTCCACGTCCCAAAAATAACTTTAACTCTATAACTTTGGTGCTAGACGGATCTAGTGCCAAAGAATAAATATGGAGTTAGTTTTGCACCAAATTTGCGTAAAACAATATCGCATATTTGGTGCAAAACAAGTATAAATATGCCCCTAAGTCTCATATACAGCTGCATATGCCTTACATAGTTTGGATCTCAAAGTCGTGAACATTGTTACCACTGATGCCAGTTGCAGGGGTGTAGATGCAGTGTCTTCTAAGAAGAAAAAATGTCTCATACCTGTTGAGAAGATACTCAGTGATAAAGAAATCTTAAGGGTTGTGCGGTGATTGGAGCACTTTTGCCAGTTTGTTTGGGTGTTGGATATTCTGATAATCTGTGATCACAAATCGTTACAGATAATGCTAACTGAAGGTTTACTGTCTTCAGTCTTGACTGATTGCTCCTCCATTAGTGAATTGTCCTGCTTGTGCCTATGCATGCATGAGCCATGCACAGACACCGTAGTTAATGAAGGAACCTGTGGTAATTCTTGGGGTGATCAGCAATTGAAAATCGATATCCTAAAATCAGCGGTCCCTGGCTTCGAGGGAACCAGAAGGAAGGATTTGACCCATCAGCGGTGGAGCATCAAGCGGTGTGCAGGGGACAGAGCCATGCTTTGGCTCACTTACTGTTCGCCTTTGACTTGTGGTCATTCAATATATAAAGGAGACTGCAGACCATTGGCTATTGATGTCTGTCAGTAAGAACAAGCAGAAGGGGAATGGCTACAGGGCAATTCAATAGAGGCCGGCCAGATGACGGTTGAAAAGAAAAATGACGGACAACAAGGAAACCCCAGCTCGTTTGGTATCTCCGTTAATAACTAATTCATGAAGTGAACTGTATAGACTTTAGGCAACTCCAGCTCTATCACATGAAACTGATGCTTTATTAGTCTGCGTACAAACCAAAATATCACCTACCAAATAGATAAAGAGAGTACTCCTCTAGAATACCGAATACTAAATTCCATGGGATCCATTAGTTAAATGCTAACCAAAATGTCCCCAATGCTAGTAAACCAAACGGGATCATTATTGAACAAGCACCACTATTAAACAAAAATAAATATAGGACTAAAAACCTTCAAGAAAATTCAAAATCTCTAGTAAAAATGGACCAGAAGCTAAAGACCTTTGAATCCATTGTTTCTAACATCTCTTAAATAGTTAACAGTACTGAGTTACTTCCAGGCAAAACTGAGACAATTTTTATTGAGTCACCATCTAAAACAACTCACTTAAGATTTTAGACTTTACTCATCAACCTATAACTGGGTACAGAAACTCATCAAAAGACTTGTATAACAATAAAGAGATACCAACACATATATACAACAGAAAAGGGAAATCTATCCCAAACAGTATTCATATCTGGTAGCGAAAATTGCTTAACATTTAACATAGAAACTGAGGATATCAACAAGGACTTTTAGCCCTATCTAAGCAATCACCTGCTAAAGAAATTATGGAAGGTAAACAAAACTCTACATTCAAATCAAGAGAAAGTAACAACATACACAAATTAATCAGTCAAATGTTTTCTCTATATTTAATCACTTAGAATAGAGTGAAAAGAATAGATTTCTATGAAATCATATTAACTTGATCCCTACTGGCAAACAAGAGCTTTCTCATGGCAATATTCAAGAAGGAAAATCCCGCTCCTTAACCCAGCCGTATTTTGCAGGAAAATAAACTGACAATTAACTTATAGGCAAGTGGTTGCCAAAGAATAGTGTGTTCTATGACCTCCGTCTGAGGTTGGGATGCAGGGCAACACAAAATCTAGCATGAGATTTACCTAGCCATTCAAAGCAGTGACCATCTGGGGTAAAGCAAATCGCCGCCTTGCATTAATCTGCATGGTGGGGTGTTACTTGGGTGAGGGCTAGGTGTTCCCACACACCCACCCATGTTTTCTGAAGCATTCTCAGATTTACAAATACTGGTAGGCCTGGGAATATGTCAGAATTGTTTGACTTTCCAATAGAGGCGCAATGAGGAGAAATATGTTTATTTCTCCTAGTTACTTCCTTTTTCTAAGTACGCTACATTCTGAAGCACACTTAGAAAGAGGAAAATGCCTGTACCGGTTGTTTTTGTGGAGGAAGTTCCTCATTCCTACACAAAAACAGTCCTGCAGATTGTGATTGTGTCACCAACTTCTGTACCTGATATTGTAAAAAACAGAGATGATGGCTACCTGCGTCTTGTGAAAGCTCTTCCAAACATGAAACAAAGTTGTCCAAATCTAACACATGAAATGATCATATCTCAACCTACTTCATTTTGAGTGCAGCTGATGATGTGGATCAAACAAAAACCATTGAGATAATAACACAAAACATTCTGCAACAAATGGGACTTCTGGACCACATAAGGAACATTATGAAAGAAGTAGATTATTTGCTTAACAAGGGAGAACAAGTCAACAACGAACCTATGTCAGTAATTAATTACCTCACAATTACTATGCTGGACCTATGCCTAATATAAAAATTAAAAGGAAATCACAACATTTTATACTGTCAAAAAATTTCCAAAACTACAAAGATATTTTTCTGAACTGAAGCAAATTAATTCTAGGGGACTAGTTAGTGTGAGGTTTATGTAAGGCGACAAACTCAATGGGGAATTTACAAGCCCCTGGTGCAGGGCAGCACAGCAAGTGACCTTGCTGCCCTGCTCTGATCCACAGGGAAAGGGCAGAAATTCACCTTATTTACATGATATGGTGCATTTCTGTCCTCTTCCCCTGTGCTGACTCACAAAGGGCTGCCAAGCACCAATACAGGCCCCCTTGCCCCATGGTGCAAGGATGCCTGATTCACAGACAGGATTGTTTTTGTGCAGTAAGGGGCATCTCCCTGCACAAAAACAACCCATGGAGGATTTTCCCCGTTTCTAAGCGTGCTGAAACATGCAGCGCACAGAAAAACTAGGAGAAATATTGGTATTTCTCCTTGTTTTGCCTCTCTGAGGAGGCGTAATATTTTTGACGCATTCCCAGGTTTACAGATTCTTGTAAAGAATGTGCCAAAATCTATGGGTTTTGCATGGAAAAATCCACCTCAACGTCCATGGAACTCCTCCCTGACACAAGGTAAGGCAGCGCAATGATGCTCGCTACGTTGCCTTAGACTATGGGCCTGATTACAACTTTGGAGGAGGTGTTAATCCGTCCCAAAAGTGACGGTAAAGTGACGGATATACCACCAGCCGTATTACGAGTCCATTATATCCTATGGAACTCGTAATACGGCTGGTGGTATATCCGTCACATTTGGGACGGATTAACACCTCCTCCAAAGTTGTAATCAGGCCCTATATATGCAAAGCCATGAAAAGCCACACATGATGGCTTTATGGGGACTTGTAGATATGGGCCTGCGATATCTGCCACTTTTGTGATGCCCCGGTGGCACACAGGGCTTGTAAATAAGCCCCAATATATCAAACAATCTCTGTCAGGGTCAACCATAAAAAGTCACAAACTTAACCTGTGCTTAACCCCCTCACAGCTTGGCACATCAGCCTGGCTTAAACTTAGAGGCAATGTGTAAAGTATTTATGCAACACACGAACAGTAGTAAAGTGAAAACACAACACAAGAAAAATCCCACACCAATTAAAAAATCAGAGTCAAATTTTATAAATTGTTTCACACCAAAACAACAAGCATCCAATAAGAAGAACCAGAGAGATGCAATTTCAAACGTTTAAAGTAAGTGTAGAGCCTAAATGCACAAAACGCCACTTGTAGTTATCTGGTCGTGTCAGACCAGGTGAAATTCATATGTTCACGCCAGCCAAGATGGAGTGCGGGCCGTATACAGGGACCAGGATAGTCATGCTGAAAAAGATACCTTCTAGAGTTCAGCGCGAAGATTTCTGTTTGCAGTGGAGGAGGCCGTGAGGAGCAGGGAGAGCGTAGTTGCTGTAGCACAAAGAATAGGTTAGGTGTTGCGTACAGTCCTCATTGTAGCGCAAAGATCCTGTTCGGTGTCAGGGATGGGCTTTGTTGGAGATTTGTGTTAGCAGTCACTGTGGGCTGTTGATGCAATTGCACAAAGTGCAAATCTTGTGTTGGCAGCCATCGATGGTGGCCACTGTAGCTTGACAAGTTGGGTTCAAAAGGTCTTTGTGATGATAATAGGTAGGGACCGCAAGATCTTGGTGTGAACAGGCCAGTTCTGGTTGCCAAGAGCCCAAAACTTCAGGATTTCTCCTTGTAGGTTCTGAGGAGCACCCTTTGATGCTAGCCGTGGGTCTAGGACCTGGAGAGGCATCTCTTGAGGATCAGTGATTCACTCTTGAAGAGACCAGCAGGGCTCAGGTAGCATTTCAGCTGGGCAGAAACAGGGAGGCTTTGAAGCTTGTTGTGTCCCCAGAGTTCAGAACAACAGAAGATCACTCAGCTGACCCTTATATTCACTTAGGCCCAAATTTATACTTTTTAAGCGCCACATTTGCGTCCTTTTTTTACGCAAAAGTGGCACAAACGTACAAAATACAAATGTATTTTGTAAGTTTGCGCCGCTTTTGCGTAAAAAAATGGCGCAAATGCGGTGCTAAAAAAGTATAAATATGGGCCTTAGTACTCTATGTAAGTAGGGCAGGCCTCAAGCAAAAGGGCAGTCTTTATGGCAGCAGGGTTGTTCTTCTTCTGTAGTATACTGGGTCCAGGAGTATACTGAAGAGTGGGTTTGAGGTGCCCTTCTTATATCTGGTGTCCACTTTGAAGTGGAAGAAATGTCTTGAGTTTTCCCCCTACAAAAGCCTCTGAAATCTTCTGCCTCCCTGCCCTTTATTCAGTCAGCCTACTGAGGGCACAATAAACTAGTGTGAAATACTATGTGTCTGAGTAAGGCAAGTGCCTTGAAGTGCAAGTGTAGTAGGTGACAGCTCCAACTCCCACTCCCCCATCAATCTAGGATGGCTGATCCAGGCAACATCCAGACACTCCATTGTGATGCTGTCTGGGAGGAATACACGAAGGCCAGCTGCCAACTGCACCTAGTCATGTGAGACAGGAACAGGCTGCACACCAAATGGTTAGGAAAGAAAAAGCCAACTTTGTAAAAGTGGCATTTTCAGAATTATTACTTCAAATCCGACCTTACAATTAAAGTGGGTTTTAAATTTTACAATTCCTCACACACCTAAAACAACATTCCTACTTGCTCCCACCAAAGGTTATCACCTATTAAATGTAATAAGTTAACTCACTGTTATCCTGCAGGAGAGGAAGGCTTTATAGTAGTGCAAAGACATTTCGAGGTTTTGGACTACCAGTGCATGGAAAACATAAAATTACATGTCCAACTTTTTAAATTCAATCAACCTTGTCCAATGGGCTGCTCAGGGCCTAGCCGAGGGGTGACCTATATGTATTAAAAAGGAAAGTTTGGGCCTGGCAAAAGGTTTATTGTGCCAGATCGAATTGGAAGTTTAAAACTGTACACACAGTCTGCAATTGCAGGTTTAGAAGGCCATTTAAGTGGGTGGTGCAATGAGTGGGCCACTAGCAGGATTTAATTTACAGGCCCTGGGTTTGAAGGAGAGAGCACAAGAACTTTAGCATTGGTTAGCAGTGGTAAATGGCACAGAGCCCTAAGGCCAGCAAAAATGAAGTCAGCAAAAACATGGGGTCTGAAGGCAAAAGGTTAGGGGGAAACCACACCAAGAATGCCAGGTATAACACTCACCATGACAAGGATTGTGATTGCTGCTAGAGTAGGGGTTCACTCCCCTAAACCAGTGACCCAGTTTCTTACACTGATGTTCAATGGTGAGGATTTGGACTTCTTTGTACACTGCCAGACATAACTTTTGGGTTAGATTACCATCACGCCCCCCAACGTTTAATAACTTGGCATTAAGGGAGGGTACATGGTTGTTACATGGGTGTTCTCATGCAACCACTCATCTACTAACATTAGTAGACAGGGTTTTGTGCCAAAAAATAACACTGTTGGAAAGCAGGTGTTAAAAGTAGAAATGCTTACACTTCCGGTACAAAACCCATGCTAGATTCACACTCACCCTTGCTCTACAGAGCAAAGGTGTGGGCGAGGTGCTTGGTAACAAAATTCTGTGCCGATGCTAGACAAAGGGGAGGAGAGTTCCATATCTCTGTTGAAATGGTGCTCTCCTACTCTCTCCGTGTCACGGAATGCAGTTCAGCAACTTTGGGTGCTGCGCTGCATTATGTGACATCTTTGTAAACCTGGGCCCAGTGTGCAGGGATGCACATGTAATGTGTAGCTTGACAACTGGTTCCCATGTCCGTTGTGAAGTGGATAGACTGAACATCACTCTGCTTCATATTGTTGCCAACCAATTGCAATACTTCATGATGAAGCGCTGGCACAGCTACTCTGGCAAAATACCTCTAAATGGGAACCTTCCCTTGTGGGCAGTGAATTCTAAGAAATCCACTGCTCCCACAAAAGAAAAAGGGAGGAGGTTAAGCACTAACATTTCAGCCAGCTTCCGGTTGTAGAAATGGGCTTTTTCCTGGTTCCAGTGGTAGATGAGTCCTTGGTAAACAAAGCCTTAATGGTAGGTTATTTTCCTATGGTACTAATACAACACATGACCTAGGAACACCAGCAGCTGGTAGGCTCCCTAGGCGCTTTGGAGCAGGAGCTGCTGTATCCCACTGTGCCTTATACCATGCAGAGGTTGCTGCCAGTAAGGACATGCTATTGCAGAGGCATAGAGGGCTGCTTTGCATGATGCTGCTGTTGCTGGCATCCTCTTCGTGTTCCACCTGACTGCCTTCTCCCATCACTTTAGCTACTGGTTCTTGCTCATCCCCAGATACTAAGGTGCTCTTCCCACATGATTGTTTGTTGCTTTTTCAAATGGGACAGTTGGCATCCAGTACCATTGGACCCATCTTGCTTACCCTGACAAACTTTCCTGTGGCAAAAGGAGAATATTGCAATGTTATCCTCATGCTGGTTAAGCATAAAGAGGTCCTAAACTGTGGAGGAGAGCTTTCCTATTGTGCCAAAGCCTGAAGAATTGGAGGTAAAGCTAGATGGTTGTGTTGTTGTTTAGCATGCTGCAGCTGTGGTAGTCGTGGTGGTGGTGGCAGTTGAAGGTTTCTGGGGTCTTGCAAATATGGGAGTCAGTTGTGTTATTGGAACCACATGCCTCTTAGCAGGTTGAACAGAAATGATCTATACTGATGATCACTGGCTTGTCATCATTGTATGTCGCAGTTTCAGGCGGGTCTGATCAGGACTCTGGTTGGGACAGCCCTTGAGGTCACAGAATATCCCAAAGAGGTAGTGTACTGGGGCAGAAGAGCAGCTAAAGGCATACACGGAAAGGGCAGCCATGGACAGGCACAGAAAATAAGAAAGTAAAAGCAGAACAACCTTGTGTGAACAAACCGGAAACTGATTACTAATGGACAAACATACTGGGGTTGTACACAGGGTAGGGTGCAGAACCTCGCACAGCAACAGGGAATGTCAATGCCTCTGTGCAGTTTGCTCTTACAGATAGTCACCCACTCCAGCCCCATAGAAAAGAGGCAGCAGAAGTGATTCTGTCTCTGGACCCTTAGAGCACAAACAAGGATAGTATTTACATGCACGAGATGCACTCTTTTGGGTCCAGCTGGAAACACAGTGGCAAACAGCAATAGCACACTGTCACTGTAAGGCACGAAAGACAACGTATAACACTAGACAAGGATGGGGGCTGGAATTGCCTCCTGGAGACCAGGAGCCAACTCCAGTACAAAGGAGGACACATATACACTGGTGAAGACTGATAGAACACTTACCAGACACAAATACCAAGAGAAAACGGAAACAGAAGGAACAAAACTAAGAGGCAGAGGGAGGAACTGGGAACAGGCTCAGGCTGAAGCAAAGTCAGGACTAGGACTGTAAAACAGGTCGCAAACCTCTGGCTGGAACAAACAGAGACAGGAATGGGAAACAGAGAGCAGGCTCTGGCTGGAACAAGCAAGGACAGGGCTGGAATACAGGGAGTAGGAATAAGCAGAAAACAGGACTGGGAAACAGAGAGTAGGCTCTGGCTGGAACAAGCAAGGATGGGGCTGGAATACAGGGAGTAGGAATAAGAAGTAAACAGGACTGGGAAACAGAGAGCAGGTTCAGGCTGAAACAAGGCAGGGGCAGGACACAGAAACAGGGAGCAGGCTCTGGAAGAAACAAACAGGTACAAGGATAAGAGATAGGGAGCAGACTCTGGCTGGAACAATCAGGAGCAGGGCAGAGAAACAGGAAACAGGTTCAAGCGGGAACAGAACAGGAACAGGAACAAGACTGGAACACCATCCGATAAGGGGTCAGTAACACACAGTAATCGAACTCCAATGCACAACGAAGGATCTTGAGGAAATGGCTGCTTATAAGCAGTTCCAAGCTGCAGACAACCCCAGGTGGAATCACATGACTGGGCTGCACAGGAGAGGTCTCAGGTGTGTATAGTTTCAGAAACTCGCAAGTCCTGGAGGAGAGGATCCGGTGAAAAGTAGCAACTGGATTTCTCCCATAGAAAACAATGTAAAACAGAATCCAGGCTTTCCTGACTACCAGGCTGTGCATTATGAGATTTGCAGTCCCAGGAAGCAAAAGTAATACTACAAAAGCATACCATGGCGAAAAGAGAAACTCGCAGGAGTCAGCAAGGGACTCTAGATAAGTGTTCAAGGTGATTCCCAGGCTTCCGACAGTCCCCGTACAGCACCCCCTAGAAATGGGATGACAGAGTCGTAACAGTATACCCCCCCACCAGTCTGTTCAAGAAGAGAAGGCAATCCTTTGGCTGAAGAAAGTTGAAGAGGAAAAGCCACAGCAGAAAAATCTAACACCAACCTTGGTTGATAAGTTTATAGTCCTGCCACAGATTAATCATCCTGTGAGCAAAGCATATATTAATACCCATATGGGCTCCGATGCCTTTCCTCTTTATTGTTCGATTGATATAGTAGGAGTGCATGGAGTTGGTTTCTGGTGAAGTGGATTCAGGAGCAAGTAGATCTGGAATGGCATTATGGGCGGTATTCTTTAGGACATTAGTTTCCTGTTCAGTACTTTCTTTTTTGGAGGAGATAATTGACGTATTAGTAACTGTCAGGTCTGTAACACCTTCTGACAAGAAGGATATGTCTGTTTCTGCAGCAATATTTGCATTGGTTGTGGTCTGAGGCTTGCAAAGCATAGAGACTTGGGAGACATGGGTAACTGGTGTTCTCAAGGTAAACATGAAAAAGTCATAATTTTCTTTAGTTTTGGATGACTTCAGAGTATCAAATTCAGGAGCAACAAGAGTTTTTAAGTCTTTGGAAACTGGATTAACATCTGAAAATGTAGAAGTTCCACAAGCTAATTCTTTAGGGTGATCTTCAGACAAGACTGAGATTTCTTCATTACAAGTGCTCTGTGGTGTATTCGTGGTATCAGAAATGGTTTCTTTACAAAGCATTTCTACTACAGGTAGTTTATCTTCAACTCTGTTAACAGTAAAAGGTTGTTCTTTGGAAAGAAATAGAAATTGGGTCTCTTCAGAAATTGCCTTTACATTGTTATCTAAATTTACAGCGCTAGCCTTTGAATTGATGATGGTTTCTTGCAATAAAACACTAAGGGGGTTATTACAACTTTGGAGGAGGTGTTAATCCGTCCCAAATGTGACGGATATACCACCAGCCGTATTATGAGTTCCATAGGATATAATGGACTCGTAATACGGCTGGTGGTATATCCGTCACTTTACCGTCACTTTTGGGACGGATTAACACCTCCTCCAAAGTTGTAATAACCCCCTAAGTACAGTACTTATCATCAGGTCTTCGAATACAAGATTCAAGTTCATGTCTTTAATTTTGGTGTGAAATATTACATCTTTCAGCACTTGAGCTTCGGTTTCAGATTGCTGGTTTTCAGGAGTCTTTAATTTTAGAGACACAGCAGGTGGCATTGGTGTGACTGGTTTTACATCAAGATCGGATACCGGTAGATCAAAGATCTGTTCTTCACTAACAGTTGAGCTGGGAATAGGAAACACAGTGGCAGGGAACAGCAAGTCAGGAACAGTGGTTGAGGCTGCAACTGCATCCTGTTCTAGGAGAAGGCTATCATTTCTTATGACATACTGTTCAGTTTCAGGTTGCTGGCTTTCTTCCTTGTCTGAAATATCCATGGTTTGCTTTGACACAGAAGAGATTTTTAGACTTTCTGAGAAGTCAATTACATTCTTAGTAACTGCAGGTATTTCTTCACGGTCAGAAAAATCCATTAATTCACTTGAAACAGGAACTGTCTCTTCATTATCTGAAAATTCTATGATAGCGATTGAAAGAGCAGGAATATACCCACAATCTGAAAATTCTGGTGTGTGCATCATTTGAACAGCACTATCTGCAGGTTTGTTCACCGCAGGGCAGGAACCACTGTCATCACTACATTCAGATTCTTCAACACTGTTGCACAACTTGCCCTTCATCTCCAGTAAAGTCATATCTTGGTTTCTTAAGGTGCAGCTATTGGAGTCTGCATCAGAACTCTCTTCTTCCTTTGACTTTATTTGTTCTGCTAAAGGGGCTGAGACACTTTCTTCTGAAGACTCTGATCCATCCTTTGAATCAAAAGGTGTCAAATCTCTCAGAGATAGGGAGCAGACTCTGGCTGGAACAATCAGGAGCAGGGCAGAGAAACAGGAAACAGGTTCAAGCGGGAACAGAACAGGAACAAGACTGGAACATCATCTGATAAGGGGTCAGTAACACAAAGGAATCGAACTCCAATGCCTGACGAAGGATCTTGAAGAAATGGCTGCTTATAAGCAGTTCCAAGCTGCAGAAAACCCTAGGTGGAATCACATGACTGGGCTGCACAGTAGAGGTCTCAGGTGTGTGTAGTTTCAGAAACTTGCAAGTCCTGAAGGAGAGGATCCGGTGAAAAGGAGCAAATGGATTTCTCCCATAGAAAACAATGTAAAACAGAATCCAGGCTTTCCTGACTACCAGGCTGTGCATTGTGGGATTTGCAGTCGCAGGAAGCAAATGTAATACTACAAAAGCATACCATGGAGAAAAGAGAAACAAACAGGAGTCAGCAAGGGACTCTAGATAAGTGTTCAAGGTGATTCCCAGGCTTCCAACAGTCCCCATACAGCGCCCCCTAGAAATGGGACGACACAGTCGTAACGTCATCATCACCTTCTTTACTTGCAAGGCTTTAAGGAATCTTCCTTTTCCTTTGTTGGTCAGACTCAGACAGGGCCCAATCCATGTCAAGATCATCAGAGGGGGTTTGAAAAAGATGGGGGAGTACTCTTTTTTCTTCTTGATGGAGATCATAAAGCCAGTGGGGGAAGAGCAATCTTCTCAATAATGGTTTGGTCAGCAAGAACTACAAACTCCTGTTCTGCTTCTATGTCCAGAAGAACTGTTGGTGACTGCAGCTCCTGTTGTCCATTTTCCTGCGATGATGTGGTTTGTGGCTGAGACAACTCCAATTCAGATTCACTGCTCTCCATGGCTGCAGTCAAGGCAGTGCTGAGAGACATGGCCTTGTGTTTTGGTGACAGTGGAGCTATTGATGCAGGAATCTCAGCCTCTTTCTGCCCAGAAAATGCTGCAGCAGGTATGTCACGTTTCCTGAAAAAGGATGAAGATTTGATGCCAGTGGTGAAAACCTGCTTCTTCTTCTCTCCACTGGCCACGTTCTTGCAGGAACCTCCTTCTTTGATGCCATCTTCTTAGCACCAGCAGTTAGCACTTATCACTAGGAGCAGAAGCACTTAGCAGTGGAGGACCCAAATGTCACTGTCAGCTCATTCCTTCAGGGATGTTAGTGCAATGTGTGATGTATTCTACAGCACCTACAAGCAAAGCAACAAAAATAATTCCGTGAAACGTGGGCAATCAGAAGAATGTAGTCAATATAACTCAAGTGAAGTCATCATCAACATCATCATCCTCATCATCCCAAATGCTTAACAATAGTTTACCCCAAAACATGCATAAGCAGTTTTTTCATATGACAAGATTACACAGAAAAAGTTTGTTTTTGTCCCTCCAGGGCCATGGTGAGAACCCTATAGAAGGCAGGAGATGAAGGGAAAAAACACATTAAATAATTGATTGTGGCCCCCCAGTGTCCATGGGCTCTCTATGAGAGGCAGGGGGTGGCAGGCAAACATGTTAAAAATTACATTGAATAACTGCTGGTGCCCCACTAGGGCTCGGGCCCATGAGCACTCTATAGAAGGAAGGCAAAAATAAACAAAATACATTGAATAATTGCTGGTACCCTACCAGGCTCTAGGGACCATGAGGACTCTATGGGAGGCAGGTGCATAACGAAGAAAATATAATGAATAATTACGGGTGTCCCACCAGGCCATCAGGCCCAAGGGACTCTATGGAAGACAGTCAAAAAAATCCCAAAAGTATTAAAATTCAATAACACATAACTACAATCAGCCACAAGCACCAAGAAATATATAAGGAACACATAAAAATGAAAAAACTGCCTTAGGCCTCTTCTATTAATGGTCCTAGGAAATTGCTTTTAAAAGTGGAATAAAGCTTGAAGCACACACTGGCTGCACATATACCTCATCCACCACATGACCAGTGAAGAAGAAGGCATAGATGACAAAGGCAAAATGGCCACCACACACACAGACAGACACACACATATATATACATGGCCAGCGAAGAAAAGGCATGGTGAACAAAGAACACATGGCAGCCTATAGCATTGGCAAACACACAGAGGTAAAATAAAAAGTCATCAGATAATTGCTGGTGCCCTATAAGGGCCCAGGCAGACTCTATGGGGGGCAGGCAAAATTCATCTAAAAAAATATATTGAATAATTTCTGGTGCCCCACCAGACTCCACGGCCCATGGAGACTCTATGGGAGGCAGGCAAAAAAACAACAAGAAAAAAATATTTAAAAAAACAACAACACACTTTACTATAACCAGTCACCAGAACACATAAATATATCAGAAAAAATGAACACAACAAAAATGTAATATGCCTCTTCTATCAATGGTGCTAGGAAATTACTTTTAGAAATGGAAGTACACACTGACTGCATAAGATTGTGGAGGCTGCCTCATCCACCAAATGGCCACTGATTAAGAAGTCATGGAGGACAAAGACAAAATGGCTTCCAAACACACATTAACTGGCTCCACAAACAAGTGGTCACTGCATGACCAGATGACAAGGAGGCATAGAAAACAAGGACAAAAGAACCACCATGACCACACACACACACACACACACACAAATACATGACCAGCAAAGAAAAGGCATGGAGAACAAAGAACACATGGCAGCATATGGCGAACATTCACACTGGCTACACAAAATTGATATTGCTGCCTGGCCAGAAAAGAAAGAGGCATAGAGAACAAAGAAGACAATTGCCTTGTATTTCTTGAAGCACTTCTCCTGCCTCCTCTCAGAAGAAAACATCTTGTAGCATTGAAGGGAAAGGATTGCAAAGATAGGATTAGCAACAGGCACATGCAGACAAAAAATAAAGTAACCTACCTTTTGCAGTTAATCCACCGCCACACACAACCCCATTATGTTTTTCAAAATCATACACCCCACCAGCAGTGACAATGTGAAACATACATCAAAAATACATCCTAGCCCAAGTGCAGAGTACACTAAGCCCCAAGCAGTGAAGCAACATCACAGCAAATTTTTTAAACCCACACAAAAAAATGGAGAAAAGATATTTTTAACCCTAGACCGCCACCATATTAAAGTGCAAACATTAGCATTTCCCTTAAAAACATGATAATTTCACATGGCCCCCCCCTTACTCCAGCCCAAACTCCAGGCAACCAAAAACATTAAAATACTAGTGAATGACGTCCCTCACAAATAAAAATTGCTTTTCCAAAGTGCTGCCTTGAACATACTTGATTTCTCCCAAAAAGTTAAGATTTTCAATCGGGGATAGAGGAGGAATTGTAGACAGAGAGAGATGAGTTTTTTCCTCCAAAATCAAAATAAAAAAATAAGCATGAGCTGAACAAAGCTTGGGGGCGAGTCTTCAGAAGAGGAAGAGGAAGAGGAAGTGGCTACTGTATGTACAGTAGCTTCTCTCAGTACAGTTTGTGCAGAAAAAAATACCTTCATGGTCTGTTTGGTTAAAATCTCAACTTAAAAATGCATTTCAAGTTGATTGTTCCAGCTGCTCAAGTAGAAAATCTACTTGAAATGCTAAACAACGACTCTCCTCATTAAAGTACTGCCACTCGCGTTCTCAGAACTACCGCTAAACATTCTGATCTCGTTCGCCAAATCACGAGCGTGAGTGTTTATGCTCTTGCGTTGCTTCAGTGCATCTCGCAATCCCGGTGGTCTAATTTTGCCCTAATGGGATAATTGGTTAAATGATATGGCATCATGGAATTACAATCGGTAATTCTGTGTCACACGTATAAAGCCGAATTACTCCAATTAGTCCTGACTAATTAAATTACGCCCAGGCCTGGCAAAAACCAACAATAACCTCAAATTAAATGTAAGCAGCATTGAAAAAAATCATACACAAACCTTTCGCAGTTTGACATACGTATTGCAATGAATCAAATGAAGCAACCAAAATTAATAAGAACTATCTTGAGAGATAATATGCGCGAGAAAGACCTAACAATATTATTAACATACCAACATTCATAATTCACACTAGTTTATTATACAGCGGCAACAAATAGAATATGCAAACTTGGGGGCAGCAACAAAAAATAATTATTTAAGATTTACACTACTTGACATCCTGCTGCAACAGTTTGAAAGATCTTGAAAGTCTTGATACACTGCTGCAACAGGATGCAGGCTACAGGTTAGAAGGATGAATCTCTGGAACATATCTTTCTGTGCCCAGAACTGTCCATCACTGTTAGACTTTTCATCCTTGGCGTAGTCTCCCTTAACGTTTTGCCTCGGTTCCCCAGGTTGTTAATGTGTGCTGGACTCTGATTTTGCTGTTTTTGTTACTCTGGGCACTTTACCACTGCTAACCAGTGCTAAAGTGCAAGTGCTCCTTTACAAAATGTGTATGTAATTGGCTTATCCATTGTTGACATATTTGGTTTACTAGTAAGTCCCTAGTAAAGTGCACTAGAGGTGCCAGGGCCTGTAAATCAAATGCTACTAGTGGGCCTGCAGCACTGGTTGTGCCACCCACATAAGTAGCTCTGTAATCATGTCTCAGACCTGCCATTGCAGTGTCTGTGTGTGCAGTTTTAACTGTAAATTCGACTATGGCAAGTGTACCCACTTGCCAGGCCTAAACCTTCCCTTTTCCTACATGTCAGACACCCTTAAGGTAGGCCCTAGGTAGCCACAAGGGCAGGGTGCAGTGTATGGTTAAGATAGGACATATAGTAATGTGTGTTTATATGTCCTGACAATTAAATATTGCTAAATTTGTTTTTCACTGTTGCAAGGCCTGTCCCTCTCATAAGTTAACATGGGGGCTACCTTTAAATCTGATTAAAGTGTAGATTCTCCATCTTGTGAAGAAATCTCTAAGGGCTTGATTTAGAGCTTGCCTCCTGTTGTTTGAAGTCTCAGGGACAGCAAAGACCTCTCTCTGCCAGCACCTGGAGTCTCTGGGGACACTCCTGCTCTGACAAGTGGTGCCCTATCCAGTCCCTGGACCCTTGAAAGGAAAGCTGGTGGAAATCCAAGGAAATTGACTTCGGACGACTTCGGACCGCTGCCGCTGCTGTATCCAGTGACGCCGCCTGCAACTGAATCCGTGATCTTCGCTGGAACGCAACGACCTTCGCAGGCCCGACGCTGCTGCAGCCCCACTGAAGTCTGCGACTCCGTGGAAGTCGCTGCACCACGTCGTGACCGACGCCACTCGAAGTGCGCAGATTCAACTTTTTGCACAGAGGCCGTGATCCCCGACTTCGCGCATCGACTTGTTTTCACTCTTCACCAAAGGTACTGTACTTGGGGGTCTACGCGACTCCGTGTCTGGCGCCGCTGGTGTCGGCTTGTTGTGAACGACTCCGTCACGACGCCGTGTTAACACCTCATCGAAGCATTTTTTGTTTCTAAGCGCTATTTTTGAATTTAATCTTTAAAAATTCATAACTTGAATTGTGTACGTCAGATCTTTGTCGTTTTGGTCTTGTTTTGTTTAGATAAATATTTCCTATTTTTCTAAACTGGTGTTGTGTCATTTTGTAGTGTTTTCATTAAGTTACTGTGTGTGTTGGTACAAATACTTTACACCTAGCACTCTGGAGTTAAGCCTACTGCTCTGCCAAGCTACCAAGGGGATAAGCAGGGGTTAGCTGAGGGTGATTCTCTTTTACCCTGACTAGAGTGAGGGTCCTTGCTTGAACACGGGGTAACCTGACTGTCAACCAAAGACCCCATTTCTAACATTGGTGATCAGCGGTTGGGATTTGGACTTGTATTTGTACTTGACATACAGTGATTAAGTATACACTACTATTTTGAGTGCAGACCACTACGTGACCACATATTACTTGTCTGTTGATCTCTTCTACTTCAATTTGTTTCGCTGATTCCTTGATTGACTTTTTTTTAAACTTCATTTGGGAACTTGCTTTTCTGCCTTTGGAACTTTGCACTTGTTTTTTAATCTTCATCATGTCCCAAGCTGGAGATGCATCAGTTGGAGCTGACTTTGACCTTGAGAAATTGGAGAGTTATACCAAGGCTCAGTTGAAGCAGTTCTGTAAAAGTTTTGACTGTCCCATTAAGAGCTCATCCAGGAAGGAGGAGATGCAAAAGGTGCTGAGGGCCTGGGTGACAGCCAAGAGCACTGAAGGGCACACAGAGGATGAGGGAGATGAGGAGGAGGAGGAAGAGTGTTCAGTACACAATGGTATTGTGGGTGGGCCTGCTATGTCCAGGGAGAAGGTCTCCAGGGCAGGTAGCAGTGTTTCATCTAAGGGTCTGACACCTGAAGAGTTACAGGACAGACAGTCAGAAAGGGAGTACCAATTGGAGCAGAGAAGACTAGCCCTTGAGGAGAGGAAGTTGGCGATGGCTCATGAGCTTAGCTTGAGAGAGATGGATCATAGAAACCAGTCCAGTAGAGATGGTGGCAGCAACCCTACAGTGCAGCCTGAGAGGAGGTTGCACATTCCTAAAGACCTTGTGAAAGATTACAAGAGGGAGGATGACATATACTTGTGGTTCAAGGGGTATGAGTCTGCTCTCCACATGAATCTGGTCCCTGAAGCTCATTGGGGGGCCGGTCTGTGGAAGCACTTTGAGGTAGAGGGGAGAGATACACTGACAGCTTTAGGGGATGCTCAGAATCTCACCTACTCTAGCATGAAGGATGCCTTGCTTACAATGTATGGTCTTACCCCTGAGCAGTACAAGGATAAGTTTAAGTCCTACAAGAAGAAGGAATCCCAAACATGGTTGGAATGTCTTGATTGTTATTGCAGGTCACTGGATGGTTGGGTGAAGGGCAGTAAGGTAACTACGTATGAGGGGCTTTACAATCTGATTGCTTGGGAGCACTTGTACAGTTTATGTTTAACAGAGCTGCGCCAGCACCTGATTGACAGCAAGCTGACTAACCCCAGGAAGCTTGCACAGGAAGCGGAACGCTGGGAAAGCACCAGGGTCCAAAAGAAGAATGGGGGAGACCACGCCAAGGGTGGGCATGGTCCCTCTCAGAAGAAAGGGGGAGTAAGGGTAAACAGGGGGAGTTCTCTGAAGGGCCCCAAACGGATTCCCCGGGTAAGAATTCCCAACCCCCAGTGAAAAGAAGCCATGGTTCTCCAAAGGGAAGCCAGTGGCAGGTGGTCCCCCACATAAGTGCTATGCATGTGACCAGGTGGGTCATGTGAGGGGGACCCCAAATGCCCCAAAAGTACACCGGCACCCACTGGTGCGGCGCCCCAGGGTTTGGTCAGTGTAGCTTGGGGAGGAGTTGGTTTCAGGTGGGTGGGAACCAGCTGAGATGAACATTGTCTCACTAGGGGACAGTGAGATGGTCCAGAGAACCCTGGTGCCTGAAAACACTAAGAAGTACAGGCAGTGGGTGACCATTAATGGACACAGGGTGGAGGCTCTGAGAGACACAGGAGCCAGTGTGACTACAGTGAGGAGTCAGCTGGTGTCTGAAGAGCAGATTGGTCCCCGGGTACTTCACCAAGTAGTTGCAGTGGACAACTCAGAGCACCTGTGCAGAGTGGCACAGGTTCCCTTTGAATGGGGGGGGGGGGGCCTCAGGTTCCTTGAAGGTAGCTGTGAGTCCATCCATGCCTGTTGATTGTTTGTTAGGACCTGGAGGATTCCCTTTGGAAGGAGGTGGAACACAGGTCTCACTTGGAGATGTTGGGTCTGCCTGGATGGGTATGCATGTCCACCCGGTCAATGGCAGCCCGTCAGGGTAATCAAGAGCCCCTGGAGCCTGAAACAGTGGCCCAGGGGACCGCCAAGAAGAGGAAGGGCAGGGGGCGCGGAAAACCTGCCCCAGAAGTTCCCACGGTCCGGGAGGAGGCGGAGCCTGAGGGCGACGTCCCGGAGCCTACAGGGGAACAGGTGGCTGAACTGGGGGAAGTCCCTGAGCTGTCTCAGTGGCAGCAGGAAGGGGGGCCCACCAGGGAAGCATTCTGTGCAGCACAGAAGACGTGCCCTACTTTGGAGGGTTTGCGGCAGCAGGCTGCAGACCAGGCAGCTGGCAAGGAGCCAGGATCACACCTTATCTATTAGGAGGATGACCTCCTGTATAGCGAGCCAGGGGGTAACCTGACTGTCAACCAAAGACCCCATTTCTAACAGTCACATATAGAAGCAAATGAAAGAAAAATTATTGAGGCAACCAGGTTTTTTATATTCCCAAAAATACCTTTATTACCAACTTATGACATTTTTAGACTTGACTTATGAGTACACCAGTTAATTTATATGAACTAACTTTTGTGTGATCATATTAAAAAGATGTAAAAATATATTTTATTTGAGTATAGTAAAATAAGGCTGATATTGCATTGTGCTATTGTTTTAGTTGCATTATCTATTATAATGTATATATTTAAATACAATAAAAATTCTGTTCAATTTAATTCATTACTGTCTGTCACTCCTATGATTTCCTCAAAGCCACTAAGGGTGATTGGAGGAATGCTTGCAATAAGTCTAACCGCTAGTAATAGCTCGGGGTAGTATTCTAACCCATCTACCAAGTACAGTTTGGTTCGAGATTTGGATATGGCTGGGCCCAAACTGAAGTGGCCTGGTGGGCAAAAGAACGATGAGTTGGAACGGTACCCCAAGCTACACCGGACTGATGAGCCCCAATCAGTGTGAAACTAGTCTTGGGTTGCATGTGTTCTATTTCAGGGAGCACCTGGCAAAGCAGTTCGGGCCAGAACTTTCCTACTGGTGCAGACTCAAGACGGATGTGCATATGGCTTGATACAAACTGAGGTGGCACAGTGGGCAAAAGAATGATGGGTTGAAATGCTACCCCAAGTGATTGTCAGTGGTTAGACCTATTGCAAGCATTCGTCCCCTCACCTTTATCGTGTTTGACCCCTACAATTGCTTGCATGCCAATAAGATTGATAGAGTCCAGCTATAGAATCCAATTAGTATTAGGAGTGGAAACCAGGGTGCTGCAATGCTTGAGACATCTGTTGTTGTGTGAGGTTCCAGGGGATGTTTGGAAAGACTATTGTGTGATCTGTTGTATTGATATCGGGGGCAAGCACAAAAACACATACTTTACTACAATCACTTGCTACGTTACTGCATGTGGTATTTCTTCTCGGGTTGAGAAACAGAATGTTGTAAGGTTGCATGTGATAAAAATATATACCTGTACAAGTTATGGGGACAGCAGGAGGAAACAGAACACTCTTCCTCTTCAGAGAAGGGGATAACCACTGCAGATTACCACCTGAACTCTGGCACAATCTAAATACATCATGAGATCAGTGAAGCATTGTTAGAAATGCACCTAAGACAGGCATAACCCACCACTCTAGTCAGGGCAAGTCAGTTACACACCAAAGATAACCTGTGCTTACCCTCTGGTAGAGTGGCGCAGAGCAGGCAGGCTTATCATCAGAAGCAATGTGTAAAGCATTTGTGCAACTCACTTACACAGCAACAAAATGACTACACCACAAAAGAGACTCCATATAAGGGGTATTCAAAAATACTTTCTATATTGTTCACAACATAAGACTAAAACAACATGAATCATACATACTGTGCATCCAATGCCATTACTAGCTAGTGCTTGTGATCCTGGACAAGGCTAGTCAAAAACGACAAACATAAGTAAGTACTTGGGGTATGTAATGCAGCAGAAAAACACATTAGTAAATGCTTTGCAAGTGATGTTGGCCAGATTAAGAATAACCAAACACATGAATCACAATATTACCATAAAAAACATAGGGCACAGCTCCTACTAAACTTTATATGGTATTTGGGTCTTACATGTAGGTCGCAATACTTCCTGTACTCTAAATGCCCATAGTACGGTAATTCTGGCTAGTTCCTCTATGCAGCAAAATGGGGGCCTCCTTCGAGGCCTCATTCTAAGATATTTCAGCGGTTCTAGTGCCCCCACCGTACAGACCAACAGGGGGTGGGGGTTGGCACACACACTGCACATGGTGGCAGGGTGACCTCACTTGGTCCCCAGCATGCAGAATTGCAAAAGTTGAGCTGCCCACGAATGCGCAGTGCAACTACTGAAAATACGGAAATTGTGGCTGAATGTGGGAAACCTCTCTTGGTCTCTCTTGACTTGAGGGGTGGCTACATCGTGTGAAACAAAAGGGGCAGAGTATCCAAGGCAGCAGCCCGCGAGCATGCGGTGCAGTTACTGAACCCCCTGTGCAGTGCCCTCTGGTGGGTTGAGCTAATGCGGCTCTCAGGGTGATCTCCTCCTTCTGGGACGTCCACTCCGCTTCACATGGATCACTGCTTCTGCCAAAGTTGAAGCAGCCACGCTGACCTGTCCTTAGGCACAGAACCAGTGCTCGATACATGCTGGCAGCAACTTTGTCCGCAGAGTGCCCACACCTAGTGCACTCTCAGCGGATTCAGCAGGAAACTCCCAGCGCCTCATGTTACAGCCTCAGATAGTCTGAGAGCCTGGGCATGCAGGGCGGTGACCATCCCCAACTCAAGGAGCTTGCCCAAGGCTGCAAGCATAGCAGGGACAGCACATCCCTGGAAAATGAAGCACTCCCATGTGCTGATTTAGGGCAGGAAATAAACCAGTCATGACTCTTCTTGCAGAGCACGCTGCTGCCGGACTCTCAGGAAAGATAGTCCCAAAGCAGAGGTGCTCAGGGGCAATCTTTTATGGAGAACACTGGGGCACAAGACAAGGAGCAGACAGGCAGGCCAGTACATAGAGTTACTTTAGCAGAGTGGCAGTCCCTCTAGCAGCCCAGCAGGCCACTTCACAAGGCAAGTAGTCAACATGGTGGTTCCCCCCGGCAGCATAGCAGTCCTCTGGCAATGTGCAGTTTATAGAGCCAGCAGCGTCAGGTTACAAGTCCACGCAGTGTTTAAAAACAGGGTCATAGCCCCAGTACTTAATACTCAAAAATTTCTTTGATGAAGGGGGTGACTTCAAAGAAACCCTCAGAAGTGCACAATAATCCCTTTTAGTCCAGCCCTGGCTCTAGATGATCAGTAGGGGGTAAATCAGCCCTTTGTTTGAGGACAGGACACAACCTATACAAATGTTAAGTGCGAACCTCTACCTCTCCCAGTCCAGGAAGACTATCAGTATGCAGATGAATGCAGCTGTATCCTCTGTCACACCCAGCCCTTCCTGTGTTGTGGCTGTCTAGAGAGAATGAACAAAGTGCAGCTGTCACCCAGGCCAGACATGCATTGGAGACAGGCTGCAAAGCACACAGAGTTATAAGCACAGAGAAATGCCCACTTTCTAAAAGTGGCATTTCTAAAATTGTAATGTGAAATCCAACTTCACCAGTAAGAAGTATTTATCACTACCATTCTAAATATACCAAACATGACAAAGCTACTCCTTTCTGATCAGAAATCATAGCTTAAAAGTGTATTAGATTGCAGTCCCTGTTGAACAGTTTGCCTCCTTTATGGAGGATTTGGACTTACCAGTCAATGTAAAGAAATCCTTTTTAATGGTGGTTGATTCTCGATGTACCAAGACAAGCAAGATTTATCTAGGGAAGTACATTCTGCCCAAGACTAGACTGTTCTCTTATCTGGGCATGTTACTTGACTCCTCCTTGAGTTGGGGCCCCGTGGTGAGCAGGAAAAGGAAGGAACTCACTCGGGCTAATTCTGCCCTCTTCAACTTCGCTTCAAGGCTACGTAGAGGACCAATGAAGGCCTTATTGCAGGTATATCATGCTAAATGTGTCTCAAAGATAGCTTATGGGAGTGTTGCAGACCACTGTAAATAATTTCTTGAGGCAACAGTTATGTGTTCTGCATAGTGTTCCTACCTATTCAATGCATGAGAATTTGGGTGTTGGTGATATAACTGGTGTGATGGCATTTCACACCCTGTTTCTAGACCAACCTGAATAAGGAAATCCTAAGGGATTGTCTGCCTCTTAACCGTTCACTCTACATCTCTTGGCTCAGATATATCAGGGATAGCTTTCAGGGCATAGGGAAGAATGAATTATTCACCACACCAGAGACAATAGTTAAGGCTGATAATACACTGATTAAAGAGCTCTTTCTGCAGCTGAAGCTCATGGACAGAGAACAGGCAGCTGCAGTGATGCCCTGTGTGCGTAGTTACATTCTCCTGAAGACTGTTCCAACCACAGAGTCCTATCTTTCAACTGACTGGGGCATATATGACCATTTTTTGCTCACTAGGTTCAGGATGAATCTTCTGCACCATTTGCTAGATTTTCCCCCTGGCCTGTGTAGGGAGCAAACTCTGGACCCCTGTGGCTGCAACAATTTGTCTCTATAGGACACTTTGCACTACGTGATGTTTTGTCCTTTTTATATAGTTCCTAGAAAGGCTTCTAATATTCCGATATTGAAAAGGGAGAACTTTGACCAAGTTTCTCCGGCCCTTCTGTATCTTCAACTGTTCCCAGGAGATATTGTTTTTAATGTTGTTCGCTTCTGAGAGCTGCATTGAGACTGATGAATAGCTGTGACCAGTAATTTTGTATGTGTTGTGGCAGTTACGCCGTGTTAGGAGGTATGTTTTATGCCTGTTTTTTCTTTTGTCTGATCTTCATTGATTCTCTTGGTGGCCAACGCTTGATCTTAATTCATTGTAACTTTGTTTTAATTCTTTCAATTGTTTTAACTCAAGTGTACGATTTGTTTTACGTGGTTGCTTTTATGGTTTTACCAACAACCAAATAAAGCTTATTTTGAATTTGAAAGTGTATAAGGGAATTCTCAGTGCTAACCTGTGAGAAAAGCAGGCCTCACAGTAGTGAAAAACATAAAAGGCTGTCTCTCACTACCAGGAAATGCCAAACAAAAAGTGCACGTCCTACCTTTTACTTGCACAGACCCTGCCCAGCGGGCTACCTATGGCCTACCTTAGGGGTGACATATGCGTAACAAAAGGGGACTTTAATGGTTGGCAGGTAGTTTTAAATTCCAAGTCAAAGTGGCCTTAAACTGCACGCACAGGCACTGCAGTGGCTGTCCTGAGACAGGTTTCAAAGGCTTCTTCTGTGGGTGGCACAATCAGAGCTGCAGGTCCACTAGTAGAATTTAATTCACTGGCCCTGGGTATATGGTATACCACTTTACAAGGGACTTAGAAGTAAATCAAATATGCCAAACAGGTGTAAACCAATTATACCATGTTTGGAGGAGAGAGCACGTGTGCTTTAGCACTGGTTAGCATTGGTAAAGTGCCCAGAGTCCTAAAGCCAACAAAAAGAAGGTTGGAAAAATAAGAGGAGGAAGGCAAAAGGTTTGGAGTAATCCTGTAAAAAGAACCAGGTCTAACAAGCATGACATATAACAACAAATGCTAATATTTGAAATTATATACAGCTAAAACAAATTATGAACGATATATAAATATATATAAATAAACATGCATAGACACAAGTACAATCACATTACAGAGGTCAACGACAATCAATCCTAACATTCACTGGTGGCTTGCAGTGTGGGATTGCAAAGTCTGATAGTATAATTTAGTTCTTCTGAAAACACCAATTAAACACCTGAGTTAACATGGTTGGGCAAAGGGATCAGGGTCAAAGGTGAGGACAGCCAATGTTGCACATGCACACACATCAGCACCAGTGAACAAAGATAGATAAGAGACATCAACCCATCTGTCCCATAGGAAATCGTAGAGGTTGAATGACCCCCTACGTACTAAGCCCATGCCAGCCACTGAAGTCTATCCAACAGGCTACTATTTCAACATATGTGGACATGGCCGTCAAGCTGCACATGAAGACCTCTATATATCCCTGCAGCAATGGCTGTTACAGTGAGACATAAATAGAGAGATGTAAGCCACACTCCAGAAATCATATGGTAAGTCCAGAGCCACATGCCTGAGACTGTGTAACAGGCACAAACACATTTGTAGCCCTCCAGTCTTCCAATGCAAGTGACATCAACATCGACCCTTAAATTGCATGCAGAAACCCAGCAAATGTGATGAATCACCTGCTCCCCAACTAACCTGTACCACTCTTATCCTAACTAAAGACAAAATATTGTGGACGAAATATTGTTCTCCAAATTTATCGTGATCTAATTGTTGACTATCAAAATTTCTGAAAGTAAGTTTACATATATTTAAATACGCATATCTGTACCTTGACAACATATATCTTCAAGGCACTACTTGTTCTTCCAGATGCTGCACTTCTTGCATGTTGCCATTTCCCTCTGCCTCAGTGGCCGATGGGATCAGGTCAGGAAGAGCATGGATGGGGGGTGGCTGGTAATAGAGCTGCTTGAGACAGCAGTGGAACTTGTGAAAGCATTTGTCGTGAAAATAACACTCATGACAATTATTATGGCAGAAAAGGTCTGGAGGTCAGGCTTTCAGTAGCATCCACACTTGCAGTTGTGACTTCGGTTCTTGCTGTGGTGAGAGGACATGCAATGGAGATGATGTTGCAGGTGCCCCCAGAAGTGGCAGCGGTGGAAGCAGTGATAGAAGACGTGGAGAAAGCAGTGTGCAACTGTGATGCTTTGTTTTTCCTTTGTCATTTGGCTGGTGGTGTTAAACCGAGGCAAGAAGAAGAGATCAATGCCTAGAGGGAGGTCCATTGATCTTGGACTGAGGCAGACCAGAACAGTCATCTCCCTAGTGTTCCTTACTTAATGAACAGAATCATATTACCACAGATTATTGTTAAATGTAAAGGGGTGACAGGAGCCAGAAGAGCAGCAGCAATATATTGGAGTAAATGCTAAACACGTTCATCTGTTGAGTAGCCATAGACATGTGCTATATGTAGTATTTGGTGACACATAAAGGCCCCAAAACCTCAAAGTTAAAAATGCGTTTATGGTTCAAAGGAAAAACGGGGTCTAGCAAGCTCACCATATACTTTGGTTCACTATGATTTATTTTTTAGAGGTAGATACGCTTCAGATGAAATGGGAGGTTAGTCTAAAAACGTGTCCCTAAATGGTTAGTATGGTTGAATGTGCACTGGTCTGTGGAGAAGTCCCTTCATTACTCTGCGTGTGACTCAGTATTCCCTTCCTGCTTCCAAGGTAGTCTCCCTCGAAGTAGAAGATAGCCCCCTTCCCAAAGGACTGCACCTGAACTGTGCTGAGACCCCTTTGGATTCGGGGATGTTTCTTGCAGGGAGGATATCTCTTGCACGGTAGCAGTTTTTAACAGGACAACATCCTTTACTTGTTCACTGTAGTTGCCACATTCAAAAATGTTGCAAAAGCAAACACAGTATGTCGACACGTTAATGATGCAGTGCTGAATTAATGTAATATCTTTGTGAAATATATCGTGTCACTCTACTCTGCTTCCCTTTTTCCCCCTTTTTTTTCTAGAACAGTTTTTTTTTCTAGAAGGGTTACTCTTAGAGCCTCATTTACAAGAGGTCGGCATAGCTTGGTCACTATGATTGGGAGGGTGTTAGCTTCAGATTTTCTGACAATTACGATGGCACAGTATGTTAAAATAAATTATAGGACAAGCAAGGAGCACGAGAAGGGCTTAAGAGGCAGTGGAACGAGAGAGAAATGCGGACTGGTAGGTGTACTGAGTGAGAGAAAGTGCATTATTTTGTGAAATAACCAACATTTTTTAAGTCTTTCCCAACAGAGAGAGGGAGAGAGTGTGTGTGTTTTTGTCTGTGTGTGTGTAAAATATCCTGGTGAAATGCAACAGACACCTCACCATACCCAACTGAAAGCATCTGCACCAAACTATTTATCACAAAATACATTTATTAGGGGTCTGAAACACCCCACACTCCCCCCCTGAAGCTACGCCCCCGGGCCTGTTCTGCCGGACCGTCACTTTCTATGATGCTCCATTGGCACAGGCCTCTGAACTATATCTATGAGGTGACGAAAAGCCACCCTCTGTGGCTTTTCATGGCCTCATTGATATGGAACGCTGCCTTGCCTTACTCTACTTCAAGGAGGCGTTCCATCGGTGTGGCAGTTGGTTTTACCATGCAACACCAGTGCCTAATTTGAGCTGGTGGGGGGCACTGACACTTATTTTTGAGGGCTGACACTTATTTTTCTGCATCAGGCAATTACTGCGAGCAAAAGACATATGGGAAAGACCAAGAGAAGAAAGACGGAAAAGCGTCACAAAGGGAGAAAGCAGACAGCTGCAAGCATGAGCTGAAGGGGTAGGGAGTGGCTGTAAATGTATTAAAGGGCCTGAGATGGCTTTAAGATTACACTGCCTCAGTATTCTGTGTTCGCACATTTCAAAGCAGGTGTTGCATGTTTCAGAGGAGAGCTTAAGGCACCGGCACTTTTTTATATACAAATTAACCACTGCGCAATACCCATGGGTTTTGACACATTTCAAGATTTCCAACAATCTGTGAACCTGGGAATGCGTCAAAATTGAGCGCCTCCCCAGGGGAGGCGTAACAAGGTGAATTTCTCCTCATTTCTTTCCTCTTTCTATGTGCACATTCCCAGATTTCCAACAATCTGTGAACCTGGGAATGCGTCGAATCTGTGTTCCTCCCCACACACTTTATTTCTCCTCATTTGTTTCACTTTCTATGTGTGCTGCATTCTGCAGCACACATAAAAAGACGAAAACATATCCATTGATTGTTTTTGTGCAGGAAGGTACGCCTTCCTGCACAAAAACAATCGTACCAACAACACAGACACCCTTGCATCCTTGCTCAGCAGCAATTTCTGCGCCAGAGGTGGCTGAAAGGACAGGAATGCACCTACCACTTAAATACATTACATTCCTGCCCTTTCAGTTTGGCGTAGGGCAGCACAGATAAAAGGCTTGCGGCGCTGCCCTATGCCAAATGTTTGTAAATGAGACCTTTGGTGCTTAGCCCGTATTGAGCCCCCAATTTCGTCAGGAAAGAAACATGAATACAGAGTAATGAAATGATATTGCCAGGATCCTGTTCGGTAGTTAAGTGGGTTACCTGGGATTAAAACGAACTAGAGTTCCAATATATATGGTAAATACATATGTGAGAGAGAGAGAGAGAGAGAGAACATAACGGGTAACCACGTAATATGGTCCAATATTGGTCCAATATTTCCACTGAGATGTGGGGTTCTGGTAACATCATAAACCAGTAAGCTAAAGGCTGAGTGATTTGTAAATGTTACAAGCAGCACCCCACCCAAGAGAGGGCAATACTGGCCCATGTACCTCTTATACATATTTGTGTGTTATATTGCATGTTTATTTTGGGTTAATTAGCTTGAAAAAGATGTTTTTGAAAGGGTACCTAACCATGGGCTCTGACGCGAAGTAGAATATCCATGTTTGTTTTCATTGATAAAATGGTGGACAATGGCAAAGGGCTGTGAATTTTGCTATCTGGCTTCCACTTTTGCCAACATATCATTGATTTACCACATAATATGCAGATTTCACAAGAAAATATACTTCTAGCTCAAATGTACAAAATAATACTGCCACAGAATGCCTAATTTGCTTTTTTGTCGCATAATTTGATGAACCTTGTTTGCATAATTTAGTCTGACATGTATGAAAGTAGCCCTGACAATTGTAAAGTTCTGCAGAGTGATTTTAGGTCTGTCATTACGATAATGGATTTCTTATTTTACAGGGAGCCCTGGAATATTTTCCAACCCCAATCAGTGAGAGTCTCTCATCAATTTTAGACTCTCAATTAAATCTCCAGAAATTAATTTTAAATATTACTAAGACAATATCGAACCAGATTCGCACCCTGAAACAAATCTTTCGTTCCCACTCTTTTGGATGCAGAAAAGCTGCTCCTTTCATCTAGTCTGAAATCGACTATTAAAATTATGCGTTTCTTGGTCTGCCAAAGGAAAATATAAATACATTAATCTGCTCCAAGTAAAATACAAAATGTTTTAGTCAGATCTGTTCTTAACCTGAAAGAAGGTGATTCGGTCTCTAACCATCTGTGCTAACTTCATTGGATACCAGTGGAGAAGTTTAATATTTTCTTCATATTTAAATTTCAATATTTAAAATGCATTCATATACCCCTGACAAGGTGTTTAAGTGCTGCTTGGCAAGTAGCACGCTACCCGGGAGCCACGCAAAGTTAATAGTCAGTCCATTAATTAGTGGGGTTAGTTTTGCATGCTCCTTCCATGCATTCACTCCAGTTAGTGGTACATTATTGACATAGATGTGATTATTAGTGGGGGCTCTGTGAGAAACAATTGCTTGTTGGAATTTAATAAGACAGTTATGTTTTCTAAACAAGCTTAACACAGATAGGCATTGGATTTACTGTAGTTTTAATACAGAACAGGCAGGTAGAAGGGAAGCAGAGGTGCATTTAAAAAATGAAGACTAAAGCAGGGTACGATTTTTTTCATTGAATTTGTGGATGTAAACTTGTTGAAAGAAGCGATTTTAAATTCTGCTCCTAAGGAATGTAGCTCACATGATCCTTCTAGAGGCACGTAAGAGATGACAGGTACTTCCCAATGAAAAAGAAAGCCCAGTGCTTTTTAAGACCCCTTTACTTCAAGCAGTGTGACAAATAACTGCACCTTGTTACCAGCAATCACATTTTGGGACCCCACCCCCTCCAGAGATACCCCTTTCATATATCTACTTCAGGAGTATAGTCAATTCTACAAAGTAAGGTTACAGTTTATGCAAATCATATTCACCACACATAAACAACACATATAATATAAAAAATGATATGTAAACTCACACCAACTTAAAAATCATGTATAAAATCTTCCACCAAATAGCTCCAAAGTTTCTAACAAACAAATTCAATAAATGTACTCTTTCTCCCCCCCCCCCCAAAAAAAAAATATACTAAATAGTAAGAATGAGACTTTCGGGTGAAAGGAGCCCAATTATGGAATAAACTCATGTTGAGGATCCATAATAAGCCATTTTTAATGAAATTCATGAAAACCTGGCTATTTTCAAACTAAAAGTTATGCCAAAAAACCAACTCCAGTGTTGCTCTCATCTTTAGCGTGCCCAGAGAATCCTCTGAGAAAGTATGAAGTATAAAAATATACACAAACAAATAATGTTAATATATATTATATGCATAGATACATTTATATGTACATATATATATATATATATATATATATATATATATATATATATATATATATATACATATATATACATAAATATATATATATATGTATATATATATTTACATACAGTATATATGTATATACATATGTCATGCTGCAACTTCTTGAGGCCTATTCAGTGTGATTATCTATCAATACATGGATTTAATCCCTTGTATTCTTGGTAAATACCTTTGTTTATAACTACTTAACAAGACAAAACAACATGGCATAAACCGTATATGCAGGGTCGCAGAGCAAAATACACTATTTATATCCATTGTTCAGGAAGTGGAAAGGAATCAGGCCCAGTAGAGGCATGGGTGGAAACACCGAGGGGTTTGCGAGAGAGATACCCTTCCCCCAGCCCCCGATTTTAGAGTGAAGAGAATGTTGGACAAGTGAATGAAGAGCCAGCCAAATTTCTCATAGTCTATTTTAGCTGCATCAAAACAAAGAAAATCTGGGCTTCTGTCTCGTTAAGGTCCCCGGCTCAGAACTGTTTGAGAACATACAGAGTGGCCAAGTGCTCACTGTGTGTGTCCATCAACTGTCGTAGGCACACAACACAGGCTGTGATGTACACCTTCAGGAAATCCATGGTGTAAGATAACACTGTTGGTTTAGCAGAACAATTGACGCTCATTTGCTTAACATCAAATATGAGTTCTGTTTCTGACTTTTGTACCACATTTCCACTAATCGTCTATCAGACATTTGTTTTTCTTTTCTGGGAACTATAGAAAATGGTTGAGAAAGAAGCTGTAGATAAGATAGATAGATCATATCCAAAAGGCAAAGTGAAAAAACATATTGCAGCTCAAACATCTTGTGCACTCTCATATTTCTGTGTTTCACCTGAAAAGTAAGCATTTGCATACCAAACACAAACGAACGAGAAAAACTTGGAGAAAACAAAAGAAAGTCTAACACTAGTTAATGGAACATGAGTTGCTATTTTGAAACTCCTCTGTGTGTAACTGAACTCCGACATTGAGAGGTAATCCAATAAAAAGTAAGATTTACCACTTGTAGTCATCACTTTCTGAACTTCAAAGAAGTGGTTAATGCCATCTATACACTCTTGAAATGAGTGTATAGGTGGCACTAACCACTTCTTTGAAGGAAAAAAAACATCTAGTCGCTACATTGCAGACTTCAGTATCTGATGACCCAAGATTAAATCCAGACTTTTGAGCAAGTTGGGTGATTTGATCAGATTTCTCTTGACCTGCTTTTCTGTTTTTTTTTTATCTACTGAAAAATTATGAGTAGGAAGAAGTGGTTTCTGTATACTATGCAAGAAATGCATTCATTCACATTGATGCAATACAAAACTCCCCCAGAGATGTCCAGTTACCCTGTTCTAGGAGTGGAAAGTTCATAAAGTTCTATTTGACTTTTTCTGCATTCTGATACTTCTAGAACAGTTTCTCTCTTTCCTAAATGCGAGACAACAGGCACGAAAATTCAAAGACAAAACCAGGATTGGATGAACTACTGATGCCTGGTGTAACACAACTTGAGCACTCTCAATAACCATATCCATTTGAATTGCAATGATATCTGTGTCTTCTACACTGTGGTTCTGTTGCTCCCAAGCTGTTGCATACGTGATCAAGGTCTTACAATATAAAAAGTCTGCTGCAGCCACGTCCTTTTTGCTGCACTTTTCTAGCCTATGTTGAAAGAAAGCACTTCTGTATTCGTAACCACATTCACTCCTTGTGATCCTGTCTTTTACACGGCACATCGTCAAAACTCTAAGCTAACCCTGATGCTGACAGTGGTAAGTGGTGACATAACACACAATGATTCAATAATTTTACAAAATATGTTGAACAGAATATGTGATTCATACCAGCCATGATGCCACTTCCCATTGACCATCACAAATCATGAGGCAGAGGTAGACGACCTATTATGTACATAGTCTGGCCATGACATGTTTCTTAAAATTTAGGGACATATTTACCAGAATAGCTATGTCCCAGCACTCCACCGCACTGTCTGCAGGCCAAAGGGTAGTATGGTGGCTCATCTATGTTTAAACATCCACTAAATGTAAATTGCACTAACCAGTTACAATTTACATAGCTCAGTCCAGCTCCGTCACCTTCCTCTTTTCAATGTATGAAGTGCAGGATCACTCCACATTCACCTTTCTTTGTTTACTGGCACTTGCAGTGGAATGTAAAACAGCACTCACCACAGCTGTAACTCCCATAGTACTAAGAAAAAAACATGGTTTTGATTAATATATCATACATGCACACTGCTACCCTGCACAACCTGACTTCGACAGTGCAGGCCACCCTGCACTATGAATCTACTAGGTCTCACTTGGGTCCATGCACACTAACCTAGACTGTAAATCCTCAGAATGGAATGGCCTTGTCAGAGGAGAAACCACTCACCTGAGAAGAGGGTCAGATGTGGGCCATGGGAAGTGTTTGCACATAGGTACATGGCAAGAGACACATCTATCGTACCCTGCATGAAACTATATTGCAACCAGCTGAGCTGGCATGCAGGGTGAGAACACACAGGTGCCAGCTACCATGGAAGGGACCACCTGAACTCCTCTCATCCATTAAATCAGACTGGTTGTTCAGGGTGGAATGCAAGAGATGCACACCAGAGGACCCAGTGTGTCCAAACTAATGCATTGAAGGCACTGGCTATACACATAAGATTGCCAATTGATCTGAATGGGGAGACTGTACATAGTAGGGAGGTGAGAATGGACATATGTACTGGAAGGATGCCTCACCAATACACATGCACTGCTGTGTCTGACTGTACCACACTTTAGTCAAAGCTGGGGAGGGATGGTAGAGAACAGCCCATTGGGGTACTACATCCTACATATCATGTGGACCTGGGGGAAGATGTAGCACATGCCAGGAGTGAGTCAGATGCAACATTGTCTCACTGTGCCGCATGTATAAGTTGGAGGCTGTCAAACAGGGACTTGACAAGAGATAGTAAGAACTACTTAGCAACCACAAATAGAGGAGTCATGGAAGGTCCAAGGCTGAAGTGGGCAGGCCTAGTGATGTGGGAAACATAGGTAGGTACTTGGCACTGTGTGCAGCACTACTTCCATGTGGGGTGATGCCCGACCCAAAGCCCTCAATAACAACCCAACATGTAGCTCCATTGGATACGGTCATGCCTAATCTACATGTAGTAGGCACATGAGAGTGTATGTATGCTCTGGGTAGCATCACTGTGTGACACTCATATCCCAGGACCCAAAAGTGGGTTACCAGAGAAGACAAATAAACATACACAGGCTTGGGCCTGAGTCAAATGATGTGTGACACTCTGCAGATAACCAACTCTGATCTTGGTGAAAAGGGGTGAATGTCAGTGATTGTGATCTACCCAGTAGGACAGGGCCCATCCCCACAGAGTAGGCACACAGTGCTTGCGAGAACAGATACTGCCATCTGTAAGGGAACTATAGGGCGATTGGGGCAATACCCATGTGTAACAGGTGTCCTAAGCATCACTGTTGAACTGAAAGTGTAAATCTGAAACCTTGACTGTCAACCTGATTACTCATGTTAACATCTATCAGAGATCACCATTGTCATTTCTTTATTTCATTGCACAAGATGAACCCATACCTCCTGGCCAGCAGACTGCTTTGGATTTCAGCGATGATGTGGATGATGAGCTGCAAACCCTAAATACAGACACCCTCCAGCAAATAGTGGGCTCCATACAGACACCATCTTCGGTCATGGGGAGGGTTGACAGTGTTGCTGGGTCTCCAGATGATCTGCCTACCGTCCAATGGAATCCACATGCCACCATGGGCATCCACAGAAATGTTTTCAGGAGGGGGCATAATTTTAAATTCATCGATCCTGAGGCAGCGTAATGCTACAGCAGCCGAAGTGTTACATTTCACTGTGAGCCTACACACCAGGCTGTACCTAAATCCGAGGGGGTGGCAAAGCACCCCCCTTGCCACCACCACCCTGTAGATGCCCATGCCTACCACCTCACCCAGAGCCCTGGACTCCAAGGACACACAAATACTATTCCAAAAGACTGTAGTAGAAGTCCAGCGGGACCTGGTAGATCAGGTGCGGGCAGGGATGGTGACCATGGCCGGCACCTTAGAGGGAGTTTGTAGGTGCCTCAGTCCCAATAAGGACAACTCTGCAACTATAAGCACTTACTCTGCTCCATGGCCTCCAGCAGTCTTGGCTGACATCGCTGGTGTCATGAGGCAGAGGCATGAGCAAATACCCTGCCAAAGTGGCATCAGCGAGGTTGCCAACCAGCTGGGGGCAATCAGATCCATCTTGGTTTGCATGGAGTGGAAGCAAGACTCTTTCATTGCTACCATGGCAGCCTATCACTGTGATGTTGCTGGTATGTTGCAAAACCAGCAGATCATCCTTGCTGCTGTGCTGCCCTATGTGTTGTCACAGAGAAATGCTGTTGTGGACAAGGGATCCACATCTTCAACCCCTGATGTGTGTGTGTTTCCCTCTACTACGGCACCTACAATACCCCTCTCACGGGAGGCACCACACATATCAGAGAAGGAAGATGTGGACTGCTACTCTTTCACCCACAAAAGTGCCTGATAGCATTTCTCTATGCCACTTACCCAGTTTCTCCTTTGCCCTGTGCTTCTGAACATGGCAGTAAAATCAATTGGCACTGTCCTCAATTTAATTCTTCCCCTGTTGACCTCACACATTTGTGGACTGTTAAGGTGGCCAGTCTATCCTAATGGTGATGTGGTCCTCCTCCTCACTGAAGCACTCCTCTCCTCTACATGTCCTATGACATGTTCTCCCCATGGACCCTGTCTGGACATCCACTGGCTTTATACAGCTTTTGTGGTTGTTGTCCTATGAACTGTTCTTGTGAACCTCCTAATTATTTGCACATGTAAATAGAAGCACTTAGTACAACCTGTGTGTTGTATGTGTGTTTGAGCCAGGACTAAGTTGAACATGGTGCATTATGTGAGGCAAATGCACCAACTCCTTGCCAAAGAAACGTGTGGATTGGAGCCGGGGACAAAATTACACAGTCAAAGTGGAACATATTTGGTTAACACGATGTGTATGTTGACTAGCAAACACTTACTCAAGCTTGCAAGCATGAAGTGCAACAAGTATCATGCAGTCAATGTGATTTAAGTCACACCACAGGTAGCTGGTCTACCCATAGATAGTAGTTACCAACCAACATTGCTGTGACAAGCAAATGATGTAAGTGTGAGTGTTTAAGGGACAGGTATCAGTGAGTGAGTTACAAATCCTTGAATTAGGGAGAATGCTTTAACAACACCCCTCCAATGCATGTCGCATGACTTACCCACACAGAGCAACTGTATGTGAATACCTGTGGTGGGCTGTGTATCCATTCACATCCAGATTGCTGCGTACACTGCTCAACGATGTTTAGACAGCTCATGATTCCATGGCCAACATGCGAGGTGCCTGTCCATAGGTAAATCACCTAGTCACACATGTTGCCAAACCCTGCTAGCAAAGCCAAAGGCATGTACTTGACATTACCAGAGCAGACATTATTAAAAGATTAAATTATACAGGTGATTTGTAAGATTTGTAAGGTAATTTTGGCATTTATTCCCCTTCAACTGGATCCCCTCTTTATCCAGAAAGATAAAATGTCAGCACTCCCTGAGAGTTATTTTAAAAACGAGGTTGAGTCCGCTCAGGTGGTATCATCTTACCTGGGTGGGGGTAGGTGGTTAAATGATGAAGCATGATACTATAATGTGTGTGAGACCACCTAGTCCATAAAGGGAACTCCCCCACCCGTCTTTGAACACTTGAACGTCACTACCACTGTCCATGCCTACAATTTGATCACCAAGTCGGTGACCTACTCACGTGTGAAAAGGGCCAGAGGGGCCCGCTCCAAGTGTTCCCCATACGCCTTGTGGTATAATAGCAAATATATCCACCTTAGTCATAGGCGACTGCACATCCAACAATTAACATCTACATTTCTGTCCAAATCTTTATGTTACATATGTATTTTCTTGTGTAAGGGATGCACATTGAACATGGCATTGCACAAAGCATCCAACATCACACACAATCCTTGCACTACACAAAACGCATTCAGGATGACACTCACTAGTAAAATCCGGATCCTTGAAGCTCTTCACCTCTCCGGCTGTGTAAGGTTCAGCTCCACCTACAAGACATAACATGATAGATTGCACTGTGATTGTAGAACACATGTATCGTGGTCACATTTAGCACAGTACATATGGATAGCAATTGGCTATGTAACCCCTCTGGTTGTAACAAATCAAATGGCTCATGTGACATGCCTCAATAATACACATTGGTAAGGCAGGCTGATGTGTAATGAGTCAAAACATGCATCAGGAAGCACTTTGCAGAACCAGTTAAAATCACTCACTTCTACAAAATTTCATAACGGTAGCAGGCTTTCATGGCTCTCTGTGCCTAAATAACTCACAGACCTCACTCAGCAAAGTAAAGCAATACCCATGCCTTACTCTTTTCTTTACATGTACATGACCACGCTATATACATCACACATTATCATTTAACTGAGATCGGTATCTGTCACGCTGAATAGTTCCAGACATTGACTGTACATGTCCTGTGCATCCCCGAAGGTTAATGTGTAGACATTGAACACCAACATGCATGATGTATGTTCAGATGTGTAAAATTTTACCTGTCAGACCTTTGGATAAGGTAACATGTGAGTGTGTCCCCGTTACATACATCCAGCCTCATTTACAGGAGACATGAACAATTGAAGTGTAATAAATAATAAAAGCTCCTGTGGCTCAGCCCTCTCAATCATTTATATGAGAACATGCAAAGCCACCCTGTGTGACTTACCATGCATTAAGAGGTATGGAGTCAGGCAAGCCAGTGCAAAACACAGCGTAGCGATACACTAAATCAAGGAGGCATTCCTTTTCCATGGCAATTGTTGTCCCAAACAAGATAAATGTGTTGTGACACCTTCCCCAAATAGCTAAACCATGTAAACCATGGAAGGCCTCATTACTGCGTGGTAACCCAGGGGAGGCATAATAAAGAGGATCATCTGCACATATCTTTGTGTTTTACAGTATTGTATGTGTGCTGCATTCCACTGCACACATAGAAATGACAAACACCTCCATTGAATCACTTTGTGTAGGTAGCTGCTTTTGAAGTACAAGAACAATCATGCCAACAATGCAAACACTCCTGTGCCGTGGGGCAAGGGTGCCTGTGTAATTCTAAAGACACCAAGTACGACACCTGTGCAGGTGTAACACAATGGAATGGGCCATTGTAAATGACTTCAGTCTGAACCTGCAATTTGATTCTGATGCAGTTCAGCACAGCCAGAATCCTTGATGAACTGCCCTGCACTGGAACTTGTGAATTTCACTCCCACATAGTTTTGCTTAAACCTTTGTGTGTAACCTATGTGCTGTAATGGACGATTACAACAGTACCTGACAAATGCTTGTGGTTCAAGAAGCACCTCAGGAGATGCTCTGCACTACCTGGTTCACTATCAGATATGTTGGCCAGGGGTGTTACAGGCATGTGTGGATGCTTTATGGTTCCCTGGGGCACTTTAGTATTACCAGAACAACTGCAGACACTTGTGCGGCTTTTTCTGTGACACAGACACCACTAGCCCACGTATAGTGCCAGCGCTATTGCTACAGTATGTTCCCTCATTTGTATGTGGGTGTTGCCATATGAAAAATATAAATTTCCTATGCCTTTGTGTTAGGGCTGTATGTTAGATGCAGGCACTGATGCTAAAAGGCTGTCAGGATATGCAAAGACAGTGCATACCCTAATAGAGGTCACACTGTCAGTTTGCCCCCTGATGGCAGCCCTCTGGAGGAAGATGAGGGGGTAATCAAGACAACCCTGACATCCCCTTGCAGGCGGGTGAAGTAGCTCACTGCATCCATACTAAAAGGGGATTTCTAAACAATTCAAAGTGGATGCGGCTTGGAGCATGTACAGTGAAATACAGAGGTGCTGATTTGAAAGAGCACGTACTACAGGGCAGCACAAGCTAGGAGATGCCCTGGGGCAGGCCATGAAATGGAAAGGTGCACTTTCTCAGTTTGCACACAGTACGCCTATTTACATGTGCACTGTGGTGCAGACAGAGAGTGTTCACTAGGTATGATGGGACCACTGGTCCGTGTGGGCTTATGACTGCCCAGTGTTTGAATGCCTCAGTGGCATGCTTTGTCTTTTAAACAATGTTTTGTGGGGGCATGGCCCTTTTGCACTAAGGCATATGTGAGCCACAGGCACTATGAGCACAAACCATCTGTAGGCAAATTATACCCACTACGCAAACTATGTGTACTTACCAACATTTCCACCCACCTGTATTCCAATGTAGTTCAGAAGGTCACGTTCACAGCCAATCACAGCTGTCCATCGATGTTTCAGTTGGTGGGTTGTCCAGCCTATGTTGAAGAGCCTTAGCATGTGGTGCCTGACCTTCTCTCACCTGAGCTTCTGCGCCTTGGTCTTATAGCCCTGGATGACCCATCCACCACTGGCTACCATGTTGGGCAGGTAGTTTATGATAAGCCACAGGAACCCACTGAACTGCTGGGAATTCATAGGAAGTGTCCTTACCTTCCCTGACATGCCCCTCCCCAAACACAATCTGAGACAAGACAAACCAAAAAATCCTCAAAATAACCACAACTACCCCTAACAACAATGATACCTCAAAATACAAACACCCAACACAGCACAAAACAATGCAAAAGACAATTACAAAGGCCACTTTAAATGTTAGGGACTCTACAGAGACAGCAGACAGTACAACAACCATAAAAAAACACCACTTCTCTCTCCAGCACAACCAATACACACCCTTTCACAGACACAGACAAATAGACTGGCAGTAAAAGTAAAAATGAAAGTAACTTCACAGTTTCTGGTTTGATCCATTGCATCACTTCCTGTGTGGATCCGTCACGTTTTCAGCTGATGTGTCAATTTTTTTGTGCTTCCAGCCAATGAGTGGATTTCACACAAGGCTTGACAAGGCACCATGCAGTAATTCAGACGTGTCATGTAAGAAGCATCACTTCCAGTTGACGTGATGGCTGCAAAAAAATCACACATTAGGCTAATTCGTCTTTATTTTTGATGCAATGGTGCAAATGGGTGTTTTTCTGTGTAGTGTGGTGTGCAATGCATGTTAACATTTACCGGAATTGCTATGTTGCCTGTGAATAGATGTGATGACCTGCTTACTGTCTTTGCATATGAGTAATGTATGTATTGACAGTGTATATATGAAAATGCATGAATTACTTAGATCATACTATGCATAGGGCCCAATCACTCTGTTAGCACAATGGCACACCTTACAAGATGTGCACCATGTGGCAAATAAGTATTAGCACCCGATTATATTGCTTGAGATACCCCCAGGGAAGCCACAAACTTGCAATGGCAGTTGGGTCAGTGCACCCATATCTAAGACAGTTCAGCTTTCTGCCAATCTGTGCTGTGTACCACATTGCAGGCAGCAGGCTGTCAGGCAACTTTTGGGGATTACAGTTTCCCTTGCAGGCAAGTGCTGTGATTGGCTGGACCCACCTGGAAGGGGATGTATGGATGGAGCCATAAGCCCCCATTCCCCGCCAGGGGGCTCCCATGAAGGGACGCACTGCCAGTGCACCTCCAGAGATTGACTTTCCCTCTGGCCCCACATCTTACATACGCCGTACAGTCCAAATCAAAAGTGATTTTCAAATTAGCATGGGCCCACTCATCCCTGCATAAGAGGGTGCACCCTCTGTTGATACCATAGCCAGTATGTGTCCCTACATCACAGCTTTGTCATGATTGTCAGCACAAGCATGTGCAGCACCTTCAGGCATTTCCAGGGGCCCAGAGGGACCACAAAGTGTGCGTGCAAAAGCCCATTGCACAACTGCCGTATTTCTACCAAACAGCACCTGGGTTGAATACAGTGGCACTTAAAGTGCCATTTTCATATTGGCTAGCATGTGAAGGTGCCCATTAAGTGATCTTGCAGACAACGCAGGACATCCAGCCAATTTTATGTGCTGTGTTACGTTGAAGGGCAAGGACAGGAATGGGCCATACATGACAATGTGGAGCTTCCTTTCACTTTCCTTACACTGATGCACTAAATGCAGCCCAGGGGCAACCCTGCCATCCTAGCACTGTGGTGCTTGTGTGGCAGCATCACAAGGAGATTAGTTTGTTTGCCGGTATAAATAAATTCCAGCACATTAGCAAACTCTCACAGTATTTCCCTCTTACTATGTGTGCCATAGATTGCAGCGCACATTGATTTTCAAAATGACAAGCTCACTGACATTTTATCTCATCGCACTGGCATTCTCAGTGTTGGGTGGTGAAAACAGCCATATCCCTGGTTTCAAACCATGATGACTCTGGGATTGCATGCAATCCACGGGTGGGTGAATGGGAATGCCTGTGCTCCCCCAGACCGGCTTCCATTCAGATGTGTTACGTAATGCAGCACAAGGCAATGGGCCATATTTACAAGAACTGATGCTTCAGCTTTCCTGTGCCTGCCGCAAATGCCCTACAACACTATGGATCAGCTGTATTTACAATACAGGCCTGCATGGTGCAAGGGTTCACAGATACGTCAGAAGTTCTGACACATCTGTTGGTGCTAAAGTGACGCATTGCTGGAGTTGGCCATAAGACTGCTGCAATTCCAGCAATTTGTCAAACCACAGAGGCGCGTCCCATGTTAATAGCCCTGCATCATTACTTACACCTGGTTTGGGAAGGCTTAGGGATTTTGTCACCGTTAAGTCTTAGAGTGACACAGTGAAAAGATGTAAATTTCACTGTGTCAATTCTATGTGGCTTTTAATGTGGGAATGCCT
Organism: Pleurodeles waltl; assembly: GCF_031143425.1. Lineage (NCBI taxonomy): Eukaryota > Metazoa > Chordata > Amphibia > Caudata > Salamandridae > Pleurodeles > Pleurodeles waltl. The sequence goes on along the minus strand of NC_090446.1, from coordinate 1,294,963,411 downwards.
ACCCTGCATACATTATGCCTGGTGCAGGTATAATGTGAGGCAGGGCTCTACAAACTGATGCATTGGGCCCAATGCATGAGTTTGTAAATATGGAGCAGTGTGGAGCACTGATTGAACTGCAGTTGTGTAAAAAAAAAATGATGCTGCGGCGGCGCTAGCTCCTTGTAAATATGCCTCAGTGTTTTGCATAACCTTTGCTTCCATCCTGCACAGGGCGGTGCAGATTAGCCCTTTCCTGGCTTTTGATTTCACAAACGTAAATATGTGTCATGGATGGATAACAACAATGATGATACACATTACATATTTTTGTTTGAAATATAGACATGAGTGCTGTGGAGTGGTTGAGTATAGGCCATGTCTCAAAGCTCCTACGCCACAGGATAGTCAAATTATCATCATTTGGGGGGCACATGATTCACACTCATGCTGATGGTGCAATGCTAGACTATAATGCATGCCTTGACATAACCTCCGAAATATTGAGGGCAGCAAGCCAGCGTACATCACACCATTACTACACTCTTCATCAAGGGTGTTTCGCTTGTGCGTAGCAGTGGGTGTTCACATGCAACACCCATGTAGTTTGATGCTGTGACAGCTAATGAGACTCATGTGGACCTAACTTTATACTGTCCACATACTGTGTCAATGTATTGCATTGAATGATGTTGATGAGCAGATTTAATAAAAATGGTTACAAAAATGAGAATCACGTGGACCTGGCACAGACCCAAACTTGTCAGACATCCCCAGTACAGCCTGAACAAGGATGTATAAATTGATATAGCCTTGGCTCATCTGTTTCCATGTGTCCTGCATTCTGTTACTCACATTGGACAAGTAGGACTATTCCATGAATGGTTTATGTGCAGGAAAGTGTTGAGAGAACTGTAATGCAAGTTGACAGTAGATTGGGTAGAGGTATGGGCCTTTACTACAACCCCAGGATGGCATCCATAAGTTTAAATGAGTCATCTTGATTATCCATCAGGGATGTCCAGCAATATTACAACGAGAAGGTCTCTGTAATACACCCATTACATTGAGTAACACTAGGGATCCTCTTGGGATGCTTTCATCTACTCTATAGTTATGAGTCCAGGATGAGCCACATGGTTAGACTTTGCATGGCCTCATGGATATTCTTGAGAGGCTTGTGCCACCAAATGGGCCAAGACTGGTGTGGCACCAGCATCACAGGCCTGTGATACCTAGGCCCGTATATGTGTAGCTTGCTATTTTAGGATGTCTTGTGTTTGCAGTATACCCACTCAGGGAGTGACCAACATTGTGTGCTTCAGCCACTCTACAGTGTAAGTGGTATGCAGGGGACAAACTGACTCTCTACATTTGCTATATATGCGTGGTGGCATTATTGCCCCATGTTGATATGTACATACCAATGGTTATCAGAGAGTCTTCAGATACACACACCATAACATGTTGAGCTACACAACATCGGCTGTATGGCCTTGTGTTTTAGAGGATAGAGGGTCAGAGGTCAGAGTGACGTCTAACCCTGCTTTTAGCAGGTATGTCGCTTCCTCGTCACCCTCGCTACTGCCAGCTACATTTTCTCTGTTTGGTTTCCTTTTTTGGACTCCCCATGTTTTTCTTGCTCTTTTCCCCTTAGCCGCTGTGTCCCCGTGGCCCTGCCCCCTCCCTCCTCGAGTTCTTGCCTCCCCTGTGGTTTCCTGCCCGGAGCAGGGGGGGCAGTGGCAGCCCTGCCCCCCCCTGCCTTTCAATTCGTCCATCCACCCCTTCCTCCCAGCTGCCACTCCCTCCCACCTCCCCTCTTATGCAGACCGCAGCGCGGTGAGGGCAGCGACCTCTGACCCTGCTTTTAGCAGGTAGGTTGCTTCCCCGTCACCCTCGCTACTGCCAGCTACCTTTTCTCTGGTTGGTTTCCTCTTTTGGACTCCCCGTGTTTTTCTTGCTCTTTTCCCCGTAGCCGCTGCGTCCTGCGGCCCTGCCCCCCTCCCTCCTCGAGTTCTTGCCTCCCCCGTGGTTTCCCGCCCGGAGCCCGGCTGCCCCGCCCTCCCTGCCCTTCAATTGGTCCATCCACTCCCTCTTCCCAGCTGCCACTCCCTCCCACCTCCCCTCTTATGCCGGTCGCAGCGCGGACGCGCTGCTGGCACGCCAAAGGCAAGCCCATCTGCGCCCGTCCGCGCCAAGACCGTGCCCAGAGCCAGACACCCTGGCAAACACGCCCCGCGCCACCATTCACCATTACACTGCTGACGAACTCCACGCCCTCAATCCAGGACGCTCCTCTATCTGCTTCCAGTCCACACCAACGCGCACCAGAGGACCCTTCTCCTGCAAACCCTGCAACTTCACCTGCAACCTAACCCCCGAACACCATATCAAAACAACAGACAGATGCATCCTGCTGAACACCCGCTCCGTCCACAAACATGCAATTGAACTCTGGGAATTACTAACCACACACTCGTCCGACATCGCATTCCTCACCGAAACCTGGATGAACCCTGCCCCGGAACCAGACATAGCCTTAGCCATACCAGAAAACTACAAGATCACCAGAAGAGACCGCAGCAACAAACCAGGAGGAGGAATCGCAATAGTCCACAAAAACACCATAAGAGTCTCCACCAACTCCGACGACATCATCAAGTCCGGCGAGCACCTCCACTTCAAAATCCACATTAAAGCCAACAACACACTCAGAGGAACACTGGTCTACAGACCCCCTGGCCCTAGACCATAGTTCTGCGACGACATCGCCGACACCATCAGCTCCCAAGCCCATGCCTCAACGGACTACATCCTCCTCGGCGACCTGAACTTCCACCTGGAGAATAACAACGATACCAACACCACCAACCTAATAGCCAAACTCGCCAACCTCGGTCTTAAGCAACTCGTCACTTCACCCACCCACTCCGCAGGCCACACACTCGATCCCATCTTCTCAGCCAGCAACCACGTCTCCTTCAGCCACACCACCGAACTCTGCTGGACAGACCACTGATGCATCCACTTCTCCTACCAGGAACCAGTCACTCACCCCCACCGCACACAACCTCCCCGATGCAACTGGAGCAAAATATCAATGGATCAACTGATCTCCACCCTCGCCCGGCCCCCCCCAGGACCCCGGACCCCAACACAGCCGCCACCAACCTTCATTACTGGATAGAAGACTGCACCAACATGCTCGCACCGCTCAAAAAACACCCAAACACCCCCCACAGAATCAAGGCCAGCTGGTTCACCCCAGATCTACAGGAATCCAAATGGCTATGCTGCAGAATGGAAAAAACCTGGCACCGTGACCCTACCAACTCCAACCACATCGCCTTCAAGGATGCCCTACGCAAACATCACGAACTGATCCGCACCACCAAAAGGACCCACTTCAAAAACCGCATTGACACCAATGCTCACAACAGCAAAGAGCTCTTCGGCATCATCAAAGAGCTCTCCACCCCCAGGGCCAGCTCCAACGAACCCCTGCCATCACAGGAGCTCTGCAACTCACTTGCAACCCACTTCCGTAGAAAGATAGAAGAAATCCACAACAACTTCAACCCCCAGACCCACCAGCTAGCTACAAACACCTACGAACCCAACGCTCCAAGCAACACCCACTTCCTCCACACCTGGACCCCTGTCAACATAGAAGACAGCGCCAGCGCCATGGCCTCCATCCACTCCGGATCACCATCGGACCCCTGCCCACACCATATCTTCAACAGACCTAACACCATAGTCGCTCCCAATCTCTGCAACACCATCAACAGCTCCTTCGAGTCAGCCACCTTCCCAGAGAGATGGAAGCACGCAGAAATCAACGCCCTGCTAAAGAAACCAAAGGCAGACCCTGGCGACCCCAAGAACTACCGACCGATCTCGCTGCTCCCCTTCCCAGCCAAGGTCATCGAAAAAATCGTGAACAATCAACTATCCCGGTTCTTGGAAGACAGCAAGGCACTCGACACCTCCCAATCTGGATTCTGCAAAAAACACAGCACCGAGACCGCACTCATTGCTGCCACAGACAACATCAGGACCATGCTCGACGAAGGAGAAACAGCACCGCTCATCCTCCTGGACCTCTCCGCAGCTTCCGACACGGTATGTCATCACACTCTCTGCACACGCCTCCACAATGCTGGAATCCGCAAAAAAGCACTGGACTGGATCTCGTCATTTCTCACGGGCAGAACCCAGAGAGTCCGCCTCCCGCCGTTCCTGTCAGAAGCCTCCGGAATCACCTGTGGCGGCCCCCAAGGATATTTGCTCAGCCCCACACTCATCAACTTTTACATGGCCACCCTTGCCAACATCGCACGAACATACCACATCAACATAGTCTCCTACGCAGACGACACTCAGCTCATCATCTCCCTCACGAAAGACCCTATGACTGCAAAGAACAACCTCTACAACGGACTCCACGCCATCGCCAGCTGGATGGAATCAAGCCACCTCAAGTTAAACACAGACGAGACAGAAATACTCATCTTTGGCACCAACCCCTCAGCCTGGAACGACTCCTGGTGGCCCACCTCCCTAGGTTCCGCACCCTCACCCACCACCCATGCACGCAACCTGGGCTTCATCTTGGATTCCACACTCAGCATGACTCAGCAGGTCAATACCATCTCCTCTTCCTGCTACAACACCCTCCGCTTGCTCCGCAAAATCTTCAATTGGATTCCCGTCGAAACCAGGAAAACCGTCACCCACGCCTTGGTCAGTAGCTGATTGGACTACGGAAACGCCCTATATGCAGGAATAGTAAACAAACTCCAAACAAAGCTGCAAAGAATCCAGAACACGTCCGCCCGCCTCATTCTAGACGTCCGATGCCGCGCCACATCTCACCCCACCTCAGAGAACTACACTGACTACCAGTATCAAAGAGGATCACCTTCAAAATCCTCATCCACGCACACAAAGCCCTCCACAACACAGGTCCCGCCTACCTCAACGACAGACTCACCTTTCACACCCCCACCCGCAACCTTCGCTCTGCCAACCTCGCCCTCGCCTACGTCCCCCGCATCTGTCGCACCACCGCCGGAGGAAGATCTTTCTCTCACCTAGCCGCCAAGACCTGGAACTCCCTACCGCTCCACCTCCGTCTGACCCAAGACCTCCTATCATTCAGGAATGCCTCAAGACTTGGCTTTTCGACCAGTAGCTCTCCCCCCCAGCGCCTTGAGACCCTCACGGGTGAGTAGTGCGCTCTACAAATCCTTGATTGATTGATTGATATGTGTTGCACATTCTCATTGCAATGGCTCCTTGTCTTTACCCACAAGCTTAGCCAATAATTTGTGGATCACAAGGCCAGGTTGTCTAGCCACAATTAGTCAGGTGTGGTCCAATCATATATATGTCTGCCATTAACACCCATTACCATATGTGTCTATCATGTGTGATTACTTGAATTTGGGTGATGGGTATGCATTCAGACACGATATTCACCTGCAAATTTTCAACCAATATTTGACCACTATATCTTGGGCTGCATCAGTGTCTGGCACCTTATGTGGATGAACCTTGCTTTTTGTGGTTTCTGATGGACAATTTTACTGTACTCATGGGAGTGAAGCCATTGTTTGTCCACATCTGAGTGCAACACACCAACATGGTAGACTACATCACTATTTTGTCTTCTGGCATCTTGTCCTAGTAGGGCAAATGTGGGCACATTGTTACTTGGTAGACACTCTTCCACTGGCAAAGGACAGTATCTAGCATTTGTATGTGTGATATGAGATCTCCTAATGGATATGATATGTGTTTGCAGATTTGTATGTTACATAGGTAGACTGTCGGGGTTGGACTGTGTTCCCATGCACATACTATGTGGATCACTTCACAGTCATCATATTATGAGTAAACTCTACTATCCTCCACAAGCGTGAGGCCATACAAATGGCTAGCTGTACAAGAGACTCACACAGTCATAGCACACTACCTATGTTAGCACACCATGTTCAATGTGGTTGCCAATGGAGGACAATTTGGTACAGGTTGTTGCCATGCACACTATTTTGGATGTACCAGATGTTGTTCAGTGGTCTTTGTCACACATAGCTACATACATTTTCTGTGTGACAATTACTAGCAGTTGTGAAGTGAGTGTTCTGATGTTTAATGTGACTATGAAGTTAAGTAGCTTACACACTGGTAGTGTTCATATATTTATTTGCATATTTGTACACCATTTCATTTGGTCCTCATTTTGTGACAACGTGAAAAACACTCACACATTGGTGACATTTTTTTGCACTAAATGATCCCTCCACCCATGTTGCTGCTACTGATGGGACATTTGAGGTTGCTCCTCATCTTCATCATCATCCTTATCTGGCACTTTCTGCTCCTCGTTTGGCATCTGCTCATGGTACATTTGTACACACACAAATATTATGCAATATGTAGCACACAAGAATGATTTTGCATACCATTGATGGTGAGTATAGTAATCAGCCCCCAGACATATCCAGACACATGAAGCAACACTTGAGGTCCTCTCTACTATGGACTGGGTCCTGCTCTGCTGGGCTTCCATATGGGGGTGTTTATAAGGAGTCATCCTTGGTCAGCTGCAAAGAAAGGAGGGTGAAAATTAGTATATATTCATAACAGGTGATGGGCCTGCATTAATATACATTCTGTTATTTGTCCTGATTGACTCATACACTTTGCCAACATTATGAGACATGCTATGACATTGTTTGGCATACACACAAGTTGAATTTAGATTTGACTTACACTGTAGTACACAGACAGGTATACTGTCCTCTATGAGACACTTACTATTTGTCATACTTGTGAGTGCCAATGCCATGAAGATGGTGACTTGTCACCAGTCAGGAGAGTCAATTAGCCATTGAGGTGACACATCTCTCATGCTCATCTATTGTCTCTGTTTATGATTACTATTGACTTTTCTGGACTGATACATGTCAGAATTATCTTCCTGTGGCTGGAGCTGGTGATGTTGCATACTCCATTCACACATATTTGACATATTTCTTCCTTTATAATCTTAAATATCTTATAATCTTAGAAATAGAGATAACATAAAAAGTCCTGATAGATCTCAATATAATGATAAACGCAAATCTCGTTCCTTTTAGGACTCACCAGATAAACACAGTGAGAGAGGTGGGCGGTCAACACATCGAACTGAGTACATGAAACCGAGAAAGGAGTCACAGCGCTCATCAGAAGTTTCTGTTAATTAAGAAGAGAAACTTCCCCAACAAAAACCTCAATTCAAAAAGAAGAAAGTGGCAGCGATTTCTATACGAAATGCTACTCCGAAGCTTTGATGAAGTACAGGAAGTGGGCACTGGCCCTGCCAGACAGCATAGCAGAGGTCACAATAGTTCACCAGAATCTTCAAGAGCATCTGGAGCTGAAAGCAATAACAACTTTTTACAAGTTGAGACTGCAGACATGTGTGTCTCCACACCCAATATGGTGTATAAACGGAAAATACAATTAGAAGGAGACATGGAGTGCACAATTGATGCCATCTTTTGGGATCACGTAGCTACCGTTTATGATATTTTATTGGCTGAAAAAGATTGGCTGCCAGAATTTGTCCACAATCTCCCATATGAGGAAGAGGTAATTGAACCATCTTTCTCGCCCCTTGTTCCAAGAGAGCTCAAGGAGGCTTGCCCTATTCTTTGGGCATTAGTGTAGGCACCCCGCTGTATCAAAACCATGTAGGGTGGGATAAAGGTTCTTCCTACCATATAATATCAATTACGTCCCCACCACAACCCCAATATCCAATAAAACATGAAGGTAAAGCACCGTTGAGAGAAATCCTCATGCAGTTAGAAGAACAGGGCGTAATTGAACCCTGTATCTCACCAATGAACAACCTGTTGTTCCCCGTAGCTAAATCTGACCATTCATATAGAATAGTTCTAGATTACAGACATTTAAATAGTCATACTCACACATTTGCCATTCAAAATGCACACAATACAGCACTCATTAACAATATAGTATGCAAAAAATACAAAACAACCTTTGATATTTCCAATGTTTTTCTCTGTCTAAATATAGCACCTGAAAGTAGTTTTGGGCAGTCGAACACACATGCATTCTTAGGACATTGCAACAAGACATGCTTGCAGCTAAACACTTATACACATGGAACAACAAAACACACTGGGTCATCAGAGTAATTGCTGGTGCGATTGGTTTTGCCTATGTAACATTCAATGAGGGTGATACCATCCCTAGTGCAGGCAAATCACATCTGTATTCCACAGCTGAACAATGCTTTGCTCCCACAGAAAACATTCTGACTGCTGTTCAGATGTCTGTCATTAAAGAGAGACCTTTGGCCCAGGAGAAACGCATCCTTGACGTATCTCCGATCCCAGCCCTTGAGGCTGTCACAAAAGTCAGCGTTCCTAACTCCCAGGCACTACATCCACATTGGATTTAATCGGCAACATCTCTGACGGCCACTGATGTTGATTATGTTTTTGACCCTAAATTACAAACTCAAGAATTCCTCCAATATGAACTAGAAAACCCAGTTACAGCAAACACTTTGCCTATTGAACAATATCATACAATAATTTACACTGATGGTTCACCCCAACCAGCAATAGGCACTAAACATCAGTACTCCACTGCCTGTGCGATTGTGAGTGGCTACATGAAGGATGGTGAATTCCATCCCCAGCATACTTACACGCATACCTTAGGGGGATACGCTGCACAATTAGCAGAGCTCAAGGCTCTGTTCATGGCACTGGAACATGACAGGTAACACTAATCATCTGTGATTCGTATTATTGTGTCCAGTCCTTCAATGAATACCTGCATTACTGGCACCAGAATGGGTTCAGAGATTCAAAAGGCAACACCATCAAACACAGACTACTGTGGGGAAAGTAGCAGATCTGAAAGAAACGCTACCCAATGACCATGTCGTTCATACATTCGGACATCAACGTGTTGGAACATACTTTACAGGCAATACCTTGGCTGATGAAGCAGCCAAATCAGCAGTAGCTACAGCTTCTGTTGCTGCAATAACTCATTCACAGACGTGGTTGGATGTAGAAACACTGGCTGCTGTGAAAGCTTTGGCTGAAAGCAAGCCCATGCCAATGGCATATCCTGCCACATATTCCTACCGCATATCTGGCCTAAAGACTGCCCCATTAACAATACCAAGGGTGGGTGATCGTGTGATCCCCAACCAAGACCAAAGACCTGAGATGATTCAAGCAGCACATGAGGGAGTTGCTTCTGCCCATGCTGGTGTGGTGACTACTATTTCACTATTACAATCACGTTACTGGTGGCCAGGTCTATACAAACAGACCAAACAGTATGGCCTTTGCTGTGACATCTGTCAGCAAATAAAAGAATCCACTGTCAAACGCCCACCGCAGACACCCCTCCCAAATTCTAACAAACCTCTACAATGTGTGTACCTGGATCATTGTGGTCCCTTGACACCTGTGTATAGAGCATACAAATACATCTCAGTCACTGTTGACTCATGCTGCAGATTTCTATGGGTATGGCCACAACGCTCAGCTGACGCTCTAATTGTTATTAAAGATGTGCAAGTCTTTATCAACACATATTCGTCTCCATATCATCCCAAGGGAAACAGTGTTGAGGAGCAAAGAAACCGGGTCTTAAACAATTCTTAGCAGCGAGAGTATAAGGCATGGGTCGTAGTTGGCTTAACCACCTGTTTGGAGTTCAGCGAGCACTTAGGGGGTTGTTATGGCCCTGGCAGTCGGAGATAATGTGGCAGTAGTACCGCCAACAGGCTGGCGGTACTTACCGCCACATTATGACATTGGTGGGTTGGCTAAAGCCAATCTGCCAATGTACCGGTCCGACCGCCATGATGGTAGCAGAAGCCGTGCTCGAGATAACAATCTCCAGCCCGGCGACCGCTATTGTGCTGCCGGCAATATCATGACCCTGCCTACCCCCATGGTTTCCGTGGCGTTCGTAATGCCACTAAAACCATGGCGTTAGGCCCTATCAGTGACAAGGAAATCGTTCCCTGTCACTGGTAGGAGGCCCCCTCGCCCCCAACACACCCCAGACACCACCTACCCCCTTCATCTGTACTCCCCCTCCCTTCCAACCTCCCCCAAACACACACAAAGACACACACTCATTCACACAGACATACATGCATACATACATGTGTGCATTCATTCATTCATGCACACACATCCAAACTTACACGCAGACATGCATTCACATTTCCATTCATACACACACTCACACACATGCATACATGCACTCACACACATGCATACAATGCTCACAAACAACACTAAACACACATTCGCATTCACGCACACTCACACATACATGCACACCCCCCCACACACACACACAGCACCCTCCACCCCCCCCTGTTGGAACCCTGACTTACCTGTATCCAGGGGTCTTCCGGCAGGTGACAGGGCACTGCTACCGCCAGCAGCGCCCACCAACAGAACACCGCCAGGCCGTATTATTTTACATAATACGGCGGGCGGCGGTCTACTAGCGTGGCGCTGCTGGTGGTAGCAGCGCCATCTTACCACCATCCACCAGTATGGCCACAGCTGGATTTCCGCCCTTCTTGTGGCAGAAATCAGGCTGTGGTCATAATTTGGCGAACGGATGGTAGTCGCGGCAACGGTCTTTTTGATGGCAGTCGCTGTGGCGGTAGGCGGTTTTTACCATCATTATCATAATGAGGGCCTTAATAATCTTCCCAGAAGGTCCCTGGGAGGGCGTACCCCATATGAAGTCCTGTTTGGAACACAAATGTATGTTCCAGATCTTGATGGTCCTGGCACAGAGGCAGCAGATACACCATTTGACATAAATGAATGTGTCACTGTCGTGCAGGGCTTACAACAGTACTGTGACTACAAAACATCTGCCAGTGCCACCGCCTTGGGAATAAGGAATGTACCAATAACACTTACCGGCTGGGTTCAAGAAGTTGGGTATCTAGTGTGTGAAAAGATTGCTGTGAAAAAGAAGTTTGGTCCTCTTATTGTGCACTAGTTCGAGTCCTGGGAATACACTGCACCAGAACTGTTATTATACCACTGTTGCCTGGTTATAAAGAAAACAGCTTTGTCTCCATCGACAATGTCAAGCTATACCATATGGCCGATCTTACACAGCAGACCTAGAGGACTCCTGGGTAGCATCTGACTCCCTCTCACTGCGGACTAGGATGTTCTTCTACAGGTTTTGAGCAGCAACGCTGATACTTCTCGAGCGTGGGGAGGGTTGGAAATGATCTTTCATTAGTTCCACTAACTTCTTCTGGAACAAGAAACGTCCACAACAATCAGCAATTGTTCTCAAATTCAATTTAAATGGATGGAATCATTTACTATGAACCACCAAGGGAGTTTTGTGCCAGTTCTCCTCATCCAAACATGGCCCCAGTTTGTGCACAAACTGCTTCTGGATATTTTGCCGACATCAGCGACTCTTTCATCAACTCATCTGCCTCTTCTACAACAAGACTATCAAGAGCACATAAGCTGATAAATTGGCTCAAAATGAACTATTTAATTCATCTGTGGACCTATCTGTGACTCTTATTTACTATACTTGCCTTCCTTCTTTGGATTGGGTTTGTCATCGTCTTTTTCTTATTAATACATGGTCATTACCTTACTAAGCGCTCTGCAGTTGAATTGGTGGCCTGGGTCCTAAAACCACGTTTCCCTCCCATAAGGTCCATAGTGATTTGTCTCTAGCGAACATTTTAGCTATACCAATTCCTGATGGGACTGTTTGGGATAAAGTATCTTTTGATATATATGGCCCGACGTAGGTTATTCAAATTCCATATGTTTTGAAACTTTCAGTGAATGATGTAATAACACCTGGAGTTGGTTCTGACGAATAGGATGTAAAAACAGTTGATTCTATGTTATCTGAACTAGAGTATTATGCTGTATGTGAAAGTGAAGATATTTATCAATCAAGAGAACATTATGGAGATATGATATGTTACAATTATTATGGGCATCATTTCATTCATAGAGCAAGTACTCCAAAGACTTTTACACAATGGGAACATTGTCCAACTCTGTCAGTGGGGAGCTCTAAAACATACGCTAAAAAGTTTGCATATTTTTCTGGGCACAATGTTCAAAATACTGAGCCACAGTATTTCAAATTTCTTATAGTGGAAATGCACAATATGTTATTGACTGATACAAAATTAATTTATTCTGATTCCTTTGTTTCCCGGTTGGCTACAGAATCAAATCAAATCAAATCATTAGCATTTATAAAGCGCGCTACTCACCCGTGCGGGTCTCAAGGCGCTAGGGACAAAGGGGGTGGTTATCGCTGCTCGAACAGCCAGGTCTTTAGGAGTCTCTGGAAAGCGGAGTGGTCCTGGGTGGTCCTGAGGCTGGTGGGGAGGGAGTTCCAGGTCTTGGCTGCCAGGAAGGAGAAAGATCTCCCACCCGCTGTGGAGCGTCGGATGCGAGGGACGGCGGCGAGTGCGAGGCCAGAGGAGCGGAGGGGGCGGGTGGGGACGTAGAAGTTGAGGCGTCTGTTGAGGTATTCCGGTCCCTTGTCGTGGAGGGCTTTGTGTGCGTGGGTGAGAAGTCGGAAGGTGATCCTTTTGCTGACTGGGAGCCAATGCAGGTGTCTCAGGTGTGCGGAGATGTGGCTGCTGCGGGGTATGTCGAGGATGAGGCGGGCCGAGGCGTTTTGAATGCGTTGTAGGCGATTTTGGAGTTTGGCTGTGGTCCCGGCGTAGAGGGTGTTGCCGTAGTCCAGGCGGCTCGTGACGAGGGCGTGGGTCACGGTTTTTCTGGTGTCGGCGGGGATCCAGCAGAAGATATTGCGGAGCATGCGGAGGGTGAGGAAGCAGGCGGAGGACACGGCGTTGACTTGCTTGGTCATGGTGAGAAGAGGGTCCAAGATGAAGCCGAGGTTGCGGGCGTGGTCTGCGGGGGTCGGTGCGGTGCCGAGGGCCGTGGGCCACCAGGAGTCGTCCCAGGCGGACGGGGTGTTGCCGAGGATGAGGACTTCCGTTTTTCAGAGTTCAGCTTTAGGCGGCTGAGCCTCATCCAATCTGCGACGTCCTTCATACCCTCTTGTAGGTTGGACTTGGCGCAGGAAGGCTATGAATATTGGCTGAAATCGATTGACTTGAAGAGTGTATGGGGAACTATAAATTGGCAAATAATGGGAAAAGAAGCTTTATTTAGAGCATGCCTGACACCTGTTCAAAACGAATTATATCTTTAAATGAAACTGTACAACAGACAAGTTGTTTAGGCCTGGCAAAAAGTTTGGAATTGAATGCGGCCAGTATCCTTGCTCCTGCTAAATTGTTTAAAGGGCAAAAGTACATTAATGCAACTGAAGACCAGCTTGATGGATTGGTCCAAAATGGAACATTTAACACGTCACTTTCACATCATTGTGGGTGGTTATTGTAGCCAGTGGACACAAATGGTTGTCATGCATGTTTTGTAAACTCCACAGGGGGTTGTAGAACAAGTAGACTAGACCCTCACTAAGTGTCATCAGAACATTTGGGTATAGTAACAACATACACTGTAGGGAAGTTATTCCAGCAATGGTTAAAAAGTTGAAGAGTTCCTCACTAGATGCTGTTAAAGAACACCTCAGGCTCCGGTCAAACAACACAGACGTGCAGGATTTCCTGTTAGGACCCAGAAGACAATGTAAAAAGTGTTTCTTATTTGCAATTTAAAATGAAATTTAGAAACTTTCCCAACAAGAACCTGCTGCCCGGTTAAGGCAAATAGATCAGGAAAATTTACAGAAAGCATGAGCCCTTGTAGATATGGGATGAACACCTTTTCCAATTGCATATACACTTTAAACAACATTGTTTAATCTGCAATAGACATTGTACAAAGTGACATATAATTTTTACAACATGGACAGAGCCAGCTTAGGTCCGTTAAGCAGTTGGGATGGACACTACAAATGGTGAAATGTAGTCACATTCCCTGACAACAAGTTAGCGCAAGGGACATTTTTTCAGCATTTAATTTGATGCAACAAATAATGTCTAAGAAGGAAGTGACTTATGTTATGCTAAACATCAAAAAGTTAGAAAAGTTGCCTTTTACTTTGACTGAAATACCATCTGCTGAATGGTTAATACATGGGTTTATCAATCTGGCTATTTCAACACTGCAATTGACATCCTGCTTAAAACACATTCCTAATATGAAAAGCTGGGCAATAGTTACAACCATGTGGTGTGAGAGCTACCCTTTTCGGACAAATGTCTAAATGACATGAAAGAGGTCTTTCTCAGTGTCAGCGAATGTAAGACTTCTGTGAGCCATTCAATGGTTTGTTAGCAGCTCTTCTTGCATGGGGCGTGTGAAGCTTCAGCAGCGATTTTAGATTGCTATCTAAAGGGAGCTCCAGTCCCCTTTATTAGACCAGCTCTCAAATGGAAGCTATGTGTTTCTTAACAGTGAGAGCTGTTGCTTATGTTGTTTCAGTCTCCCAAACTGTCACCTGTTGCGGTAACGAACATTTCCCCTCATGCAACAGACAAAAGAAGCAGATATTTGGCTTCACATTGCTACTTCAAATGTGAATTTTGACAAGTTAAGCAGACTGAAAGCTCCATTGTTTCAAAACCGTGTGGCACTGACATCTGCACGCAAGACCTATGCGCTCCAATTGGTGAGGTCATCAGCGGAGATACAGTTCCTTTTACATACAAAATTTCCGAGACACTTTGTTGAACTCGTGGAACAAATTTTTAACACATCCAATACTACATGGATCGAACATTTCTTTAAGGCTGTTGGTTATGGTTTCGTTAGCACCTTCACCTCTATATTTGGCATAATATCTTCAGCCATACACTCGATATTTTTGAATATTTTCGGGGGATTGTCCAATTACTTTGGCTATAATGGGTCGCATCTTGCTGTTGCTGTTTTTTATTCACAATGACTTGCCCATCACAACAAGGAGGACTGATGGGGCTTCCAGAAGCACAACTGTGTCGTGAACACATGATGCAGTATTTGGAGCACCACTCCTGGAGTGTAACTGGTGTTTGTCATTTAGACCGGCTTTGGATTGTGTGCAACCCATGTTTCGATGCCTCTGGTGCCTTTTCGAGTGTGCACTAAAAGTTTGTCTTTTTACACGGCGCTTACTTTCATTGAACACTGATTAGATGACGTTCTAGCTAAGGGCTCATTACCAGATATGCGCATTGAGGGTGTGTTTGCTACGGGAGGCCATTTATGAGCTGCCCTCCATCGATTATGCAACTCTTGATTCAACATCTAGCACAACATGGAATGCTGCTGCCTCTGCTGGAGCTCAGGCTTTGGAACATGAGTGCTCTTTGGTTTTTCTTGGCACCGATTTGATCACCTTACCACCTGTCAAAGTGGAACATTCCCTGACTAAATTGCCCTGGCTGTAATTGGAGATTTTCAAAATGACACTGATGTTTAACATTCAGCTTCATTGATGCTACTGCTAAGGTTTTCAATTCTTAATTTCAATTTTTTCTAATACACCTGCTCAAGTATGTTTTGACTTGTCACATTTGACATATATATATATATATATATTTGTTTTAAAGTACTGCATTTTCGTTGCTGTTAACTTAGGGACTAAGCTGCTTTACCACTTCTGAACCAATAAGGGGAGAGTGTTGTGGAGCCATTTTATTGATGTTTGTGGGCACGCTATTTTAGCAAGTAGGCCTGCTGTCTGTGCCCTTTAGCCTAGTAATTTTTCATTTTATTTTATTCTTTTAGAAATGATCACTTTATTGGTGTGTTTTTTTTTATTTTATCTTGCTGCCCTTTTGCTTAGAAAAGCATTTGCATTTCTATGCACGACATTCTTTCACTCTGTGCTCTTTCCAAGGCTGCAGCGAGATAGGTTTGCTGGCACAAGTGGTGCACCGCGTCTCTAATATTTCATAGAAACACACATATTTTTACATGGGGACACTTTTCTCAGAACACAAGCTGTTTTATTATAAATACATCTCTCTGTTCCCTGCACATTAGAGGGAGGCTCCAGCCAGATGACTGCTACTGCATGCTGTCTGACTTCAATACAGCTGCTTGTTTAGACTTCAGTTTCCCTGGCCTACATGGAGATAGCATCTCCATAGAAGGCAGGTTCCTTCACTAATGTCATACTCAGGTATGGGGGAATAATATCTTCCCAAGGGGTCCTGAACGGCGGATTAGTGCTTATCCTGCTGTGCTCTAACATAGAACAATAGTAGCTTAGGTAGAAATCACATATCTTGCCTAGTGACAGTGTGGTGGGACTTTTCTTGTGTTTCACTTTTCTTGTCACCATTTTGCTTCTAGTATGTTTTATCATCCTCATAATTGCAGTTCATGTTATTTTCTCTAAGACGTAGCTGATTCAATAAATCGTATTGAACCGTTCCCTGTTTCTGTTTGTCTTTGCATGTCTGAGATTAATGTAACTGAGAGAAAAGGAGGAGATCTGATCCATCACGATTTCCCTGAGAAGTGACAATGTCAATTTGTCTGGTTGCCACAGATCATCCCTGCTCTTGGGCAGAGGTGAGGTGCTGCTAGCTGGCAGAAAAGGATTAGACCGACAGGTGTCACATGGTGTGGGATCAAACTCAATTCCCCACAATTCAGGTGATGTTGCCGCCCAAATCCAGCAGCCTTATTAGTATAATGAAAGCCAACACAACACTTGTTTTCCTGTTGTTTCCGTGGTGTGTTGGGGAAGATGAGGTACTGAGGTGTGAGGCTTATGATGGCATTCAGGTCTGAGGGGAGGAATGCCAAGAAGGATGGCTGGGATACTCCTGCCACTCTGGCTGTGGTGTGTTGGAATGTTCCAGATGCCAACATGTGTAGTACAGCCAGTAACTTGGTCTGCAGAGGGACGTTAGCTTACCACTACAATGTTGTCTGCAGCCTAAGTGTAATCTCATGCAGGAGCTTGACAAGGAAAATGGAGGGTAATCCTCTGCTGGAATGTCCACTCCCTTCTCCTGCACTGCCTTCGTGGTGCATGTGCTGGTGATAGTGGTAGTGATGGTGGAGGTGGTGGTGGTGGTGGTCTTGGTGCTCCAAGCTGCAGTGAGAGTTGGTCCATGGAGTCATAGAGCCTGCCAGACTGATTTGGGTATGTTTTCCTTATGTACCAGTGCAAATACTTCATTTTTATGCCTGGTAGGATGAAGCATTATTTTTTTCATGCTTTTGAGATTCTGCACATCTTTTGCCAAATAAATCATTTTGCCACTTCCTTGTAGATACGTCTGCATCAGTTCTGTATGTTTTTTAAAGGGGAACGCCTACCTTGCATATTATTGTCGTTATCTGCATAGCCAGATCTAGCACTGGGAAAAATTGACACAGGAGTGAGAAAAGTTATGCTAGAGGCGTCTAGCGTCACTTTGTAAATATGGAACTCCAAAAGCACTGTCGTTGCGTAAAAAAAATGACAGAGCGGTGGCACAAGCTCCTGGTAAATATGCCCCTGAGTTTTAAATATCATGCCATGAAAATTTCATAGCAAAAATATCAATGACCAAAATGTTGACAAAGTAAATATAAAAAGGTAACTACAGGATTTCCATACTTATCTGTACATGCATGTACATTGCTGCTATAAATCGTCATGTTATGCAGAAGGGAAGTTAAGAATAATAAATCTAAATTTACTGATATAAACTTATAATTGCTATGATATTCTTGTAGCACAATCTTTCTCTAGATGATATTCTGACATACAACCCTGGTCATACTGGCAGAAAGACACCAATATTAGTGGTTTGCTCACACCCTTCAAGTGAGACGGATTCAGGCAGCATCTATGACACCCAGGCCCACTGCTTGCCCACAGGTTCTGCCAAACTAAGCTACAATAGGGACCGCAGTCAGCCAAGTATGGCTCCTTCTTTTGGACGTTGTCCTCACACTCCCCCCACTGAGGGCACTCCATGTATTCTCATCAATTGAAAATGCCATTAAATTCCGAAGCAGTTTGTTGTTCATGTGTCAAGTGTGCATGTTGTGCTGGACAGGTCTCTTCCTCTGACCCAGCTCTGCCAAATACCACACATTGCAGGCTATAGTAACTACATTGCCACACAAAATGCTATGTCACACATAATTAAGTTTGCTCATGCTGTGTGGAATGACTCACAAGGTGCTGTGGCCTTCAGAGCAGCACAACAAGCATTGGCTTATTCAGCACAGTCAACACAAATTTGCAGTGGTACCCTAGTTAGACGTAGTGAGCCAGACCTATGTCTGGTTGCCATGGAAACCTCACCCGGGCCTTACTAAGATGTTTAATTACTTAATTGACTGGTGTTACACAGCAACAGTTGCAGCTCCAGGCCCAACCCTCAGATGTCGATTCACACAACATGATAGTTGTCCTGTGCCAATTCCTGTGTGTGGTGAATGGGCTGTGAAGTGTCCTGGACATCTGTCTTTTCTGCCTGTCGTCGATTATACAGAGGAGTGGCATGCAGCACAATCTCTTGGTGTAACTTCAGAGTGCAGCAGGATGTTTTCTTCTTCATAGTTCTTCATTCCTGGTGGCCAGTTTAGTCCGGTCATGTGCCTGTACACTAGTGGCCACAAAGTTAAAAGTGGTTCATTGTGCAACTAGCAGCAGCCGTCTCTGTGAGTTTGGCTCTGCAAGCTGTAGCATTTTTAAATAGCACCTTTCATGACACGTCCTGAAGGCTGAGACTCACTGAAGGAGTCTGAAGGAGTCTGATGATCCTCAACAGTGAGAGTGGGGAGTCAGCACCAGGCCCTTTCTGACACATGATAAAGTTCCCTGACTTGCTTGTTCCACCGAGTCTCAGCTGAAGATTGAAGGTGGTGAGGTGCAAAGCACAAGGAGCTTTTTAAAGGTAAGGTTCTCATCGCTGTTTCTTTCTTTGTTTATACATGAGTTGTGTGACCCTAACCGCTTACTCACTTCAGTTCCTATTAAACCAAGAGGCGGAGCCATTCTTACAAGTAGTTCATTTTCAGCTCATAACTGACCCAGCCCGGCTCAGAGACACAAACGTTTCTTTGCTGGTAACTAGGCGTTAAACTGCTTCAAAAACATGTTTGCTGTATTAGAGCATGAGGACGGGTGTGGTAAAGACGTGGCTAAAAAGGATAAAATATTTCTCTATTTTTTGGGGGTTTTCAGCTTAAGGGAAGAACATATAACAAAAACATGTACCGGCTTTAATAAACAATGCAAGTTCAATTAATTGGCGGGATATACACTCATCTGGAATGTCAAATCTCAGTTGGGTAATGCAGTCTCTCTGCAGATAGCTGGGTATAACTGTAGGAAAGTTGCTCTTTTGACATGGTTAGCCCCCACGTTTTGTCTTGTATGTGATGTGGTTTCAAAGTTGTTAGTGGCCAAGGCCCCTGCTAACCAGGTTCCCTGGGCCAGATCTCTTTCCCAAAACTGTTGTAATGCATTTGGCACAATTGACAACACCTTTAGCTGCCACTATAAGTCCCTAGTAAATGGTACTTAGGTACTCCGGGCATGGGATACTAAGGGTAGACCCCTAAGGGCATCAGCACCAGATTGTGCCACCCTCAGGCACCATGCATCCAAGTGCACCCAGCACTGCCATTGCAGGCTGAATGTCCTGGTGCAATCCCAAAATGCAATACTGACATGGCACATAAGGCCTTATTACGACCTTTACGGAGGGGTTTTCCACCATCATAAATGTGGCAGATATCCCGTTCGCCGTATTATGATCCCATTACATTCAATGGAGATCGTAATAGGGCGGACGGGATATCCGGCACATTTGTTGGTGGAGTAAACCCCTCTGTCAAGGTCGTAATAAGGCACAAAATCTGTGTGCCCTGTCCACTACACACTGCATGCATTATAGATAAGTCACCACTCTAGCAGGCTTTCCAGCCCTAAGAAAGGGTTCATGAGCAACGTGCCCCTAGTGTGTCCCTACCATACCTGGGGCATAATAAGTGAACAAAGCAGCCATTTTACATTACTGTGCTGGACACTGGTCAGTACGAGTTTCACAGCTACATAATGGGCACTCTGTACCCTGGATTGTTTGGTATTAAACAACTCAGAATGATAAATCCAAACTGGTAGCAGTATTGGATTTATTTCAAAATGTACACAGGGTCCCCCTTAGAGGTGCCCCCCTGCAAAATCTAACTACCCTGGCATGGTTGCTGGCTGATCACAACCAGCCTGTCACCACAAGACAATATTCTGGGAACCTGGGGTGAGAACCTGTGCTCTCTGGGTCCAGAAAACAAAGCCCTTCCTGGGCAGAGGTGTTACACCTCCTCCCCCAGGAATGTGCACAGCCCTGCCTATGAGCTTCAAAGGCCTTGTCGCACTTGAAACTCGACCCCCAGCCCTACTGCTAGCCGCAGATGGGCACCTCCATTGTAAACCACCACTTTTGACTGGAGCAACAGCAGGAAAATACACAAAGGACAGGAGGTTTGGCCACCCCCAGCTTGCACCACTCCTAAGTTGTTGCATGCAAGGTGACCTCCCCATTTCATTTTCCTCCATCTTGCATGGTATAAACATAGCCTATCGGGGATAGAGAAGTGACCTCAGCCCACAGGAAGTGGTCACATAGTGGGTGTAGCCACCCTAAGGTAGATGACCCATTGGTCACTACTAGGTACTCCCCTAAATACCCACTAAATGCAGTATTTAGTGGGCACCCCTAGACCTTCAGATCAGAGTCCAAGAACTCAAGAAGGCCTGCAACAAAAAATACCCAAGGCTTGAGAACCGCATTTCTGCTGCACAAAGAAAATGGCACCAAACCCTGCTTGCTGCACCCGGGACTCGACAATCGCCACGGAGAGGTTGCATAGACGTCAGACAGACTCTACAAATACCCAGAGGACCTCCACCCTTCTGAAAATTGCCAAAGATCTCCCTCCAGAGTGAAGGCATCACTCCCTGAAGCAAAAGACCAGTGAAGTCCAGTTCACTGACTGGCCACTGACCAAGTAACCACACAGAGCAGCTGGACAAGATTTCACCCAATGGACCCTGAGGACAACCCTGCTAGTATGCCAAGTTTGGTGGCACTGCGACCTTCAGTGGCTTGACCATGCAATAGCCAGAGGTACTGAACCCCCAATGTCAGACACTCTGAAGAAAAGTCCACTCTGGACTCCAAAAGAAAAAGGAGCAAGCCCCAGTTGAGGAACCCCACCCTCCAGAGTGGCCTTGTTGCCCTGCAATCCACCCTCAAATTGACCTGTCTCCTGCTTCCAAGGGCACCTTTGTGCACAGCTCCTGGCTCACCTATCTGCTCTGCACCAGGCCTCCCTGGACCTTGCACCGGAGAACCAGCTGTGCATTAAAGGGCCGCCACCTCTCCCAACCTCTACACTCCAATGGGATCGACCGGACTCACCTTAAAGTCCGCCTGTGTATTGATTTTCCAAATGGTCCCCTGCAGTGGTTCTTCACCAGCTCCAAGGACTCTTCAGGAGCTGCTCCTGCCAAAACCAGGAACTGCCTGAACTTTCATGACTGGTCCACAGGACCTCTTGATGACCTTGATCTAAAAACAAAAGAAGACACTGGTAAATGTATTACCTGATTTTATATGCATTTTTTAAGTTTTCTCTCATTGATTCCTATGATGCGTAATTACGCACAAAAACAAGACATTTTCCATAATGTGAAAAATCATAACTTAAATGTACTGACCTGATTTCGATGATCTTGGTTTAAAACTTTCATAGAATTTGGACATATTTTTGTAAATTGGTCTTGAGTTATTCCTTTGAGTGTGTGCCCACTTTTATTGATACTGTAAGTACAACAAATGCTTTGCACTTCTCCAAAGTTGGCCTAACTGCTCAACCAAGCTGCCATAAACATAAAAGCATTAGGTAGTGATAACGCGTCCCTTTATGATAATTTATTACACATCAGGACTCGTTTTAGGCCAATGAATCTTTTGACCCAGTTGAGAGACACCTTAGGACGAGATAGCTAATCAATCTATCAATCAATACGTCAATAATGTCATCAATATTTATCATGACAATACATTTCACTTTAGTCAAAGTCATTAATCAATTCAAGATTCTACCATGACCTTGCAGCCATGAATAACCACACCGGTTTAGTAAAAGTTTATAAGTTTTATTCCCTATTAGTTACAATCTAAAAGCAGATGCGTTAATCTCAACGCCAAGAAACATATTAGCATAGTCATGATGTGGCAACTTTGGTAGGATTTCATTAAAGCGAGAATCACAAACATCAGAACATAATACGGCGTGAACATAGGTCAAATTTAGCAGAGTGTCAATAATGCGTCAGTTCAACAAAGCATAGATTCGGTCGTTTGTCTATTTGCGTCAGTTTGGTGAACACCTGTCCTAACCACTGATTAGCATCCGCATGTTGGGCTTCATGCAAAACAATTTAGAACACCAATTTGGAAAACATCTATCTAAGGTCTCTGTCAAAAGTAAGCAGTTGGCACCTAGAAAGGAAAAGCAAACAGACAAATTACAAATGCATTGTCATAATTACCCTCCAAGGATTAGATCAGCACCCAGGTTCAGTCTTCGTCTTCAGGACATCAGTCAAATCGCCATCAGTCAGAACTTAGCTCCGGGGCAAAAAGGTCACTTCCCTCATAAGGAGGTAAAGTGTAAATTGGACAATCTAAGAGCGAGGATGGTTTTAAGTAAACCAACCAGTCACCAAACAGAGTGACAGAGTTTCTGGATAAAATCAATAGCATTCCCTAACCCACCTAAATGACTCCCGTGACATGGGTTTTTATCCCTTTTTCGTTGTACATTCCCCCAAACTTCTATTGGACATTTGTTATACCCCACTATCTTTAACCTATCAAAAAATACATTAGGTCACCTAACTCTTCACCCCATATTATTTTACATGTCTTTGATTGGTCTCCATAATTGATGTCTTCAGAGGTGGCACATCCGGTATGATTTCATCCTTCTGTAACATCTTTTGGTCAGTAACTCCATTGTTTTCACCGGTTTGAATGACCTTGTACATTACATTAATCTACACTGTTTCATTTTAATTTTTAACATTTATTCTGCAAGCAAGGAAAGGCTATGAGAACGGATCTAACATGGTTACATTCGTCTTTTAGTTTGAAGAAAAAGAACATACGGGGTCGTGTCCTTTTATGAGTCAGCACACTGCAAAATAGAAAAATGCATTTAATATGAGAGCCAAGCAGCTAAGCTTTGTCTCATGCTAACTTAAGGCCTATAAGGATTTCAGCACAGATTCAATAACGCAATCATTAGTACAAACTTATTTAGACATAATATAAACATTTTAGTCATCATTATTAGTCTACGTATACATTGGTGGCCACTCCCCGTGGTCACAATTTAGGTGCATGTTTTAAGCAAAATTACTATTACAGTTTCTATGCAGCATTATCACACATTATTTCATAATCATTTTATGTTAATATGGATTATATAGGCTACGCTCTCTCAGTAGTCTAGTTTTTACCTCTGTAAACCAACGTGTGGTTGATTGGAGTCTCTGCAAAGTGTACATAGTTTTGCACACTACTTAGAGAGCCAGCCTCCTATAATAACCAGCTAGAAACAGAAAAGAATCCTAGATGGCGGAGTAGGGAATAGTGACTTGAATACTTATAATGCCATGAGGTCCTATCCTAGCACCAAGAAAGAACTTTGCCTGTGCAAGATATTAAGGGGCATATTTACAAGCCCCTTGCGCTGCCAGTGCATCACTTTTTCTGATGCACCAGTGGCGCAGAGTTCAGATCCATATGTATGAGGCCATGCAATGCCACTTTGCTTGGTTTTTCATGGCCTTTGGGTGTAGTCCGGTTCTACTGATTGGATTTTTGTCATTTTGGTCGTGTGTGAAGGCAACTACACTGCATCAGAGGGGATTTCTATGGGCATTGCAGTGGGTTTTGCCACTCAACACCCATAGGTTTGACGCATTCCCAGATTTACAAGCCAATGTAATCCTGGGAATGCATCAAAATCTTGTGCCTCTCCCGGACAGGCACAACAAGGAGAAATTATTTTCTTTCCTTCTTTCCATGTGTGCTTAATTCTGCGGCACACATAGAAAGAGGAAAACACTTCCATGGATTGTTTTTGTGCAGGAATGTGTCCATTCCTGCACAAAAATAATCCTGCATGCAAAGCAGGTACCCTTGCCCCATCATACAAGGGGGGCTGTGTTGGCACCAGGCTGTAAATTGTGCACCAGCACATGGGGAAAGGACAAAAATGCACCGTATTTAGTATATTCTGTGCATTTCTATCCTTTCCTTGTGGCGCAGGGCAGCACAGCAAGGTCACTTGCTGCACTGCTGTGTGCCACTTCACTGTAAATATGCCCTTAAATGTATTATGGGCCATAACAGATGTGTCACTCAAAGTGTCACATATCTGGCTCTAGAATGTCACTTCTAAGTCCACTGAAACTATGGAAATGTTACACATAAGCAGTATGAAAACTTGGCAGCTATGTTGACCAGCCCAACATGCATCCATTATGCCTCTTGAACCCATGCTGCTAAGGAGCCAGGCGAAACACGGCAGAGCTCCCCCAGTCTCTTTAGGAGCGCTGAGTTCAGCTGCTCACACCAATCCTTCTGTGGCTCTCATGCTGTTTACCACTAAAAACAGCATGAGAGCAACGCACAACAGTTCAGGCTGGCCTATCTCAACTGACCCAGGCTCAGAAGGCAGCATGGTGGTTCAAGTACTACAGAACGTGGCCAATCACTGTGTGGCTCTATTTTTAAGTCTTACAGTGACTGGTCATGCTTCTCTTACTTGGGGAGTCACAGGATGCACAGCATGAGGAAAAGTGAGATTGAAGCGAGAGAGGGTCATGTTTTTTGTTCCCCTTCCAGCACAGAGTGCTCGCTTCCAGGCCTTGGTGACACATTTGAGGCTGGAAAAGTTTTCAGTGATTATGAAATCAGCAGTTACTGCTGCCCATTTCTAGCAATGTATTTTTCTTTCCGTATTATGGAAGCATGCTTGAAGTGTCTCCGTCATTAAATATATTCTGATTTGTGTCAAACTCTAAGAAATTATGACTAAGGCCAGTAACTCATAATTGACTGGAATTACACATTTTCCATCATTTACCGTGCATTTTCTCTCAACATTTTGATTGAAAAGCACAGAGTTTAGGGCTCGGAAAAAAACCCTTTTGTGAAATGTTTCCTTCATTCTATGGGGAAGCTCAGCACATTCACATTTTATTTTCACTTCCACTAGGAAAGATTTTAGAACACGCCCCGGAGAATTATCACAGCTATTTGTGTCCAGTTTCTGGCAGACGTCCTAGTGAATTTCCCTGATATTGTAGTTTGAATCATTTGCTCTCTTGTGGTTGCAATGTGTCACAGAAAAGGAATGTTTTCACATCGAAACCGAGTGTGTCCTGCAGTATGACAATGTGCAAAATGTGCCTTGTGTAATGTAACCGGTGCTCATTTAAAGTGCTCCAACACTCTGGGGTCAGGTTACACTATATAAACCGGTAAGAAAAAGGCAAACAAATATCTCCAGTATTTAAAAACACATTTTACAATGCAGCTTGGTATCGCCATGGAGAGTAAATTAACCCAGTGTGCTATGGCACTGTTTTAATTTAGTAACAGTCGCCTGGTTAAAAGAAAAATCCAAGAACAGGAGCCTCCAGGTCAATGAACCTACACTAGCCTCTAATTTGGTGAAAGCTGATGGAAAGAAAACCATGAAAAGGAGTTTAAGCCTCACAAAGTCCGCAGACCAAACATAAAGAATGAAACTCGTAGCCCTACAATTTGGAAAACAGATGAAATGACAAAGCTGGTAGAGAACACTTTTTTATTGTTAAACATGTAAGATACTTTTCAAACTAGAAAAAGTTTCAAACCAAATATACAATGTTCTATGTTCGCAAATGAGTAAGTCTTAAAGTGGAAATGTATATTTTACTGTTTCTAGCCCAAATTCATTGAGGCCTATATATGAGGCTTGTATATGGTTAACCAATTTTTTTAGCAAATGTGCTGGAATGCCCTGTAAAATGCAGTATTTGCTTTCTATTTTTTAAAATATTTTAAGGTATGGACCCCATCTGAGTCCCTTGAGAACAGTTGGGTTTAATCACTTGTTAGATATGGAGTCTTTGCTTGGCAGTCAGGTTACCCACTGTCCAAGCAAGGACTCTCACTCTAGTCAGGGTAAAGGAGAATCATCCTTGGTTAACCCACGCTCACCCCTTTGGTAGCTTGGCACGAGCAGGCAGGCTTAACTGCAGAAGCAATGTGTAAAGTATTTGTACCAACACACACAGTAACTCAGTGAAACCACTACAAAATGACACAACACAGGTTTAGAAAAATAGGTAATATTTGTCTAAACAAAACAAGACCAAAATGACAAAAATCCAACATACACTATTCAAAATATGAATTTTCAAGAGAATAAGAGTTTTAATCCTTAGAAAACAGTGAGAATGCTGTTGTTACACAAAGTACCTGGTTAGTGTAAAAAAAAAAGCCGGACAGGCAAGCGTGCATCAGAAAAGTCGGTGATGCATTGATTTCTTACTTGTAGGTGAGGCAGTGTGTCATTTCCTTCTCCGGTCGGGTTGACAATGTGTCGTTTTTCTCCCGCAAGAGAGTGATGCGTGGATTTCCAGATGGGGCACCTCGGATCCGCGCAGAGTCGGGTTGCCTTTGATGCCCAAGGGCGATGCAGGGAAAATCCAGGTGCACAGTATCAAGGAACCGCGCTGCGTGGGGTTTGTGTCATTATCAGCCTCCATTAGCGGGTGTTGTGCGTCGTTTCTCCAGCCGCCTTGCGTTGATCTCCCAGCCGCGATGCAGTTGGACTGTTGATTTCAGCCGTGAAGCTGGCGGTGCGTCGTTTATCAGCTGTGTCACGAAAGGTGTGTCAAAAATGTCCTCATACAGTGGTCTGTGTGTGGATTTTCAGTTCTTGTCTGACAACTTCACCTTTCAAGGGCCCAGGAACTGGATAGGGCACCACTTTGCAGGGCAGGAGTCTCCGCAGTGAATCCAGGTGCTGACAGGGGATGCCTTTGATGGCCCTGAGACTTCGACAACAGGAGGCAAGCTCAGTTCAAGCCATTGGAGATTCTTCTCAAACAGGAATGCACAACAAAGTCCAGTCTTTGTCCTCTTTCACAGGCAGAAGCAGCAACTGCAGGATAGCCCAGAAAAGCACAGTCACAGGCAAGGGCAGCACTTCTCTTCAGCTCTTCAGCTTTCTCCTTGGCATAGGTTCATCTTGATTCCAGAAGTGATCTGATATTCAGGGGTTTTGGGTCCTCTTCTTATACTCCCTTCTGCCTTTGAAGTAAGCCTACTTCAAAGACTAGTCTCTGTTGTTTTCAAGATCTTGCCTTGCCCAGGCAAGGCCCCAGACACACACCGGGGGGTTGGTACTGCATTGTGTGAGGACAGGCACAGCCCTTTCAGGTGTAAGTGACCACTCCTCTCCTCCCTCACAAAGAGGCACAGATGGCTCATCAGGATATGCAGGCTACACCCCAGCTCCCTTTGTGTCACTGTCTAGAGAGAAGTGCAAACAGCCCAACTGTCAAACTGACCCAGACAGGGAACCCACAAACAGGCAGAGTCACAGAATGGTTTAAGCAAGAAAATGCCTAATTTCTAAAAGTGGCATTTTCAAGCACACAATCTGAAAATCAACTTCACTAAAATATGTATTTTTACATTGTGAGCTCATACTCCATATTTCTATCTGCACCCAAAGGGGATCTGCACTTTAAGAATATTTAACCTGTGAGAGAGCTAGGGCTTGCAAAAGTGAAAAACAAATTTGGCAGTATTTCACTGCTAGGACAAGTCCCACCTTTAACATGCACTGCGCCCTGCCCATGGGGCT
Source organism: Pleurodeles waltl (assembly GCF_031143425.1). Lineage (NCBI taxonomy): Eukaryota > Metazoa > Chordata > Amphibia > Caudata > Salamandridae > Pleurodeles > Pleurodeles waltl. The sequence goes on along the minus strand of NC_090446.1, from coordinate 1,294,935,425 downwards.
ACCTAGGGCCTACCTTACATGCACAAAAAGGGAAGATTTAGGACTGGCAAGTGGGAACACCAAGTCGAATTGGCAGTTTAAAACTGCACACACAGACACTACAGTGGCAGGTCTGAGCGATGTTTACAGGGCTACTAATGTGGGTGGCCAACCAGCGCTGCAGGCTCACTAGTAGCATTTGATTTACAGGCCCTGGGCACCTCTGGTGCACTGTACTAGGGACTTACTAGTAAATCAAATATGCCAATCATGGAAAGTCAATTACACACACACATTTTACATTTTACATATGAGCACTTGCACTTTAGCACTGGATAGCAGTGGTAAAGTGCCCAGAGTAACAAAAACAGCAAAAACAGAGTCCAGCTACATCAACAACCTGGGAAAATAGAGGCAAAAAGTTAGGGGAGACCACACCAAGGATGACAAATCTAACATCACTTCTTTCACTTGCTACATGAAGCTCAACACAAGTTGTTATGCCCCACCAATTTACAAAAGTCACCAGACACCACTGGACTCAGCTGAACTTAGATCAGAGTGGATGCCCATTATCTCACTATTTCTTGACAAGTCTAGCACCAGCCTGTCCTGGTTCAGAGCTGGCCTGGTGACCCACCAAAGCAGCAAGCCAGGCTAGGACACAGAATTAGCTGGACCACAGAACAATTATCATCCAAATGATTCTAGCACAGCACCAGAAAGCACAAGTTGGAGAATACTAGAGTCTGTACAGAGTACCCAGAAAGACTCCATGCATGACAGTAGGTAGCAGAAGCCAGGACAAGGGTGAGATGGAGAGCAGACACACAAGTAAGATTGGTAGCTATGAATCATTCACAGCAGTTCATTGGGGTTAAAAGCCTCCAGCCTTGTGAGCATCTACCAGCAATGCATTCTCAGGGCTAAAGAACTTAAGTAGTGTGGTCTTCCCATTTCACCCAGCAGTGCATTCCCAGCACTTGCAGAATCTAACAGTTTGAGCTTCACCCGCGAAGGTTAATGTGTATGAAATTGGGTTGTTGGGTGACTGGGGTGTGAGCCATGGTCAAGCAGCAACCACAATCTTTGTTAGGTAGAAGTCATATGCAATCCTAAAATTAACCTGTGCTCAAAACCTCAGGTAGCTTGCCACAGAGCAGCCAGGCTTAATTCAGAGTGGGTAAAGTATTTGTACAGCACTGCAAGCACTAATACAGGGAACACAGCACACAAAAGGATCCCACACCAGTTTAGACAACAAGAGTAAAATGTAATAAATAAAACAAAACCAAAATGCCAAAAATCCAATCAATAGAACAGGAGTTATGAATTTCTAAAGATTTTAGGGCTAAATTGTCCAAAACCCCACCCTCGATTTCTGATCAAATGAGACCGAGATAAAGTCACAAGTTCAGGCCGCTCGCGATGGAGCTCGAGTTGCATACAAGGACCAGCTAACTCCCAGTGAAAAGATAGCTTCTCATTCCAGCACCAATAGTCCTGTTTGCAGTGGAGGGGGCTGTGAGGAGCAGGCAGGGCATTGCTGGCGGTTGTCCCTGAAGCGTGAAGATCCTTATGTCATTGCAGATGGTCAGGCCCGTGCAGTTGATGCTGTAGCACGAAGGGTCGCGCTAATGGAATTTCTCATTGCCAGGCTGTGTGAGTGACAAGGATTCGGCACCAGCAGGCCGATTTGTGGTCACAAAGAGCCCACAAACTTTATTTAAGCATCTCTGAGGCCTCACCAAGGGTCCAGTACCTGAGAGGCACCACTTGGGGTCAGGGATGTGCTCCAGCTGGATCTGGGTGCTGGTGCAGATGGTTGGGTGCTTGGTATGTCCATGTGGCTCAGAACAGCACGCCGTCAGACTAGCCTATTGAGTCACTCTCATGCCCTGGGTTCATAAGGTGCAGGTCCAATTCTTCTCACCCAGGCAAAAGGGCAGCAGGCCAGCACAGCAAGACAACAGCACAACAAGGCAGTAGTCCTGCAGGGCAGCAGTCCAGCAGAGTAGTGGTCCCTCGACAGCACAGCAGTCCTTCTTCCTGGCAGAATATCCACAGGTCCAGAAGTGTACTGAAGAGCTGGTGTTTGAGGACCAGTATTTATACCCATTTGTGCTTTTGAAGTGGTGGGACATCATGCCTTCTTTGTCCTGGCTCCACATTCTAGGTTTGGCTATTTGTAACCTTAACTCCCCCTCTGTCTTGCTATCCACCCACTCCTCTGGGTACAGGCTGTACAAAAAAACTATGCTTTCTGCTCTGGCAGGGAGTTCCAGTGCAGGAGTTAGGTCCACCCCCTCATGGAAACAGCATTTCAGGGCTGATGTCCAGATCCTGATCCCACTCCCCAACATCATCCTTATACTCTTGCCTCTCTGTGGTTGCCATCAACTGGTGGACCTCTGTCCAGGCCCCCAGAGCTTTCTGCAGCACCAGTTCTTTGGTACCTTTCTTAATTTGTAGTCCCCTTTCCTTTCAGACTGTTTAAGCCCAGCCACTGTGTAACTCTCCAGGTTGGCCAGCTCAAGCTCCATTACTACAGGTATGGCTTCAGACAGCCCAGAAGTAGGAATGAGGGTAGATTTGACAAAACAAAAAGAAGCCAATCAAGGAGAATGTATTTGAAAAACTTGAATTGGTCTTAAATTAATTATGTGGGTGGAGGAGGCTGGCCTGGCTTATAGTGGGTACCTGATGGTACTTACACCTTGTGCCAGGTCCAGTTATCCCTTATTAGTAGATTAGTAGTGTTCTAGCAGCTTGAGCTGATTGAGGTAGCTATAGCAGAGCAACTTAGGCTGAACCAGGAGACATGCAAAGCTCCTACTATACCACTTATATCATATAGCACTATATCATAAGAATCACAATACTAAGTGTTACTAAAAATAAAGGTACTTTATTTTAATGACAATGTGTCAAAAATATCTCAAATTATATACTCCCTTAGGAGGTAAGTAAAATACACAAAATATACACACAAACCAAAATCAGGTGAGTAAACAGTTAGAAAAGTAGTGCAAATACTGTAGAATACAATAGGATGCAATAGGCCTAGGGGCAGCACAAACCATATACTAAGAAAGTGGAATGCGGACCACTTAGGGACCCCAGGCCTAGTGTAGTGTGTAGAGGGTCACTGGGAGTGTAAGAAAACACTAAGGGTGTCCAAGATACCCCACCCCAAGACCCTGAAAAGTAGGAGTAAAGTTACCCTACTTCCTCAGAAACACACTAAAGTCGTGATAGGAGATTCTGCAAAGACCACAACAGACTGAAAAGCACTGAAGACTGATTCCTGGAGTCCAAGACTCACGCAAGTGAACGGGGGGGGGCAGGAGCCCACTAAACCCCAGATGAAGGTGCAAAATGGCTGCCTCTGGGTGGAAGAAGCTGAAGATTCTGCAACAACAGAAGATGCCAGGAACTTCTTCTTTGCATAGAAGATGCCCCACGGCGTGCTGGAGGATGTAGAGTTGTTTCCATGCAGAAAGACCACAAACAAGCCTTGCTAGCTGCAAAGGTTGCAGTTGAAGAAAATGGGTACTGCCTGGGCCCAGGAAGGACCAGGAGGTCGCCCCTTGGAGGAGGAGACAGAGGGGGCACTCAGCAATACAGAGAGCCCACGCAAAAGCAGGCAGCACCCGCAGAAGCACTTGAACATGGGTTCAAGAAAACTGAGCATGGCGGTTGTCTCAACACTACAAAGGAGGGTCCCACGAAGCCGGTGGTCAACTCTGCGAGTTGAGCAATACAGGATGGAGTGTTGGGGACCTGGGCTGTGCTGTGCGCAAAGGATTCCTTGCAAAAGTGCACAGAAGCCCTAGCAGCTGCAGTTCACGCAGCACACAGGATTACTATCTGACGTGGGGAGGCAAGGACTTACTTCTGCCAAATTTGGACAGATGGACCACTGGACTGTCATGGTCACTTGGATCCAGCTCCTGTGTTCCAGGGACCACGCTCGTCACGATGAGAGGGGACCCAGAGGACCGGTGAAGCAGAAGTTTGGTGCCTGCATTAGCAGGGGGACGATTCCGTCGACCCACGGGAGATTTCTTCTTGGCTTCCAGTGCAAGGTGAAAGCAGACAGCCCCCAGAGCATGCACCACCAGGAAACACTCGAGAAAGCCGGCAGGATTAGGTGCTACAATGTCGCTGGTAGTCTTCTTGCTACTTTGTTGCAGTTTTGCAGGCGTCCTGGAGCAGTCAGCAGTCGATCCTTGGCAGAAGTCGAAGAGGGAGATGCAGAGGAATTCTGGTGAGCTCTTGCATTCGTTATCTGACGAGAAGCTCACAGGAGAGACCCTAAATAGCCCTCAGAGGAGGATAGACCACCCAGTCAGGTAAGCACCTATCAGGAGGGGTCTCTGACGTCACATGCTGGCACTGGCCACTCAGAGGCCTCCATTGTGCCCTCACACCTCTGCATTCAAGATATTAGAGGTGTGGGGCACCACCCCTGGGGTAGTAATGGACAGGGTAGAGGTCACTCCCCTTTCCTTTGTCCAGTTTCGTGCCAGAGCAGGGGCGGGGGATCCCTGAACAGGTGTAGACTGGCTTATGCAAGGAGGGCACCATCTGTGCCCTTCAAAGCATTTCCAGAGGCTGGAGAAGGCTACTCCTCCCCAGCCCTTAACACCTATTTCCAAAGGGAGAGGGTGTAACACCCCCTCTCAGAGGAAATCCTTTGTTCTGCCTTCCTGGGACTGGGCTGCCCAGACCCCAGGAGGGCAGAAGCCTGCCTGTGCGTTGGCAGCAGTGGTAGCTGCAGTGAAAACCCCAGAGAGCTGGTTTGGCAGTACCCGGGGTCCATGCTGGAGCACCAGGGAAGAATGGGATTGGCACCCCAATACCAGATTTGGCATGGGGGGGCAATTCCATGATCTTAGACATGTTACATGGCCATAATCGAAGTTACCATTGTGAAGCTACATATAGGTATTGACCTATATGTAGGTCATGCGTGTAATGGTCTCCACACACTCACAAAGTCCAGGGAAATTGCCCTGAACTATGTGGGGCCACCTTGGCTAGTGCCAGGGTGCCCTCACACTTAGTATCTTTGCACCTAACCTTCACTAAGTGAGGGTTAAACATATAGGTGACTTATACGTTACTTAAGTGCAGTGTAAAATGGCTGTGAAATAACGTGGAAGTTATTTCACTCAGGCTGCAGTGGCATATTGGTCTGAGCTCCCTATGGGTGTCAAAAGAAATGCTGCAGCCCATAGGGATCTCCTGGAACCCCAATACCCTGGGTACCTAGGTACTATATACTAGGGAATTATAAGGATGTTCCAGTGTGCCAATCAGAATTGGTAAAAATGGTCACCAGCCTGCAGTGACAATTTTAAAGACAGAGAGAGCATAAGCATTGAGATTCTGATTAGCAGAGCCTCAGTGACACAGTTAGGCACCACACAGGGAACACATTCAGGCCACAACTATGAGCACTGGGGTCCTGGCTAGCAGGATCTAAGTGAGACAGGCAAAAACAAACTGACACACAAGAAAAAAGTGGGGGTAACATGCCAGGCAAGATGGTACTTTCCTACAGTGGGGTGGCAGTGTAACACACTGTATGGCAGTGCACAAACACAAGTCCAAACACTCACCGCTGATCACCAGTGTAATAATTTGGGTTTTTGATTGACTGGGATGTGATCCCTGGTCAAGCAGCAACCACAGTCCTGTAAGGGTGAAGTCACTCGCAGCCCTTAAATTAACCTTTGCTCAACCCTCAGCTAGCCTGGCACAGAGCAGTCAGGGTAATTCAGAGGCAATGTGTAAAATATTTGTGCAACACTTCAAAGAGTGATACAGTGACAACACAGTACAAAAGGACCCCTTATCAGTCTAGTAAAATAGAGTAAAATCGAATAAATAAAACAAGACCAAATGACAAAAATGCAGTCAAGTTATGAACTTCAGGCTAAAATAGTGCCAAAAAGCACAAAGCACCAACCACGGCTATCTGGTCGTTTAAGGCCAGGAAGAAGTCACAAATTCAGGCCGACTGCGTTGGACCGAGAGTTGTATGCAAGGAACAGGTTAATGACGTTGAAAAGTTACATTTTCAGACGATTTTGAAAAGTCTTGTTTGCTGTGCAGGGGGGTTGCGAGGAGCAGGAAACCACTGCAGACAGTCGTCAATGAATCGCGAAGAGCAGGCCGGGTACCGTCGGCAGTTTTCACTGTACTTCAGTAGGTGGCACAATCAGTGCTGTACACCGACTAGAAGCATTTAATTTACAGGCCCTGGGTACATGTAAAATCACTTTACTAGGGACTAATAAGTAAATTAAATATGTCAGTTGAGGATGAGCCAATGTTACCATGTTTTAAGGAGGGAGCACATGTACTTTGGCACTGGTTAGCAGTGATAAAGTGCACAGAGGTCAAACACCAGGTAAAACAAGACCAGCAAAAATGGAGGACAAAAGCAAAATGTTTGGGGGAAGACCATCCTAAGACTGAAAGGTCTGATATAACAGGACCCCGTTTCAGGGAGTTTCATCTATCTGTGCATTGGCGGATCTTTAGGATTGCAGATAATTCCAGCTTCCTCCAGAAGTGTTTCTCCAAGCGCGGGGACAGTGTCACTAATGCTTTCTCAGCTCTTTGGGATCGCCAGTTTCTGCCAACACATCTTAGCAGTACCTCGTCTGAGTTACCTCAGCAGCATTACCTTCTTCCAGAGTGCCTCCTCAGCAGTTCCCCGCCCCAAACCCACCATCCCGTGGCTTCCTCCAATGATGCCGTCTCCGTGCTTTAGAATTCTAGGCACTATCAGCTCTCCCTAGTAGAGCCTTCTACGTGAGAGGATACACACTTGCAAACTTACTATTGTGCAGTTTTCTTTTTTTTTACTACTGAATTTCAAATCTCCGTGATTTTCCATGGTTACCCTATTTTATACAGCTTTAACGGTTTAATTCTTCTGTTACGTTGTACTCATGTTTCGAGGCAGTGCCGTCCATCCCAGATTTTCTTTTTAGCTACCCTTATTCCCCAAGGTTGGGACAGGGATTTGTGTCTCGGGGGACATGGCCGCCTCTCCACATTCAGCACCTGACTCCTTTAACCCTCATTGTTTCAGACTGTTTTCCTCACAGTTCTGTTAATAAGTGTTAGCTGGAATAATTTTCTAGGGATGCGCACCGCGGTGGTTTCGCCTCGCTTCTTACCTACAGCTTTTAAACATAGCTGAAAAGCAAATAAGTGTTTGTTGCTGAGACCTTTACACTGGCGCCGCCGTGCGGTTCATTGAAACACAGCACTGTTACTACTTGCTTTGTTATGTTGCTTCTCCTATAGTTGCTGGAGACTGTATTTCGATTCGCTTCCAGATTGTTGTTGCCGCTATCTCTCATACAGGCGAGAAACGCGCAATGTTTTACGCCTAAAAGGATTTAGGCCCGTATTTATACTTTTTTTGCGCCGCATTTGTGTCGTTTTTTGACGCAAAAACGGCGCAAACTTGCAAAATACCATTGTATTTTGTAGGTTTGCGCCGTTTTGCGTCAAAAAGCAGCGCAAATGCGGCGCTAAAAAAAGTATAAATACGGGCCTTACTTTAGCCATCTCCAGCCTAAAATTGCATCTGTTTCCACAGAAGTCAATCGGGGAAATCCATCCTTTCTCTCCCGATTATTTTTTCAAATCTCCCACTTTAGTTTTCTAAACTGTTGCCATGTATGATCTTTGCACATAAAACACTGCACGCACAGTTGCGGATTGGTGCAAACAGGCCATGTTGCGCGGTGTATATATTGTGATATGCAGGCCCAACTAGGTTGAGTGCGGGAGAATGTGCCCAGGGATAAGGTCACTGATATTTAAGGAATTATTACCAGAGGCGTAGCTTGGCCAGTAGTTAGGGCGGGGGGTGTCCTCAAATTTCCGGACAATCACGGTGGCATGCAATGTCAAAATATATTATAAGACGAGCAGGGCGCACGAGAGGAGTTTAAGAGGCAGTGGGAAGGGAGAGGTATTCAGATGGAGTACTGAGAGAAACACAACGATTTGTAAAATTGGGATCATTTTCAGGGCTTTCAAAACAGAGGAGAGTGTGTGTGTGTTTTTTTGTCAGTGTGAGTGTGAAATCCCACAGACACGTCACCATTCCCGACTGAAAGCTACTGTACCCAACTATTCATCAGAAAAGACATTTAACAGGGGGCGTGTAACACTCTTCCCCCTACACCCCTCAAGCTACGTCTCTGAGTTAGAGAGTTGGACCTAGTTGCGTTCCTCGGTTGATCTTTCAAGCGGTGGGAGTACAACTGACAGATTTCTCTTAGCAATGGGAGGGTGATGCGATTGGCTGCATAGGCTGGAACAAGATGACAAAGTGCCTGGTATGACTGTGAAAGTGGCCCAAAAATATCGATGGTACCCTCTCAATAAATTAGACCTTGCACACTTATTCCTGTGTATTTGGTTCTTCTGGAAAGAGAAGTCCTGTTAAACTGCAGATTGCACATGCGCAAGCCCTGCACTGCACACACATTTTGTCACTCCTGTTTTGCCTGCACTAATTGCACCTCTCTGGATTCTGTACTTGTAGTTCGGAAACTATGCCTTGCCTTGTGGTCTTTCTGCGTACAGGGGCCTGGGGTTACATAACAAAAACATAAAACAATGGGGAGAATTTAACAAAAGTGGCGCTGCATCGAATGTAGTGCCACTTTTATTGAACCCCTTAGCTCCCCCTTAACACCACCATGTGTGCGCCTCATTTAACATACAATCCACCATGACGGTAGTTAGGGAACTAGTGTGAAATTGCTTGACGGTTGTTTGTCACATTGCAGGATTACCACCAAAAATGTTGACGCTAATCCTGCAAAGCACATTGAGGCCCATTGAGAACAATTGTGTGCCTCCTTTTAAAGCCTGCTCTGTGCAGGTGTTACAAATGCCGCTAAAAATGGCGCAAAGAAACCTTTTAGATTTAATTGCCTCATTTTTTTGCCCCCCCCTAACAGGGGAATGCCCTCCTTGCATACATTATGTCTGGCCAAGGTATAATGTGGCACAAGGGGTTAGAAAGTGGTGCAATGTATGCACCGTGCTACTTTGTAAATATGACACAGCATTTTTACCATAATATTGCCACATTAGTGTAAATAAATTACGCTAATGTGGCGATATATGGCGCTAGGCCCTCTTAAATCTGGGCTAATGTTTTTCTTTTTTCATAGTTCTGACAGCGCACTCTTTCCTCCACTCATTAACAAGCAGGCACTTCTTGAATGTCCTGAGCCTGTCCCAACTCTTTTTTCTCTTAGACTCAAAAGGAACAAATATTCAGTAATCCTCAAAAAAGAGATACCAAAAGCAAATTCGTATAAGCTGGTAAAGTTACCCTTACCCACACTATTTTGATGATCTAATAGTTTCTTTTAAGACCAGAGATTATAGTAAGTTTAAAGCATATCAGTTTCATCATGTACATCTTGATAAACTGCTTTGTAGTTGAAAATTCTAAAAGAAGACTTAGAAGAACAATCTGCTTTTTTTTTAAATATCCTCATGTCTCACATATTCGAATGGCCTTTGAAGCCTGGACTCAAGTAGTGGAATGTGCCCTAAATATGGACACATCAATCTACATATGACTCATGAACCACCTGTACAAATTAGCTGGGACCAGAACAGCTGATGTTAAGATGCCTTTAAAGATGTCACCATTTTTAAACTTGTAAAAGGTCTCAGAGTGCCAGGGTTTTGCTTCACACACAAGCCTTTCCACCATGTCACCCTCCTGCTAGACACCAGCCTTGATTTAGGATTGTATATTAATTGAAAAAACTCTGATGAGTGTAGGAAGTGCTAAATCTGGAGACAAACCCAAAAGTGGAATTTTCACCTAGGTTGGAGTAAATTCGGCAGATCTGAATTTAGCACTTCATAAATGAGGAAAAGGCTATAACAATTATCTCTTATTGGGGGTTAAAGCAAAGGCAGTGCGGAATCACCTGTGTGAGACTGTGTTAGTCTGGGCATTTTCTGTTGTATGTTTGCCTTTACTCTGGGTTTCTTTGTTCAGTCCATGCATCCTATCTCTTTAGTATTTTCAGGGGTAGCAATTAGGCTGTGAATAATAAGGACTTCAGTTTGCACCAAGACAAACTTCTCAAGAAAAAAAGCTAAGAAGTTACTATAAAGCCTGATCCTTTTAAAGTTCCTACAGTTCATTAAAAGCCCCACTCACCGGATGGCTATGCACTGGACGTTCATTTCAGTGGAGATTAGGCAGATAAAACCTTCTAGCTAATCAGCAGGCCAGCATTTTTCCAATCCAAAGTGCTTCCCGTCATTTCCACCAAGACTCTCCGACATTTTTAATTTAAACCTGCCTTCTAGTAGGAAGCAGGAAATCTCCTTAAAAAGAAAAAACCTTCACAGTGTTCTCATGAGGTAGTGCCAATATGCATCTCTTCTCCCGTTCCCAGGACTTTTGTAAAGTTTGCATATAGAAGATGTGCATTCCTAGCAAATCAAATGCTCCTATCTTTCTCACCCAGAAAAAGGCCAGAATATCCAACTGACTGTCAATTTGTATAATCTAAACAGTTGCTTTTGAAGAGACATTAAAGTAAAGATGCACCAAAATTGAAATGCAAGTATATAGATAGTCCCTGAGGATATTGTTCTCTTCTAATCAAGCAAGGGATTGAGAGGTGACAATCAGTTCTAGGATTTTAGCAGGGGTAGGAAGGCCAGAGTTAAGTCTGTAATTGACAACCACCTGGGGTTGTGGGAAGAGTTTATTGGGACAAGGTGCAATACCAGCGTTCGTGAGTTTATTCGAGATGGCACCGCACAGGACAGACTCATTGAAGAACCCAGAGATGATCCGTACAAGTACAGACTGGCCAAGTTTAAGTGTTTTTGCATTATATGGGGGGAAACATCACTAGCAACGCGGTCAATAAAACGCTATGCATTGACTACACTGCCATTGCCAAGCATATAAGTTTACTACGCATACGTTTAGCACGCATGCCTTTACCACACATATGCGTGGAAACTACAGAGAGAGCAGTCAGGGCAGACCAGGAAGGAGTAGCGACCAGAGGAGAGAGGTAAGTGGAACCAGGTTTGGGGGAGAGGGGGTCCTGGGGTAGAGGGTAACGTAGTTTTAAGGACAGGGTGGGGAAGGTTTTAGGGTTCTGGATAGTTTTTAGGTCAGGGTAGCTTTTAGGAATTAGGGTGGGTGCTGAGGGTTGGGGTAGTTTTTAGGACAGGACAGGGTAGGGTTTAGGGCAGGGGATTAGTGTAGTTTTTAGGACAGGGTGGGGTATTTTTGAGGACAGGGTAGATTTTAGGGTTTAGAGTAGGGGCTGGAGGTCGGGTAGTTTTTAATACAGGGCAGGGGTGTTTTAGAGTTTAGGGTGGGGAGGTGTCGTTTTAGGACATGGCGGGGTAGGTTTTCGGACAGGGTAGGTTTTTGGGTTTACGGTGGGGGGTCAGGGTAGTTTTTAGGACAGGGTGGGGTAGGTTTTAGGACAGGGCATGCTAGCTTTTTAGGGTTTAGGGGGAAGGCAGGGAGTCGGGGTAGTTTTTACGGCGGGTAGGTTTCAGGGTTCAGGGTGGGGATGGGGGTTAGGGGTAGTTTTTAGGACAGGGTACATTTTAGGGTTTAGGGCGGGGGTTAGGGTAGTTTTTAGGACAGGTCAGATAGGTTTTAGGACAGGACATAGTAGCTTTTAGGGTTTAGGGTGGGGGCGAGAGGCAGAGTAGTTTTTAGGGAAGGGTTGCTTTTAGGATTTAAGGCTGGGGATCAGGGTAGTTTTTAGGACAGGGTAGAGTAGTTTTAGGAAAGGGCAGGTTAGGTTTTAGGGTGGGGGCGGGGTAGTTTTTAGGACAGGATGGGGTACGTTTTAGGATAGGGCAGGGTAGGTTTTAGGGTTTAGGGCGGCGGCTTGGGATAGTTTTTAGGACTGGGCAGGGTAGGTTTTAGGACAGGGTAGGGTTTAGGGCTGTGGGGTCAGGGTAGGGTTTATGACAGGGTGGGGTCGTTTTTAGGACAGGGTAGGTTTTAGGGTTGATGGTGGGATACCAAGGTCGTTTTTAGGACAGGGTGGGGTAGGTTTTTAGGACAGGGAAGGGAAGCTTTTAGGGTTCAGGGCGGGGGGTCAGGATAGTTTTTAGGACAGGGCGGAGTTGGTTTTAGGGCAGGGCAGTGGTGCTTTTAGAGTTTAGGGTGGGGGTTGGGGTCGTATTTAGGACAGGGTGGGGTAGGTTTTAGGTTTCAGGTCGGGGTAGTTTTTATGACAGGGAGGGTTAGTTTTTAGGGCAGGGTAGGTTTTATGGTTTAGGGCAGGGAGTTGGGGTAGTTTTTAGGACAGGGCAGGGTAGCTTTCAGGGTTTAGGGTGGGGGCGGAGTAGTTTTTAGGACAAGGCAAGGTAGGTATTAGGGTTTAGGGCGGGGTAGGTTTTAGGACAGGGTCTGGTAGTTGTTAGGAAAGAGTGGGTTTTAGGGTTTAGGGTGGGGTGAGGGATCAGGGTAGTTTTTATGACAGCACGTGCTATGTTTTAGGATAGGGCAGAGTAGCTTTTAGAGTTTAGGGCGGGGTCGTTTTTTGGACAGGGCAGGGTAGGATTTAGGGTTTAGGGCGGGGGTCGGGGTAGTTTTTAGGACAGGGCGGGGTAGGTTTTAAGACAAGGTAGGTTTTAGAATTTAGGGCCGGAATTGGGGTAGTTTTTAGGACAGGGTGGGGTTGGTTTTTGGACAGGGTGGGGTAGCTGTAAGGGTTTATGGCAAAGGCGGGGGTCGGGTAGTTTTTAGGACAGGGCAGGGTAGGGTTTAGGGTGGGGCGGAGGGTCAGGGTACTTTTTTGGACAGGGTGGGGTAATTTTTAGGACAGGGTAGGTTTTAGGGCAGGGATTGGGGTATTTTTTTTTTTAAAGAAAGGGCAGGATAGATTTTAGGATAGGGTAGGGATTAGGACAGGGCAGGGTAGGTTTTAGGCTTTAGGGTGATTGTGGGGGTCAGAATAGTTTTTAGGACAGGGCAGGGTAGTTTTTAGGACAGGGCAGGGTGGCTTTTAGGGTGGGGTGTTGGGGTAGTTTTTAGGAAAGGGCAGAGTAGGTTTTAGGGTTTAAGGCGGGGGGGTTGGGATAGTTTTTAGGACAGGGAGAGGTAGTTTTTAGGAGAGTTAAGTTTTACAGTTTAGGGCGGGGGTTGGGGTAGTATTTAGGACAGGGCATGGTAAGTGTTAGGACAGAGTAGGGTAGCTTTTAGGGTTTATGGCAAAGCCGGGGGGTCGGGTAGTATTTAGGACAGGATGGGGTAGGTTTTAGGTTTCAGGGTGGGGGCAGAGGGTCGGGTAGCTTTTAGGAAAGGGGAGGGTAGGTTTTAGGACAGGGTAGGTTTTATGGTTTAGGGCATGGTGGTTGGGGTAGTTTTTAGGACAGGGCAGGGTAGGTTTTAGGACAGTTAGGTTTTACGGTTTAGGGAGGGCGGTCGGGGTAGTATTTAGGACAGGATAAGTTTTTAGACAGGGCAGGGTAGCTTTTAGGGTTAAGGATGAAGCCGGGGATCGGGTAGTTTTTAGGACAGGGTGGGGTAGGTTTTAGGATTCAGGGTGGGGGCGGAGGGTCGGAGTAGTTTTTAGGACAGTGCTAGTAGGTTTTAGGAGAGGGTAGGTTTTATGGTTTAGGGCAGGGGGTTGGGGTAGTTTTGAGGACAGGGCATGGTAGGTTTTAGGACAGGGTGGGATAGGTTTTAGGACAGGGCAGAGTAGCTTTTAGGGTTCAGGGTGGGAGCGGGGTAGTTTTTAGGACAAGGCAGGGTTTGTTTTAGGGCTTAGGACGGGGTAGTTTTTAGGACAGGGTGGGTTTTAGGGTTTAGGGTGGGGTGGGGGATAAGGGCGGTTTTTAGGACAGGGTGAGGTAGCTTTTTGGGTTTAGGGTGAAAGCGGGGTCAGGGTAGTTTTTAGGGCCGGGTAGGTTTTAGGGTTTAGGACGGGATAGGTTTTAGGGTGCAGGGAGGCGGTCAGGTTAGTTCTTAGGACAGGACGGGGCAGGTTTTAAGACAAGGCAGGTTTTAGAATTTAAGGCTGGGGTCGGGGTAATTTTTAGGACAGGGCAGGGTAGGTTTTGGGACACGGTGGGTTAGCTTTTAGGGTTTAGGGTGAAGGTGGGGGGTTAGATTCGTTTTTAGGACAGGGCGGGTAGGTTTCAGGGTGGGGCGGAGGGTCGGGGTAGTTTTTAGGACAAGGTGGGGTAATTTTTAGGACAGGGTAGGTTTTAGGGTGGGGGATAGAGATATTTGTTAGGAAAGGGCAGGATAGGTTTTAGGACAGGGTAGGGTTTAGGACAGGGCAGGGTAGCTTTTCGGGTTTAGGGCGAAGGCAGAGGTCAGGGTAGTTTTTAGGGTGGGTAGGTTTCAGGGTGGGGACAGGGGTTGGGGTAGTTTTTAGGACAGGGTGGGTTCGTTTTTAGGACAGGGTAAAGTTTAGGGTAGGGTTTGGGGTAGTTTTTAGGACAGGGCAGGTAGGTTTTAGGACAGGGCCCAGTAGCTTTTAGGGTTTAGGGTGGGGGCGGGAGGCGGGGTAGCTTTTAGGGAAGGGGGGGTTTTAGGATTTAGGGCTGGGGATCGGGGTAGTTTTTAGGACAGGGTGGAGTAGTTTTAGGACATGCCAGGGTAGGTTTTACGGTGGGGCATGGTAGTTTTTAGGACAAGGTGGGGTAGGTTTTAGAACAGGGCAGGGTACGTTATAGATTGGGGGCAGGGTCGTTTTTAGGATGGGGTAGATTTTAGGACAGGGCACGGTAGCTTTTAGGGTTTCGAGTGGGGGAGGAGCAGTTTTGGGACAGGGCAGGGTAGGTTTTAGGGTTAAGGGTGGCAGCTTGGGATAGTTTTTAGGACTGGGCTGGGTAGGTTTTAGGACAGGGTAGGGTTTAGGGATGTGGGGTAGTTTTTAGGACTAGATGGGGTAGTTTTTAGGGCAGGGTAGGTTTTAGGATTGAGGGTGGGGTGCTGAGGTAGTTTTTAGGACATGTTGGTATAGGTTTTAGGACAGGGAAGGGAAGCTTTTAGGGTTCAGGGCGGGGGTCGGGTAGTTTTTAGGACAGGGCGGGGCAGGTTTGAAGACAGGTTAGGTTTTAGAATTTAAGGCTGAGGAGCGGGGTAGTTTTTAGGACAGGGCAGGGTAGGTTTTATGTCAGGGTGGGGTAACTTTTAGGGTGTAGGGCGAAGGCGGGGGTTTGGGTTAGTTTTTAGGACAGGACGGGGTAGGTTTTACGGTGGGGTGGAGGGTCGAGGTAGTTTTTAGGATAGGTTGTGGTACTTTTTAGGACAGGGTAGGTTTTAGGGTGGGGATCAAGATATTTTTTAGGAAAGGGCAGGATAGGTTTTAGGATAGGGTAGGGTTTAGGACAAGGCAGGGTAGTTTTTAGGGTTTAGGGCGAAGGCAGAGGTCGGGGTAGTTTTTAGGGTGGGGTAGGTTTCAGGGTTCATGGTGGGGACGGTAGTTGGGGTAGTTTTTAGGAGCAGTTGGGTTAGTTTTTAGGACAGGGTAAATGTTAGGGTTTAGGGCAGGGGTTGGGGTAATTTTCAGGACAGGGCAGGTAGATTTTAGGACAGGGATCAGTAGCTTTTAGGGTTTAGGGTGGGAGCGGAGGCGGAGTAGTTTGTAGGGAAGGGTAGGTTTTAGGATTTAGGGCTGAGGATAGGGGTAGTTTTTAAGACAGGGTGGAGTAGTTTTAGGAAAGTGCAGGGTAGGTGTTAGGGTGGAAGTGGGGTATTTTTTAGGACAGGGTGGGGTAGGTTTTAGGACCTGGCAGGGTAGGTTATAGAGTGGGGGCGGAGTAGTTTTTAGGACTGGGCGGGGTAGGTTTTACGACAGGGCAAGGTAGGTTATAGATTGGGGGCAGAGTAGTTTTTAGGACAGGGCGGGGTACGTTTTACGACAGGGCAGGGTAGCTTTAAGGGTTTCGAGCAGGGGAGGTGTAGTTTTAGGACAGGGCATAGTAGGTTTTAGGGTTTAGAGTGGGGGCGGGGTAGGTTTTAGGACAGGGTGGGGTAGTTTTTAGGACAGGGCAGGGTAGCTTTTAGGGTTTAGTGTGGGGTTGGGGTAGTTTTTAGGACACAGTGGGTTTTAGGGTTTAGGGTGGGGTCGGGAATAGGGTCTTTTTTAGGACAGCGTGGGGTAGGTTTTAGGATAGGGCAGGGTAGCTTTTAGGGTTTAGGGTGGAGTAGTTTTTAGAACAGGGAAGGGTAAGTTTTATGGTTCAGGGCAAGGGGTCATGGTAGTTTTTAGGACAGGGTGGTGTAGATTTTAGAACAAAGTAGGTTTTAGACAGGGTGGGGTAGCTTTTAGGGTTTATGGCAAAAATGGGAGGTCGGGCAGTTTTTAGGACAGGGCAGTGTAGGTTTTAGGGTGGGGCGGAGGATCAGGATAGTTTTCAGAACAGGGTGAGGTAATTTTTAGGACAGGGTAGGTTTTAGGGCAGGGGATCAGGGTATTTTTTTAGGAAATGGCAAGATAGGTTTTAGGACAGGGTAGGGTTTAGGACAGGGCAGGGTACGTTTTAGGGTTTAGGGCAGTGGTGGGGGGCTCAGAGTAGTTTTTAGGACAGCAAGAGGTAGTTTTGAAGACAGGGCAGGGTAGCTTTTAGGGTGGGGGTTGAGGTAGTTTTTAGGACAGGGCAGGTTTTAGAGTTTAGGGTGGGGGGTCCGGGTAGTTTTTAGGACAGGAAGAGATAGTTTGTAGGACAGTTAGGTTTTATGGTTTAGGGCAGGGGGTCCTGTGGTTTTTAGGACAGGGAAGGGTAAGTTTTAGGATAGGGCAGGGTAGCTTTTAGGGTTTAGGGCAAAGCCAGGGGCGCGGGTAGTTTTTAGGACAGAGCAGGGTAGGTTTTATGGTTCAGGGTGGGGGCGGTGGGTGGGGTAGTTTTTAGGACAGAGCAGGGTAGGTTGTAGGACAGGGTAGGTTTTAGGGCGGGTGATCTGGTAGTTTTTAGTACAGGGCAGGAAAGGTTTTAGGCCAGGGTAGTGTTTAGGACAGAGCAAGATAGTCTTTAGGGTTTTGGTGGGATCAGTGTAGTTTTTAGGGCAGGGTGGGGTAGTTTTTAGGACTGTGCAGGGTAGCTTTTAGGGCTGGGGTTGGTGTAGTTTTTAGGACAGGGCAGGGTAGGTTTTAGGTTTCAGGGCTGATTTGAGGTAGTTTTTAGGACAGGGAGGGGTAGTTTTTAGGATAGGTAGGTTTTACGGTTTAGGACGGGGCGGTCGGGGTACTTTTTAGGACAGGGCGGTGTAAATTTTAGGACAGGGACTGGTAGCTCTTAGGGTCTAAGGTTGGAGCAGGGGTTGCGGTAGTTTCTAGGACAGGGCATGATAGGTTTTAGGGTTTAGGCCAGGGTGGGGGTTGGGGTAGTGTTTAGGACAGGGCGGGGTAAGCTTTAGGACAGGGCATGGTAGAGAAGGGGTTAGAGCTCAGGGCAAGGGGTGGTAGGGACAGTTTTAAGGACTTGGGATGGTGGAGTATGGTGTAAGGTGCAGGGTGTGTGGGGGGGATTTACCACGCATGTTCCTTTACCAAACATGCTTTTACAACGAATTTCGGGGTACATGCATGTGTGGTAAAGGCATGCGTGGTAAAGACGCGGTCATTGTAGAGACTGCGTTGCAAAGGCATCCGTGCTCTACACATGCGTTGTTCCATCATACATCCTATATGGGTATTACTGAGCAGGCATGGGTTTAAGATTTTAATGACATTGTGGATGCATTCCTCTGTCACTGGAGAAAATGAGTTCCAGATGGTGGTTGGAGATGATTTGGTCTTGAAGTCTTCCATGGTAAACCCAGCGTTTAATAATTTTATCATCGAAAAAAGCTATTTAGTTGTCACAGAGTTGATGTGAAAGGATCAATTGGGAAGTGAAAGAGGGGTAAGTGATGAGTTCTTGGTGCACGTGGAGGAAATCTTTCACTGTGTTTTTGGCTAAGATGATGGCAATTTGTAGCCTCTCTCATAAATTATGCAAGCTCCTCTGCCTAATAGGGTGGGATTTTCCCCGCCTTTTCAATTCAAGAGGAATAGCGTACTTGATTTTTTTGTGGTTTTGGAGGACTTAAACTCATTTTTGGTAAGTGGACCAATCTTGTCCAAGGTAGCAGTGGTTATAAGAAAAGTGCCTAAAATGGCATTTAGGTATTTGATGTAGAGTGCTGGCAGAAGGGAAGTGATTTTTTTTTAGCTCATCAGTTGCTGAAAAGCAGATGGGGACATGCTTTGACTGTTTGGTTTGGGACTTGGGAGACTTAAGATCTAGTCAGTGTCCTGAGTCATGCTTGTGACAACTGATCAATTGCTGACATCCCAATATTCATATTGTCCACAGTGCTTTCTGCATAGGTGTTTTGGGGATCATCTTGCCATGTGTTATATCCACCAAGAATGAAGCAACATTTTGAGGAGGGCAACATGAAGTGAACAAAAATCGGAAAGCTTTGTTTTGAAGAATTTATGTAGTTTATTAGGTAGATGCTAGGTGATTAAACAAAGGAGGGGTAATGTGAGGTGAGTAATGCACTTGACAAGCAGATGTTCAAATGACTAATATTGTGCACTCTTTGGTTCATGGCAAGAGATGTTGGAAAGGTGGATGAGGTCCATTTCACCTCCCCATAATTAGAAGTAAGTTTCGGAGCTCCAGTTTTCAACATCATCTAATGGGAATGTAAGCAGATGTTTAGCATTAGATCAATGAATGAAGTCCACAGCTTCAGGTATAGAGTGTCTCCAAACTATGAATTGGATTTATTTACATTTGACACAGAGCAGCAACTAAAGTCTGCTAAGATATGACACAGATTCTCTCTCTCCCTGTGCCTGGCACTTTAGGCATCCTTGCACCATGCACATACTTTTGCATCATAGTGCTAGGCTGTGTGAGTGATGTCTACTCTCGTAGGACTCTTGTCATGAGGACAAGACTGCTGGTTTTGGGCAGCAGCACCACTGCGTGTGGGAAACTGAGTCAATCCCACATCGTCTGATAGCTGTCGGCCTAACCCTTTGGACCAGCTAGCAGCACCTCAGCCAAACCTAGAAGTAAAGGTGATTTGAGGCAGCCTGACTCATGACACTTTATGACTCCTCAGGGGAGTCTTGGTTGGCAGATCCTGCCCCTTTCTCTTGTTAGCATAGGTCTCACACACACACATAGGCAGAAAAAGATATGCTGGACCATTTTCAATGCATTTATTGAAAAGACTACAATCTATGATAAAATATATGAGCTGCGATGCGATTATTAGGAAGATGAAACATAGCACAATCAGAGTTGTACCCTGAGTGAAAAGCAGATAAACAACCCTAGCATATTGAAATAAATATGTGCCTATAAATTCCTATCCACACTTCCTAGGTTTTGTGCGAAAGCATGGCAATGTTAGCCCTTTTCTCTGTCGGTACTTAGTCCATTGAAGAAACACCCGCCCCCAGACCTGAAAAGCAGGGGTCTCCCTGTCTTCCTCTCGGTTGACTATAGAGACAGGACTGAGGTCAGCAACGTGGCAATGAAACGGCATACAGCAAAGGATGGATCCTCTGTCTGGAATGACCTCTCTAACCTTCTTTGGCCTGTGTGATGTTTTTATAATAAATCATGTTGTGTTCTAAGAAACATGCCTGATGTAATCATCTGTCTGAGTGTCAGGGCTGGCTGTGCACTCTGTGATGGAAATACTAGATAGATTATCTTATACAGCCTTGAGCAGCCTTGGGCAGAGGTGCAGGATGAAATGTCGTGCGAGGAAAGCAAAAACAAAACTTTTGCAGAATAGCAGCTGATTAGAAAAATAAAACATCTCCTAAAAATCCAGTTATGCTAAAAGGAATTATGTAACTAGGTAAAAGGGCACGGGCTGCAGGCCTAAACTAAAATATGTGTGCCCAAGCAAGGCTCTAAAATGAACCCGCGACAATGGCATAGGTTTTGTACTAAAAGGATACCCATCCAGTAATTGTTTGGTGAAAAGAAAGCTTTCATCTAATGTTACACCTGTGTCAAGTAGGCACAACATCTTGCACAAAGTCATGCCCAACTTTTTAGTAGATAAGACTTTGTGTCAAAATTAATGGGTGTTTGGATAGCAATGCTCAGGTACCACTGCTGGGACGTTACCTTGCCACAAAGCAGAGCACAGTAATTCAAAACACTACCTTGCATTACACTAGGGTTACTTTCCAGCCCAAATCAAGATTTGTGTTGTAAAGTAAATACCCAGTTAAATCCTTTGTAACAGTTTGTCTGACTTTTGTTGACCCGTCACCAGTGCAAAGGCTTAATAAATATGGCCCTGTATCTGCAGAGAGGTTAGAAATGCTTATTAGTATGATGAGAAGCTAGAGGGATGTCGATCTAAGTGTTGGAGGAAAAGCTGGCACTCTAGGGAACAGTGTGGTCCAGTTAGCCCTATAAGTTCCAGGACTGGGGGGTGGCAGGGGTGGACTACAGAGCTCCACTCTGCTCCACTCTGCTCTGATGCTGAAACCAATACAGAGTGACACAAAAAGGTGATGAAGCAGTTATGACTACATGGGGAGGAATTCAGGACAGTATTGGTAGGAGATGGGTCGAAGGAAGACGGCCCGTGCCAAGAGCAGGTCCTAAGTAACAGCAGGACACTGATGTGGCTACTTTAGGGATCCTCCAAAAAGACAAGGTTCAGTAGTGGCCAGTTTTAAAATGGTTTTAACTCTTGTATTCAAGTATCAGGCCAATCTTGTTTCAACATGTCAAAGCTGCACCATCCAGGCACTGCTATAGAATCACTCGATTAGCATGGAAAGATCATGTATCACATCCAGGAAGCTGATACTGCACAGTCAGGCTCTGTGACATCCCACTCCCAAAAATTCACTCTTAGGGGTGCCACTGTGCCTGCAACAAGCACTGGCAAAGGCAGTAGGTGTCACCTTTTGTCTTTGGCAATAGAGACATATTGGCTTTGTAAATGCTGCTTGCTGATGCTGTTTGGTAAAACAAAATGGCTATTGCCCATTTAGCATCAACAAAAACAAAGTGATAATGTATATAGGTGCATAAGTCATAATGCATTTGCACACGTGTCATGATGCTCTGACAGTCCCAGCTTTATGACGTTTAAACATGCATCATGAGGCAGTGGCAATTTTGTTTTTGCTTTCATTCACCATTCCAGCATGGCAAACATCCATCTTAGAGCAGGAATTAAACAAATATCAAAAGCGCCAATGTACATTTGTTTAAAAACAATAAAAGGCTGAGGAGCTGATTGCAGCTGCTGGGCCCGCCAAAAAACCTATAAAACACAACAAACAGCTGGAGAAGCTGGTTGAGCGGGACATTTTCTTTAACAAAATGCTGATAAAACCAGGTGGAGGAGGCAATGAACAAGCGGGTAATAGCAGAGGGAAGCAACATGGAAAGCGGAGGGGTGATGGATGGGCATTTCAGTAGGAAAGCAGCACAAAGGGAAGAGAGCCAGAAAACACAAGCATTCCTATGGAGTGTAGAAAGAGAAAGGAAATAAAGTTTGTCCGTAATGCGGAGCAATGGAGTGATACAACTCAGCCAATCAAAAGAATGGTAAATAAGTACTCCAGGGGAGGGTCAAACAGAGGAAGAAAAGCAATTGACTGACATGCAAGCATATGAGGCTGACAAGAAAGCCAAACACAGGTAAGCAATGGGCTAATCCAAAGAAGCCATTTATAAGTTTTGTCATTGCCCACAATCGGTTTTTAGAAACCTCAAAAGGAAGGTGAATTTAATCTTAATGACATGAGCTGCAACCCTTTGTATTTAAGAAAACACAGCATATGCATTGCTATGCTGCATTCATTTAGATTTGTTTAGCATATGCCTGCTAACCCACTTTTACCTACCGTTCTGCTGCAATGAGGGAGCCTAGGATAAACCTAGTATCAGAATCTTACTAAGTTAACAAGGATCAAAGCAACAGCCCAGGTACTCATGCACAAGCATTAATGAAGCACTGAATAATTCTGAGGCATACGTTGATCACTTTGTGTGCTTTGGACCTGGGACAAAAATGAACTAAACATTTGTATGTTTTGTGGAATGAGCACCATGAGGGAAGCAGTGATGATTAATATCCAGTCACACCATTTCATCTCGGCCATTCCCCAGTAAAAGCGTCTACGCCACTCCTTTTTAGGATCGAGCCTGCGTCGCATGCGCTTGCGCATGCGTTTCGCTAAGCGAGACGCTTTAGGAATTGAAAAGGGCTCGGAGCCCTGTACACGTCACGTCAGTGTCTTTCACTTGCCTGTGGGCTTGCCTGTTAGAATCTGCTTGATTTCATCAGTGGAAGGCATGCATACGTCATGCCTTTTCTGGTGGATAGCCCTCCTCAAGCGCATCGACCAAGTACAGAAAACATGCGAGGCTCGTTGTTTTCCGTCCGGCTCGTGGACTACTTTTTCTCTAGTTTCCCAGCGCGAACTCGCTTGGCAGAAGTCGAGCGTTTACATAATATCGACCCTGTTACACAGTTAATTGCACTTTTTCCGGTTACGTACATAAATGCACTTTTGCCGATAGGTTTCATTACGAGTGAAAAGTCGGGTTAGGAGTTTACAGCGCTATCAGCTCTAACACGAGCAAACGTGAGACCCGTTGCATTGCAAATGCTTGTTCTATTTGTCAAAACCTTTCCCCAGCCAAAACTTCACAAGTCAGAATGCATAAGTGTATATAAGTGATCTATAAATAGGTGTAGATGGGCCTAGAATTGGAAAGTGAAGGGGCAATTCTCCAAGTTCAAGAGGGATTCCATCAAAAGACAAGGGTGGTCATTCTGACCCCGGCGGTAAAATGCACTTACCGCCGGTCAGAAGACCGCCATAACACCGCCGCGGCCGCGGAAACCCGCCACGGTCATTCTGACCCGCAGAAGGCAAACCTCCGAAAATCCGACAGCCACAACCGACCGCCAGACCAGCGGTCGGCGGAAAGGTGGAGGTGACAAAACCTCCACCGCCACGGCAACAGAAATACGCCCATGCCATTACGACGCACGAATCCACGCGGCGGTCATTCAAACGCGGTATTCCATTGGCGGGACACACCGCCGCGGTCAGAATACACACAAACGAACAAAACTCAGCCACATTGGACGATTTGAATCCCACACACCTGATACACATACACACACCACTCCCACACACACAATACAATATAAAACACACACCCACATCACCCACAAACCCCTACGCCAAAAAATTCTGAAAGAAGGCCAGAGCGAGACACCAGCATCCACAAACTAGCAGCCACAGCCACTCAACACCATCACCCACACACTATCCACACACAAAACAACACACACCACAACACTCAACACACTTAACTACACATACTCCACCCCACACATCATACACACCACCCCATTGCACCCCAAAGACAACCCCGCTTCACAGACGAAGAACTCAGGGTCATGGTGGAGGAAATCGTTCGGGTAGAGCCCCAGCTGTTCGGCACACAGATACAACACACCAGCATTGCCCGGAGGACGGAGCTATGGCAGAGGATTGTCGACAGGGTCAACGCTGTGGGACAGCACCCCAGAAATCGGGAAGACATCAGGAAGCGATGGAACGACCTACGGGGGAAGGTGCGTTCCATGGTATCCAGGCACAACATCGCCGTGCAGAAGACTGGCGGAGGACCCCCACCTCAACCCCCACAATTCACATCATGGGAGGAGGAAGTCTTGAACATCCTGCATCCTGACGGCCTCGCAGGAGTCGGCGGAGGAATGGATACTGGTAAGTTGAAGCTTCACTACTGCTTCCCCCCCACCTGCATGCCAAATCATACCCCAACCCTCACCCCCATCCTCGAACCCCACCCTCACCCCCACCCCACCACCATCCTCACCCCCACCACCATCCTATTCCCCGCCAATGTCTCACCATCACAACCCACACATCCCAAAACCTAGGCCTGCATGCGTCCACTAAGCATGGACACCCATCACCAAAGCATGCCCAATGCATATACACATCCCCCCCACAAGCCACCCTCACCAAAGCCCCCACACACGAATGCCAGCACTTGGGGACACGAGAACCCATAGATACACCCATATGCCACACATTGAAACTATAACCATACCTCTATACCCCTGCAGGACCCGACCGTCAACACACCGCGGCGGAGGGGCCAGAATTCTCCACACCCCCCACCCAAGAGGCCGTCAGCGATGACAGCAGCTCTGTCGACCTGGACACCGATGACCAGCCCGGACCATCGGGGACCTCTGGACAGTCGGTTCCCCTCACACAGGCCCAGGCCACTACAGACCCAAACCCCTCTGGGAACACCAGCACAGCTCCCACCCAGCGGGCCCATGCCTCTGTCTCCAGGGCGCGTCAATCTGCGGTGTGTCTACCACTACAGGGCACCCAGGATAACCCACCACCCCAACAACAACAGGGACCTGGGGGCAGTGGTAGTGGGCACACCGGCCAGGGGGCAGAGGCCCAGGGAAACAGGGCAACTCGGAGGGCAGCTGTGCGACAGGGGGGGGACGGGCCCAGGGAACCCACTCTCCACGAGGTCCTCACCACCATCATGGGAGCATACAACCGCTCCCAGGAGACGATGGCGACGGTACTGGCCCGGTTCCAGGAGATCCAGGTACTGCAGGAGGAACACTATCGGGGGTACAGGGAGGACATCAGAGCCCTCAACACCACCCTGGTTACCATGGTAGGGCTGCTGCAGGACCTCGTCAACACCAGGGCGGACACTCAACAACACCCAAGGGCCCCTGCCACTAGCCTGGACCAAGAACAGCCAACCACCTCCGCCGGCGCTAGTGGACAGGAGGCCCCCACACAGCAGCAGCCCACCAGACCCCCACCTCCTGCAGGAGAAGAACCACCCCGCAAGAGGGCCCTGAGATCTCGCAAGAAGACAGAGTAGGATGTCAAGACCCCCGCCAGCAATGGATACCACCTGATGTCATCCCACTGTCCCACATTGTCACCCTGTCCATCCTTGAACTGCCCATGCTCCATCTCTCCACAGGCCTCTGGACAATGCACCTGTGTGACTGTTACTCTGGACTCTGCCATGGACATTCCTTCACCATAGCCCCCACCCACTTGAAACCACCCATCCCATTTTGAGCACTTAAATAAACACCTATTTTGCACAAAACTATCTGGAGTCTGGCTGTGATTTCAATATATTGTAATTGACATGACAGTGCAAATATGTCCTTGTACATGGTGAAGTCAACAAACAGCTGCCACAAAGCTGTAGTCCATGGGGAAACGAAGCACAGGACTCGTAGTGGGGACCCCAGATCTGAAATAGGGAGGGAAAAGCCACAACTCAGTCATCATACACTGGGGCAAATAGACAGGCAGCAGAGATGCAGGAGAGTAGTTCACATTTACTAAATTATCTTTGAAATGTTACCTGTGTCCTATTGGAAGTACTGTTCAATGATTCTGTCCCTGTTGTCTGTTTCAGCCCCGTCGTCTTCCTCCTCGTCACTCTCCTCAGGTTCCACAGCTGCCACAACACCACCGTCTCGACCATCCTCCTGCAGGAAAGGCACCTGGCGGCGCAAAGCCAGGTTGTGAAGCATGCAGCAGGCCACGATGATGTGACACACCTTCTTAGGTGAGTACATTAGGGATCCACCTGTCATATGCAGGCACCGAAACCTGGCCTTTAGGAGGCCAAAGGTGCGTTCGATCACCCTCCTAGTACGCCCATGGGCCTCATTGTACCGTTCCTCTGCCCTGGTCCGGGGATTCCTTACTGGGGTCAGTAGCCACGACAGGTTGGTGTACCCAGAGTCCCCCACTAGCCATACACAGTGTCTCTGTAGCTGTTCCATCACGTAAGGGATGCTGCTATTCCTTAGGATGTAGGCGTCATGCACTGACCCTGGGAATTTGGCATTTACATGCGAGATGTACTGGTCAGCCAAACACACCACCTGGATGTTCATTGAATGGTAACTTTTTCTGTTCCTGTACACCTGCTCCCTGTCTCTTGGGGGAACCAAAGCCACATGGGTCCCATCAATGGCACCAATGACGTTGGGAATATGTCCAAGGGCGTAGAAATCACCCTTCACTGTAGCCAATTCGCCCACCTCAGGGAAAATGATGTAGCTCCTCACGGATTTCATCAGGGCAGACAACACTCTGGATAACACCTTCGAAAACATGGGCTGAGACATCCCAGAAGCAATTCCCACTGTTGTCTGAAACGACCCACTTGCCAAGAAATGGAGTACTGACATGACCTGCACCAGAGGGGGAATCCCTGTGGGTTGGCGGATGGGGGACATCAGGTCGGGCTCCAGCTGGGCACACAGTTCATGGATAGTGGCACGGTTAAGACGGTAGGTCAGGATAATGTGGCGTTCTTCCATTGTCGACAGGTCCACCAGCGGTCGGTACATGGGAGGATTCATCCGTCTCCTCGCCCAACCCAGCGGACGGTGCCTAGGAAGGACAACATGGAGCACACAGTCAAGCAACCCACAGGTACGTACTCACAGCTAGCACAGTAAACGATTCTCTATGCAGTGAATGGCGTGTCTGAGTGGCTATGCAAGGCCTAGGCCTGTGTGACGCAGTTGAAATTGAGCCATGTGGGCCCTGGAAATGGCGGCTGCCTGACCTGTGAAGTGTGACAATGGGATGTGAGGTCAATGCGCTGGCGTGGCACACCGCGGCGGGCGGCGGGCGAAGACCGCGGCGCGAAGCCGCATTGGTTAACATTGAAGCCTATGGGTTTCAGGAGCCAATGGCGAAGGGCGCCGGCGGTGGCGGGACGCACCGCCGCGGTACGCACCGCCGCGGACGTGACCGCCATTTTCTATCTACTTATCCACTTGCGACTTGAACTTTCACAGGAGAGGACCTATACTGCAAGTGTTGCTGTGACCTCGGTCTGGAAGGGACAATGGCTGCTGCGCCTGGGGAAAGGGCCCCTGCCTTCACTGGAGAGGAGTTGGAGAAACTTGTGGATGGGGTCCTCCCCCAGTATGCGCTACTCTACGGTCCTCCAGACCAACAAGTGAGTTTAATTCAATCTGGATTTGGGGCCACTGGCTGGCTTGGGGGCCTGGCGGGGGGCCTGGCGGGGATGGGGGGCATGTTGGGCCTGGCGGGGGGCATGGCGGGGGGCCTGGCGGGGATGGGGGGCATGTTGGGCCTGGCGGGGGGCATGGCGGGGGGCATGGCGGGGATGGGGGGCATGTTGGGCCTGGCGGGGGGCATGGCGGGGGGCCTGGCGGGGATGGGGGGCATGTTGGGCCTGGCGGGGGGCATGGCGGGGGGCCTGGCGGGGATGGGGGGCATGTTGGGCCTGGCGGGGGGCCTGGCGGGGGGCATGGCGGGGATGGGGGGCATGTTGGGCCTGGCGGGGGGCATGGCGGGGATGGGGGGCATGTTGGGCCTGGCGGGGGCATGGCGGGGGGCCTGGCGGGGATGGGGGGCATGTTGGGCCTGGCGGGGGGCCTGGCGGGGGGCATGGCGGGGATGGGGGGCATGTTGGGCCTGGCGGGGGGCATGGCGGGGGGCCTGGCGGGGATGGGGGGCGTTGGGCCACTGGCAAGGAAAATGCTGACAAACTTGAACGTGGTATTTCTCCCTCCCTGTACGTGTCACATAGGTCCGCGCCCATGAGAAGATCGGGATTTGGCGTGCCATCGCCAAGGAAGTCCGGACCCTGGGGGTCCACCATCGACGGGGCACCCACTGCCGCAAGAGGTGGGAGGACATCCGCCGCGGGACCAAGAAGACCGCCGAGTCTCTGCTGGGGGTGGCCTCCCAACGTAGGCGGGGTGCCTGCCGTCAACTGAGCCCCCTGATGTTCCGGATCCTGGCGGTGGCCTACCCTGATTTGGATGGGCGCGTGAGGGCAGCACAGCAGACACAAGGGGGTGAGTACAAGCATTATCTACTCTGTTGTCGCGCAGTGGAGGTGTCTGGGTGGGGGAGGAGGGCTGGGGGTCCCCCTAGGCCAGGGCGATATCTGTAGGCTGGGCACCCCCGTAAGCCCCTGTGTCCCCAGCCACCACCCTCAGTAGTTTGTCAGTACAGCCATCCCTGGGCCGTGTCATCCATGGGTGCAGTTGTCAACTCTAGGCGTGTAGGGCATGTTCCACGGAATGCGTAGCGGACCACAAGTGCGCAACTTAGTGCAGGGGGCATCTGTGTCTGTCATGTCCGCTAACTGTACCGGAGATCCATGTACTCAATATCCCTTTATTTCTCTCTCCCCCCCCCTTTTTGTTTGTCTTTCTGTGCTTGTGTGCATCAGCATCATCAGGCGGAGGAGAAGTGGCATCGGGGCAGGAGGGAGCTGCATCTCACATGGCCCAGGAGGGCCATGCCACAGAGTCAGACTGGACCAGTGAGATGGAGGGCGAGGGGAGCTCCACGACGGGGACGACTGGACCCTGCAGCGACACGGACACGTCCTCGGAAGGGGGCTCCCTTGCGGGGGTGGCACCATCCGTGCCCCCCGCCATTACAGGTACAGCCGCCACCCAGCGCACCATCTCCGCCCTCCCAGCAGCCCCTCAGCGTTCGCCCCGTGCCCGCTCTGCCAGGAAGCCGGGCATCTCCTTCGCCCCAGGCACCTCAGGCCCTGCCCCTGTTACCCCCGCTGCCCTCAGTGAGGAGGTCATTGACCTCCTCCGAACGCTCATTGTTGGGCAGACTACCCTTTTGAATGCCATCCAGGGGGTGGAGAGGGAGGTTCATCGCAGCAATGCGTACCTGGAGGGCATTCATTCGGGTCAGGCTGCCCATCAGCGATCGTTCCAGGCTCTGGCCTCAGCACTGACGGCAGCCATTGTCCCTGTCTCCTGCCTCCCTCTACTAACTCCCTCCTCCCAGTCTCCTGTTCCTCTGCCTGTCCCACCCACACCATCAGACCAGCCTGCACACACCTCAACACCCAAGAGAAGCTCATCCAAACATAAGCACCACAGATCACGCAGACATTCACACACGCAACATTCCGATGCAGACATGCCAACAGTCACTACCACCTCTGTGACCCCCACCTCCTCGTCTCCCTCCTCCCTCCCTGTGACGTCTACACTCACACCTCCATTCACCTCACCATCAGCCAGTGTTTCCATCACCAGCACACCCTCCACTCCAGTCCGCACACGTGCAGTCACCACCCCCACTGCCATTTACACGTCCCCTGTGTCCTCTCCCACTGTGTCTGTCACCCCCTCTTCCACACCACACAAACGCAGCCACCCACCCACCCAACAGCCATCCACCTCACGACAGCCTATCCCTCCTGCACCTGCACCCAAAGACAGCAAACGTGACTCACCTACAACCACATCCTCTCCCTCCACTCCCATTCCCACTGTACCTACCACTCTCCATTGTCCCAAGAAACTCTTCCTCGCCACTACTAACTTCTTTCCTGACCCTGAGCCCCCCCCTCCTTCTCGTCGGGGTAAGAAGAGCACCTCAGCCACCACCAGCCCTGCAGCCCCCTTGACAAGGGTGCAGGGGTATTGGAGCCCGCCAGCCCGCATGTCTGGATCTTCGCCCAGCAGCAAGGGGACAGCCAGCCCACCCCCTGGGAAGAGGAGCAGAAGGCGGAAGGGGCGCCGCAGGAGCCCGCCTTCTACATCCCCCCCGGACACCACCCAGAGACAGTCACCAGCCACAGCTCCAAAGGGAGGAAAGGGCCACAGGCCCACGACTAAGGAGGGCAAGGGCAGCAAGTCGGAGAGGTCAGGCAGCAGGCCTGCTGCCCAGGAGCAGCCCACAACCCCCACAGCCGCTGCCCCGGGAGGAACCGGCACAGCTGCCCCGGGAGAGCCCACCACCCCCATAGCCGCTGCCCAGTGAGGACCCAGCCCAGCTGGCCAGGAGGGCCCCACCACCCACAGCCCAGGTGGGCATTGAAGGAGCACCATCCCCGCTGCCCAGGAGGGGACCACCAGGCAATGAGCAGTTGGCCATAGACCGGCCGCCGTCTCCAGAACCGCTGAACTGGGCCCCGCCGTCTCAAGAACCGCTCCGCTGGGCCCCGCCGTCTCAAGAACCGCTGAACTGGGCCCTTCAAGGCAAGGACCGCTGAACTGGGCCCCGCCGTCTCAAGAACCGCTGAACTGGGCCCCGCCGTCTCAAGCACCGCTCCGCTGGGCCCCGCAGTCTCAAGAACCGCTGAACTGGGCCCTTCAAGGCAAGGACCGCTGAACTGGGCCCCGCCGTCTCAAGCACCGCTCCGCTGGGCCCCGCCGTCTCAAGAACCGCTCCGCTGGGCTCCGCCGTCTCAAGAACCGCTGAACTGGGCCCTTCAAGGCAAGGACCGCTGAACTGGGCCCCACCGTCTCAAGCACCGCTCCGCTGGGCCCCGCCGTCTCAAGAACCGCTCCGCTGGGCCCCGCCGTCTCAAGAACCGCTGAACTGGGCCCTTCAAGGCAAGGACCGCTGAACTGGGCCCCGCCGTCTCAAGAACCGCTGAACTGGGCCCCGCCGTCTCAAGCACCGCTCCGCTGGGCCCCGCCGTCTCAAGAACCGCTCCGCTGGGCCCCGCCGTCTCAAGAACCGCTGAACTGGGCCCTTCAAGGCAAGGACCGCTGAACTGGGCCCCGCCGTCTCAAGAACCGCTGAACTGGGCCTCGCCGTCTCAAGCACCGCTCCGCTGGGCCCCGCCGTCTCAAGAACCGCTCCGCTGGGCCCCGCCGTCTCAAGAACCGCTGAACTGGGCCCTTCAAGGCAAGGACCGCTGAACTGGGCCCCGCCGTCTCAAGAACCGCTGAACTGGGCCCCGCCGTCTCAAGCACCGCTCCGCTGGGCCCCGCCGTCTCAAGAACCGCTGAACTGGGCCCTTCAAGGCAAGGACCGCTGAACTGGGCCCCGCCGTCTCAAGCACTGCTCCGCTGGGCCCCGCCGTCTCAAGAACCGCTCCGCTGGGCCCCGCCGTCTCAAGAACCGCTGAACTGGGCCCTTCAAGGCAAGGACCGCTGAACTGGGCCCCGCCGTCTCAAGAACCGCTCCGCTGGGCCCCGCCGTCTCAAGAACCGCTGAACTGGGCCCTTCAAGGCAAGAACCGCTGGCCCTTTGGCAGACGTGGCAGGGCAGGATCTATCTCGGGCAGGGCTGCAGGATGTCCTCTGGCCAACTTGCCTCCTCCAGTGGCAGTGGGGTCTGTTATGGACTGTATGGACCGTGGCTTTGCACTCCCCAGGATGGCCCAGTGGGCAGGCCACCCACTGTATGGACTGTATGGACAGTGGCTTTGCACTCCCCAGGATGGCCCAGTGGGCAGGCCACCCACTGTATGGACTGTATGGACAGTGGCTTTGCACTCCCAAGGATGGCCCAGTGGGCAGGCCACCCACTGTATGGACTGTATGGACAGTGGCTTTGCACTCCCCAGGATGGCCCAGTGGGCAGGCCACCCACTGTATGGACTGTATGGACAGTGGCTTTGCACTCCCCAGGATGGCCCAGTGGGCAGGCCACCCACTGTATGGACTGTATGGACCGTGGCTTTGCACTCCCCAGAATGGCCCAGTGGGCAGGCCACCCACTGTATGGACTGTTTGGACCGTGGCTTTGCACTCCCCAGGATGGCCCAGTGGGCAGGCCACCCACTGTATGGACTGTATGGACAGTGGCTTTGCACTCCCCAGGATGGCCCAGTGGGCAGGCCACCCACTGTATGGACTGTATGGACAGTGGCTTTGCACTCCCCAGGATGGCCCAGTGGGCAGGCCACCCACTGTATGGACTGTATGGACAGTGGCTTTGCACTCCCCAGGATGGCCCAGTGGGCAGGCCACCCACTGTATGGACTGTATGGACTGTGGCTTTGCACTCCCCAGAATGGCCCAGTGGGCAGGCCACCCACTGTATGGACTGTATGGACTGTGGCTTTGCATTCCCCAGGATGGCCCAGTGGTCATGGAGTCCCCTCGTGGATCTGGCGTCGTGTACTCAAGTGGCTGAGGTGCCCCCCCTTCCCCCTGAGGTGCCTGTCCTATTTTCTTTCTGATGCCCCTGCAGTGTTCTCTCCGTGGAGTTCTTGTCGTGGGACTGGGCCTTGCCCCTTTGCACAGGACCCCTGTGATCCACGGACAGTGGTTGGACTACATTTAGTAGCTGTGTATATTTTGTACATAGTTTATTTATTTATTGGGATTACTGGTGTACATATTTCAATATATCTGCCCGTTTATGATCTCTTCTTTTGGTCTTTGCATTATTTCGGAGGGGGGGGGTTTGTGGGTTGTGACAGTGATCTGTGGGAATGCATTGATGTGTGTGTTGTAGTGGGTGTGGGTGGGTGGGTGTGTGCCGGTAATCTTTTCCCTCCCCTGTGTCGTAGGTGCAGTACTCACCGATGTCTTCCGCGCCGCCGGGCGTGCTCCTGGTATATGAGCAGGTATAGGAGTGCGGGGATGACCTGCAACTCTTGTTCCATACTGCCGGAATCTCGCGTGGAGTGCGTAGAGGTGAGCGTTTTCCCGTTCGTAGTCTGTTTCCGCCGTGTTCTTATCGGCGGTGCTCCCGCCCCGGAAAAGGTGGCAGATTGGTGGGTCGTGATAGGGTGGGCGGTACATTGTCTGCCGCCTGGCTGTTGGCGGGGACCGCCGCGCTGTTTGTTTGTACCGCCGTGGCGGGCGGAGTGTTAATACGGCGGGCTGTGTTGGCGGTTCCCGCCAGGGTCAGAATTGCATATTTTAGACCGCCGGCCTGTTGGCGGCTTGGCCGCCGCTTTATCACCGACCGCCAGGGTCAGAATGAGGGCCAAGGTTTGAATGGACATCGAGAGCCTCACTCAGATCCCCTATATCACAGGTTATCCAATTTGTGGTATTTCTGTGAGCATAAAGGTAGTTCTAAAATGAGTTTTTCAGACTTTGTTCACATCTTTCATGATAAACTGGATAATGTGGATTTTCCTAGCTGGAATGGTGAAGGAAAATCCTGATTCTAAAGACACAACAGTGATTAATATGCTTTCTTGACTTGCTACTTTATTATAGCAGGCACAAATCACAAAAACAACACTTACCAGAAAACACTGGGCTACAAACTAAAGGCTGAGGTGGAGTGAAATCACCAATCAGTCAGGAGGTAAGTCTATATTCAGCAGTCACCAAGAACAACCTCTTTTCTTGATGTCACTGCAAATTAAACTCTATAAATGAAATGGACCAACATGACTAGAAATCTAATAGAACAATACAACAACTTCTTTTGAATCCCCAGACAACTTGTGAAGAATATTCAGAGACCTATTTGCTCGAGCTTCACATGTGTCCTGTTGAGATGAATCCTTAGGAAAAAACAGGAGTTGCAGCAATTGAATCTGAAAGAAAGAGTAGGGAACATTTGTGATATAGGACATTTAACAAGAGAGATATGCCACATCTAAAAATGTATAGACAGCAGAGGCATAATATTCGCCTCTGTCTCATTAATAAAATCAGAACTTCCTTTTATTATTCTAGCTAGGAAAGTTTGCATTCTATTACAAGACCATATTGTCTTATTAAGCGAGTTGAAAGTCCATTTATTGATGCAAAATAGGCTCGAGCCACAGGTTTATACTAAAAAATCTGAATATTGATACTTTGGACACTTCAGCAAATCTAAGAATGCCCTTTAACCTTGTTTCAGCTCATATAGCTCTGAAGGCCATGCCTCATCTAGTGGAGTAAGTCCAAAAGGGTTTTGTAACTTTGTTAGCCAAAGACATAACCTTAGCTCATCTGGCTAAAGTAGGTAGGAGAAGACACATTTTTTAGAAAGATTAGCAAATGAGGAGAGGACGTTCTTAAATCAGTAGTTTTTAATTTGTATTATTAAAGCCCATTGGCTGAAGACCAGCTGTCTAAAGCTGAACAAAGAGTAAATCTCTGTGGGACTCCACCTGGTGGCCAACAGAGCTAGGGCAGATTCCTACTCTCACCATCAAAGCCAAGAACCTCAGAATCATCAACAGCAAACTTGACAGGATGACCCACGCCAATGATGTCACCGCCTCATGCTTCCACACCCTGCAAATGCTGAGGAGGTTTTTTCAAATAGCTCCCAATCTGGGGAACCAGGAGCACCTGGAGAACTGTCGCATATGCCATGGTCACAAGCAAGCTGGACTATGGGAACACCCTAGATGCCAGGATCAACAAAAACTCACCAGAAGGCTGCAGACCATTCAGAACTTGGTGGCCAGAATCACTCTCAACCTCCCACCCCATACTCACATCACTCACTCCTGAAGGAGCTCCACTGGCTCCTCATGCACAAATGATCACAAATCAAAATCCTCACCCACATTTAGAAGACACTACAATACACTGGCCTAGCATAACTCAACAATCACATCTGCTTTCACAAACCTTCCAGATTCCTACTAGCACAAATCCCACGCATACGGAAACACAGATCCAGTGTTTGAGCCTTCTCCTACATCACTCCTTAAGCATTGGAATGACATGCAGCAGCACATAAAGACATCCTCCTCACTTCTCGAACTCCACAAGAATCTGAGGACCTGGTTTGTCAAGTGGTTGAAGTAAGCCCTAGGTGTGTCTCGACTCACACCTGCTCAGCATCACGTTACCCTCTCGGATGATAGTGTGCACTACAAATCTACATAACATAACATACTATTGTTGACATTCTGTCAGAGTCACCAGATCCTCGGGGTCTGCGCACGTTCCCAACACGTCCACCACTGAACAGCTCCAAGACTCTGATAGATAAATCACAGAGACTAAGAGAGTTCAAGAGGGGAAGAGGGGATTAGGAAGGGAAACAGCTGGGAAGGAGACCTGTAGTAAGAAAAAGGTTAGAACACACAATATGAAAATTATATCTCCTGAAATCAATACTAGACTATGATTCTAAGCATAGTCATTCTGAAAACATGAACAATCTAAGAATTAAGTTTAAAATTACTAAGTTTCAAGATGGCTGAATACCTGTAAGGGAACCAAGATTGATTAAATTAAAACTTTCTTATTCAAGTACTTTCCTTTACATGAGAATCAGAAAAACATTCTGACTAAATTTTAAACCAGTCATATAAATCCTTTTTTGAGAATGCATACTAGGACCGTACAATATTGCATCTAGAAACTCTGATCTTCTGTGTACTCTTAAAATGTTTCAACACAAATTGCACATATTGTAGATTTATATATATATATAAAGTAAACACCATAAAAGGATTGTGCACCATGAATAACACAATATGGATTCAGGAAAAACAAATCACATAACTTGTCAACTCGAATATTACATGATAAATATCTTAGAATAGTGGCATACAATAAACAACATGAATTAAACTCGAGGAGAGATTTGTGCGTCTTGCCGATTTGAGTGTCACCATATAAAAAGCCAAGAAATGGTAGTACGCAATGAATATCAAAGTCAAATCATCATTAAACGAATCGCGCGTCTTGCCGATTCGTAAACCACGATGTAAATGCCAAGAAATAACAGCTCACAATGAATAACAAGATCAAAGTACAATGAAACGAATCGCGCGTCTTTTGCCGATTCTTAAGCCACCATGTAAATGTCAAGAAATGGTAGCCCGCAATGAATAACAAAGTTAAAACACCATAAAACGAATCACGCGTCTTGCCGATTCTTAAGCCACCATGCAACTGTCAAGAAATGGTAGCGTGCAATGAATAACAAGATTAAATTATCATGAAACGAATTGCGCGTCTTGCCGATTCGCAAGTCACCCTGCAAATGTCACAAACACTCAAGCGCATATTTCACACGCGCAAAGTACTCTGTCAAATCATAAAAGAATTAGGCCCAAGAACATGAGAGTTCTCGGTAACGGCGTTGGGAGGCCAGCCCAACCAACGTCTTACAGCCCAGAACAAGGATCTCCAAATGAAGAATGAAAGTCAGATGTCTGGAAGATCAAATAGGCCACCGGGACAGGAGCTCAGCAAGTAGCTGCTGCTCTGCACTGGGACCTCTGAATAGTGAGCACTTGGAGCTGGGCTGGCTCCTTTTTATAGAGTCTTGGCCCAGCCCACAACCACACCCAGGCATGTTGCAGGGAAAGTCTCTAGAAGGCCCTGGAAAGGGACCACACCCTAACACACTCTGAAAGCCTGCAGCAATACATTGCAAATGAACAGCATTAATAAGCACATTAAAAATAAGTCTTCAGGATTGAACTCTGCAATACAAAAGGTTAAACAACAACATATCAGCACAATGCATAAATTACGTTGTTTTGAGAGTGCTGGGTTTTTGCATTCTAGTCACCAATAGAGCACGCACTGCCCTGGTGTTGACACATTCTTTGTGTGTCTGGTAATTTTATTATCTATCTCACCTTTCAAATGGATCCCTCGACTTATCCAGCAAGATAAAATGTCAGCACTCCCTCAGAGTTCTTTTAACAATGAGGTTGAGTCCGCCCAGGTAGTATTATCCTACCTGGGAGGGGCTAGGTGGTCATATGATGAAGCATGACACTATAATATGTGTGAGACCACCTAGTCTATAAAGGGAACTCCCTCACACACCTAACTGCCACTTTCACCCCTTATGTCCATGAAGGCGATCGCCTAACCGGCGAACCCTGAGTCTAAATAGGCTACTAGAGACCTATCCTCTACATCCCCCACACTTTTGTGTTTGAAGCTCCTTGATGAAGGGGAGTTTGTGTGGGGTTGTATCACTCCCAATACTCTCTTTTTGTGTTGTAATACTTTGTTGTAGGGGAACTATTGACCCGTTCTTCTTTGAGAAAAGAAGGAGCGTCATTAGTATTGTTGAAACTGGCCACCAATGGATGCTGTTGTAATACGTTGCAGGAGTGGTAATGGTTGGTGCAGCAGTTTGCAGACTTACTACTTCATCAAACCATGTTTACCAAACACCCTTTTAGAGTCTGGTGTATTTTGTGTAGAGTGGAAGAGCCTTGACATATATCCAGGGCTACTGGAATTGTGCCGCAGAGGAGGACAAAATTATGTGGCAGGACTGACTAAATTGTGCAGCAATAAAAGGCAAATTATGCCGTATAATGTGGCACATTTTGTGAAAGTATTACTTCATTATTTTGCCATTTTCACACATGGTAACATTGCCTGGGCAAAGATTTCACCATGTTACTCAAAATTTAACATACCGATACAGGAGTAAGCAGTTGAAAGATGACCAGTCAACCTTTGCTAAAGGCTTTCCACTACTCTGCAGTGTATGTCACCACACTTTTAATGACTTTAGCTCCATTTGAGCTAGAAACATATTTTTGTTAAAACCTGCAGTTTATGTAGCATATTATGGTTTATGTGGCAAATGCAGCAAATCCAAAAATATGTGAAAAATGCTGCAGCTGCATAATTGGCATAATCCCAGTGGACCTGCATATATTTACCTATTTTCATTGTAAAATGGTCACTCAAAGATTAAACCTTCAGCTTCTGTGCCAAGCTATCTACTTGCAAGTTTGCACAGTTTGTAATAAATAGTTAGCAACAAAATGTTGTGCCTTTTGAGAGAAATAGCTACAGTCACCTTGTCTGCAAAGCACAAAAGCACATTGAGCTGAGTTAGACAAGACAATCTACTGAATTCCTAGACTCTTTGGCATGTCCTCTGAGTCCATTCAGTAAATGGATTCACCAAATCTAAAAGCTTGTCCTGCCAGGAGACCCGGGCCTCAATACCACTCTTTGGATCACAGAAACAAATTAACTTTTTCTTGTTTCATTGGACCTTGAACCTCTTTGTCATGAAAGAGAAACATGATCACGGAGACGCCAGGACTCAAATCTTTAACCTTCAGACTAAATCTTACACCTTGATGCATGCCTTAACATTTAAGCCACTAGTGCCCCTCATACTTTAGATGAAATAGGTAACTATTCTAGGATCTAATATAGGGGCAACTATGCAACCGGGGTGCTGAGTAAGAGATGGATCAAACATAGGGTTAACATTGGCATCTAGAGTGATTGACACTAGTTCTGGAATACGCATGTCTTCAGGGATAGGGGCAGTGGACATCTTTCGTCTTTTTGACAGGGCAGGACCAATCCACAAAATACTGGAATCACTCCATTACTCTTGTCTAAATCAGTAGTATTATATTCATTCATTTATAATATTTATCATAGTCATACTTTTGTGTGTTGTCCACAACAACATTAGGGTATTTATTTGTCTTCAATTCTACCCCAACTATTACAGTCAAAGGATTAGCTTGAGTATTGTTATCTTTAGGCATAATTATCATTATCATCCTTTTGTGCATTGTCCAAAACATATTTAATTATAAGTTTCAATATATTCTAAAAAAAATACTGAGTACTTTGATACTGCCTCTGGAGTACCACGGTACCAAGGAACATATAATTCATAAAAAATAAATGTGTCAAAAAATAAAAGTACACTGGACTATACTATACTTTACAAATATAGGGTACTACAGTGTATTTTCTATTTTTATCATATTTAATACAGCACAAAAAAGTCTACGGACTACCATGGTTAATACCTACAAGTTACTGCACTACTTAAAATGTTTTCTTTTTATGTACAGTTCTCCCTTAACTGCTGTAAAATGTGGAAATTTAAAAATGAGATTCTCTAACTATTACTACTTTATTTAAGTAGTAATTGGTAGAGAACAACAATGGTATACTGAAATTTTATCACTGTATACCATGGCACAATTTATAACTAAGTTTTTTAAAACATATAACTTTAACAATACTTACACTGTTCACAAATATTACCTAAAATTACCATTTATATGTCATAATGTATATTACTGCACAGTACATCTACATCCAATCACACACTTTCATACTATGGCCCTCATTATGACATTGGCGGTAAGCTCTGCTTACCGCCATGTTGACTGCTGCCAACATACCGCCGCCACAGCGGATTACTGCTACCCATATTATGACACACACATAGCAATCCGTCACTGTACAGCCACACACACAAGTCCGCCAGCCCAAAGGTCAGTGATAAACTGGCGGTAGCAAAACCCACACCGTTACGCCAACAGAACTATGCCCATAGCATTATGACCCACGAATCACTGCAGTGGACATTCAATGGTGCTAAACCATTGGTGGTACATACCGCTGCGCTCAAAATACACACATGCATACAAAACAACACTAAATTGGACAATTCAAACTACATACACCTGACACACATACCCACACTACACCCAAACACCCACACCACTATAAAACACCCACCCACAGTTCCCACAACCCTTTACCAATACAAACAAGTGCCACAAGAGAGAAAGTAAGACCACAGACAAGACCACAGGTACACACCACCATCACCTATACACCATCCACGCACCTTACATCACACACCCCAACACATCACCCCACACACCCTCACCCACACCACTCACACCACACCCATGGCACCACAATGACACTCCAGGTTCTCAGAGGAGGAGCTAAGGGTCATGGTGAAGGAAATCATTGGGGTAGAGCCACAGCTATTCGGATCACAGGTGCAGCAGACACCCATTGCAAGGAAGATGGAGCTATGGCAGAGAATCATGGACAGGGTCAACGCCATGGAACAGCACTCCAGAACAAGGGACGACCTACAGGGGAAGGTGCGTTCCGTGGCAGCAAGACACCAAATAGCTGTACAGAGGACTGGCGGTGGACCAAACCTCCTCCCCGGCAACTAACAACATGGGAATAGCAACTCTTGGCAATCATGCATACTGAGGGCCTGGCAGGAGAAGGAGGAGGACTGGACTCTGGTAAGTCAACTCTTTACTGCTGTCATCCCACCTACTTGCATGCCATCACAAGCCCCCACCCTCACTCCCATCACTCCACTACCTCACACACACACCTCATCATCACAACTTACCCCTTCCAATACCAAGTCCTGCATGTAACACCAATGCATTGACCCCCATCACAGACTTGCATGGACACACATTATTAAAGCATCCACACTAGAGAGAATCACCTAGCCCACCAAATAACTACTCACACAAGGCAAAGCTACCAGGGCAAAAACCATAGAGGGCAACACACCCATGCACAAGATGTCACATGCAGAAACAATAACACTGCATTTACATCCCCACAGGTCTCCCACCCAACATCACTGGAGAAGAGGTGCCAGCAACATCCAGTCCCCCCCAGAAGAGGCCCACAGTGATGACAGCAGCTCTGGACGCCTGGATCTGGCCCACCAGGGATCTCCGGACAGTCGGTTAACCAGGCACAGTCCCATACCACCACAGAGCCTCCCCCCTCAGGAAACACCACCACAGTACCCACCCAGTGGGCCCATACCTCTGTCCCCAGGACACGTCAATCCACCACTACAGGGACCCTATGCCAACCCACAAACACAGGACGATCAGGGACCTGGGGTCAGTGGGCACATGGTTCAGGAGACAGAGGCACAGGACAACAGGGAAGCTGGGAGGACTGCTGTGTGATAGGGGGAGGACAGGCCCAGGGAACCGACTCTCCAGGGGGCACTCACCAACATCCTGGGAGCATACCACCATTCCCAGAAGACGATGGGCCAGATACTGGACAAGTTGCAGGAGACCCAGCGGCTGTAGGAGGGACAGTACCTGGGGATCAGGGAGGAATTGAAGTACATAAACACCACCCTGGTCACCATTGCAGGGGTGCTGGCAGACATGGGCAACACCATGAGGGAGGCAGTGGCACACCACCAAGCCCCTACCACTAGCCAAACCGATGAACAGCCCTCCGCCTCCTCTGCCGCTAGTGGATAGGAGGCTCTGCCACAGGACCAACAGGTCGCCAGCACCCCACCCCCTGTAGAAGGAGAACTACCCCACAAACGGTCCCTGCGATCCAGGCAGAAGCCAGAGACTATTGCCAAGACCCCCACCAGGAAATAAGACTCTCCTGATTGTCACCCTTGTGTCCCACTCTGTCAAGCTGTCCACCTTGACCTGCCATTTCTCCCCTTCCTATGCCCCCTAGGACAATGCACCTGTGATACAAATAGACTGGACTGTATGCTGGACATTCCTCCACCATCACCCGAGCCCATTGCACATCCCCCTCTACTTCATCGCACTTAAATAAACACCATTTGAATAAATACAAGTATGGAGTCTGTCAAATGATTGAACTATATATTTGTTTAACAGACTTTAAACACTGCAATACAACTGTACAGAAAAGTACATATAGGAATGACCTGTAGTTGGCTGCAGTCAACGCACCAGAAGCGATAGTGGGGCACAAATATCTGAAAATAGAGATGCCAAAGGGTACAGTAAGTGGCCATAGAAGTGGGAAACCAGCCTGCCAGTGACAATGTCAAACATAAAACTGTCAATGTAAAGTGAATTTACAGGGTCTTACCTGTGGGTCAATGGAAGTATTGTCGTATTATTGCACTTCTGTTGTCCTCCTCCTCATCCTCTGCCTCCTCATCTTCACCGTCCCCACGGTCTACTGCTGCCACACACCCATCTCCAGCCTCATCCTCCTACAGAAAAGGCACCTGGCGACGTAAGGCAAGGTTGTGCAACATACAGCATGCCACGATGATCTGGAAGACCTTCTTGGGTGAGTAGTACAGGGATCCACCTGTTAGATGGAGGCAACGAAACCTATCCTTCAGGAGGCCGAGTGTCCTTTCTATGATTCTTCTTGTTCGACCATGTGCTTCATTGTAACGTTCCTCTGCCCTTGTCCTGGGATTCCTCACAGGGGTCAGTAGCCATGAGAGGTTCGGGGTAACCAGAGTCACCTGAAAATATCATGGGACAACTGATAGACATACACTAACCCTTAGGGCCCACACTATACCCATACACCAACACCTACTGAGTGGGACCTAGGGCTCACCTATTAGCCACACCCAGTGCCTCTGAAGTTGAGCCATCACATATGGGATGCTGCTATTCCTCAGGATAAAGGCATCATGCACAGACCCAGGATACTTTGCATTAACATGGGAGATGTACTGGTCCACCAGGCACACTATCTGCACATTCATGGAGTGAAAGCTCTTTCGAGTCCTGAACACCTAATCATTTCTCCGGTGGGGGGGACAAATGCAATATGTGTTCCATCAATAGCCACAATAATGTTGGGGATATGTCCCATTGCATAGAAATCAGCTTTCACTGTGGCCAAATCCTCCACCTGGGGGAAAACGATGTAGCTGCGCATGTGTTTAATCTGGGCAGACAACACTCTGGTCAGCACTATTGAGCATTGGCTGAGACATTCCTGCTGACAAGCCCACTGTCACTTGGAAGGTGCCAGTTGCCGGGAAATGGAGCACAGATAGGACTTGCACGAGGGGGGTATCCCGGTGGGCTGACGGATAGCAGATATCAGGTCAGGTTCCAATTGGGCACACAGCTCTCAGGTGGATTCCGTGGAAACCAGAAGAACGGTCACCCACGCCCTCGTTAGCAGCAGACTGGACTACGGCAACGCCCTCTACATGGGAACAACGGCCAAGATCCAGAAGAAACTCCAGCGCATCCAGAACGCCTCAGCATGACTCATCCTCAACCTCCCTTGCCACAAACACATCTCAGCCCACCTCAAAGACCTCCACTGGCTTCCTGTCAATAAAAGGATCGTCTTCAAACTCCTAATCCATGCCCAAAAAGCTCTCCATGATGACGGAGCAGCCTACCTCAACGAGCGCCTCAACTTCCACGTCCCAACACGTCAGCTCCAATCTGCCAAACTTGCCCTTGCATCCGTCCCCCGCATTCGCCGTACCACAACCGGCGGCAGATCCTTCTCCCACGTTGCTGCCAAAACCTGGAACTCCCTCCCCATCAACCTACATACGACCAAGGACATCCCTACCTTCAGGAAGCGGCTCAAGACCTGGCTGTTCTAACAGTAGCACCCCTCCCCCCCACTCCGAGTGCCTTAAGACCCTCTGGGTGAGTAGTGTGCTTAAAAAATATCTGATTGATTGATTGATTGAGCTCTGTGATTGTGGCCCTGTCCAATCTATAGGTCAGGATATTGTGTTTGTCCTCCATTGTTGCCAAGTCTACCAGGGGTCGGTACATGGGGGGATATCTCCATCTCCTATTCATCCACAGCGGTTGCAATCTAGGGGGCAAACAGTGAGCAGCTAGTCAGTATTCCATATTTCCAAATACTACACTGCATTGCATGTTGTGACTG
Source organism: Pleurodeles waltl (assembly GCF_031143425.1). Classification (NCBI taxonomy): domain Eukaryota; kingdom Metazoa; phylum Chordata; class Amphibia; order Caudata; family Salamandridae; genus Pleurodeles; species Pleurodeles waltl. Next base: position 1,294,892,221 of record NC_090446.1, on the reverse strand, counting down.
TAACAGTATATTGTGGGATAGGCCCAAATGGTGCCTAGGTGTACTGTGACGCAGTTAGGTGCCATGGCCTGCCCCCCCCCCCTGAAATGGCGTCTGCCTGTCCTGTATGGAGGGACATGTGGAAATGAGGTCATTCTGCTGACTTTGTGCGCTGTTGCGGGAGGTGGTCGAGAACCGCCGTGCAACTCCTCATTGGATACCATTGGGTCCTATGGGTTACAGTGGCCAATGGTGATGTACACCGGCGGTGATGGTACGCACCGCCACGGACATGACTGCCATTTTCTATCAAACCAATCACTTGCTACCTGACCTTTAACAGGAGAGGACCCACACTGCAAGTGCTGCTGTGACCTGTGTCTGGAACCGACCATGGCTCGTGTCACTGGGGAAAGGGCCCCTGCCTTCACCGCTGCGGAGTTGGAGAGACTGGTGGATGGGGTCCTACCCCAGTACCAAATGCTGTATGGGCCACCAGACCAACAGGTGAGTACACTGTGGGCATGATGCATGGGGCATGAATGCATGGAGTGCTGTGTGTGAGGGCCTCGTGTGGGGGGTTGGTTGAAGGGCCCTGGGCTGTGTGCTGCATGTATGGTGGGCTATGTCTGTGCATAAGGGGATGTGAGGGCTATGGTGGGCCATGAGTGTAATAGGCAGGACGGTCTGACTGATACCTTTTCCTATGTGTATTTCCCTGCAGGTCAGCGCTCATCAAAAAAAGGGTATATGCAATGCCATCGCCAAGGACGTGCAGACCCTGGGGATCTACAGCAGGCAGAGCACCCACTGTCACAAACGGTGGGAGGACCTAAGACGCTGGGCAAGGAAGATGGCGGACGTCTAGCTGGTGATGGCCTCCCAATGAGGAAGGGGTGCCCATTGAACCCTGACCCCCCTGTTGGCCCGCATACTGGCGGTGGCCTATATGGAGCTGGATGGGCGCTTGGGGGCATCAGAGCAGCCACAAGGGGGTGAGTACAGTGTCCCATTATACTACTTGCGCGTGGTGGGGTGGCATCCGGGTGGGGGATTTGGTCCTGTGGGTGCCCCTAGGCCAGGCCGGACATTGCAGGGTAGGGCCCATGTTGGGCAGCTTCTGATGTGAAAGTCCTCCAACCAATCGAGTAGACATCCACTACTAGGCAGGGGTCTGTGGGTTGCAGGTATGCTGCAATTGGCATAAGGTATCCCTGTCCATGGCCCGGTGACTAGCATTGTGACTGTTAGTGCATTGCCTAGTGTGTAGGGCTGTTTCCTGTGTGTGTGTGTTGTGTACACCAACGGTGGTGGTGTTGCCGCCATTAATCGAGTGTATCATTTGTCTCTTCCCCCCTTTCTGTTTTGTCACCCTGTTCTGTGCATTAGCATCATCTGGCGGAGGAGCAGAGGCACCGGCGACTGGGAGAGCTGCATCCTACAGGGCCCAGGAGGCCGAATCCACCGACAGTCAGGGTGCCAGTGGGACGGAGGGCGAGGGGAGCACAACGGCGGAGACTGGTGGGGACAGTTCTGACAGTGATACCTCCTCCGATGGAAGCTCCCTGGTGGTAGCGGACACCTCTGTGCCCACCCCAACTACAGGTACAGCCGCCACCCCCATACCAGCACTGCCCTCCCAGCAGCCCCTCAGCGTGTTTCCCGTGCCCGCTCACCCAGGAGGGTGGGCATCTCCTTCTCCCTAGGCACCTCAGGCCCTGCCCCAGTTAGCCCTGCTGCCCTGAGTGAGGAGGCTATTGACCTCCTGCGATCTTTCTCTGTTGGGCAGTCAACCATTGTGAATGGTATCCAGGGGCTGGCAGCCCATTTGCAACAAACAAATGCATTCCTTGAGGGCATTCACTCGGGCATGGCGGCCCATCAGAGATCAATCCAGGCTCTGGCCTCCTCCCTGATGGCAGCCATTGTCCCTATTTCTAGCCTCCCCCCTCCAACTTCCTCTACCCAATCCCATTCGTCTCAACCCCTACCTATCTCAAGCACACAGTCAGACCAGCATGCACCCAGGACAATACACAGGAGTGGTTCAGGCAAACACAAGCACCACACATCATCCCACAGGCACTCACACAAACACCATCCAGATGCAAACATACCAACATCCACTGCCTCCAATGTGTCCCCCCTCCTCGTCGTCCACCTCCCTCCCAGTAGCGTCTACACTCAAACCTGCATGCACTACATCCTCATCCACTACCACCATCACGCCCCTCACTGGCAGTCACCACCCCCACATTCATGCACACCTTCCTTGTGTCCTCTCCCACTGTGTCTGTGCCTCCTCCTCCCAAAGTACACAAACGCAAGCACTCAGACACCCAACAGCCATCTACCTCACAACAGCATCAAGCACATGCGCCTTCACCCAAACACAGTAGACAGACACTTCCTACAACTACTTCCTCTTCCTCCACTCCCAAACCTTCACCCTCTTCTCACCCCAATGTCCCTAAAACGCTTTTCCTCTCCACCATTGACCTCTTCCCTACCCTTCCTCCCTCCCATCCTTCACGTCAGGCCAGGGTGAAGAAAACCCAGGCAAGCACCTCAGTCACCCAGTCCAGGGGCACAGTAGTGTTGCAGCTACTGCAGGTGGGAGAGGATGCCGGGCACCAGGCAGCAACACTGAAAGGGTGCCTGCACCAGGTGCATCAGGGAAGGGCAAGGAGGCACCACCAGCTGAGACAGGGAAGGGCAAGGAGGAAGCACCAGCTGCAGGAGGGAAGGGCAAGGGGCAATCCCCGGCTGCTGACAAGAAGGGCAGGGGGCCTGCACCAGCAGGCAGGAAGGACAGGAGGCCTGGTGCCTGGACTCATTCGGAGCCCCCACCACCAACCGTGGTGGTTTAGCCATCCGAGGCTGCAGAGGACGGGCTGGACCCTACCCCCACCACTGCCAGCACTGCTACCAGTACTGCCGCCACCACCGCCACCGGCACCACTGCCAGCAGCAGCAGCCCCAGGGGCAGCTGTCCGAGGCTGCAGGGGATGGGCTGGACCCTTCCTCTGTCACGTAGGCTCTCTTTATTCTAATGAGACTACTGGATTTTGAGCAGCAGGATCGTCCATGGTGTGGGAGACTGAGTCTGACCCACTGCGGGTGACACCTGTTGCTCTAAATCCGGGTTTTGCTCCGGCCAACTAGCAGTGCCTCATCTCTATCAGGGGATAGTGATGATTGGGCAGCCGAGCGCATGACATATTAGGCTTCCCAGGGAAGTCGTGGTCACTCAGGTTGCATCCGGTTCTCTCATTTACAATTCAGTCTCATATATAAACGACAAACAGAGGCAGTGTATGTTTTAATAATCGGTTTAATAAAACAACTGCATCTTAGATAGCAAAGCATGAGCTGCAATAACCAGGACGACACAACATGACATTATTAAAATGGTGACGAGAAGAGTGAAGCATAAAAATAACACGATCTTATTGTCACTATGATCAATGGATTATTTCCTAAATCATAATCTGAGCACAGCATGTTAAGCTCTAATTCTGCCTTTCAGGTTCCCCCGGGAAGACATCAACCCTCATACCTGAGCAAAGACCTGTAGTCTGCATTAGCATCTGTAGCGAAGCATTCAGAAATCAGCATACAGTCGTGGTTTCCTGGCTGGAACCTCTCTCTAACGTGTAATGGGACTAAGAAGTGTTTTTATAATAACACATCTGATATTCTGAGAAAATGTCCCTACGTGAGGATGTGTATTTTCTACGAATGTTGGAGACTAACCTTCTACCATGTTCACTGGCAATGTACCAAACTGTAGCCTTGAATGAAGCACAGAGTGATCAAGAATGTCTTGTTTAAGAACACAGTGCTGGGCTAGGCAAAAATAGTTAGATAAATGAAAAATAAAACAAGACCGTAGAAATGGTTATAGTAAAAATAACAATGCAAAGCCGAATAAAATATATCTAGGTTAAAGTGCACAGCGGCCTAGTGTGAGAAAATAATGTGCATGGAGATATAACTAGAATGGCTACACAACACCCCCACCACTGCCAGCACCGCCACCAGCACCATTGCCTGCAGCAGCAGCCCCAGTGGGCAGCCGTCCGAGGCTGCAGGGGATGGGCTGGAGCCTCCCCCCACCACTGCCAGCACTGCCACCAGCACCACTGCCAGCAGCAGCCCCAGTGGGCAGCCGTCCGAGGCTGCAGGGGACGGGCTGGAGCCTCCCCCGCCATTGCCACCACTGAGCAGCTGTCTCCGCCGGCAGACAGTGTGTAGTCCTACCTCCATGGGCTGTTGTGCGTCCTGGCCCCTGCAAATCCTGTGGGTCTGACACCCAGGTGAGAGACTGTGACGTTGCACTCCCCAAGATCTGCATCATAGGGCACAATGCCCCCTCCAGAACCAGTGGAAGAAGCCACCCACTCACTCCATCCTTCCCAGGATAAAGAGCACTGGGCACAAGGCCCCCGCCAGAACCAGTGGAAGAAGCCATCCACTCACCTCATCCTTCCCAGGATGAAGAACACGGGGCACAATGCCCCTCTAGAACGAGTGGAAGAAGCCATCCACTCACCCCATCCTTCCCAGGATGAAACACACTGGGCACAGGCCCTCTCCAGAACCAGTGAAAGAAGCCATCCACTCACCCCATCCTTCCCAGGATGAAGAACACTGGGTACAGGGCCCCCTCCAGAACCAGTGGAGAAGCCATCCACTTGAGAGACTGTGGCCTTGCACTCCCCAGGACCAAGCAGGGGCAAACCACCTGTTGGACCTGGCCCTTGTGGTAGGTTCACCCTCTGACTTTTGCCCAGTTCATCCTATTTTTTCTGACATCTTGCTGTTGGCTCTAGGACTCTGAGCACTTTATCACTGCTGACCAGTGCTAAAGTGCAGGAGCTCTCCCATATAAAGTTGGTATGATTGGCTTATACCTAATTGACATATTTAATTTACCTGTAAGTCCCTTCTGCAGTGATATCTCTATACCCAGGGCCTGTAAATTAAATACTACTAGTGGGCCTGCAGCGCTGCTTGCGCCACCCACTGAAGTAGAGTTTCAAACCTGTCTCAGGCCTGCTAGCACAGGGCCTGTGTGCGCAGTTTTTTGCCACAGGGACCTGGCATCTAAATTTACCTGCCAGGCCCAGAACTCCCCTTTTACTACATGTAAGTCACGCCTAAGGTATGCCCGAGCTAGGCCTGTGGGCAGGGTGCATGTATGTAGAAGGTAGGATGTGCCAGGTTGCGTGGCCTGTCCTGGTAGTGACAAACAGCCTAACTTGGTGTCTCACAGCTGTGAGTGCTACCTTCTCATAGGATTGCATTAGAAATGCCCTGCCTTATGTGTAAGGGGGTATTGTATGATTTATGAGGGGTAGCGTAGGCATGTTTGGTATGGTTGTGATGGTGATAATAAATGCTGCTTACTGGTGTAGGAGTATTTTTTATTACTGTTACAGAAATGGCACTTCTAGAAAGTGCACATTTCTCTGTGCTTATGACTCTGGTGTTTTGCAGCTTGACTCCAATCCACATATGGGCAGAGTGACAGTTGGGGCTTTGTGCATACTTTTCAGACACCCTGTACACAGGGAGGGTGGAGGTGTCACAGAGGTGCATCTGCATACTGAATAGTCTTCCAGGGCTGAGAGAAGGGAGAGGAGGGGCACACCTACATTTGTAAAGGCTATGTCCTGGCCTCACACAATAGGGTCGTTTACCCCCCACTAATGTTTGGAGCCTGTGCTGGAGGAGAGAGGGGGGGCACTCCCAGAACCAGTTGTAACTGGTTGGAACCTTCTCTCCCCACCATTGTAAAACACTGTAAAGACTGAGTATAAGTACAGGGGAATTTTCCCCACAATTTGGAGACTCTCTGAAACATCTTGGAACTGGACACAGAAATGCTGGAAGGACTCAGCAGGGACCGCCATGGACTGCTGCTGCTATGCTGTCCTGTGACCTGCTTGATCACTGTAAAGGACTTGCCACTTGCTACATCCTCATTGTGCTGGCCTGTTGCTGGGCCCCTTCACCTGTGGGCCTTTTCCTGGAACTCTGCTCCCTGACCCCTGCATCCAATTTTAAGACGACGAGTGCTTCAAGGTCTTTTTAAGACTAAGCGCTTTGGAAAGCGCTTTATTTCTTGGAGGCCTGATTGTGGCCTTCCCTCGTGAGGGCCTTGTGAGGGCCTCGTGAGGGCCCATCCTGAGAACAGAGGGGGTGCGTGGCGCCCCCCTCCTTCGCAAAAAGGTTATTGCTGACCGTGGCCCCCCCTTGTGAGGGCCAGGGAAGGCCCAGCGTGTCCCCCAGTGATCGCGGGCCCCAGGAGAGGCCCATCAGGATTACAGAGGGGGTGCGTGCCACCCCCCTCTATCCCAGAGTGTCAGGAGGCCCCCACATTGCGCAGAGGAGACAATATATAACCTAAGTTCTTTCTAGAGACTTTGCTGATTCATATATTGCCTACCTGTTTATGATGATTTCATATGTATATGCAAATGGGCATAACATGCTAATATGTTTTTCTGACTTGCCATATGTTTTATAATGTTCCTAATATGGGCATTTATGATATTATTATGACAAGTGCTTTGGTGTAATAACGTGTTTCCTGACTACCGCTTATGTTGCAGAATACTGAGTAAGCTGTGTGTTATATGTGACTACTGCTTCTTTGCAGAGTAACTAATGTGTACCGTTCTGACAACTGCTAAGGTAGCGGGATACTTCTGATTTGTGATGTTTGGTCTAGTAATTGTGTTGTGTACAATACAGTATATTTTCATATAACTTTGTGTTGTGTATCCTTTGTGGGGGGGATAGTGCATCACGTGTGTTGCGTGTGTTGTGCAAACGCTTTACACATTGCTTCCGGGTTAGGCCTGACTGCGCATGCCAAGCTACCAAGGGGGTGAGCAGGGTTTATCTTGGATGTGTAAATCCCTTGCCCTGACTAGAGTGGGTGGGTTCTGCCTGGCTTAGGTGCATACCCTAGCCAACCAGAAACCCCATTTCTAACACCACCCACTTGAGAGACTGTGGCCTTGCACTCCCCAGGACCAAGCAGTGGGCAACCCACCCATTTGAGAGACTGTGGCCTTGCACTCCCTAGGACATCGCACAGGGCATGTAGCCCCCTCCAGGATCAGTGGTGTTGTACCATCTTCCGGCTGAGGTGCCCCGCTCATCCCACATCCCCCTGAGGTGCCTGTGCATTTTCGACCTGATGCCCCTGCAGTGTTCTCTCCATGTTGTTGCAGGAGTGAGGTGGGGCCTTGGCCTATGTGTTGTGGCCCTGTGGCCCACGGACATTGAGGACTGGGCAGTGTCCCTACATTTGTAAATATGTATCTACATTTGGATTTTGATGCACTTATTCATGTTATTTTCTTGTATTACACTCACTGTCTTCTAATCATTTTGTCCTTGCATTATTCCTGAGGGGTACAGGGTGAATATGAAATATTTGTGCATCTGGTTGTGTGTATGGTGTTGGGGGTGAGGTGGGGATGTTGCGTGTTGCATGTGTGTGTCACTCTCTTTTTCCTCCCCCCTCCCTTGTGTGGTAAGCGGCAGTACTCACCGTGGTCGCCTTCGCCGGCATTGATGTTCCTAATGCAGAAAAAGGTAGACGATCATCGGAAATATGTGCAGCTTGGGCTCCATGACGTCGTGGTTGTTCCTTGAGTCTCCAGAGGTGAGTCCTTTGACTTCTGTGCAGTGTTTCTGCCATGCTTTTGATGTTGTTGGTAGAGCCTCGGAAAAGGTAGCAGATAGGCCGGTCATAATAGTGTGGGCGGTGCATTGTCTTCCACCAGGCTGTTGGTGGTTACCACTGTGGTGCTTGTTGATACCGCCATGGCGGTCGGTGTGTTAAAGTGGCTGTCTGTCTGAATGGTTTCCACCGTGGTCATAGTTCCATTTTGGTTACCGCAGGCCTATTGGCGGTATTACCGCCGCTTTATCACTGACCGCCAGGGTGGTAATGGGGGCCTATGTCTGTTTTAATTACAACACTCCACTATACCTCTATATCACTACACTCTACTCTATGCAATTACACTCTACACTACTCCACTCTACGTCAGTCCACTATACACTAATCTACTGCACGACATTCTAGTCTACTCCAATTATGCTACACCACTCCACCCTAAACAGTCCACTGCACGGTATTACACTATACACCACTCCATTCCATGACACTCCAGTCTAGGTCACTGTTGCATCTCCACTGTACAACACTCTGCTCTATACTATTCCACTCTATGCCATTCCATTCTATGCCACTCCACTGTATGCCACTCTACTATACTCTATTCCTTTTTACATCACTCCATTCTATTTCACTCCACTCTACACCACTCCATTCTACCCTCTCCACCCTATGCAACTCCAGTCTATGCCATTCCACTGTAAGGTACTCCACTCTGCGCTACTCCAACCTATGCTATTCCACTGTATGCAACTCCACACTTGACACTCCACTCTACGATATTCCACTCTATTCTATTCCTCTGTACACCTATCAACTATATGCTATTCCACTCAAAGCCACTCCACTGTGCGCCGATCCACTCAACGTTACTCCAGTCTGTTCTGTTCTACTGTAAGCAACTCCACTATGCAGTACTACACTATTCTACTCTATGCCGCTCCACTGTACGCAACTTCAGTGTTCACAACTGCACTGTACACCACTCCACTATACGCCACTACACTCTATGACAATCCACTGTACATTATTACACTGTACACCACTCCATTCTACACCACCCACTATATCCCACTCCACTCTATGCCACTCCACTCACGCTATCAATGTATGACACTCTACTCTATGCCACGACACTCCACTCTACTGTGTACAACACTCTGCTCTAGGCTATTCCACTATAAGCCCCTCTGCTCTTTGTCACTACACTCTATGACAGTAAACCCAATGTTATTCCACTCTACACCATTTCAATCATACTCGACTGTATGCCACTCTACTCTACATCACTTAGCTCTACACTATTCCACTCTACGCTGTTCCACTGTACTCCTCTTCACTCTACAACGCCCCACTCAATGCCAGTCCACAGTATGATATTACACTGTACACTACTACAGTCTTCCCCACTACACTCTAACCCACTCCAATCAACGCCACTCCACTGTATGTCACTCTACTCCAATCCCCTCCACTGCACATCACTCCACTTTACAACACTTGACTCTAAGCCACATCACTGTACCACTATACGCTATTCCACTGAATAACACCACACTGTACCTCTGTCAACATCAGGGCAGTGCGCGCTCTACGGGCGACTAGAATGCAAAAACCCAGCACTCTCAAGATAACGTAATTCATGCATTGTGCTGATATGCTGTTGTTTAACATTTTGCATTGCAGAGTTTAATCCTGAAGACTTATGTTCAAGGTGCATATAAATACTGTTCACTTGCAATGTACTGCTGCAGGCTTTCAGAGTGTGTCAGGGTGTGGTCCCTTTCCAGGGCCTTCTAGAAGCTTTCCCTGCAGCATGCCTGGGTGTGGTTTGTGGGCTGGGCCAAGACTCTATATAAGGGAGCCAGCCCAGCTCCACGTGCTCACTATTCAGAGATCCCGGTGCAGAGCAGCACCAACTTCCTGAGCTCCTGTTCCGGAGGCCTACTTTGATCTTCCAGGCCTCGCCCTTTCACTTTGCTCGGTGATTCTTGATCAGGGCGGTAAGACGGAGGTCGGGCTGGGCCCCCGATTCCGTTCTCGAAGGATTTTGAGTTCTTGGGCCGAATTAGCACTATTTTGCTCTCGTGCGTGTGAATGTGCGCTTGATGTTTAATGGTATTTTAAATGCTGGCATTCGAATCAGCAAGACGGGCGATTCTTTTCTCGAGTACAAATCTTGATATGCATTGTGCACTACCATTTTATGGCATTTACAAAGTAGCATTTGAATCGGCAAGACGCACGATTCATTTCTCGTGCTTAATTCATGTTATTCGTTGTATGCTACCATTTCTTGGCATTTATATGGTGGTATTCAAATCGGCAAGACGCGCGATTCATTTCTTGTGCTTAGTTCATGATATTCAGTGTGCACTACCATTTCTTGGCATTTACATGGTGGTCTTCGAATCGGCAAGACGCACAATTCATTTCTTGTGCTTAGTTCATGATATTCGGTGTGCGCTACCATTTCTTGGCATTCACATGGTGGCCTTCGAATTGGCAAGACACTCGATTCATTTCTTGTGTTTAATTCATGTTATTCATTGTGTGTTACCATTTCATGGCATTTCCGTGGTGACATTTGAATCAGCAGAACGCGCGATTCATTTCTTGTGTTAAAATTACAAAGTTAATTGTGCGCTACCACTTGATGGCACTTACTTGGTGGTCTATGAATCGGCAAGACGCGCAATTGATTTCTCGTGTCTAATTCATGTTACTCCTTGTGCACAAACCTTTGTGGAAATCTGTAATGTGCGCAAATCATGTTCCTGCATTTTAAGAAAAATAAAGGCCCTCATTCGGACCTTGGCGGGCGGCGGAGGCCGCCCGCCAAAGTCCCGCCGTCAAAATACCGTACCACGGTCGCAAGACCGCGGCGGGTATTTTGACTTTTCCCCTGGGCTGACGGGCGGCCGCCGAAAGGCCGCCCGCCAGCCCAGGGGAAAACGACCTTCCCACCATGAAGCCGGCTCGTAATCGAGCCGGCGGAGTGGGAAGGTGCGACGGGTGCTACTGCACCCGTCGCGTATTTCACTGTCTGCTATGCAGACAGTGAAATACTAGCGGGCCCTCTTACGGGGGCCCCTGCAGTGCCCATGCCATTGGCATGGGCACTGCAGGGGCCCCCAGGGGCCCCGCGACACCCCCTACCGCCATCCTGTTCCTGGCGGGCGAACCGCCAGGAACAGGATGGCGGTAGGGGGTGTCAGAATCCCCCATGGCGGCGCAGCGAGCTGCGCCGCCATGGGGGATTCAAATGGGCAACGGAAAACCGGCGGGAGACCGCCGGTTTTCCATTTCTGACCGCGGCCAAAGCGCCGCGGTCAGAATGCCCAAGGGAGCACCGCCGGCCTGTCGGCGGTGCTCCCGCCCCCGTTGGCCCTGGCGGTGCAACACCGCCAGGGTCATAATGAGGGCCAAAGTGTTTTAAAATTCTAGATGTTATATTGTATGTGCATAACAAGTCTCTCAAGTACAATTCATATGGTGTTATAGAAATCATTCAGAGTATTTCCTTGTCCTCATGCCAAAGTCTATGCTTGAATTTGAAAGAGTAATTCTAGAAAATTCTGATGTTTCTAATTCATGTGGAACATTCCATTGAGTGGTTCATTAGAATGTTGTATTAATCTTTCTTGATTCCCTCACAGGTATTCAAACATTATTGAGGCCTTGTTATTTAAGTCTATGCTTAAGTTATTCATGTTTCCTGTATGGCAATGCTTAGAGTCATAGCCTAGTAATGTTTAGTATGATATAATCTTGATATTGTGTGTTCTAACCTTTTTGCTTCCTACTGGTCTCCTTCCCAGCTGCTCCCTACCTAATCCCCTTTTCCCCACTTGGACTCTCTTAGACTCTGTGACATTCTAATCAGAGTATTGGAGCTGTCTTGTGGTGGACGTGTTGGGAACATGCACAAACCCCAAGGATCTGGTGACTCTGACAACCTCACTACACTCTACACCAGTCCACTCTACACCACTCCATTCTATGCTACACCACTCTAACCAACTCCACTCCAAGCTACTCTGATCGACTCTACCACACTCCACTCTACACCATTGCACTGTACACCATTACACTGTACACTATTCCACTGTATGCCGGTACACTGTATGACACTCCAATCTACTCCACTCCAATGTACACCACTACACTGCCTACCAATCCACTCTACACTATTACACTGTTTTAACTCCACTGTATGACATTCCACTCTATACCATTCCGCTCTATTCCACTCCACTCCACTATATGCCTCTCTACTATACTCTGTTCCATTGTACATCATTCCACACTGTGCCACTCCACTTTATACCACTCCTCTCTATGCCACTCCACTTTATGCCACTCCAGGCTATACTACTCACCAGTACGCAACTCCACTCTACACTACTTCACTCTACACAGTGTTCCACTGTATGCAACTCCATACTTGACACTGCTGCATTATTCCACTGTACACCACTTCACTCTACTCTGTACGACACTCAACTATATGCTATTCTGCTCAACACCACTCCAATGTACGCTATTCCGCTCTACACCAGTCCACTCTTCGTCACTCCACTATGTGCCACGCCACTGTATAGCACTCCACTATATGCTATTACACTCTATGCCACTCCACTGTATGCTATTCTACAGTTTGCCACTCCACTGTATCTCACTCCATTGTACACCGCTCCACTCTACATCACTGCACTGTACGATTCTCCACTGTACATTATTACACTCTGCTACACTCCAATGTACACTACTCCACTGTGCAGCACTCCACTGTATTCTACTGTACGTCACTCCACTCTACACCACTACATTCTACAACATTCCACTGTATGCTATTCCACTCCACGGCTTTCCAATTCATGCCACCCCACTGTACCCTACTCCACTCTATGCCACTCCACTATATGCTATTCCACAGTGCGCAACTACAATCTACGCCACTGAACTTTATGTTAATTGACCCTATATCCCTTCAAGCTACCGCATTCCACTGTAAGCTATTCCTCTGTAACCTACTCCACTGTAATCCACTCTATGCCACTCCACTGAATGCCACCCCCTCTAAGCTACTCTACTGTATGCAACTTAAGTGTATGATAATCTACTGTGCCCTATTCCACTGAATGCCATTCTGCTCTACCCACTCCACTCAATGCCATTCCACTGTACGCTATTGATCTGTATGCCACACTAGTATACACCATTCAACTGTATGTCACTACACTGTACCTCACGCGACTACATCACTCCAGCCTATGCCACTCCACTCTACAGCACTCCACTGTATGCTATTCCACTGTACCATACTCCTCTCTATGCCACTGAAATCGACATTCCACTCTATGCCACTCCACTCTACAGTAATCTATGCTACTCCACTGTTTCTCTCTCCACTCTACACCACTTTACTCTATAGTATTCCACTCTTTGCCACTTCACTGCACACCACTCTACTGTATGCTTCTCAACTGTACACTATTGCGCTATATGCCACTACGCTCTATGCCACCCCACAGTACCCCACTCCATTCAATGCTAGTCCACTCTACCCAACCACAATTCATGCCACTTCACTGTGGTCCACTCAACAGCACTATACTCCACTCAACTACAGACTACACTCCTTCTTTATTACACTATACTCCACTGTATAACACAACAATGTACAGCAATGTATTCCTGTCAATACCAGTGTAGAGCTCTCTAATTTACTCCATAGCACTTTACATTACTGTACTCCACTCTACAACACTCTACGCAACTCCAAATATGCCCCTCTACCACAGGTAATATATTCTACTCCATGAGACACTACTTCACTGTGCTCCACTACTGCACTCTACACCACCTCACTGCATGCCACTCAACTGTATGACTGTCTTTCCCACTCCTCTCTCCCATACTGTACTGCAATATACTCAACTCCACACCACTGTGCAACACATCCACTCTCTGGCACTCTACTCTACTCCACTCTACAATCCTTTCTAACACTCCTTAACACACCACTCCAATGTACCACACACTACTCCGCTCTACAACACTTTATTCCACTGTGTACCATGCCATTCCACAGTTCTAAGACTCCATACCACTCTACTCTAGAACACACTGCTCCACTCTTTGCTTCGCCACTCCACTGGACTCCACTCCACTGTACTCCACTGGACAACAATCTACTCACTCTATAGCACTGTACAACACTCCACTTGACACCTCCCTAGGGTACCACATACTACTCCATTCAATACACCTTGACTCTACAAGACTTTACTATACTGTGTGCCAATCTACAGCACTGTAATCCACTCTATGCCCCCACACTACAATGTACAACCCTCTACTCCGCTCTGTGATCCTACACTCCAGTGTACAAAACTGTACTCCACTCTACAACACTTTCCAACACCCTGTGACACACCACTCCACTTTACAAGACACCACTCCAATGTATAATACTTTGCTCAACTCTACATTATGCATGTCCACTCTAGTGCACTCCACACCACTGTACTATACAATATACCACTGCACTATATAACAATTCACTGCACTTCAAGCTACGCCACAGCACCCTACTCCACTCCACCCTACTCCATGACAGTACACTGTACAACACTTGCCTCCACTCTACTGTACCACACTCACTTAATGACACTCCAATCAATGAAGTAAACTCTATGATTTGGGACACATTTTTATTAAAAATAAAAAATAAAAATTGAAATAAAAAACAAACAAAGGTTAAACATTTGTTATAGATAGGAAAACTTCACTTATTCTTTCTATACAAACTAAACTGAAAATACACAAACATTACAAATTATGAAGTTATAGTTATATCTTTAACTGATACATTAAGCACCACCTGTAAGTTAATATAACTTCATTCTTTAACTACAAACCAACCCTAAACTACACAAAAATTTAAAATGGTAACTTTTACTTGTACCTTTAATTTATAATTTATGTAACACCTTCAATTTATTATAACTCGCACACCTCTATTCACAGTGTGATCAACTCAGTAGCTACACTACATTAACTATAATACACGCCTTCTCCATGCACTGCTTATACCCTTTTATTTTATATCACTTATATCATTTAAAATAATAATATATACAATAATAGTTATGACACAGCAATTCACATCTTTTGTGGGAATACAGTGAATTGTAGAGTGGCGAATTATAGTTAATGTAGTGTAGCTACCGAGTTGTGGCCCTGCACACAACCTCTGCTTATGCCCAACAGCCTCTTCCTTCCACTACACACGAGCCAATGAGGAATGGGTGCAGTGCCTGGGTGTCATTTTAGGTAAGGCAGATCTACTGACTTTGTCAAAGAGTCACAACACCAAAATATGAAAAGTGTATGCCGATACCAAAGACCCCACAGTCCGGTTGGACAGATGGGGAATGGGAAATCATAGCCACTTACATGCTATGTATGGGAGTACGTTGACCAAATAGACATGTCCAGCAATGCACAAAGTACGAAAGGTATGGATAAGCCTCTTAAAAGAGATGGGCTGGGGACAAAAATGTACACCTTGCACACCACTATGGGAAGGTGCTAAACTGCCACAGGTGACAGCACTGGCTGGACTTCAAGTCTGGGACACAATAAGGATGTCTACATTGGCCGAAAGTTGGGATGCTAATGTGCTAATACTGTCTGAACACCCCCAGGCCGAATATAACATTCCAAGGACCCAATGGTTATGGTACAGACGATTGCGGCATGCCCTTAATAGCAGCTTAACTATTGATGAAGAAATTTAGGAGGAATCTCCATGGGAGTTGCGCCACACAAGCTAATGTCGCTAACATATGGCACATTGATGCGAAACACACAGGGGTCATTCGGAACCATAAAGGTGGGACCATGATATTGGGGATATTGAGGATGAGGACTGTGAGGAGGCACTGGGATTCCCAGCTGAGGTGGCCATTAAAGCAAGATACCAGCTAATTCAATTAAAATTGCTCCACAGAACACATTACACCAGAACAATGCTTTACAAATTGGGAAGGCCAGGGACTCAAACTGTCTTTGGAAATGAAGACAAGATGGCACATTCATCAAACACATGGTGGTACCGCCCAAACATACACTTATTCTGGACATATGTACAGGCATCCCTGGAGGGGGCAATAGGAACACCCATAGATTTGACCTCTGAATTGGCACTACTGGGGATTTGGGGTCCCACAGACTTAACATGATATAAAAAGCTCCTGGTAAACTTTGGATACATGTTAGTGAAAAGAGACATCGCCCAGGACTGGGGAAGCAATACACCCCATCATCAGGAAGATTAGTGGAAGAGATGACTTGCTGCAAAATAATGGAATGAAAGATCTATAGAGACAGGGGCTGCCCAAAGAAATTTGAAAGGATTTGGATATCATGGGATCCCGAAGGCTAAAATAGTGACTAGGCTTTCTATGGACACAAGGAAAGACTTTGAGGCAATGCATAGAGGGAAAGGGGAAGACACTGAGATACAGGACCATGGTGGGAGAGACCACACAGATAAACAAGTCCATAACGGAATACATGAGAACCAGTGCAAATTGGATTATCTCGAACCAAAGAGGAAAGATGGGGAGGCAGCGGAGAAACATTGGTCTTGGGCAATCGATTTAGAGGATTAATGCTGTGCCACAAGTATGTTTATCTTCACACTATTGAATGAACATTGTAATGTTATGTTCTTATAACTAAAAGCCAATAGAAATATTCTTAAATAAAAATTGAGTTGTATACCAACCATAAACCTTTGGTGTATTTAATGGGACAGAATAGTTTTGGTAAAATTTCCTCAAGGTTGGAACATTTGGTCTCTAAGCTTCAAAAGTCTGATTTTGAAATAAAGCATATTATAGTTACATAAAAAATATATATATATATGTGTATGTGAGCCCAGAGGCTTTATGAGGCGGCCAGGATATCAACATATATAAAGCACGTTTTTTATCTTTGTCACAAGATGACCAATAATTACAATGGAATGTATATTTCATTAATTCACACAGTGCAATGTTTAATAAAAGTGATATTTATAAAAAAAAAAGTAAAATAGTTTATTTAAAAAAAGCATCAACATGTTTTGAGAGTTTTTAAAAACATTTTTCAAGCTGAATAATGCAGTCGCAGAAAAGCACATCAAGGGTGCTTTGCACTCCAGCTGAAAAGTATACAGCTCCAGCTCAGAGTGATTTTAGAAAAGACAATAAGCTCTCCTGGGGTGATGAATTTAATTACCCAGGAAACTTAATGTTTTTTAATGTTGCTGAGGAACTGCTGCACCTTCTTTCAGCCCCCACACAACATTAAAAAAATGTTTGGTGGTGCCCATGCCTTTTCTAGGGGCACTTACAGCAAGAAACTATGTGTCTGAAGAAAGCCCTAGGACATTATGGGGAGCTCATTGCTAGGACCAGTGAATAAAAAGTGAGTAGCCACTGCAGCTGATTTATTATTTATTTTTCCCCTGTACTCTTTTTTAAAATTATTACAGTAGGTGTCCTGTTCCCAACTGGGACAACCACTGCTTTTTATCATTGTTGGGGGCCGCAGGTGGAGTCCCGTCATGGGTGCCACCAGGAGCAAAAAAAAATTCTTTAATAGTGTGGATGGGGAATGCAGGCCTAAATTAATTTAAAGGGGAGTGAGGCCTCAGCTTCCTTTCCAGTGCCAACACAGGCCCTCGAGAATCCAACCCACGGGGCCAACATTCATTTAAGCAAGAGGGTTGCATGCATTCCTCCTCCACAAGTCAATATCGGCCCCACTGACCCAATCCCCTAGGTCTACAATAAATTTAAATAAATGGAACGGGCATACGGCCCCTCTCCCCGAGCCAATACTGGTCTGATGAGGACCTCATCCCCTGGGGCCTAAGGTCCCAACCAGGGTACCCACATCACACAACATTGTGGTTTGTGGGGGAGGCCCATGGCACCCGCCGCCCTGCTGGCTCCTATGTATGCCCCCATCATGGGGTATTTGAGCTTGCTCTTCCCAGTGGGAGGAGGTTTTTTGGGTGGGCACAAATTATAACTTTAAGTTATAACTATAACTTTTTAATTTCTTAGGTTTGTGTAGTTTGTTAGTTTTGTATAAAAACAAATACATTAAGTTTTCCTAACTATAACTCATCTTCAATCTTTGTTTTTTTTTGTTTTTCTAAATAAATTCTAATCATATAATGTTGCTAATGAGAGTATAAAATGTCATTATGATTGTCAGCATCTTATGCTTAATCATTTTGCTTTCACTAGTGGTTCCTCTGGAGTACTGCGGTACCTCCCTACATTTTTAAAATGATATTTACACCAAGGAATTTGTTTTTATTTAAAATATGGATTCAGGATTTCATGACTAGTTGTGTTTATCAATGTTATATGTAATTGCAATTGTATTTTTATAGCGCTTACTACCCCTAAAAGGGTGTTGAAATGCTTTTCGGCGAGAAGCACGCTACTCCAGAGCCCAAAAGGATAAGTGGTGGATTAGTATAGGGAAATATGGGTACAGTATTACAATTAGTATGGGAGTTATGAGTTAATTTGAGCAGAGGACATGTGAGTCTGTTAGTTGGTTCGAATGGGAGATCATAGTAAGATGAGGTTTTGGATGAGTAAAGGAGAGGTGGAGGATGGAAGAGTCTGTAGAAGGGATTAGGGAGATCATAGTAGTTAGGGTTTGGGATGAGTCAAAGGAGAGATAAATGAGTGTTGTTTGGGAGATCATAGACATAAACCGAGGTTTGGGATGAGCCAGTAGGGGTAGAGGAGGGAAGAGTCTAGGAAGAGTTACTTTTGAGATCATAGTAGTAGAATGGGTTTGGGTTGAGTCAGAAAATGGAGATAGAGGATAGATTGATAGAGGTATAGGGTGATGGTCAGACAGTAAACCTTTCGGGAGTGTATTTTTTTTCTCTTGTACAGTAGGATTAGAGTAGTAAATATATAGATATATCATTACATAATCAAGGGAATAAATGTTTAAGGAATATCATATTTTGAGATTTAAAGATGTACCACATAAACACAGGCTTTCAAGAGTTACAGTATTTGAAGTTAATGTATTTGTGTACTTTTATAACATCATTTTATCTTTCCTCAATATTTCAATAGTGAAATGCTTGTAGATAAATAGTTAATATGATAGTAGCCAATTGTGAAGGATAAAATAAAAACAAAGACTTATAACCATGTACTCAAGCAACTTATATAGAAACTATGTAAGATCTATGAACATGTCAATGATAGAATAATACACACACACATATATACATATATATAAACATACACATATACATAATAATTTATATACAAATACATACATCTACACATACAAATACATGAATATATACATTTAATAATAGTAAAATATACATTAGATAAACAGGCCTAAAGACTATGGGCCTCATTATGACTTTGGCGGTCTTTGGGGTATACCGCTGTGGTGGTGGCTGACAAAAGACCTCCATGTTGGCAGTCATCCGACTGCCGTATTAGAACCCACACTGTGAAGACTACCAAAAAACAGCCAAAATTCAGAAACCGCCAGAGCACTGGAGGGTGAGAAAGAGGCGCTTCCGCCAGCCCGACACAAATCTGCCCACCAGATTTCGACCCACAAATCACCACAGTTCTTCCATGGCAGAAAAACATTGGCGGTGCAAGCTGCCTTGGTCAGAAACCACCACTGACAGAACACAATACCACATTGGACAGTTTGAATACCCCACACCTGACACACATCCACACACACGACACATCTACACACATCACTATATTATAACACACCGCCACACAACCCACAATCCTTTGCAACAATACTGCAATACTGAGAAACAGAGAGCAGGCACATACAGGAGGACAGCACCATAACACTATAGGCACACACACATCACAGGCACCACACACCAGCTAAACCAACACAATACACACATAACGAGCACACACATTCCACAACAACTGTCCGTCCCTCACAACGCACCACCCACAACCATCAATCACCCAACACTGCACCCTTTCATACATACCACCTCACCACACCGTCAACACAATCACAACCATGTCCCCACAAAAGCACCCACAATTCACTGCCGATGAGATGAAGGTCATGGTGGATGAAATTGAGTGGGTGTGTGCTTTGCATTTTTCCTGCAGTGATGGCTGGGTATGGTGCGTTGGGCTTGTATGTGTTTGGGACATTCATTTATGTTGATATTGTGTGTATTGATTGTGTTGGTATTTGTTATTTGGAGTGTGGTGTGCCCTTGTGTAGTTGTTCTGTGTGTGTGCATGTGTGTGGTGATTGGTATATCTGAACCGCGGTGTGGTGTGTTTGCGTGGTGTGACGTATTCCTCGTTGTATGGCTGTGTAATTGTGTGTATTGGTACACTGGTGTTGTAATGTTGCGTTGTTTGTATGAGTTATATAATGTAACCATGCATGCCTTAACAATGTGGTTGGAAACATGAGTGCTTTGTTTCTACACATGCCTTTACCATGCGTACCTCTACAACAAATGTTGCTGTAAAAGTAAAGGCATGTGTGAAAACAGCACGCGAAACTGCAGGCGTGATTCTTTCATGCAACCCCACCACCCGCCCTGAGCCTGAAATCTAGCCCCACCCCTAATACCTAAACTACCCCGAGTCCCCACCCACCCTGAGCCATAAAAAAACAACTATCCCAACTCCCCATCCCGCCCCTAAAAACTAAAGTACCCAACCACCCACCCTGAACCCTAAAAAAAATACCCCGACCCCTCCACCCCTGCCCCATAAAACTAAACTACCTCGACACCCCACCCACCCTGAGGCCTAAAACCTTCCCCCTAATAAGTAGGCTACCCCAACCCCCCCACCCACCATAAATCCTAAAAAAAAAAAGAAATCCTGGCCCCCTATCCCCTCCCCTAAAACAAAATTACCCCTAGAGCCCTAAAAAACTACCCGACCCCCCCCCACTCTGTCCCCTAAAAACTAAACTACCCTGACACCCTCCACCCACCTTGAGCCTAATTTCTTCACCCAGTAAGTAAACTACCCCAACCCTCCACCCACCTTGAGCCCTAAAAAACACTACCCCAACCCCTCCACCCCTGCCTCTAAAAATTAAACTACCCTGACACCCTCTACCCCCCCTGAGCCCTAAAACTTTTCCACCTAATAAGTAGACTATCCTACCCCATCCACCTTTAATACTAAAACAAAACTATCCCGACCCCACCACCCCGCCCCTAAAATCAAAATTACCCCAATCCCTCTAACCGCCCTGAGCCCTAAAAAAAATACCCCAACCCCCCACCTGACACCCTCTCGCCCTCCCACCCACCCTAAGACCTAAGACTACCCCACTGCTTTAAACTACCTACCAACCCTCCCGCAACCCCACTTACCTCACCATGTCCTCTCCCAATCATTTCTCCTTTTCTGTCCTCTCTCCTCCTGCCCTTCCTTAAACATTCCTCACCTCTAAAAAAATAAACCACCCCGCCCCCACCTTGAGCCATAAGAAAATACCAAAACCCCTCTCCCTGCCCCTAAAAAAATTGCTTGACCCCCCACCCTATGCCCTAAAAAAAGATATACCCAAGCCCCCTAAAAAAAAGCCAGACCCCTCCCAAACTCACCCCAAGCCCTTAATCCACCCCACCCCTAAAAACTAACCCCCCAGCCCCACTTACCTCAAAACGTGCTCTCCTGATCCACTCTGCCTTTAACCATGCATATGTGTAGTTTGACACATGCATGGTTAAGGCAAAGAAAAAGGCAAAGAAAAAGGCAGTTGTTGTTCCGACAAGGGTGGTTAGGCTTGCGTGGGAAACGTCTGCGTTGTTCACAACCCATTGTTTAGGATGTTTCCCGTTTGTATGTATTGTCAGGTGGGAGGGGGCGTAGTGGAGTGTTGATGGTGCGTATGAGGTGTTGCAGTTGTTGTTTAGTTGTGTACTTTGCTGGTGGTGTGTGTTGTTGTGTTTGACAGTGCTGGTGCTGTGTGTCTGCAGCTTGGTGTGTGCTTTGGTAGTGTATATTGGCCGTGGTGTGTGTACTGAGTCTGTGCTTGTGCGTATGTGGCTGTGTATGAATGTGCGTGTCAGTGTAGGAATACGTGTATGTGTTGCCATGGCCATCCGTACCGGATGAGTATGTTGCGTCACTACCCTTGAATTATGAAACAGTGACAGGTGAGTGTGTGTACTCACGTTTGCTGATGTTGTCTTTGCTGGTTCCGGAGCACCCTCCATGACCGACTTCAGGAAGAAGCCCAAGACCTTGGTCTTCGACTGATACCCTGCATCCTCAGTGACCAGATGCCCTCAGGGTGATAGTGCTGCAGTATACAAATACTGATGGATTGTTTAACCTTTGAAGCTGAGGGACTCTAGAGACTCTAGTAAAGATGATGACTGGTAAGCTGGACTACAGGCTGGGAATGCCCTATTGCTCCACTGCTGCAAATTTGCAGCAGACTTCAGGCTAACCCAATGGATGAGCTGTAAATTTGTGTATGGATGAGGGTGAAGGACCATGTTCGTTTTTGCTTCTTGGGTCCTAGTGAAATGGGAGGTGCTACCTGAATATTTTGGGTACTTGCCCTCCTCTGTTTTCTCCTGAGGTTGAGGTTCAGACTCATTGGACAGATATCATGATTCTCATCTCTTGCAGCACTGGACTGAAGGTACACCCAACTGCCATTAGGTGACGGAGTGTGTTGAGAACACTCTTTGCCTGTATGCGATTGTTTGAACCTGCAGGAGGGTAGTTCACCCCTCCACCCGCCCCGTACACTGAATCTGACCCTGGAGAAACTTAACCTCCTACTACCTGCCATGAATTTGAGGCCTGGTCTACTTCACAAAGTTTAAGACAACTGTATCCAAAGGGGGATCTTATTCTACCACACAGTGTAACAATTGGGTATAACCCGACAGACTCAACCAGAATATGAAACAAGAATTTGCAATGCAATGGGTCTGGCTTTTGCTCGAGTTAGAGCTGATAATGTTCTAAAGACATTTCTTGCCATTTAAATTGAAAATGAAAAGTAAAACAGTTGACATAAGCAAGCAGATTCAAAGTGCCATTTCCGCCATAAGCATGAACGAGAAGGAGAGACACAAAAAGAAAAAGAAGTTTGCTCGCAGTCAAATATATCGGCAATCGTGCAATTATTCATGTAACAGGGTCGATATCCAAGGCGGTAACCAAACCGCCCCAGGCGGGGCAAATGCAAATCATTTACCAATGATAACAAAGAATGTTTGAAAGGCAAACCCATGAATGAGTGATAGTGATAAACGTTTGATGGGCGCGGTTAAAAGCCCATAGATAAATTACAAGGCTTGCGCCCTTGACCTAAAAATTATTTCTTCACAACTGGGCTTCTTCTAGCTGATGATCATCACATTTTCCCTTGACTGTACAAACTGGATAAAAATTACATGATGGGGAAGAATGGAAAGTCATATGACCTAATGTATTCACCTACAACTGGGTGACAAATAAATGTAAGGAAACACTGAGAACAAGCTGATCAAGTTCCAGTTTACAGTGATGGAAAATAGAACTTCTGAGTGTGTAACCACCCATGTGCGAATAACAAGTATTACATGCCATACATGCACACATGTGTGACTGCGTGCTACTAAGATCAACCATTTTGAGGATCAGTTTCTTGTCCTGTCAATAGGTGGTAGCGAACCTATTTGTTGGGAATATGACTCTAAAAATATACTATCAATAGAAGTTCCTTATTATACGACATCTCTTCCTGATGAAAGGAAAGTCTTAATTTTTTTTCTTCAGTAAGCAAGTAAGATGAGAAAAATACCACTAATTGATATTTGCGCTCATTTGTTCAGGATATTTTTTTCACAGAATTCCAGAATAATTTGGCAGATATTTTCAACTTAAAAATACAAAACATTTTAAAGGTCCCACTATAAAAGTCTATCTCAGTTTGCTTCTGAAAGTATACTTGTTAAGATTGTGTTTTAAGCACTTGTAGAAATAAATACGATTTTATTCAGCAATCGACTCAGGCGTGATTTTCCCCTGCCAGCCGGCATATAACTAACTCACAATGGAACCCCACCAATCAAGGTATAACAAGTAAGGAACATAGAACATTGTACCAAGGAGTTCTTAGAGTTGTCTCACTGGCTGGAAGGTATAATAGCTCTCCTTCCTTCCTTATACAAACTTGTGAAAAGAATTATGCACCCCCAACAATGAACCCAAATTAACATAGCTAACAGGGAAAATAGTCAAGTGACAGAATATTATATTTCTCAAATGCACTAACAATTCACTAAAACTTTCATATACTTGTAAATACACCAAGTCTTCATGCACCCCGTGTCCTAGCATGATCGACTCCAGCTCTCTCTATTCCATGTCAATATGTCTTACAATCACAACTCTCCTACCATTTTCATCAGCTAAATTCACATTCAGATCTTGAGTTCTCACATTTTCTTTCATCCCTGGTCTACTAAATACCTCCCCATCTCCCACATTCATGTGGCCTGACTTAACTTTGTCTCATTTGCCTGATCTTATTCGCTAACTTGGACATTATTATCATACACTATCAATCTTTCGCACATGCAGGTGCCTTCCTGGTGCTTGGCCTCCTATGCTCACATCATGAGAAAGGTGCCATTTTTGTTATTCTATTCATAGTCATGTGATATTCGCACACCATTTCCGAGACCATCCATTCAACATAAGACCTGTTGAGTTGCACTAACTGTATTACCTCTTAACCATGTAGTTGGTTCGTTCTGCTAATACAGTAGCTTGTACATTGTATAGTGCAGTACTCAAATGCTTGATCCCACACAAAACAGATATTGTTTCATGTCAGATGTTGTCAACTAGGTGCCATTACCAGCAATGAGTAAATATGGATACCCTTCTTTTTTTCTTTAAAGGTCACTTAAGGTATTCACTGTCATTTTAGCTGTAAGTTCACCATCAACAATTTAAACCATGGACCATCACTATGTCATACCTCAATTATCTCCTAAAACCTGGCATGGGACCAATACACTCTGCACTCAAGCAAAGCCACACCTCAAAAGGATCTCCTATCACTGTCATCAGAGATTACTTATTGACCCTTAACCTTTTTTCACTTCTTTTGTACTTCACACACTGTTCCAGCCATGACATCACATCCCCATCTATACCAGGCTACCAATATTCTGCTCTTAGTCTGTTTATGATGAAGGCCTGTCCCAACTAACCCTTGGGTGGCAACTCAAACATTTTTGCATAATCCAAGCTCTCATTGCCACCTTGTCAACGTGCAAGGATAATTCCGTAAAAACCTTAAATATAGGGTAGCGCACATGGTACAGTGCTTTCTCTTTTACCATCCTTAGAAATTAGTTTCACAACACCACAGAAAACCTCACCAGCTTCCATTTCCTGGAACCACATCACATGACAGTCCTTTGAATACATTCAAGCATATCACCAACACTTGCCACAGCTCCTTCCTTTTTCTTGGCTTGTGAACGTTCTCTCAATCAAACAATAAATGAGATAAACATTTGGCTTGCACATTGCGCCAACTTAGGATATGTTTGACTGTAAAACGATATTCTAAGAGGCATCCCAATTTAGCTAATCATATGGTGCCCTTGACTGCACCCCGCTCCTACCCGATAACAACACTTTTACTAAAGCTTTATGGTCGGGTTGGAGGAGAATTTGAAGACAACAAATATAGGTTCTGAGGTATTCCACATGCCACTCTGCTGCCACTGTCTCCCACACTCAGTTTCTTTCACAGAACGAGTGGTAAAGGCAAGTTTGATCTACAGTGTATTTGGGATAGTATTACTCCTGTCCCTGTTGCATGTGCATCCACTGTTTTTATGGTGTTATGCTTGGTGTCAAATAGAACTAAGATCCTATCTGTACATATATTTTGCATAATATTCTATGAGACCGAAGGATTATCTCAGTTATCTTTATCTTGAGGAGTGGAAGCTACCTTAATGGCTCCCACAAGTTCCATTTATGGACTCAGCCCTTCGGTAGAAAATATTCAATTTCTTCAGCCATTAATTTACTCTTTTCTCACTGTTTACACAGCCTCACTAAGTCTGTCTATATGTTGTTTTAGAGATAAGTTGTGACTTTCTACTGACTCCCTAAACACCAATGTTACCTTGAACGTAAATGCTTAACCCTCTAAAATGTTTGTCTTCTTCCTCTGGAAGACACCTGGTGCTGAGAATAAGCCAAATGGCATCCTAGTAAACTTGAAAGCACCATCCATGATTATGAAGGTAGGTAATTGTTTTGAATTTTAGTGTAATTTAATTTGGTAATATTAATGTTTTAAATCTAATTTGGAAAAGTACTTCCCTCCATTGATATTAGGGAGTGGAATGTTGTCCACAACAATATTCGTATTTAGGTTACACAAGTCTACAGAAAAACTATTGTAAGTAAGCTTTTTCTCAAGCTTTGGAGTTTCAATCAGTTCTATCACCTCATCCTTTGTCATATCATTCAGCATTTTTACCTCCTATTTTATTAATACAGCCCCGTGTCTAACTTTATGTTGAACAGGAACCAAATCAGTCTTCACCATAGTCCTTGTGCACCTATCTTTTCAATTCACCCAGTTACTCCATTGAATACTCAGCTCCACAGAAGAATCCCCTACCATTATAACTTGGTTATATACTTTGGAATCAATTATTATGTGTAAATCATATGGGTGTGCACACCCTAAAATTTGAAATTCTGTCATCATGGACATATAACTTATAATGTCTTATCTCCTCACCTTGGTACTCACCTGAATTTATGTCTTTCTGTAAAATCCTGACAACTGGCCGCTCCACTTGAAACATATTTTAGAAATAATTGAGCATACTGAACCAAAATCTCCTATATTTCCTCTGATTTTAAATTCTGTTTTCAGCCAGCATTTCCCGCCCCAGTCTTCAGTGTTACTACCTACACATACAATACAATCCTACCTAATACTAATGATCCAAACAGAGGATCATTTTCATACACCAGCTACCTTACCCCAGTTCTTTCCATTCACATTTCCTGCATTCCCTGCTTAAATTTGAACAGCTGATCAAGTCTGAGGAATGGTAATTACTACCAAATCTACCACACATCTTACAGTAAGATGTGAAGTAGTTATGGTCTTTCTAGAATTGCCACTGTACCTGGAAGGAACACTTTGGGGCAGATTTAAGAGCCCCTAGCACCTCCTTGCACCATTTTTGTTTACGCTAATGTGGCCCAACGAGGCCAAAATTACTGTGCTAAATTGCATTGCACCACCTTGTAACCCTTTGCTCTACATTATGCCTGAACCAGGCATAATGTATGCAAAGGGGGGCGTTCCCCCATTAGGGGGGGGGCGAAAAAAATGGCGCGAAGAAATCTAATAGATTTCTTTGCGTAATTGTTTTGGGCACCTCGTTGTTTACAATGATCCTCAATAAGCTTTGCAGTATTAGCGCCAACATTTTTTACGCCAATTCTGCAAAGCTCTGAACTAGCATAAAAAATATTGATCCTAGTTCCCTAACTACCACTATGGTGCACTGTATCCTAGATACGACGCACACATGGTTGCATTGGGGGGGCGCTAAGGGACGCAAGAAAAGTGGTGCTGCACTATTTGCAGTGCCAATTTTCCTAAATCTGCCCCTTTGCCTTTAGTCTTCTTTACAACCTTTCACTCTTATCTACACATGCTAGATTCCCTCCAAACCGCATATCTTTCTTTATATCCTTTATGCAATATTGGGATTGTGTGACTAACTTTGCTTTCTCTTTATCATCTTTCAGTGTGGGAATTCTTGTTGCCCTTAATCTCTCCTGCAATTCCTTGCTTCTACACTCTACTAGTAATTGGTCTTGAGTCAATACATCTATCATAACCCCATGTTGACCTTTTATCAACAGTTCATTTATCCTAGCAACAAACCCATCTACAGGCTCTACAACTTTGAGATCATTACTAGGTTGATGTCTTATTTCTAATCTCTTCTTCCCTTCTTGATAGTCATCCAGAATTGGTTGGACATCTTGTTCCAAAGCGGCCTGTAGGCATTTGAATTCCTCCTGTATTTATTTTCCAGGTTCATTAAGTAATAATGCTTTCTTTCTGTTGGGATGAAAGTCTAGACCAACTAATGGATTCCAAGTAGAAATCTACTCTTCCCATTCCATTGGTGGGTTACCTGGCTGTGTCAAGAATATTGGTTGTAGGTTATAGCTGAGGGTTGCATGTTGAATGCACTGTGTGAAAACCCCTCAGTCCAAACCAATTGTGTTACAATAATGTAATATAACTATCCTAAAACAAGTACAATGACCTTCTGGCTATTAGTTTTCAGCAGTAGTATGACAGAACTAGATATAATGTATAAATTAGTGTGGAATGGTCTTTCTGTGTTGTTATCTACTGATTCCATTCCCTTTAAGGTTGTTCCAAAGGACCACTCCTTTAGTAGGAAACATAACAATGGAATAGCCTAAGAGTCAGAGGAGGAGGGCAGGATGGGGACAATACAGTGAATAGCAGTAGCTTTGATGTATAAAGTAAAGCATAAATTGGTGACGTAGATTGTTTGCTGCGTGTGAGTTTGCTGTCACGTTTGTGTGAGCACCGGTGGTCATGGTTAGTTGAGCCTTGTCATTCACTCTGCAGTGGCCTGTGAAGTTGCTGATGGAGGCCTGAGCTCCGTGAAAAGTGATCGGTTGAGCTGCATCATGCACTCATTGGCCTGCAACACAAATGACAGAATTTATCTGTGTCAGGATGATGTGTGATCATTATCCTGCGGATTAATCTTTATGGGATTTTAAATGATATTAAAGTGGGCGTAACCCGTCATGCAGGATTTTGCTGCACATTTGTTAACCAATACCTCACATATATTTATTCTTATTATTGAATAACATTGTTCACTCAGGGTGATATTCACCAATGAAGCAGAGGTTGTAGTGCATTTACACACTTCCTTTTCATGCGGAGACTCAACAAGAACCAAGCAAAGCGCAAAGAGCACACAGTAAACTTAGATGGTTCGACCATGTTAAAGTCACCTCCTTGGTCTCTGGATGCTGTGCTGGCTCTAACTCGCCACCAAAATTATTTTCTATCGGCGCAATTTTTTTCAGCAAGCGCCCCAAGATTTTGTTTCAGCAAGCAGGCCCCTCCAGCTCCCCTGGCACTACTAATAGGTGCTATATTAGTCCCCGCAGTATAGTGCCACTGCTGCCTCGGCCCTCTGGTTTCTGCATTTCCAATTCAGGCCTTCCCTGCACTATTCCTGCTTTTTCTGCCCCTGCTCAGGCCCCCGTCTCCCGCTGTTTTCCCCACTCCGTCCCCCCACCCCCATGCACCCCTCCCACTCAAGGACCTACTTAATGGCAGTTGCTGCGTGACCTCATTGAGCAGGCCCCTCCAGCTCCAAGACACTACTGCCAGGCATTATATTAGCACCTGCAGTATAGTGCCACTGCTGTCTGTGCCCCCTGGTTTCTGCTTGCCAATTCAGGTCCCCGGCCTCCCCTGCACCTTTCCAGTTTTTTCTCCCCCGCTCAGGCCCCCCACGTCCCATTGTTTTTCCCGCTCTGCTCACCCACACCCGGTGTCCCTCTCACTCCAGGACCTACTTAATGGCAATCAATGCGTGACCCCATTAAGCAGGCCCCTCCAGCTCCCCTGACTCTACTGCTAGGCGCTATATTAGTGCCTGTAGTTAGTGCCACTGCTGCCTCGGCCCCCTGGTTTCTGCTTGCCAATTCAGGTCCCCCCACACCTCCCCTGCACTCTTCCAACTTTTTCTGCCCCCACTCAGGCCCCCTGCGTCCCACTGTTTTTCCCAATCTGTTCACCCCTACCCCTTTCCCACTCTAGGACCTACTTAATGCTGGTCATATGCAGCAGGCATGCCAAAGGCAAGCGTGTCTGAGCTAATCTGCACCTGGACCACGCCCAGTACCAAGACCACTGGATCTGCAACCCAGTACCGGTACTCCTCCGATGAGATCAAAAACCTCAGGCTGAAAACCCATAACTCCAACTGCATCATTGCCTCGCCTTAATCCACCAAAGGCCCCTTCTCTTGCCACAACTGCTGTTTCTCCTGTGACATAGAAACTACTGCAATCTCCACCCAGCAGACTCCTGGCCACAAACTTCAACTCCAATGTGTGTACAGGGACATGGTATGCCACCATCGACATTGCCAACGCATTCTTCTCTAGACAGCGCGGTCCCTGACACCATCACTTTGATTGAACAAATACAGAAACAGACAGGGACATGGTATGCCACCATCGACATTGCCAACGCGTTCTTCTCTATACCCTTGGCGCCAGAATGTCAAGAGCAATTTTCATTCTCTCCCTGCGGAAGATCATTTTAAATGTTATCTTTGCCTCAAGGGTACATAGATAGTCCCACTATCTGTCACCGGCTGGTGACAGAGCACCTGGATGAAGTATCTGTCATTGCAGGTGTGCAACAGACCCATTACATTGATGATGTGATGATTCAGGGAGAGAAAGAAGAACAGGTGCAGATTCAGTTGGAGAGAGAGGTGGAACTTGAGCAGAGTAAGTGGATGATGAATAACACAGATAAGGACCATCTCACAATGTGATGTTTCTAGGCATTCAGTGGAATTAGGGACATTACCGCAAGCAAAGCAAAAGATTCTCGAGTTTGCCTCACCACTCCCTAAGCAGGAGACACAGAGATTTATTGGATTGTTTGGTTTTTGGAGACCGCACATCCCTCATTTGAGTCAGATCTTGGACACTCTGTACAGTGACAAGGAAGAAACATGAGTTTGAATGGGGTGAAGAGCAGCAGTGTGCTTTTGATTTGGCAAAGGAAGCAATTCAACAGGCTTTAGACTTGTGGCCAGTGCAGGAGGGAGACATTGAGTTACATGTAACTGTTCAGGGACAATATGCAAATTGGAGTATGTAGGAAAAACAAGGAAGAATGAGGGTGCCCCTGGGGTCTTGGACTAAAAAACGACCTGACTCTGGGGAGCACTATACTTCTTTTGAAAAACAGCTTTTGGCCTGTTATTGGGCTCTAGTGGATACTGAGCAAATAACACTAGGTCGTAGTGTAATTCTGAGACCTGAAATACCAATCATGCAGTGGGTGATGAGTTCACCTAAATCTCACTGTATAGGACATGCACAAAGGGCTAGTATCATATGCTGGAAATGGTACATACAAGACAGGGCTTGAGTAGGACTGGCAGGCACTGCAGCCCTACATGAACAGGTGTCACAAGCCCCTGTACAGGATGAGGAGAGGGTGCAGGAGGTACCACAGGTAAAAGAGTCACCAGTGAGATGGGGTGCAACTTGTCCTGTGAGGATAGGAAGCATGTATGGTTTACTGTTGGTTCTTCCAAGTATGTGGGTACCAAAAGACATTGGAAAGCAGTGTCATACTATCCAGTTACCAAAACGTTGTTGACCACCACAGGAGATGGAAAAAGTAGCCAATATGCAGAGTTGTATGCTGTGTATGAGGACCTAATGCAAGAGCTGCCTGGGACTTGTCATAGTTACATTGATTCTTGGTCCACTGCCAATGGGTTAGCCACTTGGCTTCCCACATGGCATGCACATAACTGGTTCATCCACTCAAAGGAGGTGTGGGGCAAAGACTTATGGCAGGAAATGTGGGAAATGTTAGAACAGAACACCGTTACTGTATATCATATGGATGCTCATTGTACCACTGACTCAGTAGAACACTGGTTCAATTCCCTTGCAGACGACAAAGCCAAAATTTCAGAGGTAGAAGTGGCAACACAGGATTCTGACTTGGTGGGAATGGCTAAATGGGCGCACCAAAAATGTGGACACCTGGGAGAAAAAGCCACTTACAGGTGGGCAGAGATTAGAGGGATGCACATTCCCCTAGATTTGATAAAAACTGTGGTTATGCAATGTCTTATGTGTCAGCACACACAACAGAGATCTGTCCCGCAAACAGTCAAAGGTCAATTGGGGAGAGGAAAGTTACCAGGACAGATATGGCAAATTTATTACATTGGACCACTACCGATTAGTTGCAGGTGTCAATACGCCTGCACCGTAGTTGACACTTAATGTACCTAATTGCTGTCCCTTGCAAACGTGCTACTCAACACAATACTATCAGAACTTTGGACTTGTTAATGTTATACTTGTGGAGTACCACTCCAGGTCCAGAGTGACAGTGGGTCACACTTCAAAGGCAAATTGATGCAGGTCTACTGTTCTCAGCACAGAATTGAGTGGATATATAATATTCTTTATTATCCACAGGCCTCAGGACTGATTAAGAGAATGAATGGCTTACTGAAAGCTCAATTGCGTAAATTATCTGATGGAATTTTGAAAAACTGGAGAGAGCATTTAAATGAAGCCCTCCAGATTCTGAACAAACAGACCATTAACAAATGCTGAAACACCCCTGATGCAAATGATAACTCCAGCTTTGCAAATACAACCACATGTGGCCACCAATACCATCACGTACAGGCAAATAAAACCTGGAGTCTTAGCTCCTTACAGAGCCACATCTGAATCTGCAGGTCTTGACTTACATGTTTATAAGCTTACAGACTAAAACCATGAGGCCTAGCACTGTGTGAAACAGGTGCTGGAGTACAGATTCCTTCGAAGCATTTCGGATGATTTCTCCCAGATCTGGGTTGGCTCTCAGAGGTATTCAGATTTTAGGGGGAATTATTGATGCAGATTACCAAAGTGAAATCAAAGCTATTCTGTTAAATAGTGGAGAAGCTGATTTATTCATGCAAATCGGAGACAGAATTGCCCAACTTCTCATAATTCCAGTGTATTGAGGATTGGCGAGGAAGGGGACTTCCCCAGCCCTTCTTACTGTACATGGGGAGGGAGGTTTTGGTTCAACTGACAAAAATCCTGGTGCTAAAGTGTGGGTGGAATCCCCAAATGGTGTCCAGAACCTGCAGAAATTATAACAAAGGGCCCCAATAATGTCCTGCTGATCATGAAACCAGGAAAGGAAAATGGAAACATATTCCAGCTGATAAATGTTATTTGCGAGAATGATGATGTTTGTTTCTTTTACAGATCATACTACAGCTTGTCTTTGCCTTGTGTGTGCCGTGTGGTCTCCTTTTGGGCGTGTGGGGTCGGGAAAGACCTAATAACCCCAACCTCAACTTGATTGATTGACCACGTTGTGCAACACCTTTACTGCACCTGAGTGACAACATTTGGATTCATTTGGCACAGACCGTGTTCAATAGATCCGACTTCTGCATTAGCGCCATGAAAAGCACCGTGGATGTTTTGTCAACATGTTTGATCGCCTTACCAACACCAACAAGCATCTTATTAGACATTTTCAATGCCGCTAACCAGTATTAAGATGTGCAAAAACATGACGTGGAAACCCACTTCAGTCCCTATGAGTACTGCAGGGACTGTCAGGAAACAACCGATAAGAAGTGGGACAATCTGACTCAGATAATTACATACAACATTACTACCAGTGACGTGTGTTATTACATGTCCTGCAAATCTTGTGACGCTGGAAAATGCATTCAATTGCATTTAGAAAAGAAAACATCAACCTCTCAAAACATATTTTGGGAACACAGAGTTTTGTGCTTTCATTGAACAGACTGACATTGTAAAAACATGACGAATCACATGGCTTGTCATCATCTAGTGACTGCTACTAGTCACATTAAACATGTCAAGTTGCCAGTTGGCTGACTGTTCTGGTGTGGAAACCTTACTTTTACCTACATTCCAGCTAACTTAACAGGCGGGCCATGTACTTTCACACGCCTGGGACTCATGATGTTTCCATCTAACTCTATACATACTCGTTATCCTAGTGACACTATGCAACTAGATGAAAATTGAGACTCAGATATTCGATTATTATCCCAATCAGAGTATTTAAGCTTAAGTCTTTCTATTGTAGGCGTGCCTGGTTTAGCTGTATACAATACTAGGGTGATAAACAAACTAGCTTGTCTAATAGTTAAAAATATTAACCATACTTCTATTGCTTTATCTGAATTTTTATTAGATGTGTGTGGTACTAGAAAAGCTTCATTACAAAACCGGGCTGCCATAAACTACCTTTTAGTAAAACATAATCATGGCTGTTGTGAATTTAAAGGCATGTGTTGTTTTAACCTTTCTGACCACTCTAAATCTATCCAGGCCAACATTGATACACTACATACATTAGTGAAAGGGGTATAAACAGGATATGGATCAGGGATGGTAGGACTGGTTGTTTCAGTAGTTACCTGATTTTGGACAATTATGCAAAGTTTTGGGTGGAGATTTTGTGGTATTAGCTCTTATTATATCATTATGTTGCTGCGTACAATGTATTCCTAATCTGCTTGCAATGTTTAAACCAAAAAAAGTTGATTTTTAAAACTATAGGCTACACAAGTCATTAGTCAAAGAGCAGAATATAGTGATATTTGTGTTTTGACCACTGACTTTGTGTCCCACCACTCTGCACTTGGCTTAGTTGTCCACTGTCACATTAGCGGCCACCAGTTACAGACTCCATTTTGTATTCAGCTCACCAGTTACAGACTCCATTTTGTATTCAGCTTAGCTTCACTGCCACATCAAAGGTGCAAGTAGTTTTCCGTACAAAACATGTTAAGCAATGTGTTTTCTATTCTGCATGTTCTTTTCTCACCGAAGGGCTAGGACATAACGTGGAGGAGTCAGTTAGCAAGATAATGATGTACTAGACTTATGTTTACGGTTCAGCAGGGAATGGCTTAGGCTTGGGAGAGACACCTTGGGAAACTGACTGGTTCCAACCTGTTTCTTTCAACCCTGACCTAAAATAGCCATCATTTTTTAATACTTCTTGCGCAGCGGGAGGGGTTTTCCCAGAAAGCTCCTTCCTCATTGTTTAAAAATATATGAGAGACCCATATTGATAGTGGGGGATTTAGAGACCTCAATCAGGATTCAGACGTTGAATGCCTGATATATTTCCCGTGAGGGTAGAGATCTCGCTTTCTCGTTGCGGTTGAACTGGGGTCAACGACTTGCTGGCAGGAGAAAGATGAAGCACCAGACAGGCCCTACGGTGATGCATTTTTTTTAATTATTTGCTTTGCATTGTGTATGGATATGTATACATATATCAATATAAGTGTTTGTATCCGTGCATGTATATATTTGCTGTTTATAGATTGAAGATTCTTTGTACATGGTTGTAATAAAGATGCAAATCCTGATGGTCCTAGAAGCAGGTTCTTTTAATAGGAGTATCTTAGCCACAGCAAAGGAGAGGACACAACACAGTCAGCTCACCAACAGCTCCCTCGGAACCTCTGACTCCAACACTCTACTCTGATGTCAAACATGACATCAGTCCTAGAGATGAGGTCTCTCACATTCTATTGTTAACATTCTACCACACACCTTTCCCCTTTAAAACAATTACTAACCCTTGTAATAAGAAACACTATGGATAAAAAAGAAAATAACCTAAGGAACAGATTTGTAAATAAAAAAAACCATAACAAACTATATACAGAAGAAAATTTCATAATGAAAATTCAAATACCACTCAGCTGACAACACAGTAAGATTCCACAAAAAAAAAAATACAATTTCTTTGAGATAACAACACGGTTGAGATTCCAGACCCTTCCATCCTTAATCTTCACTGCATTCCTGAAAAGCTTGACAACCTCAAATGGACCCATAAACTTACTCTCAGACTTACTTAACCTAGGGTTTCTAATTAGAATCTTATCTCCCACTTTTACCTCAACTTTGCACGTATTCTTCCTCCTGTCATAGTTTTCTTCCTTTTCTCCAAGCATTTTTCCTCTTTCTCCCTTTCCTCCTTATTCCTGTCACACCATGTTACACACTCATTCTTACCCCAACACACCCAACCTGGTGCCAAACGTGTGTTAGCCTTCCGTCCCCTGAAAACTTCAAACAGTACTTTACCGGTCGTGGAGTGAGGTGAAAATCTATATGCATGAAGAAAATTCCTAAGAGTACCCATCGGTGGCACTCTTGTTTTGTAAACCTTATCACTATTACAGCAATCACTACAATCTCTTACTTTCCTTTCGATCATGAGATCCATCCCTGGCCACCAATAATTAAGGCGAATTCTTGCTTTAGTTTTACTCATACCTTGATGACCTTCATGTCCTAGTTCTATGATCTTCTCCCTCAAAGAAATTGGGACAACTAATCTGGTCCCCCGCAACAAAATCTCATTATCCACAGACAACTCATCTCTCACTTTCCAAAATCCTCCCAACTCTTTATCACCCTTCACATACAAATTCCATCCATTACTGTGTTCCTTACACACACGTTGTAGCACTTCATCCTCCAAAATCGCTCTCAACCACTCATCTTGTTCAACAATACCTCTTGTCACATTACACACACTAATAACATCCTCTTGATTTTTCCCCGAATTACCTTCTACTTCCGTACTTAGTCTTGACAAACAGTCAGCAATCTTATTACTCGGATCTGGGACATAAAACACCTTGAAAGAAAAGTCTTGTAGCCCAACTATCCACCTACTAATTATTCCAGAGATCATATCCAGCCCTCTTTTCATAAAGACTTCCACAAGGGGTTTGTGGTCAGTAAAAATTTGAAACTCTGTTCCCCACAGAAAGTTCTTCTATTTATTCACCACCCAAAACACACTCAAGGCTTCCTTCTCAATCGTTGAATAATTCACTTCCGCTCCTCGCAGTCCTAGAACAGTACACCACAGATTTAAGGTCTTGCTCCCCCACATCCTGTAAAAGTACCGCTCCTAAACCCTTCACACTATCATCAGTCATGATTAAACACACCTTTTTAGGATCAAACGAACTTAAACTTTCAACTGTTGCCAATTCCTTTTTTATACTCTCAAACTCCCTTCTGCACTCATCATCCCACACAAATGCTCTCCCTTACTTCAAAAGTTTCCTCATGTTTGTCGTCTTCGATGCTAAATTTGGTAAAAATTTAGCATGGAACTCAACCATTCCCAAAAAAGATAACAGTTCCTCTTTTTTCTCTGGTTCCCGTAAACCTAAAATGTTCATAATAAGATCCTCCTTAGGACACACCCCATTAGGAGTTATCCTATGACCCAAATATTCCACCTCAGGTCTACAGAAAGAACACTTTTTAACCTTGAGAGTCAACCCATGCTCTCTTAAGATTCCCAACACCTTCCTAATTCTCCTCTCATGTTCCTCTTCAGTCTGTGCATGTATCAAGATGTCATCTTGAAAGCATTTAGCACCTGGTTCTGAGCCAAATATATTGTACATTAGGCGATGGAATACAACTGCTGCTGACACTAAGCCAAAAGGCATCCTTTTGAATCTAAAAGTTCCAAAAGGTGTAACGAAGGTGGTGTAGTCTCTTGAGTCTTCATGTAGCAGGACCTGATGGTAGGCTGAGGTTAGGTCCAATTTGCTGAAATACTTGGACCCGTTTAGCAGTGTCACCATCTCCGTTATATTGGGCAACGGAAATTGATCACTCACCACACATTTATTTAGATTCCTCAAATCCACACACAGTCTAATGTCACCAGACTGTTTGCTTGCGACTACTATTGGTGACATCCATTCCGATGATTCCACTGGCTCAATAATTCCATCCTTGCACAGTCTCTGTATTTCTCTCTCCACATCATCTTTCATTGGAATGGGAATAGGACGTACTTTGGAAACCACCGGAACTGATCCATCTTTTACTCTAATGTGGTGAACATACTTCTTAAGACAACCTAACTTGTCACTGAACACATCCTCATAGTCTTCAACAAACTTTGGCCAAACATCTCCTTTGATTCCTTGCACAGGAAATTCACTAACTTTCTGCACCTGTTCGATAAATTCATCTCTAATCATTACAGGAGTAATAGAGTTGGGATCTAGGATGACGTTCAAATCTCGTTGATGCGGCCAACTTAAAACACTGTCTCCTTTGACCAGCATGTACATTTTCCCAAAAATAGTATTCTTCTTAAATGAAATTTCTGATTCAAAATAACCCCTCGGCTGGAAACTTTGACCACCATACGCTCCTGGGACGACATCTGGATCCTTTAAATGAACCTTATGACTTAAATTTTTATCAAAAAAACTCATTTGATATCAAAGTCAACCATGCACCCGAGTCAAATAATACTTCTGAATCTTCATTTAAAATCGAAACAGTGTTCCTCGGATGACCCTTCCTCTGAGTATTTGCTGAAATTGACAAAATAAAATCCTCCACTACTTTCACAGACGCTTGGCTTTTGCTCGACTTACAGCATTTAGCAAAGTTTCCCCTTTTATTACACAACTTACGGATGCTATTGATAGCTGGACATTTTCTATACGAAGCAAAGTGACCTATATTTCCACACCGGAAACATTTCAAATCCTTAGGTCTTGACCATTGTCCATGAGTCACTTTATCCTCTCCCTTCTCACCAGATGCTTCCTTACATAAGTCTTCTTTTTTTGTGAAGACCTTGTTTACTGAATTATTCTTCCCTCTTTCTAACTCTTCCACACAAGCCAAAGTGTGTTCCACAATTTTAGCTAATACTATTACTTCTTGTAAAGATGGATCATCCTTGCTCCATAGTTCCTGACGAATCATATCACTTGAGCATCTTAGCATAAATTGGTCTCTAATACGTTCCTCTATAGTTGCTCCAAATTTACAAGTAGATGCAAGTTTTCTCAAGGCTGTGATATAATCTTCAACAGTTTCTCCTGGTTGTTGCTCTCTCATACCAAAATGGTACCGTTCCAAAATAGTACTAACTTTTGGTAAATAATGTAGGTCCAACTTTTTCAAACAAATCTCAAATTCATTCAAGTCTGTTCCTTCATCTCCTGTGTCGGGTAAATTTTCAACAATTTCTTGTCCCTCACATCCCAAACAATGCATCAAAAGGGCTGTTTTTCTTTCATTCGAAAGATTAGTTCCACATACTCTTAAATAATGTAAAAAAGTTTTTTTCCTTCCACTTAGGCCAAATGTTCTGCATTTTGTTTTATTTTTTTTACACAGGAGTACTTACAATTGAAGAATTGTTGAAAATGTACTCTTACTATGAATTCACCTATAGAAGTATAATGGCTTTGAGATTCCACCTACTCTGCCATACACTTCGTTGCATGTTTTGTTAAACATTGGGGTCTCTTTCTAAAGGAAATAGCCATAACTTGAGTTCCGGTGGCTAAACCTGAGAGGCAACAACAGCGAAAACGACTGCAGACTAAAAAAAAAAACCTTTGTTGGACACTTGAAGTTTATTTACATTGTTCGAGCCTTCGTAGAATACTTGAAGGTTTACTTACATTGTTCTTGCGTTTCAGAAACACAGTACGGCATGCACGTCCGAATTTAAAGTCCTTTCTTTTGTTTACTTATGTGCGGCATGCGCGTGCAGTCTCCGTGTGATGAAAATGGTTCTCAGCAATTTATAGACACAGAGACTGCAAGATTATTCTTTGAATGTAGAAAATGTCACGCGTGGTCGGGAAGCCTTCCATCTGAATGACGAGCGCGGCAAAGATCAAAGAGAAATGCACGTGCAAATATAACTGGTTGTGTTGACAACCAACACGCGCAGAAGCTTTCCGTTTGAATGATCAGCGTGTAAAGATCAAGACAGAGACGCGCGTGCAAATATAACTAGATGTATTGACAACCAGCATGCGCGCACTCACGGAAAACCCTTGTCTCAGTTGAAGAAAAGATGAGAGCAAAACCAAGCGTTTAAATCCTGAGCGCTGCCAAATATAAAGAAGTCCTAGTCGCCACGTGTAATAAAGATGCAAATCCTGATGGTCCTGGAGGCAGGTTCTTTTAATAGGAGTATCTTAGCCACAGCAAAGGAGACGACACAACACAGTCAGCTCATCAACAGCTCCCTCGGAACCTCTGACTCCAACACTCTACTCTGATGTCAAACATGACAACAGTCCTAGAGATGAGGTCCCTCACATTCTATTGTTAACATTCTACCACAATGGTCTTACTTCATTGTTGCACATTTTAAAAGAACACTTTTGCCTATACAGGCCTTCCTTCACAAACCTTGCAAAAATCTATAATAAATGTCTTCTTCAGATTAAGAGGTACATTCCAGAGCAGTGATACTCAAAGTACGGCCCGGGGGCCGCGTGCGGCCCTCTTGACATTTACATGCGGCCCCCAGGTCAACAGCAGCACTGTGCTGCTGTTCATTCGACTCAGCACTGGCACTAAAAATTGTTAAATAAACAGGCATGTTTTTATTTGGAGTATAGTTGAAGTTAAAGAAAAGGAGTAACTAGGGTGTTCTGGAACTGTTAACTTTAAAAACACCTTCAATATTAAAGACATCTTGCAACAACAATATAAAAGTATGATCTGTGTGGAATTCAAACAGTGCATTTCATTAACCTACAGAACCATTTCACCTTAGTACACAACATTATATTAGAAGTATTTTTTAAAGTGATCATTTTCAAAAATGAATTTAGAAACTTGCATCCCCTTCCATCCTACACACCCTGACAACAATGTGAACTGTGAACTAAAATGCAAGTCAGTTGTTATGTGAACTCTTTGGGAGGGCTGGGTTTCTATAAAACATGAACAACATTATAGTTTATTAAATCAGACACAGAAGGTTTTATACAGCATACATCCTGAAGACATTTTTCAAGGTTATTGTATGTGTTGATGAAGAAAAAGGAAAAAAGGAGGTAAAGTGAAATAAAACATTTGCCTAGGATCACACAATATGGTTAAGTAGAGAAGCTGGGATTTATACCCAAGTTTTTGGTTTCACATTGGGCAATAATTCAGACCCTAGATGTATATGCTTCACTTCCCCTATACACACTTTACCATTACCCTTCCCTCCCTACCCCCAGCCCTCCGAACGCCACCATGCTGGCAGCAATGCAGCCCTCTGTCACATCAAAGACCAAACAGTGCGGCCCCTGGGAAAATATTTGTGAGTACCCATGTTCCAGAGAATCTTTTCGACTCCTCTCAGTGTGTGCATTTTGGCTCAGTCAGCAGTAAAGCAAAACAACTACTCAATGTCCGATCCCTCTGCAAGCATGCTATAGAAATCAGGGACACCATTACCACCCTCACACCCAACATAATGTTCATCACCGAAACCTGGCTCACTCCTGCATCTGCACCGGACATCGCAACCGCAACCCCCACCTCCCCTGGTTATAAGATGATCCACCATGACCGCCCCAACAGATACGGTGGAGGCATTGCCATCACCTACAAGAACTCCCTCTACTGCACCACCTTGGACTACGACACCACACCGATCATGGAACACCTCAACTTCGAGATCAAACCTGACCCCAGAACCACCATCAGAGGAACCCTCACCTACAGACCCTCAGGCCTCTGACACAGCTTCTGCAACTGCATCCCAGACTTCATTGCCCCCTTGGCAATTGACTCCAACCACTATATCTTCTTGGGGGACCTGAACTTCCCCGTAGAAGGCCCGGGCAGTGCCAACTCTGCCTCACTCCTTGAAAATATGAGCATCATTGGCCTCTCTCTGCCGGTCACCGCCCCATGCACAGTGCAGGACACACACTGGATCCCATTTTCTCCACCAGCGACAGAGCCAAATATTCCCACATCACCAAGGTAACATGGACTGACCACAGCATCGTCCACTTCACCATTGATGGACTGCAAGAAGCCCGATAAGAACACCCACTTTTCCACACCGTAACACCCTGGATCACAGCCCTCAAAGAAGCTAGACCCATCCTAGCAAACACCCTCGAACGACGCATGCAAAACTTCTCTAACTAGATCTCCCCAGCTGCCGACACCATCCCCCCCTGAAGAGTACCACCACCGGCAGCAAGCCCACCAAACAAGCCACTGCAGGAAACTAGAGAGACTCTGGTTTTCCAACAAGACACCCGCCAATCTCAACTCCTTCTGGTCCTCCCTTAACAGATACCACCACCAACTCAGAGAGACCAAGAAAGAAGCAATCACCACCTGCATCGAAGCAAGCACTAACCACGCCAAAGAACTCTTCAGCATCGTCAGAGAATTCTGCTGCCCCTCTGCCACAGAGAACACGATCCACCCCTCCCAAGCCCTCTGCGACACACTATTGGACTACTTTCGCCACAATATCGCCGACATCCACAGCAACCTTCGACCGCCAGCTCACTGACCTCGTCTACACCTGCACCCTAATCCACCCCTCCCCCCTGTCACCAAATGGAAGTACCTTTCTACCAAAGACACCATCTCCATCATGATCTCCATCCACTCCAGATCCCCTGTGGACTCCTGCCCGCAACGCTTCTACAGCCAAGGAAGAGAAGTAATTGGAGCCTCCCTCACAGAATTCCTCACCAGCTCCATCTCCACAGCTACCGTCCCTGGCACCTGGAAGCATGCCGAGGTCAAACCCCTCCTAAAGAAACCCTCAGCCCACCCCACAAGTTGAAAAACTACCACCCCATCTCGCTCCTCCCATTCCCGGCC
This sequence comes from Pleurodeles waltl, assembly GCF_031143425.1. Lineage (NCBI taxonomy): Eukaryota > Metazoa > Chordata > Amphibia > Caudata > Salamandridae > Pleurodeles > Pleurodeles waltl. The sequence continues at coordinate 1,294,849,894 of NC_090446.1, read as the reverse complement.
ATAGTCTTGGAAAAGACCATCAACCGCCAGTTCACGGACTACCGTGAAAACAAGACCATGCTTGACCCATCCCAATCTGTCTCAGGCCCCAATCACAGCCCTGAGACCACCATGATAGCAGCAACTGACAACATCAGAAGCCTCCTCAAGTTAGGGGGACAGCGGCCCTCATCCTCCTCAACTTATAGGCAGATTTTGACACCATCTCCCACCACATTCTCATCATCAGACTCCCAAACATTGGCTTCCAAGATGACACACTAAACTGGATCTCCTCCTTCCTCTCCAGCCGAACACAGAGGATCCTCCACCTTCCCTTCGTCTCCACACCCAGAGACATCATCTGTGGCAACCCCAGGGCTCCTTCCTCAGCCCTACCCACATCAACACCTACATGACTCCGCTGGCAGACGTAGCATGCATCCACAGCTCAATAACCGCATCAACAACTGCCGCACTTTCCACCGACCGACAGCAGAACTCCCCTCAGCCTCTCTCACCCAGGCCCACGTCCTTCGCATCTGCAGCAAATACTTCAGAGGTCGTTCCTTCTCCTACCTCGTCGCCAGGTCCTGGAACGACCTCCCCCTTCACCTGCGCATCCCCCCTTCTCTGAAGGACTGCAGAAGGCAGCTCAAGACTTGGCTTTTTGACTGCCATTGCCAGACGGATGAGGCCAGCAGCATCCCTCCAGAGCCTGGAGACCCCCGTGGTGACAAATGTGCGCTCTACAACACCCCCTTGATTGATTGATTGAGCTACCCAAGGATGGTTCACCCCTGCCAAAGTATTACTTGCTCACTGTAGAATCCTGCCACTCAAAGCATAGCAAATAAGAAACACATAACATTGTGCCAAGGCATTCTCAAGCAGTCTTAGTGCGTGAAAGGTAATTAACTTAATCATGAGAATCCCTACTCACCAATCCTGCTCTTAACTCAGATGCACCACCATGTTATCCATTGCACAATTTTGCGCCTTAGATTATGATCCACATGCTTCTCCACCACCTCTAATCCATACTCCGTCTACCCTAAACAGAAGCAAACAAAAAAAACAACAGGCCACTCTTAACAACTTAGCATCCCTTTGTCTATTACACAACAAGGCTACTCTACAAAGAGAACTAAACTCATAATTTCACTCCCACCAAGCCCACAACCAACACACACAGACCCACACAAAATGCCTCCTAAGCCTGCTGGATGAGGAACACAAAAAAAAACACTACTGTGACCTTCATACACTAATAACACACCTGCTACAAGCTCCAAATATACTGCTCACCCTTCTCCAAAACAAAATGACACCACCACCAAAACACATTTTCTAACCTGCCTGCTCATAAATACTCGATCACTCTAAAAAAACAAACACCACATCTATGACTTGCTCACTGACACACAAACTGACTTACTATTCATAACAAAATCATGGTTGGAAGATGACATGGCTTCAGTGTTGTATGAAGCCGTTCCTACCTTCAGGCTATCAAACTATCACACAAAACCGTATGGTCAAAAGGAGGTGGACTATCACCACTGGCCTAGTCAAATTGAACCTACACCAGATTGTACAGAGCCCCTGGACACATTCTAGATGTCATTTTTGCACACCCAGAACTAGTTACCGTTCAAAGCATCATGCCAGTCACATAGTCAGACCACCATTCGGTAACTTTCTAACATAAAACACCACAAATCAACACACCCAAGACCACCTTACACACATTCATCTATCGGCCGTAGAACAAACTAAATTTTGAAGACTTAGAAACACAACTAACAGCCAACACAGATCTAGACATAATAAATTCTGTTCCAAAACTTTGAATGGCTACAGGAAGCTTTCAATATACTAATACCACTTAAAAAAAACTAAACAGGACAACAACAAAAAACAACACCGTGGAGAAATACAAAACAGAAAAATATAAAACAACAAATCAGAAGGCTGCATTGAACCAAAACAAACAACATTTAAGACAAACTTCACGTACTCAAACTTAACAGAATATAAAAATCATAAATAAAAAAGGTAAAAAATGTGCTACTTCAAAATGCTAAATCTGCAAATACAGAATTTTACAAAATTCTCAAAGAATTTCAAAACCCTAAATGCATGGAAGGAGCTCATCTCATTACTCAGTAATTCACAGACAAACTGGCAAATCATTACACAACTAAGGCAGACACATTGGACTCCTATTTAAAAGAAAAGAAAACCACCAGCACCAACCTGTTTCCTGTAATCCCCTCCAAGACTAAGCCAATCAATCCTCTGCACTCCTTCAAACAAATATCACAAAGTGAATTTATGAATTTGGTCAAAGCAAGCAGAACATTATTTTATCTACTTCTGCTGCCATACCAGTAAGAAGAATCATCAATAATTCTTTAATTACGTGAACCTTTCCTAAAGACCTTAAAAAGTCATACATATGCCTGTTATTAAAAAAGAAACTGGACCCACAGGACCCCAACAACTACAGACCGATTACAAATGGATCTTTCCTGGGCAAACTGAATGAAAGAAGCTGGAAGCTGGCCTGTTGTGTGGTGGACACCTATGGTGCTGGCACCTTATACCGGGTCCAGGCAACCTCTATTAGCAAATGAAGGCGGGGCTCTCTAGAGGCAGCTGTGGATGAGCAGCCAAGACTTATCTGGGAGGAGTTTAAAGCACTTGCAATACCACAGCAGTCACCCAGTAACTTATCACACCTTAAAGGAACCACACACTGTTCCAAAAATAATGGTACTTTATTACAGTAGCAATGAACTAGATTACTTATAGGCAGACCCCCAACTGGAGATAAGTACACTAAATATATACACAGTAATATTTAGGGATTAGCATAGGAAACAACAAGCATTGGTAAGAACTATGGAAAATAGCTAGGGCCCTACGGGAAGGCCAAACCATATACTGATATAGTGGAATGCAAAGTGAAGTCCCCCACCCAAGGATATGGAGTCTTTATAGGGGAGCTGGTTGAACACGGGACCCCAAGAGCGACCACCCAGCGACCAGGAGGGCAGAAGTAAGTACCTGGTCCTCCCAAGTACTAACAAGAGGACTTAAAAAATGGATTGTCCAAAAACAGAACCAGTCCAGAGGAACCCAAGGGTGGATTCTGGAAGAAGAGGACCTGCAAAAGAAGGAAGGAAGGGGACAGAGTCCAGCCCATGATGGAGTGTCCAGTCGGGGCAGGAGCCACTACCCACCCTTCTGTGGATGAAGATCCGGATCGACGGGGGAAGGAGAAGTTCAGCTGTGGAGCCCAGGAGCTGCAGAGGAGTCCTTGTAGCGGTGCAGATGATGTCCCACATCAGTCACTGGGTTACAGATGCTCAGTGGATAGGAGAGCCACAAACATGCCTTGGCAAATGCAAGAGGAGGCAAAAAAGAGTTGCAAGGCTGAAGATGACCAGCAAGGTCCAGGGGACTCGACCCTTGGAGGGGAGTCCAGGCTGACCCTCAGCAGTCAGGAGAGCCAGCAGAAGCAGGTGCACCCCCACAGGCAACCCACTGGCAGCAGGCACACTGAGATGCAGTCAGGCCCAATCAGCACACCTGGAGAGCAGTCCCATGTCGCTGGAGCAGCAGAGAGGAAACTGTCCTTGGAGGGATGAAGTGCTGGAGGCTGGGGCCACTCGGAGTCTGAAGATCCCTTGGAGCAGAAGACAACAAGCCTTGATTGCAGCAAGAGTTGTGGTGCACAGGGGTACTGTCCTGCAAGGGGAGGCAAGGGCTCACCGTCTCCCAAAATGGGCAAAGGGCAAAGAGGACCAAAGGGACCACTCCAGTCCACCACCTGTGTTGCAGGATCCACGCAGTTCCAGAGGAGGGTAGATCCACACAGCTGGACGTCGTTGCTGTAGGTGCGTGCAGATGCGGGGGAGTGACTCCTTCACTCCAAGGGAGATTCCTTCTTGCTTCTTGGTGCAGCTGAAGTCTTGCTGACCCCAGAGGATGTACAGCCATGGAAATGTTGCAGTTACTGGAAGGAACTGGGGAAACAATGTTGCAAGGCGAGGTCATCTCAGGAGTTGCAGTCTTGTCGGTTCCTGAAGTGTCCAGTTGCGGTTCTGGTGCCCAGGAGCAGAATTAGATGATGCAGAGGAGTCCTGGTGGAGTCTTGCATGCTGAATCTGGGGACCCACCTGCAAGGGAGTCCCTAAATAGCCCTAAAAGGGGGTTTGGTCACTTTGCACCGTGACCTCCTATCAGAGGGGTCACTGGTGTCACCTGCCTGTCCTGGCCACTCAGATGCTCCCAGGGGCCTCTGCTCATCTTGTTTTCAAGATGGCAGAATCAAGTGGTCACCTGGAGGAGCTTTGGGCACCTCCCCTGGGGTAATGATGGATACGGAAGTGGTCTCTCCCTTTTCCTTTGTCCAGTTTCGTGCCAAAGCAGGGACTGGGGGACCCTGGGCTGGAGCAAACCAGTTTATGCAAGGAGGGCACCAAATGTGCACTTCAAACAGGTGGCTTGGAGACGCTACCCCTTCCAAGCCTTGTAAAACCTATTTACAAGAGAGAGGGTGTTGCCTCCCTCTCCCACAGGAAATCTTTTGTTCTGCTTTCCCCTGCCTGAGCTGGTCAAGCAGCAGGAGAGCAGAAACCTGTCAGAGGGGCTGCAGGAACGCAGGCTGGCTGCAGAACCCTGGAAGACTGCTAGGTGCAATACTGGGCCGACCTATAAGGAGTCTCCAGAGTGCATGGACTCATACAACCAATACTGGTATTAGTATTGGGGTATGATTCCGACGTGTTTGATACCAAACATGTCCAGGTTCGGAGTTAAAATATGTAGCTGGACACAGGTCCAGACCAGTACACGGGTAAAATGGCTTCCCCGCACTTATGAAGTCCAGTGCATTGGAACTGGAGTTTATAGGGTCACCACTGCTCATGCAGGGGTGCTCTCACACACAGGGACCTGCACCCTGCCCTTTGGGCTGGAAGGGCCTAAAATAGGGGTGACTTAAGGTGACCTGGTGTAGTGACCTGTGGTGAAAGGGTGCATGCACCTTTTCACACAGGCTGAAATGGCAGGCCTGCAGACACATTTTGTATGGGCTTCCATGGGTGGCATAATACATACTGCAGCCCATGGGGTACCCCTGGTGTCCCAATGCTCTGGGTACCTAAATAATATATACTAGGTGTAGGAAAGTACCATCTTGCCTGGCATGTTACCCCCATTTTTCACTGTATATATGTTGTTTTAGTTGTATGTGTCACTGGGACCCTGTTCACCAGGGCCCCAGTGCTCATAAGTGTGCCTGAATGTGTTACCTGTGTAGTGACTAACTGTCTCACTGAGGCTCTGCTAATCAGAACCTCAGTGGTTATGCTCTCTCATTTCTTTCCAAATTGTCACTAACAGGCTAGTGACTATTTTTACCAATTTACATTGGCTTACTGGAACACCCTTATAATTCCCTAGTATATGGTACTGAGGTACCCAGGGTATTGGGGTTCCAGGAGATCCCTATGGGCTGCAGCATTTCTTTTGCCACCCATAGGGAGCTCTGACAAGTCTTACACAGGCCTGCCACTGCAGCCTGAGTGAAATAACGTCCACGTTATTTCACAGCCATTTTACACTGCACTTAAGTAACTTATAAGTCACCTATATGTCTAACCTTTACCTGGTAAAGGTTAGGCGCAAAGTTACTTAGTGTGAGGGCACCCTGGCACTAGCCAAGGTGCCCCCACATTGTTCAGGGCCAATTCCCCGGACTTTGTGAGTGCGGGGACACCATTACACGCGTGCACTACATATAGGTCACTACCTATATGTGGCTTCACAATGGTAACTCCGAATATGGCCATGTAACATGTCTATGATCATGGAATTGCCCCCTCTATGTCATCCTGGCATAGTTGGCACAATCCCATGATCCCAGTGGTCTGTAGCACAGACCCTGGTACTGCCAAACTGCCCTTTCTGGGGTTTCACTGCAGCTGCTGCTGCTGCCAACCCCTCAGACAGGCATCTGCCCTCCTGGGGTCCAGCCAGGCCTGGCCCAGGATGGCAGAACAAAGGACTTCCTCTGAGAGAGGGTGTTACACCCTCTCCCTTTGGAAAATGGTGTGAAGGCAGGGGAGGAGTAGCCTCCCCCAGCCTCTGGAAATGCTTTGTTGGGCACAGATGTGCCCAATTCTGCATAAGCCAGTCTACACCGGTTCAGGGGACCCCTTAGCCCTGCTCTGGCGCGAAACTGGACAAAGGAAAGGGGAGTGACCACTCCCCTGACCTGCACCTCCCCTGGGAGGTGTCCAGAGCTCCTCCAGTGTGCTCCAGACCTCTGCCATCTTGGAAACAGAGGTGCTGCTGGCACACTGGACTGCTCTGAGTGGCCAGTGCCACCAGGTGACGTCAGAGACTCCTTCTGATAGGCTCCTTCAGGTGTTAGTAGCCTATCCTCTCTCCTAGGTAGCCAAACCCTCTTTTCTGGCTATTTAGGGTCTCTGTCTCTGGGGAAACTTTAGATAACGAATGCAAGAGCTCATCCGAGTTCCTCTGCATCTCTCTCTTCACCTTCTGCCAAGGAATCGACTGCTGACCGCGCTGGAAGCCTGCAAAACTGCAACAAAGTAGCTAAGACGACTACTGCAACTCTGTAACGCTGATCCTGCCGCCTTCTCGACTGTTTTCCTGGTGGTGCATGCTGTGGGGGTAGTCTGCCTCCTCTCTGCACTAGAAGCTCCGAAGAAATCTCCCGTGGGTCGACGGAATCTTCCCCCTGCAACCGCAGGCACCAAAAAGCTGCATTACCGGTCCCTTGGGTCTCCTCTCAGCACGACGAGCGAGGTCCCTCGAATCCAGCAACTCTGTCCAAGTGACTCCCACAGTCCAGTGACTCTTCAGTCCAAGTTTGGTGGAGGTAAGTCCTTGCCTCACCTCGCTAGACTGCATTGCTGGGAACCGCGACTTTTGCAGCTACTCCGGCCCCTGTGCACTTCCGGCGGAAATCCTTTGTGCACAGCCAAGCCTGGGTCCACGGCACTCTAACCTGCATTGCACGACTTTCTAATTTGGTCTCCGGCGACGTGGGACTCCTTTTTGTAACTTCAGGTAAGCACCGTTTCACGCATCCTCATAGTGCCTGTTTCTGGCACTTCTCCGGGTGCTACCTGCTGCTGAGAGGGCTCCTTATCTTGCTCGACGTCCCTTCTCTCTCCTGGTCCAATTTCCGACCTCCTGGTCCCTCCTGGGCTACAGCAGCATCCAAAAATGCTAACCGCACGATTTGCAGCTAGCAAGGCTTGTTGGCGTTCTTTCGGCGGGAAAACACTTCTGCACGACTCTCCACGGCAAGAGGGATCAGTCCACCAAAGGGGAAGTCTCTAGCCCTTTTCGTTTCTGCAGAAACCTCAGCTTCTTCTGTCCAGTAGAAGCTTCTCTGCACCCACAGCTGGCATTTCCTGGGCATCTGCCCATCTCCGACTTGCTTGTGACTTTTGGACTTGGTCCCCTTGTTCCACAGGTACCCCAGATTGGAAATCCAGCGTTGTTGCATTGTTGGTTTGTGTCTTTCCTGCATTATTCCTCTAACACGACTTCTTTGTCCTTAGGGGAACTTCAGTGCACTTTGCACTCACTTTTCAGGGTCTTGGGGAGGGCTAATTTTCTAACTCTCACTATTTTCTAATAGTCCCAGCGACCCTCTACAAGGTCACATAGGTTTGGGGTCCATTCGTGGTTCGCATTCCACTTTTGGAGTATATGGTTTGTGTTGCCCCTATCCCTATGTTTCCCCTTTGCATCCTATTGTAACTATACATTGTTTGCACTGTTTTCTAAGACTATACTGCATATTTTTGGTATTGTGTACATATATCTTGTGTATATTTCCTATCCTCTCACTGAGGGTACACTCTAAGATACTTTGGCATATTGTCATAAAAATAAAGTACCTTTATTTTTAGTATAACTGTGTATTGTGTTTTCTTATGATATTGTGCATATGACACTGAGTGGTACTGTAGTAGCTTCACACGTCTCCTAGTTCAGCCTAAGCTGCTCTGCTAAGCTACCATTATCTATCAGCCTAAGCTGCTAGACACCCTATACACTAATAAGGGATAACTGGGCCTGGTGCAAGGTGCAAGTACCCCTTGGTACTCACTACAAGCCAGTCCAGCCTCCTACATTGGTTGTGCAGCGGTGGGATAAGTGCTTTGAGACTACTTACCACTCTTGTCATTGTACTTTTCATAAGAGAAAAATATACAAAACAAGTTCAGTGTGTGTACACATAGCTAAAAAGTTTTGCATTTCCTCTTTTCACTCTTTTCTAAAGTGCTGAAAAGTACTTCTAAACTTTCAAAAAGTTCTTAAAAGTTTAAAACGTTTTTTTTCTGTCTTTCCAAAAAAGTTCTGAAAACTTTTTTCTCTTTTTCTATCACTTTAACTCTCTCTAAAAATGTCTGGCACAGGCCAAAATGTTGATCTGTCCAAACTTGCATATGATCACCTTAGCTGGAAAGGAGCAAGGAGTCTGCATAGAGAGAGGTTTGAGTGTAGGGAAGAATCCTTCCTTGGAACTGTTACTTAACATGCTTAGAGAACAGGATAAGGCTAGAAGTGCCCCATCTGTAGAAAAAGTAGCTAATGGTTCCCAATCTGATCCAGGGACTCCCCCAGGAAAAGATTCAGGAAAGAAACTTCCTAGCCTGCCCATTACTAGACAGTCTAGCATAGTTGGTAATGATGATGAGCCACACCATACAAATAGTGTTGTCTCACATCATAGCAAAAGCATTTATTCTCACCATACTGGTAGTGATGTTTCTGTTAGCCAAGCTGTTAGGGTGGCTTCTGTAAGGGACAGGTCTCCTTCTGTTCATTCCCATCATACCTCTGTATCTAGGAATGTCCCTCCCACCAACCCTGATGTCAGAATGTTAGAGAGGGAACTCAATAAGTTGAGGGTGGAACAAACCAGACTGAAGCTTAAAAAGCAACAGCTGGATTTGGATAGACAGTCTTTTGAACTAGAGAAGTAAAGACAGAAGTTGGGTTTAGAAATCCATGGTGGCAGCAGCAGTATTCCCCATAGTCATCCTGTAAAAGAGCATGATTCCAGGAATCTGCACAAGATAGTTCCCCCTTATAAGGAGGGGGATGACATTAACAAGTGGTTTGCTGCACTTGAGAGGGCCTGTGTTGTACAGGATGTCCCTCAAAGGCAGTGGGCTGCTATCCTATGGCTATCATTTAGTGGAAAAGGTAGGGATAGGCTCCTTACTGTGAAAGAAAATGATGCCAATAATTTCCAAGTTCTTAAGAATGCACTCCTGGATGGTTATGGATTAACCACTGAACAATACAGGATAAAGTTCAGAGAGACCAAAAAGGAGTCTTCACAAGACTGGGTTGATTTCATTGACCATTCAGTGAAGGCCTTGGAGGGGTGGTTACATGGCAGTAAAGTTACTGATTATGACAGCCTGTATAACTTAATCCTGAGAGAGCATATTCTTAATAATTGTGTGTCTGATTTGTTGCACCAGTACTTGGTGGACTCTGATCTGACCTCTCCCCAAGAATTGGGAAAGAAGGCAGACAAATGGGTCAGAACAAGGGTGAACAGAAAAGTTCATACAGGGGGTGACAAAGATGGCAACAAAAAGAAGGATGGTAAGTCTTCTGACAAGGGTGGGGACAAATCTAAAAATGAGTCTTCATCAGGCCCACAAAAACACTCTGGTGGGGGTGGTGGGCCCAAATCCTCTTTTAATCAGAACAAGGAAAAGAAACCATGGTGCTATTTATGTAAAATAAAAGGCCATTGGACAACAGATCCCAGTTGTCCAAAGAAAAGCACCAATGCTCCTACCACTACAACCCCTACTGCTACCCCTAGTGTCCCTACTAATAGCAGTGGTGGTGGGAGCAAACCTACTAATAGCCAATCCAAGGGAGTAGCTGGGCTCACTATTGGTAACTTAGTTGGGGTTGGCCTTGTTAGGGAGGCCACAGAGGCTGTGTTAGTCTCTGAAGGGGCTATTGATTTAGCCACCTTAGTTGCTTGTCCCCTTAATATGGATAAGTACAAGCAGCTACCCCTAATAAATGGTGTTGAGGTTCAGGCCTACAGGGACACTGGAGCCAGTGTGACTATGGTCATAGAGAAACTGGTCCACCCTGAACAACACCTACTTGGTCACCAGTACCAAGTAACCGATGCTCACAACAACACACTTAGCCACCCCATGGCTGTTGTTAATCTCAACTGGGGGGGGTTACTGGTCCAAAGAAAGTTGTGGTAGCCACAGATTTACCTGTAGACTGTCTACTAGGAAATGATTTGGAGATATCAGCTTGGTCAGATGTGGAGTTGGAGGCCCATGCAGCAATGCTGGGCATCCCAGGGCATATTTTTGCTTTGACAAGGGCTCAGGCCAAAAAGCAAAAAGGACAGGGAAGCTTGGATCCTGGAACAATGGACCAAGTGCTCCCTAAAGCTAGGGCTAGTAGAAGCAAACCACTTCCTACTATCCCTCCCTCTACAGTGGATTCTACTTCTGAGGAAGAAGAATTCCCTCCTTGTGCAGAACCTATACCAGAGGAGCTGGAAGCAGATACTGCTGAGCTTTTGGGTGAAGGGGGGCCTGCCAGGGAGGAGCTGAGTGTGGCACAGCAAACCTGTCCCACATTAGAGGGTCTCAGACAGCAAGCTGTCAAACAGGCTAATGGGGATGTCAGTGACTCTCACAGAGTTTACTGGGAGGACAACCTCTTGTACACTGAGCATAGGGATCCTAAACCTGGAGCTGCCAGGAGATTAGTGATTCCTCAGGAGTACAGAAAGTTCCTCCTAACCCTGGCACATGACATTCCCCTAGCTGGGCATCTAGGACAAATGAAAACTTGGGACAGGCTTGTTCCCCTGTTTCATTGGCCTAGAATGTCTGAGGACACAAAGGAATTTTGTAAGTCCTGTGAAACCTGTCAAGCCAGTGGCAAGACAGGTGGCACCCCAAAGGCACCCCTTATTCCACTGCCTGTGGTTGGGGTTCCCTTTGAAAGGGTAGGGGTTGACATAGTTGGCCCCCTTGACCCTCCTACTGCTTCAGGCAATAGATTCATCTTGGTGGTAGTGGACCATGCCACAAGATACCCTGAAGCTATTCCTTTAAGGACCACTACAGCTCCTGCAGTGGCAAAGGCCCTCCTGGGAATATTTTCCAGGGTGGGCTTCCCAAAGGAAGTAGTATCAGACAGGGGAAGCAATTTCATGTCTGCATACTTAAAGGCCATGTGGAAGGAGTGTGGGGTAACTTACAAGTTCACCACACCCTATCATCCACAAACAAATGGACTGGTTGAGAGATTTAACAAAACTCTCAAAGGCATGATTATGGGTCTCCCTGAAAAACTCCACAGGAGATGGGATATCCTTTTACCATGCCTCCTTTTTGCCTACAGGGAGGTACCCCAGAAAGGAGTGGGCTTTAGCCCCTTTGAACTTCTTTTTGGACACCCTGTTAGGGGTCCACTAACACTTGTAAAGGAGGGTTGGGAACAACCTTTAAAAGCTCCTAAGCAGGATATTGTGGATTATGTACTTGGCCTCAGATCAAGGATGGCTGAGTATATGAAAAAGGCCAGTAAGAACCTTCAGGCCAGCCAAGAGCTCCAGAAGCAATGGCATGATCAGAAGGCTGTTTTGGTGCAGTACCAACCAGGACAGAAAGTGTGGGTCTTGGAGCCTGTGGCCCCAAGAGCACTCCAAGATAAATGGAGTGGACCCCACACAATTGTTGAGAAAAAGGGTAAAGTCACCTATTTAGTTGACTTAGGCACTGCAAGGAGTCCCCTAAGGGTACTCCATGTAAACCGCCTGAAACCCTACTATGACAGGGCTGATCTCACCCTGCTCATGGCAACAGATGAGGGACAGGAAGAAGACAGTGATCCTCTACCTGATCTCTTCTCTTCCACAGAACAAGATGCTCTGGTGGAAGGTGTAGTTTTGGCTGATTGTCTTACTGCTGAGCAGAAAGACAATTGCATAAACCTCCTAGATCAGTTCTCTGAACTCTTCTCTACTGTGCCAGGTACCACTTCTTGGTGTGAGCACACTATAGATACTGGAGACAGCTTGCCTGTCAAAAGTAAGATCTATAGGCAGCCTGACCATGTCAGGGACTGCATAAAGCAAGAGGTCCAGAAAATGTTAGAACTAGGAGTGGTTGAGCACTCTGACAGTCCATGGGCTTCTCCTGTGGTACTTGTACCAAAACCCCATTCCAAAGATGGAAAGAAGGAAATGCGGTTTTGTGTAGACTATAGAGGTCTCAACTTGGTAACCAAAACTGATGCTCACCCTATACCCAGGGCAGATGAGCTCATAGATACACTGGCATCTGCCAAGTATCTAAGCACTTTTGATTTGACTGCAGGGTATTGGCAGATCAAATTGTCAGAAGATGCTAAACCTAAGACTGCATTTTCAACCATTGGAGGACATTACCAGTTTACTGTAATGCCTTTTGGTTTGAAAAATGCACCTGCCACTTTTCAGAGGTTGGTGAACACAGTCCTGCAAGGGCTGGAAGCTTTCAGTGCAGCATATTTGGACGATATAGCTGTCTTTAGCTCCAGCTGGGATGATCACCTGGTCCACCTATGGAAAGTTTTGGAGGCCCTGCAAAAGGCAGGCCTCACTATCAAGGCTTCAAAGTGCCAGATAGGGCAGGGTAAGGTGGTTTATCTGGGACCCCTTGTTGGTGGGGAACAGATTGCACCACTACAGGGGAAAATCCAAACAATTATTGATTGGGTTCCCCCTACCACACAGACTCAGGTGAGAGCCTTCCTAGGCCTCACTGGGTATTACAGGAGGTTCATTAAGAACTATGGCTCCATTGCAGCCCCTCTTAATGACCTCACATCCAAGAAAATGCCTAAAAAGGTATTATGGACAGCAAACTGTCAGAAAGCTTTTGAGGAGCTGAAGCAGGCCATGTGCTCTGCACCTGTCCTGAAAAGCCCTTGTTACTCTAAAAAATTCTACGTCCAAACTGATGCATCTGAATTAGGAGTAGGGGCAGTCCTATCACAACTTAATTCTGAGGGCCAGGATCAACCTGTTGCTTTTATTAGTAGGCGGTTGACCCCTAGACAAAAGCATTGGTCTGCCATTGAGAGGGAGGCCTTTGCTGTGGTCTGGGCACTGAAGAAGTTGAGGCCATACCTGTTTGGCACTCACTTCATTGTTCAGACAGACCACAAACCTCTACTTTGGCTAAAACAAATGAAAGGTGAAAATCCTAAATTGTTGAGGTGGTCCATATCCCTACAGGGAATGGACTATACAGTGGAACATAGACCTGGGAGTAGCCACTCCAATGCAGATGGACTCTCCAGATATTTCCACTTAGACAATGAAGACTCATCAGGTCATGGCTAGTCTTATTGTCCTTCGTTTGGGGGGGGGGGTTGTGTAGGAAAGTACCATCTTGCCTGGCATGTTACCCCCATTTTTCACTGTATATATGTTGTTTTAGTTGTATGTGTCACTGGGACCCTGTTCACCAGGGCCCCAGTGCTGATAAGTGTGCCTGAATGTGTTACCTGTGTAGTGACTAACTGTCTCACTGAGGCTCTGCTAATCAGAACCTCAGTGGTTATGCTCTCTCATTTCTTTCCAAATTGTCACTAACAGGCTAGTGACTATTTTTACCAATTTACATTGGCTTACTGGAACACCCTTATAATTCCCTAGTATATGGTACTGAGGTACCCAGGGTATTGGGGTTCCAGGAGATCCCTATGGGCTGCAGCATTTCTTTTGCCACCCATAGGGAGCTCTGACAATTCTTACACAGGCCTGCCACTGCAGCCTGAGTGAAATAACGTCCACGTTATTTCACAGCCATTTTACACTGCACTTAAGTAACTTATAAGTCACCTATATGTCTAACCTTTACCTGGTAAGGGTTAGGTGCAAAGTTACTTAGTGTGAGGGCACCCTGGCATTAGCCAAGGTGCCCCCACATTGTTCAGGGCCAATTCCCCGGACTTTGTGAGTGCGGGGACACCATTACACGCGTGCACTACATATAGGTCACTACCTATATGTGGCTTCACAATGGTAACTCCGAATATAGCCATGTAACATGTCTATGATCATGGAATTGCCCCCTCTATGTCATCCTGGCATAGTTGGCACAATCCCATGATCCCAGTGGTCTGTAGCACAGACCCTGGTACTGCCAAACTGCCCGTTCTGGGGTTTCACTGCAGCTGCTGCTGCTGCCAACCCCTCAGACAGGCATCTGCCCTCCTGGGGTCCAGCCAGGCCTGGCCCAGGATGGCAGAACAAAGGACTTCCTCTGAGAGAGGGTGTTACACCCTCTCCCTTTGGAAAATGGTGTGAAGGCAGGGGAGGAGTAGCCTCCCCCAGCCTCTGGAAATGCTTTGTTGGGCACAGATGTGCCCAATTCTGCATAAGCCAGTCTACACCGGTTCAGGGGACCCCTTAGCCCTGCTCTGGCGCGAAACTGGACAAAGAAAAGGGGAGTGACCACTCCCCTGACCTGCACCTCCCCTGGGAGGTGTCCAGAGCTCCTCCAGTGTGCTCCAGACCTCTGCCATCTTGGAAACAGAGGTGCTGCTGGCACACTGGACTGCTCTGAGTGGCCAGTGCCACCAGGTGACGTCAGAGACTCCTTCTGATAGGCTCCTTCAGGTGTTAGTAGCCTATCCTCTCTCCTAGGTAGCCAAACCCTCTTTTCTGGCTATTTAGGGACTCTGTCTCTGGGGAAACTTTAGATAACGAATGCAAGAGCTCATCCGAGTTCCTCTGCATCTCTCTCTTCACCTTCTGCCAAGGAATCGACTGCTGACCGCGCTGGAAGCCTGCAAAACTGCAACAAAGTAGCTAAGACGACTACTGCAACTCTGTAACGCTGATCCTGCCGCCTTCTCGACTGTTTTCCTGGTGGTGCATGCTGTGGGGGTAGTCTGCCTCCTCTCTGCACTAGAAGCTCCGAAGAAATCTCCCGTGGGTCGACGGAATCTTCCCCCTGCAACCGCAGGCACCAAAAAGCTGCATTACCGGTCCCTTGGGTCTCCTCTCAGCATGACGAGCGAGGTCCCTCGAATCCAGCAACTCTGTCCAAGTGACTCCCACAGTCCAGTGACTCTTCAGTCCAAGTTTGGTGGAAGTAAGTCCTTGCCTCACCTCGCTAGACTGCATTGCTGGGAACCGTGACTTTTGCAGCTACTCCGGCCCCTGTGCACTTCTGGCGGAAATCCTTTGTGCACAGCCAAGCCTGGGTCCACGGCACGCTAACCTGCATTGCACGACTTTCTAAGTTGGTCTCCGGCGACGTGGGACTCCTTTGTGTAACTTCGGGTGAGCACCGTTTCACGCATCCTTATAGTGCCTGTTTCTGGCACTTCTCTGGGTGCTACCTGCTGCTGAGAGGGCTTCTTGTCTTGCTTCACGTCCCCTCTCTCTCCTGGTCCAATTTGCGACCTCCTGGTCCCTCCTGGGCCACAGCAGCGTCCAAAAACGCTAACCGCATGATTTGCAGCTAGCAAGGCTTGTTGGCGTTCTTTCGGCGGGAAAACACTTCTGCACGACTCTCCACAGCGAGCGGAATCTGTCCACCAAAGGGGAAGTCTCTAGCCCTTTTCGTTCCTGCAGAAACATCAGCTTCTTCTGTCCAGTAGAAGCTTCTTTGCACCCACAGCTGGCATTTCCTGGGCATCTGCCCATCTCCGACTTGCTTGTGACTTTTGGACTTGGTCCCCTTGTTCCACAGGTACCCCAGATTGGAAATCCAGCATTGTTGCATTGTTGGTTTGTGTCTTTCCTGCATTATTCCTCTAACACAACTTCTTTGTCCTTAGGGGAACTTCAGTGCACTTTGCACTCACTTTTCAGGGTCTTGGGGAGGGCTAATTTTCTAACTCTCTCTATTTTCTAATAGTCCCAGCGACCCTCTACAAGGTCACATAGGTTTGGGGTCCATTTGTGGTTCGCATTCCACTTTTGGAGTATATGGTTTGTGTTGCCCCTATCCCTATGTTTCCCCATTGCATCCTATTGGAACTATACATTGTTTGCACTGTTTTCTAAGACTATACTGCATATTTTTGGTGTTATGTACATATATCTTGTGTATATTTCCTATCCTCTCACTGAGGGTACACTCTAAGATACTTTGGCATATTGTCATAAAAATAAAGTACCTTTATTTTTAGTATAACTGTGTATTGTGTTTTCTTATGATATTGTGCATATGACACTGAGTGGTACTGTAGTAGCTTCACACGTCTCCTAGTTCAGCCTAAGCTGCTCTGCTAAGCTACCATCATCTATCAGCCTAAGCTGCTAGACACCCTATACACTAATAAGGGATAACTGGGCCTGGTGCAAGTACCCCTTGGTACTCACTACAAGCCAGTCCAGCCTCCTACACTAGGGACTTATAAAGGGACACCCGTATGCCAATTGTTGAGTGCACAAAGGTCCAAGGCAAACAAATTTGGAGGGAGATAACACAATCACTGGGGTCCTGGTTAGCAGGATCCTAGTGAAAACGGTCTAACCACACTCATAGCAGGCACAAAGTGGGAGTAACCATGCCAAAAAGTGGGTACTTTCCTACAACCATTCTCCCAGATGCCACAATTCATTGAAGATAACTCCATATTTTCAGACTACCAAACTGGATTCCGCCCAGGAAGAGGCACTGAATCTGCACTCTGGGATGATCTTAAAAACACAGTCGACCGCAATGGAGTTGCTGCACTATTTCTCTTGGACCTCTCAGCTGCCTGTCACACTGTTGACCACGACACCCTAATTCTAAGACTCCACAAAGTCGGCATGGAAGGAACTGCTTCAAATCAGAACAAATGTAATCTATTCCCCCTTTTCTCATCCAAACCCTACTTCACAAAAGCAGGGGTCCCTCAAGGATCAGTCATCTCACCTATGATTTACAACAGCTACATGATGTCATTACCAGAATTCAATCAATCAATTTCAACTCACATGCTACAACTATGCAGATTACACACAAATTCCCCTTAAATTGGAATGCCCCAAAGACACTGTAAACTCACAAATCTTTAGTTGCCTGAGATTCGTTGATCAGTGGATGACTTGGAGCCATCTCAAACTGAATGCTTCCATGTGGCAACTGGAAAAAATATGACCCACTCTATGCCTGACCTGACAATCTGGGACCACCTCCCCATCTCAAGTATCTAAGGAAGTCAAAAACCTGGGAATTACCATGGACTCCAAGTTAACAATGAATGCCCAAGTGGACAAATTAGCAGAATCAAGCGTTATCACCTTGAAAACTCTGTGACGCATCTCCCCCCACCTCAGATTTCCATACAAGGTCCAGGCTGCTATCACTCCTGCTACTATCTAAACTAAATTCTGGCAATGGCCTCTACCATGGATCATCTCTATCTATTATGAATAAACTACAACACATTCAGAACGCAGCTGCCAGACTATTACTACAAGTAAAGCCACAAGCCCACATTTCCCTTGTCCTGAGGGCACTACATTGGTTACCGGTTGCCAGAAAATCCCCCTTCAAGCTGCTTTGTATCACCCATTAAGCAATACATGGACCAGGACCACATTTCATCAGGAATGAAATCAAATACATTCAACAAAGAAACCTCACTAAAGATTGGCACTCCACCTTAAAACACTACCTCACAAGAAAAAGACTATAGGTGGTACATCCTTCTCTGTTAGAGCGGCCAAACCATTGAATTAATTACTCCCAAATATAAGTTCCACGGATAACTATCTTGTCTTCAGAAGACTACTCAAGAGTTGGCTTTTTCCTTTATAACCACTATATCCAAACAGCAATGGACTGCATATGCCTATGTTGGTAACCATTTATAATGTGATTATATGTGTATATCTAGTGATGTGTATTTCTTTAAGAAATATGTATAATTACTATTTCATAATTATAAAATATGTACATACTCTTTAAGCCTGTTTAACAAATGTATATTTACTCACGGGTAAATTTCTATATGTGTGTGTATATTTGTGCATATATGTATATACAAGTATGCATGCAATATATATGTATGTGTGTATGTATATACATATATATATGTGCATATTAATATATGCTTCACATGTTCATTGGTCATTGCATAGTTCCTGAATAAGTAGTAAAATTAGATACTTATGAATCCCTGCTTTCACTTTATCTATCACAATGAGAAAATGTTATCTTAGCTATTTTATCAGCAAGCATTTCACTATTGAAAATTGAGGAAAGATAAAATAATGTTAGAAAAGTACACAAAAATATTAACCCCAAATACTGCAAATCTTAGATCTAAAAAAAATATATCCATTATTATATTCCTTACACATTTATTCACTTACTATGTATTTATGTATCTATTTATTTCTTTAGTCCTACTCTACACAAGGGGAAAACAATTACTCTCTCGTAAACTTTACTCTGTCTCCCCATCACCCTCTACCTCTATCAATCTATCCTCCATACCCACGCTGACTCATCCCAAACCCATTCTACTACTGTGATCTCTACAATGACCCAGTCTAATCTCTTCCGTCCTCTACCGCTCCTGGCTCACCCTGAACCTCAGTTTACTACCAAACAACCCTACTAAATCCTCATTTATCTCAGCTTTGACTTATCCAAAACCCCTTCTACTACTATGATCTCCTTAACAAACTCCGCTGCTCAAATCATCACATACTAATACTGTACTCATATTTACTTATACTAATCCACGACTAATCCTTTTGGGTTCTGGAGTGGCGTGCAATTACAACTATTTTGCAGTAAAGGATTTGAGAGAAACTGGAGATTAGTGCACCGTAGATAAATGTCCTTTTATTGAATTTTGTAAACTGTACTAAAATATGAATATAAAAATATTTTAAAAATTAATCTAAAAGTGTGAATAACCAGAATGGAAAGTGTTGCGGATGACAGTTATAGCACAGGCAGGGAGCTCATTGTGGTTGAGATTTCCCAGCATTCCCCAGCACCACCTTGTCAGCTGCCGGTATGCAGTGTAGTGGTACCGCCGGTAGTTTCTAAAAGCAGAAGCAGATGGGAGATAGGGTTAGGTTAGTCCTAAGTATGTGCTTCTACACGTTTAGTGTGATTTAGGGTGTGAGATGCTGTAAAAGCATTTAAGTTAGGTATCAATAAACTTATTCAATTGTCTATAAAGGGATCCAAATGCACTTTCTACGATCACCTACTGAACACACATACATTTACTGTGCAATGGGCACCTGTACAAACCGAAGAAATACGTAAGCAATTTGGCACAGCCTGCAAGTCTCCCCCACCAGAACCTCGCAGGTTATTACAACTCACTTTCCCTCACTTCTGACCTCAAATCTCCAAAAACCCAAATCTGAATAGTGAAATTTGAATATTTGGAAAATTTTAACTAGTCAATGACAGACTAATGGCAATTCTTGGTCTAAACAAATGCTAACTGCTCTTCAGTCAGTAAGCCCTTCAGACAGTAAGTTGCATTCTTGGACCAAGGGCCAGATGTAGCAAAGTTTTGCGAGTCGCTAATGGCCCGATTTGCAATTTGCGACCTCGCAAAATCCGAAATGTGATGCAAAAATCCCATTTCCGAAGTGCAAATAGCGATGCGAGCTATTACCGACTCGCAAAATGTGCGACCTGATTTTACGACCCACAAATAGGAAGTCGCAAACCATATGAAAAAGCCAGTCGCAAATTGCGACTAGTGCAAAAAGCCCATTTTGAACATCCAGATTACCACTGATTCAGAGCAGGTGGTAACCAGAACGAAAGTATAAAAGGAGACCCAGAAGGCATCTGGGTTACTCAAAATGGCTGAACTGTATGTGATAGCATGGAGGAGGAGAGTCCACGCTGCCCAGCGGAGGAGGAGGACGCAGAGACAGTAGAGGATATACCGAACCAGGCAGACACTATTCCAACAAACTGAGGAGGAGATTTATGACATATATAGACTGAGCAGTGCAGAAATATTAGAATTAATTGAACTACTCAATCTGCAGCTTGAATGACAGACAATGTGCGGCAGCGCCATCCCAACACATGTGCAAGTGCTATGCTCACTGCACCTCTTGGCCTCGGGTAGCTATCAGGGGGTGATTGCCGTGGCTGGTGGGGTATCCCAAAGTGACCTCTCACGATTCTTCAGATGTTTCCTAGATGCCATACTCACACACATGTCCAGATACATATACCTACCCAGGAATGAGGCAGAAATTAACAGCCCCAAGTTGGACTTCTACAGAATTGCCAGCTTCCCCCATGTATTAGGGTGTGTGGACGGGACACATATACAAATCTGCCCTCCTGCAAATCTGGAATATGTGTTCCACAATAGGAAATGTACCCACTCACTAAACATCCAGGTGGTATGCGATGCCCATAATGTCATTACTGACATTGTAGCCAAATTTCCAGGGAGTACACATGACTGATACATATTCAGGCACAGTGGGATACACCAACTCCTAGAACGTGGGGAGTTTGGAGAAGGATATCTATTAGGTATTGCTGAATACACCCTGGAGCCTTACATACAGGTCACTGTGGAAACCATCCATGCCCTGCTAACATTGCTTATTTTTGGCAAACAGGTGACAGTGCATATGCTCTAAGACCATGGATACTTACCCCGTCCCTAACACCTGGCAATGAGAATGAGAGGCGATATAACAGTGCCCATCGGCGGACCAGAACTGTCATCGAGAGGACCTTTGGATTGTTAAAGGCAAGATTCAGATGCCTCCACAAAAGTGGAAGTACACTCCAGTATGCCCCAGAAACAGCATTCAAGATTGTCGCCGCCTGTGCAATCCTACACAACATTGCCACCAGACGTGGGCTACATCTCACCCCTAAAGACACAGGTTCGGAGGATGAGGAGCAAGAGCTACCACACCGACAGCCTGGGGATAGAAACATTGCAAATCAAGGCAGACAGAGACGGAACCACATTGCAACCCAATACTTTGGCAGGTACGTGGCAATTGTCACCACAATCACTGATGTCAGACACACAGAGCCCAGTTGTGTAGTGGAACAATCAAAACCTTTTTATTTGTAAACTATATGGTGAAAGAAAAGTGCTGTCCGTTAAAGTCTGTACTTGTCCTAATGTTATGAGGACACATTAACATAATGTGCCTCATGATTCATGCTGTCTGGTGGCTAACACCCTCCTCCTTGTGCGCCCAGCATGGCTCAACCCAGGTGGGTCACCTGACCCCTGCCGAGCACTTGCACTCCTTAGCACACGGGACTCAGTGGCAGACACACTATTTATTGTGGACCCCTCCTCACTGTCCTGAGGTGTCTCACCTGTGCCCCTTGCCACCTGTCTAGCTTCCATCAAGTCCACTGTGTGGCTGATGCGGCCAAGTCCACGTGCCACATCGCCCGCAGAGTGGCCAAGTTCAACCTGTAAGCTCACTGTCCGTCTCGACAGGCCAGTTGTGTTTGTTGCAAGATGCCCAATTGAAGCAGCCATGCGGTCGAATCGTGCCACTGTGTGGCGCTCCCTGCCCCTTGCATACTGTCTGTCTGCCACAGTTCCGTCACAAGCTGGCGGATGGCCTGGGTGAGATCCCCCATATGTTCATTCATTCTAGTGAACTGCGTGTTCACTTCAGCCAGCCCACTGGTCATGCTGCTCTGCATCCTGTTTCATGTTCTTGAGATTGACCTCAATTGTCTGTTTTGCAGGCACTGACCATTGATGAGGGATGCCTCCATTCCTGCAAAGCCTGCTTCCCCTATCTCCTCCTGGGGAACCGCCAGAACTCTGCGTCAGCGTCTGGCTCAGAACGACTAGCTGTGGGGCTGGGGCCAGGGGTCGTATCAGCTGTCCCCATTTCCTGTTCATGTTCCTGATAGGACTCCGGTGGTGTACTGCTGGGCCTAGGAATTTCTGAAGCAGCCTCCTGCACTGTCTCTGGCCCATGCTCTCCTCCCTGCCTGTTGTCGCTGCTGGGGGTGTCTTGTGGGAGACCTGTAGGACATAGGGAATACACTGTCAGTCTCTCACATCTATTTTATGCCTCATAATAAACATTTGCCTATATGCTGACTACTGTACTACATTTCCCATAATGCACTATTCTAGAGGTTGCTAGACTGGAATGGAGCTAGTCTGGTGGTGCCTGCTGCTGTGTACTGGGAGTGTGTGTATACTGAATTTGTGGGTGTGAATGCGTATCTCATGGTACTTGCTTTTGGATGTCCCTGGCGCAGAAGTGTCCACTTCTCCCATTCCGATTACGGCCTCAGGCTCCAGGGTCTGCTCGACCATTGCTCCCACGGCTGTTGGTGGTGGGACAGTGTATGGGCCTCCTCCGGTGCCCCTCATCTCTCTCAGCCTCTCTGCTACCCTCTCCTTTGTACTGGAGCGCAGGTCATACCACCTTTTCTTGATTTCCTCAAGGGTGCAGTGGCTCACCCCTACGACATTTAGCCGTTCCTGAATTTGCTGCCAAATCATCTTCTTTTCTGTGTCTGGGACACTCAGAGCTGCCTTCCCAAACAGTTTTTCATGGTGCAGGCAGCATTCCTCTGTCAGCACCTCCAGTTCTTTGTCTGAAAATGACAGCTTTCTTCTTCTTCCAGCACTGCCTGTTTCCTCCATTGTACCAGCAGGTCCTCTCTCCTGGGTGTTGCACAGCAGTTTGGAAAGGGTGTGGTCCTCCCTCCTCCCAGGTGTATTTGATGACTTCCTGGTTCTGATGTCATCACCAAGAGCCAGGAAGTGAATTTCCAAACTGTTGTGCAGCACCTGCAGGCAATTTGCTAGCCAGTCGCAATTTGTGACACCCTTCTCGCAAATTGCGACCTCGCTAAAAGCGAACTCGCAAAATGCGGTGTGACACATTTGCGAGTCGCAAATTGGTGTCGCACTTTTTTCTTGGATTCCATTTTGCCAGTCGGAAATTAAAATTCGCATTGAATCGCAATTTCCGACTCGCAATTTTTATGCTACCTACATCTTGCCCCAAGTTCTGTAAGTGAGGCCCTGTGTCTAAAGTTGTCATAGACGACATGGGGGCATTTGGCAGTTATAACTGTAGATATGTTTACCAGCCCTCAACAAATTCACATTATGGCCCTCATTAAGACATTGGCGGTAAATCCTACTTACTGCCATGCTGACTGCCGCCAACTTACCGCCGCGGATATCCGTTCACCATATTATGACACACACACACCAATCTGTTAGTATTCAGCCTCATGCACAAATCCGCCAGACCAAAAGTCAGTGATAAACTGGCGGTATCAAAACCCACACCGTAACGCCAACAGAACAAGCCCCATCACATTATGACCCACGAATCACTATGGTGGCCATTCAGCGGCAGTAAACCATTGGCGGTACACACCGTCGCGCTCAAAATGGACACACACAAACAAAACACCACCACATTGGACAATTCAAAGAACACACAGCTGACACCCATACACATACCACACCCACACACACACACACCACTATAAAACACACACTACATTACCCACAACCCTTTACAGTTTTAAACCATAGCCAGCAGAGATACATCAAGACCACTGACACAACAAGAGCTACACACTATTCACACCTATACACCACTCACGCACTCCACTTCACACACCCCAACAGATTACCCAACACACCCTCACCTACACACCTCACACAACACTCATGGCACCACAAATACACCCCCGTTTCACAGAGGAGGAGCTAAGGGTCATGGTGGAGGAAATTATCAAGGTAGAGCCACAGTTATTTGCAGCACAGGTGCAGCAGATTTCCATTGCTAGGAAGATGGAGCTATGGCAGAGAATCGTGGACAGGGTCAACGTGATTGGACAGCACCCCAGAACTAGGGATGACATCAGGAAGAGGTGAAACGACCTACATGGAAGGTGCATTCCATTGCAGCAAGACACCAGCTCACTGTACAGTAGACCACCACCTCCTCCCCCACAACTAACAGCATGGGAGGTGCAAGTCTTGACAATCCTGCATCCTCAGGGCCTGGCCGGAGTAGGAGTAGGGCTGGACTCTGGTAAGTCAACTCTCTACTACTACTACCCCCCTACCTGCATGCCATCACATACCCACGCCCTCACTCCCATCACTCCACTCCATCCCACACATCCCACCATCACATCTCACTCATCCCAATGCCAAGCCCTGCATGCTGTACCAATGCATGGACACCACTCACAGCCCTGCATGGACACTCACCACTAAAGCATGCACACTATAGAGAACTAACTATCCCACCATACACCAACGTACACAAATGAAAGCTGCCAGGGCAAATACAACCAAAGAGGGGAAGCCACGGATGCACAATATGTCTGACACAGAAACCATGATACATCATTTACATCGCCACAGGTACCCAAGCCAATGTCAGCAGGGAGGAGGTGCCAGCACTATCTAGTCTCCCAACTGAAGAGGCCCACAGTGATGACAGCAACTCTGGTCTTCAGGGTCTGGACGACCTACCTGCCCCATCAGGGACCTCTGGACAGCCGGTTACTCAGGCCCAGTCACACATCACCACAGAGCCTCCCCCATCAGGAAACACCACCACAGAACCCACCCAGCGTACCCAAACCTCTGTCCCCAGGACATCAATCAGCAGTGTGTCCACCTCTACAGGGACCCCAGGCCACACCTCATACCCAAGACAATCAGGGACCTGGGGTCAGTGGCAGTGGGCACACGGTTCAGGGGACAGATTCACAGGCCAACACGGAAACTGGGAGGACTGCTGTGCACCAGGGGGAGGACAGGCCCAGGGAACCGATTCTCCAGGAGGCACTTGGAAAGATCCTGGGAGCCTAACAACATTCCCAGGACACAATGGGCCAGATCCTGGACAATGTGCAGGAGAACAAGCGGCTGCAGGAGGGACAGTACCAGGAGATCAAGGAGGACTTGCAGGCCATCAAGAACACCCTGATCTCCATAGCAGGGGTGCTGGCAGACATGGCCAATATTATGAGGGAGGCAGTCTCACAACAGCGGGCCCCTGACACTAGCCAGACATCTGAACAGCCTTCCACCTCTGTTGGGGATATGTCCCATTGCATAGAAGTCAGCCTTCACTGAAGCCAAATCTTCAACCTGGGGAAAAACAATGTAGTTGCACATGTGTTTAATCAGGGCTGACAACACTATTGTCAGTACTATTGAGAACATTGGCTGTGACATTCCTGCTGCCAAGCCTACTGTCCCTTGGAAAAAAACAGTTGTCAGGAAATGGAGCACTGATAGCACTTGCACAAGAGGGGGGGGAGGGTCCCAGTGGGGTGATGGATAGCAGATATCAGGTCAGGCTCCAATTGGGCACACAGCTCTGTGATTGTGGCCCTGTCCAGTCTATAGGTGAGGATAATCTGCCTGTCCTCCAGTGTTGCCAAGTGCACCAGGGGTCTGTACACGGGGGTATGTCTCCATCTCCCATTCATCAGCAGCAGTAGGAATCTAAGGGACACAAAAGTGAGGAGCCGGTCACAAACTGAACAAAGGAGCTTCAACAGAACTTTGCATCCTGTAAACTTGTAATGGGTCATTGTGATTTGTCCAGTATGTCCAAATACCTCCTGTGACACAGCATTATTCCAGGGGCTGCCCCCTTCCCCAAAATGGCATCCCCTGTCCTGTGCGGAGGGACAGGTGAATGTGAGGTAATTCCACTGACATTGTGCGCCGTTGCGGGAGGCGGTTGGGAACCGCCATGCAACGCCTCATTGCTTATAATTGGGCACTATGGGGTAGAGTGGCCAACGGTGATCTACGCCGGAGGTGACGGTATGCACCACTGCAGACGTGACCGCCATTATCTATCTGATTCCTCACTTGCTACCTGACCTTCCACATGAGAAAACCTACACTGCATGTGCTGCTGTGACCTGTGTCTGGATCCTACCATGGCCCGTGTGACCGGGGAAAGGACCTCAGCCTTCACTTCGGAGGAGTTGGAGAGACTGGTGGATGGGGTCCTACCCCAGTATGGACTGCTGTGTGGGCCTTCAGACCAACAGGTGAGTACACTGTGGGCCCGATGCATGTGGCATGAATCCATGGAGTTGTGTGTGTGAAGGCCTTGTGTAAGGGGGGTGGGTGGATGTCCTCTGGGCAGTGTACAAGTTGAGTGCTGGGCCATGTGTGTAAATGGTGATGGAAGCGGGTATGGTGGGCCATATGTTTAACAGGCAGGACTGTTTGTCTAAATCTATTTTCCTGTGTGTATTGCCTCTGCAGGTCAGCGCCCATCAAAAGAATGGTATATGGCATTCCATCACCAAGGAGGTGCGGACCCTGGGGGTCTATGGCAGGCGGAGCACCCACTGTCGCAAATGGTGGGAGGACTTGAGATGCTGGGCATGGAAGACGGCGGAAGCCCAGCTGGGAATGGCCTCGCAAAGAGGAAGGGGTGCCTGTCGAACCCTGACCCCCTCTGATGGGCAGCATACTGGCGGTGGCCTATCCTGAGTCGGATGGGCGCTTGAGGGCATCACAGCAGCCACAAGGGGGTGAGTACAGTGCCCATTGTTACAACTTACACATGGTAGGGTGGTATCCGGGTGGGGGATGTGTGTCAGTGGGTACCCCTAGGCCAGGCCTGACATTGCAGCGAAGGTCCCCTGGTGGCTAGGGTTCAGAAGGGAAAATCTTGCAACCTAGCTTGTAAGCATCCATTACTGGTCTGGGCTACGTGGGTCCCAGGTGTGTTGCATTTGGCGGTGTGTGCCCTTCCCCATGACTTGGCCGCTAACTATTTCTCTGGTAGTGCAATGTCATATTGCGTAGGGCTCTTCCCTGTTTGTGAGGGTGCTGTGTATGCCAGCGGTTGTGTTGGTGCAGCCATTGACTAAATGTATCCTTTGTCTCTTCCCCACCATTTTTGTTTTGTCATCCTATTCTTAAGTGCTTTAGCATCATATGGTGGAGGAGCAGAGGCACCTGCGACAGAGTTCCAGTAGTCACCACACCCACTCGTGGTGGAAAGTGATCCAGGTCACATGTCCTGAAGAGGAAAGAGCCTGCACCAGGCAGCCTAAAGGAAAGGAGCCTACCCCAGCAGGCAGCAAGACCAAGGAGCCTCCACCAGCAGGCAGGAAGACCAGGGGGCGTGGGCCAGGAACAATGACGGAGCCCCAAACACCAACCATGTTTGTGCAGCCGTCCGAGATTGCAGGGGATGGGCAGGAGCCTCCCCCCCACCAGCAGCACCACCACTGTGCAGCCGTCCGAGGATGCAGGAGATGGGCAGGAGCCTCCCCCCACCAGCAGCACCACCACTGTGCAGCCGTCCGAGGTTGCAGGTGATGGGCAGGAGCCTCGCCCCACCAGCATCACCACCACTGTGCAGCCATCACTGCCGGCGGATGGTATGTAATCCTGGCTCCATGGGCTGCTGTGCGGCCTGCCCCCTCCAAAGCCAGTGGGTATGACACCCAGCTGAGAGACTGTGGTCCATCATTCCCCAGGATCAAGTACAGGACATGTTGCCCCCTCCAGAACCAGTGGTCTGGTTACATCTCCCAGCTGAGGTGCCTCCCCGTCCCCCATCCCTCTGAGGTGCCTGCCTATTTACCAACTGGTGTTCTCTCCGTGTTGGAGCAGGTGACATGTGTGGCCTTGGACTTTGGCCTGTGGCCATGTGGCCTACGCAAATTGTGGACTGGGCTGTACCTTTTTCTGTACATATTGTAGGCAAATAGCTCCCTATTGCAGTTACCCCCCACTTTTTGCCTGATATTGATGCTGACTTGACTAAGAAATGTGCTGGGACCCTGCTAACCAGGCCCCAGCACCAGTGTTCTTTCACTAAAAATGTATCATTGTTTCCACAATTGGCACACCCCTGGCACACAGATAATTCCCTTGTAAAAGGTACCAGTGGTATCAAGGTCCCTGTGACCAGGGAAGGTCCCTAAGGACTGCAGTATGTGTTGTGTATGTGAGGGCACACCTCACCAAACACGGGCACACTGCCATTGCAGATTGTGTGTGTTGGTGGGGAGAAAAAGGCAAAGTCGACATGGCATCCCCCTCAGGATGCAATTCACACAAAATACTGCCTGTGGCATAGGTAAGTCCCCACTCTAGCAGGCCTTAAAGCCCTAAGGCAGGGTGCACTATACCACAGGTGAGGGCATAGCTGCATGAGCAATATGCCCCTACAGTGTCTAAGTCTATTCTTAGACATTGTAAGTACAATTGGCAATATTAAGTATATGGTCTGGGAGTTTGTCAAAACAAACTCCACAGTTCCATAATGGCTACACTAAATTCTGGGAATTTTGATATCAAACTTCTCAGAATAATAAACCCACACTGATGTCAGTGTTGGATGTATTAAAAAATGCACACAGAGGGCAGATGCCCACTGTATTTTACACAATCCTTCAGTGCAGGACTGACTGGTCTGTGCGAGCCTGCCACTGAGACGAGTTTCTGACGCCATGGGGTGAGAGCCTTTGTGCTCTCTGAGGCCAGAAACAAAGTCTGCACTGGGTGGAGGTGCTTCACACCTAGCAGTGAACCTCAAAGGCTCAGGCTTCGTGTTACAATGCACAGGGCACTCCAGCTAGTGGAGATGCCCGGACACAGCCACCACTTTTGGCTGCATGTCCAGAGGAGATAATGAGAAAAACAAGGAGTCACCCTCCAGTCAGGACAACCCCTAAGGTGTCCTGAGCTGAGGTGACCCCTGCCTTAGGAAATCCTCCATCTTGTTTTGGAGGATAACTCCCAATAGGATTAGGGATGTGCTCAAAGAGGGTGTAGCCACCCTCAAGGACAGTGGCCATTGGCTACTGCCCCCCAGACCTAAACACCCCCCTAAATTGAGTATTTAAGGGCGACCCTGAACCCAGAAATTCAGAGTCCTGCAGCCTGAAGAAAGAAAAAGGACTGCTGACCTGAAAGCCCCGCAGAGAAGACAGAGACAACAACTGACTAGGCCCCAGCCCTACCGGCCTGTTTCCACACTAGAAGAACCTGCACAGCGACGTATTCAGCGGGACCAGTGACCTCTGAGGACTCAGAGGACTGACCTGCACCTAAAGGACCAAGAACCTTCCGAGGACAGCGGCTCTGTCCAGAAACAACAAAGCAAGCAACTTTTAAGAGAGTCTTCACACTTTGCCCCCGACGCCCCCGGCTCGAGTTCAGGACAACCAACACTGCAGAGAGGACTCACAGGCAACTCCAACAATCTGAACAACCTGAGTCGACCTCCCTGCACCCCCACAGTGACCCCTGCAGAGAGGATCCAGAGGCTCCCCCTGACCGTGACTGCCTGGTAACAAAGGAATCCGACGCTGGACCAAGCACTGCACCCGCCGCCCCCAGGATAGAGAGGAACCACCTATCATTGCAAGATTGACCAGCAGGCGGCCCTCATCCTAGCCCAGTCAGTGGCTGGCCTGAGAAGCCCCCCTGTGCCCTGCCTGCATCGCCAGAGTGACCCCCGGGTCCCTCCATTGTTTTCTATGGTAAACCTGACAACTATGGCACACTGCACCCGGCCGCCCCTGTGCCGCTGAGGGTGTGTTTTGTGTGCTTGTGTGTGTGCCCACCAGTGCTCTACAAAATTCCCCTGGTCTGCTCTCTGAGGATGTAGGTACTTACCTGCTAGCAGACTGGAACCGTAGCACCCTCGTTCTCCATAGGCACCTATGTTATGTGGGCCCTCCTTTAGCCTCTGCACCTGACTGGCCCTGTGTTGCTTGTGCTGTTGCTTTGGGGTTGCCTTGAACCCCCAACGGTGGGCTGTCTATGCCCAGGAGACTGACTGTGTAAGTGCTTTTCTTACCTGAGAAACTAACGATTACTTACCTCAGGAACTGTTGATTTTTGCACTGTGTCCTCATTTGAAATAGCTATTTGCCATTTTAACCAAAATTGTGTGTACTACTGTTTTAAATCAAAGTTCTATACTTACCTGTGTGAAGTACCTTACAATTGATGTACTTACCAAATATTTTAATCTTGTGGTTCTAAAAATAAATTAAGAAAATATATATTTTTATATAAAAACCTATTGGCCTGGAGTTAAGTCTTTGAGTGTGTGTTCCTCATTTATTGCTTGTGTGTGTACAACAAATGCTTAATACTACCTTCTGATAAGCCTACTGCTCGATCACACTACCACAAAATAGATATGGTGCAGTGCTTTCTCTTTTACCATCCTTAGAAATTAGTTTTGCAACACCACAGAAAACCTCATCAGCTTCCATTTCCTGGAACCATATCACATGACAGTCTGTTGAATACATTCAAGCATATCACCAACACACACCACATCTCCTTCCTTTTCCTTAGCTTGTACAGCTTGTCAATGTCCTCTCAATCAAACAATAAATGAGATAAACATTTGGCTTGCACATTGTGCCAACCTGGGATATGTTTGACTGTATAACGATATTCTAAGAGGCAGCCAAATTTTGCTAATCATATGGTGCGCTTGACTGCGCCCCCCGCCTACCCGGTAACAACACTTTTGCTAAAGTGTTATGGTCGAATTGGAGACGAATTTGAAGACCACAAATTTAGGGTCTGAGGTATTCCACATGCCACTCTCCAGCCAGTGTCTCTCACATTTAGTTTCTGTCAGAGAACAAGAGGTAAAGGCAGGTTTTCTCTGATCTACAGTGTATTTGGGATAGTATTACTCCTGTCCCTGTTGCATGCGCATCCACTTTTATTATGGTCTTATACTTGGTGGCGAATAGAACTAAGATCCCATCTGAACATACATTTTGCAGAATATTTTATAGGACCAAAGGATTATCTCAGTTATCTTTATCTTAAGGAGTGGGAGCTACCTTTACGGCTCCCACAAGTTCCCTTTTTGGACTTGATCCTTCCGTATACAATATTCAATCTCTTTACTTTTCTCACTGTTAACTGAGCCTCAGCAAGTCTGTCTTAATATGTTGTGACTTGCTACTGACTCCCTAAACACCAATGTCACCTTGAAAGTAAATGACATGGCTTAATCCTCTAAAATGTTGTTACAGCAGATTTGCTAATATGAGAATATTCTAATGATTCGCGTCGACGTATTAATGAAAAAAATGACATTTTGAAACTAATAATTGAGAATAACGTGTAATGTGCAAAATGTGCCCACGGGGAGTGGTCACCACCTGTGTTAACCATACTAAAATAATGCAGAATTTGTATGAAATATGTAATAATATGCCATAACTGATGATATAACCTATGTTTTATGATGCTTCGTATTCTTAACTTAGCCAGAGGCCTGGTCGGCGCTGGGCCTTGCTTGCTTAAACGTGGAGCCGCGATGAGCCGCAGAGGACTGGAACTTGAGAAAAGGACCTTGAACTGTACAAAGTTCAGAGATGAGCTCTGCTAGAAATTTCTGCAAATTCATCAGCAGACAAGAGACTATCAGAACAAATTGATACAATTATGTGTAGAGTAGGCTAAATGTACTTTCCCAGGATCCGAACAATAGAGGCACTGACTAAAAGACTGTAAGCTACAATTTAGTTACCTGAAGAGCTGGATGATGTTCTCATCGATGGAAAGACCAATCATGTTAATGGAACGTGATGCTCATACTAACGTAGACGAGTGGTAAACAAAAAATATAGGTTAGAGTCATAACCCCTGATAAGGTTGACCAATTAGCAATTGGCGGGACGGACTGAGAGATCCTAATAAAAAGTCATGACACCAGAAGAGAAATCAGAGTGGAGAGGCGAAAGTTGATGACGTCAGGAGAAGCTGTGCGAAGGGTAGCTATAAAATATTGACTGACTAATGTGTTTTCCTTCTAGGTACCAACTGCGCTGTTAAATTGTTTTTCCTCTTATTTAGACGTTTTTCCAAATTAATGATTTTGACTACATTTTTTTCGCATGAAGTCCCACATGCCGATGCTAATCGGAGTTAGGCAGGCTGACAATGGTGGCTTAAGGGTGACTTTGACTAAGACTGACTGACTTGCATTGCTGAATTAATCAACGTTATAAAATTGCCAACTTAGATTGATGTTGTTTTGCTCATTAATGAAATCATGATGAAGTATTGCTCATTTAATGCTAATAAAGTTTGATTAGAATTGTAACTAATAGGGAATAAACAAACTAACCTAATTGAGAGTGATGGTATTTTCTTATTAGACTAGGTTTATGGTGTTATATGCGCGATTGGTATTATTGTTGGTTTAACCCTGTTCACCACTTGGCTAGGATACTCTATGCGATTCAAAAGATTCATCGACCTATACGCATCCCCTTGTAAGTTTACTTACTAAGGACAAGGCGCGCTAGCAGTTTTTGGTAGCAGCTTGATAGTTAGTATTCTTGGGGAACTAGTTAGGTGGTGAGTAAGGGTTATGGTGGTAGTTTAAAAATTGAGTGAAGCGTTTATGAGGTTTGAATTTTGTTTTTCTAAAATGGCAATGGTAGCAAAGATGATGTTCCCTTAAGCCCAGAAATGACTTTCCCATGGTGCATCCCGGGGTAAGATTGAGTATGTTCCCGGCGTGTTCTGAAATAGCATGAGAGTAGTAGATTGCGCTTGCATAGGCTTAAGCAGATCGCAGGTGAATTGTGATGTTTGTGAGATAAAGTAGAGAGTCTGCGTACTCCAGTTAAGGGTTAGTAGGAGTGTGCATACTCAAAGGTGTGAGAGTATGGAAATCGTCGAACTTCATGTGTATGTGGCGCTTTGTGCTCAAAAATTGTCCTCGTGGTTGTTGTTGATGTGCGGACCCTGCGTGGTCTAAGACTCTGGAGTATATTCACAAGTGTAGAAGACACTTGGGTTATATGTTGTAATCTGTCTGGTTTAGTAGGTTGATCGGGCATGGTCAACAAGTCGGAGTGAATGTTAGATGAATAAAAGAACCTTCAACTGAGATTTGGCGAGTTCTATGTGCACCAGAACAGACCCAGAGATCAGTTGAGAGTAAAGTTTGCGGGTCGAATTTTATTTGCGGATGTGGGGGACTGAGAAAGAGGAATAGCTAAGGAGCTAGAAAGTGCCTTTAGTGAAAATCCGTAGCAACAGCGATTCTGTCCCTTCCTGTAGTAAACCAGCAGGTTTGTTTTAGTTATTATTTGGTGAAGACGCTCGCAATAATTGCATTAAGTCGGATGAAATTGAGTTGAGGGAGGCGAAGCCGCAAGACTTTGTCAGCCGCTGTGTGTCAGTGTGACATCAGTGTGTGCTGCGCTGGGATAGGCTGGTTAGTGAGAAGAGCCGCGACCAGATTGGCAGCCGTCCATCAGAGGCAATTGGTGGAGTAAACGGGTGAAAGGATTCCTGGGAGTAAAAGTCATTTCACTTATTGAATTTATAGTACACAAAATGAGGCAAAATGAAGTTTTTCAAGGCATTTAGGAGTGCAATAAAGGTGAATCATGTATCAAAGCGTCAGTGGGGGAACCAACCACCCCGGAGGCTTCTCCGGCGCATTTCGTAATGACAGAAAAGGGCACAGCTTTGTGTCAGTGGTTGAAGCAATGGAGTAAACTGACTAAGAATCAAGGGACATTAGCTTTTCCAGAGCATTGAATGTTCAATTTGAGAGTTTTGGATCAATTACGATTATCACTGTATGACATGAAACCGTTACCAAGAGCAGCACAGTTTGAGGCTTTAGCAGTTTTGGAGCTAATGGCCAGACAGCAGCAAGAGCTGAAGTTCAACAGAAGAATAAAAAAGATAGAAAAGTCCCTAGTTGAAGCTAGGTGGGATTGGGAGCAAAAGAGATGGAGAATGGCAACTATGACAGAGATAAAATTGTTTCCCGTTATTACAGAGAGTGAAGAGTCAGATAAAGGGGACAATGAAAAAGAAGGGGAAAGTGAGGGAAAGAAAAAAATAAAAATGTTCTATGTAGACGATGATGATTCTGATGTTGAGGATCTCATTACGCAGTTATTGAGAGATAGACCTCCACCTATGACGACCTATGCAAGGGGTCCAGGGACTAGTGCTACAGCTCCTCCTGCTACTCCTGGATCATCCCAGGGAGCCTCGGGCGCTGTACCAGCAGAAGGAGGACAGTTACCAAGAGCAGTACAGAGTACACCAGTTGCAGGAACGAGTGCGGTAGCTCAGGCGCAGGTACATACACCTTCGGTAACCAGAATTTATCCAGATGTACCAGTTCTTGAGACCATTTCAAATATTGTAGTGCCGAGGGAGCAGGTGCTCCCGCAGCCTGTGTTGGTCCAGACTGACCCGACCCCAATGTTAATGCCACCGGCACAGACACAGGGTATGGCAAAATTCAATCAGATGACAGGGACTCCAGTGGATCTTGCACCAGTTATGAATCAGGCAATGGGAATGGCACTCACACTGAGTACGGGTAGCAGAGCAGCCCCAGATGCAATATCGCTACTGATTACTGTTGGTCCAGCGGTACCTTTATATGCCCAGAAGAAAGCAGAAACAGGAGGACAGGCAGAGATGACACAGAGTTTGGTAAGAAGGGGAGTGGGAGATTCAGTGCAATCAACTTCATCTTCAGGAACTTGTCCGGGTCAGTTCAAATCTCAGGCAGGAATTAGTCCTCTTGTGACATTGCCAGACGCATTGAATATCTCTAATGCAAAACAGAGTTTGAGACTTTTGACTCCACAAGCCTTGGAAACAGGAGCACAACAGCAGCTGCCTGTGACTAATGTGAGTAACATCTCATTGCAAGGGTTAACAGCTCATCAGTTAACTAGTTGGTTGGATAGTCTAAATTCATCACAAAGTGCACCCGAGGGGGAAGATCAGTTGAATCGAGTGGGACTGAATATTGAAGCAAATGAGTTGGTTGAGGGAACAATGGGATTGAATAGGTTAGAGTCCTACACCGAAGAAGAACAGAGGTACTTGTGCCCAAGGATTACAAAAGAAGTAGGGAAAATACACCAGAAGTTAGCGGAAGTAGCAGAGAAGCATAACATTGATTTTGAAACAACGAAGCATTTGAGACGAAGTTACAGATATTAGATTTTGAGGCAAAGGATTTTGAACACATGAGGTCAGTGGGAATGAAAGCGCATTTGAGGGACTTTTTGCAAAGTGCGCAGATTTGGGGAGCATTAGAGAAGTGGGAAGGCAGATGGGCAAGGAAAAAAGAGAAACGAAAAAGAGATTCTCAAGATGAGACGGAGAGAGCAGAAAAAGGGGAGGCGGTTAAAATGCTACCTATGAGAGAGATTCCAGGGGGGCAGTTTGTTCATGTCCCATGGCACGAAGTGACATGTTGTCCTTCACAAATGATTATCCCGAATTGAGAGAGAAGCCAGTCGAATGGTATCAGCAGACTGAGGTTTGTGAAGCTTTCTAAATGTATATGGGAAGATCTGAATACTTTGTTCAAGATTGTTGTGCCATCTGATTTGTGGGTCGAGTGTAAGTGGGCAGTAGATTGGCCAATGAGCGAACCTGAAAGGAACAAGGTTATAGGCGCACCTTCACCTGAGGTAATGAAAAATTATTATAAGGTGATTGACTTTCTGAAAACTAGAATTTTGCTGAAAAACATTGATTGGCAGAGAATTGACAGGACAGTCCAGGAAACTAAAGAGTCAATACACATCTATTACGAAAGGTTGTTGAAGGCTTTTAAAGAGTACAGTGGCAAGGAAGCAGTCGAACCGAAAGACATGTTGCATTTTGTGTTCAGATTTGTTGAAGGGTTGAGACCTGAAGTAGGGCAAATGATTAAGAATCATTTGATTTGCTGGCAGGCAAAGCCGATCGATGAGGTGTTGCAATATGATAAATATTGCAGCGATGAGATTAAGTTGAAGCAAAAGAATCTGAAGGAAAGGGCAATGGTGATGTAGATTAAGGCAGCACATTCAGGAGTGCAAGGAGCTTTAGTGCTGCCGATGCCGCCGCAGCAGAAAGCTGTCATGTTTCAGCCACAAGTGAGGGGTAGAGGACGTGGTATGAATATGATGTGTAGTCAAGATCTAAGTACCGTGGTTGTTCAGAATGATATGCAGGGCATGGAAAAATGTTGCCATGTCACCTGTGCAGAAACATGGGACACTGGAGGCGGGAGTGCCCATTGATGGTGCAGGAAGGAATGATTCAGCAAAGCGATGTCGGTACAGTTCAAACTATGAGAGTCCTCAGAATGAGGGGCCCAGTCCCAAATGTTCAGAATCGAGGTCAGAGTTTCTTGCCTGTACAACAGTTGCAGGTGCCTCGAGCACAAATTACTTCATTGACGCCAGTACAGCAGCAGATTCCTATGGTGCCTAGACAGCAAATGCACATACCTCAAGCCCTGATGGAGCAGCAACAGGTTATGCTTACTCAACAGGTCACAGGTCAGAGACCAGATAATAGTAACAATACAGTACATCAATTCCCATTTCACAGTGAGGATGAAATAAACGATGAATGGATGAGTGACAGTTCAGATGAAGGAGCTTGCATTCTTGCCGCATCCTTAGAGGTAGATCAGAGAGGGCCTTTTGTAAAGGGAAAGGTAATGGGACATAAGGTCTCGTTCTTGGTTGATACTGGAGCTACACACTCTACAGTGAGGAGTGTGGAAGTACCAGATTTACCTCTTTCTGGAAGGACAGTTCAGGTCATGGGTGTGGAGAATAGACAGTTGATGAATCCCATTACAGAACCAGTGCAAATTGAAATCGGAAATTATTTGGGATTGCACAGATTTGTGGGATGCGACTCAAGTCCTGTATCTTTGTTGGGCAGAGACTTACTGTGCAAGACCAAATGTTCCATAAATTGTACAGATGCAGGTATAGAAGTTCAGACAAACCGTGATGATGAAGAAGAGCATGCGTCTGCCATGGTTCTTAATGACACATTTGAAGAGTACCTTTGATTGAGATTTTTCCCATGTTCACTCTGAAGGAGTTGCACACAGACTTGCAAGGAACGGTAAAGGAGAGAGTCTGGGATTTGACAGGGAAAGAAGTGGGATTGATCAAAGGAGTAGAACCTATTAAAATCACTTTGAAGCCAAATGTTGAGTTCCTGAAACGTCCACAGTATAACATGGCACAGGATGCGATGATGAAAGTGGCGCAAATAATCGGGGAATTCCTATAGCAGGGAGTTTTAAAGGAAGTGTTGAGCAGCCCATGTAATTCACCGATAATGGGTTTGAAAAAGCCTTGTGGGAAAGTGCGAATTGTGCAGGACTTGTGAAAGGTGAATGACATGGTGGTTAGGTGTTGTCCGATTGTGCCCAATCCAGCAGTGATACTGTTTCAGATTCCATGCGAGGCAGAGTGGTTCACTGTAGTCAGTCTGTCACAAGCTTTCTTTTTAGTGCCACTTCATGAGGATAGTTAGTTTCTTTCCAGTTCCAAATTCTTAAATAAAGTCTACAGCTGGTGCAGGCTTCCACAAGGGTATACGGAGTCACCATCTTTGTTCAATCAGATTTTGAAAAAGAATCTGGAATCATTGGAATTGCCTTGTCAATTGACTCTAGTGCAGTACATTGATGATTTGTTAATTGCATCCAGAACACGGGAGGAGTGTAAGCATGACTCGATTGCCCTGTTAAAACACTTGGGAGAGTTTGGACACAAGGTCTCACCAGCAAAGTTGCAGTACTGTCAGAAATCTGTTAAATATTTGGGTCACCAAATTGAGAAAGGGCTGAGGAGAATCTCCCGAGAAAGGATTACAATGATTCTCCAGAGAAATCCTCAGACTTCTCAGAAAGATGTGCACATGTTTCTGGGAATGGTAGGGTATTGTAGACAATGGATTCCGAATTTTGCTGAGATTGCAAAACCCCTACAGCAGTTGACACACAAAGGAGTTATAGATCCCATTAGTTTAGATGAGGATCAGATGAAAGCTTTTACCGAATTGAGAGAGAGTCAGTGCAAAGCTCCAGCACTGGGAATG
The DNA here is from genome assembly GCF_031143425.1 of Pleurodeles waltl. NCBI lineage: Eukaryota > Metazoa > Chordata > Amphibia > Caudata > Salamandridae > Pleurodeles > Pleurodeles waltl. The sequence goes on along the minus strand of NC_090446.1, from coordinate 1,294,811,935 downwards.
CCTGATTACACAAAGCCTTTCACATTGTTTTGTCATGAACGTGATGCTTGTTCTTGGTCTGTTTTGACACAGGTCCATGGAAGTGCTTATCACCCAGTAGCTTATTTGACAGCTACCTTGGACCTGGTTGCAGCAGCTTTACCAGGTTTTCTGCAAGCAGTAGCCTCAGTTGGTCAAAGTCTTTCCCAATGTGAAGGGGTAGTCATGGGATACCCAGTGGCGGTAAAGGTACCACATTCTGTTGAGATCTAACTGACGAGAATGAAAACACAACATTTGACGGGGGAAGACTGACAAGGTATGAGACAAGCATATTGGGAGCTCCAAATGTAACTTTGAAAAGATGTACAGTGTTTAATCCAGCAACATTATTGCCAAGTGATACTGCTGAAATCGAAAAGGAGGAGGATATAGAGCATGATTGCCTTGAAGTGACGGAATTGTGCACAAAGCCTAGACCTGATATAAGAGATACTCGACTAGAGGAAAATTACCAAATTGTTTTTGTTGATGGTTCATGCCTCAGAGATGGGACAGGCACATTGAGAGCAGGATATGCTGTGTGCACAATTACAGGAACCCTAGAAGCATCTTGGCTTCCTGGTGTATATTCAGCACAAGTGGCAGAATTGGTAGCTCTTACTAGAGCATGTTATGTCTCTACCAGGCTGCGAGTGACAATATACATGGATAGTCAATATGGATTTGGAATTGCTCATGATTTTGGTCAATTGTGGTCACAAAGAGGGTTTATGACAGCAAGTGGAACCCCAGTAGGAAATGGTGACAGGATAAAAGATTTGCTGCACGCAATACAATTACCTGAAGAGATTGCTGTAGTAAAATGCAGTGTACAACAGAAAACACCAGATTACATTTCCTTGGGAAATGGATTTGAGGATCAGGTAGCAAGATTTTGCGCCCTGAACTGTATATCGTTCAAGGATAAGTGGGAACTAATGCAGGAAGAAGAGACCAGCTGTGCAAATTTTGCATTAAAAGTGATTGATACACTAGAGGAATTGAAAACATTGCAGGAAAACGCAGACAAGGAAGAGAAAAAGTTGTGGGCTATAATAAAGTGTGTACAGAGACCAGACGAGATCTGGGTATCTGAGGAGGGTCAAATGGTACTGCTGAATTGTCTCTTGTCTCAGATGGCTCGGTATTACCATAGTCAGGCACATATTGGAAGGGATGCCATGATCAGGTTGTTCAAAGCTGATTGTTTCAATCTGAAATTCAGACAAGCAGCCGAAGCAGTGTGTCACAGATGTATAATCTGTCAGCAATTAAACATGGGAAAAGGGACAGTGGTAAATTTGAGCCACATTGGAAGAGCAGGAGGACCATTCAGCAGAATGCAGTTGCATTTCATTGAGATGTCTGCATGTGGTGGATTGAAGTATGTGTTGGTGATTGTGTGTGTGTTTAGTCATTGGATTGAAGCATACCCCACACGTAGAAATGACAGTCTCACAGTTGCAAAGCTACTCCTTAGAGAGCTGATACCAATGTTCGATTTCCCAATCTCTTTAAAATCAGCTAGGGGAATGCACTTCAGTAACGAAGTGATTAAGCTTTTATGTGCAGCACTAAACATTGAACAGAAGCTTCATTGCAGCTATCGTCCAGAAGCATCAGGACTCGCAGAGCAAATTAATGGTACTTTGAAGTCAAGAATTGCTAAAATGTGTGCAGCTACAAATCTGAAATGGCCGGATGCATTGCCCCTAGTGTTGATGTCAATGAGAAATATACCTGACAGGAAAACAGGTTTGTCCCCACACAAGATTCTTATGGGGACAGCAATGAGATTGCCAGCAATATCAGCCAATGGTCTTGTCAATATTACAGATGATATGGTGTTGGACTACTGCAAGGGACTAGCTGATGTGGTTCGATCTTTTTCTCACCAGGTACAAGCCGTTATCCTGCCACCTATCCATGACCCAGGTCACAATCTAAGAGCGCGAGATTGGGTCGTGATCAAAAAGCATGTGTGCAAGAGTTGCCTAGAGCCACGTTAGAGAGGTCCATACCAAGTGGTGCTGACAACCACAACAGCTGTGAAGTGTGCTGGATTGCCTAACTGGATACATGCGAGCCACACAAAGAAAGTGGTGAGTCCTCAGGATCATGAAGAAGTGTTGCTGAGGACGCCAGCACCTGCAAAACGAATGGTTCTACCTGAACCAGAGCCAGAACAGGTGGAGCCAGAAGTGGACTGAATTGGTGGAAGAAGGATCAATAACCCCAGTAAGTGACAAGGGTGTGGAAAATCAGGAGGAAGAACGAGAAATCAATGCAACAGAAGTGACGAGAGATCCATGCACAGGAGAGGATCTCATAAAATCAAAGAGTGCTGAAATGCGAGGAGATCAAGTGCCCGAACCTGAGGGGGAAAGAGTCAAGACAGGTCAAAGCAAAAGTGGTCTGACTCCTCCTGAACCTGTTGCAAGTACATCAAGAGAAGGCACTTCAGACAAGGTGAAGGAGAAAAGTCTGATCTTGAAGAGATTGTTAACAGAAGCAGTGAGAAAAGGAGGTCATTGGCCAGAGTCTCAAAAAAGCAAGAAAAAGGACTTGGTAGTAAATGAGACAATAGAGGAAGAATTAGATACCACAAAGAAAGATGAATTAAGTGATAGAGAATTGACAGGAGAAAGGAGGTTGAAAAGAAAGAGAGTGGCAGGTCAAAAACACGCGGGACCAGAGTGGGTATATGCTGCAACAAATGATTGGCAAAACAAGTTTATGTCCTTTTGTTTTGATAGAGAAGTTCCGAATCAGTATTTTGATGCAACCTGAAGGAGAAAGTCAAACAGACTGAGTCGTGAAGCTGAAAAATAAAAGGAAGTTGAAATTATTGATTTTACTGGAAAAGACATTGATAGCCTGATATGACACTCAAAACCCTGGAGATGACCAGCTGCTAATCGATTTTGACAAAGAAACTGAAGGGGTCCTGTCGTGTGAAGTCGGAGTGTGAAGAAACAAGTATATTTTTGATTTTGATTTTTGATTTTTGTGTTGATTATTAATTAAGAGTTAATAATTCTGCATTCTGATTCTTTACAGATCATGGCTAGATTAGATAATAACGTTAGGCATATTAGGTATTGTAGATATTTGAGTGTAGGAATGGCGATTGTGTGTGGAATATTGTTTATAAAAATGATTGTGGGAATGTCAATTCATGAGGTGAGAGAAGCAAAGGTTACATCTGTTCTTGAAACTACCACACTAACAGCTACAGAGAAGTTTAAGCTAGATGAGCAGTATTTGCATGACTATACTAACGCAAGAGGAGAGTTGTCTTCTAACGTCTTTTATCGTTTATTAAGTGAGTATGTGGAAATGATGGATGCAAAGGATTGTCTTGTGTGTACGCAAATACCATCCTCTGTGGAAGAAGGGGTCACCTATCATAGTCTACCTCTGACTTATGGTATAACTTGTAGTCTGCTACTAACTCACTTCTATAACCAAGAGTATATTCAGTATTTGCACTTAAATTATGACTTAGGTGGTCATTACAACCCTGGCGGATGGTGTTAAAGCGGCGGTAAGACCGCCAACAGGCCAGCGGTAAAACATATTGCAATTACAACAGTGGCGGAAACCGCCAACAAACACAGCCACTTTAACACTCAGACCGCCACGGCGGTACAAACAAACAGCGCAGCGGTCACCGCCAACAGACAGGCGGGAGACAATGTACGCCCACACTATTATGATAGGCCAATCCGCCACCTTTTCCGGGGCGGATTCACCGCGGATATAAAGACGGCGGAAACAGGAATTTCGAAGGGAAAGCGCTCACCTCTACACACTCCACGAGGAACAAGGACACCATGGAACCGGAACTCCAAATTCTCCCTGCGATAGTCTTCCTGCTCCTCTACCAGGAGCACGAACACCGGCGGCAAAGACCACGGTGAGTACAGCACCTATGACACAGGGGAGGGGGGAGGCAAAAAACAGGACACACACACGCAACACCCCCACCCTCACCCACCACAACACACACACTAATGCATATCAATACATCACAGTTACACCCCTCAAACCCCCCTGGAAGAATGCAAAGACCAAAGAAAATGAGTGTAACTATCGGAATATCTTAACAAGTAGGCAGAAATATATATATACACCATGTACAAAATAAATACCAGGCATAGTAGTCCAGGTACTGTACAAAGAAAGTTAGTGAAACACTGGGACCACACGGTATAGGCAAGGCCCACACAAGATCCCCGACCATGACGGAGAGAACACTGCAGGGGCATCAGACAGCAAGAAAACAGGCACCTCAGGGGGAGGGAAAGGGGGGCACCTCAGGCGCTTGAGTGCACGACACCAAATCCACGAGGGGGCCACATGCCCACTGTTCAATCCTGGGGAGTGCAAAGCCACAGTCTCTCAAGTCTCTACAGTGGGTGGTTTGCCCACTGTTCAATCCTGGGAGTGCAAAGCCACAGTCTCTCAAGTCTCTACAGTGGGTGGCTTGCCCACTGTTCAATCCTGGGGAGTGCAAAGCCACAGTCTCTCAAGTCTCTACAGTAGGTGGGTTGCCCACTGTTCAATCCTGGGGAGTGCAAAGCCACAGTCTTTCAAGTGGATGACAGTCTCCACTGGTCCTGGAGGGGGACTGGTGCCCAGAGTGCTTCATCCTGTGAAGGACAGAGGTAGTGGATGGATCTCTCCACTGGTTCTGGAGGGGGACTAGTGCCCAGAGGGCTTCATCCTGTTAAGGACAGAGGTAGTGGATGGATCTCTCCACTGGTTCTGGAGTGGGACTGGTGCCCAGAGTGCTTCACCCTGTTAAGGACAGAGGTAGTGGATGACAGTCTCCACTGGTTCTTGAGGGGGACTGGTGCCCAGAGTGCTTCATCCTGTGAAGGACAGAGGTAGTGGATGGATCTCTCCACTGGTTCTGGAGGGGGACTGGTGCCCAGAGTGCTTCATCCTGTGAAGGACAGAGGTAGTGGATGGATCTCTCCACTGGTTCTGGAGGGGGACTGGTGCCCAGAGTGCTTCATCCTGTTAAGGACAGAGGTAGTGGATGAAAGTCTCCACTGGTTCTGGAGGGGGACTGGTGCCCAGAGTGCTTCATCCTGTGACGGACAGAGGTAGTGGATGGATCTCTCCTCTGGTTCTGGAGGGGGACTGGTGCCCAGAGTGCTTCATCCTGTGAAGGACAGAGGTAGTGGATGGATCTCTCCACTGGTTCTGGAGGGGGACTGGTGCCCAGAGTGCATCACTCACCCGTGATGGACCCAGTTGCGTCAGTGCCCCTGCTGCTCATGGGCTAGCGGTGCTTGAGATAGCAGTGCCCTGTTCAGCGGTGCTTGAGATGGCGGTGCCCTGTTCAGCGGTGCTTGAGATGGCATGCCCTGTTCAGCGGGGCTTGTGCTGGTGGTCCTTCATGGCCCAGCGGGGCTGGTGCTGGCTGTCCTTCATGGCCCAGCGGGACTGGTGCTGACGGTGGCCTCCTGGGCAGCTGGGCTGGCGGTGGCCTCCTGAGCAGCTGGGCTGGGGCTGGCGGTGGCCTCCTGGGCAGCTGGCTGGGGCTGGCGGTGGCCTCCTGGGCAGCTGGGCTGGAGGTGGCCTCCTGGGTAACTGGACTGGGGCTGGCGGTGGCCTCCTGGGCAGCTGGGCTGGCGGTGGCCTCCTGGGCAGCTGGGCTGGCGGTGGCCTCCTGGGCTGCTGGGCTGGGGCTGGCGGTGGCCTCCTGGGCAACGGGGATGATGGCGGATCTTCTCCGCCGTGCTGCTCTTCCCAGACTTGGCGGGTTTCTTGTGGTCCTTCCCCACCTTGGAAGGTGTCACAGCTGACTCCATACTCCCAACTGGACCCCTGGGAGTGGCTTTGGTGGCTGGAGTCTTCCCCTTCTCCCGCCGGGCACTGGCCAACTTCTGATGCTTCACAGGTGGGGGACTGTCTGTGCTGTGGCTCCGTGCCACACTGGCTGTCCTGGTGGCCGGTGCACTCCACATACCGGTGACTACAGGCACCACTGGTCCCGGAGATGTTGTGGCTGAGGTGCATCTTCGGGACCTATGAGATGGACGGGGTGGGGGAGGTGTGGGAAAAAGGTCAAGGGTGGACAGGAAAAAAATTTTGGACACACTGGGACGGGTAGCTGGAGGGGGTTTGGGAGTGGAGGAAGAGATGGTGGTAGTAGGAGGTGTATGTTTGGTGACTTTGGGTGAAGGTGCATGCGCTGGAGGCTGTCGTGAGGTGGATGGCTGTTGGGTGGGTGTGTGCCTGCGTTTGTGTATCGTGGGAGGGGGCGTCACAGACACACTGGGAGAGGACACAGGGGACGTGTGAATGGTAGTGAGGGTGGTGACTGCACGTGAGCGGGTGTGCTGGTGGGTGTGCTGGTGAGGGATGTAGTGGCTGTAGAGGTAGTGCATGCAGGTGTGAGTGTAGACGAGACTGGGAGGGAGGAGGGAGACGACGAGGAGGGGGACACAGTGGAGGCAGTGGATGTTGGTGTGTCTGCATGTGTGTGTTGCTTGCGTGAGTGCCTGTGGGATGTGTGGTGCTTATGTTTGCCTGAGCTTCCCTTGTGTGTTGAGGTGTGTGCAGGCTGGTCTGATGGTGTGCTTGGGATAGGCAGAGGTACAGGGAATTGGGTCTGGGTGGAGGAAGTTGGAGGGGGGAGGCTAGAGACAGGGACAATGGCTGCCATCAGTGCTGAGGCCAGAGTCTTAAAAGCTTGGTGAAGGGCCGCCTGACCAGAATGAATGCCCTCCAGGAATGCATTTGTTTGTTGCAATTGCCTTTCTACACCCTGGATGGCATTCAAAATGGTAGACTGCCCAACAGTGAGGGACCTGAGGAGGTCAATGGCCTCCTCACTGAGGGCAGCAGGGGTGACTGGGGCAGGGCCTGAGGTGCCTGGGGCGAAGGTGATGCCCACCCTCCTGGGTGAGTGGGCACGGGGCGAAGGCTGAGGGGCTGCTGGGAGGGCGGTGCTGGTAGGGGGGGTAGCGGCTGTACCTGTAGATGCGGGGGCACAGATGTTGCTGCCACCACAAGGGAGCTCCCATCAGAGGACGAGTCCGTGTCACTGGTATCAGCTCCTGTCACCGCCATGGAGCTCCCCTCGCCCTCCGTCACACTGGTGGATTCCGAGTCTGTAGTCTCGCCCTCCAGGGCCATGTGGGATGCAGCTCCCTCGTGCTCCGGTGCCACTGCTCCTCCGCCTGATGATGCTAATGCACACAAGAACAGGGAGACCACAAAAAGGGGGGGGACGACAGAAGAAAGACATGTTGAGTGCATGGATTACCGCTACCGTTGGTGGACACGACAGACACAGAAGCCCCCTGCACTACGCCGCGCTCTTGGGCTTCACTGTTCAATTCCTGGGAAATGGCCTACAAGGCTATGTACGACATCTGCACACATAGATGACACAGGGGCATGAATAGCTGTACTTGGCACTCTACAGAGGTGGGGTGGGGTGCCACATGGCCTGCCTTACGGAGTGGCCTTGCCCACGGAAGTTGCCCTGGCCTAGGGAAACCCACAGCCCTCCTCCCCCACCCAGACACCTACACTGCGCGCAAAGTCAGCAGAATGAGAGTGTACTCACCCCCTTGTGTCTGCTGTGATGCCCTCAAGCGCCCATACAACTCCGGGTAGGCCACCGCCAGGATCCTGAACATATGGGGGGTCATGGTGCGATGGGCACCCCTCCCACGTTGGGAGGCCATCGCCAGCTGAGCCTCCGGCGTCTTCTTGCTCCAGCGGCGAATGTCCTCCCATCTTTTCTGGCAGTGGGTTCTCCGTCTGTGGTAGACCCGCAGGGTCCGGACGTCATTGTCGATGGCACGCCAAATATCTTTCTTCTGGTGGGCGCTGACCTACATGAAATGTACAGGGGAAGAAGAGAAGTCATTACCAACTGCACCGTCAAAGTGATTGGCCCCCATCCCTACCCTTGCCATGTGGCACATGCATTCACCGTCTTTCATGCACGCAGCACTCTGCCCCCTTCCTTCTTACATCCAGCCCTCTCCACTCAGGCATAGCCCATACAACATGCTCCCTGTGTACTTACCTGTTTGTCTGGAGGACCATAGAGTAGGTTGTACTGGGGGAGGACCCCGTCCACGAGTTTCTCCAACTCCTCCGATGTGAAGGCAGAGGCCCTTTCCCCAGACGCACGAGCCATTGTCTCTTCCAGACCGAGGTCACAGCAGCACTTGCAATGTAGGTCCTCTCCTGTTGAAGATCAGGTATCGAGTGATTGAACAGATAGAAAATGGCGGTCACGTCTGCAGCGGTGCGTACCCTCACCGCCGGCATACATCGCCATTGGCTCCTGGGACCCATAGGGTCCAATGTTAACCAATGCAGCATTGCACAGCGGTCTTCGACCGCCTACGGCGACGGTGTACAACCCCAGTGCAGTTACCTCACATCCCATTGTCCCACTTTAGAGGTCAGGCAGCCGCCATTTCAGGGGCCCACATGGCTTCATTTTCAACTGCGTCACACATACCTATGCCTAGACTCAACACACATACAGGCCACCTTTTGTGTACGGATGGTGTTCTGTGTAAACTGTGGGTACGTACCTCTGAGTTGGTTGACTCTGTGCTCGCTGTTCATAGGCACCGTCTGCTGGGACATGTGAGGAGATGGCGGCATCCTCCGGTGTACCGACCGTTGGTGGACCTGTCGACAATGGAGGAGCGACATTTGATAATCACCTACAGGCTTGACCGTGCCACAATCCAGGAACTGTGTACCCAGTTGGAGCCAGACCTGATGTCAGCAATCCGCCATCCCACAGGAATCTCCCCTCAAGTGCAGGTGCTGTCAGTGCTCCATTTCCTTGCAAGTGGCTCTTTTCAAACAACTGTGGCCATGGCATCAAGGATGTCCCAGCCTATGTTTTCCAAGGCATTGTCCAGAGTGTTGTCTGCCCTTCTGAAACACATGCGGAGCTACATCGTTTTCCCTCAGGTGGAGGATTTGCCTACAGTGAAAGGTGATTTCTATGCCCAGGGACATATCCCCAACATCATAGGTGCCATTGATGGGACCCATGTGGCTTTTGTCCCCCCCCACAGGAGTGAACAGGTGTACAGAAACCGGAAGAGTTATCATTCTATGAATGTACAGATGGTATGTTTGGCAGACCAGTACATCTCCCATGTGAATGCCATGTTCCCTGGCTCAGTGCATGATGCCTACATCCTGCAGAATAGCAGCATCCGTTATGTGATGGGTCAACTCCAGAGGCACCGTGTGTGGCTAGTAGGTGAGCACCTGGAAGCAAGTCATTGGGAATGGTTGTCTGGGGTTATCCCTACAGGTTAGTGTGTGTCTAACAGATGTCCCTCGCCATTTGCAGGTGACTCTGGTTACCCCGACCTGTCATGGCTACTGACCCCAGTGAGGAATCCCAGGACCAGGGCAGAGGAACGCTACAATGAGGCCCATGGGCGAACTAGGAGGGTGATCGAGCGGACCTTCGGCCTCCTGAAGGCCAGGTTCAGGTGCCTCCATATGACAGGTGGATCCCTATTCTACTCACCAAAGAAGGTGTGCCAGATCATCGTGGCCTGTTATATGCTTCACAACTTGGCTTTGCGACGACAGGTGCCTTTTCTGCAGGAGAATGGTCCAGATGGAGGTGTTATTGCAGCTGTGGAGCCTGTGGACAGTGATGAGGAGGAAGCAGAGGAAGAAGACATGCAAAACAGGGACTCAGTGATCCTGCAATATTTCCAGTGAGACACAGGTAGGAATCCAAACCTGCCTACTACATGTACTTTGACACTACTACCTCTCTCCTGTCTGTCGTTTTCACCCAGTGTATGGTCACTGAGTTGTCACTTTCCCTTACGATTTCACAGATGTAGGGAAGCTTTGTATATATAGGCCAAAATCACGCAGTGACACTTTATTTGTGGGAACGAGTGAATGTAGGCATGATCTTATTACCGTCTCCCTAAGGGATAGTATGGGACATGTTACTTGGAAATAGATGATTTGAAAAAGATACCGAAAATGAATAAGTTACATCAAAAGAGACAAAGGAGAGAAACAGCTTCTGCAATAGTGGGGGATATTTTTGGAACAGTAATTCCTTCTGTAGGAGTTATATTGAATGCAAACAAAAAATTGTTTTCGCATGAAGTCACACATGCTGATGCTAATCGGAGTTAGGCAGGCTGACAAGGGTGACTTAAGGGTGACTTTGACTAAGACTGACAGACTTGCATTGCTGAATTAATCAATGTTATAAAATTGCCAACTTAGATTGATGTTTTTTTGCTCATTAATAAAATCATGATGAAGTATTGCTCATTTAATGCTAAAAAAGTTTGATGAACTATGAATTCATTGAATAAAGGTTTTGATTAGAATTGTAACTAATAGGGAATAAACAAACTAACCTAATTGAGAGTGATGGTATTTTCCTATTAGACTAGGTTTATGGTGTTATATGCGCGATTGGTATTATTGTTGGTTTACCCCTGTTCACGACTTGGCTAGGATACTCTATGCGATTCAAAAGATTCATCGACCTATTTGCGTCCCCTTGTAAGTTTACTTACTAAGGACAAGGCGCGCTAGCAATGTCTGTCTTCTTCCTCTGGAAGACACCTGGTGCTGAGAATAAACCAAATGGCATCCTACTAAACTGGAACGTGCCTTCCATGGTTATGAAGGTAGGTAATGGTTATGACTTTGAGTGTAATTTGATTTGGCAATTATTCATTTTTTAAATCTAATTTGGAAAAAGTACTTCCCTCCCTTAAGCAAAAGTATAAGCTCATTGATATTAGGGAGTGGAATGTTGTCCACAAAAATATTCTGATTTAGGATACACAAGTCTACAGAAAAACTATTGTAAGTAGGCTTTTTCTCAAGCTTTGGAGTTTCAATCAGTTCTATCACCTCATCCTTTGTCATATCATTCAGCATTTTTACGTCCTCTCTTATTAATACAGGCTCATGTCTATCTGTATGTTAAGCAGGGTCAAAACTGATTTGCATATAGCTGGGACTGAACTGGGGTGACGTGGCGAGCAAAATATCAATGGATTAAACCCAGATCTGTGACTGGTGAAAGGTTTCAACACTCCATCCATCATTTTATTTTGTGATATTAACTTTGTTGAACAGGAACCAAATCAGGCTTCACCACAGTTTTGTGCAGATATTTTTTCACCCAGTTCCTCCCTGAAAACTCTGGTCTATTGACAATATTTTTGACAGAAGAATCCCCTGCCTCTATAATTTGGTTATACACTCTGGAATCAATTATTGTGTGTAAATCATATTGGTGTGCCCATTTCCTCACTTTGGTATCCACCTGAATGTATGTCTTTCTGTAAAACCCAAAAACTGGCCACTCCACTTGAAACATATTTTAGAAATAATTGAGTAAACTGAACCAAAATCTCCCATCTTTCCTCTGATCTTGACTTCTGCTTTCAGCCAGCATTTCCTGCCCCAGGCTTCACTGTTATTACCTATATATAATCCTGCCTAATCTTAATGATCCAAAAAGAGGATCTTCTTCATATACCAGCAACATTACCCTTGTTCTTTCCATCCACATTTCCTGCATTCCCTGCTTAAAGTGTAACAGCTGCTCAAGTCTGAGGAATGGTAATTACTACCACATCTACCACACATCATACAGTAAGTATGGTCTTTCTGGGCTTGTCACTGTTCCTGGAAGAAACACTCTGGGACAGAATTAAGAGCCCCTAGTGCCTCCTTATACCATATTAGCATCTTTTTTTTTAACGCTAATGTGGCCCAACGAGGCCAAAATCACTGCGCCAAATTTACAAAGTGGCACAATGCATGCATTGCACCACTTTGTAACCCTTTGCTCTAAATAATGCCTGAGCCAGGCATAATTAATGCAAAGGGGGCGTTCTCCCGTTAGGGCGGCCAAAAAAAAGTCACAAAGAAATCTAAGATTTCTTTTCGTAATTTTTTCGCCACTTCATTGTTTACAATGGGCTTTGCAAGATTAGCATCAACATTTTTTACGCTAATCCTGCAAAGCTCCGAACTAGCGTAAAAAATGTTGATGCTAGTTCCCTAACTTCTGCCATGGTGCACTGTATCCTAGATAAGACGCACACAGGGTGGCGTTAGGGGGAGGCGTAAGAAATGTGACACTGCACTAGGTGCAGCTCCACTTTTCATAAATCTGCCCCTTCGCCTTTAGTCTTATTTACAACCCTTTCGCGCCTATGTATACATGCTAGATTCCCTCCAAACCTCACATCTTTCTTTATGTCCTTTATGCAATGTTGTGATTGTACGACTAGCTTTGCTTTCTCTATAGCATCTTTTATTGTGGGATTTCTTGCTGCCCTTAATCACTCCTGCAATTTCTTACTTCTACACTTTACTATTAATTAGTCATGAATCAATTCTTCTATCATAACCTCAATTGGACATTTTATTAACAGTTCATGTAGCCTAGCAACAAACTCATCTACAGACTCTCTAACTTTCAGATCATAAGTAAGTTAATGTCTTATTTCTAATCTCTTCTTCTCTTCTTCATAGGCATCCAGAATTGGTTGAACATCTTGTTTCAAAGTTGCCTGTAGGCATTTGAATTCCTGCTGTATTTCTTTTCCAGGTTCATTAAGTAATAATGTTTTCTTTCTGTTGGGATGAAAGTCTAGACCAATTAATGGATTCTAAATAGTTTTCAAACAGGTTTCTGGAGAAATCCACTATTCCCATTCCATTGGTGGGTTGCCTAGCTGTGCCAAGAATATTGGTTGTAGATGATAGCTGAAGGCTGTGTGTTGAATGTACTGTGTGGAAACTCCTACAGTCCAAACCAATTGTATTTGAAAGATACAATATAACTATCCTAAAACAAGTACAATTACCTTTTGGGTATTCGTTTTCAGCAGTAGTATTACAAAACTAGAGTTAATGTCAAATTAGTCTGGAATGGTCTTTCTGTGTTGTAATCTATTGATTTCATTCCATTTAAGGTTGTTCCAAAGGACCACTCCTTTAATAGGAAACCTAACAATGTAATAGCATAAGAGTCAGAGGAGGGCAGGATGGGGACGGTACAGTGAATAGCAGTAGCTTTGACGTATGAAATAAAGAATAAATTGCTGATGTAGATTGTTTGCTGCATGTGCGTTTGCTGTTGCGTTTGTTTGAGCACCAATGGCCACTGTTAGTTGAGTCTTGTTATTTACTCTGCGGGTGCCCGTGAGGTTGCTGTTGGGGATCTGAGCTCCATGAGAAGTGATCGGTTGAGCTGCATCATGCACCCATTGGCTTTGAACACTGATGGTGGAACTTATCTGTGTCAGGATGATGAGTGATCATTATCTTTTTTATTTTTTTTAATTTTTTTTATGTGTCCTCATCTCACCAGCCCGTGCCAATAGCGAGAGGATCCTTGTTTGCTACAGGTATCCAGCCCCTTAGTATCAACGGGCCATTCCACCTGACGCACTTTTCTTTGGATCTCCTTGTCTCCTTGGCAAGTCGTTCCCTCCTTTGCCCGAAATCCCGTTTAGAGGGGGGTCAGGTATAATCATTGGACCTCTTTAACCACTTAAATAATATTTTGCCGTTCATTTTCCCATCCCACCCACAAAACATCTCTTTTACTGATCGGCCCGGCTCTATCCAGTTTATACAATCTATCTATTGAGTTCTGCCACTCCTGTACTGTAGGAGGTTGTGGACATATCCATTTATAACAAATTTGTCGCCGAGCAATAAGCATCAAGAGAAACAATAAACGTTGCTGAGATTGGTCTCTCATCTCATAAACACCAAATATCACTAAAGCAAGATTCAATATTATTTCTTCCCCAAATATCCTATTTAAGACACTCTGCACATCTATCCAGTATTTAACTAGTCCTGGGCAGTCCCAAAACATGTGCAAATCATCCACCTCAATGCCTTCACATCGTGGGCATTTCCTCTGGGTTCTGCTTATCCGAGATAGTCTCGCTGGAGTCCAATACACTCTGTGCAATGTAAACAAATGATTCTTCCTCATTGCCGCAGATTTCACCATATTCCAGAGAATAGAACATGATTTTTGCCACGTCACAATTATGTCTATATTTGGGAACACCTCTCCCCATTTCTGGCATGGGAGAGGAGGGTCCTCCTCCACTGCCTCCATCAATGCTTTATACCAAACCACCATTTCCTTCGGTATAAATCTTTGAGATAGTTTCTCCTCCCAGCTGGATCTACCAATTTCTCCTTCTTGTAAGGATTTAATCCAACTGACCAACTGGTAGTATTTAAATTTAGAGATGTCTCCTCCCACCCTCTCCAAGAGTGTGGCCCATGGTACCAAATTCACGCCCTCTATAATCTGTCCCCATTGTATTATCCCGCTAACTTTTAGTGGATTTGATAGTTTATCACACAGACATGCCGGAGTGCCTGGTGAATCCCATATTGGAGCTGAGCCGGAGTAATAAGCTATCCGCAGTAAATTGCGGATCTGTAGCCAAATTTTACATGCCTGCCGCAACATCTTAAGTCTAACTTTTTTGAAGAATTTTGGGTGGCCAAATTTGTATAGAAAGAACTCCGCTCCTTCCCCCACATATGCAGTCAATGCTGCCCACATTGGAGTGTACTCTGATTTTTTATTTAAGAGAATTCTAATATTCTTAAATTGAAAAGCCAAATAGTACTTGTAGAAATCAGGTGTTGCTAACCCCCCCCCGTTCCTTTCTCTTGCATAACTTTTTCCAAGAGATTCTTCTTCCCTTTTGTGCCCAAACAAACGAAGTCATATCTCCCTGTAGTTTTGTAAACCACTTGCTCTTAAATTCCAACGGGATAGTATTAAATAAAAAAGTGAATTTTGGCAAAATGATCATTTTCAAAATATTGGATCTACCTATTAAGGACAGCGGGAGAGCCGCCCATGATCTTAGGAGTTTCTTGGCCTCTAAATGTGTTTTCTCAAAGTTTATCCTTGCCAAGTCCCCCAGTTCTTTTGTAATCAGGACTCCTAAATACTTAATTTCCTGTTTAATTAGCGGAGATTCATATGCCATATTCCAACACATAACCTCTGTTTTCTCAGCGTTGACTTTATATCCCGACATTCTGCCGAAACCTTCTATCGCCAATTTTATTGGAGGGAGTGACAAAGAGAGATCCCTGGTGTAGATCATAAGATCATCCGCATATAGTGCGACCTTCTTTTCCCAACTCCTACTCTGAAAGGAGAGGATTTCCCCATTATTTCTAAGCAGTGTCGCAAGTGGCTCAATATATAGATTAAATAACAGAGGAGACAGAGGACAGCCCTGCCGCGTCCCTCTGAAAATAGCTACTTCTTGTGAAAGCACATCATTGATCAGAATTCTCGCTGTTGGTGACCTATATAGTTCATTAACTGCTCTAATAAAGATAGTCCCTAGTCCAAACCTTTCCATAACCACCTGCAAAAATAGCCAGTTTACTTGATCAAACGCCTTGGCTGCGTCAACTGTTATTATTGCAAGAGGGAGCTTCTCTGCCAAAGCCAGGTCCATTGCCGCCAATAAATCGTGCACTAACTCCTGTAGCTGTCTATCCTTAATAAGCCCTTTCTGATCTGGGTGGACCAGTCCCGGTAGAACCTTCCCCAACCTTTTAGATAGCAGACTTGTATAAATTTTATAGTCAGAATTGAGTAATGAGATAGGTCGATAAGAAGAACACTGTGTTGGGTCCTTACGGGGCTTCAAGATCAGACAAATTACTGCTTCCCTCCAGGAGCTTGGTGCTTGGCCCCCCTCTAAGAGCATATGATTAAATAATTTTAATAGGACCGGAATTAATTCATCCCTCAGTGCTAAATATAACTCGTTCGGGAGATCATCTGGGCCCGAGGCTTTACTTCTCTTCAATCCCTTAAAGGTGTCCATTAGTTCTGACCCAGTTATCTCTCCTTCTAGAATATGCAACGCTGAGCTCTCAAGGCGAGGCAAACTGACCATAGCCAAGAAATCTCTAACCTGCTCCTCAGAGTTCCGCAGCTCATCTGAATACAAGTCTTGGAAGAAGGAAACAAAAGCAGCTTCTATTTCTGTACCTTCTACACAAATCTGACCAGTAGTGTTAGACCTAACTGACGCAATATGTTTCTTTGAATGGTCGGATTTTACCTTCCAAGCCAGTAACTTACTGCACCCTTCCCCGTACTCATAATGCGCGTACTGACTAGCTTCCCATTTCTTTCTTTCTCGAACTTCCAATAAATACTCTAGTTTCGAATGGGCTTCCTCATGCTGTCGTTCAAATGACCTTAGTTGATCCCCATTCCCCGTTCCCTGTGCGGCTTGTATAGAGTCCTGCAGCATCGCTATACTGGTCTCGACACTATGTATTTTCTCTCTCTCCTCCCTGCGCTTAAATATGGCCAAATTGATAAGCCTCCCCCTTATATAGGCTTTATATGCATCCCAGACTATTTGCAAACTAGCAGATCCCTGATTCACTTCAAAAAAGTCTATTGTGTCCTTTTTTAGTGTCTCAATAATCAGGTCATCCAGTAATAATAGACGACTTATTGTGCCTCGGAACCTAGGAACTTGCGCCGTGAAGGAAAGATACAACTTAACAGCCGCATGGTCTGATAAATGTAGCGGGGCATGTGCTATTGAATCAACATTTCCCATCAAACTATTCTGTACTAAAAAAAAATCTATTCTGGATTTATGCCCATATTTCTTGTTGTGGAAGGTAAATCTAGGTCCTACACCCCCCTTAGCCTGCCACACATCAACCAGCCCCAGGTCAGTCACAGCCTGCTTAACCAGTAACCTACATCTAGGGGAATTAGCCGTTCCCCGGGGAGTGGACTTGTCTAAGGCCAAGTTCAGTAATATGTTAAAATCCCCACCTAATATGATCGGGTATTTGGTTTTCAGAAGGAGGTTGTATAGTTCTATAAATGAAGTGGCATCATCTATATTGGGTCCATAATAACCTGCGATCGTGAGCCATACTCCAAAAAAACCAACCTCTGCCACCACCCATCTACCCTTTAAATCAACATGTACCTCGCCTATACCTAATCCCTTCGCTATTCTTTCTTTAAAAAGAATAGCAATGCCCTTGACTGGGAACGACTGCTTAGTCACTATCCCACTCGATATCCACCTTGTATTCTTGAACACATTTTCCCATTCATCTTGTGAAAGATGCGTCTCCTGTAATATAATCACCTCCTCCTCCGTCTGTCTAAGAAATTCCAAGATCTTCCTTCTTCTACCCTTAACCCTAAGCCCGTTGATATTCCATGAGACTATTTTTAGTGATAGGCCCAACTGTTTACCCATCCTATTGTATGAAAAAAAGATACCTGGATCCCCCCTTTCTTACCATGTAGAGAACCCATTTTGAGGACTTTTATTTTATTTTTAACCTTTTTTCCCCTTATGCTCCCACACCCAAACCCACCAAATCTCCAATCCCCTCCAAAACCCTCTATCCCCCTTATACCCCTAACTCCTCCACCCATGGGAACCCTCCCTACTTTTAATAGGACAGCCATTGCTTGTCCCTTTGAGCCCTCCACACACCGCCCACCGGGAATTCTTCAGTTACGTCAATACCATTACATTATTGCGACGACTTTATCTGTTCTAAAAAGACCTTAACCTCCTCAGGGTCTCTTATGTTATGCGTTTTATTTAAGTATTTAGTTATTGACCCTGGGGTATCCCTTTTTCCTCCTGGACCTCCTTTCGTATTAATCTCCTCCTCGCCCAACTCTCCTTTACTCTGAATTGTCCTCTCCTTTTTGTCGAACATATGTTGTCAGTATTTGTATTGCACTCCGACCCTCGAGATCCCGCTTTTCCTTTCCGTATTACTCCCGCCTTACCGATGCCCCCCTGGGGACCTTTTACAAAGTGCTTAACCGGTGACATCAATGCTGAAGTATTTTTCTCTCCCCCTTGGCTCTTTATTTCTGTAGGGTCTACTCCCAAGAGTGATCCTGGGCCTCGAAGACTGCACCTAGCAGTGTAACGTCTCCCCTGGCGCACACCCCTTATCGCCTCACTCCATACTCCTGAGGTAGAACAAAGCCTCCTGCGCCTCTCTCCATATAAACTACTATTTGCGCTGTTTCCTGCCGCATCCGCGGCCTGAATTGAGGTGTGTGCCAGGTCTGATTATGGTGAGAAGTCCTCTCCCACTGTTGTCTAGTAAACAGGGAAGGAGGCTAAGAGGGAGATGAAGAAATATTTTTTTTTTTTTTTTTCAAAACTCTGCCTCCCTCCGCCTCCCTCCAGCCCCCAGCTCACCTTAGATCCTCCATTTAACCTTTGGGGGGAGATACTCCCAGTCTATGACTCCTAAAAAGGAGTCTTACCTTCTGGGTATTTCAGTACTTCCAGTAATGGCCCTTCTGTCAAGCTCCGGTATTCTCAAGCCGGTTCAAGCCCCTCGAGTAATCTCTCCAGAGATACCGAGTGGCTGGGCTCCTTAGAGGCACAAATCTCCGAGAGAGGAGCTAAGTAAGGTCAAAATTTCGGCGTTCATTGGTAACTCTCCTCTGCTCAACGAAAACGCCGACTCTGGCGCTGCCGCGCGCGTCCAGCGGCTCTCTCCTCCTCCCCGCACTGCGTCGCGTTGCCTTGGTAACCCCCGGTGCGGTGTGGAGGACTCGCGGCTCAGCTTCCTAGCTGGCCGCCATGTTCCCAATCATCACTCAAAACCTAATGAGTGATCATTATCTTGTGGATTAATCTTTATGGGATTTTAAATGATATTAAAGTTGGTGTAATCCACCCTGTAGGATTCTGCAGGATTCTGCAGACACATTTTGCATTGGCTCCCATGGGTGGCATAATACATGTTGCAGCCCATGGGGAGGAACCCCTGGTGTCCCAGTGCCCTGGGTACCTAAGTAATATATACTAGGGACTTACAAGGGGAGGCCAGTATGCCAATTGTGGAGGTCACAAAGGTCCAAGCCAACCAAATTTTGAGGGAGAGAGCACAATCACTGTGGTCCTGGTTAGCGGAATCCCTGTGTAAACAGACTAAGCACACTGATTTAAGCCAAAAAGTGGGGGTAACCATGCCAAAAAGAAGGTACTTTCCTACAACCATTCTCCCAGATGTCACAACCCCATACTTTCAGACTACCAAACTGGATTCCGCCCATGAAGGGGCACTGAATCTGCACTCATCACAATCTGGGATGATTTTAAAAACACAGTCGCCCGCAATGGAGTTGATGCACTACGTCTCTTGGAACTCTCAGCTGCCTTTGACAATGTTGACCACGGCACACTAATTTGAAGACTCCACGAAGCTGGCATAGAAGGAACTGCTCGACTTGATCACATCCTGCCTTCACAACAGAACAAATGTCTTTCTCATCCAAACCCTACTTCACAAAAGCAGGGGTCCCTCAAGGATCATCTCACCTATGCTTTTCAACATCTACATGATGTCATTAGCAGAATTGATCAATGAATTTCAACTCACATGCTACAACTATGCAGATTACATACAAATACTCCTTAAATTGGAATGCCCCAAAGACATTAGAAACCCACAAATCTTTAGTTGCCTCAGAGCCATTGATCAGTGGATGACTCAGAGCCATCTCAAACTGAATGCTTACATGTGGCAACTGGAAAAACGATGACCCACTGTGCGCCTGGCCTGACAATCTGGGGTCACCTCCCCAAGTATCTAAGGAAGTTAAAAACCTTGGAGGTACCATGGACAAGTTAACAATGAATGCCCAAGTGGACAAATTAGCACAACCAAGCTTCATCACCTTGAAACACCTCAGATTTCCACACAAGGTCCAGGTAGTACAAGGTCCTATCTCTCTTGTACTATCTAAACTAAATTACGCCAATGGAATCTATCATGGATCATCTCTATCTACTATGAAAAAACTACACACATTCAGAACTCGGCTGCCAGGCTACTACTACATGTAAAGCCACAAGCCCACATCTCTCCTGCCTTGAGGGCATTACATTGGTTATGGGTTGCCAGAAGATCCACCTTCAAGCTGCTTTGTATCACCCATAAAGCAATACATGGACCAGGACCTCTTTTCATCAGGAATAAAATCAAATACATTCAACAAGTAAGCCTCGCTCAATATTGGCACCCCGTCTTAAAACCACCTCACAAGAAAAAGACTATAGGTGGTACATCTATCTCTGTTAAAGCGGCCAAACCATGAAATTCATTACTCCCAAATATAAGATCCACAGATCTTGCCTCCAGAAGACTACTCAAGAGTGGGCTTTTTCCTTCATAATCACCATATCCAAACAGAAATGGACTGCATATGCCTATTTTGCTAAACATTTATAATCTGATTATGGGTATTTATCTAGCGAGGTGTATTTCTTTAAGAAATATGTATAATTACTATTTCATAATAATAAAATATGTACATACTCTTTAAGCCTGTTTAACAAATGTATATTTACCAATTTATGTATGTGTGTTTATATTTGTGCATATATGTATATACAATTATGCATACAATATATGTGTGTGGATATATATATATAGATATATATATATATATGTTCATATTTTTCTATGCTTAACATGTTCATCGGTCATTGCATAGTTCCCAGACAAGTTTTTAGAATAGATACTTATGAATCCCTGCTTTCACTTTATCTATCACAATAAGCTAATGTTATCTTAGCTATTTTATCAGTAAGCATTTTGCTATTGAAAATTGAGGAAAGATAAAATAATGTTAGACAAGTACACAAATAAATTAGCCTCAAATATTGCAAATCTTGGAAGTCTGTGTTTATACAACACAACTTTAAATCTGAAAAAATGATATTGATTATTATATTCCTTATACATTTATTCTCTTATTATGTATTTACATATCTATTTATTTATTTCTTTAGTCCTACTCTTCATGAAGGGGAAAACCTTACTCTGTCGCCCCGTCACCCTATACTTCTATCAATCTATCCTCCATACCTACTCTCTGACTCATCCCAAACCCATTCTACTACTGTGATGTCCAAAATAACCCTGCTTAAGTTCTTCCCTCCTCTACTGCTCCTGGCTTACCCTGAATGTCAGTTTACTACTATGATCTCCCAAACAACTCTACTAAATCCTCACTTATCTCACCTTTGACTATCCAAAACCCCTTCTACTACTATGATCTCCCCAACCCCTTTTTATAGACTCTTCCCTCCTCCATCTTTCCTTTACCCATCCTTTTACTATAAACTCTCAATTAACACTTCTGGATTCTTCGCTTCTCTACATCTCCATTATTCTATTCAATCCTACAAACAAACGCACATATCCTCTGCTCAAATCAACACATACTAATATTGTACTCATATTTCCCTATGCTAATCCACTACCAATCATTTTGGGTTCTGGAGTAGCATGCCACTCACTGAAAAGCACTTTGACACCTTGTCAGGGGTAGTACGCTCCATATAAGGAAAATGTCACCCAGTGTACGTCTGTTCGTGGCATGAGACGCTGCAGATTCACATGCTGTGCATTATCCTGCCATCTAGTGTTGGGCTCAGAGTGTTACAAGTTGTTTTTCTTCGAAGAAATCTTTTCGAGTCACGAGACCGAGGGACTCCTCCCTTTCGCCTCCATTGCGCATGGGTGTCGACTCTATCTTAGATTGTTTTCCCCGCAGAGGGTGAGGTAGGAGTTGTGAATATACTAGATGTGCCCATGCAATGGAGTAGGTATGTACGTACATAATGTGTATTAAAATAATATTTATTTACAAATTAACAATGTTCATTCAACTAATAACGGCTACAGGCTCCCGGGGCGGTGGGAGGGTGCATGTGAATCTGCAGCGTCTAAGGCCACGAACAGATGTACACTGGGTAAGTGACATTTTCCGTTCGGTGGCATGTGTAGCTGCAGATACACATGCTGTGCATAGGCTAATAAGCAGTAACTCCCCAAAAAGCGGTGGCTTGGTCTATAGGAGTTGAAGTTGTCTGAAATAATGTTCTTAATACAGCCTGTCCTACTGTGGCTTGTTGTGTTGCTAACACATCTACACAGTAATGCCTAGTGAATGTATGAGGCGTAGACCAGGTGGCTGCCTTACAAATTTCTGTCATAGGTATATTCCCCAGAAAAGCCATTGTGGTGCCTTTTTTCCTAGTGGAATGCGCTCTTGGTGTAATAGGTAGATCTCTTTTTGCTTTAATATAGCAAGTTTGAATACATTTAACTATCCATCTGGCAATGCCTTGTTTGGATATAGGATTACCTGCATGAGGTTTTTGGAAGGCTACGAACAATTGTTTTGTTTTACGAAATTGTTTTGTTCTGTCAATGTAATACATTAGTGCTCTCTTTATGTCTAATGTATGTAAGGCTCTTTCTTTGTAAGGCTTTTCGGCTACTGAGTCTGGTTGTGGAAAGAAGACTGGGAGTTGTGGGAGGGTGGAATGGTGATATGACCTTTGGTAGGAGTTTGGGATTTGTACGGAGAACCACTTCATGTTTATGTATTTGTATAAAGGGTTCTTGTATAGTAAATGCTTGTATCTCACTTACTCTTCTAAGTGATGTGATAGCTATTAGAAAGGCTACTTTCCAAGTTAAGTAATCAATTTCACAAGAGTGCATGGGTTCGAATGGTGGTCCCATGAGTCGTGTTAATACAATATTAAGGTTCCACGAAGGTACTGGTGGTGTTCTTGGGGGTATGATTCTTTTTAGTCCCTCCATAAATGCTTTGATGACTGGGATTCTAAAAAGCGATGTTGCATGTGTAATCTGCAGATAGACAGATATTGCTGTGAGATGTATTTTAATTCAAGAGAATGCTAGCTTAGACGGCAGATATTGCTGTGAGATGTATTTTAATTCAAGAGAATGCTATCTTAGACTTTTGTAAGTGTAATAAGTAGCTTACAATGTCCTTTGCGGAAGCATGTAGTGGTTGAATCTGATTAGTGTGGCTGTAGTAAACAAATCTTTTCCATTTGTTTGCGTAACAATGTCTTGTAGTAGGTTTTCTAGCTTGTTTAATGACCTCCATACATTCTTGTGTAAGGTTTAAGTGTCCAAATTCTAAGACTTCAGGAGCCAGATTGCTAGATTGAGCGATGCTGGATTTGGGTGTCTGATCTGTTGTTTGTGTTGAGTTAACAGATCTGGCCTGTTTGGTAATTTGATGTGAGGTACTACTGATAAGTCCAGCAGTGTTGTGTACCACGGTTGGCGAGCCCAGGTTGGTGCTATGAGTATTAGTTTGAGTCTGTTTTGACTTTGTTTAACAGAGAAGGAATGAGTGGGAGAGGGGGAAAAGCGTAAGCAAATATCCCTGACCAACTGATCCATAACGCAGTGCCCTTGGGTTGAGGGTGTGGGTCCCTGGACGCGAAGTTTTGGCACTTTACATTTTCTTTTGTTGCAAATAGGTCTATATTTGGTGCTCCCCAGCGTAGGAAGTGATCCTGTAGGATCTGGGGATGAATTTCCCATTCGTGTGTTTGCTGGTGATCTCGACTGAGATTGTCGGCTAACTGGTTCTGAATGCCTGGGATGTATTGTGCTATGAGGCGAATGTGATTGTGAATTGCCCAATGCCAAATTTTTTGTGCTAAGAGACACAGTTGTGACGAGTGTGTACCTCCTTGTTTGTTGAGATAATACATTGTTGTCATGTTGTCGGTTTTGGCAAGAATGTGTTTGTGGGCTATTAGTGGTTGAATTGCTTTTAATGCTAGAAACACTGCTAGCGGTTCCAAATGATTTATGTGGAGTTGTTTTTGTTGATTGTCCCATTGACCCTGTATGCTGTGCTTGTTGAGGTGTGCTCCCCACCCCATCATGGAAGCATCTGTTGTTATCACATCTTGAGGCACTGGGTCTTTGAATGGCCACCCTTGGTTTAAATTTATAGGGTTCCACCATTGAAGCGAGAAGTGTGTCTGGTGGTCTATCAACACTAAGGGGGTCATTACAACATTGGCGGTAAAAGCCGCTTACCGCCGTGCAGAAGACCACCAATACACCGCCACAGCTATTATGACACACATCACGGAATCCGCCGAAATTCAGACACCCACACAATACCGCCACACCAAAGGTCAGCGATAAATATGCGGAAACAAATCCTCCACCTCCACGCCAACAGAAACACGCCCATGCTATTACGACCCACGAATCCACGCGGCGGTCTTTCAACCGCGGTATTCCATTGGCGGTATACACCGCCGCGCTCAAAATACACACACAGCTCCAAAACACCGCCACATTGGACAAATCCAAATACACACACCTGATACACGTACACACACCACTCCCACACACCCAACACAATATAAAACACACACCCACATCACACACAAACCCCTACGACCAAAAATTAGAGACGAAGGCCAGAGAGAGACAGCACAGAATAGAGAACACCATCACACAGAGGCACAATACACCATTACCCACACAACATCCACGCACAAAACACCACATACCACTACACTCACCACACTCATCAACACATACACCACCCCACACATCACCTACACCACCCCATGTCACGCCAAAGACACCCCCGCTTCTCCGAGGAGGAGCTCAGGGTAATGGTGGAGGAAATCATCAGGGTAGAGCCACAGCTATTTGGCTCACAGGTACAGTACACATCCATAGCCAGGAAGATGGAGCTATGGCGCAGAATAGTCGACAGGGTCAACGCTGTGGGACAGCACCCAAGAAATAGGGAGGACATCAGGAAGAGGTGGAACGACCTACGGGGGAAGGTGCGTTCCACGGTATCCAGGCACCACATCGCGGTACAGCGGACTGGCGGCGGACCCCCACCTCCTCCCCCACAACTAACAACATGGGAGGAGCAAGTCTTGTCCATCTTGCATCCTGAGGGCCTCGGAGGAGTCGTTGGAGGAACGGACACTGGTAAGTCAAATCTTCACTATCATATCCCCCACCCTACCTGCATGACATCACACACCCCCACCCTCACACCCTCCTCTATCACCCTAACTCCTCAGTAATCTACCCATAACACCAACCACCCATCCCAACCCCAAGACCTGCATGACACAACTAAGCATGGATACCCATCACTAAAGCATGCCCACTGCACAGACCCAGAACACCCCCCAACCATCACCACACAAGCTTCCACACAGGAATGCTAGCACTGGGGTACACGCACACCCAAACATTGCACACCATGAAACACACACATGCAATAATCATGTACTTATACCCCCGCAGGAACCCGAAGGAACGTCACCACACCAGAGGGTCCAGAGAACACCACTCCACCCCCAGAAGAGGCCCACAGTGACGAGAGCAGCTCTGCCCTACTGGATCTTGATGACCAGCCCGGACCATTGTGGGCCTCAGGACAGTTGGTTCCCCTTGCCCAGCCACAGCCCAACACCGAGCTTCCACCCTCTGGGAACACCAGCACAGCGCCCACCCAGCGGACCCATACCTCCCTACCCAGGACAGGTCAATCAGCGGTGTGTCCACCACTACAGGGCACCCAGGCTAACCCACCACCCCAACAACAACAGGGACCTGGGGGCAGTGGTAGTGGGCACACAGTCCAGGGGACGGAGGCACAGGAACATAGGGGAACTGGGAGGGCTGCTGTGCGACAGAGGGAGGACAGGCCAAGGGAACCTACTCTCAACGAGGCCCTCTCCTCCATCATGGGAGCATACCACCACTCCCAGGAGACGATGGCAATGGTCCTGGACAAGTTGCAGGAGACCCTGCGTCTGCAGGAGGAGGAGTATTTGGGGTTCAGAGAGGAGCTCAGGACCATAGGCTCCGCCCTGGGCACCATCGTAGGGGTGCTGACGGACATTCAAAAGACCTTGAGGGACACCGTGGCACTCCAAGGGGCCCCTGACACTAGCCAGGACGAAGAAATGCCCACCACCTCCGCCGGCGCTAGTGGACAGGACGCCCCGCCACAGGACCAACACACCAGCACCCCACCCCCTGCAGATGGAGAACCACCACAAAAGCGGTCCCTGAGATCCAGGAACAGGACAGAGCAAGATGGCAAGACCCCCGCCAGGAAATAAGACTACCATGATTGTCCCCCTACTGTCCCACTTTGTTACCCTGTCCACATTGGAACAGCCCCAGCTCCACTTTCAATGGCCAGATGTGCAATGTACCTGTGAGACTAATAGACTGGCCTCTGCCATGGACATTCTTCCATCATGACCTATCCCCATTTCACAACCCCCCTACATTTTTATGCACTTCAATAAACACCCTTGAAACCTCAATAATATTGGAGTCAGTCAATGATTGTGAACTTTGTATTGTCAATTACAGTGTTAAAAAAGGTTACCCATTGGAAGGCCAACATACCAATGTCACACATCACAAGCCTTTCAAGGGTGCAAGCTGTTGACACGTAGGTTACCACATTACTGAAACTGAAATGGAAGGGGACAGCTCAGTTAACAAATAGGGAGTGAAATGTAGGTACAGGATAGAGGTAGACGTGTGAAATGTAATATTATGTGATACATGAAATTGTACTCACCTGTGTCTCACTGAAAATATTGTTGTATGACTGACTCCCTGTTGTCGTTTTCATCTTCATCAGCTTCATCCTCATCACTGTCCACAGGCTCCACAGGCTCACCCGCTGCAACAACACCGTCATCTGGATCATCCTCCTGCAGAAAAGGCACCTGGCGTCGCAATGCCAAGTTATGGAGCATGGAGCAGGCGATGATGATGTCGCACACCTTCTTCGGTGAGTAGAATAGGGACCCACCTGTCATATGGAGGCACCTGAACCTGGCCTTCAGGAGGCCGAAGGTCCGCTCGATCACCCTCCTACTCCGCCCATGGGACTCATTGTACCGTTCCTCTGCCCTGGTCCTGGGATTCCTCACTGGGGTCAGTAGCCAGGACAGGTTGGGGTAATCAGAGTCCCCCAATAACCATACACGGTGCCTCTGGAGTTCACCCATCATATTAGGGATGCTGCTATTCCGCAGGATGTAGGCGTCATGCACTGAGCCAGGGAACATTGCATTTACCTGGGAGAAGTACTGGTCTGCCAAACAGACCATCTGGACATTCATCGAATGATAACTCTTCCTGTGCCTGTACACCTGTTCATTCCTGTGGGGGGGACCAGAGCTACATGGGTCCCATCAATGGCACCTCTGACATTGGGGATATGTCCAAGGGCATAGAAGTCACCTTTCACTGTAGGCAAATCCGCCACCTCAGGGAAAATGATGTATCTCCTTACGTGTTTCAGCAGGGCAGACAACACTCTGGACAACACGTTGGAAAACATAGGCTGGGACATCCCTGATGCCATGCCACTGTTGTCTGAAAAGAGCCACTTGCAAGGAAATGGAGCACTGACAGCACCTGCACGTCAGGGGGGATTCCAGTCGGATGGCGGATTGGTGACATCAGGTCTGGCTCCAACTGGGTACATAGTTCCTGGATTGTGGCACGGTCAAAACGGTAGGTCACGATGACATGTCGCTCTTCCATTGTCAACAGGTCCACCAGCGGTCGGTACACCGGAGGATTCCACCATCTTCCAATATGTCCCAACTGATCGTGCCTAAGAAGGACAACAGCGAAGAAAGTGTCAGCATTCCTCCAGGTATGTACCCACAGTTACACACAAGACTACAACAGACAATTAACCCATCCGGGAAAGGTTTTGAGTGTAGGCCTCGGTATGTGTGACGCAGTAGTCATTGAAGCCATGTGGGCCCCTGAAATGGCGGCTGCCTGACCTCTAAACTGGGACAATGAAATTGTGGGGTAACTGCGCTGGCGTTGGACACCGTCGCGGTAGGCGGTCGTAGAGCGCGGCACAATGATGCATTGGTTAACATTGGACCCTATGGGTCCCAGGAGCCAATGAACAGGTGCGCTGGCGGTGATGATGCGCACCGCCGTGGACGTCACTGCCGCGGACGTCACCACCATTTTCTATCTCTTCAATCACTAGATACCTGACCTTCGACAGGAGAGGACCTACACTGCTAGTGCTGCTGTGACCTCGGTCTGGAAGCGACGATGGCTGCTGCGTTCACTGCACAGGAGTTGGAGAAACTTGTGGATGGGGTCCTCCCCCAGTATACGCTACTCTACGGTCCTCCAGACCAACAGGTTAGTACACAGGGAGCACGTTGTATGGGCTAGGCCTGGGTGGAGGGGGCTGGGTGGATGAGGGAAGGGGGCAGAGTACATAGAACAGTCATGCATGGGGATGAATAGGCCACAGGGATAGAGTTGGGAGGGGCCAATTACAACAATGGTGCAGTAGGTAATGACTGTTCCTCTTTCCTTGTGCATGTCATGTAGGTCAGCGCCCACCAGAAGAGGGACATTTGGCGTGCCATCGCCAAGGAGGTCCGGACCCTGGGGGCCCACCAGAGACGGGGCACCCACTGCCGGAAGAGATGGGAGGACATTCGCCGCTGCAGCAAGAAGACGGCGGAGGCTCAGCTGGGGATGACCTCCCAACGTGGAAGGGGTGCCCCTCGCACCATGACCCCCCTGATGTTCCGGATCCTGGTGGTGGCCTACCCAGAGTTGGATGGGCGCTTAAGGACATCACAGCAGACACAAGGGGGTGAGTACAACCTCATCCTATGGCCTTTGCGTGCAGTGGAGCTGTCTGGGTGGGGGTGGGGGGCTGTGGGTTTCCTTAGGCCAGGGCGAGTTAGGTAGGCAAGGCCCCTCCATTATGTAGGCCATGTGGCACTCTACCCCAGCTCAAAAATAAGCCAAATTGATGTATAGTTGCCCCTTTGCCATCCATGTGGGCAGATTTCTACCACTGCCATGTAGGCCATATCCCATAAATTGCATGTGCAGAGGGCGGGAGCACGGCGTAATGCAGGGAGCTGCTGCGTTTGTCTTGTCCACCAACGGTAGCGGTATGCCATGCACTAAAACTCTCTTTCTTCTGTCTCCCCCCTTTTCCTGCTCTCCCTGTCCTTCTGTGCATCAGCATCAACAGGCGGAGGTACAGTGGCACCGGCGCACGAGGGAGCTGCATCCCACATGGCCATGAAGGGCCACACCACAGACTCGGAATTCACCAGTGGGACGGAGGGCTAGGGGAGCTTCACGTCGGCCACAGGATCACCAAAAGCGACACGGACTCGTCCGCCGATGGGAGCTCCCCTGTGGTGGCGGCACCATCTGTGCGCCCCACTTCTACAGGTACAGCCGCCACCTCCCCTACCAGCACCACCCTCCCAGCAGCCCCTCAGCGTTCGCCCCATGCCCGCTCACCCAGAAGGGTGGGCATCACCTTTGCCCCAGGCACCTCAGGCCCTGCCCCAGTCACCCCTGCTGCCCTCAGTGAGGAGGCCATTGACCTCCTCAGGTCATTCACTGTTGGGCAGTCTACCATTGTGAATGCCATCCAGGGTGTAGAACGAGAGTTGAAACACGGCAATGCATTCCTGGAAGGCATTCATTCTGGTCAGGCTGTCCTTCAGCGAACCCTGCAATCTCTGGCCTCAGCACTGATGGCAGCCATTGTCCCTGTGTCCAGCCTCCCCCTCCAACTTCCTCCACCCAGACCCAATCCCCTGTACCCCAGCCCATCCCAAGCACACCTACAGACCAGCATGCACACATGTCAACACACACAAGTAGCTCAAGCAAACATAGGCACCACACACACCACAGGCACTCACACAAGCATCACACCCATACAGATACAGCAACATCCACTGTCTCCACTGTGTCCCCCTCCTCCTCTTCTCCCTCCTCCCTCCCAGTGTCGTCTACACACACACCTGCATGCACCACATCTACAGGCACTAGGACTCGCACCAGGACACCCAGCACCACAAGCCACTCACCTGCACTCACCACCTCCACTGCCATATACACGTCCCCTGTGTCCTCTCCCAGTGTGTCTGTGACGCCCCCTCCGGCAATCACTCACCCAACATCCATCCACCTCACAACAGCCTCCAGTACCTGCACCTGCACCCAAAACACCTAAAGTGACACCTCCTACAACCACCTCCTCCTCCTCCACTCCCAGAGCCCCTCCAGCTACCCATCCCAGTGTCCGTCAGAAACTGTCCCTCTGTCAAATTGACCTTTTTGCCCCCCCCACCCCCCCAGTTCATCAGTCCCGTCGTAGCGCCTCAGCCAAAAAGCCTCCAGTACCAGTGGTGCGTGTACCAGGTTTTGGAGTGCCCCGTCCACCAGGGCAGGCAGTAGGACCCGGAGCCAAGGCACTGTCAGCCCACCCCCTGTAAAGGCTCTGAAATTGGAGAGTGGACGACGGGACCGTGTCAAGACTCCTGGTGGGACAAAAAGTGAAATGGGATACATGGCGATTGGTGAGTCATCTGTAACTCCAAAGAAGGTGGGGAAGGTCCCGAGGAAGTCTCCCCAACCTGTTGTGAGTGTCACGGCGGAGAAGTGCGCCATCATTTCCAGCGGTTCAGACACAACCGCCAGCACCGTCGTTACTGGTCCAGAGGCCACCGCCAGAGTCACAGCCCAGGAGGGCCCAAGTATCGTTACTGGTCCAGAAACCACCGCCAGAGTCATAGCCCAGGAGGGCCCAAGTATCGTTACTGGTCCTGAGACCATCGCCAGAGTCATAGCCCAGGAGGGCCCAAGTGTCATCACTGGTCCAGAGACCACCGCCAGAGTCATAGCCCAGGAGGGCCCAAGTATCGTCACTGGTCAGGAGACCACCGCCGGAGTCACAGCCCAGGAGGGCCCAATTATCGTCACTGGTCCAGAGACCATCGCCAGAGTCATAGCCCAGGAGGGCCCAAGTATCGTCACTGGTCCAGAGACCACCGCCAGAGTCATAGCCCAGGAGGGCCCAAGTATCGTTACTGGTCAGGAGACCACCGCCGGAGTCACAGCCCAGGAGGGTCCAGAATCCCACAGCCCCGCTGGGCAATGATGGAACGTCAAGCCACAGCCCAACGTCCAGTGTGGAGTTCGTCATGCCACACACCAATGTCCAGTGTGGAGTTCGTCATGCCACACACCAATGTCCAGTGTGGAGTTTGTCATGCCACACACCAATGTCGAGCTCGTCATGCCACACACCAATGTCCAGTGTGGAGTTCGTCAAGCCACACACCAATGTCCAGTGTGGAGTTCGTCATGCCACACACCAATGTCCAGTGTGGAGTTGGTCATGCCACACACCAATATCCGTGCCAGAACCGCCATGGCAAAGCACCGCTGAACAGGGCAAAGACCGCCATGGTGAAGACCGCTGAACAGGGCAAAGACCGCCATGGCAAAGCACCGCTGAACAGGCCAAAGGCTGCCATGGTGAAGACTGCTGAACAAGGCCAAGACCGCCATGGCAAAGCACCGCTGAACAGGCCAAAGGCCGCCATGGTGAAGACCGCTGAACAAGGCCAAGACCGCCATGGCAAAGCACCGCTGAACAGGCCAAAGGCCGCCATGGTGAAGACCGCTGAACAGGCCAAAGACTGCCATGGTGAAGACCGCTGAACAAGGCCAAGACCGCCATGGTGAAGACCGCTGAACAGGCCAAAGTCCGTGTGGGTATGAATAGTCCGGCACATCAGGCATCGTTCTCCCATGTGCAGCTGGGACTGTGACAGGACATGTACTTTCACGGGGAGACTCATCCAGTCTGGGCACCAGTCCCACCCAGTACCAGTAGACCACCCAGTACCGGTGACCCCCTGTGCCCCCACAGGCGATCGCTCCTCTCTCACTGCTGCTGCCTGATGCCTGCCTGCCGCTGCTGATCCCGCTGACGCCGCTTCCCCCTCACCAGCGCTGACCTCTGCATCTCGGAGGTACCGCCCTCCGCTCGCTGCTCTCTACCTGCTGCTGCTGTCCACTCCCCTCGCCTTCTCTCCGCCGCCGCTGCCCCGGTCACTCTCCTTGCTGGTTTCCCGCCGCTGACCCCGCAGTCCCGCCTCTCCCCCCTGCCCATTGGCCACCCAGCCTCCCGCCTCCCAGCTGACCCTCCCTCCCGGCTCCTTACTTAAGGGGACCGCGGCGGGCTGGTCAGTTTGACCCCCTGTGCCCCCACAGGCGGTCGCTCCTCTCTCACTGCTGCTGCCTGACGCCTGCCTGCCGCTGCTGATCCCGCTGACGCCGCTTCCTCCTCACCAGCGCTGACCTCTGCATCTCGGAGGTACCGCCCTCCGCTCGCTGCTCTCTACCTGCTGCTGCTGTCCACTCTCCTCGCCTTCTCTCCGCCGCCGCTGCCCCGGTCACTCTCCTTCCTGGTTTCCCGCCGCTGACCCCGCAGTCCCGCCTCTCCCCCGTGCCCATTGGCCACCCAGCCTCCCGCCTCCCAGCTGACCCTCCCTCCCGGCTCCTTACTTATGACGCCCACCCAGCGACCGCGCAGCGGACGCGCGCAGCGGGAGCACCGATTGAGCGCCGAAGGTGCGCCAAAGGTAAGCCCGTCTGCGCCCGTCCGCGCCTGGACCGCGCCCAGCGCCAGAACCCCTGGCCCCCGCGTCCGCCAACCCCCGCGCAGGACCTACGATGCCGCCACACTCATCGCACTCAACACCGCCCGAGCCCCCAGGTGCTACCGAGCTTCCCCGCGACGCACCCATGGACCCTTCGCCTGCCGATCCTGCAACTTCTCCTGCCTCCGAACCGGCACCGTACCCATCAAGACGGGCAACAGCAACCACCTCAAGTGCATCCTGATCAACACCCGCTCTGTCCACAGACACGCCGTGGAACTCTGGAACTTCCTCGACACCACATCTCCAGACGTCGCCTTCCTCACGGAAACCTGGATGAACGCCTCTTCAGCCCCCGACATCGCCATAGCCATCCCGGACGGCTACAAGATCATCAGGAAAGATCGCGTCAACCAGACCGGAGGGGGCATCGCCATCGTTCACAAAAGCACCATTCGCATCTCGACTGACTCCATCAACGCTTTCAACGCCGCCGAATACCTGCACTTCCAGATCCACACCGACCCCAAGACCACCCTCAGAGGCACCCTCATCTACAGACCCCCGGGACCACGGGCACAGTTCTGCGAAGACATCACGGACTTCATCAGCCCCCACGCCCTCCCCTCCGCCGACTACATCCTCCTCGGGGACCTCAACTTCCACCTGGAGAACAACAACGACCGCAACACCACCGCCCTGCTGGACAACCTCGCCAACCTCGGACTAAAGCAACTGGTCAACACCCCCACCCACTACGCCGGCCACACGCTCGACCCCCTCTTCTCTTCCAGCAAGCACGTCACCTTCAGCCACTCCACCGGACTTCACTGTACTGACCACAGCTGCGTCCACTTCAGCTTCAAAAAGAACACGGTCCACCACCACCCGAAGCAGGTTCCCCACAGAAACTGGAGCAAGATCACCGTCGACCAGCTCGCCACCTCCCTCAGCCAGAACCCACCTGTCAGGACAACAGACCCTAACACAGCAGCCCTCGACCTCACGCAGTGGCTGACCTCCTGTGCCGACGACCTCGCCCCACTGAAGAACCCACTCACCAGGCCCAGAAGCAAGAAGGCCCCCTGGTTCACCGACAAACTCAAATACTCCAAGAAGGCCTGCCGCACCCTCGAGAAGGCCTGGCTCCTTGACAAGACCGCCGACAACATGACCGCCCTCAAACTCGCCACCCGCAGACATCATCAGCTCATCCGCACAACCAAGAAGAAATCTCTGAAGGAACGACTGGACAAGAACGCCCATGACAGCAAGGAGCTCTTCAACATCGTCAAGGAGTTCTCCAACCCCAGCACCGGCAACAACGACATCACTCCCTCACAGGACCTCTGCGACTCCCTCGCCTCGTACTTCCACTGCAAGATCGCCAACATCCACAACAGCTTCGGCGTTCCACCCCCTCACCCATCGGTCGAACCCACGCACCTCGCCGCCACTCTCCAGACATGGACCGAGGTGACCCCCGAAGACACAACACGCATGATGAACACCATCCACTCCGGATCGCCGACAGACCCGTGCCCCCACCATGTCTTCAACAAGGCCGCCTCTACCATCGCACCCCACCTCCGAGACATCATCAACACCTCCTTCGACACAGCCACCTTCCCGAAGAGCTGGAAGCACGCCGAGCTCAGCGCACTGCTGAAGAAACCAACAGCGGACCCGACCGACCTCAAGAACTTCCGCCCCATCTCGCTCCTTCCCTTCCCTGCCAAAGTCATCGAGAAGGTCGTCAACAAGCAACTGGCCGCCTTCCTCGAGACGAACGGATCCCTCGACCCATCGCAGTCCGGATTCAGAGCCAACCACAGCACCGAGACCGCCCTCATCGCAGCCACCGATGACATCCGAGCCCTGCTCGACAACGGTGAAACAGCGGCACTCATCCTCCTAGACCTCTCCGCAGCATTTGACACTGTCTGCCACCGCACCCTAGTCCAACGCTTCAACGACACCGGCATCCAAGGGAAGGCCCTGAAATGGATCATCTCATACCTCTCCGGCAGAACACAGAGAGTACGCCTCCCTCCATTCCTCTCAGAGGCCACCGAAGTCATCTGCGGCGTCCCGCAAGGATCATCGCTCAGCCTCACTCTCTTCAACATCTACATGAAACCCCTCGCTGCCATCGCACGCCAACACAACCTCAACATCATCTCCTACGCCAATGACACCCAGCTGATCCTCTCCCTCACCAGAGACCCCGACACCGCCAAAACCAGCCTACACGAAGGGATGAAAGACGTCGCCAAATGGATGGACATCAGCCACCTGAAATTGAACACGGACAAGACAGAAGTTCTCATCCTGGGACCGTCGCCCTCCGCATGGGACGACTCTTGGTGGCCCCCGGCCCTAGGCACCGCTCCCAAGCCAACGGACCACGCACGCAACTTGGGCGTCATCCTGGACTCCTCCCTCTCGATGACCAGACAAGTCAACGCCGTCTCCTCAGCTTGCTTCCACAACCTCCGCATGCTCCGTAAGATCTTCCGATGGATCCCAACCGAGACCAGGAAGACGGTCACCCAGGCCCTCGTCACCAGCAGACTAGACTACGGAAACACCCTCTACGCCGGTACAGCGGCCAAGCTTCAGAAAAGACTTCAGCGTATCCAGAACGCCTCCGCCCGACTCGTCCTGGACGTCCCCCGACACAGCCACATCTCAAGCCACCTGAGAGACCTGCACTGGCTCCCTGTCAACAAGAGGATCACGTTCAGACTCCTCACCCACGCACACAAATCCCTCCACAACCTGGGCCCAAGGTACCTCAACGACCGCCTGACCTTCTACTCGCCTACCCGCCAGCTACGTTCCGCGAACCTCGCCCTCGCCGTCGTCCCTCGCATCAAAAGAGCCACCGCCGGAGGAAGATCCTTCTCCTACCTGGCGGCTAAGACATGGAACTCCCTGCCCGTCCACCTACGGCTGACCCAGGACCACCTCGCCTTCAGGAAACAGCTCAAGACCTGGCTGTTCGAGCAGTAGCAGACCCCCTCCCCCAAGCGCCTTGAGACCCTTCCGGGTGAGCAGTGCGCGATACAAATCCCTTGATTGATTGATTGATTGATTGATAGAGAACTGCATCTACTTGCGAAGATGTGTCTTTGCACTCCCCAGGATGGCACAGTGGGCAACCCACCCACTGTAGAGACTTGAGAGACTGTGGCTTTGCACTCCCCAGGATGGCACAGTGGGCAACCCACCCACTGTAGAGACTTGAGAGACTGTGGCTTTGCACTCCCCAGGATGGCACAGTGGGCAACCCACCCACTGTATAGACTTGAGAGACTGTGACTGTGCACTCCCCAGGATGGCACAGTGGGCAAGCCACCCACTGTAGAGACTTGAGAGACTGTGGCTTTGCACTCCCCAGGATACATCAATGGGCATGGAGCCCCGTCGTGGATCTGGCTTCGCATTCATCTGGCTGAGGTGCCCCTCCTTCCCTTCCCCCTGAGGTGCCTGTATTGTTTCTATCTGATGCCCCGGCAGTGTTCTCTCGGATTTTGGTCAGGTATCTATTGTGGGCCTCGCCCATGCATTTTTGGACTGTTTGTGCACGGACATTGTTGTGTACATATCTGCACTACTTCTTGTATTGTACATTTATTTTTGACAGATTTCGTGATATATATCAGTATATTTTTTATGAGTAGTATATTGGCACAATACAAAGTTTGACCGCAATTCGCTTTGTCTTTGCATTCTTCCGGGGGGATTGTGGGTTGTTACTGTGATTTTTGTGACTGCATTGGTGTGTATGTTGTGATATGCGAGGGTGGGGGTGGGGGTGTTTGGTGGGTGTCCCCCTAACTTTTGCCTCCCCCCTCCCCTGTGTCGTAGGTGCAGTACTCACCGGTATCTTCTGCACCTACGTCGCTGTTGGTCGTAGATGAGCAGGAATGCAAGGGCTGGGAGTATTTGTAGTTCCGGCTCCATGGTGTCCTCGTTCCTCGTGGGATGTGTTGAGGTGAGCGTTTTCCCATAGCAAAAGCTGTGTCCGCCGTGTTTTTATCCACGGTGAATCCGCCCCGGAAAAGGTGGCGGATTGGTGTGTTGTGATAGTGTGGGTGGTACATTATCTCCCGCCTGTCTGATGGCGGTGTCCGCCGCGCTGTTTGTCTGTACCGCCGTGGCGGGCGGTGTGTTAAAGTGGCTGTCTTAGTTGGCAGTTTCCGCCAGGGTCGTAATTCCCTTTTTTTGTCCGCCGGCCTGTTTGCGGTATTACCGCAGTTTTAACACCGTCCGCCAGGGTTGTAATGACCAACCAAATCTTGAAGTTGACCCTGTGCTTGTGTCCATTGTTTTGCTAGGCACTGTTGTAAGGGCCGCATGTGTAATCTTGCGTTTGGGACAATGGCTATGCATGAAGACATCATGCCTAGAAGTTTCATTACAAACCTTACTGCGTAGTGTTGGTTTGACTGTATGCTTGATATTATATTTTGGAACGCTTGGACCCTTTGTGGACTTGGAGTGGCAATTGCTTTTTGTGTGTTGAGTGTTGCTCCCAAGTATTGTTGTATTTTGGATGGCTGCAGATGTGATTTCTGGTAATTTATAGAGAACCCTAGTTTGTTTAGCGTTTCTATAAAGTATTGCGTGTGAATAAGACACTGTTGTTGAGTGTTGGTTTTTATTAGCCAGTCGTCTAAGAATGGGAATACGTGCATGTGCTGTCTCCTTATGTGAGCGGCTACTACTTCAAAGCATTTTGTGAATACCCTTGGGGCTGTTGTTATCCCGAACGGTAACACTTTGAATTGATAGTGTACGCCGTGTATCACAAACCTTAAGTATTTTCTGTGGGAAGGATGGATGGGTATGTGAAAGTACGCATCCTTGAGATCAAATGTTGACATGTAGTCCTCCTTTTTTAGTAAGGGAACAACGTCTTGAAGTGTTACCATGTGGAGGTGGTCTGACTTGATGAATAGATTCAGTGTTCTGAGTTCTAAAATAGGTCTTAATGTTTTGTCCTTCTTTGGAATTAGGAAATATGGTGAGTAGACGCCTGTTCCTTTCTGATGGTTGGATACTAACTCGATTTATTGTTTTTGTAATAGTGCTTGGACCTCTATTTGTAATAGGTCTAAGTGTTGTTTGGACATATTGTGTGCCCTTGGGGGCACATCTGGCAGGAAATTTGTGAATTCTATGCAATAACCATGTTGGATAATGGCTAGGACCCATGCGTCTGTGGTAATGTGTGTCCATTTCTGATAGTATGCTGTAAGTCTCCCCCCAACTGGTGTTAAGTTTTGGGGTTTTGTGACATTGGAGTCACTGTTTGGTTTGGCTTGTTTTTGGTGTCTGGAACTTTCCCCTTCCTCTTGGGAATTGTCCTCCTCTATATGAGCCACAATACCCTCCCCTCTGGTATTGTGCCTGATAGGTGGGTCTGGTTTGTGTGGTAGAAGGCTCTGGTGTTTGCATTCAAAACCCCCCTCTAAATTGTGGCTTTCTAAATGTGCCTCTGCCCTGTGGGGAGTAGAGCGTGCCCATGGCTTTGGCCGTGTCCGTGTCTTTCTTTAATTTCTCAATTGCTGTGTCCACTTCCGGCCCAAACAATTGATCTTGGTTAAAAGGCATGTTTAACACTGCTTGTTGGATTTCTGGCTTGAATCCAGAGCTTCTTAACCATGCATTCCTGCGAATGGTTACCGCAGTGTTGACCGTTCGTGCTGTGGTGTCTGCAGAGTCTAATGCAGATCTTATTTGGTTGTTGGATATTGCTTGTCCTTCTTCCACAACCTGCTGGGCACGTTTCTGGTGTTCTTTGGGCAAGTGTTGTATAATGTGTTGCATCTCGTCCCAGTGTGCCCTATTGTAGCGAGCAAATAGGGCTTGCAAATTTGTGATCTGCCATTGATTGGCTGCTTGTGCTGCCACTCGTTTGCCCGCTGCGTCAAACTTCCTACTCTTTTTGTCAGGAGGTGGAGCGTCTCCTGACGATTGAGAGTTTGTCCTCTTTCTTGGTGCTCCTACAACTACCGAGTCTGGTGTAAGTTGCTGTGTTATAAACACAGGGTCCGTTGGGGGAGGCTTGTACTTCTTCTCCACCCTACGCGTGATAGCTCTTCCTTTAATTGGCTCCTGGAATACCTGTTTTGCATGTTTGAGCCTACCCGGGAGCATTGGCAGACTCTGGTAGGAAGTGTGGGTGGATGCCAAGGTGTTGAACAGGAAATCATCCTCTATTGGCTCTGAATGCATTGCTACATTGTGGAACGTAGCTGCCCTTGTTAGTACCTGCGTATATGCAGTACTGTCCTCTGGAGGTGACGGCCTAGTTGGGTACCAATCTGGGCTGTTGTCTGATACTGGTGCATCATATAAGTCCCAATCATCAGGATCATCCTGTGTCATCCCTGTATGCGTAGGTGACTGCATTGGAGGTGTTCTTACCGGGGACAGCTGTGGTGAGTGTAATGGGGAAGGTTGTGGAGAAAACCTTGGTGGTGGGGTTTTATCTCTGGCCACCTTCACCTGCATTTCTGACTCATGAAATGCCAGTTTTCTTTTGGTTTTCATTGGAGGAAGAGTTTGTATTTTTCCAGGCTCTTTCTGGATATGCAACCTCCTTTGCGTATGGTCTGGTTCCACCATACTTATTTCCTGCTCAAATCTGTGTTTTTCATGCATTTGGCTGGAAAGTCCTTGCTCTTCTGTGTAAGAGCTTCTTTTCGGCTCCGAAGCCGCTTTTTTCAGTACCAATGCTTCTGATAAACTCTTTTTCGGTTCCGACGTTACTTTTCTCACCTTGGGTGAGTCGAACTCTCGGTGTCGAGATCGTTCGTTGCCGGAATCTCGACCGGAGTCGGATGTCTTCGGCAAATCTTTGCCCTTTTTCGGTGTCGATGTTTGGTCACCTTCTTTTCGATGGGTTAAGCCATGGCCTGCTGGTGGTGGCATCCCCTTGGCCTTAACGATCTTTGTGTGAGTTTTGGACGGGGCAGTTTTACTCACTGTTTTCTGCATCGTCGTGGGTCGCTCACTTTCGGATTCGTCAGAGTCCTTCCCCTGGATGGAAATTCTTTCCTCCTCCTCGACGTCGAGTTGTTCTCTCGGTGTCAACGCCATTTGTAGTCTTCTCGCTCTTCGATCACGTAGGGTCTTTTTTGACCGAAACGCTCGACAGGCCTCACAAGTATCCTCCCTGTGTTCTGGTGATAAACACAGATTACAGACCAGGTGTTGGTCTGTATAAAGATACTTCGAGTGGCACTTCGGACAGAAGCGGAAGGGGGTCCGGTCCATTAGTCTTCGTCGATGGATGCGGTCGGGCCAACCAGGCCCCGTTGAAGAGCGGAAGCCCCGAAGGGCCGCCGGAGCGCCTCTGCGATCGGTGCCGATACGCTAACACTAAACCGGTACCGAGCGAGAACAATACTGTAGAATTTTCGATATTTAGCTAACTTTCCCGATTCGAAATACGGAGCGAAGAGGAACACGTCCAAACCTGATGGCAGAAAGAAAACAATCTAAGATGGAGTCGATGCCCATGCGCAATGGAGCCGAAAGGGAGGAGTCCCTCAGTCTTGTGACTCGAAAAGACTTCTTCGAAGAAAAACAACTTGTAACACACCGAGCCCAACACTAGATGGCAGGATAATTCACAGCATGTGTATCTGCAGCTACACATGCCACCGAACAAACAATTACAACTGTTTTGCAATAAAGGATTTGAGAGAAAATGGAGATTAGTGCACCTTAGATAAATGTCCTTTTATTGAAGTTTGTAAACTCTACAAAAATATGAATATAAAACATAATGCAAAAAGTAAAGCGTGTTGACATAAATATCTCCATTCTGCTTGTTACTGTAAGCTACAAAAACAGAGCAGAAGAAAGAAAAGCAACACTTCATTTTTCTTTAAACAGCTGTTTTACTAATGCTCTGTGACTTGCCTTCCCCCTTGGCAGGCATTGTGAGGGCAGAGCTCAACTGTAATAAACTAATGTAATAATGCTGCACTTGGTTGTTTCCAAACCTTTACAAAAGAATAAAAGTTATTCGTAACAGTCTATTCAAAAAGTAAGGAACAATTCTGGGAATTTTAAAATAGCTAAATACCTATTATAACGTTAGTACTATAATTCATTATAATATGATAATAAGATATTTTTCTTGCCAATTTTGAAAAGGTAACCAAACAATACAAAAACTTTATAAACAACTTGTAAATGACCTTGAAGTTTAAAAAATGAATTCACCTGATTGGTGAAAATACATTTTACCAGTAAACTGCACATTTTTAAAAGTTATAAATAAAATAGAAGCTAAAAAAAACCTTTGTAAAATTTGGACTGGGCAGTTACTAACTTTCTAGAGAATAAAAGGCAAATTGTTTCATTTCAAAGTAGTTCTTCAGAAAAGTGTGTCACACATACAAGTGCATTTATTGGTCGCAAACCTCGAGATTCATTAAACTGCTGATTTTGCGACCAGTAAGTGTGGCTTTCGAGTGCACTAAACTGATTTTGCATTAAAAAAAGACAACTGCTTTGTGCTGACTCTAGCAGACCATATTTTCTGTGATGGCTGTGAATCACGACTACAATTTGGTATTTTGCAAACCAGCAAACAGGTTGATTCGCAAAATACTGCTGAATTTTCTAGAAATCTGTGCAAATTGTAAGCACTTTTAGTGAATCCAATGTATGTATATCTGGGTCAATACGTTTATTTGAGTTGACCCTTCTTCTTTTGGGCCTGGGAAGGGAGGGCGGTCTAGGGACCTTGAAAAGCATGGTCTTCTTGATATGCATGACTCTTGATTTGGGTCTTTACAAAGGTGTCTGGGAGAAATTGGTGACGTAGATTGCCTATAGTACTTTATTTTTTTTAACATTTTCAGTTTCGGTTGTGGCCAGGGTGTTAAATACAAATAAACCCTTCATTGTCAGGTATGATTCTGCTCTAAATTAGGTCACAAGTCACATTCTTCCACACAGCATATTTTATAACACTTAAAAGGAAAGCTTTGAACTTTTAACAAACAAAAACGCTTGCAAACTGTAAATTTTCAAAGGCATGGTGCAGCTTGATTCCGTTCTAAATACAGCTCTTTCATGCTCTTTTTGGCCAAGTCTCTGACACACTGACAAGCACACTGGTCTAAATTCTAAACGTGTTTCCATCTAATATTTAGGGATAGAAATGTGTTTTCAATATTTTAATACAGCAGCAGCTCACTAATATTATTGCAATAATGTCTGTGACCCTCTTCTGTTTTGAATTTGTAAGACCCTGTTTCAAACAAAAAGACACTTTTTAATGGATGTTGCATGGTGTAGAAAAACATAAACACATTTCTCTGCAAAATGCCCGTACAGACTCCCACACATTACCAACATTAAAAACAAATGAAGGGAAAACAGTATTTAAAACCATCTATGTTTAAGAATCACTCAAGATCATAAGGGCAGGAGTATCTGCAGAACAGAGCCAGCTCTATCAGGAGCCCCCCCTAAAAGGCCAGTGACCTTGACCAAAGCCCACTTTGCCCTTGCCTTAAAACGTCTCTGGCATTTTCCATGGGTGGGTCATTCAGCGGATCTAGTGAGTCACAAAAGTCAAAGCAAACTTAGAATTCTGTATTTATCTTGTCACGTACTGAGCTACAAAGGCCTTCATTATGACACTGGCGATAAATGCCGTTTACTGCTCCGGTGACGGCTGCCAACATACCATCACAGAGGCGAACATCTGTTCGCTTTATTATGAAACACACACACTAAACCGACAGAATACTGCCACAAACACATATCTGCCAGTCCAAAGGTAAGTGCTAAAGTGTTGGTACTACCACCCATACCGTCACGCCAACAAAACAACGCCCCACATTATGACCCACGAATCACCACAGCGGACATTCAACGGCGGTAAACCATTGGTGGTACACACTGGCGCGGTCAGAATGGCCACCCAAATACAAAACAACACAACATTGGGCAATACCAAAAACACACACCTGACACTGATACATACACCAGACCCACCCACCAACAGCACTATAAAATACACACCCACATTACCCACAACCATTTACAAACACGAAAAAAAGCCAAGAGATAGCCACACAAATCACAGCAACAACTACACACACCACTAACACCCAGTCATCCTTCACGCACCCCACACCCCACCAAATTACTCAACAGCCACTGCACAACGCAAACCACACAACACCCATGTCCCCACAAAGGCACCCCCGTTTCACAGAGGAGGAGTTGTGGGCCATGGTGGAGGAAATAGTCAGGGTAGAGCCACAGCTGTTTGGAGCACAGGCACAGCAAATCTCCATTGCAAGCCAGAAGGAGCGATGGCGGAGAATCGTGCACAGGTTGAACGCCGTGGGATAGCATCCAATAACCAGGGACGACATCAGGAAGAGGTGGAACGACCAATGGGGGAAGGTACGTTCCATGGCAGCAAGGCACCAGCTCGCTATCCAGACTGGGGGTGGACCCCCACCTCCTCCCCCACACCTGACAGCATGTCTTGGCAATACTGCATCCTGAGGGACTCGCAGGAGTTACTGGAGGACTGGACAGTGGTGCATCATTATTTACTACCTATCACCCCCCATACCTGCATGCCATCCCAACTCCCCACCCTGACTTTCATCACTCCACTCTATCCCACACAGTGCACCTACACATTTGACTAACCCCTGCATGCCATACCAATGCATGTACATCACTCCCAGCCCTGCATGTACACCCACCACAAATGCATGCACAGCATGGAGAACTAACAATCCCACAATACATCACCATACACAAACAAAGGTAGCAGGGCAACAATATAGGGGGAGCTAGTGATGTAGAATATGTCACAGACATGAAGCATAATACATCACTTATATCCCCACAGTTGCCATAGCCAATCCCAGTGGTGAGGAAGTGCCATGACTATCCACTCCCCCAACAGAAGATGGGAGCAACTCTGGACTTCCGGATCTGGATGACCTACCTGGCCCATCAGGGACCACTGATCAGTCGGCCACCCCAGCCCACTCCCAGTTCACCACCACAGAGCCTCCCCCCCTCAGTATCCAAGACCACAGCACCCACCCAACATCCCCACACCTCTGTCCCCAGGACACGTCAATCAGCAGTGTACCCACCTGTACAGGGACCCCAGTCCACAACTCACAGCCAAGACAATCAGGGTTCTGGGGTCAGTGGCAGTGGGTACACTGTTCAGGGGTCAGAGGCCCAGGGAGACAGGGACACTCGGAGAACAGCTGTGCGCCAGGGGAGGACAGGGTCAGGGAACCGACTGTCCAGGAGGCACTCACTAATGTCCTGGGGGCTTACCAACAATCCCAGGACAAGAGTGGCCAGATTCTTAAAAGCATGCAGGAGGACCAGCGGCTGCAGGAGGTACACCATCAGGAGATCAGGAAAGATTTGCAGGCCCTCAACACCACCATTGTCTCCATAGCAGGGGTGCTGGCTGATGTGGCCAACATCATGAGGGAATATACAGAACACCAGCGGGCCCCTTCCACTAGCCAGTCAACAGCCCACCACATCTGCTGCAGCTAGTGGACAGGAGGCCCTGCCACAGGTCCCACAGGCCTCAAGCACCCCTCCCCCTGCAGAAGGTGAACCACCCCGCAAACGTTTCTTGCGACCCCGACAAATGCCAGAGACACTTACCAAGACCACTGCCAGGAAATGAGCCCCTCCTGAATGTTCCCCTTGTGTTCCTCTGTCTCACCTTGTCCACTTTAAACTGCCATTGCTCCCCTTCCTAAGACCCCTTGGACACTGGACCTGTGCTACAAACAGACTGGCCCAATACCCTGGACTTACCTCTACCATCACCCCATTCCATTGCACTATTCCTTCTATCTATTTCTCTAAAATAAACACACTTTGTAGGAAGTTGGCTCTGTATGCACTATTTCAAAGTAAGGAATAGTATGCACAGAGTCCAAGGGTTCCCCTTAGAGGTAAGATAGTGGCAAAAAGAGATAATACTAATGCTCTATTTTGTGGTAGTGTGGTCGAGCAGTAGGCTTATCAAAGGAGTAGTGTTAAGCATTTGTTGTACATACACACAGGCAATAAATGAGGAACACACACTCAGAGACAATTCCAGGCCAATAGGTTTTTGTATAGAAAAATATATTTTCTTAGTTTATTTTAAGAACCACAGGTTCAAATTCTACATGTAATACTT
Source organism: Pleurodeles waltl (assembly GCF_031143425.1). NCBI lineage: Eukaryota > Metazoa > Chordata > Amphibia > Caudata > Salamandridae > Pleurodeles > Pleurodeles waltl. Next base: position 1,294,767,238 of record NC_090446.1, on the reverse strand, counting down.
TGCATGAAAGGTATTGCAGGTAAGTACTTTAGGAACTTTGAATAATCACAATAGCATATATACTTTTTTAAATAAAACACATATAGCTATTTTAAAACTAGACACAGTGCAATTTTCACAGTTCCGAGGGGAGGTAAGTAATTGTTAGTTCTTACAGGTAAGTAAACCACCTATGGGGTTCAAATTGGGGTCCAAGGTAGCCCACCGTTGGGGGTTCAGAGCAACCCCAAAGTTACCACACCAGCAGCTCAGGGCCGGTCAGGTGCAGAGTTCAAATTGGTGCCCAAAACACATAGGCTTCAAAGGAGAAGGGGGTGCCCCGGTTCCAGTCTGCCAGCAGGTAAGTACCCGTGTCTTCGGAGGGCAGACCAGGGGGGTTTTGTAGGGCACCGGGGGGGACACAAGTCAGCACAGAAAGTACACCCTCAGCAGCACGGGGGCGGCCGGGTGCAGTGTGCAAACACGCATCGGGTTTTCAATAGGTTTCAATGAGAGACCAAGGGGTCTCTTCAGCGATGCAGGCAGGCAAGGGGGGGGCTCCTCGGGGTAGCCACCACCTGGGCAAGGGAGAGGGCCTCCTGGGGGTCATTCCTGCACTGGAGTTCCGATCCTTCAGGTCCTGGGGGCTGCAGGTGCAGGGTCTTTTCCAGGCGGCGGGATTTTAGAGTCAGGCAGTCGCGGTCAGGGGGAGCCTCGGGATTCCCTCTGCAGGCGTCGCTGTGGGGGTTCAGGGGGGACAACTTTGGTTACTCACAGTCTCGGAGTCGCCGGGGGTTAACCCTGTAGCGTTGTTACTCCACCAATCGATTCGGGGTCGCCGGGTGCAGTGTTGCAAGTCTCACGCTTCTGGCGGGAATTGCAGGGGTCTTTAAATCTGCTCCTCTGGAACCAAAGTTGCAGTCTTTGTTGAACAGGGCCGCTGTTCTCGGGAGTTTCTTGGTCTTTTGGAAGCAGGGCAGTCCTCTGAGGATTCAGAGGTCGCTGGTCCTGGGGAAAGCGTAGCTGGAGCAGTTTTCTTCCGAAGGAGGGAGACAGGCCGGTAGGGCTGGGGCCAAAGCAGTTGGTGTCTCCGTCTTCTCTCCAGGGTTTTTCAGCTCAGCAGTCCTCTTCTTCTTTAAGTTGCATGAATCTGAGTTCCTAGGTTCTGGGGAGCCCTTAAATACTAAATTTAAGGGCGTGTTTAGGTCTGGGGGGGTTAGTAGCCAATGGCTACTAGCCCTGAGGGTGGGTACACCCTCTTTGTGCCTCCTCCCTGAGGGGAGGGGGGCACATCCCTAATCCTATTGGGGGAATCCTCCATCTGCAAGATGGAGGATTTCTAAAAGTCAGAGTCACCTCAGCTCAGGACACCTTAGGGGCTGTCCTGACTGGCCAGTGACTCCTCCTTGTTTTTCTCATTATCTCTCCTGGACTTGCCGCCAAAAGTGGGGGCTGTGTCCAGGGGGCGGGCATCTCCACTAGCTGGAGTGCCCTGGGGCATTGTAACACGAAGCTTGAGCCTTTGAAGCTCACTGCTAGGTGTTACAGTTCCTGCAGGGGGGAGGTGTGAAGCACCTCCACCCAGAGCAGGCTTTGTTTCTGTCCTCAGAGATCACAAAGGCTCCCACCGCATGGGGTCAGAAACTCGTCTCTCAGCAGCAGGCTGGCACAGACCAGTCAGTCCTGCACTGAACAATTGGGTAAAATACAGGGGGCATCTCTAAGATGCCCTCTGTGTGCATTTTTTAATAAATCCAACACTGGCATCAGTGTGGGTTTATTATTCTGAGAAGTTTGATACTAAACTTCCCAGTATTCAGTGTAGCCATTATGGAGCTGTGGAGTTCGTTTTTGACAGACTCCCAGACCATATACTCTTATGGTTACCCTGCACTTACAATGTCTAAGGTTTTGCTTGGACACTGTGGGAGCATAGTGCTCATGCACCTATGCCCTCACCTGTGGTATAGTGCACCCTGCCTTAGGGCTGTAAGGCCTGTTAGAGGGGTGGCTTACCTATGCCATAGGCAGTGTGAGGTTGGCATGGCACCCTGAGGGGAGTGCCATGTTGACTTAGTCATTTTCTCCCCACCAGCACACACAAGCTGGCAAGCAGTGTGTCTGTGCTGAGTGAGGGGTCCCTAGGGTGGCATAAGACATGCTGCAGCCCTTAGAGACCTTCCCTGGAATCAGGGCCCTTGGTACCAGGGGTACCAGTTACAAGGGACTTACCTGGGTGCCAGGGTTGTGCCAATTGTGGAGACAATGGTACATTTTAGGTGAAAGAACACTGGTGCTGGGGCCTGGTTAGCAGAGTCCCAGCACACTTCTCAGTCAAATCAGCATCAGTATCAGGCAAAAAGTGGGGGGTAACTGCAACAGGGAGCCATTTCTTTACACAAGCTCCCCCCCCACCCCCCCAGCCCACAGGCCAGGAGACTCAGCCAAAGCTGGGAGAGTCTTCCTAATCTGTCAGGCGAGGAAGAGTAGAGGAAATAGGCTGGTTTGTTGCAGGGCCTACTCTGCCTTACATCCTTCTGTTCAGGTCATTCCCTCTGGGGAACTGACCCACTTCCACAGTGATAGGACCTAATCTGAACTGCCTCTTGTCTGTGCTTTTAATGTCTTCACCCATTCTCTCTATTTTGGGGTTAGAGGTATCCACCTCTGCTAATCTTATCTTAGCCAGGGTCACCACTAGCTTACCCAAAGAGGTTACCCAGAGCTGGAGTAACCCCACCATGACCAACAGGGTCAGGGGGCCTAACTTGCTATTTGGCATGGGGTCTGACCACCATGCCAAGGATAGGGCAGCCATAAAGGCTAACATCCAGCCGAGGCCACTGACAGCTGTCTGTGCCCAGAACCACACCTTTAGCTCTTCACCTACAAGGGAAGGGGCTAAGTTACAAGCTTCTTTGGGTTCAGGGTGCCTGTCTGCTGTATTAGAGTGGGGGGTTACCACATCTTGTAGTAAACACCCTTCTTCCACTCTTTCTTCTGTTAGCTGAGGAGCCACCCACTCAGGCTTAACAGTTGCCTGACTAGCCAGGACTTCTTGTGGGTCGGGTTGGACGTTACCAGTGCCACTTTTGGAGTTCTCCCCTACTGGAGCAGAATCTCCTTGGCTTGCTTGAACCTTGGCTAAAGGTTGTCCACCCTTCCTACACTGTTTTCTTTTCTTTTTCTTCTGGGGCCTACTTGCAGTTACTGCAGAGGCAGCACCTCCAGAATCCTTGGGAGAGGACTGGCACTGGACCAGTTCCTCTCTTGGGCTCTGACTAACCTCTGGGTAGTCATTTCTAAGGAGACAATCAAGGGGGAGGTCTGTACTGACTACCACCCTTCTCCAGCTAAAGGTCCCACCCACTTCTATGGGCACAAAAGCCACAGGCCTATCAGTGACCCTGTCAGGGCTAACTTTTACTCTGGCAGTCTCACCTGGGATGTACTGGTTGGAGAACACCAGCCTGTCATGCACAATAGTGTGACTGGCACAAGTGTCTCTCAGGGCAGTGGCTGGGATTCCATTCACCAGTAGGTGGTGGAAGTGTCTACTTCCCTCTGGAATCTCCAACTCACCTGTTGGGCCCTTTTTCCAGTTGAAGGCTATGAAGACCTCCTCATCTGAGGAGTCATCCCCAATGGCTACACTGGTCACCCCTGGGATTTTGCTAGGGGATTTGTTTTTGGGACAAGAAGTGTCCTTGGTGTGGTGCCCTGTCTGTCTACAGTTTTGGCACCATGCCTTAGTGGCATCCCAGTTCTTACCCTGGTACCCACCTTTGTTTTGGGTTGTGTCTCGGGGCCCACCCACCTGGTCTGGTTTTTGGGGGCCTACAGAGGACTCTTTTTCTTTGTTTCTAGTGTCACCCACTTTCTCCTGGGGAGTCTTTGTAACCCCTTTCTTTTGGTCACCCCCAGTGGAAGTTTTGGTTACCCTAGTCTTGACCCAATGGTCTGCCTTCTTTCCCAATTCTTGGGGAGAAATTGGTCCTAGGCCTACCAGATACTGATGCAACTTTTCATTGAAGCAGTTACTTAAAATGTGTTCTTTCATAAACAAATTATAAAGCCCAACATAGTCATGCACTTCATTTCCAGTTACCCAACCATCCAATGTTTTCACTGAGTAGTCTACAAAATCAACCCAGGTCTGGCTCGAGGATTTTTGAGCCCCCCTCAATCTAATTCTATACTCCTCAGTGGAGAATCTAAAGTCCTCAATCAGGGTACCCTTCATGAGGTCATAAGATTCTGCATCTTTTCCAGAGAGTCTGAGGAGTCTATCCCTACACTTTCCAGTGAACATTTCCCAAAGGAGAGCACCCCAGTGAAATCTGTTTACTTTTCTGGTTGCACAAGCCCTCTCAAAAGCTGTGAACCATTTGGTGATGTCATCACCATCTTCATATTTAGTTACAATCCCTTTAGGGATTTTCAACATGTCAGGAGAATCTCTGACCCTATTTATGTTGCTGCCACCATTGATGGGACCTAGGCCCATCTCTTGTCTTTCCCTTTCTATGGCTAGGATCTGTCTTTCCAAAGCCAATCTTTTGGCCATCCTGGCTAGCAGGAGGTCCTCTTCACTGAGGCTATCCTCAGTGATTTCAGAGGTGCTGATCCCTCCTGTGAGGAAAGCAGCATCTCTGACTATCACAGTTGGAATCAGGGATTGAGGGTCCCTGGGTTCCCTAGTTAGGACTGGAAGGGGGGAAATATTGTGTCTTGTTCAGTGCATATTCTTGTTGTAGTGACTCAAAGGGCTTGAGTCCACCGTTTAACATCAGGTCTCCTATCTTGGAGATCCCAATCATGTCCCAGCCCCTGAAGCCCCTAAGCTTCTTGATTTCCTGTAGCCAGTTTCCTTCCCATAACGGGGTCTCCATGGTAGGGCGTCTGTACCATCCTAACCTTTTTTAGCCTTTTTCCATGCCTGCAGGGTCATCTCCGTGGCAGGAGCTAGGTGACTGGTTCCCTTTCCTTCATATAAGAATTGTTTACAGGATCTCCCTTCCCATTGCAGCCTCTCCAATCGAAAGGTGGGATGTTCATCTACAGCGAACATCCAATCATTGACATTGGCTAGGGGAGTCGCCCAGTAGTAAGCCTCAATGTCCGGCAGTGACAAACCATCCGCGTATTGGTTACGCTGTAGCGTGTTTAAGGCAACTCTCGGGTGTTTCCCCTCCCATAAGAAGAATCTGATATCCCTGTCTATGTTCTTGAATTGGAAGTTGGGGATTTGGTAGTATGTGTTTTGCAGCATGTACAGTAACTTTGGTAGCGCAATCATTTTTATCATTGCCACTCGGCCCATTAGCGTCAGGGGAAGCGTTTTCCATTTATTAAAATCGTTACTACATTCTCTCGCTAACCTCCCTATGTTACGTTCGAGGCCTCTATTATCTTCATGGGTTACATATATCCCTAGATATTTAAATCCTTCCTTAGTTTTTTGTAGTTGCATCAGTAGAGGTGGGAGGAATGTCTCCTGCTGTGGTATATATAGTACCGATTTGTGCCAATTGATACAATAACCTGAGTGCCTGCCATATTCCTCTATCAGGAGGAACAACCTCGGGATTGTTACCTCTGGGCGCGTGATATATAGGAGAACATCATCTGCATATAGCGAGATGCGTTCCTCTTCTTCCCTTTCTGGTCTCAGTCTAAAACCAGTTATGCCGCTGGAGAGTCTAATCTTGCACGCTAGTGATTCCAGTGTGAGGGCGAATAGCAGGGGGGAGAGGGGACATCCCTGTCTCGTTCCTCTCTCAGTGGGTAATTGTGAGGAGATAACTCCATTTACCCTAACCACCGCTACCGGTCCTGTGTATAGCAACTTTACCCATTGAATATATTTAGGGCCGAAGCCGAATCTTCTCAGGGTCTCTACCAGAAATGGCCAGTGTACTGCATTGAAAGCCTTTTCCGCATCTAATGCCAGGAACAGGTGGGGCTCTGAGCGGTTCAACACCGTGACGAGCCACATGTGTACCCTTCTTAAATTATGTCTTGTGGATCGTCCCGGTATAAAACCGGTCTGGTTCATGTGTATTAGTGAGGGGATGTTTTTGATGATCCTGGTTGCCAGCACACTCGCTAGGGCCTTTACTTCCACATTTAGCAGGGATATCGGCCTATAAGAGGAACATTTATCTTTAGGTCTACCTTCTTTATGTATTACTGCTATTTCGCCCTTCGTAGGTCTGGGGGGAGCACCCCTTGTTCTAGGGCCTCTAGGTACATATTTAATAAGTGTGGGGCCAGTATTTCCCTAAAACTTTTAAAGATTTCGGCCGGGAATCCATTTGGGCCCGGCGCCTTACCCGGCCTTAGTTTAGCTAGTGCGGCAGAAATCTCCTCTACTGTGATATCTTCCTCTAGCTCCTCTCGGTCTGCCACGTCTAGTCTCGGCAGGGTTATCTCATTTAAGTATTTAGCAATGGAGTCTATTTCTGCCAATGGTCTAGCTTTATAAAATTCTTTATAATAGCCTGCAAATGTTTCGGCTATTTCGCTATCTTCAGTAGCCCTGGTTCCATTTTGTGTCTCTATTTCTTGGACCCATCGCGCTTCCCTTTCCTTTTTCCCCAGCCATGCCAGTAGCTTCCCAGCTTTGTCTCCTGTTTCATACAGTTTACATTGCGTTGCTCTCAGACGGGCCTCTGCCTCTTTTTCTGCTAGTTCCCCGTATTCAAGTTTTGCTAGTTCTAGTTGTCTCAGCAATGAGCCTGAGGGCATATGCGTCGCCTTTTTTTCAATCTCTAGAAGTTTGGCCTCTACTTCGCCTATTTGTTTATTATCTCTCTGTTTCTTTTGGGCAACCAGGTTTTGCGCACTATCTCTGAGCACAGTCTTATAAGCCTCCCATAAAATCACTGCTGATTCAACCGACCCTTCATTTTCTTTAAAGTAGAAGTCAGTGTCCAGTCTTAAACCTCTTGCCACTTCCCCGTCCCGCATGTCCCATGGATTCAATCTCCAGCTCCTTCCTTTCTCCGATTTCCCTCCTACAGTGACCATCAGGGGGGAATGATCTGACAAGCCTCTAGCGAGGTATTCCACTCCTTGTATCTTGCCTATTTCCCCTGCTGGTGCAAAGATATAGTCCATGCGAGAGAATACCCCATGGGCTCTGTGGGCTCTCTCTATTATGAAACATGTCGACAACTTATCTGGTGGCAGTATTTTCTTCAGCCATTTCACAAGGAAACCGTTCATGTCCGTTCCTTCTATTCCTTCAGCAAAACCCACAAAACGGAGGTTGTTACGACGTGTTCTGTTTTCCGAGTCTTCAAGGCGCCACACTACATCCTTGTTAATTACTTTGAGCTCCGATACATCCTTTCTTAGACTCCTTATAGTATCTTCTATTTCTGATACGCGCGCCTCCGCTGTTGTGACCCTCTCAGCTATTTTCCGCAAGTCCTGTCTTAGCAGTGTTACCTCTGAGTGCACCTCACCCATTCGTTCCTCCAGGGCACCCCTGGAGGCCTGTATTGCCACCAAAAGCGCATTGTTGTCCGGAGCAGGAGTTGCATCGGCAATCGGGACCGGCGGGGTTACCACTTTTGTGTATCTGTCCATTTTGCCCTGGCGGGGGTTTTGGGATTTTTGTCTCTTGCCATCCAGTTTCCGCCTCCGCCTTGACCAAGAAGTTTCGGGCCACAGGCCCTGAGTCCTATACTATCTCTTACCTAAGGCACTGTCTATCTAAAGCCGTAGTAGGTACGTTCCAACTGAGAATACCAGGCCTCTAGAACTTTGGCCGAACCCGGTTCTCGTTCCTCCCTTTTATTCTTGTGGGTTTATTTGTTCAGATCTTATTTCATCATAAAGCTAGTACCTCTCCCGATGCCACGTCTCTCTTTCTCTCTCTATTCTGTTACATTCAGATGTTTTGGTCACTTCAGGCCGAATCAGAGGGGGAGGGAGTCCTCCACCGATCCCTCTTCAGTCAGTCGTATACTCCCCTGGGGGCCTTTTACATTCATCTCCAGAACTGCCAATTCCCAGCTCCGATCGTCGCTTCTTACTCCTTTTCTGGGGCGTTTCAGCTCATATCAAATATTTTCCGGCCTTTCCCCCCTCCAAGGTCTCCTGTCTGGATTTTTCACCTGCGCTCCTGGTGTTGTAGGATCCGGTCTTCTGTTTAAGGGGTCTGCAACCGCGGTCAATGACCGGGGCCCCGTCCCGGAGCCAGCCAGTCTTCTATCTATGCAGTGGAGGAAGGGGGGTGGGGGGGCCTTCACCGCCCCGGGGGCTTCCTGTTTATTCCACCTTCCCGGGATCCTCTTCGATTCTAGGGCTCCTCCCTATTACCGATGCCGATATCTGCATCTTGCCCGGGCCTGCCTTGGCGAACTCACCTTCAGGCCGTTTGTGGGGCACTCAGGGCCTTAGTGCCCCTTGTCAGACCCTTTCCCATTTTGAGGCATCTCAGGGTGCTTGGATCTCCCGTCAGTTTTGCTTCTGCTCCCCCCGACGTCCGTGCCGGTGTCCGCTCCCCGCGTAGCGCTGCTTTCGGATCTCACCTTCCGGCCGCCTCCGATCATTCAGCGGTCTTCGTGCCGTTTTCAAATCTCTTTCTGGGTGGTGGCGTCTCCGAGGGGGGACCTCGGGATCTTATCACCCCTTCTCACTGCTTTCTTCGCTCCGCTATTGCTTCTCTCTACGCACCGCTTTTATTCAGGCCCTGTCCGGCGTAGTCCGCATTTCCTTCGATTCTTTTCGAGGGCCGTTTTCCGTTTCGTGGCCGTTCTCTCAGGATCTGTGGTGACTGGGGAGTACAGGGATTTTTCTTTTCTCAGTTGGCGGTCTCCGGGGGGCGATTACTGCATGTAGGATCTCTTTTTCTAGAGGCCGTCCCGGAGCTCCGCAAGACCCATCCGACTACGGCACCATCTTGGCTCCTCCCGATATGATAAGATTTTCAGTTCTGAATACGTTTTCTTATTACGTTCTTACTATTCTGTTGTGTCGCTATACATATATATATATGTGTATGTATAGTTACTTGATTTTTATTGTTGCATTAGTCGAGGTAAAGAATTCCTCTGAACTGTCTTTAAATTTTTGTTGTTGTCACAAAAGTAGCTTTTGTTCTTGATATAAACAATGCATGTTGAACTTCCAACTGAAGTCTTCTTACGTTCGTTGTTATATATCTGTGACTAGATGAGCGGTTTGTTGTTTAAATATCTAAATGTTTTTCAAACATTTGTTGACTGTCCTTCTCAACCAAAAATTTGTTAAAGCAATCAAAGACTTTCTGAATCAGTTAATGCCTTTTCTCCATGAAGTATTAATATCTGCCAATAACTCGTTATCTGTAAAACTGTATGAGGAGTCTAGTTTTTCCTCACAAAAACGTTTACCTCAGAAGACGCACTTTCTGCACATCTGGTTCCTGTCAAATTACAGTTGAATTGCGAAGCTCCCAAACGGCGCGCGCGTATCCTAGCAACTAGCTGAATGCAACACTAGAACTACAAATTACCCTTCTGGTTTCTCAACGGCCATCTTGGATTCCTTTCTTTGGTCTTTCCTTTGTAAATAACGCAACACAACTTGGCAAACCTTCTTCCAACTAGGACATCTGTCTCCACAGAGGATACTTCTTTGCATGCATTCTCAATGCTTTTCTCAGACTTTTCACTGTTACTGTGTGGCAGGTTAGTCACTTGGAAAGAACCAGTTGCCAGGAAATGGAGCACTGATAGAACTTGCACAAGAGGTGGGGATACCAGTGAGATGACGGATAGCTGATATCAGATCAGGCCCCAATTGAGAAAACAGCTCTGTGATTGTGGCCGTGTCCAGTCTATAGGTCAGTATTATGTGCCTATTGTCCAGTGTAGCCAAGTCCACAAGGGGTCTGTACACAGGGTATTGCCTCCTCTTCCTATTCTTCCATGGTGGTAGGTATCTAAGGGATGCAAGAGTGAGAAGGGTGTCACAAACTGAACAATGGGGCCACCAGCTCAGTGTAACCAAGCGTGTATGTAATCGGACAATGTGAATGGCAATGTATGTACAATTTACAGCAATGACGCAGTTTCCAATTTCTGATTCTTGTCCACCACCATAAAATGCGACCACCTGTCCTGTAAGTATGGAGAGGTGGAAGTGATGTAACTCCGCCGGCACTGGGCGCCATGGCGAAAGGCAGTCCAATATGTTGGGTTGTCTCTTCCTTTCATTTTGTGGAGTTGGTAAGGTGGGATCTTCCTAATAACCAGAATTTGATTTGCAGTAATATGGAGGTATTTTTTCTCTCATTATTGATTTCCAGACTTGTTTGGGTGGTGTGTATTTGTTATACTGCTTTCCCATTATGGTGCCTGTTGTAAAACTTTTGTTGATTTTGGTTGGAGTTTATAAAGCTTCTATATCCAGTGGCCTGCTTTTGTGTGTTTATAAAATGGATTATTAAAAAATCATCATCCATAAAATGGGAGGGGAATGTTTGTAGGGCCATTTGAGACCCATTCTTCCCAGTCTATAGTTTTTCCATACATTTTTTTTTTTTTTGTATCAAAGGGAGGCTAGATTAGAATTATGCATCTTTGTTTCCAGTAAAGCATCTGTAGGAGGCTGGCTCAGTTTATGGGGTACTCCTATGGTGTGGCACCCTATACTGAGTCCAGGCAACCATTAGTGATAGTGAGTAGGTGTCCAGATAGCAAAAGCTGTCTGGTGGTACCTGAAGCAAGCAGTTGAAGCGTATCCAGGAGGAATGTAAAGCACTTGCAGTACCACAGTAGTCAGACAGTAACTCACTCATAAGAAAGAACCACACAAGTGTTACTTTATTACAGCAGTACTACTAGACTAGCACTGCTATATCACACAATATATACACAAAATAACCAACAGAAATAACATAAAATATACAGTTCCCTGGGGGCTGGAGGTAGATAGAAATACCAGAGGTAAGTACGGTAAGTGTTCCCAGCGACCAGTTGCCAGGTACTTAATGTGAGAAAGTAGCCTCTTTCTAGCCTTGTTACCCCCACTTTTGGCCTGTTTGTGAGTGTATGTCAGGGTGTTTTCACTGTCTCACTGGGATCCTGTTAGCCAGGGCCCAGTGCTCATAGTGAAAACCCTATGTTTTCAGTATGGTTGTTATGTGTCACTGGGACCCTGCTAGTCAGGACCCCAGTGCTCATACGTTTGTGGCCTATATGTATGTGTTCCCTGTGTGGTGCCTAACTGTCTCACTGAGGCTCTGCTAACCAGAACCTCAGTGGTTATGCTCTCTCATTTCTTTCAAATTGTCACTAACAGGCTAGTGACCAATTTTACCAATTTACATTGGCTTACTGGAACACCCTTATAATTCCCTAGTATATGGTACTGAGGTACCCAGGGTATTGGGGTTCCAGGAGATCCCTATGGGCTGCAGCATTTCTTTTGCCACCCATAGGGAGCTCTGACAATTCTTACACAGGCCTGCCACTGCAGCCTGAGTGAAATAACGTCCACGTTATTTCACAGCCATTTTACACTGCACTTAAGTAACTTATAAGTCACCTATATGTCTAACCTTTACCTGGTAAAGGTTAGGTGCAAAGTTACTTAGTGTGAGGGCCCCTTGGGCTAGCCAAGGTGCCCCCACATTGTTCAGGGCCAATTCCCCGGACTTTGTGAGTGCGGGGACACCATTACACGCATGCACTACATATAGGTCACTACCTATATGTAGCTTCACAATGGTAACTCCGAATATGGCCATGTAACATGTCTATGATCATGGAATTGCCCCCTCTATGCCATCCTGGCATAGTTGGCACAATCCCATGATCCCAGTGGTCTGTAGCACAGACCCTGGTACTGCCAAACTGCCTTTCCTGGGGTTTCACTGCAGCTGCTGCTGCTGCCAACCCCTCAGACAGGTTTCTGCCCCCCCTGGGGTCAAGCCAGGCTTGTCCCAGGATGGCAGAACAAAGGACTTTCTCTGAGAGAGGGTGTTACACCCCCTCCCTTTGGAAAATGGTGTGAAGGCAGGGGAGGAGTAGCCTCCCCCAGCCTCTGGAAATGCTTTCATGGGCACTTTTGGTGCCCATTTCTGCATAAGCCAGTCTACACCGGTTCAGGGACCCCTTAGCCCTGCTCTGGCGCGAAACTGGACAAAGGAAAGGGGAGTGACCACTCCCCTGACCTGCACCTCCCCTGGGAGGTGTCCAGAGCTCCTCCAGTGTGCTCCAGACCTCTGCCATCTTGGAAACAGAGGTGCTGCTGGCACACTGGACTGCTCTGAGTGGCCAGTGCCACCAGGTGACGTCAGAGACTCCTTCTGATAGGCTCCTTCAGGTGTTAGCAGCCTATCCTCTCTCCTTGGTAGCCAAACCCTCTTTTCTGGCTATTTAGGGTCTCTGTCTCTGGGGAAACTTTAGATAACAAATGCAAGAGCTCATCCGAGTTCCTCTGCATCTCTCTCTTCACCTTCTGCCAAGGAATCGACTGCTGACCGCGCTGGAAGCCTGCAAACCTGCAACATAGTAGCAAAGACGACTACTGCAACTCTGTAACGCTGATCCTGCCGCCTTCTCGACTGTTTTCCTGGTGGTGCATGCTGTGGGGGTAGTCTGCCTCCTCTCTGCACTAGAAGCTCCGAAGAAATCTCCCGTGGGTCGACGGAATCTTCCCCCTGCAACCGCAGGCACCAAAAAGCTGCATTACCGGTCCCTTGGGTCTCCTCTCAGCATGACGAGCGAGGTCCCTCGAATCCAGCAACTCTGTCCAAGTGACCCCCACAGTCCAGTGACTCTTCAGTCCAAGTTTGGTGGAGGTAAGTCCTTGCCTCACCTCGCTAGACTGCATTGCTGGGAACCGCGGCTTTTGAAGCTACTCCGGCCCCTGTGCACTTCCGGCGGAAATCCTTTGTGCACAGCCAAGCCTGGGTCCACGGCACTCTAACCTGCATTGCACGACTTTCTAAGTTGGTCTCCGGCGACGTGGGACTCCTTTGTGTAACTTCGGGTGAGCACCGTTTCACGCATCCTCGTAGTGCCTGTTTCTGGCACTTCTCCGGGTGCTACCTGCTGCTAAGAGGGCTCCTTGCCTTGCTCGATGTCCCCTCTACCTCCTGGTCCCTCCTGGGCCACAGCAGCGTCCAAAAACGCTAACCGCACGATTTGCAGCTAGCAAGGCTTGTTGGCGTTCTTTCGGCGGGAAAACACTTCTGCACGACTCTACAAGGTGAGAGGGATCCGTCCTCCAAAGGGGAAGTCTCTAGCCCTTTGCGTTCCTGCAGAAACCGCAGCTTCTTCTGTCCAGTGGAAGCTTCTTTGCACCCACAGCTGGCATTTCCTGGGCATCTGCCCATCTCCGACTTGCTTGTGACTTTTGGACTTGGTCCCCTTATTCCACAGGTACCCCAGATTGGAAATCCAGCGTTGTTGCATTGTTGGTTTGTGTCTTTCCTGCATTATTCCTCTAACACGACTTCTTTGTCCTTAGGGGAACTTTAGTGCACTTTGCACTCACTTTTCAGGGTCTTGGGGAGGGTTATTTTTCTAACTCTCACTATTTTCTAATAGTCCCAGCGACCCTCTACAAGGTCACATAGGTTTGGGGTCCATTCGTGGTTCGCATTCCACTTTTGGAGTATATGGTTTGTGTTGCCCCTATCCCTATGCGTCCCCATTGCATCCTATTGTAACTATACATTGTTTGCACTGTTTTCTAAGACTATACTGCATATTTTTGCTATTGTGTATATATATCTTGTGTATATTTCCTATCCTCTCACTGAGGGTACACTCTAAGATACTTTGGCATATTGTCATAAAAATAAAGTACCTTTATTTTTAGTATAACTGTGTATTGTGTTTTCTTATGATATTGTGCATATGACACTAAGTGGTACTGTAGTAGCTTCACACGTCTCCTAGTTCAGCCTAAGCTGCTCTGCTAAGCTACCATTATCTATCAGCCTAAGCTGCTAGACACCCTATACACTAATAAGGGATAACTGGGCCTGGTGCAAGGTGCAAGTACCCCTTGGTACTCACTACAAGCCAGTCCAGCCTCCTACATTGGTTGTGCAGCGGTGGGATAAGTGCTTTGAGACTACCTACCACTCTTGTCATTGTACTTTTCATAAGAGAAAAATATACAAAACAAGTTCAGTGTATATACACATAGCCAAAAAGTTTTGCATTTCCTCTTTTCACTCTTTTCTAAGTGCTGAAAAGTACTTCTAACTTTCTAAAAAGTTCTAAAAAGTTTTAAATGTTTTTTTCTCTGTCTTTCTAAAAGCTCTGACAAACTTTTTATCTTTTACTATCACTTTTACTCTCTCTAAAAATGTCTGGCACAGGCCAAAATGTTGATCTGTCCAAACTTGCATATGACCACCTTAGCTGGAAAGGAGCAATGAGTCTCTGTGTAGAGAGAGGTTTGAGTGTAGGGAAGAATCCTTCCTTGGAATTGTTACTTAACATGCTTAGAGAACAGGATAAGGCTAGAAGTGCCCCATCTGTTGAAAAAGTAGCTAATGGTTCCCAATCTGATCCAGGGACTCCCCCAGGAAAAGATTCAGGAAAGAAACTTCCTAGCCTGCCCATTACTAGACAGTCTAGCATAGTTGGTAATGATGAAGAGCCACACCATACAAATAGTGTTGTCTCACATCATAGCAAAAGCATTTATTCACACCACAGTGGTACTGATGTTTCTGTTAGCCAAGCTGTTAGGGTGCCCTCTGTAAGGGACAGGTCTCCTTCTGTCCATTCTCACCATACTTCTGTTTCAAGACATGTCCCTCCCACCCACCCTGATGACAGATTGTTAGAAAGGGAGCTCAATAGATTGAGAGTGGAACAAACCAGACTGAAGCTCAAGAAGCAACAGCTGGATTTGGATAGACAGACTTTAGAAGTAGAGAAGGAGAGACAGAAACTGGGTTTAGAAACCCATGGTGGCAGCAGCAGTATTCCCCATAGTCATTATGCAAAAGAGCATGATTCCAGGAATCTGCATAATTAGTTCCCCCTTATAAGGAGGGGGATGACATTAACAAGTGGTTTGCTGCACTTGAGAGGGCCTGTGTTGTACAGGATGTCCCTCAAAGGCAGTGGGCTGCTATCCTATGGCTATCATTTAGTGGAAAAGGTAGGGATAGGCTCCTTACTGTGAAAGAAAGTGATGCCAATAATTTTACAGTTCTTAAGAATGCACTCCTGGATGGTTATGGCTTAACCACTGAACAGTACAGGATAAAGTTCAGAGAGACCAAAAAGGAGTCTTCACAAGACTGGGTTGATTTCATTGACCATTCAGTGAAGGCCTTGGAGGGGTGGTTACATGGCAGTAAAGTTACTGATTATGACAGCCTGTATAACTTGATCCTGAGAGAGCATATTCTTAATAATTGTGTGTCTGATTTGTTGCACCAGTACCTAGTGGACTCTGATCTGACCTCTCCCCAAGAATTGGGAAAGAAGGCAGACAAATGGGTCAGAACAAGGGTGAACAGAAAAGTTCATACAGGGGGTGACAAAGAGAACAACAAGAAGAAAGATGGTGAAAAATCTCAAGATAAGCATGGGGATAAGGGTAAAACCAAAGATCCCACTTCAAATCTTAAACACTCTTCAGAGGGTGGGGATAAAACAAATTCTTCCTCTTCTTCTCAACCTACACAATTTAAAAAGCCTTGGTGCTTTGTGTGTAAAAACAGAGGCCATAGGCCAGGGGATAAGTCCTGTCCAGGTAAACCCCCTGAGCCTACCACCACTTTTACATCAAGCTCTAGTGCCCCTAGCAGTAGTGGTACTAGTGGTGGGACTGCTGGCAACAGTCAAGTTAAGGGTGTAGTTGGGTTCACTTATGGGTCCATAGTAGAAACTGGGGTAGTCAGTCCCAAGACAGTTTCTGTCACACCTAGTGGCATTGGCCTTGCCACACTGGCTGCTTGTCCCCTTACAATGGATAAGTACAGGCAGACAGTTTCAATAAATGGTGTTGAGGCCTTGGCCTACAGGGACACAGGTGCCAGTATCACTTTGGTGACTGAAAACCTAGTGCATCCTGAACAACACATCATTGGACAACAGTATAAGATTATTGATGTCCATAACTCCACTAAGTTTCTTCCCTTAGCTATAATTCAGTTTAGTTGGGGTGGAGTTACTGGCCCTAAGCAGGTGGTGGTATCACCTAGCTTACCTGTAGACTGTCTCTTAGGTAATTACCTAGAGGCCTCAGGTTGGGCTGATGTAGAGTTGTATGCCCATGCAGCCATGCTGGGCATCCCAGAGGAATTGTTCCCTCTCATTTCTACTGAAATGAAAAAGCAAAGGAGAGAAGGCCTGAAAACTCAGGATCCCTCTCCAACAACAGGTAAAAGGGGTATCACAGTATCCCCTAACCACCCTACCATTCAGGATACCATTCCTGTGGTAGGAGAAACCTCTCCTGGGGTGGCACCTGTTCCAAGGGATTCATCAGCTGGCAAAGCTGTACTCCCTGAGGTAGAAGTACCTCTCTGTGGGATAACTAACATTGGTGATAAAAAGAGCACCATTTTGGTTAACATGGAGCATCCCTCCAACCCTCCCAGAGAAACTTTAGTGCAGAAACCCTGCACTACCTCACAACACTTAGGACAGCACCCCTGCCCTAGTGTGGAGCTCATAGGACAGCATCCCTGCCCTGCTCCAACTCAAGAGAAACAGCATCCCTGTTCTCTCTTCCAGCCATATGGACAAAGTTTTTGCCCAGCTATGGCTTTATTGAGACAGCATCCCTGTCTGGCATTTCCATCACTACAAATAGGTTCAGTGGACAATTCCCACTGCTCTAAACTAAAACTTACTGATAGAAACTCTGAAAATACATCTTCACATTGTTGCTTAGCTAAAAAACTTCAAACAGGGTGATTTACATCCCCACAGGGAAGTAACCATATAGTGGATGATAAAGGGAGTAACCAGTCTAAGGCAGAGCTACTCTCTACTTATCACCACTTAGACAATAAAGTCTCAACTGGCCAAGGTTAGCCTTATTGTCCTTCGTTTGGGGGGGGGGGGGTTGTGTGAGAAAGTAGCCTCTTTCTAGCCTTGTTACCCCCACTTTTGGCCTGTTTGTGAGTGTATGTCAGGGTGTTTTCACTGTCTCACTGGGATCCTGCTAGCCAGGGCCCAGTGCTCATAGTGAAAACCCTATGTTTTCAGTATGGTTGTTATGTGTCACTGGGACCCTGCTAGTCAGGACCCCAGTGCTCATAAGTTTGTGGCCTATATGTATGTGTTCCCTGTGTGGTGCCTAACTGTCTCACTGAGGCTCTGCTAACCAGAACCTCAGTGGTTATGCTCTCTCATTTCTTTCAAATTGTCACTAACAGGCTAGTGACCAATTTTACCAATTTACATTGGCTTACTGGAACACCCTTATAATTCCCTAGTATATGGTACTGAGGTACCCAGGGTATTGGGGTTCCAGGAGATCCCTATGGGCTGCAGCATTTCTTTTGCCACCCATAGGGAGCTCTGACAATTCTTACACAGGCCTGCCACTGCAGCCTGAGTGAAATAACGTCCACGTTATTTCACAGCCATTTTACACTGCACTTAAGTAACTTATAAGTCACCTATATGTCTAACCTTTACCTGGTAAAGGTTAGGTGCAAAGTTACTTAGTGTGAGGGCCCCCTGGCCCTAGCCAAGGTGCCCCCACATTGTTCAGGGCCAATTCCCCGGACTTTGTGAGTGCGGGGACACCATTACACGCGTGCACTACATATAGGTCACTACCTATATGTAGCTTCACAATGGTAACTCCGAATATGGCCATGTAACATGTCTATGATCATGGAATTGCCCCCTCTATGCCATCCTGGCATAGTTGGCACAATCCCATGATCCCAGTGGTCTGTAGCAAAGACCCTGGG
Source organism: Pleurodeles waltl (assembly GCF_031143425.1). Taxonomy (NCBI): domain Eukaryota; kingdom Metazoa; phylum Chordata; class Amphibia; order Caudata; family Salamandridae; genus Pleurodeles; species Pleurodeles waltl. The sequence continues at coordinate 1,294,749,351 of NC_090446.1, read as the reverse complement.
ACTGCCCAACTGCCTTTCCTGGGGTTTCACTGCAGCTGCTGCCAACCCCTCAGACAGGTTTCTGCCCCCCCTGGGGTCAAGCCAGGCTTGTCCCAGGATGGCAGAACAAAGGACTTCTTCTGAGAGAGGGTGTTACACCCCCTCCCTTTGGAAAATGGTGTGAAGGCAGGGGAGGAGTAGCCTCCCCCAGCCTCTGGAAATGCTTTCATGGGCACTTTTGGTGCCCATTTCTGCATAAGCCAGTCTACACCGGTTCAGGGACCCCTTAGCCCTGCTCTGGCGTGAAACTGGACAAAGGAAAGGGGAGTGACCACTCCCCTGACCTACACCTCCCCTGGGAGGTGTCCAGAGCTCCTCCAGTGTGCTCCAGACCTCTGCCATCTTGGAAACAGAGGTGCTGCTGGCACACTGGACTGCTCTGAGTGGCCAGTGCCACCAGGTGACGTCAGAGACTCCTTCTGATAGGCTCCTTCAGGTGTTAGTAGCCTATCCTCTCTCCTAGGTAGCCAAACCCTCTTTTCTGGCTATTTAGGGTCTCTGTCTCTGGGGAAACTTTAGATAACGAATGCAAGAGCTCATCCGAGTTCCTCTGCATCTCTCTCTTCACCTTCTGCCAAGGAATCGACTGCTGACCGCGCTGGAAGCCTGCAAACCTGCAGCATAGTAGCAAAGACGACTACTGCAACTCTGTAACGCTGATCCTGCCGCCTTCTCGACTGTTTTCCTGGTGGTGCATGCTGTGGGGGTAGTCTGCCTCCTCTCTGCACTAGAAGCTCCGAAGAAATCTCCCGTGGGTCGACGGAATCTTCCCCCTGCAACCGCAGGCACCAAACAGCTGCATTACCGGTCCCTTGGGTCTCCTCTCAGCACGACGAGCGAGGTCCCTCGAATCCAGCAACTCTGTCCAAGTGACCCCCACAGTCCAGTGACTCTTCAGTCCAAGTTTGGTGGAGGTAAGTCCTTGCCTCACCTCGCTAGACTGCATTGCTGGGAACCGCGGCTTTTGAAGCTACTCCGGCCCCTGTGCACTTCCGGCAGAAATCCTTTGTGCACAGCCAAGCCTGGGTCCACGGCACTCTAACCTGCATTGCACGACTTTCTAAATAGGTCTCCGGCGACGTGGGACTCCTTTGTGTAACTTCGGGTGAGCACCGTTTCACGCATCCTCGTAGTGCCTGTTTCTGGCACTTCTCCGGGTGCTACCTGCTGCTAAGAGGGCTCCTTGTCTTGCTCGATGTCCCCTCTACCTCCTGGTCCAATTTGCGACCTCCTGGTCCCTCCTGGGCTACAGCAGCGTCCAAAAACGCTAACCGCACGATTTGCAGCTAGCAAGGCTTGTTGGCGTTCTTTCGGCGGGAAAACACTTCTGCACGACTCTACAAGGCGAGAGGGATCCGTCCTCTAAAGGGGAAGTCTCTAGCCCTTTGCGTTCCTGCAGAAACCGCAGCTTCTTCTGTCCAGTGGAAGATTCTTTGCACCCGCAGCTGGCATTTCCTGGGCATCTGCCCATCTCCGACTTGCTTGTGACTTTTGGACTTGGTCCTCTTGTTCCACAGGTACCCCAGATTGGAAATCCAGCATTGTTGCATTGTTGGTTTGTGTCTTTCCTGCATTATTCCTCTAACACGACTTCTTTGTCCTTAGGGGAACTTTAGTGCACTTTGCACTCACTTTTCAGGGTCTTGGGGAGGGTTATTTTTCTAACTCTCACTATTTTCTAATAGTCCCAGCGACCCTCTACAAGGTCACATAGGTTTGGGGTCCATTCGTGGTTCGCATTCCACTTTTGGAGTATATGGTTTGTGTTGCCCCTATCCCTATGTGTCCCCATTGCATCCTATTGTAACTATACATTGTTTGCACTGTTTTCTAAGACTATACTGCATATTTTTGCTATTGTGTATATATATCTTGTGTATATTTCCTATCCTCTCACTGAGGGTACACTCTAAGATACTTTGGCATATTGTCATAAAAATAAAGTACCTTTATTTTTAGTATAACTGTGTATTGTGTTTTCTTATGATATTGTGCATATGACACTAAGTGGTACTGTAGTAGCTTCACACGTCTCCTAGTTCAGCCTAAGCTGCTCTGCTAAGCTACCATTATCTATCAGCCTAAGCTGCTAGACACCCTATACACTAATAAGGGATAACTGGGCCTGGTGCAAGGTGCAAGTACCCCTTGGTACTCACTACAAGCCAGTCTAGCCTCCTACACTTAACCACCGAGTTGTCACCTAGGCTAACACAGGGAGTAGTGGTTGGAGTTCGTGGGATTCAGGACCCTTCTCAATGGGCCAGAGGAAACCAGCAGACAAGAGGAAGGTTAGAGAGTGCTCCCTCCCAGGATACCCAGAAGATGAGGGTACCTCTCTCAGGGAACTGAATGCAGAGGGGAAAAGCTGTCACAACCCGTTACCCATTGACCAGGCCGGTGGAAGCCAGGAACAGATTCCAGATGTGGAGGACCTGTAAAGGAAGGAGACAGAGTCTAGCACCCTTGGAGGCGGCCAGGTGGTAGAGGTGGCAATGCCTACACTCCTATAGGTGATGTTCCTGAAAGTCAGTGGAAGAAGAAATACAACTGCAGGGTTCAGGAGCTGCAGAAGATCTCAGGAGTTGCCTAAGAGCTGTCCCTTGATGGTCGCTGGATTGCAGGAGGGTCAGTGATGAGCCAGGTCACCAACAAGCACTAGCAAATGCAAGCTGGGCGCTGAAGACTCATTTGCAAAGTTTTGGGGACAGCAAGGTCTAGGAGATTCTACCCAGGAAGGGGAATCAGGGCTGGCCCTCAGCACACAAGAAGGCCAGCAGAAGTTGATGGAGCCCCCACGAGTGACCCACAGGTGACAGACACAGGGAGTCACAAGGAGGTCCAAGCACCACAAAAAAACTTAAGTCCCACATAGCAGGAGTTGCAGGACACGGGCTGATCTTCGAGTTGCAGAGTGCTGGAGTCTGTGGCTTCTTTGCACCTGTGGATCTTCTGGAGGAAGAGTCATCAAGCCTTTGCAAATTCAACAGTCGCGGTGCACAGGGGTTTTAGTCCAGTGGCCGGAGCAAGGGCCCACAGTCTCCCACGTTAGCCAGAAGACAAGCAGTACCCAGAGGAAACCACAGACTCACCATCTGTGAAGCAGAGCCTTTCGATGTTTGTGAAACAACAGAACCCACCAGCCAGTCAACACTGTCTTGAGTCTGCAGTTGCAGGGGAGTGACTCCTTCCCTCCAAGGAGATTTCTTTGTGCTTCCAGGTGCAAACGGAGTCCCTGTGAACCCTGGAGGATGTGCAGCCTTGAATGTTGCAGAATTCATGAAAAAGTAGGAGAAACAATGTTGTAATGGAAGCCTTCCCACCAGAAGCAGATGTGTTTCAGTTCCAAAGCAGACCAGCAGCGGTTCCAGAGGCCAGGAGAAGAAGATTGCAGAGAGTTCCCTGAAGAGTCTTGCTTGACGAATCTGAGGACCCACCCATGGGGGAGCCCTTAAGTAATCCTAAACGCGGGTTGGTCACTGAAGTGATCCACCTATCAGAGGGGGTGAGGGACATCATCTACCTTGCTTGACCAGTCAGATGCTACCATGGGGCTTCTGCCCATCTTGTTTTGAAGATGGCAGAATCAGGTGGCCATCTGGCAGAGCTGGACAGGGGGGTGGTCACTCCCCTGTCCTTTGTGTAGGTTTGTGAACTGGTGCAAACCGGATTATGCAATGAGGGAACCAAATGTGCCCTTCAAAGCAGAAATCTGTTTAGTTTCATGATTCCAACATGTTTGATACTAAACATGCCTAGGTTCGGAGAAGCCATTATGTAGTTGGACCACTTGGTTTGACCAGTGTCCACTATATATCTTAAGATGGCTTCCCCACACTTACAGAGTCCAGGAATTGGCCTGGGGTCTGTAGGGACACCCTGCCCTTGGGCTGAAGGGCTTACCAGAGGGGTGACATAGGCCCTCATTTTAAGAACAGCGATAAAAACCGCCTACCGCTGTGGCGACGACTGCCAAAAGATCGTCGCCGCGGCTACCAGCAGTCCACCATAATATGACCACAGCTGGATTTCCGCCACAAGAATGGCAGAAATCCGGCTTTGGCCATATTGGCGGTTGGAGGTAAAGTGGCGCTGCTACCACCAGCAGCGCCAAGCCAGTAGACCGCGGCCAGCTGTACAAATAATACAGCCTGGCGCTGTGGGCGGTGGCAGCACCCCGTCCCGTCTCCTGCCAGAGGACACCCTGGATCCTGGTAAGTCAGGTCTCCGACAGGGGAGGGGGCTTGGGGTGTTGTGTGTGCGTGGGGGGGTGTGAATGTATGTGTATGCATGAATGCGGATGTGTGTTGAGTGTTGAATGAGGGTGTGCATGTACGGACATGTGAGTGCGTGTATATTGTGAAATGTGAATGCATGTATGTTTGGAAGTGTGTGCGGATGTGTTTGTGATTGGATGTGTGCATGCATGTATGTTTGTGTGAATGAGTGTGTGTATGCATGTGTGTGAAGGGGTGCGTGGATGTTGGGGGTGTAGAGGGGGTAACTGGAGAGGTGGGGGGGAGACCTCTATCAGTGACAGGGAAGGAATTCCCAGTCACTGATATGGCCTACCGCCATGGTTTTCGTGGCGTTACGAACACCACGAAAACCATGGCAGTAGGCGGAGTCATAATCCCAAAGGATGGACAATAGCAGCCGCCAGGCTGGAGATGGATATCTCCAGCCCGGCGGTCAGAGTGGTACATTGGGGGGTTGGCGTCAGCCAACCCACCAATGTCATAATGTGGCAGTAAGTACCACCAGCCCGTTGGCAGTACTTACTGCCACATTAGGGCCGACTGCCAGGGTGGTGATGACCCCCATAGTGTCTCAGTGCAGTGACTAGGTTCAGTTCAGTGGTGAAAGGGGGCATGCACCATTTAAAGCAGGCTGCAATGGCAGGCCTGCAGACAGTTTGCATGGACTCCCATGGGTGACACAATATATGCTGCAACCCATGGGAGACCCCTGTTGTATCAATGTCCTTGGTACATAAGCACCATATACTTGGGACTAACATGGATGCACCAGTATGCCAATTGTGGGTGTAAAATGTTTGCCAGCAACCAAATTTAGAGGAGAGAGCATAGTCACTTGGGTCCAGCTGGATCCCAGTGAACTGAAAAAGGTGGGGGTAACTATGCTAGAAAGATAGCTCTTTCCTACAGCATCAATGCACAGGAAATCTTTTAGTATTGGGTATGTATTTTGAGAGAGGAATATTTTGATTCCCTATGGAAAGTAGGGCAATGGGGTTTAATCCATTTCAAATGAGTTTGCTATCTCCAACCAATCTTGCATATAATTGTTCGGTGATTAATCACTGAGTGCCTCGTTTGGCTAAGAATGTTATTTGATAATTCCTAGAGTTTGCCAGATTCACACAACCCATCTCCTTAGGAAGTCTCAACTTTAATAATTGAAATTCTGGTTTGTTTGCTTTGCTAGAGAAATGTGTTAATTATTTTGTCTAGCATACAGTGAAAACTGACTCGTAGCATGAGGGGAAGCATGCTTATTAGGTAATTTATTACTGTGTGATTACCATCTTTATAGTCTCGTTAAGTCCCCACCAGAAAATAAATTGAGATCAATATGTGTTGTTTTTCCATTATGGCTGATAGTGCCAATTATATTACCCAGACTTAAACACCCAAATATTTCAGGTGTTTTGTTTGTCACGCCAACTGGTGTCACCTAGAATATCTTTGGATCCTATGTTTAACTTCTGATTTGTGCCTGTTAAGCTTGTACCATCAAATATATTGAGTATGTGTCCTGATAAACAGAATATCATTTCTGGTAACTATGAAGATATTGTTGGCATAGACGGCAATCTCAACTAGTATTTTTTTAACTGTACACAGAAAATAGTGTAACTGTTTTTGGTATTGACTATCAGTAGTTTCTAGTGCAAGAGGGAATAATAAGCCCCAAGGTGGACAACCTTGTCTTGTACCATAAAGGTTGAAGGAGCCCGATATAATTTCACCTGTTCTACCTTTAGTTCGAGGTACTGTATGTAGAGCCGTATTCATCTTGATTTGTTTACCTATTTTATACTTAAGAAGGTCCAGGAGAATTTGTAGAAAACCCTCTCTACTTCAAGGGTAACTGGGACCATTGGTGAAGAGGTAGTTTTAGCTTTCTCTATTATATGGCATGGAACCCTTGTGTTGTTGTTTGACATGCGATTTTTCATGAAGCCTACTTGTGCTGGTTCTAACTTGTTAGTATTTTGCATAATTTTTACAATCTTGGTCTGTAATTTTTTGTCCAAGTTAAGGTCCTTCCCTTTTTTTGGAATAGTACCACAAATATTGCTTCAGTGAATGTATTCTATTCACCTGTATTTATAAAGTTCATGGCTATCCTATCTTTTACAAATGGTACGTTAAGTTAATTTAAGTTTTGATCACATTCATCTATTTGATGGACCCACCCCATTTGAGTGGAATGTTTTGTGGAATTCTTTTTAAAAATCTGATATCTTCTGAGGGTTTGCTTGAGGGATCCCTTTTTAATCTTCAAGGGATGAAATATTTTGTTTGTTTGTGAGGATGTTCTAAGAGTTCATCATTTAGTTAATGCTTGATAGTGGATGAGTGATGCACGTGTGGTGTGAAAGAAGACTTTTGGGGTTGGTCTAAAAAATGAACATAGCTACCTGGGTTAAGAAAGTAATATATTGTTCTATTTATTATGACATCTATTGAGAGATTGAAAATGCTTTCCATCACAAACATTTTATCATTGAGAATATTTGTAACTTGTTTGAGGTCATGCCAAAATAAGGAGTCACCATCATGTGGCTTATATTTATTAACCATATAGAGAACTTTTCCACCTTTAGTCAATCTTTAATTTAGAGATGATCTATCTGCCCTCTTTATTGGTCGTGTGTGTTACTACTAGATTTTTTGGCTATACATGCAATTACCCCATTATTTTTATGAATGGGTGGGGGCATAAATACCTGCTCTTTTCAGTTGTTTTTAAAAGTTAAGGTTTATTTATTTCCAATTCTAGGTTCTTGGGAGTATTGTGAAATAATCTTTCATTCTGTAAAGATAATCAGACATTTTGGGCCTGATTACGAGTCTGGTGGTCATCAGACCACCAGACTCGTGGTGGCGGTCAGGACCGCCAGACTCATAATCAGGCCTACAATGTCTGATCTACCCCAAGACCGCTACATTACCACAGTCTCCGCCAGGATTGGTGATTCCAATGGGCTGATGACAGGTGCAGGTCGCAATCAGCCAGGGGGACGCTGAAGTCAGTGGCACCTTGCTGATTATGACCTGGTTCTCTGCCTGCCTTTCACCACCATGAAAAGGCTGGCAGAGAACAGGTGCAGGGGGTCACACAGAGGCCCCTGCACTGCCCATGCACTCAACATGGGCAGTGAAGGGGTCCCCTTTCCCAGCATAATCGCAGTGCTCACTGTCTGCTGTGCATGTGCCCCCTGCAGTCAACAGCATTACCACCCGCTCGATTCCCAGCAGGAAAGTCATAAGAGCCCACCAGGGAAGTAGCCAGTAAGGTGGCAAGCTCCCCAGCTGAAGTTGGGCGGACGGTCATCCTGTCTGCCAAACCTGTAATCAGGTCCTTTGTGCCTTTTGACGATTCAATTCGTTAGAGTTAAAATAAATAATCTTGAGGTTATTTATATCCTGTTTCACTTACACTGTGCTGCATATTTAGTAGGTTTAAGACTGCAGCACAAATGTATGCTCCTCTGTAGAATTGTTGTTTGGCATATTACATGTAATTTAGTTATTACTAAAAAAAGTATTCCATAATATATTTCAAAATTCAATTAAATAATTTACAGATAAAAAAATAGGTATTTTAATATTTACTTGATTAACATCCTACCCTATACCAAGAGGAACCTAGCATTCTGCAACTAGCTTAAGTCATATAAATCAGTATTGCATATTTGACACAATTAAAAATCAATTAAATAATTGAAACAATTCTAGAGACTTTAATCCTGTAATGCTCTTTCACTGAAACATCTGAACTGTGTTTCTTCCCACACCTGCCTCCACAAGCACAGCAAGAGGGATATTTTTGTTGGGCTACCGCTGAAGAGCTGACTTTAAGGGTTATTTTTGTTTTATCTGCTGCATTCTACATATGGCATACAACAGCTTTTATAGCGCTGCTGCACTCAGCTGACATCTCAGGCAGAAGGTGTACTAGGCAGGAGACGTTGACTGGAGGCCCATAAATCTGCACCCTGGGCTACAGCAAAGAAGCAAATGGCTGAATCATGTGGAAAGTAAATTATACCTTGACAGGTGTATCCCCTTTATTTTCTGACACTTCCTTGTTCTTCGTAAAAATCTGTTCCAATTTTCCTTAGTTAAAAGTAAACCATGCTCCACTATACAAACAGACCCCGACATAGTTATAGGTTTGTACTCGCTCCAGTTTTTCAGAGGCCAACCTTCAAGTGAATGTCTTCCTTCATTTACCATACACTATTATTATTTTTTTTGCCCCAACAATTGATAAAACTCTGTGGCCCAATCATTGTCTCTTGTGCTTATTGCCTAAAGTGAACCATATAAGTCATTTCAGGTGGTGCCCTGAATGGGTGTATCTGGAACTAGTACATGCTCCCCCGAGCTTTGGTAGACAGTTTCTCTACTCCCCCTTCAAACTTTTCCCACATTGGATGTGTAAAATTAAAACGCTATGGTGCCAACAGACAGCCCTGCTTCAGCCCTCTGTTGGTTGCCATGTGTATGCGACCCAGGCCCCCAGTGCTGATCTTGGACCCAGGTATTCCAAAGTACTAGCTGAATTGCTCTGATGAAAAGTTTAGAAATCCCCCAAAGTTTTGAAATACTTCTAGATAAGATAAATAGTCTACAAAAGAGGCAAATAATCTTTTACTGTGAGTTTTTTTTTAAAGATCCAGAATATTCAGAGCCAAGTATAATGTCTAAAGTCTCACTTCCCTGATGAAAACCAATTTGTCTTTCGCCCAGGTCTTCAGCATCACCAAAAAGCATGGAAATAAGCTTACTTCACTATTGTACGTTACTTTTAAAGGTTGTTTATGTCCTCTTTTTCAAATATTGGAGAGTTGATGGACTCTTCCCTCCTCTACCCCCCAGTATTCTATTCAAACCTACTAACATATCCTCTGCTCAAATCAACACATACTTATATTGTACTCATATTTCCCTATGTTAATCCACCACTAATCATTTTGGGCTCTGGAGTAGCATGCCACTAGCCGAAAAGCACTTTGACACCTCGTCACGGGTAGTAAGCGCTTTATAAATAGAATTACAACTATTTTGCAATAAAGGAATTGAGAGAAACTGGAGATTAGTGCATCTTAGATAAATGTCCTTTTATTAAAGTTTCTAAACTGTACAAAAATATGAATATAAAAATATTTTCAAAATTAATCTAATAGCGTGAATAACCAGAATGGAAAGTGTTGCGGATGACAGTTATGGCACAGGCAGGCAGCTCCATGCGGTTGTTATTTCCCAGCATCCCCCAGCACCACCTCGTCAGCTGCCGGTATGCCGTGTAGCGGTACAGCCGGTAGTCTCTAAAAGCAGAAGCAGATGAGAGATATGGTTAGGTGAGTATATGCTTCTACATGATTTAGGGAAAAAGCATTTAAATTAGGTATAAATCAAGTTATTCAATTGTCTATAAGGACATACAAATGCGCTTTCTACGATCACCTACTGACAACGCATACATTTACTGTGCAATCGACACCTGTACAAACCGTATAAATATATAAGCAATTTGGTACAGCCCACAAGTCTCACCCACCAAAAGCTTGTAGGTTATTACAACTGACTTTCGCACACTACTGACCTCAAATCTCCCAAAAACCCAAATCTGAATCTGAAATTGGAATATTTGGAAAATCATATCTAGGCAATGCCACACTAATGGCAATTTGTGGTTTAAACAAATGCTCTTCAGTCAGTAAGCCCTTCAGTTAGCAAGTTGCATTCTTGGACTAAGAAATCCAAGTATTCAAAGTTCTGTAAGTTAGGCCATGTGTCTGAAGTTGTCATGGACAACATGGGGGCATTTGGCATAACTGTAGATGTTTACCATCTCTCAGCAAATTCACATTATATGTCATTGAGGAGTTTTAAAATAGGATGGATTGTATAAGGGTACTATCTAACTTTTATATACCCACTGCTGTACACTATAAGGATATTGCAAATCACCAAGGAGTTTCTTTACAGGCTTATGGATCTCTGAGGTGATTTGCAATATCATCCCACATAATACACGGTCACACCATCACCTTTCCCTCAAACCATCCTTGTGTAGCTCTTTCATATAAAAGAGACTGCGTGTTTGCAAATGTGAAGAGAACATGAAAAAGCTAGATATTTGTTACAAAAAGATGAGTATCAGTTTAATACAAGTCAGTTTTAAAAAACTGCAGTCACTCGGGATGTGTAGAAACATAAATATCTCCATTATGCGTGTTACTTGTTACTGTAATGCTAGAAAAACAGAGAAGAAGAAAGAAAAGCAACACTTCAATTTTTTAAAACAGCTGTTTTAATAATGCTTTGTAACCTGCCCTGCCTTCCTTCTTATCTGCTGGCTCTGGCAGCAGTCAATGTGAGGACAGAGCTCAACTGTAATAAGCAAATGTAATAATGCTGCACTTGGTTGTTTCTAAACCTTTAAAAAAGAATACAAGTTATTCATAACAGTCTATTCAAAAAGTAAGGAACAAATTCTGGGAATTTCAAAATGGCTAAATACCTTTTATAATGTTACTACTATAATTCCTATAATTCATTATAATATGATAAGATCTTCTTGTTGCAAATTTTAAAAAGGTAACCAATCAATATCCACTTTATAAACAACTTCTAAATGACCATTGTGCATTACTTTTGAAGGTTGTTTATATCCCTTTTCTCAAATATTGGGGAGTTGATGCCTGCCATGATACTTGGGATCACTTCAAGAACTTTAAGTATATAGAACAGTAGGGTCATATACTGAAGTTACAATGCTCTTTGGTAGCATTAATGTGATGTCCATTAGACCTTTGAGGATTTAATTAACTTGTTGAAATAATTTTTGACAACAAATTGGCTTGACATTTATATCTATACTTGGGGGTGCGAGGGATATATCACACCATAGGTTCCCAATATGTGATATTGGAATTCGAATAGAGTGTCTTTACATAACAAGGCCACACTGTTGTCTGTGTATTATTCATAGCACCTTGCTACATTACAATGCATTAGTGCTGCTTGTTACATTATAAAAGATCCAAATGGATTGAAGACTGGAGGACCTTGGCCTCTGGTGATAGCAGAAAAGTGTATTACTGCTTGTAACACAGTCCAAATTTAGGGAATCTTTAGGGAATCTGATTAGAGAATGCACTCTATAATTAACTGTTCAGCTGTTGGTTGAGCTGTTTGAGTAAAATGAAAAAATATCTATTGTTCTAGGAATTCAAATTCATCTTGTTCCCAATCAGATCACTGACAGAATATCTGAAACGCAAAATCCGTGGACAAACTATTGTGTCAAAAATATTGAGGACCAAAATATTGATAACTGTAATTATGTAAGGATTGATTTATTATTCTTACAGCCACATATACCAACCTTGAAAATATATATATATTTGTCATGGTACGTATGTGGAGTTACATATTGTAAAACGTAGCTGACATATAAAAACTTACCATCATGATATTGTTGCCCTCGATATTCTACCACTATATTTTTGTTTCTGATATTCTGTGAAAACACCTTCACTTCAGTAGACTTCTAGAAGTCTGCTAATGCATAACATCCTAAGATAATTAAACACTGTAGTCCTATGAAAAATTCTCTTCAAGTTAGTCACAACTCAAGTGGTTCAAGCCATCACGTAAATGCTGGCTTCATTTTCCACATAATCTTTCCTGTCGCCATATGTAGCTAAAGTCAGTATCCTGTCATTGCTTGTGCTGACAACTTTGATTTAGGCGACAATATATAAAAATGCATATCTGCTCAAATCTTTGCTAAAGCAAGGGAGCTCACATGCCCTGAAAAGACCTATATGGGAAACTGGCTTGGAGAAAGTTTATTATCATCTTACCAAGGTCTGCCTTGAGCAAAATATGGTATCCCTACCTGTAGGTTGGTCGCTTCATGCATTAGTGCAGGTGGTGTGTGTATTTTTTCTTAGGTCTAACTTGAAGAGCTACCTGGCTTCACTCTATACCCTACTTCTTGTTTGCATTTGTTGGCATCATGTTTACCTCAGTTCACCTGTGGAAAGCTTGCCCCTTCTATATTTTGACGTTCGGTAGCTGTAGTAGGCTGTCTCCAGGACAAATGGATCTAACACCACCATCTGAAATGCTGGATGGGAGGTAATGCAGTCCACACTGTAGTAGTTCATGTTCTTCAGCATGCAGTTGTGATTATGGCAGCAGAGATTCTCCTCAGGTGCTTGCATGTCTTCACACTCTTCACAGGAGCACCTTCAAGAAGACATACAACACAGATCAGTATATAAAGCGGTGTTTCTTCATCTCACGGGGTGAAGGAAACACCACGTTACTTTGACATTGTAAAGCTCTGCTTTATCAAAATGACTATTAGCTTTATTAGTACCTTAATGCTCTTTGCATGGCGGTTACAGGTGCACAGAATCCTAACATGCACTTTTTGTACAAATATAATTTCTGTATATACCAACACATACTAGACCAGAATAGACCAGACCAATGCTTAATTTGTGGTGGTGGTCGCCACTGGATGGCACACTTTTTAGGGCCCTGGACTCATTTTTCACCCTTGTAATCTGATCCAGCGCAAAGAAAGGTAGAAAAAAGAGGAAGAGCGAGAAGAGAATGATGAAATAGAGAAAGGCATTTGACTTGTTAAGAAGTTTTCCTACAGAAATTTCATCTGGCAGGCGTATCAAGTCATAATACACTGGAATTGTCAGTACTATAAAACATTCCTGCCAGAATCACCCGGCTAACTATTTTTTTTTTATTTATTTTATAAAATCTATGTAATATTCAAGTGCAATTAAAAAAACAGCAAAAGATTAATTCACATTAGTGGATGGTACCCAGTGTAAGACTGTCTTGGATCTTATAAGTTATTTGAGTGAGTGGTTTGGAGCTGCCATGTTTCTTTGCAGGGTGGACCATGCAAGTTACTATGACTAAAAGCGGCGAGGGAAAAGGAAAATCAATGGTAGAGAAGCACAGAAGTAAGTAAGCTGTGCCAGAGCTGCCACCAAAGACAAGTGACCAAGATACCATAGTCACCCAAAATCCACTTGGGTATCCCTGGATTACCCCTACTCGCAACCCTAGGCAGACAAATCAAGAACCTAAAGCCATTTATGACCCCCCTGACTCTATTAGGAATAGCAGAGGCAGTGCCAATGTTACTGAAGGGAAATCCATGGTTAGCCTGTGCCATTCTTAAGTGAGGTGAAGCTCCCAAAGGTCTCTCAAATGGGGAGGGCTCTCTTCTATGAAGCGCATGGAAGGAGTGACCTAGCACCTTGCAAGATGGCAGACCATGATTCATTGAGGTGGGCCAGCTCTCCTGCAGGTTTTGGTCCCCTGTGCGTGGGGTGGAGCGATCTTGCGTTGGTTGTGAAAAGGCAAAGGGTGTGGTGCATAAAGTGGGACAACCTCGGTTGCTGACCACCTTGCCACAAGGATATCACTGTCTCTCTACCCGCTGTCAAGAGGACCTGTAGCTCCCAGAGGGAGCTGCTGTGGACAGGACTGCTTTTTGTCCCATCTACCCATCCCCTGTAGGTATTCATTTCACTAGTAGTTATCAAATCAAATAAAAAGCATTTATAAAGCGCGCTACTCACCCGTGAGGGTCTCAAGGCGCTAGGGGGAGGGGGTTACTGCTGCTCGAAGAGCCAGGTCTTGAGTTTCCTCCAGAAAGCGAGGTGGTCCTGGGTGGTCCCGAGGTTGGTGGGGAGAGAATTCCATGTCTGGGCCGCCAGGTAGGAGAAGGATTTCCCACCTGCCGTGGTGCGGCGGATGCGAGGTTGGCGGAGCGAAGTTGACGGTTGGGCGTGTAGAAACTGAGGCGACGGTTGAGGTATCCTGGTCCCTAGTTGTGGAGGGCTTTGTGTGCGTGGGTGAGGAGCCGGAAGTTGATCCTTTTGTTGACGGGAAGCCAGTGCAGGTGTCTCAGGTGGGCGGAGATGTGGCTGTTGCGGGGTATGTCGAGGACGAGGCGGGCGGAGGCGTTTTGTATTCGCTGCAGACGTTTCTGGAGTTTACCGGTGGTTCCTGCGTATAGGGTGTTTCCGTAGTCCAGGCGGCTCGTGACGAGGGCGTGGGTCAGTCTTTCTGGTGTTGGCGGGGATCCAACTGAAGATCTTTCGGAGTATGCAGAGGGTGAGGAAGCAGGAAGATGATACTGCAGATATAATGCCGCCTAACCAAAGCTGTCAGCACTTTACAACAAGCAATAACAGGAGAGTGACTTTATGGAACTATTGACAAGTAAAATCATGTGGAAAAAGTGAAGCCAGCATTTACACGATGATAGCTTTGTTGTGTCAAGACAAAATTCATATAGTCACACATAATGAACCTATTGGAAGCTACTTCCAAAATTCTGATAGTGGCTATCGATGTGAATGTGACCAATAGGGGTCAGCAGACCACTATGTCTGTGATTGCCTATAAATAAAGCAAACTTGTTAAATGTAGCCAATTTTCCTTAAAGAAAACTGAGCTGTGTTTAAACCAAAAGTCTTCTTTTTATGAAAGGTGTGTTTGAGGGTTTGCCTGTGGTCCCATTTACTATCTACTCCCTTTCCAACTTTTGTTTAACATCCACAAATGAGAAAATGTCTCAAAGGGTCGGGGTGAGAATGTAGTGTAATGCCAGAGAACTGGGGAACCCGGTTTGCTGGCTCAACATCTTGTGATTCTGGGGAAATCACTTAAATAGCCCTGTTCCTAAGAAAAACAAAAAATAGTGTGTCCTTGTGTAATGTAACGGGTGCTTATGCAAAGTGCTCCAGTATATTCAGGCTAAATTTGAACTATATAACTATAAAAAAATGGGGAGGGGGAGGGTCATGAACTGGTTACTACTTTTCTATCAGGCAAATAAATTTGCAGATATACAGTTTTACTTATAATGATCCATTGCACAGTAACAATAATGTGTGAAAACTGGGTTTAAGTGAATATTTATAATTTGTGCATCACCAAGTCAAGTGCATTTATTTGCTTTGCTCCTCTTACTCTCCATCTTACTAAAAATGTGATCCACTCTTGCTTTGCTACCTGACGAATGAGTACACTTAGTTTACAGGTATTTACATTTTGTTGTGATTTACAAAACTATCATTCTACTGCCTTTTCTCTCACTCCCTGTACCGCAGAAATATTGTCACCTAATTTATTTTACTTTTCTATCTACGCCTGTAAAGTGAGGAGTTTCTGAACACCAATCCGCATGTTCAAAAAAATTAGCAATTAGTCAGAAGACAGCCGCTGTGAAGGTATGAAGATGCGAGAGTCCTCTCCTTATTTCTGTCTTTCCACGGGCTTCTGACTATCGCAAGCTGTGGTAAGGGTATGCACTGTAAAATATCGGTCACGCTCTTGCTCCCCAGGGTCTCATGGGTCGTGGGGGCAAAGAACGGAAGAACAAGTAAAGGATGCTCTCGGAGCACTTCTCGACAACATCGAACAAATGCACTGTGGAGGAGCTAGGGATGTAAAATGGGGTAAAACGCGTGACATCACTGGGGCACAGTGAAGGGTTACATCCAGAGCTTAATTTGTAAATAAAAAGGTGCTGGTGCTCAAAGCTCTCCTTTTAAAGAAGCTGCGGCAATTAAATGTGGAGCACAGAATACTGAGGCAGGGTAATCCTGAAACGACCTCGGGCCTCTTCAATCCATTTACTGTCACTTCCTACCCCTTCAGCTCACTCTCGCAGGTTCGTTTTTCCCCTTTCTGACGCTGTTTTGTTTTTCTCTTCCTCCATCTTTTCCCGCATGTCTTTTGCTCGCATTAAATGCTTGAGAGAGAAAACTAAGCGCCGGCCCTCAGAAATAAGTACTGGTGTTCCGCACCGGAAACAACAAGCTCAAATTAAGCACTGGTTCCATCATTACCCGTCACATCTGGCCACCTAGCCCCGCCTGTGCTCCCACTACTTTGGCCGAGGCTGCGATAAGAGTTGTTAATGGGTGCCATAAACTATCTGTGAGGCCCTCCTGCGCACCGATGCAGAGCAGACCCGGGGCTGGTGGGGTTTTGAAAAAACAGAAAAGTGTCCCTGCCGGCTGCTGGTGCTTTCACGCGTGTCTTGTCCTCCCAGAAGTGGTCCAGACTGCGGTTCTTGGTAGAGTGTGTGTCTGCGACCAGGTGCCAGCGTACGCGACCGTCCGTGTAAAGGTGCGAAGTAAAGCGGATATGAGGCCTGCGCTGAGTCGTGTTTCAGGCCCAGATTCGGTAGATTTTCCAAAAAGGTATTTCATTACACACGCGAGCAGACTCTTTGAGGTCCGTGCACATCAGTTTTGGGGTGCCGGTGTCTTAAGTAGGTGAGAGCCAGAGCAGAGCTATTTGCCACCTTATACAGTGGTAAATGCGTGCTTGAGATAGGGCACCGGCTGCCTTCGGCTCGAAAAGTAGCAGAGTTTGTGTGGCTTATATCTAAAGTAAACAACAGAACACAATAACACCCACAAAGCAAAATAAAAACACACGGTACAACAGAACACAAAATCACAGTAGAACCAAACAGTATCGCACTACAATAAATCAGCACACAACAAACCATAAAATGCTACAAAGCAATCATACACACGCTTTCATGTCACACTTTACCTTCCCCAGAAACCTGCTTTCGAAAAACAGTGGCAAGCGCAGTGGTAGCCCAAGTTAGCTTAAATCACCATCAAGGTGCACTTAAAAAATTTGCTCCGACC
This sequence comes from Pleurodeles waltl, assembly GCF_031143425.1. Taxonomy (NCBI): domain Eukaryota; kingdom Metazoa; phylum Chordata; class Amphibia; order Caudata; family Salamandridae; genus Pleurodeles; species Pleurodeles waltl. Next base: position 1,294,732,328 of record NC_090446.1, on the reverse strand, counting down.
CTCAAACTGCCCTGCTGGAATGTCAAAAAGAAACAAATGAAGGGTTAGGCTAGATTGGAGCGGTGAGATATACTGGATAGAATACATAAAATGGCCGCTGTGCCAGAAAGGCGTATGAGCCTGCCAGAAACGCTCTTTTGGGTGTTTGATAAAATACATATTAGTATTTAGGAGTTAGGTGTCGTTTTGGCAGATGAGTAAACGGTGCACTATTTGATGGCAGAGCTTAGTACTAGGTAGGAGGTCTCTGCATGAAAAACAATATTTTATTAGTATTAAATAAACCATGAAGGTCACTCTCAGAAGGCTAGTAACCAAGCCCGCGACTCACACGCTGCAAGGACTCTCCCCTGTAACAGGTGCATGAACCTACTGATCTATTATCTTGATTTACACGGCACTACTACGTCCACGGCTAAAGCCCGTTCCATGCCTAGTGAGTTGCTAACAGATTAGGAGATAAGGCACAAATACAGATGCCAGGCCAAGGAAAACACAACACAGCTTCTCTGCATCACACACGGTGCAATTTTAGGAAATCCATTTTTGGTTACATGCTTTTGATTCCATCAGCTGCAACCACTGAAAGCGCTTAGAAGCAGTACGGTTGTTTTCCAAAATGATCAACAGCTACAATTAGAGGATATGTTTCCTTAGCTGCAACAATTGATAGCGCTTAGAAATAGTGAGGCGGTATATACGAGCAAGAGCCTGTCTTAGGGCGTGTGTGCACGCTCCTGGGTAGTACAACAGCCAAAGGAGGCACGTCTGAGAATCAGGTACTCACCACTCGGGGGTTTCTTCGTCACTGTCACTATAGTCTCCCATCTCAGCACCTCGGTGGGGTCCGCTTCGCCACTGCCTGTACGTTTGCCTGCGCTCTTCCTCGCCTCAGTCTTGCGCCTCCTCCGCCTCTGCACTCTGCCTTTTCGACTCTGCTTTTAAAGGGAAGTGGCAGCTGTTCCAGGAAGCAGTATGGGCATGACAGCCCCTCCCTTCCCTCCTCTTTCACCCAGCAGTGGAGCCCTCCCCCGAAATCCAAAGTTTGCACCTCAAGCGGAGAAACCGGAAAAAAGGGGAGGGCGGAGAGAGATACCAACTCTGGAAACGAGTAATCCAAGCACGACCATGATTTTAGGAAACATTGGCATCCTGCATCGTTTGGATTTGTCATAAAACCGCAAGTTCCATTGCATGTATTAATATGTAGCTTTGATATCTAAGAGTAGTGAGTTTATATTAAATGCAAATAAAGTAGGCCACAGGGGCTCATAACTTCTACCAGCATACGTGTACTGATGGTGGCTTTCAAGCATGTGCTCAGGCCAGGGAGGCAGCGCAGTGGTTTGAGCACCTGTGTACGGCTTCGGGGTCACACTTTTAAATTCCTGACTGAAAGGCCTTTCATTCTTTCAAGAACATGAAATAAGTACCATAGAGTTGGGAAAATAATCCCACTAATTATTACCGTTCACAGGGACAATTCAGTGCGTGGCCCGTGCTGCATAAATGATCAGTGTAATAACAGTCAGTTGCACCGGTTTCCCATTGGAGTAAAGCTGTACTCAGTCCTTGAGCCATGCTCAGGGGGCAGAGGGAGCCCAAGGAGCAAGAGAACAGCAGCGATTTGTTAGTCTTGTATCCCATATCTCCAAAGCCAATGCGTAGTCAAAGTAGTAAAGTCTACCTGGTAAATATTTTTAGCATGGTCTGAACGAGTGGGGCATCAGGCCTTGAGCTAACACCCAAAATTGCACCTTCAGCTCTCCTGAACCACAACAGGGTCAGGCTAGTCTTAATGATTCTGGGATGGTGTCGCAGAACATGTTGTCTTGTTTTTTCCTTTTTTTTGCACTCTGGCCTGGTCTTATGGTGTCCTGGTGAGTAAGAGGCTGACTCTTTTAAGGAAAGATCTCAGATCTTCTTTCGACATAGCTTCCTTTCACTTCATGTATCTGGAATATGTCCTCTGCACAACTGGAGGCTTTGAGGGTGTACACAGTGCTAGTGAGTGGGAGTGCTTTGATGGTTATGGACAGGATTTGTTATTTAGACATACAATGGTTTTCTGGTGCTGTCAATGTAACATCTCATCGTTTCTATTTTCATAGTTAAGGATTGGTTGATTGGGTTGCATTTGTCAGCTGATTATGGTGTTGTGGGGCATGGAACTGGACTAATGCAGGGACTAATACTGTGACATAAAGTTTACTTCTGCTGAAGGTTTTTGCAATGGCTGTGGTGGGGTGATGTTAGCTGTGGTGAAGGGATTTTATGTGATGACCCGAGAGCACTCAGACTTGTTTAATCAGTGATTCTTAACCTTTTGGCTTCTGTGTGTAGGAAAGTGCCCCTTTGTGTATGGTCACCCACCCTCCTGTTGCCTCCAATAATGATGGTTATGACTGTTGGTGCACTGGAGGCTGCTAACCAGGTCCCAGTGCTCACGCTCTCTTCTAAAACTGATTTGTTGACTTGGTAATTCTCTAATTGGCAAATAATTTACCCCTTATATGTCCCTAGTAAATGGTACCCAGGCCATAGGGGGTGAAGGGGTCCCCATTGATGCAGCATGAGTTTGTGCCACCATCAGTGACCCAAACCCACTACTGACAGCGGGCTGCCAGGTCTTGATCATAAAAACTTTTTGCCCATGATGGCACTGCACATCAAACCACATGGTCTTGTATTGCCTACCTTTACCTTTTTTTAAATGACATTTTACTAGAGAACATTTTAAGAACAGGACATAATATCCCAATAACAAAGAGCAAAAATGGCCAAGAAAATCCCTTCAATCCCAAGTTTATCAAGGAGGAGCAAATATGTCACATGGCTTTGGAATTAGAGATAAACAAATGAAATAAGGTGTCAGGGCTCACCTGGGCCACAGGAGCACACTTTGCCAACTTGACTTCCAAAAAATGAGGAGCTGTGGTTGAGTGACATTGAATGGACTGGACCACTCTGAATACTCTGGTTTATGGATCACAATGAGCTTGGACAAGAACCATATTCATGCTTCCTAACTGCCTGCATATCTCTTTAGGAAGTTTGAAGTTGTTTCCTTTTTGTGTAGCTTGGCTTACATCAGGAAACAAGAGTCTCTTAGACACTCTGGATTTTACACTATAGTCTTGACTGCAGCTCTAATTACTGTACTGCTGTCTGGGAGGACTCACCTGATTAGAACAAGGGAGTTCCAGCTGTGGCATCATCAGTGCAGGACATCTAGTCAGGACCCTCACTCCTTTTAGCACCTTGTAGGAAGCTGGCTATTTATGTAGTGTACCAGTGTAAAGGGACACTATGCAGCTAGTCCAGGACAAAACGTATTGCTTGTCAGGGGTTAAAATAATAATCCCAAAAGCTCTCTTTTGTGGTAGTGTGGGCGAGCAGTTAGGCTTATCAGAGGATGGTGTTAAGCATTTATTGCACACACCGAGCCAGTAAGCGCAACACACATTCAATAAAAATTCCAACACCAATTTATGAAAATAACACAGATTTTTAAATGAGTTTAGACACCAAGATCATTGTAATAGGGTAAATACTTTTCCAGTTGTCCATTTTTAACTCACAGTAAACTACACTTACAATGTGGGATTCAAGTGGTAATGTTATCCTACAGGGAATATATATATACTGCATAGGGTCACTAAGCAATGACTTACAGGACCAGTCCTGCCGGTCGGCTCTAGTGCGTCCGGATCCAGAGGTGCTTTTCGGCATTGCATGGCCTTTTAAAGTCAATGGGAAACTATCCTGCTGAAAAGAGACTGCAAGCAGGCACTGGGGCACAGTCCGGTTGAACCGAAGGGTGGGCTCAGGTATTGAGGGTCTTGGGCATGCAGAGACACTGTTGGTCCACTCAAACTTGGGAAGGGGGCTTGTGTGCAGTGGTGCTTTGTCCAGCAGAGTTGCGCTGCTGAAGACCCTCACAGTTCTTGGTTCCTGCAGACACAGGCTGCAGACACAGGCTTCAGGCAGCGATTGGGGGGACAGTCTGGCCAAACCCAACGGTGGGCTCAGCTGTTGAGGGTTCCTGAACCCCGTGCACACCGTCACCTCCCTCAGACTCAGGCTGTGGGGCTCGAATGCAGTGGTACTTTGAGGCACCAGGCCGCAGTGGTCAGAGACTTAGGGCCTGATTTTGAATTTGGCAGACGGACAACTCCATTCTCCAAACTCACAACAGGGTGGCTGCCGCCTATGTGGCGATTTTCCCACTGGAGTTAATAAGAGTTTCCTGCTAGGTCAGCAGGCCTAGCGGGAAACAGGCTACAGCATTGTCTCTGGCTTGTAATCTTGCCGGCAGCAACGCTGTAGCCTTCAGGGTGCACCAGCACCCTCGCAATGTTCACTTTTTGCAAAGGGAAAGGGCACTGGTACTAAGGTCTGGTTAGCAGGCCTTAGTGCACTGTCAAAGTCGAAACCAGAATCAAATAGTACTAAAGGGGGCAAAAAGTGGGGGGGACATCTGCAAAGAAGTCCAGTTTCCTGCACAGGTCCTAAGGGGCCTCCAAGTTGTCCTGCAATACTTTTTCCTTAGAAGACTGACCATAAGAGCTCAGAAAGCCAAGGGCAGGGCTGAAACCACTAACACTCTAGTCATAGTTGCTTTTGACCAGTTAACCATATGTTCCACTTCCCATTCTTGATGAAGAACTGAGGTAGTAGCTCATTCAAGGAAGTTTTCACACAATGAGATAGTGTGACCTGCAACACTGCTTTAGTTTCCAAACTCTGAATTTTCTATCCTAAATCTTGGCTCTATGTCCTCATTTCTTCAAACGTTTGTTCCATTCAAGCGACCTTCCCTGGTAACTGAAGTTGTGACATTTGTCTCTAGCATCTGGTCATAGAAAAGGGATTTACATCATAATCATGGTGTCCAGACAGGGGTCTGCATCTCTGTCAGTGATCTCATAGTTACTCCCAATAGGAATAGAAAGTACTACAAAAAATTATTTCTTTCCATTCTTTCTCTTTTGTAGGCATGATGTGGTGTCAGTAAATGCACTGTAAACACTGTTCATCTTCTGACCATGGAGTATTGTTCCCTGCTTCCATCTAAGAAGCTTCTCTACCTTCTTATCACCTCAAACAAACTGTGGTTGCGGCCTTGAAGCAGGTAGACTATAGAAACCCTCCAGAGCTCGATCGCTTCCAAAGCACCCTCTCAATGCCCCAGCTAGGTGCTCTCTAAATGGCCACTCTGGAGCCACACAGAGTGAAAGTCCCCTTGCCACTGTTATCACTGTCTCTCAGAGGGCTTCGCCAGGCAATTCACCACCTCTCTGCACCACTCAGTGGCTTTGAAGAAGCAGTTCCAACTAGATGTTCACCCAAAGGGTGCCATCTTGAATCCTAGAGGCTGCAATGGAAGACAAGATGGGTCTGGCCTCTCCAACTAGTGGCAGGTTTTGGGGAGTAAGGCTGTTCTAATATGTAGTAATACACTAGATGATGTCTGAGTGCAGGATCAATAAGTGCCCTAGACCCCACTCCAGCCTCCTGACGTCCTGGCTGTAGCTGTCACCAAACGGCACTACCCCTCTACCACCTCTAAGTCTGATGTCCTCTTGAATGTGTGGCGCCCCACTAATTTTCCTGCACCCCTAAGCGTCTAATATTTATGAGACGACCTATAATGCCTCTGTAAGGGAGCAAGAAACATGAAATATAAAAGTATAAAACTAAAGGAGTTCCTGGAGGCAATATAGTATTCATTCGCTGGCTGATATTTGAAGATTTAACAGCATTTGAAATATACCTTCCGGAAATTACCTAATAGAAAAAATACAAATGAACGGTGCCTTTTTTAGGAGAACCTCAGGCTCCAGTGCCCCTGGCCAGGCCCTCTTTCGCGCACAATATCCCCAGAAGCGCCCATTTGCAACCCACTGTGTAGCACCGAGCTTCTTAATATCAATGAAATACTCACCACTGAAATTTCACACTCAAGGGGATCTGATGGATGTAATAATCACATTTGAAACGAGCGTGTGCAAAGCACTGTGGGATTAGACTAGTGTTAAACGGGGCCTCAAGCGTCGGGTGTAAATCGAGTTTATATAAACGCCAGCATGAGGCCTCTCACTGAAAGAGTGGGTGCCTAAGGTGTCTAAAGTTACATAAACTGTTGCAAATATTTCATGCCACGCCAAGGCCAGCAGCAGTAGACAGACAGCCCGCACTGTTAGAGGTCTCAGAGGCAGCATTTTTATTGGAGGAGCTGCTTATCGCTAGAGAGAGATTGTAGAGGCAGCTTGTAATATGTATGTGTATGTTATATTACCAGGAATTCTGCAGCATTCTTAAACAGGATATCCAGGTGAAGTCCATAGACATTGAGACCCTCCAAAAGAAGGTGAAATGAGATGCAGGCATGATGCTCTCAGCCTCATTGCAGCAGAGGACTTCTGGAGGACTAAAGGGCAGATCTCAGAGCTGCTTTGCTTTTCCAAGTGCTTTCTAATTTGTAACATTTTTATGTGTTTTCAATTATTTATTTAACAAACTATTGTAATCACAGCCCTTGGCAAAGAACCACAACTGCGATCTGCTGCTCCCGTCCACACCGCAGCGGCTTTGAGGTTTGCTTCTTTTCTGTTTTTCATATCCGAAGTCTGTTGGTATTTTTTTACGATTATTAATATATTTGCCTCAATATGGGAGATCCTTCCCTACTGTGACGTGGTGAGCCGATGAGCTGGAGCAAGCTCCTTTCTACTCCCTTGTCCCCTCCCCTGTGCCCTGGTCTGGGCCCCACCAGGCAGTGTCCTCGTGATATTTGTAAAACATCACTTTGAAGCCCCCTCTGCGCTCTGCACTGGGGGCTCTGCGGCACCGAGCAGACAGGGGCTTCTCTTTCTTTGTAAATCACATTGAATCCACATCCCCTTACACCTTGCTGCTTCCATCAGACAGCATTGATAGCCCCCCCAGCCCTCAGGGGTCAGTCCAGAGAGTCCCTCCTCCCTATCTGTAAACCAGATCCAGCCTGCATGTCGCCCCCATACACCTTACTCTGGTGCCTTCACCCAACATTAATAGCCCCTCAGGAGACAGTCAAAGAAAGGGTAGCCCAGCTCTCCAGGGCGTCACTGCCAGTCTGATGGGGCACCGCCCCCCCCTACTCCCCTCCCATCGCTGTAAATGAGGTGAGAAAACAGGCTGTAAGGCACCAAGCAAACAAAGGTCATGATTCCAGGCGACCTTCAGGGCCCCGCGTTTCAGCCCTCCCACCCCCAGTACATCCAGCTCCGTTCTGCAGAGTCTTGCCCTGATAACCTTGAATAGTACAGTTTTCCTTTCATTTATATTAATGTGGTTGATGCGTGAGAGTCTATTACAAACATTTTTCAGAGAAATATTGTGTTTATGTGTCATACAACATTCATGAAAAAGTTTCTTTGAGATGAAAACAGGACGTCACGTATGAGAATGGGAGGGTGTCACAGAGATCATTTTCAGCTACATTACCGAGCAGCTGCTATATTACAATATTGAAAACACAGGTCACAATCCCTGAATCGCAGATGTAAATAGATTTAGAATTTGGACGAGTGTGCCTGTGCACCGTCAGTGACCTGGCCGAAGAGGGCCTGAAAGAGTTCAAAATGGATCATAAATTCAAAGCTGTTCATAACAGGGGCCCTCAAAATACGTTTGGCCCAGATTCTCCAAAATCCTTAAAATGTCCCTGGTGAGGCAGGTTTAAATACACCTGCGCTAGAGATATGCGTCCTGCCGTACACTCGCACTGTAGTCCAATGAGGGCACTTGGATGAACCAAGGGTGCCGTCAGTACCTCGAGTCTGTCAGGAAGACAAGGCATCTCAAGGACTGGAGCGGTGAGATCTTAGGGTAGCTTTCAGGAAATGTCTTGTCCACTGTATCATTTATGTAATCTCCAAATTACTGCCACCTGACATTACTGGCTACCTCACAGTTCCACACTGCACTGGCCACACTACGACCACATAGGCAGCTATGTACCATTTCAGTGACTAATCGCTCCAGAAGACCACCTAACTGCCTGGTGACCGAACTGCTTCTGAAATACCGGAATGTCTTCAGTGCACCCCATTACACTGCCTACCTGCCTGTCCTGTTCTCGCAGCCACTTGTCACTACTCGCTATGTGACAGTACAGTCCACAGTACTGAGACAGTGTAACTTATATAAGCTATATTAACATGAAATGTTTATGAATTAATGTGTCATAATGCTGCATAGAAACTATAATAATAATTTTTGCTTAAACGTGCACTTGAAATGTGACCACGGGGAGTGGCCGCCAATGTATACGTAGACTAATAATGATGACTAAAATGTTTATAGTGTGTTTAAATAAAGTTGTACTAATGACTGCGTTATTGAATCTGTGCTGAAATCCTCATAGGACTTAAGTTAGCTTGAGCCGAAGCTTAGCTGCTTGGCTCTCATATCAAATGCATTTTTCTATTTTTCAGTATGCGTGTTCTTTTTCTTCAAATTAGAAGACGAATGTAACAAATGTCCAATAGAATTTTGGGGGAATGTAGAATGAAAAAAGGATAAAAACCCATGTCACGGGGAGTCATTTAGGTGGGTTAGGGAATGCTTTTGATTTTATCCAGAAACTCTGTCACTCTGTTTGGTGACTTGTTGGTTTACTTAAAACCATCCTCACCCTTAGATTGTCCATTTTTACACTTTACCTCCTTATGAGTGGAGAAGTGTGGCTCAATGGTTAGAGCGGCAGACCCTGAGGCAGAGCTCTGGCTCAAGACCAGGGTTCAAGTCCCGCTTCGGCAGGTCTTGGGCTCAATTCCCCTTGACCAGATAATTCTCGCCTCGGTGCCTAATCTAATTCATGGGTCCCACTCTGCAACTCTGGGCAATAGCTTGCTTAATCTCCACAACGGCCCCAACAGCGCTTGGATGCCTGGCTTCACCCTTGGGGTGCTCAGGAGTGGGTGCCTCACAGGGAAAAGCCAGGAGGGGTTCCATAGCGGTATGAGTACAGCGCCTTGAGACCCTAACGGGTGAGTAGTGCGCTATACAAGTGCTAATTTACATTTACATTTTATGAGGAAAGTGCCCTTTTGCCCCAGAGCTGAGTTTTGATTGATGGCGAATAGACTGATGTCCTGAGGACCTAAACCTTGGAGGGTAATTATGACAATGCAATTGTGATTTGTCTGTTTGCTTTTTCTTTCTAGGTACCAACTGCTTACTTTTGACAGCGACCATAGTTAGATGTTTTCCAAATTGTTGTTATAAATTGTTTTGCATGAAGCCCAACATGCAAATGCTAATCAGTGGTTAGGACAGGTGTTCACCAAAACTGACGCAACTAGACAAACAACCGAGACTATGTTTTGTTGAACTGACACATTATTGACACTCTGCTGAATTTGACCTATGTTCACGCCGTGTTATGTTCTGATGTTTGTGATTCTTGCTTTAATGAAAGCTTATCAAAGTTGCCATATCGTGACTATGCTATTATGTTTCTTGGTATTGAGATTAACGCATCTGCTTTTAGACTGTAAATAATAGGGAATAAAACCCATAAAATTCTACTAAATTGGTGTGGTTATTCATGGCTGAAAGGTCATGGTAGCGTCTTGACTTTATTAATGACTTTGACTAAAGTAAAATGTATTGTTGTGATACATATTGATGACATTATTAATGTATTGATTGATATATTGATTAGCTATCTCGTCTTAAGGTGTCTCTCAAATGGGTCAAAAGATTTATTGGCCTAAAAACGAGTCCTGATGTGTAATAAATTATCATAAAGGGACGCGTTAGCAGTTCCACCTGACTTGTTGTTGGTACACACCTGTGTATTATAACTCTGACCTCGTGAAAACCACTGGATTGCCCTGTTGACATATCTGAATATCTACTGTCCACCCAGCTGTCCTGTTCACCCAACCACCTGACACTACTAATTATCACACAGTAATAGCCACGCTAAGACCAGACCACAGAAACGCGATGTGCCCTCCTGACTGTCCTTTTACCTCATTATTGTGGAACATAACTTGACTATTGTCTCTGACTGTACTGTAACCTGTACTCTACACCTGTGTGCTGTCTGAATGCTCTGTTCATCTGATTGCACTGTCCAGCAGACTCCGTGAACTGTACCGTTCCTGACTGTACTGCACACCTGTTTGCTGCCTGCTCTGAGAATCTGGCTGCACTGTCCAGTAGATTTTGTGAACTGAACTGTCCCTGAGTGTACTGTACACTTGTCTGCTGTCTTACTGTTCTGTTCATCTGACTGTACTGTCCAGCAGACTCCATGAACTGTACTGTACTCCTGTCTGCTTCCTGAATGCTCTGTTCATCTGACTGCACTGTGCAATAGTTAACTTGTCTACTCGCGCATTTTATGATACTGTACAAGGTCAGGATATTCTGTGAGAGTTAAATGAATACATTGCATAAGAGCGAAACACGTTTGAAAGGACTGCCACACATATCCAAACCTGCAAATGAACCTGGATAAAGTAGGTTTTAATGTTCCATCTTCTTATTTTGTTTTCCGATATATTTTTTAGTTTTTTGCCTTTGGTTAGTATTTTGAATGACATTTGATAAGGGCAATGTTTTTTAGTATGATGTTTTAAAGATTAATAATAACACATCTGTTATTACTTCGACTAACACTTTTTAATGTTTTTTTCTTTGTAGGCCACTAGACTACCCTCTAAATGTATTTGGATTCTGATTTTATACATTATGTTTTGTATTTTTGATTGTGTAATTATAAGTATTTGCATAATGGAATACTGCTACAAAAATAATTTAAAAGAGTTGGAGATACCAATGTTTGTTTATATATTTATTTATAGGCAAATGAAATTGTCAGCAATGTACGATAGTAACACTGGGTGAAAACAAGTGCTCGGTCAGGGGTAGTAAGTGTGATACAAATACAATACAATACAGAATATAACCCACACTAATACTAATACTAATACCGTAACACTCAGTGGTCAGGCAGTCAAATGTAGTTCACAGAGGCTGCTATGGGTCATGCCCGTCACCCAATACTGTATCAGTCCACAGCAATAAACTACCCATCACCAACTGAACAGACACAGAATTACTGAAGAGATCTGCCACATACCACTGGCTAACAGAGTACTTTAAGTTAGTCCACCACTAAGTGCAGGTCCCAAGATGCTACATGCTATGACCACTTCTTGACATCTCACAAGAACAATCAGGTATGGGAGGATACTAACAAATTGCATGCCAGCAGAATTCTCTATTTAACCTACTCCTACTCAGGACCATAAGCTAAAAACAAGCATTTGCAATGCAATAGGTCTCGCATTGGCTTGGGTTAGAGCTATTGGCATTGTAAATTCATAACTGGACTTTTCTTGCCACATAAATTGGTCACTCCTGCCTCATAATTTCATCTTTTCCTGCCATATAATTCCACTGGCCCTGCATATAACTAAAGCACTTCCATTTATCTTCCTCTATCTGTAGCAAAAAATGAAAATGTTGCCATTTTGCATCCTAATTTAAATCTGCCATGCCAATTCCAATAGAATACCACTTTCACCACCCCACCATCAGAATTGTTGGCTGGCTAACATACTTCCCCCAAAAAGATACAAGACAATCACAGAGGAGAAATAAACTAGAAGGGTCACCCATACATATCAAGCGTATTCAAACAACCATTGTGTAATAAGGATGTTAAGTTGGCTTGAATCATGATCATAACTGTAATAAGGAGATACTATTAAAACATATAGAATTATCATATAAACCTTTATCAGAATAAAAAACTTTTGGTCTTAAACTGTAATGCTCAAAACAGCCCCTATAGGGCACCATAACAAAAATTAATTTGTAAAAAAACATGGTTATGTAACCATATTGTTAGACCCTAGAGGGCACAACCCCATGAAAAAATAAACAGGCGAAAGGAGTGCAGTGCAACTGTATACTCAGCCGAGTGTTTCCCAGAGTGTGTGCTGCGGCACCCTGGTGTGCCGTCAGAACTCGCCACGGGCACCGCACACTCTTTGGGAACATTGGAAATTCTTTCACTGAGTGAAAGCAAGACTCGCAGTGTAAACAAATCAAACTTCATGGGTTTTTACAATTTACATCGTAACCCTAACATGTTTGATTTTTTTTTTCACTGCGATTCTTTCTCTTTGATAGTACTGCACGGTTCCATTCTAAAGCTATGTTACGTGTAGAACGGAGCCTGTAGGAAAGTACCATCTTTCCTGGCATGTTACCCCCATTTTTACATGTATGTACGTTTGTTTTTGCCTGTCTCACTGGTATCCTCCTAGCTAGGACCCCAGTGCTCATAGTTTGTGGCCTGAATGTGTATTCCTGTGTAGTGACTAACTGTGTCACTGAGGCTCTGCTAACCAGACCCTCAGTGCTTATGCTTTCTCTGCCTTTAAATTTGTCACTATTGGCTAGTGACCACCTTTATCAATTTCATTTGGCACACTGGAACACCCTTATTATTCCCTAGTATATGGTACCTAGGTATCCAGGGTATTGGGGTTCCAGGAGATCCCTATGTGCTGCAGATCCATAGGGAGCTCAGACGAACCTTTTCGCAGGACTGCCACTGCAGCCTGAGTGAAATAACGCACACGTTATTTCACAGCCATTTTCACTGCGCTTAAGTAACTTATAAGTCACCTATATGTCTAACCTTTACTAGCTGAAGGTTAGGTGCAAAGTTACTAAGTGTGAGGGCACCCTTGCACTAGCACGTTCTCCGGAAATTACCTAATAGAAAAAATACAAATGAACGGTGCCTTTTTTAGGAGAACCTCAGGCTTCAGAGCCCCTGGCCAGGCCCTCTTTCGCGCACAATATCCCCAGAAGCGCCCATTTGCAACCCACTGTGTAGCACAGAGCTTCTTAATATCAATGAAATACTCACCACTGAAATTTCACACTCAAGGGGATCTGATGGATGTAATAATCACATTTGAAACGAGCGTGTGCAAAGCACTGTGGGATTAGACTAGTGTTAAACGGGGCCTCAAGCGTCGGGTGTAAATCGAGTTTATATAAACGCCAGCATGAGGCCTCTTACTGAAAGAGTGGGTGCCTAAGGTGTCTAAAGTTACATAAACTGTTGCAAATATTTCATGCCACGCCAAGGCCAGCAGCAGTAGACAGACAGCCCGCACTGTTAGAGGTCTCAGAGGCAGCATTTTTATTGGAGGAGCTGCTTATCGCTAGAGAGAGATTGTAGAGGCAGCTTGTAATATGTATGTGTATGTTATATTACCAGGAATTCTGCAGCATTCTTAAACAGGATATCCAGGTGAAGTCCATAGACATTGAGACCCTCCAAAAGAAGGTGAAATGAGATGCAGGCATGATGCTCTCAGCCTCATTGCAGCAGAGGACTTCTGGAGGACTAAAGGGCAGATCTCAGAGCTGCTTTGCTTTTACAAAGTGCTTTCTAATTTGAAACATTTTTATGTGTTTTCAATTATTTATTTAACAAACTATTGTAATCACAGCCCTTGGCAAAGAACCACAACTGCGATCTGCTGCTCCCGTCCACACCGCAGCGGCTTTGAGGTTTGCTTCTTTTCTGTTTTTCATATCCGAAGTCTGTTGGTATTTTTTTACGATTATTAATATATTTGCCTCAATATGGGAGATCCTTCCCCACTGTGACGTGGTGAGCCGATGAGCTGGAGCAAGCTCCTTTCTACTCCCTTGTCCCCTCCCCTGTGCCCTGGTCTGGGCCCCACCAGGCAGTGTCCTCGTGATATTTGTAAAACATCACTTTGAAGCCCCCTCTGCGCTCTGCACTGGGGGCTCTGCGGCACCGAGCAGACAGGGGCTTCTCTTTCTTTGTAAATCACATTGAATCCACATCCCCTTACACCTTGCTGCTTCCATCAGACAGCATTGATAGCCCCCCCAGCCCTCAGGGGTCAGTCCAGAGAGTCCCTCCTCCCTATCTGTAAACCAGATCCAGCCTGCATGTCGCCCCCATACACCTTACTCTGGTGCCTTCACCCAACATTAATAGCCCCTCAGGAGACAGTCAAAGAAAGGGTAGCCCAGCTCTCCAGGGCGTCACTGCCAGTCTGATGGGGCACCGCCCCCCCTACTCCCCTCCCATCGCTGTAAATGAGGTGAGAAAACAGGCTGTAAGGCACCAAGCAAACAAAGGTCATGATTCCAGGCGACCTTCAGGGCCCCGCGTTTCAGCCCTCCCACCCCCAGTACATCCAGCTCCGTTCTGCAGAGTCTTGCCCTGATAACCTTGAATAGTACAGTTTTCCTTTCATTTATATTAATGTGGTTGATGCGTGAGAGTCTATTACAAACATTTTTCAGAGAAATATTGTGTTTATGTGTCATACAACATTCATGAAAAAGTTTCTTTGAGAAGAAAACAGGACGTCACGTATGAGAATGGGAGGGTGTCACAGAGATAATTTTCAGCTACATTACCGAGCAGCTGCTATATTACAATATTGAAAACACAGGTCACAATCCCTGAATCGCAGATGTAAATAGATTTAGAATTTGGACGAGTGTGCCTGTGCACCGTCAGTGACCTGGCCGAAGAGGGCCTGAAAGAGTTCAAACTGGATCATAAATTCAAAGCTGTTCATAACAGGGGCCCTCAAAATAAGTTTGGCCCAGATTCTCCAAAATCCTTAAAATGTCCCTGGTGAGGCGGGTTTAAATACACCTGCGCTAGAGATATGCGTCCTGCCGTACTCTCGCACTGTAGTCCAATGAGGGCACTTGGATGAACCAAGGGTGCCGTCAGTACCTCGAGTCTGTCAGGAAGACAAGGCATCTCAAGGACTGGAGCGGTGAGATCTTAGGGTAGCTTTCAGGAAATGTCTTGTCCACTGTATCATTTATGTAATCTCCAAATTACTGCCACCTGACATTACTGGCTACCTCACAGTTCCACACTGCACTGGCCACACTACGACCACATAGGCAGCTATGTACCATTTCAGTGACTAATCGCTCCAGAAGACCACCTAACTGCCTGGTGACCGAACTGCTTCTGAAATACCGGAATGTCTTCAGTGCACCCCATTACACTGCCTACCTGCCTGTCCTGTTCTCGCAGCCACTTGTCACTACTCGCTATGTGACAGTACAGTCCACAGTACTGAGACAGTGTAACTTATATAAGCTATATTAACATGAAATGTTTATGAATTAATGTGTCATAATGCTGCATAGAAACTATAATAATAATTTTTGCTTAAACGTGCACTTGAAATGTGACCACGGGGAGTGGCCGCCAATGTATACGTAGACTAATAATGATGACTAAAATGTTTATAGTGTGTTTAAATAAGGTTGTACTAATGACTGCGTTATTGAATCTGTGCTGAAATCCTCATAGGACTTAAGTTAGCTTGAGCCGAAGCTTAGCTGCTTGGCTCTCATATCAAATGCATTTTTCTATTTTTCAGTATGCGTGTTCTTTTTCTTCAAATTAGAAGACGAATGTAACAAATGTCCAATAGAATTTTGGGGGAATGTACAATGAAAAAAGGATAAAAACCCATGTCACGGGGAGTCATATAGGTGGGTTAGGGAATGCTTTTGATTTTATCCAGAAACTCTGTCACTCTGTTTGGTGACTTGTTGGTTTACTTAAAACCATCCTCACCCTTAGATTGTCCATTTTTACACTTTACCTCCTTATGAGGAAAGTGCCCTTTTGCCCCAGAGCTGAGTTTTGATTGATGGCGAATAGACTGATGTCCTGAGGACCTAAACCTTGGAGGGTAATTATGACAATGCAATTGTGATTTGTCTGTTTGCTTTTTCTTTCTAGGTACCAACTGCTTACTTTTGACAGCGACCATAGTTAGATGTTTTCCAAATTGTTGTTCTAAATTGTTTTGCATGAAGCCCAACATGCAAATGCTAATCAGTGGTTAGGACAGGTGTTCACCAAAACTGACGCAACTAGACAAACAACCGAGACTATGTTTTGTTGAACTGACACATTATTGACACTCTGCTGAATTTGACCTATGTTCACGCCGTGTTATGTTCTGATGTTTGTGATTCTTGCTTTAATGAAAGCTTATCAAAGTTGCCATATCGTGACTATGCTATTATGTTTCTTGGTATTGAGATTAACGCATCTGCTTTTAGACTGTAAATAATAGGGAATAAAACCCATAAAATTCTACTAAATTGGTGTGGTTATTCATGGCTGAAAGGTCATGGTAGCGTCTTGACTTTATTAATGACTTTGACTAAAGTAAAATGTATTGTTGTGATAAATATTGATGACATTATTAATGTATTGATTGATATATTGATTAGCTATCTCGTCTTAAGGTGTCTCTCAAATGGGTCAAAAGATTTATTGGCCTAAAAACGAGTCCTGATGTGTAATAAATTATCATAAAGGGACGCGTTAGCAGTTCCACCTGACTTGTTGTTGGTACACACCTGTGTATTATAACTCTGACCTCGTGAAAACCACTGGATTGCCCTGTTGACATATCTGAATATCTACTGTCCACCCAGCTGTCCTGTTCACCCAACCACCTGACACTACTAATTATCACACAGTAATAGCCACGCTAAGACCAGACCACAGAAACGCGATGTGCCCTCCTGACTGTCCTTTCACCTCATTATTGTGGAACATAACTTGACTATTGTCTCTGACTGTACTGTAACCTGTACTCTACACCTGTGTGCTGTCTGAATGCTCTGTTCATCTGATTGCACTGTCCAGCAGACTCCGTGAACTGTACCGTTCCTGACTGTACTGCACACCTGTTTGCTGCCTGCTCTGAGAATCTGTCTGCACTGTCCAGTAGATTTTGTGAACTGAACTGTCCCTGAGTGTACTGTACACTTGTCTGCTGTCTTACTGTTCTGTTCATCTGACTGTACTGTCCAGCAGACTCCATGAACTGTACTGTACTCCTGTCTGCTTCCTGAATGCTCTGTTCATCTGACTGCACTGTGCAATAGTTAACTTGTCTACTCGTGCATTTTATGATACTGTACAAGGTCAGGATATTCTGTGAGAGTTAAATGAATACATTGCATAAGAGCGAAACACGTTTGAAAGGACTGCCACACATATCCAAACCTGCAAATGAACCTGGATAAAGTAGGTTTTAATGTTCCATCTTCTTATTTTGTTTTCCGATATATTTTTTAGTTTTTTGCCTTTGGTTAGTATTTTGAATGACATTTGATAAGGGCAATGTTTTTTAGTATGATGTTTTAAAGATTAATAATAACACATCTGTTATTACTTCGACTAACACTTTTTAATGTTTTTTTCTTTGTAGGCCACTAGACTACCCTCTAAATGTATTTGGATTCTGATTTTATACATTATGTTTTGTATTTTTGATTGTGTAATTATAAGTATTTGCATAATGGAATACTGCTACAAAAATAATTTAAAAGAGTTGGAGATACCAATGTTTGTTTATATATTTATTTATAGGCAAATGAAATTGTCAGCAATGTACGATAGTAACACTGGGTGAAAACAAGTGCTCGGTCAGGGGTAGTAAGTGTGATACAAATACAATACAATACAGAATATAACCCACACTAATACTAATACTAATACCGTAACACTCAGTGGTCAGGCAGTCAAATGTAGTTCACAGAGGCTGCTATGGGTCATGCCCGTCACCCAATACTGTATCAGTCCACAGCAATAAACTACCCATCACCAACTGAACAGACACAGAATTACTGAAGAGATCTGCCACATACCACTGGCTAACAGAGTACTTTAAGTTAGTCCACCACTAAGTGCAGGTCCCAAGATGCTACATGCTATGACCACTTCTTGACATCTCACAAGAACAATCAGGTATGGGAGGATACTAACAAATTGCATGCCAGCAGAATTCTCTATTTAACCTACTCCTACTCAGGACCATAAGCTAAAAACAAGCATTTGCAATGCAATAGGTCTCGCATTGGCTTGGGTTAGAGCTATTGGCATTGTAAATTCATAACTGGACTTTTCTTGCCACATAAATTGGTCACTCCTGCCTCATAATTTCATCTTTTCCTGCCATATAATTCCACTGGCCCTGCATATAACTAAAGCACTTCCATTTATCTTCCTCTATCTGTAGCAAAAAATGAAAATGTTGCCATTTAGCATCCTAATTTAAATCTGCCATGCCAATTCCAATAGAATACCACTTTCACCACCCCACCATCAGAATTGTTGGCTGGCTAACATACTTCCCCCAAAAAGATACAAGACAATCACAGAGGAGAAATAAACTAGAAGGGTCACCCATACATATCAAGCGTATTCAAACAACCATTGTGTAATAAGGATGTTAAGTTGGCTTGAATCATGATCATAACTGTAATAAGGAGATACTATTAAAACATATAGAATTATCATATAAACCTTTATCAGAATAAAAAACTTTTGGTCTTAAACTGTAATGCTCAAAACAGCCCCTATAGGGCACCATAACAAAAATTAATTTGTAAAAAAACATGGTTATGTAACCATATTGTTAGACCCTAGAGGGCACAACCCCATGAAAAAATAAACAGGCGAAAGGAGTGCAGTGCAACTGTATACTCAGCCGAGTGTTTCCCAGAGTGTGTGCTGCGGCACCCTGGTGTGCCGTCAGAACTCGCCACGGGCACCGCACACTCTTTGGGAACATTGGAAATTCTTTCACTGAGTGAAAGCAAGACTCGCAGTGTAAACAAATCAAACTTCATGGGTTTTTACAATTTACATCGTAACCCTAACATGTTTGATTTTTTTTTTCACTGCGATTCTTTCTCTTTGATAGTACTGCACGGTTCCATTCTAAAGCCATGTTACGTGTAGAACGGAGCCTGTAGGAAAGTACCATCTTTCCTGGCATGTTACCCCCATTTTTACATGTATGTACGTTTGTTTTTGCCTGTCTCACTGGTATCCTCCTAGCTAGGACCCCAGTGCTCATAGTTTGTGGCCTGAATGTGTATTCCTGTGTAGTGACTAACTGTGTCACTGAGGCTCTGCTAACCAGACCCTCAGTGCTTATGCTTTCTCTGCCTTTAAATTTGTCACTATTGGCTAGTGACTACCTTTATCAATTTCATTTGGCACACTGGAACACCCTTATTATTCCCTAGTATATGGTACCTAGGTATCCAGGGTATTGGGGTTCCAGGAGATCCCTATGTGCTGCAGATCCATAGGGAGCTCAGACGAACCTTTTCGCAGGACTGCCACTGCAGCCTGAGTGAAATAACGCACACGTTATTTCACAGCCATTTTCACTGCGCTTAAGTAACTTATAAGTCACCTATATGTCTAACCTTTACTAGCTGAAGGTTAGGTTCAAAGTTACTAAGTGTGAGGGCACCCTTGCACTAGCAGAGGTGCCTCCACATAGTTCAGGGCCATTTCCCTGGACTTTGTGAGTGCGGAGATGCCAATACACGTGTGCACTTCATATAGTTCAATACCTATATGTAGCTTCACAATGGTAACTCAGAATATGGCCATGTAACATATCTAAGATCATGGAATTGTCCCCCTATGCCAAATCTTGTATTGGGGTGCCAATTCCATGCCTCTCCATGGCTCCACCATGGACCCCCAGTACTGCCAAACCAGCTCTCTGGGGTTTTCTCTGCAGCCCATTCCCAGGAAGGCAGAACAAAGAATTTCCTCTGAGAGAGGGTGTTACACTCTCTCTTTTTGGAAGTAGGTGTTTAAGGCTGGGGAGGGGTAGCCTCCCCCAGTCTCTGGGAATGCTTTGAAGGCCACAGATGGTGCCCTCCTTGCATAAGCCAGTCTACATCGGATCAGGGACCCCCCAGTCCCTGCTCTGGCGTGAAACTGGACAAAGGAAAGGTGACCACTCCCCTGTCCATCACCACCCCAGGGGTAGTGCCCAGAGATCCCCCATTGTGTCCCAGACCTCTGCCATCTTGAATCCAGTGGTGTGAGGGCACTCCGGAGGCCTCTGAGTGGCCAGTGCCAGCAGGTGACCTCAGAGACCCCTCCTGATAGGTGCTTACCTGACTAGGTGGCCAATCCTCCTCTTAGGCTATTTAGGATCTCTCCAGTGGGCTTTTTCTCAGATAACCACTTGCAAGAATTCACCAGAGTTCCTCTGCACCTCTCTCTTCGACTTCTGCCAAGGATCGACCGCTGACTGTCCAGGACACCTACAAAACTGCAACAAAGTAGCAAGAAGACTACCAGCGACATTGTAGAGCCTAATCTTGCTGGCTTTCTTGTTTCCTGGTGGTGTATGCTTTGGGGGCTGCCTGCCTTCATCCTGCACTGGAAGCCATGAATAAATCTCCCATGGGTCGACGGAATCTTCGACCTGCTTCAGCAGACACCAAACTTCAGCATCACCGGTACTCCGGCACCCCTCTCATCCTGATGAGCGTGACCCCTGGAACACAGGTGGTGGACACAAGTGACCCAGACTGTCCAGTGGTCCAACTGTCCGAATTTGGAGGAGGTAAGTCCATGCCACCCCTCTCCAGACAGTAATCCTGTGCACTGTATGAACTGCAGCTACTAGAGCTTCTGTGCACATTTCCACAAAATCCTTCATGCACATCCAAGCCTAGGTCCTCAGCAGTCTGGCCTGCAATGCTTAGCTCCCTGAGTTGATCTCCGGCTTTGTGGGACCCTCTTTTGCAGTGTTGAGAGAACCACCATGTTCAGACTTCTTGACCCATGTTCAAGGACTTCTGTGGGTGCTACCTTCTTGTGCATGGGCTCTCTACGTTGCTGAGGGCACCCTCTGTTACCTCTCCTAAGTGCCGAAATCCTGGTCCTTCCGAGACCCAGGCAGCACCCTTTTTCTTTAACCGCGACCCTTGCAGCTATTAAGGCTTGTTTGCAGTCTTTTGCCAAAGAAACAACTCTGCATCCTCCAGCTCTCAGTGGGACATCTTCTGCATGAAGGAGAAGTTCATAGCACCTTTCGTTGTTGCAGAATCTTCAGAGTTTTCCATCCAGAGGCAGCCATTTTGCACCTTTATCCGGGGATTAGTGGGCTCCTGCCCTCTGGACACTTTCATGACTCTTGGACTTGGTCCCCTTCCTTTGCAGGTCCTCAGGTCCAGGAATCCATCTTCAGTGCTTTGCAGTCTGTTGTGGTCTTTGTGAAATCCTCTATCACGACTGTAGTGTGTTTCTGGGGAAATAGTAGTACTTTACTCCTACTTTCCAGGGTCTGCGGGTGGGGTATCTTGGACACCCTTAGTGTTTTCTTACACTCCCAGTGAGCCTCTACACACTACACTAGCCTAGGGGTCCATTCGTGGTCCGCATTCCACTTTTAGAGTACATGGTTTGTGTTGCCCCTAGGCATAATGCATCCTATTGTATTCTACAGTGTTTGCACTACTATCAGACTCTTTTACGTACCTGATATTGGTTTGTGTGTATCTTTTGTGTATTTTATTTACCTCCAAAGGGAGAATATTGTCTGAGATATGTTTGGCACATTGTCACTAAAATAAAGTACCTTTATTTTTGGTAACTCTGAATATTGTCTTTCTTATGATATAGTACCTATATGACATAAGTGGTATAGTAGGAGATTTGCATGTCTCACAGCAATGACTTACAGGACCAGTCCTGCCGGTCGGCTCTAGTGCGTCCGGATCCAGAGGTGCTTTTCGGCATTGCATGGCCTATTAAAGTCAATGGGAAACTATCCTGCTGAAAAGAGACTGCAAGCAGGCACTGGGGCACAGTCCGGTTGAACCGAAGGGTGGGCTCAGGTATTGAGGGTCTTGGGCATGCAGAGACACTGTTGGTCCACTCAAACTTGGGAAGGGGGCTTGTGTGCAGTGGTGCTTTGTCCAGCAGAGTTGCGCTGCTGAAGAGCCTCACAGTTCTTGGTTCCTGCAGACACAGGCTGCAGACACAGGCTTCAGGCAGCGATTGGGGGGACAGTCTGGCCAAACCCAACGGTGGGCTCAGCTGTTGAGGGTTCCTGAACCCCGTGCACACCGTCACCTCCCTCAGACTCAGGCTGTGGGGCTCGAATGCAGTGGTACTTTGAGGCACCAGGCCGCAGTGGTCAGAGACTTAGGGCCTGATTTTGAATTTGGCAGACGGACAACTCCATTCTCCAAACTCACAACAGGGTGGCTGCCGCCTATGTGGCGATTTTCCCACTGGAGTTAATAAGAGTTTCCTGCTAGGTCAGCAGGCCTAGCGGGAAACAGGCTACAGCATTGTCTCTGGCTTGTAATCTTGCCGGCAGCAACGCTGTAGCCTTCAGGGTGACCCCTGGAACACAGGTGGTGGACACAAGTGACCCAGACTGTCCAGTGGTCCAACTGTCCGAATTTGGAGGAGGTAAGTCCATGCCACCCCTCTCCAGACAGTAATCCTGTGCACTGTGTGAACTGCAGCTACTAGAGCTTCTGTGCACATTTCCACAAAATCCTTCATGCACATCCAAGCCTAGGTCCTCAGCAGTCTGGCCTGCAATGCTTAGCTCCCTGTGTTGATCTCCGGCTTTGTGGGACCCTCTTTTGCAGTGTTGAGAGAACCACCATGTTCAGACTTCTTGACCCATGTTCAAGGACTTCTGTGGGTGCTACCTTCTTGTGCATGGGCTCTCTACGTTGCTGAGGGCACCCTCTGTTACCTCTCCTAAGTGCCGAAATCCTGGTCCTTCCGAGACCCAGGCAGCACCCTTTTTCTTTAACCGCGACCCTTGCAGCTATTAAGGCTTGTTTGCAGTCTTTTGCCAAAGAAACAACTCTGCATCCTCCAGCTCTCAGTGGGACATCTTCTGCATGAAGGAGAAGTTCATAGCACCTTTCGTTGTTGCAGAATCTTCAGAGTTTTCCATCCAGAGGCAGCCATTTTGCACCTTTATCCGGGGATTAGTGGGCTCCTGCCCTCTGGACACTTTCATGACTCTTGGACTTGGTCCCCTTCCTTTGCAGGTCCTCAGGTCCAGGAATCCATCTTCAGTGCTTTGCAGTCTGTTGTGGTCTTTGTGAAATCCTCTATCACGACTGTAGTGTGTTTCTGGGGAAATAGTAGTACTTAACTCCTACTTTCCAGGGTCTGCGGGTGGGGTATCTTGGACACCCTTAGTGTTTTCTTACACTCCCAGTGAGCCTCTACACACTACACTAGCCTAGGGGTCCATTCGTGGTCCGCATTCCACTTTTAGAGTACATGGTTTGTGTTGCCCCTAGGCATAATGCATCCTATTGTATTCTACAGTGTTTGCACTACTATCAGACTCTTTTACTTACCTGATATTGGTTTGTGTGTATCTTTTGTGTATTTTATTTACCTCCAAAGGGAGAATATTGTCTGAGATATGTTTGGCACATTGTCACTAAAATAAAGTACCTTTATTTTTGGTAACTCTGAATATTGTCTTTCTTATGATATAGTACCTATATGACATAAGTGGTATAGTAGGAGATTTGCATGTCTCCTAGTTCAACCTAAGCTGCTCAGCTATAGCTACCTCTATCAGCCTAAGCTGCTAGAACACTACTAATCTACTATTAAGGGATAACTGGACCTGGCATAAGGTGTAAGTACCATCAGGTACCGACTATAAGCCAGGCCAGGCTACTACAGAGCCATGCAGTAGCATGAAAAAGAAAGCATCACTTTGCAAATAAATTAAAAGCCTGTTACGTTTAGAACGGAGCCGTGCAGTAGCATGAAAAAAAGCATCACTTTGCAAATAAATCAAACAAGTTAGGTTTTGACAGTGTTATGTTTTAAATTGCAAATCCCATCAGGTTTGATGTGTTTCCACTGCGATTCTTTCTCTTTTTTACCACCGTACAGCTAACAAAGTCACACAGTAGTATAAAAGAGAAAGACTTGCAGTGTAAACAAATCAAACTTGATGGGTTTTACAATTTACATCATAACATTGCAAGGACCTAACAAGTTTGGTTTATTTGCAATGGGATTCTTTCTCTTTCATATTACTGCACCGCTCCATTCTAAAGCCATGTTACATTTAGAACGCAGCCGTGCAGTAGCATGAAAAAGAAAGCTTCACTTTGCAAATAAATCGAACTTGTTAGGTTTTTGCAATGTTACGTTGTGAATTGCGAAACCCATTAGGTTTGGTGTATTTCCACTGCGAGTCTTTCTCTTTCTTACTACCGTACAGCTAACAAAGCCTCTCGGTAGTATGAAAGAGAAAGTGTAAGCAAATCAAAATTGATGGGTTTTACAATTTACATCATAACATTGCAAAAACCTAACAAGTGTGGTTTATTTGTACTGGGATTCTTTATCTTTCATTCTACTCCACAGCTCCATTCTAAACACATGTTATGTTTAGAACGGAGCCGTGCAGTAGCATGAAAAAGAATTAATCACTTTACAAATAAAACAAACTTGTTAAGTTTTTGCAATGTTACATTTTAAGTTGCAAAACCCATCAGGTTTGGTGTATTTCCACTGTGAGTCTTTCTCTCTCTTACTACCATACAGCTAACAAAGCCACACAGCAGTATGGCAGAGAAAGACTGCCAGTGTAAATAAATCAAACTTGATGGGCTTCACAATTCACAATGTAGCATTGTAAAAACCCCAAAAGTTTGATTTGTTTGCACTGCTATCCTTTTTCTTTCATACTACTGCACAGCTCCATTCTCAAACCATGTTACGTTTAGAACAGAGCTATACAGTAGTTAGTATGAAAAAGAAAGAATTACAGTGCAAATAAAGCAAACTTGTTAGGTTTGTGTAATGTTATGTTGTGAATTGTAAAACCCATCAAATCATTGCGCAATTTGTAAATAAAAACGTGCCAGTGCTGAAAGCTCTCCTATGAAATATGCGGCTGCTGCAATTAAATGTGCAAGCACTGAATACTGAGGCAGCATAATCCTAAAGCCATTGTGTGCCTCTTTAATTAATTTACAGCCTCTCCCTGCCCCTTCAGCTCACTCTTGCAGTCTTCTGATGTCTCCCAATTTGGAGCTCTTCCCTCCTTCTCTTTCTTCGTCTTTCCCATATGTGTCTTTTAATCACAGTAAATGCCTGATGCAGAAAACTAAGTGCCAGCTCTCAAACATAAGTGCTGGTGCCCTCCACTGGAAACCACGGTCTCAAATTAAGCACTGCTTCCACTGCGAGTATTTCTCTTTCATACTACTGTACAGCTAACGAAGCCGCATGGTAGTATGAAACAGAGTGACTTGCAGTGGAACCAAACCAAACATTATGGGTTTTACAACTTACATTGCAACACTGCAAAAACCTAACAAGTCTGATTTATTTGCATTGCAATTCTTTCTCTCTCATACTACCATGTGGCTCCATTCTAAAGACGTTATGTATAGAACGAAGCTGTACGGTAGTATGAAAAAAAAGAATCCCAGTGCAAGAAAATCAAACTTGTTAGGTTTTTGTAATATGCATTTGTGGCCCGAGTAACCCATGTGGGAATGCCATGTGGGGGAGTTATGGAAGACACACCTGTCTCAGAAGCCCTTTATAGGCTTCATCCCAATGATTTTCAGGGAGAAAAATGGAAGTGCTCCAGAGGCCTGGCTTACATCCCCCTCATCTGTTAAAAAAAAAAAAAAAAGTGACATAACTGGGAGCCACGGCCAACGGCCAATAAGTCAAGGGATCTGCAGGCCAAAAAAGTTTGGGAACCACTGACTTAGCCCCTAGAGGGCGTTGTTAGGGTACTAGGCCTGCTGAAATGATATAAACAAGGCCTTTACAACAAAACATCTCCCAGCTGTAAAACAAATGTTCTAGCCATGGGAAAGCTTAAAAGACACTGATTGGTGGAAGTATTATTATTTTGGGGTCCCCACTAACCTAGTGTGGTAACCCAGAGATGATGGAGACAGAGCGTTTTGAAGGTGGCCCTATTGTTTTAGGACCATCACAGGCTGAGTTATGAACAAAAATGTTTTGTAAAAGTAATGCCCTGCAAAGCTTTATGGAGGGGGGTTTTGTGCCATACATTTTGTAGTATGTTGACTGCAATGTTCAGAACAGCCCCTAGAGGACACCATAATAAACTGGGTGGTGTAGGTTTTAGGGTTCAGGGTGGGGCAGGAGGTCTGGGTAGTTTTTAGGAAGGTGGGGTAAATTTTAGGACGGGCCAGGGTAGGTTTTAGGGTTAAGGACAGGGGCAGTGGGGTTGTAGGTAGTTTTTAGGACAGGGCTGGGTAGGATTCAGGGTTCAAAGAGGGTGGGTTGGGTAGTTTTTATGACAGGATGGGATAGGTTTTAGGGTTCAGGGTGGGGATGTCAGGTAGTTTTTAGGACAGGGCAGGGTCGGTTTTAGGGTTCAGGGTACGGGTAAGAGGGTTGGGGTCGTCTTTAGGATAGGGTGGGGTAGGTTTTACGGTTCAGGGCTGGAGCAGGGAGTTGGGGTTATTTTTTTGAACAGGCGGGATAGGTTTAGGGTTCAGAGAGGCGTGGGGGGGTAGTGTAGTTTTTAAGAAAAGGCAGTGTAGGTTGTAGGGTTCAGAATGAGGGTGAGGGGTTTGGGTAGTTTTTAGGACAGGCTGGGTAGGATTCAGGGTTCAAGGAGGGTGGGTTGAGTAGTTTTTATGACAGGGTGGGATAGGATTTAGGGTTCAGGGTGAGGATGTCGGGTAGTTTTTAGGACATGTAAGTGTCAGTTTTAGGGTTCAGGGCATGGGTAAGAGGGTTGTGGTAGTCTTTAGGATAGGGTGGGGTAGGTTTTACGGTTCAGGGCTGGAGCGAGAAGATTGTCAACAAACAGCTGACCCGCTACCTCGAAGTCAACAACATCCTGGACCCGTCCCAATCTGGTTTTCGCAGTAACCACAGCACCGAGACCGCCCCCATCGCCGCCACTGACGACATCCGGACCCTGATGGACAAAGGAGAAACAGCCGCCCTCATCCTCCTGGACCTATCAGCAGCCTTTGACACGGTCTGCCACCGCACCCTATCAGCACGCCTCCATGACGCCGGTATCCAAGAGAAGGCCCTGGCCTGGACCACATCCTTCCTCTCCGGCAGAACCCAGAGCGTCCGCCTCCCACCCTTCCGCTCCAAAACCACTGAGATCATCTGCGGCGTCCCACAGGGATCCACCCTCAGCCCGACACTGTTCAATATCTACATGGCCCCCCTCGCCCACGTCGCACGACAACACAACCTCAACATCATCTCCTACGCCGACAACACCCAGCTGATCATATCCCTCACCGAAGATCCCGACACCGCCAAAGCTAACCTCCACCGAGGAATGAAGGCCATAGCCGACTGGATGAAGGACAGCAGACTGAAGCTGAACTCAGACAAGACGGAGGTCCTCATTCTCGGACCCACCCCATCAGCCTGGGACGACTCTTGGTGGCCCACGTCACTAGGCACAGCACCGGAACCCACGGACCACGCACGCAACCTGGGGGTCATCCTCGACTCCACTCTCTCCATGACCAGGCAAGTCAATGCCGTCTCCTCGTCCTGCTTTAACACCCTCCGTATGCTCCGCAGGATCTTCAAATGGATCCCCCTCGACACAAGAAAAACCGTTACCCAGGCCCTCATCACCAACAGACTCGACTACGGGAACGCCCTCTACTCAGGAACTACAAACAAGCTCCTGAGACGACTCCAACGCATCCAGAACGCCTTGGCCCGACTCATCCTCGATGTCCCCCGCCGCAGCCACATCACAGTCCACCTGAGAGGCCTGCACTGGCTCCCCATCAACAAAAGGATCACCTTCAAGCTCCTGATCCACGCACACAAAGCACTGCACAACACCGGACCCACCTACCTCAACAACCGACTCAGCTTCCACACCCCCACCCGAAGCCTCCGCTCAGCCAACCTCGCCCTCGCCACAGTCCCCCGCATCCGAAAAACTACCGCCGGCGGCAGATCCTTCTCCTACCTCGCCGCCAAGACCTGGAACACTCTCCCCACCATCCTACGACAGACCCAGGACCTGCTGGCCTTCAGAAGACTCCTCAAGACCTGGCTCTTCGACCAGTAGCACCCCCCCTCCCCAGCGCCTTGAGACCCTTGCGGGTATGTAGCGCGCTTTACAAATGCAGTGATTGATTGATTGATTGAGCAGGGAGTTGGGGTTATTGTTAGGACAGACGGGGTAGGTTTAGGGTTCAGGGAGGCGTGGGGGGGTCGGGTAGTTTTTAAGACAGGGCAGCATAGGTTGTAGGGTTCAGAGTGGGGGTGGGGGGTTTGGGTAGTTTTTAGGACAAGGCCGGGTAGGATTTAGATTTCAGGCCTGGGGTAGGGGATCAGGGTAGTTTTTAGGACAAGGCAGGGTAGGTTTTAAGGTTCAGGGTGGGGGTGAAGGGGTCAGGTTGTTTTCAGGACAGGACGGGGTTACTTTTAGGGTTCACAGTTGGGTGTCTGGGTCGTTTTTTTGACAGGACGGGGTTACTTTTAGGACTCAGGGTGGGGGTTGTAGGGCTCAGGGCAGGGGTTGGAAGAGGCAGTTTTAAGGATTGGGGTGGGGGGTGTTGTACTTTTTAGGACAGGGTAGGTTTTAGGGTGCAGTGTGGGGTCATTTTTCAGGATAAGGCTGGGTAGGTTTTAGGGTGGGCGGCGGGGTAGTTTTTAAGACAGGGCAGGGTAGGTTTTGGGGTTTAGGACAGGGGCAGTGGGGTCAGGTAGTTTTTAGGACAGGACGGGGTAGGTTTTAGGGTTCAGGGTGGGGGCGGGGAAGGAGGTCAGTGTAGTTTTTAGGATAGGTCAGGTGAGGAGCTGTGGTTGTGTGAAATTTAATGGACTGGACCACTCTCAGTGCTCTGGATTATAGATCACAATGAGATACCATATTCACGCTTCTTAACTGCCCGCATTTCTCTTTCAGAAGTTTGAAGTTGTTTACTTTTTGTGTATATTGGCTTACATAAGGAAACAAGAGGCACTTAGACACTTTGGATTTTACATCTATAGCCTTCTCTTCAGCTCTAATTACTATAATGCTGTCTGGGAGGACTCCCCTGATTTGACCAAGAGAGTCCCAGCTCTGACAACATCAGTGCAGGACATCTAGTTGGGACCCTCACACCTTTTAGTACCTTGTAGGAAGCTGGCTATTTATGTAGTGTACCAAAGTAAAGGGACACTATGCAGATAGTTCAGGACGACACTTACTGGTTGACCGGGACTTAAATAATAATCCAGAAATCTCTCTTTTGTGGTAGTGTGGGTGCGCACTGGGGGAGGACACTGGGGATGTGTCAATAGTAGTGGGGGTGATGAGTGCACGTGAGCGGTGTGTGGCATGCTGGTGATGGGGGCAGTGGCTGAGGATGTAGTGCATCCAGGTGTGAGTGGAAATGACACAGGGAGGGAGGAGGAAGACATGGAAGAGGGGGACACAGTGGAGGCAGTGGATGTTGCTGTGAGTTCATGGGGATGGTGCTTGTGTGAGTGCCTGTGGGATGTGTGGTGCTTATGTTTGCCTGAGCCACTGTTGTGTGTTGATGAGTGTGCATGCTTGGCTGATGGTGTGCTTGGGATAGGCTGAGGTACAGGGGATTGGGTCTGGGTGGAGGAAGTTGGAGGGGGAAGCTGGACATAGGGACAATGGCTGCCATCAGTGCTGAGGCCAGAGCCTGAAATGCTCTCTGTTGGGCTGCCTGCCTAGAATGAATGCCCTCCAGGTATGCATTTGTTTGTTGCAAATGCCTCTCTACACCCTGGATGGCATTCACAATGGTAGATTGCCCAACAGTGAGGGATCTCAGGAGGTCAATAGCATCCTCACTGAGGGCAGCAGGGCTGACTGGGGTAGGGCCCGAGGTGCCTGGGGTGAAGGAGATGCCCACCCTTCTGTGTGAGCGGGCAGGGGACACACGCTGAGGAGCTGCTGGGAGGGTGGTGCTGGTGGGGGGGGGTGGCGGCTGTACCTGTTGATGCGGTGGGCACAGAGGTGCCTGCCACCACAAGGGAGCTCCCATCAGAGGAGGAGTCGCTGTCACTGCTGTCTGCTCCTGTTCCCACCGTGGAGCTCCCCTCGCCCTCCGTCCCATTGGTCGCTTCAGACTCTGTTGTTTCACCCTCCAGGGCCAAGTGGGTTGCAGATTCCTCCTGCTCTGGTGCCAATGCTCCTCCGCCTAATGATGCTATTGCACACAAGAACAGGGAGACCACAAAAAGGGGGGGAAAGACAGAAGAAAGACATGTTCGGTGCATGCAACACCACTACCATTGGCGGACACAACACACAGGGAGCTGCCCTCTGCACAATGCCATGCACTAACACTTCCTAGAAATTTCAGCTGACCATGGGGTACGAGGCCTAAGACCAATTGCTGGACACCTGGAAGTCACAGGAGCCTGACTAGGTGTAGATGGCTCTTACCACTGGTGGGTTTTGGGTGCCACATAGCCTGCCTCACAAGGGACCTTGCCTACTAACTTCGCCCTGGCCTAGGGGAACCCACTGCCCACCTCCCCCACCCAGACACCTTGTTATGCGCCAGCTGAATGAGAGTGTACTCACCCCCTTGTGGCTGCTGTGATGCCCTCATGCGCCCATCCAACTCCGGATAGGCCACCCCCAGGATCCGGATCATCAGGGGGGTCATGGTGCGATGGGCACCCCTCCCACGTTGGGAGGCCATCCCCAGCTGGGGCTCCACCGTCTTCTTGCTCCAGCAGCGCAGGTCCTCCCATCTTTTACGGCAGTGGGTGCTTTGTCTGTGGTAGACCCCCAGGGTCCGGACGTCCTTGGCAATGGCACGCCAAATACCCTTCTTCTGGTTGGCGCTGACCTAGAGGAATGGTACAGGGGGAAAGGAAATTATTACCCGTCCAGACCATCATACTCATTGACCCCCAGTTCCCACCCTTGCCCTGATGCACATACACTCCCATCCGCACATGCAGGCCTCAGCCGCCCCCCATGTATCTTCCATCCAGGCCACTCAAAACAGGCATTGCTGATGCAGCATGCTCACAGTGTACTCACCTGTTTGTCCGGAGGACCGTACAGTTGCATGTACTGGGGGAGGACCCCATCCACTAGTTTCTCCAACTCCTCCGAAGTGAAGGCAGGGGCCCTTTCCCCAGACACATGAGCCATTGTCACTTTCAGACTGAGGTCACAGCAGCACTTGCAGTGTAGGTCCTCTCCTGTTGAAGGTCAGGTATCAAGTGAGTGAACAGACAGAAAATGACGGTCACGTCTGCATCGGTGCGTACCGTCACCGCTGGCATACATCTTCATTGGCTCCTGGGACCCATAAGGCCCAATGTTAACCAATGCAGAATTACGCCGTGGTCTTCGACCGCCCACCGCAACAGTGTACAATGCCAGCGCAGTTACCTCATATCCCCTTGTCCCACCTTACAGGTCAGGCAGCCGCCATTTCAGGAGGCCACATGGGATGGATGTTAACTGCGGCACACCTATCTAGGCCGGGAATATAGACAGATACCGGCACATTGCTGATTAATAACGTTTCTGAAAATAAGACATTGTGATACCTCAGTGTTGGATGACTCTCTGCTCGCTGTTCTCCTCCATAGGGCACGTCCGCTGCGGCAGCTGATGAGATGGCAGCATCCCTGGTGGACCTGTTGACAATGGAAGAGAGACACATCCTGGTCACACACAGACTTGATCGTGCAACAATCCAAGAACTGTGTGCCCAGTTGGAGCCGGTCCTGATGTCAGCTATCCGCCATCCCACAGGAATCCCCCCTCTAGTGCAGGTCCTGACTGTACTCCATTTCCTGGCCAGTGGAGCTTTTCAAACAACAGTGGCCATGGCATCAGGGATGTCCCAGACAATGTTCTCTAACGTGTTGTCCAGAGTCTTGTCTACCCTGCTGAAACACATGTGCAGCTTCATTGTTTTCCCTCAGGTGGAGGATTTGCCCAACATCATTGGTGCCACTGATAGTACACATGTGGCATTTGTAACCCCCCCCCGCAGAATTGAACAGGTGTACAGAAACCGGAAGAGCTACCATTCTATGAATGTGCAGATGTTGTGTTTGGCAGACCAGTACATCTCCCATGTCAATGCCAATTATCCTGGCTCTGTGCATGACGCTTACATTTTGAGGAATAGCAGCATCCCTTATGTGATGGTCCAACTCCAGAGGCACCGTGTGTGGCTAATAGGTGAGGCCAAGGTCCCAATACAGTTGACATAGGTTTCTGGGTATGGGGCTGTCCCTAAGGGTTAGTGTGTGTCTAACAGTTGTCCCTCGACATTTGCAGGTGACTCTGGTTATCCCAACCTGTCATGGCTACTGACCCCAGTGAGGAATCCCAGGACAAGGGCAGAGCAACGCTACAATGAGGCACATGGGCGAACTAGGAGGGTGATCGAACGCACCTTCGGCCTCCTTAATGCCAGATTCCGGGACCTCCATCTGACTCACTATACTACTCACCGAAGAAGGTGTGCCAGATAATCGTGGCCTGCTGTATGCTGCACAACCTGGCTTTGCAACACCAGGTGCCTTTTCTGCAGGAGGATGGGCCACATGTTGGCAGCTGTGGAGCCTGTGGACAGTGAAGAAGAGGAGGCAGAAGAAGAGGATATTGACAATCGAAACATCAGCATGCAATACTTCCAGTGAGACACAGGTAAGAAGATGCCACTGCTTCCCACATCTCATTCTATTGTTGGAACTAGCTTATGTGTTTCATTTTCATTTAGTGTATGGACCCTGACTTGTCACTTTGACTTTCCATTTCACAGATTTGGGTCCCATTTTGTGCCCTCTGCTATGTTTACTGCTGCCTACAGCTGTGTTACATTGGTATGCGAACAGGTAAATTGGCATTGCTATATTCCATAGTTATTGCAATTACACATTTGTGAAAGCACAGACTGGATACAGATTGTTTTGAGATTGAAGTGTGTTTATTCCTAAGTGGAGGGGGTTGTAAAATGGGCTGGGGGGATAGTGGAGGAATGCCCATGGCAGAGTCCAGTCTATTTGTTTCACAGGTGCATTGTCCAAAGGGGCAAAGGAAGTAGATCAATGGCAGTTTAAGGATGGACAGGGTGACATAGTGGGACAGAAGGGTGACATTCAGGGGGGTCTCATTTCCTGTTGGGGGTCTTGGCAATGTGCTCTGTCTGGATCCTGGATATAACGGACCATTTGCAGGGTGGTTCTCCATCTGCAGGGGGTGGGGTGCTGGTATCCTGTTGTTCCTGTGGCGGTGCCTCCTGTCCACTAGCGCCGGCAGAGGTGGAGGGCTGTTCATCGTCCAGGCTAGTGTCAGGGACCCCTTGTTGTGCCACTGTGTCCCTCCTGGTGTTGGCCAGGTCTGCCAGCACCCCTGCAATGGTGACCAGGGTGGTGTTAATGGTCTTCAAGTCCTCCCTGATCCCAAGGTAGTGTTCCTCCTGTAGCCGCCGGGTCTCCTGAAACTTGGCTAGTACTGTTGCCATCGTCTCCTGGGAATGATGGTGCCTCGTGGAGAGTGGGTTCCTGGGCCTGTCCTACCCCTGTCACACAGCAGTCTTCCCAGTTTCCCTGTTATCCTGTGCCTCTGTCCCCTGAACCGTGTGCCCACTGCCACTCCCCCAGGTCCCTGATTTTCTTGGGTTGGTGGGTTTGCCTGGGTTCCCTGTAGTGGTGGACATACTGCTGATTGACGTGTCATGGCGACATAGGGATGGGCCCGCTGGGTGGGTGCTGTGCGTGTGTTTCCTGAGGGGGTAGGCTATGTGGTGGCTTGTGACAGTGTCAGGGGAACCGACTGTCCCGAGGTCCCAGATGGGCCGGGCTGGTCATCTTGATCCAGTTGTGCAGAACTGCTGCCATCACTGTGGGCCTCTTCTGTGGGGGGACTGGATATGTCTGGCACCTCCTGTCCAGTGACATTGGGTAGGGGTCTTGTTGGGGTGTAAATGCATAATTATTGTATCTGTGTGTGCCATTGTGTGCAATGGGTGGTTGACCCTCTACTCCAGTGCTTACATTATTGGCTTGGTCCTTGTGTGATTGGTGATTTTGGGGCATGAGTGAGTCTCTGTAGTGGACATGCTTGGGTGATGGGTGTCCATGCATTGGTGTCACATGCAGGGCTTGGTTTTGGGATGTGTGGGTTGTGTTGGTGGGGTATCTGTGGGTTGTTGGGGTGATGGGTGTGAGGGTAAGGGTGGGAGTATGTGATGGCATGCAGATGGGGTGAGGGGGATAAGGTAGTAAAGATTTGCCTTACCAGAGTCCAGTCCTCCTGCTACTCCTGGGAGGCCCTCAGAATTCAGTATTGCCAAGACTTGCTCCTCCCATGTTGTTAGTTGTGGGGGAGGAGGTGGGGTTCCACCGCCAGTCCCCTGTACAGCAATCTGGTGTCTGGAAACCACGGAATGCACCTTCCCCCGTAGGTCGTTCCACCTCTTTCTGATGTCATCCCTAGTTCTTGGATGCTGTCCCACTGCGTTGACCCTGTCGACAATTCTGCGCCATAGCTCCATCTTCCTTGCAATGGAGGTCTGCTGCACCTGTGATCTGAATAGCAGTGGCTCTACCCGGATGATTTCCTCCACCATGACCCTGAGGTCCTCCTCAGAAAACCTGGGGTGTTGTTGAGGTGCCATGATGTGGTGTGGGTGATGTGTGAGGATGTGTCTGTTGTGATGTGTGAGGTGGTGTGTTAGTGTGTGTTGTTTGAGGTGCGTGGATGTTGAGTAAGTGATGGTGTTGTGTGTCTGTGGATGCTGGTGTTGTTTTAGGTAGTGTCTCTCTCTGGCGTGCCTTCAAAATTCTGGTAGTAAGGGTTTGTGGGTGATGTGGGTGTGTGCTTTATATTGGATTGGGTGTGTATGTGTATCAGGTGTGTGTATTTCGAATTGTCCAATGTGGTTGTGTTTTGTAGATGTGTGTGTATTTTGAGCGCAGCGGTGTGTACCACCAATGGATTACCGTGGTTGAAAGACCGCTGCGTTGATTTGTGGGTCGTGACTGTGGCCATATACCTGTTGGCGTGATGGTGTCAGTTTTTTTTATCGCCAGTTTATCACTGACCTTTGGTGTGGCGGACTTGTGTGGGTGTCTCTATTGTGGCGGATTCCGGGCTGTGGGTCGTAATACCTGTAGCGGAATTCCGCTGCAGCAGCGGTATGTTGGCGGTCTTCTGCACGGCGGTAAGTGGGATTTATCGCCAGGGTTGTAATGAGGGCCTTTGTGTTTTGGTGAACTAGTCAAGAGGAGAAACAAGAAGGGTGGGGCCACTCTCCTGACTGGCCTTGTGGATCTTGACATCCCTCAATAGTAAGTCTGGTTTGGTGGTCTTGGAATCTGGATTGGACCACCAACAAACCTTTGTTGTTGCAAGGGGCAGCACCCCAGGTATAGGCATAGGGAGCCTCCGGGAAGTGTCAGCATCTCTGGACTTCTGTGAAGTGGCAGAGATGACCCCCTAGACTCAAAACTATTTTCTTGTGGCTTGTTGTTCCTGTGGAGGGCCCAATGGCCAACGTGACAGAGTACCTGACATTGCGAGTGGTATCTGCAGATGCAGGGAAGAAACTGCTCTGTTCTAAGGGATATCTTTCCTGGTTTTAGATGAGCTGGACAGTTCTCCAAGGATTTTGGGGAGGGTGTTCAGCTCTTTGTGGAGCTAGCCCCAGCAACTATCGAAGTGCAAGCAGCCGGCAGGGTTTTGTGCCACTCTTCGTTGCAGGTCTTCAGTTCTAGCTCTCTTCGGTCCTTCTTCTTTCTTCTGCGGTTCCCATAGTCGAGTCTTGATCTGCTTTCCTGGTGTAAGGAGGCCACCTAAATACTTAATTTAGGGATGGTAAGGGGAGCTACTTACCCTTTGGGTCACTACACCCCCTCGATGACCACTTCCCATGGGGAGTGAGCATAAACCTGTCCACAATTTCCTAATTCCACCACACACAAGATGATGGAATTTTCCTTTTCGTGTTCACTTCAGGTGGCTCAGGTTAGGGGTGTGTCCAGCCTGGCAGTGCAACTCACCTCCTATCTGCAATGGTGCCAAACAGGCTTCATGGCAGGGGGGTTGCCTCTGGGAAGTTGGGTTTGCATAAAAATGGTGGCAAGGAATTGGCCTTGTGATGCAGATTTACTAACCATCTTGTTGGCAGAGGTGATAACAACTCCTGCCAGAGCATGCATTGTTTTCTGACCTTAGAGAGTGAAGCTCTCACCTCCAGGGGGTCAGAAACGTATCTGTGGTGGCAGGCTGATCGATACTAGTCAGCCAGCACACTAGAGGGCTAGTAGGTTTCACCTAAGGTGCTCTCTGAGTGCATGTCATAATAAATCCAAATGTGGCATCAGTATAGATTTATTAAGACAAGGTGTTTGACACCAAACACCATTATTTTCCTTACAGCCATCATAAGGCTGGGTCTCTCCTGATGACCAGTGTCCAGTACATGTTCCAAGATTGCTACCCGGGCAATTGTAATATGTAGTAATAGAACTAGACATCACAGGGGCATATCTGCTCATGCAGGCACGCCCTCACATGTATTATAAGGTTCCCTGTCTTAGGGCTCTTAAGGCCTGCTGTAGGGGTGACTTGCAAATAATATACGCACTGACTTTGGCATGACACACGAGTGTGCCATGTAGTGTTTTTCACTCAGGACTTGCACCCTGACACTCAGTCTACGATGGCAGGCTATGTGAAATTTTTGTGTGGAACACTTAGGGCATAAGAGGTGCTGCAGCCCTTGGGGACTCTCTTTAGAACCAGCATCAAGTAGTACTAAAGGGGGCAAAAAGTGGGGGAACATCTGAAAAGAAGTCTAGTTTTGTACACACCTACTAAGGGGCATCCAAGTTGTCCTGCAAGACTTTTTCCTTAGAAAACTGACCATAAATGCTCAGAAATCCCAGGACAACATTCTAAATCATAGTTTCTTTTGACCAGTTATGCATATGTTCCACTTCCCGTTCTAGATGAAGCACTGCGGTAGTAGCTCAGTCAAGGACGTTTTCACATGATGAGATAGCGTGACCTGTAAAACTGCTTTAGTTTCCAAACTCTGAATTTTCTATCCTTTTTTGTATGTCCTCATTTCTTCAAACATTTGTTCCATTCAAGCGACCTTCCCTGGAAACCGAAGCTGTGGCCTTCATCTCTAGCATCTGGTCGTAGAAAAGGGATTCACATCATAATCATGGTGTCAAGCCAGAGATCTGCATCCCTGTCAGTGACCTCAGAGTCAATCCTCATAAGAACAGAGAGTATTACAAAAAAGTATTTATTTTCATTATTTCCCTTTTCTTTATTGTATTTTGGAGGCATGATGTAGTGTCAGTAAATGCACCGTAAACACTGTTCATCTTCTGACCATGGAGCATTGTACCCTGCTTCCTTCTAAGAAGCTCCTCTACCTTCTTAGCCCCTCATACA
Source organism: Pleurodeles waltl (assembly GCF_031143425.1). NCBI lineage: Eukaryota > Metazoa > Chordata > Amphibia > Caudata > Salamandridae > Pleurodeles > Pleurodeles waltl. The sequence goes on along the minus strand of NC_090446.1, from coordinate 1,294,694,970 downwards.
AACTGTGGCTACAGCTGTGAAGCCGGTGGGCTATAGTAACCCTCCAGAGGTTGGTTGCTTTCAAAGCACCCTCTAAATGCCCCTGCTAGGTGCTCTCTCAATGGCCACCCTACAGCCACAGAACGTGAAAGTCCCTTGCCACAGTTATCACTGTGTTTCCCACAGGGCTTCGCCAGGCAATTCACCACCTCTCTGCATCACTCAGTGGCTCTGAAGAAGCAGTTCCGATTAGATGTTGATCCAAAGGGTGCCATCTTGAATCATAGAGGCTGCAATGGAAGACAAGATGGGTCTGGCCTCTCCAACTAGTGGCATGTTTTGGAGAGTAAGGTTGTTCTAATAAGAAGTAATAGAACTAGACATCACTAGATGATGTTTGAGTGCAGGGTCAATAAGTGCCCTAGGCCCTACTCCAGCTTCCTGACGTCCTGGCTGTAGCTTTCACCAAGGGGCACTACCCCTCTACCACCTCTAAGTCTGATGTCCACTTGAATGTGTGGCGCCCCACTAATTTTCCTGCACCCCTGAGAGCCTAATATTTATGAGACGACCTATAATGCCTCTGTAAGGAAGCAAGAAACATGAAATATAAAAGTATAACACTAAAGGAGTTCCTGGAGGGAATATAGTATTCATTCGCTGGTTGATATTTGAAGATTTAACAGCACTTGAAATATATCTTCAGAAAATTACTTAATAGAAAAAATATAAATGAAGTGTGTCCTTTTTTAGGAGAACCTCAGGCTAGAGTGCTCCCTGGTCAGGCCTTCTTTCGCGCACGATATCCACAGGAGAGCCTATTTCGAACCCACTGTGTAGCACCAAGCTCCTTAACATCAATGAAATATGTCACCACTGAAATTTCACACAAAAAGGGTAATAACCTTTAGAGGTCTCCTTGTGGAAACCGGACTGAAATGAAGACAAAGGGTAGTTTTACGGTCATTAAATAGAAATAGACTTATTTTAACCACTATGAAGTTCTGTTGCATGAAATGAAACCGAATGAGTCTCAGACGAGACGTACATTGCTGGAGAAGAGGGGAGGGAGGGAGACAGGCAAATAATAACCACATTTGAAACGAGATGGTGCAAAGCAGTGCGGGATAGACGAGTGTTAATTTACATAAGCGCCAGCATGAGGCCTCTTACTGAAAGAGTGGGTGTCTAAGGTGTCTAAAGTTCCTTAAACTGTTGCAAATAGTTCAGGCCACGCCAAGGCCAGCAGCAGTAGACAGACAGCACGCACTGTTAGAGGTCTCAGAGGTAGCTTTTATATTGGAGGAGCTGCTTATCACTAGAGAGAGATTGTTGAGGCAGCTTGTAATATGTATGTGTATGTTATATTACCAGGAATTCTGCCGCATTCCTAAACAGGATATCCAGGTGACAGGTGTGTCTAGGGCAGAGATCTCCACGCCACCTTCTATCAAGCCCCGCCTTGAACCAAATGTTTTCATGTCGGGCCCCCCTCCACAACTTTACTGTCAGACAGGTAGTGTGGAAGGAGGGACTGAGGCTTCAAACATTACATTACAGCTTGAAAAAAGAGAGACAATATGCAAAAGCTAATAATTATCATCTTTCTGCTTTGAAACAAAAACGCAAAACAGAAACTTCGAACGAGATGTCAGTGCTTTCTAACACCCCTGAACAACTAGCAAAGCAAGCAGAGGCAGCGCTGGCACATACAAGTCCAGTTTTTAAAGTTAAGGAATGTGCACACCTCTCTATCTGTTGAGTCTCCAGGGAGGGCAAGATATGAGGATTGTTAAAGGTGAGCTCGTTGAAACCAACTGAAATGAAGCGTTTAGGAGGGCGGGGAAGGTTTCCAGAGCACCCGAGCCCACTGGAGCGGAAGGGGGGTACGTTCTTGGTTTGGAGGCCGGTGAGTCCATGGACATTGAGACCCTCCAAAAGAAGGTGAAATGAGATGCAGGCATGATGCTCTCAGCCTCATTGCAGCAGAGGACTTCTGGAGGACTAAAGGGCAGATCTCAGAGCTGCTTTGCTTTTCCAAGTGCTTTCTAATTTGTAACATTTTTATGTGTTTTCAATTATTTATTTAACAAACTATTGTAATCACAGCCCTTGGCAAAGAATCACAGCTGCGATCTGCTGCTCCTGTCCACACCGCAGCGGCTTTGAGGTTTGCTTCTTTTCTGTGTTTTTCATATCCGAAGTCTGTTGGTATTTTTTTACGATTATTAATATATTTGCCTCAATATGGGAGATCCGTCCCCGCTGTGACAAGGTGAGCCGATGAGCTGGAGCAAGCTCCTTTCTACTCCCTTGTCCCCTCCCTGTGCCCTGGTCTGGGCCCCGGCAGGCAGTGTCCTCTTGATATTTGTAAAACATCACTTTGAAGCCCCCTCTGCGCTCTGCACTGGGGGCTCTGCGGCACCGAGCAGACAGGGGCTTCTCTTTCTTTGTAAATCACATTGAATCCACAAACCCCTCCAGACGGCCCATTACTGCAAAGATAGACAACAGTCTGTAGTTTGTTGGAACATATTGGCCGCAGTTTATTGAGGGATTATTTACAGCATGTCAGCCCTTCTTTTATGAGGGCCCTAAATCCATCATACGAGTTGTTGTAAACAGCAATACATTAATTATACCTTTGATACATTTGTGTCATGATTGCTTTCTTTAACAATTTTCTCAGTAGGCGATAATTATCTATTCCATGCTGTTTGCTCTTTGTTTTCAATCCCTCTCCCGTGTTGTCCGTCATTTTTCGCTCAGAGGGTACTCGTATTTTTGTTTAGGGTTTGCTCGCTACCTTGTTTTGGTCCTTGTGTCCCGCTCTCCAGTGGACCCGGGCTGCGAGTGCCGTGTTACCTAGTACCTCCCCTGACTGTCTTACCCTGCCGTGAGGCATCCCAAGGTAAGTAGCCTTGCCACCCCGTTGCGCTGGGTGTGGCCTTTGTAGTTCTTTTCTCCTTTCTTTCCGCCACGCCGCACTTTGGGTTACCGCTCAAGGGCGGCTCCCCCTTTGTATGCGTTAGTTGCAACCGGCGAGCCGCAGGGCTGCCCACAGGTTGTCCCAAAACACTTCTGTCACCTCCGTGGATAGGTGCACCCTGTCTGCTGCAAAGTACTCTGGTTTTTGCAGGCTGATTAGCCCGTGTCTGACACTCTCCCAGCCGTTTTGGATGCAATATTTTTTGGCCGCGACATTCAATTTCTTCCTTGATCTATCCAGGGCGCCAGTTGATATGGCCCCCCTCCATTGCTGTCTGGGGATGATTTCTGACCAGATCAATGTGGTCCCTCCCAAGCGTCTGGCTGCTGCTGTGAGGTTTGCCCTCATGGTTTCCATCAGTCCTTTCCTCCCCAGTTGAGCCAGCTCGTTCCCCCCCAGGTGGATTACCAGTACATCTGGCGCGTGGTGCTGCGAGTCCAAGAGCTCATTGATTCTGTTCATGAAGTGCTCCCACCTCATGCCTGGGAAACCGAACCATTTTATGTTTGTCCGCCTTGGGCGTTGCCTGCCTGCGCTGGCCGCTGATTCCCACCAAGTTTTAGTTCTGTGAATGAAGGAGTGACCGACCACCCATGCCGTTCTGTGTGCACCTGTGGGTGGAAAGGGAGATTGTGGGGTGACTGCTTGCTGGGGTATTTAGGGGTAGCTACCTCCATGTTGTTCCCTAATGTATCTTTTGTAGGCATTGGAGTGCCATCTACCGACTGCCTTGATGCCTGATTCTGACATGCCGTGGCGGGCCGCTGTGGTGGCCGCCCCTATCCGGAATGAGTGGGTGCCAAAGTTATTGGCGTGGAGCCCCGCCCTGGCCAGAGCCCTTCTGAGTATTGATTTGAACTGGAATAGGCTCAAGCACTCTCCATTTTCGTGCGATAGGAGTGAGCCTTGTGTTCCAGGGGTGAGCTGTAGTAACTCCTGGGTGTTGCATACTGGGCATATGTCCTGATTGTCGATGCAGTTCAGCTCTATCGTTGCCCCTTTCCCGAGCTGGTCTGTTTTGGATTTCCTAAGTATGATTACCATCTGTTTGTGGCCTATGTGCACGTCGTTTCTTTGGATTCCTGCATTCTTGTGGCCCGTTTTTGCCGGGGCCACTAGCTCGCTTATCCTGAATGCCCCAAAGAATGCCAGTGAAAAGGATGTCTTGAAGAGAGTATGTTCGAATTTGTTGTGGCATATGGCCCTTAGGGTTCCCAATAGTCGTTGCAGTGTGCAGTAATCTATGGGGTGTCTTTTGTCTACTGCTGGCCCTTCCAGTCTGCGCCAACCTTTCATGGCCGTTTTTATGTAGTGGGAGCTTGTGGGGTCCCTGCCCGTTGCCAGCTTGCCGGTGTGAGCTACCGCTGTTAGGTGGGCTTGGGCCCATGATTTTGTTTTCTTTTGTAAAAATGCCCACTGGATGAAGCGCTCTACTGCTTTTTGTGACTCTTCGTGGTGAAGCCAGGACTTTAGGCCTGTCACGGCTAGCACTCTCGCTGCGTACGCTGTGTAGCGCCTGTCTGTTTTTGGTGCCAAAGCGTGGGCAATTAAGGCCGCTAAGTCCCCTCTACCAGTCCCCACAGGCTGTGTGGGAATGGGGTCATCGCTTCTTCTGCCTCTGGGGCCAAGCTCCTGAATTTTTCCATCTGGAAACGAGAGAGGGCATCTGCTTTAGAGTTCGCGGTGCCCTGCACGTGCCTAGCTCTTAATTCTAAATTGCCTTCCAGCTGCCTAAACACCATGTATCTCAGTAGTCTTAAAACTGCTGCGCATTTAGCGGACCCCCTGTTGATAGCGTGTACTACCGCCTGGTTGTCTGACCATAGTGTGAGCTTCATGTTTTTCAACTGCTCCTGCCAGATTGTTAGGGACACTGCGATGGGGAAAAGCTCGAGTAGCGTGATGTTCTTGCTCAGGCCCCGTGCCGCCCATGTTTCTGGCCATTTCATGGCACACCACTTGTCTTTTAATATTGCCCCAAAGCCTGTGCTGCCCGCCGCATCTGTGTATAATTCTACTTGCCTGGCGGACATCCAGCCTTCCCTCCATATGAGGGTTCCATTGAAATTCGCTAAACATGCCTGCCATGTCCGTAGGTCTTGTTTGGCCCCAGATGGAAGCCTTACGTGGTGGTGCTTTCTGACCAGCCCTCTGGTCAGCTGTGAGAGTCTCCTGGAAAACACTCTGCCTGCGGGGATCACTCTGGCGGCGAAATTTAGCTTGCCTATGAGCTCTTGGAGCTCTCCCAATGTGGCTTTCTGTTTCCCCAGTAACCCTTTTATGTTGGTCTGTAGGTCTTTTACTTTGTCTGGCGGCATGCTGGATGTACCTGCTTCTGAATCTAATTCAATTCCCAGGAATACTAGCTTAGTGGTTGGCCCTGTGGTTTTGTCTTCCGCCAGCGGCACACCCAGTGAAGCGGCCAGGGTTTGGAATGTGTCTAGGAGCTCTTGGCATTCCTGCCCGTTGGGTTTGCCTATGAAAAGGAAGTCGTCCAGGTAGTGTAGTGTGCCGCCCCTGGGGTGTTGCTTGTGTAGTGCCCATTCTAAGAGGGTGCTGAATTTCTCAAAGTATGCGCAAGATATGGAACAACCCATTGGCAGGGCTTTGTAAAAGTACGTTTTGCCCTCAAAATTGAACCCCAACAGGTGGTAGCTCTCGGGGTGTACCAGGAGTAGCCTAAAAGCTGCTTCGATGTCTGCCTTAGCCATTAGCGCGCCCCGCCCTGTTGCGCGCAGCAAATCCACTGCATCATCTACTGATGCATAGCCTACTGCGCAGTGTGCCGGATCTATGCCATCGTTCACTGACCCGCCCTCTGGATAAGACAGGTGGTGGATGAGCCTGAACTTGCCTGCCTCTTTTTTGGGGACTACTCCTAGGGGTGATATTATCAGTTCGCATGGGGCGGTGTGTAGGGGGCCTTCTACTCTTCCTAACTCTATCTCTTTTTTAATTTTTTCTTTCACCACTTCTGGGTATTCGCTTGCTGAGCGTAGGTTCTTTGGTATCTTATGTGATACAAGCGTGGATGGTATCTTGAAACCTTGCTCAAACCCTTCACATATTAACTTTGCGTCTTGTTGGTTATTGTAATCATTGGACAGTTGTCTTAACCTGGCCGTGTTGATGGGAGATGCAGCCAATCCTACCTCTCTCCCTAGCCAGCCTATGTGGTTGGTGTGCTCATTTCTTCTTGTCTTTCTCTCGCTTGAAACTGCCGCCACCCCCTCGTTTACAGTCTGAAGCGGGGTGGCCTCCCCCACATGCTGAGCATACATGTCTAAATTTACATGCTGCTCCCCACGTGCACTCGTCTTTTTCAAATTTGTAGCAAACTGCTGCCACCGTTTTCCCTGCTTGAGGCCCTTTCCATTGTGTGTATGGCTGCCTTTTTTGGTAGGGCTTGCCCTTTTCATACCTGACTTTGTGGAAGCTCCCGCGAAAGGGCTGCTCGCCTTTGTGGGCCCAGTTCCTGGCTTCCCTTGCTACCATCATTTTATGCATGTACCCGGATACGTCTTCCTCGTCCCATTCCATGTCTGGGTGCCCTTGCATTTTTAACCTGAACCCCTTATCATATTCTAGCCAGGCTTCACCTGAAAATTGTCTCTGTGCCTCGTGTATCTTTGCCTCGTAAAGCCACAGGTCCCTTGCACAATGGGGGAACTTCTCTACTATTATACATGCCATGATCCTAAAAGCATCAAGCCAGTTGTCAAAGTTCCTTTCCTTTCGAACTCGGTTGCGCTCTCTCCTTTCCTCCTCCTTTTTGTCTACAGTGGTTAGGTCTAGCCCTTCTACCTGAATCTCCAGTAGTGTAAAGATGTCTATGAATTCTCTACGCCATATCCTCTCCTTTACCGCTAGCGGGATACGCCCTGCTAGCCCAGGGGCCCTTGTCACCATGTATGGTTTACCTAGGGTCCCTCTTTTGTAAGCCTCAGGAGCCTACCCGTCTGCTGTTGTATGGCGCCGTCTGCGTGTTGTTTCGCTTGGCCCTGCGCCCCAGGCTTGTGTGGGTCGGGCCGGGGATTTTGAGTGGGCGGGCTCCTCCCCCCGCTGTCTGGTGACATGCTTCTCCCCGGTGTTGTGTCTGCCCTGGATTCCCGAGGGTTTTTCCCTTTTGACTTATTGGGGGGTGAGCCTTCCCTTAGCCCTGCGCCCCTAGGCATTCTATCCCCTTGCCCCACCCCTGGCTTAAATAATAGTGGCGCCATGTTTTTTAGACATTCTTGTACAATTATGCTAATTTGCTCACCGTTTGATGTCTTCACTTTCTTGCTTGGCCCCGGGGTTGCTGATTCCGCGGGCTCGCCAGTGTCCTTCTTGTCCCCTTTTTTCGCTCCTCTGCTCGTATTTCTCTGTCGCTTCTTTGTTTCTGGAGGTGTCACTTCGCTCTCTGCTGCGTTGGTCGCGTTGATGTCCCCAAGCACCTCCTCCGTCTCCTTTTCGCTTGAACCTGCACCCCTTATTTGTTTAAGGATCCAGTCCTTGCTGCGCGTGGTTGCTGCCTCCCTTGCTGCTTTGATCATTTCTTCTAAATCGAGTCCCCCATTGGCCTCTGTGATCTCCATGAGGCTTTGCCCCCGATGGCTTTGGTCGGTTCTGCCTTCCGCTCTCCTGGGCTTGACTCCTCACACGCTTGGTCAATGCACGGGTCGCGTCGCCCCAATTGGGGGCTGTCCCCGGTGCTGCCCGTGTGCTGTTCTGCAGCCAGGTCGCGTCGCCTCTCCGGCTGTCCCTGGCTGCGCTTCCCTTGTAGTGCAGTTGGCTGGTTGCTCAGGTTCTTTGGCCTGGTGAGCTGCTGCCTAATGTTCATGCACCAGATTATTATTTTTTTTATTTTTATTTTTTTAAAAGGACCTGGGCTTAGTTCCTAAAGTACGTGCTTTTCTTGCGGGCCCCACGTTTATTTCGGTGGGTTCGTAGTGACCGGTGCAGCTGCGTGGCTGTTTCCTTCCTGTTCCCCATAGCGTGTGGGCTGCTTGTGTCGAGTCGCGCCCCCTGTTGCCCTGCCCTTTTTGTGGGCGGTGCCTTTGTTTTAGATTGAGCGCCTTGCCGGCGCGTGCGGATGTGTGCGGCTTGCAGGCCGGGCCGCGTTTCACCTCCTCGCGGCCCGGGTAAGGTGAGTTTTCTCCTTTGTCGGCTACCGGTTCTTTGTGTAGCCGTGTGCGTCTCCGGGCCCCCGCGGCCGCGTGTTCTTTTCCTTTTCGGCTCTGTGTGGTGGGCCGGGCCGCGTGTTTCCTCCTCCGCTGCCCGGAAGAGGTAAGGTGCTGCTCCTTCCGCGAGGGAGGTGCTGCGTGTCCCTTCAGACGCCTTTGTAGTTGTGCGGGGGGGGTGAGTACCTCTCCTGGCTCCCGGGGTGCGGGGGGGGCCCAATGTCTTGTCCGTGCGTCTCTGCTGCCTGGTTGACCGCCTCCCCAGGGACACAGATGGCTCGATGTGTCGGCTGCGGGTTGAAGCGGATAGGGTGGCCGCTGCGGGCTTCCGGAGCCTGATTTGCCGGTAGGGATGGATACCGGTGGGTCCCCTCTGACGGTGCCCGGGGCGAGGGTCGCGTCGCTCCGATGAGCGGTCCCATCGTTGTTTTCTTTGTGCTGTATGGCGGCCTCAAGTCGGAGGGTCGCGTCGCTCTGATAGAGCGGTCCCCTCGGGTGGTCCTCGGTCTTGTTGGCTGCGTCGAGCGGTCCCCTCGTTGTTTTCTTTGTGCTGTCTGCGTCGTGTCGATGGTCGTCTGGTCGTTTCCTCCCCTAGGCTGCCCGGTCACCTGTGTTAACCACGGTGCTGGGCAGCCCCTCTTTAAGGGAATTTGCTGTGCCCCGGGGGCGACCCCCCCCCTCCTTGCCTGGGTTCAAAAAATGCGCCTCTTTCTATTGGCTGCTGTTTCATGTATTCCCCCCCTCTCTTCCGCTTCCGCCCGACGTTGCCCCTACGATGGGGCCGGAAGGGTGGGGGGGGGTTGCTGCCAAAAAAGGGGGGGGTGCTTCCGCCCTCCCCGAAACCTATGTTTACTGCGACCGAAGATTTCGGTGCGATGCTTCTGCTCGGGGCCGCGGTGGGGTTTCCGCTCCGGCCACCTGAGCTCTCGTTGGTCGCGGGCCTTCGCCCCATCCCCTTACACCTTGCTGCTTCCATCAGACAGCATTGATAGCCCCCCCAGCCCTCAGGGGTCAGTCCAGAGAGTCCCTCCTCCCTATCTGTAAACCAGATCCAGCCTGCATGTCGCCCCCCATACACCTTACTCTGGTGCCATCACCCAACATTAGTAGCCCCTCAGGAGACAGTCAAAGAAAGGGTAGCCAGCCCACCAGGGCGTCACTGCCAGTCTGATGGGGCACCGGGCCCCACCACTCCCCTTCCATCGCTGTAAATGAGGTGTGAAAACAGGCTGTAAGGCACCAAGCAAACAAAGGTCATGATTCCAGGCGACCTTCAGGGCCCAGCGTTTCAGCCCTCCCACCCCCAGTACAGCCAGCTCCGTTCTGCAGAGTCTTGCCCCGATAACCTTGAATAGTACAGTTTTCCTTTCGTTTATATTAATGTGGTGGATGCGTGAGAGTGTATTACAAACATTTTTCAGAGAAATGTTGTGTTTATGTGTCATACAACATTCATAAAAAAGTTTCTTTGAGATGAAAACAAGACTTCACGTATGACAATGGGAGGGTGTCACAGAGAACATTTTCAGCTACATTACCGAGCAGCTGCTATATTACAATATTGAAAACACAGGTCACAATCCCTGAATAGCAGATGTAAATAGATTTAGAATTTGGAGTGTGCCTGTGCACTGCCAGTGACCTGGCCAAAGAGGACCTGAAAGAGTTCAAACTGGATCATAAATTCAAAGCTGTTCATAACAGGGGCCCTCAAAATACGTTTGGCCCAGATTCCCCCAAATCCTTAAAATGTCCCTGGTGAGGCGGGTTTAAATACAACTGCGTTAGAGATATGCGTCCTGCCGTACTCTCGCACTGTAGTCCAATGAGGGCACTTGGATGAACCAAGGGTGCCGTCAGTACCTCGAGTCTGCCAGGAAGACAAGGCATCTCAAGGACTGAAGCGGTGAGATCTTAGGGTAGCTTTCAGTAAATGTCTTGTCCACTGTATCATTTATGTAATTTCCAAATTACTGCCATCTGACATTACTGGCTACCTCACAGTTCCACACTGCGCTGGCCACGCTACGACCACATAGGCAGCTATGTACCATGTCAGCGACTAAACTCTCCAGAAGACCACCTAACTGCCTGGTGACCGAACTGCTTCTGAAATACCGGAATGTCTTCAGTGCACCCCATTACACTGCCTACCTGCCTGTCCTGTTCTCGCAGCCACTTGACACTACTCGCTATGTGACAGGACAGTCCACAGTACCACCTGACTTCTTGTTGGTACACAGCTGTGTATTATAGCTCTGACCTCGTGAAAACCACTGGATTGCCCTGTTGACATATCTGAATATCTATTGTCCACCCAGCTGTCCTGTCCACCCAACCACCTGACACTACTAGCTATCACACAGTACTATCCACGCTACCACCAGATGCTGTGCCCCCTGACTGTCCTTTCACCTCATTATTGTGGAAAAGAACTTGACTATTGTCTCTGACTGTACTGTAACCTCTGCTCTACACCTGTGTGCTGTCTGAATGCTCTGTTCATCTGATTGCACTGTCCCGCACGCTGCGTGAACTTTACTGTTCCTGACTGTACTGCACACCTGTCTGCTGCCTGCTCTGAGAATCTGGCTGCACTGTCCAGCAGATTTTGTGAACTGTACTGTCCCTGAGTGTGCTGTACACTTGTTTGCTGTCTTACTGTTCTGTTCATCTGACTGTACTGTCCAGCAGACTCCATGAACTGTACTGTACTCCTGTCTGCTTCCTGAATGCTCTGTTCATCTGACTGCACTGTACAATAGTTAACTTGTCTACTGGTGCATTTTATGATACTGTACAAGTTCAGGATATTCTCTGAGAGTCAAATTAATACACTGCATAAGAGCGAAATACATTTGATAGGACTGCCACACATATCCGAACCTGCAAATGAACCTGGATAAAGTAGGTTTTAATGTTCCATCTTTTTGTTTTGTGTTCTGACATATTTTTTATTTTTTTGTCTTTGGTTAGTATTTTGCATGACATTTGATAAGGGCAGTGTTTTTTTAGTGTAATGTTTTAAAGATAAATAATAACACTTCTGTTATTACTGTGACTAACACTTTTTCATGTTTTTTCTTTGTAGGCCACTAGACTACCCTCTAAATGTATTTGGATTCTGACTTTATACATTATGTTTTGTATTTGTTATTGTGTAATTATAAGTATTTGCATAATGGAATAATGCTACCAAAAATTATTTAAAAGATTTGTAAACACTCTTACACTCATAAAACAGAACTACTATGGGTCATGCCTGTCACCCAGTACTGTATCAACCCACAGCAATAAACTACCCATCACCAACTGAACAGACACAGAATTACTGAAGAGATCGGCCACATACCACTGGCTAACAGAGGCCTCTAAGTTAGTCCACCACTAAGTGCAGGTCCCAAGATGCTTCATGCTATGACCACTTCTTTGACATCCCACAAGGACAATCAGGTATGGGAGGATATTAACAAATTGCATGCCAGCAGATTTCTCTATTTAACCTACCCAACCTGCAATAGGTCTCTCATTGGCTTGAGTAAGAACTATTGGCATTGTAAATTCATAACTGGACTTTTCTTGCCAAATAAATTGGTCACTCCTGCCTCATAATTTCATCTTTTCCTGCCATACAGTATAATTCCAATGGCCTGCATATAACTAAAGCACTTCCGTTTATCTTCTTCTTCTATCTGTAGCAAAAAATGAAAATGTTGCCATTTAGCACCCTAATTTAAATCTGCCATGCTAATTCCAATAGAATACCACTTTCAGCACCCCACCATCGGAGTTGCTGGCTGGCTAACATAATTCTCCGAGAAAGATACAAGACAACCACGGAGGAGAAATAAACTAGAAGACTAGACTACACCAAGCGTATTCAAACAGTCATTGTGTAATAAGGATGTTAAGTTGGCCTGAATCATGATCATAACTGTAATAAGGAGAGACTATTAAAACATATAGAATTATCATATAAATCTTTAGCAGAAAGAAAACCTTTGGTCTTAAACTGTAATGCTCAAAACAGCCCCTATATGGCACCATAACAAAAAACTCATTTGTAAGAAACATGGTTATGTAATCATATTGTTAGACCCTAGAGGGCAAAACCCCTTGAAAAAATAAACAGGAGAAAGTAATGCCGTGTAACTGCATACTTAGCCCAGTATTTCGCAAAGTGTGTGCTGTGGCACCCCGGTGCGCCGTGTCTAGCATACAGTGAAAATTGACTCGTAGCATGAGGGGAAGCATGCTTATTAGGTCATTTATAACAGTGTGATTACCATCTTTATGGTCTCGTTGAGTCCCCACCAGAAAATAAATTGAGACCAATATGTGTTGTTTTTCCATTATGGCTGATAGTGCCAATTATATTACCCGGACTTCAACATCCAAATATTTCAAGTGTTTTGTTTGTCACGCCAACCTGTGTCACCTAGAATATCTTTGGATCCTATGTTTAACTTCTGCTTTGTGTCTGTTAAGCTTGTACCCCCAAATATATTGAGTATGTGTCCATAAGGGCACTGATAAAAGGAATGTCATTTCTGGTAACTATTAAGATATTGTTGGCATGGACGGAAATCTCAACTAGTATCTTTTTAACTGTATACAGAAAATAGTGTAACTGTTTTTGGTATTGACTCTCATTAGTTTCTAGTGCAAGAGGGAATAATAAGACACAAGGTGAACAACCTTGTCTTGTATCATAAAGGTTGAAGGAGTCAGATATCATTTCACCTGTTCTATCTGTAGTTCGAGGTACTGTATGTAGAGCCATAATCTTCTTGATTTTTACCTATTTTATACTTATAGAGAATTACTTATTTTGAGAAGGTCTAGGAGAATTTGTAGAAAGTCCTCTCTACTTCAAGGGTAACTGTGACCGTTGTTGAAGAGGTAGTTTTAGCTTTCTTTATTATATGGCATAGAAGCCTTGTGTTGTTGTTTGACATGCAATTTTTCATGAAGCCTACTTTTGCTAGTTCTAGCTGTTGTTAGTATTTTGCATAATTTTTACAATCTTGGTCTGTAATTTTTTGCAAAGTTAAGGTCCTTCCCTTTTTTTGGGATAGTACCACAAATATTGCTTCAGGGGATGTATTCTATTCACCTGTATTTATAAGTTCATGGTGTTGGAGTGTAGCTCTTATAATCAAAATTAACATGAAAAGTTTATGAACTAATGCATAATAATGCCACATAGAAAACGTATTAATGTGTTTTACTAAACGTGAGTCTGAAAATGTGCCCACGGGGATTGGCCATCAATATATACGGGGACTAATAAAATTGACTAAAATGGAGTTGTTGATGCAAAAATGTATGATTTTGTATTAGTATTAAGAGCTATACATTAAGGTTTTGCTCATTAATTCACTAGGCCTTAGCTAGCATGAGTCGGGGCCTAGCTGCCCGGTTTCATATTAAATGTGCTTTTCTAACGTGCAGTGTGCTGACTTGCTGAAGGACATGTAATCGTATTTTTCCAGAAACTAGAAGATGAGTGTAACTGCAGTAGATCCGTTCTCATGAAATTCAACTTGCTCAAGGAAACATTCTTGCTGAATGCAACAGTGTAGACTCGTTACAGGTACAAGGTCGCCTAAACCGGTATAGACAATGGAACTACTGACTGGAGATGCTAGAGGACCACGAGAAGATGAAATCATACCGGACATTCTACCCGGTGGAGACATCAATCACAAGAACCAATAAACTACGTGAGAACTGTTATGAGGTGACAATTTTGATGGTACCACTGGAAACCCATTGGATGGAGATAGTGGGGTGCCAAACCTACCCAATTAGAAATTAGGGGACTGTACAGCAGAAAAGGGATAAAAACCTTTGACACGAGGAGCTAGGGGGGAGATGCCATTGCGAACTCTTGCTATTACCCAGACACTTTGTCACTCTGCCTAGAGACTTTGCTGTTTGACTCTTCAAACCATCCTCACACTTATCTTGCCCGTTCTATACTTCTTCTCCTTATGAGGGTAGTGTTCCTACTTACCCCGTCTTGCTAAACTTTGCTGTGTTTCCTGACTGATGGCGAATCAACTGATGTCCTGAGGACGAAGACTGACTCTGTATGCTGACCCATTACGGAGGGTAACTAAATGATGATGAAATTGTAATTGTCTGTTTGCCTTTCCTTTCTAGGTACCAACTGCTTTCTTTTGACAGAGAACATAGTTAGATTTTTTCTAAATTCGTGTTACCAAAATTATTTTGCATGAAGCCCAACATGCCAATGCTAATTCGAGGTTAGTTAAGGAGTTCACTAAATGGACGCAAATAGACAAATGACTGAAACAGTGCTTTGTTGAATAATGCACTAATGGTACTCTGCTAAGGTTAACCTATGTTGACGTCGTGTTATGTTCTAATATTCATGATCTTTGCTTTGATGAAGCCTTATTCGATTTGCCATATTATAACAATGCTGATGTGTTTCATGGTTTTGAGACTAATAAACTTACTGGTAGAATTGTAATCAATAGGGAATAAACGTCATAAAATCGTACTAAACTGGTGTGGTTATTCATGACTGAAAGGTCATGGTGGTTTCCGAGTCTTATTAATGTCATTGATTAATCTAATTGATTTGTTATGGTGACTATTGATGACGTTATTGACTTATTGATTGACATGTTGATTAGTGATCTCGTCTTAAGGTGTCTTCAATCAGGGTCAAAACATTCATTGGCCTAAAACGAGTCCCGAGTGAATAAATTATCTAGTGAAGGACGCGTTAGCAGATCTGGTAGCAGAGGACGGTTTGGCCCTTTGGGGGCCCTAGGACGAGGGACCATTGTTTAAAAGTGTTTTCGAAATAATGCAAATTGGAGGTATGATGTGTCTCTAAGTCCCAAATGACTTTCCCGGAATCTTGGAGTTTGCCTAAGTGAGTTGGGTATGTTCTCGGCATTCTAGCATGTGTGAAATAGAATTTGCGCTTGCTCAGCTTATGTATATTGCAGGTGATTTGTGAAGTTTGTGTGAATTTAGGCCTGGTAATGTTTGAATAGGAGTGGGCGTACTCTGCAGTATGAGAGTAGGGAAGTTGGCGAACTTCATGTGAGTGTGGCGCTTTGTGCTAAAAAAATTGTCCACATGGTTGTTGGTGATGTACGGACCCAGCGTGGTCTAAGACTCTGGAGTATATTGATAAGTGTATGAGACACTTGGTGTATGTTGTAATTTGTGCGGTTTAATAGGTCAATCGGGCGTGGTTGACGAGTCGAGTTTGAGTCAAATGTGTGAATGCAACCTTCGATGGAGATTTGGCAAGTTCTAAAGTGCACTAGAATGAACCATTGACAAGTCGAGAGTAGGATTTGCGGGTCGAATTCTGCTTGCGAGTGCGGGAGCTGAGAAGGAGAGAGTAGCGGCCGAGGCTTCAAGTGAAATCTCTGCAAAGTTCTGAAGCGATTGTGTTACCCTTCCTGTAGTAAACCGGCAAATTCGAGTTTATTGTTGAAGTGCTCGCAATATATTGCATTAGTTTCTGTGTGAGGAAGACAAGACGCAAGACTTTGTCAGCCGCAATGTGTGTGAGTGTGACGTCATTGGAGCCGCGCTGGGATAGGCCAGTTGCCGATAGAGGTCATGCATGGATTGGCAGCCATCCGTGAGAGACAATTGGTTGAGAAGGTAGGCGAAGAGTGTTCTGGGAATTAAAGTCACTTCCTGATTAGATTCTAAACAAAATAAAAGACGCAAAAATGAAGTTTTTCAAGGCTCTAAAGAGTGCTTGGAGGGGAGATACATACATTACAGCGAGTGTGGGGGAGCCTACACCGCCAGAGGATACTCCGGCTTATACCGTAATGGAGGAGAAGGGAGTCGCGCCATGTCTTTGGCTAAAGCAGTGGTGCAAAATGACAGAAAAAGAGGGATGTTTGCCGTTTCTGGAGTACGGAACGTTAAATATAAGGATTTTGGAAAATTTGCGGAGGGTGTTAAGTGAGCAAAAACCACCTCCGAGACCAGCTCAGTTTGAGGCATTAGCGATTTGGGATTTAATGGCCATACAAACAAAGGCAGCAGAAATTTGTGAGAAGAGTGAGAAGAGCAGAAAAGACTCTAGCGGAGGCTAGATGGGATAGCGAGACTAAGATGTGGAGAAGGGGAATAGTAGACAGAGTTAGGATGTTTCCGGCAATAACACAAGAAGATGAGACACAGGGGAAAAAGGCCACTTGTAAGACAGACAAGGGCTCTAGTAAACAGAAGGAGACTCAGAAGTCTTGGGCAGATGCAGATGATTCAGATGATGAGGAGTTTCTTAATCAGTTGTTACATGACCGCCCACCACCATATGCCGCGAATGATAATGGACCGAGTACTAGTGCGGGTCCTGAAGATCCAACACAAAATAAGGGAATCACTGATACAGTACAGACAAGTAATACAGTTCCGATACAGAATGGTGTCAGTGTAGCCACTGCACCAGACATGCAGATACAGTTGCAGCCACCACCAATTCAGAGGCTCTATCCTGATGTCCCAGTATTAGAAACTACTACGAGTTTGATGGTGCCGTCTGATCCAGTATGCACGAGAGCAAAGTTAGTGCCGATTGAGCCAACTCCACAATTGCTGCCCTAGCCACAACAACAGGTGGTTCCGAATTACACTTCGGTCGCAGGACCGCAGTCAGTAGCCACAGCACCCATGATGGATCAAGCTATGGGAGTTAATGCTCAACAGGGTTTGGGAATTGGACAGACACCAGCTGCTATATCATTGCCAATTACTGTTGGTCCGCCAGTACCGCTGTATGCGCAAGCTAAGCCTAGCGTATGTGACCAGGAAGTAATGACCCAAGAGGTGATAAGAGGAGGGTTCACAGGAAACTTGCACGGAATGACACAGGGGGGACAGACAGCCGAAAGGTCTAGATCCTTGTTGGATTTCAGTCCAATTGGGGTTCCTTTAGAGACAATGAGGCAAGCAGGATTGGGTACACTAACCCCACAGGTGATGAGTGCAAATATGTCACAGACATCAATGATGCAGTCTGGAAATGTCTTGTTGCAAGGCTTAACAGCGCAACAGTTGAATGAGTGGTTAGACAAGCTCAACACTCAGCAGACTACTTCAGTGACCGCAGAGAGATCAGAAAGAAAGGAATACCTGAATTTTGTGAGGTTGGGTGTGAAAGCCACAGAATTAGTAGAAGGAACAATGGGGGTGAACAGACTGGAGTCATACACGGAAGCAGAATAGAGGTATCTGTGCCCCAAAATAACCAAAGAAGTGAGCAGGGTACATCAGAGGTTGGCAAACCTAGCGGACAAATACGGTATAGACTTAGACAAGACTAAGCATTTGAATAGGAGCTATAGGTTAGACTTTGAACCTAAAGATTTTGATCACATGAGATCCACTGGAATGAAGGCACATCTTAAAGAGATATTGCAGAATGCTCAAATTTGGGGAGCATTAGAGAAGGGGGAAGGCAGATGGGCAAAGAAGAGAGATAAAGAGAAAGATGATTGCCCGGAACCGAAGCAGGCGAAAGCTGCACCAGACACGGGGACAATCAAAATGTTACCAATGAGAGAAACAGCTGGAGGGGTTCTAGTCCATGTACCGTGGTCTAGGGGTGACATCCTGTCATTCACAAATGATTATCCCAGGTTGAGGGAAAAGTCAATAGAGTGGTATCAGCAGACAGACAGGGTTGTGAAGCTTGCGAATTGTCTTTGGGAAGACTTGAATACCCTGTTTGAGATCATAGTCCCATCTGACTTATGGCTTGAGTGCAAGAGGGGTGTGGATTGGCCGACAGAGAAACCGTCAAGGGACAAGATTACTGGAGCACCGTCTTCTGAAGTGCTGAGGTGTTACCATAAGGTGATTGAGTTTTTGAAGCAGAAAGTGTCGCCGAAAGTGACTGATTGGCAGAAAATTGATTGAACGTCACAGGAGGGCAGAGAGTCGATACATGCTTACTATGAGAGGTTGTTGAAGGCATTCAAACATTACAGTGGCTCTGAGGTCATAGAATCGAAATACATGAATCACCTTGTGTTCAGGTTTGTTGAAGGGCTGAGACCAGAGATTAGCCAGATGATTAAGAATCATTTGATCTGTTGACAAGCAAAGCCGATTGATGAAGTGCTGCAGTATGCGAAATACTGTAGCGATGAGATTGAATTGTGCCACCATGCCCTCTCCTGACCTGCTCTTCAGCTTGTGGCCCTTCCCCAGCTTTGATGGTGCCGCAGTTGTCTTGCCACTATCCCCTTTGGTTTTTGCTGAGCCCTTGGTGGCTGGTACTTTCGGCTTCTCCCTCCGGGATGTGGGCACCTTTTTCACCTTGGCAGGTGGCGGAATGTCCTTGCCCTCGCTACGTGGCACACTGGCAGCCCTGATGGGTGGCACACTCCATGACCCTGCAGTTGCTGCCACCACTGTGCCTGGGGATTTGGTGGCTGAGGTGCTGGGCTGGGACCTGGAAAGCCTGACCCTAGGGGAAAGACGGTGGGGGGAGGTGTAGGGAAGAGGTCAATGTTAGCCAGGAAGAGTTTTTTAGACACACTGGGACGGGAAGATGGAGGGGGTTTGGGAGTGGTGGTAGAGGTAGTGGTTGTAGGAGGTATTCTTCTGCTGAATTAGGGTGACGGTGCATGGGCTGGAGGCTGTTGTGAGGTGGATGGCTGTTGGGTGGGTGTGTGCCTGCGTTTGTGTACTTTGGGAGGAGGGCTCACAGACACACTGGGGATGTGTGAATGGTAGTGGGGGTGGTGAGTGCACGTGAGCAGTGTGTGGTGATGGGCATGCTGGTGATGGAGGCAGTGGCTGAGGATGTAGTGCATGCAGGTGTGAGTGGAAATGAGACAGGGAGGGAGGAGGAAGACATGGAAGAGGGGGACACAGTGGAGGCAGTGGATGTTGCTGTGTGTGCATGGGGATGGTGCTTGTGTGAGTGCCTGTGGGATGTGTGGTGCTTATGTTTGCCTGAGCCACTCTTGTGTGTTGATGAGTATGCATGCTTGGCTGATGGTGTGCTTGGGATAGGATGAGGTACAGTGGATTGGGTCTGGGTGGAGGAAGTTGGAGGGGGAAGGCTGGACACAGGGACAAAGGCTGCCATCAGTGCTGAGGCCAGAGCCTGAAATGCTCTCTGTTGGGCTGCCTGCCTAGAATGAATGCCCTCCAGGTATGCATTTGTTTGTTGCAAATGCCTCTCTACATCCTGGATGGCATTCACAATGGTAGATTGCCCAACAGTGAGGGATCTCAGGAGGTCAATAGCCTCCTCACTGAGGGCAGCAGGGCTGACTGGGGCAGGGCCCGAGGAGCCTGGGGTTAAGGAGATGCCCACCCTCCTGGGTGAGCGGGCACGGGACACACGCTGAGGAGCTGCTGGGAGGGTGGTGCTGGTGGGGGGGGCGGCTGTACCTGTTGATGCGGTGGGCACAGAGGTGCCTGCCACCACAAGGGAGCTCCCATCAGAGGAGGAGTCGCTGTCACTGCTGTCTGCTCCTGTTCCCGCTGTGGAGCTCCCCTCACCCTCCGTCCCATTGGTGGCTTCAGACTCCATTGTTTCACACTCCAGGGCTAAGTGGGTTGCAGCTTCCTCCTGCTCCGGTGCCAATGCTCCTCCGCCTGATGATGCTATTGCACACAAGAACAGGGAGACCACAAAAAGGGGGTGAAAGACAGAAGAAAGACATGTTCGGTGCATGCAACACCACTACCATTGGTGGACACAACACACAGGGAGCAGCCCTCTGCACTATGCCATGCACTAACACTTCCTAGAAATTTCAGCTGACCATGGGGTACGAGGCCTAAGACCAATTGCTGGACACCTGGAAGTCACAGGAGCCTGACTAGGTGTAGATGGCTCTTACCACTGGTGGGGTTGGGGTGCCACATAGCCTGCCTTACAAGGGACCTTTCCAACCAACTTTGCCCTGGCCTAGGGGAACCCACTGCCCACCTCCCCCACCCAGACACCTCGTTATGCGCCAGCTGAATGAGAGTGTACTCACCCCCTTGTGGCTGCTGTGATGCCCTCATGCGCCTATCCAACTCCGGATAGGCCACCCCCAGGATCCGGAACATCAGGGGGTTCATGGTGCGACGGGCACCCCTCCCACGTTGGGAGGCCATCCGCAGCTGGGACTCTTCTTGCTCCAGCAGCGCAGGTCCTCCCATCTTTTACGGCAGTGGGTGCTCTGTCTGTGGTAGACCCCCAGGGTCCGGGCGTCCTTGGCGATGGCACGCCAAATACCCTTCTTCTGGTTGGCGCTGACCTAGAGGAATGCTACAGGGGCAAAGGAAATTATTACCCGTCCGGACTGTCATACTCATTGACCCCCAGTTCCCACCCTTGCCCTGATGCACATACACTCCCCATCCGCACATGCAGGCCTCAGCCCCCCCCATGTATCTTCCATCCACGCCACTCAAAACAGGCATTACTCATGCAGCATGCTCACAGTGTACTCACCTGTTTGTCTGGAGGACCGTACAGTTGCGTGTACTGGGGGAGGACTCCATCCACTAGTTTCTCCAACTCCTCCGAAGTGAAGGCAGGGGCCCTTTCCCCAGACACATGAGCCATTGTCACTTCTAGACTGAGGTCACAGCAGCACTTGCAGTGTAGGTCCTCTCCTGTTGAAGGTCATGTATCAGGTAAGTGAACAGACAGAAAATGGCGGTCACGTCCGCGTCGGTGCGTACCGTCACCGCCGACATACATCTTCATTGGCTCCTGGAACCCATAGGGCCCAATGTTAACCAATGCAGAATTACGCCGCGGTCTTCGACCGCCCACCACGACAGTGTACAACGCCAGCGCAGTTACCTCATATCCCCTTGTCCCACCTTACAGGTCAGGCAGCCGCCATTTCAGGAGGCCACATGGGATGGATGTTAACTGCGTCACACCTATCTAGGCCGGAAACATAGACAGATACCAGCACATTGCGGATTAATAACGTTTCTGAAAATAAGACATTGTGATACCTCAGTGTTGGATGACTCTCTGCTCGCTGTTCTCCTCCATAGGGCACGTCCGTTGCGGCAGCTGATGAGATGCCGGCATCCCTGGTGGACCTGTTGACAATGGAAGAGAGACACATCCTGGTCACACACAGACTTGATCGTGCAACAATCCAAGAACTGTGTGCCCAGTTGGAGCCGGAACTGATGTCAGCTATCTGCCATCCCACAGGAATCCTCCCTCTAGTGCAGGTCCTGTCTATACTCCATTTCCTGGCCAGTGGGGCTTTTCAAACAACAGTGGCCATGGCATCAGGGATGTCCCAGCCAATGTTCTCTAACGTGTTGTCCAGAGTCTTGTCTGCCCTGCTGAAACACATGTGCAGCTACATCGTTTTCCCTCAGGTGGAGGATTTGCCCAACATCATTGGTGCCACTGATAGTACACATGTGGCATTTGTACCCCCCCGCAGAATTGGACAGGTGTACAGAAACCGGAAGAGCTACCATTCTATGAATGTGCAGATGTTGTGTTTGGCAGACCAGTACATCTCCCATGTCAATGCCAAGTATCCTGGCTCTGCGCATGACCCTTACATTTTGAGGAATAGCAGCATCCCTTATTTGATGGTCCAACTCCAGAGGCACCGTGTGTGGCTAATAGGTGAGGCCAAGGTCCCAATACAGTTGACATAGGTTTCTGGGTATGGGGCTGTCCCTAAGGGTTAGTGTGTGTCTAACAGTTGTCCCTCGACATTTGCATGTGACTCTGGTTATCCCAACCTGTCATGGCTACTGACCCCAGTGAGGAATCCCAGGACAAGGGCAGAGCAACGCTACAATGAGGCACATGGGCAAACTACGAGGGTGATCGAACGCACCTTCGGCCTGCTGAATGCCAGATTCTGGGGCCTCCATCTGACTCACTATACTACTCACCGAAGAAGGTGTGCCAGATAATCGTGGCCTGCTGTATGCTGCACAACCTGGCTTTGCAACACCAGGTGCCTTTTCTGCAGGAGGATGGGCCACATGTTGGCAGCTGTGGAGCCTGTGGACAGTGAAGAAGAGGAGGCAGAAAAAGAGGATATTGACAACCGAAACATCATCATGCAATACTTCCAGTGAGACACAGGTAAAAAGATGCCACTGCTTCCCACATCTCAGTCTATTGTTGGAACTAGAATAAGTGTGTCATTTTCATTTGGTGTATGGACCCTGACTTGTCACTTTGACTTTCCATTTCACAGATTTGGGTCCCATTTTGTGCCCTCTGCTATGTTTACTGCTGGCCTGCAGCTGTGTTACATTGGTATGTGAACAGGTAAATTGACATTGCTATATTCCATAGTTATTGCAATTACACATTTGTGAAAGCACAGACTGGATACAGATTGTTTTGTGATTGAAGTGTGTTTATTCCTGTGCTAAGTGGAGGGGTTGTAAAATGGGCTGGGGGGATGGTGGAGGAATGCCCATGACAGAGTCCAGTATATTTGTTTCACAGGTGCATTGTCCAAAGGGGCATAGGAAGTAGAGCAATGGCAGTTTAAGGATGGACAGGGTGACATAGTAGGACAGAAGGGTGACATTCAGGGGGGTCTCATTTCCTGTTGGGGGTCTTGGCAATGTTCTCTGTCTGGATCCTGGATATAAGGGACCGTTTGCGGGGTGGTTCTCCATCTGCAGGGGGTGGGGTCTGGTATCCTGTTGTTCCTGTGGCGGTGCCTTCTGTCCACTAGCGCCGGCGGACGTGGAGGGCTGTTCATCATCCAGGCTAGTGTCAGGGACCCCTTGTTGTGCCACTGTGTCCCTCCTGGTGTTGGCCAGGTCTGCCAGCACCCCTGCAATGGTGACCAGGGTGGTGTTAATGGACTTCAAGTCCTCCCTGATCCCAAGGTAGTGTTCCTCCTGGTCTCCTGAAACTTGGCCAGTACTGTTGACATCATCTCCTGGGAATGATGGTAAGCTCCCACGATGTTTGAGAGTGCCTCGTGGAGAGTGGGTTTCTGGGCCTATCCTACCCCTGTCGCACAGCAGTCCTCCCAGTTTCCCTGTTATCCTGTGCCTCTGTCCCCTGAATCGTGTGCCCACTGACACTGCCCCCAGGTCCCTGATTTTCTTGGGTTGGTGGGTTTGCCTGGGTTCCCTGTAGTGGTGGACAGACTGCTGATTGACGTGTCCTGGCGACAGAGGGATGGGCCCGCTGGGTGGGTGCTGTGCTAGAGTTTCCTGAGGGGGGAGGCTATGTGGTGGCTTGTGACCGTGTCAGGGGAACTGACTGTCCCGAGGTCCCAGATGGGCCGGGCTGGTCATCTTGATCCAGTTGTGCAGAACTGCTGTCATCACTGTGGGCCTCTTCTGTGGGGGGACTGGATATGTCTGGCACCTCCTGTCCAGTGACATTGGGTAGGGGTCCTGTTGGGGTGTAAATGCATAATTATTGTATCTGTGTGTGCCATTGTGTGCAATGGGTGGTTGACCCTCTACTCCAGTGCTTATATTATTGGCTTGGTCCTTGTGTGATTGGTGATTTTGGGGCATGAGTGAGTCTCTGTAGTGGACATGCTTGGGTGATGGGTGTCCATGCATTGGTGTCACATGCAGGGCTTGGTTTTGGGATGTGTGGGTTGTGTTGGTGGGGTATCTGTGGGTTGTTGGGGTGATGGGTGTGAGGGTAAGGGTGGGAGTATGTGATGGCATGCAGGTGGGGTGGGGGGATAAGGTAGTAAAGATTTGCCTTACTAGAGTCCAGTCCTCCTGCTACTCCTGGGAGGCCCTCAGGATGCAGTATTGCCAAGACTTGCTCCTCCCATGTTGTTAGTTGTGGGGGAGGAGGTGGGGTTCCACCGCCAGTCCTCTGTACAGCAATCTGGTGTCTGGAGACCACCGAACGCACCTTCCCCCGTAGGTCGTTCCACCTCTTTCTGATGTCATCCCTAGTTCTTGGATGCTGTCCCACTCCGTTGACCCTGTCGACAATTCTGTGCCATAGCTCCATCTTCCTTGCAATGGAGGTCTGCTGCACCTGTGATCTGAATAGCTGTGGCTCTACCCGGATGATTTCCTCCACCATGACCCTGAGGTCCTCCTCAGAAAACCTGGGGTGTCGTTGAGGTGCCATGATGTGGTGTGGGTGATGTGTGAGGTTGTGTCTGTTGTGATGTGTGAGGGGGTGTGTTAGTGTGTGTTGTTTGAGGTGCGTGGATGTTGTGTAAGTGATGGTGTTGTGTGTCTGTGGATGCTGGTGTTGTTTTAGGTAGTGTCTCTCTCTGGCGTGCTTTCAAAATTCTGGTAGTAAGGGTTTGTGGGTGATGTGGGTGTGTGCTTTATATTGGATTGGGTGTGTGTATGTGTATCAGGTGTGTGTATTTCGAATTGTCCAATGTGGTTGTGTTTTGTAGATGTGTGTGTATTTTGAGCGCAGCAGTGTGTACCACCAATGGATTACCGTGGTTGAAAGACCGCTGCGTTGATTCGTGGGTCGTGATACTGTGGCCATATACCTGTTGGCGTGACGGTGTCAGTTTTTTTTATCGCCAGTTTATCACTGACCTTTGGTGTGGCGGACTTGTGTGGGTGTCTCTATTGTGGCGGATTCCGGGCTGTGGGTCGTAATACCTGTAGCGGAATTCCGCTGCAGCAGCGGTATGTTGGCGGTCTTCTGCACGGCGGTAAGTGGGATTTACCGCCAGGGTTGTAATGAGGGCCTTTGTGTCTTGGTGAACTAGTCAAGAGGAGAAACAAGGCAGTGGGGCCACTCTCCTGACTGGCCTTGTGGATCTTGACATCCCTCAATAGTAAGTCTGGTTTGGTGGTCTTGGAATCTGGATTGGACCACCAACAAACATTTGTTATTGCAAGGGGCAGCACCCCAGGTATAGGCATAGGGAGCCTCCGGGAAGTGTCAGCATCTCTGGACTTCGGTGAAGTGGCTGGGATGACCTCCTAGACTCAAAACTATTTTCTTGTGGCTTGTTGTTCCTGTGTAGGGCCCGATGGCCAACGTGACAGAGTACCTGACATTGCGAGTGGTACCTGCAGATGCAGGGAAGAAACTGCTCTGTTCTAAGGGATATCTTTCCTGGTTTTAGATGAGCTGGACAGTTCTCCAAGGATTTTGGGGAGGGTGTTCAGCTCTTTGTGAAGCTAGCCCCAGCAACTAATGAAGTGCAAGCAGCCGGCAGGGTTTTGTGCCACTCTTCGGTGCAGGTCTTCAGATCTAGCTCTCTTCGGTCCTTCTTCTTTCTTCCGCGGTTCCCATAGTCGAGTCTTGATCTGCTTTCCTGGTGTAAGGGGGCCACCTAAATACTTAATTTAGGGATTTTAAGGGGAGTTAAGGGGAGCTACTTACTCTTTGGGACACTACACCCCCTCGATGACCACTTCCCATGGGGAGTGAGCATAAACCTGTCCACAATTTCCTAATTCCACCACACACAAGATGATGGAATTCTCCTTTTCGTGTTCACTTCAGGTGGCTCAGGTTAGGGGTGTGTCCAGCCTGGCAGTGCAACTCACCTCCTATCTGTAATGGTGCCAAACAGGCCTCATGGCAGGGGGGGTTGCCTCTGGAAAGTTGGGTTTGCATAACAATGGTGGCAACGAATTGGCCTTGTGATGCAGATTTACTAACCATCTTGTTGGCAGAGGTGATAACAACTCCTGCCAGAGCATGTATTGTTTTCTGACCTTAGAGAGTGAAGCTTTCACCTCCAGGGGGTCAGAAACTAATCTGTGGTGGCAGGCTGATCGATACTAGTCAGCCAGCACACTAGAGGGCTAGTAGGTTTAATCTAAGGTGCTCTCTGAGTGCATGGCATAATAAATCCAAACGTGGCATCAGTATAGATTTATTAAGACAAGGTGTTTGATACCAAACACCATTATTTTCCTTACAGCCATCATAAGGCTGGGTCTCTCCTGATGACCAGTGTCCAGTACATGTTCCAAGATTGCTACCCGGGCAATTGTAATATGTAGTAATAGAACTAGACATCACAGGGGCATATCTGCTCATGCAGACACACCCTCACATGTATTATAAGGTTCCGTGTCTTATGGCTCTTAAGGCCTGCTGTAGGGGTGACTTGCAAATAATATACGCACTGACTTTGGCATGACACACGAGTGTGCCATGTAGTGTTTTTCACTCTGGACTTGCACCCTGACACTCAGTCTATGATTGCAGGCTGTGTGAAATTTGTGTGTGGAACACTTAGGGTGGCATAAGAGATGCTGCAGCCCTTGGGGACTCTCTTTAAAACCAATGCCCTAGGTAGCAGGGGTACCATTTACTAGGGACTTACAGGAGTGCTACAGTCATTTGCCAGTTGTGTTACATTTAGACATACCTTATTTCAAGGGAAGGGGCACTGGCACTGAGGTCTAGTTAGCTGGCTTTGGTGCACTGTCAGAGTCAAAAACCAGCATCAAGTAGTACTGAAGGGGGCAAAAAGTGGGGGGACATCTGAAAAGAAGTCTAGTTTTGTACACACCTACTAAGGGGCATCCAAGTTGCCCTGCAAGACTTTTTCCTTAGAAAACTGACCATAAATGCTCAGAAATCCCAGGACAACATTCTAAATCATAGTTTCTTTTGACCAGTTATCCATATGTTCCACTTCCCGTTCTAGATGAAGCACTGCGGTAGCAGCTCAGTCAAGGACGTTTTCACATGATGAGATAGCGTGACCTGTAACACTGCTTTAGTTTCCAAACTCTGAATTTTCTATCCTTTTGTATGTCCTCATTTCTTCAAACATTTGTTCCATTCAAGCGACCTTCCCTGGAAACCGAAGCTGTGGCCTTCATCTCTAGCATCTGGTCGTAGAAAAGGGATTCACATCATAATCATGGTGTCCAGCCAGAGCTCTGCATCCCTCTCAGTGACCTCAGAGTCAATCCTCATAAGAACAGAGAGTATTACAAAAAAGTATTTATTTTCATTCTTTCCCTTTTCTTTATTGTATTTTGGAGGCATGATGTAGTGTCAGTAAATGCACCGTAAACACTGTTCATCTTCTGACCATGGAGCATTGTACCCTGCTTCCTTCTAAGAAGCTCCTCTACCTTCTTAGCCCCTCAAACAAACTGTGGCTACAGCTGTGAAGCAGGTGGGCTATAGCAACCCTCCAGAGCTTGGTTGCTTTCAAAGCACCCTCTGAATGCCCCTGCTAGGTGCTCTCTCAATGGCCACCCTAGAGCCACAGAGCGTGAAAGTCCCCTTGCCACAGTTATCACTATGTTTCCCACAGGGCTTCGCCAGGCAATTCACTACCTCTCTGCATCACTCAGTGGCTCTGAAGAAGCAGTTCCGATTAGATGTTGATCCAAAGGGTGCCATCTTGAATCCTAGAGGCTGCAATGGAAGACAAGATGGGTCTGGCCTCTCCAACTAGTGGCATGTTTTGGATAGTAAGGTTGTTCTAATAAGAAGTAATAGAACTAGACATCACTAGATGATGTTTGAGTGCAGGGTCAATAAGAGCCCTAGACCCTACTCCAGCTTCCTGACGTCCTGGCTGTAGCTTTCACCATCGGCACTACCCTTCTACCAC
The DNA here is from genome assembly GCF_031143425.1 of Pleurodeles waltl. NCBI lineage: Eukaryota > Metazoa > Chordata > Amphibia > Caudata > Salamandridae > Pleurodeles > Pleurodeles waltl. The sequence continues at coordinate 1,294,667,308 of NC_090446.1, read as the reverse complement.
CTCTAAGTCTGATGTCCACTTGAATGTGTGGCGCCCCACTAATTTTCCTGCACCCCTGAGCGTCTAATATTTATGAGACGACCTATAATGCCTCTGTAAGGGAGCAAGAAACATGAAATATAAAAGTATAAAACTAAAGGATTTCCTGGAGGGAATATAGTATTCATTCGCTGGTTGATATTTGAAGATTTAACAGCATTTGAAATATATCTTCAGAAAATTACTTAATAGAAAAAATATAATTGAAGTGTGTCTTTTTTAGGAGAACCTCAGGCTAGAGTGCTCCCTTGTCAGGCCCTCTTTCGAGCACGATATCCACAGGAGCGCCTATTTGCAACCCACTGTGTAGCACCGAGCTTCAACAACATCAATCAAATACGTCACTACTGAAATTTCACACAAAAGGGGTAATAACCTTTAGAAGTCAGTGAAAGACTCCTTGTGGTAACGGACTGAAATGAAGACAAAGGGTAGTTTTACGGTCATTAACTAGAAATAGACTTATTTTAACCACTATGAAGTTCTGTAGCATGAAATGAAAACGATGAGTCTCAGACGAGACGTACATTGCTGGAGAAGAGGGGCAGGAGGGAGACAGGCAAATAATAACCACATTTGAAACGAGTGGGTGCAAAGCAGTGCGGGATAGACGAGTGTTAAACGGGGCCTTCAAGCGTCGGGTGTAAATCGAGTTTATATAAGCGCCAGCATGAGGCCTCTTACTGAAAGATTGGGTGTCTAAGGTGTGTAAAGTTACATAAACTGTTGCAAATAGTTCAGGCGACGCCAAGGCCAGCAGCAGTAGACAGACAGACCGCACTGTTAGAGGGCTCAGAGGTAGCATTTTTATTGGAGGAGCTGCTTATCGCTAGAGAGAGATTGTTGAGGCAGCTTGTAATATGTATGTTATATTACCAGGAATTCTGCCGCATTCCTAAACAGGATATCCAGGTGACAGGTGTGTCTAGGGCAGAGATCTCCACGCCACCTTCTATCAAGCCCCGCCTTGAACCAAATGTTTTCATGTCGGGCCCCCCTTCACAACTTTACGGTCAGACAGGTAGTGTGGAAGGAGGGACTGAGGCTTCAAACGTTACATTACAGCTTGAGAAAGAGAGGCAATATGCAAAAGTCGATAATTATCATCTTTCTGCTTTGTAACAAAAAACGCAAAACAGAAACTTCGAACGAGATGTCAGTGCTTTCTAGCACCCCTGAACAACTAGCAAAGCAAGCAGAGGCAGCGCTGGCACATACAAGTCCAGTTTTTAAAGTTAAGGAATGTGCGCACCTCTCTACTGTTAAGTCTCCAGGGAGGGCAAGATATGAGGATTGTTAAAGGTGAGCTCGTTGAAACCAACTGAAATGAAGCGTTTAGGAGGGCGGGGAAGGTTTCCAGAGCACCCGAGCCCACTGGAGCGGAAGGGGGGTACGTTCTTGGTTTGGAGGCCGGTGAGTCCATGGACATTGAGACCCTCCAAAAGAAGGTGAAATGAGATGCAGGCATGATGCTCTCAGCCTCATTGCAGCAGAGGACTTCTGGAGGACTAAAGGGCAGATCTCAGAGCTGCTTTGCTTTTCCAAGTGCTTTCTAATTTGTAACATTTTTATGTGTTTTCAATTCTTTATTAACAAACTATTGTAAACACAGCCCTTGGCAAAGAACCACAGTTGCGATCTGCTGCTCCTGTCCACACCGCAGCGGCTTTGAGGTTTGCTTCTTTCCTGCGTTTTTCATATCCGAAGTCTGTTGGTATTTTTTTACGATTATTAATATATTTGCCTCAATATGGGAGATCCGTCCCCGCTGTGACAAGGTGAGCCGATGAGCTGGAGCAAGCTCCTTTCTACTCCCTTGTCCCCTCCCTGTGCCCTGGTCTGGGGCCCCGGCAGGCAGTGTCCTCTTGATATTTGTAAAATATCACTTTGAAGCCCCCTCTGCGCTCTGCACTGGGGGCTATGCGGCACCGAGCAGACAGGGGCTTCTCTTTCTTTGTAAATCACATTGAATCCACATCCCCTTACACCTTGCTGCTTCCATCAGACAGCATTGAGAGCCCCCCCAGCCCTCAGGGGTCAGTCCAGAGAGTCCCTTCTCCCTATCTGTAAACCAGATCCAGCCTGCATGTCGCCCCCCATACACCTTACTCTGGTGCCATCACCCAACATTAATAGCCCCTCAGGAGACAGTCAAAGAAAGGGTAGCCAGCCCACCAGGGCGTCACTGCCAGTCTGATGGGGCAACGGGCCCCACCACTCCCCTCCATCGCTGTAAATGAGGTGTGAAAACAGGCTGTAAGGCACCAAGCAAACAAAGGCCATGATTCCAGGCGACCTTCAGGGCCCAGCGTTTCAGCCCTTCCACCCCCAGTACAGCCAGCTCCGTTCTGCAGAGTCTTGCCCCGATAACCTTGAATAGTACAGTTTTCCTTTCATTTATATTAATGTGGTTGATGCGTGAGAGTGTACTACAAACATTTTTCAGAGAAATGTTGTGTTTATGTGTCATACAACATTCATAAAAAAGTTTCTTTGAGATGAAAACAAGACTTCACGTATGACAATGGGAGGGTGTCACAGAGAACATTTTCAGCTACATTACCGAGCAGCTGCTATATTACAATATTGAAAACACAGGTCAAAAGACCTGGCCAAAAAGGGCCTGAAAGAGTTCAAACTGGTTCATAAATTCAAAGCTGTTCATAACAGGGGCCCTCAAAATACGTTTGGCCCAGATTCCCCCAAATCCTTAAAATGTCCCTGGTGAGGCGGGTTTAAATACACCTGCGCTACAGATATGCGTCCTGCCGTACTCTCGCACTGTAGTCCAATGAGGGCACTTGGATGAACCAAGGGTGCCGTCAGTACCTCGAGTCTGTCAGGAAGACAAGGCATCTCAAGGACTGGAGCGGTGAGATCTTAGGGTAGCTTTCAGTAAATGTCTTGTCCACTGTATCATTTATGTAATTTCCAAATTACTGCCACCTGACATTAATGGCTACCTCACAGTTCCACACTGCGCTGGCCACGCTACGACCACATAGGCAGCTATGTACCATTTCAGTGACTAAACTCTCCAGAAGACCACCTAACTGCCTGGTGACCGAACTGCTTCTGAAATACCGGAATGTCTTCAGTGCACCCCATTACACTACCTACCTGCCTGTCCTGTTCTCGCAGCCACTTGACACTACTCGCTATGTGACAGGACAGTCCACAGTACCACCTGACTTCTTGTTGGTACACAGCTGTGTATTATAGCTCTGACCTCGTGAAAACCACTGGATTGCCCTGTTGACATATCTGAATATCTAGTGTCCACCCAGCTGTCCTGTTCACCCAACCACCTGACACTACTAGCTATCACACAGTACTATCCACGCTACCACCAGATGCTGTGCCCCCTGACTGTCCTTTCACCTCATTATTGTGGAACAGAACTTGGCTATTGTCTCTGACTGTACTGTAACCTCTGCTCTACACCTGTGTGCTGTCTGAATGCTCTGTTCATCTGATTGCACTGTCCCGCACGCTGCGTGAACTTTACTGTTCCTGACTGTACTGCACACCTGTCTGCTGCCTGCTCTGAGAATCTGGCTGCACGGTCCAGCAGATTTTGTGAACTGTACTGTCCCTGAGTGTGCTGTACACTTGTCTGCTGTCTTACTGTTCTGTTCATCTGACTGTACTGTCCAGCAGACTCCATGAACTGTACTGTACTCCTGTCTGCTTCCTGAATGCTCTGTTCATCTGACTGCACTGTGCAATAGTTAAGCTGTCTACTGGTGCATTTTATGATACTGTACAAGGTCAGGATATTCTCTGAGAGTCAAATGAATACACTGCATAAGAGCGAAACACGTTTGAAAGGACTGCCACACATATCCGAACCTGCAAATGAACCTGGATAAAGTAGGTTTTAATGTTCCATCTTTTTATTTTGTGTTCTGAGATATTTTTTATTTTTTTGTCTTTGGTTATTATTTTGCATGACATTTGATAAGGGCAGTGTTTTTTTAGTGTAATGTTTTAAAGATAAATAATAACACTTCTGTTCTTACTGTGACAACCACTTTTTCATGTTTTTTCTTTGTAGGCACGTTAGACTACCCTCTAAATGTATTTGGATTCTGACTTTATACATTATGGGGGTGATTCTAACCTTGGCGGGAACCGCCATGGGGCCGCCATGCGGCCGCAATAACGCAGCCCCCATTCCAACATTCCCGCTCGGCCGGCGGGCGCTAACCATGTTAGCGCCCGCCGGCCCAGCGGGAATGAGGCCGCAACACAGGAGCCGGCTCCTAATGGAGCCGGCGGTGTTGCGGCCGTGCGACGGGTGCAGTTGCACCCGTCGCACTTTTCACTGTCTGCCATGCCTGTTGGCAGTGCTTCCGTCATTCTTGCCCTGGCGGTCCAAGACCGCCAGGGTCAGAATGACCCCCTATGTTTTGTATTTGTTATTGTGTAATTATAAGTATTTGCATAATGGAATAATGCTACCAAAAATTATTTAAAAGATTTGTAGACACTCTTACACTCATAAGACAGAACTACTATGGGTCATGCCTGTCACCCAGTACTGTATCAACCCACAGCAATAAACTACCCATCACCAACTGAACAGACACAGAATTACTGAAGAGATCTGCCACATACCACTGGCTAACAGAGGCCTCTAAGTTAGTCCACCACTAAGTGCAGGTCCCAAGAAGCTTCATGCTATGACCACTTCTTTGACATCCCACAAGGACAATCAGGTATGGGAGGATATCAACAAATTGCATGCCAGCAGATTTCTCTATTTAACCTACCTAACCTGCAATAGTTCTCTCATTGGCTTGAGTAAGAACTATTGGCATTGTAAATTCATAACTGGACTTTTCTTGCCAAATAAATTGGTCACTCCTGCCTCATAATTTCATCTTTTCCTGCCATATAATTCCAATGGCCTGCATATAACTAAAGCACTTCCGTTTATCTTCTTCTTCTATCTGTAGCAAAAAATGAAAATGTTGCCATTTAGCATTCTAATTTAAATCTGCCATGCTAATTCCAATAGAATACCACTTTCAGCACCCCACCATCGGAGTTGCTGGCTGGCTAACATAATTCTCCGAGAAAGATACAAGACAACCACAGAGGAGAAATAAACTAGAAGGGTCACCCATACATATCAAGCGTATTCAAACAGTCATTGTGTAATAAGGATGTTAAGTTGGCCCGAATCATGATCATAACTGTAATAAGGAGAGACTATTAAAACATATAGAATTATCATATAAACCTTTAGCAGAAAGAAAACCTTTGGTCTTAAACTGTAATGCTCAAAACAGCCCCTATATGGCACCATAGCAAAAAACTCATTTGTAAGAAACATGGTTATGTAACCATATTGTTAGACCCTAGAGGGCAAAACCCCTTGAAAAAATAAACAGGAGAAAGTAATGCTGTGTAACTGCATACTTAGCCCAGTATTTCGCAAAGTGTGTGCTGTGGCACCCCGGTGCGCCGTGTCTAGCATACAGTGAAAATTGACTCGTAGCATGAGGGGAAGCATGCTTATTAGGTCATTTATAACAGTGTGATTACCATCTTTATGGTCTCGTTGAGTCCCCACCAGAAAATAAATTGAGACCAATATGTGTTGTTTTTCCATTATGGCTGATAGTGCCAATTATATTACCCGGACTTCAACACCCAAATATTTCAAGTGTTTTGTTTGTCACGCCAACCTGTGTCACCTAGAATATCTTTGGATCCTATGTTTAACTTCTGCTTTGTGTCTGTTAAGCTTGTACCCCCAGATATATTGAGTATATGTCCATATGGGCACTGATAAAAGGAATGTCATTTCTGGTAACTATTAAGATATTGTTGGCATAGACGGCAATCTCAACTAGTATCTTTTTAACTGTATACAGAAAATAGCGTAACTGTTTTTGGTATTGACTATCATTAGTTTCTAGTGCAAGAGGGAATAATAAGACACAAGGTGAACAACCTTGTCTTGTATCATAAAGGTTGAAGGAGTCCGATATCATTTCACCTGTTCTATCTGTAGTTCGAGGTACTGTATGTAGAGCCATAATCTTCTTAATTTTTACCTATTTTATACTTATAGAGAATTACTTATTTTGAGAAGGTCCAGGAGAATTTGTAGAAAGTCCTCTCTACTTCAAGGGTAACTGTGACCGTTGTTGAAGAGGTAGTTTTAGCTTTCTTTATTATATTGCATAGAAGCCTTGTGTTATTGTTTGACATGCGATTTATCATGAAGCCTACTTTTGCTGGTTTTAGCTGTTGTTAGTATTTTGCATAATTTTTACAATCTTGGTCTGTAATTTTTTGCAAAGTTAAGGTCCTTCCCTTTTTTTGGGATAGTACCACAAATATTGCTTCAGTGGATGTATTCTATTCACCTGTATTTATAAGTTCATGGTGTTGGAGCGTAGCTCTTATAATCAAAATTAACATGAAAAGTTTATGAACTAATGCATAATAATGCCGCATAGAAAACGTATTAATGTGTTTTACTAAACGTGAGTCTGAAAATGTGCCCACGGGGATTGGCCATCAATATATACGGGGACTAATAAAATTGACTAAAATGGAGTTGTTGATGCAATAATGTATGATTTTGTATTAGTATTAAGAGCTATACATTAAGGTTTTGCTAATTAATTCACTAGGCCTTAGCTAGCATGAGTCGGGGCCTAGCTGCCCGGTTTCATATTAAATGTGCTTTTCTAACGTGCAGTGTGCTGACTTGCTGAAGGACATGTCTTGAAATCAGTAAAGACCAGCTGATTTAATAGTCAGTTTATTAGCAGACTCCTTGCATAGCACCTTCACTTCTCACTGCATCTGACAACCAGTACTTTACTTCATCAACATTCTAAGGTGCACTCCAGGTTGTACCATTAGTCAACATTCCACAGGAAGGAATGGAGTGCACCATTTTACTAATGAGAATACTACAATTGGGATAATATGGAAATGGTAATGGGAAAAATGGTTTAGGAGAATAATAACAGTATTATATATACTTAGGACAACATACTATAATACTTATGTTTGAGTTACTCCAACAATGATATCACCAATGCATAATGGAGAAAGAACATGACATCATCACATGTTACAATAGGATGTTTTCTTTATCATATATCCGGAAAGTCCTCCACCTGCCCGATGAACTTGCTTCCTATTAGGATCCTATTAGAATCATTGTCGCTGCTCTCCAGCCCATTGTTCTGACCTACTTGGGTCGTCCTGGGTGGCAGATATACGGTCCATACTCCATACACGACCATCTTCCAAAGTTACTACATTCTTATGTACCTTAGTAATTCTTAATGGCTTGGAGAACCGGCTTCCCTCCTTCCGAGTAGATCCTGGTAGTTTTATTCTGACCCATTGGCCCACCCTCCATTGTTTACTCTTAGTGCCTAATTTGTTGTTATACCAATCCTGGTACTTCCTCTGATTCTCTCTTACCTTTGTCAATACCTCCTTGCGATGAACAATAACGGGCTCCCCTCCTCCCAACCAATTCGGGTTTAACTTGGTTCCTGGTTGTCTACCTTTAAGGGATGCAAAAGGGGATATTCCCGTGACCAAATTGGGTGTGGTGTGATATGACCATAGCATACTCTCAATTGCGCTTTCTCCTGATACTCGAGATACACTGGCCAGCTGCAAACACTCCTTGACCATCCTGTTGACCCTTTCTACCAGACCGTTTGCCTTTGGGTTGTATAATGCTGTCCGGTAATGTCTGATTCCACTGACTGTTAAGAACTCAACCATGGCGCATGAAGTGAACTGTACCACATTGTCTGTCACAATAGTGCTTGGAATTCCTTCACGGGTAAAGGTTTCTTTAAGGAATTGTATTACATCATGTGTGGTTACATTATGTACAGCCTTGGTCATCACCCAGTGTGTGTGATAATCCACTAATACCAAGATGAACCTGGCTCTCGATCCTGGGCACGTGAGAGGTCCTAATATGTCTAACCCAAGCTTGTCCCATGGTTTGGAGGGGACTTCAACTGGAGATAAAGGAGCCTTGCGCATACTTCTGGTTTTATCACTCAATGAGCAATGGGTACAATCACGTACAGTATCCTCAACTAACCTGTCCATTGTGGGGAACCAGTAGGAGGCTCGCAGTCTGTTTTTAGTCAAAGTTCTTCCTAGATGTCCCTCATGTGCTAATCCTATTAGTTTTTCCCAGAGTGCTTTGGGGGGAACAATTCTCTCACCTCTCATTACTAGGTCCTTGGTTAAGTGAAGTTCAGAACGTACCTCCCAATACCCCTTTACCTCCTCATCAAGCTGTTGACAACTATCAGGCCACCCCTTCAAAATCATATCTTTCAAAGTTTGCATAATCCTATCCAATGTTGTAGCTGTGACCCATTCTTCCTTGGTAATACCTGACAGTTCTACATGAAGCACTGGATCAAGGCTCTCATTAGTTTCCTCCTTCCCTCCCTTCCTGGGTAGTCTCGAGAGACAGTCAGCTACTATATTTCTTTTGCCAGGGACATATTGCAGGTCAAAATTGAAGCCTTCTAACCCCATAATCCACTTCGCAATACGAGGGGTAGCTTGGTCTTTACCTTTAACAGTAAATAATGAAATAAGGGGTTTGTGGTCTGTCCTAACCACAAACGGCAATCCCCACAGGAAGAATTTGAAATGATTGATGGCCCAAAAACAGGCTAAAGCCGCCCTCTCTATCGTGGAATAATTTAGTTCTGCCTCCTTTAATGATTTGGATGCAAACGCCACGATCCTTTCCTGCCCATTTACACATTGAGATAAGGTGGCACCTAAACCTTTTCCACTCGCATCTGTGGTGAGCCATGTCTTCCTGGTGGTGTCAAAGTTTCCTAACAAAGGGCAATGGACAATGGCTTCTTTGACCTCTTCAAACGCACTCTGACACTCTTCGTTCCACACAAAGGGTATGTCTTTCTTTAATAATGCTCTCATAGGAGCAGTGACTGCTGCAAAGTTGTGAACAAACTTTGACATAAACTCCGCTAAACCCAAGAATGATCTCAATTCATCTTTATTGGTAGGAGCTGGAGCTTCCTTCACAGCCACTACTAGATCACATTTGGGTTCAACACCATCTTTACTTATTTTGTGTCCTAAGTATTCCACAGATTCGACACCCGGTTGACAGTTTTCCTTCCGGATGGTCATGCCAGCCTTATCTAAGGCTTGGAATACTTCTCTTAAGGTTGCATTATGTTCACCTTCCATACTTCCATAGACTAGTATGTCATCCTGAAAGCACATAACTTGCTTGATTTCCTGCAAGATCTTCTGCATGACTCTTTGGAATACCGCAGCAGATGATGCGAGGCCAAATGGCATCCTGCGATATCTGAATGCCCCAAATGGAGTGATAAAGGACGTGAGCGAGCGTGATGTAGGGTGTAACTCCACCTGGTGGTATGCGGAAGATAGGTCGATTACGCTAAAATATTTAGCGGACCCCAACATGCTTACCATTTCATTTATTTTGGGTAAGGGGAATCTATCTACCCATATATTCATATTCAAATCCCTCAAGTCCACACACAAACGAATACCTCTACCATTGGGTTTCTTTGTGACCACAATTGGCGCCAACCATAAGGAACTTTCAATAGGTTCTATTACTTCTAATTTGACCAATTTGTCTAATTCTCCCTTCAGAGGTTCCCTCATTAGATACGGGACAGTTCTCACTTTATGTACTACAGGCGTAGCACCCTCCTTAAGTTTAATTTTGTGGTGGAAGTTTTTCAACAACCCTAATCTATCCTCAAACAGCCTTGGATGTTCCTCACAAACTCTTTCACAAAATTTCTGCAAATTTACTAGTAACACTTGTTCCTCACCATTGGGATCCAGTTTGATTCCAAGCTCCCTCTGGTGCCTCCATCCCAGCAAGTTGGATCCCTTCTCAGTAATGTACACCTTTCCTTTTGTGTGTCTGCCCTTGAACATAATGTCAAGTTCTAGCATTCCCTTAAGAGGTATTGGGTCGTTGTTGTACCCACCCGGTTTAATATTGGCCGAGTACAATTTGTAACCACGCATTTGGAACTTGTCAACAAAAGTTTGATAATTCAAGAATGTATAAGGTGAACAAGAATCGGCATAGACCTTCACCGCAATATCGTCAAGTTTGATGTCACACACAGGATAAGTATTACTGAGGGATTCCGTTCCCTGATTACCCTTCACTTGCAGAGCAAACTTAGTACGTAAATCAGTGAATTCTTCTACCCTATTTATTTTTTTCTTGGTGTTCTTATCATTTTTGCACACCCTCGCATAGTGCCCTTTTGCACCACACTTCCTGCACATGCAACCACGCGCGGGACACAAAGGACTATTGGCTAGATGTTTGGGGTTCCCACATCTGAAACATCTTCCTTTAGATATGTCCTCATTAAGATTCCTCCTTACCGTGGTGGCCAACACTACTGACTCTTCATCCTTATTGTCCACCCCCTCATCCTTTGTATTGCCACCTTTTATTTCTTTCACACTATCTATCTCAGGTGTGCTTTTAATCTCTCTCATACATTCTACTGGATGCTCAATACTCCTTACCATATCCACAGCTTCTTTCAGAGTAGGGTTGTGAGTAAGGAGCTTCTCTTGCACCCTTGGGCTATTTGTACACCTAACTAACTGATCACGGATCAATGAGTCTTCTAGATCCCCAAAAGCACATGTTTGGGCAAGCCCTCGCAAAGAAGCTATGTAGGTTCCTACCTTTTCGTCTTTGGCCTGTACTCTACTGAAAAATCTATGTCGTTCTAATACAATATTAACTTTGTGCCCAAAATGACTCTCCAACCTGTACAACATTTGTTGGAAAACATCAAAATTTTCCCCATCCACCTCTCCTTCTTCTTCATTGACTGTCAGACTCTCATATACTTTTCTACCATGTATTCCTATGTTGTGTAATAGTATATGTTGCTTCCTTAATGCTGTAAACATTTCTCCCCCTATGGCAATTAAGTAAGACTCAAACAATTTAGACCATTCCTTCCAAGGTAATAATGGTTCACCAATTTCATTTAAGAACAGGGGAGGTTGGAACATCCCCGCAGCAGCCATTTCGTTCTCACTTATTTTATAGTAAAATAGGTAATAGCGTTACTAAATGGTGTCGTATTGAGTGTACAATAATACAATAATGTGCCCTTTGTATTAACAACTCAACTCCATACGCTGCATTACAGAATAAGCTAGCATTAAGATTATACAACACATTCTATAATATATCAATTGTAATGTATTCACAGTCTTATATAGTCTGCACTCGTGAATAATATGAATTTCACACCATAAAACTCTTATTTTGAAATAGCCTAAACTCAAGAAAGGCTTTTATTTTGTAGAGCGTTCATCTACAGGAAAGCTTGCTTCAGTCTCGAGGATTACCTCACTTTACCAGTCCGATCGATTCCCCTGAGGTCACGGATTTTCAGAGCTTTGCCGGTAAGCTCCCGATGCTTGGAAATGTGAAATGCTAGTATTCCGTTCGCGTTTCATACGCGAGGGCTCTTAACGTTGAAATCCCCTCAGCGCTTCCTCTAACGACACCGTGCCCATTCTCTCATTAGCGCAGTACAGGACGGCCACACGCTGCGCGTCAGCGTCGCTCTGCGACCCCTGGGCTTACTCAGAACGCTCACACCCCATGCCTCAGAGCCGTTCTGAGACGCCTGCGCCACTCGGAACGCTCACACGCCTCAAATTTTTGCCGCTCTGAGACGCCCCCTCAATGCACCGATGAATTAATTCAGGCCGGGTTGTTCTAACACAGCCAGCGTGAGGCCATGTATTCTCAAACGGCCAGCGCGATTAGCAGGCAATAATGGCTGTGTTAACAGAGGTTATCTTCAGCGCTTACGCATCGGCGCTATGATGCCATAATCTTCACCCCAGCTCTGGCATCTGTTTTATGTAAAAATTTTCTTCAGCACTTCACCCCTACAGCATTCGGCCAGGTTAAATGTTAAATCCTCGTTGAATTAACAATAAAATACTGACGATCTAGCCACTTAACAATTGCTCGGCGTATTCCCTGATGGCGTGCTGAATTGCTAGACAGCCATCACACTGCAGTTGACACTTGATATGGTCACGTCCTCAGATGCTCTCTGCCCGCTAAAGACACACAGGCGCCACTTGACTGTACCTTCTTGGTTCCAAAACAGTAATCAGATAATTCACTGTGGTGCTGAACAAATCAGGGGCAAGGAGTCTTTACCGCCCCTGCGCAGTATCCCATCCTCGTCGCCAAAAAGTTCTTCTGTTATAATTTTGAAATCAGTAAAGACCAGCTGATTTAATAGTCAGTTTATTAGCAGACTCCTTGCATAGCACCTTCACTTCTCACTGCATCTGACAACCAGTACTTTACTTCATCAACATTCTAAGGTGCACTCCAGGTTGTACCATTAGTCAACATTCCACAGGAAGGAATGGAGTGCACCATTTTACTAATGAGAATACTACAATTGGGATAATATGGAAATGGTAATGGGAAAAATGGTTTAGGAGAATAATAACAGTATTATATATACTTAGGACAACATACTATAATACTTATGTTTGAGTTACTCCAACAATGATATTACAACAACATGTAATCGTATTTTTCCAGAAGCTAGAAGATGAGTGTAACTGTAGTAGATCCGTTCTCATGAAATTCAACTTGCTCAAGGAAACATTCTTGCTGAATGCAACAGTGTAGACTCGTTACAGGTACAAGGTCGCCTAAACCGGTATAGACAATGGAACTACTGACTGGAGATGCGAGAGGACCACGAGAAGATGAAATCATATCGGACATTCTACCCGGTGGAGACATCAATCACAAGAACCAATAAACTACGTGAGAACTGTTATGAGGTGACAATTTTGATGGTACCACTGGAAACCCATTGGATGGAGATAGTGGGGTGCCAAACCTACCCAATTAGAAATTAGGGGACTGTACAGCAGAAAAGGGATAAAAACCTTTGACACAAGGAGCTAGGGGGGAGATGCCATTGCGAACTCTTGCTATTTCCCAAACACTTTGTCACTCTGCCTAGAGACTTTGCTGTTTGACTCTTCAAACCATCCTCACCCTTATCTTGCCCGTTCTATACTTCTTCTCCTTATGAGGGAAGTGTTCCTACTTACCCCATCTTGCTAAACTTTGCTGTGTTTCCTGACTGATGGCGAATCAACTGATGTCCTGAGGACGAAGACTGACTCTGTATGCTGACCCATTACGGAGGGTAACTAAATGATGATGAAATTGTAATTGTCTGTTTGCCTTTCCTTTCTAGGTACCAACTGCTTTCTTTTGACAGAGACCATAGTTAGATGTTTTCTAAATTCGTATTGCCAAAATTGTTTTGCATGAAGCCCAACATGCCAATGCTAATTCGAGGTTAGTTAAGGAGTTTACTAAATGGACGCAAATAGACAAATGACTGAAACAGTGCTTTGATGAATAATGCACTAATGGTACTCTGCTAAGGTTAACCTATGTTGACGTCGTGTTATGTTCTAATATTCGTGATCTTTGCTTTGATGAAATCTTATTCGATTTGCCATATTATGACAATGCTGATGTGTTTCATGGTTTTGAGACTAATAAACTTACTGGTAGAATTGTAATCAATAGAGAATAACATCATAAAATCGTACTAAACTGGTGTGGTTATTCATGATTGAAAGGTCATGGTGGTTTCTGAGTCTTATTAATGTCATTTATTAATCTAATTGATTTGTTATGGTGACTATTGATGTCGTTATTGACTTATTGATTGACATGTTGATTAGTGATTTCGTCTTAAGGTGTCTTCAATCAGGGTCAAAACATTCATTGGCCTAAAACGAGTCCCGAGTGAATAAATTATCTAGTGAAGGACGCATTAGCAGATCTGGTAGCAGAGGACGGTTTGGCCCTTTGGGGGCCCTAGGACGAGGGACCATTGTTTAAAAGTGTTTTCGAAATAATGCAAATTGGAGGTATGATGTGTCTCTAAGTCCCAAATGACTTTCCCGGAATCTCGGAGCTTGCCTAAGTGAGTTGGGTATGTTCTCGGCATTCTAGCATGTGTGAAATAGAATTTGCGCTTGCTCAGCTTATGCATATTGCAGGTGATTTGTGAAGTTTGTGTGAATTTAGGCCAGGTAATGTTTTAATAGGAGTGGGCGTACTCTGCAGTATGAGAGTAGGGAAGTTGGCGAACTTCATGTGAGTGTGGCGCTTTGTGCTCAAAAAATTGTCCACATGGCTGTTGGTGATGTACGGACCCGGCGTGGTCTAAGACTCCGGAGTATATTGATAAGTGTATGAGACACTTGGTGTATGTTGTAATTTGTGCGGTTTAATAGGTCAATCGGGCGTGTTTGACGAGTCGAGTTTGAGACAAATGTGTGAATGCAACCTTCGATGGAGATTTGGCAAGTTCTAAAGTGCACTAGAATGAACCATTGACAAGTCGAGATTAGGATTTGCTGGTCGAATTCTGCTTGCGAGTGCGGGAGCTGAGAAGGAGAGAGTAGCGGCTGAGGCTTCAAGTGAAATCTCTGCAAAGTTCTGAAGCGATTGCGTTACCCTTTCTGTAGTAAACCGGCAAATTCAAGTTTATTGTTGAAGTGCTCGCAATATATTGCATTAGTTTCTGTGTGAGGAAGACAAGCCGCAAGACTTTGTCAGCCGCAGTGTGTGTGAGTGTGACGTCATTGGAGCCGCACTGGGATAGGTCAGTTGCCGAGAGAGGTCACGCACGGATTGGCAGCCATCCGTGAGAGACAATTGGTTGAGAAGGTAGGCGAAGAGTGTTCTGGGAATTAAAGTCACTTCCTGATTAGATTCTAAACAAAATAAAAGACGCAAAAATGAAGTTTTTCAAGGCTCTAAAGCGTGCTTGGAAGGGAGATACATACATTACAGCGAGTGTGGGGGAGCCTACACCGCCAGAGGATACTCCGGCTTGTACCGTAATGGAGGAGAAGGGAGTTGCGCCATGTCTTTGGCTAAAGCAGTGGTGCAAAATGACAGAAAAAGAGGGATGTTTGGCGTTTCTGGAGTACGGAACGTTTAATATAAGGATTTTGGAAAATTTGCGGAGGGTGTTAAGTGAGCAAAAACCACCTCCGAGACCAGCTCAGTTTGAGGCATTAGCGATGTGGGATTTAATGGCCATACAAACAAAGGCAGCAGAAATTTGTGAGAAGAATGAGAAGAGCAGAAAAGACTCTAGCGGAGGCTAGATGGAATAGCGAGACTAAGATGTGGAGAAGGGGAGTAGTAGACAGAGTTAGAATGTTTCCGGCAATAACACAAGAAGATGAGACACAGGGGAAAAAGGCCACTTGTAAGACAGACAAGGGCTCTAGTAAACAGGAGACTCAGATGTCTTGGGCAGATGCAGATGATTCAGATGATGAGGAGTTTCTTAAGCAGTTGTTACATGACCGCCCACCACCATATGCCACGAATGATAATGGACCGAGTACTAGTGCGGGTCCTGAAGATCCAACACAAAATAGGGGAATCACAGATACAGTACAGACAAGTAATACAGTTCCGATACAGAATGGTGTCAGTGTAGCCACTGCACCAGACATGCAGATACAGTTGCAGCCACCACCAATTCAGAGGCTCTATCCTGATGTCCCAGTATTAGAAACAACTACGAGTTTGATGGTGCCGCCTGATCCAATATGCACGAGAGCAAAGTTAGTGCCGATTGAGCCAACTCCACAATTGCTGCCCCAGCCGCAATAACAGGTGGTTCCGAATTACACTTCGGTCGCAGGACCGCAGTCAGTAGCCACAGCACCCATGATGGATCAAGCTATGGGAGTTAATGCTCAACAGGGTTTGGGAATTGGACAGACACCAGCTGCTATATCATTGCCAATTACTGTTGGTCCACCAGTACCGCTGTATGCGTAAGCTAAGCCTAGCGTATGTGACCAGGAAGTAATGACCCAAGAGGCGATAAGAGGAGGGTTCACAGGAAACTTGCAGGGAATGACACAGGGGGGACAGACAGCCGAAAGGTCTAGATCCTTGTTGGATTTCAGTCCAATTGGGGTTCCTTTAGAGACAATGAGGCAAGCAGGATTGGGTACACTAACCCCACAGGTGATGAGTGCAAATATGTCACAGACATCAACGATGCAATCTGGAAATGTCTTGTTGCAAGGCTTAACAGCGCAACAGTTTAATGAGTGGTTAGACAAGCTCAACACTCCGCAGACTACTTCAGTGACCGCAGAGAGATCAGAAAGAGAGGAATACCTGAATTTTGTGAGGTTGGGTGTGAAAGCCACATAATTAGTAGAAGGAACAATGGGGGTGAACAGACTGGAGTCATACACGGAAGCAGAATTGAGGTATCTGTGCCCCAAAATAACCAAAGAAATGAGCAGGGTACATCAGAGGTTGGCAAACCTAGCGGACAAATACGGCATAGATTTAGACAAGACTAAGCATTTGAAGAGGAGCTATAGGTTAGACTTTGAACCGAAAGATTTTGATCACATGAGATCCACTGGAATGAAGGCACATCTTAAAGAGATATTGCAGAATGCTCAAATTTGGGGAGCATTAGAGAAGGGGGAAGGCAGATGGGCAAAGAAGAGAGATAAAGAGAAAGATGATTGCCCGGAACCGAAGCAGGCGAAAGCTGCACCAGACACGGGGACAATCAAAATGTTACCAATGAGAGAAACAGCTGGAGGGGTTCTAGTCCATGTACCGTGGTCTAGGGGTGACATCCTGTCATTCACAAATGATTATCCCAGGTTGAGGGAAAAGTCAATAGAGTGGTATCAGCAGACGGACATGTTTGTGAAGCTTGCGAATTGTCTTTGGGAAGACTTGAATACCCTGTTTGAGATCATAGTCCCAGCTGACTTATGGCTTGAGTGCAAGAGGGGTGTGGATTGGCCGACAAAGGAACCGGCAAGGGACAAGATTACTGGAGCACCGTCTTCTGAAGTGCTGAGGTATTACCATAAGGTGACTGAGTTTTTGAAGCATAAAGTGTCGCCGAAAGTGACTGATTGGCAGAAAATTGATCGAACGTCACAGGAGGGCAAAGAGTTGATACATGCTTACTATGAGAGGTTGTTGAAGGCATTCAAACGTTACAGTGGCACTGAGGTCATAGAACCGAAATACATGAATCACCTTGTGTTCAGGTTTGTTGAAGGGCTGAGACCAGAGATTAGACAGATGATTAAGGATCATTTGATCTGCTGGCAAGCAAAGCCGATTGATGAAGTGTTGCAGTATGCGAAATACTGTAGCGATGAGATTGAATTGAAACAGAGAAAGCTGAAAGAAAAGGTGATGGTGATGCAAATTAAGGCAGCTGAAGCAGGGATGCAGGGAAATGGAGTACAGCAGATGGTACAGCAGCAACCTCAAGGGAACAGGATGTTCCAACCGCAAACAAGAGGCAGAGGTCGGGGAGGTTTTGTGAACCGTGGTCCAGATTTGAATACCGTGGTTGTTCAAAATGATGTGCAAGGGATGAAAAAGGTGTTACCATGTAACGCGTACGGGGCGTGGGACACTGGAAGCGGGAGTGCCCAATGATGGTGCAGGATGGTGTTGTTCAACAAAGCAATGATGTCGGTACATTTCAAAATATGAGGGGTCCAAGAATCAGGGGTCAAAATCCGAACTTCCAGAATAACATGGTGCAGATGCAGGGTCTCCAGCCTATACAAATGCAAATGCCACGTGTTCAACCAGCACAGATGCAGCAGGTACAACAGCAGATACCCATGGTACCTAGACAGCAAATGCAGTTACCATTAGCTCCAATGGGACAGCAACAGGTGATGCTTCCTCAACAGGTCACAGGTCAAACAATGAATCAAAATGATACAGTACAACAGTTCCCATTACGTGGTGAGGATGGAATAAACAATGAATGGTCGGATGATTGTTCTGATAGTGAGGAGTGCAAGCTTGCAGCGTCCCTAGAAGTAGATCAGAGGGGACCCTATGTTCAGGGAAAGGTGATGGATCATAAGGTTTCGTTCCTAGTTGATACAGGAGCTACACGCTCTACAGTCAGAAGTGCAGAGGTTCCGAAATTGCCACTTTCGGGGCGTACCATAAGGATGGTGGGAGTAGCAAATCAGCTCCTGACAAATCCGATTACAGATCCGGTCCAAGTTGAGATTGGTACCTTCCAGGGATTACATAGATTTGTAGTCTGTGACTCGAGTCCCATATCCCTACTGGGAAGAGACTTAGGGCCAGATGTAGCAAGTTCCGAATCGCAAATTCGGATGCAGAACGGTGTCTCAGACACCGTCTGCGAATCGCTATGGCGTCGCAAAGACCGACCTCATTAATATTAATGAGGTGGGTCGCATTTTGCGACCACATAGCGAGTCCCTGCCCTCACAGAGATGGTGGCCTGCTGAAGACAGCAGACCTCCATGTCTGTGACTGCTTTTTAAATAAAGCAGTTTTTTTTTTTTGTATTGCAGCCCATTTTCCTTAAAGGAAAACGAGTTGCAATACAAAAAAAATAACAAAACCATTTGGTTTCGTTTTTTCAGAGTAGGAAGTGGTCCATTGGAGCACTGCCTGCTCTGAAAAAACATTTTTGGCAACATTCACAAAGGGGAAGGGGTCCTGTGGGGACCCCTTCCCTTTTGCGAAAGGGTTACCACCAGTGTGACACTGGTGGTAACTGCGAATTGCTTTGCGACCGTGTTCGCGGCCACAAAGCAATTTAGCATCGCAATGCGAGTCACAAATAGGAAGTCGGTACCGACTCGCAAAATGTGAATGAGCATCGCAATGAGCATTTTGCATGGCGCAAACTGCGATTTTCGCAGTTTGCACCATGCAAAATGCTTCCTACATCTGGCCCTTACTGTTTAAGACGAGGTGTTCGATTACCTGTTCTAATGGAGGAATTGAGGTGCAGACAAACAGTGATGATGAAGGGGACAATGATCAGATCTCAGAGACGGAGACTGCAAATGAGGAGTACTCTTTGATAACCTTCTTCTCGATGTTCACAGTGACTGATTTACCAGCCGAATTCCAGGGAACATTGACAGAGAAAGTGTGGGACTTGACAGGAAAGGAAGTGGGACTGATAAAAGGAGTAGAACCAGTTAAGGTAGAAGTGAAGCCACATGTCGTGTATCCCCAGGTGCCGCAGTACCACATGGCACAAGATGGTCTTATACAGGTGACGCAGATAATTGCAGACTTTATAAAGCAAGGGGGTTCTAAAAGAAGTGATGAGCAGCCTGTGTAATTCACCAATAATGTGTCTGAAAAAGCCTTGTGGGAAAGTTCGAATTGTGCAAGACCTGCGAAATGGTCTGCCCCATAGTGCCAAATCCAGCCGTGATTATGTTTCAGGTTCCGTGTGATGCAGAATGGTTCACAGTTGTGGACCTGTCTCAAGCATTCTTTTCAGTGCCTCTTCATGAGGACAGCCAATTTCTCTTCAGTTTCAAATTCCTGGACAAGGTTTACAGTTGGTGTTGAATTCCTCAAGGGTTTTCTGAATCACCTTCCATCTTCAATCAGATATTGAAGAAGGACCTGGAATCATTAGAATTGCCTTTTAGTTCGACTCTAGTACAGTACATTGATGATTTGTCAATTGCGTCCAAAACGAGAGATGACTGCAGGTACAATACCATTGTCCTACTGAATCATTTGGGAAAGAACAGACATAAAGGGGGTGATTCTAACCCGCCAACAGGCTGGCGGTAAAAAATATGGGATTCTGACCCTGGCGGGAACTGCCAACACAGACAGCCACTTTAACACTCCGACCGCCACGGCGGTACAAACAAACAGCGCAGCGGTCACCGCCAACAGCCAGGCGGCAGCCAATGTACCGCCCACACTATCACAACTCACCAATCCGCCACCTTTTCCGGGGCGGGAGCACCGCCGATAAAAACACGGCGGAAACAGACTACGGACGGGAAAACGCTCACCACTACGCACTCCAGGAGGAAGGAGGACAGCATGGAACCCGAATTAAACATCCTAACTGCTCTCGTCTACCTTCTCGTCTACCACGAGTACGAAGTCCGGCGCAGACGACAACGGTGAGTACTGCACCTACGACACACGGGAGGGGGGAGGACGAAAGGTTACGGGCACACACATATGCGACCCTCCCCCCCCCCAACTATGTACACACCAATGCAGAGCAACAAGTCACAGTGACACCACCCAAACACCCCAGAAAAATGCTAGGACATAATCAAATTTGGAATAAATATTTATGTACCAAAAAGCTCCTGAAAATTCTCGTACAACCATGAAAGATATTCACAACAAAACTAATGACATACACATCAGTGTATAACTGAAGTAACAAGTCCTGCACATTCTACGAATTCATCATGTCCGTGGGCCAAAGTTTTGAGAAACAAGGGCAAAGCCCACACAGGAGACCTGAGTCCTTTGGAGAGAACACTGCAGGGGCATCAGATGTAAAAACTACAGGCACCTCAGGGGGAAGGGAAGGGGGGGGCACCACAGCCACATGAGTCCACGACGCCAGATCCACGAGGAGCCACCATGCCCACTGTACCATCCTGGGGAGTGCAAAGCCACAGTCTCTCAATGTCTATACAGTGGGTGGGCTGCCCACTGGACCATCCTGGGGAGTGCAAAGCCACAGTCTCTCAATGTCTCTACAGTGGGTGGGCTGCCCACTGGACCATCCTGGGGAGTGCAAAGCCACAGTCTCTCAATGTCTCTACAGTGGGTGGGCTGCCCACTGTACCATCCTGGGGAGTGCAAAGCCACAGTCTCTCAATGTCTCTACAGTGGGTGGGCTGCCCACTGTACCATCCTGGGGAGTGCAAAGCCACAGTCCATCAGGTGGATGACAGTCTCCACTGGTCAAGGAGGAGGCATGGTGGGCACAGTGAACCATAAACAGTGATTGAGACAGCGGTGCCCAGCGGAGCGGTGCTTGAGATGAAGGGCCCAGCGGAGCGGTGTTTGAGACGGCGGTGCCCAGCGGAGCGGTGCTTGAGAAGAAGGGCCCAGCGGTGCTTGAGAAGAAGGGCCCAGCGGAGAGGTGGAGAGACAGCGGTGCCCAGCGGAGCGGTGCTTGAGATGAAGGGCCCAGCGGAGCGGTGCTTGAGAAGAAGGGCCCAGCGGAGAGGTGGAGAGACAGCGGTGCCCAGCGGAGCGGTGCTTGAGATGAAGGGCCCAGCGGAGCGGTGCTTGAGATGAAGGGCCCAGCGGAGCAGTGCTTGAGACGGCGGTGCCCAGCGGAGCGGTGCATGACAGGAAGGGCCCAGCGGAGCGGTGCTTGAGATGAAGGGCCCAGCGGAGCGGTGCTTGAGATGAAGGGCCCAGCGGAGCGGTGCTTGAGAAGAAGGGCCCAGCGGAGAGGTGGAGAGACAGCGGTGCCCAGCGGAGCGGTGCTTGAGACGGAGGTGCCCAGCGGAGCGGTGCTTGAGAAGAAGGGCCCAGCGGAGCGGTGCTTGAGATGAAGGGCCCAGCGGAGCGGTGCTTGAGATGAAGGGCCCAGCGGAGCGGTGCTTGAGAAGAAGGGCCCAGCGGAGAGGTGGAGAGACAGCGGTGCCCAGCGGAGCGGTGCTTGAGATGAAGGGCCCAGCGGAGCGGTGCTTGAGACGGCGTTGCCCAGCGGAGCGGTGCATGACAGGAAGGGCCCCGCGGAGCGGTGCTTGAGATGAAGGGCCCAGCGGAGCGGTGCTTGAGATGAAGGGCCCAGCGGAGCGGTGCTTGAGATGAAGGGCCCAGCGGAGCGGTGCTTGACAGGAAGGGCCCAGCGGAGAGGTGGCGAGACAGCGGTGCCCAGCGGAGCGGTGCTTGAGACGGCGGGGCCCTGTTCAGCGGTGCTCTTCTGCACCGCGGGCCCTGTTCAGCGGTGCTCTTCTGCACCGCGGGCCCTGTTCAGCGGTGCTCTTCTCCACGGCGGGCCCTGTTCAGCGGTGCCTATCTCCACGGCGGGCCCTGTTCAGCGGTGCCTATCTTCACGGCGGGGCCCTGTTCAGCGGTGCTCTTCTGCACCGCTGGCCCTGTTCAGCGGTGCTCTTCTCCACGGCGGGCCCTGTTCAGCGGTGCTCTTCTCCACGGCGGGCCCTGTTCAGCGGTGCCTATCTCCACGGCGGGCCCTGTTCAGCGGTGCCTATCCTCACGGCGGGACCCTGTTCAGCGGTGCTCTTCTGCACCGCGGGCCCTGTTCAGCGGTGCTCTTCTGCACGGCGGGCCCTGTTCAGCGGTGCTCTTCTCCACGGCGGGCCCTGTTCAGCGGTGCTCTTCTCCACGGCGGGCCCTGTTCAGCGGTGCTCTTCTCCACGGCGGGCCCTGTTCAACGGTGCTCTTCTGCACCGCGGGCCCTGTTCAGCGGTGCCTATCTTCACGGCGGGCCCTGTTCAGCGGTGCCTATCTCCACGGCGGGCCCTGTTCAGCGGTGCCTATCTTCACGACGGGGCCCTGTTCAGCGGTGCTCTTCTGCACCGCGGGCCCTATTCAGCGGTGCCTATCTTCACGGCGGGCCCTGTTCAGCGGTGCCTATCTCCACGGCGGGCCCTGTTCAGCGGTGCCTATCTTCACGGCGGGGCCCTGTTCAGCGGTGCTCTTCTGCACTGCGGGCCCTGTTCAGCGGTGCTCTTCTGCACCGCGGGCCCTGTTCAGCGGTGCTCTTCTCCACGGCGGGCCCTGTTCAGCGGTGCTCTTCTCCACGGCGGGCCCTGTTCAGCGGTGCTCTTCTCCACGGCGGGCCCTGTTCAGCGGTGCTCTTCTCCACGGCGGGCCCTGTTCAGCGGTGCTCTTCTGCACCGCGGGCCCTGTTCAGCTGTGCCTATCTTCACGGCGGGCCCTGTTCAGCGGTGCCTATCTTCACGGCGGGGCCCTGTTCAGCGGTGCTCTTCTGACCCGCGGGCCCTGTTCAGCGGTGCTCATCCAGCAGGTCAAGGGAGCCAGACCTGGCCTGGACTCCCGGCTCAGTCGCCCTCGGACCGTGACGTTTCTGGACCCTTCGGGGACGGACTCCTGGCCTCCTTAGTGTCCTCCTTCCCAGCTGGGATGTGGCATGTGGGGTCCACCTTCTCCGCGCTCCTGCTGCCCTTCCGCTCCTTTGATGGGGCTCTCGGCCCCTTGCCTCCCCTAGATGGTGTGGGTGGTGAAGTGGCCGCACATTGCTCCTTGGGGGCAGCCCTGTCGGTCCTCGCACGGCGGCCCTTGTTTTTGCGGGTCCTCTTGCCGGGGGGGGGCTGGACGTGTCCTTGCTGCTGATCGATGTGTCACTGCTGGCAAAGGGTGGGCTCCAGAACCCATGCACAACAGTGACACCCGAAGCTGGGCTGGTGGTGGCTGCGGTGCTCTTGGAACTCTTTGAAGATGGATGGGGGAGCTCATCGGGGGGAAAGAGGTCAAGGTTAGCCAGGAAAAGTTTTTTAGGGCCAAGGTAAAGGGTAGGAGAAGTGGAGATGGAAGTGGAGGTAGAGGAGGTGGTTGTAGGAGAGTCAGGTGTGCTGTCATTGGGTGAAGGTGCTGGTGCTGTAGGCTGTCGTGAGGTGGATGGCTGTTGGGTGGGTGGCTGCCTGCGTTTGTGTGTCTTGGAAGAGGGGGTGACAGACACAGTGGGAGAGGACACAGGGGACGTGTAAATGGCAGTGGGGGTGGTGACTGCATGAGTGTGGACTGTACTGGAGGGTGAGGTGGTGATGGAAGCACTGGCTGATGTTGGGGTGCATGCAGGTGTGAGTGTAGACGTCACAGGGAGGGAGGAGGGAGACGAGGAGGAGGGGGACACAGGGGTGGCAGTGGCTGTTGGCATGTCTGCATCTGGGTGTTGCTTGGGTGAGTGTTTGTGGGATCTGTGGTGCTTGTGTTTGGATGAGCTGCTCTTGGGTGTTGAGGTGTGTGCAGGCTGGTCTGATGGTGTGGATGGGATAGGCTGAGGAACAGGAGACAGAGAAAGGCTGGAGGCAGTAAGAAGAGGGAGGCTGGAAACAGGGACAATGGCTGCCGTCAGTGCTGAGGCCAGAGCAGTGAACGCTCGTTGATGGGCAGCCTGACCCGAATGAATGCCCTCCAGGTACGCATTGCTCTGTTGCACCTCCCTTTGCACACCCTGGATGGCATTCAAAAGGGTCGTCTGCCCAACAATGAGCGTCCTTACCAGGTCAATGAGCTCCGCACTGAGGGCAGCAGGGGCAACAGGGGCAGGGGCTGAGGTGCCTGGGGTGAAGGAGACGCGCGCCTTCCTGGGCGAACCGGCACGGAGCGAAGACTGAGGGGCTGCTGGGAGGGCGGGGCTGGTGCGCTGGGTGGCGGCTGTACCTGTAGAGGCGGGGGGCACGGATGTTGCCGCCACCGCTAGGGAGCTCCCATCCGAGGACGTGTGCTTTCGCTGCTCTCACCAGCGGTCCCCGTCGTGGTGCTCCCCTCGCCCTCCGGATCACTGGTGCCCTCGGTGTCTGTTCCTGGGCCCACCGGGGCCTTGTGTCCTGCAGCTCCCTCGTGCTCCAATGCCAAATCTCCTCCGCCTGATGATGCTAATGCACACATGCACAAGAAGATGAAGAGAAAGGGTGGGGGGAGAAAAAAGAAGACCAGGTTGAGTGCATGCAATGTCAACACCGTTGGCGGAGAGGACAGACACAGGAGCCTAATGCACTAAGCCGCGCATTCGGGGTACACTACTCAGTACTACTGACTAGGACAACAGGCCAAGAGACGTCAAACGCGCACATGGGAGATGCTGGACCTTCAATGGCTGTACTTGTCACCCTACCGAGGTGGGGGCCGGGGGCACAGGGCCATGCCTAAGGGAGAGGACTACACTACAGAAAGCGCCCTGGCCTAATGTCACCCACAGCCCTCCTCCCCCACCCAGACGCCTCCACTGCGCAGAAAGATAGGAGAATGTGCTGATACTCACCCCCTTGTGTCTGCTGTGATGTCTTAAAGCGCCCATCCAATTCTGGGTAGGCCACCGCCAGGATCCGGGACATCAGGGGGGTCATGGTGCGACTGGCACCCCTCCTAGGTTGGGAGGCCATCCCCAGCAGTGTTTCTGCGGTCTTCCTTGTTCCGCGGCGGATGTCCTCCCACCTCTTGCGGCAGTGAGTGCCCCGTCTGTTGTGGACCCCCAAGTTCCGGACTTCCTTGGCGATGGCATGCCAAATCTCGATCTTCTGATGGGCGCTGACCTATTTGACATGTACAGGGTGGAAAGGAGGAAATCATCAATGACCTGCATGTTAGATGTGATTGGCCCCCCCCACCAACTTTGCCATATGGCACATGCTCTCATCTATCGTGCGTTGCACTCCTCATTCGCCCCCCCACACCACCAACTTACATCCACCCCAATCCACACAGGCATAGCCCATTCCATGTGCACCCGGTGTACTCACTTGTTGGTCTGGAGGACCATAGAGTAGCGCATACTGGGGGAGGACCCCATCCACGAGCTTCTCCAACTCTTCAGACGTGAAGGCAGGGGCCCTTTCCCCAGTCGCAGCAGCCATTGTATCTTCCAGACCGAGGTCACAGCAGCACTTGCAGTATAGGTCCTCTCCTGTGGATGATCAGGTCTCGAGTGATTAAGCAGATAGAAAATGGCGGTCACGCCCGCGGCGGTGCGTACCGCGGCGGTGCGTACCGCGACCGCCGGCGCACTTCGTCATTGGCTCCTGAAACCCATAGGCTGCAATGTTAACCAATGCGGCTTTGCGCCGCGGTCTTCGACCGCCTACCGCCACGGTGTGCCCCGCCAGCGCATTGACCTCACATCCCATTGTCCCACTTCACAGGTCAGGCAGCCCCCATTTCAAGGGCCTACATGGCTTAATTTTGACTGCGACACACAGGCCTAGGCCTTGCATTGCCACACATACACGCCTTTCAACCCATTGCCATTCTTTAACTGTGCAAGCTGTCTGTACGTACCTGTGGTTTGGCTGACTCTGTGCTCCATGTTGTCCTTCCTAGGCACCGTCCGCTGGGACTTGGGATGAGAAGGAGGAATCCTCGCGTGTACCGACCGCTGGTGGACCTGTCGACAATGGAAGAACGCCATATAATACTTCGATACAGACTTGACCGTGCCACTATCCATGAACTCTGTGCCCAGCTGGACCCAGCCCTGATGTCCCCCATCCGCCAACCCACAGGGATTCCCCCTCTGGTGCAGGTTTTGTCAGTCCTCCATTTTTTGGCAAGTGGGTCATTCCAGACCACAGTGGCCATGTCATCTGGAATGTCTCAGCCTATGTTTTCAAAGATTTTGAGTAGAGTGTTGTCTGCCCTGATGAAACTCATGCGGAGCTACATCATTTTCCCAGACGAGGGTGACTTGCCTACAGTGAAGGGTGATTTCTATGCCCTTGGACATATCCCCAACATCATTGGTGCCATTGATGGGACCCATGTGGCTTTGGTACCCCCAAAAGACGATGAGCAGGTGTACCGAAACAGAAAAAGTTATCATTTGATGAATGTCCAGGTGGTCTGTTTGGCTGACCAGTACATCTCCCATGTAAATGCCAAGTTCCCAGGGTCAGTGCATGACGCGTTTGTGATGCGAAATAGCAGCATCCCCTATGTGATGGAGCAGCTACAGAGACAACGTGTGTGGCTAATAGGTGACTCTGGTTACCCCAACCTGCCTTGGCTACTAACCCCAGTAAGGAATCCCCGGACCAGGGCAGAGGAACGGTACAATGAGGCCCATGGGCGAACTAGGAGGATCATCGAAAGGACCTTTGGCCTCCTGAAGGCCAGGTTTAGGTGCCTGCATATGACTGGGGGATCCCTGATGTACTCACCAAAGAAGGTGTGCCACATCATCGTGGCCTACTGTATGCTTCACAATCTGGCATTGCGACGTCAGGTTCCTTTCCTGCAGGAGGATGGTGCAGATGGTGGTGTTGAAGTAGCTGTGGAGCCTGCGGAGAGTGAAGAGGAGGAAGACTCAGAGGACGACACAGACAACAGGGACAGAGTAATAGCACAGTATTTCCAGTAGCACACAGGTAATGATCACCCATGCCATTTTACATTTCCTGAAAGCCTCCTGCATCTCAACTTTGTCGGTTTCCCCCCAGACCTATGAACATGATGTTTGATTTTCCCTTCCCTTTTCTGTGCTGTATGAGCCACTGCGTGACCTCGGCTTGGTTGGCCCATGGACTAATGCTAAGTTACCTCGGTATGTGTAATTCACAATGTTCACAATACGTAATTGATATGTAATGTGTCATACATTTGTAAATAAGACAGGCTGAGTCCTGATTGATTTCAGTGCAATGTGTGATTTATTATTAGTGCATAGATATTGGTACATGATAGTGAAACAGTGATGGGTGGGGGTGGAGTAATGTCCATGGCGGAGTCCAGTTCTCAGTCTCACAGGTGCATTGTCCATATGCCTGTGGCAGGATGGAGCAGGGGCAGTTCAAGGTTTGACAGGGTGGCAATGTGGGACTGTGGGAGGACTTCAGGGGGTATGTGATGCTGGCGGGGGACTTGACATCCTACTCTGTCGGTTTTTTGGATCTCAGGCTCCTTTTGCGGGGCGGTTGTTCTTCAGCAGGAGGTGGGGTTCTGGTGGGCTGTCGTTGTGGTGGGGCCTCCTGTCCACTAGCGCCGGCGGAGGTGGTAGGCTGTTCCTGTTCCTGGCTAGTGACAGGGGCCCTGTGTGATGCCACATGGTCCCGAAACGTGTCCTCTATGCGGTTCAGGGCCTGGACTATGCTCCCCATAGCGGTTGAGATGTTGCTGAGTTGGTCGCTGAACCCCATGTAGCGTTGCTCCTGCTGTGCCTGGATCTCCTGGAACCTGGCCAGTACCGTCGCCATCGTCTCTTGTGAGTGGTGGTAGGCAGCCATGATGGTGGTGAGGGCCTCTTGGAGAGTGGGTTCCCTGGGCCTCTCCTCCCCCCCCTGTCGCACAGCAGCCCTCCGAGTTGCCCTATTTCCCTGGGCCTCTGTCCCCTGGACGGTGTGCCCACTCCCACTGCCCCCAGGTCCCTGTTGTTGTTGGGTTGGTGGGTTACCCTGGGGGCCCTGTAGTGGTAGACACACCGCTGCTTGACCTGTCCTAGAGACAGAGGCATGGGCCCGCTGGGTGGGAGCTGTGCGGTTGTTCCCAGAGGGGGTTGGATCTGCAGTGGCCTGTGTCTGGGTGAGGGGAACCGACTGCCCAGAGGTCCCCGATGGTCCGGGCTGGTCGTCAGGTTCCAGGTCGACAGAGCTGCTGTCATCACTAGTGGCCTGTTCCGGGGGTGGGATGGACATTTCTGGTCCCTCCTGACCGGTGTGTTGTCGTTCGGGTCCTGCATGGGGTAAGAGGGTATGGTTATTGTTTCTGTGTGTGCATTAGCTTGCGTTTTATAGGTGCCCTTGTCCCCCAGTGCTGGCATTCCCTTGGGGGAGGTGTTGTGAGGGTGTTTTGTGGGGGGGGGTGATGGGTATGTGCAGTGGTCATGCTTAGGTGATGGGTGTCCATAGTTTGGGGGTGGCATGCAGGGGTTGGTGTTGGGTGGGTTGTGCTGGGGAGACATTCTCAGGGAGGATGTGTGCTGGGGGCTTGGGGGTGAGGGTGGGGGTTAGCATGCTGTGGGGGGGGTGAAGTGGTTGGCCTTGTACTTACCAGAGTCCATTCCTCCGTGTACTCCAGCGAGGCCATCAGGATGCAGGATGTTGAGTACCTCTTGCTCCCATGTTGTGAATTCGGGTGGAGTGGGTGGGGGTCCCCCGCCAGTCTTCTGCACTGCGATGTTGTGTCGCGAGACCATCGAGCGCACCTTCCCCCGTAGGTCGTTCCATCGTTTGCGGATGTCCTCTCTATTTCTGGGATGCTGTCCCACCGCGTTGACCCTGTCCACGATCCGCTGCCAGAGCTCCGCCTTCCTTGCTATGGTGGTATGCTGGACCTGTGAGCCGAAGAGCTGGGGTTCCACTCTTATGATCTCCTCCACCATGACCCGGAGTTCTTGGTCCAAAAAGCGTGGGTGCCTTTGTGGTGCCATGGGGTGGTGTGTATGAGGTGTGGGGTGGTGTATGTGATGATGTGTGTGTTGGTGTGTGGTGCTATGTGCTTCTATGTGGTGTGTGTGATGTTGCGGTGTGCCTCTGTGTGTCTGGCTCTCTATTCTCTGATGTGTCTCTCTCTCTCCTTCGTCTCTGGTTTTTGTTGGTAGGGGTTTGTGGGTGATGTGGGTGTGTGTTTTATATGGTATTGGATGTGTGGGAGTGGTGTGTGTATGTGTTTCAGGTGTGTGCCTTTCAAATTGTCCAATGTGGTAGGGGTTTGTAAAGGTGTGTGTATTTTCACCGCGGCGGTGTGTACCGCCAATGGAATACCGCGGTTGAATGACCGTCGCGTCGATTTGCGGGTCATAATGGGATGGGCGTATTTCTGTTGGCGTGGCGGTGGAGGTTTGGTCTTCTCCAGTTTACCGCTGGCCGCTGATGTGGCGGACTGCAGTGGAGGGCGGATTTTCGGAGGTTTTGCAGTTGTGGGTCAGAATGTCCGTGGCGGCTGACCGCGGCCGCGGCGGTATTGTGGCGGCCTTCTGACCGGCGGTAAGCGGCTTTTACCGCCGAGGTCAGAATGACCCCCAAAGTGTCCCCAAAGAAGCTAAAGTACTGTCAGAAAGAGGTGATGTACTTGGGTCACCTGATTGAAAAAGGGTCGAGGAAAATATCCAAAGAAAGGGTGACAACCATATTGCAGATGAATCCCCTGACAAACAAGAGGGACGTCAGGATGTTTTTGGGAATGGTGGGGTACTGTCGTCAGTGGATTCCCAACTTTTCGATTATCTCTAAACCATTGGTGAGGTTGACTGTCAAAGAAATTCAGGATGGCTCGGGTGCCACAACCATGTCCGAGAAAGAGATGAAGGCATTCATTGAACTGAGGGAAAGCATTTGTAGGGAACCAGCTTTAGGTATGCCTGATTACACAAAGCCTTTTGTATTGTTTTGTCATGAATATGATGCTTGTTCTTTGTCTGTCCTGGCACAGGTCCATGGAGGTGCAAACCGCTGAGTAGCATATTTTTCAGCTACTTTGGACCCAGTCGCAGCAGCCTTACCGGGTTGTTTGCGTGCAGTTGCAGCAATTGGTCAAAGCCTCACTCAGTGTGAAGGTATAGTGATGGGACATCCCTTAACAGTAATGGTCCCACATTCAGTTGAAATTCTGTTGACCCGAACAAAGACTCAGCATATGACAAATGCTCGCCTAACTAAGTATGAAACAATTATACTGGGGTCACCAAATGTATCCTTAAAGAGTTGTACTGTGTTGAACCCGGCAACTTTGCTTCCTAATGAAAATGCAGACACTGATGATGCTGAGGAGGTAGAACATGATTGTCTTCAGGTAACAGATCTGTGCACCAAACCAAGACCCAACATTAAAGATGCCCAATTGGAAGAAAATGATTACATCATCTTTGTTGATGGTTCTTGCCTGAGAGACTCAGTAGGAGTACTGAGAGCTGGATATGCTGTGTGTACAATCTCTGGTATCCTAGAGGCATCCTAGAGTATACTCTGCTCAAGTGGCTGAATTAATTGCTCTTGCTCTGGTCACAGAGGGGTTTCCTGACCTCTTCTGGTTCTCCAGTGAAAAATGGTGAAAGAATTAAGGAATTGTTGCATGCGATTCAGTTACCTCTTGAAATTGCCGTGGTGAAATGCAGTGCTCATGTTAAATCACAGGACTTCGTGCCAATGGGAAATGGATATGCAGATCAAGTCGCAAGGTTTTGTGCATTGAACTGTATATCGTTTCAAGACCAGTGGGAATTGTTACCTGAAACTAAAAATGAAACATTCTCAGGGTATGCATTAAAGGTGGTTGACACACTGGAAGAGTTGAGATCACTGCAGGCACGTGCCAGCCAAGAGGAGAAACGCTCTTGGCTCAAAATGCAATGCGTACAGAGGTCTGATGATCTATGGTTTCAGAGGAGGGGAAAATGGTTTTGCTGAACAGTCTTTTGTCACAGTTTGCGAGGTTTTACCATGGTCAAGCACATGTTGGGAGAGACGCAATGATCAGGTTGTTCAAAGTCGATTGGTTCAATCCAAAATTCAGAGAAGCCGCAGAAGTTATCTGTCACAGGTGCATTATCTGTCAGCAGATGAATGCGGGGAAAGGGACCGTGGTGAATTTAAGCCACATTGGTAGAGCTGGAGTTCCATTTAGCAGGATGCAGATGGATTTTATTGAGATGCCTGTGTGTGAAGGTCTGAGGTACGTGTTGGTGATTGTGTGCATCTTTAGTCATTGGATTGAAGCTTACCCTACACGTAGGAATGACAGTCTTACAGTAGCAAAGCTGCTGCTTAGGGAGTTGATGCCACGTTTCGGGTTTCCGATCTCTTTGGAATCAGATAGGTGAAGTCACTTCAACAATGAGGTGATTAAGCTCTTGTGTGCTGCCCTGAACACTGAGCAGAAATTACACTGTAGTTACCACCCTGAAGCATAAGGACTAGTGGAGCAGATGAATGGTACCTTGAAGTCGAGAATGGCAAAGATGTGTGCAGCCACAAATTTGAAATGGCCATATGCATTGCCCTTAGTGCTGATGTCAATGAGAAACACACCCAACAAGAAAACAGGACTATCTCCTCATGAAATTCTTATGGGCCGAGCTATGAGATTGCCCGCAGTGCCTGCAAATGCTCTTGTGAATATCACAGATGATATGGTGTTCGACTACTGCAAGGGTCTGGCTGATGTGGTCCGCTCTTTCTCTCACCAGGTGGAAGCTACCACATTGCCACCGATAACTGATCCAGCTCACACCCTGAAAGCCGGTGACTAGGTTGTTTTCAAGAAACACGTGAGGAAGTCGTGTTTGGAGCCATGTTGGAAGGGGCCGTATCAAGTGATACTGACAACTACCACTGCTGTGAAATGCGCGGGAATTCCAAACTGGATCCATGTCAGTCACACAAAGAAGGTGACGTGTCCAACTGACGAGGAACTCGAATTGTCGAAAACAACAGCTGCAGAGAAGGAAGTCTCAGGGCCGGAGAGTAATCAAAGGATAGCTGAGACTGAAGGAGAGCCCGTTGAGGTGGTCACTCAGACAGCAAACGAAATCCAGAGGGGTGACAGTGAGCCTATCTCAACTGAGGCGCCAGGAGGACCGACCCAAAGAGAGGTTCTCCCAGAAGCAGACGGATACGGGTTCGAAGTTGAGCCCTTGACAGACCCAGAAGGCGAAGGAGGTGAGGTAGAAGGAGGTTAAAGTGTTCTGACTGCTCCTGAGCTGCTTGCAGGTCAATCAAGTGAAAACACCATAGCACAAGAGGAGGGCACTGTTCAACATCCTGAAAGGCTGAGCGGTTGGAGAGCACTTAAAGGAGATAATTGGCCGGAACCACAAGCTGCACAGGAGAAAGTGGTCCTCAATGAAACAATAGAAGAAGAAATTGGCACAACAAGGAAAGAAGATCTCAGTGAAGGAGAGCTGCAGGGTGATCGCAAACTGAAAAGAAAGAGAGTCGCAAACAGAAGGTACGCAAGTCCTGAATGGGCTTATACGACATCAGCTGAGTGGCAACAAGAATTCTTGGCATTCTTTTTTGATCGAGAAATTCCAGGTCAATACTACGGCACCTGAATTCAACCATAGAAAGAGACTGTGTTAAAATTGAAATCAAATAGAGAGAGAAACCTGAAAAAAGAGACTGATAAATTACCGGATGTGACACTGTTAACCTGAATTGACTCTGAAATCCCGATTATGACAAGCTGCTAACCGGATTTGACAAAGGGTCCTGGGAGTGAGTGAGACGCTGTAAATACTTGCTAAGAGAGAGACTTTGCACAAAGAAAAAAAAAAAAAGAGCTTTTAGATCTTCCTCAAGTTGATTGTTTGCTTTATATTATTCTGCTCTCTGATTCTTTACAGATCATGAGTAACACTAGAAATAATGATAATAGGGATAGGATTCGCAGATGGTTGAGTGTTATTTTGGGTGTTGCGTGTGCAATAGTAATTATAGGTGTGATTGTGGGAATGCCATTGGTGGATAAGAGTGCGATTAACAATGTTCCAACTCATGAGACTGCTACACTAACACCATGGGAGAGGTTTGAGCAGGATACAAAGTATTTGCATTAGGGAACTAACACGAAAGGGAACTATCTACTAATGTCTTCTATCACTTGTTGAATGAGTATGTTGAAACAATGGATGCAAAGAATTGCTATGTGTGCACCAAGATTCCTTCGTCAGTTCAAGAAGGGGTTACT
The DNA here is from genome assembly GCF_031143425.1 of Pleurodeles waltl. Classification (NCBI taxonomy): domain Eukaryota; kingdom Metazoa; phylum Chordata; class Amphibia; order Caudata; family Salamandridae; genus Pleurodeles; species Pleurodeles waltl. The sequence continues at coordinate 1,294,633,977 of NC_090446.1, read as the reverse complement.
TATCATAGTTTGCCGCTTACCTACGGAATAAGCTGTAGTTTGCTATTAACAAGATTCTGTGATCAAGAATATATTCAATACTTCTATTCTAATCTAGAAGTAGTATTTTCTTTTGTGCCTATAATTGAGTTTTTTTAGTAAAACAGTTAAGGAGCATACCATAAAAATAGTTAGGGGTTTCTTTGAGCCGACACTGACATTTGGGTCAGTTTATGCGCATCGCAATATTCTAACCTGCTTACTAACGCCTGTAGAGAAGAGCTTTTTAGATCACACTGATGATAGAAGAAAAGCTTTAAAGGAAAAGCTAGAAAATGGATAGAAAAACAAACGTTTGCAAATGATTATGCTTATAGTGCAATAAAGACGCAAGGCAAGTTAGCTATAGAAGCATTACAAGTAGGAAGGCTTTGTATATATAGTCCAAAATCTGATCATGACACTTTATTTGTGGGAACGAGTGAGTGCAGGCATGTGTTTTTGTTTCAGAGTAAATGGACGTTCATGTTAAATGGACAGGATCTAGCGATCCCTGAGATCTATTACATATGTGGACTTAATGCTTATTACCTCTTCCAAAGGGATGGTATGGGACATGTTATTTGGCAATAGTTTTCCCAAAGATCAACCAATTTGACGACTTAAAGCAACTCCCTAAAATGTCTGAATTACATCATACTAGACAAAAGAGAGAAACAGTGGCTGCTGTCATAGGTGATATATTTGGAGCCATAATTCCTTCAGTGGGGGTTATCTTAAACTCCATAAAGATTTGAAAGTTGTCTACTATTGTGGATAACATGCTGACAAACTTCACAGGGGCTATACTCCTGATGGATACTGAACCTGCTGCGGAGAGGGCTATGACTCTTCAAAACAGGCTTGCTTTAGACATTCTTTTAGCGAAAAGTGGTGGAGTCTGTAGGATGCTTAATGAGCGCCACTGTTGTGCATTCATACCTGACAATAGCAATAAGATTAGGATTATGCTTACTAACCTAACAAGAGATAGTACAGATTTGAAGGAGCTGAAAGAACCTGGAGTTTGGGAAAAGGGTGGAAAGGGAATTGGTTTAGTAGCAGTTGGAATGGGATACTTGCAAAAATAATAGGGGTTATATTGATTGTTCTAGCTTGTTTATTCGGACTATGGTTGGCATGCAAAATTAGTAAAAGAATTAGAGAAAAATTGGCAAAACGCAATAAAAGGAAAGAGGAAAAGAAAAAGTAGAAAATATTCAAAGAAACTTATGCAAAATTAAGGAAGGGAGAAGAAACTGAAATGCGCAATAGAAGAAAGTGAAAGGTTGTGAAGGGAAAGGTTTTGTGTGATGACAAGTTCCATCAGAGGAGGGATTGTTGGAGCGTAGACATGAAATGTTTATGAACTAATGCATAATAATGCCGCATAGAATACGTATTAATGTGTTTTACTAAACGTGAGTCTGAAAAGGTGCCCACGGGGAGTGGCCATCAATATATACATGACTAATAAAATTGACTAAAAATGAGTTGTTGATGCAATAATGTATGATTTTGTATTAGTATTAAGAGCTATACATTAAGGTTTTGCTAATTCATTCATTAGGCCTTAGCTAGCATGAGTCGGGGCCTAGCTGCCCGGTTTCATATTAAATGTGCTTTTCTAATGTGCAGTGTGCTGACTTGCTGAAGGACATGTAATCATATTTTTCCAGAAGCTAGAAGATGAGTGTAACTGTAGTAGATCCGTTCTCATGAAATTCAACTTGCTCAAGGAAACATTCTTGCTGAATGCAACAGTGTAGTATCTAGTGAGGGATACGTTAGCAATGGCTATCCTATCTTTTACAAATGGTAAGTTAAGTTTCCTTAAGTTTTGATCACATTCATCTCTTTTGATGGACCCACTGCCATTTTAGTGGAATGTTTTGTGGAATTTTTTTTTTTAATGTGTTATATTCTGAGGCTTTTCATGAGGGATCCCGTTTTTATCATCAAGAGATGAAATATTTTGTTTGTTTCTGAGGATGTTCTAAGATTTCATCATTTAGTTAATGCTTGATAGTGCATGAGTGGTGTGTTGGTCTAAAAACTGAACATAGCTACCTTGGTTAAGAAAGTAATATATTCTTCTATTTATGATGACATCTATTGAGAGATTGAAGTTGCTTTCCATCACAAACATTTCACCATTGAGAATATTTGTAACTTGTTTGATCATGCCAAAATAAGGGGTCACCATTATGTGGCATATATATATTAACCATATAGAGAACTTTTCCACCTTTATTTAATCTTTAATTTAGAGATGATCTGCCCTCTTTTTTGGTCGTGTGTGTTACTACTAGCTTTTTTGGCTATACATGCAATTACCCCATTTTTATGAAAGGATGGGGGCATAATACCTGCGCTTTCCAGTTGTTTTTAAAAGTTAAGGTTTATTTATTTCCAATTCTAGGTTCTTGGGAGTATTGTGAAATAATCTTTCATTCTGTAAAGATAATCAGACATTAACTGTTCTGCATATTTAGTAGGTTTGAGACTGCTGTACACATTTGTGCTCCTCTGTAGAATTGTTGTTTGGCACTTTACTAGTAATTTAGTTGGGTTTGTGTGAGACATGATATACATGTATTCCAGGCCATAATAGCATATATAATAACTTAAGGGGCTAGACGCAAAATGAAAACAAGCGGCCGAGAACACCTTCCCCTGCCCCCCCGACAACCCACCACTATAAATGACCCACCTCTCCCAGGTGGATTAAAACTTCGGAACTAACAACAAATCAGCAGAACTAAGAACAGTGCTGATAAACCAAGCGGGCAGAATTGTAACACAGCATTCCTTGTTGCACAAGGACTAATAAGTGACCTCATGGTTCTGAGGAAGAAAGAGCTTACAAAATTATCCTTAGTAAACAGACTGCATTTATTTATATAACTAAATAAGACCAAATATTAAAAATATAACCCCCAAAAAAGTTTTACTAAAAATACTGTAAACATTAAAATAAATGTAAAAATAAAAACAAATATAAAAAACAAATAATTAAATGCTATAAAATCTAATTAATTAATATTATAAGAATTATTGGAGACTACAAATATTAAATATACTATTTCCACTCCAGCTTATACAACAGTAGGACAAGTGTAGGACTTCGGAGGAGCTAGATTTACTATACCTACTCTAATCAATGCAAAAGTAATGAAAGCTATGGAGTTGTGAGGGGTTAAATGTGCTATTCCCACTACAAACACTGAACAGTAGGGAAAGCGTTGGAATTTGGAGGGGTTAGATTCACTATTATCACTTCAAACTGTGCAAAAGCATTGTACTTTGGAGGGGTAAAAATTATTATTCTCACTCTTGTTGGGCTTCAGATGTGTTTCATTTACAATTACTACTCCAATCTAATCAAGAGTAGGGAAAGTACTTCACTTCAAATACATTAGATGAGTAACCTCATAAATTTAGAATAAAATGAAACTGATGTAGGAAAGTACCATCTTGCCTGGCATGTTACCCCCATATTTCACTGTATATATGTTGTTTTAGTCTATGTGTCACTGGGACCCTGCCAGACAGGGCCCCAGTGCTCATAAGTATGTGCCCTGTATGTGTTCACTGTGTGATGACTAACTGTCTAACTGAGGCTCTGCTAACAAGAACCTCAGTGGTTATGCTCTCTCTTCTTTCCAAATTTGTCACTAACAGGCTAGTGACCAATTTCACCAGTTCACATTGGCATACTGGTACACCCATATAATTCCCTAGTATATGGTACTAATGTACCCAGGGTATTGGGGTTCCAGGAGATCCCTATGGGCTGCAGCATTTCTTTTGCCACCCATAGGGAGATCTGACAATTCTTACACAGGCCTGCCAGTGCAGCCTGAGTGAAATAACGTCCACGTTATTTCACAGCCATTTACCACTGCACTTAAGTAACTTATAAGTCACCTATATGTCTAACCTTCACCTGGTGAAGGTTGGGTGCAAAGTTACTTAGTGTGTGGGCACCCTGGCACTAGCCAAGGTGCCCCCACATCGTTCAGGGCAAATTCCCCGGACTTTGTGAGTGCGGAGACACCATTACACGCGTGCACTATACATAGGTCACTACCTATGTATAGCGTCACAATGGTAATTCCGAACATGGCCATGTAACATGTCTAAGATCATGGAATTGTCACCCCAGTGCCATTCTGGCATTGGGGAGACAATTCCATGATCCCCCGGGTCTCTAGCACAGAACCCGGGTACTGCCAAACTGCCTTTCTGGGGTCTCCACTGCAGCTGCTGCCAACCCCTCAGACAGGTTTCTGCCCTCCTGGGGTCCAGGCAGCACTGGCCCAGGAAGGCAGAACAAAGGACTTCCTCTGAGAGAGGGTGTAACACCCTCTCCCTTTGGAAATAGGTGAAGGCTGGGGAGGAGTAGTCTCCCCCAGCCTCTGGAAATGCTTTGATGGGCACAGATGGTGCCCATCTCTGCATAAGCCAGTCCACACCGGTTCAGGGATCCCCCAGCCCTGCTCTGGCGCAAAATTGGACAAAGGAAAGGGGAGTCACCACTCCCCTGACCTACACCTCCCAGGGGAGGTCCCCAGAGCTCCTCCAGTGTGCCCCAGACCTCTGCCATCTTGGATTCAGAGGTGTTGCTGGCACACTGGACTGCTCTGAGTGGCCAGTGCCAGCAGGTGACATCAGAGACTCCTTCTGATAGGCTCTTATCTCTCTTAGTAGCCAATACTCCCTCCTAGGTAGCCAAACCTCCTTTTCTGGCTATTTAGGGTCTCTGCTTTGGGGAATTCTTCAGATAACGAATGCAAGAGCTCACCAGAGTTCCTTTGCATCTCCCTCTTCACCTTCTGCCAAAGGATTGACCGCTGACTGCTCAGGACGCCTGCAAAACCACAACAAAGTAGCAAGACGACTACTAGCAACCTTGTATCGCTTCATCCTGCCGGCTTTCTCGACTGTTTCCCGGTTGTGCATGCTCTGGGGGTAGCCTGTCTCCTCTCTGCACCAGGAGCTCTGAAGAAATCTCCCGTGGGTCGATGGAATCTTCCCCCTGCAACCGCAGGCAACAAAAGACTGCATCACTGGTCCTCTGGGTCCCCTCTCAGCACAACGAGCGTGGTCCCTGGAACTCAGCATCTCTGTCCAAGTGACTCCCACAGTCCAGTGACTCTTCAGTCCAAGTTTGGTGGAGGTAAGTCCTGGCCTCCCCACGCTAGACTGCATTGCTGGGTACCGCGTAATTGCAGCTGCTCCGGCTCCTGTGCCCTCTACCAGGATTTCCTTTGTGCACAGCCAAGCCTGGGTCCCCGACACTCTAACTTGCAGTGCACAACCTTCTGAGTTGTCCTCCGGCGTCGTGGGATTACCTTTTGTGACTTTGGGTGGACTCCAGTTCACTTTTCTTCTAAGTGCCTGTTCAGGTACTTCTGTGGGTGCTGCCTGCTTCTGTGAGGGCTCCCTGACTTGCTGGGCGCCCCCTCTGTCTCCTCATCCAAGTGGCGACATCCTGGTCCCTCCTGGGCCACAGCAGCATCCAAAAACCCTAACCGCGACCCTTGCAGCTAGCAAGGCTTGTTTGCATTTTTTCTGCGTGGGAACACTTCTGCAAGCTTTTTCATAACGTGGGACATCGATCTTCCAAAGGGGAAGTTTCTAGTCCTCTTCGTTCTTGCAAAACACCAAGCTTCTTCCATCCAGTGGCAGCTTCCTTGCACCCTCAGCTGGCATTTCCTGGGCTCCTGCCCACTCTCAACACTGTCGCGACTCTTGGGCTTGGTCCCCTTGTCTTACAGGTACTCAGGTCTGGAAATCCACTGTTGTTACATTGCTGGTGTTGGTTTTCCTTGCAGAATCCCCCTATCACAACTTCTGTGCTCTCTGGGGGTTGTAGGTGCACTTTTCACCTACCTTACAGGGTCTTGGGGTGGGCTATTTTTCTAACCCTCACTGTTTTCTTACAGTCCCAGCGACCCTCTACAAGCTCACATAGGTTTGGGGTCCATTTGTGGTTCGCATTCCACTTTTGGAGTATATGGTTTGTGTTGCCCCTATACCTATGTGCTCCTATTGCAATCTACTGTAACTACATTGCTTGCATTACTTCCTGTTGCTATTACCTGCATAATTTTGGTTTGTGTACAAATATCTTGTGCATATTTCTCATCCTCATACTGAGGGTACTCACTGAGATACTTTTGGCATCTTGTCATAAAACTAAAGTACCTTTATTTTTAGTATATCTGTGTATTGTGTTTTCTTATGATATTGTGCATATGACACCAGTGGTATAGTAGGAGCTTTACATGTTTCCTAGTTCAGCCTAAGCTGCTTTGCCATAGCTACCTTCTATCAGCCTAAGCTGCTAGAAACACCTCTTCTACACTAATAAGGGATAAATGGACCTGGCACAAAGTGTAAGTACCTCTGGTACCCACTACAGGCCAGGCCAGCCTCCTACATTGGTTGTGCAACGGTGGGATAAGTACTTGTAACTACTTGCCACTTTGTCATTGTGTACTTTTCATAAGAGAATAATATACAAAACAAGTTCTGTGTATGTACACATAACCAAAAGGTTTGCTTTTCTCCTCTTACACTTTCTACTAAGTGCTGAAAAGTACTCCAAAACTTCTAAAAGGTTTCTAAAAGTTTGAAAAGTATTTTTCTCTGTTCTTTAAAAAGTCCTGAAACTTTTTCTTTCTTCTCACTGTCTCTAAACCTTCTTTTATCATGTCTTCTGTAGAGTCTGCTTTTAAAATGGCCAATACTACCTATGACAATTTAAATTTCAAGAGCCTAAGGAGTCTCTGTTTAGATAGAGGTTTAGTGATAGGAAAGAACCCTTCAAGAGAATTTCTGTACAACATGCTCATTGTGAATGATGAGCCCCTAGCTGGCACTTCAAATGAGAAGTTAATAGATAGCTCCCATTCTGAGACAGGGGAACTCCTTGAGGGAGGTGGGGAGGGTTGTGTTCCAAATCTGCCCCTCAGCAGACCACATAGCAATGCTGGTAGTAATAGGAGCTCCCATCATAGTAGGGATGTTTTTATTCCTGGAGGCCAGGTTGTTAGAGTCCAAGCTGTTAGGGACAGATCTCCCTCTGTTGTTTCTAATTTGTCCTCAGTGTCCAAGCATTCCCAACCCACCCACCCTGAAGACAACATGTTAGAAAGGGAACTCAAAACGTTGAGAGTGGAAGAGACCAGACTGAAGCTTAAACAGCAACAGCTGGCTCTAGACAGGGAATCCCTAGACCTGGAGAAGGAGAGACAGAGATTGGGGTTAGGACCCCATGGTGGCAAGCTAGCCTGGCTGAAGAAGGGTGATACCCTGAAACCGGTCCCAGGATGCTTGTTTCCGGTCCAGGGAGGACCTGGCCTGGCAGTTCGGGCCCATGAGGAACAGGGTCAAGACTGATTTGCATATGGCTGGGTCCGAACTGGGGTGGCATGGTGAGCAAAAGAACAATGGATTAAACCCAGATCTGTGACTGGGGGTGAGTGTTTGCATTGTCAGCACTCCGTCCATCATCCTTTTGTGTTACTAATGTTGCCCTAAGTGGGAAGGGTATGCCCAGACGTGGGTCCCTTGCTCACTGTGCCACTGGAATCAAGCTAGCCTGGCTGAAGAAGGGTGATACCCTGAAACTGGTCCCAGGATGCTTGTTTCCGGTCCAGGGAGGACCTGGCCTGCCAGTTCGGGCTGGACTGTTCCCATGAGGAACAGGGTCAAGACTGATTTGCATATGGCTGGGTCCGAACTGGGGTGGCATGGTGAGCAAAAGAACGATGGATTAAACCCAGATCTGTGACTGGGGGTGAGTGTTTGCATTGTCAGCACTCCGTCCATCATCCTTTTGTGTTACTAATGTTGCCCTAAGTGGGAAGGGTATGCCCAGACGTGGGTCCCTTGCTCACTGTGCCACTGGAATCAAGCTAGCCTGGCTGAAGAAGGGTGATACCCTGAAACCGGTCCCAGGATGCTTGTTTCCGGTCCAGGGAGGACCTGGCCTGGCAGTTCGGGCTGGACTGTTCCCATGAGGAACAGGGTTAAAACTGATTTGCATATGGCTGGGTCCGAACTGGGGTGGCATGGTGAGCAAAAGAACGATGGATTAAACCCAGATCTGTGACTGGGGGTGAGTGTTTGCATTTTCAGCACTCCGTCCATCATCCTTTTGTGTTACTAATGTTGCCCTAAGTGGGAAGGGTATGCCCAGACGTGGGTCCCTTGCTCACTGTGCCACTGGAATCAAGCTAGCCTGGCTGAAGAAGGGTGATACCCTGAAACTGGTCCCAGGATGCTTGTTTCCGGTCCAGGGAGGACCTGGCCTGGCAGTTCGGGCTGGACTGTTCCCATGAGGAACAGGGTCAAGACTGATTTGCATATGGCTGGGTCCGAACTGGGGTGGCATGGTGAGCAAAAGAACAATGGATTAAACCCAGATCTGTGACTGGGGGTGAGTGTTTGCATTGTCAGCACTCCGTCCATCATCCTTTTGTGTTACTAATGTTGCCCTAAGTGGGAAGGGTATGCCCAGACGTGGGTCCCTTGCTCACTGTGCCACTGGAATCAAGCTAGCCTGGCTGAAGAAGGTTGATACCCTGAAACCGGTCCCAGGATGCTTGTTTCCAGTCCAGGGAGGACCTGGCCAGGCAGTTCGGGCTGGACTGTTCCCATGAGGAACAGGGTCAAGACTGATTTGCATATGGCTGGGTCCGAAATGGGGTGGCATGGTGAGCAAAAGAACGATGGATTAAACCCAGATCTGTGACTGGGGGTGAGTATTTGCATTGTCAGCACTCCGTCCATCATCCTTTTGTGTTACTAAGGCAGCAGCAGTATTCCTGATAGTAATCCTGTTAGAGAGCATGATTCCAGGAATCTGCACAAGATAGTTCCCCCTTACAAGGAGGGGGATGACATCAACAAGTGGTTTGCTGCGCTTGAGAGGGCCTGTATGGTACAGGGTGTCCCTCAAAGGCAGTGGGATGCTATATTTTGGCTATCTTTCAATGGAAAGGGTAGGGATAGGCTCCTTACTGTTAGAGAAAGTGATGCTAACAATTTTGGAGTTTTGAAGGATGCACTCTTGGATAGATTTGGCTTAACCACTGAACAATACAGGATTACGTTCAGAGACACCAGAAAAGAGTCCTCACAAGACTGGATAGACTTTGTTGACTGTTCAGTGAAGGCCTTGGAGGGGTGGTTACATGGCTGTAAAGTTTCTGACTATGAAAGCCTGCATAATCTTATTCTGAGAGAGCATATTCTGAATAGCTGTGTGTCTGACTTGTTACACCAATATCTAGTGGACTCAGATCTGACCTCTCCAAAAGAATTGGGAAAGAAGGCAGACAAATGGGTCAGAACAAGAGTGAACAGAAAAGTTCATACAGGGGGTGACAAGGATGGGAAGAAGAAGGATGGTAAGTCTTCTGACAAGGGTGTGGACAAAACTAAAACTGAGTCTTCATCAGGCCCACAGAAATGCTCTGGTGGGGGTGGTGGGCCCAAATCCTCTTCAAATCAAGTTAAAAAGCATTGGTGTTATTTGTGTAAAGTCAAAGGCCATTGGACAACTGATGCCAGTTGTCCAAAGAAAAACACCAAACCTCCCACTACCACAACCCCTACTGCAAACTCTAGTGCCCCTAGTAATAGCAGTGGTGTTGGGAGCAAACCTACTAATAGCCAATCCAAGGGAGTAGCTGGGCTCACGTTTGGTAATTTACTTGGGGTTGGTCTTGTTAGGGAGGCCACAGAGGCTGTGTTAGTGCCATTGATTTGGCCACCTTGGTTGTTTGTCCCCTTAATATGGATAAGTACAAGCAACTTCCCCTAATAAATGGTGTTGAGGTTCAGTCCTACAGGGACACAGGTGTCAGTGTTACCATGGTAATAGAGAAACTGGTACACCCTGAACAACACCTACTTGGTCACCAGTACCAAGTGACAGACGGTCATAACAACACTCTTAGCCACCCCATGGCTGTTGTGAATCTCAACTGGGGGGGGGGTTACTGGTCCAAAGAAAGTTGTGGTTGCTTCAGATTTACCTGTAGACTGTCTACTAGAAAATGATTTAGAGACATCAGCTTGGGCAGAAGTGGAGTTGGAGGCTCATGCAGCAATGCTGTGCATTCCTGGGCATATTTTTGCTTTGACAAGGGCTCAGGCCAAAAAGCAAAAAGGACAGGGTGACTTGGATCCTGGAACAATGGACCAAGTGCTCCCTAAAGCTAGGGGTAGCAAGGGTAAATCCCTACCCACTATCCCTCCCTCTACAGATGATTCTCCTTCTGAGGAAGAAGAATTTCCTTCCTGTGCAGAACCTTCACCAGATGAGCTGGCAGCAGACACTGCTGAGCTTTTGAGTGGAGGAGGGCCTGCCAGGGAAGAGCTGAGTGTGGCACAGCAAACCTGTCCCACATTAGAGGGTCTCAGACAGCAAGCTGTGAAGCAGCAAAATGGAGATGTCAGTGACTCACATAGAGTTACTGGGAGGTTAACCTCTTGTACACAGAGGCAAGGGACCCAAAAGCTGGAGCAGCCAGGAGATTGGTCATTCCCCTGCAGTACAGAGAGTTCCTCCTAACCCTGGCGCATGACATTCATTTGGCTGGGCATTTGGGCCAGATCAAAACATGGGAAAGGCTTGTCCCCCTGTTTCACTGGCCTAGGATGTCAGAGGACACAAAATATTTCTGTAAGTCTTGTGTTACCTGCCAAGCCAGTGGCAAGACTGGTGGCACACCAAAGGCTCCCCTTATTCCACTACCTGTGGTTGGGGTTCCCTTTGAAAGGGTAGGGGTTGACATAGTTGGCCCCCTTGACCCTCCTACTGCCTCAGGCAATAGGTTTATCTTGGTGGTTGTGGGCCATGCCACAAGATATCCTGAAGCAATTCCTCTAAGGACCACTACAGCACCTGCAGTGGCAAAAGCCCTCCTGGGAATCTTTTCCAGGGTGGGTTTCCCAAAAGAGGTTGTATCAGACAGGGGTAGCAACTTTATGTCTGCATACTTGAAGGCTATGTGGAAGGAATGTGGTGTAACATACAAATTCACCACACCTTATCATCCAAAGAATAATGGACTGGTAGAGAGCTTTAATAAAACTCTCAAAGAAATTATAATGGGACTCCCTGAAAAACTCAGGAGGAGATGGGATGTCCTGTTACCTTGCCTCCTTTTTGCTTACAAGGAGGTACCCCAGAAAGGAGTGGGCTTCAGCCCCTTTGAACTCCTCTTTGGGCACCCTGTAAGAGGTCTACTAACACTTGTGAAGGAGGGTTGGGAACAACTTTTAAAAGCTCCCAAACAGGAGATAGTGGACTATGTACTTGGCCTAAGATCCAGAATGGCCGAGTACATGAAAAAGTCCAGTAAAAACCTTCAGGCCAGCCAAGAGCTCCAGAAGCAATGGCATGACCAGAAGGCTGTTCTGATTCAGTACCAACCAGGACAGAAGGTGTGGGTATTGGAGCCTGTGGCCCCAAGAGCACTCCAAGACAAATGAAGTGGACCCCATCTCATTGTTGAGAAAAAGGGGGAGGTCACCTACTTGGTTGACCTGGGCACTGCCAGGAGTCCCCTTAGGGTGATTCATGTCAACCACCTAAAACCCTACTATGACAGGGCTGATCTCACCCTGCTCATGGCAACAGATGGAGGACAGGAATAAGAGAGTGACCCTCTCCCTGATCTCTTCTCCTCCACTGAAGAGGATGCTTTAGTGGAGGGAGTAGTGTTGGCAGACTGTCTTACTGCAGAACAGAAAGACAACTGCATAAATCTCCTTGGACAGTTTTCTGAACTCTTTTCAACTGTGCCAGGCACCACATCTTGGTGTGAATACACAATTGATACTGGAGACAGCTTGCCTGTCAAAAGTAAAATCTGTAGGCAGCCTGACCATGCCAGGGACTGCATAAAACAAGAGGTTCAGAAAATGCTTGATCTAGGAGTGGTTGAACCTTCTGAAAGCCCATGGACGAGTCCTGTGGTGCTTGTACCAAAGCCTCACTCAAAAGATGGAAAAAGGGAGATGAGGTTTTGTGTAGATTACAGAGATCTCAACCAGGTAACAAAAACTGATGCTCACCCTATACCCAGGGCAGATGAGCTCATAGATACACTGGCATCTGCCAAGTATCTAAGCACCTTTGATTTGACTACAGGGTATTGGCAGATCAAATTGGCTGAGGATGCTAAACCTAAAACTGCATTTTCAACTATAGGAGTGCACTACCAATTTACAGTGATGCCCTTTGGGTTGAAAAATGCACCTGCCACTTTTCAGAGGTTGGTGAATACAGTCCGGCAAGGGTTGGAGGCTTTTAGTGCAGCATATCTAGATGATATTGCTGTCTTTAGCTCCACCTGGGATGATCACCTGGTCCACCTTTGGAAAGTTTTGGAGGCCCTGCAAAAGGCAGGCCTCACTATCAAGGCCTCAAAGTGCCAGATAGGGCAGTGAAAGGTGGTTTATCTGGGACACCTGGTAGGCGGAGAACAGATTGCACAACTTCAGGGGAAAATCCAGACAATCATGGATTGGGTTCCCCCTACAACTCAGACCCAGATGAGAGCCTTCCTAGGTCTCACTGGGTATTACAGGAGATGAATTAACAACTATGGCTCCTTAGCAGCCCCACTTAATGATCTCACCAGTGAAAAGATGCCTAAAAAGGTATTGTGGACAGCTAGCTGTCAGAAAGCTTTTGAGCAGCTCAAACAGGCCATGTGCACTGCACCTGTCCTAAAAAGCCCATGTTACTCCAAGAAATTCATTGTTCAAACTGATGCATCTGAATTAGGGGTAGAGGCAGTCTTATCACAACTGAATTCTGAGGACCAGGATCAACCAGTTGCTTTTATCAGCAGAAGGTTGACCCCTAGAGAAAAGTGTTGGTCTGCCATAGAGAGGGAGGCCTTTGCTGAGGTCTGGGCACTGAAAAAGTTGAGGCAATACCTGTTTGGCACTCACTTTATTGTTCAGACAGACCACAAACCTCTACTTTGGCTAAAACAAATGAAAGGTGAAAATCCTAAATTGTTGAGGTGGTCCATATCTCTACAGGGAATGGACTATACAGTGGAACATAGACCTGGGAGTACCCACTCCAATGCAGATGGACTCTCCAGATATTTCTACTTAGACAATGAAGACTCATCAGGCCATGGCTAGTCTTATTGTCCTTCGTTTGGGGGGGGGGTTGTGTAGGAAAGTACCATCTTGTCTGGCATGTTACCCCCATATTTCACTGTATATATGTTGTTTTAGTCTATGTGTCACTGCGACCCTGCCAGGCAGGACCCCAGTGCTCATAAGTATGTGCCCTGTATGTGTTCCCTGTGTGATGACTAACTGTCTCACTGAGGCTCTGCTAACCAGAACCTCAGTGGTTATGCTCTCTCTGCTTTCCAAATTTGTCACTAACAGGCTAGTGACCAATTTCACCAATTCACATTGGCATACTGGTACACCCATATAATTCCCTAGTATATGGTACTAAGGTACCCAGGGTATTGGGGTTCCAGGAGATCCCTATGGGCTGCAGCATTTCTTTTGCCACCCATAGGGAGATATGACAATTCTTACAAAGGCCTGCCAGTGCAGCCTGAGTGAAATAACGTCCACGTTATTTCACAGCCATTTACCACTGCACTTAAGTAACTTATAAGTCACCTATATGTCTAACCCTCACCTGGTGAAGGTTGGGTGGAAAGTTACTTAGTGTGTGGGCACCCTGGCACTAGCCAACTTGCCCCCACATCGTTCAGGGCAAATTCCCGGGACTTTGTGAGTGCAAGGACACCATTACACGCGTGCACTATACATAGGTCACTACCTATGTATAGTGTCACAATGGCAACTCCGAACATGGCCATGTAACATGTCTAAGATCGTGGAATTGTCACCCCAATGCCATTCTGGCATTGGGGAGACAATTCCATGATTCCCCGGGTCTCTAGCACAGAACCCGGGTACAGCCAAACTGCCTTTCCGGGGTCTCCACTGCAGCTGCTGCTGCTGCCAACCCCTCAGACAGGATTCTGCCCTCCTGGGGTCCAGGCAGCCCTGGCCCAGGAAGGCAGAACAAAGGTCTTCCTCTGAGAGAGGGTGTAACACCCTCTCCCTTTGGAAATAGGTGTGAAGGCTGGGGAGGAGTAGCCTCCCCCAGCCTCTGGAAATGCTTTGATGGGCACAGATGGTGCCCATCTCTGCATAAGCCAGTCCACACCAGTTCAGGGATCCCCCAGCTCTGCTCTGGCGTGAAACTGGACAAAGGAAAGGGGAGTGACCACTCCCCTGACCTGCACCTCCCAGGGGAGGTGTCCAGAGCTCCTCCAGTGTGCCCCAGACCTCTGCCATCTTGGATTCAGAGGTGTTGCTGGCACACTGGACTGCTCTGAGTGGCCAGTGCCAGCAGGTGACGTCAGAGACTCCTTCTGATAGGCTCTTACCTCTTTTAGTAGCCAATCCTCCTTCTTAGGTAGCCAAACCTCCTTTTCTGGCTATTTAGGGTCTCTGCTTTGGGGAATTCTTCAGATAACGAATGCAAGAGCTCCCCAGAATTCCTCTGCATCTCCCTCTTCACCTTCTGCCAAAGGATCGACCGCTGACTGCTCAGGACGCCTGCAAAACCGCAACAAAGTAGCAAGACGACTACAAGCAACCTTGTATCGCTTCATCCTGCTGGCTTTCTCGACTGTTTCCAGGTGGTCCAGGCTCTGGGGGTAGCCTGCCTCCTCTCTGCACCAGGAGCTCTGAAGAAATCTCCTGTGGGTCGATGGAATCTTCCCCCTGCAACCGCAGGCAACAAAAGACTGCATCACCGGTCCTCTGGGTCCCCTCTCAGCACGACAAGCGTGGTCCCTGGAACTCAGCAACTCTGTCCAAGTGACTCCCACAGTCCAGTGACTCTTCAGTCCAAGTTTGGTGGAGGTAAGTCCTTGCCTCCCCACGCTAGACTGCATTGCTGGGTACCGCGTGATTTGCAGCTGCTCCTGTGCACTCTTCCAGGATTTCCTTTGTGCACAGCCAAGCCTGGGTCCCCGACACTCTAACCTGCAGTGCACAACCTTCTGAGTTGTCCTCTGGCGTCGTGGGATTCCCTTTTGTGACTTTGGGTGGACTCCAGTTCACTTTTCTTCTAAGTGTTTGTTCAGGTACTTCTGCGGGTGCTGCCTGCTTCTGTGAGGGCTCCCTGACTTGCTGGGTGCCCCCTCTGTCTCCTCATCCAAGTGGCGACATCCTGGTCCTTCCTGGGCCACAGCAGCACCCAAAAACCCTAACTGCGACCCTTGCAGCTAGCAAGGCTTGTTTGCGGTCGTTCTGCGTGGGAACACCTCTGCAAGCTTCTTCACGACGTGGGACATCCATCCTCCAAAGGGGAAGTTCCTAGTCCTCTATCCGGTGGCAGCTTCCTTGCACCCTCAGCTGGCATTTCCTGGGCTCCTGCCCACTCTCGACACTGTCACGACTCTTGGACTTGGTCCCCTTGTCTTACAGGTACTCAGGTCATGAAATCCACTGTTGTTGCATTGCTGGTGTTGGTTTTCCTTGCAGAATCCCCCTATCACGACTTCTGTGCTCTCTGGGGGTTGTAGGTGCACTTTTCACCTACCTTACAGGGTCATGGGGTGGGCTATTTTTCTAACCCTCACTGTTTTCTTACAGCCCCAGCGACCCTCTACAAGCTCACATAGGTTTGGGGTCCATTCGTGGTTCGCATTCCACTTTTAGAGTATATGGTTTGTGTTGCCCCTATACCTATGTGCTCCTATTGCAATCTACTGTAACTTTACATTGCTTGCATTACTTCCTGTTGCTATTACCTGCGTAATTTTGGTTTCTGTACATTAATCTTGTGTGTATTTCTCATCCTCATACTGAGGGTACTCACTGAGATACTTGTGGCATATTGTCATAAAAATAAAGTGCATTTATTTTTAGTATATCTGTGTATTGTGTTTTCTTATAATATTGTGCATATGACACCAGTGGTATAGTAGGAGCTTTACATGTCTCCTAGCTCAGCCTAAGCTGCTTTACCATAGCTACCTTCTATCAGCCTAAGCTGCTAGAAACACCTCTTCTACACTAATAAGGGATAACTGGACCTGGCACAAGGTGTAAGTACCTCTGGTACCCACTACAAGCCAGGCCAGCCTCCTACATTGGTTGTGCAGCGGTGGGATAAGTACTTGTAACTACTTGCCACTTTGTCATTGTGTACTTTTCATAAGAGAATAATATACAAAACAAGTTCAGTGTATGTACACTTAACCAAAAAGTTTTGCTCCCTAAAGCTAGGGGTAGCAAGGGTAAATCCCTACCCACTATCCCTCCCTCTACAGATGATTCTCCTTCTGAGGAAGAAGAATTTCCTCCCTGTGCAGAACCTTCACCAGATGAGCTGGCAGCAGACACTGCTGAGCTTTTGGGTGGAGGGGGCCTGCCAGAGAACAGCTGAGTGTGGCACAGCAAACCTGTCCCACATTAGAGGGTCTCAGACAGCAAGCTGTCAAGCAGCAAAATGGGGATGTCAGTGACTCACATAGAGTTTACTGGGAGGACAACCTCTTGTACACAGAGGCAAGGGACCCAAAAGCTGGAGCAGCCAGGATATTGGTCATTCCCGTGCAGTACAGAGAGTTCCTCCTAACTCTGGCACATGACATTCATTTGGCTGGGCATTTGGGCCAGATCAAAACATGGGAAAGGCTTGTCCCCCTGTTTCACTGGCCTAGGATGTCAGAGGACACAAAATATTTCTGTAAGTCTTGTGTGACCTGCCAAGCCAGTGGCAAGACTGGTGGCACACCAAAGGCTCCCCTTATTCCACTACCTGTGATTGGGGTTCCCTTTGAAAGGGTAGGGGTTGACATAGTTGGCCCCCTTGACCCTCCTACTGCCTCAGGCAATAGGTTTATCTTGGTGGTTGTGGACCATGCCACAAGATATCCTGAAGCAATTCCTCTAAGGGCCACTACAGCACCTGCAGTGGCAAAAGCCCTCCTGGGAATCTTTTCCAGGGTGGGTTTCCCAAAAGAGGTTGTATCAGAGGGGGTAGCAACTTTATGTCTGCATACTTGAAGGCTATGTGGAAGGAATGTGGTGTAACATACAAATTCACCACACCTTATCATCCACAGACTAATGGACTGGTAGAGAGGTTTAATAAAACTCTCAAAGGAATGATAATGGGACTCCCTGAAAAACTCAGGAGGAGATGGGATGTCCTGTTACCTTGCCTCCTTTTTGCTTACAGGGAGGTACCCCAGAAAGGAGTGGGCTTCAGCCCCTTTGAACTCCTCTTTGGGCACCCTGTAAGAGGTCCACTAACACTTGTGAAGGAGGGTTGGGAACAACCTTTAAAAGCTCCCAAACAGGACATAGTGGACTATGTACTTGGCCTAAGATCCAGAATGGCTGAGTACATAAAAAAGGCCAGTAAAAACCTTCAGGCCAGCCAAGAGCTCCAGAAGCAATTGCATGACCAGAAGGCTGTTCTGATTCAGTACCAACCAGGACAGAAGGTGTGGGTATTGGAGCCTGTGGCCCCAAGAGCACTCCAAGACAAATGAAGTGGACCCCATCTCATTGTTGAGAAAAAGGGCGAGGTCACCTACTTGGTTGACCTGGGCACTGCCAGGAGTCCCCTTAGGGTGATTCATGTCAACCGCCTAAAACCCTACTATGACAGGGCTGATCTCACCCTGCTCGTGGCAACAGATGAAGGACAGGAAGAAGAGAGTTACCCTCTCCCTGATCTCTTCTCCTCCACTGAAGATGATGCTTTAGTGGAGGGAGTAGTGTTGGCAGACTGTCTTACTGCAGAACAGAAAGACAACTGCATAAATCTCATTGGACAGTTTTCTGAACTCTTTTCAACTGTGCCAGGCACCACATCTTGGTGTGAACACACAATTGATACTGGAGACAGCTTGCCTGTCAAAAGTAAAATCTATAGGCAGCCTGACCATGTCGGGGACTGCATAAAACAAGAGGTTCAGAAAATGCTTGATCTAGGAGTGGTTGAACCTTCTGAAAGCCCATGGGCGAGTCCTGTGGTGCTTGTACCAAAGTCTCACTCAAAAGATGGAAAACGGGAGTTGAGGTTTTGTGTAGATTACAGAGGTCTCAACCAGGTAACAAAAGCTGATGCTCACCCTATACCCAGGGCAGATGAGCTCATAGATACACTGGCATCTGCCAAGTATCTAAGCACCTTTGATTTGACTGCAGGGTATTTCAAATCAAATTGACTGAGGATGCTAAACCTAAAACTGCATTTTCAACTTTAGGAGGGCACTACCAATTTACAGGGATGCCCTTTGGGTTGAAAAATGCACCTGCCACTTTTCAGAGGTTGGTGAATACAGTCCTGCAAGGGTTGGAGGCTTTTAGTGCAGCATATCTAGATGATATTGCTGTCTTTAGCTCCACCTGGGATGATCACCTGGTCCACCTTTGGAAAGTTTTGGAGGCCCTGCAAAAGGCAGGCCTCACTATCAAGGCCTCAAAGTGCCAGATAGGGCAGGGAAAGGTGGTTTATCTGGGACACCTGGTAGGTGGAGAACAGATTGCACCACTTCAGGGGAAAATCCAGACAATCATGGATTGGGTTCCCCCTACAACTCAGACCCAGGTGAGAGCCTTCCTAGGCCTCACTGGGTATTACAGGAGATTCATTAAAAACTATGGCTCCATAGCAGCCCCACTTAATGATCTCACCAGTAAAAAGATGCCTAAAAAGGTATTGTGGACAGCTAGCTGTCAGAAAGCTTTAGAGGAGCTCAAACAGGCCATGTGCACTGCACCTGTCCTAAAAAGCCCATGTTACTCCAAGAAATTCATTGTTCAAACTGATGCATCTGAATTAGGGGTAGAGGCAGTCTTATCACAACTAAATTCTGAGGGCCAGGATCAACCAGTTGCTTTTATCAGCAGAAGGTTGACCCCTAGAGAAAAGCGTTAGTCTGCCATAGAGAGGGAGGCCTTTGCTGTGGTCTGGGCACTGAAAAAGTTGATGCCATACCTGTTTGGCACTCACCTTATTGTTCAGACAGACCACAAACCTCTACTGTGGCTAAAACAAATGAAAGGTGAAAATCCTAAATTGTTGAGGTGGTCCATATCTCTTCAGGGAATGGACTATACAGTGGAACATAGACCTGGGAGTACCCACTCCAATGCAGATGGACTATCCAGATATTTCCACTTAGACAATGAAGACTCATCAGGTCATGGCTAGTCTTATTGTCCTTCGTTTGGGGGGGGGGGGGTTGTGTAGGAAAGTACCATCTTGCCTGGCATGTTACCCCCATATTTCACTGTATATATGTTGTTTTAGTCTATGTGTCAGTGGGACACTGCCAGGCAGGGCCCCAGTGCTCATAAGTATGTGCCCTGTATGTGTTCCCTGTGTGATGACTAACTGTCTAACTGAGGCTCTGCTAACCAGAACCTCAGTGGTTACGCTCTCTCTGCTTTCCAAATTTGTCACTAACAGGCTAGTGACCAATTTCACCAATTCACATTGGCATACTGGTACACCCATATAATTCCCTAGTATATGGTACTAAGGTTCCCAGGGTATTGGGGTTCCAGGAGATCCCTATGGGCTGCAGCATTTCTTTTGCCACCCATAGGGAGATCTGACAATTCTTACACAGGCCTGCCAGTGCAGCCTGAGTGAAATAACGTTCACGTTATTTCACAGCCATTTACCACCGCACTTAAGTAACTTATAAGTCACCTATATGTCTAACCTTCACCTGGTGAAGGTTGGGTGCAAAGTTACTTAGTGTGTGGGCACCCTGGCACTAGCCAAGTTGCCCCCACATCGTTGAGGGCAAATTCCCCGGACTTTGTGAGTGCAGGGACACCATTACACGCGTGCACTATACATAGGTCACTACCTATGTATAGCGTCACAATGGTAACTCCGAACATGGCCATGTAACATGTCTAAGATCATGGAATTGACACCCCAATGCCATTCTGGCATTGGGGAGACAATTCTATGATCCCCCGGGTCTCTAGCACAGAACCTGGGTACTGCCAAACTGCCCTTCTGGGGTCTCCACTGCAGCTGCTGCTGCTGCCAACCCCTCAGACAGTTTTTTGCCCTCCTGGGGTCCAGGCAGCCCTGGCCCAGGTCAGAACAAAGGACTTCCTCTGAGAGAGGGTGTAACACCCTCTCCCTTTGGAAATAGGAGTGAAGGCTGGGGAGGAGTAGCCTCCCCCACCCTCTGGAAATGCTTTGATGGGCACAGATGGTGCCCATCTCTGCATAAGCCAGTCCACACCGGTTCAGGGATCCCCCAGCCCTGCTCTGGCACGAAACTGGACAAAGGAAAGGGGAGTGACCACTCCCCTGACCTGCACCTCCCAGGGGAGGTGCCCAGAGCTCCTCCAGTGTGCCCCAGACCTCTGCCATCTTGGATTCAGAGGTGTTGCTGGCACACTGGACTGCTCTGAGTGGCCAGTGCCAGCAGGTGACTTCAGAGACTCCTTCTGATAGGCTCTTACCTCTCTTAGTAGCCAATCCTCCTTCCTAGGTACCCAAACCTCCTTTTCTGGCTATTTAGGGTCTCTGCTTTGGGGAATTCTTCAGATAACGAATGCAAGAGCTCCCCAGAGTTCCTCTGCATCTCCCTCTTCACCTTCTGCCAAAGGATCGACCGCTGACTGCTCAGGACGCCTGCAAAACCGCAACAAAGTAGCAAGACGACTACAAGCAACCTTGTATCACTTCATCCGGCCGGCTTTCTTGACTGTTTATAGGTGGTGCATGCTCCGGGGGTAGCCTGCCTCCTCTCTGCACCAGGAGCTCTGAAGAAATCTCCTGTGGGACGACGGAATCTTCCCCCTGCAACCGCAGGCAACAAAAGACTGCATCACTGGTCCTCTGGGTCCCCTCTCAGCACGACGAGCGTGGTTCCTGGAACTCAGCAACTCTGTCCAAGTGACCCCCACAGTCCAGTGACTCTTCCGTCCAAGTTTGGTGGAGGTAAGTCCTTGCCTCCCCACGCTAGACTGCATTGCTTGGTACCACGTCATTTGCAGCTGCTCCGGCTCCTGTGCACTCTTCCAGGATTTCCTTCATGCACAGCTAAGGCTGGGTCTCCGACACTCTAACCTGCAGTGCACAACCTTCTGAGTTGTCCTCCGGCGTAGTGGGATTCCCTTTTGTGACTTCGGGTGAACTCTGGTTCACTTTTCTTCTAAGTGCCTGTTCAGGTACTTCTGCGGGTGCTGCCTGCTTCTGTGAGGGCTCCCTGACTTGCTGGGCGCCCCCTCTGTCTCCTCATCCAAGTGGTGACATCCTGGTCCCTCCTGAGCCACAGCAGCATCCAAAAACCGTAACCGCAACCCTTGCAGCTAGCAAGGCTTGTTTGCAGTCTTTCTGCGTGGGAACACCTCTGAAAGCTTCTTCACGACGTGAGACATCCATCCTACAAAGGGGAAGTTCCTAGTCTTCTTCGTTCCTGCAAAACACCAAGTTTCTTCCATCTGGTGGCAGCTTTCCTTGCACCCTCAGCTGGCATTTCCTGGGCTCCTTCCCACTCTCGACACTGTCGTGACTCTTGGACTTGGTCCCCTTGTCTTACAAGCACTCGGGTCTGGAAATCCACTGTTGTTGCATTGCTGGTGTTGGTTTTCCTTGCAGAATCCCCCTATCACGACTTCTGTGCTCTCTGGGGGTTGTAGGTTCACTTTTCACCTACCTTACAGGGTCTTGGGGCGGGCTATTTTTCTAACCCTCACTGTTTTCTTACAGTCCCAGCGACCCTCTACAAGCTCACATAGGTTTGGTGTCCATTCGTGGTCCGCATTCCACTTTTGGAGTATATGGTTTGTGTTGCCCCTATACCTATGTGCTCCTATTGCAATCTACTGTAACTTTACATTGCTTACATTACTTCCTGTTGCTATTACCTGCATAATTTTGGTTTGTGTACATATATCTTGTGTATATTTCTCATCCTCATACTGAGGGTACTCACTGAGATACTTTTGGCATATTGTCATAAAACTAAAGTACCTTTATTTTTAGTATATCTGTGTATTGTGTTTTCTTATGATATTGTGCATATGACACCAGTGGTATAGTAGGAGCTTTACATGTCTCCTAGTTCAGCCTAAGCTGCTTTGCCATAGCTACCTTCTATCAGCCTAAACTGCTAGAGACACCTCTTCTACACTAAGGGATAACTGGACCTGGCACAAGGTGTAAGTACCTCTGGTACCCACTACAAGCCAGGCCAGCCTCCTACAACTGTTATTAATTTTGTAATCAACTTTCCATCCTATCTCTGCAAACCTAGCAGCCCACACCTAAACTACAACAAAATACGTATTCCATAACATATTTCAAAATTCAATTAAATAATTTACAAATAAAAAACTAGGTATTTTAATATTTACTTGATTAACATCCTACCCCATACCCATAGAAACCTAGCATTCTGCAACTAGCATAAGTCATATGTATGAGTATTGCATATTTCACACAATTAAAAATCTATTAAATAATTTAAACAATTCTAGAGACTTTAATCCTGCAACGCTTTTTCACTGAAACATCTGAGCTGTGCCGCTTCCCACACCTGCCGCCATTATCTATGCAAGCACAGCAAGAGGGATATTTTTGTTGGGCTACCGCTGAAGAGCTGACTTTAAGGGTTATTTTTTGTTTTATCTGCTGCATTCTACATATGGCACACAACAGCTTTTATGGCGCTCCTGCACTCAGCTGACATCTGAAGCAGAAGCTGTACTTGGCATGTGACGTTGACTGGAGGCCCCTAAATCTGCACCCTGACTATAGCAAAGAAGTACATGGCTGAATCAAGTGGAAAGAAAATTATACCTTGACAAGTGTTTCGCCTTTATTTTCTGACACCACTGTGTTCTTCTTAACATCTGCTCCAATTTTCCTTAGTTAAAAGTAAACCATGCACTACTATACTATCAGACCCCGACAGTTATAGGTTTATACTCACTCCAGTTTGATGAAAAGTTTAGAAATCCCCCAAAGTTTAGAAATACTTCTGCATAAGATGAATAGTCTACAAAAAAGGTAATATCCTCTGCTCAAATCAACACATACCAATATTGTACTCAGATTTTCCCTATGCTAATCCACCACTATCATTTTTGGCTCTGGAGTAGCATGCCACTCCCCGAAAAGCGCATTCACACCTCATCAGGGGTAGTAAGCGCTATATAAATACAATTACAACTATTTTGCAATAAAAGAATCAAGAGAAACTGGAGATTAGTGCACCTTAGATAAATGTCCTTTTATTAAAGTTTCTAAACTGTACAAAAATATGAATATAAAAATATTTTAAAAATTAATCTAATAGCGTGAATAACCAGAATGGAAAGTGTTGCGGATGACAGTTATGGCACAGGCAGGCAGCTCCACGCGGTTGTTGTTTCCCAGCATCCCCCAGCACCACCTCGTCAGCTGCCGGTATGCTGTGTAGCGGTACAGCCGGTAGTTTCTAAAAGCAGAAGCAGAAGGGAGATAGGGTTAGGTGAGTATATGCTTCTACATGATTTAGGGCGAAAGATGCTGAAAAAACATTTAAATCAGGTGTAAATCAAATTATTCAATTGTCATTCAAGTGCACTTTCTACGATCACATACTGACAACGCATACATTTACTGTGCAATCGACACCTGTACAAACCGAAGAAATATGTAAGCAATTTGGTACAGCCCACAAATCTCACCCACTAAAAGCTTGCAGGTTATTACAACTGACTTTCACACAGTACTGACCTCAAATCTCCAAAAACCCAAATGTGAATCTGAAATTTGAATATTTGGAAAATCATAACTAGGCAATGCCAGACTAATGGCAATTATTGGTCTAAACAAATGCTCTTCAGTCAGTAAGCCCTTCAATCAGCAAGTTGCATTCTGGGACTAAGAAATCCAAGCGTTCAAACTTCTGTAAGTTAGGCTATGTGTCTGAAGTTGTCATAGACAACATGGGGGCATTTGGCATAACTGTAGATATGTTTATCATCTCTCAGCAAATTCACAGATTATATCATTGAAGAGCATAAATAGGATGGATTTTATATGGGTACTAACTAACTTTTATATACCCACTGCTGTACACTATAGGGCTATTGCAAATCACCAAGGAGTTCCTTTACAGGCTTATGGATCTCTGAGGTGATTTGCAATATCATCCCACATAATACACAGTCACACCATCACCTTTCCCTCAAACCATCCTTGTGTGGCTCTTTCATATAAAAGAGACTGCGTGTTTGCAAATGTGAAGAGAACATGAAAAAGCTGTTATTTGTTGCAAAAAGACGAGTATCAGTTTAATAGAAAACAAACTGCAGTAACTCGGGATGTGTAGAAAAATAAATATCTCCATTCTGCTTGTTACTTGTTACTGCAAGTTAGAAAAACAGAGCAGAAGAAACAAAAGCAACACTTCAATTTTCTTTAAACGGCTGTTTTAATAATGCTTTGTAACCTGCCCTGCCTTCCCCCTTATCTGCTGGCTCTGGCAGCAGGCAATGTGAGGGCAGAGCTCAACTGTAATAAGCAAATGTTTCCAAACCTTTAAAAATAATAAAAGTTATTCATAACAGTCTATTCAAAAAGTAAGGAACAAATTCTGGGAATTTTAAAATGACTAAATACCTTTTATAACGTTACTACTATAATTCCAATAATTCATTATAATATGATAATAAGATCTTCTTCTTGCAAATTTTAAATAGGTAACCAATCAATATCCACTTTATAAACAACTTCTAAACGACTATTGTGCATTACTTTTGAAGGTTGTTTATATCCATTTTCTCAAATATTGGGGAGTTGATGCCTGCCATGATACTTGGGATCACTTCAAGAACCGAAGTATATAGAACAGTAAGGACGTATACTGAAGTTACAATGCTCTTTGATAGCATTAA
Source organism: Pleurodeles waltl (assembly GCF_031143425.1). Lineage (NCBI taxonomy): Eukaryota > Metazoa > Chordata > Amphibia > Caudata > Salamandridae > Pleurodeles > Pleurodeles waltl. The sequence goes on along the minus strand of NC_090446.1, from coordinate 1,294,608,987 downwards.
TGTGATGTCCATTTCACCTTTGAGGATTTAATGAACTTGTTGAAATAATTTGCTTGACATGTATATCTATACTTGGGGGTGGGAGGGATATATAACTCCATAGGTTCCCAGAATGTGATATTGGAATTGGAATAGAGTGTCTTTACATACCAAGGCCACACTGCTGTCTTGTGTATTATTCATAGCACCATGCTAGATTACAATTCATTGGTGCTGCTTTTGTTACATTATAAAAGATCCAAATGGATTAAAGACTGGAGGACCTTGGGCTCTGGTGATAGCAGAAAAGTGTATTACTGCTTGTAACACAGTCCAAAAATAGGGAATCTTCCATTAGAGAATGTACTTTATAATTAACTGCTCAGCTGTTGTTTGAGCTGTTCGAGTAAAAAGAAAAAAATATCTATTGTTCTAGGAATTGAAATTCATCTTGTTCCCAATCAGATCACTGACAGAATATCTGAAACGCAATATTCGTGGACAAACTATTGTGTAAAAAATATTGAGGACCAAAATATTGATAACTGTAATTACGTAAGGATTGATTTACTATTCTTAATGCCACATATACCAACCTTGAAGATATATATATTGTCATGGTACGTATGTGGAGTTACGTATTGTAAAACTTAGCTCACTTACCATCATGATATTTTTGTCCTCGATATTCTACCACTATATTTTTGTTTCTGATATTCTGTGAAAACACCTTCACATCAGTAGACTTCTAGAAAGTCTGCTAATGCATAACATCCTATGATAATTAAACACTGTAGTCATATGACAAATTCTCTTCAGGTTAGTCACAACTCAAGCGGTCCAAGCCTTATTTAAAGCTTCCATCGTGTAAATGCTGGCTTCATTTTCCACATAATCTTTCCTGTCGTCATATGTAGCTAAAGTCACTATCCTGTCATTGCTTGTGCTGACAACTTTGATTTAGGCGGCAATATATAAAAATGCATGTCTGCTCAAATCTTTGCTAAAGTAAGAGAGCTCACATGCCCTGAAGAGACATATAGGGTAAACTGGCTTAGAGAAAGTTCATTATCATCTTATCAAGGTCTGCCTTAAACAAAAGATGGTATCCCAACCTGTAGGTTGGTTGCCTCATGCATTAGCGCAGGTGGTGTGTGTATTTTTTCTTAGCTCTAACTCGAAGAGCTATCTCGCTTCACTCTATACCCTACTTCTTGTTTGCATTTGTTGGCATCATGTTTACCTCAGTTCACCGGTGGAAAGCTTGCCCCTTCTATATTTTGACTTTCGGTAGCTGTAGTAGGCTGTCTCCAGGACAAATGGATCTAACACCACAGTCTTAAATGCTGGATGGGAGGTAATGCAGTCCACACTGTAGTAATTCATGTTCTTCAGCATGCAGTTGTGATTATGGCAGCAGAGATTCTCCTCAGGTGCTTGCATGTCTTCACACTCTTCACAGGAGCACCTTCAAGAAGACATACAACACAAATCAGTATATAAAGCTGTGTTCCTTCATTTCACAGGGTGAAGGAAACACCACGTTAATTTATTTGATGACATGGTAAAGCTATGCTATATCAAAATGACTATTCGCTTTATTAGTATTTTAATGCTCTTTGCATGGCGGTTACAGGTGCACAGAATCTTAATGTGCACTTTTAGTACAAATATAATTTCAGTATATACCAACACATACTAGACCAGAATAGACCAGACCAATGCTTAATTTGTGGTGGTGGTCGCCACTGGATGGCACACTTTTAGGGCCCTGGACTCATTTTTCATCCTTGTAATTTGATCCAGCGCAAAGAAAGGTAGAAAAAAAGTAAGCTGTGCCAGAGCTGCCACCAAAGGCAAGTCACCAAGATACCATAGTCACCCCAGATCCACTTGGGTATCCCTGGATTACCCCTACTCGCAACCCTAGGTAGACAAATCAAGAACCTAAAGCCATTTATGACCCTCCTGACTCTATTAGGAGTAGCAGGGGCAGTACAAATGTTACTGAAGGGAAATCCATGGTTAAGAGTTGCTATCCATCAGTGAAGGGAGGCACCCTTCTTAATTTGATCGATTTTGTGGTAAAGGTTGGTGGATACAGAAATTACAACTATGATGTCCCTTCAAAAACATAGCCTGTGCCATTCTTAAGTGAGGTGAAGCTCCCAAGGCTCTCCCCCAAATGGGGAGGGCTCTCCTCTATGAAGCGCATGGCGGGAGTGACCTAGCACCTTGCAAGATGGCAGACCATGATTCATTGAGGTGGGCCAGCTCTCCTGCAGGTTTTGGTCCCTTGTGTTTCGGGTGGGGTGATCTTGCGATGGGTGGGAAAAGGCAAAGGGTGTGGTGCGTAAGGTGGGACAGCCTCTGTTGCTGACCACCTTGCCACAAGAATATCACGGTCTCTCCACCTGCTGTCAAGAGGACCTGTAGCTCCCAGAGGGAGCTGCTGCTGCGGACAGGACTGCTTTTGTACCACCTACCCATCCCCTGTAGGTATTCATTTCACAAGTAGTTAGAGTATTTGTTAGCTGGTTAGATATTGTCTGCTGTAGCCCTTTGAACTATTACCTGTATTAATTTACCTCACAAGGTGCAATTCCGTCTTGTATTTGTGCCCCACCACTGTTTTCAATCACCAGCCCCCACTGGTTAATGGCTGCCATTAACTATCTGTGAGGCCTTCCACAAGGCTCACCGCCTGCCCTGCTCTGAGTGCTCTCCGGCGCACCGATGCAGAGCAGACCTGGGGCTGGTGGGGTTTAGAAAAAACAGAAAAGTGTCCCTGCCGGCTGCTGGTGCTTTCACGCGTGTCGTGTCCTCCCAGAAGTGGTCCAGACTGCGGTTCTTGGTAGAGTGTGTGTCTGCGACCAGGTGCCAGCGTACGCGACCGTCCGTGTAAAGGTGCGAAGTAAAGCGGATATGAGGCCTGCGCTGAGGCGTGGTTGAGGCCCAGATTCGGTAGATTTTCCAAAAAGGTATTTCATTACACACGCGAGCAGACTCTTTGAGGTCCGTGCACATCAGTTTTGGGGTGACGGTGTCTTAAGCAGGCGAGAGCCAGGGCAGAGCTATTTGCCACCTTATACAGTGGTTAATGTGTGCTTAGGATAGGTACACACACAAAGCAAAATAAAAATAACACACGGCACAACAGAACACAAAACCAAAGTAGCAAATAGTATCGCACTACTATAAATCAGCACACAACAAACAATAAAATGCTACAAAGCAAACATGCACACGCTTTCATGTCACACTTTACCTTCCCCAGAAATAAGCGCAGTGGTAGCCAACGCTAGCTTAAATCACCATCAAGGTGTACTTAAAAAATTTGCTCCGACCCTCAAACTGCCCTGCTGGACTGTCAAAAAGAAACAAATAAAGTGTTAGGCTAGATTGGAGCGGTGAGATATACTGGATAGAATACATGGCCGCTGTGCCAGAAAGGCGTATGAGGCTGCCAGAAACGCTCTTATGGGTGTTTGATAAAATACATATTAGTATTTAGGAGTCAGGTGTCAGGTGTCGTTTTGGGAGATGAGTAAACGGTGCACTATTTGATGGCAGAGCTTACGTACTAGGTGGGAGGTGTCTGCCTGATAAACAATCTTTTATTAATATTAAATAAACCATGAAGGTCACTCTCAGAAGGCTAGTAACCAAGCCCGCGACTCACACGCTGCAGGACTCGCGCCTGTAACAGGTGCATGAACCTACTGATCTATTATCTTGATTTACACGGCACTACTGCGTCCACGGCTAAAGCCCGTTCCATGCCTGGTGAGTTGCTAACAGATTAGGAGATAAGGCCCAGCGCACAAATACAGATGCCAGGCCATGGAAAACACAACACAGCTTCTCTGCATCACACACGGTGCAATTTTAGGAAATCCCCTTTTGGTTACAGACTTTTGATTCCCTCAGCTGCAACCATTGAAAGCGCTTAGAAGCAGTACGGTGGTTTTCCAAAACGATCAACAGCTACAATTATAGGATATGTTTCCTTAGCTGCAACAATTGATAGCGCTTAGAAATAGTGAGGCGGTATATACGAGCAAGCACCAGTCTTGCGGCGTGTGTGCACGCTCCTGGGTAGTACTACAGCCAAAGGAGGCACGTCTGAGAATCAGGTACTCACCACTCGGGGGTTTCTTCGTCACTGTCACTATAGTCTCCCATCTCAGCACCTCGGTGGGGTCCGCTTCGCCACTGCCTGTGTGTTTGCCTGCGCTCTTCCTCGCCTCAGTCTTGCGCCTCCTCCGCCTCTGCACTCTGCCTTTTCGACTCTGCTTTTAAAGGGAAGTGGCAGCTGTGCCAGGAAGCAGTATGGGCATGACAGCCCCTCCCTTCCCGCCTCTTTCACCCAGCAGTGGAGCCCTCCCCGGAAATCCAAAGTTTGCACCTCAAGCGGAGAAACCGGAAAAAAGGGGAGGGCGGAGAGAGATACCAACTCTGGAAACGAGTAATCCAAGCACGACCATGATTTTAGGATACATTGGCATCCTGCATCGTTTGGATTGTTCATAAAACCGCAAGTTCCATTACATGTATTAATATGTAGCTTTGATATTTAAGAATAGTGAGTTTATATTAAGTGCAAATAAAGTAGGCCACAGGGGCTCATAACTTCTACCAGCATACGTGTACTGATGGTGGCTTTCAAGCATGTGCTCAGGCCAGGGAGGCAGCGCAGTGGTTTGAGCACCTGTGTACATCCTCGGGGTCACACTTTTAAATTCCTGACTGAAAGGCCTTTCATTCTTTCAAAGAACACGAAATAAGTACCATGGAGTTTGGAAATAATCCCCCTGATTATTACAGTTCACAGGGACAATTCAGTGCGTGGCCCGTGCTGCATAAATGATCAGTGTAATAACACGTCAGTTGCACCGGTTACCCATTGGAGTAAAGCTGTACTCGGTCCTTGAGCCATGCTCAGGGGGCAGAGGGAGCCCAAGGAGCAAGAGCACAGCAGCGGTTTGTTAGTCTTGTATCCCATATCTCCAAAGCCAATGCGTAGTCAAAGTAGTCAAGTCTACCTGGAAAATATTTTTAGCATGGTCTGAACGAGTGGGGCATCAGGCCTTGAGCTAACACCCAACATGTAGTGCCAGGGCCAGCTTTAGCGCTGGTGGCGTCCTGTGCAAGAGTCTGTTTTGGCACCCCCACTCCATGACCACCTCCTCGGATTCACTCACTACCACCCAGCAAATCTGTCCCTTATTTCTTCATAGGCCCCCTTTCACATAGATATTTGTTTTAAAGCGCTGGTAAAGGCTGGTTTTAGGAATCCACTCAGCTATCCACATAAAATATAGTTCTGTTCTTTGCAGCAGGCAGATTAACCCTCTGTGCTACTTTATGGCGAGTCAAAGGTGCCCTTAGACAAAACTCCCATCTGTCTCCCTAGCAGGAACATTAATCACAAGAGGTATCTTGACATTTTAATTGTTTCCTGAAGGTTGGAGCACAAGGAACTTTTCAGCAGGTGCTTTGAAACACCACGATTCTTAAGTCATTGTTAAACCCAGAGCCCCCCCTGAGTTCAGTGCCCCCATATCCAGGTCAGCACCCAGAACACCGCCCTAAAGCCGGCCCTGTGTAGTTCTTGCAGAAAGCATGCAACACAGTCCAGGTGGCTGCTCTGCAGATGAGATTGATAGTCACGTGTCACTGGAAGGTCACTGAGGGATGTTCAGCATTTATTGCATGGACATGAAGTGCTGGAATTAAAGTAAGGAAGGCATAAGTCTTGAAGATACAGAAAGCAAATGGACGAGCTCAGGTTGTTTAAGTAACTAGGAGGATATATGTTTCATGGAGACAGGACTACTATAACATATGGTCCCTCCTTACGTCACAGTAAAAGGGTGCCCTCTGCCTCCAACAAAGGTGTAGGAAAGAATTTGAAGTCCATACTTTCTCCGTCACCTAAAGAGGTGACAAGCTTTTAAAGTAAGATGAGCAAAACAATCTGAAACACAGCCGAGCACTATAGATTTCAAAGTCAAGATACAGTTAATGATTAAAGGATAGCTGGGTTCTGACAGCAGGAGTGGACTCTTACTGTATCACTGTATCAAGTTGTAGTGTTCTTTTACAAATTGCGCCTTCAGCTCTCCTGAACCACAACAGGGCCAGGATAGTCTTAATGATTACTGGGATGGTGTTCCAGAACATGTTGCCTTGTTTTTTCTTTTTTTTTGCACTCTGGTGTGATCTTACGGTGTCCTGGTGAGTAAGAGGCTGACTCTTTTAAGGAAAGATCTCAGATCTTCTTTCGAGATAGCTTCCTTTCACTTCATGTATCTGGAATATGTCCTCTGCGTAACTGGAGCCTTTGAGGGTGTACACAGTGCAAGTGAGTGGGAGTGCTTTGATGGTTATGGACAAGATTTGTTATTTAGACAAACAATGGTTTTCTGGTGCTGTCAATGTAACATCAAATCGTTTCTATTTTCAAAGTGAGTGATTGGTTGGTTGGGTTGCATTTGTCAGCTGATTATGGTGTTGTGGGGTATGGAACTGGACTAATGCAGGGACTAACACTTTGACATCAAGTTTACTTCCATTGAAGGTTTTTGCAATGGCCGTGGTGGGGTGATGTTAGCTGTGGTGAAGGGATTTCATGTGAAGACCTGAGAGCACTCACACTTGTTTAATCAGTGATTCTTAACCTTTTGGCTTCTGTGTGTAGGAAAGTGCCCCTTTGTGTATGGTCCCCCCACCCCCTTTTTGCCCCCAATAATGATGGTTATGACTCTGTTAGAGCACTGGAGGCTGCTAACCAGGTCCCAGTGCTCACGCTCTCTTCTAAAACTGATTTGTTGACTTGTAATTGTCTAATTGGCAAATAATGTACCCCTTATATGTCCCTAGTAAATGGTACCCAGGCCATAGGTGTTAAAGGGGTCCCCATTGCTGCAGCATGATTTTGTGCCACCATCAGCGACCCAAACCCACTACTGACAGCGGGCTGCCAGGTCTTGATCATAAAAACTTTTTACCCATGATGGCACTGCACATCAAGCCACATGGTCTTGTATTACCTACCTTTACCTTTTTTTAAATGACATTTTATTAGAGAACATTTTAAGAACAGGACATAATATCCCAATAACAAAGAGCAAAAATGGCCAAGAAAATCCCTTCAATCCCAAGTTTATTGAGGAGGAGCAAATATGTCACATGGCTTTGGAATTAGAGATAAACAAATGAAATAAGGTGTCAGGGCTCACCTGGACCACAGGAGCATACTTTGCCAACTTGACTTCCAAAAAGTGAGGAGCTGTGGTTGGGTGACATTGAATGGACTGGACCACTCTGAATACTCTGGAATATGGATCACAATGAGCTTGGGCAAGAATCATATTCATGCTTCCTTACTGCCCGCATATCTCTTTAGGAAGTTTGAAGTCATTTCCTTTTTGTGTAGCTTGGCTTACATCAGGAAACAAGAGTCTCTTAGACACTCTAGATTTTACATCTATAATCTTGACTGCAGCTCTAATTACTGTACTGCTGTCTGGGAGGACTCACCTGATTAGACCAAGAGAGTTCCAACTCTGGCATCATCAGTGCAGGACATCTAGTCAGGACCCTCACTCCTTTTAGCACCTTGTAGGAAGCTGGCTATTTATGTAGTGTACCAATGTAAAGGGACACTATGCAGCTAGTCCGGGACAAAACTTATTGCTTGTCAGGGGTTAAAATAATAATCCTAAAAGGTCTTTTTTGTGTTAGTGTGGGCAAGCAGTTAGGCTTATCAGAGGATAGTGTTAAGCATTTATTGCACACACCGAGCCAGTAAGCGAAACACACCTTCAATACAAATATCCAACACCAATTTATGAAAATAAAACAGATTTTTAAATGAGTTTAGACACCAAGATCATCGTAATAGGGTAAATACATTTCGTGTTTAATTTAATTTAAGTTAATGGATTTATAGAGCGCATGGCTACCCGAAGGCTTCCCAGCGCTAAGAGGAAGATTAAACTTTAAACAAGATCTATGCTGTGAACAGGAATGTCTTCAGTTTCTTCTGGAATACCGATTCTAATTGCTCATGCGGAGATCCAGAGGAAGCGAATTCCACAGATATGCGGCTTTGACTAAGAAAGATCTGCCTCCCCAGGTTACTTTCTTAAAACGTGGTATGATCACCAAAGAGGCAGAAGAAGACTTGAGTGCCCTCTGAGGGACATAGGGCGTGATATTCTTCCTGAGAAACATGGGACCTTTATTATGGAGAGCGTTGTGTGTCATGCAGATAGCCTTAAAATTGATCCGATTCTTAATTGGGGGCCAGTGAAGAGAAGCCAATGCTGGTTTGGCTGATAACTGTCTGGGTGTATTCATGAGCAGAAGTGCAGTGGCATTCTGCACAACCTGCAGTTTCTTTATTACATAGTTTGGAGAGCTGAGGAAGAGGGAGTTGCCATAGTCTAGACAAGACAAAATCAAAGCTTGAATGATAAGTCTTCTGACAATAAAAGGGAGAATGTCAAGAATTTTCCTCAGAGATCTCAACATGCCGAAACAGGATGTGGTAAGATTTTTAGATTGACAGTCCACCTGAAGGCGCGAGTCCAGCCAGAAACCCAGACTTTCTATGTTTTCCTTAGGTGAAGGAAGATTTTTAAAATCCTCAAGAACCAGAGAAGGAGATTTAAAAAGTGCTAGGTTTCCAACTATCATTATTTCAGATTTCTCATTGTTCAATGTAAGCATAGAGATGGTCATCCATTTGGCAATATCAGCAAGACATGCCGATAGACTAGATTGAGAGATCCCTTTCTAATATCATTACCTGATATTAGAAAGGGATACTACCAGCTGGGTGTCGTCTGCGTATGACACCAAGGAAAGACCATGGGGTTCAACAATTTTGGCTAGAGGAAGCATATAAATATTAAAAAGAGTGGGACTCAACAAAGAGCCCAGAGGGACCCCGCAGGTGAGAGGACACGTATTGGAAAAATATGTCTGGTCCATTACTTGGAAGGTTCTATTTTCCAAGAATGATGAGAACCATCTTAACGTAGTACCCTCAATTCCTACAGCCAGGAGTCTTTGAAGTAATATATCATGATCCACTGTGTCAAAAGCAGCACTGAGATCAAGTAAAATGATGGCTGCAAGTCCGCCTGAATCCAATAGTTTCTTAGTATCTTCCACAACAGCTAGCAGTGCTGACTCTGTACTATGCTGTGGTCTAAATCCCATTTGTGAAGGGTGGAGAAGCTTGTGATCTTCCAGAAAGCCTGTTAATTGCTTATTGATATGCTTTTCCATTATCTTTGATACAATAGGTAGGACGGCAATTGGCCTATAGTTCGAAAGGAGAGAGGGATCAAGCTTGGTTTTTTTTTAATAGAGGTTTAACAACAGCATGTTTCAGGGGCTGTGGCACAAGACCAGAAGTTAGGATTTGGTTAAGAATATCATTTGAAACTGGAGAGATTATGGTTGAGATCAAGGATAAAACATGCGGGGGAGCGGTGTCCAAAGGGGATCCAGATTTTATAGTACACAGATAGTTGATGACTAAAGCTTCAGTTATAGGCTGGAAGGAGGCAAAGGTAGTTCTGAGAGATTGAGAATTGGTCTCTGTTAGAAATGGGGTCTTTGGTTGACAGTCAGGTTACCCCCTGTTCAAGCAAGGACCCTCACTCTAGTTAGGATAAAAGAGAATCACCCTCAGCTAACCCCTGCTTACCCCCTTGGTAGCTTGGCAGAGCAGTAGGCTTAACCTCAGAGTGCTGGGCGTAAAGTATTTGTACCAACACACACAGTAACTTAATGAAAACACTACAAAATGACACAACACCAGTTTAGAAAAATAGGAAATATTTATCTAGACAAAACAAGACCAAAACGACAAAAATCCAACATACACAAGTCAAGTTATGATTTTTTTAAAGGTTTAAAATAAAGAGAGTCTTTAGGTAGTTGTAACAACACACTAGCGCTGCTAGCGTGAAAATGTACCTGGTTTGCGTCAAAAATAACCCCGCACGGGCGGTGTGCGTCGAAAGTAACCCTGCACGGCTGTGTGCGTCGAAAACAACTCGGCACGGCGGTGCGCGTTGAAAAAGCCAGCCACACGACGATCCGAAAGTCCCGCGGCGCAGGGTGCGATCTCTCAGCCTCCGTCAGCGATGCTGCGCGTCGTTTCTCCTGCTCCGGGCGTCGGTTTTTCGGTCGCGTTTCCTGCGGCGTCGTTTCTCAGCTGCGGAACCGGCGTCGCGTCGTTTTCTCAGCCGCGATCGGTTTCGCGTCGATCTTTTCTCCGCACGGTGCTCGGTGCGTGTATTTTTGTCCTTAGGCTGCCAGCCTCTCCTTTCAGGGTCCCAGGAACTGGAAGGGCACCACAGAGCAGAGTAGGGGTCTCTCCAGAGACTCCAGGTGCTGGCAGGAAGAAGTCTTTGCTATCCCTGAGACTTCAATAACAGGAGGCAAGCTCTACATCAAGCCCTTGGAGATTTCTTCTGCAAGATGGAAGGCACACAAAGTCCAGTCTTTGCCCTCTTACTCTGGCAGAAGCAGCACTGCAGGAAAGCTCCACAAAGCACAGTCACAGGCAGGGCAGCACTTGTTCCTCAGCGATCAGCTCTTCTCCAGGCAGAGGTTCCCCTTGATTCCAGAAGTGTTTCTAAAGTTTGTAAGTTTGGGTGCCCTTCTTATACCCATTTTGGTCTTTGAAGTCACCTTCCTTCAAAGGGGACTCACACCTTCTTGTGAAATCCTGCCTTGCCCAGGCAAGGCCTCAGACACACACCAGGGGGCTGGAGACAGCATTGTCAGAGGCAGGCACAGTCCTTTCAGATGAGAGTGACCACTCCACCCCTCCCTCCTAGCAGAGATGGCTAATCAGGAATGCAGATCACACCCCAGCTCCCTTTGTGTCACTGTCTGGAGTGAGGTGAAAAACAACCCAACTGTCAAACTGACCCAGACAGGGAATCCACAAACAAGGCAGAGCCACAGAATGGTTTAAGCAAGAAAATGCTCACTTTCTAAAAGTGGCATTTCCAAACTCACAATCTCAAAATCAACTTTACTAAAAGATGTATTTTTAAATTGTGAGTTCAGGGATCCCAAACTCCACCTGTCCATCTACTCTCTAGGGGAATCTACACTTTAATCATATTTAAAGGTAGCCCCCATATTATCCTATGAGAGAGAGACAGACCTTGCAACAGTGAAAACGAAATTGGCAGTATTTCACTGTCAGGACATATAAACCACATTACTATATGTCCTACCTTATCCATACACTGCACCCTGCCCTTGGGGCTACCTAGGGCATACCTTAGGGGTGCCTTACATGTAAGGAAAGGGAAGGTTTAGGCCTGGCAAGTGGGTACACTTGCCAAGTCGACTTTACAGTGTAAAAATACACACACAGACACTGCAGTGGCAGGTCTGAGACATGATTACAGAGCTACTTATGTGGGTGGCACAACCAGTGCTGCAGGCCCACTAGTAGCATTTGATTTACAGGCCCTGGCACCTCTAGTGCCCCTTACTAGGGACTTACTGGTAAATCAAATATGCCAATCATGGATAAACCACTTACATACAATTTAAACAGGAGAGCATATGCACTTTAGCACTGGTTAGCAGTGGTAAAGTGCTCAGAGTTGAAAAGCCAACAGCAACATGTCAGAAAAATATAGGAGGCAGGAGGCAAAAAAGTCTGGGGATGACCCTGCAAAAGCAAAAGTCCAACACGACCCCCTACCAGCCTAAAGCCAGGGGAGAACAATCAATACCTTGATGTACTTCCCTGATTGGGGCGATAGAACAGGGACCCAGGCCCACAACAGCAGGGGCATGCTCCAGTTCTACGCCTTCCTGACTCCAGTTGGATCCCTCTGTCCATACTCTCAGGGCCCACTAAGCTAACCCATGGGGAACCCTTCTCCACATCTACAGACACCATCTGTGCAACACCTAACTTTACTTTGCTCACAGATGTATTGCAATGGGCAGATAGTACCACCAGGGCCAACACAATGGTGTTGCCCACTCCACCCCTGGGGTGTGACTCTCGTCCTTCCCCCCCCAGGGGCAACTCTGTCCACCAGGACAGCAAGCCACAGTGGCCCCAGACAACTGTCAGGGATGAGAGCCCGACCTCAGGCCTCTCTAACCACTGTGACTGTGGAGAGTGGGGGGTGGTAGCCCCAGGTGCCTGGCACCCTTTGACCACTCTCTCTTCCACCAGGTCAGGGATGACAACCTGACCCTGGTCCTCCCCTCTGGGGCTCTGTACCCTCCCTGCAGAAGCGGCACCCCCAGAGTCAAAAACTGTCAGGGTGCTTGTAGAAGCAGTCCTGCACAATTCTTCCCTCAGTGCAGGGATGTTAACCTGCAACTGATCCTCCAACCTGGGGTCTGTACCTTCAGGTTGGACCAGGGCCAGGGGTGAGGCTTCCCTCCCCCTGCCCTCTCTTCTGGGGTCCTGAACCACCCAACTAGGAGCGGCCCCCCCAGAAGACAACATGGTAGGGGCACTGTTAGCAGTAGCCCCTTCCTCCAGGTCAGGGGGGACACCCTTAACCTGGCCTCCCAATCCAGGGCCTGTACCCACAGACTGGATCACTGCCTGGCAAACCAGGACTTCTTGGGGGGCATACCTACCCCCTACCAGGTCAGAGTTTACCCTCTGGACCTGGTCATCCAACCCAGGGTCACCACCCTGCGGTTGAACCACTGCCTGGCACACCAGGACTTCCTTGGGAGCACACTTACCCCCCATCAGGTCAGAGTTTACCCCCTGAACCTGATCATTCAACCCAGAGTCACCACCCTGCGGTTGAACCACTGCCTGGCACACCAGGACTTCCAGGGGGGCACACTTACCCCCCTCAAGGGACACACTGTCCCGAAGGGCCACACAAGAGTCTGGCTGGCGCAGGTCTCCTGACCTCTGCCCATCTGACAGAGTCTGGATTCCCCCCAACCCAGAAATGGTCTCACCAAGGTCATTCATGGGGGGCTCTGCTCTCAGAGCTGACCCCTGACCCTCCAGGTTCTCCACTGGGGTCCGCAACCCCCTCTCAACCCTCTGTCTGGACTTCTGCAACCCCTCACTAGGAGTGGTACTGCCAGACACCAGAACTGGTGGGACGCTGGCTACAGCCGCCCCCCCAAGTTCTCCTGACACTGTGGGGTCTCCCTCAACAGATGGCCCTATGGTACAGGCTAGGCTCCCCTCCTGGGGTTCCCGCAGGGAACCCTCCAGGACCTGGGACCGGATCTCGGGCACCTTGGGCCTCAACCCATCCCCATTCCCTCTCCTCTGAGACTGGACATGGGGTCCCTCACCCATCCCACTACACTGGGACCTACCTGGGACACTACAATCCTTCCCTACCTCACCTGGTTGGGAACTACCTAGACCACTCCTCTCAGGAGCACCCCCAAATGCCTCTTCAGACTCTCTGGTACTCACCCAGAAGTCTGCCTCCATTGTAAGCTCCCTGGGGTCAGAGAACTCACACTCCACCTGGTGTTGGCATAGCTCTGGAAAATAAGGACTAGACATATGCTCTCCAGCAATTACATCACTCAGCCCCTCACATGAATTAAAGAAAAGTACCCTTCACCCAACCATCCAGTGACTCTGCTTTGACAAAGCACCCCACATCACCCTCCTGAGACTGGTGAGACAGTACCTGACTGTCCCTGACACTCAACCCACACTCTTCTGGGATGTCTTCACACTCCATAACCAGGACTTCTACCTGGGGGGAACCCCTCTCCCTGTCACTCTCAACTAGAGTCAGTAGAATGTCCCTCCCACCAGTAGGAATATGATTCCCCATGCCAGTTCCCCAATCCACCTCAGGGACCCTGTGCATCACTGGAGCTACCTCATACCCCTGAACCTCCTGGCGTGTGTTAACTCCCTCCTTCAAGTAGGGCACCACCTCTCTGGGCATGTGCACTTCTGCAGCATCACTGGATATACAATTGTTGCTGCCACCATTCCAGCTGGACTCAGCCCTCATGACTTCCAGCTCTTTCAATTTAAGCTCGTAAGCATAAATCATTTTTTTAATCTCTAAGTCCCTCCTCCTTTCTGCCAGGACTAAGGCCCTCTTCTCCTCGGCCCTCTTAAGCTCTTCCAGACTCCGGATTCGAGCTAGGAGCCTATCATCTCTTTCTGTTCCCTCCTCAGGGCCACTGCCCTCCTCTTTGGAGTAGTCCTCCTCCTCAGAGTAGTTATCCTCCTCAGACTCATTTGGTGGTGTTGCCTGACAACGTTTCAATTCATCCTGAAACAGGGCTGACTCAAGATCCTCCCTTCTGGATTCCTTGTTCACAGCCAGTCCCCTTTCCATGCAGAATGCTTTAAGCTGCCACTTTTTATACATAGATAGGTGCCAGAAATTGACTTCCATTTCTGCAAAGGCTTCACAACCAAAAAAACAAAGTCCAAAAATATCATCAATACTTCCAGGAGGACATCAGAGAACAAAAAGCAGAATCACAAGACAAGTAGTATGTGGTCACGTAGTGGTCTGAGATCAAAACAGTAGTGTACACTTAATTACTGTATGTCAAGTACAAATACAAGTCCAAATCCCGACCGCTGGTCACCAATGTTAGAAATGGGGTCTTTGGTTGACAGTCAGGTTACCCCCTGTTCAAGCAAGGACCCTCACTCTAGTTAGGATAAAAGAGAATCACCCTCAGCTAACCCCTGCTTACCCCCTTGGTAGCTTGGCAGAGCAGTAGGCTTAACCTCAGAGTGCTGGGCGTAAAGTATTTGTACCAACACACACAGTAACTTAATGAAAACACTACAAAATGACACAACACCAGTTTAGAAAAATAGGAAATATTTATCTAGACAAAACAAGACCAAAACGACAAAAATCCAACATACACAAGTCAAGTTATGATTTTTTTAAAGGTTTAAAATAAAGAGAGTCTTTAGGTAGTTGTAACAACACACTAGCGCTGCTAGCGTGAAAATGTACCTGGTTTGCGTCAAAAATAACCCCGCACGGGCGGTGTGCGTCGAAAGTAACCCTGCACGGCTGTGTGCGTCGAAAACAACTCGGCACGGCGGTGCGCGTTGAAAAAGCCAGCCACACGACGATCCGAAAGTCCCGCGGCGCAGGGTGCGATCTCTCAGCCTCCGTCAGCGATGCTGCGCGTCGTTTCTCCTGCTCCGGGCGTCGGTTTTTCGGTCGCGTTTCCTGCGGCGTCGTTTCTCAGCTGCGGAACCGGCGTCGCGTCGTTTTCTCAGCCGCGATCGGTTTCGCGTCGATCTTTTCTCCGCACGGTGCTCGGTGCGTGTATTTTTGTCCTTAGGCTGCCAGCCTCTCCTTTCAGGGTCCCAGGAACTGGAAGGGCACCACAGAGCAGAGTAGGGGTCTCTCCAGAGACTCCAGGTGCTGGCAGGAAGAAGTCTTTGCTATCCCTGAGACTTCAATAACAGGAGGCAAGCTCTACATCAAGCCCTTGGAGATTTCTTCTGCAAGATGGAAGGCACACAAAGTCCAGTCTTTGCCCTCTTACTCTGGCAGAAGCAGCACTGCAGGAAAGCTCCACAAAGCACAGTCACAGGCAGGGCAGCACTTGTTCCTCAGCGATCAGCTCTTCTCCAGGCAGAGGTTCCCCTTGATTCCAGAAGTGTTTCTAAAGTTTGTAAGTTTGGGTGCCCTTCTTATACCCATTTTAGTCTTTGAAGTCACCTTCCTTCAAAGGGGACTCACACCTTCTTGTGAAATCCTGCCTTGCCCAGGCAAGGCCTCAGACACACACCAGGGGGCTGGAGACAGCATTGTCAGAGGCAGGCACAGTCCTTTCAGATGAGAGTGACCACTCCACCCCTCCCTCCTAGCAGAGATGGCTAATCAGGAATGCAGATCACACCCCAGCTCCCTTTGTGTCACTGTCTGGAGTGAGGTGAAAAACAACCCAACTGTCAAACTGACCCAGACAGGGAATCCACAAACAAGGCAGAGCCACAGAATGGTTTAAGCAAGAAAATGCTCACTTTCTAAAAGTGGCATTTCCAAACTCACAATCTCAAAATCAACTTTACTAAAAGATGTATTTTTAAATTGTGAGTTCAGGGATCCCAAACTCCACCTGTCCATCTACTCTCTAGGGGAATCTACACTTTAATCATATTTAAAGGTAGCCCCCATATTATCCTATGAGAGAGAGACAGACCTTGCAACAGTGAAAACGAAATTGGCAGTATTTCACTGTCAGGACATATAAACCACATTACTATATGTCCTACCTTATCCATACACTGCACCCTGCCCTTGGGGCTACCTAGGGCATACCTTAGGGGTGCCTTACATGTAAGGAAAGGGAAGGTTTAGGCCTGGCAAGTGGGTACACTTGCCAAGTCGACTTTACAGTGTAAAAATACACACACAGACACTGCAGTGGCAGGTCTGAGACATGATTACAGAGCTACTTATGTGGGTGGCACAACCAGTGCTGCAGGCCCACTAGTAGCATTTGATTTACAGGCCCTGGCACCTCTAGTGCCCCTTACTAGGGACTTACTGGTAAATCAAATATGCCAATCATGGATAAACCACTTACATACAATTTAAACAGGAGAGCATATGCACTTTAGCACTGGTTAGCAGTGGTAAAGTGCTCAGAGTTGAAAAGCCAACAGCAACATGTCAGAAAAATATAGGAGGCAGGAGGCAAAAAAGTCTGGGGATGACCCTGCAAAAGCAAAAGTCCAACAGTCTCTGAATAACACTCTGTATTTTGAGAGTGGTTAGGCAAAAAGGTTAAATAATTATCGGCCATTTTTTTTTTTTTAATGCGCCAAATCATTGCTGTGGGCTATGGAAGCCTCCACTAGATTATCTACTGAGGGATCCTGAGTCAGTTCTTTGAGATCGTGAAGATCTCTTTAGGAGAGTTGGCGGACGGCTCAGTTTTAGATGTGTAGAACACCGCCTAGGCTGATTTAATTTCCCCATGGAATAGCCTGATTGCCTCCCTATATTGAGTCTTAGAAGTGATGTCATAGTTCTTTCTCCACTTTCTTTCAAGTTGCTTACACTTCTTCTTTTGTTGAAGCACTTGGGGTGTGAACCAAGGATTAATCTTGTGAATGGCCTTCCTAGTTACCATCTTTATGGGTAAGACAGCATCTAAAGAGGTCGAAATCCAATTATTACATTCTTCTATTGTGCTGGAGCCAGATTCATTACAAGTGGGGTGTGATAAGTGTAACATGTTTAGCAAGTCTGTATGATTGAGTTTGGACCATTGACCGAGAGACGTTTTTCTTGGAATATGCTGGGGGGGAGGGGAAAGGAGAGCGTAAAAGACACCAAATAGTGATCAATCCAAATGAGTGGGAGAGGGGCATAAACAACTAAATTAGAGAGATTGCTAAAAACTATATCGATGGTGTGCCCTTTGTTTTGCGTAGGGCCTTTAATCCACTGTGTGAGATCTAATGAGGCTTGGTCAGATAGTAGGGACTTGGTTACAGGACAGTCTTCCTCATCTGCATGAATGTTAAAGTTGCCCAAAATTTTAAAAGTGTAGAAATTTCCCATAAGGACCCGGGGGACGATAGATGAGTAGTCCAGATAGTGTGTAAGTGGCATTTAGAGCTAAAGAGAAAGACAAAGATTCACAGTCAGGGATATCTAAAGAAGAGGCGAAACACTATTAAGTTCTTATAGATAATGGCAATCCCCCCACCTTTGGGTGGAGCCTATCTAGTCGGTGGATAGAGTAGTTTTGGGGTAATGCCATGACAACCTCTGAAAGTGACCCCTCATTGAGCCAGGTTTCTGCTAGAAATAGAGCATCAGGAGAATGGTCTTCTAATAGGGATTACATTTGTGTATAGTGAGCTGGTAAAGATCGACAATTAAGTAATACAAATGTGGCCAATTGTCCCTCTGATTTGCTAGAAGAAACAAAGGCAGTATCTTGAGAGGTCCGGTACAGGCCTTACATGTCATATTGGAAGAGTCTGGGCTTATAGTCTGATGGGCAATGTCTAAAAGGGGGTTAATAAGAGCTAATAGGTCTTGCCTGGAATAAGTTAGTCTTTTTGTGGTAAAACGTCCATTTATAAGTCACAGTAAAATACACTTACAATGTGGGATTCAAGCGGTAATGTTATCCTATGGGGCATATACATATACTGCATAGGGTCACTAAGCAATGACTTACAGGACCAGTCCTGCTGGTCGGCTCTAGGGTGTCTGGGTCCAGAGGTGCTTTTCGGCGTTGCATGCCCAGTTAAAGTCAATGGGAAACTATCCTGCTGAATAAAGGCTGCAAGCAGGGACTCGGGCGCAGTCCAGTTGAACCCAAGGGTGGGCTCAGATCTTGAGGGTCTTGGGCATGCATAGACACTGTTGGTCCACTCGAACTTAGGAAGAGGGCTTGCTTGCAGTGGTGCTTTGTCCAGCAGAGTTGCACTGTTGAAGATCCTCATATTTCTTGGTTCCTGCAGACACAGGCTGCAGGCAGCGACTGGAGGGACAGTCTGTCCAAACCCAAGGGTGGGCTCAGCTGTTGAGGGTCCCTGAACCCAGTGCACACCGTCACCTCCCTCAGGCTGTGGGGCTCAGATGCAGTGGTAATTTAAAGCGCCAGGTCGCAGTGGTCAGAGACTTAGGGCCGATTTTGAGTTTGGCAGACAGACAACTCCATCCTCCAAACTCGCGACAGGGTGGCTGCCGCCTATGTGGGGACCTCACCGCTGGAGTTAATAAGAGGTTCTTGCTAGGTAAGCAGGCCTAGCGGGAAACAGGCTACAGCATTGTCTATGGCTCGTACTCTTGCCGGCAGCAATGCTGTAGCCTGTAGGGTGCACCCGCACCCTCGCAATGTTCACTTTCTGCAAAGGGAAAGGGCACTGGCACTAAGGTCTGGTTAGCAGGACGTAGTGCACTGTCGGAGTCTAAAACCAGAATCAATTAGTACTAAAGGGGGCAAAAAGTGGGGTGGACATCTGCAAAGTAGTCCAGTTTCCTACACACGTCCTAAGGGGCCTCCAAGTTGTCCTGCAAGACTTTTTCCTTAGAAGACTGACCATAAGAGCTCAGAAATCCCAGGACAGGGCTAAAACCAATAACACTCTAATCATAGTTACTTTTGACTAGTTATTCGTATGTTCCACTTCCTGTTATAGATGAAGAACTGGGGTAGTAGCTCATTCAAGGAAGTTTTCACACAATGAGATAGTGTGACCTGCAACACTGCTTTAGTTTCCAAACTCTGAATTTTCTATCCTAAATCTTGCTTCTATGTCCTCATTTCTTCAAACGTTTGTTCCATTCAAGCGACCTTCCCTGGTAAGTGAAGTTGTGGCATTTGTCTCTAGCATCTGGTCATAGAAAAGGGATTTACATCATAATCATGGTGTCCAGACAGGGTCTGCATCTCTGTCAGTGACCTCAGAGTTACTCCTATTAGGAATAGAAAGTACTACAAAAAAGTATTTCTTTCCATTCTTTCTCTCTTGTTTATTGTATTTTGTAGGCATGATGTGGTGTCAGTAAATGCACTGTAAACACTATTAATCTTCTGACCATGGAGTATTGTTTCCCGCTTCCATCTAAGAAGCTTCTCTACCTTCTTATCACCTCAAACAAACTGTGGCTGCGGCCTTGAAGCAGGTAGACTATAGAAACCCTCCAGAGCTCGATCGCTTCCAAAGCACCCTCTCAATGTCCCAGCTAGGTGCTCTCTAAATGGCCACCCTGGAGCCACACAGCGTGAAAGTCCCCTTGCCACTGTTATCACTGTCTCCCAGAGGGCTTCGCCAGGCAATTCACCACCTCTCTGCACCACTCAGTGGCTCTGAAGAAGCAGTTCCAACTAGATGTTCACCCAAAGGGTGCCATCTTGAATCCTAGAGGCTGCAATGGGAGACAAGATGGGCCTGGCCTCTCCAACTAGTGGCAGGTTTAGGGGAGTAAGGCTGTTCTAATATGTAGTAATACACTAGATGATGTCTGAGTGCAGGATCAATAAGTGCCCTAGACCCCACTCCAGCCTCCTGACGTCCTGGCTGTAGCTGTCACCAAACGGCACTACCCCTCTACCACCTCTAAGTCTGATGTCCACTTGAATGTGTGGCGCCCCACTGATTTTCCTGCACCCCTGAGCGTCTAATATTTATGAGAAGACCTATAAGGCCTCTGTAAGAGAGCAAGAAACATGAAATATAAAAATATAAAACTAAAGGAGTTTCTGGAGGCAATATAGTATTCATTCGCTGGTTGATATTTGAAGATTTAACGGCATTTGAAATATACCTTCCGGAAATTACCTAATAGAAAAAATATAAATGAACGGTGCCTTTTTTAGGAGAACCTCAGGCTAGAGTGCTCCCTGGTCAGGCCCTCTTTCGAGCACAATATCCACAGAAGCGCCTATTTGCAACCCACTGTGTAGCATCGAGCTTCTTAACAACATCAATGAAATACGTCACCTCTGAAATTTCACACTCAAGGGGATCTGATATAATAATCACATTTGGAGCAAGCGTGTGCAAAGCACTGTGGGATTAGACTAGTGTTAAACGGGGCCTTCAAGCGTCGTGTGTAAATCAAGTTTATAAAAGCGCCAGCATGAGGCCTTTTACTGAAAGAGTGGGTGTCTAAGGTGTCTAAAGTTACATAAACTGTTGCAAATATTTCAGGCGACGCCAATACCAGCAGCAGTAGACAGACAGACCGCACTGTTAGAGGTCTCAGAGGTAGCATTTTTATTGGAGGAGCTGCTTATCACTAGAGAGATTGTTGAGGCAGCTTGTAATATGTTTGTTTATGTTATATTACCAGGAATTCTTCAGCATTCTTAAACAGGATATCCATGTGACAGGTGTGTCTAGGGCAGAGATTTCCACGCCACCTTCTCTCAAGCCCCCCCCGTCTCCTCCCCGAACCAAATGTTTTCATGTCGGGCCCCCCTTCACAACTTTACGGTCAGACAGTTAGTGTGGAAGGAGGGGCTGAGGCTTAAAACATTATATTACAGCTTGAAAAAAGAGAGACAATATGCAAAAGCCAATAATTATTATCTTTCTGCTTTGAAACAAAAACGCAAAACAGAAACTTCGAACGAGATGTCAGTGCTTTCTAGCACCCCTGAACAACTAGCAAAGCAAGCAGATGCAGCGCTGGCACATACAAGTCCAGTTTTTAAAGTTAAGGAATGTGCGCACCTCTCTACTGTTAAGTCTCCAGGGAGGGCAAGATATGAGGATTGTTAAAGGTGAGCTCGTTGAAACTAACTGAAATGACGCGTTTAGGAGGGCGGGGAAGGTTTCCAGAGCACCCGAGCCCACTGGTACGTTCTTGGTTTGGAGGCCGGTGAGTCCATGGACATTGAGACCCTCCAAAAGAAGGTGAAATGAGATGCAGGCATGATGCTCTCAGCCTCATTGCAGCAGAGGACTTCTGGAGGACTAAAGGGCAGATCTCAGAGCTGCTTTGCTTTTCCAAGTGCTTTCTAATTTGTAACATTTTTATGTGTTTTCAATTCTTTATTTAACAAACTATTGTAATCACAGCCCTTGGCAAAGAACCACAGCTGCGATCTGCTGCTCCCGCCCACACCGCAGCGGCTTTGAGCTTTGCTTCTTTTCTGCGTTTTTCACATCCGAAGTCTGTTGGTATTTTTTTACGATTATTAATATATTTGCCTCAATATGGGAGATCCGTCCCCGCTGTGACAAGGTGAGCCGATGAGCTGGAGCAAGCTCCTTTCTACTCCCTTGTCCCCTCCCCTGTGCCCTGGTCTGGGGCCCCGGCATGCAGTGTCCTCGTGATATTTGTAAAACATCACTTTGAAGCCCCCTCTGCGCTCTGCACTGGGGGCTCTGCGGCACCGAGCAGACAGGGGCTTCTCTTTCTTTGTAAATCACATTGAATCCACATCCCCTTACACCTTGCTGCTTCCATCAGACAGCATTGATAGCCCCCCAGCCCTCAGGGGTCAGTCCAGAGAGTCCCTTCTCCCTATCTGTAAACCAGATCCAGCCTGCATGTCGCCCCCCATACACCTTACTCTGGTGCCATCACCCAACATTAGTAGCCCCTCAGGAGACAGTCAAAGAAAGGGTAGCCAGCCTACCAGGGCGTCACTGCCAGTCTGATGGGGCACCGGGCCCCACCACTCCCTTCCATCGCTGTAAATGAGGTGAGAAAACAGGCTGTAAGGCACCAAGCAAACAAAGGTCATGATTCCAGGCGACCTTCAGGGCCCAGCGTTTCAGCCCTCCCACCCCCAGTACAGCCAGCTCCGTTCTGCAGAGTCTTGCCCTGATAACCTTGAATAGTACAGTTTTCCTTCAATTTATTTTAATGTGGTTGATGCGAGAGTCTATTACAAACATTTTTCAGAGAAATGTTGTATATTTGTGTCATGCAACATTCACAAAAAGTTTCTTTGTGATGAAAACAGGACGTCACGAAGGGTGTCACAGAGATTATTTTCAGCTACATTACCGAGCAGCTGCTATATTACAATATTGAACACACAGGTCACAATCCCTGAATAGCAGATGTAAATAGATTTAGAATTTAGACGAGTGTGCCTGTGCACCGTCAGTGACCTGGCCAAAGAGGGCCTGAAAGAGTTCAAACTGGATCATAAATTCAAAGCTGTTCATAACAGGGGCCCTCAAAATACGTTTGGCCCAGATTCCCCAAAATCCTTAAAATGTCCCTGGTGAGACGGGTTTAAATACACCTGCGCTACAGATATGCGTCCTGCCGTACTCTCGCACTGTAGTCCAATGAGGGCACTTGGATGAACCAAGACCGCATGCCCAGAAAGCATTTGGCCACTGTATTCTTAAAATGCTACTCTGGCGCGGGTCAGTGTAGTCCACACTAGCACGAATCCTTCCCACCCATAAAACAACCGACTACACCACACTTATCCTTTAAAAGTCCAATATGCAAGACAGTGACAGGACATCAGTGTGATTGTTTTGTTCTCCCATTGCTGTCCGTTGAAAGACGCACACGATCTGAAGAGAGGGAGTTTGCCTCCCACCGAAGGCAGGCTTAGGCTGTACCTCGCATAGTGAGGACCATCTATTACATGCATCTGGATCATTGAGCATAGACAGCGAGAAGGGACTATGCTGGGCGGGGGGAGGGGGGGAGAGGCAACAGCTTCCGTGACAGTCCAGGAAATGCCACGGGCGCCCTTTGGGTGCTGTCAGAACCTCGAGTCTGTCAGAAAGACTAGACATCTCAAGGACTGAAGCAGTGAGATCTTAGGGTAGCTTTCAGTAAATGTCTTGTCCACTGTATCATTTATGTAATTTCCAAATTACTGCCACCTGACATTACTGGCTACCTCACAGTTCCACACTGCGCTGGCCACGCTACGACCACATAGGCAGCTATGTACCATGTCAGCGACTAAACTCTCCAGAAGACCACCTAACTGCCTGGTGACAGCACTGCTTCTGAAATACCGGAATGTCTTCAGTGCACCCCGTTACACTGCCTACCTGCCTGTCCTGTTCTCACAGCCACTTGACACTACTCGCTATGTCACATTACAGTCCACAGTACCACCTGACTTCTTGTTGGTACACACCTGTGTATTATAACTCTGACCTCCTGAAAACCACTCGATTACCTTGTTGAAATATCTGAATATCTACTGTCCACCCAGCTGTCCTGTTCACCCAACCACCTGACACTACTAGCTATCACACAGTACTAGCCACGCTCCCACCAAACCACAGAACCGCGATGTGCCCTTCTTTCACCTCATTATTGTGGAACATAACTTGACTATTGTCTCTGACTGTACTGTAACCTCTGCTCTACACCTGTGTGCTGTCTGAATGCTCTGTTCATCTGATTGCACTGTCCAGCAGACTCTGTGAACTTTACTGTTCCTGACTGTACTGCACACCTGTCTGTTGCCTGTTCTGAGAATCTGGCTGCACTGTCCAGCAGATTCTGTGAACTGAACTGTTTCTGGGTGTGCTGTACACTTGTCTGCTGTCTTACTGTTCTGTTCACCTGACTGTACTGTCCAGCAGACTCCATGAACTGTACTGTACTCCTGTCTGCTTCCTGAATGCTCTGTTCATCTGACTGCACTGTGCAATAGTTAAGCTGTCTACTGGTGCATTTTATGATACTGCACAAGGTCAGGATATTCTGTGAGAGTCAAATAAATACACTGCATAAGAGCGAAACACGTTTGAAAGGACTGCCACACATATCCAAACCTGCAAATGAACCTGGAGAAAGTAGGTTTTAATGTTCCATCTTCTTATTTTGTTTTCTGACATATTTTTTTGTTTTTTGCCTTTGGTTAGTATTTTGAATGACATTTGATAAGGGCAGTGTTTTTTTGCATGATGTTTTAAAGATTAATAATAACACATCTGTTATTACTTCGACTAACACTTTTTTATGTTTTTTTCTTTGTAGGCCACTAGACTACCTTCTAAATGTATTTGGATTCATATTTTATACATTATGTTTTGTATTTTTTATTGTGTAATTATAAGTATTTGCATAATGGAATACTGCTACAAAAATCATTTAAAAGAGTTGGAGATACCAGTGTTTGTTTATATATTTATTTATAGGCAAATTAAACTATCAGCAATGTACGATAGTAAATTGTTAGACTCTAGAGGGCATAACCCCATGAAAAAATAAACAGGAGAAAGGAGTGCAGTGCAACTGTATACTTAGCCGAGTGTTTCCCAGAGTGTGCGCTGCGGCACCCTGGTGTGCCGTCAGAACTCGCCAGGGGCGCTGCACACACTTTGGGAACATTGGAAATGCAAGACTCGCAGTGTAAACAAATCAAACTTGATGGGTTTTTACAATTTACATTGTAACATTGCAAAACCCTAACATGTTTGATTTTTTTTTTCACTGCGATTCTTTCTCTTTGATACTACTGCACGGCTCCATTCTAAAGCCATGTTACGTGTAGAACGGAGCCTGTAGGAAAGTATCATCTTACCTGGCATGTTCCCCCCATTTTTACATGTATGTAAGTTTGTTTTTGCCTGTCTCACTGGGATCCTTCTAGCTAGGACCCCAGTGCTCATAGTTTGTGGCCTGAATGTGTATACCTGTGTAGGGACTAACTGTGTCAATGAGGCTCTGCTAACCAGAACCTCAGTGCTTATGCTTTCTCTGCCTTTAAATTTGTCACTATAGGCTAGTGACCACTTTTACCAATTTCAATTGGCACACTGGAACACCCTTATTATTCCCTAGTATATGGTACCTAGGTATCCAGGGTATTGGGGTTCCAGGAGATCCCTATTGGCTGCAGATCCATAGGGAGCTCTGACAAACCTTTACACAGGACTGCCACTGCAGCCTGAGTGAAATAACGCACACGTTATTTTACAGCCATTTTCACTGCACTTAAGTAACTTATAAGTCACTTATATGTCTAACCTTCACTATCTGAAGGTTAGGTGCAAAGTTACTAAGTGTGAGGGCACCCTTGCACTAGCAGAGGTGCTCCCACATAGTTCAGGGCCATTTCCCTGGACTTTGTGAGTGCGGAGATGCCATTACACGCGTGCACTTCATATAGGTCAATACCTATATGTAGCTTCACAATGGTAACTCAGAATATGGCATGTAACGTGTCTAAGATCATGGAACTGTCCCCCCCATGCCAAATCTGGTATTGGGGTGCCAATTCCATGCAGTTCCATGGCTCCACTATGGACCCCCAGTACTGCCAAACCAGCTCTCTGGGTTTTCTCTGCAGCCCATTCCCAGGAAGGCAGAACAAAGAATTTCTTCTGAGAGAGGGTGTTACACCCTCTCTTTTTCGAAGTAGGTGTTAAAGGCTGGGGAGGGGTAGCCTCCCCAGTCTCTGGAAATGCTTTGAAGGCCACAGATGGTGCCCTCCTTGCATAAGCCAGTCTACACCGGATCAGGGAATCCCCAGTCCATGCTCTGGCGTGAAACTGGACAAAGGAAAGGTGTCCACTCTCCTGTCCATCACCACCCCAGGTGTAGTGCCCAGAGCTCCCCATTGTGTCCCAGACCTCTGCCATCTTGAATCCAGTGGTGTGAGGGCACTCTGGAGGCCTCTGAGTGGCCAGTGCCAGCAGGTGACGTCAGAGACCCCTCCTGATAGGTGCTTACCTGACTAGGTGGCCAATCCTCCTCTTAGGATATTTTGAATCTCTCCTGTGGTATTTTTCTCAGATAACCACTTGCAAGAATTCACCAGAGTTCCTCTGCACCTCTCTCTTCGACTTCTGCCAAGGATCGACCACTGACTGCTCCAGGACGCCTACAAAACTGCAACAAAGTAGCAAGAAGACTACCAGCGACATTGTAGAGCCTAATCCTGCTGGCTTTCTTGACTGTTTCCTGGTGGTGTATGCTTTGGGGGCTGCCTGCCTTCATCGTGCACTGGAAGCCATGAATAAATCTCCCATGGGTCGACAGAGTCTTCGACCTGCTTCAGCAGGCACCAAACTTCAGCATCACCGATACTCTGGGACCCCTCTCACCCTGATGAGCATGACCCCTGGAACAAAGGTGGTGGACCCAAGTGACCCAGACTGTCCAGTGGTCCCACTGTCCGAATTTGGAGGAGGTAAGTCCATGCCACCCCTCTCCAGACTGTAATCCTGTGCACCGTGTGAACTGCAGCTACTAGGGCTTCTGTGCACATTTCCACAAAAGCCTTCATGCACATCCAAGCCTAGGTCCTCAGCAGTCTGTCCTGCAATGCTCAGCTCCCTGAGTTGATCTCCGGCTTCGTGGGACCCTCTTTTGCAGTGTTGAGACGACCACCATGTTTAGACTTCTTGACCCATGTTCAAGGACTTCTGTGGGTGCTACCTTCTTGTGCATGGACTCTCTACGTTGCTAAGGGCCCCCTCTGTCTCCTCTCCTAAGTGGCAAAATCCTGGTCCTTCCTAGGCCCAGACAGCACCCTTTTTCTTCAACCGCGGCCCTTGCAGCTAGTAAGGCTTGTTTGCAGTATTTTGCCAAAGAAACAACTCTGCATCCTCCAGCACTCAGTGGGACATCTTCTGCATGAAGGTGAAGTTCATAGCTCCTTTCTTTGTTGCAGATTCTTCAGCTTTTTCCATCCAGAGGAAGCCATTTTGCACCTTTATCCGGGGTTAAGTGGGCTCCTTCCCACCCGGACACTTTCACGACTCTTGGACTTGGTCCCCTTCCTTTGCAGGTCCTCAGGACCAGGAATCCATCTTCAGTGCTTTGCAGTCTGTTGTGGTCTTTGCAAATTCCTCTATCACGACTGTAGTGTGTTTCTGGGGAAATAGTAGTACTTTACTCCTACTTTACAGGGTCTGCGGGTGGGGTATCTTGGACACCCTTAGTGTTTTCTTACACTCCAAGTGACCCTCTACACACTACACTAGCCTAGGGGTTCATTCGTGGTTCGCATTCCACTTTCTTAGTATATGGTTTGTGTTGCCCCTAGGCCTAATGCATCCTATTGTATTCTACAGTGTTTGCACTACTTTCAGACTGTTTTACTTACCTGATATTGGTTTGTGTGTATATTTTGTGTATTTTATTTACCTCCTAAGGGAGTATATCGTCTGAGATATTTTTGGCACATTGTCACTAAAATAAAGTACCTTTATTTTTGGTACCTCTGAGTATTGTCTTTCTTATGATATAGTACCTATATGACATAAGTGGTATAGTAGGAGATTTGCATGTCTCCTAGTTCAGCCTAAGGTGCTCTGCTATAGCTACCTCTATCAGCCTAAGCTGCTAGAACACTACTAATCTACTAATAAGGGATAATTGGACCTGGCACAAGGTGTAAGTACCATCAGGTACCGACTATAAACCAGGCCAGGCTCCTACAGAGCCATGCAGTAGCATGAAAAAGAAAGCATCACTTTGCAAATAAATCAAAAGCCAGTTACGTTTAGAATGGAGCTGTGCAGTAGCATGAAAAAAAAGCATCACTTTGCAAATAAATCAAACTAGTTAGGTTTTTGCAGTGTTATGTTTTAAATTGCAAAACCCATCAGGTTTGAAGGCGGGGTAGGTTTTAGGGTGGGCAGCGGGGTAGTTTTTAAGACAGGGCAGGGTAGGTTTTGGGGTTTAGGACAGGGGCAGTGGGGTCAGGTAGTTTTTAGGACAGGGTAGGTTTTAGGGTTCAGGGTGGGGGCGGATAAGGGGGTCGGTGTAGTTTTTAGGATAGGTCAGGTGAGGAGCTGTGGTTGTGTGAAATTTAATGGACTGGACCACCCTCAATGCTCTGGATTATGGATCACAATGAAATACCATATTCACGCTTCTTAACTGCCCGCATTTCTCTTTCAGAAGTTTGAAGTTGTTTACTTTTTGTGTAGCTTGGCTTACATAAGGAAACATGAGGCACTTAGACACTTTGGATTTTACATCTATAGCTTTGACTTCAGCTATAATTACTTCAGTGCTGTCTGGGAGGACTCCCCTGATTTGACCAAGAGAGTCCCAGCTCTGACAACATCAGTGCAGGACATCTAGTTGGGACCCTCACACCTTTTAGCACCTTGTAGGAAGCTGGCTACTTCTGTAGTGTACCAAAGTAAAGGGACACTATACAGATAGTCCAGGGCGACACTTATAGGTAGACAGGGGTGTTAGAAATGGGGTCTCTGGTTGGCAGTCAGTTTGCACTCTGTCCAAACAGGGTCCCTCACTCTAGTCAGGGTAAGGGAGATACACAGCTCAGACAGCCCCTGCTCACCCTCTTGGTAGCTTGGCACAAGCAGTCAGGCTTATCCCAAAGGCAATGTGTAAAGTATTTGTACAAAACACACACAATAACACAGTGAAAACACCACAAAAGGACTCCACACCAGTTTAGAAAAATAACCAATATTTATCTAAATTAAACAAGATCAAAACGACAAAAATCCAACATACACAAGCAAAGATATGAATTTTTAAAATAAAAAAAGAGTCAATGGATGCGCTGTTTTAGCACAAAGTACCTGGTGTGCATCAAAAATAAAGCAGCAAGGGCAACAGTGCATCAGAAAAGCAAGCGATGCGTCGATTCCTTACTCGCAAGTGAAGCCGTGCACCACTTCTGCCCCAGCTCTCGCATCATCAGTGCAGGACATCTAGTTGGGACCCTCACACCTTTTAGCACCTTGTAGGGAGCTGGTTATTTATGTAGTGTACCGGTGTGAAGGGACACTATGCAGATAGTCCAGGACGACACTTACTGGTTGACCGGGACTTAAATAATAATCCAGAAATCTCTCTTTTGTGGTAGTGTGGGTGAGCACTTAGGCTTATCAGAGGATAGTGTTAAGTATTTATTGCATACACCTTAACGTTAAGTGAGACACGCATTCAATAAAGAAATCCAACACCGATTAATGAAAATAACACAGATTTTTATATGAATTTAGACACCATGATCATCGTAATCGGATAAATACGTTTCGAGTTATCAATTTTTAAGTCACAGTAAAATACACTTATAATTTGGGCTTCAAGTGGTAATGTTATCCTACATGGAATATACATATACTGCATAGGGTCACCGAGCAATGACTTACAGGACCAGTCCTGCCGGTCGGCTCTAGGGTATCCGAGTGCAGAGGTGCTTTTCAGGGTTGGGTGCCCTGTTAAAGTCAAAATGGAAACTATCCTGCTGAAAAGAGGTTGCAAGCATGGACTGGGGGCAGCCCAGTAGCACCCAAGGGTGGGATCAGATCTTTAGGGTCTTGGGCAGGCAGAGACACGGTTGGTCCACTCAAACTTGGGCAGGGGGCTTGTGTGCAATGGTGCTTTTTCCGGTGGAGTCGGGCTGTTGAAGATCCTCACAGTTCTTGGTTCCTGCAGACACAGGCAGACTTCAGCATTCTGGCAAAACCCAAGAGTGGGCTCAGCTGTTGAGTGTTTCTGAACCCTAGGGACACCGTTGCCTCCCTCAGCCTCAGGCTGTGGGACTCGGGTGCAATGGTACTTTGAAGTGGTGGGTTGCAGTGGTCAGAGACTCACTGTGGCCCTCATTACAACCCTGGCGGTCGGTGTTAAAGGGGTGGTAATACTGCAAACAGGCCGGCAAAAAAAAAATGGGATTACGGTTGTGGCGGACACCGCAAACATAGACAGCCACTTTAACACTCTGACCGCCACGGCGGTAGAACCAAACAGCGCAACGGTCACCGCCAACAGACTGGCATGAGACAAAGTACCGCCCACCCTATTACAAGATGCCTATCCGCCACCTTTTCCGGGGTGGAACCAACGCTATCCAAAGCACGGCATAAACAGTATACAGAAGGGAAAACACTCACCTCTCGACACCCAATGAGGAACCAGGACACCATGGAGCCCGAACTACACGTACTGCCCATGTTGGTTTACCTTCTCTTCTACCAGGAGTACGAGCGGCAGCAGCGGTGACCACGGTGAGTACTGCACTTACAACATGGGGGAGGGTGGAGGAAAGAGAGTGACACACACACACCACACCCCCACCCTCACCCTCACACACAACACACACAAATACATGCAGCAACATTACATATACACCCCCTAGAAGAACGCAAGGACAAAAGGAAATGATTGTAACCATTGTAATCAAGAAAAATCCATTATTCCAAAGTCAAAATTCAGTATACAAATATGTACACCAACTACACAAGTCCGGATAGTGTACTAATCATTGTTCGTCGACCACTGGGCCCAAAATGCATGGGCGAGGCCCACACATGATACCTGACTGGAAACGTAGAGAACACTGCTGGGGCATCAGATAAAAAATATACAGGCACCTCAGGGGGAGGGGGAAGGAGGGCACCTCAGCCTGATGAACGTACAACGCCACTTCTGCACGAGGGGGCTCCATGCCCATTGATGTATCCTGGGGAGTGCAAAGCCACAGTCTCTCAAGTCTCTCCAGTGGGTGGTTTGCCCACTGCTTCATTCTGGGGAGTGCAAAGCCACAGTCTCTCAAGTCTCTCCAGTGGGTGGTTTGCCCACTGCTTTATCCTGGAAAGTGCAAGCCACAGTCTCTCAAGTCTCTCCAGTGGGTGCTTTGCCCACTGCTTCATCCTGGGGAGTGCAAAGCCACAGTCTCTCAAGTGGATGCCTTTCTCCACTGGTTCTGGAGGGGGCCTGGTTCCCAGAGTGCTTCATCCTGCCAAGAACTGAGGTAGTGGATGTGATTCTCCACTGGTTCTGGAGGGGACCTGGTGCCCAGAGTGCTTCATCCTGCCAAGGACTGAGATAGTGGATGTCATTCTCCACTGGTTCTGGAGGGGGCCTAGTAGGCAGAGTGCTTCATCCTGCCAAGGACTGAGGTAGTGGATGTGATTCTCCACTGGTTCTGGAGAGGGCCTGGTGCCCAGAGTGCTCCATGTGCAGTGTGGCCGGTATAATTCCTTCACCTGGGTGTGCGTGCCATGAGATTTGCGAGGTTCAGGTAGCATGATACGCCATGGAGGCAGCGACATACTTCACACTGCTGCCACTGCGCCCTCCACCTGCAGGTGTAAACAGTGATGGAAGAAATGCCTCATGGAAGCTGCCTAGGGTCCAGGAATTCTCCTCCAGCCTCAGACGACTGACCACTGGGGATGGTAGCCAGGTCAGCGGTGGTGCCTGTGTCCGAGGACGCCACAGGGCTGGTGGCGGTGCTTGCGGCTGTGTCGGTTGCGGCGGTGCTTGCGGTGGTGCTGCCGGCGGTGCTGCCGGCGGTGCATGGGTCAGCACCTGCAGAGGGACATAGCAGGACGTTTCCTGCAGCCTTGGATGGCTGCCCACTGGGGAAGAGGCTGGGGACTGTCGCTATGGCTGTGGACATGCCGGGGGCGGTGCAGGTGGCCGTGCTTGTGGCGGTGTCTGTCGCAGCAGTGCTTGCGGCGGTGCTGGCGGCGGTGCATGGGTCAGCACCTGCAGAGGGTCACAGCACGACGTTTCCTGCTGCCTCGGATGGCTGCCCACTGGGGAAGAGGCTGGGGACTGTCGCTGAGGCTGTAGATGTGCTGGGGGCGGTGCAGGTGGTGTTTGTGGTGGCGGGGCAGATAGCGGTGTTCGCCGCCATACAGGTTGGCGTGGTCGTGGACAGAAAGTGTGACACTGGTCCCTCAGTCAGTGCCACCATGCCCTCTCCTGACCTGCTCTTCAGCTTGTGGCCCTTCCCCAGCTTTGATGGTGCCGCAGTTGTCTTGCCACTATCCCCTTTGGTTTTTGCTGAGCCCTTGGTGGCTGGTACTTTCGGCTTCTATCTCCGGGATGTGGGCATCTTTTTCACCTTGGCGGGTGGCGGAATGTCCTTGCCCTCAATAAGTGGCACACTGGCAGCCCTGATGGGTGGCGCACTCCA
The DNA here is from genome assembly GCF_031143425.1 of Pleurodeles waltl. Taxonomy (NCBI): domain Eukaryota; kingdom Metazoa; phylum Chordata; class Amphibia; order Caudata; family Salamandridae; genus Pleurodeles; species Pleurodeles waltl. The sequence continues at coordinate 1,294,576,665 of NC_090446.1, read as the reverse complement.
TGCCCCTACAGTTGCTGGCACCACTGTGCCTGGGGATTTGGTGGCTGAGGTGCTGGGCTGGGACCTGGAAAGCCTGGCCCTAGGGGAAAGACGGTGGGGGGAGGTGTAGGGAAGAGGTCAATGTTAGCCAGGAAGAGTTTTTTAGACACACTGGGACAGGAAGATGGAGGTGGTTTGGGAGTGGAGGTAGAGGTAGTGGTTGTAGGAGGTGTACGTCTGCTGAATTTGGGTGAAGGTGCATGGGCCGGAGGCTGTTGTGAGGTGGATGACTGTTGGGTGGGTGTGTGCCTGCGTTTGTGTACTTTCGGAGGAGGGATCACAGACACACTGGGAGAGGACACTGGGGATGTGTGAATGGTAGTGGGGTGGTGAGTGCATGTGAACGGTGTGTGGATATGGCCGTGCTGGTGATGGAGGCAGTGGATGAAGATGTAGTGCATGCAGGTGTAAGTGGAGATGAGACAGGGAGGGAGGAGGAAGACATGGAGGAGGGGGACACAGTGGAGGCAGTGGATGTTGCTGTGTGTGCATGGGGATAGTGCTTGTGTGAGTGCCTGTGGGATGTGTGGTGCTTATGTTTGCCTGAGCCACTCTTGTGTGTTGATGAGTATGCATGCTTGGCTGATGGTGTGCTTGGGATAGGCTGAGGTACAGTGGATTGGGTCTGGGTGGAGGAAGTTGGAGGGGGGAGGCTGGACACAGGGACAATGGCTGCCATCAGTGCTGAGGCCAGAGCCTGAAATGCTCTCTGTTGGGCTGCCTGCCTAGAATGAATGCCCTCCAGGTATGCATTTATTTGTTGCAAATGCCTCTCTACACCCTGGATGCAATTCACAATGGGAGATTGCCCAACAGTGAGGGATCTCAGGAGGTCAATAGCCTCCTCACTGTGTGCAGCAGGGCTGACTGGGGCAGGGCCTGAGGTGCCTGGGGTGAAGGAGATGCCCACCCTCCTGGGTGAGCGGGCACGGGACACACACTGAGGAGCTGCTGGGAGGGCGGTGCTGGTAGGGGGTGGCGGCTGTACCTGTTGATGTGGTGGGCACAGAGGTGCCTGCCACCACAAGGGAGCTCCCATCAGAGGAGGAGTCACTGTCACTGCTGTCGGCTCCTGTTCCCACCGTGGAGCTCCCCTCGCCTTCCATCCCATTGGTGGCTTCAGTCTCCGTTGTTTCACCCTCCAGGGCCAAGTGGGTTGCAGCTCCCTCCTGCTCTGGTGCCAATGCTCCTCCGCCTGATGATGCTATTGCACACAAGAACAGGGAGACCACAAAAGGCGGGGAAAGACAGAAGATAGACATGTTCTGTGCATGCAACACCACTGCCGTTGGTGGGCACAACACACAGGGAGCAGCCCTCTGCACTACGCCATGCACTAACAGTTCCTAGAAATTTCAGCTGACCATGGGGTACGAGGCCTAAGACCAATTGCTGGACACCTGGAAGTCACAGGAGCCTGACTAGGTGTAGATGGCTCTTACCACTGATGGGGTTCGGGTGCCACAAAGCCTGCCTCACAAGGTACCTTGCCTACCAACTTCGCCCTGGCCTAGGGGAACCCACTGTCCACCTTCCCCACCCAGACACCTCGTTATGCACCAGCTGAATGAGAGTGTACTCACCCCCTTGTGGCTGCTGTGATGCCCTCATGCGCCCATCCAACTTTGGATAGGCCACCCCCAGGATCCGGAAAATCAGGGGGTCATGGTGCGACGGGCACCCCTCCCATGCTGGGAGGTCATCCCCAGCTGGGCCTCCGCCGCCTTCTTGCTCCAGCGGCGCAGGTCCTCCCATCTTTAACGGCAGTGGGTGCTCTGTCTGTGGTAGACCCCCAGGGTCCGGACGTCCTTGGCGATGGCACGCCAAATACCCTTCTTGTGGTTGGCGCTGACCTAGAGGAATGGTACAGGGGGAAAGGAAATTTCTTACCCGTCCGGACCATCATACTCATTGACCCCCAGTTCCCACCCTTGCCCTGATGCACATACACTCCCCATCCGCACATGCAGGCCTCAGCCCCCCCATGTATCTTCCATCCACACCACTCAAAACAGGCATTGCCCATGCAGCATGCTCACAGTGTACTCACCTGTTTGTCTGGATGACCGTACAGTTGTGTGTACTGGGGGAGGACCCCATCCACTAGTTTCTCCAACTCCTCCGAAGTGAAGGCAGGGGCCCTTCCCCAGACACATGAGCCATTGTCGCTTCCAGACTGAGGTCACAACATCACTTGCAGTGTAGGTCCTCTCCTGTTGAAGGTCAGGTATCAAGTGAGTGAACAGATAAAATGGCGGTCACATCCAGGCGGTGCGTATCGTCACCGCCGGCGTACATCGTCATTGGCTCCTGGGCCCCATAGGGGCCAATGTTAACCAATGCAGAATTACGCTGCGGTCTTCGACCGCCCACCGCTACGGTGTACAACGCCAGCACAGTTACCTCATATCCCCTTGTCCCACCTTACAGGTCAGGCAGCCGCCATTTCAGGAGGCCACATGGGATGGATGTTAACTGCGTCACACCTATCTAGGCCAGGAATATAGACAGATACCGGCACATTGCGGATTAATAACGTTTCTGAAAATAAGACATTGTGATACCTCAGTGTTGGATGACTCTCTGCTTGCTGTTCTCCTCCATAGGGCACGTCCGCTGCTGTAGGTGATGAGATGGCGGCATTCTCCGGTGTACAGACCCCTGGTGGACCTGTCGACAAAGGAAGAGAGACACATCCTGGTCACATACAGACTTGATCGTGCAACAATCCAAGAACTGTGTGCCCAGTTGGAGCCGGACCTGATGTCAGCCATCCGCCATCCCACAGGAATCCCCCCCTCTAGTGCAGGTCCTGTCTGTACTCCATTTCCTGGCCAGTGGGTCTTTTCAAACAACAGTGGCCATGGCATCAGGGATGTCCCAGCCAATGTTCTCTAACGTGTTGTCCAGAGTCTTGTCCGCCCTGCTGAAACACATGTGCAGCTACATCGTTTTCCCTCAGGTGGAAGATTTGCCCACAGTGAAAGGTGACTTCTATGCCCTGGGACATATCCCCAACATCATTGGTGCCACTGATAGTACACATGTGGCATTTGTACCCCTCCGCAGAAATGAACAGGTGTACAGAAACCGGAGGAGCTACCATTCTATGAATGTGCAGATGGTGTGCTTGGCAGACCAGTACATCTCCCATGTCAATGCCAAGTATCCTGGCTCTGTGCATGACGCTTACATTTTGAGGAATAGCAGCATCCCTTATGTGATGGGCCAACTCCAGGGGCACCGTGTGTGGCTATTAGGTGAGGCCAAGGTCCCAATACAGTTGACATAAGTTTCTGGGTATGGGGATGTCCCTAAGGGTTAGTGTGTGTCTAACAGTTGTCTCTTGACATTGCAGGTGACTCTGGTTACCGCAACCTGTCATGGCTACTGACCCCAGTGAGGAATCCCAGGACAAGGGGCCTCCATCTGACAGGTGGTTCACTATACTACTCACTGAAGAAGGTGTGCCAGATAATCGTGCCTGCTGTATGCTGCACAACCTGGCTTTGCAACGCCAGGTGCCTTTTCTGCAGGAGGATGGGCTACATGTTGGCAGTTGTTGAGCCTGTGGACAGTGAAGAAGAGGAGGCAGAAGAAGAGGATATCAACAACCGAAACATCATCATGCAATACTTCCAGTGAAACACAGGTAAGAAGATGCCACTGCTTCCCACATCTCATTCTATTGTTGGAACTAGCATAAGTATGTCATTTTCATTTAGTGCATGGACCCTTACTTGTCACTTTGACTTTCCATTTCACAGATTTGGGTCCCACTTTGTGCCCTCTGCTTTATTTACTGCTGGCCTACAGCTGTGTTACATTGGTATGTGAACAGGTAAATTGACATTGCTATATTCCATAGTTATTGCAATTACACATTTGTGAAAGCACAGACTGACTCCAGATTGTTTTGTGATTGAAGTGTGTTTATTCCTGTCCTATTAAGTGGAGGGGGTTGTAAAATAGGCTGGGGGGATGGTGGAGGAATGTCCATGGCAGAGTCCAGTCTATTTGTTTCACAGGTGCATTGTCCAAAGGGGCATAGGAAGTAGAGCAATGGCAGTTTAAGGATGGACAGGGTGACATAGTGGAACAGAAGGGTGAAATTCGGGGGGGTCTCATTTCCTGTTGGGGGTCTTGGCAATGTTCTCTGTCTGGATCCTGGATCTAAGGGACCATTTGCGGGGTGGTTCTCCATCTGCAGGGGGTGGGGTGCTGGTGTCCTGTTGTTCCCGTGGCGGTGCCTCCTGTCCACTAGCGCCGGCGGAGGTGGAGGGCTGTTCATCATCCAGGCTAGTGTCAGGGGCCCCTTGTTGTGCCATTGTGTCCCTCCTGGTGTTGGCCAGGTCTGCCAGCACCCCTGCAATGGTGACCAGGGTGGTGTTAATGGACTTTTCAAGTCCTCCCTGTTCCCAAGGTAGTGTTCCTCCTGCAGCCGCTGGGTCTCCTGAAACTTGGCCAGTACCGTTGCCATCGTCTCCTGGGAATGATGGTAAGCTCCCATGATGTTTGAGAGTGCCTCGTGGAGAGTGGGTTCCCTGGGCCTGTCCTACACCTGTCACACAGCAGTCCTCCCAGTTTCCCTGTTATCCTGTGCCTCTGTCCCCTGAACCGTGTGCCCACTGCCACTGCCCCAGGTCCCTGATTTTCTTGGGTTGGTGGGTTTGCCTAGGTTCCCTGTAGTGGTGGACACACTGCTGATTGACGTGCCCTGGGGACAGAGGGATGGGCCCGCTGGGTGAGTGCTGTGCTGGTGTTTCCTGAGGGGGAGGCTCTGTGGTGGCTTGTGACAGTGTCAGGGGAACCGACTGTCCCAAGGTCCCAGATGGTCCGGGCTGGTCATCTTGATCCAGTTGTGCAGAGCTGCTGTCATCACTGTGGGCTTCTTCTGTGGGGGGACTGGATATGTCTGGCACCTCCTGTCTGGTGACGTTGGGTAGGGGTCCTGTTGGGGTGTAAATGCATAATTATTGTATCTGTGTGTGCCATTGTGTGCAATGGGTGGTTGACCCTCTACTCCAGTGCTTGCATTATTGGCTTGGTCCTTGTGTGATTGGTGATTTTGGGGCATGAGTGAGCCTCTGTAGTGGACATGCTTGAGTGATGGGTGTCTATGCATTGGTGTCACATGCAGGGCTTGGTTTTGGGATGTGTGGGTTGTGTTGGTGGGGTATCTGTGGGTTGTTGGGGTGATGGGTGTGAGGGTAAGGGTGGGAGTATGTGATGGCATGCAGGTGAGGTGGGGGGTTAAGGTAGTAAAGATTTGCCTTACCAGAGTCCAGTCCTCCTGCTACTCCTGGGAGACCCTCGGGATGCAGTATTGCCAAAACTTGCTTCTCCCATGTTGTTAGTTGTGGGGGAGGAGACGGGGGTCCACCGGCAGTCCTCTGTACAGCAATCTGGTGTCTGGAGACCACGGAACGCACCTTCCCTCGTAGGTCATTCCACCTCTTTCTGATGTCATCCCTAGTTCTTGGATGCTGTCCCACTGCCTTGACCCTGTCGACAATTCTGTGCCATAGCTCCATCTTCCTTGCAATGGAGGTCTGTTGCACCTGTGATCCGAATAGCTATGGCTCTACCCGGACAATTTCCTCCACCATGACCCTGAGCTCCTCCTCAGAAAACCTGGGGTGTCGTTGAGGTTCCATGATGTGGTGTGGGTGATGTGTGAGGTTGTGTCTGTTGTGATGTGTGAGGGGGTGTGTTAGTGTGTGTTGTTTGAGGTGCGTGGACGTTGTGTAAGTGATGGTGTTGTGTGTCTGTGGATGCTGGTGTTGTTTTAGGTAGTGTCTCTCTCTGGCGTGCTTTCAAAATTCTGGTAGTAAGGGTTTGTGGGTGATGTGAGTGTGTGCTTTATATTGGATTGGGTGTGTGTATGTGTAACAGGTGTGTGAATCTCGAATTGTCCAATGTGGTTGTGTTTTGTAGATGTGTGTGTATTTTGAGCGTGGCGGTGTGCTCCACCAATGGATTACCGTGGTTGAAAGACCGATGTGTTGATTCATGGGTCGTGATACTGTGGGCGTATCCCTGTTGGCATGACGGTGTCGGTTTTGTTATCGCCAGTTTATCACTGACCTTTGGTGTGGCGGACTTGTGTGGGTGTCTGTATTGTGGCAGATTCCGTGCTGTGGGACGTAATACCTGTAGCGGAATTCCGCGGCAGCAGCGGTATGTTGGCAGTCTTCTGCACGGCGGTAAGCAGGATTTACCTCCAGGGTTGTAATGAGGGCCCTTGTGTCTTGGTGAACTAGTCAAGAGGAGAAACAAGGCAGCAGGGCCACTCACCTGACTGGCCTTGTGGATCTTGACATCCCTCAATGGTAAGTCTGGTTTGGTGGTCTTGGAATCTGGATTGGACCACCAACAAACCTTTGTTATTGCAAGGGGCAGCACCCCAGGTATAGGCATACGGAGCCTCCAGGAAGGGTCAGCATCTCTGGACTTTGGTGAAGTGGCAGGGTTGACCTCCTGGACTCAAAACTATTTTCTTGTGGCTTGTTGTTCCTGTGGAGGGCCCAATGGCCTTCGTGAAAGAGTACCTGACATTGCGAGTGGTACCTGCAGATGCAGGGAAGAAACTGCTCTGTTCTAAGGGATATCTTTCCTGGTTTTAGATGAGCTGGACAGTTCTCCAAGGATTTTGGGGAGGGTGTTCAGCTCTTTGTGAAGCTAGCCCCAGCAACTATCGAAGTGCAAGCAGCCCGGCAGGGTTTTGTGCCACTCTTCAGTGCAGGTCTTCAGTTCTAGCTCTCTTCGGTCCTTCTTCTTTCTTCTGCGGTTCCCATAGTCGAGTCTTGATCTGCTTTCCTGGTGTAAGGGGGCCACCTAAATATTTACTTTAGCGGTGTTAAGGGGAGTTAAGGGGAGCTACTTACCCTTTGGGTCACTACACCCCCCTTGATGACCACTTCCCATGGGGAGTGAGCATCAACCTGTCCACAATTTCCTAATCCCACCACACACAAGATGGTGGAATTCTCCTTTTTGTGTTCACTTCAGGTGGCTCAGGTTAGGGGGGTGTCCAGCCTGGCAGTGCAACTCACCTCCTATCTGTAATGGTGCCAAACAGGCCTCATGGCAGGGGGGTTGCCTCTGGGAAGTTGGGTTTGCATAACAATGGTGGCAAAGAATTGGCCTTGTGATGCAGATTTATCTTGTTGGCAGAGGTGATAACAACTCCTGCCAGAGCATGCATTGTTTTCTGACCTTAGAGAGTGAAGCTCTCACCTCCTGGGGGTCAGAAACTCATCTGTGGTGGCAGTCTGATCGATACTAGACAGCCAGCAAACTAGAGGGCTAGTAGGTTTAATCTAAGGTGCTCTCTGAGTGCATGGCATAATAAATCCAAACGTGGCATCAGTATAGATTTATTAAGACAAGGTGTTTGATACCAAACACCATTATTTTCCTTACAGCCATCATAATGCTGGGTCTCTCCTGATGACCAGTGTCCAGTACATGTTCCAAGATTGCTGCCCGGGCAATTGTAATATGTAGTAATAGAACTAGACATCACAGGTGCATATCTGCTCATGCAGACACGCCCTCACATGTATTATAAGGCACCCTGTCTTAGGGCTCTTAAGGCCTGCTGTAGGGATGACTTGCAAATAATATAGGCACTGACTTTGGCATGACACACGAGTGTGCCATGTAGTGTTTTTCACTCAGGACTTGCACCCTGACACTCAGTCTACGATGGCAGGCTGTGTGAAATTTGTGTGTGGAACACTTAGGGTGGCATAAGAGATGCTGCAGCCCTTAGGGACTCTCTTTAAAACCAATGCCCTAGGTAGCAGGGGTACCATTTACTAGGGACTTACAGGAGTGCTACAGTAATTTGCCAGTTGTGTTACATTTAGACATACCTTGTTTAAAGGGAAGGGGCACTGCCACTGAGGTCTAGTTAGCTGGCCTTAGTTCACTGTCAGAGTAAAAAACCAGCATCAAGTAGTACTGAAGGGGGCAAAAAGTGGGGGGACATCTGAAAAGAAGTCTAGTTTTGTACACACCTCCTAAGAGGCATCCAAGTTGTCCTGCAAGACTTTTTCCTTAAAAAACTGACCATAAATGCTCAGAAATCCCAGGACAATATTCGAAATCATAGTTTCTTTTGACCAGTTATCCATGTGTTCCACTTCCCGTTCTAGATGAAGCACTGCGGTAGTAGCTCAGTCAAAGACGTTTTCACATGATGAGATAGCGTGACCTGTAACACTGCTTTAGCTTCCAAACTCTGAATTTTCTATCCTTTTGTATTTCCTCATTTCTTCAAACATTTGTTCCATTAAAACGACCTTCCCTGGAAACCGAAGCTGTGGCCTTCATCTCTAGCATCTGGTCGTAGAAAAGGGATTCACATCATAATCATGGTGTCCAGCCAGAGCTCTGCATCCCTGTCAGTGACCTCAGAGTCAATCCTCATAAGAACAGAGAGTATTATAAAAAATAATTTATTTTCATTCTTTCCCTTTTCTTTATTGTATTTTGGAGGCATGATGTAGTGTCAGTAAATGCACCGTAAACACTGTTCATCTTCTGACCATGGAGCATTGTACCCTGCTTCCTTCTAAGAAGCTCCTCTACCTTCTTAGCCCCTCAAACAAACTGTGGCTACAGCTCTGAAGCAGGTGGGCTATAGCAACCCTCCAGAGGTTGGTTGCTTTCAAAGCACCCTCTCAGTGCCCCTGCTAGGTGCTCTCTCAATGGCCACCCTAGAGCCACAGAACGTGAAAGTCCCTTGCCACAGTTATCACTGTGTTTCCCACAGGGCTTCGCCAGGCAATTCACCACCTCTCTGCACCACTCAGTGGCTCTGAAGAAGCAGTTCCGATTAGATGTTGATCCAAAGGGTGCCATCTTGAATCCTAGAGGCTGCAATGGAAGACAAGATGGGTCTGGCCTCTCGAACTAGTGGCAGGTTTTGGGGAGTAAGGCTGTTCTAATAAGAAGTAATAGAACTAGACATCACTAGATGATGTTTGAGTGCAGGGTCAATAAGTGCCCTAGACCCTACTCCAGCTTCCTGACGTCCTGGCTGTAGCTTTCACCATCGGCACTACCCTTCTACCACCTCTAAGTCTGATGTCCACTTGAATGTGTGGCGCCCCACTAATTTTCCTGCACCCCTGAGCGTCTAATATTTATGAGACGACCTATAATGCCTCTGTAAGGGAGCAAGAAACATGAAATATAAAAGTATAAAACTAAAAGAGTTCCTGGAGGGAATATAGTATTCATTCGCTGGTTGATATTTGAAGATTTAACAGCATTTGAAATATATCTTCAGAAAATTACTTAATAGAAAAAATATAAATGAAGTGTGTCTTTTTTAGGAGAACCTCAGGCTAGAGTGCTCCCTTGTCAGGCCCTCTTTCGAGCACGATATCCACAGGAGCGCATCTTTCCAACCCACTGTGTAGCACCGAGCTTCTTAACAACATCAATGAAATACGTCACCACTGAAATTTCACACAATAAGGGTAATAACCTTTAGAGGTCAGTGAAAGACTCCTTGTGGAAACCGGACTGAAATGAAGACAAAGGGTAGTTTTACGGTCATTAAATAGAAATAAACTTATTTTAACAACTATGAAGTTCTGTTGCATGAAATGAAAACGATGAGTCTCAGACGAGACGTACATTGCTGGAGAAGAGGGTTAGGAGGGAGACAGGCAAATAATAACCACATTTGGAACGAGCGTGTGCAAGGCACTGTGGGATTAGACTAGTGTTAAACGGGGCCTTCAAGCGTCGGGTGTAAATCGAGTTTATATAAGCGCCAGCATGAGGCCTCTTACTGAAAGAGTGGGTGTCTAAAGTTACATAAACTGTTGCAAATAGTTCAGGCGACGCCAAGGCCAGCAGCAGTAGACAGACAGACCGCACAGTTAGAGTTCTCAGAGGTAGCATTTTTATTGGAGGAGCTGCTTATCGCTAGAGAGAGATTGTTGAGGCAGCTTGTAATATGTATGTGTATGTTATATTACCAAGAATTCTGCAGCATTCCTAAACAGGATATCCAGGTGACCGGTGTGTCTAGGGCAGAGATCTCCACGCCACCTTCTATCAAGCCCTTGGTTTGGAAGCCGGTGAGTCCATGGACATTGAGACCCTCCAAAAGAAGGTGGAATGAGATGCAGGCATGATGCTCTCAGCCTCATTGCAGCAGAGGACTTCTGGAGGACTAAAGGGCAGATCTCAGAGCTGCTTTGCTTTTCCAAGTGCTTTCTAATTTGTAACATTTTTATGTGTTTTCAATTCTTTATTTAACAAACTATTGTAATCACAGCCCTTGGCAAAGAAACACAACTGCGATCTGCTGCTCCTGTCCACACCGCAGCGGCTTTGAGGTTTGCTTCTTTTCTGCGTTTTTCACATCCGAAGTCTGTTGGTATTTTTTTACGATTATTAATATATTTGCCTCAATATGGGAGATCCGTCCCCGCTGTGACAAGGTGAGCCGATGAGCTGGAGCAAGCTCCTTTCTGCTCCCTTGTCCCCTCCCCTGTGCCCTGGTCTGGGCCCCACCAGGCAGTGTCCTCGTGATATTTGTAAAACATCACTTTGAAGCCCCCTCTGCGCTCTGCACTGGGGGCTCTCCGGCACCGAGCAGACAGGGGCTTCTCTTTCTTTGTAAATCACATTGAATCCACATCCCCTTACACCTTGCTGCTTCCATCAGACAGCATTGCTAGCCCCCCCAGCCCTCAGGGGTCAGTCCAAATCAAATCAAATCAAATCAAATCATTAGCATTTATAAAGCGCGCTACTCACCCGTGCGGGTCTCAAGGCGCTAGGGGGGAAAGGGGGGGTTATCGCTGCTCGAACAGCCAAGTCTTTAGGAGTCTCCGGAAAGCGGAGTGGTCCTGGGTGGTCCTGAGGCTGGTGGGGAGGGAGTTCCAGGTCTTGGCCGCCAGGAAGGAGAAAGATCTCCCACCCGCCGTGGAGCGGCGGGTGCGAGGGACGGCAGCAAGTGCGAGGCCAGCGGAGCGGAGGGGGCGGGTGGGGACGTAGAAGCTGAGGCGTCTGTTGAGGTATTCCGGTCCCTTGTTGTGGAGGGCTTTGTGTGCGTGGGTGAGAAGACGGAAGGTGATCCTTTTGCTGACTGGGAGCCAATGCAGGTGTCTCAGGTGTGCGGAGATGTGGCTGTTGCGGGGTACGTCGAGGATGAGGCGGGCCGAGGCGTTTTGGATGCGTTGCAGGCGGTTTTGGAGTTTGGCGGTGGTCCCGGCGTAGAGGGTGTTGCCGTAGTCCAGGCGACTCGTGACAAGGGCGTGGGTCACGGTTTTTCTGGTGTCGGCGGGGATCCAGCGGAAGATCTTGCGGAGCATGCGGAGAGTGAGGAAGCAGGCGGAGGACACGGCGTTGACTTGCTTGGTCATGGTGAGAAGAGGGTCCAAGATGAAGCCGAGGTTGCGGGCGTGGTCTGCGGGGGTCGGTGCGGTGCCGAGGGCCGTGGGCCACCAGGAGTCGTCCCAGGCGGACGGGGTGTTGCCGAGGATGAGGACTTCCGTTTTTTCAGAGTTCAGCTTTAGGCGGCTGAGCCTCATCCAATCTGCGACGTCCTTCATACCCTCTTGTAGGTTGGTCTTGGCGCTGGCGGGGTCCTTGGTGAGGGAGAGTACAAGTTGGGTGTCGTCGGCGTAGGAGGTGATGATGATGTCGTGCTTGCGTACGATGTCGGCGAGGGGGCTCATGTAGACATTGAAGAGTGTCGGGCTGAGCGATGAGCCTTGAGGTACGCCGCAGATGATCTTGGTGGGTTCTGAGCGAAACGGAGGGAGGTAAACTCTTTGGGAGCGGTTAGCGAGGAAGGAGGCGATCCAGTCCAGGGCCTGGCCTTGGATCCCGGTGGAGCGTAGGCGGGTGATTAGGGTGCGGTGACAGACGGTGTCAAAGGCAGCCGAGAGGTCGAGGAGAATGAGGGCGACTGTTTCACCGTTGTCCATCAGGGTTCTGATGTCGTCTGTGACTGAGATGAGGGCGGTTTCCGTGCTGTGGTTGGTTCGGAATCCGGTTTGTGAAGGGTCGAGCAGGTTGTTGTCTTCCAGGAAGGTGGTCAGCTGTTTGTTGACGGTCTTTTCTATTACCTTGGCTGGGAAAGGTAGAAGAGAGATGGGGCGGAAGTTTTTCAGGTCGCTTGGGTCAGCCGTAGGTTTCTTTAGTAGGGCGTTGACTTCAGCGTGCTTCCAGCATTCGGGGAAGGTAGCAGAAGAAAAAGAAGAGTTGATGACGGTCTGGAGGTGCGGGGCGATGATGTCGTCGGCTTTGTTAAAGATGAAGTGCGGGCAGGGGTCCGAAGGGGCGCCGGAGTGGATAGAGTTCATGATGGATTTGGTTTCTTCCGTGTTGATGTGGGTCCAGTTGTTGAGGGTGATGTCCGGGGAAGCGGGTTCAGTGGTGTATGGTTGGGTCTGGTGTCCGAAGCTGTCGTGGAGGTCGCTGATCTTGCGATGGAAGAAAGTGGCGAGGGATTCGCACAAATCCTGTGAGGGCGTGACGGCGTTGGCGCTGGTGCTGGGGTTGGAGAACTCTTTGACGATGCTGAAGAGTTCTCTGCTGTTGTGGCTGTTTTTGTCTAGTCTGTCGGTGAAAAAGTTCCTTTTGGCAGTGCGGATCAGGTGGTGGTGTTCGCGTGTAGCGTTCTTGAGGGCGGTCATGTTGTCAGCGGTGTGGTCCTTGCGCCAGGCCTTCTCAAGGGCACGACAAGTTTTCTTTGATTCTTTGAGGGTGTCAGAGAACCAGAGAGGTTTTTTGGTGTTGGTCTGTCGATGCGTGCGTTTGAGGGGAGCAAGGTTGTCAGCGCAGTTGGAGATCCAGTTTGTGAGGTTGAGAGCTGCGTCGTTGGGGTCGGTGGTGAGGGTGGGTTGGTTGGCGGCGAGAGCGGAGAAGAGTTGCTCTTCAGGGATCTTGTTCCACTGTCGACGAGGGATGGGTTGAGTGCGGAGGTGGGAGGTCTCGCGTCGGAATGTGAAGTGGACGCAGCTGTGGTCGGTCCAGTGTAGGGCAGAGGTGTGGCTGAAGAAGACGTGTTTGCTGGCGGAGAAGATAGGGTCGAGCGTGTGTCCGGCGATGTGGGTGGCGGTGTTCACCAGTTGTTTGAGGCCGAGGTTGGCGAGGTTGTCGAGCAGGGTGGTGGTGTTGGGGTCGTTGTTTTGTTCCAGATGGAAGTTGAGGTCGCCTAGGAGGATGTAGTCCGGTGAGGCGAGGGCGTGCGGGGAGATGAAGTCGGCGATGGCGTCGCTGAAAGAGGCGCGAGGTCCGGGAGGACGGTAGACGAGGGATCCTCTGAGGGTGGTCCTTGGGTCGGTGCGAATCTGAAAATGCAGGTGTTCAGCGGCGAGGGGGGGGTCTTCGGTGGAGGTGGTGACGCTGATGGAGTCTTTGAAGATGATGGCGACACCTCCTCCTACTTGGTTGGTGCGGTCTTTTCTGGAGATCTTGTAGCCTTCGGGGATGGCGGGTAGCGATGTCTGGAGCAGAGGAGGCGTTCATCCATGTCTCCGTGATGAAGGCGACGTCCGGGGCTGTGGAGTCCAGGAGGTCCCAAAGTTCAACGGCGTGCTTGTGGACGGAACGAGTGTTGACCAGGATGCACTTGAGGTGGTTGATGGCGCGTGGGCTTGTGGTCGTGGTAGTTGCGTGGTGGAAGATGCGTTTGCAGGAGTTGCAGGCGAAGGGTCCATGGGTGCGTTTGGGGTGAGCTAGGAAGCAGGTTTTGGAGCGCCCTGGGTTGAGGGCGTGGAGGGTGGTGGGGTCGTAGCGGATCAGCGGGGCTTGGGGGAGCTGGGGACCAGGGGTCGTGGCGCTGGGCGCGGGCCAGGCGCGGACGGGCGCAGACGGGCTTGCCTCTGGCGCGCCTCCGGCGCGCCAGCGGCGTGCCCGCTGCGCAGTCGCGCAGCGGCCGCCATAAGAGGTAGGAGGGGGGGGGGGAGGGGTCAGCTGGGGGCGAATGGGAGCTGGGGGGCGGGGGCGTGCAGGAGGTCGCGGCGGGAAAGCGCGAGGGAGGGGGGGGGACAGGTAGAGTGAGAGGAGCTGGGGGAGGGGGTTTAGGGTGGAGGAGGGTGAGTGTTAGGAGGTTTGGAGATTAGGGAGAGAGATAGGAGTAGGGTTGTGAAGATAGGGGAGGGGGGGTTGTAGAGGTGGGTGAGGGAGAGAGGTAGAGTGAGAGGATAGGGAGATAGGTAGTAGAGGGGGTGGCGGGAGGGGGGGAGAGATAGAGAAATAGATAGAGAAAATAGATAGAGAAGTCGATAGATAGGGAAATAGATAGATAGACAGATAGGTAGGTAGGAGGAGGTGGAGAGTGGGGGAGTTAGATAGTGAGATAGGGAGCTAGAGAGATAGGAAGATAGGAGGAGTGAGGGAGGTAGATAGCGAACGGGTTAGCTAGGGGTGAGAGAGGGGGAGGCGAGTGAGGGAGGGGGATGAGGAAGGAGCAGGAGGGCAGGCTCGGGGGAAGAAGACGGAGGAGGTAGAAGAGCCGAAGACAGGAGAACAGAAGACAGAAGAACAGAAGACAGAAGAACAGAAGACCGGAAGGGCAGAAGACCAGAAGACAGAAGCACAGAAGATCGGAAGAGCAGAAGAACAGAGAAGAACAGAGAAGAACAGAGAAGAACAGAGAAGAACAGAGAAGAACCGAGAAGAAGAACACAGAAGCACAGAGAAGAACAGAGAAGAAGAACACAGAAGACCGGAAGAACACAGAAGAACAGAAGGGAAGAACAGAAGAACAGAAGGGAAGAACAGAAGAACAGAAGGGAAGAACAGAAGAACACAGAAGAAGATTGCAGAGGGGGAGCGAGGAGGAAGAGACAGAGAGGAGGAAAAGAAGCAGGAGCAGGAGAGAAGGTGAGTGGCGCGGGGCAGGGCGAGGGGCTGGGAGGAGGGGGGTACTTACAGTTAGGTGGGTCTCAGGAACACAGGAACTCGGGAACTTGGAGGAGCTGCAGCGGCAGGGGGAGCGACCTACCCTTGGGTAGTCCAGAGAGTCCCTTCTCCCTATCTGTAAACCAGATCCAGCCTGCATGTCGCCCCCCATACACCTTACTCTGGTGCCATCACCCAACATTAGTAGCCCCTCAGGAGACAGTCAAAGAAAGGGTAGCCCAGCCCTCCAGGGCGTCACTGCCAGTCTGATGGGGCACAGCCCCCACCCCCCACTCCGCTCCCATCGCTGTAAATGAGGTGTGAAAACAGGCTGTAAGGCACCAAGCAAACAAAGGTCATGATTCCAGGCGACCTTCAAGCACTGGTGAATTGCTCCACAATCAGATCAGCCCCTCTTAACTGCCGAAGAACCTGGGCCGGTAGGGGGTGAGACGCAGATAAGTTTTAAGGCACGAGTAAAGTGGGCTCTGGCCCAGGGTACCAGCCTTTCAGCGCCCCACCCCCAAGAGACAGCTCTGTTCTGCAGAATGTCTTTGAATAATACCGTTTTCTTTTCATTTATTTTAATGTGAGTGATGGTCTATTACAAACAGTTTTCAGAGAAATGTTGTGTTTATGTGTCATGCAACATTCCTTTAAAAAGTTTATTTTAGATGAAAACAGGGCGTCACGAAGGGTGTCATGGAGATTATTTTCAGCTACATTACCGAGCAGCTGCTATATTACAATATTGAAAACACAGGTCACAATCCCTGAATCGCAGCTGTAAAGAGATTTAGAATTTGGACGAGTGTGCATGTGCACCGTCAGTGACCTGGCCAAAGAGGGCATAAAAAAGTTGAAACTAGATCATAAATTCGAAGATGTTCATAACAGGGGCCCTCAAAATACGTTTGGGCCAGATTCCCCAAATTCCTTGAGATGTCCCTGGTGAGGCGGGTTTAAATACACCTGCGCTACAGATATGCGTCCTTCCGTACTCTCGCACTGTAGTCCAATTAGGGCACTTGGATGAACCAAGACCGCAACTCCCAGAAAGCGTTTTGCCACTGTATTCTTAACATGCTACTCTGGCGCGTGTCAGTGTAGTCCACACGAGCACGAATCCTTCCCACCCATAAAACAACCGACTACACCACACTTATCCTTTAAAAGTCCAATATGCAAGACAGTGACAGGACATCAGTGTGATTGTTTTGTTCTACCATTGCTGTCCGTTGAAAGACGCACACGATCTGAAGAGAGGAAGTTTGCCTCCCACCGAAGGCAGGCTTAGGCTGTACCTCGCATAGTGAGGACCATCTATTACATGGATCTGGATCATTGAGCATAGACAGCGAGAAGGGACTAAGCCCGGTGGGAGGCAACAGCTTCCGTGACAGTCCAGGAAATGCCACGGGCGCCTTTGGGTGCCGTCAGTACCTCGAGTCTGTCAGAAAGACGAGGCATCTCAAGGACTGAAGCGGTGAGATCTTTGGGTAGCTTTCAGTAAATGTCTTGTCCACTGTATCATTTATGTAATTTCCAAATTACTGCCACCTGACATTACTGGCTACCTCACAGTTCCACACTGTACTCACCACGCTACGACCACATAGGCAGCTATGTACCATGTCAGCGACTAAACTCTCCAGAAGACCACCTAACTGCCTGGTGACCGAACTGCTTCTGAAATACCGGAATGTCTTCAGTGCACCCCGTTACACTGCCTACCTGCCTGTCCTGTTCTCACAGCCACTTGACACTACTCGCTATGTCACAGTACAGTCCACAGTACCACCTGATTTCTTGTTGGGCATATAACCACCTGTGTACATCATTTGTGAATTCCAATAGCTCTGACCTCGTGAAAACCACTGGATTGCCCTGTTGACATATCTGAATATCTATTGTCCACCCGGCTGTCCTGTCCACCCAACCACCTGATACTACTAGCTATCACACAGTACTAGCCACGCTACCACCAGACGACAGAACCGCGATGTGCCCTCCTGACTGTTCTTTCACCTCATTATTGTGGAACAGAACTTGACTATTGTCTCTGACTGTACTGTAACCTGTACTGTACGCCTGTGTGCTGTCTGAATGCTCTGTTCATCTGATTGCACTGTCCAGCAGACTCTGTGAACTGTACTGTTCCTGACTGTACTGCACATCTGTCTGCTCTGTTCATCTGACTGCACTTTCTAGCAGATTCTATGAACTGTACTGTCTCCGAGTGTACAGTACACGTGTCTGCTTCCGGAATGCTCTGTTCATCTGACTGCACTGTCCAATAGTTAACTTTTCTACTGGTGCATTTTATGATACTGTACAAGGTCAGGATATTCCGTGAGAGTCAAATGAATACACTGCATAAGAGCGAAACACGTTTGAAAGGACTGCCACACAAATCTGAATCTGGATAAAGTAGGTTTTAGTGTCCCAGCTTCGTATTTTGTTTTCTGACATATTTTGTCGTTTTTTTTGCCTTTGTTTAGTGCTTTGAATGACATTTTATAAGGGCAGGGTTTTTTTTAGTGTAGTGTTTTAAGGATTAATAATACTTCTGTTATTAATGTGACTAACACCTTTTTATGGTTTTGTTTTCTTTGTAGGCCATTGGACTACCCTTTAAATGTATTTGCAATCTGCCTTTATACATTATGTGCCTGATTCACAAAGGTCAACTTAGATGTTTGGTCTAACTTTACACCAAACCTCTACCTTTCTGACTTTAGGAATTCACAGTGGGCATTTACGAGTAGTACTCCCAAGTGCGCACGTAAAGATACTACTCGTAAATGCCATTTGTGAATTCCCAAAGTCGTAGACAGACGTTTGGTTTAAGTTTAGGCCAAAGTCTAAGTTTACCTTTGTGAATCGGGCCCAATGTTTTATATTTTTTATTGTGTAATTATAATTATTTGCATAATGGAATACTACTACCAAACATCATCTGAAAATATTTGGAGATGCCAGTGTTTGTTTATATACTTATTTATAGGCAAAAAAATTGTCAGCAATGTACGATATGAGAAAATCAGTGCTCGGTACGGGTAGCAAGTGTGATATAAATGCAATTATACTACAAAATATAACCCACACCTATACTAATACCATAACACTCAGTGGTCCGGCAGTCAAATGTAGTTCATACAGGCTGCATAATAATTATCTTTTACTACTTGACTCTCTTACAGTCATAAGACCAAACTGCTGTGGGTCATGCCCATCACCCAGTACTGCATCAGTCCACAGCAATAAACTACCAATCACAAACTGAACTGACACAGAATTACTGAAGAGATCTGCCACATACCACTGGCTAACAGAGGACTCTAAGCTAGTCCACCACTAAGTGCAGGCTCCAAGAAGCTACATACTATGACACTTCTTGGCATCTCACAAGGACAATCAGGTATGGGATGATTTTAACAAGTTGCATGCCAGCAGATTTCTCTATTTAACCTTCTCCTACTCAGGATCATAAGCTAAAAACAAGCAGTGGCAAAACCTATTTGAGCTATTGACTTTGGCAATCAAGTGGAGATGGGTAGTTGGGCAGGTGGTGGGTAACGGGGGTGCAGATTTGGTGAAAAACAGAATGATTAAAAAACTACTATGAAGTGGCCAATGCTGGTTGCTTCATACTGCTTTTTTGACCTTCTGTTTTCTGTTTGGAGAATAAACAGAGACGTGGCAGGTGGGAGGGGAAAGGAATCGGGGAAGGCAGGGCCGGTGGAAGGTGGGTGAAGAAACAGGGATGGGAAGGCAGATAGGAATGGTAGAAGAAATAGAAGGGGCGGGTGGAAGAGGGAGAAGAAACAGAGCTGGAAGGGTGGAGGAGGGGGAAAAGAAAAAAATACTAGAGAAGAAGAAATAGGGATGGGGTGGAGAGGAGGTAAACAAAAGACTATAATGTGTAAACCACATCATAAGCTTTTTTTCAGAAGAAATAGTACCTGAATCACAGCGTGAGCAGCCAATGGTCAATGGAGGGACACTAATCAAGCATAATTAATCTGTGCTTGGTCCGTGTGCCACACAAAGAGAAGGTAGTGACACATTGCAAGTGCTCCCCAATTAGAAGGCAGCAAACAAGAGTGACAATGATGCCAGTGAATGGCCACGCAGGCGAGAACTAGCAAAATATTTAAGAATGGACAATCCAGTGCTGTAACCAGTTAAGTGGTTTATACATCACACTGCCAAGCGGTTTGTCCCATAACACGATAACCACACCTACATGTTGCCCTTACATACAACACAGAAATAGTTCTTACACAGGATCAAAACAAGACATCTCACTTTCAGCCATACACCCTACACAGTGCAGCGTGCTACCCATGCAGGAAAGGGCGTCAGCGCCAAAGATAGGTGTAGTAAGCCCTCTATAAATGCTTCAATATAGTACAATACACTGTTCAAGTGACAGCACTCTCCAATAGACTGTGTGCCGTACTACTCGCTGCCTCTGATGTCCAACTGATTTCAGGGCCACCAGACTGTATACTGGAGTGTTCTCTGCCTGTGCTCTCCAGCTGACTGCTCCCTGCCTGTGCTGTCCGCTTGACTGCTTCCTGTCTGTGCTGTCCACCTGAAAGGTGCTGTCCTCCTAAAGTGTACTGTACATCTGCAATGTGTAAGGCAGGGTATCTTTATCTTCTGTGTCAGAGAAGGTTATGGGTAATTGTGCTGATACAAGAACGAGGTTTTACTACAAATAAATGTTAATAACAAATATCGCAAGGATGTGGAGTCATGGCCCGAGCTGCTGACTTCGGATCTGGGAAACTCGAGTCTTAGCGTCTGCACCATATTCTGTGATTCTGTGTGAATCGCGTAATCGCCCATGCCTGAACAAATGAATGTGACCATGTGTAAGGGTACTGGTGTACATGTAAATTGTCCCAAAAGCTTTGAGTCAAGTCTGCGCCATATATAACTGCAAAAAAAAAAAAAAACGATACCATTGTGGGGTGCAAGCAAGGAAAAAGGGTCCCTTTGGTGGTGGGATAGTAAAATACAGGAAACGTCTGGAAAAATGACTCCGGAACAATGATGACGCCTACAACACAAGCTTAAACACGCTTGCCGGAACAACAGCTGTCTTTTTCTCTGCTTTAACCACGCATGTGGTGAACTATGCATATGCGTGGTTAAGGCAAAGAAAAAGGCAGAGTGGATCGGGAGAGGGCGCGGTCAGGTAAGTGGGGTTGGGGCAGGGTTGGAGGGTATCTTTTAGGGGTGGTGGGTGGATTAAGGGGTGGGGTGGTTGGGGTTGTTTGGTTTTTAGGGGCGGGGTGGGGGATCGGGGTAGTTTGGTTTTTAGGGGTGGGGGATCGGAGTAGTTTGGTCAGGTAAGTGGGGAAGGGGTAGGGTTAGGGGCTAGTTTTTAGGGGTGGGGTGGATTAAGGGCTTGGGGCGGGTGGGGGGTTGGGGTAGTTTGGTTTTTAGGGACAGGTATGGGGGATTGGGGTAGTTTCGTTTTTAGGGGCAGGGATGGGGTGATCGGGGTAGTTTACTTTTTAAGGGTGGGGTGGGGGGATTGGGGTAGTTTGTTCAGGTAAGTGGGGTTGGGGCGTAGTTTTTAGGGGTGGATTAAGGGCTTGGGGAAGGTGTGGGGGGTCATGGTAGTTTGGTTTTTAGGGACACAGTGGAGGTATTGGGGTAGTTTGTTTTTTAGGGGCGGGTGGAGGAATCTGGGTAGTTTGGTTTTTAGGGGCGAGTGGTCGGTTGTTTGTAGTGCGGGTTGGGGAAGGTTTTAGGGCTCAGATTGGGTTGGGGGTGTCGGGGTAGTTTTGTTTTTAGGGGCTGGTGGTGGGGTCGGGCAGTTTTGTTTTTAGGGGTGGGGTGGGGATCTGGGTAGTTTGGTCAGGTAAGTGGGGTTGGGGGCTAGTTTCTAGTGGTGGGGGTGGATCAAGGGCTTGAGGCTGGGGTTGGCAGTGGTTGGTAGTTTAGTGTTTAGGGGCCGGGGTAAGGGGTGAGGGGTAATTTGGTCAGGCAAGTAGGGTTGGGGGCTAGTTTTTAGGGGTTGGGTGGATTTAGGGCTTGGAGCGGGGGTGAGGTGGTGGGGATAGTTTGGTTTTTAGGGGCGGGGTGGGAGGATCGGGGTAGTTTGATTTTTAGGGGCAGAGGTGGGGGAATCGGGGTAGTTTTGTTAGGTATGTGGGGTTGGTGCAGGGTTGGGGTCATTTTTTGGGCTGGGGTGAATTAAGGGCTTGGGGCAGGGGTGGGGGGTTGGGGTAGTTTGGTGTTTAGGAGTGGGTTGGGGTATTGGGGTAGTTTGAGTTTTAGGGACGGGGTGGGGGAATCAAGGTCGTTTGGTTTTTAGGGGTGGGTGTGGGGAGCAGTTGTTTTTAGGGCGGGTCGGGAAGGTTTTAGGGCTCAGGATGGGTGGGGGATGTCGGGATAGTTTTACTTTTAGGGGCAGGAGTGGTGAGGTCAGGGCAGTTTTGTTTTCAGAGGCGGGTGAAGGTCAGGGTAGTTTTGTTTTTAGGGTTGGGGGTTCGGGGTAGTTTGGTTTTAAGAGGCGGTGTGGCTGGTCAGAGTAGTTTGGTTTTTAGGGGTGAGGAGTCAATTGTTTTTAGGGCAGGTGGGGGGTCAGGGAAGGTTTTAGGCTCAGGTTAAGAGGGGGTATCGGGTAGTTTTGTTTTTAGGGGTGCGGGTCCATGTAGTTTTGTTTTTAGGGGGTAAGGGTAGTTTGGTTTTTAGGGGTGGGGGGCTCGAGCTAGTTTGCTTTTTGAAGGGTGGGGTGGGGGATGGGGTAGTTTTTTTTTTAGAAGCAGGGGTGGGGGGATCGGGGTAGTTTTGTTTTGTGGGGCAGGATGGCGAGGTCAGTTGTTTTTAGGGCGGGTGGGGGTCAAGGAAGGTTTTAGGACTGAGGGTGGGTGGGGGTGTTGGGATAGTTTTGTTTTTAGGGACTGGGGTGGTGGGATCGGGGTAGTTTTGTTTTTAGAGGCAGGGTGGGGGTGTCGGGTAGTTTTGTTTTTAGGGGTGGGATAGGGGGTCAGGTTAGTTTTGTTTTTAGGGACAGGGGTGGGGATTGGGTTAGTTTTGTTTTTAGTGGCGGGATGGGGTTGGTTGTTTTTAGGGTGGGGTGGGGGGTTGGGCTGGGTTTTAGGGCTCAGGGTGGGTGGGGGTGTTGGGGTAATTACTGTTTTTAGGGGTGGGGTGGGGGAGTCAGGGTAGTTTTAGTATTAGGGGTGGGGTACTTTCGGGCCATAGGGCTGGTGGGGGTGGCATGCTAGAACCACGCATGCTGTTCCTACACATTCCTTTACTGGGCATGCTTTTACAGTGAAAAATCGTGGTAAAGGCATGTGTGGCAAAGGCATTTGTGGTAACAATGCGGTCGTTGTTCGGACCACATTATTCAGGCATGCATGGTTCTCGCATTAGTTGTTCCATCATACATTTGTAAAGTACATCAATTTACAGGGTTCAGTGGACCTCTCAGGGATCCTGACCCCAACGATATCCTCTTTCCTTCAAGAATAGCATTCTCCTGAAATCCATCAATATAAACAACTTAGAGGCACGCACTTTAGGAAGTCTCCAGTCTCTATTACTCCGAGTCCAGCTCCTCTCTGGGTCATTATATTTTTCAACACTATAACCAACGAAGCGCCAAAAGTAAATATATGCATTTCCAACGTTGCACTAAAAACTCTTTTACTTACTCAAAATAGGAACGTAATAGAAAAGACACTGTAATGGCAGTCAGCGCTGGAAGAGGTTCGACAGACAGGTCTGATATAACTCTCTTTCAGAGTTCATTGTAAAATCAGACTGAACCGCGGGTTCAACTGTATTAGGTACAAGTGCTGCTTTTAACCCCGCCCTTCACCCCACACATACACACATGCACACACACCCTGAGCCTGGCTTCGTGTAAGCAAAGTGAAACCGTCTCAAGTGAGACATCAACACAGCAGGGGAAGTGACTGTATACCACACAGAGCAGAGGCCGGTGGGCGCTAGGTAAACAATTTGGGAGACGAAGTGCAGAGTTTCAAGTATCTGTGCACTTCACACAGACAGCAGGTGTGAAGAAAGAGAGGCGTTAGGGCAATCGAGAGGCGGCAGAGCTGCTCAGATCTAGGGACAAAGCTAAATAACCACTGATCTACTTAAAACCGCTGCTAGGAAATCAACATCTGGTATTTTAGACAACAAATACTTTAAAGTCCTTATACGATTCTTTCTATATTTGTAATTACTTTGCTGCCGCAGAAGCATATTATTACAACCTTCATGCACTCTTAAAAAATATATTTTCAGGTTTTCGATGTATATGCGTGAGTAGTTTATTCAGTCCATGATATCCCCTTGCATCGTAATCCTTGCAGTTTTTTTAAAATTAATTATAAAATTAGCAATCCAAGTACCAGAATGCAAATAAAAACCCCGGCTGAATTGGCTGTTCTAGTATGGATGTACAAAAAATGAGAACTTTGAAACAGTTTATTACATTACATATTTTGTGAGATTTGTATATTTTTCAGATGTGTGACTATACGTTTCTGCACTTGTTTGGCAGACTTATTAGAGAGTCACCCAGTACATTGATTGTGTTTCCAGCCGTCGGCCACACTTATTTTTTATAAACCACAATTATAACCAGTTCCAAAGGAATTATGCAGCAAGGGAGGGCCAAATTATGCAACAGGGTGACTAAATTAAAGAAAAAGCAAATCATGTAATGTGGCACATTTTATGATGGTGTTATTTACTAATTTTGTAATTGTTTCCATGTTAACACTGCCGGGACAAAAGTTTCCCCTCATTACTACCAGTTTAACATTTAACTACAGTAATGAGCAGCTGAAAGGTGACCAGTCACCATTGGCATAGGCCCTTCCATTGCACGGCTAGACACATTTTTTTTGTTCAAATCTGCAGAATATGCAGCAGTTGATGGATTGTGTAGCAAACGCAGCAAGTTAAGAATTATGTGGAAAACGCAAAGCAGCAGAATCACAATATTCCAGTGGCCCTGGTTAAAACGTAGTACCTCTGTCCAAGGTACTTAGTATAGTGAATCAAGGCTGCAACTCCGACACTGTGTTAGGTTGGCCAATAAAATACCTGGACATAAGATATGGTTATCGTGGCAAAGCAAAGGTGCCATAAACCCCAACGCAAACATAGAAATAGGCCCCTAGTACTTTATTGGATATTAACAAAATCCATAATTAGGTGGAGGGGGTTCGACACAGCTCTGGGCCTCAGTGTCACTTCACCTGCTGCACCATTGGTAGCTATGTCTATGTGTAGTGGTGTCCCTGTACAATGGAATCATTTTCAAACTTTGGGTGCTTTTTGGAGTTTAGGGAATGCAGGAAATTTCCAGAATCGTCATGGTTTCACCCCATTACCACCATCTCATTTATAGAGTATAGTCCTGTATACACTCTGAACCCATATATACACTCTTAACAGGACAGAAGAAACATCTTGGCATGGATGGATCATCTGCCATACTACACACAACCCATTATGTAACCACATCCCACAGAGGCTGATACAGAATACTCTCTGAACAGCCATTACCCCACATTTCTCATTGGTGTGTCTCACTTCATGTCGGAGATACAGAGGTTTCAAATTATCTCCTGTCAATGTTGCTGCCAAAGGGCCATGGTGCTCGCTGAAGAGGACAAGGACATGTTGCAGATCTCCCATTTCAGGTTCATTTCATTCATTGTGTCTGACACATAAAGAAGGAGAAGCATCTCTCTGCAACAGAATTGCATATGCCATCCCAAAACTGTCTGAAGAACAACATTCTTTGGCAATGCCATAGGCCTGTCACTTAGAAGCTAACCTATTGATGGCAAATGCAGAATAAGGGTAGGACCAAATGGGATTTTCTAGTGGGCCTCATAAAATCCATTTCTAACTCAAAGTTCAAACTTCTATACCACATGAACATGTAAAGGACTGCCCACACCTGTAGGCTACAGTGGCATTCAGTGAGATGTTTTCCCCAGCAACTTGCGCTGCTCTTGGAGATGAGGAAAAGAAGGTTGGGTTTCCTCACCTCTCTAGGATTAATTACCAAGAATACCCTCCTTGTGCCAGTGATAGCAGAGGACAAGAGGGAGCCATGGTGAAGTCACAAACATACTCACTTGTCAGTCATGCTTCACGTTATTGTCTGTCACTTTAGTACCACTACAGGGGGCAAAACCTCTTCACTCAAATCTGTCCAGGTGTAGAATGTGAATATAAATCAGCAGTCTGTATTCAATAATATTGATCTAAACATACCTTGTAACAGAGGTGAGGATTAATTACCAAGAACACCCTCCTTGTGCCAGTGATAGAAGAGGACAAGAGGAAGCCATGGTGAAGTCACAAACATACTCACTTGTCAGTCATGCTTCACGTTATTATCTGTCACTTTAGTACCACTACAGGGGGCAAACCTCTTCACTCAAATCTGTCCAGGTGTAGAATGTGAATATAAATCAGCAGTCTGTATTCAATAATATTGATCTAAACATACCTTGTAACAGAGGTGAGGACGCCATATGCTTATATGTCAATCCTTATAAAGCTCTTCAGATGATCACATGGAATAATCTGCTGCACTTGTTGCATTGTTGTTGCTTGCTGTAGTGTCCCTTGTGTATTTTTTGGCAGACATGGTTACTCACCTATTGGGCAGGTGAGAAACAACATCTCCTATTCTTAGGCATGACCATTAATCCTAGTAATTTTAGTTGAAGGCACAAATGAAGTGTTACATTTTCAGGAGTGATTCAGCTCGTAGGCTAGAGGCAAGCCTGATCACTGTCTTACCCCTTGCACACCTTTAGACCGGGCATCATCCGTTGCCTCATGGTTGATCTGATGGGCAGAGAATGAACGCAGGTCTTTATTGGGTATGGAGAGAGTTGTCAGTTTTTGCAGGTATGTAGAACCTTCACTGCAGCGCACCTTTTAGACAGTGCACAATCCTATCATGTACTGGAACCAGTGGAGAGTTTGAGGACACACCAGTGGTGGAAGCACCTCTGGATCAGAAGCACCAGACGTAATATGAAACCTAGGGCTTTAAAAGCCTGCAACAGTGTTCTACTGTCACATTTTCACTTCGCTGCTACATGTGTGCTGTACATTTTACATCTGGCCTACAAACAACTTTGCTCTCTGGCCAGCAATTGGCTTTCGAAAAAATTATAATAAAATACATACATATATACACACAAATAAAGACGCTTTTAATCAGTCCTCTTCATCTATTAGTTGAAGTCTCAGTCATATTTGGCGTCTGCCCACCACAGCATGGAGCATGGGGCAAACCCACGACATCCATATACTGTCTTGCACTAAGAGTAATGGCATGTTGCCTCAGACCTGTGCCCACAACACATTTCCAACCTGGCCAGTGCCACCATCGCACCAGATTGCTGCTGAACTATCACCGATTCCATCAAGTCGCCACCTTCCATCAGACTGGAAGCATACAGGGATCAACCCGCTCCTAAATAAACTGTCCACCGACCCAAGGGAGTTGAAGAATTATAGACCCATCTCTCTGCTCCCCTGCCCAGCCAAGGTAACTGAAAAGTTCCTTGAAGCAAACCAGATCCTAGACCCCTCCCAGTCCGGATTCAGTAGCAACCACAGCACCGAAACGGCCCTTCTCTCAGCCACCAACGACATCCGCGCTATACTGGACCACAAGGACACAGCCACCCTCATCCTCCTCGACCTCTCTGCCGCGTTTGACACAGTCTCCCTGTCAGAGTCCTCGGGGTCTGCGCACATTTCCAACATGTCCACCACAAGACAGCTCCAATACTCTGAATAGAATGTTACAGAGTCTAAGAGAGTCCAGGAACAGCTGGGAAGGAGACCTGTAGTAAGGAAAAGGTTAAAAGACACAATATTAAAATTATATCATATTAATCTTTACTAGACTATGATTCTAAGCATTGTCATATTGTAACCAAGGATAACTTAAGCATGGACTAATTAACTAGGCCTCAAGACGTCTGGTACCTGGGAAGAAATTAAGAATGATTAACACAACTTCTCAATAAAACCTCTTAATGAATTGTTATACATTGACTAGAAACATAAGCACCCTCTAGAATTATGTCTTCAGAATCAAACACAGTCTTTTTGCATGAGGACAAGGAAATAATCTGAACGTTTTCTGGAACACTATAGGAGTTGTATTAAGGGGCTCATTATGCACATGTAATGTAACATCTAGAATTCTAACACTTAGTTTTTAAATATAGAAACATGGATTGCGCACGTTGTTGATTTCCACAAGAATATGTAAACACCATGAAATGGTTGCACACAATGAATATCATGAGTTAAGCACAAGAAATTAATTGCACGTCTTGCCGATTCGAATGCCACCATGTAAATGCCATGAAATGTTAGCGCACAATGAATAACATGAATTAAGCACAAGGAATGAATTGCGTGTCTTGCCAATTTGAATGCTACCTTGTAAATGCCATGAAAAGGCAGCGCACAATGAATAACATGGATTAAGCACAAGAAATGAATTGCGCGTCTTGCCGATTCAAACGCTACCTTGTAAATGCCATGAAATGGTAGCGTACAATGAATATCATGAGTTAAGCACAAGAAATGAATCACGAATCTTGCTCATTCAAATGCCACCATGTGAATGCCAAGAAATGGTAGCGCACAATGAATGTCACGAGTTAAGCACAAGCAATGAATCGCGCGTCTTGGTGATTCGAATTCCACCATGTGAATGTCAAGAAATGGTAGCTCACAATGAATATCACGAGTTAAGCACAGGAAATGAATCGCGCGTCTTGCCGATTCGGATGCCAGAATGCAAATGCCAGAAAAAGCCAAGCACACATTCACACGCACAAGGTAAAATCATTTATCATGAGAATTAGGCCCAAGAACTCGAAAGCCTTTGAGAACAGGATCAGGGGCCCAGCACGACCTCCGTCTTACCGCCCTGATCAAGAATCACCAACAAAGTGAAGGGCAAGGGCTGGAAGATCAAAGTAGGCCTCCGGAACAGGAGCTGAGGAAGTTGCTGCTGCTCTGCACCTGGACCTCTGAATAGTTAGCCAGTGGAGCTGGGCTGGCTCCCTTATATTGAGTCTTGGCCCAGCCCACAACCACACCCAGTCATGCTGCAGAGGAAGCTTCTAGAAGGCCCTGGAAACGGACCACACCCTGACACACTCTGAAAGCCTGCAGAAATACATTGCAAATGAACAGTATTTATAAGCACCTTGAATATAAGTCTTCAGGATTAAACTCTGCAATGCAAAAGGTTAAACAACAGCACATCAGCATAATGCATGAATTACGTTATCTTGGAAGTGCTGGATTTTTGCATTCCAGTCGCCTGTAGTGTGCGCACTGCCCTGATGTTGACAGTACTCACCTCTCCCAGATGCGCTCTAGGGCCTGGCTTGCCTGGATTGAGATGATGAAAACGCCTCACAAGTAATGGAGCATGAACATCAGATGCGGAAACCCATGAGTTACTTTCAGGGCCATAACCTTTCCACGAGATCAAGTACCATAGGTTACGCCCTCTCAGTTTGGTATCCAACACCTTCTTGACTTCGTATTCCACTTCCCCCTGTACTAAAACTGGAGCTGGATGAGGACGGACCTTCTGGACTGCTTTTTTCAGGAAGAAAGTATGGAATACTGGATGAATACGTAGTGACCTTGGTAATTGCAGTTTATAGGTCACAGGATTGATTTGCTGAAGGACAGTGTAGGGACCGATGAATTTGGGATTAAACATGTGCTTTTTCTTGAAGTCTATATGTCTTGTAGAAAGCCACACTTTATCACCTGGTTGATACTGAGGCCCCTTACAATGTTTCTTGTCGTAATGCTTTTTGTATTTTTGTTTGGCCTTTTCTAAATGTTGTTGAATCAATTTCTGGGTTTGGTGGAGGTGTTGAATGGTTTCTGACACAGCTGGTGTAAGAGAACTTTCTTAAGGGATCGTGATGGGCAAGGTGTCAGGATGATAGCCAAACAAGCCAAAAAAGGGTGTAACACCAGTGGAAGTGTGAAATGAGTTATTGTAGGCTAACTCAGCTAACCAGAGCATTGATGTCCAAGAATGAAGTGCTTTTTCAGCATAAGCACGCAGGTATTGCTTCAAAGTCTGATTTAGTCTCTCCGTTTGACCATCTGTTTGAGGATGATGGCTAGTAGATAGTGTGTACGTGACTTGAAGTGTTTTGCACCATGTTTTCCAGAAATTGGAGGCAAATTGTGACCCTCGATCGGAGAGAATCATTTTTGGCAGCCCATGATAACGGACCACTCTATTTAGTAAGATGGTTGCCAGTTCGCTGGAGGTGGGCAGTTTCTTACAGGCAATGAAATGTCCATATTTTGTGAGACTATCTACTACCACAAGGATTACTGAATGTTGTTGGACCACTGGTAATCCTGTAATGAAGTCTAAAGAGATGTGTTCCCAAGGTCGACATGGAGTTGGGAGTGGATGCAACAACCCTTTCGGTTTTGAATGACTTGTCTTGATGCGAGCACAGACTTTGCAGTCGTTTACCATTGTTTTGACGTCTTTTGTCAGAGTAGGCCACCAAAAGTAGCTTTGGATTAATTCAAGAGTTTTAGGAGTTCCTGGATGACCTGCCGTAGGTATAACATGCAACCAATGAAATACTAACTTGCGAAGCTTGGTAGTGGGCACAAACAAGCGAGCATCATGGAAAGGTAATCCTTGCTTGATTGACCTTTTGGGGTCTGCTTGAGCCCATGTCTGCCATTTCTCAATGGTGAAAGAATTACGGATATCTTCAAAGAAATCTTCAGATTTTATGATGCATAGGAATTTGTCTGGAGCAATGATAGCTCTGGAGGGATGGACTGCAGGCACCGCGGTAGACTCTTGGCGGGACAAGGTGTCAGCTTTGCGATTGTCTTTACCAGGACAGAAAGTTACCACAAAATCAAATTCAGCAAAAAACAACATCCAGCGTAATTGCAGAGGAGTCAAAAGTCTGGCTGAACTCATGAACTGGAGATTGCGATGATCAGTATATACTCTGACAGTGTACTTGGCACCCAACAAATGATGTCTCTATTCTTTAAAGGCGTCATGAATCGCCAGAAGCTATTTCTCCGCAATGACATCGATTTGTTCGGCTTCGTTCAGCTTACGAGACATGTAAGCTACAGGATGAAGTTGGCCAGTGTCTTTACTTCGTTGTGACAAGACTGCACCAATTGCCACATCTGAGGCATCGGCTTCCACTATGAAGGGACGATCCACATCAGGGTGAATCAAGACTGGGGCAGTGGAAAAAGCTTCCTTCAAAGTTGAAAAGGCTTAGTCAGCTTCTGGTGACCATACAAATGTTTCTTTCTTTCTCAATAACTTAGTGATTGGGGCCACTGTTTGAGAGAAATGGCTTATAAACCTGCGGTAAAAGTTTGCAAACCCAAGGAAACATTGTACATCTCAGACAGTCTTTGGAATGGGCCAATCAGATACAGCTTGTACTTTCTTTTCTACCATAACCATACCTGGAGGGGTAAGGATAACCTCTAAAAACTCAACTGTGTTAACATGAAACTCACACTTGGTTAGTTTGCAATATAAACGCTGCCTTTGAAGGGCTGCGAGAATTTTCTTGACATGTTCTACATGTTCGTTTTCATTGTCAGAGTAGATCAAAATGTCATTGATGTAGACTATTGCAAATATGTTGAGATACTCTCTAAGAACGTTATTCAGGAAAAATTGAAATGCTGCTGGAGCATTGCACAGACCAAAAGGCATGCCGGTGTATTCAAAGAGGCCATATCTTGTCTTGAATGCCGCTTTCCATTCATCGCCCTCTCTCATTCTGACTAAACGATGAGCACCTCGTAGATCGAGCTAGTGTAGATTTTAGCTTTCTTTACTCGTTCCAGCAAGACCTGAATCAGGGGCAAGGGTATTTATTCTTGATGGTGACCTTGTTCAAATCCCTATAGTCAATACAAGTTCGAAGATCTCCATTTGCTTTAGGGACAAAAAACTAAGGAGAGGCTGCAGGAGACTTAGAAGGGCGGATGAAACCATTCTCCAAGGATTGATCTAGATACTTTCGTAAATGTTGGTTTTCATGTCCTGACAGGCCGTATACACGACAGCTGGGAAGTATCGCCCCTGGGATTAGATCAATTTGACAGTCATAAGGTTAATGAGGAGGCAAGTTTTCTGCTTCCTTTACATCTTCATAGGATGAATACTGCTTGGGCAACTTAACTTCTTTCTCCGCTGCCGCGGCTATGTAAGAGTTGCCAACTTTGGTTGCTTGAGACTTTTGGAAGCATTTTTCTTTACATAGATCTGAGGAGAATATGACCTTTCTTTCTGCCCAATTAATCTCAGGATTGTGATGAGTTAACCAGGGTAAGCCAAGGATAATTCCATAATGAGGAGCATGGATCACGTCAAGGATGAGTTTCTCTTTATGTTTGCTTGTTTGGTTCTTCCCTTCACAGGTCACCGACAAGGGGACAGTCTGAAGAATTACTGGGCCTCCAGTCAAGAGTTTTCCATCGACTGCTTGTATTATTTCAGGAGTCTTCTTCTCGATGCATGGGATCCCCCATGTGCGGACTAATTGGGCATGAACAGAGTTCCCGGTAGCCCCAGAATCCACGAGGGCCTCCTTGAAATAGTTATTTTTCTTTACTTGAACTTTTATGCCCAGCTTGAGATGTCTAGATTGTGAAGGGTCCACAGTGACACCCAAAAGCAACCCTTCTTTACATCTTGGGTGATTTAGTTTTTCTGGCTCGACTTGTGCATTTGCTGCAACTTTCTTGACAGGATCTCTTTTGTTCTTTGGTTTGATTGGACATTCTTTGGCAAAATTACCCTTGCGCCCGCAGTAAAGACATTGTCCATTTTTCCTACGTAAGTCCTTTTCGTCTTGGGTCAGAGGCTTCCTGATTGCACCAATTTCCATAGGTTCTGGCTTTTGTTCTTTCTGAGTCCTTGATTCTCTATTATCGTGAACACAGCAAGAATATTTCTCAGTCTTTTTGCGTGTTCCCCTTCGTTCCGCTAAATGATGATCCAGTCTTAAAATTAGGTTTATCAGGTCATGACAGTCTGTAGGCTGCGGGTCTATTTGAGCTAGAATATCTTTTAGCTCCTCCTTGAGTCCCTTGTAGAACAAGGCCGCTTGCTTTTCTTCAGGCCAGTATGTCTCGGCTACCAGCCAATTAAAGTTAGCTAAATATGACACTAGATCCCGGTTATCTTGTCGCAAGTCTAATAATTCACGATCCGCCGACAATGTCACAGTTCTACGATGAAATACTCTTTCAAACTCACAAACAAAAGTTTTTCAATTGTAAAGCAGGGGACTGTCTTTACGCACAAGAGGAATAGCCCAGGTAGCTGCATCCCCAGACAGGTATGATAACAGGAAAGCTACTCTGGATTGAGCATCAGGGAAAGTGTATGGTCGGCAGGTAAAATGCAGTTCCACTTGAACCAGGAAAGATTGCACTTTCAAGGAGTCGCCTGAGAAACGTTCTGGAGGAGCTAGGGGAATGGACGAAGGAACGTTGTGGGAAATGTTCGTAGGAGGATTACCTCCAGAAACCTGAGAAGAAGGACCAGGCCAAGACGCACCTAAAGGATTTTGTTCCTTCTTCTCTACCTTTTCCTGTAACTGACTCACTCTCTCAGCTAGGTGAGCTGCTATATCTTTTGAGGACACCACCTCTGCTTGGAGCTGCGTGATAACCTTGACTAGCTCGTTCCAGGTGGCCATGCTGAGAATACACGCAAACCAGGAGGATAATTAATTTGTGGGCTCACTATTCTGTCAGAGTCACCAGATCCTTGGGGTCTGCGCACATTCCCAACATGTCCACCACAAGACAGCTCCAATACTCTGAATAGAATGTCACAGAATCTAAGAGAGTCCAAGTGGGGAAAAGGGGATTAGGTAGGGAACAGATGGGAAGGAGACCTGTAGGAAGCAAAAGGTTAAAACACACAATGTCAAAATTATATGATATTAATCTTTACTAGACTATGATTCTAAGCATTGTCATATTGTAACCAAGGATAACTTAAGCATGGACTAATTAACTAGGCCTCAAGACGTCTGGTACCTGGGAAGAAATTAAGAATGATTAACACAACTTCTCAATAAAACCTCTTAATGAATTGTTACACATTGACTAGAAACATAAGCTCCCTCTAGAATTATGTCTTCAGAATCAAACACAGTCTTTTTGCATGAGGACAATGAAATAATCAGAATGTTTTCTGGAACACCATAGGAGTTGTATTAAGGGGCTTATTATGCACATATAATGTAACATCTAGAATTCTAATACTTAGGGCCTGATTACAACTTTGGAGGAAGGTGTTAATCCGTCCCAAAAGTGACGGATATACCACCAGCCGTATTACGAGTTCCATCGGATATAATGGACTCGTAATACGGCTGGTGTAACTTTTGGGATGGATTAACACCTTCCTCCAAAGTTGTAATTAGGCCCTTAGTTTTTAAATGCAGAAACGTGGATTGCACACATTGTTGATTTCCACAAGAATATGTAAATGCCATGAAATGGTTGCACACAATGAATATCATGAGTTAAGCACAAGAAATGAATCGCGCGTCTTGCCGATTCAAATGCCACCATGTAAATGCCATGAAATGTTAGCGCACAATGAATAACATGAATTAAGCACAAAGAAATGAATTGCGCGGCTTGCCGATTTGAATGATACCTTGTAAATGCCATGAAATGGTAGCGCACAATTAATAACATGGATTAAGCACAAGAAATTAATCGCGTGTCTTGCCAATTCAAATGCTACCTTGTAAATGCCATGAAATGGTAGCGTACAATGAATATCATGATTTAAGCACAAGAAATGAATTGCGCATCTTGCTGATTCGAATGCCACCATGTGAATGCCAAGAAATGGTAGCGCACAATGAATATCACGAGTTAAGCACAAGAAATAAATTGCGCGTCTCGCTGATTCGAATGCCAGCATGCAAATGCCAGAAAAAAGCCAAGCGCACATTCACACGCACAAGGTAAAATCACTTATCATGAAAATTAAGCCCAATAACTCGAAAGCCTTCGAGAACGGGATCGGGGGCACAGCCCAACCTCCGTCTTACCGCCCTGATCAAGAATCACCAACAAAGTGAAGGGGAAGGCCTGGAAGATCAAAGTAGGCCTCCGGAACAGGAGCTGAGGAAGTTGCTGCTGCTCTGCACCGGGACCTCTGAATAGTGAGCCCGTGGAGCTTGGCTGGCTCCCTTATATAGAGTCTTGGCCCAGCCCACAACCACACCCAGTCATGTTGCAGAGGAAGGTTCTAGAAGGCCCTGGAAAGGGACCACACCCTGACACACTCTGAAAGCCTGCAGCAATACATTGCAAATGAACAGTATTTATAAGCACCTTGAATATAAGTCTTCAGGATTAAACTCTGCAATGAAAAAGGTTAAACAACAGCACATCAGCATAATGCATTGTTGGACTTTTGCTTATGCAGGGTCATCCCCAGTCTTTTTGCCTCCTGCCTCCTATTTTTTTCTGACCTGTCGCTGTTGGCTTTTGAACTCTGAGCACTTTCCCACTGCTAACCAGTGCTAAAGTGCATATGCTCTCTGTGTGAAATTGTATGTGATTGGTTTATCCATGATTGGTTTATTTGATTTACTAGTAAGTCCCTAGTAAGGTGCACTAGAGGTGCCCAGGGCCTGTAAATCAAATGCTACTAGTGGGCCTGCAGCACTGGTTGTGCCACCCACATAAGTAGCTCTGTAATCATGTCTCAGACCTGCCACTGCAGTGTCTGTGTGTGTATTTTTACACTGTAAATTCGACTTGGCAAGTGTACCCACTTGCCAGGCCTAAACCTTCCCTTTTCTTACATGTGAGGCACCCCTAAGGTAGGCCCTAGGTAGCCCCAAGGGCAGGGTGCAGTGTATGGATAAGGTAGGACATATAGTAATGTGGTTTATATGTCCTGACAGTGAAATACTGCTAAATTTGTTTTTCACTGTTGCAAGGACTGTCTCTCTCATAGGATAATATGGGGGCTACCTTTAAATATGATTAAAGCGTAGATTCCCCTAGAGAGTAGATGGACATGTGGAGTTTGGGGTCCCTGAGCTCACAATTTAAAAATACATCTTTTAGTAAAGTTGATTTTAAGATTGTGCGTTTGAAAATGCCACTTTTAGAAAGTGAGCATTTTCTTGCTTAAACCATTCTGTGACTCTGCCTTGTTTGTGGATTCCCTGTCTGGGTCTGTTGACAGTTGGGTTGTTTTTCACCTCACACCAGACAGTGACACAAAGGGAGCTGGGGTGTAACCTGCATTTCCTGATTAGCCATCTCTGCTAGGAGGGAGGGGTGGAGTGGTCACTCTCATCTGAAAGGACTGTGCCTGCCTCTAACAATGCCGGCTCCAACCCCCTGGTGTGTGTCTGAGGCCTTGCCTGGGCAAGGCAGGATTTCACAAGTAGGTGTGAGTCCCCTTTGAAGAAAGGTGACTTCAAAGACTAAAATGGGTATAAGAAGGGCACCCAAATCTACAGACTTTAGAAACACTTCTGGAATCAAGAGGAACCTCTGCCTGGAGAAGAGCTGTTAGCTGAGGAGGAAGTGCTGCCCTGCCTGTGACTGTGCTTTGTGGAGCTTTCCTGCAGTGCTGCTTCTGCCAGAGTAAGAGGGCAAAGACTGGACTTTGTGTGCCTTCCATCTTGAGAAGAAATCTCCAAGGGCTTGATCTAGAGCTTGCCTCCTGTTGTTTGAAGTCTCAGGGACAGCAAAGACTTCTCTCTGCCAGCACCTGGAGCCTCTGGAGAGACTCCTACTCTGCCCTGTGGTGCCCATCCAGTTCCTGGGACCCTGAAAGGAGAAGCTGGCAGCCTAAAGACAAGAAAATCCACGCACAGAGCGCCGTGCGGGGAAAAGATCGACGCGAATCCGATCGGCGGCTGAAAAACGACGCGCCGCCAGCTCCGCGGCTGAGAAACGACGCTCGCAGGAAACGCGACCGAAGAATCGACGCACGGAGCAGGAGAAACCACGCGCAGCATCGCTGACGGAGGCTGGGAGATCGCAACCTGCGCGGCTGGATCGTCAACTCATCGTGCGGCTGGATTTTTGACTCGAGTACCGCCGTGCGGAGTTATTTTCGACGCACGCCCGCCCGTGCGGGGTTATTTTTGACGCACACCAGGTACATTTTCACTCTAGCAGCGCTAGTGTGTTTTTAAAACTACTTAAAGACTCTTTTTGATTTTTAATTAATAACTTTACTTGTGTATGGTGGATTTTTGTCGTTTTGGTCTTGTTTTGTTTAGATAAATATTTCCTATTTTTCTAAACCTGTGTTGTGTCATTTTGTAGTGTTTTCATTGAGTTACTCTGTGTGTTGGTACAAATACTTTACGCCTAGCACTCTGAGGTTAAGCCTACTGCTCTGCCAAGCTACCAAGGGGGTAAGCAGGGGTTAGCTGAGGGTGATTCTCTTTTACCCTGACTAGAGTGAGGGTCTTTGCTTGAACAGGGGGTAACCTGACTGTCAACCAAGGACCCCATTTCTAACATGCATGAATTACGTTATCTTGGAAGTGCTAGATTTTTGCATTCCAGTCACCCATAGAGTGTGCACTGCCCTGATGTTGACACTTCCACCCCACCCTCTGCACCAGACTCCATGACACCTGCATCCACGGTAAAGCACTGGAATGGATTTGATCCTTCCTCACTGGAAGAACCCAGAGTGTCAGACTCCCACCCTTCACCTCAGCACCCAAAGAAACATGCTGAAGAGTACCACAGGGATCCTCACTAAGCCTGACCCTCTTCCACATCTACATGGTTCTGCTTGCTAAAATCGTTAGACAGCACAGCCTAAACATGGTCCCCTACACAGACGATACCCAACTGATCCTCTCCTTGACCATCAACAGCCAAGAGAAATGTCCTCAATGGAATGAAAGCAGTTGCCGCCTGGATGGAAACCAGCTGCCTCAAACTTAACTTGGACAAGACAGAGATTGTCATACTCGTCTCCACCCTCTCCACCTGGGACGACTCCTGGTGGCCAACCACCCTAAGAAATGCCCCCACTGACCATGCTCACAACCTTGGCATCACCCTGAACTCCACACTTTCCATAACCCGTTAAGTCAATGCTGTTTCATCATCATCATGCTTCCACCCCCTGATCCTCCTTCGGAAGATATTCAAATGGATCCCCAACGAGACGAGAAGGGTGGTCACCCACGTGCTTGTCAGCAGAAAACTGGATGATGGCAATGCACTCTATGCCGGCATCACAAAGAAGCTTCAAGCAAGACTACAGAGAATCTAGAAAGCAGCAGCCAGACTCATCCTGGACATTCCCTGCCACAGACACATCTCCGCCCACCTCAAAGACCTGTACTGGCTACCGATTGACAAACGAATCATCTACAAGCTACTGACACACACTTACAAGGCACTGCACAGCATTGGACCGGCCTACCCTAACCACCGCCTGACCTCTACACCCCCACCAGGCAGCTCTGATCCTCCCAACTTACCCTTACTGCCATCCCCAGAATCAGGAAGAGCACAGCTAGAGGTAGAGCCTTCTCCTACCTCGCAGCCCAGACATGGAACACGCTGCCACTCTATCTCAGACAGGCCGCCTCGCTGAAGCAGTTCAGTAAGGTTCTCAAGACCTGGCTATTCAAGTAAACAGCATGACCGCAGCAGCATCTTGAGGCCCCACAGGTGATAAGCCACGCTTTGCAAGTGCCTGATTGATTGATTGCTTGATCACATACGTGCAGCCATCTGAAAAGGAGTGGATTACCAGGGCTGGTGTGCCTGTGGTGGAGGCTCAGGGCACAGTCCTGGCTCCTGTGAGGCCCTACTTACAGGCCCTTGCACAACTGCTCTCCTTTCCAGACTCCTGATGACAGGAGGGGGCCGTTGCCCCATCCAGCTACAGTCCAGCTACAGAGTGCTGTTTATAAAAATGCACACTGTAGGTGGATGCCTAGATTACACATCTCTGAGGGACATAGTTCATCCAATTCCTTCACACAGGAATAATCCATTTTATTGAGCAGACACACTGCATATGCCCCAGGCAGCACAGCAACGCTGTAAGAAATGTGGATGTAAGGGTGCACATCAGTGCATCGCTGGAACCACGAGAAGCCATAGTGAGGCAATAGAAGCAGGATCCCCAGTATTGTTCAAGCTTCTTATAGGGATCTGCTTCTTGTTCTATGAAGAAACTGGCAGAGGGGTTGAGATGAGTCTTCCCCTTTTCAAGCCTGACCTTGCTGCTTTGCCTGACTCCTCGTTGGCAATCATGGCTTGCTGATTACAATGTCCAATACAAGATTCCTGGTCTTCTGCCATGGAGCCTCTGAATTGCCATCAAAGGAACCAAGGTAAACGGAAAAAAAATTCTCTGTGCATGTTTCTCAGGGATTAAGAATTAATGAAATTGAGTAAGAGTGTGAGTGTGTTTGAGTGTCACTGAGAGTGAAAGTGAGTGCACTGCAAGTACAAGGTGTGGACATGACCTGCAAACAGCCCTAGACCAGTGGGAGGGTTAGAGAGTCTCCCAGGCTCTTGCCGTGGTACGTTATTTATTATTTTACACTGGCCTCAGCCCCGGGTTGTAGTACTAGGAAAAAGCGGTAAAGTTATACAAAGAGTGCGTCGGTGTCGTGTTGATGGTGCAAAGAGAGCTTCTGATGAACTGCTTGGCAGAATAGGCTTTAATAAAACAGCCTCTTGTCCATTCTGATCGTCTGTCCACCCCAAGTTGTTCTTCTGTGACATTGGGTGCAAACACCTAACTTTACAGCAGGCAATAAAAATAAATCTAGTTCTTATTGTGAACACTGGGGCCTCCGCCAAAGTTACATGAAATAAATAAGCGAGTGGTCTGGACTCCCAATGATAATAAGGATGAGCGCCTTCCTAGGTCTTTCCAAAAAATGGACCAGGCATATTAGGTTGAAATTCAGTCTGCAAACCAGCAGTTGCTCCCGTCCGTGCAAATATTTCATTGTAATGTTCCTCCTTTGTCAGAAATTAGTGGGTTTTTAGCTGGTACTTCATTATTAAGTAAAACTAAAACAAACTTGTGGGCATTTTACAAATGTGATCGCTATCACACTTGCTCTGCATCAAGTTACATCTCTTGCCGAGAAGGGCGTGCACGCTGTTCACCGGGTAAGCATGTACATGATCCCTGCACTGAATTAATAGACTCGTGCAGTTCACCAGACACGTTTTAAGGCATGGGCAAAGTGGGCCCTGACCCGAAAATACTTTTGGCCCAGGGCCCCCAAAATCCTTAAAATGTGCATTCAGTACACAAGGCTTTGTGAAAACGTTTTTTTACTGTGATGATGTGTGCCCACACCTACCTTATTATTGCGCTTTGTAGTGGGCACGGCTCTGTGTTTCGTGTACCTCATGGGTCACAAGTTCTGTGTCTTTTATTATTATTTTTGCTCCTGCTGCCCAAAGGTGAGAGCCTGGATCTGATAGTGTTTGACTTTCCCCATCGCTCTGGTAAAGCTTATCTCTCTAGGCTTTCAGTGTCTCAGTGTCATGCAGGTGCCAAAAGCTGCATCCTTCTCAGTCTTTCACCCCTCCTCTTTGGCCATACCATCCAGCTAACAAGGACACCCACCCATCAGTACTTTAAATGGAAATTTAGAAGAGCAGGTACTCCCTATTTTGGGGTACCTGTTTGCTCCTCAGAAGTGAGAGTAGTCTTCCAT
The DNA here is from genome assembly GCF_031143425.1 of Pleurodeles waltl. Classification (NCBI taxonomy): domain Eukaryota; kingdom Metazoa; phylum Chordata; class Amphibia; order Caudata; family Salamandridae; genus Pleurodeles; species Pleurodeles waltl. Next base: position 1,294,536,919 of record NC_090446.1, on the reverse strand, counting down.
TAAATGTATTACAGCAGTGCTGTGAAGGGCAGGTACGCTCCCTTCCAAATTAAAGAAATGCAGGTACTGAGTAGCAGGCAGTACTTACCCATCTAGAGTACTCACGCCCATTACTTACAAAAACAACTCACTAAATCCCCTTTTCTAATCCACTCCTACCATTGTATCCTTACCCCAAACTCTACGAAACACACAAAAAAACAAATACAAGAGCACAGTCCTAAAACAACTAATGCACAAGGAAAACACATTTTTTTTTACTAACCTACTAACTAATAATTTTGAGTTCTGGAGTAGTGCTGAACTTGCAAAAAAGGGCTTCAGTGCCTTGTCAGGGGTCAGAAGTGCTATATAAATACATTTAGAGTAATCTGAGTTTGCAAGAGTGTATGAATAAGTGAGTGCCAAGAAGTGAGTGAAGGAGTGTGTGCAAGGTAGAAGGAGTGAGTGATTGGAAATTGTGACAGGGAGTGGAAGTGAGTCAGGGGTGTAGCTATTGATGGTGCAGCAGGTGAAGTTGCACCTGGGCCCAGAGTAGGTGAGCGTACGTGTGAGTGTGCGTACCAATAAGTATGGGTATGTTTATGTGTAACAGTGAGTGGGAGCAAGTATGAGTGAGAATGAGTAAGTGAGAGGGTGTGCATTAAAGTGTGTGATGGGGAAGAGAGTGAATGTGAGAGGAAGTATGAGTGAGTAACTAAGTGATTATGAATGTGCTGCGGGCCTTGGCATACTCAATATAATTGTGTCCTTATGGTGGCACCCAAGACAACATGTTGACCCTGGGATATTAGAGATACTTCTTGGCATAAGGAAGGGCACCCATGCCCAAATGCAGGCCCTGACATACAAGAAGTAATGATGGCTCAAAGGCCACAAAGGAAAAATCCTGTTGTTTGCATACTGGACACAATTGTTGGCATAAAGGCACTCATGGAAAAATGCCTCTGCTGGGACATTGGAGGTAAATATTGGCACCCAAGGCAAAATGCTGGTGGTAATTCTTGGCATAAGGGGGTACTCATAACAAAATGTTGTCATTGGAACAATGCACAATTTAGTTAATATATGGGGAACTCTCATGGCAAGTTAAAACAAGCATTTGCATTGCAATGGGTCTCACATTTGCTCGAGTTAGAGCTATTAACGTTGTAAATTCTTAAGTGGACTTTTCTTGCCACATAAATTGAAAATGAAAAGTAAAACAGTTGACATGAGCAAGCCAATTGAAAGCGCCATGGCTGCCTTGAGTGTGAGCTTGAAGGAAAGACACTAAAGGAAAAAAGTTAGCTCGTTGTCAAACGTATGAGTGTAGGAAAGTCCTTTTTTTTGGCCTGATCACCCCCACTCTTTCTGGATAGGTACTGGTGGTTACTGACTCTTGGCTGTGCCCTGGGTACTGCTTACCAGTCCCAGGGCCAGTGCTCTGTGTAAAATGGATATGCAAATTAGGCTAATTATAATTGGCTAAGTTAACCTACCTATAAGTCCCTAGTATATGGTAGGGCATGTAGGTTTAGGGACCACAGCATAGGTGGTGCACACCTAGGTGCATTGCTGAGGTGCCCAGTGTCATTTTAAAAGCAAGCCTGCCTTGCTGGCTGCTTTTAAATTAAAGTTATATGCAAATTCGACTTTGGAATTAAAGGTACTTCCAAAGTCTTAAACTACCTTATTTTTACATATAAGTCACCCCTAAGGTGTGCCCTATGTGCCCCTAGGGCTGGGTGCCATGTAACTATAAGCAGGGACTTTATAAAAATAGATTTATAAGCCCTGTTGAGGTAAAAACAGCCAAATTCGTTTTTCCCTCATTGAAGTAAATGGCCTTCATAGGCTAGAATGGGCAGACTTTATTTTAAATTTTAAAGTCTCCTTAAATGTTACATACCAAGAATTTGGTATCAAATTGATTGTTATAATAAATCCCACAACTTCCAGTTGTTGGATTTAATATAACCAGTTCAGGTAAAAAGTTTAGACTTTACCTAAAAAGTTGCCAATTTCAGCTCTGCATTGTTTTTGCTGCTGTGCTCTGATTGGCCAGCCTGCAGCAGCTTCTGCCAGGCTACTTTAATGAGGTGTGAAGTGGCCTGGCTTCACACAAAGGAATGTGCTTGGGGGAGAGAATCTCCCCTCAGCAGATGGTGAGGCAGGAAGGGGGAGGGCTGCCAAACTGGTCTTCAAAGGCAGAGAAGGACATCGGGAGCACCCAGCAACACCCCCACATCCTGCAACCCCAGACAGCTAGGTGCCCCCTTGATTAGATTAGGAGAGGGCAGGAGAGGGGTGTGTTTATGATTTTTAGCCACACCAGTGGGTGGGCTCAGCCAGATCTCTCCTCCAAAAATCAGATTCATCCATTTTGGATTTTTAGAGACTGTTGCCTTCTGGGATGGATTTTTGCCACACTTCCCAGGAAGTGGTCATCACAGGGGGACGACCCTGTCCCTGATTGGAGAACCAGGGCCCCCCTGCTTTTCACCCAGGAGCAAGGATAAAACTGGCAGACCTGCACCCACGCCTCAGATCCCCTCCAGAATTCAACAAGAAAGGAACTAAAGAAGAAGAAGGACTGCCCTGCTGGACCCCTGGCCTGCACCTGGACCCTGCACTCAGAAGGACTGCACCAGCTGCACACTTGGGCTTCACCACAAGAAGGACTTTGCCTGGCTTCAACTGGTTCAAGGAGGGACTCCCTGTTTGCTACAGGTGAAAAATTGCTATCCAGAGTCCCCTGCACCAACTCCTGAAAAAGTGACCAGCTGACCACTGTCCAGTGGCCAAAAAGGAGTTTGCGCCAGGTGTATTCTGGGAGTTGAAGTACGCACTTCCCAAGGACCATCACAGAACTTCTGGACCCTTGGGGTGAGCTGTGGACCCCAAAAGAACCTTAAAAGAACATCTGGGTGAAGCCCCAGAAGTTTGGAAAAGATTGGAGAATTTTTGAAAAAAAGCTCCATAAAGTGACCGACCCGACACGGAAATTCTAGCCGGCTTGCCTCAACCGCGACCCGGCCTGACTTCGTGGTTCGTCCCGGTAAAGAAAAACATCCAAAAAAGAGACTAAGTCCGAACGTAAAAAGTTGACCGGGACCTTCCAGCCATCGTATCCGAGAAGGGCTCCACGGACGTCGGATCAAGATCCAGGTTTACCCCGGTCGAAGGATTTTCATCTCGAAAAAACGACTAAGTCCGAAGGTAAAAATCACCACCGAGGAAACCGACTTCGCGTATCCGGACAAGGGCTCCAGGAGGTCGGATCCAACTGGCAGGTTCGTCCCGGGGAAGAAAAACATCAAAAAAGAGACTAAGGCCCTCATTCTGACCTTGGCGGGCGGCGGAGGCCGCCCGCCAAAGTCCCGCCGTCAAGTTACCGTTCCGCGGTCGAAAGACCGCGGCGGTAATTCTGACTTTCCCGCTGGGCTGGCGGGCGGTCGCCTTCAGACCGCCAGCCAGCCCAGCGGGAAAGAGGCTTCCACGATGAAGCCGGCTCGGAATCGAGCCGGCGGAGTGGAAGCTGTGCGACGGGTGCAGTTGCACCCGTCGCGTATTTCACTGTCTGCGCAGCAGACAGTGAAATACATGTAGGGGCCCTCTTACGGGGGCCCCTGCAATGCCCATGCCAGTGGCATGGGCACTGCAGGGGCCCCCAGGGGCCCCGCGACCCCCCCTACCGCCATCCGGATCTCGGCGGTCCGACCGCCGGGATCTGGATGGCGGTAGGGGGGGTCGGAATCCCCGCGGCGGTGCAGCAAGCTGCGCCGCCGCGGAGGATTCAATGGGGCCGCGGTACACTGGCGGGACCCCGCCAGTGGTGCCGGTCCGACCGCGGCTTTACCGCCGCGGTCGGAATCCCCATTGGAGCACCGCCGGCCTGTCGGCGGTGCTCCCGCGGTCCTCCGCCCTGGCGGTCAAAGACCGCCAGGGTCAGAATGACCACCTAAGTCAGAAGGTAACTTTTTAACCGAGGCCTCCCGCGACTTGTAGCCGAGCAGGGCTCCATCGCGGTCGGCCTGAAAGTTTGACTTTGCCCCGGTCCTGGTGCAACCAGATGACCCGATTGGCGCTTTTTGTTTCTAAGCGCTAGAAAATAATAATACTTTAAAAATTCATATCTCCGGTTCCCCTGAACCGATTTTAATCGTTTTTGTGTCATTTTAAAGATAAAAATATAAGCTATTTTTATAAATTGGTTTTGGATTTTTAAACTGTTTCCTGTGTTTTATTTAATTACTGTTTTGTGATATTTGAATGCTTTACACTTTGTCTCCTAAGTTAAGCCTTGACGCTCGATGCCAAGCTACCAAGGGTTGAGCTGGGATTAATTTACTGAGACCTCACTGTACCTATGTGGAGGTTAGTGGCTTGTTGCTAGGTGTAGGTACCTACCTGCCCTACCAATAACCCATTTTCCAACATAATTGGAAGCAGCGATGGGATCCTGTACTTGTGTTCAATATCACGTTACAGTTTTAGATAAAACAAATTAATAATCCTTTAAATTGTCCTAGTGCAAAAATTGTTTTTAATTTTTAATTTTAATTTTTTTATTATTAATTGGGATTAATTTCAATTATTGAATTTTTGTAATTTTTCGAAATTCTTGTTACCAATTTTTGCAAAAAGTTTTTGTTGACACAAAACTAGGGAACCATGGAGCTTGATCTGGCTAGCCTACCCACACTGACAGTAGTCCAGCTTAGGGGGTTGTGTATTGAGAGAGGGTTGCCTGCAACCCCTGATCTCAGGAAGCAAATCCTGATTAAATCCCTGACAGCATGGGCTGAGGCCCAAGAGGTAGAGACAGAGGAAGCTCCAGAGGAGGAAGAAAAAGGGGAAGATGCTAACTCTAACCACTCAGGGGAGGGAAGGCATCCGAGCCTAAGTGAGGAAGAGGAGGAACGGTCCTCAGTGGATACAGTCACTAGGGGCAGACCCAAAGCTAGTGGTAGGAAGGGGGTCCTTTCAGGAGGAGAGAACCCATCCATCAGAGAAAGAGAGCTGGAAGCCCAGCTAGCCTACATAGCTTTGGAGGCAGATAAGCTTGCCCTAGAAAAGAAAAAGTGGGCAAGCAAAGAAAAAAAAGATGGAGGCAGCGAGAAAGAAACTGAGGTGTCCCTGGGTGGGGGTTTTGCCCCCAGATTACCCAAAGGGGTGGTTCCTGCCTATGTAGAGGGGGATGACATAGATAAGTGGCTGGGGGCCTTTGAGAGGGCCCTCCAGATGAGGAAAGCCAAGCCTCAGTACTGGGGTTCACTCCTTTGGGAGTTAGTTCCCAACTCTGGGAGGGATAGGCTCCTAACCATGAGTGGGGAGGATGCAGACTCATACCCCAGTATGAAGAGTTGCTTGACTAAAAAGTTTGGTCTAACCCCAGAGCAGTATAGGCTTAAGTTTAGGGACACCCAAAAGACAAGCACCCAGTCCTGGGTGGACTTTGTGGACATTTCAGTAAAAGCACTGGAGGGCTGGATACAGGGCAACAGGGTAAGTACCTTTGAGGGGCTGTACAATTTGATTATGAGGGAGCACCTTCTAACTAATTGTGTCCAAGAGAGGCTCCGCCAGTATCTAGTAGACTCTAGGTTGACCAACTCCAGAGAGCTGGGGGAGGCAGCAGATGACTGGTTAAGAACTAGGGTTAACCAGAAACCCCCAGGGGGTGATCAGAAAAAGGGAGGACATGGTTCTTCTCAGGGGAAGAACCAGGGGAAAGATGACAAAAAACCCAAAGAGTCCTCACAAGAGTCCCCAAAAACTTCTCAGGGAGGGGGAGCCCCGAGCCAATTCACTTTTAAAGGGAAAGGGTATCAGGGAAAGAATTATGATCCTGCTAAAGCAGGAAAGTTTCAGGAGCTTGCTAAGGCCGGCAAGTGTTTTGACTGTCATCAGCCAGGACATAAAAGAGGAGATGCTATCTGCACCAAGAAGCCCCCCACTGGTGGGCAATCCCAGGGGATTGCTAGTGTAGGGTTGGGGGTGGAAGTTGGCCCAGGGGTGGAATCAGGGTACACTGAGGTCACCTTAGTATCCGTGGGTGGGGTGGACATTGCAACTATGGCCATCTTACCTCCCATCATGGAGAGGTATAGGCAGAGACCTAAAGTCAATGGGACTGAAGTGGAAGCTCTGAGAGATACAGGAGCCAGTGTGACAATGGTCGCAGAAAAGCTGGTTTCTCCAGAGCAGGTCTTACCTGGTGTCTTCCACCAGGTGACTTATGCAGATACCAGAACCAAACTCCATCCCATGGCTATGGTGAGTCTGGAATGGGGAGGTGTGACTGGCCCTAAAAAAGTAGCTGTAGCTCCTGCCCTCCCAGTAGAGTGTCTACTGGGGAATGATCTTGAAGCATCTGAGTGGTCAGAAGTGGAAAGAAGGGTCCATGCACAGATGCTGGACCTCCCTGAATGGGTGTGTGCTGTGACCAGGTCACAGGCGGCACAACAGGGGAATGCTGGACACTTGGACCCTGGAACAATGGGCCAAGCCTCCAAGAAAAAGAGAAAAGGTACTGGGTCTGGCTTGCCAGCCCCAACAAGTACAGAGGGTCAGGAAGAATCCAACCCTGAGGGGGAGGATCTGAACTCTGAGGGAGGGACACCTTCCCTGCAAACTCTGCCTGACTTGGCAGAACTGCAAGGGGGAAGGTGGGCCCACCAGAGAAGATTTGTGCCAGGGACAAAGAGAGTGTCCCACTCTTGAGGGCCTGAGGCAGACTGCTGCCAGGCAAGAACAAGGGGATACCAGTGGTACCCACAAGGTTTACTGGGAGGATGGAGTTCTCTACACTGAGGCAAGGGCCCTTAAAGAAGGGGCTACTAGGAGAGTAGTGGTCCCCCAAAAGTATAGAGAATTCCTCCTTACCTTAAGCCATGATATCCCCTTAGCTGGTCATTTGGGACAGACCAAGACCTGGAGCAGGCTGGTCAACCATTTTTATTGGCCCGAAATGTCAGAAAAAGTCAGGGAGTTTTGCAGCTCCTGTGTCACCTGTCAAGCCAGTGGCAAGACAGGGGGCAAGCCAAAGGCTCCCTTGATTCCACTGCCAGTGGTTGGGACTCCCTTTGAGAGGGTGGGGATTGACATTGTTGGTCCCCTAGACCCACCAACTGCTTCAGGAAACAGGTACATTGTGGTGGTAGTGGACCATGCCACCAGGTACCCTGAGGCAATACCCCTCCGGACAGTCACTGCTCCCACAGTGGCTAGGGCCCTACTTGGTGTGTTCACCAGAATGGGATTCCCAAAGGAGGTGGTCTCAGATAGGGGCACAAACTTTATGTCAGCCTATCTGAAAGCCATGTGGGAGGAGTGTGGTGTTACTTATAAGTTCAGCACACCCTACCATCCACAGACCAATGGTCTGGTGGAAAGATTCAATAAGACCCTGAAGGGCATGATCATGGGTTTGTCTGACAAACTCAGGAGGAGATGGGATGTCCTCCTCCCATGCCTGCTGTTTGCCTACAGGGAGGTGCCACAGAAGGGGGTTGGATTCAGCCCCTTTGAGTTACTGTTTGGGCACCCTGTAAGAGGCCCATTGTGCTTGGTGAGAGAGTCTTGGGAAAAGCCTCTCAAGGAATCCAAGGAGAATGTGCTGGATTATGTACTAGGCCTGCGGTCTCGCATGGCTGAGTATATGAAGAAGGCAAGCAGAAACCTGGAGGCCAGTCAGGAGCTCATGAAGCTCTGGCAAGATCAAAAGGCTACCATGCCTGAGTATCACCCAGGACAGCTGGTGTGGGTTTTGGAGCCCATGCCTCCTAGGGCACTACAGGCCAAATGGACTGGGCCCTATCCAATCCTAGAGAAAAAAGGTGAGGTCACCTACTTGGTGGACCTTGGCACCCCCAGGAATCCTCAAAGGATCCTACATGTAAACAGGATGAAACCCCACCAGGACAGGGCAGACATGACCATGATGATGGTCACTGATGAAGGGAAGGAGGAGGAGGGTGAACCTCTGCCAGACCTCCTGTCCTCAAAGGAAAAAGATGGGTCAGTGGAGGGAGTGGTACTCTCTCCCAAATTGACAGATCAGCAACAAAAAGACTGTAAGCAAGTCTTGGGACAGTTTGCTAGTCTGTTCTCCCTGACCCCTGGACTCACCAATTGGTGTGTCCATGATGTTGACACTGGTGACAGCTTGCCTGTCAAGAACAAGCTGTACAGGCTGTCTGACCAGGTCAAGGCCAACATCAAAGCTGAAGTGGCTAAGATGTTGGACCTGAAGGTAATTGAGCCCTCTGATAGTCCTTGGTCCAGTCCAGTGGTACTGGTGCCCAAAGCTAATCCCCAAGGTGGAAGGAAAGAATTAAGATTCTGTGTGGACTACAGAGGTATAAATGCAGTCACTAGGACTGATGCTCACCCCATACCTAGAGCTGATGAGCTCATTGACAGGTTGGGGGCTGCCAAATTCCTGAGCACATTTGATCTGACCTCAGGATATTGGCAGATTGCCTTAAGTCCAAGAGCTAAGGAGAGGTCAGCATTTTCCACACCAGAGGGCCACTTTCAGTTCAAGGTGATGCCCTTTGGCATAAAAAATGCTCCTGCCACCTTCCAACGGTTGGTGAATAGAGTCCTATCTGGGTTGGAATCTTTTAGTGCAGCTTATCTGGATGATATAGCTGTATTTAGTTCCACCTGGAGGGACCACCTGGTCCACCTGAAGGAAGTGCTTCAGGCCCTGCTTCAAGCAGGCCTGACTATCAAGGCAAGCAAGTGCCAGATAGGGCAAAGTTCTGTTGTGTACCTGGGCCACCTTGTTGGTGGAGGCCATGTACAACCTCTCCAGCCCAAGATCCAGACTATCCTGGATTGGGAGGCTCCAAAAACCCAGACTCAGGTCAGGGCCTTTCTTGGCCTGACTGGGTATTACAGGAGGTTTGTTCAAAATTTTGGGACCATAGTGGCCCCTCTAACTGAGCTTACCTCCAAGAAACAGCCCAAGAAGGTCATTTGGACCCCAGAGTGTCAAAAAGCTTTTGACACCCTAAAACAGGCTATGTGTTCAGCACCAGTGTTACTGGCCCCTGACTATAGCAAGGAGTTTGTAGTGCAAACAGATGCTTCAGAGGAAGGGATTGGGGCAGTGTTAGCACAAGTTAATGAAGAGGGCCATGATCACCCAGTTGCCTTCATCAGCAGGCGACTACTCCCCAGAGAGAAAAAATGGAGTGCCATTGAGAGGGAGGCCTTTGCTGTGGTTTGGTCCCTGAAGAAGTTGAGGCCTTACTTGTTTGGCACTCACTTCCGTGTACAAACTGACCACAGACCTCTCAGATGGTTGATGCAGATGAGGGGGGAGAACCCAAAACTGTTAAGGTGGTCCATTTCCCTACAGGGGATGGACTTCACAGTGGAGCACAGACCTGGGACTGCTCATGCCAATGCAGATGGCCTTTCCAGGTTTTTCCACTTAGCTGATGAGGACTACCAGGGTGTAGGTTAGTACCCATCACCTTTCATCTGGGGGGGGGCAGTGTAGGAAAGTCCTTTTTTTTTGCCCGATCACCCCCACTCTTTCTGGATAGGTACTGGTGGTTACTGACTCTTGGCTGTGCCCTGGGTACTGCTTACCAGTCCCAGGGCCAGTGCTCTGTGTAAAATGGATATGCAAATTAGGCTAATTATAATTGGCTAAGTTAACCTACCTATAAGTCCCTAGTATATGGTAGGGCATGTAGGTTTAGGGACCACAGCATAGGTGGTGCACACCTAGGTGCATTGCTGAGGTGCCCAGTGTCATTTTAAAAGCAAGCCTGCCTTGCTGGCTGCTTTTAAATTAAAGTTATATGCAAATTCGACTTTGGAATTAAAGGTACTTCCAAAGTCTTAAACTACCTTATTTTTACATATAAGTCACCCCTAAGGTGTGCCCTATGTGCCCCTAGGGCTGGGTGCCATGTAACTATAAGCAGGGACTTTATAAAAATAGATTTATAAGCCCTGGTGAGGTAAAAACAGCCAAATTCGTTTTTCCCTCATTGAAGTAAATGGCCTTCATAGGCTAGAATGGGCAGACTTTATTTTAAATTTTAAAGTCTCCTTAAATGTTACATACCAAGAATTTGGTATCAAATTGATTGTTATAATAAATCCCACAACTTCCAGTTGTTGGATTTAATATAACCAGTTCAGGTAAAAAGTTTAGACTTTACCTAAAAAGTTGCCAATTTCAGCTCTGCATTGTTTTTGCTGCTGTGCTCTGATTGGCCAGCCTGCAGCAGCTTCTGCCAGGCTACTTTAATGAGGTGTGAAGTGGCCTGGCTTCACACAAAGGAATGTGCTTGGGGGAGAGAATCTCCCCTCAGCAGATGGTGAGGCAGGAAGGGGGAGGGCTGCCAAACTGGTCTTCAAAGGCAAGAAGGACATCTGGAGCACCCAGCAACACCCCCACATCCTGCAACCCCAGACAGCTAGGTGCCCCCTTGATTAGATTAGGAGAGGGCAGGAGAGGGGTGTGTTTATGATTTTTAGCCACACCAGTGGGTGGGCTCAGCCAGATCTCTCCTCCAAAAATCAGATTCATCCATTTTGGATTTTTAGAGACTGTTGCCTTCTGGGATGGTTTTTTCCACACTTCCCAGGAAGTGGTCATCACAGGGGGACGACCCTGTCCCTGATTGGAGAACCAGGGCCCCCCTGCTTTTCACCCAGGAGCAAGGATAAAACTGGCAGACCTGCACCCACGCCTCAGATCCCCTCCAGAATTCAACAAGAAAGGAACTAAAGAAGAAGAAGGACTGCCCTGCTGGACCCCTGGCCTGCACCTGGACCCTGCACTCAGAAGGACTGCACCAGCTGCACACTTGGGCTTCACCACAAGAAGGACTTTGCCTGGCTTCAACTGGTTCAAGGAGAGACTCCCTGTTTGCTACAGGTGAAAAATTGCTATCCAGAGTCCCCTGCACCAACTCCTGAAAAAGTGACCAGCTGACCACTGTCCAGTGGCCAAAAAGGAGTTTGCGCCAGGTGTATTCTGGGAGTTGAAGTCCGCACTTCCCAAGGACCATCACAGAACTTCTGGACCCTTGGGGTGAGCTGTGGACCCCAAAAGAACCTTAAAAGAACATCTGGGTAAAGCCCCAGAAGTTTGGAAAAGATTGGAGAATTTTTGAAAAAAAGCTCCATAAAGTGACCGACCCGAAAATTCTAGCCGGCTTGCCTCAACCGCGACCCGGCCTGACTTCGTGGTTCGTCCCGGTAAAGAAAAACATCCAAAAAAGAGACTAAGTCCGAACGTAAAAAGTTGACCGGGACCTTCCAGCCATCGTATCCGAGAAGGGCTCCACGGACGTCGGATCAAGATCCAGGTTTACCCCGGTCGAAGGATTTTCATCTCGAAAAAACGACTAAGTCCGAAGGTAAAAATCACCACCGAGGAAACCGACTTCGCATATCCGGACAAGGGCTCCAGGAGGTCGGATCCAACTGGCAGGTTCGTCCCGGGGAAGAAAAACATCAAAAAAGAGACTAAGTCAGAAGGTAACTTTTTAACCGAGGCCTCCCGCGACTTGTAGCCGAGCAGGGCTCCATCGCGGTCGGCCTGAAAGTTTGACTTTGCCCCGGTCCTGGTGCAACCAGATGACCCGATTGGCGCTTTTTGTTTCTAAGCGCTAGAAAATAATAATACTTTAAAAATTCATATCTCCGGTTCCCCTGAACCGATTTTAATCGTTTTTGTGTCATTTTAAAGATAAAAATATAAGCTATTTTTATAAATTGGTTTTGGATTTTTAAACTGTTTCCTGTGTTTTATTTAATTACTGTTTTGTGATATTTGAATGCTTTACACTTTGTCTCCTAAGTTAAGCCTTGACGCTCGATGCCAAGCTACCAAGGGTTGAGCTGGGATTAATTTACTGAGACCTCACTGTACCTATGTGGAGGTTAGTGGCTTGTTGCTAGGTGTAGGTACCTACCTGCCCTACCAATAACCCATTTTCCAACAATGAGCAAATGTGCAATTATCCATGTAAAAGGATCAATGGCCAAGACGGTTACAAAACTGCCCCAAGGAGGGACAAAAGTAAAGCATTTTCCAATGATAACAAAGGATTTTTGAAAGGCAAGCCCACAAACGAGTGAAAGTGATGGGCGTGCGGTGGGCGTGGTTAAAAGCCCACAGGTAGATTACAACACATCAGAGTGCTTGCACGCGCTCGACCTATAAAAAGGGGTGAACTCCAGGCACCACCACTTTCAAAGATCACCAACTGCCACAAGGTCCTTGCAAGTGCGTAGTGTAATGTTTTTTTGTTCACAAAAATATAGAGAATGCAACAAACGGCTACAAAATGTTATATATATATAATCTATTGGAGTGACCCGACAGCCCAGGTAGACTAGCCCTGGCAATTCTTTTAAGGCGGCCGTGCGCTTGTGATCTGGAAAAGTCTGTCACTCATGTAGGAAAGTACCATCTTGCCTGGCATGTTACCCCCATATTTCACTGTATATATGTTGTTTTAGTTGTATGTGTCACTGGGACCCTGCCAGTCAGGGCCCCAGTGCTCATAAGTGTGCCCTGTATGTGTTACCTGTGTTATGACTAACTGTCTCACTGAGGCTCTGCTAATCAGAACCTCAGTGGTTATGCTCTCTCATTTCTTTCAAATTGTCACTAACAGGCTAGTGACCAATTTTACCAATTTACATTGGCATACTGGAACACCCTTATAATTCCCTAGTATATGGTACTGAGGTACCCAGGGTATTGGGGTTCCAGGAGATCCCTATGGGCTGCAGCATTTCTTTTGCCACCCATAGGGAGCTCTGACAATTATTACACAGGCCTGCCACTGCAGCCTGAGTGAAATAACGTCCACGTTATTTCACAGCCATTTTACACTGCACTTAAGTAACTTATAAGTCACCTATATGTCTAACCTTTACCTGGTAAAGGTTGGGTGCTAAGTTACTTAGTGTGTGGGCACCCTGGCACTAGCCAAGGTGCCCCCACATTGTTCAGGGCCAATTCCCCGGACTTTGTGAGTGCGGGGACACCATTACACGCGTGCACTACATATAGGTCACTACCTATGTGTAGCTTCACAATGGTAACTCCGAATATGGCCATGTAACATGTCTAAGATCATGGAATTGCCCCCTCTATGCCATCCTGGCATTGTTGGCACAATCCCTGATCCCACGGGTCTCTAGCCCATACCCTGGTACTGCCAAACTGCCTTTCCCGGGGTTTCACTGCAGCTGCTGCTGCTGCCAACCCCTCAGACAGGTTTCTGCCCTCCTGGGGTCCAGCCACGCTTGGCCCAGGAAGGCAGAACAAAGGACTTCCTCAGAGAGAGGGTGTTACACCCTCTCCCTTTGGAAAATGGTGTTAGGGCTGGGGAGGAGTAGCCTCCCCCAGCCTCTGGAAATGCTTTCATGGGCACAGATGGTGCCCATTTCTGCATAAGCCAGTCTACACCGGTTCAGGGACCCCTCAGCCCTGCTATGGCACGAAACTGGACAAAGGAAAGGGGAGTGACCACTCCCCTGACCTGCACCTCCCCTGGGAGGTGCCCAGAGCTCCTCCAGTGTGCTCCAGACCTCTGCCATCTTGGAAACAGAGGTGCTGCTGGCACACTGGACTGCTCTGAGTGGCCAGGGCCAGCAGGTGACGTCAGAGCCTCCTTCTGATAGGCTCCTTCAGGTGTTGCTAGCCTATCTTCTCTCCTAGGTAGCCAAACCCTCTTTTCTGGCTATTTAGGGTCTCTGCTTTGGGGAATTCCTTAGATAACGAATGCAAGAGCTCATCCGAGTTCCTCTGCATCTCTCTCTTCACCTTCTGCCAAGGAATCGACTGCTGACCGTGCTGGAAGCCTGCAAAACTGCAACAAAGTAGCGAAGACGACTACTGCAACTCTGTAACGCTGTTCCTGCCGCCTTCTTGACTGCTTTCCTGGTGGTGCATGCTGTGGGGGTAGTCTGCCTCCTCTCTGCACTAGAAGCTCCGAAGAAATCTCCCGTGGGTCGACGGAATCGTCCCCCTGCAACCGCAGGCACCAAAGAACTGCATCACCGGTCCCCTGGGTCTCCTCTCAGCACAACGAGAGAGGTCCCTTGAATCCAGCAACTCTGTCCAAGTGACTCCCACAGTCCAGTGACTCTTCAGTCCAAGTTTGGTGGAGGTAAGTCCTTGCCTCCCCACGCCAGACTGCATTGCTGGGAACCACGTCTTTTGCAGCTACTCCGGCCTCTGTGCACTTCCGGCAGAAATCCTTTGTGCACAGCCAAGCCTGGGTCCACGGCACTCTAACCTGCATTGCACGACCTCCTGAGTTGTCCTCCGGCGACGTGGGACCTCTTTGTGCAACTTCGGGTGAGCACCGTTTCACTCCTCTTTGTAGTGCCTGTTCCGGAACTTCTGCGGGTGCTGCCTGCTTCTGAGAGGGCTCCTTGTCTTGCTGGGCACCTCCTCTGTCCCCTGACGCAATTGGCGACATCCTGGTCCCTCCTGGGCCACAGCAGCATCCAAAAACCCTAACTGCACGACTTGCAGCTAGCAAGGCTTGTTTGTGGTCTTTCTTCAGGAAAACACTTCTGCACGACTCTTCACGACGTGGGACATCCATCCTCCAAAGGGGAAGTTTCTAGCCCTTGTCGTTCCTGCAGAATCCTCAGCTTCTACTGTCCAGTAGCAGCTTCTTTGCACCCACAGCTGGCATTTCCTGGGCATCTGCCCACTCTCGACTTGGTCGTGACTTTTGGACTTGGTCCCCTTGTTCCACAGGTACCCTCGTCTGGAAATCCATTATTGTTGCATTGCTGGTTTTGGTCTTTGCTGCAGAATTCCCCTATCACGACTTCTGTGCTCTTTGGGGAACTTTAGTGCACTTTGTACTCACTTTTCAGGGTCTTGGGGTGGGCTATTTTTCTAACCCTCACTGTTTCCTTACAGTCCCAGCGACCCTCTACAAGGTCACATAGGTTTGGGGTCCATTCGTGGTTCGCATTCCACTTTTGGAGTATATGGTTTGTGTTGCCCCATCCCTATGTGTCCCCATTGCATCCTATTGTAACTATACATTGTTTGCACTGTTTTCTAATACTATACTGCATATTTTTGGTATTGTGTACATATATCTTGTGTATATTTGTATCCTCATACTGAGGGTACTCACTGAGATACTTTTGGCATATTGTCATAAAAATAAAGTACCTTTATTTTTAGTATATCTGTGTATTGTGTTTTCTTATGATATTGTGCATATGACACTAGTGGTACTGTAGGAGCTTCACTCGTCTCCTAGTTCAGCCTAAGCTGCTCTGCTAAGCTACCATTATCTATCAGCCTAAGCTGCTAGACACCCCTCTACACTAATAAGGGATACCTGGGCTGGTGCAAGGTGTAAGTACCCCTTGGTACTCACTACAAGCCAGTCCAGCCTCCTACAACTCACAGTGCAACATAACTCATTTATGGAGAGTGCTGACCCCATGGAGTATGCTGTTGTGGGAAGAATCAGAACTTTCCCAACACTTAAACAGACCAACAGATGAGGAGGACTGACTGAAAGCCCCCGTGTATATATGAATTGTTATTCTTAATTTCTTTTTAGAAAACACAAGGCTAGCAAGACAGTTTATGTGGTCTCTAGGCCAGACCTACGAGAGTACAGAGTTAGGCAGTGTGCTTTTAAAATGTTTTCTTTCTGCATGCTCAGTAAAACAGTTAAAAACTACTTTGCAGAAAGCAAAACAGTATATTGTGATACATCGGTTGCTTCTTACTCTCTAGTCGCCTTTGCTCTTATAGTACTCATGCTGTGACTGCTGGACACTGATATTTTTTGTCCTATCTTTAAAAATACATATCCCACGTTCCCTTCCGTTTTGCACGCTTACAATTTGTAACAACACCAAATCTTAATATCCAGCTCACAGGCAGGGGTTCTTAAAACAGCACAAGAAAAACTTTCTTGGCTTGAGACATTGTTGCTTGTTTTCCTGGGAACTGTTCTTCGGTATCTCTGCAGCTCTTTTATCTCCTCACTGGCAGACAAGGCCTGGCTGCCTCAAGGCCAATAAATAAGCGAGTGTTCACAGAGAGGACGCGAGGAATGCTTTAATTCCTCGACTGTGATCTCCCCCACACCGAGGTTTACCACTCTTCGTCGCTGTGCTTAACCTGTGTGGGCGAAACTGTGCCAAGGAAAGGACACGTTTGCCCTCAACGTTTAACACACATTTTGACTGCTCAGTTTTACCGCGGATTCCCTTTTTTTGGTTGTTAAATTACCTGCCAGTTATATTTTGGAATTGATGGTTATAAAACACACTGGATAACCAATTATTTAAATTCATGCCACATCTATCAAAGTAATATACAATTTAGCCTCTACATAGTGTTACACTTACTGCCCCCCCCCTCCCCCCACCCCTCCGTCTCTGAAGCTGCGCTTGAGAACTAGACCGATGAGGTGAACCTTACACGTGTTAAACGGTTGATTGACAGGTCACGAGCAAGTTACAAATCTCCAGAAGTTCTTGACTGCCATTATTTAGGAAATATTTATTAACATCTTTTATTTGCGGCTGATTGTAAGGAGGTAAAGGCTGCAAGGGAAGGATGACGAGTAATGCTGTTTATCTGATCTCGGTGCGCGTTTCGCCTTCAAAACAAGGGCAGAAGGTGGGAGGCTGAAGAGCGGTTGTCAGACTGAACTCTGCTGGATGCCACTCTCATTGCGTGAGTCGGTGTAAGGTTACCCTCTTGTG
Source organism: Pleurodeles waltl (assembly GCF_031143425.1). Lineage (NCBI taxonomy): Eukaryota > Metazoa > Chordata > Amphibia > Caudata > Salamandridae > Pleurodeles > Pleurodeles waltl. Next base: position 1,294,520,182 of record NC_090446.1, on the reverse strand, counting down.
GGTGTCACCCTCACCCACTAAAAGGTATGCCATCTGGACAGCACGCTTCTTGACTTGCTGTCAGGGAAAGGCTAACTCGGGAGGCAGAAGGAGCAGGAGGTATGGGATGAGACTTGATGTGGGGATTTTTGTTAGATGTGTGCATTATATGCATCGCGTGTTTGTTATTGTTTGAGCTTGGCACGCGCATCCGCGGTGAGCACGTCCCAGGCCTTGTATGATAGTGTGATATTGAAGATGAAGAGTCCGGCGTATAGTCAGGGGCTTATCTTGGTCAGTGAGACTGGCGGTGGGTGGGAGGCTGGGTGTTTGCCCTTCATTTTTCCCAACAACCACGAATACATTATACGGGGGGCAGAATGCATGGGAGGGGCTTATAAGACAGTGGAAAGGGAGAGGATTGCAGATTGGTAGGTGTATTAAATAGGGGAAACCAAAGTATTTGGTAAACTTACCAACTTTTTTCAAGACTTTCAAAACAGAGAAAGGGAGCGAGTATGTGCATTTTTGAATGTGTGTATGTAAACATTTCTGGTGAAATCCGACGGACATCTCACCATACCCAACTGAAAGCCTCTGTACCCAACTATTTACCTGAACATATATTTACCCCAACCCGAAGCCTCGATCCTGCGTATTGCTTAGTGAGGGGAGAACCTGCGAGAAACTTCGCTCTAGTAGTTGTGATTCACAATCTGCTGCATTGAAACGAATCTGATCTACTTTCAGGAAGGATGTGCAAATATATTAACAGGTGCAAGCCTAATTGTGACCATGCAATATGAATTTCAATGCAACAAGCATGCACAAAGTGTTCAGTGTGTGCAGCACATTGGTAACGCGCCGAAGCATATCAACATCTTAACAACGCGTCAAATGCATTATCGAACGTGAAGTATAAAATCAAAGCACAGTTTTGCGAATGCCAACTTAAAAATATAAAAGGAATGTACTAAAATTTAGCCTTTGCAAACTGAATAAAAGAAGAGGAAAATCAGGCAACATAGGTTACGATGAAATACGATAAAGACTAATGAAAAGAACGCCTTTTTTCAAAATTTAGGAGTATTTCAGTTAGGATTATGTCACTGAATTAAGTGACAATTATTGATTAGTTTTTAAATCACGAAGGGCCTGATTTTAGAAAAGTGGAGCTGCACCCAGTGCAGTACTACGTTTCTTGCGCCCTTTAGCACCCCTAACGCCACACTGTGTGAGCCGTATCTAAGATATGGCGCACCATGATGGTAGTTTGGGATCTAGCTTCAAAATTTCTGACACTAGTTTGGAGCTTTGCAGGATTAGCATAACATCTTTTTAATCTAATTCTTGAAAGCCCATTGTAAACAATGGTGTGCCTCCTTTCAACGCCTATTTTGAGCAGGCGTTAAAAGTGCAGAAAAAAAGAACGCAAAGAAATCTCTTGGATTTCTTTGCACCCTTTTTTGGCCCCATTACGGGTAAATATTCCCTTTGCATACATTATGCCTGACACAGGCATAATGTAGTGCAAAGGGTTACAAAGTGGTGCAATGCATGCATTGCGCCACTTTGTAAATTTACCATGGCTATTTTTGCCTTGTTGGGACATGTCAGTGTATAAAAAATTGAGGCTAATGTAGTGCAGGGAGGCGTTAGGGGCTCTTAAATCTGCCCTAAAATATTAAAAAATGCTCATGTGCCGTGACATTACCACAAGTTACTGAAGACACATCAGTTTGTCATCATGAATATCAATTCACCAAAATGCCAGCGGTAGCAGAAGTGATATCACATGCCATTTGACCTTCAGTTTCACTCACACACACATGCTTACACATAAACACATTCATACATTCACACTCCCTCTCTCTTGTAAACACACTCAGACCGAATCAAGCACACAACATAGATAAAACATTTTTTTTTTGCTTACCTCAGCTGCCAGGGAAGATTATTTTCCAGCTAATTATACTTTCTTTTTATTACACTAATAGTGACAGATGAAACATTATTCAATATTAGTGCGATAAAAAATTGACCGGTTAGGGCTCCACTCTCTTTGTTTTCCCTCGTTTTTTTTACTACACTAATTGTAAATAATAATAAAACATTATTCACTATTAGTGTAATAAACAATTGGGAGAAAACAAAGAGTGGAGACCTAACCGATCCATAAGAACGAGCTGCCACTGTGTTCCTGGCATTGATTTTGCTACCTCGAAGGCCAGGGATCACAAGGGGCAAGCCAGCAGCGATCTCTAGTGACCCCTGAATAGCATACATTGATGTCATATTCTTTGTTTACATTTTTTATTATTAAATGTGAAACAGGATTACTGTATATTACCCATATAAAAGTGAGCTTTTTAAATAGTGCAGATCCTAAACTGATTTACTTGAAGGTGCTCTCAAATTGGTTGGTTAAGGAAAACGATACACAGTGAATTAATGTGATGTGCCGTAGATCACACAATTTCATCAAGTGAGAAGGCGGGTTTTGAGACCAGATTTCCTGGTTGTGAACTGTGCAATCCAGCCACTATAGGGTTACAAACTTCTCTCTTCTGTTAAGCACAAAGGTCAATGCTTTGTGTTCAATTATTTCACAAATTAATATTAGTGGATAAGTTAAATGAATACACTGATCACACCTAAATCTAAGTGGCTCTAAACACACATGTGGTCTCCACTGTGCACTTATAGTTAGGACAGAGTTTCCATAACAAGAGCATTTAAAATAAAATTCAATAACTTTGGTGCTGTTTGACAAATCTGCACAAAACTTTCTAAAACAGGTTCACCCATCTTGCCTCCACTATTGAATGCTTTGCGCTGATCTGTCGAGCGAGGCTCAAGAAAAAGGCAGGGTCCCAAAAGTGCAATTTCCCATGTTAATTCCTTTAGGAAGCTTTGCTCTCTGATACAGAAAAAATGACTGAATGGAATTGCACCAAATTTAGCAAAAAGTTAAAACTTTACTCAGAAATTGTGCTTTCTGTGGTTCAGTGTAAATCTATTCAGCCGTTTTTGAGGAGTTAGGGCCTCATTATTAGGCTAGCATGCCCTGCTGATTGTGACCTCGTTCTCCGCTAGCTTTTTTCATGGCAAAGGCTGATGGAGAAATGGTGCAGGAGCCTCAGAGGGGCCCCTGCACTGACCATGCATTTGGCATGGGCCTTGCAGGGGTCCCCCTGCCCAGCACCATCACAATGTTCACTGTCTGCAGGCCCTACGTTTTTAAAAAGGAGATCTTGTTGGAAATGAAGGGATTAACCCTCAGAAAAGGTTAGGCATATCTGGACAGTTGGTACCATGGGATTCCGAAGGACTCTCACGGAACCAAAACATAAAAAAAAAAATAGATAACTGGTTGGAAGGGAGCTTTTTCTCCCGTCAGTCATTTAGGTACCTTGGTATGGGTGCTGGTATCAGGGTACCAAATTATTTGATTGGCTGGCTGCCACATTAAAGAACATGTTGCAACTGTCATTACAAAACGTAAAGGCTCGGTCCTCGTGTCCTGAAAAAAAATCTAAGACCATACCCTGACCTCCAGGGCCATGTGGAGAGCAGGGGTGTAAGATCCCAAAGGGGCCCTCCTTCAAGTCAAATTAAAAAAGATAATTATTTTGTGCTGCTGGTACTGCAGTATGATTGCCCAGTATCATAGTAACCAGCACAGTAAACCATGAGGTACCTAGGTACCAGTGCCACAGCACCAAAAAAATAAAATAAAATAATGACAAGGTTTTGACCAGAGACTACACCCTGCAGCCCGTCTGCCATTGTGCAGGCTATTGGCTGTCTGTAGTGGGTTGGGTGCAAGGCCAACCTACTGCTGCACATAGCTGAAGGCTTCGTGCACTGGGAGGTTGGGTGCCCACAGGGTCCTGGCCACTCCCGGAGCTTGGGTGCTGGGCCTGCTGCATGGCCAATATTTTGTTTTCTCCAGAATTATGTGGACCACTGGTAATAGTAATTTTGGGTTGTGATATAAAAGGGATTATTCCAAGTCATTCATAAAGAGGGCCAATGGGTCATAGCCATTCACACATGCCATCATAGTTGTTCGAACTGAGGCATCTTCCTAAAGAGTTCATTAGCTACAAAACAGTAAATAGTTGGCAGCAACTTGTGTCAAATGGTATTTGTACCTATTTGGCTTACTGCCTGTTTTTTCCTATTTAGTATTAGAATTTACCATAAAGTAAAAGATGATAGTAGGTGTGTGTGTTAATTTGGAGGTAGTGCAATTTGTGCTTATGTCTAGTAAGCACTTATATTATAGCAGGCACAATTGGTTTTGCACCAGTTTATGAACAATGTTGCTTTGGTTTAAATTTTGTGTCCGGACCAGAGGCTTCTATTATTCCATCTTGCTCTTTAATATTCAGAACTGCTAGTCATAATGTAAAGAAATATTTAGAACATATAGAGCAGTATAAAAACTACAATACCCAGCAAGCACTTCTTGTGGACTACTATTAGGGTTAATCCAGGTGTCTCATTAGTTATGCCATATATATGCCCCCTATAGTCCTTAACTTGCTCTTTCTTACTGCCAGCGGACAGTTAAGTTGCATTATTTCCTTTTGAAACTCTTTATATCCATGTTGCAACAACTGGGCCTGCCGCATATTTGGTCCTTCTAGCCAGGCAGACACCAATCCCAGTGGGAGAGGAGCTCCCCTAGAATGGGTTTCGAGTGACCACAGAGGAAGAATTGCTAATTTCCCCAGCCACACCTCTATGGTCGGCAAAGGAGCTCTGCACAGGAGAAGAAAGATTCTACCATGTTGGATTTAGGTAGAGAGGGGCATTGTGGGCTTGTGTGCAGCAGGGCACACAGGAACGGCAGCAAAAGTGGGTAGGGTTACTCCAGGGAACATTTTCTCCTATTAGTTAGGGAGGGGCCAGAAGTCACCCCCACCCACAGGCTAGTGCCAGCCAGGTATAAATGTGCCACCCCTGGGCACCTTCTTTTGAACACCACTGGACGTGTTGTGAAGACCTGTGAGGAGAACTGAAAGCCTAGGTGTGCTCCCGCATGTACCCAGGACAAAGTAGTGGACTCCAAGGGTCAGTTGGCTGATTGTCAGCTAAGCTAAAGGGACACAAAAGCTGCATGACCCCACTTACCAAGCTGACCAGTTTTATCTGGACCTACCCTGGACCCCGCTGGTTGCTTCTGATGGAGCAAGTCCTTAACCCCAAGTACTGTTCCTGAGGTCATCACACCCCTGGCTGGTGTCAGAGTGTAACCCTCATGCATAAACCCGAAACCTGACACTTTTTGCTAACTTTATGCCTGAAGCACCAAGGGATCAGGACCAACTGGCTAACTGATCCACTGAGGATGCATTGCCAGTGGCCTTGACGTTTGTCGCAGCTCCTGCTACGTTTTTCTCTGCAGCTGCAATGCGATTCAGTGGACTTGACACCGACTGACATCTGATGATGTGAATCATTTTCCAGCAGCAGCCTCCAGCCTTTCTACCCTAGGGAAATCTAACTTCTAGAAAAGAGTCCAAGTGGGAAGGTAGAAAGCTTCATTGGGGCTGACTCTGAGCAGCATTCTATTGACATGTATGTCTTCCTGTGTATGAGCCCTGGACTTTTCCTGCTCTTTTTCCCTCCTTCATCAACAGCATCACCAAGAAAACATATCATTGACAAGCCTTACTTCAGATGTAGCCTGCTACCTTTCCCCGCTAAGGATTCTTCCTTCTTAAAATTTTTCGAAGTGTAAAGGTAACTTTCTGACTCGGACCAATCTAACTTGTGTATGCAACCCATTTTTCCAACACAGTTGGCCTCAAACCTTACCCTTATCCCTGTGTAGCGTGACCTGTTGCCTAAAGATTTGAGTCTTTTAGCACTATATTTATTTAAAACTCAAAAAATTCATATCTCCGGATCCCCTAATTGGATTTTTGTAATTTGTGTCATTTTGTACATTTAAATATTCTCAATTTTAATAAAGGGGAGTGGGTTTTTTATTGTGTTGTGTTTTAGACTTTTTAACTGTCTTAGTACTTCTAAATACTTTCATGTTTTCTTAAATTAAGCCATTCTGCTCTGTACCATAGCTACAAGGGGTTGAGCTCAGGTTGACATTGCTGAAACTTTTACTGGAACAAGAATAGTGACATTTTTACTTGTAGTGGACTAGCATCAACCCCAACTAATAATCCACTTTCTTACACTCACTGTATGTAAAACATTTATCTTAATAAATAATGTGCGAGCAGAGATGGAATGATGAGGAAATGGATGTCAGTGAAGACATTTTTAGATATATTTTAATACCATTTATTTATGCTACTGTAAAGTCTGCATTTCATACTTCAAGAGGGACAATAGTGCAAGATATTGGCAGCAGTGTCAAAAATATGATGCCGACCCAGACCCATTTTATTGGCCCAGTCCCAGACTTCTGTTGGTAATAGGTAAATATAATCTAATGAACATATAAACAAAAGCCCTAACTGGTATATGGTAAATGTTTCCTTTAAATATACAAATAAAAAGAATCAAAAATATGTTTGCTGATAAGACTTCTGAATCTGTCAGGCTAAAAGTTGAGGATGGTGCATCCCCAAGGGAGAAAAAAAAAAATTGAAAAAGAAAAACAAACAGAAGTTTACCATGATCGATCCTACAGTTTTTTAGATGTGATTATTTATTCCCCACTTGGGACCTTAACTAGACAATTTTTAGACAAAGTTATTAGAAGCAAAGTAAAATCTTAATGCCCTTGACCGATTATTCCAGACCAAAGCATATTGTTGCAACTTCCCTAAGTTGTTAAACTTTTTCTCAAAATATAACAAAGACCACAGAAAATGAATAGTCAGAGCCTGGTCAGCCTGTCAAGGTAGGCACAATGGGACTGGTTACTAAGATTTTCAAAATGGTAGATCATAAAAAGGAAGGGTCTTTAACTATTGGTCCAAATGAATTGCCCCATTGGATACAACATGTTATTTGTCCAATTGGCAATGCTATCTCAGTGATTTTCATTGGAGAGATGCAAAGGGCTACTTAAGGAGCTAGACCCCACAAAGTTACAGAACTAGCCACTACGGAGTAACATCTAGGAGCCAAAGGCATTTTGCTTGGTGAGAATGTTATCAGAGATATTTCTGAATATATAAATACTCTTCCTTCCTCTGACAAGGCCCACCCAAGGCCTGTTCTATTCCAGGATATTTGGTCAGACACTCTTGAATTCATCAATAAAGCCTGGGCAAAAGTTTTTACAAGGACTGACAAAAAAGTGGATTCTGGAGGTCACTTCCAGTTGAATAACAGGCCCCAATTTTCAAACTACGAATCCCAATCTGGATTCTATAAACAAAGACAAACCTTTTACCCACAAAGAAGGAGGCAGGAAGTTAGGGTCAAATCACATTTGCCATTAACAGTGGTAAGTATGTGGTGGGGTTGAATAGTTTTCTCTCTCCATGTGTGGATTAAAATCCATGCACAAAATTCTCTAAACTGTTAAAGGCTATCAAATAGAATTCTTCGGCGACCCTGTTCAAACGTTTTATCCACACTCTGTGAATGTTTCTCCAATAGATTCTCTATTGATGAGTCAGGAAATCAAAAACCTCTTGTTAAAGAATGCAAAACAATTACCTGCCTTCAATCAATCACGGTTTCTAAGCAATCTCTTTCTAGTAAGAAAAAAAGGACGACAAGTAAATCCAGCAATAAAACATTGCCAATTTCCCAAGTTTGACTTTTATAACCATTTCAGTATGGAAACATTCTCCCTTCCAAGGGATTGCCTGCATCCTCTATATTGGATGGTTTGCTTAGAGTTAAAGGATGCCTGTAGGAAGCTGGCTCTGTACGTACTATCTCAAAGTGTGAGTCCAGGTGTTCCTCAAAAGGCTTGACAGAGGCAATGATAGATAATACTAATGCTCTATTTGTGGTAGTGTGGTCGAGCAGTTAGGCTTATCAGAGGGTAGTGTTAAGCATTTGTTGTACACACACAGACAATACATGAGAACACACACTCAATGACTTAAATCCAGGCCAATAGGTTTTTATATAGAAAAATATTATTTTCTTAATTTATTTTAGAACCACAAGATTCAAATTGCAAGTAAGTACATTAAATGTAAGGTACTTTGCATACATATACATAGGACTTTGAATCAAAACAGTAATGTACACAGTTTGGCATAAAATGGCAATAAGCTATTTTAAAAGTGGGCACTGCAACATTCAACAGTTCCTGGGGGAGGTAAGTACAGTTAGGTTAATGTGGTAAGTGAAGCACTTACAAGTTCAGTCTCCGGGGCATAGGCAGCCCACTGTTGGGGGTTCAAGTCAACCCCAAACAACCAGCACCAGAAACCCAGCACCCGTCAGGTGCAGAGGTCAAAGAGGAGCCCAAATAACATAGGCGCCTATGGAGACGGGGGTGCTCCGGTTCTAGTCTGCTGGCAGGTAAGTACCTGCGTCCTTGGGGAGAAGACCAGGGGTGTTTAGTAGAGCACTGGGGGGGTCCCAAGTAGGCACACAAAGTACACCCTCAACGGCACAGGGGCGTCCGGGTGCAGTGGGCAAACAAGGTGTCAGGTTTGTAATTGAAATCAATGGAGGGACACAGGGGTCACTCAGACGTTGCAGGCAGGACACGGGGGAGCTTCTCGGGCAAGCCACTGACTGGGCAAGGGTGAAGGCTGCCTGCTGGTTACTGCTGCACTGGTGGTTGGCTCTTCACAAGCCTTGGGACTGCAGGTGCAGTGCTTCTTCCAGGCTGCAGGTTTCTTCTCCAGGGCAGTCGTGGTCGGGGGGTCCTCGGGATTCCCTCTGCAGGCGTCATCATGGGGGTGCAGAGAGGTTAGCCCAGGGTGGACACGTCGTCGGAGTCACCTGGGGATCCTCTCTTGGTCGTTGGTGTCTCTGGAGACGGACAAGGGGCCTCGGGTGCAGGGTGGTGGGGACTCACACTTCTGGAGTGAGGTGAGAGTCCCTTTAAAGATTGTTTCTTCTTTCTTTGGTTTCACAGGTCCGCTGTCCACAGGAGTTCTTGATCCTTTGTAGTTGCAGTGCAGTCCTCTGAGTTGGCACAGGTCTCTGGGCCCACAGGATGCATCGCTGGTGCAGGTTCTCTGAAGTTGGAGACAGGCTGGCAGGGCTGGGGACAAAGCAGTTGTCGTCTTCCTTTTCCTCTGTGCGTTTTTTCAGCTAGGCAGTCCCTCTTCTTTTGTAGGACATCAGGAATCTGATTTCCTGGGTCCAGGGTCGTCCCTAAATACTAAATTTAGGGGTGTGTTAGGGCTGGAGGGTAGTAGCCAATGGCTACTTTCCTGGAGGGTGGCTACACCCTCCTTGTGCCTCCTCCCTTTGGGGAGGGAGACACATCCCTATTCCTATTGGGCTAAATCCTCCAAAGCAAGATTGAGGATTTTCTAAGACGGGGGTCACTTCAGCTCTGGTCACCTTAGGGTGCACCTGGCTGAGGGGGTGATTCCTCCTTGTTTTTCTCATTATCTCCCCAGACTTGCCGCCAAAAGTGGGGTCTGTGACCGGGGGCGGGCATCTCTACTAGCTGGAGTGCCTTGGGGCGTTGTAACACCAGGCTTGAGCCTTGGAGGCTCACTGCCAGGTGTTACAGTTCCTGCAGGGGGAGGTGTGAAGCACCTCCACCCAGGACAGGCTATGTTCCTGGTCAAAGAGTGCACAAAGGCACTCACCCCATGTAGCCAGAAACTGGTCTGGAAGTGGCAGGCAGGCAGAGACCGGTCAGCCTAGCACTAGCAGTTGGGCTGGCATGCAGGGGGCATCTCTAAGATGCCCTCTGTGTGCATTTCTCAATAAATCCCACACTGGCATCATTGTGGATTTATTGTGCTGAGAAGTTTGATACCAAACTTCCCAGTATTCAGTGTAGCCATTATGGTACTGTGGAGTTTGTGTTTGACAACCTCCCAGACCATATACTCTATATAGCTACCCTGCACTTACAATGCCTAAGAATGGGCTTAAACACTGTAGGGGCATAGTGATCATGCAGCTATGCCCTCACCTGTGGTATAGTGCACCCTGCCTTAGGGCTGTAAGGCCTGCTAGAGTTGGTGATTTACCTATGCCACAGGCAGTGGGTTGTTGGTATGGCACTTTGAAGGGAGTGCTATGTCGACTATGGCCCTCATTACAACCTGAAAGGAGTGCCATGTCGACTATGGCCCTCATTACAACCTTGGCGGGCGGCAACCGCCTCCTGCCAAGGTTGAACCACTGGGCGGCCGCCAATGCAGCCGCACTCACGCGGGGTCTATTATGAGATATCCACTGGGCCACAACACGGGAGCCGGCTCCAAATGGAGCCGGCGGTGTTGCGGCTGTGCGACGGGTGCAGTTGCACCCATCGCGCTTTTGCTCCATGGGGCCGTGGCAGGGGGCCCCCTGCACTTCCCATGCCAGTGGCATGGGCAGTGCAGGGGCCCCCATTGGCCCCACGACTCCCCTTTTCGCCAGCCTTTTCATGGCAGTTCTTACCGCCATGAAAAGGCTGGCAGGAGGGGGACTCGTAATCCCCTGGGCAGCCCTGCAAGCAGGGCTGCCCTGGGGGATTTAAACCGCCGGGACCAATGTGGCGGGAAACCGCTGGTCCTGACGATGCGACCGCGGCGCTTCCGCCACGGTCGTTATTCTCCTGGAAGCACCGCCAGCCTGTTGGCAGTGCTTCCTCCAAAACGACCGCTAGGGTTGTAATGACCCCCTTAGTCTTTTTCTCCCCACCAGCACACACAAGCTGTGAGGCAGTGTGCATGTGCTGAGTTGGCGTCCCCAGGGTGGCATAATACATGCTGCAGCCATTAGAGACCTTCCCTGGCCACACGGCCCTTGGTACCAGGGGTAACTTTTACAAGGGACTTATCTGTGTGCCAGGGCTGTGCCAATTGTGAAGACAAAAAGGTACAGTTTTAGGGAAGGAACACTGGTGCTGGGGCCTGGATAGCAGGGTCCCAGCACACTTTCAATCAAAGGGGGCATCAACAAAAGGCAAAAAGCTAGGGGTAACCATGCCAACAGTGGCATTTTCCTACAATGCCTGTTAGAAAGATGATCTCTAGTTAGCAGTCAGTTTACACCCTGTCCAAGCAGGTACTCTCACTCTAGTGAGGGTATGGGAGTCACACACCTAAGATAACCCCTACTCACCCCCTTGGTGGCTTGGCACAAGCAGCCAGGCTTATCTCAGAGGCCATGTGTAAAGTGTGTGTACACACACACACACACACAGTGACACAGTGAAAACACCGCAAAAGCAATCCACATTAGTTTAGAAAAATAGCCAATATTTACCTAAGTTAAACAAGACCAAAAAAACAAAAAAAACAACATACACAAGAAAAGGTATCAATTTTTAAGAGTCTTAATCCATAGGAATCAATGGATGCATTGTTTTAGCACAAAGTACCTGGTATGCGTCAAAAATAAAGCCGCAGGAGACGTGCTACAACAGAAAAACAAGCAATGCGTTGATTCCTTAATCGCAACTGAGGCTGTGTATCGATTCTTTCGCCGCCGGGTAGGCGATGCATCTATTCTTTCCTCACAGGACATCGATGCGTCAATTTCCGGCCACACAGCCTAGGTTCCTTGCACTGATGTTGAAAATTTGACACCTGGAATGATGCGTGGAAAATCCAGCTGCATGGCAATGATGGATCTGCACTGAAGTAGGCGATGCATCGATTTTGCTGGCACTGCATTGATATTTAGCTGCTGTGTAGGCACTGCATCCATTTTTCTGCTGCAACGTGCGTGCATCGTGTGTGGAATTTTCTTTAAGTCGCCAGCTCCCACTTCCAAGGGCCCAGGGACTGGACTTGGCACCACTTGACAAGTCAGGACTCTCAGCAAAAGAGCCCAGGCACTGGCAGATGAAGTCTTTGATGTCCCTGAGACTTCACAACAGGAGGCAAGCTCAGTTCAAGCACTTGGAGAACCTTGGAAAGCAGGACGTAGGAAGCAAAGTCTAGTCCTTTCACTCCGAGGGCAGAAGTAGCAGCACCAGGCTAGCACAACAGAGCAACAGGCAGAGTGGGAGGTCGTCCTCAAGCATCCAGCTCTTCTCCCTGCCAGAATGTCCTCAGTCCAGAAGTGTTCTGAAGTTGTGGGGTTAGCAGTCCAATACTTATACTCATCTCTGCCTGTGACGTAGCCAAACTTCAAAGGGAAGTCTTTGTAGTGCACACGTCTCTGCCTCTCCCTGTCCTGGCCCCAGACACACTCCAGGGGGTTAGATACTGCTTTGTGTAGGGACAGGCACAGCCTTATTCAGGTGCAAGTATCAACTCCTCCCTCTAGTCTAGCCCAGGAAGACCCACCAGGATATGCAAGACACACCTCAGCTCCCTTTATGTGACTGTCTAGAGTGAATTCACAAACAGCCCAACTGTCAGTCTGACCCAGACTGGTATTCCATAGCCAGGGAGAGGCACAGAATGGTTAAGCACCTAACTAAAAGTGGCATTTTCAAACTTACGATCTAAAAACCAACTTCACAAAAAGATTTATTTTTAAACTGTGAGTTCAGAGACCCCAAACTCCAGATCTCTATCTGTGCCCAACGGTAAACTACACTGAACAGATATTTCAAGGCGATCCCCATGTTATCCTATGGGAGACATATGCCTTCCAATAATGAAAAACAAATTTAGCAGTATTTCACTATCAGGACACGTAAAACACACCAGTACATGTCCTACCTTAAAAATACACTGCGCCCTGCCCATGGAGCTGCATTGGGCCTACATTAGGGGTGACTTACATAGTAAAAGAGAAGGTTTGGGCCTGGCAAGTTGGTGCACTTGCCAGGTTGAACTGGTAGTTTAAAACTGCACACACAGATACTGAAATGGCAGATCTGAGACATGTTTAAAGGGCTACTCAAGTGGGTGGCACGATCAGTGCTACAGACCCACTAATAACATTTGATTTACAGGCCCTGGGCACCTCTAGTGCACTTTACTATGGACTTACTAGTAAATCAAATATGCCAATCATGGATAAACCAATCAACTATACAATTTACAAAGCGAGCATATGCACTTTAGAACTGGTTACCAGTGGTAAAGTGCTCAGAGTTCTAAAGCCAACAAGAACAGGTCAGAAAAAATAGGAGGCAGGAGGCAAAAAGATTGGGGATGACCCTGTATAAGGGAAAAAGTCCAACATGACCCCCTACCAGCCTAAAGCCAGGGAAGGCCAATTAATACCTTGATGGACTTCCCTGATTGGGTTGATATAACAGGGACCCAGGCCCACAACAGCAGGGGCATGTTCCAGTTCTACGCTTTCCTGACTCCAGTTGGATACTCTCAGGTCTCACTAAGCTAACCCATGGGTGACCCTTCTTCTCATCTGCAGATACCATCTGTACAGCACCTAACTTTATCATGGTCACACATGTATCCCGGGGGTAGATCGTACCACCAGGGCCAACACAGTGGTGTTGTCCACTCCACCCCCAGAGTGTGACTCTTGTCCCCCCCAAGGGCAACTCTGTCCACCAGGACAGCAAGTCACAGTGGCCACTGATAGCAGTGAGGGATGAGAGCCAGGCCCCAGGCCTCTCATGGCTCTCCAACCATTGTGACTGTGGAGAGTGGGAGGCAGTAGCCCCAGGTGCCTGGCATCCTTTGACCACTCTCACTTCCACCAGGTCAGGGATGACAGCCTGACCCTGGTCCTCCCCTCTGGGGCTCTGTACCCTCCCTCCAGGAGCGGCACCCCAGAGTCCAAAATTGTCAGGGTGCTTGTAGAAGCAGTCCTGCACAATTCTCTCACCAGTGCAGGGATGTTAACATGCATCTGGTCTTTCAACCTGGGGTCTGTACCTTCAGGTTGGAACCGAGACGAGGCTTATCTCCCCCTGCCCTCCCTTCTGGGGTCCTGCACCTCCCAACTAGGAGTGACCCCCCAGAAGACAACATGGTAGGGGCACAATTAGCAGTAGCCCCTCCCTCCAGGTCAGGGGGAAACACTGAACATGGCCTCCCAATCCAGGGTCTGTACCCTTAAATTGAACTGGGGTCACAAGTGAGTCTCTCCCTCCCCTGCCCCTACTCCCAGGTTATTGCACCCCCTTATCCTGGAGATTACCCCTAGAAATCACACCAGGGGGGGGTGATTGGGCAAACTGCCCCCCCTTCTGGTCAGGGTTTACCCCCTGCACCTGATCCTCCAGTCTAGGGTCTGTACCCTCTAACTGGACCACTGCCTGGCAACCCATGACTTCCTGAGCGGCACACCTATCCCCATCGGGTCGGAGTTTAAATCCTAAACCTGGCCATCCAACCCAGAGTCATCCCTCTGCGGTTGAACCATTGCCTAGCACACCAGGACTTCCTGGGGGGCACATCTACCCCCACGAGGGAAACACCTTCCCCAAGGGCCACACAAGAATCTTGCCGGCGCAGGACTCCAGATCCCTGCCTATCTGGCAGAGTTTGGATTCCCCCCAACCCTGAAATGGTCTCACCAAGGTCAATCCTAGGGGGCTGTGATGTCAGACCTAACCCCTGACCCTTCAGGTTCTCCACTGGGGTCCACAACCCCCTCTCAACCCTCTTTCTGGACTTCTGCACCCCCTCACTAGGAGTGGTACTGCCAGAAACCACAACTGGTTGGACGCTGGCTGCAGTCGCCCCCCTCCCAAATTCTCCTGACACTGTGGGGTCTCCCTCAGAAGATGGCCCTATGGTACAGGCTAGGCTCCCCTCCTGGTGTTCCTTCATGGAACCCTCCAGGACCTAGGACTGGATCTGGGGCACCCTAGGCCTCAGCCCATCCCCATTCCCTCTCCTCTGAGACTGGACAACAGGTCCCTCACCCATCACACTACACTGGGACCTACCTAGGACATTGCAATCCTTCCCTACCTCACCTGGTTGGGAAATACCTAGACCACTCCCAGAAGGAGCACCCCTAAATGCCTCTTCAGACTCTCTGGTTCTCACCCAGAAGTCTGCCTCCAGTGAGAGTTCCCTGGGGCCAGAGAACTCACACTCCACCTGCTGTTGGTGTAGCTCTAGAAAATAAGGACTAGTCATATGCTCTCTAGCAATTACATCACTCAGCCCCTCACATGAATTAACCAAACTACCCTTCACCCAACCATCCAGTGACTCAGCCTTGAAAAAGTATCCCACATCACTCTCCTGAGACTGGTGAGACAGTACCTGACTGTCCCGGACACTCAACCCACACACTCTTTTGGGATATCTCTACACTCCATAACCAGGACTTCTATCTGGGGGGAACCTCTCTCCCTCTCACTCTCACCTAGAGTTAGTAGAGTGTCCCTCCCACCAGTAGGAATATGACTCCCCATGCCAGTTCACCAAACCACCTCAGGGACCCTGTGCATCACTGGAGCTACCTCATACCCCTGAATCTCCTGGTGTGTGTTAACCCCCCCATTCAAGTAGGGCACCACATCTCTGGGCATGTGCACTTCTTCAGCAGCACTGGATACTAGATTTTTGCTTCCACCATCTGAATTGGACTCAGCCCTCATGGCTTCCAGCTTCAGCTTTTCACAGCTCAGCTCTTGGGCTGCCAATATTTCTTTTTTCAGGGCTAAGGCTCCCTCCTCCTCATCCCTCTCAAGCTCTGCATCTAGCTCGTCCATCCTCCGGATTTGAGCTAGGAGCCATTCATCTATTTCTGTTCTCTCCTCAGGGCCATTGTCTTCCTCCTCAGAGTAGTCCTCCTCCTCAGAATTATCTGGTAGTGTTGCCTGCCAGCGTTTCAACTCATAACAAAACAGGGCTGACTCAAGATCCTCCCTTCTAGACGTCTTCCTTACAACCAGTCCGTATTCCTTGCAGAATACTTCTAGCTCCCCCCTTGTATAGATGAATAGGTGCCAGAAGTTGATTTTCATTCTGTCAAGGCCCCACAGGTACAACCCCTAACCAGATTCCAAGTATCAACAATATATCCAGGAGGACATGAGAGAACAAAAAGAAAAACTGTATGTGGTCACTTAATGGTCTGCACTCAAAACAGTAGTTTACACTTAAGTGCTCATTCCGAGTTTGGCGGTAACCGAGCTGCCATGCTGATGGTGGTCTTGTGAATGCCAGCAGGGTGGCGGTGCAGACCACCAAATAACGAGTAAAGTGATGACTCCAACGCTATACAGACAACTCACCGCCAGTCCCGCCGACGAGCCGCATCCGCCGTAGGAAGACAACTTCATGCAGGAGGCAACTAAGGTCTCGCCTTCCATATTCTGAGTAACCACTCCGCCAGGATATCCAGTGGGGCCATCCCGCCATGAAAAACCTGGCAGAAACAGACAGTATAAATGGAAACACCCACCTCCAGGCACAGAGAGGCCACCACGGCCGCTATGGCAAATTAACTGCTAGTTTTCCCAGTGTTGTATCTCGCCATATACCTTCAGGACCACCGACGACGACGAAGATGACAACCAGAAGTATACCTAACACAGAGGGGAGGGAAATGGCAGTGATACACTCCCACACAGAACACACATACCCCACACACACAGTGAAGGCCACACACATGCACACACAACATACCTCAATGCCAAATACCAAATACACACACAAAGCCATGCAGATACGTGCCAAACATACAGCACAACGCACAACAACACCACCAACACACACCATAATCACACAACGAGAACTACCCCACAAACACCTCAACGATGGCATAGATGGGCACGTTGTGTGACACCACACATACACACACACCATGAACTCCATGAGCAATGACACACAATCAATAGCTGTGCGCACACATCCAAACATTCATACAGGTGACACAACACGTACAACCATCAATCAAGGAAATACACACATGTGGCACTAGACACACAGACGCACACAACACCCCATACAAACACACAAGCAAGCAGACACCCACATCACAACATCCCCATGGCCCAAACCATCTTCCAAGCGCGTGCAACAACACAGACACAATCCACACACAGACACCACACAGCTTTGTATAAAGATGTCACACCGCAATATTGAAGGAAACCAGGACAAGCATCTCATCTTGCCAACCACAGCAATGTGGATAGTTGTATTGGAACAATAAACTATATACAAAGGTGCCAAAGGCAAGTTCAAATGTCCGATTGTGCAGGACACATTGCCCATCAAGAATGGCTAAACCTGACTCCTGACTGAAGCTAGGCCTCCACTTCATGGGGGCAGCAATGAGACAGGCAGGCACCTCAGGAGTGTGAGGGAGGCTTGGAAGTGGAAGGGGCACGTTTTGGCTTGGGCTTTTGGAGGAGTGACCTTGGCACTGGGAGGGGTGGATTTTTTGTTGGGTGGAAGAGCAGGGGAAACACCAGAGGGGGACCCAAGGAATGGGAGGTGGAAAGGCCTGAGAAGGGCAGGGGGACACGCTGTTTATAGGGAAGATGGGGTGGGAGAGGAGTAGGGAAGAGGTCAAGGGTGGCAAGGAAAACTCTCTTAGGTACACAGGGTGTCACATTTTTGAGGAAGAGGATGTGTCTGTGTGCTGTACGTGGATGCTGGTGTGTGCAGTGTGTGGATGTGTGTGGTGGCTAAATGTTGGGTGAGTGGGTACATATGCATTTCTCAGGAGGGGGGCAGAGAAGTAGGGAGAGGGAATGGGTGACGTGTGAGTGAATGTTGAGGTGGTGTGTGCAAGTGAGGTGGATGTGCTGCAGGTGGTAGATACGGTAGTCGCGGTGAATGCAGATGTGGTGTGTGGGGTGTGTGACTGGGAGTCTGCTGTTGTGGTGATTGTGGGGATGACAGGAAAGACAGCAGGACCAGTGTGTGATGATGCTGTGCTGGAAGGTATAAGTGGAGATGTGACTGTACGGGAGGAGGTGGTGGGAGAAGTATCTGTTGTTGTGCCTGCAGATGTGTGTTGTGTGTGTGCATGCCTGTGTGAACGTCTGTGATGCCCATGTCTGTCTTTGCGCACCTTGTCGGTTGTACTGGGTGTATGTGTGTGTGTTCATGTGGCTCTATGTGTATTAGCACACGTGAACACAAATTGTTTGAGAAGATTTATAATCTCCAAAAGTAACTGAACTCTCTTACAAGCCACCTGTACATTGGCAACTATAAAAAAATTCAAACTCAATATTCTCCTGATGGTAAAGTTTCAAACTTTAAATGATCCAGTCCTCCACAACTTTGCAAGTCCATCATAAATCAAAGTTTAAATGATCCCAAAATTTACTCCATTCATCCAGTATGGTCCTTTACATAAAAGTTGCCACTTCCCGTTCATCCAACGTCTTCAACACGTGTTTCATCCGGGGCGTACCCCTGGATTTCATCAGGACTTCCTATAATAATATTTTCTTATAAGTAATATTATAATAAACAATTAATACATTACATCCCAGAATATATTACAAAGTTATATTAAATTAAATTAAATTAAATTATATATTAGATAGTGGGAACCATATTCATACATTCCATATGTCACCATAATTCCTAACATAGACCAAAATTAGCATTCCAACACAAGACAGTAAGTAATACATAATCATTCCATATGTGTGTATAAACATGCATAACAAAAACACCATAGCTGTGAAGCAATCCAAACACCCTAATCATCTCCAATTATAATCCCAGTTGTGTGATCAAAAAGTCTCTTAATAATCATACCTTCCAAAATATAATGGGATTCTGAATATATAGGTCAGTGCTCCCTGTTATTTCCAAAGCCTTTCATATATCTGGCTGAAACGTAGATTTTAATTATTGACAATACATAATACATTTTCTTAATAAAACTCCAAAAACAACATGACACTGCTACACTAAGTATATTAACAGACTCATCCAATTATCTGTATCCTCAAACTTGCATTTCAGTAAATATATAAGGCCTCTCAATTCCTATAGAAGACATTCAAATATTCACATTAAACAATGCTAATCTCTTTAAATATAGCCCTCCAAATGTTGCCTACAGTTGCGCACGCCTATTTCATGATTTCTCAAACTAAAGCTGACTTACCAGCCATGAATGTAGAGGGAGCGAGTACGCTCTAAACCTTCCCGCTAGTAATGAAACCGACACTTAGCGTCTTCGATCTATTTACATGTTCCTCTTACATAGAAAGAGAGAACGGACTAGTGAAACTCTCGTTCCTGTATCTAATAATAGAAATCAAAAACAGACTTGAATCTCTACCGTCTGGACTAAATCCATTATTGGGCATTTCTTTTATTTGTGTGTTCATGTGCTATAGACGGGTGTAGGGAGAGGGCTTGTGGATTGGGAACAGGTAGCTGGATGGGGGATGGAAGATGAAGGGACACTGGCTACCGTCAATGAGGAGGCCAGAGCCTGAAATGATCTCTGGAGGCCAGACAAGGCACCATGAATGCCTTCTAGGAACGCATTGGTCTGCTGCATCTGGGATGCCAGTCCCTGGATGGTATTCATGATCGTTGTCTTCCAAACAGAGATGGACCTCAGTAGGGCAATAGCCTCCTCTTTGTGGGCAGCAGGGCTGACTGGGGCAGAGGTGCCTGCGACGAAGGAGACGCCCACCCTCCTGGTTGAGTGGGCACGGGCAACTGGGTGGGGTGCTACAGGGAGCGCGGTGCTGGAAAGGGGTGTGGCAGACGACGATGGTGTTGGTATGTTACCAGAAGGGTCTGCCACTGCCAGGGAGCCACCATGAGAGGAGGATTCTGAGTCAGATGTTGTGGTAGCTCCAGTCTCCGCCGTGGTGCTCACCTCACCCTCTGTCCCACTGGTCCCCTCGGCTTCACTGGTGGTCGCCTCCTGGGTCCCTTGAGCAGCAGCATCCCCAATCGCAGGTGCCCTTCCTCCCTCGCCAGATGATGCTAATGCACACATAGACAGAGGAGGAGAGAGAAAAGGAGGGTGGCAGAAACAGAAAGGGAGGAAAATATTAGAACCCACACATCCACTTCACAAACAAACAATGCAGATAACAGTCCCTGCCTGCCAAACATTGGACACTATAGCAGTCTTTACCAAAAAGAGTCATGCAAGCTATGTCCTAACCCATTACAACCCGGCAGACCAAACCCTTGCATGGAGACTCCTACATGCCCATCATTGCCAAAATGACTACTCCTAGAATCAAGCCTTGGACTATAACCAATCACATGTCATCCACTTCAGGATGATATAAATCTAAGCAGAGAGGGACACTAACTAACTGATAGGAATGTGAGGAGTACATGTGGTACAGAGGATCCATTGATGTAGGAAGTGATGCAACTGCAACCCTCACATAAAATGCCTTTCATTACCCATATACAGTACCATTATGACCAACTCAAACTACTACAGTACACGCAGAGGTGGAGGATGCAGCCATTGACATGATAGCAGACTAGAGAGATCCATACCTACAGCAGAACATGTGTCACTGTACCACTACTCATCCTACATGGCTCAACATAGCATCCATCACACACTCCTACCTGATGGGTGTAGCATCAGGAATGTACATTCCCTATATCACATCTGACTACATTCATTCCAAGTCCAAGGAGGGTGACAGTGGACAACCATGCAGTAGTGACCTGACAGTCAACGCTTACCCCCTTGTGGCTGCTGTGCTGCCTTCAAGCGCCCATCCAAATCAGGGTATGCCACTGCCAGTATGCGGGCCATTAGGGAGGTCAGTGTCCGACATGCACCCCTGCCACTTTGGGAGGCTGTCCCCTGCTGGGCCTCTGCAGTCTTCCGGGCCCAGTGCCGCAGGTCCTCCCACCACTTCCTGCAGTGGGTGCTCAGCTGGCAATGGACCCCCAGGGTTCGCACTTCCTTGGCGATGGCTCGCCACAACCCTTTCTCCTGGTGGGCACTGACCTGATTGGGAAACAATGAGAAAAGGGGGTGGTATGAAGTAAATGATAACAATCCGGCAGTGAGTGTAGGCGACACACAACGAACACTGCTCATGCACACTGGCAATGTCCCACACATATCATGTGCATGCTACACACCTGGTCAGTCATGACATGTGAATGAGCACACACGTACATCGTCAAACAACACACAACTTGTGGAACCATGGACGTTGTACTGACCTGTTGTCCTGGAGCGCCATACAACAGCCATACAGGGGTAGGACCCCTTCCACCATATTTTCCAGCTCCTCTGTTGAGAAGGCTGGGGCCCTTTCCCCTGCAGTGCGTGTTGCTCCAAGAGACAAGACACAGCAGCACACAAAGTGGAGGTCTGTATCGCCTGAATGCCAGGAGTCAAGTGAGCTGTCTCACACAAAATGGCGGTTATGACCGCAGCGGTCATGACTGTCACCGCCGGTGGTGATCGTCATTGGTTCCAGTCTTCCACGGACACGCGGATGCCATTTTAGTTTGTGACATTACTGTCCTGAGTTTACACAGCTTCACTACCTGCCTGTCAACACAAAAACATACTGCAGGTCTGACATGGTGAATATGGACACATGTAGTGCGTGTCTAGTGAAATATACAGATTTGGCACAACAATTGTCTGCCTATTTGACCAGTAAGGTCAAACACGGGAAAGGTGTAGGTTTACATGTACTGTATATGTCCATCCACACAGTAATCATGTGCCATCGTCTGGTTAGGTATGAATGGTAGAGTAATGTGTACTGACACATTACAGGCAACTTGCATGAGTATTGCATAATGGCTGTCATGTGTCATACTGTATAGCCTACATTGTGACAGACATGATTGTTGTTTGTATCACACTCACAGATTTGGCCAGAATGGAGTGAGGAGGAATGCACCAATTTTCCAGCCACTCGTTGATCTGGAAACCATGGAAGTGCACCAAATCATCCTGACCTATCGACTGAACCGATTGTGCATCAGGGAACTGGTCGGCCAGTTGAAGGCAGACCTTCTGTCGGGTTTAAGGAATCCCCAGGCCATCCCTCCACTCCAGGTGTTGTCACTACTGCATTTCCTGGCAAGTGGCTCATTTCAGAGCACAGTGGGACTGGCTGTAGGCTTTTTGCAGCCCAGTTCTATAAGGTGTTGCAGGATGTGTTGGATGCCCTACTCAAACATGTGCACAGGTACAGTAGGTTCCCACTACCTTCAGATTTTCCCACTGTGAAAGCAGCCTTCTACAACATCTCAAATGTCCCACATGTAATTGGGGCCATTGATGGGACTCACATTGCCCTGGTACCTCCAAGGATCAATGAACAGGTTTATAGGAACAGGAAGAGTACATATTTACTCAATGTACAAGTAAGTGGTGTGTCTTGCAGACCAATACATAACACATGTGAATGCTAAATTCCCTGGATCAGTCCATGATTCCTACATCCTGAGGAACAGCAGTGTCCCTGCAATAAAGTCCCAGCTACAGGACAAAAGGGCCTGGCTCATGGGTATGTGTAATTCTCTCCATGTCAGACATCTATACCCCTCATGACCCAGTCAGCACTCCGCCTAGCAATGTTACCTATGGCCAAGTTTCCTTTCCCACACAGGTGACTCCGAATACCCCATTCTGCCCTTGGTCCTAACACCGGTGAGTCATCCTACTACATTGGGGGAGAACAGTCACAATGAGGCACATGGCCGGACGAGGCATGTGATTGAACGTACTTTTGGTCTCTTGAAAGCCAGATTTTGTTGTCTCCATCTGTCTGGTGGTGCACTACAGTACAATCCAGGGAAAGTCTGCAAGATCATTGTTGCATGCTGCATGCTTCATAATCTGGCCCTCAGAAGGCACATCCCACTGTTGGAGGAGGGGGACGTTAATGCTGGAGCTGCGTTTGTGGCCGGTGACTCTGATGCTGAGGGGGAGGCAGATGAGGATGAGGCACATGATAACAGGACTGACATGATTCATCACTACTTTCCTTGATGTACAGGTATGTCTGCATTACATATCATCTGCACATGGTAGATGTATTGTTGAAGGCAGTCTGTAGGCAGTATTTGCATGCATCAATGTATGTGTGGGGACTGGAACGTTACATATTGGTTGACGACCTTGAAGGGTAGGTGACTCACCATGAGGGGTAGTGGAAATGCAAAGCTGCTAACTTCATTTGTAGGATGCTGGTGCTATTGCGGTACAGACTTAAAGTTGTTTGGAAGGTTTAGGGTCCTCAGACTGCCTATTTGGGGTTATGTTTAGGGGGCTTCTCACTATTGTCCTGCTGTGTAGGCATATCATGCTTTGACACCTGCTGGGTGTCAGGTACCTGTTCAGGACTAATCAGAGAGTTGTGCACTTGAGGATGCGACCTATGTATCATCTTTCCTGTACTACACGTATGTGAATGCCAATGCAGTCCCTCATTTATGGTGCAACATAGCTGCTGGGACACTCATCCTGTGTTTATGCTCAATTACTATTGAATGACTATAGTTTACATTCTTACCACCTTGTACCTCATTCCATTTATTTATCCCTCTTCAGGTGACATCTCTGTTTGCAGCCTGCTTGCTGTATTTGCCTGTTGGTGTAGTTGACAGTGGATGTTAAAACAAAATGGATGTACTTACACACCTGCTGGAGTATCACAATACATATGTAACTTGGACATCTGTGTTTTATAGACCTGTGTATTATGTTTCTGTTCTTTAACATATTAGCAATACTAAAAATTAAGGGACATGCACTAAGACTCGTTGTTATAGGTGTTTATTTAGTTTAGCATTTCACAGTCCAGAGAAGTGGGGTAGTGGTCTAGGTGATGATCAGAGTGGGTGGTCCAGCTGTTCGGTTCATAGGTCCTGTGACCACTAGCCTCGGAATGATGTGACCTTGGGGTAGGACAGCCAACAGGGTAGTACAGTGGCACACAAGAGTGACATATCAGAAGAGGGATCACTTCCTGGTGGGGGATTGGTCTTTGCCTGGGGTCCTGCAGGGTGTCTGGATGGGTGACCTCTTTTGCAGGGGTGGTTTCTCAGCTGCAGGGGTAGGGGCACTGTTGTCCTGTCTGTCCTTCTGCTGTGCCTCCATTCCAGTAGCGGGTGCTGATGTTGAGGGCAGTGGTGTTGACTGACTACTGGATGTGGCCTGCTGTTGGGTGGAGAATGTCCGCAGGATGCTGTTGCGTTCCTTCAACTCCCCTAATAGGGAGGCCATGGTGGCATTGAGTGCCTGCCACTGCTGCCTGGCCTCCTGGTAGTATTCCTCCTGCAGCCTCTGTTTGTCCTGCAAGGTGGTGAGTATCTGGCCCAACTGGTCCTGGGTTTGCGGGTAGGCACTCTGGAGACGGCCTCCTGGCCAATCATTTCCTGGACCTGCCTCGTCCCTTGTCCCACGATTGTCCTCCCACTGGCCCTTGCCCCCTGTGCCTGTGCCCCGGGTGCAGGGTGCCCCCTCCGACTGACACCAGGACAGTCATTGTCTTAGGGTTGCACTGTTGACTCCTGTCCCTGTCCTGTGGGGCACACTGATGATTGATGTGACCTTGGGACACAGGTATGGGAAGGTGGGCTCTGCTGTGCCCTGGCTGCCACAGGGGAGGTGGTTTGGGTTGTGGGCAGGGTAAGGCTGGGGGTGGTGGACTGACCACTCATTCCTGATGGGCCAGGCTCATTGTCTGAATCCAGACATGCATTTGGATCCTCCCATATTGGTGCTGCATCCAGACCTGCGCTTCCTGTCACTGGGTTCCTCTGTTGTGTGTCAGTACTTGGGAGACCTGTGAGATGAGAGGTATTGTGTCAGTTATTTATGCAGTGACACACATGGTTGTATTCCCTCATTCACTCTATTTGCAGGGCAGTACTGGCATTGACAGTTTTCAGTCCACTGCTTGTGTTCCCATCAGTGGAAGTTTGCAATGTTCCTAGTTTGCAGTACAGTTTACATTTGTCTTGCTACTGTCATTGCCATGTACTGATGTGCATTCATACCACATATTGGTGATGGGGAGTGACAAGGTTTAACGTTCAATTGCAGAGATGTGATATGGAGGTAGCAGTCAGGCAAGGGTAGGGAGTGTTGCATTGCAGTGGTTGTGGTATTTTCTACTGTGTGAGGCATACATGCACTAGGTTGGGCTGTGAGGGAATGGCGCCAGTGGAGAGATGTGACAACCAAGTATGGGTATGGGGCCAATGATGGGATTATGCACATTCGTGCGGTTTGAGGGGGTAAGAAGGTGGTGGGGGTACATGCTGTGCACAGGGACATGGTGGCCAGTGAGTACAGTGGACTTACCAGTGTCCAGTCCAGTAGCAATTCAAGTCAGGCCGTCCGGATGTAGTATGTCCAGGACCATCTCCTCTGATGGTGCCATTTCTGGGGGAGGTGGTGGTGGTCCGCCACCAATCCTAATGACGGTCACTTGGTCTGTTCACGGTCACAAAGCAATCCTGCATTGCACTGCGACTCACAATTAGGAAGGGAACACCCCTTCCTAATTGCGACTCGCAAACCTGTTTTGTGATTCGGTAATCAGGTTACAGAATCGCAAACCGAGGTTTGTGCATTGCAAAGTGCATTTTGCACGCCGCAAACTGCGAAATTTGCTGTTTGCGACGTGCAAACTGCTTTGTACATCTGGCTCAATATATCATCAAGAGGATACAACACAGGTAAAGCTATTGCGGTTATATCTCAGTTTGGTCTCCTTCCTCAAAGTAGGTATGGAAGTTCTTATGGGTCTGTACACAGGTAATTTTCCATATGAGCAATTTGGAGAAACTTTCAAAAATACTTAGTTGAAAGCCTACTATGTATATTATGGCAAAATATTGAGCATTACTATTTGACCCCCAGCACCAGAGGTAAAGGGTCAGGGTGTCCCTATCCTGGCCCCTTTTCTTCTTTTTTACATTGTTTTCTGGGACTCAGCTGAAGATGATCTCCAAGATGGCTGCCAACACTTCCTTGTTGAAGTGTTAGCAGCCAATCAGATCTCAGCACAAGATCAGGATGGGTCACAAAACCTTTGTGTCCCTAGATATACACATTTGGATTTTCTGTAACTTCTGCTAAACTACTGAACAGATTTAAACCAAATAACGAAAAGAGCTCTTTCTGGACTAAGAGCTACCTTTCTGCCAAATTTGGTGTAATTCTGCCCTGCGGTTAGGGTGCTATGGCTGTTCAAAATTTCCCATGAGAATTAACATTGGAAACTCTTCTTTTACGACCCACCCTTTTTCTCAGTCCCCGCTTGAAGGATCACCCTGAAACTTTCCAGACAGCAGCTGACATGACTGTTGAATTTCTTTGGAACGTTTTGTGAAGATT
This sequence comes from Pleurodeles waltl, assembly GCF_031143425.1. NCBI lineage: Eukaryota > Metazoa > Chordata > Amphibia > Caudata > Salamandridae > Pleurodeles > Pleurodeles waltl. The sequence continues at coordinate 1,294,493,950 of NC_090446.1, read as the reverse complement.
TGTTAAATGGTGCCAAAGATAAAGGCATGTAAAAAATTGCTTTCCATAATAGAAAAAGCATTTTTTGATGTGCCTATATCTTTTGCGCCGTTTGACAAATCTTCATGAAATTGTCCAAAAAAGTGTAATTAAAAACTTTGGGGTGATCCATTGAGCAGGGGCAAGAAAAAAGGGAGGGTGAATAAAGTTGTGTTTCCCATGTTAATTCCCATAGGACGTTTAGACACGTGTACAGCCTGAACCACTGAACAGATTTAATGAATTCGGCAGGAAGCTAGGTTTCGGTATGCAGATTGATCTTTTGCTTATTTGGAGTAAATCTGTTCAGTAGTTTTTGAGATAGTTAAGGAAATCCAAATCTGAATATCTCTGGCAGCGATGACTTCGCGAATAATGACAATCTTGGGCAGGGAAATTCACAGCTCAGAATGGCTGCCAACCCTTCAAACCAGGAAGTGTTGGCAGACATTTTGGGACTTGGCTTAAACCCCTTAGCTCTGGTAGTGGGGTCTGAAAGGGACTAACACCAGGGCTAAAAGGCATTTTTTTCAAATTTTACGGTCGAATCCACGGATCTGCCATACATTTTTTAAAAATGAAGTGCGGTATTCCACCCTTCCATAATATAAAGCCCTGAGGTGGGCCGTGGCATTTTTTTCAGAAATATGGGGGTGCCTCTGGGCCCCCTCCCACTGCTACCTCCCCAGGGCTTATATTGTTTATGCAGGGGGCCGCGTGTCCCCCCACCCCGGGAACCACCACCTCCCCAGGGTGTTTACGTTTAAGAAATAATATGGGCAGGCCTGTGGCCCTCCCCCTGGGGACCACCACATCCCCTAGGGCAAATATTTAAAAAAAAGAAAGGGATCCCCATTAGCCCCGGGGAATATCACCCCTGGGGCTACACTGAATTTTGAGAGGTACAGAAACCACCACCCGCCAGGGGATATCATTTTAAAAAAAGGGGGACCCTATGGGACCCTCAAGCCCCAGGGACCATCACCCCCTCTGGCCTCTATTTAGATATGTCCAGGGGGCTATCTTCATGTTGGAGGGGGGCCACGTGGCCTCCCTCTTGGAGCCTCTGATGGCCCTTGGGACTCCATCTCCTGCTATGTCCAGGGGTTCCCAGTCCCGGGACATAGCTGTTTGCACTTGCATTTGCGGCCAAGCCACAGGAAACGCTCTGCTGTTTGACAGAGGGACTTTTACAGCAGGTTCCGCTGTCAATCAGTAGAGCTTTCATTTCTGCCTCCTGTATGCGTCCAGGGGACAGAGATGGAATACGTCAGCTCCGTGCTTGCTGGAGCAATGGCACTGCAGGGTAAGCCTTAAGGCAGTGGTTCTCAAACCTTTTAATGCTGGCCCCCCAGTGGGGAAAATAAAATCATCGGGCCCCCCTCAGAATTTTTCACAATAATTCTATTAAGTTGCCAATGTTTAAATATGTCTAGACTTATTTAAACTTTGCAGTTAAGTTCCGTAACCTTTTTAAAAATGCAATAAATGTTTTTCTGCTCAAACACAGCAGTGTTATCTGCATAATGCCTCTTTTGACCAGAGCCTGGTGCCCCCTCTGGGCTCACTTGAGGCCCCCCTAGGGGGCTCCGTCCCCCAGTTTGAATACCCCTGCCTTAAGGCTTCCCCTGCAGTGTTAGGTGGCCCATAAAGGGCATTTAAAAAAAAAAAATATATATATATTTTTAAAGTAAATTCATCAATAGGTCCCAGAAAGCCCATGGAGGGCTTAAAAAAACAAACAAAAAAACACAGACCTTCATATTGAGCTTCGGGGGTTTAAGTCCAGCTGGACTCTTTTTTTTTTTTCCATTAAAAAATAATTTTATTCAAAATAGGAAATACTTTATTTATTTTAAATTGAACACAAATATCTCATTCTAACTATATGCGATATTAAAGCCTAAAAAACACTTACTTTCCCTCTCAATCTCTTTCTCTCTTTCTCTCCTTCAATCAATCTCTCCCACTAAGACACTTACGCACCCATTCACCCTCACTCAGACACTCATGCTCCCGCTCACAGACCCACTTACACCCTCATGCACCCATTCACAGACCCGCGCACACACTGACACACCCACTAAAATACTGATGTACGCACCCTCACACCCACATGGACAATCTGACAGCCACGCTCACCCTAGATACACCCTCTCACATCTATTCTCATGCCCAGAGAGGCCACCTACAACTTGACCATGCACAGCCAAAGGCCCATGCCCAGCATGGGGTTGAGTGGTTAGGAGGAGTTGGCTGCCGGATTCTTATAGGGTCTTGGTCCTGTGTCCAACCACTGCTGTGCACGGCTGAACGTTAAAAACACATAGAAATTCACTGAAAAAAACAATGGTTACAGGGACGTTATAGTTAGGAAATAGATTTATAAAACCATAGAAATTCACTGAATAAAACAAAGGTTAAAACGTCGTTATAGTTACGCTCACATATGAAGTGTACAAAAACATAAAAATTAAGCAGTTAGAGTTACCTCAAGTAACTATAACTCTTTCCCTAAGGTAACTATAACTCGCGCCCTCATCATGCACTGCTAACTACCCCACAAATTACAGCACCCATTACATCTTTGATAACATGCTTGATAATATCAATGTAATATTTGCAGTAAAAATGTATACGAAAAACTGCATGGCAACTCTAACAATAACTGCTGAATTTCCATGTTTTTGTATGCTTGAAATGTGAGCATGTGAGCCTAACTATAACATCCCTCTGACCTTTGTTTTTCAGTGATGTATATATATATATGTACATATATATATATATCATATCAGTGAGAATCAATTCACCACACAACTGCACCATAGCACAAATTTGCAGCACCACTTCTTCAGCGAAGGAACAGTCACTGGACAAGGGATCATTTTTTTCCTTTATTTGATGAAGTGCTTCACCCAACACAGAATGTCAATGCGTTTTGGCTGACGCCTTCCACTGGACACTCCCCCACATACAAAGCAAAACACAAACGCTGTGGGATAGCGTAACTGGATGGACGGAATGCAGAACCAATCAAACATTCACCCCCAGTCACAGATCTGGGTTTAATCCATCCATTATTTTGCTCACCATGCTACCCCAGTTTGAACCCAGCCATATGCAAATCAGTCTTGACCCTGTTCCTCATGGGAACAGTCCAGCCCGAACTGCCAGGCCAGGTTCTTCCTGGACCGGAAACAAGCATCCTGGGACCGGTTTCGGGGTTTCACCCCTCATCAGCCAGGCTAGCGTGAATCCAGTGGCACAGTGAGCCCGGGACCCACGTCTGGGCATACCCGGCGCACTTAGGGCGGCAAAAGCAAAGCAAAACACAAACGCTGTGGGATAGCGTAACTGGATGGACGGAATGCAGAACCAATCAAACATTCAACCCCAGTCACAGATCTGGGTTTAATCCATCCATTATTTTGCTCACCATGCCACCCCAGTTTGAACCCAGCCATATGCAAATCAGTCTTGACCCTGTTCCTCATGGGAACAGTCCAGCCCGAACTGCCCCGTCTTGACCCTGTTCCTCATGGGAGCAGTCCAGCCCGAACTCCCCCACATACAAACAGCTACCCAATAGAAGCCATTAGTCCATCATCTTTTTCTACTACATCCTCACAAAAAACATAGTGTCCGCCATTTTATAGTGTGCAAATGTTTCAGTTACGGCCCTCTGATACCAGTAAAATGCCATTATTAGCCCCTCATATTGTTCACATAATTCAATCTGTCAACACACAGACAATTATTAGAAAACTAAGGAACATGGTTAAATTCTGGTTCACAACATAACATCAATATCCATATAAAATATAGATGTCTTCTTGCTAAATGTCCAAAACTATATAATTTTTACCATCATTTATGTGGGCAATCCAAAACTAGTTATCATAAACATGATCAGAATATATCTGATGGTTCACCACGATGTCATGTAACCTATCCATGTTTCCGATCTACATATACTGACATATGTTATTAGAGGGAGCACACTATGGGGGTCATTACGACCCTGGCGGAACAAGTCCGCCAGGGCCGTGGGACGCGGTGGCACCGCCGACAGGCCGGCGGTGCCCCGCGGGGCATTCTGACCGCGGCGGCTCAGCCGCGGTCAGAGAAGGGAAACCGGCGGTCTCCCGCCGGTTTCCCGCTGCCCCAAAGGAATCCTCCAAGCCGGCGCAGCATGCTGCGCCGGCATGGGGATTCCGACTCCCCCTCCCGCCATCCAGTTCCTGGCGGTTCTCCCGCCGGGAACCGGATGGCGGGAGGGGGAGTCGCGGGGCCCCTGGGGGCCCCTGCCGTGCCCATGCCTATGGCATGGGCACGGCAGGGGCCCCCGTAAGAGGGCCCCTAAAAGTATTTCAGTGTCTGCAAAGCAGACACTGAAATACGCGACGGGTGCAACTGCACCCGTCGCACCTTCCCACTCCGCCGGCTCTATTACGAGCCGGCGTCATCGTGGGAAGGGAGTTTTCCCCTGGGCTGGCGGGCGGTCTTGTGAAGACCGCCCGCCAGCCCAGGGGAAAACTCGGAATACCCTCCGCGGTCTTACGACCGCGGAGCGGTATTTCGGAGGGGGGAAGCCTGGCGGGCGGCCTCCGCCGCCCGCCAGGCTCGGAATGAGGGCCTATATCCTGTTGGGATATCTACAAATCATCAATCGTTCCATATAGCACATTCAAGTTGAATTTGAAAATAAAATGGCATATGCATGTAAACCATCATAATGTGCAAATATTAGTATTCCTGAATTGCATATCTATGGCACCAATACCCTGAATGAAGACATTGTGGGGGTTATTCCAACTTTGGAGGAAGTGGTAATCCGTCCCAAAAGTGACGGTAAAGTGACGGATATACCACCAGCCGTATTACGAGTCCATTATATCCTATGGAACTCGTAATACGGCTGGTGGTAAATCCGTCACATTTGGGACGGATTACCACCTCCTCCAAAGTTGGAATAACCCCCTGTGTCCTATAAGATACCATACCAGGGCAAATTAAATGCACATGCCATCCCTATCTATTCAGCAACTCATACATGTCCAATATATGATGTCAATTGGAAGATGTTATGTTGATTAGGCTACCATAGGTCTAAATCATTATCTCCAAAAATTAAAGTGACACATGATGTACAAACTGCAATCATGTGCAAAATATCTACATTCTCAAATTGCAAATATTAGCACAAAATGAAAGTGGCACTTGCTGTGCAAAACTTCAGTCGTGTACAGATCATTCACATTCCCCAATAACATATACTGGCACATGATGATAAAAAACGGTAACATGCTGTACCAGATATATTACAGTGCAACTCAATGGTATCTCCATTTAGCACCCGCATCTTAATTAACAAATTACATGTGTTCTACAGACCTAAATTCACAATTGCACATAGTTAATGAAAGCATGCTGTACCAAATAGGATACTGTGCAATTACCCAGTATCTCCATATTGAAAAGTGGCATTTACTTAACAGATTTAAATTCTGTGCAAATATCAATGTTTCTAAAATACTCTTTCTGGCACAGATACAACATTTGCATCTAAAAGACATATCAATAAGGTTCCATACAGTTAAGCAATGTTTTACGCCCTGCCTATATACTACCAACTGTTATGATGACATATGCTTTGTAAACCGCAGTCTAGTGCACATTATCATAGTTCCAAAATGTATACATAATGGCAAATCTTATTGATTCACATATAATGCGCTATGTAAGGCATGTGATGTTAAGTACACAATACTGATCCTCAATGTGTTTGATCATTGGGGTGTAGCAAATAATGGGTTCAAGGACAGTGGTCTCATATACTATACCCAATAAAGTGCATACACAAAGTATTAAACATATAAAAATAGCATATATAAAATACCTCATGCATCAATAAACACATCTACTTCATATCTGATTACATTGTCCACTATTGTGGTGCCAAATAAACATCTTATACTTTATCCTGTCATCACTGCACATATTGGATGAACAATTCCTTCAAGCTGTTAATAGAAGCATTATAAAGAGCAAACCCTTCAAAAACTGAAGTCCACTTTTGATCATGGCAAAACAGGGAGACTTTTGCATCAAGAGGTACAATTTCCAAATACAAAGACTTGATCCATTACTGATTGGATATCATAATATCCCCTATAAATGCAGAAGTAGCTCTGCATCTAAATTGTGGTCCGATGGCTTTTCTGAACCCAACAATAACATCATTCTGGATTCCATTCTTCAAATTCCAATGTTCTGTCTCCCATCTTTGGATCTATCTTTATATATTTAATGCCATAAAATGTGAAACACTTACAGTCCCCTTCATGATCATCCCAAAATTGTTCCATTAATGGAGCAACAAGTCATCAATGAAGCACACCCATAGTACCACTTTCTCCATGTAGGCGCTTAAATCGTCAGACCATGCCACCTCCTTTTGCCACTACCCCATGTATAGGTTGGCGTACGTCAGTGCAAATGATGCCTCCATCGCCATACCTTGTTTTTGGAGGTAGTATTCAATGTTGAATAAGAAGATGTTATGTTTTAAACAGAATGATAGCATGGTCATCAACATTTCACAGTGCTGTATAAGCCCTATGGGACGCGTTCTCAAGAAATATCTGTATATAAACAAATGTATATGTATAAACATATGGCTCCAAACTCTTGGGTGTGCTCGGTCCGTGTCAGTTGCCCCACATGCTATTATTACTTTGAATCACACAAGGAGAAAACAAGAAAACAAGAACAGACGCGTTTCAGGTGTGCGCCTTCATCAGTATCAAACATGTTCAGGAATTTCGATCTGCTATAAACTCTGATACGTTTGCTGGTAGTTTTGTCATCAACATCAACATTGGACTAACAAACAAAAGTCTTCATGTATCTTCTATGGTGGCCATTATGTAACATTTTCACTTACCAAATAATTATACATTGTACTCCTCTAACCCTGTCAAACGTCCTACATTAAATGCAGAGAACAATTTTTACATTAATCATAGTCACTTCATTTCATTTGATTATTATACAGCCGCCACCCAGCCCTGGACATCATTATAATAATGATTTTCTCTTTACTAATCATTTATCTCATTAATCACATAACAGGAATAGGAGCCGCATCCTGTTCAAATTGCATTTCATCCACCATTACTGGGTTACAAAGGAAATCTCAAACATATTGTTTCTAAGTCACAGCAAAACTCATGTTGAGACATTGAGAACATAACGCCGTACATCAGATCAGTAGTTTAATGTCGACTTGGTTGAGTGTTATTGTTAATTTAAGCACCCACAGTAATTCAATCATGTTGTTGGCAGACATAATTATGATGACATTTCTCCTAGATTTCTTAACATAGTGGTTCAACTCAACTAATATAGAAACCTAGCATCCTCTTCTAGTTACACTGACGTTCACTGCAATTCACATTCTAATTGATCACTTTCTCATCTCGATGCAAGTTCTTCTTCACTGTTAAAACCTCTAGAGGTTTTAGTTTGTAATTCTAAAATATACTTAAATTCAAGTCACCGTCATCATAGGGTCCTGTCACCCTCTTCTTTCCCCATTATGACCCGATCTAAACAGAAGAATCTCAATGCATCTCTGTTTCTATTATGACAGTCTTGATAATGTCTGGCAACTGGATAGTTTAGGTCATGATTCGCTATTGCCCTCATGTGTTCTAACAGTCTCTTTTTCACAGAATTGACTGTACTCCCAACATATAGTTGTTGCATGGGCAGACCAGAAAATACACTGCGTAATCTGTATTACAATTCATTAAATGTTTGATAGCCACAGGTTTTTTGCAACCTGATATCTGATATGTCTTCACCTTCTCACTGTGTTTGCATGCTTTGCAATTTTTGCATAGGAACAGCACCTTTATTTTAGTTTTCTCACCAGGCAGACTTCTGCTCTCCTTAAAATGTCTGTTCACTAGCACATATTTCAGACTTCTGCCCCTTTTATAGGTTTTGTAGGATGATCTGGTAACTCAGGGCCTAGGATTGAGTCTGATTTTAAAATATGCCACTTCTTTTGCAGACTCAGACAGATCTTTAATGTTTCATTTGTACAGTCAGTGATTAATCTGAACTCAGTCTTAGTCCCTTGTGTGTTACTCAATGTGGATCTATTCTCCAAAAAAGTCACTCTATTTAGGTGGCCCACTTTTTCACTTGTTTACCTCACTATCATTTTGGAGTAACTCCGTACCTCAAATCTCTTAATGTCCTGTTCGTTCCTCTGTCTATTTATTTTCTTTGTCACTCGAAGTATTCCTTTTCGTTCAAAGCAACTCCCCAAAGGGGATGCTACATTTTAGGTTTCTGGGAGGGAAGCTTTTTTGCATGCAATATGGAGTTTCCAGCTGTCAACCTCCTATAAAGAGATGTGTGAATTTTACTGTCTCCTACTGAGACCTTCAAATCTAAAAAGGTCACACTTTCTCTGCTAATATCGCTGGTGAATCGCAAGTTTACTGTGTTAGAACTGAGGGAGGAAATATATTCCTCAGCTGATTTTTGGTCACCTTCCCAGACAATAAACACATCGTCAATGTATGTGACCCACATTATCATCTGGTTCAACCATCTTTCATTTGCCCCTGACCAGGCCACCTGCTTCTCCCACCAGCCCACTAACAAAATTGAATAGCTGGGGCAAAGCAGGTGCCGATGGCTGTCCTGTGAATCTCTCTGTAGTACTGTCCTGCAAAAAGAAAAATATTATTGTGCAGACAAAAACTCACAAATTAAAATAGCATTTTGTAATGTTATAGAACTTGTGAGACCGTGTGCTTAGGAAGAAAACTAGTGATATCCATAGTAATCAACAAAAAATCTTCTTCCCAAATAATGTTCTTTACATGTTGCAAAAAATCTTTGGAGTCTCCTATATATGAACTCAGTGTCTTCACCAATGCGAGAACAAAGTGATCTAACTCAACCAGCATTTTCTCTAGCAGGCTTAATTTCAATGAGACAGTGGGATTACCTGGTGGTCTCATTGGAAGTTTATGTATTTTGGATAAATGGTAGAATGTTGGAGTCAAAGGATGTTCATCTTTCAAAAACTGGTATTCATCTACATCTAACATCCCTCTCTTATACCATTATTGTATCAATGAAGGATAATCAGTTATGCTTTTTAACTATTCTCCATGAGATATTTGTTGACAACATGTTCTGTCATTCAGTTGTTTCATTGCTTCCTCTTTATAATCTTGTGTGGACATAAAGACAATGTTAACCCCTTTGTGTGAAGATTTCACCACTATTGTGTCATCTTTTTGTAAACTTCCCAAAGCCTGCCACTAACCCTTAGTGACATTGTAAGATGTGCTCCTCTTCTATTGCATTTGTAAGATTCCAAGTTCATTGGTTACTATCTTGTGAAGTATGCCAATCGCACCAATCTGTGTTCGTGGTACAAATTTTGATTTTCATTTGAAATTACTTTCACCTTCGCTTTGTGCTATCCCAAAACGTTTGAGGGAGACAACAATCACTTCATGACCCCCTTTGAAAGCTTTCAAGATAAACAGTCTCTACAGCTTCCTCTGTCAAAATGTCAGTTGCTTTCTTTCCACTTTTTATTTTTTAAATCTGCAAATTCTCTCTCTGTTTATACTATTTGCAAAGTTTAATTCCTGAATGAATTTAAAAGATCCTTGTTTGGACGTAATGAAAGCCGTGGGAGGGACAAAAGGACAGTCCTAATTGCAGAACTGACACCTCATCGGAGGTTACAGTTCATGTGGTTAGTTTCACAATGGTCAGATTGTCTGAACCTACTTGCTCAGATCTCCCTACTTGCTCCTTTTCACCCTCACCATAGCATCATCCCCACCTCCTCTTCTTTGACCCTTTTCTTGTTTTCATTTGGTTAGCGAAAATGTTGCACAATGGTCGCTACAGAAGGTATGTGAGGACTTTTGTTTGTTAGTCCAATGTTGATGTCGATGACAAGACTACCACCAATTGTATCAGAGTTTAAAGTGGTGGGAAATTCCTGAACATGTTTGATACTGATGAAGGTACACAGCTGAAAAACATCTATTTTGTTTTCTTTGAAGTTCTTGAAATAAAGAACGCTTCACACCCGCGATTGCCGGTTGCTACTGACGTAGCACAATATTACCAAAAAACAAAATAAGATAAGAAAATAAACTAGTCTGCAACAATGACATCTAACAAGTATTATAAAGGCATTTGAAACATACATTTCTGTTCACATGACAAAGAAAACAAATAGAAAACTACATAAGAAATCAAATTAAGACGCATAGCATTATATGATTAGTTATTACACAAAGTTGGCTATAAATACAGGCCAATACTATTAAATACCACCAATAACCTTAGAGACTCAGCTAACTGTTGGAAAGCAATAGACCTCTATTTCATCTTTAAAGACATAACAGCAAAATGTAAAAGTTATCACCTCCATCTACACTTTTCTACACAAAACAGGTACTTTTCTGTATGGAACTGTATGGCTGTTCTAGGAATAATAGCTACCAAAACTCCCCCGAGTTGTGACCTGTTCAGTATAAGCTGCTCTTGGGAACATGAACGCTTAAAATGTTTACTTCCAAGCACTGCTGTTACAAAATTTGAAAGATTTGTTTATCTACCAATACCTGATTGCAGATCTATTCCATTTTACACTTATCTAAAGCTGTGCAAAACAACTTATGTCCAAACTGTAAACCAGAACATGTCTAACACAGGTTGGACAGAATGTAATGATACTCCTCTTACTTTTAAGACTGCCGAAAATTTACAAAACACATACCTTCCTATTTTACATCACAATTTACATTTATCTTCTAATTTTACTTTAAAAGTTCTAAGTTACGATGTTACCATTGTTAAAACGCAGAAATGACTTGTAGTTAGATAGTCTAGGCCATATGTCATTATGTGGCCTGCTGTGGGTGATGATCCTTGTAAAAATCAGCTTTAAGTATTGATGTCTTCTATGCTTTCACATATATCTAATTTCTTAGTGAGATATACTAACAGTGGGACATGCACAGTATCTATAATGTTTTTTCACAATCCAACTGATCTGGTTTTTCACCAGTGTTTCATGATGCCTACTATGATATAATCGTCTTGAACTGTATATTTTCTCAAAGATGACACAGTAGTGTGACAGAAATGGTAGTTTTTTCTGAAACACATAAAAAGGAAAACAATTATGGTTTGACTGTTATATTTATTAAATATAATCAAATATCATTATAATATCTATTATTAACTTACCATCTGCTATGAAGCCACCTTAAGGTACAAGTTTTACTTACCTTACACTTATTATTTACTTCTATATTTAATACAATTTATTATTTATGATACCTGGAAAATATTGTTAATATTGTTAGAAGTTCTTTATCTCTTGAGACATTTTGTTAGTCTGAAAATAACTTTTTAAAATTGTTTTACTTTTTTTATTCTGGAAGTTCCAAGGTCCACATGACCAAAACAAGAGTCTCAACAGTAAACAGGAGGACAACAAGAGTAATAAAAGGGTATTGGGAATGACACTGGTGAGCCATGACAAGCTCATGATGGATGCTCGTATTTCTCTCTCCCCCATTAATGACAGTATGGTAAGGGAGACAGTATGTTGTTGTACTGCCATAGTGCTATATTATTTCCTGATACTGCCTCAAAAGCTGTATTGGTACCACTGTACCAGGAGCAGGTACTGTTGGAGGGACAGATGCACCGGGTGTTGGTGGAGATGCTGATGAAGCAGAGGAAGTCGAAGGGGTAGCATTAACCAAAGAAGTGGCTGCTGCCAATATTCCAGCTTCTGCCTATTCTCTATCCTTCTGACACCTTCTTTCTGTGCCAGTTTGGTGAAACAAATTGCCTTCAGGTGTTTTCTCATTCCTGTGGTACCAAATGAGTATTGTTTTCTATTTGCACTGGAAATTACTTTATTACATAGATTGCATGTAACAAGTTTCACATTCATTTTGTTCCCTCCAGGTGGCAAAGAAAAGAACCTATACAATGGGTTCCTTCAATTTCGTTCTCTATGCCACTTCTTCTTACTCCTCTAGCAACAGCACAGGGTCATCTTCCTAGGCAATTGCAGTTATCCAAAAGTCGCAAATTGGCTTTTTAAAAAAAAGACTTCCCTCTTCCGAAGCGCTCAACTCTTTCCTTTGAAGATATCAAACTTAATGCGGATCAAATGCATACACTTCCTGTTTCCAACAACTGAGAGTTCTAAGATAATGAAATGCTATTTTACAAAAGCAAAACTACCATTGTACTACCTGGATACTAAACTGGAGCTGCATGCTCTTCAGCTGGAGTGCAGAGCCCTCTTGTGGTGGTGCATTTTGTAGCTTGAAAAATGTTAGAAAAAGTCTCAAAACATATTGATGTTTTTTTAATAAAACCTTTTTTTTTTATATAACAATCAATTTTATTAAACATAGCACTGCGTGAATTAATGAAATATGCATTTCATTATAATTATTGGTCATTTTGTGAGAAAGATAATACGTGTGCTTTACACATGTTGATATCCTGACCCCTTTATAAAGCGACCAGGCCCACCTTTTATATTTTGGGTTTGTGACTCTTTGACAAAGTCAATAGATCTGCCTTCCTTAAAATGACACCCAGGCCATGGACCCAATCTCCCACTCTGCATGGCTCATGCACAGTGGGCGGAAGGGCGTGTTGAGCACCAGAGGGGGTTGAGCGTAAGCAGAGGTTATGTGCAGGGTCACAACTCGGTAGCCACACTACAGTAATTATAATTCACCACTCTGAAATGCACTGTATTCTCACAAAAGATGTGTCTTGTTATGTCATAACTATCATTGTATATACTATTATTTTAAATGATATAAGTGATATAATATAAAAGGGTATAAGCAGTGCCTGGAGAAGGCGTGAGTTATAGTTAATGTAGTGTAGCTACCAAGTTGAATACTCTGTCTATAGAAGTGGCGAGTTATAATAATTTGAAGGTCTTGCATAAATCATAAATTTTAAAGATATAAGTAAAATTTAAAATGTTATTTTTTTTGTGTAGTTTAGGTTTGGTTCGTAATTAAAAAATAAATAAAGTTATATTAATTTAAAGGTGGTGCGTAATGTAAAAATGTAAGGTTTAACTATACCTTTTAAATTTGTAATGTTTGTGTATTTTAAGTTTAGTTTCTATAGAAAGAATAAGTGAAGATTTCCTAACTATAACAAAGGTTTAATCTTTGAGTTTTTCTTGAATTTCTATGAATTTAAATAGAGTTTACTGTCATTGAGTGGAGTGTCATTAAGTGGAGTGTGGTACAGTAGATAGGAGGAGAGTGTACAGTGCACTGTTATAGAGTAGCATGGAGAGAAGTAGAGTTTTGTGGCATAGCATACAGTGGAGAGAACTGTTATATAGTGCAGTGGTATGTTGTATAGTAGTGGTATGATGCCTACTATAGTGGACATGCGTAATATAGTGTTGAGCAAAGTGGTATACATTGGAGTGGCATCTTGTACAATACATAGGAGTGGTGTGTCACAGAGTGTTGGAAAGTGTTTTACAGTGGAGTACAGTGTTGTACACTGGGGTGTAGGTTCATAGAATGGAGCAGAGGGTTGTACCAGTGGTGGAGAGGCATAGAGGGATTTGCGCAGAGTTTTGTAAAGTGGAGTACAGTATTTTAAAGTCCTATAGAGTAAATAAGAGTGCTCTACACTGGTATTGACAAGAGTACATTGTTGTACAGAGTAGTGCTATAGAGTGAACTATAGTGTGATACAGGAGAGGCATGGTCTGCTGTTGAGTGGAGTATAGTGTTGTTGAGTGGACAAAAGTGAAGTGGCATGAAGTGTGGTTGGTTAGAGTGGAGTGGGGAATAAATGGAGTGGGGTACAGTGGAGTGAGATAGAGTGTGGTGGCATACAGTGCACAGATGAGTGGCATACAGTAAAGTGGTGTGTAGTGAAGTGGCAAAGAGTCAAATACTATAGAGTAGAGTGCAGTGATAGACAGTGGAGTAGCGTAGATTATAGTGGCATAGAGTGGAGTGGCCCTGACTGCAGTGGCATAGAGTGGAATGTCGTACATTAGAATAACATATAACATATAGTGGAGTGCTGTAGAGTGGAGTGGCATAGGATGGAGTGATGTAGAGTGAGGTACAGGGTAGTGACATACAGTTGAATGCTGTATAGTAGGGTGGCATAGAGTGCAATAGCAAACAGTGGAATGGCATAGAGTGGAGTGGGGTAGAATGGAGTGGCATACAGTGGAAAAGCATGTACTGGATTAGCATATACTGAAATAGCATCCAGTGGTGTAGCATGGAGGGAGTGACATACAATGGTATCACGTAGAGTGGAGTGGGCTACAGTAGTGTAGCGTACAGAGGAATAGCTTACAGTGGAGTGGCATACAGTGGAGTGCATAGAGTGGAGGAGCATAGAGCCAATTAGTATAGAGTTCAGTGGCGTACAGTGTAGTTGCGTACCGTGGAATAGCATATACTGGAGTGTCAGACGGTGAGGTGGGGTGGGGTACAATGGAGTGGCTTAGATTGGAAAGGTTTAGAGTGGAATAGCATACAGTGGAGTGTTGTAGCCTGTAGTTGTGTAAAGTGGAGTGACGTACAGTAGAATAGTGTACAGTGGACGGGCGGACAGTGGAGTAGTGTACAGTAGAGTGTGGTAGCGTGCAATAGAATACAGTGGAGAAGCATACAGTGCAGTGATGTAGAGTGGAGTGGCGTACAATGGAGTGACATACAGTGGAGTAGCATACTGTAGAACAGCATACAGTGGAGTGGCATAGAGTGCAGTGGTGTACAGTGAAGTGGTGTAGCGTGGAATAGCATACATTGAAGTGGCGTACAGTGGAATGGTGATGAGCAGAATAGTGTATAGATTAGTGGCATACTCTATACGTAGAGTGGAGTAGAGTGAAATGGCATACAGTGGCATAGCATAGACTGGAGTAGAGTAGAGTGGAGTTACATACAGGTGAGTGAAATAGACTGGAATAGCAGAGTGGAGTGGCATACAGGTGAGTGACATGGACTGGAGTAGCATAAAGTGGAGTGATGTGCAATAGAAAAGAGTATAGTAGAGTGGTGTAGAGTGGAGTTGCTTACAGTGGAACAGCGTATACTGGAGTAACGTTGAGTGACGCGGCGCACAGTGGAGTGGCTTTGAGCAGAATAGCGTATAGTTGAGTGGCGTACAAAGGAGTAGAGCAGAGTGGAGTGGCATGGATTGCAATATCGTAGAGTGTTAAGTGTGGAGCTGCATACACTTGAATAGCATAGAATGGAGTAGTGTAGAGTGGAGTAGCATAGAGTGGAGTGGCATAGACTGGAGTGGCATAGACTAGAATAGCATACAGTGGAGTGGGTAGAGTGGAGTGGTTTAGAGTGGTGTAGAGTGGAGTGATGTGAAAAGGAATAGAGTATTATAGAGAGGCATACAGTGGGGTGGTATACAGTGGAATGGCATACAGTGGAAAAGTATAGAGTGGAGTGTCGTACTGTGGAGTTGCAACAGTGCCATTGACTAGAGTGTCAGAATGGAGTGGCAATAAAGTGTAATAACATTCAGTGGACTGGTGTAGGGTGTAGTGGCATAGCATGGCATGGAGTAGATTAGAATGGTGTACAGTGGACAGTGGACAGCGTAGAGTGGAGTGGTGTATAGCGGAGTGACATTGAGTGGAGAAGTGTAGAGTGTAATAGCATAGAGTGGAGTGGATAGAGTGGAATGGCATGAGTCGAGTGTGGTAATTGAAACCGAGATAGTGTGAAAGTGTTGCACCTGGCCCTTTTTGCAGGGTCATCCTCAATCGTTTTGCCTCCTTCCTCCTAATTCTTCTCACCAGTTTTTGTTGGCTTTAGGACTCAGGGCACTTTACCACTGCTAATCAGTGTTAAAGTGTATATGCTCTCTGTGGAAATTGTATTGTTGATTGGTTTATTCCTGATTGGCATATTTGATTTACTAGTAAGTCGCTAGTAAAGCGCACTAGAGGTGCCTAGGGCCTGTAAATCAAATGCTACTAGTGGGCCTGCAGCACTGGTTGTGTCTCCCACTTTAGTATCTTTGTAAACATAGCTCAGACCTGCCACTGCAGTGTGTGTGTGTGTGTGTGTGTACTTGTAAACTGCCAATTCGACCTGGCAAGCGTTCCTACTTGCCAGGCCCAAACATTCCCGTTTGGTACATGTAAGGCACCCCTAAGGTAGGCCCTAGGTAGCTCCATGGGCAGGGTGCAGTGTATTTAAAAGGTAGGACATGTACTGGTGCATTTTACATGTCCTAACAGTGAAATACTGCCAAATTTGGGTTTCACTGTTGCAAGGCATATCTCCCTCATAAGTTAACATGGGGACTGCCTTTAACTACCTTTAAAGCGTAGATTCCCTTTGAGGGCAGATAGAAATATGGAGTTTAGTGTCTCTGAACGCACAATTTAAAAATACATCTTTTAGTGAAGTTGGTTTTAGATTGTGCTTATGAAAATGCCACTTTTAGAAAGTAGGCATTTTCGTGCTTAAACCATTCTGTGACTCTGCCCGTTTGTGGATTCCCCGTCTGGTCAGTTTGACAGTTGGGCTGTTCACAGCTCTCCTCTAGACAGTGATACAAAGGGAGCTGGGGTGTAGCCTACATATCCTGATCAGCCATCTGGGCTAGAGTGGAGGGAGGAGTGGTCACTTACACCTGAAAGGGCTGTGTCTGCCCTCACTCAATGCAATCTCTGATATCCTGGAGTGTGTCCAGGGCCAGGCCTGGATAAGGAAGGATCTTGCAAACACTTGAGACTTTACTTTGATGTTTGCCAACTTCAAAGGCAGAAAGGGGTATAAGAAGAAGACACAAAACCCCAGACTTTTAGAATCTTTCTGGAATCAAGAGGAACCTCTGCCCAGGAGAAGAGCTGAAGGAGGAGTACTGTCCCTTTGCTGTGTTGCTTTGCTTGACTGGCCTGCAGGTTCTGCTTCTGCCTGAAAAGAGTGCGAAGGGTGAACTCTGCTATTTATCCTGCTTGGAAGAGTTCTCCAAGGGCTTGGAGTAGAGCTTGCCTCCTGTTGGAAGTCTCAGGGACACCAAAGACTTCAGTTTTGTTGACCTGCAGCACTGGGAACTGTGTGTTTTGTGCTCTTCAACAGGAGAAAACCACTGTGACACCGCTAACGATGCCGCTGGCCTGCATCGTGACCTGCCGACATCTCCCAGAGCTGCACTGCCCGCTTCGCACCGCGACCCTGGTCTCACCGGTGCCATCATCGGACGACTTCACAGAGCCGCTGCTCGCACCACGATCTGTGGGCCCCACATTCCGGCATCACCTGCTCACACTGCAGCTTGGGCATCCCCATCAATGACGCTCCTGCTGACACCGGCGCCGCTGCCTGCACCGTGGCCTGTGGACACTGCTTGTGAGGTACACAAAGCACCGTCCCGCACCGCAGCCCCGGTCCACAGTTGCCAGCATCATCGACTTGAGTGTCGTCACCAGGCATCCCTGCCTGCACCATGGCCTGTGGACACTGCTCATGAGGGTCACAAAGCACCGTCACGTCCCGCACCGCTGGCTTGGGCCTACTGATGACAGCGTTTCACCAACAATAACGCCGCTGCCTGCACTGTGACCTGGTGACACCGCACGTCGCACCGCCCTGATTCACACTGCAGCCCTGGTCTCAACAATGCCGCTGGATGCCATCACCGAGCCGCTGCCTGCACCATGACCTGTGGGCACCACATGTCGCATCATCCCGCTTTGCACCACAGGATGTGGGGGAATCAAGAAAGATTAAATGCAACTTTCAAATTCAGGTACCATGCTTTGCCTGAGGATCAGGAAACAATCTGAATGATTTCTAAACCATCACATGAATCAGGTTTTGAGAAAACATGTTAGGAACACACAACATTACATCTTGAACTCTGACTTTTTGTTCCCTCAAATTGCCGGAACATGAATTGCACACATTACAGATTTTCACATAGGTAGAAAATACCATTGAATGATTTGTGCACCATGAATAACACAAATTAAAACTCGGGAAATAAATCATGCGACCTGCCAACTCGAAAACCACCAAGTAAATGCCTTAGAATGGTAGCGCATAATGAACACAGTGATTTTTTAACACAGAAAAGGAATCGCACTTCTTGCCCATTCGAAGGTCACCAAACAAATGCCAGGAAATGGTAGCGTACAACGAACAACATGAATTACACACAGGGAAAGAATTGCGCGTCTTGCCGATTCGAGTACCACCATAGAAATGCCTAGCAATGGTAGCGCATAATGAATATCAAAAGTTAAAGCACAAGAAAACGAATCACGCATCTTGCCGATTCGAAAGCCACCATGTAACTGCCATGGAATGGTAGCGCACAATGAATATCAAGGGTTAAAGCACAAGAAAACGAATTGCGCGTCTTGCCGATTCGAAGGCCAGCTTGTAACTGCCAAGGAATGGTAGCGCACAATGAATAACATGAATTAAGCACAAGAAAAGAATCACGCGTCTTGCCGATTCGAATGCCACCATGTATCTGCCTTAGGAATGGTAGCACACAATGAATATCAAGGGTTGAAGTACAAGAAAACGAATTGCGCGTCTTGCCGATTCGAAGGCCACCATGTAACTGCCAAGGAATGGTAGTGCACAATGAATAACATTAATTAAGCACGAGAAAAGAATTGCGCGTCTTGCCGATTCGAATGCCACCATGTAACTGCCCTAGGAATGGTAGCGCACAATTAATATCAAGGGTTGAAGTACAAGAAAACAAATTGCGCGTCTTGTCGATTCGAAGGCCACCATGTAACTGCCAATGAATGATAGCGCGCAATGAATAACATGAATTAAGCACGAGAAAAGAATCGCGCGTCTTGCCGATTCGAGTATCCATATGTATATGCCATGAAACGACCAAGCGCACATTCACACGCACAAGAGTCAAATTGCTTATCATGCAAAGATTAGGCCCAAGAACTCGAGCGTCATTGATAACGGAGTCGGGGGCCCAGCCCGACCTCCGTCTTACCGCCCTGATCTAGGATCACCAAATGAAGTGAAAAAAGGGCGAGGCCTGGAGGATCAAAGTAGGTCGCCGGAACAGGAGCTCAGGAAGTTGCTGCTGCTCTGCAGGGGGACCTCTGAATAGTGAGCACGTACTGCCCTGATGTTGACAGTACTCCCCTCTCCCAGACGCGCTCTAGGGCCTGGTTTGTCTGGATTGAGACAATGAAAACGCCTCACAAGTACTGGAGCATGGATATAAGATGCGGAAACCCATGAGTTACTTTCAGGGTCATAACCTTTCCATGAGATTAAGTACCAGAGGTTACGCCCTTTCAGTTTAGAATCCAACACGTTCTTGACTTCGTATTCTTCTTCCCCCTGTACTAGAACTGGAGCTGGATGAGGGCGGACGTTCTGGACTGCCTTTTTCAAGAGCGAAGTGTGGAACACTGGATGAATCCGTAATGATCTTGGCAATTGCAGTTTATAGATCACTGGATTGATTTGCTGAAGGACAGTGTAAGGACCGATGAATTTGGGGTTGAACATGTGCTTCTTCTTGAAGTCTATATGTTTTGTGGAAAGCCACACTTTATCACCTGGTTGATACTGCGGTCCCTCACAATGTTTCTTGTCATAATGCTTTTTGTATTTTTGTTTGGCCTTTGTCTAAATGCTGTTGAATCAATTTCTGGGTTTTATGCAAATGTTGAATGGTTTCTGACACAGCTGGAGTAAGAAAACTTTCTTGAGGAATTGTGATGGGCAAGGTGTCAGGATGATAGCCAAACAAGCCAAAAAAAGGTGTAACGCCAGTAGAAGTGTGGAATGAGTTATTGTAGGCTAACTCAGCTAACCAGAGCATTGATGTCCAAGAATGAAGTGCCTGTTCAGCGTAAGCACATAGGTATTGCTTCAAAGTCTGGTTTAGTCTCTCCATTTGACCATCTGTTTGAGGATGGTGGCTAGTAGATAGTGTAGATGTCACTTGGAGTGGTTTACACCATGTCTTACTGCAATTGGAAGCAAATTGCGACCCCCGGTCGGAGAGGATCATTTTTGGCAGTCCATGATAACGAACAACTCTGTTCAGTAAAATAGTTGCTAGTTCACTAGATGTGGGCAATTTCTTACAGGCAATGAAATGTCCATATTTCGTGAGACTATCTACTACCACCAGAATTACTGAATCCTGTTGAACCACTGGTAGACCGGTAATAAAGTCTAAGGAAATGTGCTCCCACGGACGACTTGGAGTTGGAAGTGGATGCAACAACCCTTTCGGTTTTGAATGACTTGTTTTAGTGCGAGCACAGACTTCGCAGTTGTTTACCATTGCTTTTACATCTTTTGTTAGGGTAGGCCACCAAATATAGCGATGGATTAATTCAAGAGTTTTTGGAGTACCTGGATGACCTGCCGTAGGTATAACATGCAACCAATGAAACACAATCTTGCGAAGTTTGGTAGTGGGCACGAACAAACGGGCATCATGAAAAGGTAAACCTTACTTGATTGACATTTTGGGATCTACTTGGGCCCATGTCTGCCATTTCTCAACAGTGAAAGAGTTGCGGATGTCTTCAAAGAAATCTTCAGCTTTGATGATACATTGGACTTTGTCGGGAGCAATGATAGCTCTGAAGGTTTGAACTGCGGGCAACGTGGTAGACTCTTGGCGGGACAAGGCGTCAGCTTTGCGATTGTCTTTACCAGGCCGGAAGGTTACCACAAAATCAAATTCGGCAAAAAACAACATCCAGCGTAATTGCAGAGGAGTCAAAAGTCTGGCTGAACTCATGAACTGAAGATTGCAATGATCAGTATATACCGTGACAGTGTATTTGTCACCCAACAAATGATGTCTCCATTCTTTAAAGGCGTCACAAATCGCCAAAGCTCCTTTTCAGCAATGACATAGTTCTGTTCGGCTTCATTCAACTTCAGAGACATGTAAGCTACAGGATGAAGTTGACCAGTGTCCTTGTTTCGTTACGACAAGACTGCTCCTATTGCCACATCTGAAGCATCAGCTTCCACTTTGAAGGGTTGATCCGCGTAAGGATGAGTCAAGACTGGGGCAGTGGAGAAAGCTTCTTTCAAAGTAGAAAAGGCTTGGTCAGCTTCTGGGGACCAAACAAATTTCTCCTTCTTTCTTAATAACTTAGTGATTGGAGCCACTGTCTGGGAGAAATGATTTATGAACCTCCGGTAAAAATGTACAAACCCCAGGAATCATTGTACATCACGAACAGTCTCAGGAGTGGGTCAATCGGATACAGCCTTTACTTTCTTTTCTGCCATCACCATACCTTGAGGGGTAAGGATAACTCCCAAAAACTCAACTGTGGTAACATGAAACTCACACTTGGTTAGTTTGCAATATAAATGGTGCTTTCGAAGGGCTGCAAGGATTTTCTTGACATGTTGGACATGTTCATCTTCATTGTCTGAGTAGATCAAAATGTCATTGATGTAGACTATGGCAAATATGTCAAGGTACTCTCTAAGAATGTCATTCAAGAAAAATTGAAATGCTGCCTGAGCATTACAGAGACCAAAAGGCATGACGGTGTATTCAAAAAGGCCATATCTTGTCTTGAACGCTGTTTTCCATTCATCACCCTCTCTCATTCTGACCAAATGATAAGCCCCCCGGAGATCAAGCTTTGTGTAGATTTTTGCTTTCTTTACTTGCTCCAGTAACACCGGAATCAGGGGCAAAGGATATTTATTCTTGATGGTGACTTTGTTCAGTCCTCTATAGTCGATACAAGCTTGAAGTTCTCCATTTGCCTTCGGAACAAAAAAACAAAGGAGAAGCTGCAGGAGACTTAGAAGGGCGAATGAAACCATTCTCCAAGAATTGATCTAGATATTTTCGGAAATGTTGATTTTCAAGTTCTTACAGGGCATATACACGACAATTGGGAAGTATCGCACCTGGGTCTAGATCAATTTGACAGTCATAAGATCTATGAGAAGGTAGGTTCTCTGCTTCTTTTTCATCAAATACTCTGCAATGCAAAAAGGTTAAGCTACATCATATCAGCACAATGCATAAATTATGTTAGCTTGAAACTGTTAGGTTTTTGCATTCTAGTCGCCTGTAGGGCGCGTACTGCCCTGATGTTGACAATTTTCACTTATTATGGTATGTTATGTGCAGATGCTTTACACATTGCTTCTGAGATTAGCCTGACTGCTCATGCCAAGCTACCAAGGGGTTGAGCAGGGGTTATCTGAGTGGGTATCTCCCTTATCCTGACTAGAGTGAGGGTCCCTACTTAGACAGGGTGCAAACCGACTGCCAACTAAGACCCCATTTCTAACAGAGTGTGTGTGAATGGATGTTGGTGTACTGTGGTGGACTATACATTATTATGAGATATAAGTGGAAATTTTAGGTAATATGTGTGAACAGTGTAAGTAGCGTTAAAGTTATGCATTTTAAAAAACTTAGTAATATATTGCGCCACAGTACACAGTGATATGTTTGCGGTGTACCACCATACATGAAGAAGGCAGTATGTGATCACCCAACAACTGTGTTTACCAAATGTAAAAGACAGCCACGTATTTTTTAGCACAGTTTGGCTGTCTTATGCTTTTCGCTGCATTCTGGGTTAGGGTATTAGATATAGGTAAATAGTAGGTTTTATTGTTGGTCTCTACCAATTACTACTTTAATAAAGTGGTAATAGTTACAGAATTGTATTCTACATTTTCTATGTATTTTACAGCAGTTTAGGGAGAACTGTGCATTTAAAAAAAAAATAGGTAGTGCAGTAACTTGTAGGTAATACCATGGTACTGTGTAGACTTTTGTCTGCAGAAATAAATATGTTAAAAATAGAAAATACACTGTTGTGCTCTATATTTGTAAAATACAGTGTAGTCCAATGTACCATTATTTTTTTACATTTTTATTTTCTAGTAATTGTATGTACACTTGCACTGTGGTACTCCAGAGGCAGTACCATAGTTCTTCATATATATATATTGTTAAATAAATGGAAACTTATAAATAGATATGCTTTGGACAATGCAGAAAAGGATGATAATGATACTTGTGCCTATAGATAATAATGCTCAAGTTAATCCTTTGACAGTAATATTTGGCGGTAGAACTGAAGATAAAGAAATACCCTAATGTTGTTGCGGACAACGCACAAAAGTATGAATATGATAAATATTATAAATAAATAAATAAATAATGAGTTAGACAATGTTAATGGGGTGATTCAAGTACTTTCTGCTTTGGTCCTGTCCTGTCAAAAAGACTAAAGATGTCTACTGCCCCATCCCTTAAGACAAGAGTATTCCAGAACTGATGTAAATCACTCTAGATGCCAAAGTTAACCCTATATTTGATCCTTCTCTTATTCAGCACCCTAGTTCCATAGCTGCCCCTGTATTAGTTCATCGGATAGTTCCCTTTTTCATTTAAAGTGGGAGGGTTACTAGTGGCTTAAATGTTCAGGCATCAAGGTGTAAGACTCAGTCTGGAGGTTAAAGATTTGAGTCCTGGTGTCTCAGTGATCATGTTTCTCTTTCATGACAAAGAGGTTTAAGGCTCAATGAAACAAGCAAAAGGTAATTTGTTTCTGTGATCAAAGAATGGTATTGAGACCCTGGGTCTCCTGCCATGACAAGCTTTTGAATGTGGACAATCCACTTACTAAGATGACTCAGGGGACATGCCAAAGAGTCTAGGGATCCAGTAGATTGTCTTGTCTAACTGGGATCAATGAGCTTTTGTGTTTTTCTGATAAGGTAACTGTAGCTATTTCTCTGGAAGGGCACAAAGTCTTGTTGCTAAAGATTGATTACAAATTGTGCAAACTTATAAACAGATAGGTCTGCACAGGAGCTGACAGCTTCAGTTTTTAGTGACCATTTTAAACCAAAAATGGGCATACATGCAGGCCCACTCGGAGTACTCTAAACTATGCAGCCACAGCATTTATCACATATTTCTGGACTTGTTGCATTTGCTACAGAATCCATTATCTGGTGACATGCTTTGCAGTGTAGTGGAAAGCCCTTAGCCAAGGTTGACTGCTCATCTTTCAAGTGCTTATTGCTGTATTTGTGTGCTGAATTGTCAGTAACATGGCGACATCTTTGACCAGGCAATATTACCATCTGTAAAAATCACAAAGTAATGAGGTAATACTGTGACAAAATGTGCCACATTGTGCGGCATAATTTGCCTTTTATTGCTGAATAATTTAGTCATCCCTGCCACATAATTTGGCTTTCCATCGAGGCACAATTTCAGTAGTCCTGTACATATGGCTCTTTCACTCTACACAAATTACAGTAGTCTCTAAAAGGGTGTTTATAGTCTCTAAAAGGGTGTTTGGTAAACATGGTTTGATGAAGCAGCAGATTCAACCATTACCACTCCTTATGAAACTTTCCGATATCCTTCGTCAGTTACAGGCCTTTTACAAGATCTATAAAATCTTCCTGGGCCATGGGTACCATCAACTCTTACGGAGTAGGTTGTTGTGTGGAGCCACATTTTTAATTCAATTTAGCAAATGCTCCTTCAATTTCGAATTTTCTAGCCTCTTTGGAATCTCCTGGCCCTGTGATTTGAGGGCCAACTCAGGGTAACATCCTTCAGTCTCCAAAATGCTGACGGACTTCAGATATATCCTATAAAAGCTGTTATTCTTCAACATAGGAGTTTAAACAAATTCTAAAATTGTTCCAAACATGGCCTGCCAATTACTCAGAATTATTGCAAAACTAGCTGAACTTATCTGCTTGATTTCCTTTTGAAAAAGTCTCAAATGATAGGGCTCCAGGTTTTTCACATGAGATTTTTCTCCTTCGTGTGTGTTCTTTTCTTCTACCAGACACACAAAGAAAGTCACCACTAGTATTAAGTATCCTTATTTTCCTTCTCATCCAAAGATATGTTATGTTATGTTATGTTATGCTATGTTATGTTATGTTATGTTATGTTATGTTATGTGATGTTATGCAGATTTATAGAGTGCACTATCATCTGGGAGGGTATCCTGGTGCTGAGCAGTTGTGAGCCTAGACACACCTAGGGCCTAGTGTAACCACTTGAAAAGCCAGGCATTCAGATTCTTGCAGAGTTTGAGAAGTGAGGAGGAGTTCCTAATGTGCTTCAGCATGTCCTTCCATGCTTTAGGAGCAATGTAGGAGAATGCTCAACAACTAGATCTGTTTTTCTGTGGGATTTGTGCAAGTAGAAATCTGTCTAAAAGGTTTGTGAAAGCAGATGTGATTATTGAGGTATGCTGGGCCAGTGTTTTGTAGTGCCTTGTAAATGTGGGTGAGGATTTTTAATTGTGCTCATTTGTGAATAGGGTGCCAGTGGAGCTCCTTCAGGTGTGATTGATGTGAGTGTGGGTTGGGAAGTTGAGAGTAATTCTGATCACCAAGTTCGGAATGTTCTTCTGCCTTCTGGTGAGTGTTTTGTTGATCTCAGCATTGAGGGTGTTTCCGAAGTCCAGCTTGCTTGTGTCTAGGGCTTAAGTGATGGTTTTACAGGTGCTGATGTGCAGGAAGGGACACACATAGAAAAAGCAAAAAACGAAGAGAAATAAAAGTATTTATCCTCTTTGCTCCATGCCAATGCCACACATGGGGCGACGTTAGTTTTCGGTGCTGCCTCAGATTTACAATTCCTTGTAAACCTGGGGCAGTGTCAAAAGCAATAGGTGTTGCGGTGGAATGCCCACAGCAGCATCCATTACACGCTTCTCTGCTGCAGCGGCCTAAAGCCCCCTTGTAAATATGGCGTAGTGCACAGCACCACCAGAGCATCCCAAAAAGTGACACTCCAGTAGCGCTAGGGCTTGTAAATATGCCCCAAAGTCTTATCTACTAAAAAAGGAAGACAGGGGTCTGAGCCAAAATTTTGTGCCTCCTTGAAGCAGGTGTAATGTTAGAGGAAAGCTTTCTTTTCACCAATTATTGAATGGGTATCCTTTTAGTACAAAACCTATGCTAGACATCACTCAGACAGCTTAGTACTATGATGCAAATGAATATGTGCATGGTGCAAGGATGCCTAATGTGCACTAGCACAGGGAGATAGAGAAACTGTGCCATATTGCAGACTTTAGTTCCTGCTCTGTGTTAAATGCAGGTAAATCTGGTCCATTGTTTGGGAACACTTTATGCCTGAAGCTGTGGCCTTCACTCGTTGATCTTATGCTAAACATCTTCCTACTTTCACATTAGATTATGTTGTAAAAAGGAGGTCCACAACTTACTTCTAAATATAGAGAGGTGAAATGGACCTCATCCACCTATCCAACATCTCTTGCTATGATCTCAAGAGTACACAGTATTATTAATTTGAACATTTGCTTGTCGAATGGATTATTCACCTCACAGGCACCTTCTTTTACTTAATCATCCACCATCCACCTAATAATCTACATGAATCCTTCAAAACAGAGCTTTTAGATTTTTGTTCACTCCATGTTATCCTCCTCGAATTGCTGCTTCATTCTTGGTGAACATAACATATAGCAAGATGATCCCCAAACACCTATGGTGAAGGCACTGTGAACAATATGAATATTGGGATTTCAGCAACTGATCATTTGTCACATACATGATACAAGCCACTACCTAGATTTTAGGTCTCTCAAGTTCCAAACCAGCCACGGGCTACCACATATCATCATCGTCAGTCCGTGTCCTCATCTGCTTTTCAGGGACTGATGAGCTCAAAAAATGACCTCCCTTCTTCCAGCACTCAACACCAGACTCCTTAAACCATGAAACCTTGGAAGATTCTGCTTCCTCTCTCTGACAAGAAATGCCATCACAGGTGCTCTTCTCATCACCACTGCTTGGACAAGATTGCTCAACTTACCAAAAAGGAACCTAAATCCTCCAAGACCACATGAAAAAAATAAAATCAGCTATTCCTCCTGAATTGAAAAGGTGAGAAAAATCCCACCCTATTTAACGGAGGAGCTAGCATCATTTCTGAGAGGCTACAAAATTGCCATCATCTTAGCAACAAATTCAGTGAACCAAGAACCCATCACGTATCCTCCTTTCACTTCACAATTGATCCCTTTACATCAACTCTGTGACAACCTCATTTTTCAGATGATAAAATGGTTAAACTCTAGGTCAATGTGTCTCCTTTGTCTTCTACTATGGAAGACTTCAAGACCGAACCGTTTTCAACCACCATCTTTAAAGAGGGTTGCCATGGTGAAATATTTTGTGTGTGAAGCAAAAGCTGGCACTCTTTTACAAGTTCAAAAATCTATACAGCCTTAAAGACACATTAGCATCAGCTGTTCTGGCACCAGATAATTTGTACAGGTGGTTCATCAGTGAGGTGCCGATTAAAGTGTCCATATCTAGGGCACATTCCACTAGTGAGTCCATGCCTCAAAGTCCTTTTGAATATGTGACACACAAGGATATTTTAAAAGTGTGTTCTTTTAAGTCTTCTTTTGGAATTTTCTATAACAAAGCAGTTGATCACAGTTTTACATGATGAAACTGATGTGTTTTGAACATACTATATTAACAAGCATCTGTGATCTTAAAAGGGTCTATTGGATCATCAAAATAGTCTGCCGAGTGTAACTTTACCAGCTTATATGAATTTGCTTTCGGTATAGCTTTTTTTAAAGGTTGCTGATTTTTGTTCGTTTTGAACCTAAAAGAAAAAAAGAGCTGGTACAAGCTCAAGATATTCAAGAAGTGCCTACTTGTTAATTAGAGGAGGAAAGAGTGCGCTGTCAGAACTAAAGAAAGAAAAAAAGAAAAACATTATTTTATATTTTTGTTGGGCAGCTTCTGTTACCCTCAGGCCTCTGTACGAGAAAGACCAGGAGGGAAGGCATAGATTCCTGTACTACAAGTACAGAATCCAGAGAGGTGCAATTAGTGCAGGCAAAACAGGAGTGAGATAATGGTCCTGGCAAAATGTGTGTGCAGTGCAGGGCTTGCACACGTGCAATCTGGAGATTAAATGGACTTCTTTTTCCAAAAGAACCAAATACACAGAAATAAGTGTGCAAGGTCTCATTTATTGAGAGGGTACAATTGATATATCTAGGTCACCCATTTACACTCGCCCTGGGCGCTTCAGGTTTAAGCCCTGAAGCGCCCAGGGCGAGTGTCAATCAGTGACACTTCGTCACAGAGTGGGGTGGGGTGGGACCAGCAGTCTCACTGACCCCATCCCACTCAGTGACGAGGCTGGAACTGCTGCCTTCCCTCATTGGCTGAAATGAGGGAAGGCAGCAGTCCCAACCCTCCTGGGACCTGGAGGCTGAAGGTAAGTGTGTGTGTGTGTATATGTGTGATGTTTCAAATTTAATGTTTGGTGCGTGTGTGCATGTTTGAGTGTAATGAATGTTGTTAATGGATGTGCATGTGTGCATGTGTGTGTGAAAGAATGAGTGTGTGCGATCTTTTAAAATGAATGTTTGGTGCATGCCTGCATGTTTGAATGGTATGATTGTTGTTAATGGATGTGCGTGCATGCGTGTGAAAGAATGAGTGTGTGTGATGTTTTAAAATGAATGTTTGGTGCGTGCGTGCATGTTTGAATGGTATGAGTGTTGTTAATGGATGTGCGTGCGTGCGTGTCTGTGTGTGAAAGAATGAGTGTGTGTGTGTGTGTGCCTCGGCCGCCCCCCTCCCTCCTAAAGCTGCCGGCCGCCACTGCATACCAGCACCTGGGCATCTTGTTTCAGCCCATGCAACCAATCACATCACCCTCCCTTTGCTTGGAGAAAATGTCAGTTGTAAATGATCAACCGAGGAACCCAACAAGGTCCAACTCTCTAATAATGTCCTAAATACCAGTGACCTGGTCACTGGGCACATTTTCCCGTACTCAATCTAGTTGGACCTGCATATCCCAATAGAATGTGATGCTGGACAAGTACAGAGAGGTTCTTTACAACTCGATTTATTTATAGAAATTTTACACCGTGCAACATGGCCTGTTTGCACCAAGCCGCAACTGTGCGTGTAGTGTTTTATGTGTAGAGATCATACATGCCAACATTTTATAGACGAAAGTGGGAGATTTGAAAAAGTAATCGGCAGTGGGAAAATGGATTTCCTCCATTGGCTTCTATGGAAGCAGATGCATTTTCATCCGGTAGACAGCAAAAATAAAGACGTTTTGGCTTAAAACATTGGAAGTTTCCCACCTGAATCGGGTCTATCGGCCTGTCTGAGAGATAGCGAAAACAGCAATCTGGTAGCAATTCGAAATCCCGGCGAGGCAAAATAACACAGCCAGTAGTAGCAGTGCTGTATTTCAATGAACCACACGGTGGCACCAGTGTAAAGTGTAAAGTTATGTTTAAAAGCTGTAGGTAAGGAGAGAGGATGAACCACCGCACCGCATCCCTAGAAAATTATTCATGCAAACAATTATTAACAGAACTGTGAGGTAAACGGTCTGAAACAATGAGAGTCAGCTGCAGGGTTAAAGGAGACAGGTGCCTAATGTGGAGAGGGGGCCATGTCCCCCGAGATACAAATCCCTGACCCTATCATGGGGAATAAGGGAAACTTAAAAGAAAATCTGGGATGGACGGGCACTGCCTCGAAACATGAGTACAACGTAACAGAAGAATTAAACCTTTAAAGCTGTATTCACTTGGGTAAACATGAACAATCACAGAGTTTTGAAGTTCAGTAGAAAAAACACAGAAAACTGCATAATAGTAAGTTTGCAAGGCAAGCGCATGTCAACGCAGAGGCGAATAGCTCCGGGTTGTTTGGGTTTTGGCGCTATCACCAACGGTGAGACCCAGGGCGTAGGCCCATCTACTTTTTCAATGACTCCTTGGTCTTCCAGCAGTTGTAATTCTTTTTCGACGGCAGGCCGCAAATGGAATGGCACCCGACAATGCCTCAGAGCCACAGGGACAACGCTTGGATCTATGTGCAGTTTGACACGCTTTCCTTTTAACTGTCCCAACCCCTCAAAGAGTTGCGGAAACTCACTGAGGAGGCGTTCCACCTGAGAGTCATAAACTTGACATGCAAAGAATACCAGCTCTAACTCTGCTGCCGTGTGACACCCTAACAGAGTGCCTCGATCTCCTGCTACCACATAGAACTTTGCCTTTGCTGACCGATCCCCAATGGTCACTGAAACTTCTGCAGTTCCTTTTAGAGGAAGAGGGTCTCGTCCTCCATAGTTGTATATCCTGGTGGCAGTCGGGGTAAGTGGCGGTGTCGGGGTCAACTGCTGAACTAGGGTCTCATCCATAACGTTAACTGATGCCCCTGTGTCAATAAGTACTGATGCCAACGTGCCATTGACTTGTACGTCACTCATGGGAGGCGGTCTCTTTTTTTGTTGCCTCCCGCCAGTGAATGAAATCACAAAAATGTCCTCTTCCTCATCTTCCTCAAAAACGGGGCTACCCGACGTTGTGTGGTCTCTCACCTCTTCAGCACTCTAGGACACAGTCCTGACATTAGCATCCTTCCCCTTTTGATCCCCTTGCTTAATCCTCCTAGACCTGCACACTTTTGCAAAATGATTTGCTTTACCACAGCGCTTGCAAGACTGTCCTTTTGCTGGGCACCCCATGTTAGTTCTGTGTTCGTAGCCACAGCTCCCACAGGCACCTACACCGGGTCTGGCGAGGTTTGGCCTGCGCGGTGGTGCCGGGCGTGCCTGAACAACATCTACCTGCTCTTCTTTCACTTGGACTGCACGGGTAGACGACGCTGCAGCCAACAACTGACCTCTCACAGCCGCCATCGCGTCTGCCCGTACCGCAGACAGTTCATGGGCTCATGCAAGAATTAGAATTTCGTCAAGGGACATACCCTGCTGTTGAAGAATAAGCTTTCTTAAGGCGTTGGACCTGCAGCCCTGGATAATCTGAGCCCGGATCTCTTCTTGCTGGTTGAGTCCTGTACACGAACTCGCTAGCTTTCTTAATCTGGCGTAGAACATGTCCATTGACTCAACTTTCGTTTGTTGCGCCTGTCTAAGTTTGGAACGTTCATAGTCAGAGTTAAGTTGGGGGTCAAAGTGCCTATTTAAAGCTGTTATAGCTGCATCAAAGTCAGATTTGTCCCCAGTGTCGGGGAGGGAATCAAACAGCTCTTGTAGTTCATCTCCGCCCATCAACAGCATTAAAGACCTTCGTACTGCTCCATCCGTTTCCCTAGTGGCACAAAAATAGTTGTCTAGACGATTTATCCATAGGCGCCATCTTGGCCCAGCAGTGGCCGGATCAATCAGTTGGCTAAACGGGGGTAATGATGTGACTGAAGAATGAACACTGTTATATAACTGCGCCGGGAGCTGGGGATTTACTGGTGGTGGTGGTGCATTTGCATCTTCTTGCGGCGGGGCACTCATGTTTGCACCCTCCCAATACACTAGTTCAAGAGACTAAAGTTTTTTTCTTTTTTTAATGACTTCAATCTTTGTTTGCTACTATTTTTTTTTTTTTTCCTTGTTTTCTTTTGTGCACTCCTTATTTTATTTTGAAATTATTCCGCTTTTGTTTGTGGATTTTTTCTACTGTGGTGTATTTTTCTTCATCTGTGTTTTATTTATGCTGTCCCTTTTTTTTCATTCAACTTTTATTCTTTTTTTTCTTTTAGGCAGACCTCTGTCTACCGGCTCAGATCCTGGAGCCTCATGCTTCAAACAGCCTCTGGTGTCGAAACAAAAGGGACACGCCCCTTCACAGTTCCTGCAGAGGGAGCCTCCGGCTTCCAAAACGCGACCGGCGTTCACTGTTGCTATTGCTTAGCAACAAAACGCCTCGCATTTCAGAGCGCTCCGCTCCCGCGTGACAGCTCCCCTGGGGCATGGGCGTGGCTCACCTTCGGCAGTCTTCCCGGGTAGGAAGCCGGGCCGCACACTCGCCAGGCAGGAAACGAGGCATTCGGCAGGAAACCAGGCGTTCGGGCTCCGCCAAGCCAGGAACATTGATCGCCTTCTTCACTGAGGCAAAACAGCACCTCCCACGGCGTTACATCCGACGCCACACCTCACCCACAACGGTACGTCATCACCGAGGGGGGAAAAAGCTCGTTATATATTTATTTTTGTCATGTCACACGCGCAGAATAAAAGATCCCGCTCGTCGCCAATGTAGCGTCGCCCTTGGATCACACAAAGAAAGACACGGAGGTCGTGCTTGGATGCTAGCACACAAGGAACTGCGTCACCACAGTTCCCACTTTATTTATACCCGTACTCTGCGCCCCTCCCGGACATGCAGAGCACGCTGCACATCAGAGAGAGCCCGAATGGCTCTCCGCACACTCTCTACAGATTCTACTAGGGAAAGCTGATACTGCCTAGAATTCTAAAGCACAGAGAAGGCATTATTGGAGGAAGCCACGGGATGGTGGGTTTGGGACGGAGAACTGCTGAGAAGGCACGCTGGCAGAAGGTAATGCTGCTGAGGTAACACAGATGAGGTACTGCTAAGATGTGGTGGCAGAAACAGGTGATTCCAAAGAGCTGAGAAAGCATTAGTGGCACTGTCCACGCGCTTGGAGAAACACTTCTGGAGGAAGCTGGAATTATCTACAATCCTAAAGATCCGCCAATGCACAGGTATATGAAACTCCCTGAAACGGGGTCCTGTTATGTTAGACCTTGCAGTCTTAGGATGGTCTTCCCCCAAACTTTTTGCTTTCTTCCTCCATTTTGCTGATTTTGTTTTACCTGGCCTTAGGACTCTGTGCACCTTACCACTGTGAAAGTGCATAGAGGCCCACAACAGCAGGGGCATGTCCAGTTCTACGCTTTCCTCACTCCAGTTGGATACTCTCAGGTCTCACTAAGCTAACCCATGGGTGACCCTTCTTCTCATCTGCAGATACCATCTGTGCAGCACCTAACTTTATCATGGCCACAGATGTATCCCGGGGGTAAATCGTACCACCAGGGCCAACACAGTGGTGTTGCCCACTACACCCCCGGAGTGTGACTCTTGTCCCCCCCTCCAAGGGCAACTCTGTCCACCAGGACAGCAAGTCACAGTGGCCACTGATAGCAGTGAGGGATGAGAGCCAGGCCCCAGGCCTCTCAAGGCTCTCCAACCATTGTGACTGTGGAGAGTGGGAGGCAGTAGCCCCAGGTGCCTGGCATCCTTTGACCACTCTCACTTCCGGGATGACAGCCTGACCCTGGTCCTCCCCTCTGGGGCTCTGTACCCTCCCTCCAGGAGCGGCACCCCAGAGTCCAAAATTGTCAGGGTGCTTGTAGAAGCAGTCCTGCACAATTCTCCCACCAGTGCAGGGATGTTAACATGCATCTGGTCTTTCAACCTGGGGTCTGTACCTTCAGGTTGGACCCGGGACGAGGCTTATCTCCCCCTGCCATCCCTTCTGGGGTCCTGCACCCACCAACTAGGAGTGACCCCCCCAGAAGACAACATGGTAGGGGCACAGTTAGCAGTAGCCCCCCCCTCCAGGTCAGGGGGGAAACACTGAACATGGCCTCCCAATCCAGGGTCTGTACCCTTAAATTGAACTGGGGTCACAGGTGAGTCTCTCCCTCCCCTGCCCCTACTCCCAGGGGTTCTGCACCCCCTCATCCTGGAGATTACCCCTAGAAATCAAACAGGGGGGGGGGTGATTGGGCAAACTGACCCCCCCTTCCGGTCAGGGTTTACCCCCTGCACCTGATCCTCCAGTCTAGGGTCTGTACCCTCTAACTGGACCACTGCCTGGCAACCCATGAGTTCCTGAGTGGCACACCTACCCACATCAGGTCAGAGTTTAAATCCTAAACCTGGCCATCCAACCCAGAGTCATCACCCTGCGGTTGAACCATTGCCTAGCACACCAGGACTTCCTGGGGGGCACACCTACCCCCACAAGGGAAACACCTTCCCCAAGGGCCACACAAGAGTCTTGCTGGCGCAGGACTCCTGACCCCTGCCCATCTGGCAGAGTCTGGATTCCCCCAACCCTGAAATGGTCTCACCAAGGTCAATCCTAGGGGGCTGTGACCTCAGACCTAACCCCTGACCCTTCCGGTTCTCCACTGGGGTCCACAACCCCCTCTCAACCCTCTTTCTGGACTTCTGCACCCCCTCACTAGGAGTGGGACTGCCAGACACCAGAACTGGTTGGACGCTGGCTGCAGTCGCCCCCTCCCAAATTCACCTGGCACTGTGGGGTCTCCGTCAGCAGATGGCCCTATGGTACAGGCTAGGCTCCCCTCCTGGTGCTCCCTCATGGAACCCTCCAGGACCAAGGACTGGATCTGGGGCACCCTAGGCCTCAGCCCATCCTCATTCCCTCTCCTCTGAGACTGTACAACGGGTCCCTCACCCATCACACTACACTGGGACCTACACAGGACATTGCAATCCTTCCCTACCTCACCTGGTTGGGAAATACCTAGACCACTCCCATCAGGAGCACCCCTAAATGCCTCTTCAAACTCTCTGGTTCTCACCCAGAAGTCAGCCTCCAGTGAGAGTTCCCTGGGGCCAGAGTACTCACACTCCACCTGCTGTTGGTGTAGCTCTAGAAAATAAGATCTAGTCATATGCTCTTTAGCACATGACTTAACCAAACTACCCTTCACCCAACCATCCAGTGACTCAGCCTTGAAAAAGTATTCCACATCACCCTCCTGAGACTGGTGAGACAGTACCTGACTGTCCCGGACACTCAACCCACACACTCTTTTGGGATGTCTCTACACTCCATAACCAGGACTACTACCTGGGGAGAACCTCTCTCCCTCTCACTCTCACCTAGAGTTAGTAGAGTGTACCTCCCACCAGTAGGAATATGGCTCCCCATGCCAGTTCCCCAATCCACCTCAGGGACCCTGTGTATCACTGGAACTACCTCATACCCCTGAATCTCCTGGTGTGTGTTACCCCCCCCCCATTCAAGTAGGACACCACATCTATGGGCATGTGCACTTCTTCAGCAGCACTGGATACTAGATTTTTGCTTCCACCATCTGAATTGGACTCAGCCCTCATGGCTTCCAGCTTCAGCTTTTCACAGCTCAGCTCTTGGGCTGCTAATATGTCTTTTTTCAGGGCTACGGCTCCCTCCTCCTCATCCCTCTCAAGCTCTGCATCAAGCTCTTCCATCCTCTGGATTTGAGCTAGGAGCCATTCATCTATTTCTGTTCTCTCCTCAGGGCCATTGTCTTCCTCCTCAGAGTAGTCCTCCTCCTCAGAATTATCTGGTAGTGTTGACTGCCAGCGTTTCAACTCATAACAAAACAGGGCTGACTCAAGATCCTCCCTTCTAGACCTCTTCTTTACAGCCAGTCCGTATTCCTTGCAGATTACTTCTAGCTCCCCCATTGTATAGACGAATAGTTGCCAGAAGTTGATTTTCATTCTGTCAAGGCCTCACAGGTACAACCCCTAACCAGAGTCCAAGTTTCAACAATATATCCAGGAGGACATCAGAGAACAAAAAGAAAAACTGTATGTGGTCACTTAATGGTCTGCACTCAAAACAGTAGTGTACACTTAGGTGTTCATTCCGAGTTTGGCGGTAATCGAGCCGCCATGCTGATGGCGGTCTTGTGAATGCCAGCAGGGTGGCGGTGCAGATAAGTGGTGAATCCAACGCTATACAGACAACTCACCACCAGCCCCGCCGACGAGCCGCATCTGCCGGAGGAAGACAACTTCATGCAGGAGGCAGCTAACGTCTCGCCCTCCATATTGCGAGTAACCACTCCGCCAGGATACCCGGTGGGGCCATCTCGCCATGAAAAACCTGGCAGAAGCAGAAAGTATAAATGGAAACACCCACCTCCAGGCACAGAGATGCCACTGCGGCCACTATGGCACATGAACTGCTAGTTTTCCCAGCGTTGTATCTCGCCATATACCTTCAGGACCACCGATGACGACGAAGATGACAACCAGAAGTATACCTAACACAGAGGGGAGGGAAATGGCAGTGATACACTCCCACACAGAACACACATACCCCACACACACAGTGAAGGCCACACACATGCACACACAACATACCTCAATGCCACATACCCAATACACACACAAAAGCCATGCAGATACGTGCCACACATACAGCACAACGCACAACAACACCACCAACACACACCATAACCACACAACAAGAACTACCCCACAAACACCTCAACGATGGCATAGATGGGCACGTTGTGCGACACCACACATACACACACCATGAACTCCATGAGCAATGACACACAATCAATAGCTGTGAGCACACATCCAAACATTCATACAGGTGACACAACACGTACAACCATCAATCAATGAAATACACACATGTGGCATTAGACACACAGACGCACACAACACCCCATACAAACACACAAGCAAGCAGACACCCACATCACAACATCCCCATGGCCCAAACCATCTTCCAAGCGCATGCAACAACACAGACACAATCCACACACAGACACCACACAGCTTTGTATAAAGATGTCACACCGCAATATTGAAGGAAACCAGGACAAGCATCTCATCTTGCCAATCACAGAAATGTGGATAGTTGTATTGGAACAATAAACTATATACAAAGGTGCCAAAGGCAAGTTCAAATGTCCGATTGTGCAGGATACATTGCCCATCAAGAATGGCTAAACCTGACTCCTGACTGAAGCTAGGCCTCCACTTCATAGTAGCTGGAGGGGGGACGGAAGATGAAGGGACAATGGCTACCGTCAATGAGGAGGCCAGAGCCTGAAATGATCTCTGGAGGCCAGACAAGGCACCATGAATGCCTTCCAGGAACGCATTGGTCTGCTGCATCTTGGATGCCAGTCCCTTGATGGTATTCATGATC
This sequence comes from Pleurodeles waltl, assembly GCF_031143425.1. Classification (NCBI taxonomy): domain Eukaryota; kingdom Metazoa; phylum Chordata; class Amphibia; order Caudata; family Salamandridae; genus Pleurodeles; species Pleurodeles waltl. Next base: position 1,294,457,048 of record NC_090446.1, on the reverse strand, counting down.
GTTGTCTTCCCCACAGAGATGGACCTCAGTAGGGCAATAGCCTCCTCATTGAGGGCAGCAGGGCTGACTGGGGCAGAGGTGGCTGCAACGAAGGAGAGGCCCACCCTCCTGGGTGAGTGGGCACGGGCAACTGGGTGGGGTGCTACAGGGAGGGTGGTGCTGGAAAGTGGTGTGGCAGACAACGATGGTGTTGGTATGTTACCAGAAGGGTCCGCCACTGCCAGGGAGCCACCATCAGTGGAGGATTCTGAGTCAGATGTTGTGGTAGCTCCAGTCTCCGCTGTGGTGCTCACCTCACCCTCTGTCCCACTAGTCCCCTCGGCTTCATTGGTGGTCGCCTCCTGGGTCCCTTGGGCTGCACCATCCCCACTCGCAGGTGCCCTTCCTCCCTCGCCAGATGATGCTAATGCACACATAGACAGAGGAGGAGAGAGAAAAGGAGGGTGGCAGAAACAGAAAGGGAGGAAAATATTAGAACCCACACATCCACTTCACAAACAAACAATTCTGCCAAACATTGGACACTATAGCAGTCTTTACCAAAAAGATTCATGCAAGCTATGCCCTAACCCATTACAACCCGGCAGACCAAACCCCTGCATGGAGACTCCTACATGTCCATCATTGCCAAAATGACTACTCCTAGAATCAAGCCTTGGACTATAACCAATCTCATGTCATCCACTTCAGGATGATATAAATCTAAGCAGAGAGGGACACTAACTGACAGGAATGTGAGGAGTACATGTGGTACAGAGGATCCATTGATGTAGGAAGTGATGCAACTGCAACCCTCACATAACATGCCTTTCATTACCCATATACAGTGCCATCATGACCAACTCAAACTACTACAGTACAAGCAGAGGTGGAGGATGCAGCCATTGACATGATAGCAGACTAGAGAGATCCATACCTACAGCAGAACATGTGTCACTGTACCACTACTCATCCTACATGGCTCAACATAGCATCCATCACACACTTCTACCTGATGGGTGTGGCATCAGGAATGTACATTCCCTATATCACATCTGACTGCATTAATTCCAAGTCCAAGGAGGGTGACAGTGCACAACCATGCAGTAGTGACCTGACAGTCAACACTTACCCCCTTGTGGCTGCTGTGCTGCCTTCAAGCGCTCATCCAAATCCGGGTACGCCACTGCCAGTATGTGGGCCATTAGGGAGGTCAGTGTCCGACATGCACCCCTGCCACTTTGTGAGGCCATCCCCTGCTGGGCCTCTGTGGTTTTCCGGGCCCAGTGCCGCAGGTCCTCCCACCACTTCCTGCAGTGGGTGCTCAGTCGGCAATGGACCCCCAGGGTCTGCATTTCCCTGGCGATGGCTCGCCACAACCCTTTCTCCTGGTGGGCACTGACCTGATTGGGAAACAATGAGAAAAGGGGGGGTATGAAGTAAATGATAACAATCCGGCAGTGAGCTTAGGCGACACACAACGAACACTGCTCATGCACACTGGCAATGTCCCACACATATCATGTGCATGCTACACACCTGGTCAGTCATGATATGTGAATGAGCACACACGTACATCGTCAAACAACACACAACTTGTGGAACCATGGACGTTGTACTGACCTGTTGTCCTGGAGTGCCATACAACAGCCATACAGGGGTAGGACCCCTTCCACCAGTTTTTCTAGTTCCTCTATTGAGAAGGCTGGGGCCCTTTCCACTGCAGTGCGTGTTGCTCCAAGAGACAAGACACAGCAGAACACAAAGTGGAGGCCTGTATCGCCTGAATGCCAGGAGTCAAGTGAGCTGTCTCACACAAAATGGCGGTTACGACCGCAGCGGTCATGACTGTCACCGCCGGCAGTGATCGTCATTGGTTCCAGTCTTCCACGGACACACGGATGCCATTTTAGTTTGTGACATTACTGTCCTGAGTTTACACAGCTTCACTACCTGTCTGTCAACACAAAAACATACTGCAGGTCTGACATGGAGAATATGGACACATGTAGTGCGTGTCTAGTGAAATATACAGACTTGACACAACAATTGTCTGCATATTTGACCAGTAAGGTAAAACACAGGAAAGGTGTAGGTGTACATGTACTGTATATGTCCATCCACACAGTAATCATGTGCCATCGTCTGGTTAGGTATGAATGGTAGAGTAATGTGTACTGACACATTACAGGCAACTTGCATGAGTATTGCATAATGACTGTCATGTGTCATACTGTATAGCCTACATTGTGACAGACATGATTGTTGTTTGTATCCCACTCACAGATTTGGCCAGAATGGAGTAAGGAGGAATGCACCAATTTTCCAGCCACTCGTTGATCTGGAAACCATGGAAGTGCACCAAATCATCCTGACCTATCGACTGAACCGATTGTGCATCAGGGAACTGGTCACCCAGTTGAAGGCAGACCTTCTGCCGGGTTTAAGGAATCCCCATGCCATCCCTCCACTCCAGGTGTTGTCAGTCCTGCATTTCCTGGCGAGTGACTCATTTCAGAGCACAGTGGGACTGGCTGTAGGCTTTTTGCAGCCCAGTTCTGTAAGGTGTTGCAGGATGTGTTGGATGCCCTACTCAAGCATGTGCACAGGTACAGTAGGTTCCCACTACCTTCAGATTTTCCCACTGTAAAAGCAGCCTTCTACAACATCTCAAATGTCCCACATGTAATTGGGGCCATTGATGGGACTCACATTTCCCTGGTAGCTCCAAGGATCAATGAATAGGTTTATAGGAACAGGAAGAGTACATATTTACTCAATGTACAAGTGGTGTGTCTTGCAGACCAATACATAACACATGTGAATGCTAAATTCCCTGGATCAGTACATGATTCCTACATCCTTAGGAACAGCAGTGTCCCTGCAATAATGTCCCAGCTACAGGATGAAAGGGCCTGGCTCATAGGTATGTGCAATTCTCTCCATGTCAGACATCCATACCCCTCATGACCCAGTCAGCACTCCGCCTAGCAATGTTACCTATGGCCATGTTTCCTTTCCCACACAGGTGACTCCGAATACCCCATTCTGCCCTTGGTCCTAGCACCTGTGAGTCAACCAACTACATTAGGGGAGAACAGTCACAATGAGGCACATGGTCGGACGAGGCGTGTGATTGAACGTACTTTTGGTCTCTTGAAAGCCAGATTTTATTGTCTCCATCTGTCTGGTGGTGCACTACAGTACAATCCAGGGAAAGTTTGCAAGATCATTCTTGCATGCTGCATGCTCCATAATCTGGCCCTCAGAAGGCACATCCCACTGTTGGAGGAGGGGGACGTTAATGCTGGAGCTGTGTTTGTGGCCGGTGACTCTGATGCTGAGGGGGAGGCAGACGAGGATGAGACACATGACAACAGGAATGACATGATTCATCACTACTTTCCTTGATATACAGGTATGTCTGCATTACATATCATCTGCGCATGGTAGATGTATTGTTGAAGGCAGTCTGTAGGCAGTATTTGCATGCATCAATGTATGTGTGCGGACTGGAACATTACATATTGGTTGACGACCTTGAAGGGTAGGTGACTCACCATGAGGGGTAGTGGAAATGCAAAGCTGCTAACTTCATTTGTGGGATGCTGGTGCTATTGCGGTACAGCCTTAAAGTTGTGAAGGTTTGGGGTCCTCAGACTGCCTATTTGGGGTTATGTTTGTGTCGCTTCTCACTCTTGTCCTGCTGCGTAGGCATATCATGCTTTGACACCTGCTGGGTGTCAGGTACCTGTTCAGGACTACTCAGGGAGTTGTGCAATTGAGGATGCGACCTATGTATCATCTTTCCTGTACTACACGTGTGTGAATGCCAATGCAGTCCCTCATTTATGGTGCAACATAGCTGCTGGGACACTCATCCTGTGTTTATGTTCAACTGCTATTGAATGACTATAGTTTACATTCTTACCACCTTGTACATCATTCCATTTATTTATCCCTCTTCAGGTGACATCTCTGTTTGCAGTCTGCTTGCTGTATTTGCCTGTTGGTGTAGTTCACAGTGGATGTTAAAACAAAATGGATGTACTTACACACCTGCTGGAGTATCACAATACATATATAACTTGGACATCTGTGTTTTGTAGACCTGTGTATTATGTTTTTGTTCTTTAACATATTAGCAATACTAACAATAAAGGGACATGCACTATTACTTGTTGTTATAGGTGTTTTTTTAGTATAGCATTTCACAGTCCAGAGAAGTGGGGTAGTGGTCTAGGTGATGATCAGAGTGGGTGGTCCAGCTGTTCGGTTCATTGGTCCTGTGACCACTAGCCTCGGAATGATGTGACCTTGGTGTAGGACAGCCAACAGGGTAGTACAGTGGCACACAAGAGTGGCATATCAGAAGAGGGATCACTTCCTGGTAGGGGGATTGGTCTTTGCCTGGGGTCCTGCAGGGTTTCTGGATGGGTGACCTCTTTTGCAGGGGGGGTTTCTCAGCTGCAGGGGTAAGGGTGCTGTTTGCGGGTAGGCACTCTGGAGACGGCCTCCTGGCCAATCGTTTCCTGGACCTGCCTCGTCCCTTGTCCCACGATTGTCCTCCCACTGGCCCTTGCACCCTGTGCCTGTGCCCCTGGTGCAGAGTGCCCCCTCCGACTGACACCAGGACAGTCATTGTCTTAGGTTTGCACTGTTGACTCCTGTCCCTGTCCTGTGGGGCACACTGATGATTGATGTGACCTTGGGACACAGGTATGGGAAGGTGGGCTCTGCTGTGCCCTGGCTGCCACAGGGGAGGTGGTTTGGGTTGTGGGCAGGGTAAGGCTGGGGGTGGTGGACTGACCACTCATTCCTGATGGGCCAGGTTAATTGTCTGAATCAAGACATGCATGTGGATCCTCCAATATTGGTGCTGCATCCAGACCTGGGCTTCCTGTCACTGGGCTCCTCTGTTGTGTGTCAGTACTTGGGAGACCTGCGAGATGAGAGGTATTTTGTCAGTTATTTATGCAGTGACACACATGGTTGTATTCCCTCATTCACTCTATTTGCAGGGCAGTACTGGCATTGACAGTTTTGAGTCCACTGCTTGTGTTCCCATCAGTGGAAGTTTGCAATGTTCCTAGTTTGCAGTACAGTTTACATTTGTCTTGCTACTGTCATTGCCATGTACTGAAGTGCATTAATACCACATATTGTTGATGGGGAGTGACAAGGTTTAACGTGCAATTACAGAGATGTGATATGGACGTAGCAGTCAGGCAAGGGTAGGGAGTGTTGCATTGTGGTGGTTGTGGTACTTTCTGCTGTGTGAAGCATACATGCACTAGGTTGAGCTGTGAGGGAATGGCGTCAGTGGAGAGATGTGACAACCAAGTATGGGTATGGGGCCAATGATGGGATTATGCACATTCGTGCGGTCTGAGGGGGTAAGAAGGTGGTGGGGGTACATGCTGTGCACAGGGACATGGTGGCCAGTAGTACAGTGGACTTACCAGTGTCCAGTCCAGTAGCAATTCAAGTCAGGCCTTCCGGATGTAGTATGGCCAGGACCATCTCTTCTCATGGTGCCATTTCTGGGGGAGGTGGTGGTGGTCCGCCACCAATCCTAATGATGGCCACTTGGTCTGTTCGCGGTCACAAAGCAATCCTGCATTGCACTGCGACTCGCAATTAGGAACGGAACACCCCTTCCTAATTGCGACTCGCAAACCCATTTTGCGATTCGGTAACCAGGCTACAGAATCGCAAACCGAGGTTTGTGCATTGCAAAGTGCATTTTGCACGTTGCAAACAGTGAAATGTGCTGTTTGCGACGTGCAAACTGCTTTGTACATCTTGCTCAATATATCATCCAGAGGATACAACACAGGTGAAGCTATTACGGTTATATCTCAGTTTTGTCCCCCTTCCTCACAGTAGGTATGGAAGTTCTTATGGGTCTGTACACAGATAATTTTCCATATGAGCAATTTGGAGAAACTTTCAAAAATACTAATAAGTTAGTTGAAAGCCTAGTATGTATATTATGGCAAAATATTGAGCATTACTATTTGACCCCCAGCACCAGAGGTAAGGGGTCAGGGTGTCCCTATCCTGGCCCCTTTTCTTCTTTTTTACATTGTTTTCTGGGACTCAGCTGAAGATGAGCTCCAAGATGGCTGCCAACACTTCCTTGTTGAAGTGTTAGCAGCCAATCAAATCTCAGCACAAGATCGGGATGGGTCACAAAACCTTTGTGTCCCTAGATATACACATTTGGATTTTCTGTAATTTCTGCTAAACTACTGAACAGATTTAAACCAAATAACGCAAAGAGCTCTTTCTGGACTAAGAGTTACCTTTCTGCCAAATTTGGTGTAATTCTGCCCTGCGGTTAGGGTGCTATGGCTGTTAAAAATTTCCCATGAGAATTAACATTGGAAACACTTCTTTAACGACCCCCCCTTTTTCTCAGTCCCCTCTTGACGGATCACCCAGAAACTTTCCAGACAGCAGCTGACATGACTGTTGAATTTGTTTCGAAAGTTTTGTGAAGATTTGTCAAATGGTGCCAAAGATAAAGGCATGTAAAAAATTGCTTTCCATAATAGAAAAAGCGTTTTTTGATGTGCCAATATCTTTTGCGCTGTTTGACGAACTTCATGAAATTGTCCAAAAAAGTGTAATGAAAAACTTTAAGGTGATCCATTGAGCAGGGGCAAGAAAAAAGGGAGGGTGAATAAAGTTGTGTTTCCCATGTTAATTCCCATAGGACGTTTAGACACGTGTACAGCCTGAACCACTGAACAGATTTAATGAATTTGGCAGGAAGCTAGCTTTCGGTATGCAGATTGATCTATTGCTTATTTGGAGTAAATCTGTTCAGTAGTTTTTGAGATAGTTAAGGAAATCCAAATCTGAATATCTCTGGCAGCGATGACTTCGCGAATAATGACAATCTTGGGCAGGGAAATTCACTGTTTGCAGCCATTTTGTGACTCGGCTTAGACCCCTTAACTCTGGTGGTGGGGTCTGAAAGGGACTACCCGCAGGGCTAAAAGGCACTTTTTTCAAATTTTACGGTCGAATTCACGGATCTGCCGTAAAATTCTAAAAAATGAAGTGCGGTCTTCCACCCTTCCTTAATATAAAGCCCTGAGGTGGGCCGTGGCATTTTTTTAGAAATATGGGGGTGCCTCCGGGCCCCCTCCCACTGCTACCTCCCCAGGGCTTATATTGTTTATGCAGGGGGGTGCATGTCCCCCCCCCTTCCCCGGGAACCACCACCTCCTCAGGGCGTTTACGTTTAAGAAATAAGAAGGGCGGGCCTGTGGCCCTCCCCCTAGGGACCACCACACCCCCTAGGGCAAATATTTTTTTAAAAGAAAGGGATCCCCATTAGCCCCGGGGAACATCACCCCTGGGGCTACACTGAATTTTGAGAGGTACAGAAACCACCACCCCCCAGGGCATATCATTTTAAAAAAAGGGGGTCCCTATGGGACCCTCGAGCCCCAGGAACCATCACCCTCTCTGGCCTCTATTTAGATATGTCTAGGGGGCTATCTTCATGTTGGAGGGGGGCCACGTGGCCTCCCTCTTGGAGCCTCTGATGGCCCTGAGGACTCCATCTCCTGCTATGTCCATGGGTTCCCACTCCCGGAACATAGCTGTTTGCACTTGCATTTGCAGCCAAACCACAGGAAACACTCTGCTGTTTGACAGAGGGACCTTTACAGCAGGTTCCGCTGTCAAACAGTAGAGCTTTCATTTCTGCCTCCTGTATGCGTCTAGGGGACAGAGATGAAATGCGTCAGCTCTGTGCTTGCTGAAGCAATGGCACTGCTGGGTAAGCCTTAAGGCAGTGGTTCTCAAACCTTTTAATGCTGCCCCCCCCAGTGGGGAAAATAAAATCATCGGCCCCCCCTCAGAATTTTTCATAATAATTCTATTAAGTTGGCAATGTTTAAATATGTCTAGACTTATTTAAACATTGCAGTTAAGTTCCGTAACCTTTAAAAATGCAATAAATGTTTTTCTGATCAAACACAGCAGTGTTATCTGCATAATGCCTCTTTTGACCAGAGCCTGGTGCCCCCTGTGGGCTCACTTGAGGCCTCCCTAGGGGGCTCCGTCCCCCAGTTTGAAGACCCCTGCCTTAAGGCTTCCCCTGCAGTGTTAGGTGGCCCGCAAAGGGCATTAAAAAAAATATACATATATATTTTTTTTTAAAGTAAATTTATCAATAGGTCCCAGAAAGCCCATGGAGGGCTTAAAATAACGAACAAAAAAACACAATCCCCATAGCTCAGTGTGAAGGTCGCAGACCTTCACACTGAACTTTGGGGGTTTAAGTCCAGCTGGACAATTATTTTTTTTTTCATTAAAAAATAATTTTATTTAAAATAGGAAATACTTTTTTTATTTAAAATTGAACACAAATATCTCATTCTAACTATGTGCGATATTAAAGCCTAAAAAACACTTACTTTCCCTCTCACTTTCTTTCTCTCTTTCTCTCCTTCAATCAATTTCTCCCACTAAGACACTTACGCACCCATTCACCCTCATTCAGACACTCATGCTCCCGCTCACAGACCCACTTACACCCTCATGCACCCATTCACAGACCCGCGCACACACTGACACACTCACTAAAATACTGATGTACGCACTCTCACACCCACACAGACAATCTGACAGCCACACTCACCCTAGATACACCCTCTCACATCTATTCTCATGCCCAGAGAGGCCACCTACAACTTGACCATGCACAGCCAAAGGCCCATGCACAGCATGGGGTTGAGTGGTTAGGAGGAGTTGGCTGCCGGATTCTTATAGGGTCTTGGTCCTGTGTCCAACCACTGCTGTGCACGGCCGAACGTTAAAAACACATAGAAATTCACTGGAAAAAACAATGGTTACAGGGACGTTATAGTTAGGAAATAGATTTATAAAACCATAGAAATTCACTAAATAAAACAAAGGTTAAAACAACGTTATAGTTACGCTCACAGGGGGCGTGGCCAACATGGCGACCGGAGCGGCAGCATAAACTGCAGCTCCGATCCCTGGCCCAAATAAACATCCTGTTCGCGGTGCCTGCACCTTGAAAGAGGGCCGCGGGCATCGCCTTAAATCTCTGACCCGGGCCCGCGCTGCGGGCCGTGTCCAGAATCCAGACAATACGCCCGCTCTGTGTCCTACAAGCGAGCTGCCGCGAGGCCGTAGACGTGTTCACGACCGCGGCCTGAGGTCTCTTAGAAACGCGAGCCGCCATCCTCGGACCTGCATCGACAGCCGCGTCAGCGACCATTCCCGGAGGCTGAGTCGTGTAAACAACTGCTGCTCTGGGGAGGCCGTCGGTGGCTCTGCCTTCACTGGTGCCCGCGTTTGTGCTCCAGCCACCGCACCCGCTTCACACGCTGCGTGCGGGCTGCCGTGCGACCGGATTTGCATCCACATCCGAGGCCGGGAGACTCGCGAGGACGAGAGCTGCCGGGCCACTGCCCGTTTCAGCCACTGCACCCGCGGCCGGCCCGGAGGTCGTGCCGCGGTAATATCGATCCAGCTGGTGGGGCCAAGGGCGGCTCCACACTTTCGTCCACGCTTCGGGGCAGCCGCTCTGGACAAGGCTGCCCCACTATGAAAACAATACTCCACGGATAGGGGCCTGCTGCCCCTCCCTACAGCGCACTCCTCCTGTCATCCGCTGGACAAGCTTAGCACCGATGTGCCCTGGATACTCCAGCTGGTAGCAGGACCTACACCAACAGCAGCTACTGTACACTGAGCGAAGCGCCCGCTACGCCAGCGGCGCGCGCCCTGCTTTGCGGCCGAGCCCGTGACAGGGACTGTGGTTTGTATAACAACGCCCCGCTGTCAGAGGACCCACACCGTGGACTGAACTCACGCCCGGCCTGGAGACCATACTACAAAAACCTCAGCCCTGCGGACTACGACCGAGGTGGGTGCGCACCTTTAACTAAGCTGTAAACTGCGTGTTGCGCACGTGGGCACGTACTTACATTCCGCACATCAATAACCCCCGTGCAGGGCTGTCACCATTGAGAGTGGGCACGTCCGAAATCCCACAGGGCCCATCGCTTGAGGCCATACTGATGCTCCGAGTGAGGGCTCGCGGGAGTGGTATGCCAGTGATGGAGGTGTAGCGGCCCTCCTACCTGCACTAACACTTGCTAATATAATTGGCCATTATCCACACATTCTTCCTCATTGACCCTCAACTGAGCAGCCTGCCCTTGGCACCCAGGCTGTACCGACCTGCGACGCCCTCCTCATCCTACCCAAATGTGACACTTTCAATTATCCTACTGTCCTACTGTCTTACACCTGTAAGCCTTCGGGACAACACCATTTCCTCCGTCTGCAGTGACACAGCGTGCTCATCCCACCTGCTACCAGAAGTTGGGACATGTACTAAACTCGATCCAAAACAGCGGTGCACCCATTTCTCCACCAGATATTTACCAGCTCGCATCTCAATCACGCGCCTACAGACCCGATCCGGTGGCGTGTGAATTGTCTCCCACGCTTGGTACGCTACCCTGTGGACGGCAGAATATCACTCTTTGCTTTTAACTGTTACCCTCAGCCCCCCGGAACAGTGCCTTCACTGCACCACAGGTGGCATTTTATGAACGCTCCTCCTGCATCGCCTCCACCCGGTTCTATACTGTCTAGACTCTCCTGAATCCAATTTTCCAAATGGTCAAACCAAAAACTCCACGTGCACCTCCGGGTAAAATGGATCTTGACCCCCCCCCCTCCCATTGACACCCAAGTGTCCATGCAACTGACCTTGCAGAAGATGGACATCACATTACAATCACACACGTCGCAGTTCGAGAAGATACTGCAAGCTATCCTAGACACTAAGTCCACCCTGGAAGCCAAGATAGGCTCGGTAGCAGAAGACGTTAACATACTCCGAACTGATCAACACGCACTCTCCAACAGGGTATCTGAATTAGAGAAAGACTCTGCAATACTACCCCGGTCTGTGAAGAATCTCCAATCGCAATTATCATACCTAACAACGGAGGTGGACCTCTTAAAGCGCAGAGCGGAGGACGCAGAGAGCAGGTCCTGACGCAACAATATACATCTGATAGGATTTCCAGAGCGGGTTGAAGGCCCCAGCGCAGAACTATTCATAGAACAATGGCTTACAGACACAATCCTCAAAGACAATATCCCGAAGTTCTTCTCTGTCGAACGTGCCCACAGGGTTCCGGGAAGACCCCCTCCGCCTGGCGCTCAGCCCCGCCCGCTGATAGCAAAACTCCTTAATTACCGTGACAGAGACCTCATTCTACAATTGTTTCGCAAATCCGGCCCGATGCGCTTTGAAAATGCAATGATCACTGCATATCCAGATTTTACAGCAGAAGTCCAGAAGAAACGGAGCTCTTTCTATCGTGTCAAAGAATGCCTTCGCAAAAACCACATCAAATATGCGTTGATGTTTCCAGCCAGACTCCGAGTACAAGATGACACTCGTGTACATTTCTTCACTACACCAGAAGATGCCTGGACCTGGCTACACGCCAAGGGCTTTGCTGACCCGATAGACACAGACACTCCAGGCAACAGCTGGTATCCACCTAAGACAAGGCGGAAGCAACGTAAAAAACAAGGCGCTAAACCCTCACCGGAACAATCACAAACTGAACGCTCCCTTCTTCTGCAAGCCACGTCAAGATTCGTTAATACATCACCAACCGCCCTGTCTAATCAAACAGATGGGGAACTAGACCACGACCCTGCTTCTGATTCGGCGGAATCCACGCGAGGCCCTACTCTCACGCCGCGCACAGCAGACGATATTTGTTAAGCTAACCGGGATTCATTCATCCCTGCTTTTTACACACGATAACGGGACTTCCTCCCCCTGGATGTCCGAGTGAAACCTGGCGACACTGCGGGCCCCCCGGACGTGGCGCGTGGCCCGATCGCGGGCCTGGGCGGCGCACTCAGCATCATAAACAACCTGGGCAGGGTGGTTTTATCTTATCGCTCTGCACTAACGCTATTTGGCACCCCCCATGCGCCATATGTACTGTTCTTCGATGCCGGCAATAGCCGGAATTTGTTTCATTTTTTCACTATTCTTGTTGATGTTATATACTGTTTTCAAGTGCATTTGTTTTTTTTTTGGTTACTGGCTTTGTCACACGCTACATCACCGCAAATGCATCTGCAAATACCCAACCCGCATGCACCACACCAATAGGCTCACATTTAACAGTGCTGGGAATGCTACCTGGCTGGTCTCAGAGAGTAATCGTTGTAATATTCCCATAATGGGACCGGGGGACAAACACCTCCCCGTTTTAGTTATATTTACAAATGCATTATGGCTTCTCAAACACAACGGGGAATCTTGAAATATAAGATACTCACATGGAACATTAAAGGTATGGCAGCGCCGCAAAAGCGACAAAGGATTCATACATTTCTTAAAAGACAACAAGTACACATTGCCCTGCTACAAGAGACACACCTCACTAAGTCCACATTAGAGAATACATGCTTAAAATGGAAAGGACAATTACACGCCACCACCTCCTCTTCCTTTGCTCGTGGTGTGGCGATTTGGATTGCCTCTGGGGTCCCATTTACTACGACTCGCACACAATGCGACCCAGAAGGTAGATATGTGATACTAGAAGGCGTCCTTGACGGATCCCCACTAGCGTTGGTAGCGCTATACTCCCCTAACTCTAGTCAAGGTGACTTCCTGAATACGCTTACCACTGGCAGTCTCAGTGACCCTGCATTAGAGTGCATCTGGGGAGGCGACTTTAATAGCGTCCTAAATACTCAAACGGACCGCTCGTTCCCCCCTCTTGGTGCGGCTTCATCCAACCGAGCCTCACAAGCTTTAGCAAAATGGGCCTCTCACAATGATTTAAGAGACATCTGGAGGATAGGTCACCCCACCCACCGCGAATATTCTTACTACTCCCCAGTACATAAATTATACACCAGAATAGATATGATCTTTGTGTCCGCAACCGTAATCCAGAAAATGTGTAGTACCGAATATCTGGCACGCACTATATCGGACCACAACCCATTATGCGCAATAATGGCCTGGGGCCACATGCATACCCGCATCCCAACATGGCGACTGCAACCAGAAATTCTCTTAGATCCCCCCTTTCATACAGAAATGTCCAAACAATTGGCTGATTACTTCTTACTAAATAAAAACACAACAGCATCTTGCGCTACAGAATGGGACGCCCACAAAGTGGTGATACGTGGCCACTGCCTCGCAGCCACAGTGGGAGTAAAAAAGATACTCACTAAAGAACTACAAGACTTAGAGGTCAAGCTCCGTAAAGCGGAGATCGAGGTTTTCAAAGGTGAGGCCACATTATCTGGACTGAACTCGCTTAAAGCTGCCTACAAAGAAGCAGACACTTGGCTGGGTAAACACGACTACAGACACTACATGACACGGCAACACGCCGAAGGGGATAGATCAGGCAGACTACTGGCGTGGCTGACCCGACAACCCTCGCAACCATCACCTATTGGTGCAATACGTTTAAGTTCTGGCGTCATTGTCAATACTCAATATGAAATCAACGACGCCTTCTCAACATACTACCGCACTCTATATACACCTCCTCCCTCCCCGTCAGAGCAGCAACTAACTGATATATTAACGTTTGTCTCTCACAACCAACATATTATAGACAATGGTACCACTTTGGACGGTCCCATTACAATACAGTAGAAGAATTGTGCGTAGCACTAACACAAATGGCACGAGGCAAAACCCCTGGCTCAGATGGCCTGCCGATAGAGTACTTTCACTCCCACGCTACACATCTTCTGCAGCCACTCAAAGAGGTATTCAATGAGGCACACAATAAATTACTATTACCGGAATCCATGCTCGAAGCTCTAATAGTTGTTCTCCCAAAAGCAGGCCGCGACCCTTTAGATGTTACATCATACAGGCCACTCTCTCTTCTTAACACAGACTGTAAACTACTGGGGAAAATACTAGCAAATAGACTACTTCCCCACCTAGAAAGTTTAATACACTCAGACCAGTCTGGTTTTATCCCTGGGAGAAGCACCTTTTTTAAACATCAGAAGACTGCTTCACATAATGCACAGTAACACAGAACCAAAAGCTGTAGCCCTCTCCTTAGACATTGAAAAAGCGTTTGATACGCTGAGTTGGGATTACCTTCTACGCACGCTTAAAGCGTTTGGATTTGGCTACGGTTTCTTACAATGGATCAAAACGCTCTACTCTAAACCCACAGCTCGAGTCAAAAACGGTTGTGTTATCTCTGAGGCGTTTCCCAGAGGCAGAGGCACCAGACAGGGATGTCCATTATCCCCTTTATTATTCGCCATAGTTATGGAACCATTAGCAATTAAACTACGCAGTTGCGCGCATCTATGGGGCATCTCCGAATCCAACACACATCATATTATATCCTTATATGCGGACGACGCCCTGATATACCTGCGTAATCACTCCACCTCCATGGCTGGTGTACTATCAATGCTCGACTCCTTTGCCCTGGCTTCTGGTCTACGCGTCAATTGGTCCAAATCAAGTACCTTTCCTCTTACCCCCATACCAACAGACCTTCACATGACACTACTGCAATATCAACTCCCATGGTCACACAATACCTTTAAGTATCTCGGGATCCAAATCTATCACTCCATTACTGACCTGAAAGAAGGTAATATTGATAGAGCACTCAGCTCTACTCGCAGCTCAATGTCATTCTGGGGCTCGCTCCCCTTATCTCCCATGGGTCGAGTAGCAATAGCTAAAATGCTCATCCTCCCAAGGTTTTTATATTTTTTTACTGCCCTGCCGCTGTGTCTGCCACGGGCGTTCTTTAACAAACTGCACTCATTATTAACTGACTTACTCCGGGGCAGGGACAGACGCAGGGTAGCGTTAGCCACAACACAATACCCGCAAGAGGTAGGGGGCTTGGGCATGCCCAACTTCGAGAGATATTACACAGCTTCTCAGCTGCTATGGGTGTCTACATGGCTCAAAGAGACCCCCTCCCCTGAATGCATAATGCTGCAGACATATTTGGCCCCGCAAACATTGCTGTCCTCACTCTTATCTGGTCCTAACCACCTACCCTCAAAACTTATATTGCTAGAGGCAGCTCGCTTCTGTTGGCGCAGATACGTTCAAAGTAAGACCCCTCTATCCCCTTACTCCCCTCTGTTACAGCTGCTCCAGCTCCCGAACACCCAAGCATTATCATTAAATCACAATACGCAGGATATAAGTACTCTAAACATAGGCGACTACTACTCGAGTTGTAAATTACGCACCCTCGCGGACCTAGTGGCCGCTTGGGTTATGCACACAGGAGCCTTCCTGACGTACAACGCTATTAAACGACTACTTAACAACCTCTGGGGATCTGGCAATAATGAACCTCCCGAATCCCAACTACTTACTGTTATTCTTACCATGGGTAGCGCAAAAGGCATCATAACTAAATTATACACAGTACTGATGGCGGAGGTCTGCTCCGCGTTACCGCTTGCTAAAGCACGTTGGGACTCTGCCCTCCCTACACCACTGTCACAAAAAACATGGACTGCGGCCCATACAACGATTAAGTCAATATCCCGCAACCCTCGGTTGCGTTACACCCAATTCAATTATATTCACCAGGCATATTTATCTCCGGCCCGCATCCAAAGAATATACCCGAACGCAAACCCGACATGTCCTAGATGTGCTACTCCGGCAGCAGATTTCTATCACATGGTCTGGAGCTGTCACCCCATAAACTCAGCCTGGCATCGGGTCACAAATACCACAGCAGACATTGCATCTCACACTCTGTCGCTTTCCCCTGATTCATGTTTACTTGGCATACGTCAACGCACCAAAGGCGATAAACATCTGCACAGATTTATAGATTTGGCATTTGTTGTCTTCAAGCGCCTAATAGCCACGCACTGGAAAGCCCCACACGCACCATCTCACTCTGCCTGGCTTCGCGACTTGTACAGTCGCTCACAAGCCGAAGCTCAGACATTACGCTTACTGCAATACAAGGGCCTACTACAGGATGGCCCCGAAGTCTGGGACACTTTCGTGGTAGCGATTGAAAACAGGGATGACACATACCCCCCCTGACAATTGAAATAAAATAAAATAGCAACGGCAAAGACATCACCCTCCGGTTTAATAATTACAGTGGGGTACCCGCAGGCCCCCCGCCCACAATCTTTCTGTACATGAACCCCCTCATGCCCCCTCCTAACGGCATGTGACGGTACTTTTGGATGCTTACGCAGGGACCCCGCCTTCACACACTACATGCTTTGCTTTGTTTATCCCTAAAATGGCTCTACGCCCTATTACACCTCACAACCAACATCTCAACTGTGTTGCCTCGTTCTCCAAGCACAATAATCGGATCTTCTCTCTATTTCATCCCACCTTCCGGGGTTGGTGTATCCAGCATTAGGAATAATACCAGCGGTGTTTAGATGTGACCTTAGTTAATTAATTAGTTGCATAATTTACAATGGTGTTTTCGGTACTGTATCGCGCAACCGCGCTGTAATGACTTATAAATGCGTGTAAACAATTTGAAAAATTATCAATGACTAAACATGTTGTTGTGTGTGCATAATGTTTAATAAACAGATTTAAAAAAGAAAAATTATATTAGTCATTTGAAGGCCTTCAAGGCAAATGATTTATATGTATTTTAATGAGTTTACCGCTGTATTTGTATTTACCACTTCCTATATGGAACTTATGGGTTTGTAATAAATCTTTATTGTTTTTATGAATTCAAAAAAAAAAAAAATAGTTACGCTCACATATGAAGTGTACAAAAACATAAAAATTAAGCAGTTATAGTTAGAGTTACCTCAAGTAACTATAACTCTTTCCCTAAGGTAACTATAACTCGCGCCCTCATCATGCACTGCTAACTACCCCACAAATTACGGCACCCATTACATCTTTGATAACATGCTTGATAATATCAATGTAATATTTGCAGTAAAAATGTTTACGAAAAACTGCATGGCAACTCTAACAATAACTGCTGAATTTCCATGGTTTTGTATGCTTGAAATGTGAGCATGTGAGCCTAACTATAACATCCCTCTAACCTTTGTTTTTCAGTGATGTATATAAATGTATATATATATATATCATATCAGTGAGAATCAATTCACCACATAACTGCACCATAGCACAAATTTGCAGCACCACTTCTTCAGCGAAGGAACAGCCAAATGACAAGGGATCACTTTTTTTCCTTTATTTGATAAAGTGCTTCACCCAACACAGAATGTCAATGCATTTTGGCTGATGCCTTTCACTGGACACTCCCCCACATACAAACAGCTACCCAATTTAAGCCATTAGTCCATCATCTTTTTCTACTACCTCCTCACAAAAAACATAGGGGGTCATTCTGACCCCGGCGGTCAGAGACCGCCGGGGCCAGGGTCGGCGGGAGCACCGCCGACAGACCGGCGGTGCCCCGCAGGGCATTCTGACCGCGGCGGTTCGGCCGCGGTCAGATGCGGGAAACCGGCGGTCTCCCGCCGGTTTCCCGCTGCCCTGCAGAATCCTCCATGGTGGCGGAGCGCGCTCCGCCGCCATCAGGATTATGACACCCCCTACCGCCATCCTGTTCCTGGCGGGTCTCCCGCCAGGAACAGGATGGCGGTAGGGGGTGCCGTGGGGCCCCTGGGGGCCCCTGCAGTGCCCATGCCAATGGCATGGGCACTGCAGGGGCCCCCGTAAGAGGGCCCCACAAAGTATTTCAGTGTCTGCTATGCAGACACTGAAATACGCGACGGGTGCCACTGCACCCGTCGCACCTTCCCACTACGCCGGCTCAATTCTGAGCCGGCGTCCTCGAGGGAAGGTTGATTTGCCCTGGGCTGGCGGGCGGCCTTTTGGCGGCCGCCCGCCAGCCCAGGGCAAATCCCAAAATACCCTCAGCGGTCTTTCGACCGCGGAGCGGTATTTTGGTGGGGGAACTTTGGCGGGGGCCTCCGCCGCCCGCCGAAGTTAGAATCACCCCCATAGTGTCCGCCATTTTATAGTGTGCAAATGTTTCAGTTACAACCCTCTGATACCAGTAAAATGCCTTTAATAGCCCCTCATATTGTTCACATAATTCAATCTGTCAACACACAGACAATTATTAGAAAACTAAGGAACATGGTTAAATTCTGGTTCACAAGATAACATCAATGTCCATATAAAATATAGATGTCTTCTTGCTAAATGTCCAAAACTAAATACTTTTTACGATCATTTTTGGGGGCAATCCAAAACCAGTTATCATAAACATGATCAGAATATATCTGATGGTTCACCACGATGTCATGTAAACCATCCATGTTTCCGATCTACATATACTGACATATGTTACTAGAGGGAGCATACTATATCCTGTTGGGATATCTACAAATCATAAATCGTTCCATACAGCACATTCAAGTTGAATTTGAAAATAAAATGGCATATGCATGTAAACCATCATAATATGCAAATATTAGTATTCCTGAATTGCATATCTATGGCACCAATACCCTGAATGAAGACATTGGGGGTCATTCTGACAACGACCGCGGAAGCACCGTCAACAGGCTGGTGGTGCTTCCTGGGCCATTCTGACCGCGGCGGTAAAGCTGCGGTCAGAAAAGGGGAACCGGCGGTTTCCCGACTGGCTCAGGGAATCCTCCGGCCGCCATGGGGATTCCGACCCCCTTCCCACCACTCTGTTCCTGGCGGTTGTTACCGCCAGGAACAGGATGGCGGGAACGGGTGTCGTGGGGCCCCTGGGGGCCCCTGCACTGCCCATGCCACTGGCATGGGCAGTGCAGGGGCCCCCTAACAGGGCCCCATAATGATTTTCAGTGTCTGCTTTGCAGACACTGAAAATCGCGACGGGTGCCACTGCAC
Organism: Pleurodeles waltl; assembly: GCF_031143425.1. Classification (NCBI taxonomy): domain Eukaryota; kingdom Metazoa; phylum Chordata; class Amphibia; order Caudata; family Salamandridae; genus Pleurodeles; species Pleurodeles waltl. The sequence continues at coordinate 1,294,438,129 of NC_090446.1, read as the reverse complement.
CCGTCGCACCCCAGCAACTCCGCCGGCTCCATTCGGAGCCGGCTTCATCGTTGCTGGGTCTTTCCCGCTGGGCCGGCGTGCGGCCTTTTGGCGGTCGCCCGCCGGCCCAGCGGGAAAGTCAGAATGACCGCCGCGGTCATTTGACCGCGGTGCGGTCTTCTGGCGGTCTCCGCCCGGCGCCCGCCGGGGTCGGAATGACCCCCATTGTGTCCTATAAGATACCATACCAGGACAAATTAAATGCGCATGCCATCCCTATCTATTCAGCAACTCATACATGCCCAATATATGATGTCAAGTGGAACATGTTATATTGATTAGGCTACCATAGGTCTAAATCAGTATCTCCAAAAATTAAAGTGACACATGATGTACAAACTGCAATCATGTGCAAAATATCCACATTCTCAAATTGCAAATATTAGCACAAAATTAAAGTGGCACTTGCTGTGCAAAACTTCAGTCTTGTGCAGATCATCCACATTCCCCAATAACATATACTGGCACATGATGATAAAAAACGGTAACATGCTGTACCAGATATATTACAGTGCAACTCAATAGTTGATGAAAGCATGCTGTACCAAATAGGATACTGTGCAATTACCCAGTATCTCCATATTGAAAAGTGGCATTTACTTAACAGATTTAAATTCTGTGCAAATATCAATGTTCCTAAAATACCCTTTCTGGCATAGATACAACATTTGCATCTAAAAGACATATCAATCAGGTTCCATATAGTTAAGCAATGTTTTACGCCCTGCCTATATTCTACCAATTGTTATGATGACATATGCTTTGTAAACCGCAGTCTAGTGCACATTATCATAGTTCCAAAATGTGTACATAATGGCAAATTTTATTGATTCAGATATAATGCGCTATGTAAGGCATGTGATGTTAAGTACACAATACTGATCCTCAATGTGTTTGATCATTGGGGTGTAGCAAATAATGGGTTTAAGGACAGTGGTCTCATATACTATACCCCTTGATGGGACTTATCCTCGTCAATATAGATTGTCCTAGTTCATTTTTTATTTTTAGCCCTTCACCTGGACTACTTTTACATTTTTGCCTTTGTGAGACTTCTCCTTTGTCAAACTTTGCCCTTTGACACACAAGTTGTTAATAAGCTCAGAATTTCAGCTTTTTACAAACCAAGTTGAAAGGGGACTTCGGCTCTCGTTTTTCTTTCTTTCTTACGCGGAGTCCACTTTTTATGTCTATGTTCTTGTACGCGCGTGCGAGCCGGAATATGCCTTTACTTTCAGGTCTTCGCCACGCTTATTACCTCCCTAACTACGCCCGCCGGTTATTATACGGGACGCTGTCAGGAGGGTAAGACAAATGCCCTTGGACGCGCTGACGAAATTGTAAGTCATTCGATGTACTCTTCCTTCTAATTAATCTGTTCTGATGGGTGTTTTCTACACATGCCTACTGTGTCTCTGCATGACATTTTGTCACTAGGTTGATGGGCAAGAACGGTGTATTTAAACATTAACCTACACAGCAGCACAGGCTCACGCCCATGGTTTTAAAAGAATGTATTTTTACTTTTTTGACAATTATGACATGCTCCCTTGTCTTTCTCTTTTTACATATGTTGAGGTTGGTTCCATTTGGTATTAGGCACACACCTATAAGTAATTCTAACATATACTAGTGGTCTTTGGGATCTAACCCCGATATTAATGTGTAATGACAAATTTATTGTATTTCAGAGCAGATATACTGTGCACTACAGGACTATGCTTGTTTATACATTCTTGGCTTTCATGAACAGATCTCTTAATTTCCATCAGCTAAGCAAGCAATTCCCGGCTGTCTAATTATGTTTTATTGGTATTTCCATGATGAATTGTTTCACGATATAAAATCTTCATGACTATCATACATATCCAGCATCTGTTCCAGTTCCTGACATGTGATTCTCAAGGAGCTTATTCTTGAATCTGGGGATGGTAAGCTCAATTTATTGTTTTAATATGTGATTTGACACTATTCACTGATTTTCACAAGTGCACATTGATCAGTTTTTTTCGTGGCACTACCTCTATGTAAAAAACATTTCCTTTCTAGGGCGACCTTCTTCCCTCTTATTTGACATAGCCAGTTGTACTTAAAGTAAGTGACAGCTCTGTGATTGTTCAACTCCTGCACATGGGTGCTTTCTAATTTAACTCTTGGAGAAGTTGTTTTCTTTTCTTACGGTCCTGATGAAGCGTCAATGGATCTGGCTGGGCCACTAGATGCGAAACATGTAGACCCACGATAAGAGGTACCCTAATTGGTTCAGTCCTCTCGTGTTTGTAGTGTGGAGAGTTAGTGAGCATAATTACTCAACTTTTACTCTCACCTTGCTTTTTAGGGTCGAGCCTGCTTTGCATGCGCTCGCGCATGCGTATAGCAGGGAGACTCTTTAGTATTTAGAAAAGGGCTCCGAGCCCTGTCAACTTCACGTCAGTGCTTTTTATTGGTTCGTGGGCTTTCCTAATTAAATCGGCTTGCTTTCATTAGTCGAAGGCACGCATAGGTCATGCCTTTTCCGGTGGCTAGCCCTCCTCGAGCGCAGCGGCCAAGTACAGAAAACATGCGAGGCTCGCTGTTTTCCATCGGGCTGGTGGACTTTTTTTAAAAATAATTTACGAGCCCGATCTCGCTTGGCAGAAGTCGAGCGCTTACCTACTTGATTTCACTTTTTCGGGTTACGTGCATAAATGCACTTTTGCCCGATAGGTGAAAAGTCGGGTTAGGAGTTTACAACGCGATCGGCTCTAACACGAGCAAACGCGAGACCCGATGCATTGTAAATGCTTGTTAATCTTGGTCTCCATCTAATCAATACTGATTAAATTGATGTGTGTACCAGATGGATAACCAATTTAACTTTTCCCTTCTCTCCATATTGCTCAGGTACCTAGAACAAGGTGTCTCATCTTTTTTACTTGATTCCTAGTCTACTTAAGACCAACACGGTCAAGAGCCCCCTTCAGGGGGGGCCGACAGGCATTGCAGCACCGGCCTGTGGAGGAGCTTTCCCGATGATGAAGCCAGTCATCCACTGGGATGCATGAGGGTTCTTGCTCCTGAAGGATTAGGTCCCCTTGAATCCCTCTTGTTGTTTCCCCCTTTGGAACAGTGTACCTTGATATGACTACACAAATTATTAAACATATAAAACCAGCATATATAAAATACCTCATGCATCAATAAACACAGCTACTTCATATCTGATTACATTGTCCACTATTGTGGTGCCCAATAAACATCTTATACTTTATCCTGTCATCACTGCACATATTGGATGAACAATTCCTTCAAGCTGTTAATAGAAGCATTATAAAGAGCAAACCCTTCAAAAACTGAAGTCCACTTTTGATCATGGCAAAACAGGGAGACTTTTGCATCAAGAGGTACAATATCCAAACACAAAGACTTGATCCATTACTGATTGGATATCATAATATCCCCTATAAATGCAGAAGTAGCTCTGCATCTAAATTGTGGTCCGATGGCTTTTCTGAACCCAACAATAACATCATTCTGGATTCCACTCTTCAAATTCCAATGTTCTGTCTCCCATCTTTGGATCTACCTTTATATATGTAATGCCATAAAATGTGAAACACTTACAGTCCCCTTCATGATCATCCCAAAAGTGTTCCATTAATGGAGCAACAAGTCATCAATGAAGCGCACCCATAGTACCACTTTCTCCATGTAGGCGCTTAAATCGTCAGACCATGCCACCTCCTTTTGCCACTACCCCATGCCCCATGTATAGGTTGGCGTACGTCGGTGCAAATGATGCCCCCATCGCCGTACCTTGTTTTTGGAGGTAGTAGTCATTGTTGAATAAAAAGATGTTATGTTTTAAACAGAATGATAGCATGGTCATCAACATTTCACAGTGCTTAATAAGCTCTATGTAACGCGTTCTCAAGAAATATCTGTATATAAACAAATGTATATGTATAAACATATGGCTCCAAACTCTTGGGTGTGCTCGGTCCGTGTCAGTTGCCCCACATGCTATTATTACTTTGAATCACACAAGGAGAAAACAAGAAAACAAGAACAGACACGTTTCAGGTGTGCGCCTTCATCAGTATCAAACATGTTCAGGAATTTCAATCTGCTATAAACTCTGATACGTTTGGTGTTAGTTTTGTCATCAACATCAACATTGGACTAACAAACAAAAGTCTTCATGTATCTTCTATGGTGGCCATTATGTAACATTTTCACTTACCAAATAATTATACATTGTACTCCTCTAACCCTGTCAAACTTCCTACATTAAATGCAGAGAACAATTTTTACATTAATCATAGTCACTTCATTTCATTTGATTATTATATAGCCGCCACCCAGCCCTGGACATCATAATAATAATGATTTTCTCTTTACTAACCATTTATCTTATTAATCACATAACAGGAATAGGAGCCACATCCTGTTCAAATTGCATTTCATCCACCATTATTGGGTTACAAAGGAAATCTCAAACATATTGATTCTAAGTCACAGCAAAACCCATGTTGAGACATTGAGAACATACCGCCGTACATCAGATCAGTAGTTTAATGTCGACTTGGTTGAATGTTATTGTTAATTTAAGCACCCACAGTAATTCAATCATGTTGTTGGCAGACATAGGGGGTCATTACAACATTGGCGGTAAAAGTCACTTACCGCCGTGCAGAAGACCGCCAATACACCGCCGCGGCCGCGGTAGACCGCCACAGCTATTATGACACACATCTCGGAATCCGCCGAAATTCAGACACCCACACAACACCGCCACACCAAAGGTCAGCAATAAACATGCGGAAACAAATCCTCTACCTCCACGCCAACAGAAACACGCCCATGCTATTACGACCCACGAATCCACGCGGCGGTCTTTCAACCACGGTATTCCATTGGCGGTACACACCGCCGCGCTCAAAATACACACACATCTACAAAACACCGCCACATTGGACAATTTGAAATATACACACCTGATACACATACAAACAACACTCCCACGCACCCAATACAATATAAAACACACACCCACATCACCCACAAACCCCTACGACCACAAATTCTGAAAGAAGGCCAGAGAGACAGCACAGCAATTGACAACCCCATCACACAGAGGCACACAACACCATCACCCACACAACGTCCATGCACAAAACACCACACACCACTACACTCACCACACTCATCAACACATACACCACCCCACACATCACCCACACCACCCCATGGCACGCCAAAGACACCCCCGCTTCTCCGAGGAGGAGCTCAGGGTCATGGTGGAGGAAATCATACGGGTAGAGCCACAGCTATTTGGCTCACAGATACAGCACACATCAATAGCCAGGAAGATGGAGTTATGGCGCAGAATAGTCGACAGGCTCAACGCTGTGGGACAGCACCGAAGAAATCGGGAGGACATCAGGAAGAGGTGGAACGACCTATGGGGGAAGGTGCGTTCCACGGTCTCCACGCACAACATCGCGGTACAGCGGACTGGCGGCGGACCCCCACCTCCTCCCCCACAACTAACAACATGGGAGGAGCAAGTCTTGACCATCCTGCATCCTGAGGGCCTCGGAGGAGTCGGTGGAGGATGGGACACTGGTAAGTCAAATCTCAACTATCAGATCCCCCACCTTACCTGCATGCTATCACACACCCCCACCCTCACCCCCTCCCCTATCACTCCAACTCATCACTAATGTACCCATAACACAAACCACCCATCCCAACACCAAGCCCTGCATGACACAACTAAGCATGGTCACCCCTCACCAAAGCATGCTCACTGCACATACCCAGAACACCCCCCCAACCATCATCACACAAGCCCCCACACAGGAATGCTTGCACTGGGGTTCACGCACAGCCACCCATTGCACACCATTACACACACACATGCAATAATCATGCTCTTATGCCCCTGCAGGAACCCGAAGGACCGTCACCACACCAGAGGGTCCAGACAACACCACTCCACCCCCAGAAGAGGCCCACAGTGACGAGAGCAGCTCTGCCCTACTGGATCTTGATGACCAGCCCGGACCATCGTGGGCCTCAGGACAGTCGGTTCCCCTTGCACAGGCACAGCCCAACACTGACCTTCCACCCTCTGGTAACACCAGCACAGCGCCCACCCAGCGGGCCCAAACCTCCCTACCCAGGACAGGTCAATCAGCTGTGTGTCCACCACTACAGGGCACCCAGGGTAACCCACCCTTCCAACAACAACAGGGACCTGGGGGCAGTGGTAGCGGGCCCACGGTCCAGGGGACGGAGGCACAGGAACATAGGGGAACTGGGAGGGCTGCTGTGCGACAGAGGGAGGACAGGCCAAGGGAACCAACTCTCCATGAGGCCCTCTCCTCCATCATGGGAGCGTACCACCACTCCCAGGAGACGATGGCGACGGTCCTGGACAAGTTGCAGGAGACCCTGCGGCTGCAGAAGGAGCAGTATTTGGGGTTCAGGGAGAAGCTCAGAACCATCAGCTACACCCTGGGCACCATCGTAGGGGTGCTGAAGGACATACAGCAGACCTTGAGGGACACCGTGACACTGCAAGGGGCCCCTGACACTAGCCAGGACGATGAAATGCCCACCACCTCCGCCGGCGCTAGTGGAGCCACAGGAGCACCACACCAGCACCCCACCCCCTGCAGACGGACAACCACCACGCAAGCGGTCCCTGAGATCCAGGAACAGGACAGAGCAAGATGGCAAGACCCCCGCCAGGAAATAAGACCACCCTGATTGTCCTCCCACTGTCCCACTTTGTTACCCTGTCCATGTTCGAACTGCCCCAGCTCCACTTCCTATGCCCAGATGGGCAGTGCACCTGTGAGACTAATAGACTGGACTCTGCCATGGACATTCCTCCACCATCACCCATCACCAATTTACAACCCTCCTTCATTTTTTGAGCACATAAATAAACACCCTTGAAACACAAAACAATCTGGAGTCAGTCTATGATTTTGCACTTTGTATTATCAATGACAGTGTCATAATGGCTGTACCATTGTAAGGCTAACATACCTATGTCACACATCACAAGCCCTTGAAGGATGCAAGCAGTTGACACGTAGGTTACCACACCTGTGAAACCGTAAGGGAAGGGTATAACTCAGTTAACAAATAGTGATTGAAATAGACAAACAGGATAGAGGTAGACGTGTGAAAGTTAATGTAATGTCAAACCAGAAAATGTTCTCACCTGTGTCTCACTGGAAATATTGCTGAATGACTGACTCCCTGTTGTCGTTTTCTTCTTCCTCAGCTTCATCCTCATCACTGTCCACAGGCTCCACAGACTCCACAGCTGCTACAATACCGTCATCTGGATCATCCTCCTGCAGAAAAGGCACCTGGCATCGCAAAGCCAAATTATGGAGCATGGAGCAGGCGATGATGATGTCGCACACCTTCTTCGGTGAGTAGAATAGGGATCCACCTGTCATATGGAGGCACCTGAACCTGGCCTTCAGGAGGCCGAAGGTGCGTTCGATCACCCTCCTAGTCCGCCCATGGGCATCATTGTGCCGTTCCTCTGCCCTGGTCCTGGGATTCCTCACTGGGGTCAATAGCCAAGAAAGGTTGGGGTAACCAGAGTCCCCCAATAGCCATACCCGGTGCCTCTGGAGATGACCCATCATATCAGGGATGCTACTATTTCGCAGGATGTAGGCGTCATGCACTGAGCCAGGGAACATAGCATTTACCTGCGAGATGTACTGGTCTGCCAAACAGACCATCTGGACATTCATGGAATGATAACTCTTCCTGTTCCTGTACACCTGTTCACTCCTGTGGGGGGGAACCAGAGCTACAAGGGTCCCATCAATGGCACCTATGACGTTGGGGATATGTCCAAGGGCATAGAAGTCACCCTTCACTGTAGGCAAATCCTCCACCTGAGGGAAAATGATGTATCTCCTTACGTGTTTCAGCAGGGCAGACAACACTCTGGAACAGCACGTTGGAAAACATAGGCTGGGACATCCCTGATGACATGGCCACTGTTGTCTGAAAAGACCCACTAGCAACGAAATGGAGCACTGACAGCACCTGCACGTCAGGGGGGATTCCAGTTGGATGGCGGATCGGTGACATCAGGTCTGGCTCCAACTGGGTACATAGTTCCTGGATAGTTGCACGGTCAAACCGGTAGGTGACGATGATATGTCTTTCTTCCATTGTCAACAGGTCCACCAGTGGTCGGTACACCGGAGGATTCCGCCATCTTCTCATATGTCCCAGCTGACGGTGCCTACGAAGGACAACAGCGAAGAACCAGTCACTATTCCTCCAGGTATGTACTCACAGTTACACACAAGACTACACCACTCACAGAACCCTTCCTGTATGTGTGTTGAGTGTAGGCCTAGCTATGTGTGACGCAGTAGTAAATGAAGCCATTTGGGCCCCTGAAATGGCGGCTGCCTGACCTCTAAACTGGGACAATGGGATTGTGGGGTAACTGCGCTGGCGTTGCACACCGTCGCGGTAGGCTGTCGTAGACCGCTGCGCAATGCTGCATTGGTTAACAGTGGACCCTATGGGTCCCAGGAGCCAATGAACAGGTGCGATGGCAGTGATGATGCCCACCGCCGCGGACGTCAGCACCGCGGACATCACCGCCATTTTCTATCTGTTCACTCACTAGATACCTGACCTTCGACAGGAGAGGACCTACACTGCTAGTGCTGCTGTGAAATCGGTCTGGAAGCGACGATGGCTGCTGCGTCTGGGGAAAGGGCCCCTGCCTTCACTGCACAGGAGTTGGAGAAACTTGTGGATTGAGTCCTCCCCCAGTACACGCTACTCTACGGTCCTCCAGACCAACAGGTTAGAACACAGGGAGCACGTTGTATGGGCTAGGCCTGGGTGGAGAGGGCTGGGTGGAAGAGGGAAGTGGGCAGAGTTGATTGAACATTAATGCATGGGAATGAATGGGCCACATGACCAGAGTAGGGAGGGGGCCACTCACAACGACGGTGCAGTTGGTAATGACTGTTCCTCTTCCCTTGTGCATGTCATGTAGGTCAGCGCCCACCAGAAGAGGGACATCTGGCGTGCCATCGCCAAGGAGGTCCGGACCCTCGGGGCCCACCACAGACGGGGCACCCACTGCCGGAAGAGATGGGAGGACATTCGCCGCTGCAGCAAGAAGACGGCGGAGGCTCAGCTGGGGATGGCCTCCCAATGTGGGAGGGTTGCCCGTCGCACCATGACCCCCCTGATGTTCCGGATCCTGGTGGTGGCCTACCCGGAGTTGGATGGGCGCTTGAGGACATCACAGCACACACAAGGGGGTGAGTACAACCTCATTCTGCGGACTTTGCGTGCAGTGGAGGTGTCTGGGTGGGGGAGGTGGGCTGTGGGTGACCCTAGGCCAGGGCGAGTTAGGTAGGCAAGGCCCCTCCGTAATGTATCCCACCTCAGCAGAGTGGCAAGTTGAGGTATAGTTGCCCCTGTGGCATTCATGTGCGCAGATTTCCACCATTGCCATGTAGGCCATAACCCAGAAATTGTGTTTGCAGAGTGCAGGAGCACGGCGTAATGCAGGGGGCTGCTGCGTCTGTCTTGTCCGCCAACGGTAGCGGAATACCATGCACTAAAACTCTTGTTCTTCTGTCTCCCCTCCTTTTCCTGCTCTCCCTGTCCTTTTGTACATCAGCATCAACAGGCGGAGGTACAGTGGCACCGGAGCACGACGGAGCTGCATCCCACATGGCCATGGAGGGCCACACCACGGACTCTGAATGCACCAGTGGGACGGAGGGCGAGGGGAGCTTCACGTCGGCCACCGGATCACCAAACAGCGACACGGACTCGTCCACCGATGGGAGCACCCCTGTGGTGGCGGCACCATCTGTGCGCATCACTTCTACAGGTACAGCCGCCACCTCCCCTACCAGCACCGCCCTCCCAGCAGCCCCTCAGCGTTCGCCCGTGCCCGCTCACCCAGGAGGGTGGGCATCACCTTCGCCCCAGGCACCTCAGGCCCTGCCCCAGTCACCCCTGCTGCCCTCAGTGAGGAGGCCATTGACCTCCTCAGGTCACTCACTGTTGGGCAGTCTACCATTGTGAATGCCATCCAGGGTGTAGAACGAGAGTTACAACACGGTAATGCATTCCTGGAGGGCATTCATTCTGGTCAGGCTGTCCTTCAACGAACCCTGCAATCTCTGGCCTCAGCACTGATGGCAGCCATTGTCCCTGTGTCGAGCCTCCCCCCTCCAACTTCCTCCACCCAGACCCAATCCCCTGTACCCCAGCCCATCCCAAGCACACCTACAGACCAGCATGCACACAAGTCAATACCCAAAAGTAGCTCAAGCAAACATAGGCACCACACATCCTACAGGCACTCACACAAGCATCACACCCATACAGACACAGTAACATCCACTGCCTCCACTGTGTCCCCTTCCTCCTCTTCTCCCTCCTCCCTCCCAGTCTCGTCTACACACACACCTGCATGCACCACATCTACAGGCACCAGGAATCGCACCAGGACACCCAGCACCACAAGCCACTCACCTGCACTCACCACCTCCACTGCCATTTACACGTCCCCTGTGTCCTCTCCCAGTGTGTCTGTGACGCCCCCTCCCAAAGTACACAAACGCCGGCAATCACTCACCCAACATCCATCCACCTCACGACAGCCTCCTGTACCTGCACCTGCACCCAAAACAGCTAAAGTAACACCTCCTACAACCACCTCCTCTTCCTCCACTCCCAGACCCCCTCCAGGACCCATCCCAGTGTTCGTCAGAAACTGTCCCTGTGTAAAATTGACCTTTTTGCTCTCACTCCCCCCTCCAATTCATCAGTCCCGTCGTAGCGCCTCAGCCAAAAAGCCTCCAATACCAGTGGTGCGGGTTCAGGGATTGTGGAGTGCACCGGCCACTAGGGCAGGCAGCAGGACCCGGAGCCAAGGCACTGGCAGCCCACCCCCTGTAAAGGCTCTAAAATTGGAGAGTGGACGACAGGACCGTGTTAAGACTCCTGGTGGGACAACAACTGACCTGGGTTCGAAGGGGATTGGAGAGTCAGCTGTGAGTCCACCAAAGGTGAGGAAGGTCTAGAGGAAGTCTTGCCAGCCTGTTGTGAGTGTCACGGCGGAGAAGTGTGCCATCATTTCCGGCGGTCCAGACACAACCGCCAGCACCGTCGTCACTGGTCCAGAGTCCACCGCCAGAGTCACAGCCCAGGAGGGCCCAAGTATCGTCACTGGTCCAGAGACCACCGCCAGAGTCACAGCCCAGGAGGGCCCAAGTATAGTCACTGGTCCAGAGACCACCGCCAGAGTCACAGCCCAGCAGGGCCCAAGTATCGTCACTGGTCCAGGGACCGCCGCCAGAGTCACAGCCCAGGAGGGCCCAAGTATCGTCACTGGTCCAGAGACCACCGCCAGAGTCACAGCCCAGGAGGGCCCAAGTATCGTCACTGGTCCAGAGACCACCGCCAGAGTCACAGCCCAGGAGGGCCCAAGTATCGTCACTGGTCCAGAGACCACCGCCGGAGTCACCCAGGAGGGCCCCGGCTGCCACAGCCCCGCTGGGCAATGATGGAACGTCATGCCACACACCAATGCCCAGTGTAGGGAACGTCATGCCACACACCAATGTCCGTACCAGAACCGCCATGGCAAAGCACCACTGAACAGGGCAAAGACCGCCATGGCAAAGCACAGCTGAACAGGGCAAAGACCGCCATGGCAAAGCACCGCTGAACAGGGCAAAGACCGCCATGGCAAAGCACCGCTGCACAGTCCAGAACCGCCATGGCAAAGCACCGCTGAACAGGGCAAAGACAGCCATGGTGAAGACCTGCTGAACAGGGCAAAGACCGCCATGGCAAAGCACCGCTGAACAGGGCAAAGACAGCCATGGCAAAGCACCGCTGCACTGTCCAGAACCGCCATGGCAAAGCACTGATGAAAAGGGCAAAGACAGCCATGGTGAAGACCTGCTGAACAGGGCAAAGACCGCCATGGCAAAGCACCGCTGAACAGGGCAAAGACCGCCATGGTGAAGACCGCTGAACAGGGCAAAGACCGCCATGGCAAAGCACTGCTGAACAGGGCAAAGACCGCCATGGTGAAGACTGCTGAACAGGGCAAAGACCGCCATGGCAAAGCACAGCTGAACAGGGCAAAGACCGCCATGGCAAAGCACCGCTGAACAGGGCAAAGACTGCCATGGTGAAGACCTGCTGAACAGGGCAAAGACCGCCATGGCAAAGCACCGCTGAACAGGGCAAGCACTGTGTAGGAATGAATGGACCGCCACATCAGGCATCCTTATCCCATGTGCAGCTGGGACAGTGACAGGACATGAACTTTCACATGGAGACTCATCCAGTATGGGCACCAGTCCCACCCAGTACCAGTAGAGAACTGCATCTACTTGAGAGACTGTAGCTTTGCACTCCCCAGGATGGCTCAGTGGGCAAACCACCCACTGTATAGACTTGAGAGACTGTGGCTTTGCACTCCCTAGGATGGCACAGTGGGCAAGCCACCCACTGTATAGACTTGAGAGACTGTGGCTTTGCACTCCCTAGGATGGCACAGTGGGCAACCCACCCACTGTAGAGACTTGAGAGACTGTGGCTTTGCACTCCCCAGGATGGCACAGTGGGCAAACCACCCACTGCAAAGACTTGAGAGACTGTGGCTTTGCACTCCCCAGGATGGCACAGTGGGCAACCCACCCACTGTAGAGACTTGAGAGACTGTGGTTTTGCACTCCCTAGGATGGCACAGTGGGCAACCCACCCACTGTAGAGACTTGAGAGACTGTGGTTTTGCACTCCCCAGGATGGCACAGTGGGCAAACCACCCACTGCAAAGACTTGAGAGACTGTGGCTTTGCACTCCCCAGGATGGCACAGTGGGCAAACCACCCACTGTAGAGACTTGAGAGACTGTGGCTTTGCACTCCCCAGGATGGTACAGTGGGCAACCCACCCACTGTATAGACTTGAGAGACTGTGGTGTTGCACTCCCCAGGATGGCACAGTGGGCAAACCACCCACTGTATAGACTTGAGAGACTGTGGCTTTGCACTCCCCAGGATACATCAATGGGCATGGTGCCCCGTCGTGGATCTGGCTTCGCATTCATCTGGGTGAGGTGCCCCCCCTTCCCTTCCCCCTGAGGTGCCTGTAGTATTTCTATCTGATGCCCCGGCAGTGTTCTCTCCGATTGTGGTCAGGTGTCATTTGTGGGCCTCGCCCATGCATTTTTGGACTGTTGGTGCACGGACATTGTTGTGTACATATCTGCACTACTTCTCGTATTGTATATAATTATGAGTGATTTTCTAATATATATCTGTATATTTTTGTATGACATGTATATTGGCACATTATAATGTTTGACCGAATTTCGCATTGTCTTTTCATACTTCCGGGGGGATTGTGGGTTGTTCTTGTGATTTTTGTGAATGCATTGGTGTGTATGTTGTGATATGCGAGGGTGGGGGTGGGGGTGTTTGGTGGGTGTCCCCCTAACTTTTGCCTCCTCCCTCCCCCGTGTCGTAGGTGCAGTACTCACCGGTGTCTTCTGCGCCTACGTAGCTGTTGTTAGTAGAGGAGCAGAAAGACAAGGGCAGGGAGTATTTGTAATTCCGGGTCCATGGAGTCGTCGTTCCTCGTGGGATGTGTTCAGGTGAGCGTTTTCCCATAGCAAAAGCTGTTTCCGCCGTGTTTTTATCCGCAGTGAATCCGCCCCGGAAAAGGTGGCGGATTGGCGAGTTGTAATAGTGTGGGCGGTACATTGTCTCCCACCTGTCTGTTGGCGGTAACTGCCGCGCTGCTTGTCTGTACCGCCGTGGCGGTCGGAGTGTTAAAGTGGCTATCTTTGTTGGCGGTTTCCGCCAGGGTCATAATTCCCTTTTTTTGTCCGCCGGGCTGTTTGCGGTATTTCCGCAGCTTTAACACCGTCCGCCAGGGTTGTAATGACCACCATAATTTGGATGACATTTCTCCTAGATTTCTTAACATAGGGATTCAACTCAACTAATATAGAAACCCTAGCATCCTCTTCTAGTTACACTGACGTTCACTGCAATTCACATTCTAATTGAGCACTTTCTCATCTCCAGGCAATTTGCTGTACCAATGATTCCAATCACAGAATTTGTAGAGCCTTCCCATCTGGGCTACTTACACCTCTCTATCGGCCAGATGTGATGCAAGGTCTTCTTCACTGTTAAGACCTCTAGAGGTTTTAGTTTGTAATTCTAAAATATACTTACATTCAAGTCACCGTCATCATAGGGTCCTGTCACCCTCTTCTTTCCCCATTATGACCTGATCTAAACAGAAGGATCTCAATGTATCTCTGTTTCTATTACGACAGTCTTGATAATGTCTGGCAACTGGATAGTTTGGGTCATGATTCGCTATTGCCCTCATGTGTTCTAACAGTCTCTTTTTCACAGAATGTACTGTACTCCCAACATATAGTTGTTGCATGGGCAGACCAGAAAATACACTGCGTAATCTGTATTACAATTCATAAAATGTTTGATAACCACAGGTATTTTGCAACCTGATATCTGATATGTCTTCACCTTCTCACTGTGTTTGCATGCTTTGCAATTTGTGCACAGGAACAGCACCTTTATTTTAGTTTTCTCATCAGGCAGACTTCTGCTCTCCTTAAAATGTCTGTGCACTAGCACATATTTCAGACTTCTGCCCGTTCTATAGGATTTTTAGGATGATCTGGTAACTCAGGGCCTAGGATTGAGTCTGATTTTAAAATATGCCACTTCTTTTGCAGACTCAGACAGATCTCTAATGTCTCATTTGTACAGTCAGTGATTAATCTGAACTCAGTCTTAGTCTCTTGTGTGTTACTCAATGTGGATCTATTCTCCAATGAAGTCACTCTATTTAGGTGGCCCACTTTTTCACTTGTTTACCTCAATATCTTTTTCGAGTAACTCCGTACCTCAAATTTCTTAATGTCCTTGTTCGTTCCTCTGTCTATTTATTTTCTTTGTCACTCAAAATTTTCCTTTTCGTTCAAAGCAACTCCCCAAAGGGGATGCTACATTTTAGGTTTCTGGGAGGGAAGCTTTTTTGCATGCAATATGGAGTTTCCAGCAGTCAACTTCCTATAAAGAGATGTGTGAATTTTACTGTCTCCTACTGAGACCTTCAAATCTAAAAAGGTCACACTTTCTCTGCTAATATCGCTGGTGAATTGCAAGTTTACTGTGTTAGAACTGAATGAGGAAATATATTCCTCAGCTGATTTTTTGTCACCTTCCCAGACAATAAACACATCATCAATGTATGTGACCCACATTATCATCTGGTCCAACCATCTTTCATTTGCCCCTGACCAGGCTACCTGCTTCTCCCACCAGCCCACTAACAAAACTGAATAGCTAGGGCAAAGCAGATGCCGATGGCTGTCTTGTGGATCTCTCTGTAGCACTGTCCTGCAAAAAGAAAAATATTATTGTGCAGACAAAAACTCACAAATTACAATAGCATTTTTTTTTATGTTATAGACCTTGTGAGACTGTGTGCCTAGGAAGAAAACTAGTGATATCCATAGTAATCAACAAAAAATCTTCTTCCCAAATAATGTTCTTTACATGTTGCAAAAAATCTTTGGAGTCTCCTATATATGAACTCAGTGCCTTCACCAATGCGAGACCAAAGTGATCTAACTCGACCAGCATTTTCTCTAGCAGGCTTAATTTCAATGAGACAGTGGGATTGCCCGGTGGTCTCATTGGATGTTTATGTATTTTGGGTAAATGGTAGAATGTTGGAGTCACATGATGTTCATCTTTCAAAAACTGGTATTCATCTACATCTAACATCCCTCTCTTATACCATTCTTGTATCAATGAACGATAATCAGTTATGCTTTTTAACTATTCTCCATGAGATATTTGTTGACAACATGTTCTGTCATTCAGTTGTTTCATTGCTTCCTCTTTATAATCTCGTGTGGACATAAAGACAATGTTAACCCCTTCGTGTGAAGATTTAACCACTATTGTGTCATCTTTTTGTAAACTTCCCAACGCCTGCCACTAACCCTTAGTGACATTGTAAGATGTGCTCCTCTTCTGTTGCACTTGTAAGATTCCACGTTCATTGGTTACTATCTTGTGAAGTATGCCAATCGCACCAATCTGTGTTCGTGGTACAAATTTCGATTTTCATTTGAAATTACTTTCACCTCCGCTTTGTGCTATTCCAAAACTTTTGGGGGAGACAACAATCACTTCATGACCCCCTTGCAAATCTGGTAACTCATTTTGAAAGCTTTCAAGATAAACAGAGTCTCTAGAGCTTCCTCTGTCAAAATGTCAGTTGCTTTCTTTCCACTTTTTATTTTTTAAATCTGCAAATTCTCTATCTGTTTATACTATTTGCAAAGTTTAATTCCTGAATGAATTTAAAAGATCCTTGTTTGGGTGTAATGAAAGCCGTAGGAGGGACAAAAGGACAGTCCTAATTGCAGAACTGACACCTCATCGGAGGTTACAGTTCATGTGGTTAGTTTCACAATGGTCAGATTGTCTGTACCTACTTGCTCAGATCTCCCCACTTGCTCCTTTTCACCCTCTGCATAGCATCATCCCTGGCTCCTCTTCTTTGACCCTTTTCTTGTTTTCATTTGGTTAGCGAAAATGTTGCACAATGGTCGCTACAGAAGGTATGTGAGGACTTTTGTTTGTTAGTCCAATGTTGATGTCGATGACAAGATTGTATCAGAGTTTAAAGTGGTGGGAAATTCCTGAACATGTTTGATACTGATGAAGGTACACAGCTAAAACACATCTGTTTTGTTTTCTTTGAAGTTCTTGAAATAAAGAACGCTTCACACCCGCGAGTGCCGGTTGTTACTGACGTAGCACAATATTACCAAAAAACAAAATAAGATAAGAAAATAAACTAGTCTGCAACAATGACATTTAACAAGTATTAGAAAGCCATTTGAAACATACATTTCTGTTCACATGACAAAGAAAACAAATAGAAAACTACATAAGAAATCAAATTAAGACGCATAGCATTATATGATTAGTTATTACACAAAGTTGGCTATAAATACAGCCCAATACTGTTAAATACCACCAATAACCATAGAGACTCTGCTAACTGTTGGAAAGCAATAGACCTCTATTTCATCTTTAAAGACATAACAGCAAAATGTAAAAGTTACCACCTCCATCTATACTTTTCTACACAAAACAGGTACTTTTCTGTATGGAACTGTATGGCTGTTCTAGGAATAATAGCTACCAAAACTCCCCCGAGTTGTGACCTGTTCAGTATAAGCTGCTCTTGGGAACATGAACGCTTAAAATGTTTACTTCCAAGCACTACTGTTACAAAATTTGAAAGATTTGTTTATCTACCAATACCTGATTGCAGATCTATTCCATTTTACACTTATCTAAAGCTGTGCAAAACAACCTATGTCCAAACTGTAAACCAGAACATGTCTAACACAGGTTGGACAGAATGTAATGATATTACTCTTACTTTTAAGCATAGAATACCTACAATTTACAAAACACATGCCTTCCTATTTTACATCACAATTTACATTTATCTTCTAATTTTACTTTAAAAGTTCTAAGTTACGATGTTACTATTGTTATAACGCAGAAATGACTTGTAGTTAGATAGTCTAGGCAATATGTCATTATGTGACCTGCTGTTGGTGATGATCCTTGTAATAATCAGCTTTAAGGATTGATGTCTTCTATGCTTTCACATATATCTAATTTCTTAGTGAGATATACTAACAGTGGGACATGCACAGTATCTATAACGTTTTTCACAATCTAACTGATCTGGTTTTTCACTAGTGTTTCATGATGCCTACTGTGATATAATCGTCTTGAACTGTACATTTTCTCAAAGATGACATAGTAGTGTGACATAAATGGTAGTTTTGTCTGAAACACATAAAAAGGAAAACAATTATGGTATGACTCTGTTATATTTATTAAATATAATCAAATATTATTAACTTACCATCTACTATGAAGCCACCTTAAGGTACAAGTTTTACTTACCTTACACTTATTATTACTTCTATATTTAATACAATTTATTATTTATGATACCTGGAAAATATGGTTAATATTGTTAGAAGTTCTTTATCTCTTGAGACATTTTGTTAGTCTGAAAATAACTTTTTAAAATTGTTTTATTTTTTTTATTCTGGAAGTTCCAAGGTCCACATGACCAAAACAAGAGTCTCAACAGTAAACATGAGGACAACAAGAGTAATAAAAAGGGTGTTGGTGACGACACTGGTGAGCCATGACAAGCTCATGATGGATGCTCGTATTTCTCTCTCCCCCATTAATGACAGTATGGTAAGGGAGACAGTATGTTCTTGTACTGCCATAGTGCTATATTATTTCCTGATACTGCCTCAAAAGCTGTATTGGTACCACTGTACCAGGAGCAGGTACTGTTGGAGGGACAAATGCACCGGGTGTTGGTGGAGATGCTGATGAAGCAGAGGAAGTCGAAGGTGTAGCATTAACCAAAGAAGTGGCTGCTGCCAATATTCCAGCTTCTGCCTATTCTCTATCCTTCTGACACCTTCTTTCTGTGCCAGTTTGGTGAAACAAATTGCCTTCAGGTGTTTTCTCATTCCTGTGGTACCAAATGAGTATTTTTTTCTATTTGCACTGGAAATTACTTTATTACATAGCTTGCATGTAACAAGTTTCACATTCATTTTGTTCCCTCCAGGTGGCAAAGAAAACAAACCTATACAATGGGTTCCTTCAATTTCTTTCTCTATGCCACTTCTTCTTACTCCTCTAGCAACAGCACAAGGTCATCTTCTTAGGCAATTGCAGTTATCCAAAAGTTGCAAAGTGCCTTTTTAAAAAATAAACGTCCCTCTTCCGAAGAGCTCAACTCTTTCCTTTGAAGATATCAAACTTAATGCGGATCAAATGCATACACTTCCTGTTTTCAACAACTGAGAGTTCTAAGATAATGAAATGCTATTTTACAAAAGCAAAAGTACCATTGTACTATCTGGATACTAAGCTGGAGCTGCATGCTCTTCAGCTGGAGTGCAGAGCCCTCTTGTGGTGGTGCATTTTGTAGCTTGAAAAAGGTTAGAAAAAGTCTCAAAACATATTGATGTTTTTTTAATAAAACCTTTTTACTTTTTTTATAACAATCAATTTTATTAAACATAGCACTGCGTGAATTAATGTAATATGCATTTCATTATAATTATTGGTCATTTTGTGAGAAAGATAATACGTGTGCTTTACACATCTTGATATCCTGACCCCGTCATAAAACCACCAGGCCCACCTTTTATATTTTGAGTTTGTGACTCTTTGACAAAGTCAGTAGATCTGCCTTACTTAAAATGACACCCAGGCCATGGACCCAATCTCCCACTCTGCATGGCTCATGCACAGTGGGCGGAAGGGCGTGTTGAGCACCAGAGGGGGTTGAGCGTAAGCAGATGTTGTGTGCAGGGTCACAACTCGGTAGCCACACTACAGTAATTATAATTCACCACTCTGAAATGCACTGTATTCTCACAAAAGATGTGTCTTGTTATGTCATAACTATTATTGTATATACTATTATTTTAAATGATATAAGTGATATAATATAAAAGGGTATAAGCAGTGCATGGAGAAGGCGTGAGTTATAGTTAATGTAGTGTAGCTACCAAGTTGAATACTCTGTCTGTAGAAGTGTGCGAGTTATAATAATTTGAAGGTGTTGCATAAATCATAAATTATTAAAGATATAAGTACAATTTTAAATTTTTTTTTTTTTGTGTAGTTTAGGTTTGGTTTGTAGTTAAAAAATAAATAAAGTTATATTAATTTAAAGGTGGTGCGTAATGTATAAATTTAAGGTTTAACTATACCTTTAAAATTTGTAATGTTTGTGTATTTTAAGTTTAGTTTCTATAGAAAGAATAAGTGAAGATTTCCTAACTATAACAAAGGGTTAATCTTTGAGTTTTTCTTGAATTTCTATGAATTTAAATAGAGTTTACTGTCATTGAGTGGAGTGTCATTAAGTGGAGTGTGGACAGTAGAGAGGAGGAGAGTGTACAGTGCACTGTTATAGAGTAGCATGGAGAGAAGTAGAGTTTTGTGGCATAGCATACAGTGGAGTAAACTGTTATATAGTTCAGTGGTATGTAGTATAGTAGTGGTATGATGCCTACTATAGTGGACATGCGTAATATAGAGTTGATCTAAGTGGTATACATTGGAGTGGCATCTTGTACAGTACATAGGAGTGGTGTGTCGCAGAGTGTTGGAAAGTGTTTTACAGTAGAGTACAGTGTTGTACACTGTGGTGTAGGTTCATAGAATGGAGCAGAGGGTTGTACCTGTGGTGGAGGGGCATAGAGGGAGTTGCACAGAGTGTTGTAAAGTGGAGTACAGTATTGTAAAGTCCTATAGAGTAAATAAGAGTGCTCTACACTGGTATTGACAAGAGTACATTGTTGTACAGAGTAGTGCTATACAGTGAACTATAGTGTGATACAGGAGAGGCATGGTCTGCTGTTGAGTGGAGTATAGTGTTGTTGAGTGGACCACAGTGAAGTGGCATGAAGTGTGGTTGGTTAGAGTGGAGTGGGTATAGAATGGAATGGGGTACAGTGGAGTGGCATATAGTGTAGTGGCATACAGTGCAATAGCGTACAGATGAGTGGCATACAGTAAAGTGGTATGTAGTGAAGTGGCAAAGAGTCAAATACTATAGAGTAGACTGTAGTGATAGACAGTGGAGTAGCGTAGATTATAGTTGCATAGATTGGAGTGGCCCTGACTGCAGTGGCATAGAGTGGAATGTCGTACATTAGAATAACATACAGTGGAGTGCTGTAGAGTGGAGTGGCATAGGATGGAGTGATGGTAAGTGAGGTACAGGGTAGTGACATACAGTTGAATGCTGTATAGTAGAGTGGCATAGAGTGCAATAGCATACAGTGGAATGGCTTAGAGTGGAGTGGGGTAGAATGGAGTGGCATACAGTGGAATAGCATGTACTGGATTAGCATATACTGAAATAGCATCCAGTGGTGTAGCATGGAGGGAGTGACATACAATGGTATCACGTAGAGTGGAGTGGGCTACAGTAGTGTAGCGTACAGAGGAATAGCTTACAGTGGAGTGGCATAGAGTGGAG
Organism: Pleurodeles waltl; assembly: GCF_031143425.1. Lineage (NCBI taxonomy): Eukaryota > Metazoa > Chordata > Amphibia > Caudata > Salamandridae > Pleurodeles > Pleurodeles waltl. The sequence goes on along the minus strand of NC_090446.1, from coordinate 1,294,416,886 downwards.
TGCATAGAGTGGAGGAGCATAGAGCCAATTAGTATAGAGTTCAGTGGCGTACAGTGTAGTTGCGTACAGTGGAATAGCATATACTGGAGTGTCAGAGGGTGAGGTGGGGGGTACAATGGAGTGGCTTAGATTGGAAAGGTTTAGAGTGGAATAGCGTACAGTGGAGTGTTGTAGCCTGTAGTTGTGTAAAGTGGAGTGACGTACAGTAGAATAGTGTACAGTGGACGGGCGGACAGTGGAGTAGTGTACAGTAGAGTGTGATAGAGTGTAATAGAATACAGTGGAGAAGCATAAAGTGCAGTGATGTAGAGTGGAGCGGCGTACAATGGAGTGAGATACAGTGGAGTAGCATACTGTAGAACAGCATACAGTGGAGTGGCATAAAATGCAGTGGTGTACAGTGAAGTGGTGTAGCGTGGAATAGCATACATTGAAGTGGCATACAGTGGAATGGTGATGAGCAGAATAGTGTATAGTTTAGTGGCATACTCTATACGTAGAGTGGAGTAGAGTGAAATGGCATACAGTGGCATAGCATAGACTGGAGTAGAGTAGAGTGGATTTACATACAGGTGAGTGAAATAGACTGGAATAGCACAGAGTGGAGTGGCATACAGGTGAGTGACATGGACTGTAGTAGCATAAAGTGGAGTGATGTGCAATCGAAAAGAGTATAGTAGAGTGGTTTAGAGTGGAATTGCTTACAGTGGAACAGCGCATACTCGAGTAACGTTGAGTGACGCGGTTCACAGTGGAGTGGCTTTGAGCAGAATAGCGTATAGTTGAGTGGCGTACAAAGGAGTAGAGCAGAGTGGAGTGGCATGGATTGCAATATCGTAGAGTGTTAAGTGTGGAGCTGCATACACTCGAATAGCATAGAATGGAGTAGTGTAGAGTGGAGTAGCTTAGAGTGGAGTAGCATAGAGTGGAGTGGCATAGACTGGAATAGCATACAGTGGAGTGGGTAGAGTGGAGTGATGTGAAAAGGAATAGAGTATTATAGAGAGGCATATAGTGGGGTGGTATACAGTGGAATGGCATAGAGTGGAAAAGTATAGAGTGGAGTGTCGTACTGTGGAGTTGCAACAGTGGCATTGACTAGAGTGTCAGAATGGAGTGGCATAGAGTGTAATAACATTCAGTGGACTGGTGTAGGGTGTAGTGGCATAGCATGGCATGGAGTAGATTAGAATGGCATACAGTGGACAGCGTAGAGTGGAGTGGTGTATAGCGGAGTGACATTGAGTGGAGTAGTGTAGAGTGTAATAGCATAGAGTGGAGTGGATAGAGTGGAGTGGCATGAGTCGAGTGTGGTAATTGAAACCGAGATAGTGTGAAAGTGTTGCACCTGGCCCTTTTTGCAGGGTCATCCTCAATCGTTTTGCCTCCTTCCTCCTAATTCTTCTCACCAGTTTTTGTTGGCTTTAGGACTCAGGGCACTTTACCACTGCTAATCAGTGTTACAGTGTATATGCTCTCTGTGGAAATTGTATTGTTGATTGGTTTATTCCTGATTGGCATATTTGATTTACTAGTAAGTCGCTAGTAAAGTGCACTAGAGGTGCCTAGGGCCTGAAAATCAAATGCTACTAGTGGGCCCGCAGCACTGTTTGTGTCTCCCATATTAGTAGCTTTGTAAACAGGGCTCAGACCTGCCACTGCAGTGTATGTGTGTGTGTACTTGTAAACTGCCAATTCGACCTGGCAAGCGTTCCCACTTGCCAGGCCCAAACATTCCCGTTTGGTACATGTAAGGCACCCCTTAGGTAGGCCCTAGGTAGCTCCATGGGCAGGGTGCAGTATATTTAAAAGGTAGGACATGTACTGGTGCATTTTACATGTCCTAACAGTGAAATACTGCCAAATTTGGGTTTCACTGTTGCAAGGCATATCTCCCTCATAAGTTAACATGGGGACTGCCTTTAAATACCTTTAAAGCGTAGATTCCCTTTGAGGGCAGATAGAAATATGGAGTTTGGTGTCTCTGAACTCACAATTTAAAAATACATCTTTTAGTGAAGTTGGTTTTTAGATTGTGCTTATGAAATTGCCACTTTTAGAAAGTAGGCATTTTCTTGCTTAAACCATTCTGTGGCCCGTTTGTGGATTCCCCGTCTGGTCAGTTTGACAGTTGGGCTGTTCACAGCTCTCCTCTAGACAGTGACACAAAGGGAGCTGGGGTGTAGCCTACATATCCTGAGCAGCCATCTGGGCTAGAGTGGAGGGAGGAGTGGTCACTTACACCTGAAAGGGCAGTGCCTGCCCTCACACAATGCAATCTCTGACACCCTGGAGTGTGTCCAGGGCCAGGCCTGGATAAGGAAGGATCTTGCAAACACTTGAGACTTTGCTTTGATGTTTGCCAACTTCAAAGGCAGAAAGGGGTATAAGAAGAAGACACAAAACCCCAGACTTTTAGAATCTTTCTGGAATCAAGAGGAACCTTTGCCCAAGAGAAGTGCTGAAGGCGGAGTACTGTTCCTTTGCTGTGTTACTTTGCTTGACTGGCCTGCAGGTGCTGCTTCTGCCTGAAAAGAGTGCGAAGGGTGAACTTTGCTGTTTATCCTGCTTGTAAGAGTTCTCCAAAGGCTTAGAGTAGAGCTTGTCTCCTGTTGGAAGTCTCAGGGACACCAAAGACTTCAGTTTTGTTGATCTGCAGCACTGGGAACTGTGTGTTTTGTGCTCTTCAACAGCAGAAACCACTGTGACACCGCTAACGATGCCGCTGGCCTGCATCGTGACCTGCCGACGCCTCACAGAGCTGCACTGCCTGCTTCGCACCGTGCCCTGGTCTCACCGGTGCCATCATCGGACGACTTCACAGAGCCGCAGCTCGCACCACCACCTGTGGGCCCCACATTCCGGCATCGCCTGCCTACACTGCATCCTGGGTATCCCCATCAATGACACTCCTGCTGACACCGGCGCTGCTGCCTGCACCGTGGCCTGTGGACACTGCTTGTGAGGTACACGAAGCACCGTCCCGTCCCGCACCACAGCCCCGGTCCACAGTTGCCAGCATCATCGACTCGAGTGTCGTCACCAGGCATCCCTGCCTTCACTGTGGCCTGTGGACACTGCTCATGAGGGTCACAAAGCACCGTCCTGTCCCGCACCGCTGCCTTGGGCCTACTCGCTTCACCAACAATGACGACGCTGCCTGCACTGTGACCTGGTGACACCGCACGTCGCACCGCCCTGATTCACACTGCAGCCCTGGTCTCAACAATGCCGCTGGATGCCATCACTGAGCCGCTGCCTGCACCATGACCTGTGGGCACAACATGTCACATCATCCCGCTTCGCACCACAGCCCTGACGCCATCCATGCCAGTGCTCCTGACTTCATCAGTCCAGAGTTCGATCCACAAGGCGTGTGACTTCAAGGACCCGATGACTCCTGCACGACTCCGGAACCGACACCGTGACGCCAGCAACGTCACTCTCTGGAGCTCACTGCGAGAATCACGATGCCCTGCAAATCTAAAGGTACTGTTTGCGTGTCTTCCTGTTCACCGTAGCTGGCACGCAACGCCGCGGCTGGCCTGAACTGTTGGTTTTATTGATCATGACGCCGTGATAGCCCCAGGTGGAGCTATCGACTCCAAGGAACTGTATTTTTGAGTAAATCTAGCTCAATTCAGATCTTTAACACTGTATGTTGGATTTTTATCGTTTTGGTCTTGTTTTACACAGATACACATTGCTTAGTTTTTCTAAAACTGGTGTGGTGTCCTTTTGTACTGTTTTTGTCAGAGTCACCAGATCCTCGGGGTCTGTGCACATTCCCAACACCTCCACCACAAGACAGCTCCAATACTCTGATTAGAATTGTCACAGAGTCTAAGAGAGTCCAAGTGGGGAAAAGGGGATTAGGAAGGGAACAGCTGGGAAGGAGACCTGTAGGAAGCAAAATGGTTAAAACACACAATATCACAATTTTATCATATGAATCAATACTAGACTATGGGGGTTATTACAACTTTGGAGGAGGTGTTAATCTATCCCAAAAGTGACGGATATACCACCAGCCGTATTACGAGTTCCATAGGATATAATGGACTCGTAATACGGCTGGTGGTATATCCGTCACTTTACCGTCACTTTTGGGATGGATTAACACCTCCTCCAAAGTTGTAATAACCCCCTATGACTCTAAACATTGTCATTCTGAAACCATGGACAACCTAAGCACAGACTTAAAATGACTAGGCTTCAAGATGACTGGGTACCTGTGAGGGAATCAAGAAAGTTTAAATGCAACTTTCAAATTCAAGTACAATCCTTTGCCTGAGGATCAGGAAACAATCTGAATGATTGCTAAACCATCATATGAATCAGGTTTTGAGAAAACATGTTAGGAACACACAACATTACATCTTGAACTCTGACTTTTTGTTCCCTCAAATTGCCGGAACATGAATTGTGCACATTACAGATTTTCACATAGGTAGAAAATACCATTGAATGATTTGTGCACCATGAATAACACAAATTAAAACTCGGTAAATAAATCACGCGACTTGCCAACTCGAAAACCACCAAGTAAATGCCTTAGAATGGTAGCGCATAATGAACACCGTGATTTTTTAACACAGAAAAGGAATCGCGCTTCTTGCCGATTCGAAGGTCACCAAACAAATGTCACAAAATGGTAGCGTACAACGAATAACATGAATTACACACAGGAAAAGAATCGCGCGTCTTGCTGATTCGAGTACCACCATAGAAATGCTTAGGAATGGTAGCGGATAATGAATATCAAAAGTTAAAGCACAAGAAAACGACTCACACATCTTGCCGATTCGAAAGCCACCATGTAACTGCTATGGAATGGTAGCGCACAATGAATATCAAGGGTTAAAGCACAAGAAAACGAATCGCACATCTTGCCGATTCGAAGGCCACCATTTAACTGCCAAGGAATGGTAGCGCACAATGAATAACATGAATTAAGCACAAGAAAAGAATCACATGTCTTGCCGATTCGAATGCCACCATGTAACTGCCTTAGGAATGATAGCACACAATGAATATCAAGGGTTGAAGTAAAAGAAAATGAATTGCGCGTCTTGCCGATTCGAAGGCCACCATGTAACTGCCAAGGAATGGTAGCGCACAATGAATAACATGAATTAAGTACGAGAAAAGAATTGCGCGTCTTGCCGATTCGAATGCCACCATGTAACTGCCTTAGGAATGGTAGCGCACAATGAATATCAAGGGTTGAAGTACAAGAAAACGAATTACGCGTCTTGCCGATTCGAAGGCCACCATGTAACTGCCAAGGAATGATAGCGCGCAATGAATAACATGAATTAAGCACGAGAAAAGGATCGCGCGTCTTGCCGATTCAAGTATCCACATGTAAATGCCATGAAACGACCAAGCGCACATTCACAAGAGTCAAATCGCTTATCATGCAAAGATTAGGCCCAAGAACTTGAGCGTCATTGAAAACGGAGTCGGGGGCCCAACCTGACCTCCATCTTACCGCCCTGATCTAAGATCACCAAATGAAGTGAAAAAAGGGCGAGGCCTGGAGGATCAAAGTAGGCCGCCGGAACAGGAGCTCAGGAAGTTGCTGCTGCTCTGCAGCGGGACCTCTGAATAGTGAGCACGTGGAGCTGGGCTGGCTCCCTTATATAGAGTCTTGGCCCAGCCCACAAACCACACCCAGGCATGCTGCAGGGAAAGCTTCTAGAAGGCCCTGGAAGGGGACCACACCGTGACACAGTCTGAAAGCCTGCAGCAGTACATCACATGTGAACAGTATTTATATGTATGCTGAACATAAGTCTTCAAGATTAAACTCTGCAATGCAAAAGGTTAAGCTACATCATATTAGCACAATGCATAAATTATGTTAGCTTGAAACTGTTAGGTTTTTGCATTCTAGTCGCCAGTAGAGCGCGTACTGCCCTGATGTTGACAGTACTCCCCTCTCCCAGACGCGCTCTAGGGCCTGGTTTGTCTGGATTGAAACGATGAAAACGCCTCACAAGTACTGGAGCATGGATATCAGATGCGGAAACCCATGAGTTACTTTCAGGGCCATAACCTTTCCATGAGATTAAGTACCAGAGGTTACGCCCTCTCAGTTTAGAATCCAACACTTTCTAGACTTCGTATTCTTCTTTCCCCTGTACTAGAACTAGAGCTGGATGAGGGCGGACCTTCTGGACTGCCTTTTTCAAGAGGGAAGTGTGGAACACTGAATGAATCCGTAATGATCTTGGCAATTGCAGGTTATAGGTCACTGGATTGATTTGCTGAAGGACAGTGTACGGACCTATGAATTTGGGGTTGAACATGTGCTTCTTCTTGAAGTCTATGGGGGTCATTTTGACCTCGGCGGTCTTTTGTAAAGACCGCCGAGGGACCGCCGTGCTGAAGTCCGCCAGTGGTGGCGGTTTTCCGCTCGGCGTATTATGACTGTCCTTTTTCGGACAGAGAGCCGCCAACAGCCATACTGGCGGTCGACGGGGAAGTGGAGGTTGCTCCACCTCCACCGCCATGTCAACAGAACACCGCCCACCGAATCACGTCCTGTGATTCGGCGTGGCGGTGTTCTGTTGATGGTGTGGTGTCGGCGGACCAGCCCCCATGGATCCCGTCCTCTCCCGGAGGATTGACAGACCAGGTAAGTCGATCGTCCGTTAGGGGAGGGGGGTGGGGGGGTGTTGTGTGTTGTGTGCGTGCATGGGGGTGTGCGTGTGTGTATGTAGAGGGGGTGTGTGAGTGTGTGTATGCTTGTGGGGGCGTTGTGTGTTTGGGAATGAGTGCGTGTATCTCTGTAGGTATGTCGGTATGGATGTGTGCGTGTATGTTTAAATGTGGGTGTGCGTGTCTGACTGTGTGTGTGGATGTTGGCATGTATGTCGGTGTGTGTGCGTGTATGTGTGTTGGTGGTGCCTGTGTGCGTGTCGTGTGTGATTGAGTGATGTGATGTTCGGGGGCGGGGTGGGGAGGGGAGTCCTGCCACCTTTGTGGGGTGGCAGGGGTGGTAGGGGTGTAGGGGAGGGAGTCGGGGTGGGGGTGGGGGAGACCCCTATCAGGGCCAGGGAAGGAATTCCCTGGCACTGATAGTGCTTACCGCCATGGATTTCATGGCAGTTCCAAACCGCATGAACTCCATGGCGGTCAGCCGGGTCCAAATACCGCCGGCGGTATAGTGACGACCGCCGGGCTGGAGACCCAGGTCTTCAGCCCAGCGGTCGTCTCCGCCCTGGCGGGCGGAACGGAGAAGCGGCGGATGACCATGGCGGTAACCGCCATGGTCATAATTGCAAAAAAAAGACCGCCAGCCTGTTGGCGGTCTTACCGCCGCTTCTCCGCCGTCCGCCAGGGTCGTAATGACCCCCTATATGCTTTGTGGAAAGCCACACTTTATCACCTGGTTGAAACTGCGGTCCCTCACAATGTTTCTTGTCATAATGCTTTTTGTATTTTTGTTTGGCCTTTTCTAAATGCTGTTGAATCAATTTCTGGGTATTATGCAAATGTTGAATGGTTTCTGACACAGCTAGAGTAAGAGAACTTTCTTGAGGGATTGTGATGGGCAAGGTGTCAGGATGATAGCCAATCAAGTCAAAAAAGGTGTAACGCCAGTAGAAGTGTGGAATGAGTTATTGTAGGCTAACTCAGCTAACCAGAGCATTGATGTCCAAGAATGAAGTGCCATTTCAGCGTAAGCACGTAGGTATTGCTTCAAAGTCTGATTTAGTCTCTCCATTTGACCATCTGTTTGAGGATGGTGGCTAGTAGATAGTGTAGATGTCATTTGGAGTGGTTTATACCATGTCTTCCAGAAATTGGAAGCAAATTGCGACCCCCGATCGGAGAGGATCATTTTTGGCAGTCCATGATAACGAACCACTCTGTTCAGTAAAATAGTTGCTAGTTCAATAGAGGTGGGCAATTTCTTACAGGCAATGAAATGTCCATATTTCGTGAGACTATATGCTACCAACAGAATTACTGAATGCTGTTGAACCACTGGTAGACCGGTAATAAAGTCTAAGCTCCCACGGACGACTTGGAGATGGAAGTGGATGCAACAACCCTTTCGGTTTTGAATGACTTGTTTTAGTGTGAGCACAGACTTCGCAGTTGTTTACCATTGCTTTTACATCTTTTGTTAGGGTAGGCCACCAAAAATAGCGTTAGATTAATTCAAGAGTTTTTGGAGTACCTGGATGACCTGCCGTAGGTATAATATGCAACCAATGAAACACAATCTTGCGAAGTTTGGTAGTGGGCATGAACAAACGAGCGTCATGAAAAGGTAAACCTTGCTTGATTGACCTTTTGGGATCTGCTTGGTACCATGTCTGCCATTTCTCAACAGTGAAAGAGTTGTGGATGTCTTCAAAGAAATCTTCAGCTTTGATGATACATTGGACTTTGTCAGGAGCAATGATAGCTCTGAAGGTTTGAACTGCGGGCAACGTGGTAGACTCTTGGCGGGACAAGGCGTCAGCTTTGCGATTGTCTCTACCAGGCCGGAAGGTTACCACAAAATCAAATTCGGCAAAAAACAACATCCAGCGTAATTGCCGAGGAGTCAAAAGTCTGGCAGAACTCATGAACTGAAGATTGCGATGATCAGTATATACCGTGACAGTGTATTTGGCACCCAACAAATGATGTCTCCATTCTTTAAAGGCATCATGAATCGCCAGAAGCTCCTTTTCAGCAATGACATAGTTCTGTTCAGCTTCATTCAACTTCCGAGACATGTAAGCTACAGGATGAAGTTGACCAGTGTCCTTGTTTTGTTGCGACAAGACTGCTCCTATTGCCACATCTGAAGCATCAGCTTCCACTATGAAGGGTTGATCCGCGTCAGGATGAGTCAAGACTGGGGCAGTGGAGAAAGCTTCTTTCAAAGTTGAAAAGGCTTGGTCAGCTTCTGGGGACCAGACACATTTCTCCTTCGTTCTTAATAACTTAGTGATTGGAGCCACTGTCTGGGAGAAATGATTTATGAACCTTCGGTAAAAATTTGCAAACCCCAGGAAACATTGTACATCACGAACAGTCTCAGGGGTGGGCCAATCGGATACAGCCTTTACTTTCTTTTCTGCCATCACCATACCTTGAGGGGTAAGGATAACCCCAAAAAACTCAACTGTGTTAACATGAAACTCACACTTGGTTAGTTTGGAATATAAATGGTGCTTTTGAAGGGCTGCAAGGATTTTCTTGACATGTTGGACATGTTCATCTTCATTGTCTGAGTAGATCAAAATGTCATCGATGTAGACTATGGCAAATATGTCAAGGTACTCTCTAAGAACGTCATTCAAGAAAAATTGAAATGCTGCTGGAGCATTACACAGACCAAAAGGCATGACGGTGTATTCAAAAAGGCCATATCTTGTCTTGAACACTGTTTACCATTCGTCACCCTCTCTCGTTCTGACCAAATGATAAGCACCTCAGAGATCAAGCTTCGTGTAGATTTATGCTTTCTTTACTTGCTCCAGTAAGACCGGAATCAGGGGCAAAGGATATTTATTCTTGATGGTGACTTTGTTCAGTCCTGTATAGTCGATACAAGTTTGAAGTTCTCCATTTGCCTTCAGAACAAAAAAACAAAGGAGAAGCTGCAGGAGACTTAGAAGGGCGAATGAAACCATTCTCCAAGAATTGATCTAGATATTTTCGTAAATGTTGATTTTCATGTTCTGACAGGGCATATACACGACAATTGGGAAGTATCACACCTGGGACTAGATCAATTTGACAGTCATAAGATCTATGAGGAGGTAGGTTCTCTGCTTCTTTTTCATCAAATACATCCTCGTAAGATGAATACTGTTTGGGCAGTTGAATTTCTTTCTCCGCGGCAGTAGCTATGTAAGAGTTGCAAACTTTTGATACTGGAATCTTTTGGAGGCATTGGTGGTCATTACAACCCTGGCGGACGGTGTTAAAGCTGCGGTAATACTGCAAACAGGGTGGCGGACAAAAAAAGGGAATTACGACCCTGGCGGAAACCGCCAACTTAGACAGCCACTTTAACACATCGCCCGCCACGCCGGTACAGACAAACAGCGCGGTGGTCACCGCCAACAGACATGCGGAAGACAATGTACCGCCCACACTATCACAACACACCAATCCGCCACACCCAGGCACACCAATCCGCCACCTTTTCCGGGGCGGATTCACCGTGGATAAAAACACGGCGGAAACAGCTTGTGCTATGGGAAAACGCTCACCTCAACACATCCCACGAGGAACGAGGACACCATGGAGCCGGAACTACAAATCTTACCTGCCCTTGCATTCCTGCTCATCTACGACCAACAGCGACGTAGGCGCAGAACAAACCGGTGAGTACAGCACCTACGACACGGGACACCCACCAAACACCCCCACCCCCACCCCCCATATTACAACATACACACCAATGCAGTCACAAAAATCACAGTAACAACCCACAATCCCCCTGGAAGAATGCAAAGACAATGCGAATAGCGGTCAAACTTTGTATTGTGCCAATATACTACTCATCAAAAAATTTACGGATATATATTTCACGAAATCAGTCATAAATAAATGTACAATACAAGAAGTAGTGCAGAGATGAACACAACAGTGTCCGTGCACCAACAGTCCAAAAATGCATGGGCGACGCCCACAATAGATACCTGACCAAAATCCGAGAGAACACTGCCGGGGCATCAGATAGAAACAATACAGGCACATCAGGGGGAAGGGAAGGGGGGGCACCTCTGCCAGATGAATGCGAAGCCAGATCCACGACGGGGCTCCATGACCATTGATTTATCCTGGGGAGTGCAAAGCCACAGTCTCTCAAGTCACTTCAGTGGGTGGCTTGCCCACTGTGCCATCCTGGGGAGTGCAAAGCCACAGTCTCTCAAGTCTCTACAGTGGGTGGCCTGCCCACTGTTACATCCTGGGGAGTGCAAAGCCACAGTCTCTCAAGTCTCTACAGTTGGTGGTTTGCCCACTGTTCAATCCTGGGGAGTGCAAAGCCACAGTCTCTCAAGTCTCTACAGTGGGTGGCCTGCCCACTGTTACATCCTGGGAAGTGCAAAGCCACAGTCTCTCAAGTCTCTACAGTGGGTGGGTTGCCCACTGTGCCATCCTGGGGAGTGCAAAGGCACAGTCTCTCAGCGGTGCTAGCCATGGCGGTCTTTGCCCTGTTCAGCGGTCTTCACCATGGCGGTCTTTGCCCTGTTCAGCGGTCTTCACCATGGCAGTCTTGGCCTTGTTCAGCGGTGCTTTGCCATGGCGGTCTTTGCCCTGTTCAGCGGTCTTCACCATGGCAGTCTTGGCCTTGTTCAGTGGTGCTTTGCCATGGCGGCCTTTGCCCTGTTCAGCGGTCTTCACCATGGCGGTCTTTGCCCTGTTCAGCGGTCTTCACCATGGCGGTCTTTGCCCTATTCAGCGGTCTTCACCATGGCAGTCTTGGCCTTGTTCAGTGGTGCTTTGCCATGGCGGTCTTGGCCTTGTTCAGAGGTGCTTTGCCATGGCGGTTCTGGTACGGATATTGGTGTGTGGCATTACGATCTCCACAATGGACATTGGTGTGTGGCATGACGAACTCCACACTGGACATTGGTGTGTGGCATGACGAACTCCTCACTGGACATTGGTGTGTGGCATGACGAACTCCACACTGGACGTTGGTGTGTGGCTTGACGTTCCGTCATTGCCCAGCGGGGCTGTGGGATTCTGGACCCTCATGGGCTGTGACTCCGGCGGTGGCGGTGGTCTCCTGACCAGTAACGATACTTGGGCCCTCTTGGGCTATGACTCTGGTGGTGGTCTCCTGACCAGTAACGATACTTGAGCCCTCCTGTGCTGTGACTCTGGCGGTGGTGGTGGTCTCCTGACCAGTAACGATACTTGGGCCCTCCTGGGCTATGACTCTGGCAGTGGTCTCCTGACCAGTAACGATACTTGAGCCCTCCTGGGCTGTGACTCCGGCGGTGGTCTCCTGACCAGTAACGATACTTGGGCCCTCCTGGGCTATGACTCTGGCGGTGGTCTCCTGACCAGTGACGATACTTGGGCCCTCCTGGGCTATGACTCCGGCGGTGGCGGTGGTCTCTTGACCAGTAACGATACTTGGGCCCTCCTGGGCTATGACTCTGGCGGTGGTCTCCTGACCAGTAACGATACTTGAGCCCTCCTGGGCTGTGACTACGGCGGTGGCGGTGGTCTCCTGACCAGTAACGATACTTGGGCCCTCCTGGGCTATGACTCTGGCGGTGGTCTCCTGACCAGTAACGATATTTGAGCCCTCCTGGGCTGTGACTACGGCGGTGGCAGTGGTCTCCTGACCAGTAACGATACTTGGGCCCTCCTGGGCTATGACTCTGGCGGTGGTCTCCTGACCAGTAACGATACTTGAGCCCTCCTGGGCTGTGACTACGGCGGTGGTGGTGGTCTCCTGACCAGTAACGATACTTGGGCCCTCCTGGGCTATGACTCTGGCCGTGGTCTCCTGACCAGTAACGATACTTGAGCCCTCCTGCGCTGTGACTACGGCGGTGGCGGTGGTCTCCTGACCAGTGACGATACTTGAGCCCTCCTGGGCTATGACTCTGGCGGTGGTCTCCTGACCAGTAACGACGGTGCTGGCGGTTGTGTCTGGACCGCCGGAAATGATGGCGCACTTCTCCGCCGTGACACTCACAACAGGTTGGGGAGACTTCCTCGGGACCTTCCCCACCTTCTTTTGAGTTACAGATGACTCACCAATCGCCTTGGATCCCATGTCACTGTTTGTCCCACCAGGAGTCTTGACACGGTCCCGTCGTCCACTCTCCAATTTCGGAGCCTTTACAGGGGGTGGGCTGACAGTGCCTTGGCTCCGGGTCCTACTGCCTGCCCTGGTGGACGGGGCACTCCAAAAACCTGGTACACGCACCACTGGTACTGGAGGCTTTTTGGCTGAGGCGCTACGACGGGACTGATGAATTGGAGGGGGGGTGGGGGCAAAAAGGTCAATTTGACATAGGGACAGTTTCTGACGTACACTGGGATGGGTAGCTGGAGGGGCTCTGGGAGTGGAGGAAGAGGAGGTGGTTGTAGGAGGTGTCACTTTAGCTATTTTGGGTGCAGGTGCAGGTACTGGAGGCTGTTGTGAGGTGGATGGATGTTGGGTGAGTGATTGCCGGCGTTTGTGTACTTTGGGAGGGGGCGTCACAGACACACTGGGAGAGGACACAGGGGACATGTAAATGGCAGTGGAGGTGGTGAGTGCAGGTGAGCGGCTTGTGGTGCTGGGTGTCCTGGTGCGAGTCCTAGTGCCTGTAGATGTGGTGCATGCAGGTGTGTGTGTAGACGACACTGGGAGGGAGGAGGGAGAAGAGGAGGAGGGGGACACAGTGGAGAGAGTGGATGTTGCTGTGTCTGTATGGGTCTGATGCTTGTGTGAGTGCCTGTGGTGTGTGTGGTGCCTATGTTTGCTTGAGCTACTTGTGTGTGTTGACTTGTCTGCATGCTGGTCTGTAGGTGTGCTTGGGATGGGCTGGGGTACAGGGGATTGGGTCTGGGTGGAGGAAGTTGGAGGGGGGAGGCTGGACACAGGGACAATGGCTGCCATCAGTGCTGCGGCCAGAGATTGCAGGGTTCGCTGAAGGACAGCCTGACCAGAATGAATGCCTTCCAGGAATGCATTACCGTGTTTCAACTCTTGTTCTACACCCTGGATGGCATTCACAATGGTAGACTGCCCAACAGTGAGTGACCTGAGGAGGTCAATGGCCTCCTCCGTCTGAGGGCAGCTGGGGTGACTGGGGCAGGGCCTGAGGTGCCTGGGGCGAAGGTGATGCCCACCCTCCTGGGTGAGCGGGCACGGGGCGAACGCTGAGGGGCTGCTGGGAGGGCGGTGCTGGTAGGGGAGGTGGCGGCTGTACCTGTAGAAGTGGGGCGCACAGATGGTGCCGCCACCACAGGGGAGCTCCCATCGGCGGACGAGTCTGTGTCGCTGTTTGGTGATCCTGTGGCCGACGTGAAGCTCCCCTCGCCCTCCGTCCCACTGGTGAATTCAGAGTCTGTGGTGTGGCCCTCCATGGCCATGTGGGATGCAGCTCCCTCGTGCTCCGGTGCCACTGTACCTCCGCCTGTTGATGCTGATGTACAGAAGGACAGGGAGAGCAGAAAAAGGGTGGAGACAGAAGAAAGAGAGTTTTAGTGCATGGCATACCGCTACCGTTGGCGGACAAGACAAACGCAGCAGCCCCCTGCATTACGCCGTGCTCCTGCCCTCTGCACATGCAATTTCTGGGATATGGACTACATGGCAATGGTAGAAATCTGCCCACATGGATGGCAAAGGGGCAACTATACATCAATTTGCCTTTTTTTTTTAGCTGGGGTAGAGTGCCACATGGCCTACATTACGGAGGTGCCTTGCCTACCTAACTCGCCCTGGCCTAGGGACACCCACAGCCCACCTCCCCCACCCAGACCCCTCCACTACGCGCAAAGTCAGCAGAATGAGGTTGTACTCACCCCCTTGTGTGTGCTGTGATGCCCTCAAGCGCCCCTCCAACTCCGGGTAGGCCACCGCCAGGTTCCGGAACATCAGGGGGGTCATGGTGCGATGGGCACCCCTCCCACGTTGGGAGGCCATCCCCAGCTGAGCCTCCGCCGTCTTCTTGCTGCAGCGGCGAATGTCCTCCCATCTCTTACGGCAGTGGGTGCCCCGTCTCTGGTGGGCCCCCAGGGTCCGGACTTCCTTGGCGATGGCACGCCAAATATCCCTCTTCTGGTGGGCGCTGACCTACATGACATGCACAAGGAAAGAGGAACAGTCATTACCTACAGCACCGAACTATATTTGGGGTTCAGGGAGGAGCTCAGGACCATCAGCTCTGCCCTGGGCACCATCGTAGGGGTGCTGACGGACATTCAAAAGACCTTGAGGGACACCGTGGCACTCCAAGGGGCCCCTGACACTAGCCACGACGATGAACTGCCCACCACCTCCACCGGCGCTAGTGGACAGGACGCCCCGCCACAGGACCAACACACCAGCACCCCATCCCCTGCAGACGGACAACCACTACGCAAGCGGGCACTGAGATCCAGGAACAGGACAGAGCAAGATGGCAAGACCACCGCCAGGAAATAAGACCACCCTGATTGTCCCCCCACTGTCCCACTTTGTCACCCTGTCCAGATTGGAACTGCCCCAGCTCCACTTCCTATGCCCATATGGGCAATGCACCTGTGAGACTAATTGACTGGACTCTGCCATGGACATTCCTCCACCATTACCCATCCCCATTTTACAACCTTCCTTGAATTTTTTAGCACTTAAATAAACACCCTTGAAAGCCAAAAAAATCTGGAGTCAGTCTATGATTTGGAACTTTGTATTATCAATTACAGTGTCATAATGGGTTACCCATTGTAAGGCTAACATACCAATGTCACACATCACAAGCCCTTCAAGGATGCAAGCAGTTGACACGTAGGTAACCACACCTGTGAAACTGAAATGGAAGGGTACAACTCAATTAACAAATAGTGAGTGAAATGGAGGTACAGGATAGAGGTAGACATGTGAAAGTTAATGTAATGTTAAACCAGAAAATTTTCTCACCTGTGTGTCACTGGAAATATTGCTGTATGACTGACTCCCTGTTGTCGTTTTCTTCATCCTCAGCTTCATCCTCATCACTGTCCACTCGCTCCACAGGCTCCACAGCTGCCACACCACCGTCATCTGGATCATCCTCCTGCAGAAAAGGCACCTGGGTTTGCAATGCTAAATTATGGAGCATTGAGCAGGCGATGATGATGTCGCACACCTTCTTCGGTGAGTAGAATAGGGATCCACCTGTCATATGGAGGCACCTGAACCTGGCCTTAAGGAGGCCGAAGGTGCGTTCAATCACCCTCCTAGTCCGCCCATGGGCACCATTGTACCGTTCCTCTGCCCTGGTCCTGGGATTCCTCACTGGGGTCAATAGCCATGACAGGTTGGGGTAACCAGAGTCCCCCAATAGCCATACACGGTGCCTCTGGAGTTGACCCATCATATCAGGGATGCTGCTATTCCGCAGGATGTAGGCGTCATGCACAGAGCCAGGGAACATAGCATTTACCTGCAAGATGTACTGGTCTGCCAAACAGACCATCTGCACATTCATCGAATGATAATTCTTCCTGTTCCTGTGCACCTGTTCACTCCTGCGGGGGGGACCAGAGCTACATGGGTACCATCAATAGCACCTATGACGTTCGGGATATGTCCAAGGGCATAGAAGTCACCTTTAACTGTAGGCAAATCCTCCACCTCAGGGAAAATGATGTATCTCCTTACGTGTTTCAGCAGGGCAGACAACACTCTGGACAACACGTTGGAAAACATAGGTTGGGACATCCCTGATGCCATGGCCACTGTTGTCTGAAAAGACCCACTAGCAAGGAAATGGAGCACTGACAGCACCTGCACGTCAGGGGGGATTCCAGTCGGATGGCGGATTGGTGACATCAGGTCTCGCTCCAACTGGGTACATAGTTCCTGGATAGTGGCACGGTCAAATCGGTAGGTGACGATGATATGTCTTTCTTCCATTGTCAACAGGTCCACCAGCGGTCGGTACACCGGAGGATTCCGCCATCTTCTCATATGTCCCAGCTGACGGTGCCTAAGAAGGACAACAGCGAAGAACCAGACACTATTCCTCCAGGTATGTACCCACAGTTACACACAAGACTACACCAGACAAAACCCCTTCCTGTATGTGTGTTGAGTATAGGCCTAGCTTAGCTATGCGTGACGCAGTAGTAAATGAAGCCATGTGGGCCCCTGAAATGGCGGCTGCCTGACCTCTAAACTGGGACAATGGGATTGTGGGGTAACTGCGCTGGCGTTGCACACCGTCGCAGTAGGCGGTCGTAGACCGCGGCGCAATGCTGCATTGGTTAACATTGGACTCTATGGGTCCCAGGAGCCAATGAACAGGTGCGGACGTCACTGCCATTTTCTATCTGTTCAATCACTAGATACCTGAACTTTGACAGGAGAGGACCTACACTGCTAGTGCTGCTGTGACCTCGGTCTGGAAGCGACGATGGCTGCTGCGTCTGGGGAAAGGGCCCCTGCCTTCACTGCACAGGAGTTGGAGAAACTTGTGGATGGGGTCCTCCCCCAGTACACACTACTCTACGGTCCTCCAGACCAACAAGTTAGTACACAGGGAGCACGTTGTATGGGCTAGCCCTGGGTGGAGAGGGATAGGTGGAAGAGGGAAGGGGGCAGAGTACATAGATCAGTTATGCATGGGAATGAATGGGCTACATGGGCAGAGTAGGAAGGGGGCCATTCACATTGACGGTGCAGTTGGTAATGACTGTTCCTCTTTCCTTGTGCATGTCATGTAGGTCAGCGCCCACCAGAAGAGGGACATTTGGCGTGCCATCGCCAAGGAGGTCCGGACCCTGGGGGGCCACCAGAGACGGGACACCCACTGCCGTAAGAGATGGGAGGACATTCGCCGCTGCAGCAAGAAGACGGCAGAGGCTCAGCTGGGGATGGCCTCCCAACGTGAGAGGGGTGCCCGTCGCACCATGACCCCCCAGATGTTCCAGATCCTGGCGGTGGCCTACCCAGAGTTGGATGGGCGCTTGAGGACATCACAGCAGACACAAGGGGGTGAGTACAACCTCATTCTGCGGACTTTGCATGCAGTGGAGGGGTCTGGGTGGGGGAGGTGGACTGTGGGTGTCCCTAGGCCAGGGCGAGTTAGGTAGGCAAGGCACCTCCATAATGTAGGCCATGTGGCACTCAACCCCACCTCAGCAGAGTGGCAAGTTGAGGTATAGTTGCCCCTGTGGCATCCATGTGCGCAGATTTCCACCATTGCCATGTAGGCCATATCCCAGAAATTGCATGTGCAGAGGTCAGGAGCACGGCGTAATGCAGGGGGCTGCTGCGTCTGACTTGTCCGCCAACGGTAGCGGTATACCATGCACTAAAACTCTCTTTCTTCTGTCTCCCCCCCTTTATCTGCTCTTCCTGTCCTTTTGTCCATCAGCATCATCAGGCGTAGGCACCGGAGTACGAGGGAGCTGCATCCCACATGGCCATGGAGGGCCACACCACAGACTCTGAATGCACCAGTGGGACGGAGGGCGAGGGGAGCTTCACGTCGGCCACCGGATCACCAACCAGCGACACGGACTCGTCCGCCGATGGGAGCTCCCCTCTGGTGGCGGCACCACCTGTGTGCCCCACTTCTACAGGTACAGCCGCCACCCCCCTTACCAGCACCACCCTCCCAGCAGCCCCTCAGCGTTTGCCCCATGCCCGCTCACCCAGGAGGGTGGGCATCACCTTCGCCCCAGGCAGCTCAGGCCCTGCCCCAGTCACCCCAGCTGCCCTCAGTGAGGAGGCCATTGACCTCCTCAGGCCACTCACTGTTGGGCAGTCTACCATTGTGAAAGCCATCCAGGGTGTAGAACGAGAGTTGCAACACGGTAATGCATTCCTGGAGGGCATTCATTCTGGTCAGGCTGTCCTTCAGCGAACCCTGCAATCTCTGGCCTCAGCACTGATGGCAGCCATTGTCCCTGTGTCTAGCCTCCCCCCTCCAACTTCCTCCACCCAGACCCAATCTCCTGTACCCCAGCCCATCCCAAGCACACCTACAGACCAGCATGCACACAAGTCAACACACACAAGTAGCTTAAGCAAACATAAGCACCACACACACCACAGGCACTCACGCAAGCCTCACCCACATACAGACACAGCAACATCCACTGTCTCCACTGTGTCCCCCTCCTCCTCTTCTCCCTCCTCCCTCCCAGTCTCGTCTACACACACACCTGCGTGCACCACATCTACAGGCACTAGGACTCGCACCAGGACACCCAGCACCACAAGCTGCTCACCTGCACTCACCACATCCACTGCCATTTACACGTCCCCTGTGTCCTCTCCCAGTGTGTCTGTGACGCCCCCTCCCAAAGTACACAAACGCCGGCAATCACTCACCCAACATCCATCTACCTCACAACAGCCTCCAGTACCTGCACCTGCACCCAAAACAGCTAAAGTGACACCTCCTACAACCACCTCCTCTTCCTCCACTCCCAGACCCCCTCCAGCTACCCATCCCAGTGTTCGTCAGAAACTGTCCCTCTGTCAAATTGACCTTTTTGCCCCCACCCACCCTCCAATTCATCAGTCCCGTCGTAGCGCCTCAGCCAAAAAGCCTCCAGTACCAGTGGTGCGTGTTCCAGGTTTTTCGAGTGCACCGTCCACCAGGGCAGGCAGTAGGACCCGGAGCCAAGGCACTGGCAGCCCACCCCCTGTAAAGGATCTGAAAATGGAGAGTGGACGACGGGACCGTCTTAAGACCCCTGGTGGGACAACAAGTGACATGGGATCGAAGGGGATTGGTGAGTCAGCTGTAACTCCAACAAAGGTGGGGAAGGTCCAGAGGAAGTCTGCCCAGCCTGTTGTGAGTGTCACGGCGGAGAAGTGCGCCATCATTTCCGGCGGTCCAGACACAACCACCAGCACCGTCGTCACTGGTCAGGAGACCACCGCCGGAGTCACAGCCCAGGAGGGCCCAAGTATCATCAATGGTCAGGAGACCACCGCCGGAGTCACAGCCCAGGAGGGCCCAAGTATCGTTACTGGTCCAGAAACCACCGCCGGAGTCACAGCCCAGGAGGGCACAAGTATCGTTACTGGTCCAGAAACCACCACCGGAGTCACAGCCCAGGAGGGCCCAAGTATCATCACTGGTCAGGAGACCACCGCCGGAGTCACAGCCCAGGAGGGCACAAGTATCGTTACTGGTCCAGAAAGCACCGCCGGAGTCACAGCCCAGGAGGGCCCAAGTATCGTCACTGGTCAGGAGACCACCGCCGGAGTCACAGCCCAGGAGGGCACAAGTATCGTTACTGGTCCAGAAACCACCGCCGGATTCACAGCCTAGGAGGGGCCAGGATGCCAGAGCCCCGCTGGGCAATGATGGAACGTCATGCCACACAAATGTCCAGTGTAGAGATCGTCATGCCACACACCAATGTCCAGTGTGGAGATCGTCATGCCACACACCAATGTCCAGTGTGGAGATCGTCATGCCACACACCAATGTCCAGTGTAGAGATCATCATGCCACACACCAATGTCCGTATCAGAACCGCCATGTCAAAGCACCGCTGAACAGTCCAGAACCGCCATGGCAAAGCACCGCTGAACTGTCCTGAACCGCCATGGCAAAGCACCGCTGAACAGTCCAGAACCGCCATGTCAAAGCATCGCTGAACAGGGCAAAGACCGCCATGTCAAAGCACCGCTGAACAGGGCAAAGACCGCCATGGCAAAGCACCGCTGAACTATCCAGAACCGCCATGTCAAAGCACCGCTGAACAGGGCAAAGACCGCCATGGCAAAGCACCGCTGAACTGTCCTGAACCGCCATGGCAAAGCACCGCTGAACAGGGCAAAGACCGCCATGGCAAAGCACTGCTGAACTGTCCTGAACCGCCATGGCAAAGCACCACTGAACAGGGCAAAGACCGCCATGGCAAAGCACCGCTGAACAGGGCATGCACCGTGTAGGAATGAATGGACCGCCACATCAGGCATCTTTATCCCATGTGCAGCTGGGACAGTGACAGGACAGGTATTTTCACGTGGAGACTCATCCAGTCTGGGCACCAGTCCCCCTCCAGAACCACTGGAGACCTGCATCTACTTGAGAGACTGTGGCTTTGCACTCCCCAGGATGGTCCAGTGGGCAAGCCACCCACTGTAGAGACTTGAGAGACTGTGGCTTTGCACTCCCCAGGATGGTCCAGTGGGCACCCCACCCACTGTAGAGACTTGAGAGACTGTGGCTTTGCACTCCCCAGGATGGCACAGTGGGCACCCCACCCACTGTAGAGACTTGAGAGACTGTGGCTTTGCACTCCCCAGGATGTCACCGTGGGCACCCCACCCACTGTAGAGACTTGAGAGACTGTGGCTTTGCACTCCCCAGGATGGCACAGTGGGCAACCCACCCACTGTAGAGACTTGAGAGACTGTGGCTTTGCACTCCCCAGGATGGCACAGTGGGCACCCCACCCACTGTATAGACTTGAGAGACTGTGGCTTTGCACTTCCCAGGATACTTCAATGGGCATGGAGCCCCGTCGTGGATCTGGCTTCGCATTCATCTGGCTGAGGTGCCCCTCCTTCCCTTCCCCCTGAGGTGCCTGTTTTATTTCTATCTGATGCCCCGGCAGTGTTCTCTCCGATTTTGGTCAGGTATCTATTGTGGGCCTCGCCCATGCATTTTTGGACTGTTGGTGCACGGACATTGTTGTGTACATATCTGCACTACTTCTTGGATTGTATGTGTAAATAAGAGTGATTTTGAAATTTATATATCTGTATATTTTTTTATGACATGTATATTGGCACATTACAATGTTTGCCCAAATTTGGCTTTGTGTTTTCATTCTTCCGGGGGAATTGTTGGTTGTTACTGTTATTTTTGTGACTGCATTGGTGTGTATGTTGTGATATGCGAGGGTGGGGGTGGGGGTGTTTGGTGGGTGTCCCCCTAACTTTTGCCTCCCTCCTCCCCCGTGTCGTAGGTGCTGTACTCACCGGTATCTTCTGCGCCTACGTAGCTGTTGGTCGTAAAGGAGCAGAAAAACAAGCGCACTGAGTATTTGGAGTTCGGGGTCCATGGTGTCCTTGTTCCTCGTGGGATGTGTTGAGGTGAGCGTTTTCCCATAGAAAAAGCTGTTTCCGCCGTGTTTTTATCCATGGTGAATCCGCCCCGGAAAAGGTGGCGGATTGGCGGGTTGTAATAGTGTGGGCGGTACATTGTCTCCCGCCTGTCTGTTGGCGGTAACCGCCGCGCTGCTTGTCTGTACCACCGTGGCGGGCGGTGTGTTAAAGTGGCTGTCTTTGTTGGCGGTTTCCGCCACGGTCATAATTCCCTTTTTTTGTCCGCCGGCCTGTTTGCGGTATTACCGCAACTTTAACACCGTCCGCCAGGGTTGTAATGACCCCCTAAGTCCTGATTCCCTTGGCGTAAGTCTAATAATTCACAATCTGCTGACAGTGTTACAGTTCTACGATCAAAAACTCGCTCAAACTCTCGAACAAAATTTCTCCAGTTGTACAACAGAGGACTATCTTTACGCACAAGAAGAATAGCCCAGGTAGCTGCATCTCCAGACTGATATGATAACAAGAAAGCTACTTTGGACTGGGCATCGGGGAAAGTATGTTTTCTGCAGGTGAAGTGTAATTCCACTTGAACCAGGAAAGATTGCGCTTTCAAGGGGTCACCTGAGAAACGTTCTGGGGGAGCTAAAGGAATGGCTGAAGGAACATTTAAGAAAATGTTTGTCGGATTACCTCCAGAAGTCTGAGAAGGAGGACCTGGCCAAGACACACCTGGGGGATTTTGTTCCTTCTTTTCTAACTTATCCTGTAACTGACTCACTCTCTCAGCTAGGCTAGTTGCCAAATCTTTTGATGATACCACCTCTGCTTGGAGCTGAGTGATAGCCTTGACTAGCTCGTCCAGAGTGGCCATGTTGCGAACATACACAAACCAGGAGGATAATAATTCGTGGGCTCACTATTCTGTCAGAGTCACCAGATCCTCAGGGTCTGTGCACGTTCCCAACACTTCCACCACAAGACAGCTCCAATACTCTGATCAGAATTGTCACAGAGTCTAAGAGAGTCCAAGTGGGGAAAAGGGGATTAGGAAGGGAACAGCTGGGAAGGAGACCTGTAGGAAGCAAAAAGGTTAAAACACACAATATCACAATTTTATCATATCAATCAATATTAGACTATGAATCTAAACGTTGACATTCTGAAAACATGGACAACCTAAGCATATACTTAAAATAACTAGGCTTCAAGATGACTGGGTACCTGTGAGGGAATCAAGAAAGATGAAATGCAACTTTCAAATTCAAGTACCATCCTTTGCCTGAGGATCAGGAAACAATCTGAATGATTTCCAAACCATCATATGAATCAGGTTTTGAGAAAACATGTTAGGAACACACAACATTACATCTTGAACTCTGACTTTTTGTTCCCTCAAATTGCCGGAACATGAATTGCGCACATTACAGATTTTCACATAGGTAGAAAATACCATTGAATGATTTGTGCACCATGAATAACACAAATTAAAACTCGGTAAATAAATCACGCGACTTGCCAACTCGAAAACCACCAAGTAAATGCCTTAGAATTGTAGCGCATAATGAACACCGTGATTTTTTAACACAGAAAAGGAATCGCGCTGCTTGCCGATTCGAAGGTCACCAAACGAACGTCAGGAAATGGTACTGTACAACGAATAACATGAATTACACACAGGGAAAGTATTGCACGTCTTGCAGATTCGAGTACCACCATAGAAATGCTTAGGAATGGTAGCGCACAATGAATAACATGAATTAAGCACAAGAAAAGAATTGCGCGTCTTGCCGATTCGAATGCCACCATGTAACTGCCATGGAATGGTAACACACAATGAATATCAAGGGTTAAAGCACAAGAAAACGAATCGCGCTTCTTGCCAATTCGAAGGCCACCATGTAACTGCCAAGGAATGGTAGCACACAATGTATAACATGAATTAAGCACAAGAATAGAATCGCGGGTCTTGCCGATTCGAATGCCACCATGTAACTGCCTCAGGAATGGTAGCGCACAATGAATATCAAGGGTTGAAGTACAAGAAAACAATTGCGCGTCGAAGGCCACCATGTAACTGCCAAGGAATGGTAGCGCACAATGAATAACATGAATTAAGCACGAGAAAAGAATTGCAGGTCTTGCTGATTCAAATACCACCATGTAACTGCCTTAGGAATGGTAGCGCACAATGAATATCAAGAGGTGAAGTACAAGAAAACGAATCGCGCGTCTTGCCGATTCGAAGGCCACCATGTAACTGCCAAGAAATGATAGCGCGCAATGAATAACATGAATTAAGCACGAGAAAAGAATTGTACGTCTTTGCAATTCGAGTATCCACATGTAAATGGCATGAAGCGACCAAGCGCACATTCACACGCACAAGAGTCAAATTGCTTATCATGCAAAGATTAGGCCCAAGAACTCGAGCATCATTGATAGCGGAGTCGGGGGCCCAGCCCGACCTCCGTTTTACCGCCCTGATCTAGGATCACCAAATGAAGTGAAAAAAGGGCGAGGCCTGGAGATTCAAAGTAGGCCGCCGGAACAGGAGCTCAGGAAGTTGCTGTTGCTCTGCAGCGGGACCTCTGAATAGTGAGCACGTGGAGCTGGGCTGGCTCCCTTATATAGAGTCTCGGCCAAGCTCACAAACCACACCCAGGAATGCTGCAGGGAAAGCTTCTAGAAGGCCCTGGAAGGGGACCACACCCTGACACAGTCTGAAAGCCTGCAGCAGTACATCACATGTGAACAGTATTTATATGTATGCTGAACATAAGTCTTAAAGATTAAACTCTGCAATGCAAAAGGTTAAGCTACATCATATCTGCACAATGCATAAATTATGTTAGCTTGAAACTGTTAGGCTTTTGCATTCTAGTCGCCTTTAGAGCGCGTACTGCCCTGATGTTGACAGTTTTCACTTATTACTGTATGTTATGTGCAGATGCTTTACATATTGCTTCTGATGTAAAGCCTGACTGCTCATGCCAATCTACCAAGGTGTGAGCAGGGGTTATCTGAGCGGGTGTCTCCCTTACCCTGACTGGAGTGAGGGTCCCTACTTGGACAGGGTGCAAACCGACTGCCAACTAGAGACCCCATTTCTAACAGAAAGTGTGTGAATGGATGTAGGTGTACTGTGGTGGAATATACATTATTATGAGATATAAATGGAAATTTTAGGTAATATGTGTGAACAGTGTAAGTAGTGTTAAAGTTATGATTTAAAAAAACGTAGTTATATATTGCGCCACAGTATACAGTGATATGTTTGCGGTGTACCACCATACATGAAGAAGGCAGTATGTGATCACCCAACAACTGTGTTTACCAAATGTAAAAGACAGCCACGTATTTTTTAGCACAGTTTGGCTGTCTTATGCTTTTTGCTGCATTCTGGGTTAGGGTATTAGATATATGTAAATAGTAGGTTTTATTGTTGGTCTCTACCAATTACTACTTTAATAAAGTGGTGATAGTTAGAGCATTTTATTTAAAATGTTCTATGTATTTTACAGCAGTTCAGGGAGAACTGTGCATTAAAAAAAAAAAATTAGGTGGTGCAGTAACTTGTAGGTAATACCATGGTACTGTGTGTGTAGACTTTTGTCTGTAGAAATAAATATGTTAAAAATAGAAAATACACTGTTGTGCTCTATATTTGTAAAATACAGTGTAGTCCAATGTACCATTATTTTTTAACATTTTTATTTTCTAGTAATTGTATGTACACTTGCACTGTGGTACTCCAGAGGCAGTACCATTGTTCTCCATATATATATATATATATATATATATATATATATATATATATATATATATATATATATATATTGTTAAATATATGGAAACTTATAAATATATATGCTTTGGACAATGCAGAAAAGGATGATAATGATAATTGTGCCTAAAGATAACAATGCTCAAGTTAATCCTTTGACAGTAATATTTGGCGGTAGAACTGAAGATAAAGAAATACCCTAATGTTGTTGCGGACAACGCACAAAAGTATGAATATGATAAATATTATAAATAAATAAATAATGAGTTAGACAATGCTAATGGAGTGATTCAAGTACTTTCTGCTTTGGTCCTGTCCTGTCAAAAAGACTAAAGATGTCTACTGCCCCATCCCTTAAGACAAGAGTATTCCAGAACTAATGTAAATCACTCTAGATGCCAAAGTTAACCCTATATTTGATCATTCTCTTATTCAGCACTCTAGTTCCATAGCTGCCCCTGTATTAGTTCATCGGATAGTTCCCTTTTTCATTTAAAGTGGGAGGGTTACTAGTGGCTTAAATGTTCAGGCATCAAGGTGTAAGACTCAGTCTGGAGGTTAAAGATTTGAGTCCTGGTGTCTCTGTGATCATGTTTCTCTTTCATGACAAAGAGGTTTAAGGCTCAATGAAACAAGCAAAAGGTAATTTGTTTCTGTGATCAAAGAATGGTATTGAGACCCTGGGTCTCCTGCCATGACAAGCTTTCGAATGTGGAAAATCCACTTACTAAGATGACTCAGGGGACATGCCAAAGAGTCTAGGGATTCAGTAGAGTGTCTTGTCTAACTGGGATCAATGAGCTTTTGTGTTTTTCTGATAAGGTAACTGTAGCTATTTCTCTGGAAGGGCACAAAGTCTTGTTGCTAAAGATTGATTACAAATTGTGCAAACTTATAAACAGATAGGTCTGCACAGGAGCTGACAGCTTCAGTTTTTAGTGACCATTTTAAACCAAAAATGGGGATACATGCAGGGCCACTCGGAGTACTCTAAACTATGCAGCCACAGCATTTATCACATATTTCTGGATTTGATGCATTTGCTACAGAATCCATCATCTGCTGCATACACTGCAGGTTTTAACAAAAATACGTTCTATCACAAACGGGGTAAAACTAACTAAAAGCATGGTGACATGCTTTGCAGTGTAGTGGAAAGCCCTTAGCCAAGGTTGACTGCTCATCTTCCAAGTGCTTATTGCTGTATTTGTGTGCTGAATTGTCAGTAACATGGTGAAATCTTTGACCAGGCAATGTTACTATCTGTAAAAATCACAAAGTAATGAGGTAATACTATGACAAAATGTGCCACATTGTGCGGCATAATTTGCCTTTTATTGCTGAATAATTTAGTCATCCCTGCCACATAATTTGGGTTTCCATCGAGGCACAATTTCAGTAGTCCTGTACATATGGATCTTTCACTCTACACAAATTACAGTAGTCTCTAAAAGGTTGTTTGATAAACATGGTTTGATGAAGCAGCAGATTCAACCATTACCACTCCTTATGAAACTTTCAGATATCCTTGGTCAGTTACAGGCCTTTTACAAGATCTATAAAAGAAGAAAGCACTTTTTATAGCTTTTGCTGTTTTAAGGTTTGTGTGGTGACACTTGCTTTTTATAGTTACTGTGGCTTTGATGTATTAAATTTCAGTATTTTAATAGAAAGAGGAAAATAGAATAGACAAATAAGGAAAAATCATTTTTTTAATAAATGTGTGTGTTTTTTAAAATTAGCATTTTTAAATTGCGCAAAAGTCATTTCTGAGTATTTTTAATGTTCTGGGGGTTTGGGGAAGATGAGTTTAGTTTAAAATAGCCTGTGGAGGGAGTGGAAATCGTTTTTTACTTGTATTAAACAGGAAGTGAGGGTCAGTAAGAGCCCTGCTTCCTGTTGGGACCGCAAGTTAGCGGTCTAGTGTTAGGGAGCCGATTCTGGGCTGGGCCTCGTTCCTGCAGGCATAAATGTGCCGGAACGAGCGACCGCGCTTGAGAAGAAAGAACTTTTTTTAGCTTTTGCTGTTTTAAAGGTTTGTGTGGTGACACCTGCTTTTTATAACTACTGTGGCTTTGATGTATTACATTTTAGTATTTTAATAGAAAGGGGAAAATAGAATAGAAAAATAAGGAAAAATAAGGAAAATCTTTTTTTTAATTAATGTGTGTGTTTTTTAAAATTAGCATTTTTAAATTGTGCAAAAGTCATTTCTGAGTATTTTTAATGTTCTGGGGGTTTGGAGAAGAGCAGTTTAGTTTAAAATAGCCTGTGGAGGGAGTGGAAATAATTTTTTACTTGTATTAAACAGGAAGTGAGGGTCAGTAAGAGCCCTCCTTCCTGTTGGGACCGCAAGTTAGCGGTCTAGTGTTAGGGAGCCGATTTTGGGCTGGACCTCATTCCTACAGGCATAAATGTGCCGGAACAAGCGACCGCGCAGCGGACGCACGCAGCGGGCGCGCTAAAGGCAAGCCCGTCTGCGCCCATCCGCGCCCGTCCGTGCCCAACCGGGCCCCGGGGCCAGAAATGCTGCCCTTTTTCATAGCTGTGCAGTATCTGGGGGAGAGGAAGATTACAGTAAACTATTGCCTAATCCCACTAATAATGTAGTATCTAAGCTTTTAAGGAAGGGTGGAGCTATTTGGACCTGTGAAACCTGTAATTGGGCTATGCCAGTCCCTATAGAGGCAACAAAGGTAAAAAAAAAAAAAGACATTAGGCCGGCAGGGTTGGGAGAGAAAAAAATGAAACAGAAGGCATTTCATAATAACACATTTCAGTATGCTTTAATAAATGCTAGGTCCCTTCCCAAACATAAACAGAAAATCTGCTAAATGATTGATGATTAGCAGATTGATTGTCTATTTATTACTGAAACCTGCGATAAAGTAGAATCGGACCCAGACTTTATTGTCGCCTCTCTACCAGGTTTTACCTTCCATAGACTTGATAGACCTCAGAACAGGGGGGGGGTATGGCCATTATCTATAGGTCTACGTTGGTATGCACATGCGTTAGCTCTTCGACAGATTCATGTGAGGCAATGACATTTACAATTTCTCAAAACAGTGGGGTACTACTAGAGGGGCTGTTGATATATCATCCACCGGGACCGACTAAAAATGTTTTACAGTCCTGGCCTAAGTTGATAGAACCTATGGTTCTGTCTGCAAAAGCTGTGATATTGGGCAATTTTAACATGCACTTTGATGAGACGTCAACTCCTAAGATCAGTGAATTCATTGACTTTATGGAGTCCCTGGATTGGACTTCCAGAGTCTCGTCGGCCACCCATATTGCAGGGCATATTCTGGATGGGGTGTTTGCACGAGCTGCTCAACAGGTGGAGGTAACCATGATACAGCTGAGTTGGACGGATCATCATCTGATGAAATTTAAACTCGCCTCAAAGAATGTTGGGGCTGCTAACGTGGAAACGAACAAGGTAGCCAGGTTATGGAAACAGGTTAAAGTAGAGGAATTAGGCCCAGCTTTAGAAGCTGGCTGGGATAAGGCTAAAGCTATGGCCCTGCCCCTGACTGACAGCTTTCTGAAAGGAGTGGAAATGACCATGGAAGAAATGGTACCCCTGTAATTAGAAGGCCCAATAGTCAGAAGAAACCAGGTCACCCTTGGTTTACAAAAGACCTCAAACTCCTTCAAAGAAAGTATCAACAGCAGGAAAGACGGTGGAAACTTAATCCAATACCTGAGGAAAGGGTGGCCCTTAAGTCCACTCTAAAGGCTTATAAAGCAGCACAATTTATGGCCAAATCTAAATTTTATACTACCAAAGTTAATGAGGCTATTAATGCTCCCAGGGAGCTTTTTAATACTAATAAGGCCCTAACTGTGCTCATGAAGCCTGTTGGTCGAGAAAACTCTCAGAGTTTCTGTGACAAAGTTGCTTTTCATTTTGAAAATAAGATATTGCAAATACATAGCAACTTTGATACCCAGATCATTCCCAAAGTATTACCCCCCCACAATAACAGAGAGTGCTACAGCAGATGGCCAGTCACTAATGTCATATTTCCAGCCCCCTTCCATGGATACTATTAAAAAGAAGATTCTTGAAATTAAATCGGGGACCCCTCTGGATCCGTGTCTTCCTTCCATTTTTCACTTGGTTCCGGATTTAATGGCACTGATGTTGGTTCCTATTTACCAAGAGGTAGCTATGTCTGGGGAGTACCCATCTATCTGGAAAGAAACGATAGTAGTACCCCTCAAGAAAAAACAAGAGGGGGATAATCAGGACATGAGTAATTTGCGGCCAATAGCATGTCTCCCGTTTTTGGCAAAGATTCTAGAAAACATTTTGAACTCACGCAAGCCTCACCCACATACAGACACAGCAACATCCACTGTCTCCACTGTGTCCCCCTCCTCCTCTTCTCCCTCCTCCCTCCCAGTCTCGTCTACACACACACCTGCGTGCACCACATCTACAGGCACTAGGACTCGCACCAGGACACCCAGCACCACAAGCTGCTCACCTGCACTCACCACATCCACTGCCATTTACACGTCCCCTGTGTCCTCTCCCAGTGTGTCTGTGACGCCCCCTCCCAAAGTACACAAACGCCGGCAATCACTCACCCAACATCCATCTACCTCACAACAGCCTCCAGTACCTGCACATGCACCCAAAACAGCTAAAGTGACACCTCCTACAACCACCTCCTCTTCCTCCACTCCCAGACCCCCTCCAGCTACCCATCCCAGTGTTCGTCAGAAACTGTCCCTCTGTCAAATTGACCTTTTTGCCCCACCCCCCCTCCAATTCATCAGTCCCGTCGTAGCGCCTCAGCCAAAAAGCCTCCAGTACCAGTGGTGCGTGTTCCAGGT
Source organism: Pleurodeles waltl (assembly GCF_031143425.1). Taxonomy (NCBI): domain Eukaryota; kingdom Metazoa; phylum Chordata; class Amphibia; order Caudata; family Salamandridae; genus Pleurodeles; species Pleurodeles waltl. The sequence goes on along the minus strand of NC_090446.1, from coordinate 1,294,386,563 downwards.
TTTTCGAGTGCACCGTCCACCAGGGAAGGCAGTAGGACCTGGAGCCAAGGCACTGGCAGCCCACCCCCTGTAAAGGATCTGAAAATGGAGAGTGGACGACGGGACCGTCTTAAGACCCCTGGTGGGACAACAAGTGACATGGGATCGAAGGGGATTGGTGAGTCAGCTGTAACTCCAACAAAGGTGGGGAAGGTCCAGAGGAAGTCTGCCCAGCCTGTTGTGAGTGTCACGGCGGAGAAGTGCGCCATCATTTCCGGCGGTCCAGACACAACCACCAGCACCCTCGTCACTGGTCAGGAGACCACCGCCGGAGTCAGAGCCCAGGAGGGCCCAAGTATCATCACTGGTCAGGAGACCACCGCCGGAGTCACAGCCCAGGAGGGCACAAGTATCGTTACTGGTCCAGAAACCACCGCCGGAGTCACAGCCCAGGAGGGCACAAGTATCGTTACTGGTCCAGAAACCACCACCGGAGTCACAGCCCAGGAGGGCCCAAGTATCATCACTGGTCAGGAGACCACCGCCGGAGTCACAGCCCAGGAGGGCACAAGTATCGTTACTGGTCCAGAAACCACCGCCGGAGTCACAGCCCAGGAGGCCCCAAGTATCGTCACTGGTCAGGAGACCACCGCCGGAGTCACAGCCCAGGAGGGCACAAGTATCGTTACTGGTCCAGAAACCACCGCCGGATTCACAGCCTAGGAGGGGCCAGGATGCCAGAGCCCCGCTGGGCAATGATGGAACGTCATGCCACACAAATGTCCAGTGTAGAGATCGTCATGCCACACACCAATGTCCAGTGTGGAGATCGTCATGCCACACACCAATGTCCAGTGTGGAGATCGTCATGCCACACACCAATATCCAGTGTGGAGATCGTCATGCCACACACCAATGTCCAGTGTAGAGATCATCATGCCACACACCAATGTCTCTATCAGAACCGCCATGTCAAAGCACCGCTGAACAGTCCAGAACCGCCATGGCAAAGCACCGCTGAACTGTCCTGAACCGCCATGGCAAAGCACCGCTGAACAGTCCAGAACCGCCATGTCAAAGCACCGCTGAACAGGGCAAAGACCGCCATGTCAAAGCACCGCTGAACAGGGCAAAGACCGCCATGGCAAAGCACCGCTGAACTATCCAGAACCGCCATGTCAAAGCACCGCTGAACAGGACAAAGACCGCCATGGCAAAGCACCGCTGAACTGTTCTGAACCGCCATGGCAAAGCACCGCTGAACAGGGCAAAGACCGCCATGGCAAAGCACTGCTGAACTGTCCTGAACCGCCATGGCAAAGCACCACTGAACAGGGCAAAGACCGCCATGGCAAAGCACCGCTGAACAGGGCATGCACAGTGTAGGAATGAATGGACCGCCACATCAGGCATCCTTATCCCATGTGCAGCTGGGACAGTGACAGGACAGGTATTTTCACGTGGAGACTCATCCAGTCTGGGCACCAGTCCCCCTCCAGAACCACTGGAGACCTGCATCTACTTGAGAGACTGTGGCTTTGCACTCCCCAGGATGGTCCAGTGGGCAAGCCACCCACTGTAGAGACTTGAGAGACTGTGGCTTTGCACTCCCCAGGATGGTCCAGTGGGCACCCCACCCACTGTAGAGACTTGAGAGACTGTGGCTTTGCACTCCCCAGGATGGCACAGTGGGCACCCCACCCACTGTAGAGACTTGAGAGACTGTGGCTTTGCACTCCCCAGGATGGCACAGTGGGCACCCCACCCACTGTAGAGACTTGAGAGACTGTGGCTTTGCACTCCCCAGGATGGCACAGTGGGCAACCCACCCACTGTAGAGACTTGAGAGACTGTGGCTTTGCACTCCCCAGGATGGCACAGTGGGCACCCCACCCACTGTATAGACTTGGGAGACTGTGGCTTTGCACTCCCCAGGATACTTCAATGGGCATGGAGCCCCGTCGTGGATCTGGCTTCGCATTCATCTGGCTGAGGTGCCCCTCCTTCCCTTCCCCCTGAGGTGCCTGTTTTATTTCTATCTGATGCCCCGGCAGTGTTCTCTCCGATTTTGGTCAGGTATATATTGTGGGCCTCGCCCATGCATTTTTGGACTGTTGGTGCACGGACATTGTTGTGTACATATCTGCACTACTTCTTGGATTGTATGTGTAAATAAGAGTGATTTTGAAATTTATATATCTGTATATTTTTTTATGACATGTATATTGGCACATTACAATGTTTGCCCAAATTTGGCTTTGTGTTTTCATTCTTCCGGGGGAATTGTGGGTTGTTACTGTTATTTTTGTGACTGCATTGGTGTGTATGTTGTGATATGCGAGGGTGGGGGTGGGGGTGTTTGGTGGGTGTCCCCCTAACTTTTGCCTCCCCCTCCCCCGTGTCGTAGGTGCTGTACTCACCGGTATCTTCTGCGCCTACGTAGCTGTTGGTCGTAAAGGAGCAGAAAAACAAGCGCACAGAGTATTTGGAGTTCGGGGTCCATGGTGTCCTCGTTCCTCGTGGGATGTGTTGAGGTGAGCGTTTTCCCATAGAAAAAGCTGTTTCCGCCGTGTTTTTATCCATGGTGAATCCGCCCCGGAAAAGGTGGCGGATTGGCGGGTTGTAATAGTGTGGGCGGTACATTGTCTCCCGCCTGTCTGTTGGCGGTAACCGCCTCGCTGCTTGTCTGTACCACCGTGGCGGGCGGTGTGTTAAAGTGGCTGTCTTTGTTGGCGGTTTCCGCCACGGTCATAATTCCCTTTTTTTTGTCCGCCGGCCTGTTTGCGGTATTACCGCACCTTTAACACCGTCCGCCAGGGTTGTAATGACCCCCTAAGTCCTGATTCCCTTGGCGTAAGTCTAATAATTCACAATCTGCTGACAGTGTTACAGTTCTACGATCAAAAACTCGCACAAACTCTCGAACAAAATTTCTCCAGTTGTACAACAGAGGACTATCTTTACGCACAAGAAGAATAGCCCAGGTAGCTGCATCTCCAGACCGATATGATAACAAGAAAGCTACTTTGGACTGGGCATCGGGGAAAGTATGTTTTCTGCAGGTGAAGTGTAATTCCACTTGAACCAGGAAAGATTGCGCTTTCAAGGGGTCACCTGAGAAACGTTCTGGGGGAGCTAAAGGAATGGCTGAAGGAACATTTAAGGAAATGTTTGTCGGATTACCTCCAGAAGTCTGAGAAGGAGGACCTGGCCAAGACACACCTGGGGGATTTTGTTCCTTCTTTTCTAACTTATCCTGTAACTGACTCACTCTCTCAGCTAGGCTAGTTGCCAAATCTTTTGATGATACCACCTCTGCTTGGAGCTGAGTGATAGCCTTGACTAGCTCGTCCAGAGTGGCCATGTTGCGAACATACACAAACCAGGAGGATAATAATTTGTGGGCTCACTATTCTGTCAGAGTCACCAGATCCTCGGGGTCTGTGCACGTTCCCAACACTTCCACCACAAGACAGCTCCAATACTCTGATCAGAATTGTCACAGAGTCTAAGAGAGTCCAAGTGGGGAAAAGGGGATTAGGAAGGGAACAGCTGGGAAGGAGACCTGTAGGAAGCAAAAAGGTTAAAACACACAATATCACAATTTTATCATATCAATCAATATTAGACTATGAATCTAAACGTTGTCATTCTGAAAACATGGACAACCTAAGCATAGACTTAAAATAACTAGGCTTCAAGATGACTGGGTACCTGTGAGGGAATCAAGAAAGATGAAATGCAACTTTCAAATTCAAGTACCATCCTTTGCCTGAGGATCAGGAAACAATCTGAATGATTTCTAAACCATCATATGAATCAGGTTTTGAGAAAACATGTTAGGAACACACAACATTACATCTTGAACTCTGACTTTTTGTTCCCTCAAATTGCTGGAACATGAATTGCACACATTACAGATTTTCACATAGGTAGAAAATACCATTGAATGATTTGTGCACCATGAATAACACAAATTAAAACTCGGTAAATAAATCACGCGACTTGCCAACTCGAAAACCACCAAGTAAATGCCTTAGAATTGTAGCGCATAATGAACACCGTGATTTTTTAACACAGAAAAGGAATCGCGCTGCTTGCCGATTCGAAGGTCACCAAACGAACGTCAGGAAATGGTACTGTACAACGAATAACATGAATTACACACAGGGAAAGTATTGCACGTCTTGCAGATTCGAGTACCACCATAGAAATGCTTAGGAATGGTAGCGCACAATTAATAACATGAATTAAGCACAAGAAAAGAATCGCGCGTCTTGCCGATTCGAATGCCACCATGTAACTGCCATGGAATGGTAACACACAATGAATATCAAGGGTTAAAGCACAAGAAAACGAATCGCGCTTCTTGCCAATTCGAAGGCCACCATGTAACTGCCAAGGAATGGTAGCACACAATGTATAACATGAATTAAGCACAAGAATAGAATCACGCGTCTTGCCGATTCGAATGCCACCATGTAACTGCCTCAGGAATGGTAGTGCACAATGAATATCAAGGGTTGAAGTACAAGAAAACAATTGCGCGTCGAAGGCCACCATGTAACTGCCAAGGAATGGTAGCGCACAATGAATAACATGAATTAAGCACGAGAAAAGAATTGCGGGTTTTGACGATTCAAATACCACCATGTAACTGCCTTAGGAATGGTAGCGCACAATGAATATCAAGAGGTGAAGTACAAGAAAACGAATTGCGCGTCTTGCCGATTCGAAGGCCACCATGTAACTGCCAAGAAATGATAGCGTGCAATAAATAACATGAATTAAGCACGAGAAAAGAATTGCACGTCTTTGCAATTCGAGTATCCACATGTAAATGGCATGAAACGACCAAGCGCACATTCACACCCACAAGAGTCAAATTGCTTATCATGCAAAGATTAGGCCCAAGAACTCGAGCATCATTGATAGCGGAGTCGGGGGCCCAGCCCGACCTCCGTCTTACCGCCCTGATCTAGGATCACCAAATGAAGTGAAAAAAGGGCGAGGCCTGGAGATTCAAAGTAGGCCGCCGGAACAGGAGCTCAGGAAGTTGCTGTTGCTCTGCAGCGGGACCTCTGAATAGTGAGCACGTGGAGCTGGGCTGGCTCCCTTATATAGAGTCTCGGCCAAGCTCACAAACCACACCCAGGCATGCTGCAGGGAAAGCTTCTAGAAGGCCCTGGAAGGGGACCACACCCTGACACAGTCTGAAAGCCTGCAGCAGTACATCACATGTGAACAGTATTTATATGTATGCTGAACATAAGTCTTAAAGATTAAACTCTGCAATGCAAAAGGTTAAGCTACATCATATCTGCACAATGCATAAATTATGTTAGCTTGAAACTGTTAGGCTTTTGCATTCTAGTCGCCTTTAGAGCGCGTACTGTCCTGATGTTGACAGTTTTCACTTATTACTGTATGTTATGTGCAGATGCTTTACATATTGCTTCTGATGTAAAGCCTGACTGCTCATGCCAATCTACCAAGGTGTGAGCAGGGGTTATCTGAGCGGGTGTCTCCCTTACCCTGACTGGAGTGAGGGTCCCTACTTGGACAGGGTGCAAACCGACTGCCAACTAGAGACCCCATTTCTAACAGAAAGTGTGTGAATGGATGTAGGTGTACTGTGGTGGAATATACATTATTATGAGATATAAATGGAAATTTTAGGTAATATGTGTGAACAGTGTAAGTAGTGTTAAAGTTATGATTTAAAAAAACTTAGTTATATATTGCGCCACAGTATACAGTGATATGTTTGCGGTGTACCACCATACATGAAGAAGGCAGTATGTGATCACTCAACAACTGTGTTTACCAAATGTAAAAGACAGCCACGTATTTTTTAGCACAGTTTGGCTGTCTTATGCTTTTTGCTGCATTCTGGGTTAGGGTATTAGATATAGGTAAATAGTAGGTTTTATTGTTGGTCTCTACCAATTACTACTTTAATAAAGTGGTGATAGTTAGAGCATTTTATTTAAAATGTTCTATGTATTTTACAGCAGTTCAGGGAGAACTGTGCATTAAAAAAAAAAAATAGGTGGTGCAGTAACTTGTAGGTAATACCATGGTACTGTGTGTGTAGACTTTTGTCTGCAGAAATAAATATGTTAAAAATAGAAAATACACTGTTGTGCTCTATATTTGTAAAATACAGTGTAGTCCAATGTACCATTATTTTTTAACATTTTTATTTTCTAGTAATTGTATGTACACTTGCACTGTGGTACTCCAGAGGCAGTACCATTGTTCTCCTAATATATATATATATATATATATATATATATATATATATATATATATATTGTTAAATATATGGAAACTTATAAATATATATGCTTTGGACAATGCAGAAAAGGATGATAATGATAATTGTGCCTAAAGATAACAATGCTCAAGTTAATCCTTTGACAGTAATATTTGGCGGTAGAACTGAAGATAAAGATAAAGATAAAGAAATACCCTAATGTTGTTGCGGACAACGCACAAAAGTATGAATATGATAAATAATGAGTTAGACAATGCTAATGGAGTGATTCAAGTACTTTCTGCTTTGGTCCTGTCCTGTCAAAAAGACTAAAGATGTCTACTGCCCCATCCCTTAAGACAAGAGTATTCCAGAACTAATGTAAATCACTCTAGATGCCAAAGTTAACCCTATATTTGATCATTCTCTTATTCAGCACTCTAGTTCCATAGCTGCCCCTGTATTAGTTAATCGGATAGTTCCCTTTTTCATTTAAAGTGGGAGGGTTACTAGTGGCTTAAATGTTCAGGCATCAAGGTGTAAGACTCAGTCTGGAGGTTAAAGATTTGAGTCCTGGTGTCTCTGTGATCATGTTTCTCTTTCATGACAAAGAGGTTTAAGGCTCAATGAAACAAGCAAAAGGTCATTTGTTTCTGTGATCAAAGAATGGTATTGAGACCCTGGGTCTCCTGCCATCACAAGCTTTCGAATGTGGAAAATCCACTTACTAAGATGACTCAGGGGACATGCCAAAGAGTCTAGGGATTCAGTAGAGTGTCTTGTCTAACTGGGATCAATGAGCTTTTGTGTTTTTCTGATAAGGTAACTGTAGCTATTTCTCTGGAAGGGCACAAAGTCTTGTTGCTAAAGATTGATTACAAATTGTGCAAACTTATAAACAGATAGGTCTGCACAGGAGCTGACAGCTTCAGTTTTTAGTGACCATTTTAAACCAAAAATGGGGATGCATGCAGGGCCACTCGGAGTACTCTAAACTATGCAGCCACAGCATTTATCACATATTTCTGGATTTGATGCATTTGCTACAGAATCCATCATCTGCTGCATACACTGCAGGTTTTAACAAAAATACGTTCTATCACAAACGGGGTAAAACTAACTAAAAGCATGGTGACATGCTTTGCAGTGTAGTGGAAAGCCCTTAGCCAAGGTTGACTGCTCATCTTCCAAGTGCTTATTGCTGTATTTGTGTGCTGAATTGTCAGTAACATGGTGAAATCTTTGACCAGGCAATGTTACCATCTGTAAAAATCACAAAGTAATGAGGTAATACTATGACAAAATGTGCCACATTGTGCGGCATAATTTGCCTTTTATTGCTGAATAATTTAGTCATCCCTGCCACATAATTTGGCTTTCCATCGAGGCACAATTTCAGTAGTCCTGTACATATGGCTCTTTCACTCTACACAAATTACAGTAGTCTCTAAAAGGTTGTTTGGTAAACATGGTTTGATGAAGCAGCAGATTCAACCATTACCACTCCTTATGAAACTTTCAGATATCCTTGGTCAGTTACAGGCCTTTTACAAGATCTATAAAAGAAGAAAGCACTTTTTATAGCTTTTGCTGTTTTAAGGTTTGTGTGGTGACACTTGCTTTTTATAGTTACTGTGGCTTTGATGTATTAAATTTCAGTATTTTAATAGAAAGAGGAAAATAGAATAGAAAAATAAGGAAAAATCATTTTTTTTATAAATGTGTGTGTTTTTTAAAATTAGCATTTTTAAATTGTGCAAAAGTCATTTCTGAGTATTTTTAATGTTCTGGGAGTTTGGGGAAGATGAGTTTAGTTTAAAATAGCCTGTGGAGGGAGTGGAAATCGTTTTTTACTTGTATTAAACAGGAAGTGAGGGTCAGTAAGAGCCCTCCTTCCTGTTGGGACCGCAAGTTAGCGGTCTAGTGTTAGGGAGCCGATTCTGGGCTGGGCCTCGTTCCTGCAGGCATAAATGTGCCGGAACGAGCGACCGCGCTTGAGAAGAAATCACTTTTTTTAGCTTTTGCTGTTTTAAGGTTTGTGTGGTGACACTTGCTTTTTATAATTACTGTGGCTTTGATGTATTAAATTTTAGTATTTTAATAGAAAGAGGAAAATAGAATAGAAAAATAAGGAAAAATACGGAAAATTGTTTTTTTAATTAATGAATGTGTTTTTTAAAATTAGCATTTTTTAATTGTGCAAAAGTCATTTCTGAGTATTTTTAATGTTCTGGGGGTTTGGAGAAGAGGAGTTTAGTTTAAAATAGCCTGTGGAGGGAGTGGAAATCATTTTTTACTTGTATTAAACAGGAAGTGAGGGTCAGTAAGAGCCCTCCTTCCTGTTGGGACCGCAAGTTAGCGGTCTAGTGTTAGGGAGCCGATTCTGGGCTGGGCCTCGTTCCTACAGGCATAAATGTGCCGGAACAAGCGACCGCGCAGCGGATGCGCACTGCGGGCGCGCTAAAGGCAAGCCCGTCTGCGCCCATCCGCGCCCGTCCGTGCCCAACCGGGCCCCGGGGCCAGAAATGCTGCCCTTTTTCATAGCTGTGCAGTATCTGGGGGAGAGGAAGATTACAGTAAACTATTGCCTAATCCCACTAATAATGTAGTATCTAAGCTTTTAAGGAAGGGTGGAGCTATTTGGACCTGTGAAATCTGTAATTGGGCTATGCCAGTCCCTATAGAGGCAACAAAGGTAAAAAAAAAAAAAGACATTAGGCCGGCAGGGTTGGGAGAGAAAAAAATGAAACAGAAGGCATTTCATAATAACACATTTCAGTATGCTTTAATAAATGCTAGGTCCCTTCCCAAACATAAAGAGAAAATCTGCTAAATGATTGATTGATTGTCTATTTATCACTGAAACCTGCGATAAAGTAGAATCGGACCCAGACTTTATTGTCGCCTCTCCACCAGGTTTTACCTTCCATAGACTTGATAGACCTCAGAACAGGGGGGGGGTATGGCCATTATCTATAGGTCTACGTTGGTATGCACATGCGTTAGCTCTTCGACAGATTCATGTGAGGCAATGACATTTACAATTTCTCAAAACAGTGGGGTACTACTAGAGGGGCTGTTGATATATCGTCCACCGGGACCGACTAAAAATGTTTTACAGTCCTGGCCTAAGTTGATAGAACCTATGGTTCTGTCTGCAAAAGCTGTGATATTGGGCAATTTTAACATGCACTTTGATGAGACGTCAACTCCTAAGATCAGTGAATTCATTGACTTTATGGAGGCCCTGGATTGGACTTCCAGAGTCTCGTCGGCCACCCATATTGCAGGGCATATTCTGGATGGGGTGTTTGCACGAGCTGCTCAACAGGTGGAGGTAACCATGATACAGCTGAGTTGGACGGATCATCATCTGATGAAATTTAAACTCGCCTCAAAGAATGTTGGGGCTGCTAACGTGGAAACGAACAAGGTAGCCAGGTTATGGAAACAGGTTAAAGTAGAGGAATTAGGCCCAGCTTTAGAAGCTGGCTGGGATAAGGCTAAAGCTATGGCCCTGCCCCTGACTGACAGCTTTCTGAAAGGAGTGGAAATGACCATGGAAGAAATGGTACCCCCTGTAATTAGAAGGCCCAATAGTCAGAAGAAACCAGGTCACCCTTGGTTTACAAAAGACCTCAAACTCCTTCAAAGAAAGTATCAACAGCAGGAAAGACGGTGGAAACTTAATCAAATACCTGAGGAAAGGGTGGCCCTTAAGTCCACTCTAAAGGCTTATAAAGCAGCACAATTTATGGCCAAATCTAAATTTTATACTACCAAAGTTAATGAGGCTATTAATGCCCCCAGGGAGCTTTTTAATACTAATAAGGCCCTACCTGTGCTCATGAAGCCTGTTGGTCGAGAAAACTCTCAGAGTTTCTGTGACAAAGTTGCTTTTCATTTTGAAAATAAGATATTGCAAATACATAGCAACTTTGATACCCAGATCATTCCCAAAGTATTACCCCCCCCACAATAACAGAGAGTGCTACAGCAGATGGCCAGTCACTAATGTCATATTTCCAGCCCCCTTCCATGGATACTATTAAAAAGAAGATTCTTGAAATTAAATCGGGGTCCCCTCTGGATCCGTGTCTTCCTTCCATTTTTCACTTGGTTCCGGATTTAATGGCACTGATGTTGGTTCCTATTTACCAAGAGGTAGCTATGTCTGGGGAGTACCTATCTATCTGGAAAGAAACGATAGTAGTACCCCTCAAGAAAAAACAAGAGGGGGATAATCAGGACATGAGTAATTTGCGGCCAATAGCATGTCTCCCGTTTTTGGCAAAGATTCTAGAAAACATTTTGAACTCTGAATTGATCGAGTTTTTAACAAAAGCGGATGCTTTTGATATCTCCCAATACGGGTTTAGAAAAGGGCATAGTACTGAAACTGCCCTAATCTCATCCTCTGATACTATTCGAAGGATGTTGATGAAGGCAAGGGTGCCGTTTTGGTTCTTTTAGATTTATCCGCTGCCTTCAACACTATCTCTCCCACACTATTAATGTCCCGTTTGCATCATGTGGGTTTGAGGGACAAGGCGCTTAAACTTTTGAAGTCTTTTCTTACAAATAGATAGACCACAGTTAGCTGTGGTGATTTCAAATCTAGACCTTATCTTCTGCCATGTGGGATTCCGCAGGGATCTTCCCTCAGCCCCACATTGTTTAATGTGTATGTAGCGCCTTTGGCTAGACTAATTCGTACTTTTGGTTTCATTCCATCATCCTATGCTGATGACTCCCAGCTTATTATTCCTATTAATCAGCCATGGGAGGAGGTTGCAGATCGGTTTAGTAATTGTATGGTGGAAGTGAGTAAATGGATGAAGACCAATTGGCTAAAAATGAATGCCACCAAAACTGAAGTTTTATGTTTTGGACCTGGAAAGAATTTATGGAACTCACGGTGGTGGCCCTCTGAATGTGGTAACTGCCCTGTGCCCACTACTGTTAGTAGAAACCTAGGCATCTTGTTCGACGAACATCTGTCTTTTAAAAAACAGATTAATCATGTGGTAAACATCAGTTTATGGTCAATTAAAATGCTCAGAAAAATCTTCCCCTATCTGTTACATGAATGGAGAGTATCTGCTATCCTGGCCTTGGTAATCTCTAAAATAGACTACTGTAATGCACTGTTCCTTAATCTGGATAAGGGGCTGATAAAAAGACTCCAATTAGTTCAGAATTCCGCTGTCAGAGCGGTTCTTAATCTCCCACGATGTATATCAGTTAGAGAGAGTCTCAGGAAATTACATTGGTGACCAGTGGCGCAGCGTATCCAGTTTAAGTCACTCTGGGGGTCATTTTGACCTTGGCGGAGGGCGTCCGCCAAGGTACCGCCGCTGAATGACCGCACCGCGGTCAAAAGACCGCGGCGGCCATTCAGACATTTCCTCTGGGCCGGCGGGCGCTCTCCAAAAGAGCGCCCGCCGGCCCAGAGGAAATGCCCCTGCAACGAGGACGCCGGCTCAGAATTGAGCCGGCGTAGTTGCAGGGGTGCGACGGGTGCAGTTGCACCCGTCGCGTATTTCAGTGTCTGCAAAGCAGACACTGAAATACTTTGCGGGGCCCTCTTTGCGGAGACCCGCCAGGAACAGGATGGCGGTAGGGGGTGTCAGAATCCCCATGGCTGCGGAGCGCGCTCCGCAGCCATGGAGGATTCACAAGGGCAGTGGTAAACCGGCGGGAGACCGCCGGTTTACCCTTTCTGGCCGCGGCTGAACCGCCGCGGTCAGAATGCCCTCGGGAGCACCGCCAGCCTGTTGGCGGTGCTCCCGTGGTCGGTGACCCTGGCGGTCACCGGCCGCCAGGGTCAGAATGACCCCCTCTGTCTTACTTTTAAGGCAGTTCATGGAATAGGACCACGGTACCTGACTTCCAGACTCCTCCTGCATGTACCTAAAAGAAGCTTGAGGTCTTCCTAAGCTCACGTGATTCAGGTCCTTCGCACACATAAAGCCAAATGGGGAGACAAAGCTTTTACAGTAGCTGCAGCCAGAGGGTGGAACTCTCTCCCACAGAATATTAGGCAAGAATCAGGTTATATGAAATTTAGGAAAATGGTGAAAACTTGGCTCTTTTCTCGTTAATTTCTTGGTACATCAAGATCAGGGTCTTTGATTCAGTTTGTTTCAGTTTCCTCTATTGGATGTCTTCTTATCTTCATTATATCTGCTATTTTTCTTATCCTCAGTCTATTTTTTACAATGTGCTTTCTTCCCAGCGCTTCGATGCTCTTTGAGTAGGAACGCGCTTTATAAATGTCGAATTACATTACATTACATTACATTCCTGGGCCATGGGTTCCATCAACTCTTACGGAGTAGGTTGTTGTGTGGAGCCACAGTTTTACTTCAATTTAGCAAATGCTCCTTCAATTTTGAATTTTCTAGCCTCTGTGGAATCCCCTGTGATTTGAGGGCCAACTCAGGGGAACATCCTTCAGTCTCCAAAATGCTGACAGACTTCAGATATATCCTATAAAAGCTGTTATTCTTTAACATAGGAGGTTAAACAAATTCTAAAATTGTTCTGAAAATGGCCTGCTAATAAGAATTATTGCAAAACTAGCTGAACTTATCTGCTTGATTTCCTTTTGAAAAAGTCTCAAATAATAGGGCTCCAGGTTTTTCACATGAGATTTTTCTCCTTCATGTGTGTTCTTTTCTTCTACCAGACACACAAAGAAAGTCACCACTAGTATTAAGTATCCTTATTTTCCTTTTCATCCAAAGATATGTTATGTTATGTTATGTTATGCTATGTTATGTTATGTTATGTTATGTTATGTTATGTTATGTTATGCAGATTTATAGAGTGCACTATCATCTGGGAGGGTATCCTGGGGCTGAGCAGTTGTGAGCCTCGACACACCTAGGGCCTAGTGTAACCACTTGAAAAGCCAGGCATTCAGATTCTTGCAGAGTTTGAGAAGTGAGGAGGAGTTCCAAATGTGCTTCGGCATGTCCTTCCATGCTTTAGGAGCAATGTAGGAGAAGGCTCAACAACTAGATCTGTTTTTCTGTGGGATTTGTGCAAGTAGAAATCTGTCTAAAAGGTTTGTGAAAGCAGGTGTGTTTGTTGAGGTTTGTTGGGCCAGTGTTTTGTAGTGCCTTGTAAATGTGGGTGAGGATTTTTAATTGTGCTCATTTGTGAATAGGGTGCCAGTGGAGCTCCTTCAGGTGTGATTGATGTGAGTGCAGGGTGGGAAGTTGAGAGTAATTCTGATCACCAAGTTCTGAATGTTCTGCAGCCTTCTGGTGAGTGTTTTGTTGATCTCGGCATAGAGGGTGTTTCCGAAGTCCAGCTTGCTTGTGTCTAGGGCATAAGTGATGGTTTTACAGGTGCTGATGTGCAGGAAGGGACACACATAGAAAAAGCAAAAAACGAAAAGAAATAAAAGTATTTATCCTCTTTGCTCCATGCCAATGCCACACCAGGGGCGACGTTAGTTTTCGGTGCTGCCTCAGATTTACAATTGCTTGTAAACCTGGGGCAGTGTCAAAAGCAATGGGTGTTGCGGTGGAATGCCCATAGCAACATCCATTAAACGCTTCTCTGCTGCAGCGGCTTAACGCCGCCTTGTAAATATGGCGTAGTGCACAGCACCATTAGAGCATCCCAAAAAGTGACGCTCCAGTGGCGTTAGGGCTTGTAAATATACCCCAAAGTCTTATCTACTAAAAAAGGAAGACAGGGGTTTGAGACAAAATTTTGTGCCTCCTTGAAGCAGGTGTAATGTTAGAGGAAAGCTTTCTTTTCACCAATTATTGGATGGGTATCCTCTTACTACAAAACCTATGCTAGACGTCACTCAGACAGCCTAGTACTATGATGCAATGAATATGTGCATGGTGCAAGGATGCCTAATGTGCACTAGCACAGGGAGATAGAGAAACTGTGCCATATTGCAGACTTTAGTTCCTGCTCTGTGTTAAATGCAGGTAAATCTGGTCCATTGCTTGGGAACACTTTATGCCTGAAGCTGTGGCCTTCACTCGTTGATCTTATGCTAAACATCTTACTACTTTCACATTAGATTATGTTGTAAAAAGGAGGTCCACAAATTACTTATAAATATAGGGAGGTGAAATGGACCTCATCCACCTATCCAACATCTCTTGCTATGATCTCAAGAGTACACAGTATTATTAATTTGAACATCTGCTTGTCGAATGGATTATTCACCTCACAGGCACCTTCTTTTACTTAATCATCCACCATCCACCTAATAATCTACATGAATCCTTCAAAACAGAGCTTTTAGATTTTTGTTCACTCCATGTTATCCTCCTCGAATTGCTGCTTCATTCTTGGTGAACATAACATATAGCAAGATGATCCCCAAACACCTATGGTGAAGGCACTGTGAACAATATGAATATTGGGATTTCAGCAACTGATCATTTGTCACATACATGATACAAGCCACTACCTAGATTTTAGGTCTCTCAAGTTCCAAACCAGCCACGGGCTACCACATATCATCATCATCAGTCCATGTCCTCATCTGCTTTTCAGGGACGGATGAGGTCAAAAAATTACCTCCCTTCTTCCAGCACTCTACACCAGACTCCTTAAACCATGAAACCTTTGAAGATTCTGCTTCCTCTCTCTGACAAGAAATGCCATCACAGGTGCTCTTCTCATCACCACTGCTTGGACAAGATTGCTCAACTTACCAAAAAGGAACCTAAATCCTCCAAGACACACGAAAAAAATAAAATCAGCTATTCCTCCTGAATTGAAAAGGTGAAAACAATCCCACCCTATTTAACGGAGGAGCTAGCATCATTTCTGAGAGGCTACAAAATTGCCATCATCTTAGCAACAAATTCAGTGAAAGATCTCCTACATGTGCACCAAGACCCTATCACTTATATTCCTTTCACTTCACAATTGCTCCCTTTACATCAACTCTGTGACAACCTCATTTTTCAGATGATAAAGTAGTTAAACTCTAAGTCAATGTGTCTCCTTCGTCTTCTACTATGGAAGACTTCAAGACCGAACCGTTTTCAACCACCATCTGGGACTCATTTGCTCCAATGACAGAAGAAGGAATCCACAATATCAGTAAAAACCTTAAGCCCATTGTTACCCGGTAATAGCAATATAATGCAAAAAAATAAACCTGGCCAATCTGTACTAGTACGGATCATCTCTAGGTTCGTCAGTGAGTCTTTCCTATCTGGTGTCATCCCCAATAAACCTAATCACGCTGTTATTATACCTTGTCTAAATAAACTCTCCCCATACCCCAAGGTGGTTGACAATTACAGACGTAACTCTGGCCTTCCTACAGCTGCTAAAATCTTAGAACCGGTTGCCACTGCTCAACCCCTTGCTTACCTAGAGGAGAAGAACCTCTTGAGGGGCGATTTATATATATGCTTGCATCTCAAGTTTGGTGTATCTTGACGTTAAGGGCCAGATGTATCATCACGGCCCTTTGCGATTCAGTAATAGCGATTTTTTAAGAAATCGCTATTACCAACTCGCAAAGGGCCATGTATCACATTTGCGATTCGGTAATAGCGATTTCTTAAAAATCGCTAATGCTATTACCGAATCGCAAATTGCGATACCGGCCCCATTCGCAGCTATGGGCCTGTTGGCCCATAGCTGCGAATATTTTGCATTTCCAAAATTGCAATTTCTGAACCAGAAATCGCAATTTTGGAAATGCAAAAGGCCAGGGTGCTGGGGGCCTAAGGCCCCCTCTCCTGCATCCCAAAAATTGTTTTTTCAACATGTAAGGTACACACATGCCAAAAGGGCATGTGTGCTTTACATGTTGAAGTTAAAAATGCAGTTTAACTGCATTTTTAAATTTTGCACCAGGTTACCACCTGGTTCCAAAGCATGGTATTTTGCAAGTGCAAAATGCCATTTTAGAAAAAATCGCAATTTGCGATTTTTTCCAGAATTGCCTTGCGACCTGGAAATTGCGAATTGCTATTTTAGCGATTTCTTAGTTGTGGTCTGCGAATGCATTTCATGCATCGCAGACCACGGTTTTGCACTCGCAAACGGCCGATTTACCGTTTGCGAGTGCAAAATAATTTCATACATCTGGCCCTAAATTCTCCTAGGAAGCAACTGTTTAGAATATGCAAATTGACAGCCAGTTGACTTGCCTTAACCCCTAAGCAGAGCTCCTTTTTATAGCCTTGTCCTCATTCATGAAGTGCTAAATTCAGATCTGCGGAATTTACTCAAACCTAGGTGGAAATTTCACTGTTGGGTTTGTCTCCAGAATTAGCACTTCCTACAGCCATCAGAGTAATTTCAATTACCATACAACCCTAGGCTGATGTCTACCAGAGGGTTGCCGTGGTGAAACGTCTTGTGTGTGAAGCAAAAGCTGGCACTCTTTTACAAGTTTAAAAATCTATACAGCCTTAAAGACACATTAGCATCAGCTGTTCTGGCACCAGATAATTTGTACAGGTGGTTCATCAGTGAGGTGCGGATTAAAGTGTCCATATTTAGGGCACATTCCACTAGTGAGTCCATGCCTCAAAGTCCTTTTGAATATGTGAAACACGAGGATATTTTAAAAGTGTGTTCTTTTAAGTCTTCTTTTAGAATTTTCTATAACAAAGCAGTTGATCACGTTTTACATGATGAAACTGATGTGTTTTGAACAAATCAAATCAAATCAAATCATTAACATTTATAAAGCGCGCTACTCACCCGTGCGGGTCTCAAGGCGCTAGGGGAAAAAAGGGGGGGTTAACGCTGCTCGAACAGCCAGGTCTTTAGGAGTCTCCGGAAAGCGGAGTGGTCCTGGGTGGTCCTGAGGCTGGTGGGGAGGGAGTTCCAGGTCTTGACCGCCAGGAAGGAGAAAGATCTCCCACCCGCCGTGGAGCGGCGGATGCGAGGGACAGCAGCAAGTGCGAGGCCAGAGGAGCGCAGGTGGCGGGAGGGGACGTAGAAGCTGAGGCGTCTGTTGAGGTATTCCGGTCCCTTGTCGTGGAGGGCTTTGTGTGCGTGGGTGAGAAGTCGGAAGGTGATCCTTTTGCTGACTGGGAGCCAATGCAGGTGTCTCAGGTGTGCGGAGATGTGGCTGCTGCGGGGTACGTCTAGGATGAGGCGGGCCGAGGCGTTTTGAATGCGTTGCAGGCGATTTTGGAGTTTGGCTGTGGTCCCGGCGTAGAGGGTGTTGCCGTAGTCCAGGCGGCTCGTGACGAGGGCGTGGGTCACGGTTTTTCTGGTGTCAGCGGGGATCCAGCGGAAGATCTTACGGAGCATGCGGAGGGTGAGGAAGCAGGCGGAGGACATGGCGTTGACTTGCTTAGTCATGGTGAGAAGAGGGTCCAAGATGAAGCCGAGGTTGCGGGCGTGGTCTGTGGGGGTCGGTGCGGTGTCGAGGGCCGTGGGCCATCAGGAGTCGTCCCAGGCGGACGGGGTGTTGCCGAGGATGAGGACTTCCGTTTTTTCAGAGTTCAGCTTTAGGCGGCTGAGCCTCATCCAATCTGCGACGTCCTTCATACCCTCTTGTAGGTTGGTCTTGGCGCTGGCGGGGTCCTTGGTGAGGGAGAGTATAAGTTGGGTGTCGTCGGCGTAGGAGGTGATGATGATGTCGTGCTTGCGTACGATGTTGGCGAGGGGGCTCATGTAGACATTGAAGAGTGTCGGGCTGAGTGATGAGCCTTGAGGTACGCCGCAGATGATCTCGTGGGTTCTGAGCGAAACGGAGGGAGGTAAACTCTTTGTGAACGGTTTGCGAGGAAGGAGGCGATCCAGTCCAGGGCCTGGCCTTGGATCCCGGTGGAGCGGAGGCGGGTGATTAGGGTGCGGTGACAGATGGTGTCAAAGGCAGCTGAGAGGTCGAGGAGAATGAGGGCGACTGTTTCACCGTTGTCCATCAGGGTTCTGATGTCGTCTGTGACTGAGATGAGGGCGGTTTCAGTGCTGTGGTTGGTTCGGAATCCGGTTTGTGAGGGGTCGAGCAGGTTGTTGTCTTCCAGGAAGGTGGTCAGCTGTTTGTTGACGGTCTTCTCTATTACTTTGGCTGGGAAAGGCAGAAGAGAGATGGGGCGGAAGTTTTTCAGGTCGCTCGGGTCAGACGTAGGTTTCTTTAGTAGGGCGTTGACTTCGGCGTGTTTCCAGCATTCGGGGAAGGTAGCAGAAGAAAAAGAAGAGTTGATGACGGTCTGGAGGTGCGGGGCGATGATGTCGTCGGCTTTGTTAAAGATGAAGTGCGGGCAAGGGTCCGAAGGGGTGCTGGAGTGGATAGAGTTCATGATGGATTTGGTTTCTTCCGTGTTGATGTGGGTCCAGTTGTTGAGGGTGATGGCCGGGGGTGCGGGTTCGGTGGTGTTTGGTTGGGTCTGGTGTCCGAAGCTGGTGTGGAGGTCGCTGATCTTGCGATGGAAGAAAGTGGCGAGGGATTCGCACAGATCCTGAGAGGGCGTGACGGCGTTGGCGCTGGGGTTGGAGAACTCCTTGACGATGCTGTTTGCGGGTAGCGTTCCTGAGGGCGTTCATGTTGTCAGCGGTGTGGTCCTTGCGCCAGGCTTTCTCAAGGGCGCGACAAGTTTTCTTTGATTCTTTGAGGGTGTCAGAGAACCAGAGAGGTTTTTTGGTGTTGGTCTGTCGATGCGTGCGTTTGAGGGGAGCAAGGTTGTCTGCGCAGTTGGAGATCCAATTTGTGAGTTTGAGGGCTGCGTCGTTGGGGTCGGTGGTGAGGGTGGGTTGGTTGGCGGCTAGTGCGGAGAAGAGTTGCTCTTCAGGGATCTTGTTCCACTGTCGATGAGGGATGGGTTGAGTGCGGAGGTGGCGGGTCTCGCGTCGGAATCTGAAGTGGACGCAGCTGTGGTCGGTCCAGTGTAGGGCGGAGGTGTGGCTGAAGAAGACGTGTTTGCTGGCGGAGAAGATAGGGTCGAGCGTGTGTCCGGCGATGTGGGTGGCGGTGTTCACCAGTTGTTTGAGGCCGAGGTTGGCGAGGTTGTCGAGCAGGGTGGTGGTGTTGGGGTCGTTGTTTTCTTCCAGATGGAAGTTGAGGTCGCCTAGGAGGATGTAGTCCGGTGAGGCGAGGGCGTGCGGGGAGATGAAGTCGGCGATGGCGTCGCTGAAAGGGGCGCATGGTCCGGGAGGACGGTAGATGAGGGATCCTCTGAGGGTGGTCCTCGGGTCGGTGCGAATCTGAAAATGCAGGTGTTCAGCGGCGAGAGGGGTGTCTTCGGTGGAGGTGGTGACGCTGATGGAGTCTTTGAAGACGATGGCGATACCTCCTCCTGCTTGGTTGGTGCGGTCATACTATATTAACAAGCATCTGTGATCTTGAAAGGATCTATTGGATCATCAAAATAGTCTGCCGAGTGTAACTTTACCAGCTTATATGAATTTGCTATCGGTATAGCTTTTTTTAAAGGTTGCTGATTTTTGTTCGTTTTAAACCTAAAAGAAAAAAGAGCTGGTACAAGCTCAAGATATTCAAGAAGTGCCTGCTTGTTAATTAGTGGAGGAAAGAGTGCGCTGTCAGAACTAAAGAAAGAAAAAAAGAACAACATTATTTTATATTTTTGTTGGGCAGCTTCTGTTACCCTAAGGCCTCTGTACTAGAAATACCAGGAGGGAAGGCATAGGTTCCTGTACTACAAGTACAGAATCCAGAGAGGTGCAATTAGTGCAGGCAAAACAGGAGTGAGATAATGGTCCTGGCAAAATGTGTGTGCAGTGCAGGGCTTGCACATGTGCAATCTGCAGTTTAACAGTACTTCTCTTTCCAAAAGAACCAAATACACAGGAATAAGTGTGCAAGGTCTCATTTATTGAGAGGGTACCATCGATATATCTAGGTCACCCATTTACACTTGCCCTGGGCCCATCAGGTTTAAGCCCTGAAGCGCCCAGGGCGAGTGTCAATCAGTGACACTTCGTCACAGAGTGGGGTGGGGTGGGGCGGGGCCAGCAGTCTCACTGACCCCATTCCACTCGGTGACGAGGCTGGAACTGCTGCCTTTCTTCATTGGCTGACCTGAGGTCAGCCAATGAGGGAAGGCAGCAGTCCCAACCCCCCTGGGACCTGGAGGCTGAAGGTAAGTGTGTGTGTGTGTGTATGTGTGTGATGTTTCAAATTGAATGTTTGGTGCGTGTGTGCATGTTTGAGTGTAATGAATGTTGCTAATGGATGTGCGTGTGTGCATGTGTGTGTGAAAGAATGAGTGTGTGCGATCTTTTAAAATGAATGTTTGGTGCATGCCTGCATGTTTGAATGGTATGATTGTTGTTAATGGATGTGCGTGCATGCGTGCGTGTGTGAAAGAATGAGTGTGTGTGATGTTTTAAAATGAATGTTTGGTGCATGCGTGCATGTTTGAATGGTATGAGTGTTGTTAATGGATGTGCGTGCGTGCGTGTCTGTGTGTGAAAGAATGAGTGTGTGTGTGTGTGTGTGTGTGCCCCGCCCGCCCCCCTCCCTCCTAAAGCTGCCGGTCGCCACTGCATACCAGCACCTAAGCATCTTGTTTCAGCCCATGCAACCAATCACATCACCCTCCCTTTGCTTGGAGAAACTGTCAGTTGTAAATGATCAACCGAGGAACCCAAAAAGGTCCAACTCTCTAATAATGCCCTAAATACCAGTGACCTGGTCACTGGGCACATTTTCCCGTACTCAATCTAGTTGGACCTGCATATCCCAATAGAATGTGATGCTGGCCAAGTACAGAGAGGTTCTTTACAACTCGATTTATTTATAGAAATTTTACACCGCGCAACATGGCCTGTTTGCAGCAAGCCGCAACTGTGCGTGTAGTGTTTTATGTGTAGAGATCATACATGGCAACATGTTATAGACGAAAGTGGGAGATTTGAAAA
Organism: Pleurodeles waltl; assembly: GCF_031143425.1. Classification (NCBI taxonomy): domain Eukaryota; kingdom Metazoa; phylum Chordata; class Amphibia; order Caudata; family Salamandridae; genus Pleurodeles; species Pleurodeles waltl. The sequence continues at coordinate 1,294,365,481 of NC_090446.1, read as the reverse complement.
AGTAATCGGCAGTGGGAAAATGGATTTCCTCCATTGGCTTCTATGGAAGCAGATGCATTTTCATCCGGTAGACAGCAAAAATAAAGAAGTTTTGGCTTAAAACATTGGAAGTTTCCTACCTGAATCGGGTCTATCGGCCTGTCTGAGAGATAGCGACAACAGCAATCTGGTAGCGATTCGAAATCCTTGCGAGGCAAAATAACACAGCCAGTAGTAGCAGTGCTGTATTTCAATGAACCGCACGGTGGCGCCAGTGTAAAGGGTAAAGTTATGTTTAAAAGCTGTAGGCAAGGAGAGAGGATGAACCACCGCACCGCATCCCTAGAAAATTATTCAAGCAAACAATGATTAACAGAACTGTGAGGTAAACGGTCTGAAACAATGAGGGTCAGCTGCAGGGTTAAAGGAGTCAGGTGCTGAATATGGAGAGGGGGCCATGTCTCCCGAGATACAAATCCCTGACCCTATCATGGGGAATAAGGGAAACTAAAAAGAAAATCTGGGATGGGCGGGCACTGCCTCGAAACATGAGTACAACGTTACAGAAGAATTAAACCTTAAAAGCTGTATTCACTTGGGTAAACATGAACAATCACGGAGTTTTGAAGTTCAGTAGAAAAAAACACAGAAAACTGCAAAATAGTACGTTTGCAAGTATGTATCGTCTCAGGGAGAAGATTCTACTAGGGAAAGCTGATACTGCCTAGAATTCTAAAGCACAGAGACCGCATCATTGGTGTCGGGGAACTGCTGAGAAGGCACGCTGGCAGTAGGTAATGCTGCGGAGGTAACACAGATGAGGTACTGCTAAGATGTGTTGGCAGAAACTGGTGATTCCAAAGAGCTGAGAAAGCCTTAGTGACACTGTCCCCGCGCTTGGAGAAACACTTCTGGAGGAAGCTGGAATTATCTGGAATCCTAAAGATCCACCAATGCACAGATAGATGAAACTCCCTGAAACGGGGTTCTGTTATGTTAGACTTGCAGTCTTAGGATGGTCCTCCCCCAAACTTTTTGCTTTCTTCTTCCATTTTGCTGATTTTGTTTTACCTGGCCTTAGGACTCTGTGCACGTTACCACTGCGAACCAGTGCTAAAGTGCATGTGCTCCCTCCTTAAAACATGGTAACATTGGCTCATCCCCAACTGCCATATTTAGGCCCATATTTATACTTTTTTAGCACCACATTTGCGTAGTTTTTTGGCGCAAAGTGGCGCAAAGTTACAAAATACTATTGTATTTTGTACATTTGTGCCGCTTTTGCGTCAAAAAGCAGCACAAATGCGGTGCTAAAAAAGTATAAATATGGGCCTTAATTTACTTATAAGTCCCTAGTAAAGTGATATTACATGTACCGAGGGTCGGTAAACTAAATGCTTATAGTGGTTGTGCAGCACTGATTGTGCCACCTACTTAAGTACAGTGACAAACACCCACAGTGCCCGGCCTGCTCTTCACCTTTCATTGACAACTGTCTGCAGTGGTTCCCTGCTCCTCGCTGCCACCCTGCACAGCGGACAGGGCTTTTGCCAATGGATGGAAAATTTAACTTTTCAGTGGCATTATCCTGATCCTTGTATCCGACTCATGCTCCATCTCAGTCGGCCTTAATTTGTGACTTTCTCCTAGCCTTATACGACCTGATAGCCATGGTTGGCGCTTGTGCTTTTTCGCTCTATTTTAGCCTAAGATTCATCACTCTTATTCTACTGATTTGGTTTTTGTCATTTTGGTCTTGTTTTATTTATTAAACTTTACTCTATTTTGCTAGACTGATATGGGGTCCTTTTGTAGTGTGTTTTCACTGTATTACTTTTTGAAGTGTTACACAAATATTTTACACATTGCCTCTGAATTAAGCCTGACTGCTCAGTGACAAGCTACCCAAGGGTTAAAAACAGGTTAATTTTAGGTTTCTTGTACAGGATTGTGGTTGCTGCTGCTCACACCCCAGTCAATAAAAAACCCAAATTATTACACTGGTGATCAGCGGTGAGGATTTGAACTTGTGTTTGTGCAGTGCCATACAGTAATTTGTGCTACACTACCACCCCACATAAGTAATTTAAGACCCATTCATGTTTAATAAAAAATAAATTCTCCTTGATTGGCTCCGTATTGTTTTTTCAAATTTACCCTCATTCCTACTTCTGGGCTGTCTGAAACAATCCCTTAAGTAATGGAGCTGGCCAACCTAGGGAGTTACTCAGTGGCTGAGCTTAAACAGTTCTGAAAGGAAAGGGGACTACAAATGAAGAAGGACACCAAAAACTTGGTGTTGCAGAAAGCTCTGAGTGCCGGGTCAGAGGTCCACCAGTAGACGACAACCACAGAGGAGCAAGTGAAGGAGCAGGGTCAGGATGTGCAAATCTGCCCTGAAATGCTGCCTCTTTGAGGGGGAGGACCTATCCCTGGCATTGGAAGGCCCTGCCAGGGCAGAAAGCAGTGTTCCATCACAGGCCTGCCCCAGAGAAGTTGGAAGATACAAGGCAGAGAGGGACTTCAGGTTACAAAGGGCCAAACTTAGAATGTGGAGCCAGGACAGAGAAGGCAGGATGCCCCACCACTTCAAAGGCACAACTTCATATAAATACTGGTCCTCAAACACCAACTCTTCAGTAAACTTCTGGACTTGTGGCTATTCTGCCAGGAAGAACTGCTGTCCTGCCGAAAGACCACCACTCTGCCAGACTGTTGCCATGCTGGACTACTGCCTTGCTGTGATGTTGCCTTGGTGTGCTCACCTGCTGCCCTTTTGCCTAGGTTAGAAGAATTGGACCTGCACCTTTTTAACCTAGGGCACCCAGAGTGACTCCAAAGGTTAGTCTGATAGCCTGCTGTTCTCAGCCACATGGACATAACAAGCCCCCAACCACCTCCACCAGCACCCATATCCAGCTGGAGCAAGACCCTGACCCCCAAGTGGTGCCCCGTAGGTGCTGGACCCTTGGTGTGGCCTCAAAGAGGTTGAATTAATGTTTGTGGGCTTTTTGTGACCACAAACCGGCCTGCTGGTGCTGAATCTTTGTCACTCCTGCAATCTGGCAGTGAGAAATTCCGTTAGCCCGACCCTTCGTGCTACAGCATCAACTGCTCGCGTGGAGCACCGGCCTCACCCCTACCACGACATCAGGATCTTCATGCTACAGCGACAACTTACGATGCCCAGCCTGCTCTTTGCGCTATAATAATGACTGTCCATAACGCTTCCTTGCTCCTCAAAGCCCCCTCCACTGCAAACAGGACCATTAGCGCTGGACTGAGAAGGTATCTTTTCAGCGGAACTAAGATGGTCCTTCTATATGACTCGTGTTCCATGCAATCAGCCTGAATTTGTGACTTTCTTTTGGTCTGACATGACCAGATAACCAAGGGTGGAACTTTGGGCTTTTTGGCCCTAAAATGTTAAAAAATTCATAACTCCTGTTCTACTGATTGGATTTTTGCCATTTTGGGTTTGTTTTATTTCATTTATTACATTTTACTCTTTTTGTCTAAACTTTTTGTCTAAACTGGTATTAGATCCTTTTGTGTGCTGTGTTCAATTAATTACTGCTTGAAGTGTTGCACAAATACTTTACACAGTGCCTCTGAATTAACCCTGGCTGCCCTGTGTCAAGCTACCTGAGGTTTTGAGCACAGGTTAATTTTAGGGTTGCATGTGACTTCAACCTGACAAGGATTGGGGTTGCTGCTTGACCATGGCTCACACCCCTGTCAACCAACAACCCAATTTCGTACACGTTAACCTTACAGGATGAAGCTCAGACTGCTGGATTCTGCAAGTGCTGGGAATGCACTGCTGGGAAAAATGGGAAGATCACACTGCTTAACTTCTTTAGCCCTGAGAATGCATTGATGGAGATGCTTACAATGCTGGCGGCCAGTAACACCAATGAACCTCCGATGTCACCCTCCCAGCTGCTGTGAATGATTCATAGTGACAATCTTAGCTTTGTGTCTGCTATCCGTCTCACCCTTGTCCTGGCTTCTGCTACCTACTGTCATGCATGGAGTGTTTCAGGGTACTCCGTAGAGAGCCCTGACTGTGGTATTCTCTAACTTGTGCATTCTGGTGCTGTGCTAGAATTATCTGGATGATAATTGCTCTGTGGTCCAGCTAATGCTGTGTCCTAGCCTGGCTTGCTGCTTTGGTGGGTCACCAGGCCGGCTATGAACCAGGACAGGCTGATCTGAGTTCAGCTGAGCGCAGTGGTGGGTTGTGACTTTTATAAATGGTAGGGTGTAACAACTTGTGTTGAATTACGTGAAGCAAGTGAGTGAAGTGATGAAACCCAACTGTTCTCAAGGGTCTCAAATGGGGTCCATAACTTAGAATTTATTTTTAAAATAGAGGGCAAATAGTGCATTTTACAGCTCATTCCAGCACATTTGCCAAAGAAATTGGATAACCATATACAGGCCTTATATATAGGCCTCATTTAATCTGGGCTGGAAACAGTAAAATATACACTTCCACTTCAAGACTTACTCAGCCACGAACATAGTATACTTGGTTTAAAACTTTTCCTAATTTTAAATTTATCTTACACATATAACAATAAAAAATGCTCTCTACTAGCTTTGTCATTTCATGGATTTTCCACATTGTGGGGCTACGAATTTCATACTTATTTTTAGTCTGCAAACTTTGTGAGACTTAAAACCTTTCATGGTTTTCTTTCTCTCCGATTTCGCCGATTAGAGGCTAGTGCAGGCTCATTGACCTGGAGGCTCTTGTGCTTGAGTTTTTTTAACCAGACCACTATTCCCCAAATAAAACAGTGTAATAGCAGACTGGATTAATTCACTCTCAATGGAGATTTGTCCTGCTTTGTAAAATGTGTTTTCAATCACTGGAAAGATTTGTTTGCATTTTTCTACCGATTTGACCCCAGTGTATAGGAGCAGTTTAAACGAGCACTGGTTACATTACACAAGGCACTTTTTGCACATTGTCATACTTCAGGACACTCTCGCCCAGATATATAAAAAAGTGGTGCATCAGTTCTGAAGCACCACTTTTTCAGTGACCCCCCTACCGGCACCTAACAACACCATGGTTGCGTCATATTTAATATACAGCGCTTCATGGTGGTAGTTAGGACAATAGCGTCAATATTTTTGACACAATTGTGGTGCTTTGCTACACTAGCGTCAAAAAGTTTAATGTGGCACAAGGGGTCACAAAGTGGCGCAATGCATGCCATTCCACCACTTTGTAAATATGGCAAGTCTTGCCTCCTTGAGCCACATTAGTATAAACAAGCATTTGCAATACAATGGGTCTCGCATTTGCTCGAGTTAGAGCTATTAGCATTGTAGATTTCTAACTGGACTTTTCTTACCACTTAAATTTAAAATGAAAAATAAAACAGTTGACATAAGCGAGCCGATTCAAAGCGCCATGGCTGCCATGAGCATGAGCACGAAGGAGAGACACAAAAATAAAAAGATGTTCGCTTGCAGTCAAACGTATCAGCAATCATGCAATTATCCATGTACCAGGGGCAGTATGAAAGGCGGTAAATAAACTGCCTCAAGGAGCAACATACATAAAGCATTTACCAATGATACTGGAGGATTTTTTAAAGGCAAGCCCATGAACGAGTGAAAGTTATGGGCGTGCGGTAATTTGAAGGAAAAAAATGCTGCCGTAAATGCACATTTAGCAAGCGTGAGCAACTGATGTTCATGTTCTGTTGAATTTAGTGCTTTTTATAGCGCAGAATGCATTCTTGCATCCATTTTGGATGTGAGAGGGTATTTTGCCCTAAGGAAATAACTCTAAATGCAGAATCACTCTTCTTGCGCAATTCTGCTAATATCTTGCCCACCGTAAGAAGAAATCTTTCAACCTGTCTCCAAATGCAGAATGGGGCATTCTTCATATTAATCTGCAAACTAGACAGGGGGGTGTGACTTTAACCAAACGCAAAATGTAATTCGACGTGGACCAATTAAATTCATTTTTTAACCTGCTCATGAATATGATTGCACCTTATTAGAATTCTTTCCTTCTTGCCTAGCTGAACAATATTCAGTGGGGGCTTCTGATTACAGTAAGTTCATTATGAAGGTAAGGTGGAGTTAGTGGGGGAGCTCGGCTGGTTGAAGGGGTCCGTGCTTTCATTACTGCAGAGGGTGTGCATATTAATGACAACACAAGTGATATCTACTGTACCTCAGGAATACACGACAGAGTAAAGATACCGGCAGCACTGGGTAATAAACTCTGTATGGTAATGAGGCGAAAGAACCATAAAAAATGGAGTGAAATAAAATTATTCGTAAAGTATATTGATACCAAAAAAAGAGAGCGTCCTCCCGTTATCAAACAAAAAAGCAAACTAGAGAAAGGTTAACAGAGAGACAGATTGCCATTATGCTAGTCACCTAAGTAGGTCCCGGAGAGTACAGCCACGCGAGAAAGCAGTAAACAAATAAGATTTTTTTATAAATCAGCAGAAAAGCAAACTGTCACCCGTAGGAGCCCGGGTCACCGTGGCTAAGGACGGATGCCGCCTGCTTGAGGGCAGGAAGACACCGCAGTGCCATTTGCACAACAGAGTGTGCAATCCAGCTGCAAGATACCCAATGCCTGAGGGAAGGCGGATTTGCTACACATGATGTCGTGGAGCTTGCACAACACACAACAAAAATCAAAAAAGTCAGTTAACGTCTCTTGTATTGACCTTCCACTCAACTTTTGCTTATTTTTCAGCATTTTCCTTAGACAGAAATATTTGCACCGAGGTGACGGTATCATTGAGGCCCCCAGGAGCATTGTACAGTATCCACATCTGCTACTGATGTCCGAATGAAAAAAAACAGGGATATAGGAGAATCCTATCACGTTATAAATGAGTCATGAAAATTACACTAATCTCCCTGCTAATAATTATATGTCTGGCACAATGCGAGCTCACTGAAAACATTTAGCATATTTTGTAATCAATAACATTGTTCACTTTTTTTCCTCTGCAAGACTGGACACTCAAACCAGCCTAGGAATGCAGCATCGAGGGTAAAGCCCATGTTTAAACATTGATGCTTTCAAAATAAGAGCTTTCAATGTTTGCATAGTTGCACCTGGAGCATTTATACTCGCAAAATAAATAATTCTACCTCACGGTAGATGATTTGGATACGGTCACATTGTCGGTCAGTCTCGTCCCATTCCTGATGGGCGTCCACCGGCACCATGTGAATATGAAATATCTCACTAAAAAACCACAGCTTTGGCTGTGTCACTAAGCAGCTGAACTCATGTCCATTTTCAGTTAGCAAACGGGGACAATGGTGTAGAGAGCCACCCGGCCTCTCCTATTATTTGTAACCAGTTCCGCGTGTCTGGACGGAACGCGGAACCGAGGTGGTTAAATAAATGAGAGGCTGCGCTGACGCAGTTTCCCTGCAGACTAGCTACCGAGTGCACGTGTGGTTATTAGGTGCAGGGCTGGACGTGGCCTTTTCACCTACCTTACAGTGGCGACGAGCAGGCCATCTGCAACCCCACGTTGCTTCCAGAGCGGCGGAAGACTGAAGAAGACTAGGGCTGTGACTCCGCGCCACGGCGTCAGCAGCATCTGGTCTCACACAGGCAAGTGGCGTGCAGTGCTCCGATCTGTGAGGCGCGCCCCGCCTCCTTGCCCATAGGAACCTTCTGAGTCCCGGAGCCCTGTCAGGCTGCTGCCGTCGCCTGGAAGGCGCACGCGCAGCATAAGGAAGCTGCAGGCGTTCTCAGTGAAAAAACGGGACTGGAGGCAGCGCTCCGGCCCGGCAGCACCACGTGGGGCGTGTGCGGTTCCTCACACGCACACCCCCACCTTCAGGCAGCGCGCCGCTCGGGCTGTGCTCCCCAGGGAGGGGAACACAGCACAGGAGCCAGAGGGGCAGGAGCCCCACTAAAGTGAGTAAAGAGGGCAGGAGGCACTGAAAAGAAAAAAATATATACATACTATAATAAAACCATCAGCAGAAGAAAAGAAAAAAAGAGACATACACACAAAAGGAAAACAAGAAGGGGTGGAAGAAAAATAAATATATGCATGAATAAATAAATAACCAGTAATAAGAAAGAGAACATCAACAAACAAGTGCAGCCCCAGTGGGGGGGAGAAAAAAAAAAGATAAACATATACAGAGGTAGTGGCAAAAGTACCCCCATAAGAAACCTAAGCACACCATGAGCGCCCCACCACAGGAAAACCCCCAGGTGCCCGTGCAAGCAGGCCCCAGTGCCCACTCGTCAGTAACGGCACTGCCACCATTTAGCCAACTGATTGACCCGGTCACAGCCTCGCCAAGATGGCGCTTATGGCTAAACCGATTAGAAAATGACTTCTGCGCCACGAGAGAGACAGACAGAGCCGTGCGCAGATCTCTCATGCTGTTAATGGGAGGAGATGAGCTGCAAGAATTGTTTGATGCACTCCCCAACACTGGCGATAAGTCGGACTTCAGTGCGGCAGTGGAAGCTCTGAACAAGCATTTTGACCCACAACTAAATTCAGACTTTGAGCGTTTCAAACTTCGGCAGGCTCAACAAACTGATGTTGAATCAATGGACATGTTCTACGCCCGATTAAGGTAACTAGCAAGCTCGTGCGTAGGCCTGAATCAACAAGAGGAGATCGGAGCACAGATCATTCAAGGATGTCGTTCAAATGCTCCAAGGAAGCTCATCCTACGCCAGCAGGGTATGCCCCTCGATGACATTCTGGTGTTAGCGCGTTCACACGAGCTATCAGCGGTGAGAGCGGATGCCATGGCGGCAGTAAGGGGACAGTCCTTAGCAGCTGCGTCAACCGCACACCCGGTCCAGGTGAAGGAAGAGCAGGTGGAGGCCATCCAAACTCGTCAACCATCAGGACGAAAGGTGAATTTTGGCAGACAAAACGCACACACCTGCCGAAGCTGTGGGTATGATCACAAACCACCCATGGCGTGCCCCGCGAAAGGAAAAACATGTGACAAATGTGGCAAAGATAACCACTTTGCGAGAGTATGCAGGTCCGGCAAAGGCTGGCAAGGAAACCAGAGAGGAAGAGACACCAAGGTCAGAAGTGTGACAACAGAGGCTGATGATTCTGGTGAGACTATGGCTCAGAGAACTCCAGTCTTCGAAGAGGATGAAGACGAAGACATCTTTGTCATCTCGTTCACTGGTGGGAGGCAACAGAAAAAGCGACCTCCACCCATGAGCAATGTCCACATCAACGGCAAATCGGCGACAGTGCTCATAGACACAGGAGCATCGGTGAATGTGATGGATGAGACTCTGTTCAGACAACTAACCCCCGCACCATTGCTTTCCCCAACTACCACTAAAATTTACAACTATGGGGGCAGAGAACCGCTTCCTCTGAGGGGCACGGTGGAGGTGTCAGTGTCCAGCGGGCAGGTGTCAGCACTGGCAAGGTTCTATGTGGTGGCTGGAGACCGAGGTACTCTGTTGGGGTGCCACACCGCGGAGGAGCTTGAATTAGTATTTTTCGCGCGACAAGTATATGACTCTCACGCTGAACGTCTAGTTAATGAGTTTCCGCAGCTCTTTGAAGGCCTGGGGCAACTCAAAGGTAAAAGTGTCAAGCTACACATAGATCACAGGGTTACACCTGTTGCTCTCAGACACCAACGAGTTCCGTTTCACCCCCGCCCTCCGTGGAAAGGGAACTACAGCTGCTTGAAGATCAAGGAGTGATCGAGAAGGTAGAAGGGCCCACACCGTGGGTGTCGCCGTTGGTAATAGCGCCGAAACCTAAGCAACCTGGTGCCATCCGATTATGTGTCGACATGCGACGGCCCAATAAGGCTATTAAAAGAGAGCGGCATATAACGCCTACGATGGATGATATCATAGCGGATCTGAATGGTGCACAGTGGTTCTCGAAATTGGACCTTAATGCTGGGTATCATCAGCTGGAGCTGGAGCCCGATAGTAGGAATATCACTACCTTTTCAACGCATGTGGGACTTAGGCGATATAAAAGACTGAGCTTTGGGGTATCCTCGGCCGCCGAAGTATTCCAAAATGTGATTAGGGAGACGCTCTCAGGACTGCAGGGGGTAATCAATTTGAGTGATGACATCCTCATATATTCCAAAACCCGAGAAGAACATCACCGACACCTAAGAGCTACACTGCAGAGGTTATCAGAGGCAGGTCTAACACTCCACAAGAAGAAATGTGCGTTCTATCAGACGTCAGTAGAGTTTTTTGGCTATGTCTTTTCAAAGAATGGTCTACAAGTGGACCCTCGTAAAGCGGATGCTATCCGTCAAGCACTGATTCCGAAGAATACCACAGAAGTGAGAAGCTTCCTGGGCATGGCAACCTATTGTGGAAGGTTTATCCCGCAATTTGCGACCATAGTAGAACCCCTCAGACAGCTCACAAAGACTGGGCATCGGTGGGAATGGAGCCTGATGGCGGACAAGGCGTTTGCCGACATCAAGACAGCGCTACTAGACAAGTCAACAATGGCATACTTTAACCCCCACCGACGAACTGAGGTGGTGGTAGATGCAAGTTCAATAGGGCTGGGCGCCGTTCTTCTACAGGAGCAAAACCCGCAGGAGTGGGTTCCGGTTGCATATGCCAGCAGAGCATTGTCTTCAGTGGAAACACGCTATGCCCAAATAGAACGGGAGGCTTTGGCGATTCGGTGGGCGTGTACAAATTTTCACTTGTACCTGTATGGCCAAGAGTTTCGGGTGGTGACGGATCACAAGCCTCTAGTCGCATTGATTGCCGGCTATCCTCGTCTGGCACCCCCGCAGATAGAACGGTGGACTGTTCTGTTGCAACCTTACCTGTTTACCGCCGTCTATCGGCCAGGAGTGAACAACCCTGCAGATTATTTGTCTCGCCACCCGTCCCTAACCACGACCGATGACTCTCAGGAGAAAGATGAGGAGAGTACAGAAATATTTGTCAACATGGTGGTGCAATCGGCATGCCCCAATGCCCTGAGTATAGGAGACATTGTGGACGCCTCCAAGATCGATGCAACACTCAACCAGGTCAAAGAAGCACTTGATCACAAGAAATGGAAGCTGTTCCTGGAAAGAACTAACATAGCCAATCATGAGTGTAAAGCAGCAATGCAAGGAATGTGGAGGGTCCAAGATGAATTGTCCACGGATGGACAAGGACTGGTCCTGCGAGGAAGGAGAATTGTGCTGCCTCAGAGTCTGTGGGCCAAAGTAGTGGAGCTAGCACATCAGGGCCATCAAGGTGCTGCAAAGACTAAGGCAAGATTGCGGGCCAAGGTATGGTTCCCCGGCATGGACAGTCAGGTGGACGAACTGGTGGGAAAGTGTCATTCCTGTATAATCACCTCAGGGGAGCCACCCTGTTGTCCCGTGGTCACGGAGCCGGCTAGTGTGAAGCCATGGACAAAAGTGAGTATGGACTTTAGGAGCTTCCCAGATACGCAGCTGACGGTCGTCATCATTGACTCTTGCACAAAGTTCCCCGTGTGGATGTCGTGTCTTCCACGGCGTTTGAGAATGTGAGGCCGGTACTTCAGAAAACGTTTGCCATGTTTGGCCTCCCTGACAAAGTCAGAACAGACAATGGCCCGCCCTTCCATGGACAGGAGTTTCGGTCTTACCTTGAAGGTTTGGCCATACGTCATCGCAGGGTTATGCCCTATTGGCCGCAGGCGAATGGGGATGTTGAAAGGTTTATGCGAACTCTAATCCGAGCCCTCAGAATAGGTGTGGAACGAAGAGAAGACAGTGAGAAATGTCTACAAGAGTTCTTGAGTGCTTATCGCCAGACCCCTCACAGTACTACAGGGTGTGCCTCGGCCACACTGATGTTCAAAGTCCCACCTAGGGATTGCATTCCGTCTGGTCCTCAGTGGACCGCACCCGAGCTCGATGTCGAAGCCACTCAGCAACGCAGAGAGTGTACTAATCATAAAGCCACTGAGCGACGGCAAAGTCAATACAGAGGTTTTCAAAAAGGAGACAAAGTGGTGGTGAAGAATCGCCGGCCAGGAGGGAAATTCCAGACTCCGTTTGAGCCCGAACCCTGGCAGGTTGTCAGTGTAAGGGGTGCCATGGTGACAGCAGCTCGAGGCAGTCAGAGGGTCCCTAGAAATGTATCACACTTCAAGAGAGCAGGGATTCCAGTCATAACTCGGGAGGACGACGAGGTCGACAACTCCACGTTGGAGTCCACTGCTGATGAGGCCAGGAACAGGGACGCTCCGGTGGTGACGCCAAGTGCCCAACACCCTCTGGGTGAAAACGCTGGCCCTGAAGGTTCCCTGCTTAGGGGTGGACGTTATCATCTGCGCCCCAATCCGGTGCCGAACAGTCAGCTCAGAGACTTTGTATGTAAGCTGGGTCCATAGGAAGCCGTGTTGGGTCCTCGCTGTTTGCCCATCAGAAAAGTTTAGTCCTCAGGCACTGCATTCCTCCTAATGGTTTTTTGACATTTTTGTGTTCGCATGTATCCTTTTGTGTTCTTTGTTTTCTGGTTTGTTTCTCCTCTCTTCTGTGTGAAGTAAAACATAGGAGGGATGTAGAGAGCCACCCGGCCTCTCCTATTGTTTGTAACCAGTTCTGCGTGTCCGGACGGAACGCGGAACCGAGGTGGTTAAATAAATGAGGGGCTACGCTGACGCAGTTTCCCTGCAGACTAGCTACCGGGTGCACGTGTGGTTATTAGGTGCAGGGCTGGACGTGGCCTTTTCACCTACCTTACAAATGGCAGAAGAGTCAGAAAACACACTTCTTTGAAGAAGATCCTCGAACACAACCCGATCTCTTGGTTCCTTCAATTGTGCAAAAGCCAAATGTTGGGCTTGCGTTTTGCTTCAAGAGAACGTCTCTATTTTCTTAAAATGGGATGCGACATATTTTATCCAGGGACGTAACAGAACACCTGGCGACGTGACGTAAATGAAAAAAAACGGAGATATTTATCCACTGGGAAGGAAGCGACTAAAGTCTACCTGGTTGAATTTACACTCCATCGTACTGTGTGTGTTACTAATCAGAGGCAGTTCAACCTTTTCAAGTCTGGCCATTTAATAAAACAAGTTAATTGTCATCTTCTAACAACAGCGCCCACCAGCAACAAAAATGTTTTTAATACGAAATACGTTGTGTGGGCAGCGCTGGCCTCGCAGCCCAGATTGTGTTGAGAAACTCATGTTAAACATTAAAGGGGGCGATTTTAAAGGGGATGGCAGGGCGATGCAGTGCGGAACGAGACTACTCGTGACAACAACAAACAACAGGGAAAAAAGTAGTCCACGAGCCGGATGGAAAACAGCAAGCCTCGCATGTTTTCTGTACTTGGTCGATGCGCTCGAGGAGGGCTAACCACCGGAAAAGGCATGACGTATGCATGCCTTCCACTAATGAAATCAAGCAGATTCTAACAGGCAAGCCCACGAGCCAATGAAAGACACTGACGTGACGTGGTCAGGGCTCCGAGCGCTTTTAAATTCCTAAAGCGTCTCACTTAGCGAAACGCAAGCGCATGCGGCGCAGGCTCGACCCTAAAAAATGACACTAAAATTACACTAATATGTCTAATATAATAGGAGGCACTAGGCCTTCTCAAATCTGGCCCACTGTTCAATTTGAAAACATTCCCTTTCTGTGACACATTGCAACCACAAGAGAGCAAATGATTCAAACTACAATATCAGGCAAATTCAGTAGGACGTTTGCCAGAAACTGGGCACATATAGCTGTGATAAGTCTCGGGGACATGTTCTAAACGCTATCCTAGTGGAAGTGAAAATAAAATGTAAATGTGCTGAGCTTCCCCATAGAATGAAGGAAACATTTCACAAAAGGGTTTCTCTCTGAGCCCTAAACTCTGTGCTTTTCAATCAAAATGTTGACAGAAAATGCACTGTAAATGATGGAAAATGTGTAATCCCAGTCAACTATGAGTTAGACACAAATCAGAATATATTTAATGATGGAGACACTTCAAGCATGGTTCCATGATACGGAAAGAGAAAGGCATTGCTAGAAATAGGCAGCAGTAACTGCTGATTCCAAAATCTCGTCAAAACATTTCCAGTCTTGAATGTGTCACCAAGGCCTTGAAGCAAGCACTCTGTGTTAAAATGGGCACAAAAACACGACCCTCTCTGTCTTCAATCTCATTACCCTATCATAAGACCTTCTTGTCCCAGTTATTACATCATTGAGGTGATCCCATCTCCCGATAGGCATCTAGAATGCAAGTCCCTTTTTTAATGTTATTATAAAAGCCCCTCCCACCTTCCCCCATGCCTGTTTGTTTTCCTGTCTTGTGACAGGCGAGTGAACACGCTGTGTGGTTCCATGTGAGTTCTGCTCCCATATGGAGTTCAAATAGTATTTTTTACTTCCTGTGGTTTGTGTATTACTGTGTCTTGTGCTCTCATTTGTTTTTCTCCACTACCCTTACTGCATGTGATGTCGGGCAAGGGTTGTGGTTCTCAATTCCTGCTTTTCTCGTGCCAGGCTCCCTGTGCCTGTGCTTGGCTGGAGAGGGGAGCGTTCTGTGCAGTCGCAAGCAGGGCCATTCAGGTGCTCGGTGTTTCCAGCAGCTGTATCTTGTTTGTATGTGCCATCTTTTATGCCTCGAAGATCCCATTGGGATTAAGATTTGTTTGCTAGGGGACAGTATAAATAGGAAGTCGACGTTGTGCACTTCCTGCTTTAGTCAAGTCTCAATTTGGGTGATGAGGAGTCTGTACCTGTGCCTGGCAAGTCTATTTCCAAGAGAAAACACGTTCAGGAGTTGGAGGAGGGGATGATCTTTTACAGATTTCCAGGACTGATTTGCAGTATTTGATTAATTCTGCGGTTCAGGCTGCGTTGGCTGAGCCTTCTGCAAAAAATTAGAAAGGGGATGATGAGTTGGACGATTCCCCCGACATATTGGACCACATTCGAGATGTGTTTGGTTTTGAGCCTAAGTCTTAGGTAGATGATGACTTCTGTGCACCATATGGTGCCTCTGTGGTGGATGATTGGCCCCCGCATGATATCATCAGGGATAATCTGGTGAAGCAGAGGAAGTATATTGACAAACAAGGGTTTCCGCGCTTTCTGGGCAAAAGGTATCACCTGGCACATTTTGATGAACTATTTCTGCAGGTCCCAAAGGTTAATTCAATTTGATCCCATATGGCCTTTTCCTCCTCTTTGTCTTCTAAGGAGGCTTCCCTTTCGGATCCTGCTGAACAGAAGGTGGAGGCTGCTTTTAAGCGTGCATCTGCTTCTTCTAATTTTGGGATCAGGGTTAGTACTTATTCTGCTTGTGCCTCCCAGTTTCTGATTAAGGATTTCAAAAAATGGTTTGACTGTCTTCAGGATCAGGGGTATCCTACTCCTGTCTTGGCAAAGATGGAAGTGCTGGCCCAGTTTTTGTCTGATGTCACTTTCAACATCTTATGGGCTTTTTCCTCATTGACAGGGGCAGCAGTGGCTGGTCGGAGGTCCCTGTGGACTAAGCAATGGCCCCTGGATGCGGCACAGAAGGCTGTGGTTCCTAAACTGCCTTTTGAGAGTCCCAATTGTTTGGTGATGAGATGAATGGTATGGTGCAGCTCTCTGAGAAGGAGAAATAATTGTTGAAACCGTTGAATACAGAATGCAAAGAAGACGGCTAAGAGTCTGACTCTCAGGGCCATATTTATACTCCGTTTGCGCCGAAATTGCGTCGTTTTTTTTGACGCAATTTCGACGCAAAACTAACGCCAACTAACGCCATATTTATACTATGGCGTTAGAGGCGAATAGCGCCAAAGTTCCCGGAATGTGCGTCATTTTTTAGCGTGAACCCCTTCCTTGCGTTAATGATATGCAAGGGAGGCGTTCCCGTCTAAAAAATGACTCCCAGGACTTTACGTGGTATTTATACTCCCGGGCAAAAGAGACGCCCGGGAGTTGGCGTGGCTAAAAACGGCGCATTTGCGCCACTTTTTAACGCCTGCTCAGGGCAGGCGTTAAGGGGCCTGTGGGCTCAAAATGAGCCCACAGGTGCCCTCCCATGCCCCCAGGGACCCCCCCTGCCACCCTTGCCCACCCCAGGAGGACCCCCAAGGATGGAGGGACCCACCCCAGGGACATTCAGGTAAGTTCAGGTAAGTATAATTTTTTATTTTTTATATTTTTTTATGGTGGCATAGGGGGGCCTTATTTGTGCCCCCCTACATGCCACTATGCCCAATGACCATGCCCAGGGGACAGAAGTCCCCTGGGCATGGCCATTGGGCAAGGGGGCATGACTCCTATCTTTACAATGATAGGAGTCATGTTGATGGGGGATGGGCGTCGTTAAAAAATGGCGCAAGTCGGGTTAAGACGATTTTTTCGACGTAACCTGACTTGCCCCATTTTAAGACGCCCATGCGCCATTTTCCCCCTACGCCGGCGCTGTCTGGTCTACGTGGTTTTTTCCCACGCAAACCAGGCAGCGCCGGTCTGATTGCGCCGTCTAACGCCATTCCATAAATACGGCGCCCGCATGGCGCTTCAGAATGGCGTTAGACGGCGCAAAACTTTTTGACGCTAAACTGCGTTAGCGCAGTTTAGCGTCAAAAAGTATAAATATGGGCCTCAGTAGGTTCCGAACCCAGTCAATAACTATGACACTAGTTTCAGCCTAACGTGGCTTCGTGGTGAAGACCGTGTCTCAACTTGCTGGGAAAAAGGGCAAAGATGCAGGAAGAGGTAGAAGTTATATTTGAGGCACAGTGTGGCTAGGCTGTTAACTCCCGTTGTCTGTTGTTTAACTTAAAGTCTGCAGTGCAGAGGTAGATCACGCTGTCTTGGCCACAAGTTATCTTCTTTTCCTTAAAATGTTTTCTGAACCCTCAGAGCCACAAAGCTTCGGACAAGCCAGAGTCAGCCATCCGTGGTATCCCTACCTCTTCTGTTTCCACTGTTCCACAGAATTAGTGCTAATTTCAGAAATACAGGCTTTTCATGGGGTCAATGAGTGATATAAAGTTAATCAAGTATGAGAACAGACTCTTGTAAATCTTTGATAAAAGATACTGGTTTAAAAAGTGTGACACGCCACAGAGTGAAGGAAGGGTGGGTCAAGAGTGGGTCATATTAGTAAAAGGAAATGTACATTCAGGTTCTTCATCTCCCTGTGGTTGGTGATTAGATTCATTCATGCTATCTAGTCTGCACACTGTGTGAGACGTAATATGGGGCTGTGTATTTTAAAGGGACTTCATTTTATGATTTCTTGCTTGTGGCAATTCGATCACTGACACTGTTTCCAAACATGGGCCAGATTCTCAAAGGTTTAGTGTTGCTTTTGTAAGCTAAACCAACACAAAACTTTTTTGGGCATTCACAAACCAATACAAATAGGTATTTGCGTTGGTTTGTGTGGCAAGTAACAGAAACAACGCAAAACACTGCTCTGTATTACTTTGCGCCAAGGAGGCATTACGTGGGTGGTACATGAGCGTACGCATGCTACCACCCATGCATTTTGACACTAAACCATATTGTGAAACTTCAGAAGAAAGGATATAGTACCAAAAAATAACACCTTTGAAAAGCAGGCACTAAATGGAGAAATGATTTTATTTCTCCCTGCTTTTCCTACTTACGATGTGTGCTGCACTGTACAACACACTACTAAGTAGGTACGGCATTTTCACTTGTCTAGGCATAGTACTTTGTACAGGAAGGATACCCTTCCTGTAAAAAACCTATGCTAGACTCATACACACACCCTAGCACTACGGTGCTAAGGTGTGTGCATGGTACATGATAGCTGAAATAAGCACCGGTGCCAGAGAGGGGGAGGAGAGTGCCATATCTATGTGAATATGGCACTCTCCTACTCTCTCATTGTCACTCAGTGCAGCTTTTTTCACTGCTGCACTGCACTGCTTGACACCTTTCAGAATCTGGGCCTTAATCTCTGAGCCTTCTGATGTGATTGACGACCTCAGGATATCTTACTTGGATTCTGTTCCATATGGCTCTGCCACTTTTAAAGAGATTTTGCCAACATTTCTTTCATTGTTTTTGGTACGTTCCTTAACTACGATCTTCATTTCATCCACTATAAATATGTTTGTCTTCTTTTTGACATTATTGCTGTCCTCTCCCATGGTCTTGGTTCTCTTGTGGGAAGTAAAACAGTAAAGGGTGTTTTGATATATGTCCGTAGGATGTGGATCTTGGCGTAGTGAATATTAGCACCTGGCTTAAACCTTTAAGTCAGTTTTTTAGAGTCGAGCCTGCGTCGCATGCGCCTGCGCATGCGTTTCGCTAAGCGACACGCTTTAGGAATTAAAAAGGGCTCGGAGCCCCGTCCACGTCACGTCAATGTCTTTCATTGGTTCGTGGCCTTGCCTGTTAGAATCTGCTTGATTTCATTAGTGGAAGGCACGCATACGTCATGCCTTTTCCGGTGGTTAGCCCTCCTCGAGTGCATCGACCAAGTACAGAAAACATATGAGGCTCGATGTTTTCTGTCCGGTTTGTGGACTACTTTTTCTCTATTTTCGCAGCGCTATCTCGCTTGGCAGAAGTCGAGCGCTTTGCATAATATCGACCCTGTTACACAGTTAATTGCACTTTTTCCGTTTACGTACATAATTGCACTTTTGCCAATAAGTTGAAGAGGGATAGTAGACCTCCAACTCTGTATTCCAAATCACAAAATGGCTTTCTTATTTTAGCTTCAGTTCCTTAATGGGCCACAGGATGCAATCAGAAAAGAAAGTATCATGTTGTGTAGGGCACGTGGGGTAGTATGCAGCAGTCCTCAGCACTGCTGTCTGTACTCGCTCTCTCCTATGCTCACAGCCCAGATTCACAAAATGGAAGCTGTTCCTCACAGACTGACTCTGATATAAGAATTGATTCTTCCCCCTTTCTGGGGTCAGTATCTATCCAAAGATTTCTGACCACAATTGTGGTTACAATCCATTACGATTCATTAGGAAGTAGGATGATCATACCACGTCCCTTTTCCCACAGATTCATAATATGTGCCAGAAGTGTAAATGGCAACTCACAAAAACATTTGCAAACTCCTTTGATACTTTAGCACTTTAGAGCTTGAAAAACAATGCCTCTGATTTTGTGACTCAGCGTTTGCGATCATAAACTCAATTACTGTACCTGATTCTTAGTATTTATGTTTTATGTGCAAAAGATGACTAATCCCACAGCCCTTTGTTTGTGTCTGTTCCCAGTGAACTTGTTCCCATGTGTGATGACTCGGAGAGCTAAAGATATATGTAGCTAGACGTACGAAGAACAGTCCCTTTGTAAGTTGGCAAATATTTATGAATCTCAAAAATTTTTGCAAAGTAGCTGGTACAAAAAATATTCCATGTCACAAAGGCAGGCAGTGCATATATTAGGAATTGCTATTAACAGATTTCAATAAATTACTGTAAGCAAATGGCGTCTCCCCCCTATGTCTTGAACTTTGTCAGGCTCCGACTGTTTGGATGTTGGCGTACTCGCCGCATACGGGTTTTTGGGCATTTGTTGAATACTAGAAATTTATACAGGATACACTGGCCACAATACTTATGAGACAACATATTGGGACTGAGCTAAGTAGCTGTGATAAATTGGGAAAGAATAACGGATACAAGTTTTAGTTTTCAAATTAGGATTAAATTACCAATATTTGGAAGTATAAGGAGGTCCTGAAGAAGTCCTGGGGCACTCCCCGGATGAAACACGTGTTGACAAGCAAGTGGAATCCTAAGAATGCTTTTGAGAATTGTCAATATGAAATTCTATTGAATAACAAGTGGAATCTGAAATCATTTTGGAATTATTGGATCTGTGAATATATTTTTAAAGCAGGACTACATCTTTCTTTTGGCGTTTGCAGATGCAGATAGTATCTGGATCGTAAAATTCATTTGGAACAAAGGTTCTTTTAAAAGTGGAAATGTACATAATTTGGACTTTACTCTGATTTACATTATGTAATCACGTTTACTCTTTGATATTAACATGTGCCATTACTTGTTGCTATTATCGGATAACTTTTTGGAGTTATCATGTGGGGTTTATTGAGGGTGTAACCCTAGTTTTGGGCACCGTTTATTTATGATATATGGGAGTTCATTTTGTGAGCTTGAGCGCCTATTACTCTTTCATGTTTCACCCTCTCTTTGTTTTGTTACCAATCCCAAGGTGAGAGAAGGTGAGAGAAGCTTCCACCAGAACTGGTTTAGAGTGACCACAAAGGAAGAGTTGCTCATTTCCCTGCTCACACACTGCGGTGGGCACAGGCAATCTGCACAGGGGAAGAAAGGTTCTGCCATCTTGGTTTTAGGTAGAGAGGGGCACTGAGGGA
Source organism: Pleurodeles waltl (assembly GCF_031143425.1). Taxonomy (NCBI): domain Eukaryota; kingdom Metazoa; phylum Chordata; class Amphibia; order Caudata; family Salamandridae; genus Pleurodeles; species Pleurodeles waltl. The sequence goes on along the minus strand of NC_090446.1, from coordinate 1,294,345,146 downwards.
TTGTTTATGGTATATAGGAAATGCTGCAAAAGTGGGTAGTGGTACCCTAGGACTGTTTACCAAATTGGTAAGTAGGTAGCCAGGAGACACCCTAACCAATAGGGCATAAATGTGGCACTCACAGTACCCTAACACTTTCTAGACCTGTGGAAGAACAGAAGAGGGGTGGACCTGCAGTCCGTGACTTGAGAGAAGCCCAGAAGAATGGACCTGATTTCGATCTTGAACGTTCGACCAAGATGTGGACTATAAGGGTCATAAGGGTTTTCTGCAACTGACCAGCTGGCCAATTCTAGCAGGACCTGTGCCGGACCCTGCTGATGGCCCCTGATGGAATGGGTGTTATGCAGTGGCGGCTCCTCCGCTATGGCGGGGGAGCGTTGCCACCCTCTGACAGCAGCAACCACTGCAAATCCTTTAACATTGTTAAAGGTGTGGGGCTTTGGGGATGACAGGGATGAGTGGAGTGCACTGTGCATTCCCCTCAGTACGCATGTATGTTTGGCCGACTGTCTCGGGCTGGCCAACCACACATGTACAGTAGGCTCTCTCCAGCTCGGCACTGTGCAGCCGGGCTGGAGAGAGCTGGTACAGGCTCCCAGTCTGCCTGGGAGTGCCCTGGCTGGGCGCTCCCAGCCACTCCTAAGACTGCTCTGAGCAGCGTCAGGACTGGCCACGGGGCAGGCTGGGAGCCTGTGCTTGCAGCCTGCTGAGGAGATGGAGGAGCGGTGACTAAGGGCTTCATTATGAGTTTGGTGGTCGGACGAGCTGACTGCTAAACTGACAGGGTGAAACTACCGTCAACCCGGCGGTCTCACACCCCATTATATTTTGATGATCTCACTGTGCTGACAGGCAGGAACATTGTATTATAACGTTCAAGCCTGGCAGCCCGGATGGAACAGTGCTACGGTATTGGCCTCATCTCACATTTATCCTGCTTTGAGCTTTCCAGCCAAAAGTCAATGGCTTAATTAAACCTTGTCCAGCAGCTATCTGACGACATGAAGCCCTCCTCTTCCATAACCTGCCGCCTTGACCAGTAGACAGTTTTTGACTTCTGCTGTAGAGACTCAGCCAGAGAGTAAAATGTCTGACTGAGTCGGACCTGCATTCTATATTCAAGAAGCGCCCCATTTTGGTTGGCCTCAACTTGTGCCTAAATATCTGTGAAACACAAACAGATAACTGTAATCGGCGCTTCACACTTTTTGGTGCTATTTTTACACTGAAACTTAAAAGAAATCATAACTCTAGATTCCTTTATGGGATTTTTGTAATTTGGTGTCATTTTATTTATTAAAACATTCTTTATGTTTCCATACTTTTACTTTATTACTATTTTGGTACTGCATACATTTATTGCACATTGCCTCTAAGTCAGAGGTCTTCAAACTGGGGGGTGGGCCCCCCTTGGGGGGCCTCAAGTGATCCCAGGGGGGGTGCCAAACTCTGGCCAAAATAAATATTATATAGATAACATGCCTTTGTTTTAAGCAAAAGCATGTTATTGCAGTTTTAAAAAGGTAACAATACTTAACTGCAATGTTTAAATAGGTTTAGACCTATTTAAACATTGCCATCTTTCTAAAATAAATGTGAAAAATTCTGAGGGGGGCCCAATGATTTATATTTTTCAATTGGGGGGGCGCGGCATTAAAAAGTTTGAAGACCACTGCTCTAAGTTAATCCCATCTGTTCTGTGCCATAGCTACTTGGGTGCTGATCCCAGGTTGATAAATTGACTTTTAGGGTTCATCCTGACAAGGACTGTGATTATTATTTGAGGTGTGTTCTCACACCCTTCAACTAATACTTCAATTTTCTATACTTCCTGTTCGACGAAAGTAGCTTAGCAGATAAAGGGGGTCATTACAACCCTGGCGGACGGTGTTAAAGTGGTGGTAAGTCCGCAAACAGGCCGGTGGAAAAAAAAGGGTATTATGACCGTGGCGGAAACCACCAACAAAGACAGCCACTTTAACACTCCGACCGCCACGGCGGTACAAACAAGCAGCGCGGCGGTCACCGCCAACAGACAGGCGGGAGACAAAGTACCGCCCACAGTATTACAACAGGCCAATCCGCCACCTTTTCTGGGGCGGATTCACCGTGGATAAAAACACGGCGGAAACAGCCATTTCAATAGGAAAACGCTCACCTTAACACACTCCATGAGGAAGGAGGGCACCAAGGAGCCGGAACTCCAAATACTCCCTGCAATAGTTTTCCTGCTCCTCTACGAACATCAGCAACGCCGCCGCCGAAGACAACGGTGAGTACTGCACCTACGACATAGGGGAGGCAAAAGTCAGGGACACACACACGCAACACCCCCACCCCCACCCCGACCCTCGCACACTACAGCACACACAACAATGCATTTCCAAACATGATAGTAACAACCCCCAACCCCTCCGGAAGAATGCAAAGACAAAAGGAAATGAGTGCAACCATTGTAATATATCAAAATACAGTAAACAAATATATACAGATAGATATCCTCATTCAAAAATGTATACATCACGATTAGTAGTGCAGGTATGCACCATTCAATGTCCGTGGACCACTGGGCCCAAAATGCATAGGCGAGGCCCACACACGATACCTGTCCAGAAACGGAGAGAACACTGCTGGGGCATCAGATTGAAATACAACAGGCAACTCAGGGGGAAGGGAAGGGGGGGCACCTCAGCCGGATGACAGCATCACGCCAGATCCACGACGGGGCTCCATGCCCATTGATGTATCCTGGGGAGTGCAAAGCCACAGTCTCACAAGTCTTTTCAGTGGGTGGTTTGCCCACTGCTTTATCCTGGGGAGTGCAAAGCCACAGTCTCAAAAGTCTTTTCAGTGGGTGGTTTGCCCACTGCTTTATCCTGGGGAGTGCAAAGCCACAGTCTCACAAGTCTTTTCAGTGGGTGGGTTGCCCACTGCTTTATCCTGGGGAGTGCAAAGCCACAGTCTCACAAGTCTTTTCAGTGGGTGGGTTGCCCACTGCTTTATCCTGGGGAGTGCAAAGCCACAGTCTCACAAGTCTTTTCAGTGGGTGGTTTGCCCACTGCTTTATCCTGGGGAGTGCAAAGCCACAGTCTCACAAGTCTTTTCAGTGGGTGGGTTGCCCACTGCTTCATCCTGGGGAGTGCAAAGCCACAGTCTCACAAGTCTTTTCAGTGGGTGGTTTGCCCACTGCTTTATCCTGGGGAGTGCAAAGCCACAGTCTCACAAGTGGATAACAGTCTCCACTGGTTCTGGAGGGGGACTGGTGCCCAGAGTGCTTCATCCTGTTAAGGACTGAGGTAGTGGATGCTGTTCTCCACAGGTTCTGGAGGGGGACTGGTGCCCAGAGTGCTTCATCCTGTTAAGGACTGAGGTAGTGGATGCTGTTCTCCACAGGTTCTGGAGGGGGACTGGTGCCCAGAGTGCATCACTCTCCCCGTGACAGTCACAGTTCTGTCACTGGCCCTGGCGCATATGGGCTACAGGTGCTTGATGTTGCGGTGCTTGCCCTGTTCAGCGGTGCTTGCCATGGCGGTGCTTGCCCTGTTCAGCGGTGCTTGTCCTGTTCAGCGGTGCTTGCCCTGTTCAGCGGTGCTTGCCATGGCGGTCTTTGCCCTGTTCAGCGGTGCTTGCCCTGTTCAGCGGTGCTTGACTTTGCTGTCTCTGACCTGTGCAGCGGTGCTTGCCCTGTTCAGCGGTGCTTGCCATGGCGGTCTTTGCCCTGTTCAGCGGTGCTTGACTTTGCTGTCTCTGACCTGTGCAGCGGTGTTTGCCATGGCGGTCCCTCATTGCCCAGCGGGGCTGTGGCTGCCGGGGCCCTCCTGACCACTGACACTGGCGGTGGTCTCCTGACCACTGACGATTGGACTGCCCTCCTGGGCACTGACTCTGGCGGTGGTCTCCTGACCAGTGACGATTGGACTGCCCTCCAGGGCACTGACTCTGGCGGTGATCTCCTGACCACTGACGATTGGACTGCCCTCCTGGGCACTGACTCTGGCGGTGGTCTCCTGACCAGTGACAATTGGACTGCCCTCCTGGGCACTGACTCTGGCGGTGGCGTCCTGGGCAGCGGGGATGATGGCGGCCTTCTCCGCCGTGCTGCTCTTCCCAGACTTTGGCGCTTTCTTCTGCCCTTTCCCCACCTTGGGAGGAGTCACAGCTGACTCGACACTCCCCCCGGGACCCTTGTGAGCGGCTTGGCCGGCAGGAGTCTTCCCCCTCTCCCGTCGGGCACTGTCCAACTTCTGGTGCTTCACAGGGGGGGGACTGGCTGTGCTTTGGTTCCGTGTCACACTGGCTGCCCTGGTGGCCTGTGCACTCCACATACCTCTAACAGGCACCACTGGTACCGGAGATTTTTTGGCTGAGGTGCTAGTACGGGACCTATGAATTGGAGGGGGGGTGGTGGGAAAGAGGTCAACGTTGCTCAGGAAAAGTTTCTGACGAACACTGGGACGGGTAGCTGGAGGGGGTCTGGGAGTAGAGGAAGAGGTGGTGGTTGTAGGAGGTGTAACTTTTGATGATTTGGGTGCAGGTGCATGTTCTGGAGGCTGTCGTGAGGTGGATGGATGTTGGGTGTGTGTGTGCCCGCGTTTGTGTACTTTGGGAGGAGGCGTCACAGCCACACTGGGAGAGGACACAGGGGACGTGTAAATGGTAGTGGGGGTGGTGAGTGCAGGTGAGCGGGGTGTGGTGGTGGGTGTTCTGGTGCGAGTCCTAGTGGCTGTAGTGGTAGTGCATGCAGGTGAGAGTGCAGACGACACTGGGAGTGAGGAGGGAGACGACGAGGAGGGGTACACAGTGGAGGCAGTGGATGTTGCTGTGTCTGTATGTGGGTGATGCTTGTGTGAGTGCCTGTGGGCTGTGTGGTGCCTATGTTTGCCTGAGCTTCCCTTGTGTGTTGAGGTGTGTGCATGCTGGACTGATGATGTGCTTGGGATAGGCAGAGGTACAGGGGATTGGGTCTGGGTGGAGGAAGTTGGAGGGGGGAGGCTAGAGACAGGGACAATGGCTGCCATCAGTGCTGAGGCCAGAGATTGCAGGGTTCGATGATGGGCAGCCTGGCCAGAATGAATGCCCTCCAGGAATGCATTAGTGTGTTGCAACTCCCTTTCTACACCCTGGATGGCATTCACAATGGTAGACTGCCCAACAGTGAGTGACCTGAGGAGGCCAATGGCCTCCTCACTGAGGGCAGCAGAGGTGACAGGGGCAGGGGCTGAGGTGCCTGGGGCGAAGGTGATGCCCACCCTCCTGGGTGAGCGGGCATGGGGCGAAGGCTGAGGGGCTGCTGGGAGGGTGGTGCTGGTACGGGGGGGTGGCGGGTGTACCTGTAGAAGTGGGGGGCACAGATGTTGCCTCCCCCACAAGGGAACTCCCATTGGAGGACGAGTCCGTGTCGCTGGTTGCTGATCCGGTGACCGACGTGAAGCTCCCCTCGCCCTCCGTCCCACTGGTGTATTCAGAGTCCCTGGTGTGGCCCTCCATGGCCATGTGGGATGCAGCCCCTTCGTGCTCCTGTGCCACTGTACCTCCGCCTGATGATGCTGATGCACAAAAGAATAGGGAGAGCACAAAAAAGGGGGGGGGGATGACAGAGGAAAGACAGGTTGAGTGCATGGCTTACCGCTACCGTTGGCGGACAATACAGACACAGCAGCCCCCTGCACTACGCCACGCTGTTGGGCTCTACACATGCAGTTCCTGGGATATGGCCTACATGGCTATGGTGGACATTAGCACACATATATGACACAGGGGCATGGATACCTGTACTTGGCACTCTACAGAGGTGGGGTGGAGTGCCACATGGCCTGCATTACGGAGGGGCCTAGCCTACGAAACTCGCCCTGGCCTAGGGAAACCCACAGCCCTCCTCCCCCACCCAGACACCTCCACTGCACGCAAAGTCAGCAGAATGAGAGTGTACTCACCCCCTTGTGTCTGCTGTGATGCCCTCAAGCGCCCATCCAACTCAGGGTAGGCCACCGCCAGGATCCGGAACATCAGGGGGGTCATGGTGCGACGGGCACCCCTCCCACGTTGGGAAGCCATCCCCAGCTGAGCCTCCGCCGTCTTCTTGCTCCAGCGGCGAATGTCCTCCAATCTTTTACGGCAGTGGGTGCTCTGTCTCTGGTGGACCCCCAGGGTCCGGACGTCCTTGGCGATGGCACGCCAAATATCCTTCTTCTGGTGGGCGCTGACCTAAATGACATGTACAGGGGAAGAAGGGATGTCATTAGCAACTGCACCGTCGAAGTGAGTGGCCCACATCCCTACCCTTTCCATCTGGCACATGCATTCACAGTCCTTCGTGCTCGCAGAACTCTGCCCCCTTCCTTCTTACATCCAGCCCTCTCCACCCAGCCATAGCCCATACAACTTGCACCCTATGTACTCACCTGTTGGTCTGGAGGACCGTAGAGTAGCGTGTATTGGGGAAGGACCCCGTCCACAAACTTCTCCAACTCCTGTGCAGTGAAGGCATGGGCCCTTTCCCCAGACGCACGTGCCATTGTCTCTTCCAGACCGAGGTCACAGCAGCACTTGCAGTATAGGTCCTCTCCTGTCGAAGATCCGGTATCGAGTGATTGAACAGATAGAAAATGGCGGTCACGTCTGCGGCGGTGCGTATCATCACCGCCGGCGCACTTCGTCATTGGCTCCTGGGCCCATAGGGTCCAATGTTAACCAATGCAGCATTGCGCAGCGGTCTTCGACCGCGTACCGCGACGGTGTACAACGCCAGCGCAGTTACCTCACATCCCATTGTCCCAGTTTAGAGGTCAGGCAGCTGCTATTTCAGGGGCCCACATGGCTTCATTTTCAACTGCGTCACACATACCTAGGCCTGCACTCAACACACATACAGACAACTTTTTGGATTTTGTTTCGTGTTCTGTGTAGCTGTGGGTACATACCTCGGAGTTGCTTGACTCTGTGGTCGCTGTTGTCCTTCCTAGGCACCATCAGCTGGGACATATGAGGAGATGGCGGAATCCTCCGGTGTACCGACCGCTGGTGGACCTGTTGACAATGGAGGAGTGACATTTAATCATCACCTACAGGTTTGACCGTGCCACAATCCAGGAACTGTGTACCCAGTTGGAGCCAGACCTTGGGGCATATTTATACTCCGTTTGCGCCGGAATTGCGTCGTTTTTTTTTACGCAATTGCGACGCAAAACTAACTCCATATTTATACTTTGGCGTTAGACGCGTCTAGCGCCAAAGTCCATGGAGTTAGCGTCATTTTTTAGCGTGGACACCTACTTTGCGTTAATTATATGCAAGGTAGGCGTTCCCGTCTAAAAAATCGACTCCGAGGCATGTGCGTCGGATTTATACTCCCGAGCAAAATTCACTCCCGGGAGTGGGCGGGTCAAAAAAAATTACGTACGACCACTTTTGCGCCGTTTTTTTTGCGCCTGCAAAAGGCAGGCGTTAAGGGACCTGTGGGCTCTGAAGGAGCCCAGAGGTGCCCTCCCATGCCCCCAGGGACACCCCCTGTCACCCTTGCCCACCCCAGGAGGACACCCAAGGCTGGAGGGACCCATCCCATGGACATTAAGGTAAGTTCAGGTATTTTTTTTTTTTTTTTTTTTTGTGGCATAGGGGGGCCTGATTTGTGCCCCCCTACATGCCACTATGCCCAATGACCATGCCCAGGGGACAGAAGTCCCCTGGGCATGGCCATTGGGCAAGGGGGCATGACTCCTGTCTTTGCTAAGACAGGAGTCATTTCTATGGGGGTTGGGAGTGAAAAAAAATGGCGCAAATCGGGTTGAGGCGAAAAAATTGCCTCAACCTGACTTGCCCGATTTCTTGACGCCCAAGCCCCATATCCCCCTTCGCCGGCGCTGCCTGGTGTACGTCGTTTTTTTTAACGCACACCAGACGGCGCCGGCGGCTAACGCCGGCTAACGTCATTCAATAAATACGGCACCCGCATGGCGCTTCAGAATGGCGTTAGCCGGCGCTAATTTTTTTGACGCAAAACTGCGTTAGCGCAGTTTTGCGTCAAAAAGTATAAATATGGGCCCTTATGTCACCAATCCGCCATCCCACAGGAATCCCCCCTCAAGTGCAGGTGCTGTCAGTGCTCCATTTCCTTGCAAGTGGGTCTTTTCAAACAACGGTGGCCATGGCATCAGGGATGTCCCAGCCTATGTTTTCAAACGTGTTGTCCAGAGTGTTGTCTGCCCTGCTGAAACACATGAGGAGCTACATCGTTTTCCCTCAGGTGGAGGATTTGGCTACAGTTAAAGGTGACTTCTATGCCCTTGGACATATCCCTAACATCAAAGGTGCCATTGATGGGACCCATGTAGCTCTGTTCCCCCCCCACAGGAGTGAACAGGTGTACAGGAACCGGAAGAGTTATCATTCGATGAATGTACAGATGGTATGTTTGGCAGACCAGTACATCTCCCAGGTAAATGCTATGTTCCCTGGCTCAGTGCATGACGCCTACATCCTGCGGAATAGCAGCATCCCTTATGTGATGGATCAACTCCAGAGGCACCGGGTGTTGCTATTAGGGGACTCTGGTTACCCCAACCTGTCATGGCTATTGACCCCAGTGAGGAATCCCAGGACCAGGGCAGAGGAACGCTACAATGAGGCCCATGGGCAGACTAGGAGGGTGATCGAACGCACCTTCGGCCTCCTGAGGGCCAGGTTCAGGTGCCTCCATATGACAGGTGGTTCCCTATTCTACTCACCAAGGAAGGTGTGCCAGATCATCATCGCCTGCTCTATGCCTCACAATCTTGCTTTCCGACGCCAGGTGCCTTTTCTGCAAGAGGATGGTCCAGATGACGGTGTTGTGGCAGCTGTGGAGCCTGTGGACAGTGATGAGGAGGAAGCAGAGGAAGAAGACATTGACAACAGGGACTCAGTCATACAGCAATATTTCCAGTGACACACAGGTGAGAACACTTTCTTGACTACTACATTTACTTTCACACTTCTACCTTTATCCTGTGTGTCAATTTCAAGCAGTATTTGGTAACTGAGTTGTACATTTCCATTACGGTTTCACAGGTGTGGTTACCAACGTGTGTCATCTGCTTGCATCCTTCATGGACTTGTGATGTGTGACATAGGTATGTTGACGTTACATTTTCAAACGGATTTTGTCATTGTCATAGCTAATACACATTTTCTAAATCACAGACCGACTCCTGAGATTTTTGTGCTTCAAGGGTGTTTATTGAAGTGCTATTTATTGGAGGGGGTGGTAAAATGGTGATGGGTGATGGTGGAGGAATGTCCATGGCAGAGTCCAGTCTATTAGTCTCACAGGTGCATTGCCCATTTGGGCATAGGAAGTGGAGCTGGGGCAGTTCCAATATGGACAGGGTTACAAAGTGGGACAGTGGGATGACAATCAGGGTGGTCTTATTTCTTGGCGGGGGTCTTGCCATCGTGCTCTGTCCTGTTCCTGGATCTCAGGGACCGCTTGCGGGGTAGTTCTCCGTCTGCAGGGGGTGGGGTGCTGGTGTGGTGGTCCTGGGGCGGGGCGTCCTGTCCACTAGCGCCGGCAGAGGTGGTGGGCAGTTCATCGTCCATGCTAGTGTCAGGGGCCCCTTGGAGTGCCACGTGTCCCTCATGGTGTTCTGTATGTCCTTCAGCACCAATACGATGGTGCCCAGGGCGGAGCTGATGGTGCTGAGTTCCTCCCTGAACCCCAAATACTGTTCCTCCTGCAGGCGCTAGGTCTCCTGAAACTTGGCCAGGACCGTAGCTATCGTCTCCTGGGAGTGGTGGTAGGCTCCCATGATGGAGGAGAGGGCCTCGTGGAGAGTGGGTTCCCTTGGCCTGTCCGCCCCCTGTCATACGGCAGCCCTCCCAGTTCCCCTGTGTTCCTGGGCCTCCGTCCCCTGGACCGTGTGCCCACTACAACTGCCCCTAGGTCCCTGTTGTTGTTGGGGTGGTGGGTTATCCTGGGTTCCCTGTAGTGGTGGACACACCGCTGATTGACGTGTCCTGGGTATGGAGGTATGGGCCCGCTGGATGGGTGCTGTACTGGTGTTTCCAGAGGGTGGAAGGTCAGTGTTGGGCTGTGCCTGTGCGAGGGGAACCGACTGTCCCGAGGCCCACGATGGTCCGGGCTGGTCATCTGGATCCATTTGGCCAGAGCTGCTGTCATCACTATGGGCCTCTTCTGTGGGTGGGGTAGAGATGTCTGGACCCTCCTGTCTGGTGACGTTAGGTAGTGCTCCTGCAGGGGTGTAAAAGCATGATTATTGCATCTGTGTGTGTCATGGTGTGCAATTGGTGGGTGAGCGTGTACCCCAGTGCTAGCATTCCTGTATGGGGCCTTGTGTGATGATGGTTAAGGGGTGTTATGGGTATGTGCAGTGGGCATGCTTTAGTGATGGGTGTCCATGCTTTGTTGTGTCATGTAGGGCTTGGTGTTGGGATGTGTGGTTTGTGTTATTAATACATTAGTGAGGAGTTGGAGTGATAGGGGAGGGGGTGAGGGTGGGGGGGTGTGATAGCATGCAGGTAGGGTGGGGGATATGATAGTTAAGATTTGACTTACCAGTGTCCATTCCTCCACCGACTCCACCGAGGCCCTCTGGATGCATAATGGTCAAGACCTGCTCCTCCCATGTTGTTAGTTGTGGGGGAGGAGGTGGGGGTCCGCCGCCAGTCCGCTGTACTGCGATGTTGTGCCTGGAAACCACGGAACGCACCTTCCCCCGTAGGTCATTCCACCTCTTCCTGATGTCCTCCCGATTTCTTGGGTGCTGTCCCACTGCGTTGACCCTGTCGACTATTCTTCGCCATAGCTCCATCTTCCTTGCTATGGAGGTGTGCTGCACCTGTGCTCCAAATAGCTGTGGCTCTACCCGTACAATTTCCTCCACCATGACCCTGAGCTCCTCCTTGGAGAACCTGGGGTGTCTTTGACGTACCATGGGGTGGTGTAGGTGATGTGTGGGATGGTGTATGTGGAGATGAGTGTGGTGATGTGTAGTGGTGTTTTGTGCGTGGATGTTGTGTGGGTGATGGTGTTGTGTGCCTCTGTGTGGTGGGGTTGTCTATGCTGTGCTCTCTCTGTCGCCTTCGTCTATAATTTTTTGTCGTAGGGGTTTGTGGGTGATGTGGGTGTGTGTTTTATATTGTATTGGGTGTGTGGGAGTGGTGTTTGTATGTGTATCAGGTGTGTGTATTTTGAATTGTCCAATGTGGCGGTGTTTTGGAGATGTGTGTGTATTTTGAGCGCGGCGGTGTGTACCGCCAATGGAATACTGCGGTTGAAAGACCGCCGCTTGGATTCGTGGGTCGTAATAGCATGGGCGTGTTTCTGTTGGCGTGACGGTGGAGGTTTTGTTTTCGCCAGTTTATCACTGACCTTTGTTGTGGCGGACTTGTGTGGGTGTCTGAATTTCGGCGGATTCCGAGATGTGGGTCATAATAGCTGTGGCGGAATTCCACGGCCGCGGCGGTGTATTGGCGGTCTTCTGCATGGCGGTAAGCGGCTTTTACCGCCAATGTTGTAATGACCCCCAAAATGTCTTAGCACTTTACTTCAAGTGGTTACTAATCCTTCCAGAGGCATCAAATTTACTAGCCCCAGAAAGTAAAAAAGGGGGCCCATTGGGTCACAAAAGTGGCTACCTTTTTGTCCCTCCCATCACAGCCTTTCTGGGTTATGAATTCTATTTTTGTCAATAAATGTAAATCGTGGTGACTAGAAAACAATTTCCAAATATTAATGCTGTTTCAGCAAATTATTAGAGCATGGGAAAATTATTTTGGATGCAGTAGGAAAGACAGACCAACTTTGAGCTTTCACTGGTGTGGCAGCACGTCAAGCCTTATGTTTTTTATAGGCTAAGAGTGACCTAGAAGATGTGCTGTGTGGGCCGATGGACCTTTTAACTCTGTTAAAGATGATCGCACACTTGACCCAAACATAACCATCAATCATCAATAATCATCAATAACAATAGTCTGCGTTCAAATGGAGTCAGTAAACCCATGCACCGTGACCCATTTGGCCACAATATAACTACATCTTTAAGTATTAATTAGAATATTTATTTCCCTATATTAACAATGCTAAGATCACGTAAATCAATCTCCAAACCACATGCTAATGATATAGAAATAACACTGGTTGTCTGAAGCGTCAAAAGAATCTTAACTTGATTAGAGCATTAGTATCGAGACTTTCAATAGCAACAATACAAATCAATAGCAGGAGTAATTGTGCAATGGAAATAACATTCACTGAAACAACAATTTGAATGAAAGCAGTTCACTGTCGAACAGGTGAATTAGAGGAAACACCTCACTAACTACAGATTAGCATTAGCATGTTGAGCTGCACGCAAAAGTTTTTAGTAACATGAATTTGGAAAACATCTAGCTAGGGCCAGCATGTACCTGTCCTTAAGGATCAGCAATCGGCATTAGTCTTCACCAGGGGGTCATTAGCATCAGGACAGAGGGAAATGGGAGGGGGATAGTTCAGAATCGGGGCTCTATGTTCTCTGAACCATTAAGTTAATGTCTAGGGCAAATCAGGTAAGTGCTACAAGCCTTAAGCATGAAGCTCTAAAGTGAGCACCAACATCATTGCATGGAGCATAAGAAATAAACTTGAATAGCAAAATACCAGAGTGTCAGTAGACCGGCTGGCAAACTTCAAAGTGACAGAATGTCAGAATGACAGGACATCAGAAGGTTTGTGAAGTAGAATGGCTGAGAAATAATGGCATAAGAGCTCCAGGAGCAGTGGGGTTAAGTTAAAGTTGTCCCACGTTGTCATTGGTCAGGGGCATCTTGCGATAATGTTAGTCCAATAAGTAAAAACTTACAAATCTAAGATATAACTAAGCAGTCTTTCACATGTCGATGATTGGAGGTTCTCCATTTGTAGATCCTTCCGTCCTCTGTCAGTAGGCCCATTGTTAGTTCCTGGGAACATTGCTTTCCCATACGCTTGTAAAATATTCTTTGTTGCTGCTTAAGAACATGCAGATTTTACACACATTTCCTCAAGAGAAATAAAATTTTGTTAATACAGCTCTGGACAAGTTTTACATTATACAGAGCAATGACTATTCAGTAAGTATGAGATCATTTTTCTAACGTTGCATTTTCAAAAATATTTGGCAGACATTCATTTCAGCCTAGGCCTCGCTAACTTGAGGCTTATGTTAGCATAAGTACGTTCATAATGTTTAGTTATAAGTATGACAGAATGCTGCATTTCGACAAATATATAAACTCTTAAACATGTTAATAAAATATTAATAGTCAACTTTGTATAAAGTGATGGCCAATCAAGTAGGCACATTTCGAGTTACATGTTATTTTCTAGGTTAATTCATTTTTCTACATAAATAAATGAGGAAATACATGAAATAATTATTAATGTTAATTTCAGTGCTCACAATCCGATTTGTATTCTTTCTCCTTTTACTTTCCCTAAATAATTTTTCTAATTTAATATCCTCCTTCCTCTGATTCTTTTTCAATCTTTTTGCTTTAATCACATTCCATAATTTTCGAATTCCCCAAATTCCAATTAAACACATAGGGGGCCATTACAACATTGGCGGTATAAGGTGCTTACCGCTGCGCCGAAGACCGCCAATACACCGCCGCGGCCGCGGAATCCCGCCACAGCTATTATGACACACATCCCGGAATCCGCCGAAATTCAGACACCCACACAATACCGCCACACCAAAGGTCAGCGATAAACATGCAGAAACAAATCCTCCACCTCCACGCCAACAGAAACACGCCCATGCTATTACGACCCACGAATCCACGCGGCGGTCTTTCAACCGCGGTATTCCATTGGCGGTACACACCGCCGCGCTCAAAATACACACACATCTCCAAAACACAGCCACATCGGACAATTACATATACACACACCTGATACACATACACACACCACTCCCACACACCCAACACAATATAAAACACACACCCACATCACCCACAAACCCCTACGACCACAATTCACGAACGAAGGCCAGAGAGATAGCACAGCATAGACAACCCCACCATCCAGAGGCACACAACACCATCACCCACGCAACATCCAAGCACAAAACACCACATACCACTACACTCACCACACTCATCAACACATACACCACCCCACACATCACACACACCACCCCATGTCACGCCAAAGACACCCCCCCTTCTCCGAGGAGGAGCTCAGGGTCATGGTGGAGGAAATCATCCGGGTAGAGCCACAGCTATTTGGCTCACAGGTACAGCACACATCAATAGCCAGGAAGATGGAGCTATGGCAAAGAATAGTGGACAGGGTCAACGCTGTGGGACAGCACCCAAGAAATAGGGAGGACATCAGGAAGAGGTGGAACGACCTACGGGGGAAGGTGCGTTCAACGGTATCCAGGCACCACATCGCGGTACAGCGGACTGGCGGCGGACCACCACCTCCTCCCCCTCAACTAACAACATGGGAGGAGCAAGACTTGTCCATCTTGCATCCTGAGGGCCTCGGAGGAGTCGTTGGAGGAACGGACACTGGTAAGTCAAATCTTAACTATCATAACCCCCACCCTACCTGCATGATATCACACACCCCCACCATCACACCCTCCCCTATCACCCCAAATACTCACCTATCTACCCATGACACCAACCACCCATACCAATCCCAAGCCCTGCATGACATAACTAAGCATCGACACCCATCACCAAAGCATGTCCACTGCACAGACCCAGAACACCCCCCAACCATCAGCACACAAGCCCCCCCACAGGAATGCCTGCACTGGGGTTCACACACACCCAACCATTGCACACCATGAAACACATACATGCAATAATCATGTACTTATACCCCCGCAGGAACCCGAAGGAACGTAACCACACCAGAGGGTCAAGACAACACCACTCCACCCCCAGAAGAGGCCCACAGTGACGACAGCAGCTCTGCCCCACTGGATCTTGATGACCAGCCCGGACCATCGTGGGCCTCGGGACAGTCGGTTCCCCTTGCCCAGCCACAGCCCAACACCGAGCTTCCACCCTCTGGTAACACCAGCACAGCACCCACCCAGCGGGCCCAAACCTCCCTACCCAGGACAGGTCAATCAGCGGTGTGTCCACCTCTACAGGGCACCCAGGCTAACCCACCACCCCAGCAACAACAGGGACCTGGGGGCAGTAGTAGTGGGCACACGGTCCAGGGGACGGAGGCACAGGAACATAGGGGAACTGGGAGGGCTGCTGTGCGACAGAGGGAGGACAGGCCAAGGGAACCCACTTTTAACGAGGCCCTCTCCTCCATCATGGAAGCATACCACCACTCCCAGGAGACGATGGCCACGGTCCTGGACAAGTTGCAGGAGACTCTGCATCTGCAGGAGGAACAATATTTGGGGTTCAGGGAGGAGCTCAGGACCATCGACTCCGCCCTGGGCACCATCGTAGGGGTGCTGACGGACATTCAAAAGACCTTGAGGGACACCGTGGCACTCCAAGGGGCCCCTGACACTAGCCAGGACGACGAACTGCCCACAACCTCCGCCGGCGCTAGTGGACTGGACACCCCGCCACAGGACCACCACACCAGCACCCCACCCCCTGCAGACGGACAACCACCACGCAAGCGGGCCCTGAGATCCAGGAACAGGACAGAGCAAGATGGCAAGACCCCCGCCAGGAAATAAGACCACCCTGATTGTCCTCCCACTGTCCCACTTTGTTTCCCTGCCCAAATCGGAACTGCCCCAGCTCCACTTCCAATGCCCAGATGTGGAATGTACCTGTGAGACTAATAGACTGGACTCTGCCATGGACATTCCTCCACATCACCCATCACCATTTTACAACCCCCCTTCATTTTTTTGCACTTAAATAAACACCCTTGAAACACACAAAAAAAACTGGAGTCAGTCTATGATTTGTAAATCTGTATTATCAATTACAGTTTCATAATGGGTTACCCATTGGAAGGCTAACATACCTATGTCACACATCACAAGCCCTTCAAGGATGCAAACAGTTGACACGTAGGTTACCACATTTGTGAAACTGAAATGGAAGGGGACAACTCAGTTAACAAAGAGTGAGTGAAATGGAGGTACAGGATAGAGGTAGATGTGTGAAAGTTAATGTAATGGTAAAAAAGAAAAAGTTCTCACCTGTGTGTCACTGGAAATATTGCTGTATGACTGACTCCCTGTTGTCGTTTTCGTCTTCCTCAGCTTCATCCTCATCACTGTCCACAGGCTCCACAGCTGCTACAACACAGTCATCTGGATCATCCTCCTGCGGAAAAGGCACATGGCGTCGCAAAGCCAAGTTATGGAGCATGGAGCAGGAGATGATGATGTCGCACACCTTCTTCGGTGAGTAGAATAGGGATCCACCTGTCATATGGAGGCACCTGAACCTGGCCTTCAGGAGGCCGAAGGTGCGTTCGATCACCCTCCTAGTCTGCCCATGGGCCTCATTGTACCGTTCCTCTGCCCTGGTCCTGGGATTCCTCACTGGGGTCAATAGCCAGGAAAGGTTGGGGTAACCAGAGTCCCCCAATAGCCATACACGGTGCCTCTGGAGTTGACCCATCATATCAGGGATGCTGCTATTGCGCAGGATGTAGGCGTCATGCACTGAGCCAGGGAACATAGCATTTACCTGGGAGATGTACTGGCCTGCCAAACAGACCATCTGGACATTCATCGAATGATAACTCTTCTGGTTCCTGTACACCTGTTCACTCCTGCGGGGGGGGGGGGTACCAGAGCTACATGGGTCCCATCAATGGCACCTATGATGTTGGGGATATGTCCAAGGGCATAGAAGTCACCTTTCACTGTAGGCAAATCCTCCACCTCAGGGAAAATGATGTATCTCCTTACGTGTTTCAGCAGGGCATCCAAAACTCTGGACAACACGTTGGAAAACATAGGCTGGGACATCCCTGATGCCATGGCCACTGTTGTCTGAAATGACCCACTTGCAAGGAAATGGAGCACTGACAGCACCTGCACGTCAGGGGGGATTCCAGTCGGATGGCGGATTGGTGACATCAGCTCTGGCTCCAACTGGGTACACATTTCCTGGATTGTGGCACGGTCAAACCTGTAGGTCACGATTAAATGTCGCTCTTCCATTGTCAACAGGTCCACCAGCGGTCGGTACGCCGGCGGATTCCGCCATCTTCTCAAATGTCCCAGCTGACGGTGCCTACGAAGGACAACAGAGAAGAAACAGTCACTATTCCTCCAGGTATGTACCCACAGTCACACACAAGACTACACCAGACAATAAACCCTTCCTGTATGTGTGTTGAGTGTAGGCCTCAGTATGTGTGACGCAGTTGAAAATGAATCCATGTGGGCACCTGAAATGGCGGCTGCCTGACCTCTAAAGTGGGACAATGGGATTGTGGGGTAACAGCGCTGGCGTTGCACACTGTCGCGGTAGGCGGTCGTAGAGCGCGGCGCAATGCTGCATTGGTTAACAATGGACCCTATGGGTCCCAGGTGCCAATGAACAGGTGCGCCGGCGGTGATGATGCACCCCACCGCGGACGTCACCGCCGCGGATGTCACTGCCATTTTCTATCTCTTCAATCACTAGATACCTGACCTTCGACAGGAGAGGACCTACACTGCTAGTGCTGCTGTGATCTCGGTCTGGAAGCGACGATGGCTGCTGCGTCTGGGGAAAGGGCCCCTGCCTTCACTGCACAGGAGTTGGAGAAACTTGTGGATGGGGTCCTCCCCCAGTACACGCTACTCTACAGTCCTCCAGACCAACAGGTTAGTACACAGGGAGCACGTTGTATGGGCTAGGCCTGGGTGGAGAGGGCTGGGTGGAAGAGGGAAGGGGGAAGAAGTCATACTACAGTAAAGCATGGGAATAAATGGGCCACATGGTCAGAGTATGGAGGGGGCCACACACATTGATGGTGCAATTGGTAATGACTGTTCCTCTTCCCTTGTGCATGTCATGTAGGTCAGCGCCCACCAGAAGAGGGACATTTGGCGTGCCATCGCCAAGGAGGTCCGGACCCTGGGGGCCCACCAGAGACGGGGCACCCACTGCCGGAAGAGATGGGAGGACATTCGCCGCTGCAGCAAGAAGACGGCGGAGGCTCAGCTGAGGATGGCCTCCCAACGTGGGAGGGGTGCCCGTCGTACCATGACCCCCCTGATGTTCCGGATCCTGGCGGTGGCCTACCCAGAGTTGGATGGGCGCCTTAGGACATCACAGCAGACACAAGGGGGTGAGTCCAACCTCATTCAGCGGACTTTGCGTGCAGTGGAGGTGTCTGGGTGGGGGAGTTGGGCTGTGGGTGTCCGTAGGCCAGGGCGAGTTAGTTAGGCAAGGCCCCTCCGTAATGTAGGCCATGTGGCACTCTACCCCACCTCAGAAAATTAGCAAGTTGAGGTATATTTGCTCCTGTGGCATCCATGTGCGCAGATTTCCACCATTGCCATGTAGGCCATATCCATGAAATTGCATGTGCAGAGGGCAGGAGCGCGGCGTTGTGCATGGGGATGCTGCGTCTGTCTTGTCCGCCAACGGTAGCGGTATGCCATGCACTAAAACTCTCTTTGTTCTGTCTCCCCCCTTTTCCCTCTCTCCCTGTCCTTTTGTACATCAGCATCAACAGGCGGAGGTACAGTGGCACCGGAGCACGAGGGAGCTGCATCCCACATGGCCATGGAGGGCCACACCACAGACTCTGAATACACCAGTGGGACGGAGGGCGAGGGGAGCTTCACGTCGGCCACCGGATCACCAACCAGCGACACAGACTCGTCCGCCTATGTGAGCTCCCCTGTGGTGGCGGCATCATCTGTGCGCCCCACTTCTACAGGTACAGCCGCCACCCCCCCTACCAGCACCGCCCTCCCAGCAGCCCCTTAGCGTTCGCCCCGTGCCCGCTTACCCAGGAGGGTGGGCATCACCTTTGCCCCAGGCACCTCAGGCCCTGCCCCAGTCACCCCTGCTGCCCTCAGTGAGGAGGCCATTGACCTCCTCAGGTCACTCACTGTTGGGCAGTCTACCATTGTGAATGCCATCCAGGGTGTAGAAAGGGCGTTGCAACACGGTAATGCATTCCTGGAGGGCATTCATTCTGGTCAGGCTGCCCTTCAGCGAACCCTGCAATCTCTGGCCTCAGCACTGATGGCAGCAATTGTCCCTGTGTCCAGCCTCCCCCCTCCAACTTCCTCCACCCAGACCCAATCCCCTGTATCCCAGCCCATCCCAAGCACACCTCAGACCAGCATGCAGACAAGTCAACACACACAAGTAGCTCAAGCAAACATAGGCACTACACACACCACAGGCACTCACACAAGCATCACACCCATACAGACACAGCAACATCCACTGTCTCCACTGTGTCCCCCTCCTCCTCTGCTCCCTCCTCCCTCCCAGTCTCGTCTACACACACACCTGCATGCACCACATCTACAGGCACTAGGACTCGCACCAGGACATCCAGCACCACACGCCGCTCACCTGCACTCACCACCTCCACTGCCATTTACACGTCCCCTGTGTCCTCTCCCAGTGTGTCTGTGACGCCCCCTCCCAAAGTACCCAAACGCCGGAATCACTCACCCAACATCCATCCACCTCACGACAGCCTCCAGTACCTGCACCTGCACCCAAAACAGCTAAAGTGACACCTCCTACAACCACCTCCTCTTCCTCCACTCCCAGATCCCCTCCAGCTACCCATCCCAGTGTTCGTCAGAAACTGTCCCTCTGTCAAATTGACCTTTTTGCCCCCGCTCCAATTCATCAGTCCCGTCGTAGCGCCTCAGCAAAAAAGCCTCCAGTACCAGTGGTGCCTGTTCAAGGTTTTTGGAGTGCACCGGCCACCAGGGCAGGCAGTAGGACCCGGAGCCAAGGCACTGGCAGCCCACCCCCTGTAAAGGCTCCGAAATTGGAGAGTGGACGACGGGACCGTGTCAAGACTCCTGGTGGGATAACAAGTGAAATGGGATCGAAGGCGATTGGTGAGTCAGCTGTAACTCCAAAAAAGGTGGGGAAGGTCCAGAGGAAGTCTGCCCAGCCTGTTGTGAGTGTCACGGCGGAGAAGTGCGCCATCATTTCCGGCGGTCCAGACACAACCCCCAGCACCGTCGTCACTGGTCCAGAGATCTACGCCAGAGTCACAGCCCAGGAGGGCCCAAGTATTGTCACTGGTCAGGAGACCACCGCCAGAGTCACAGCCCAGGAGGGCTCAAGTATCGTCACTGGTCCAGAGACCACCGCCAGAGTCACAGCCCAGGAGGGCTCAAGTATTGTCACTGGTCCAGAGACCACCGCCAGAGTCACAGCCCAGGAGGGCTCAAGTATCGTCACTGGTCCAGAGACCACCGCCAGAGTCACAGCCCAGGAGGGCTCAAGTCTCGTCACTGGTCCTCAAGTATCATCACTGGTCCAGAGACCACCGCCAGAATCACAGCCCAGGAGGGCTCAAGTCTCGTCACTGGTCCAGAGACCACCGCCAGAGTCACAGCCCAGGAGGGCTCAAGTCTCGTCACTGGTCCAGAGACCACCGCCAGAGTCACAGCCCAGGAGGGCTCAAGTATCGTCACTGGTCCAGAGACCACCGCCAGAGTCACAGCCCAGGAGGGCTCAAGTATCGTTACTGGTCCAGAGACCACCGCTGGAGTCACAGCCCAGGCGGGGCCAGGATGCCACAGCCCCGCTGGGCAATGATGGAACGTCATGCCACACACCAATGTCCAGTGTGGAAATCGTCATGCCACACACCAATGTCCAGTGTGGAAATCGTCATGGCACACACCAATTTCCAGTATGGAGATCGTCATGCCACACACCAATGTCCAGTGTGGAAATCGTCATGCCAGACACCAATGTCCGTATCAGAACCGCCATGTCAAAGCACCGCAGAAGAGGGCAAAGACCGCCATGTCATAGCACCGCTGAACAGTCCTGCACCGCTGAACAGTCCTGAACCGCCATGTCAAAGCACCGCTGAACAGTCCTGAACCGCCATGGCTAAACACCGCTGAACAGGGCAAAGGCCGCCATGGCAAAGCACCGCTAAACAGTCCTGAACCGCCATGTCAAAGCACCGCTGAAGAGGGGAAAGGCCGCCATGTCAAAGCACCGCTGAACAGTCCTGAACCGCCATGGCTAAACACCGCTGAACAGGGCAAAGACCGCCATGGCAAAGCACCACTGAACAGTCCTGAACCGCCATGGCTAAACACCGCTGAACAGGGCAAAGACCGCCATGGCAAAGCACCGCTGAAGAGGGCAAAGACAGCCATGTCATAGCACCGCTGAAGAGGGCAAAGACCGCCATGTCATAGCACCGCTGAACAGTCCTGAACCGCCATGTCAAAGCACCGCTGAAGAGGGCAAAGGCCGCCATGTCAAAGCACCGCTGAACAGTCCTGAACCGCCATGGCTAAACACCGCTGAAGAGGGGAAAGGCCGCCATGTCAAAGCACAGCTGAACAGTCCTGAACCGCCATGGCTAAACACCGCTGAACAGGGCAAAGACCGCCATGCCAAAGCACCACTGAACAGTCCTGAACCGCCATGGCTAAACACCGCTGAACAGGGCAAAGACCGCCATGGCAAAGCACCGCTGAAGAGGGCAAAGACCGCCATGTCATAGCACCGCTGAAGAGGGCAAAGACCGCCATGTCATAGCACCGCTGAACAGTCCTGAACCGCCATGTCAAAGCACCGCTGAAGAGGGCAAAGGCCGCCATGTCAAAGCACCGCTGAACAGTCCTGAACCGCCATGGCTAAACACCGCTGAACAGGGCAAAGACCGCCATGGCAAAGCACCGCTGAACAGTCCTGAACCGCCATGGCTAAACACCGCTGAACAGGGCAAAGACCGCCATGGCAAAGCACCGCTGAACAGTCCTGAACCGCCATGGCTAAACACCGCTGAACAGGGCAAAGACCGCCATGGCAAAGCACCCCTGAACAGTCCTGAACTGCCATGTCAAAGCACCGCTGAAGAGGGCAAAGACTGCCATGTCATAGCACCGCTGCAGAGGGCAATGAACTGGGTAGGAATGAATGGCCCACCACATCAGGCATCCTTATCCCATGTGCAGCTGGGACAGTGACAGGACACTACCTTTCACGGGGAGACTCATCCAGTCTGGGCACCAGTCACCCCCAGTACCAGTATGGACCTGCATCAACTTGAGGGACTGTGGCTTTGCACTCCCCAGGATTGAAGAGTGGGCAACCCACCCACTGTAGAGACTTGAGAGACTGTGGCTTTGCACTCCCCAGGATGTGACAGTGGGCAACCCACCCACTGTAGAGACTTGAGAGACTGTGGCTTTGCACTCCCCAGGATCTGACAGTGGGAAACCCACCCACTTGTGAGACTTGAGAGACTGTGGCTTTGCACTCCCCAGGATGTGACAGTTGGAAACCCACCCACTTGTGAGACTTGAGAGACTGTGGCTTTGCACTCCCCAGGATACATCAATGGGCATGGAGCCCCATCGTGGATCTGGCTTTGCATTCATGTGGCTGAGGTGCGCCCCCTTCCCTTCCCCCTGAGGTGCCTGTAGTGTTTCTATCTGATGCCCCGGCAGTGTTCTCTCCGATTTTGGTCAGCTATCTATTGTGGGCCTCGCCCATGCATTTTTGGACTGTTTGTGCACGGACATTGTTGTGTACATATCTGCACTACTTCTCGAATTGTATATATGTAAATAAGAGTGATTTTAGAATACATATATTTGTATATTTTTGTATGACATGTATATTGGCACATTACAAAGTTTGACCGAAATTTGCATTGTCTTTGCATTCTTCCGGGGGAATTGTGGGTTGTTACTGTGATTTTTGTGACTGCATTGGTGTGTATGTTGTAATATGCAAGGGTGGGGATGGGGGTGTTTGGTGGGTGTCCCCCTAACTTTTGCCTCCCCCGTGTCGTAGGTGCTGTACTCACCGGTATCTTCTGCGCCTACGTCGCTGTTGGTCGTGAAGGAGCAGAAAGACAAGGGCAGGGAGTATTTGGAGTTCCGGGTCCATGGAGTCATCGTTCCTCGTGGGATGTGTAGAAGCTGAGCGTTTTCCCATAGCAATAGCTGTTTCCGCCGTGTTTTTATCCACGGTGAATCCGCCCCGGAAAAGGTGGCGGATTGGCCTGTTGTGATACTGTGGGCGGTACATTGTCTCCCGCCTGTCTGTTGGCGGTGACCGCCGCGCTGCTTGTCTGTACCGCCGTGGCGGGCGAAGTGTTAAAGTGGCTGTCTTTGTTGGCAGTTTCCGCCAGGGTCATAATTCCCTTTTTTTGTCCGTCTGACTGTTTGCGGTATTACCGCATCTTTAACACCGTCCGCCAGGGTTGTAATGATGCCCTCAATGATAATTAAGATTGCCTGTAATATTGTCAATAAAATCCCTTTTCCCTGGTTGCCAAGCCAATTCCCCACAGAAGCAATTCCTCTGCCAACATTTTCCCACACACGAGGTTCAGTTAGTTCTTTTAAATCATCTTTATCTTTGGTTAGATTGTTAATAAAGCCTCTAATTGCTTTGCTGTTATCTGGTATATATGAACAGCAATGTTGCAGACTAAGCAATTTACAAACCCTGCCGTCTTTTGCTAAAAGGATGTCTAACACAAGGCGGTTCTGAAGAGACATAGCTCTCACCACAGCCAATTCAGTGTCCATGAGGACAATGGCTCCTGAAAAATCTGTCTGCATGTTATCCACAATAGTAGACAACTTTCGAATTTTAATCAAATTCAGAACGACTCTCACTGAAGGAATTATTGCTCCAAATATGACTCCATCAATGCCAGAGGCTGATTCTTGTTTTTGTCCTTTAGGTAATTTGTTCACGTCATCAAGTTGGTACATTTTAGGAGAAACTATTTCCAAGTAACATGTGCCATACCATCCCTGAGGAAGACGGTAATAAGCATTCTGTCCACAAATGTAGTAAATTCTGGGTACTGCAGGATCCTGCCCATTTACACATTAATGTCCATTTACTCTGAAACAAAAAGACATGCATACATTCACTCATTGCCACAAATATTCTATCTACAGAAGATTTAGGTCTACAAAGCTTTCCTACGTGTAGTGCATCTAAAGCTAATTTTCCCTTGCTTAGTTATGTCAGTAAATGCATAGTAATTGCCAGGTTTTCTTGGAACTAATCCCTGTGTGATCTAAAAAGCTCTTATCTACTGGTGTGAATAAGCATGTCAAGTTACTACAGTGGGCAAATGCAGTCCCAAAGGTTAATGTAGGTTCAAAGAATCCTCTGACTAATTCTATGTTATTATCCTTAGCTATTCTACTCAACTATTTAATTATAGGGACAAAAGAAAACACAAGGTGGAGGCTAGAGTAGAAATACTGAATATAATCCTGGTTATAAAATCTTGTTAATAGTAAACAATAACTTATGCCATAAGTTAAAGGCAGACTCTGATATGTTACTCCTTCCTCGACTGAGGCAGGAATGTGTGTACAAACATAGCAATCTTTCGCATCCATTTTCTCAACATACTCACTTAGCAAGCAATAGAAAACATTTGAAGAAAGCTCCCCATGTGGATCATTGCGTGTAAATATTTATCATCTAACCCAAACCTATTGTTCTTAGTAAGCACAGTAGTTGTCTCTACAGCTGAGGTATGGTTAGACTTACTCTTATCATAAACAATCACATCTGCAATAAATATCAGACATATTATCATACACACTATGGCCACACCAATACCTATCTTCTTTTCTGGTGGTGTCGACTTCATCTTGAATTTGTGTTACTGAGATTACTTTCTTTGTTCTTGTCTGAGCTTCTGGCCACTTGTCTCCCTTCACTGTCTTTCTTGTCAGCACTCTTTTCAGTACTGGACATGAGTTATTTTCTTTTGACCTTCCTGGAACCAGTCCAGGAGGAGCCAAATCTCTTTGGCTTTGATCTGCCTCAACTCCTTTCCCGCTGGGGTCAATCACTTGTTCAGTCGGGCTCTCAAAACTGTCTGCTTCAGAGGGAGTCCTCCTCTGATCGGCTTCTCTTATTCCTTCAGTTGAATTGGGTTCATTGTCTTTCTCTTGACCCTCTTCTGTTTTGTCGCTCATAGGGGTAGGTATATTGGCGGTAGGGTGCTCCTGTACTGTTTCCAGTTCGCCTTCTCCTATTCCATGCCCTGGAAGACGTTTGGATGTTGCTGGTAATCTCAACAACTCTTCTTCTTGCTCTGTAGGGTCAGGTACTTTCTGAGTGTTGCTGGTGTGGATCCAGTTCGGAAGTCCAGCACAGCTGTGGTAGTGACTAATATCACCTGGTAGGGGCCTTTCCACCGAGGCTCCAAGCATGACTTTCTTACATGCTTCCAAATCACAACCCAATCACCTGCTGTCAGGTTGTGTCTTTGGTCTGGAGACGGTTGCAGTGTGGTGGCATCCACCTGATGAGAGAAAGAGCGAGCCACATCAGCCAGGCTTTCGCAGTAGTCCAATACCATATCATCTGTAATGTTCACAAGAGCATTTGCAGGAACAGCTGGCAACCTCATGGCTCTTCCCATGAGGATCTTGTGTGGTGTTGTGTGGTGTCAGGTGTACTTCTCATTGACATCAGAACTAACAGTAGTGCATCAGGCTATTTCAAGTTCGTGGATGCACACATCTTTTTCACTCTGGATTTCAGAGTACCATTCATCTGTTCTACAACTCCTGAGACTTCTAGGCGGTAACTACAGTGTAGCTTCTGTTCAATATTTAAAGCTGAACATAGCAGTTTGATCACTTCATTGTTGAAGTGACTTCCCCTATCTGATTCTAAAGAGACTAGAAAACCAAACCGTGGTATTAATTCCTTGAGCAGCAACTTGGCTACTGTCAGACTGTCATTTCTTCATGTGGGATAAGCTTCAATCCAGTGACTAAAGATACACATAATCACCAGCACATAAATCAATCCTCCACATACAGGCATCTCAATAAAATCCATTTGCATTCTGCTACATGGACCTCCTGCTTTCCCAGTAAGGCCTTATTGACCACAGATCCTCTTCCCACGGTCATCTGTTGGCAGATGACGCATCTGTGGCAAATTGCTTCGGCAACCTGTCTAAATTTTGGATTAAACCAAAACTGTTTAAAATTTCTGACCATCGCATCCCTTCCCACATGTGCATGACCATGATAGTATCTAGCCATTTGAGTCAACAAGCTATTGGGCAGAACCACTTTTCCCTCTACTGATACCCAAACGCAATCTTCCCTTTACATGCATTTCATCTTTAACCACTCTTTTCACTCATCTTTTGGTACATTGTCTTGTAATGCCTTTAGCTTTTCCATTTTGTCTATAATGTGCATTGCATAATTTACGTACAACTCATCATTTTCTGATAACATTTCCCACTTCTCTTTGAACGATATACTGTTCAATGCACAAAACCTTGCAACTTGATATGCATATCCATTTCCCATTGACACAAAATCATGTAATCCCTGATGTGCACTGCATTTTACCACAGCAATCTTTTTGGCCATCTGGATGACTTGTAACAGTTCATATATTCTTTCACTGTTTCTTACCGGTGAACCAGAAGAGGTCAGGAAACCTCTCTGTGACCATAATTGGCCAAAGTCATGCATTCCAAATCCATACTGACTGTCCGTATAAATTGTGACCTTTAACTGGGTGGAAATATGGCGCGCTCTGGTAAGAGCTACCAACTTTGCCACCTGCTCAGAAAATACTCCTTGAGGCCATGAAGCTTCCAGTATGCAAGAGATGATACACACAGTGTATCCTGCTCTCAGTGTGTCCATGTTATCTCTCAGGCAGGACCCATCAACAAAGATAATTTGGTCATTCTCCACCCAAACAGGTATCTCTAATATCAGGTCTGGGCTCCGTGTACAATTCAGTTACTTTCAGACAATCATGTTCAGTGTCATCCTTTTTATAAATGTCAGTATTTTCATTTGGGAGCAAGTTTGCTGGGTTAAGCACTGTACATCTTTTGATTGATACGTTAGGTGAACCTAGTATGGCCGATTCATGCCTAGTAAGCCTGGTACTGGTTAAGTACTGTGTCTTGGATCTAGTAAGCAATACTTCAGTAGAATATGGAACCATGATAGTGAGGGGATGGCCCATCACAATGCTCTCACTCTGAGTGAGGCACTGTTCAACTGCTACAACAGACCACAAACAGCCTGGTAATGCTGTTGCGACTGGGTCCAAGGTGGCTGAAAAATATGCCACTGGGCGATTTATACTACCATGAATTTGAGTCAAAACAGACAAAGAACAAGCATCACGTTCATGACAAAACAACAGAAAGCGTTTTGTGTAGTCAGGCATACCCAATGCTGGGGCTTGGCACAAGCTCTCTTTCATTTCTGTAAATGCTTTCGCACAAGCCTGGTCTAATACTAAGGGATCTGAAACTTCTTTGTGAGTCAGCTTTTGAAAGAGTTTTGAAATTTTGAAAAATTCAAGATCCACTGGCGGTAGTAGCTCATCATTCCCAAAAACATCCTAACTTCTCTCTGGGTAATCGGAGCAGGCATCTGTAAAATGGTTGCGAGCCTCTTTCTGGAGGTTTTTCTGATTCCCTTCTTGATCAAGTGACCCATGTATTTTACCTAATTCTGACAGAACTGCAATTTAGTTGGAGACACCTTGTGGCCATTATGTCCCAAATGATTCAGTAAGGCAGTCATGTCATGCTTTCACCCCTCTCTCGTTTTTGATACAATCAACAAATGTACTGTACCAACGTTGACTGGTAAGGCATTTCTAGTGGCTCTAAATTCTTTTTCAAGATCTGGTTGAAAATAGAAGGTGACTCTGAAAACCCTTGTGGGATCTTGCACCAACAGTAGACCATGTTTTAGAATTTGAAATAGAAGAGAAATCTGCTTTCCTCATGAGGAGGCACAGAAAGGAACGCCTGTGACAGGCCCACCACCGGGAACCACTCAGTGTCGCATGGAATTCGAAACATAATCACAGCAGGATTTGGTACCACCGGGCAGCATTTAACCACAATGTCATTTACTTTTCTCAGGTCTTGAACAATTCAGACTTTCCAACATGGCTTATGCAGTCCCATTATTGGTGAACTACACAGGCTGCTTAGCAGTTCTTTCAACAAACCTTTGTCTAAAAACTTTGAAATTGTTGGTACTGCACTTTCAATTGTCTCTTTTGTCATGTGGTACTGCGGTGTCTGAGGATAAACTACATTCGGCTTGACTGTGACTTTAACTGTCTCAACCCCTTTTATCAAGCCAATGTCTTTCCCTGACAAATCCCATACCTTCGTCACTACTGATCCCTGTAGATCAGAAGGAAGATCTCTTACAGTGAAAACTGGAAAGAAACTTATTAGAGGAAATTCCTCATTCATGGTGTCACAATTTATGTCCAGTATTGGGTCATTTTCATCATCACTGTTGGTCTGGATTTCGATACCATCATTTGAGCAAGTGATTGAAAACTTTGTTTTGCAAAATAAATCCCTTCCCAATAGGGACACAGGGCTTGAGTCACAGACTACAAATTTGTGTAATCCCCTGAACTTGACAAATTTAACTGGGACTAGTCCTGTGATGGGGTTGGTCAAATACTGATTTGCGACTACTACAATCTTCTGCTGTAGAGTGAGTAGCTCAAGTGTCAACCAAAAATGAGACTTTGTGGCCATTCACCTTTCCTTTAACATAGGGACCTTTCTGATCTACCTCTAATGATGCGGCCAACACGCATTTCTCCTCATCCAAACTCTCACTTATCTAATCATTGTTTATTTCATCCTGACTGTCTAGGGAAAATTGGTGTACAGTATTATTACTCTGGTTCAATCTTTGACCTGTGAACGTCTGAGAAATCATCAGCTGCTGCTGGTCCATAGGGGCTTGAGATATTTGAATTTGTTGTCTATGCACCATTTGAACCTGTGGTTGCATCTGCTGTATCTGGGGCATATGTGCTTGCAATGGCTGCATGGGCTGTATAGGCTGCATAGGCTGCTCTCCGTATTTGGACACCTACAAGCAACTCTTTAAGGTGTGCCTTCATACCTGCAGATCTCATGTGTTCGAAGTACTATGCCTCAAAATATAACCTGCAACTCCTTTTCCTATATCTGCTAGCCTTTGATGTACCTCACCTGCTTCCTTTGTGATTCTCGGGCACAAGTATCTCAACTCATCTTCGGTGTAGGACTAAAATCAGTTTACACCCATAGTGCCATCAAATAGCTCACTTGCTTCCATCCCAAGCCTAACAGTATTCAGGAAATTCTCTCCCTTTAAAACATTTATCGGGGTATTCAGCTGGTCTAACCATTCAGTTAATTGTTGGGCTGTCAAACCTTGTAGTCAGATGCTGTTGGACTGGGTACCTGGCTACGGCTGTACAGTTAATCTCGGAGGTTGCAGGGTCAGTAGATTCAGAATAGGACTGAGTTGTGATCCTGTCTCGGTAGGCACATCAAAGGTCTGTCCCACAGGAGTGATCACTTTGGGACTTCCATTTAGTCCTCATCTCCCTAAACTCTGGCTCAGGGTCACCTGGCCATTTGTGCCGTTGTTATCCTGTGCAAACAATGGTATGACTGGACCAATGGTGACAGGTTTTAGTAAATCCTGTCTTGTTTTAATGGAAAACAGGAGTTAGCTTAGCCTTTGGCTTGCAGACTCGTGCCCCTGTCACTTAGTGACTTTTCCTCTACTTAGTTTGCTCTGTTTTGGGGCATTTATTTCATTATTTCTTTTAAGATGGCTACCTTGTTTCTAGTTAGGCCAATGTTTTAGTTTCACGTTATCAGTGCCACCGTGCAAAGGCGTCAATATTAAGCGACAAAGATAAACTGTAGGTGTTCACATTAGGTACTTTCCCTCTTCATGCCTTCGAGGGAATTGTTTACACAAATTGCCGTCCCAAGCATGTCTTGTTATCTATTGTTTGGAAACAGACCTACGTCAGGGTCCGAGCAGATCTATATAATTGCACCTCACTTAGACAGATAGTCAAAGGGATTCCGACCAGATGCCATTGCTGCTATTGATGCTGCAGGTCGCTTTGACGCTGACCCAGTCTTTGTGACCCTACGGAGTCTGAGCTAGAGACCTCATTCCAAGGTAACGAGGGTTTGGGGCTCTTCTCATGGACATGGCATTGGCAGATTAGGTTTAACACACCTAGCTCTCTTCTAGGTTAGAGATTAGGCATATGACATTAGGGTAATAGTACATATTTCATATCTCATGTCGCTTCATGTGATTGCAAGATGGTGGAGGTCTTTGTATTAATGACTCTTGTCTTTTCCATTCTGTTTCTTGCACTCATTATCCTAATCATTGCAGCCCATGCAACATATTGTAGCTTGCAGTTTTTTGTTAAATAAAACCTATTGAAACTTTACTGCATCTTCTTCATTGCCTGTGTTTTATTGAGACATGATTGTTCCTGTGAGAAAGAGGTAATCTCTGTTTAACCACAACACTCCCTAATATGTCACACTCTTGAGTCCATGCGTAAAGGCTACCACAAATCACCTTTTATTGTTTTGGTTTTTGGTGAGATGCTGCTAGTGAGCCGGGAGGGTTGGGACGACAGTTGCGACTTGTTGTAGGACTGGCATAGTTGCCTACAAACATAAGTACTGTCATCCTTAAACCAGCAGTCTTGCCTAGAGCAATACTCAAACTATGACAAGGTACATACACTGCATCTGGACTTGGTCTGACATTAGGGTTTTGTGTGTGCGTGATTCCTGCACTCTGACTCACCAGTACAGACATATCTGTTTGTGTTCCCATTATAGAAGTATACTTCGGCATCGTCTGTGACTGCGCCTGAGGCAGTGAGAGTGGAGTTGACTCAGTCTGGACCAGTGTCGGTTTTGGGAAAACCTGTCCTGTTGGCATCATTAAATTAGATGCTTTTTTCCACAATAGGGACATCTGGGTAGATTCTAGGAATACTCGGCTGAGGCATTGGGTTCTGAATTGCCGATGTATTAGGCAGGATGGGAGTGCTCTGCATTGGTATCTGTGCTACGTGAGGACTATTTTGTAAGATAGGACTACTCTGTGTCAAGTTAGGATTGACTTGTACGGGGCTCATGGTCATGTTGAGGTTACTCTTTATTGGACTCTCTGTCATGTTAACCAGAGTCGGTGCAGAGGGGTTTACACTAGTGCTTGGACCGCTCTCTCGTGCTGCATATGGTGGGGGGTGATTTCTCAGTAACTGTAAAATGAACTCATGATCATGCTGATTCCTCATCAAGTGTTAAAGATTTTCTCGTCTCTTTTGATTTCTGTTCCCCACTCTTGGAAGGACTTTTGTTTGTCTTTTTAGTAGCTTTTCTTCCTTCTTTCTCACTGTCCTGTGCTATTGCAGGAAACATTTTAATTCCCAGTAAAGTATCTATTCTCCAATACTCCTGATCATTGTCCCACCTAGCCTCCGCTAGTGTCTTTTCTGACTTTCTCCTTTTTCTCTTGAACTTCAGTTGCTGTTGCTTTCTAGCCACCAATTTGCAGACTGCTACTGCTTCAAACTGAGCTGGTCTCGGGAGGGGTTTTAGGTTGTACATCTCCCGCCTCAAGTTCTCTAGAATCCTTAAATTAAATGCACCATGAATAGGAAATGCAAAACTCCTGTCCTTTTCTGTTGCTTTGCACGACTGCTTCAACCGAAGGCATGGCACGGCACCCCGCTTCTCAAACACTACATATGCAGGTGTGCCTTCTGGAGGAGTAGCCTCCCCTACTGTGGCTGGAATATACACTTCTCCTCTCAAAGCACTTTTTAGGGCTTTGAAAAATTTCATTTTTGCAAATTTGTGTTAAAGTTCACTAATCAGGAAGTGACTTTTAATCCCGAGTCCCGAGATCCTCTTCGTCTACCTTCTCAACCAATTGCGCTTCATGGTTGTCCACCAATCTGTGCGCGATCCTTCTCCCTAACCGACCTATCCCAGCACGGCTCCAATGACGTAACGGTAACTCCCACAGCGATTGGGAAAAAAAAGTCAAAACAAAAGCGGCTTGTCCTCCTACACTCAGAACCCACTCAAAACTAATGCAAATTTAATCGCAAGCACTTCAAGAAAACCAAAAAACAATTTGCCCATTTACTACAGGTAGGGTAACACAATCGCTTCAGGAACCTTACGGATTTTTCACTGACTGCTTTTGCTCTAGCAGCTATTCTTTCTTTCTAAGTTCTCCAGATTCGCAATAAAAATTTGACCCATAAATTTGCTCTCAACTGATCAATGGGTCTGTCCTGGTGCACATAGGACTCGTCAAATCTCAGTCACAAATCCTTCCAGTCAAATCAGCACACAACCTTGACTTGCCAACCATGCCTGATTGGCCTATTAAACAGACATATTACAACAAAAGCCAAGTGTCTCATACACTTTTAATATACTCCAGAGTCTTAGACCTCGCAGGGTCCGTATACCAACAACTACATGGACAATTTTTGAGCACAAAGCGCTACACACAAGTGAAGTTTGACAACTTCCCTACTCTCAGACTGCGGAGTACGCAAACTTCTTCTACAACATCATTTGGAGTACGCAAACTCCCTTAAACCTCACAAACATCACAATTCACCTGTGATATGCTTAAGCTGTGCAAGCGCAAAAACCCAATCTTTCACACAATCACTATAACGGCAAGAACATTTCAAACAAGCATAGGCAAACTCCTAGGACCTGGGAAAGTTACTTGGGGCGTTTAAGGACATATCTTTTCTTTATTTTGCATCATTGAAACTGGAAACATCAACCAAATCAAGAACTTGACCTTCTAACTTCTCCACATGACTCTTAAGGAGACAAAGACGCGTGTGTGTTGTTCAGCACATGCGTGGTTAAGGGACAGAACAACGAAGTCGAAGTTAACGAAAGCGCTGTTCGCCTTTCGTTGTTCACAACTTTGTTGTTCGGGAGTCGTGGTTGGGGATGTTTCCGAACCAGTTGATACAATCAGAATCAATTTGTATATCCTTCCGTCCTCTGTCAGTAGGCCCATTGTTAGGTCCTGGGAACATTGCTTTCCCAGAACATGCTGAGTTTACACACATATCCTCGAGAGAAATAACATTTTGTTAATACAGCTGTGGAAAAGTTTTACTTTATACAAAGCAATGACTATTCAGTAAGTATGAGATCATTTTTCTAACGTTGCATTTTTAGAAATATTTGGCAGACATTCATTTCAGCTTAGGCCTCGCAAACTTGAGGCTTTTGTTAGCATAAATATGTTCATACTGTTTAGCTAAAACTGATTACTGCATTTCGACAATTATATAAACTCTTAAACATGTTAATACATTATTAATAGTCAACTTCGTATATATAATGGTGGCCAATCAAGTAGGCACATTTCGTGTTACACGTTTTTTTCTAGGTTAATTCATTTTTCTACATAAATCAATGTAGATATACATTAAATAAATAATGTTAATTTCAGCGCTCACACTGGTTAATGCAATATAAATCATGAGAAAATGTTGGTTTTAGATTATGAGCAGCTTTAGACTAATATAAAATAAAACTCCTCGTTGAACATAGTCTGCTGGAATCATTAACGTCTGACTTTAACAATTAATTTTTTGAAGGCTGAGTCCCACTTGGGCTGGGATAATGGGATATGAATTGGATACCAGTTGTACGACAAATGCTATGAAAGGGACCTTAACACTGTGAGCTCTTTTGCAAATACAATGGGAAAGGGTTTAACATTGGAGACTCTCTTTAGTAAAGGCACTAGGAAGGAGTTTTACTTTGTGATTTCTGCAGCAAGAGCTTTACATTGTTTACAATGTTTACCACCGGCAGACCTTCCTTCCCACAAGGATCTCAAATTAAAACCGGGATTTGACATTGATTGTGCACATTTGTAATTTAATGTTTTACATTTCGTTGAATGTGGAATAAAATAGTTTTCTTAAGAAAATAAAAGCACTGCCTGTACCTTGTTTTATTAATTATTATTGCATGCTTTGTGAAGCTCACACAAAACATCGGACGGCCGTGATTCATTTCCTTCAGGGTCAGGTGCTAGAGGAATTCTTGCGTCCAATTGTAAAACGGCCCCCATCACGCCAGATTTAAAAGATTTCAGTTGGCAAATTTTGAGTCTAGGATGCCGTGACTACCCTGTGATCCCCAAACTAGTTCCAAGATTACTGCAAGACTTCGATGGAAGTGCACTGTTATTGCCCAGTGCCTCAGAAGTGACCAGTCGTGTCCAAATGTAAGGAGGCAGTGGGGTATTAAATGGGCTTGGTGGGCAGTGCATTTTTCAGTAAATGAACTAACAGTGGCGGCCGGCAGCTTTAGGAGGGAGGGGGGTGGGCGGGAAGCACACACACACACACACACACACACTCATTCTTTCAGACACGCATGCATGCTCATCAATTAACAACACTCATAACATTCAAACATGCACGCACGCACCAAACATTCATTTTAAAAGTTCACACACACTCATTCTTTCACAGACACACGCACGCACGCACATCCATTAACAACACTCATACCATTCAAACATGCATGCACGCACCAAACATTCATTTTAAAACATCACATACACACACTCATTCTTTCACACAGACACGCACCACATCCATTAACACTCATATCATTCAAACATGCACGCACGCACCAAACATTCATTTTAAAACATCACACACACACACACTTACCTTCAGTCTGGAGGTCACAGGAGGGCTGGGACTGCTGCCTGTAGTGTGGCAGGACCACGCTGCATTACGGGACGGACAAAAGACACATGTGTACTAGATAGGGTCTCAAGGGGAACTGCGTCAGCGCAGCCCCAGATTTATTAGGTAAACTCGGTTCTGCGTTCCATCCGGATACACAGTACCTGACACCAAAGAAATGGAGAGCCCAGGTGGCTCTCTACATCCCTCCCATGTTTTAATTCACACAGAAGAGAAGAGAAAATATACCAGAAAACTAAAAATGCAAAATTGAGACGGAAATACTGTAATAACAAAACTGAGCAAAAGGATACAAGGTCCCGCCGGGAACAATGCCCCTCTGGTGAGCAGGCAACGATAGTCCAACATTGCTTCCTAGGGACCCAGGGTACAGACAAAATCTCTGAGCTGGCTGCTTGGCGCCGGGTTGGGGCGTAGATGATAACGTCCACCCCTGGGAAGTGATCCGTCCGGGCCGGCATTTCCACCTAGAGGGTGTCGTGCACTTGGTGCCGCTACCTGAGCCTCTTCAATTTGTATCTCCAAAGCTGGGGGTTCAACCATCGAATCTTTGATCTCTCCTTCTTCCTCCGATGTGACCAAAACCCCTGCTCTCCTGAAGTGTGATATATTCCTAGTTGCTCTCTGTCTGCCTCGTGCGGCTGTTAACATGGCACCCCGCACACTGATGACTTGCCAGGGTTCAGGCTCAAATGGAGTTTGGAACTTCCCCCCTGGCCGGCGATTCTTCACTACCACCATATCTCCTTCCTGAAAACTCCGGTACCGACCTCACCGTCGAGCAGTAGCTTTTTGATTAGTGCGTTCTCTATGTTGTTAGGTAGCTTCAACATCCAGTTCTGGGGATGCCCACTGAGGACCAGCCGGGATGCAATCTCGAGGGGGAACTTTGAACATTAGGGCAGCCGGAGCACACCCCGTGGTACTATGAGGCGTCTGGCGATACGCACCTAAAAATTGCTGTAGACATTGCTCACTGTCTACTCTTTGTTCAACACCTATTCTAAGGGCTCAGTTTAAAGTTTGCATGAACCTCTCGACATCCCCATTGGCCTGCGGCCAGTAAGGCATGACCTTGCGATGATGTATGGCTAAACCTTCCAGGTAAGACCGGAACTCCTGTCCATTGAACGGTGGGCCATTGTCTGTTCTGACTTCGTCAGGGAGCCCAAACATTGCAAAAGCCTTTTGGAGCACTTGCTTCACATTCTCGAACGCAGTTGAGGACACCACCTCAACAACAGGGAACCTGGTACAAGAATCAATGAGGACGACAGTCAGCCGCCCATCTGGGAAACTTCCAAAATCCATGCTCACTTTTGTCCAGGGTTTTGTGCTAGCAGGTTCAGTGACCACTGGACAGCAGGGTTGTTGTAATTTAATAGCGATTAGATTAAGCATTAGCGGAAGACATCTTGTATTTAGCAACTATTGTGAACATTTGGCGGAATCCATTTTGTATTCATGGCAGCCATTTTCTCTGCCATGTGCTCGCCATGTGCTCTGTCCTACCTTTCTGTTAACTACTCTTGAAAATCTGTCTAGTGACAAGTTATATTTAGCATCTCCCACTTTCGCACATGCCCAGTAAGATCTGCAGCTGTTAGTAATCAGTAACAGACAGTAATGTGTCAACTAGTCCTTGAAACTGTTAGCCCCTCCTACCTGTCAACTGTGCATTTCCATATGACCTTACATGTATAAGTCTTGCTTCTATAATTGTACCACCTTCTTTTAGCCCCTGCGTGGGTATAAAAGGACCATGCTTTCTTAGTTAAGTGTGCTACTTCAAACATTACCGAAGGGTGCTGTTTGAACTGTAGTACCACCTCATGAGGTTTCATAAACTTTGTCTTTTATTTCAGTTTCTGTGCCAACTTCTTCCTATATGGTCTGAGGACTTTGTGCAGAGAAGGGCGAACCCCTTGCACTAGTAGGCCTTGCTGAGGCTTACTTCAACAAATTGGCGCCCGAACAGGGACTCATCGGCGACTCGGACGCCCAACGGATTGGTCGCGACGAAGGATTGGGATCTCGCTGCAGACGATCAATGCCTGAGGAGACCCGAGTCTTGGCAACCACGGCGTTTTTCCCTTCTTTCTGATTTGACCATCCAGGTGGTGCCGGTCCTCAACTGAGATCCTTTTTGTTCATTCGTCATGCAGTGACCATTTGGTCGATTTTAGAACTTGGCAGTTGGAACCTGGACACCCTGTGATTGGTAAGAGCTGTTTTACGGCACTTGCTGTGGGTTTTGATGCCTTTGTTTGGTAATGAAGTTTAGCACTACTTACTGTGGCTCTCGTGTTTTGGGTGACTAGTCAATTTAGGTCCTTTGAATTGATATATAAATTGCAATTTATATAGGCAGGTAATGAGGAGAATTTTCTCCAATTTAATTTTGATTTGAACGGCACCTTAAGTGCTACTTTGATTATAATATTGCATATTCTGCACTATTTTTGGCATGCCTGTTTTTAGCGCACTTCGTAGGATGTGTTGCTTTTGTAATGGTACCAATTTGAGACTGGAAGAATCGCAACCAGCACCCCCAGAGGGGTCGCCCAATAGAGATATGTATGTTAAACATGGTCTTTCTTCTATAATGTACAGCACATTATGGAATAAATACACTTGTGCGGATCCTGAGTTACGTTCGCCTATGCATGGGTCATTTGATTTGCAAAAGATTGAGTATGTGGAACAATGTATGTGTAAGCGAAGGTCTAGGCAAGATATGTTTGACTGTGTACGAATGTGGGAGAAAGGAGTGCGTGGACGAGTGAAGCGTGAGCAAACCTTGCTTGAGAAAGAGCAGCGGAAGAATGTATATGTGAAAGCATTGGAAATGAGAAAGAAATAAATAAATGACTTAAAGGAGCTTGAAGAGAAAGAACGTAAATTACAGGTAACTGGCCAATACACCGTTAGGCAACCTCTCTATCCTATCCATAATAAACCACACGATGATTTTTTGTTACTAGATCGCCCTCCACCACCGTATGTCGTTCCTTCTGCCCCTCATGAGTTAGCTAAGGTCTCTGGTTCGGAGCAACAGAAGATACAAGACATTCGCTCTATGTTGCCTGCTGACCGTGCGTCTGAGCTTAGATCTGTTGCTCGTAAAACAATTTGTAGCGTTGTCTCTGCTTCTGAACTTTTAGATAACATGAAAGGGTGGACGGAAAAGGAGCAGCTATATTTTACTGAGGCATTTGGCACAGAAGTTATTGAACTATATTGGAAATATTCTGATGAGTTAGAGCCCGATGATGTAGCAGCTGATCATAAGCAAATGCATGATGGTCTTTTTGTTTTCTCCCAGGTGGCTGATGCAATCAGGCGTTTGGTAAAGTTATGTGTTGTGGCAGTCCGTTTGCAAGAGGAGAAAAGGGCTGTGGACGTAGTTGCACGGACATCTCAGACCGGCGGGGTGCAAGCTTCCATCTCCGGAACAGATAAGACTATGATAGTTCACACGAAACCA
Organism: Pleurodeles waltl; assembly: GCF_031143425.1. Classification (NCBI taxonomy): domain Eukaryota; kingdom Metazoa; phylum Chordata; class Amphibia; order Caudata; family Salamandridae; genus Pleurodeles; species Pleurodeles waltl. The sequence goes on along the minus strand of NC_090446.1, from coordinate 1,294,306,889 downwards.
ATGTGGGAGGGCGCGCCTTTGTATGTTCCTCCTAAAGGATTGGGTACAAGTGATGATAAAACTTCTGTTGATGCTAAGGGTTATTTTATTTATAATTGGGTGTATACTCCTTGGAATAGGCCAGATGTAATGGCACTTAAAACAGCATTTCCTGACCCGCGGAAAAATCCACCCGCCTTTTATGAGGAAGTTGAGGGAGCAATTAGTTCTTGTACTATGACTTTGGCTGACATTGATTTATTTTTCGGATTGATATTACCGACAGATATGTGGAGAACTGTTCATAAAGTTGATGATCGTGTAGTTTTTGGGGCGTCATGGAAAGAATTAGAACAGATGGACGGGGATAGGGAACCTGCGAAAAAGCCATATCAGTTGATTCTAGATCTTCCCGCAGCCATATTAATTAAGTTAAAAACGATTATTCCCCCTAAAAAGATAGATTGGACTGTTTTAGCGTCTTGTAAGCAAAAGGCAGATGAATCGGTCTCTGATTTCTTTACACGCTTTGAAGAAGCATTTCATGATTTTAGCGGCCAGTTATTGTCAGATGATACGGGCAGACATTTGTTTTTCGATAAATATGTCGCAAATCTGTTACCAGGAATAGCTAGTCGTCTAAAAGCTAGTGAAAGTTCATGGACTACCTCTACTCCAGTTTCTCTTTTGACTATGGCTCAGTATTATGAACGTCAGGAATTAGAAACAAAAGGTAGCGAGGATAAAAAGATTAAAGAATTAAAGACGAAGGTTATGTTGGCTCAAGCTTATGGTCCGCCTTTTAGAGGTAGTAATAGAGGTGGACGTGGATCTTATGGTCCTTCTTACACTTGTTCGAATTTGTCTGTTGATCAGTGTGCGTATTGTAAGAAATTTGGGCATTGGGCTGCTGATTGTCCAGCACTACGTGTTCAGCAGTGTTCACGTGGTCGGGGACAAATGAGAAATCGCTCAGGATATTCAGGGCCTAGAAGAAGCACGAATGATCATGCTAGGGTTGATGCTAATGTACGAGGGCAGGATGGGTTTAACACTTTTGATAGACGCAACCAATACCAGATGCCTAACTATGTGCAGCCTGATTTCCAAGATTCTGCATATGCATAGGATTGCCTAGGATGGGGTAAGGAATCAGTTGAAGTTCCAGTAGATCAGAGGGGTCCCTATGTTACAGCACATATTTTGGGTTCTACTGATCAGTTTCTGGTTGATACAGGAGCTACTCGTAGCGCCTTGCCTAAACAATTGATTCCAAGGGCTCCCCTGTCTGGCTTAACCATTACATCGATAGGTTTCGATGCAACACCTTCCCCTAGCCCATTGTCACAACCACTTGCATTCCATGTTGATAAATTTACTGCTCCATGTCCATTTTTGCTTTCTCCAAATACACCAGACAATATTGTGGGTCTTGATATGCTCAAGTATTTCAGGGCTGCAATACGATGCTCTCCTGAAGGGGTGCGTGTTATTTTGAATGAAAATCATCCTGTGATGGAAAGAGTTTGTCTTGTTAAAGAGGATATTGCATTAGCTTCACTCCCTAGTACTTTGTGGACTACTTCAGATACTGATGTGGGACAAATGATTATTCCACTGGTACATATTAGTGTCAAGGAGGGAGCTGTATTGCCACGTTTGCCTCAAATACAAAATTTCACAGGAGGGCGAAGAAGCACTCACACGAATTGTGCATGATCTTATTGCAGTTGGAGTTGTTGAGGAAGTTGCGTATAATGTTTGTAACAGTCCGATTCATCCTATTCTGAAAAAGGATACTGATGCTAGGATTTACCGATTAATTATTGATTTACGAGAAGTCAATAAGATAGCGATACCACAATATCCTGTGGTATCTGACATCATAACACTTCTTACTTTGGTTCCCCCGACAGCAACTACTTTCTCTGTGATAGACTTGAAGAATGCTTTCTTTTCGATCCCTATTCATCCTGACAGCCGACTTTGAATAAACGATCATATAGATTTTGCAGAGTTCGTCAAGGTTATACTGAGAGTCCTGGTATTTATAGTCAAGCGTTAAAATGACAACTTGATTCTTTTGTTTTGCCTGAAGGTGTGGCTCTCATACAATATGTCGATGATATTTTGTTGGCAGCTGATACCCCTGAGCAATGTGAAAAGTGCACTTTGTCCTTACTTTCTTTTCTTGGTTCACACCATCATAAAGTGTCACAAAAGAAATTGCAATATTGTAGACCAAAGGTAACCTATTTAGGTCACCTTTTGTCTAAGGAGGGCCGTGCACTTACATCAGATCGTATTCAAGCAATTTTAGATACACCAGTACCCTCTACTCAGAAAGATGTTCGTGCATTCCTTGGTCTTACTTCTTTTTGTAGGCAATGGATATTAGGGTTTTCACACATTGTCAAACCTTTGCTAGCACTTTTGACTAAAGATACTCCAATGCCTCTCCCATGGACAGATGAATGTGAGACTGCTTTCCGGCAGCTACGACAAGCCCTTTGTTCAGCACCAGTGTTAGGTACTCCAGATTACATGAAGCCTTTTGCACTTTACGTACATGAGAAAGATGGATGTGCATTGTCAGTTTTAGTACAGACACATGGCGATAAGCAGCGTCCATGTGCATATTTTTCAGCCGTACTTGATCCTGTCGCTCGAGCGTTACCTGGGTGTTTTCGTTCAGTTGCCGCAACAGCTGTGTCAATACATCAGAGTGAAGGGATAGTTTTGTCACATAAGCTGTTGGTGTTAGTACCCCATGCGGTTGATGCTCTTTTAAATCAAACAAAGACCCAACATTTAACTAGCGCTCGCCTGACAGGATATGAATTGACATTGCTGGCTCCTCACATTACACTGAAGAGATGTGCAACACTAAATTCAGCCACTTTGTTGCCATATCCGGTGACTCAGCCTCAGTCACAAGAAACACATGATTGTATATTCCTTACCGAAGAACAGACAAAGGGTCGTATTGATTTACAAGATACGCCCCTTCCAGATGTAGACGGGGAATTGTGGGTTGATGGGTCTTGTTTGAAGATGCCAGATGGTACAACCTCAGCTGCATATGCAATCACCACAATACACACGGTAGTGGAGACAGCTTGTATACCACAAAAGTCAGCTCAAGCAGCTGAACTAAGAGCTTTGACACGAGCATGTGAGCTTAGTACTGACTTATGTGTGAACATTTATACAGACAGCCGCTATGCTTTTGGAGTGGCTCATGATTTTGGTTTGCTTTGGAAGGAGAGAGGCTTTCTCACATCCCACGGGATACAGATAGTGCACGGAGAATTAGTGCATAACCTCTTGACTGCATTGACATATCCAAAGAAACTAGCTATTGTGAAATGTAGTGCACACAAGAAGGTGAACGATAAGATAGGGCAAGGTAATACCCTTGCGGACCGCGTAGCACGTGAGACTGCGATGCAGCGAAGTACTACTTCTATGTATGTAGTGAAGTCACAAGCTGAACGTTGGCATACTGCTAGACAAGACGTATTAGATATACAGAAATCTGCTTCTGTGAAAGAACGTGAGCAATAGTCTGAAGAAGGAGAATTGGATGATGAGGGCTGTTGGCGGAATAAGCAGATGGAGAAATGGAAATTGCCTATAGCTTTTGTACAACCTATGGTTCAGATGGCACATGGGCTAGCACATGTTGGAGCTTCAACAATAACAAAGTTGCTTACGCAAGTTTGGGAGCATCCAGAAATTTCCAGTACAGCTAAGAGAGTAGTACGTTCTTGTTTGATCTGTTTACAATACAATCCTGGAAAAGGGACACGTACTCCTGCGGGAGGGTTTGCTACACCAACTGCACCTTTCGAAGTTCTACAAATGAATTATATTCAGCTTGAACACTGCAACAATTTAAAGTATGTCTTGGTGGTGGTATGTGCCTTCAGTAAATGGATAGAGGCGTACCCCACAAAGGATAATACTGCCATTACCACAGCGAAGGTGCTTTTGAAATAATTTTTCCCTAGGTTTGGTGTTTGCAGACTTTTATGGAATGATAACTGTAGGAGGCTGGACTGGCTTGTAGTGAGTACCAAGGGGTACTTACACCTTGCACCAGGCCCAGGTATCCCTTATTAGTGTATAGGGTGTCTAGCAGCTTAGGCTGATAGATAATGGTAGCTTAGCAGAGCAGCTTGGGCTGAACTAGGAGACGAGTGAATCTCCTACAGTGCCACTAGTGTCATATGCACAATATCATAAGAAAACAAAATACACAGATATACTAAAAATAAAGGTACTTTATTTTTCTGACAATATGCCAAAAGTATCTCAGTGAGTACCCTCAGTATATGGATAGCAAATATACACAAGATATATGTACACAATACCAAAAATATGCAGTATAGCAATAGAAAACAGTGCAAACAATGTATAGTTACAATAGGATGCAATGGGGACACATAGGGATAGGGGCAACACAAACCATATACTCCAAAAGTGGAATGCGAACCACGAATGGACCCCAAACCTATGTGACCTTGTAGAGGGTCGCTGGGACTGTAAGAAAACAGTGAGGGTTAGAAAAATAGCCCACCCCAAGACCCTGAAAAGTGAGTGCAAAGTGCACTAAAGTTCCCCAAAGAGCACAGAAGTCGTGATAGGGGAATTCTGCAGGAAAGACCAAAACCAGCAATGCAACAACAATGGATTTCCAGACGACGGTACCTGTGGAACAAGGGGACCAAGTCCAAAAGTCACGATCAAGTCGAGAGTGAGCAGATGCCCAGGAAATGCCAGCTGTGGGTGCAAAGAAGCTGCTACTGGACAGTAGAAGCTGAGGATTCTGCAAGAACGACAAGGGCTAGAAACATCCCCTTTGGAGGATAGATGTTTCCCGCAGTGGAGAGTCGTACAGAAGTGTTTTCCTGTGGAAATACCATAAACAAGCCTTGCTAGCTGCAAAGCTTTTGGTTGGGATTTTTGGGTGCTGCTGTGGCCCAGGAGGGACCAGGATGTCGCCAATTGTGTCAGGGGACAGAAGGGGCGCCCAGCAAGACAAGGAGCCCTCTCAGAAGCAGGCAGCACCCGCAGAAGTGCCGGAACAGGCACTACGAAGTGGAGTAAAACGGTGCTCACCCGAAGTTGCACAAAAGAGTCCCACGCCGCCGGAGGACAACTCAGGAGGTCGTGCAATGCAGGTTAGAGTGCCGTGGACCCAGGCTTGGCTGTGCACAAACGATTCCCTCGGACAGTGCACAGGAGCCGGAGTAGCTGCAAAACACGCGGTTCCCAGCAATGCAGTCTGGTGTGGGGAGGCAAGGACTTACCTCCACCAAACTTGGACTGAAGAGTCACTGGACTGTGGGAGTCACTTGGACAGAGTTGCTGGATTCAAGGGACCTCGCTCATTGTGCTGAGAGGAGACCCAGAGGACCGGTGATGCAGTTCTTTGGTGCCTGCGGTTGCAGGGGGACGATTCCGTCGACCAATGGGAGATTTCTTCAGAGCTTCTAGTGCAGAGAGGAGGCAGACTACCCCCACAGCATGCACCACCAGGAAAACAGTCGAGAAGGCGGCAGGATCAGCGTTACAGAGTTGCAGTAGTCGTCTTCGCTACTTTGTTGCAGTTTTGCAGGCTTCCAGCGCGGTCAGCAGTTGATTCCTTGGCAGAAGGTGAAGAGAGAGATGCAGAGGAACTCGGATGAGCTCTTGCATTCGTTATCTAAGGAGATCCCCAAAGCAGAGACCCTAAATAGCCAGAAAAGAGGGTTTGGCTACTTAGGAGAGAAGATAGGCTAGCAACATCTGAAGGAGCCTATCAGAAGGAGTCTCTGACATCACCTGCTGGCCCTGGCCACTCAGAGCAGTCCAGTGTGCCAGCAGCACCTCTGTTTCCAAGATGGCAGAGGTCTGGAGCACACTGGAGGAGCTCTGGGCACCTCCCAGGGGAGGTGCAGGTCAGGGGAGTGGTCACTCCCCTTTCCTTTGTCCAGTTTCGCGCCAGAGCAGGGCTGAGGGGTCCCTGAACCGGTGTAGACTGGCTTATGCAGAAATGGGCACCATCTGTGCCCATGAAAGCATTTCCAGAGGCTGGGGGAGGCTACTCCTCCCCAGCCCTGACACCTTTTTCCAAAGGGAGAGGGTGTAACACCCTCTCTCTGAGGAAGTCCTTTGTTCTGCCATCCTGGGCCAAGCCTGGCTGGACCCCAGTATGGCAGAAACCTCTCTGAGGGGTTGGCAGCAGCAGCAGCTGCAGTGAAACCCCTGAAAAGGCAGTTTGGCAGTACCCGGGTCTATGCTACAGACCCGTGGGATCATGGGATTGTGCCAACAATGCCAGGATGGCATAGAGGGGGCAATTCCATGATCATAGACATGTTACATGGCCATATTCGGAGTTACCATTGTGAAGCTACACATAGGTAGTGGCCTATGTGTAGTGCACGCGTGTAATGGTGTCCCCGCACTCACAAAGTCCGGGGAATTGGCCCTGAACAATGTGGGGGCACTTTGGCTAGTGCCAGGGTGCCCACACACTAAGTAACTTAGCACCCAACCTTTACCAGGTAAAGGTTAGACATATAGGTGACTTATAAGTTACTTAAGTGCAGTGTAAAATGGCTGTGAAATAACGTGGACGTTATTTCACTCAGGCTGCAGTGGCAGGCCTGTGTAAGAATTGTCAGAGCTCCCTATGGGTGGCAAAAGAAATGCTGCAGCCCATAGGGATCTCCTGGAACCCCAATACCCTGGGTACCTCAGTACCATATACTAGGGAATTATAAGGGTGTTCCTGTATGCCTATGTAAATTGGTGAAATTGATCACTAGCCTGTTAGTGACAATTTGGAAAGAAATGAGAGAGCATAACCACTGAGGTTCTGGATAGCAGAGCCTCAGTGAGACAGTTAGTCATAACATAGGTAACACATACAGGGCACACTTATGAGCACTGGGGCCCTGGCTGGCAGGGTCCCAGTGACATATACAACTAAAACAACATATATACAGTGAAATATGGGGGTAACATGCCAGGCAAGATGGTACTTTCCTACAATAACGGACCTCATTTTGTTGGGGAAGTTATTAAGTATGTCCTGAAAGGATTAGGGATCAAACAGAAGTTCCATGCGGTTTTCCACCCACAATCAGCAGGGTTGGTGGAAAGGTATAATGCTACTTTGAAGCTGAAGTTAGCAAAGATACAGGCTTCCACATCCTTAACTTGGCCGGATGCATTACCGTTGGCATTATTGTCTATTAAGGCAGTGCCACACTCTTGAATCGGCCTTAGTCCTTATGAAGTGGTGTTTGGAAGGCCAATGAACATTTGGGGAGCTCCTAAGCCAAATTCTGTATATGATGTACCTTGTGTCCTGATGAATGATTATTTGGCACAGTTAACCGACAATTTGGTTTCTATTCATCAACAGGTTCGAGAAGCACTTCCTGACAGATCTACAGGTGAAGGCCATGAACTCCGATCTGGTGACCAGGTGATGATTAAGTCCTTTGAAAGATCAAGCAGCTTGGAACAAAGGTGGCGAGGCCCAGAACAGGTGCTCCTTGCGACAAGGACAGCAGTTCGAGTGACGAACCGAAAGAATTGGGTCCATAGTACTCACTGCAAGAGAGTGCTACCTACCTTGGTGTAACCTGCTGTGCTGACCGATCATCGAGAGATTTTGACTACGGAGAAAGGCCGTGCTATATCACCTGACGAATCTGCGGAGTTCTTCCCGGACCATACGATTTTTGGAGTGTCGCGATATAATTTGAGACCGAGAAAAGACCCTGTAGTGCTGGAGAAAACTGCTTGAGCTACCTCCCTGGGTTAGTGAAAGAGAGAGCCAATGTGGCAAGGGGGGGGGATCAGCCATGCATTAGAGTAGTGACACCCGTCTTGGCCCGTGGTGAAGAAATCAGCGGCTGCCCAGGGATAAGAGCTCCAATGATTGTTTTTAATTAATTTCTGAAAGGGGCGATTATCACTGTTGCTAAAATGAATAACAAACTGACCATTAGTACTATGGGGTTTGTTGTTGTTTTGGTGGTTATAGCAATAATCACCTGGTTTGTTGAAAAGAAGGCTCCTGCTCGTGAGTTTGTTTTTGCACTACTCCAGTACCAGAGGATCACTATTACTTTACGCTTCCCTATCAGGAGCAGAAGCACTGTCAATCGTACTTCAATAATACTTTCATTCAGATGTTGCATCATACTCATAATGCTACAAATACTACTAACTGTTGGGTATGTGGAATGATACCTGTGCATCAAAAGAAAGGAGGAACACCTTTCATTCCTCTTCCTTTTTCACACAATGGTTCTTGTCAAGCTTGGTACACGCTTTTGTTTGCATAAGGAAAACGTACAGAGGGCGGACTTCTTTTTCGCCTTAATAAAGTATGCTACCAAGACAAAGATGGGTATCCCCAAGCCAAAGGAACTAAATGGGAATGGGAAGAGTATCAACCGGACAATGTTTCAATACCATATGTCTTCACAAATATAAGAGACTCTGTGGGTCATTCCCACCATGGCGGTCATGGAACGCCAGGGCCGGGGACCGTGGAAGCACCGCCAACAGGCTGGCGGTGCTTCCTGGGCCATTCTGACTGCGGCGGTAAAGCCATACGCAACCAGAACCCACTCCCGCAGGTTCTGCTCTTGGAGAAGAACAGCGCCAAGACCTACTGGACTTGCATCAACCACTGTTGAAGTAAGCCTCAGCAAGGCCTACTAGTGCAAGGGGTTCACCCTTCTCTGCACGAAGTCCTCAGACCATATAGGAAGAAGTTGGAACAGAAACTGAAATAAAAGACAAAGTTTATTAAACCTCATGAGGTGGTACTACACTTCAAACAGCACCCTTCGGTAATGGTTCAAGTAGCACACTGAACTGAGAGAGCATGGTCCTTTTATACCCACGCAGGGACTAAAAGGAGGTGGTACAATTATAGAAGCAAGACTTACATACATGGAAGGTCATATGGAAATGCACAGTCGACAGGTAGGAGGGGCTAACAGTTTTCAAGGACTAACAGCTGCAGACCTTACTGGGCATGTGCGAAAGTGGGAGATGCTAAATATAACTTGTCACTAGGCAGATTTTCAAGAGTAGTTAACAGAAAGGTAGGACAGAGCACATGGTGAGCACATGGCAGCATGTGGCAGAGAAAATGGCTGCCATGAATACAAAATGGATTCTGCGAAATGTTCACAATAGTTGCTAAATGCAAGATGTCTTCTGCTAATGCTTAATCTAATCGCTGCTAAACTACAACAGACGACCCTTTCAGCATTAGCTGAAGACATTTGCCTTTCTGGGATAATCTAAATATTCATCTTGTATACTTATGCTCATCATTTCAGCTATTTCCTTATCTAACATGTGTTGTGCTTTCATTTCTGTAATATTTCTTTTGGTAGGCATACAAGCAGTAATAAACATGGAACAGCACATTGGACCACACTGAATACAGATACAGCATGTGAAAAATATTGCAATCATTACACACAGGATAGTCAGTAGTTTCCAGCCCCAAGCGGAAACAAGAGCCCAAAACCATCCAGAAAAAGTCCAAGTACCAGTCTCTGTGTGGATTTCTGCAGCAATTTTATGCAATTTAGATATTGCATCATATACTGAAGGTGAGTGATCTGGAATAAAAACACAGCAACTACTACTGATGATGCGACATGCACCACCTCGATCAGCTAATATCACATCTAGTACCATACGATTTTGGAGCGCTACAATCCTCGCAATTTGGAGCTCCTCTGTAATATTCCCAAGTGCCAGAGCTGCCTGATTGGTAACAGCTTCCACAACCCTAGCCAATCGTCACACTTTCCTACTGTTTAACGCAGCACCCACAAAGGAGAACGACCCTAAATTAAAATCAACATGTTGTTGCAGGCTAGTGTCTGTTTGGTCTATCTCATTTGTACTTATTGTCCTTTTATATCTATTTTTAATGATGTCATTGAACAGTTTAAAATCTCGGTGATATGATGCAGGGGCCAAAAACACAGGGGGTAATAGAAAAGATACATAACACACTCCTGACCACCCAACAGGTAGTTGGTAATATCCATAGTTACCACAAACAAAATATGTATTATGTGAAGCTGTAAAACTACTATTATTTACACCCTCAATAGTTAAAATCAAGGTACAATCGCTTATCCCTACTGGAATTCGCCCAATGCTACGTATACATAAATCTGCTTTATCTGTGGGTGGAAAACCGCATGGAACTTCTGTTTGATCCCTAATCCTTTCAGTACATACTTAATAACTTCCCCAACAAAATGAGGTCCGTTATCATTCCATAAAAGTCTGTAAACACCAAACCTAGGGAAAAATTCTTTCAAAAGCACCTTCGCTGTGGTAATGGCAGTATTATCCTTTGTGGGGTACGCCTCTATCCATTTACTGAAGGCACATACCACCACCAAGACATACTTTAAATTGTTGCAGCGTTCAAGCTGAATATAATCCATTTGTAGAACTTCAAAAGGTGCAGTTGGTGTAGCAAACCCTCCCGCAGGAGTACGTGTCCCTTTTCCAGGATTGTATTGTAAACAGATCAAACAAGACTGTACTACTCTCTTAGCTGTACTGGAAATTTCTCGATGCTCCCAAAGTTGCATAAGCAACTTCGTTATTGTTGAAGCTCCAACATGTGCCAGCCCATGTGCCATCTGAACCATAGGTTGTACAAAAGCTATAGGCAATTTCCATTTATCCATCTGCTTATTCCGCCAACAGCCCTCATCATCCAATTCTCCTTCTTCAGACCATTGCCCAAGATCTTTCACAGAAGCAGATTTCTGTATATCTAATACGTCTTGTCTAGCATTATGCCAACGTTCAGCTCGTGACTTCACTACATATATAGAAGTAGTACTTCGCTGCATCGCAGTCTCACGTGCTACGCGGTCCGCAAGAGCATTACCTTGCCCTATCTTATCGGTCACTTTCTTGTGTGCACTACATTTCACAATAGCTAGTTTCTTTGGATATGTCAATACAGTCAAGAGGTTATGCACTAATTCTCCGTGCATTATCTGCATCCCGTGGGATGTGAGAAAGCCTCTCTCCTTCCAAAGCAAACCAAAATCATGAGCCACTCCAAAAGCATAGCGGCTGTCTGTATAAATGTTCACACATAAGTCAGTACTAAGCTCACATGCTCGTGTCAAAGCTATTAGTTCAGCTGCTTGAGCTGACTTCTGTGGTATACAAGCTGTCTCCACTACCGTGTGTATTGTGGTGATTGCATATGCAGCTGAGGTCGTACCGTCTGGCAACTTCAAACAAGACCCATCAACCCACAATTCCCTGTCTACATCTGGAAGGGGCGAATCTTGTAAATCAATACGACCCTTTGTCTGTTCTTCGGTAAGGAATATACAATCATGTGTTTCTTGTGACTGAGTCACCGGATATGGCAACAAAGGGCCTGGATTTAGTGTTGCACATCTCTTCAGTGTAATGTGAGGAGCCAGCAATGTCAATTTATATCCTGTCAGGCGAGCGCTAGTTAAATGTTGTGTCTTTGTTTGATTTAAAAGAGCATCAACCGCATGGGGTACTAACACCAACAGCTTATGTGACAAAACTATCCCTTCACTCTGACGTATTGACACAGCTGTTGCGGCAACTGAACGAAAACACCCAGGCAACGCTCGAGCGACAGGGTCAAGTACTGCTGAAAAATATGCACAGGGACGCTGCTTATCGCCATGTGTCTGTACTAAAACTGACAATGCACATCCATCTTTCTCATGTACGTAAAGTGCAAAAGGCTTCATGTAATCTGGAGTACCTAACACTGGTGCTGAACAAAGGGCTTGTCATAGCTGCCAGAAAGCAGTCTCACATTCATCTGTCCATGGGAGGGGCATTGGAGTATCTTTAGTCAAAAGTGCTAGCAAAGGTTTGACAATGTGTGAAAACCCTAATATCCATTGCCTACAAAAAGAAGTAAGACCAAGGAATGCACGAACATCTTTCTGAGTAGAGGGTACTGGTGTGTCTAAAATTGCTTGAATACGACCTGATGTAAGTGCACGGCCCTCCTTAGACAAAAGGTGACCTAAATAGGTTACCTTTGGTCTACAATATTGCAATTTCTTTCGTGACACTTTATGATGGTGTGAAGCAAGAAAAGAAAGTAAGGACAAAGTGCACTTTTCACATTGCTCAGGGGTATCAGCTGCCAACAAAATATAATCGACATATTGTATGAGAGCCACACCTTCAGGCAAAACAAAAGAATCAAGTTGTCGTTTTAACGCTTGACTATAAATACTTGGACTCTCAGTATAGCCTTGAGGAACTCTGCAAAATCTATAAGATCGTTTATTCAAAGTAAAACCAAACAAATATCGGCTGTCAGGATGAATTGGGATCGAAAAGAAAGCATTCTTCAAGTCTATCACAGAGAACGTAGTTGCTGTCGGGGGAACCAAAGTAAGAAGTGTTGTGATGTCAGATACCACAAGATATTGTGGTATCACAATCTTATTGACTTCTCGTAAATCAATAATGAATTGGTAAATCCTAGTATCAGTATGCTTTTTCAGAATAGGAAGAATCGGACTGTTAAAAACATTATACAGAACTTCCTCAACAACTCCAACTGCAATAAGATCATGCACAATTCGTGTGAGTGCTTCTTGGCTCTCCTTTGAAATTTTGTATTGAGGCAAACGTGTGAATACAGCTCCCTCCTTGACACTAATATGTACCGGTGGAATAATCATTTGTCCCACATCAGTATCTGAAGTAGCCCACAAAGTACTAGGGAGTGAAGCTAATGCAATATCCTCTTTAACAAGACAAACTCTTTCCATCACAGGATGATTATCATTCAAAATAACACGCACCCCTTCAGGAGAGCATCGTATTGTAGCCCTGAAATACTTGAGCATATCAAGACCCACAATATTGTCTGGTGTATTTGGAGAAAGCAAAAATGGACATGGAGCAGTAAATTTATCAACATGGAATACAAGTGGTTGTGACAATGGGCTAGGGGAAGGTGTTCCATTGAAATCTATTGATGTAATGGTTAAGCCAGACAGGGGAGCCCTTAGAATCAATTATTTAGACAAGGCGCTACGAGTAGCTCCTGTATCAACCAGAAACTGATCAGTAGAACCCAAAACATGTTCTGTAACATAGGGACCCCTCTGATCTACTGGAACTTTAACTGATTCCTTACCCCATCCTAGGTAATCCTATGCATAAGCAGAATCGTGGAAATCAGGCTGCACATAGTTAGACATCTGGTATTGGTTGCGTCTATCAAAAGTGTTAAACCCATCCTGCCCTCGTACATTAGCATCAACCCTAGCATGATCATTCGTGCTTCTTCTAGGTCCTGAATATCCTGAGCGATTTCTCATTTGTCCCCAACCATGTGAACATTGCTGAACACGTAGTGCTGGACAATCGGCAGCCCAATGCCCAAATTTCTTACAATATGCACACTGATCAACAGACAAATTAGAATGAGTGTAAGAAGAACCATAAGATCCACGTCCACCTCTATCACTACCTCCAAAAGGCAGACCATAAGCTTTAGCCAACATAACCTTTGTCTTTAATTTTTTAATCTTTTTATCCTGGCTACCTTTTGCTTCTAATTCCTGACGTTCATAATACTGAGCCATAGTCAAAAGAGAAACCGGAGTAGAGGTAGTCCATGAACTTTCACTAGCTTTTAGACGACTAGCTATTCCTGGTAACAGATTTGCGACATATTTATCGACAAACAAATGTCTGCCCATATCATCTGACAATAACTGGCCGCTAAAATCATGAAATGCTTCTTCAAAACGTGTAAAGAAATCAGAGACCTATTCATCTGCCTTTTGCTTACAAGACGCTAAAACAGTCCAATCTATCTTTTTAGGGGGAATAATCGTTTTTAACTTAACTAATATGGCTGCAGGAAGATCTAGAATCAACTGATATGGCTTTTTCGCAGGTTCCCTATCCCCGTCCATCTGTTCTAATTCTTTCCATGACGCCTCAAAAACTACACGATCATCAACTTTACGAACAGTTCTCCACATATCTGGCGGTAATATCAATCTGAAAAATAAATCAATGTCAGCCAAAGTCATAGTACAAGAACTAATTGGTCCCCCAACTTCCTCATAAAAGGCGGCTGGATTTTTCCGTGGGTCAGGTAATGCTGTTTTAAGTGCCATTACATCTGCCCTATTCCAAGGAGTATACACCCAATTATAAATAAAATAACCCTTAGCATCAACAGAAGTTTTATCATCACTTGTACCCAATCCTTTAGGAGGAACATACAAAGGCGCGGCCTCCCGCATTGGTTTTGCGTGAACTATCATAGTCTTATCTGTTCCGAAGATGGAAGCTTGCACCCCGCCAGTCTGAGATGTCCGTGCAACTACGTCCACAGCCCTTTTCTCCTCTTGCAAACGGACTGCCACAACACATAATTTCAATAAAACGCCTGATTGCATCAGCCACATGGGAGAAAACAAAAAGACCATCACGCATTTGCTTATGATCAGCTGCTACATCATCGGGTTCTAACTCATCAGAATATTTCCGATATAGTTCAATAACTTCTGTGCCAAATGCCTCAGTAAAATATAGCTGCTCCTTTTCCGTCCACCCTTTCATGTTGTCTAAAAGTTCAGAAGCAGAGACAACGCTATGAATTGTTTTACGAGCAATAGATCTAAGCTCAGACGCACGGTCAGCAGGCAACATTCAGCGACTGTCTCGCATCTTCTGTTGCTCCGAACCGGAGACCTTAGCTAACTCATGAGGGGCAGAAGGAACGACATACGGAGGTGGAGGGCGATCTAGTAACAAAAAATCATTGTGTGGTTTATTAAGGATAGGATAGAGAGGTTGCCTAACGGTGTATTGGCCAGTTACCTGTAATTTACGTTCTTTCTCTTCTAGCTCCTTTAAGTCATTTATTTCTTTCTTTCTCATTTCCAATGCTTTCACATATACATTCTTCCGCTGCTCTTTCTCAAGCAAGGCTTGCTCACGCTTCACTCGTCCACACACTTCTTTCTCCCACATTCGTACACAGTCAAACATATCTTGCCTAGACTTTTGTTTACACATACATTGTTCCACATACTCAATCTTTCGCAAATCAAATGACCCATGCATAGGCCAACTTAACTCAGGATCCGCACAAGTGTATTTATTCCATAATGTGCTGTACATTATGGAAGAAAGACCATGTTTAACATACATATCTTTTTTGGGCGTCCCCTCCGAGGGTGCTGTTTGCGATTCTTCCAGTCTCAAATTGGTACCATTACAAAAGCAACACATCCTACGAAGTGTGCTAAAAACAGGCATGCCAAAAATAGTGCAGAATATGCAATATTATAATCAAAGTAGCACTTAAGGTGCCGTTCAAATCAAAATTAAATTGGAGAAAATTCTCCTCATTACCTGCCTATATAAATTGCAATTTATATATCAATTCAAAGGACACAAATTGACTAGTCACCCAAAACACGAGAGCCACAGTAAGTAGTGCTAAACTTCATTACCAAACAAAGGCATCAAAACCCACAGCAAGTGCCGTAAAACGGCTCTTACCAATCACTGGGTGTCCAGGTTCCAACTGCCAAGTTCTAAAATCGACCAAATGGTCACTGCATGACGAATGAACAAAAAGGATATCAGTCGAGGACTGGCGCCACCTGGATGGTCAAATCAGAAAGAAGGGAAAAACGCCGTGGTTGCCAAGACTCGGGTCGCCTCAGGCATTGATCGTCTGCAGCGAGATCCCAGTCCTTCATCGCGACCAATCCGTTCGGTGTCCGAGTCGCCGATGAGTCCCTGTTCGGGCGCCAATTTGTTGAAGTAAGCCTCAGCAAGGCCTACTAGTGCCAGGGGTTCACCCTTCTCTGCACAAAGTCCTCAGACCATATAGTAAGAAGTTGGCACAGAAACTGAAATAAAAGACAAAGGGGGTCATTACGACCCTGGCGGAACAAGTCCGCCAGGGCCGTGGGACGCGGTGGCACCGCCGACAGGCCGGCGGTGCCCCGCGGGGCATTCTGACCGCGGCGGCTTAGCCGCGGTCAGTAAAGGGAAACCGGCGGTCTCCCGCCGGTTTCCCGCTGCCCCAAAGGAATCCTCCAAGCCGGCGCAGCATGCTGCGCCGGCATGGGGATTCCGACTCCCCCTCCCGCCATCCAGTTCCTGGCGGTTCTCCCGCCGGGAACCGGATGGCGGGAGGGGGAGTCGCGGGGCCCCTGGGGGCCCCTGCCGTGCCCATGCCTATGGCATGGGCACGGCAGGGGCCCCCGTAAGAGGGCCCCTAAAAGTATTTCAGTGTCTGCAAAGCAGACACTGAAATACGCGACGGGTGCAACTGCACCCGTCGCACCTTCCCACTCCGCCGGCTCTATTACGAGCCGGCGTCATCGTGGGAAGGGAGTTTTCCCCTGGGCTGGCGGGCGGTCTTGTGAAGACCGCCCGCCAGCCCAGGGGAAAACTCGGAATACCCTCCGCGGTCTTACGACCGCGGAGCGGTATTTCGGAGGGGGGAAGCCTGGCGGGCGGCCTCCGCCGCCCGCCAGGCTCGGAATGAGGGCCAAAGTTTATTAAACCTCATGAGGTGGTACTACAGTTATGTTATGTTATGTTATTTTTATTTGTACCGCGCACAGCTGCCCCAGCAAAGGGGCGTCCCGGCGCTTTGAGAAGGTAAACACAACACAGCACTAAAAGCGGGCAAAAGAAGACAAAACACAACAGATAAGCTTAGACAAATAAAAAGGTCTTAATAGCCCGCCTAAACTGAAGGAGCTCATCAATGGCCCGGATTTGTGGAGGAAGAGAATTCCACCAACTCGCTGCCAGGACTCGAAAAGAGCGGCCCCCAATTCTGCTCAGCTTAAAGCGCGGAACCACTGCTAAGTTCTGGCCTAACGATCTAAGAGTGCAAGAGGGAACATAAGGAATCAGCAATTTCTCCATGATTTGCGGGGAAGTACCCTTTAAGATTTTAAATGCAAAACAGAGAACCTTAAATCTAATCCTCTGCTGCACAGGGAGCCAGTGGAGAGAGCGCAGAGTATTGGACACCGAACATCGCCTGGGGAGACCAGTCACCAGTCGGGCCGCAGCGTTTTGAACCCGCTGGAGCCGCCGAAATTCTGACTGGTTTATCCCCGCCAGTAGGGAGTTGGCATAGTCCAACCTAGACAGCAGTGATGCTTGAACCACCAGCTGTCTTGTAGGTGCATCAAAGAATTTGAGGATAGGTCGAAGTCCTCTGATGATGCCATAGCAAGAAGCCGCCACCTTCTTGGTATGACAGATGAAACTCAGAGAAGAATCAAACCATACCCCCAAGTTTTTTATCTCTGCCGCTGGGAGGGGAGTCACACCCAACTCCGAAGGCCACCATTTATCATCCCACAAAACCACCTGTTTACCAACCACCATAATCTCCGTCTTTTTGGTGTTTAACTGGAGACAGTTGGATTTCATCCAGTTAGCCACTTCCCGCAGACCATCACAAAACCTGGGAGCCTCCAGGTCTGAGTCCCCACTCAGTGTGACCGCCAGCTGTGTATCATCTGCGTAGGATACCATGGTTAGGCCCCACCGCTTGACGACCGCAGCCAACGGTCTCACATACAGATTGAAAAGGGTGGGACTCAGTGAAGACCCCTGTGGGACTCCCTGGTCTAACGGGTAGAGTGACGACTTACCGGGCGGGATCGCCACCTGGAATGACCTATCCATAAGGAAGGAACGAAACCAGTGCAAGGCGGAGCCAGAAACGCCCACCACCTCAAGACGCCGAATCAGAATTCCGTGCGAGACCGTGTCGAAGGCGGCACTAAGATCTAATAACAACAGTGCCGCCGTCCGACCGGAATCCATCACGGAGCGCAGATGCTCGACCATCGAGAGGAGGGCCGTCTCCGTACTATGACCCGCGCAGTACCCGTTCTGGGTAGGATCAAGAATGTTAAACCTACCAAGGTGGTCTGTAAGAGTGGCATTCACCTGGGCCTCTGCTATTTTCGTGGCCCAAGGAAGAAGGGAGATAGGGCGGTAGCTTTCAGGTTTAAGGGGGTCAAGGGTCGCCTTCTTCAGAATTGGCGTAACTACTGCCTGCTTCCATCTAACGGGAACCACTCCAGAAGAAAGAGACAGGTTGATCAAGGACAGTACCGGGGAGCGGCAAACCGGTGCCAGAGTCTTAAGTTGGGCGGGTTTCAACGGGTCAGCCGGAGAGCCAGACTTAATTTTGGCGCTGAGATAGTCAAACATCTCCAGAGATAAGGGGGGTAAGATGGAAAGACATTCCCCCTCACCTAAGGTGCGACCAACCTGCTCTAGCATCAGGGAACCCGTTGGGAAAGTGCGATAGATGGCTTGCACTTTTTCATGAAAGAAAGAGGCCAAACCCTCACAATGTGAATCCGAGCATATTTCCCCTGCAATTACTCTCTTCGCCATCAGGTCCTTTAATACTTTAAAAATAAGTTTCGATGGATTGGTAGAATTCTGAAACTGTTGAGCATAAAAGGAGGCACGAGTTTGACACACTGCCCTGTGATAAATCTTGATTTTAGCAAGATAACATATTTTCAGATCAGAGTCATATGACTTCCTCCATAATCTTTCGGCCTGTCTACAGACCCTCTTAAGAGATGCCAAGGAAGTGTCATACCAAGGGCTCGGCTCCTTCCGGTGACACTTAGACCAACACATAGGAATCTGAGAATCGAGGGCACCAGAAATCCACTCACAGAAGGAGTCGTATCCACAATCGACCTCAGTGAGCGGACCTAAAGGAGCC
This sequence comes from Pleurodeles waltl, assembly GCF_031143425.1. NCBI lineage: Eukaryota > Metazoa > Chordata > Amphibia > Caudata > Salamandridae > Pleurodeles > Pleurodeles waltl. The sequence goes on along the minus strand of NC_090446.1, from coordinate 1,294,288,066 downwards.
TTCTCGAGCTGATGATAAAAATCCTCCAGACTTAATTTGTTCCAGTGTCGTTTAAGAACAAATCTATCCTGAGATACAAAAGGAGAGTCAGACAGAGAGCATGCCATTTTCACCAGCATGTGGTCTGTCCAGACCAACTGAGAGGAACCAAGAACTCTGAGACCTTCTAAATTTGTGAAGAACGGGTCAAGAATATGACCACCTTTATGTGTGGGGAAGGTAATCATCTGCGAGAGCTGTAAAGCCTCAAGATCCGCCAAAAAGCTCCTAATAGAAGGTAAGGAAGGACAGTCCAAATGGAGATTAAGATCTCCCACAACATTAAAATTTGCGCATCCTAGTGCCTCTATGCTAATATACTCAGGAAGAGTAGCCCTAAAAACAGAATCACAGCCCGGAGGCCGGTAAATTAATAACCCAGAGAAGGTAAACTGATGACTAAACGCTATTTTAAATAGGGCACCCTCACACCCCAAAAGTTCAGCGGCTTTCCACTGACAGGGATAACACCGTTTGGTGACCATCACAATACCTCCACCTCTAGTCGTACGATTTAAAGTAAAAATAGCATATTCTGGGGGAAAAGCTAAGTTGGTTATCGAGGAGTCAGAGTCCTGGAGCCACGTTTCCGTCAGAAAAAGCACATCCGGCGAACCATCAGCAAGAAGGTCGTAAATCTCCTGATAGTGCTTTACCACAGATCTGACGTTTAAGCTCCAGATACTCAAGTCCCGTTGTCCTATCCTCTTTACAGCAGGCCCTAAGGAGCGTATAAGGGAGGGGGGTTCCAATGACCATACACCGCACCTACAGTGATATGGGCCACACAACGGGCCTACAGGCGAACACTCGCAACGTGTACATTGACCCCGAAGGGCCAGTAAATCGGACCTACTATAGGTTCTCAAACGAACAGTCATGATTACCAGGTCCAGAGTTCTGCCACGAGCCGCGCTTCCTTAGCGTGGATGGGCGCAGACGGGCACGACTCTGGCACGACTCTGGCACGACTCTGGCACAGCGAAGGCACGCCCGCTGCGCGTATCCGCTGCGCGTTGGGGGGAGCTTTAAATAGGCGTCCCTCCACTCAGCCGGAGCGCTAGACCGCTCGTCAGCAACCCCACCCAGAGTGATCACCACTCCAAGATGGCGCCCAAAGTGACCACCACTCCAAGATGGCGCCCAAAGTGACCACCACTCCAAGATGGCGCCCAAAGTGACCACCACTCCAAGATGGCGCCCAAAATCAATACCCCAGAGACTGGACCCGCCAAACAGCGGTGGGAGAACCGATTAGAGTGCAGGTAAGGGGGTTACAATAAGTCCTATAAAATCAGGGCAATAAACAACTAAAAAAGAACACAAATAGTTATAAAGGTAGCTTTTAAAATAATATCGCAGTATAGAGGCGCATAATGCGATGCAAAGCGCGAGTACCTTCTCAGGGCAGCCCCCAGGGCAGGTCGCCATAAATAGGCGTCCCTCCACTCAGCCGGAGCGCTAGACCGCTCGTCAGCAACCCCACCCAGAGTGATCACCACTCCAAGATGGCGCCCAAAGTGACCACCACTCCAAGATGGTGCCCAAAGTGACCACCACTCCAAGATGGCGCCCAAAGTGACCACCACTCCAAGATGGCACCCAAAATCAATACCCCAGAGACCGGACCCGCCAAACAGCGGTGGGAGAACCGATTAGAGTGCAGGTAAGGGGGTTACAATAAGTCCTATAAAATCAGGGCAATAAACAACTAAAAAAGAACACAAATAGTTATAAAGGTAGCTTTTAAAATAATATCGCAGTATAGAGGCGCATAACGCGATGCAAAGCGCGAGTACCTTCTCAGGGTTCAAACAGCACCCTTCGGTAATGTTTGAAGTAGCACACTGAACTGAGAGAGCATGGTCCTTTTATACCCACGCAGGGGCTAAAAGGAGGTGGTAAAATTATAGAAGCAAGACTTACATACATGTAAGGTCATATGGAAATGCACAGTCGAAAGGGAGGAGGGGCTAACAGTTTTCAAGGACTAACAGCTGCAGACCTTACTAGGCATGTGCGAAAGTGGGAGATGCTAAATATAACTTGTCACTAGGCAGATTTTCAAGAGTAGTTAACAGAAAGGTAGGACAGAGCACATGGTGAACGGAAGGCAGTATGTGGCAGAGAAAATGGCTGCCATGAATACAAAATGGATTCCGCGAAATGTTCACAATAGTTGCTAAATTCAAGATGTCTTCTTCTAATGCTTAATCTAATCGCTGCTAAACTACAACACCACCACCTTGGTACGTCTGCGAGGGTTAAAATAAGCCATGGTTGATTTGTCCAGTAGCGCTGTCTTGATGTCAGCAAACGCCTTGTCTGCCATTGGGCTCCACTCCCACCGGTGACCAGTTTTGGTGAGCTGTCTCAGAGGCTCCGCCATGGTTGCGAGCTGCGGAATGAACCTTCCACAATAGGTTGCCATACCGAGGAAGCTCCTCACTTCCGTAGGATTTTTCGGAATTGGTGCTTGACGGATGGCATCAGCTTTACGAGGGTCTACCTGTAGACCGTCTTTTGAGAAGACATAGCCAAAGAACTCCACCGATGTCTGATAGAAGGCGCATTTCTTCTTGTGGAGCGTTAACCCTGCCTCTGACAACCTCTGCAAGGTAGCCCTAAGATGTCGGTGATGTTCTTCTCTTGTTTTAGAATGAATGAGGATATCATCACTCAAATTAATCACCCCTTGCAGCCTGGAGAGCGTCTCTCTAATCATGTTTTGAAATACTTCGGCAGCCGATGATACCCCAAAACTCAGTCTCTTGTATCGCCAAAGCCCTACATGAGTTGAAAAGGTGGTGATGTTCCTACTGTCGGGTTCCAGCTCCAGCTGATGATACCCAGCATTAAGGTCCAATTTCGAGAACCACTGTGCCCCATTCAAGTCAGCTATGATGTCATCCATCGTAGGTGTTATGTGCCTTTCTCTTTTAATTGCTTTGTTGGGAAGGCACATGTCAACACAGAGACAGATGGTGCCAGGTTGCTTGGATTTTGGCGCTATCACCAACGGCGACACCCACGGTGTAGGTCCTTCGACCTTCTCAATTACCCCTTGGTCTTCAAGTAGCTGCAGCTCCTTCTCCACTGCTGGTCGTAAGTGGAATGGAACACATCGGTTTCTAAGGGCAATGGGCGTAACTCAGTGATCTATGTGTAGCTTGACCCGTTTGCCCTTGAGTTGCCCCAACCCTTCAAAAAGCTGCGGAAATTCGTTAATTAGGTGCTCAGCGTGGGAGTCATATACTTGTCGCACAAAGCATACTAGTTCTAGCTCTTCCGCAGTGTGACACCCCAAAAGATTGCCTCGGTCCCCAGTCACGACATAGAACCTTGCCTGTGTTGACACCTGCCCACTGGACACTGCCACCTCCACCGTGCCCTTTAGAGGAAGCGGCTCTCGGCCCCCATAGTTGTATATTTTAGTGGTGGTTGGGGCAAGCGATGGTGTTGGGGTCAATTGCTTGAATAGAGTCTCATCCAATACAGTCACCGATGCTCCTGTATCTATGAGCACCGTGGCCGACTTGCCATTGATGTGGATGCTGCTCATAGGTGGTGGCCGCCTCTTCTGCTGTCTCCCACTGGTGAACGAGATCACAAAGATATCTTCCTCGAAAACTGGCGTCCTCTGAGCCACGGTTTCACCAGATTCATCAGTCTCTTTGGTTACGCTTCTAACCTTGGTGTCCCTTCCTTTTTGGTTTCCTTGCCATCCTTTTCCTGACCTGCACACTTTCGCAAAATGATTGTCTTTGCCACACTTATCACAAGTTTTCCCTTTTGCTGGACACACCATTGGTGGTTTGTGTTCGTACCCACAGCTCCTGCAGGCGCGCGCACCCTGTCTGACAAAGTTTGTTTTCCTTCCTGGAGGTTGACAAGTCTGGATGGCGTCTATCTGCTCTTCTTTCACTTGGACAGGACGTGTGGTTGACGCAGCGGCCAGTGATTGTCCTCTTACTACTGCCATGGCATCCGCCCGCACTGCAGATAGTTCGTGCGAACGTGCCAAAACCAAGATGTCGTCGAGGGGCATGCCTTGCTGGTGTAGGATGAGCTTCCTTAGTGCGTTCGACCGGCATCCTTGAATAATCTGTGCTCTAATCTCCTCTTGTTGATTGAGGCCCACACACGAACTTGCTAGCTTCCTTAGTCACGCATAGAACATGTCCATGGACTCAACATCCGTCTGCTGAGCCTGCCGGAGTTTGAAGCGTTCAAAGTCTGAGTTCAACTGTGGATCAAAATGCTTGTTCAGGGCCTCCACTGCTGCATTGAAATCCAACTTATCACCTGTGTTTGGGAGTGCGTAGAACAGTTCCTGCAGTTCATCACCCCCCATGAGCAGCATGAGAGATCTGCGCACGGCCCCGTCTGTCTCTCTTGTGGCGCAGAAGTAGTTTTCTAATTGGTTTAACCATAGGCGCCATCTTGGCGAAGCTGTGGCCGGATCAACCAGTTGGCTAAATGGGGGCAGCGCAGTGACTGAGGAGTGAGCACTGGCGCCTACTTGCGCCGGCGGCTGGGGATTTTCCTGTGGTGGGACGCTCATAATGTCTTGCGGTCTGCAGGCGCTTTGTTGATGTATAGCCTTTCTTATAGTTACTCTTTAACGTTCGTGGTATCTGTGTTTTGTTCTCCTTATTAGTGTATTTTCCACTTTTATTTTCACCCAAGGCCACTCTTCAATGTAGGTGTTATTTCCAAAAGAGGAGGAAAAAAAAAACTCTTTTTTTTTCCACTCTATATAGCAAAAAGTTTTTTTTACTTTGGGGGGCCTACCCCTTTTTCTTTGTTCACCTTCCCTCTTTATTGAGCAGTCTTTTATTTCCTTGGTCTTTCATTTATTTATTACTTTTTTTTATCTCTTTTTTTTTTCCCAACCCTTTTCCAGGGTCTCCTAGGGCTTTCTGCCCCTCCTCATTAGTAGCTCGGGGCTCCTGCCCCTCTGGCTCCTGTGCTGCATTCCCCTCCCTGGGGAATGCAGCCTGAGCGTCACGTCGCCTCGTGCTGGGCATGCGTGTGTGTTTTCTCACTGGTTGCAGCCCCGCGGGGTGCTGCCAAGCCTCCCGGCGAAGACGCTGCACTTAAATCAGCGCCGGAGGTGAGGCTTTATGCACCTCTTTTCACACAGCTCGGGCCGCGGCAAGGACTCACGGGGCTCCGGGCTCGAGCAGGGATTTCCCGGGAGAGGGAGGCGGGCGTACCTTCTCCCGATGCGGCCGAGCGCCGTTCTTCTTTTCTTCAGCCGCGTCTCAAGTTTTTTTTTTTCCTCTTTGTGCCGGACATCTCATCAGCTCATCAGCTCATCCGCGACGTGGGAGTGTCGAAATCCTGCTCGTCGCCATTGTAGTGTGGCAGGGCCACGCTGCATTACGGGTCGGACAAAAGACACATGTGTACTAGATAGGGTCTCAAGGGGAACTGCGTCAGCGCAGCCCCAGATTTATTAGGTAAACTCGGTTCCGCGTTCCATCCGGATACGCGGAACCTGACACCAAAGAAAAGGAGAGCCCGGGTGGCTCTCTACACTGCCTTCCCTGGTCAGCCAAAGAGGGAAGGCAGCAGTCCCAGCCTCGTCACAGAGTGGGATGGGGTCAGTGAGACTGCTGACCCCACCCCACTCTGTGACGAAGTGTCACTGATTGACACTCGCCCTGGGTGCTTCAGGGCTAAAACCAGGAGCACCCAGAGTGAGTGTCAATGGGTGACGCTTTCCTCGTCACCCAGGGGAGGGCCTCGAGGCACCTTTGCTGTGCCGAGGAGGTCACGCCCATCGGAGCTGTGACCTCCTCAGCCCAGCAAAGTTCAGCTCAGGCAGCCAGGAGTATGCGCAAATCGCGCATGTCTCACTCCTGGCTGTCTGAGCTGAAAATGAAGAGTGTCTGTCAGGCTGATCTTTGTTCAGCCTGACAGACACTCTTCATGAGGGGCAAAAGATGGGGGGCGTGGCCCCTCTGCCCTAAAGGACGGGCCATGCCTGCGAACTAATGGCCTCTCTTCTGGTGTTTATTGTGTTATGTATTGTTGTGAACACTGTTGGGCTTCCTCAGGGCTAGTTTCTCCCTCCCAGGCAGCAATGACATCAGTGTATGGGACCAGTACTGCGCCATGATGTAGTGTGCAAGCGTGGCACTATTTGGAGAATGCTTGAGTCTACTTTTTGGCACATGCACAAAACATTGATGCTGCCTAGTGGCAAACTAGCAACATCTGCACCAGGTGGGTGAAGGGCACTTCAAACACATGAGCACTATAAGTGAATGTAGACTGGAGTGCCTTTAGGGTTGGGGCACAGGGTCTGTCTTCAGCTAGGGAGCAGAAGTGCTAGAAATTTCTACAGAGCTGGTCATATGAGCTGGAGTCAACTATGTATTTGTAATTGTTTGCTCTGCGAGCTCTGTGGTAATTTGTGGTGTTTGATGATGTTTACAAGACGAGCCCAGGTGACTTGATCCATGCCAGCTGTGATCCATGTGTTAAACACAGCAGGCTCATTTGTGGCTGTAAATGCAGGAAATGTCAAAGAGAAGATACATTTCTTGGAGCAGCTAGAGTAACGCCTCTTAATTTACGTGGTATTAAAGTAAATGTGCGGTTGACTGTGTTATGCAAAATGCAAGATGACCACGCCTGGTGTCGTATTTTATTAAATCTAGCGAACCATAGGCGGTATTTCCGAAAATAAACCGGGGTTTGTTTCCTGTACTAGGGAGGCCACGGGTCCATATTCTGTTGCGTATATCATGGAGCAATTGTTATGTTAGTTTCTTGCACAGAAAAGTAAATCTAAAAATTGTCTTTTGGAAGAGGTTCACTAGATGGCGCTGCAGAACAGCGGGATGCTTGAGGAACAGATTTCTAATTGGAAAGTCAGTATTTTGTCAAAAACGGCAAATAAAAAATGCTTTCTGTAAAAGATACCAGAGGTCACTAGAGGGCACTACAGGACAGCTGGATGCTTGCGAAACAGGCTTCTGAAAAGAAAGTCAGGGGCATATTTATACTCCATTTTGCGTCCTTTGACGCAAATTCGGCGCAAAACTAACTCCATATTTATATTTTGACATTAGACCAGTCTAACGTCAAAATATTGGAACTTTGCACCAATTTTTAGACGCGTTAACCTTCCTTGTGTCAATGAGACCCATTTCCATGGTTAAACACTGTGGAATGGGTCCACAGGTGCCCTCCCCAAGCCCTAGGAACACCACCACCCACACCAGAGGGACACCATCCCAGGTGTGCAGGTTAAGTATAGGTAGTATTTTATTTTTTTTAATTAAAGTGCCATCGGAGACCCAACTTGGGGGCCCCTGCATAGCACAGGGTGCAATGGCCATGCCCAGAGGAGCCTGGTCCCCTGTGCTGGCCACTGGGGTGGTGGACATGACTCTTATCTTTTCTAAGACAGGAGTCATGTTGTGTATATGGTTTTGCATCTGAAAATGACGCTAGGCTGGTTAGGGGCATTTTTTTTGCCTCTAACCAGCCTAACATCATTTTTTGGTGCAAAACTCCCTTCTCCCCATCTGCCACCCCCACCCGGCTAACTGCATTTTTTTTTTATGCAAGCCCACCCTTTGCACTGGCTTGCGCCATTCTATAAATATGGCGCCCGGCTGGTGCTCAGGAATGGCGCAAGCTGGTGCAAAACTTTTTGATGCAAAACTGCTATAGTGTAGTTTTGCATCAAAAAGTATAAATATGCCCCTCAGTATCTTGTCAAACAGCAGTAAATAAGAAACACTAGGGCCTCATTTACACGGTCTCTGGCGTGCCATGCACCACCGGGAAAGGGTAGAAATGAACCATATCTACAAGGTATGGCGCATTTCTGTTTTCTCCCCTGCGCTGGCGCACAAACTGCTGCCTGGCGCCAACACAGGCACCCTTTCCCCGTGGTGTAAGGGTGCATGCTTTGTAGGGATGATTGTTTATGTGCAGGAAGGTCCACCTTCCTGCACAAAAACAATACCAAGAGGTGCTTTTCTCTTTCTATGGGCCTCATTTACAAGGGAATTGTGCCAGTGGAACATCGCTTTTTCTGATGTTCCGGTGGTGCAATGCCTTGCTCCATATTTACAAAACGTCATTAAGCCATTTTTTGTGACTTAACGCTGCCTTGTATATACTCCCCTTTACACACATCACTTTGTGTGAAAGGGGGTGCAATGGGTGTTGCTGTGGGCGATCCACTGCAACACCCATTGCATTTTGACGGTGCCCTAGATTTACGAGCAATCATAAACCTGAGGCAGCATTAGAGTGGTGCAACGAGGAGAAATACTTTTATTTTATTTCTCCTTGTTTTTGCTTTTTCTATGTGTGCTGCAGAATGCAGAAGGAGCAAATCACCAGTAATGAATGGTTATGTGCAGTAAGGTGTCCCTTCCTGCACATAAACAATCTTTAAATAATGACGATTTCTTACTTCTGTGTGTGCAGCATTCTGCAGCACACATAAAACTAGCATATTGCCATTATTGATTGTTTATGTGTAGGAAGGAACACCTTCCTGCACATAAACAATCATTCCCTGCAACGCAGGCATCCCAGCTATTTTTGGCGCCAGTGCTAGGTAAAACACAGGGGTGCAGTGTATTGTAATAAATATGGCGTTTCTGAATTGTCGCAGTGTGGCGCTGAAAAAGTTGCAGCTGTGCTGTGCCACTTTTTTGTAATTGAGGCCCTATGTGTGCTGCAGAATGCAGCACACAGAAAGAGGAAAAAAGGGGAGAAATAAAGATATTTCTCCCCGTAGCATCACTCTTACGCCACCCCTTAGGTGGCATAGGAATCTGATGCATTCCCAGACTTGTAAATCTGGGCATGTGCAGATTCCTTCGGGTTCCATGGGTTTTTGCATGGAAACACACTAAGCAACACCCATGAAACGCCCCTTTCACACAGTGTTATGCGTGAAAGGGGTCCATATTTACAAGGCCATGAAAAGCCATGCAAGGTGGCTTTGAGTGATCTTGTAAATATGGGCTGGCATACTCTGCCTCCGAAGCGTAGAAAAAAAAGGATGCTCTAGTGGCGCAGTGTGCTGCAAGAGCCTCTTAAAGGTGGCCTACTATATTTTTGTAAAAAATTCACTAGCGAACGCTGCAGGACAGTTGTACACCTGCAGAACAGTTTTATAATAGGAACGTCGGTCTCTAGTAAACTGCTGTAATACGTCACGGCTGTATCGTAGATATGCACGTTTTTCAATTAGAACACATTCATTTTTTTTTTTAATTAATCAGAGTATTGAAATGTAAAGATGTTGCAATTACCTTTGGAAGTATTAAAGTGTAGTAAAAATACGGTCTGTCAGCAGCATTCTGAAAACCTCTCACGTAACGAGTCTGCGGTTTCACTCTTCCTGCAGTACCTCAACCTTGTAAACACTGATGACAGGCTCACGTTATCACAAGCAGTAAACCCCTTCAGATGTCCCAATCCCATAAAATAAGTAGTACATGACTCTGTTTGTTGGTTTGGGAAATGTTGGCCGCAGTTTTATTCACGTTGATTTACAGCATATTCACCCTGCTTTTAGAAGGGCCATAAATCATTCCGTCATCTCAGATATACATGCAAAACGGGGTCACGCGTTGTTATAATTTACTTTATCATCCATGAGGTTCAAAGCGCCTGGGTTTATGCTTACATTGTTATAGTTACTGTTTGTCATAGCACACTTTGCATCTTAACAACCCCCGTTCATTTTCTATCTGTATGACATCTGCCCATCAGTAATTTGCCACAAATCACTCTCGCGTTTAACCCTTTGTGTATCTTGCCCCTTGGCATTGGTGTTATTCCTTCTCTCAATAGGAGGGTTCTCATTTCCTTTTAGGCTTATCCCGCTACCTTGTTTGGTCCTTGTATCCTGCTCTCCAGTGGACCTGGGATGCTAGTGCCGTGTTTCGAGTACCTCCCCCGACTGCCTTACCCTGCCTTGAGGCATCCCAAGGTAAGTAGCCCTGCCACCCCGCTGTGTTGGGTGTGGCCTTCATTGTTCCTTCGCTCTCCTTCTCCGCCATCCTTTTGCCCCCAACCTGCGATGATCTGGGTCCTTAGTTTTAGGTGTGGGTGGGTGGGTGTCTTTGTTCAGTCGCTGCCCAGCCACCCCAACGAAGAAGAGGGGTTCCGGTCCAGGCAGCCTCTTTTAAACCCTAACCTTGCTTTGGGACATGTTAGGGAGATTTTTTTAAAATGCAGAGGCCCCCATTGGGCCAACCTGAGGTTTATTGCCTCCTCCTTCCGCTTCCGCCCGAAGCAGGATCGGGGGGTTTGCCACGAGGGGAGACCACTTCCTGTCCCCCCCCCTTTGTTTGCGCGCCTCGTTTCGGCGCGCATTTTTACTTGCGGGCCTCGGCGTGGTTTCTGCTCTGGCCACTTTGAGCGCCCTTCGGTTGCAGGCCTTTACCCTAAACCCCTCCAGACCACCCAATCCGGTAAAATAAGTAGTACATGACTCTGTTTGTTGGTTAGGGAAATGTTCGCCGCAGTTTTATTCACGTTGATTTACAGCATATTCACCCTGCTTTTATGAGGGCCATGAATCATTCCGTCATCTCAGATATACATGCAAAACGGGGTCATGCGTTGTTATAATTTACTTTATCGTCCATGAGGTTGAAAGCCCCTGGGTTTATGCTTACATTGTTATTGTTACTGTTTTTCATAGCACATGTTGCATCTTAACAACCCCCGTTCATTTTTTATCTGTATGACATCTGACCATCAATAATTTGCCACAAATCACTCTCGCGTTTAGCCCTTTGTGTATCTTGCCCCTTGGCGCTGGCGTTATTCCTTCTCTCAATAGGAGTGTTCTCATTTCCTTTTAGGCTTAACTCACTACCTTGTTTCGTCCTTGTATCCTGCTCTCCAGTGGACCTGGGCTGCGAGTGCCGTATTTTGAGTACCTCCCCCGACTGCCTTACCCTGCAGTGAGGCACCCCAAGGTAAGTAGCCCTGCCACCCCGCTGTGTTGGGAGTGGCCTTCATTGTTCCTTCGCTCTCCTTCTCCACCATCCTTTTGCCCCCAGCCTGCGACGATCTGGGTCCTTAGTTTTAGGTGTGGGTGGGTGGGTGTCTTTGTTCAGTCGCTGCCCAGCCACCCCAACGAAGAAGAGGGGTTCCGGTCCAGGCAGCCTCTTTTAAACCCTAACCTTGCTTTGGGACATGTTAGGGAGATTTTTTAAAAATGCAGAGGCCCCCATTGGGCCAACCTGAGGTTTATTGCCTCCTCGTTCCGCTTCCGCCCCGAAGCAGGATCGGGGGGTTTGCCACGAGGGGAGACCACTTCCGGTCCCCCCCCCCCTTTGTTTGCGCGCCTCGTTTCGGCTCGCATTTTTACTTGCGGGCCTCAGCGTGGTTTCTGCTCTGCCCCCTTCGAGCGCCCTTTGGCTGCGGGCCTTTGCCCTAAACCCCACCGGAAGGCCCAATCCCATAAAATAAGTAGTACATGACTCTGTTTGTCGGTTTGGGAAATGTTGGCCCCAGTTTTATTCACGTTGATTTACAGCATATTCGCCCTGCTTTTATGAGGGCCATAAATATTTCCGTCATCTCAGATATACATGCAAATAACGCGTGGTTATAATTTACTTTATTATCCATGAGGTTGAAAGCCCCTGGGTTAATGCTTAGATTGTTATTGTTACTGTTTGTCATAGCACACTTTGCATCTTAACAACCCCTGTACATTTTTTATCTGTATAACACCTGTCCATCAATAATTTGCCACAAATCACTCTCGTGTTTAGCCCTTTGTGTATCTTGTCCCTTGGTGTTATTCCTTTTCTCTATAGGAGGGTACTCATTTCCTTTTAGGCGTAACTCGCTACCTTGTTTAGTCCTTGTATCCTGCTCTCCAGTGGACCCGGGCTGCGAGTGCCGTCATATTGTAGTAAATATGGCTCATCACTGCGTTTCTGAAATGTCGCAGCGTGGCGCTGAAATTTTTGCAGCTGTGCTGTGACTTGTAAATCTGGGCATGCGCCAGATTCCTTCGGGTTCCATGGGTTTTTGAATGGAAACACACCAAGCAACACCCATGGAACGCCCCTTTCGCACAGTGTTATGCGTGAAAGGGGTACATATTTACAAGGCCATGAAAAGCCATGCAAGGTGGCTTTGAGTGACCTTGTAAATATGGGCTGGCATACTCCGCCTCCGAAGCGTAAAAAAAAAGGATGCTCTAGTGGCGTAGTGTGCTTCAAGTAGTGTGGCCTACTATATTTTTGTAAGAAATTCACTAGAGAACGCTGCAGGACAGTTGTACACTTGCAGAACAGTTTTATAATAGGAACGTCGGTCTCTAGTAAACTGCTGTAATACGTTGCGGTGCATCGTAGATATGCAAGTTTTTCAATTAGAACACATTAATTTTTTTCAAATTAATCAGAGTATTGAAATGTAAAGATGTTACAATTACCTTTTGAAGTGTATTCAAAATACGGTCTTTCAGCAGCATTCTGAAAAACTCACACGTAACGAGTCTGCGGTTTCACTCTTCCTGCAGTACTGCAACCTTGTAAACACTGACAACAGGCTCACGTTATCACAAGCAGTATGCGTGTGGTCTTCAGATTGTGGAGAGTGCCCTCAATTGGCCTTGTAGTGAGCCAACCGGGGACTATCCCCGCATTGGCTCATTGTCCTGGATGCACACATTGTACGTGCTCTGGCCAGGCATGGCCAGAGGCTATAAAATAAACGAGCGGAGACCACACGTGGTCTTCCACTCACACTGTATGCATGTCTGCGTGTGTAGTCATTATGGGCGAGCACAAAGTGCTCCGTCCATTCTGTAATCTCTCTTTGGGCTTTAAACCACGCCCATGCCACGTCAGCCACTTACATTTGTTTGTGGGCTTGCCTTTTAAAATCCGCTTGCTTTCATTTGTGAAAGGCATGCATACGTCATGCCTTTTCCGATGTTTAGCCCACCTACACAGCACCGGTAAAGTACCAAAAACATACAAGGCTCGATGTTTTCAGCCTGGAGTTTGGACTACTTTATCTGTTTATTTTACATGCAGCGCGATCATGCTGCATTTTACATAGCACGATCGTGCTGCGATTTTTTTTGCTTTACAACGCTAATAGCTCTAACTCGAACAAATGTGAGACCCGTTGCATTGAAAATGCTAGTTTATACAATTGCAGCGTACAGGCCTCAGGCCCATCATTCACAGTGTCACAAACAGGGATCACCACACTGGTGCTGAGGACGATTTTCCCACGTGCCCTACAGCAACAGACAATGACACGGTTCACCTGCCAAGTGGGGCCAAAGGAGATCCTTGTACCGGCTGACCTGTCCTGCAGTTGCACGAGCAGCCACACCCGCATACTACACAGAAGCTGCACAACATGCTTCACATGGCCCACCTACCTCAGTGCCCCTCTGAGGCTTGCTGCTCAAGCTGAGGCTGCGACTGAAACACCACACAAGACTGACATTCCCCCGCCACCTCTGATTGCAAGTCTATGGGCCCCAGCAACTCCACGACTGGAGAAAAAGCCCCACCCACAGACCGCATTGGACGATGGAGCACAAGGGTTGGATGCGCCTGATTAACCTCAAGTGCCTACTGATTATGCAAACTGTCTCCTTCCTCACCATGCCTGAATGACATGCCATAGGAGCTCTCCCGCAGCATGACTAGGCCTGGTCGGCAGCACACTCGTGTCCATCATCTGTGAGAACTGCAGTGCATAAAGACTGCTCATTCGTTTGGTATGGGGAGTGTGCACATGTACTGACTGGAACATAACACGTGCTCCTTCTGCCCCAGGGTGAGCTGCAGGAGACCATACCAATATTTTACTGGGTGGTAGCTGCAACTGCGCAGAGACAGAAAAAAAAAAGAAAACATAATTATAAAATACAAACAAATGTGGAGAAAATAATGAGACAAAATAACCCTGTCCTTTCGAGACGTTTACGGAGCAAGTGAAAGGCAACTGCTGTCCCTGTCCATTCGGAACATTGCCCCACTGCGCGGGGAGCTTAGGCTATAATAAACAAGCATTTGCAATGCAATAGGTCTCGCATTAGCTTAAGTTAGAGCTATTGGCGTTGTAAATTCATAACTGGACTTTTTTGCATATAAATTTGTCAACCCTGCCTAATAATTTGGTCTTTTCCTGCCACATAATTCCAGTGGCCCTACATATAACTAAAGCACTTCCGTTTACCTTGTTTATCTATCTGCAGCAAAAAATTAAAATGTTGCCATTTAGCATCCTAATTTAAATCTGCCACGCTAATTCATGCTAATTACATTGCACTACGTCACTGCATATTTAGTAACTTTTGATCCTTTGAGCTCTAAATACATCTTTCTGGTTACATTCTGCAGACTATGCAGCAAATGATGGATTACATTGCACATCCATAATTATGTGGAAGTTGCTAACCCTTAAAATTGCACATCTCCTGTGTCCCCGAGGTTGTCCAAGTGACATTATATGGTCTTTGTTACCCAAGTAAATGGAACTTATTTTATCTACCCCAGAGGGACGAAATGCTCATTGGACCATCGAGTTTCGAACCTGTGACTATGAAGTCAGACAAATACTCTGTCGCCAAAGATTCCCAAGTTAAGCAAAGGGGATGGCCACAGATGTGAACTTTCATCATGAGGCTCTGCAATAGGACAGCTGCAGCCTTTCACGTGTAGTTCTGAAAGGAGCGAGCTATTGCCAGCCGTAGGCCCTGCCTTGATCTGTCTTAGCTTCAAGCTGGGATGAGCTCCCTGGGAGCCAAGACTTAAATATAACTGCAAGCGCTTCAGGATTTTGCTTCATCTTGATGTCTGGGATGCAGCAGGGAGGCGAATGGTAGAAGGAAGGAATTCGATTTTCTTTTGTTACTTCTTTTGTCTTACAGATTACTTTTGCTATTGTTCCTCTGCATATTTGAATGCCGAACATGTTTTACAAAACTATTTTTGAAATTAAGACTCATGTCATTGTTTACGCCCGTTCTCAAGTAATAATAACATTGCGACCGCCCTGAGGTCAGTACTGGATAAACAGAGCCCAGAGGAGTCTCACTTCGTGGCACAAATAAAGCAAGGAGGGAGCCAGATAAAGAAGCTTGCGAACCTTGAAACACAACTTAACTCTCAGATACAAATTTGGAGAAATAGTGCTACTGCAGTGTTAACGTAGCAGAAACATAGGCCCTCATTCTGACCCTGGCGGATACAATCCGCCAGGGCCAATGGGGGCGGGAGCACCGCCGACAGGCCGGCGGTGCTCCCTTGGTCATTCTGACCGCGGTGCTTTGGCCGCGGTCAGAACGGGAAAACCGGCGGTCTCCCGCCGGTTTTCCACTGCCCCCAGGAATCCTCCAAGCCGGCGCAGCTTGCTGCGCCGGCTTGGGGATTCCGACTCCCCCTCCCGCCATCCAGTTCCTGGCGGTTCTCCCGCCGGGAACCGGATGGCGGGAGGGGGAGTCGCGGGGCCCCTGGGGGCCCCTGCAGTGCCCATGCCAATGGCATGGGCACTGCAGGGGCCCCCGTAAGAGGGCCCCTACAAGTATTTCACTGTCTGCTTGGCAGACAGTGAAATACGCGACGGGTGCAACAGCACCCGTCGCACCTTCCCACTCCGCCGGCTCGATTACGAGCCGGCATCCTCGTGGGAAGGGAGTTTTTCCCTGGGCTGGCGGGCGGTCTTTTGGAGACCGCCCGCCAGCCCAGGGAAAAACTCATAATACCCTCCGCGGTCTTTTGACCGCGGAGCGGTATTATGGAGGGCTGAATTCTGGCGGGCGGCCTCCGCCGCCCGCCAGAATCAGAATGAGGGGCATAATGTGTTAATGGGGCTTATATGGGATCTTCGATGCTTTGTAAAGGTTTTTGTGCGATGGGATGCATCCTAATATGTTCCTACTCAATACAAAACAATAATCCGTGCTCCACGCTGAAAAGCGCTTGTACGCCTCGTTGGAGGTAGTAAGTGCTATAGAAAAACAATTACAATATTCTTCTACCCACAAAACCACTCACAAGTGACGCTGTGTGTGTTTGCGGCAGTTGCTTTTATTGTTTGCGTTATTTTATTTATGTACCTCTGGTTGGGCCTAACACGTGCCTGGCTAGGGAGCCCTCACCTTCTTTTACCCCCTGCCAGCTCACTGTTGTTTCTAAGGAATCTCTCAAGATCATCAGTTCCAAACAAATGCAACATTATGCTGAATCAAAACAAAACATTTTTAAAACAAGAAAAATCATACAAAGAAATCATTTTTGTAACTATAACAGCAAGAATTTGGTAACGACATTTCCTATCAAGCAGTGTTATATGATATGATCAGAACGCAATGTGCCTGCAGAAACTACAGATTAAAAATACTTGTGTTTTAATAAGCGCAGGGAGAGGTCAGGTCGCCAGGAGACAAAATGTGCGTCTAAAAAACAGAATAAAAGGCAATTTAGATAAACTTACCCAACAGTCAGCAGTCAACAGGTGCAAGGATTTCAGAACACCTCCCTGCATGTCTGTAAGGTGCTTGTGTCTGCGAGTTTGCTTGCGTCTATGTGCGCACACGTGTGCCCGTGTGTTGTTTATTTTTGCCACACAGGGCAGCGGAGACAGAACTGTGCATCTTTTATGAGTAGAGCAGGTCTGAATATGAGAAGAGATTCGCCGTCCCTAGCAGTAAAGGCTGTAAAAAGTGGGGTGTAATACGTGCATAAAGAGGATTTATGCATATATATATATGAAGAGACGTTATTGTGTTCGGCAAGTTGCTTGTTCCCTCAGCTCAGGCTGGCAGCTGCTTTGCAATGCACAGCCCCGGTAATTTCCATGTAGGGGCAAAATGTGGGGTGAGAAACAATCGGAGAATTGGAGAAATCTGGGCAACTGCTTGGCTAATTGAGGCTCAAAGGAGAATTAAAAAAAAAAACAGATATGCAGTCTACAGGACTGTGGCTTCTTATTCAAATAGATGCAGCCCCTTCTGCAAAAAAGACAGCGAGAGGAATGTGGACACAAGGGCAGCTGGTGTACCAATGCCCTCGCCCCAGCGCCCACCATCTTCTGGGTCATGCTGGCAGAGTAATTTATAGCAGCCGCTTTTTTTGGGGGGGGGCGGAGTGGACGAAGTGCCAGTTTCGAAGTGGCTGGGCATTGTTGAGAAGAGAACAAGTTAGGGAGAGAGGGATCCTTAGCTCCAGCCTGAAATTCACAAAAACATCCAAGTAAATAACATCCACATATAATGAGGTCTGCTGTCCCTTCTAAATAGGACGGTGCTCTGTAAGTGATTTAGTTTGTTCCCACGATGGGACTCGCTGCACGAGTGGGTTTGTTTATGTTTCCAGTTGTGCTATTTCTGTACCAGTGTGTTGCACAATTTTAAGGCACAGGACGTGCTTGGAATTACTGTGGAAGGGGTATGAAGTCACTTTATTTTCTGTGCCATGATATGGAGAGGGCATGGAAGGATGTTAAAAACAACGGATTTATTCTGCGGCATGCAAAGGTTTGCAGGCAGGCAGGGGCAGCGCTTGCGGTCCAGTGAGCTGCTTGTAAAATCTCCCAACAGGTGCCCCCGGTGCCCCCTGGTTGTATGATGAAAGATGCAGGTTTGCACACACCCAAAATAAGGACAATGCTGTGGTTTAAAAACAAATGTGCCTACAGACTTTACAACAGAAGAATGCAGGCGGATTTCCATTGCGTGGGCAGTTCAGGTCAGTTTCCTGCCCACATGTTGGCAGTGACAGGGGTGTGAAGCAGGGGTGAGGGGCTTGGGCTGCAGGTATAACAGCAGAAAACTGCGGGCAGTTTCAGATTAAGTGAAGGCAGTCCGAGAGAAGCTATCACTTTTCACTTCAAAAGCCGATTGATTTTTTGCATAAAGAAACATTAAACGCGTAGCAGTGTGAAGAGTGAGAAGGTGCGGTGGGTCCGATCTCTCTCTCCCAGAGCCGCGATTCTAGCACAGGGCTGGCAGGGGAGGTGAAGGGGGTAGATTACCTCATGTACTAGAGTAAAATAAAACAATCAAAAACACTAAATAAAATATAAAATGTCCCTGAGATGGGAAAGCGCATTCCTTCACTTATTAATTAGGGGCTTTGTTTGGCTTGCATTGTGGCACATGTCGTGTCTAGGCGCTTTATGCCTACTTTTAAGTGTAGCCGTGGGACAAGAAAGATTTTAAAAGAACAGGATTTCAATGTTGAGCCCTTGACTATGGAGAAGCAAAGTCGGGTAAATTTTACCACCGCAATGCAACAATGAGAGGTCCACATAGTAGAAGGGCATCAGAACAGGGCGGGTAAGTGTTGGTGTGAGAGAGCGTGGGGTCAGAGGTCACTCTTATCGGATTCACCTCAAGTTTTTCATGAGTCGCTCTGGAGTTCTTAGCAGGTTAGCAGAGGTTACATTGCCAGAAACCTTTAGAAGTCCCAGAAAGAAACACTGGCAATGCATCAAACAGGATATTCTGATGCAGGGTAAACTGCACTCGGGAAAAAATTCAGTGACAGCTGTTTTAGTGTAAAAGGTCATTTATTAGGACAGGATTGCATAAATAACATAACCATTAACTTTCAAAGGTAACCATAACTTTAATAACGCCCTCCTATTAACATCTCCTCGCTCATCCTTCTTCTTCAAACCCTTATCTCGTTTCCATTCCCCTACGCACTCCCCTTTTCCTTTCATGCCCCATTTGGTTCGTGCGTACCCCCACTCAGAGCCTTCACCTGCTTGTTTATTCCCTAGAAGGGTGGCCAAGCCCGCATCTGACTCACCACCCTCCCCCATCTACTGCTCGCTCACCCCTGCAACCTGCCCTAACTGACAATTTCCCTCCCCTCCTTGCTATTCGACTCTAACTTCCGTCCCTCCAATCGCTCTTCCAATTGCCGGGTGGGTGGGAGGCCAAATTAAAACGCGCGATGTAAGCGCGGAAAAGAGGCCGGTCCCTCCACCCCAACCCCTTTTATTTCCTCCCCCTAGACCCGCCCCCACTTACCTTTCCCAATCCCTGTCCCTCGCCGTCACTTCCTTTCCCGAATTGACCCGCGGGAAGACTAGAGCGTTGCTCTTGCTTTCCCGCGGGCCCCTCCATCGGGAAATAATTCAGTGACAGCTGTTTTAGTGTAAAAGGTCATTTATTAGGACAGGATTGCATAAATAACATAACCATTAACTTTCAAAGGTAACCGTAACTTTAATAACGCCCTCCTATTAACATCTCCTCGCTCATCCTTCTTCTTCAAACCCTTATCTCGTTTCCATTCCCCTACGCACTCCCCTTTTCCTTTCATGCCCCATTTGGTTCGTGCGTACCCCCACTCAGAGCCTTCACCTGCTTGTTTATTCCCTAGAAGGGTGGCCAAGCCCGCATCTGACTCACCACCCTCCCCCATCTACTGCCAACCAGCACAAACCCATTTGGCGTTTTGCTGCCCCACCCCCCCAAAGGCCACGCTACTGCGACCAAGTACTTCTCATTTCTTGTTTGTAATCCACCAATTTTCTCCCCACAAATCTTCCACCAGCAGTCTCAGATTTGTCAGATATTATGCGTTTCCCATTGTGTACAGGTGCACACCATCGTTTCTGAACAGTGCCACCTCCTGCTCTGTAATGTTCTCGTGTTTCATTAATTTTTAGCCCTTGCGCCCAGCAAAACCTTTACTCCTTCGAGCCCGCTCCATGGCTCCATACTTAACTGCCCCTCTCCACCCTCTACGCGGAACAAATTCTGTCCACCCAAGTATGTACCATGCCATTTTTTGCTTGAGAATCTCCAAATCCCTCTGCACGTGTTGCAGTAGCGTGAGTTCTGACAATTTCACAAGGCCATCCTCTCCCAAATGTATGATTAACAATTCCGCCACATTCCCAATTCCATAAATTAGCAGTGATGAAAGGAAGCAGGTTACCCCACCGCCTTCTGCTCTTTCCCCACCATAGCACCTCGTGCCGCCTGCTGGATAGTCCCAGGACCCGACCATATATCTGTTTTCTCCACGAACTTCGCTGCCCAGTGGACAAATGAATGGCCGACCAGCCATGTAACCATCTTGCTCTGTGATGGACCAAACGCATCTCCTGCAATGGAAAAATAACTGTAACCTGTGTTTTTTTTTTTTTTTTTTTTTTTTTTAACAGAACAAACCCCCCCCCTTCTAAAACCCCCTCCAACTGTATCGCCCCACCTTTCAGGGTATTAACTTAAAGTTCACAACACCTTGATCGCTAGCGGACTCTCGCCTTGATCTTTTGCCCAGTCCCAACCCAAATGCGCTGCGGCCGTAGCTGCCCCAAACCTAAACTAAGGTGTGCAGAAAAAACCATGGCCCGGCGGCCCACACGACCCAACGCCATCCTCAACACTCGTAAGAGCTGAAAACTAGTGAGCTTGGACCTTGATCTGTGCACAAAAACCCCGGCTTCCTTGTTTGACAACCGTGAGGATTGACTGAAAGCTCCAAAAAACATCCACCCTGCCTAAGCGGAAAAATTGCTAGCTCGTATTCATCTGCGCAAACATACCGGCAATTCGTGTAACAAATCTAGTAACGACTCAAAAATTGGGTTCCCTGGCCGTTCTACCCCCCACCGCTCTAATTCTGCCCCAACCTTTTAACATTCTTCCCACAGATCCTTTCTTGCTGGGTCGTGATCAAAAACCATTGCCATAAAAAGGTCCACCTGCCAGTTTACCCCCAAATAGTGGCCGCTGATACCCTCTCTGAAACATGCACTGTACAAGAACTCAAAACTCCTGATGCTCTAGCTGTTTGTCACTCTGCCCCCAAACTTTCCTGTAACCGCTCAAAAACTGAAAAAAACCCAACCAGGCCAGCCGGTAACTTCGCCGATTGGAGTCCGCTAAAAACATCTCCACCCACCCGTGATCATCATACCCCCCATTCCCAATTGTCTGCCGGGACCGCTGTCTTGGTCCGCTCCATTCCTGACGCCAGGTTGCTGAAACGCTGCCCCTGTGAAAGGGACATGGAAACCGCAATCTCGTTGACAACTCCTGGTATATGGACATCTTTAAAGATCACAATTCCGAGATAAGCCCTGCAACATGAATCGGCGCAACCAGTGCAAAAACCTTCACATCCCTCGCTTCCTGTCCGTTCCTCAATCCACGACAGCCATGTTGTTGGTTCTGAAGAAAACTGCCCTATATGCTAACTCGCGCCCCCATACTGCCATGGCCACCAGCAAGGAAAATAATTTCCAGAAAAGCAATGCTCCTCCTAAGTTGTCACCAAAATGCTGGCCTCGCCTCCGGGCACCATCTGCCATCCCCGAAAATCTCTAAAACCATGCGCTCCTGCCGCATCTGAAAATATCTGCACCTGCCATACTGTCTCTTCTTCCCAGAACCACCTGGGTACCCCAATTAATTGTTTCAGAAATATTTCCCACCTTAACATCTTCCAAGTCCCCTTGACCCTCTTATTCTTTGGTGTGGCAAAACTGCGCCTGAAATGCACGACCCTAATCACCTGCAAAAACATCCTCCCCCCTTTAACTGTCCTACAAGCAAGGTTAAGGTACCCCAACCGCTTCTGGGCTGTCTCAAATCGATTTTCCGTGATCCCTATCACCGTGTCCAACAAAAACAGCATCTCCGTTACTGTCTGTGCCGGTAATCTGTCCGTCATTATACTGGAGTCTTAAATCCCTACCCAGAAAGGTAAGAAACTATGAGGGGCCTTTGTCTTTCTGGGTGCCAATGGCACTCCCATCTGCTGTGCCATATCCTGAAAACCTTCCAGAGCCGTCCGGCACTCCCCGCGAACCCTTCCTTCCTACAAAGGAAGTCATCCAAATAATGGGTCACCGCATAATGCCCACTACTCTTGACAAAGACCCACTGCATGAAGGTGCTAAAAGCTTCGAACAACGCGCATGAAATCGCGCGACCCCTGGGCAGGACCCTGTCCACATAGATTGCCCCTTCAAGCTGCATTCCCCAGCAATTCAAAAATCCCTTGTGTGTATCGGCAATAACCTGAAAGCTGATTGTATATTGCATTTTTCCAGTTCTGCCCCCATGGCCGCACGCCCTGACCAATTTTACGGCATCATCCACATATGCATACACCAGTCTGGTGTCTTCTGCTGCCATGAAATCGTTAACAGATGTGCCCTCCGGCCATGAGAGGTGATGTATCAACCTGATTTCACCCGGGGCCTTCTTCGGCACGACTCCCAGCAGGGATATCATCAAAATCTGACTTGGCCGCCCATAAAAATGGGCCCGCAATTCTGCCCAATGACCGTTCCTTGTCCAGCTTTTTCCTTACCACCTGTGGTAATTCCCTTGCAGACCGCACGTTGTCTGCCCAGTGTCTCACCCGTGAGCCGTGGTCACTGACCCTCAAAACTTCTTGAATCCCTTCTGCTAACTCAAAGCAGCTGCCCTATCCGTGTATATACGCAGCCCTGGTAAGATAAAGACTAACCTAACTGGCGTAGGCCCCCCTTTGGAGCAGATAGCGCCCTGTGTCCCTCCGCCTTTTGCCGCCCTCCATTGTACGGAGGGACTGGAGGTGAAAAACATTGAGTAACCTGATGACGGCCCCCGCACTTGGAGCAGTCCTGTTTCCTTTTTACAAGGATGTCTGGATCAGAAACCCTTGGTGAAAATCCCGCACGCTCCTGTCGTGTTAAATGTTGTTCTTTGTCTCCCCCCCCCCCCGGGGCTGGACGTGCCTGAAAAGGCTTATATACCACCGGTAACCCACTGGCCGTATGTGTCGCTACTGCGGATTGTGATGATGTCATCCCCTGCATCCATAATTCTGGGTCTACATCCCCTCCATGGCTTAATGATGTCCATGTATTTAAATAGCGCTATAGCCTATGTCAGGGTATTTCTCACAATAAATGCTTGCAAAATTAAAAACGCTGACGTCCATATTAATTGGCACCCTCGGCCTACGGGCCAACTCCTACTCTTCTTCCTTAGACCCTCCTTTGGCTTGTATGTCCTTATGAAAGAGTTTAAAAACGTCTACATAATCAGGTCTCCATATTCTTGCCTTCGCTTTTTCCGCTACGTGTGAGCACAATGGCATAGCCAGACCCATATAGGGTAGCCTCTTCTTGTGTCCTCCCCCTTCCTACTCTCCTGTGCCTGACTTCTCTCCTGCTATCTTGTCCCCGCCCTCGCCCTCAGTTGTAGCTCTGGCTCGCAGCAGTGTGTCAACTGTCGAAACTTCCCCCACCCCAACGGACTTGTAAGTTGAAATGACATCCTCTTTTCGCCGTCCCCCAAACCTACCACCATTGCCCTTTACCTCTTCCATGTGTAGTCGAAAGCCGCGAAAACTTTCCGGGCCCCTCGGCCCCGTGCTTGGTCCTGCCTTCTTTCCTGTGGACCCATGCTGTTGTCCCGCTCCTAAAAATAGAAACGGAGAGAGGGGTTGCGCCGCTCCTGCGTCCTCTTCCCCTCCCCCTTATGCTGTGTACCTCTGTTTCCCAGATCTCCCCCTTTTCCCATTCTTCCAGAAACCTATTCATAGTCCAGTTCTAGCACTTCCTATTCGCACACATCCGTTTGTCAAACACTCCCACTCATCCTCCTGCATTTATTAGACATGTCATCTTGCCCCACATGGCGTCCGCCATTCTGTGTTGTCCCCGATCCTGCGAAGTAGAGAAGGCCGCCGAAGACCCCTCTAGCGCTTCTGACCAACGTGCCGGGGCCGTATTGCGCCCCGTTGGTATCGCCTTCTTTCTACCAACCTCTTGCGTTGGCATTGACCTTCCGCGCGCCACATGGCCATATGCGCCACTGGCTCCCATCTTGCTACCTAAAACACTATCCTCCCCGACTTCCTGTCCCCTTCCGCTCGGGACCCGTACCCAGCTGCCCCTTCCTCTGTCTTGGGGCATGGTTCCTACGTTGCCTGTACTGTCTGCTGGCCTCTCCGGCTGCCGGCCGCATGGCACGGACATGTCCGGGGCGGGGGTCCCTCTTACACTTGCCTGCCTGTGCCCCCTTGCTGCGGCCCACCGAGGGAGTGTTGATAAGGGATACGTGGCCTTTGCGTAACCTGCCGCCTCCCAGGGTCTTGACGTGGGGCCTGGACAAAGGGGAGGGGGCCTGTGAGCGCGTTAATTTTTCCCTGCGTAATAGCCTCCCTGTATAAAATTGTATCTCTTACTTTTCATAATATATATATATATATATATATATATATATATATATATATATATATATATATATATATATATATATATTTTATTTTTTTTTTGAGGGGGGGGGGCGCCCTAACTCGCTTAATTGGGCCCTGAAAGCCTGTGGCGAGGGCCCCACGCCTTAATGTGTGATCTCCCCCCACCTATTAATTATAGTTAACCAGCCTGTGCCTGAAAACATAATGCTCTAATTTAAACTTACCCTTGTCTACTTACTGATAAATTTTTTTTTTGAGAGCCCCCACGCGGTCGGAGCCAGGCAATCTGGACCTCCGCTGAATGAATTGAAAATGTTGGGCCCCCAGAAAAAAGGGGGGGGGGGAGGCCTGCTGTCGGGGCCCCCAGGGGGCCGCAGTGGCTCAAAACAGCCACTTGCTACTGCGGTGGTGGAGCTGCGAGTGCAGGCCTACTGGCCAGCAAACGCGCGTCTTGTTCCTGAAATGGGGGGGGGGCGGCGCTCGAAAGGAGCGCATGGCCACCCCCAGTAATTGTGAAGGGGCCGCGCGGGCTGAAAGCGTGCCCCGGCCCCCTAGTATTAAAACCAAAGGACACCAAAACTCCCATATACCGCTTCCCTGCCCTAAACCCCAGCCTACCTGCACCACAAACTCCCACTATGAAGGATCCCCAGGGACCGGCCACTCCAAATTAAAACGCGCGATGTAAGCGCGGAAAAGAGGCCGGTCCCTCCACCCCCAACCCCTTTTATTTCCTCCCCCTAGACCCGCCCCCACTTACCTTTCCCAATCCCTGTCCCTCGCCGTCACTTCCTTTCCCGAATTGACCCGCGGGAAGACTAGAGCGTTGCTCTTGCTTCCCGCGGGCCCCTCCATTGTGCACCTGTCTGCCTCAAAAAAGTTTTAAACGGACATGCGGGGGCCCTATAAGGGAACTGAGAAAGCAGGTTTCCAGGAGTTCTTAAATTGTATAATGTGCGCTGATATCAGAAAATAAGTTTTCACTTTATAGTAGAAAAACCCTTTCTTGGCCGCAACCTGGGAGGAGCAGGGGAATACTGCAGCGAATATGTGCGTTGGGCGCGCTGTATAAAAGATTAGATATCCACCTAGAAGCACTCTAAAGGAATAAAGAGCACAAATTATATGTGCGTACATTCGCTGGCGGGCGCCGTGTTTAAACCCATCCCGCTCCGATTTGATTTTTGCGTGTATTGTTGGTGATTTGTTTTGCAGGTAATGGATATGACTCCTGGCAAATGGTAGTTTTGTGCAAGGAAAACTTTGTCAGTTTAGGGTATTGAAAAGCTCGAGCACTCTCCCTGGGGCTGGCAAAGAGGAACGCACAGGGGCCATGACTACAACGGCACAGTACCTGCCCCACAACAATGCACTTTCGGGCTGCAGCTCATACAGAAGCTTGTTTTAGGCACAGATGGAGCAAACGTGACCGTCTTTTTCTGTATAAGGTGTCGACCTTTGCAGAGAATGCACCACACCCAGGAATTTGTTCCCTTATCTCAAAGCCCCATTTAGAATCCAGAGACCAACAAGCAATGGTGAAGGAATAGAGACAACCTCATCATGCCCTCAATTATGTCATCGCACATGACGTGAGGCGGCCATCTTAAATTGGGGAAATATACATTAAATATTGTAATGGTAGCGATTTTCTCTACGCATTGGCAGCGCGTAAGGAAATCAATATAAACATAGTTGTGGTGATGATTGTCTTTGCACTGTGGCAGGAGGGGGTGGAAATAGGCACCCTTATAAAACAGCCTCTAACATTTGACCTCAGTCTTTGAATGCACAACACCAGAAAAGAACACGATTTAAAGCCCTGTTACCAGAAACAGAATGGAGCCCTTGAAAACATCCAGCGCTCTGGTCAAATGCTATTAGCCTAGGAATAAAGTAGTCCCTAAGCACATGATACATTGGCACAAGTGGAAGGGTACAAGTACTGGGGACATGCTCCAGGGTAGTGTACAACTGTGGAAAGGTGGGATAAAGATGAAGGACTGACCACTAGCAAGCAAGGATTTTTTAAGTACACTGAAACAAACCAGTGAAAAAGCAGAGAGCCCACAAAGAAGTATATACTAAAGTATATACAAGAGGTCTCGAATGCTCGACCTAAAAATGGTGGATGACAGGGCTGTGGCAGCACCCCTCAGTTTTTTCCTCAACAACACACCCTCGTAGGGGTGCTACAACCTTTCAGTAAACTGTCAGACCCTGCAAAAGCCTCACATCATTGGAAGATATGAGTAGAGAGGCTAGAAAACTACTTAATTGCCACCCGGGAATATGACGGGCCTTCAAACAGTCACTCCTGTTACATTATGGGGGAACGAACTTCTCTCAAAGTAGATTAAAACTGACAATGGACTGCAGTTTCAAGGGACTGACTTCAAAGAACTTCTAGAGCAGTTAGGAGTGAAACACTGCCAAATAACACCTCAATGGCCACAATCGAATGGAGAGGCTGAGCCCTTCATGCACACACTGAACGAGGCCCTCTCAGTTGCCATGATGGAAACAACCGACCTTGAACTCAGCCTCCAGAGGTTTCTGAGAGAATACCGAAGGCCACCTCACTGCACCACGCAACGACCCCCATAATCGTTGATGCTAAATGGGACGAGGCGTGACACAATCCCAACTTGTCCTGGCTGGTTACCTCCACCCTTCAACTCTTATGAGACCCAGGCCCGACAATCTCAGAACAACACAAGGGTGAGTCTGAAGAGACGTTCAAGGACACAAAACCTCACACTGGAGACCATGTGATCATCAAAGAAAGGAGGCCAGGCTGGAAGTTCAGAACACCTTTTGAGCCAGGGAAGTGGACCGTGCAGACGGTGGCTGGCACCATGGTCGCCGCCCAGAAGGGAGCTGAGTAGGTAAGCATAAACATACATGGTTCTGTAAGGCAACCTCCCAGAGTCACAGGAGAAACCGACATAGAAGCCAAAGACATAGCATGGGACACATCCACCAATGTAGGAGAGCCTAGTGGACCACCCCGGGTCAACCTCATGCCCGAGATGGACTCGAGCAGAAGGAGGGATGACACTTACCAGGACACCAGAGAGAACAAAGTCCATTCTTACCACTATTGGCATGATCTTCGATCAAACCTGCAGCTGAGCCAACAGCTCAAGGACTTTGTGTGCCATAAAACACAAGGCACATTGATACCAAGTTGGGAAGAGATGTAGTGAGCCACCTGGGGACCACCCCCGAGTTGGCTCATTGCCCCAGATGCGCACTTTGCTACATCCTCCTGTCAGGAGTGGCCAGAGGCTATAAAATAAACGGGCAGAGACTGCACGTGGTTTTCCACCAACACTGTCTGCATGTGTATGTGTGTATTCATTTATAGCATTGCAGCGTATAGGCCTGAGGCCCAACATTTACACTGTCACCACCAGGGGTGACCACAGGCCCATAGGCACATGATCTGGAAGCACAACTTTGTTTATTTGGCGCATTCCAGGCTATCTTCATTTATATGCAGCAGTTGGGAGTGCCCAAAAAGTTATATTATCATTAAAGATTATTTTGAGGCGTTTACTATTCCCGTAAGCCAAAGCAAAAATATTGAGGGTTTGGGCTTTAGCTTTAAACTCACCCCTTCCTTTTCCTTTTTAGGCAGTAAGTTGTTTCCCTGCTCTATATGATAGTATTGCACACTATTCACTCCAAAATGCTAATTTAGGTGATTTTAATAAGCATGCTGATGACCTCACTTCCATTTTAATTTTAATCTAATTCAGCAGGTCCAGGCCCCTAGTCATCAGGTAGTCCATATGCTAGATATGAATTTTACTAATGCCTCTAGCCTGCATGTTAATGATCCAGAAGAGTTAATTTGGACCAATCGTTTTAGTATTCCTACTGTGTTTTCTGGTCCTTCCATACAGACTAGGAGTGCCCCTTCTCAAGTAATAAAAAGAAAGTGGCAGAACATGGAGGAAGTTCTGGGTCAGTACCATAGTTCTGATCCTCTGATTTGACAAGTAGCAGTTGAATACGACATCTTGCTGTTTGATAGCTGGGTTTCTAATTCACTAGACCACCTTGCTCCCTTAAAAAAGTATGAGGCAAAAAGACTGAGGCCACCTGAACCCTGGTTTTCCCCACTCCTTAGAATGCAGAAAAGGTGGTGCAAAAAATTAGAGTGCAACTGGAGGAAATCGTATGACTTCACTGCTAAGACTCTTTACAAAGCAGTGCTTAGGAGCTTCAGTAAAAATACTCGTACAGCTATGAAAGAATATTTTGCACACCATATCAAAGGGGCAGCAGATGTGCCAAATGAAATGTTTAAGATAGTGAATTCTTTTGTGTCACCTAAAGGGATAAAAATATCCATCACCCCCTCAGCGGAACTTTGTGAAAAGCTATTGTTTTTTTGATGGGAAGATTCCTTCTGTGTCTGAAGAATGCTTTCTGAATGAGTTATCAAAATGCAAGTCTGGTTCTCCACAGGATGACAGTCCCCCACATATCTGCAGACTTATGGCACAGTACTTTAACCCCCCTGCTCGATGAAAGATGGAATACCTCACTAATGTCTGGAATTTTTCCTGTGTGTTGGAAACAGGCATCTCTTCTGCTGTTGCTAAAAAAGCCTAATGCCAACATAAGCGTGATGAGCAATTAAAGGTCCATATCTCTCCTCACAGCTCCTACAAAAATTCTGGAGAAACTGGCCAATCAACAACTGTCCACTTTTGTGAATGCTAGTTCTATTCTCCATGATTCGCAGTCAGATTTTCGGATAGGTTTTAGTATGGAGATAGCCCTTTTTGGAGGTAGCAGAGTTTGTCAGGGAAATTTTGGACAATAGCTCTCCAGTTATGGTGTTGCTCCTTGATTTGTCTGCAGCATTCAACAGTATTTCTTATGCTATCGTGTTGAACAGACTTAGCATTCTTGGCATTCAGGGCAAGACTCTTATGAGTCAAAACTTTATTGGAGAGCAGAGCCCAACGCATCTATTACACATGCACTTAACAATCCTCCTAATCCTATACCGTCGGTCCCAAATCTGGGCATTATCTTTGATTCCACTCTCTCCTTTGGTGCCAAAATTTTAAAAAAATTGTCTCTGAAGATGAAAACTATAACAAAGTTTCTTGATCTGATTCCTGAAGAGACAAGGAAAACAGTAGGCCATTCCTTGGTCACATCCCGCCTGGACTACTTAAACCCTCTTGGGCCCATATTTATACTTTTTTAGCACCGCCTTTGCGCTGCTTTTTGATGCAAAAGATGTGCAAACGTACAAAATACTATTGTATTTTGTAAGCTTGCGCCACTTTTGCGTCAAAAAATTATGCAAATGCGGCGCTAAAAAAGTATAAATATGGGCCTTGGTTTCTCTGCATTTTTGAAGTGCAGACTTCATTTAATTCAGAATGCACCAGCAAAAGTAATCCGGAGAGTTCAGAGGTGCCATCATATCTCTTCACATCCGAGACACCTGCACTGGCTCCCGGTGGAACAGTTTACTAACCTCAAAGCTTTGACGTTGGCTTTTAGAGCTTTTCAAGGTGAGGCCCTACGCTATCTATTCAATACACTCAAAAGAGGGTACTTAGATCGAACAGTAGTCGCGTCTTGCGGATCCAAAATTCTTGATGTCCCTTAGCGGGGCAGTTCCTTTACTGTGCACATCGCAAAATGATGGAAAAGTCTTCCTCTTAATCTACAGCAGTTTGAGCCTCTGTCAGCCTTTAAAAGCGAACTCAAAACCTCGTTATTTGACCTCGTTTAGTTGTCTGTCATTTTGGCTTGCCTTATACTGTCTGCTAGAGCTCTGGGAAGCTTCTGTTGATGCATCTTTGTGCTTTATTAAGTCTCATTTGATTTGATGTGAATTACAATCCTGGATGCTGTAGTGCCTTCCCCAGCTTGGGAGCATTCAAATGAGTGTTCCACACATGGAGCTCCTTAACAGACAACATACTATTGTGGTCTGCACAATTTGCGTCCTAACTTTTATAACCACATCTAAACAACTCCTATCATATTACGTAATTCTGGTCTAGAGTCCACCCAGGACCGCAACAGCCCTAGTGTACATGATATCCAAGACACCACATCTCCCCCTTTGTTAAATGAAAAGTACAAACAACATTAGCACCATATTTCCTCAATAATTTGGCTAGGCGCTTGCGCTCGTCAGCCAGATCGGGTGGTATGAGATAGTTGAGACCCACCATCATCATGCATCGATGACAGGCTCAGATGTGCGATCTCGATGTTCAGGCGGGCCGCCTTGCTTGTTATCTCAGGTGCTGATGAATATTGAGGTAGGTGTTTAAAGTGTGACAAGACCCGTGTGATGGATTTTCTGGGATTATGTACTGTCACCATGTGTCCTTTGCATGTCACGACCCTCAAAGCGTCAACAGCAAATGGGGTGTCTGTTTTCCATTTCTGCTTGACAGCACCCAGGCTCCTGCATCAGCGCTGTCGGGATATTTTTTCAATTTGCACTTTTGACAAGTATCTGTGACACAAACCTTATCAGCATTCATAGATTGGCCCTATGTCCATTGTGATAGTTTGGTTCCAATGGCTTTCCCAAATAGCAAGGATGCCGGGCTTTCACCAGTTGTGGAGTGAAGAGTTGACAGATAGGCACGAAGGGCTGGGTATAGGGCTTGGTTTAGATTGATTCCCTCCATCAGGGCTCATTGAATTACCCTCTTGAGGATGTCAATAAATCTTTCAACAACACCATTGGCTTGGGGACAGAGAGGTGTACTCTTCTGATGCTTGAGTTTGAGTCGAACAAGAAACTCCTTGGATTCTTTGCTATTGAAAGGCAGAACATTGTCAGATTTTTTAATAGGAGGAATGCCACATGTGGAAAAGATGTTATCAAGCTGCTTGATGACTTTGTCATGAGTTGTTGATGACAGGTCTTCCACCAAATGAAAACATGAGTATTCATCAGTGACTACCATGAGATGATGTCCATTTTCTAGAGGCCAAAGAAATCAACTGCAACTCTCTCCCATGCATGTGCAGGAAGGTCAGATATTGTCAATGGAGGCTGTGTCACTTTGCTGAATAAACAGTTACAAAGGTGGCATGGTTTGAACTCTCTTTTTTAGCCTTTACTTATAATTTTATCATGACAGTTGCAAAACACCAATAACCCCAGAAATGAAGGAGTATTACAGTGAGGGCAACATATATCCATGTAGTGTAGAAGACACAACTCCAAGACACAAGTTTGCAATACAGTCAGATACATATGAAGGAAACAGAAGCAGAATGGGCGGGATAAGGGAGCAAGTAATGTCCAAGACTAGTAGTAACTGAACCGTAAAACCACTCTTGACCCACACAGTCTACCCCTATGATCAAGATCCCTGCTCCATGGACTCCAGTGTCTGCAAGTAATCTCGAAAGGTCGTCAAACATCCTTTGGTCTCAAGGTTGGGGGTTGGAGTGGGGCATAGAGCTCAAGCAGGCTTTAGGCGTTTAGTCCCTGTTGGAAATGGCCTTCTCTGAAGGGTCACCCCCAACCTTTTGCCTAACCTCCTCCCCTTTTTGCTGAATTCGTTTTTACTGTTGCTAAACAGTGCTAAAATGCATGCGCTCTTACCCTAAAACATGGTACCATTGGTTTATCCACAACTGGCATATTTAATGTACTTATAAGTTCCTAGTAAAGTGCACTATAAGTGCCCAGGGCCTGTAAATTAAATGCTACTAGTCGGCCTGCAACCCTCATTGTGTCACCCACTTAAGTAGCCATTTAAATATTTCTCAAGCCTGTATGATCAGTTTCACTGTCATGTCAACTTGGCATTTAAAACCCCTTGCCAAGCCTTAAACTCCTGTTTTATTACACATAAGACACCCCTAAGGTGGGCCCTAGGCAGCCCATAGGGCAGCATGCTGTGTAAATAAAAAAGCAGTACATATAGCTTTTAGTTTTACAGGCCCTGGTAGAGAAAAACTCTCAAGTTCATTTTTCACTACTGTGAGGCCTACCCCTCTCATAGGATAACATTGGGGATTCCTTAATACATTTATTGAGTTTAATTCCTGATTGGAAGGAGGTAGATCTTTCATGTTTAGTACCTATGGAATTGTAATGATAAATCATATTTAATGTTAAAGTCAATTTTATCATTACAATTTAAAAAATGGCACTTTTAGAAAGTTAGAATTTTTCTGTTCATAGCCGTGTGTGTCTGCTGCCTGTCCCCAATACACGTCTGGGATGGGTGACAGGTTGGACTTGTGCATTCCCTCTAGACAGCTACACACAATGGAGGAGTAGGTGTGAATTGATGGACCTTAATGGGCCATTAACTGGCCTGATGAAGGTGTAGCTTAGCAGTGCCTCCCTTACACTTGAATAGGCATGTCCTGTCTACCCACAAAAGGGGGTAACGCCCCTGTATTGTCACTCCAGCCCGGTTGGAGCCAGTCGAGAGGAGGCAGGCCATCTGTGCACTTCAACGGTATGCCTCCAGAAGCTTCTCCCAACTTCCAGAACCAGGGCACTAAAGGATAAATTCTGGACCTCAGGCGCTACCACTTCAGTACACTTCTGGACCCGTGGATACTCTGCCAGGAAGAAAGGACTGCTGTGCTGCTGAAAGGACTGTCACTCTGCTGAACTCCTGCTCTGCTGTGCTGACCTTCTGCCTGCTGCCCTTCTTGCTTGCTGGTGAGAAGAACTGGACCTACATCTCTCCAACCCAGAACCAGAGTGACTCCAAGTGCCTGCTGACTTACCTCCTGTTCTCTGAAGTCTTGTGGACACAAACAACTTCCAACCAACCTACTCCTGCACCTGGACTCAGCCATCTGTGAGCCTGCCCTGCCAAGTGGTACCACCCCAGTCCTGGACCCTTGGAAGTAGGCCAAAAGTGCTCTGCCCTCTGTGGTCCTCACTGGAACTGCAGCAAGGGCTCTCAAATCAATGCCGTGAAGATTGTGCACCAGGATTTAAGTTACCGTGTTCAGCTGGCCTAAGTCAGTCCCTATATTTGGCCTGCACTCTATCACTGTCAACCTGGACTCCTGTCTTTGTCCCGGTCTGGTGCGACAAGATAGCCACAGTTGACACTTTGCACTTTTGTGCGACATTTTCACCTAAATTGTTAAAAATTAATATCTTAAGTTCTACTTATTGTATTTTGTTGTTTTGGTCTTGTATTACTCAAATAAATATTCTCTATTTTTCTACCCTGGGATGAAGACCTTTTTGTGGTGCTTTCACTGTGTTACTGTAATTTAAGTGTTGCAAAAATACTTTACACTTTGCCGCTTATTTTACGCCTGACTACTTTGTGCCAAGCTACCAGAGGGTGAGCACAGGTTAATTT
Organism: Pleurodeles waltl; assembly: GCF_031143425.1. NCBI lineage: Eukaryota > Metazoa > Chordata > Amphibia > Caudata > Salamandridae > Pleurodeles > Pleurodeles waltl. The sequence continues at coordinate 1,294,254,468 of NC_090446.1, read as the reverse complement.
AGGGCAGACATTTTGATGCCAAGACCACCATGTCAAAATCTTTTAGGCGTAAGGGCCCCCCACCTGAAAAAATGTTCTAAAACCTTGGTCTCCTCATCATCATTTAGCAAACCAAAGGTTTGTGGGTGTCCTCTGGTTATGTTATCCTGCTACTGTTGTTGGCTTCAGTCATGTTTGTGGGGGAAGCTGGAGGGCGTTCAGAGTGTGAGCATGAAGAGCCATGTGATTGCGCTTCCGGAGCCGGTGGTATACCATCCTGTGTTGTGCCCCCATGCACCACAGGGCTTAATTAATTTGTGCACCTGTGACACAATGCTTTCTCTCTCCTCGCTGCTGCTGCCTGGGAGTGAGAGCTGGCCTAGATGCAGGGGTGCAGCCATATGCTGAGGCAGGCACTGTCTAGGAAGACAGCAGGTGTGGCAGCAGCTAGCACAGTACTGTAGGACAGTGCATGTCTGCATGACTTAAAGGTGGTGTGCCCCTCACATTTAAAAAAAACCCACATATACTGGGTTCAATTTAGCCCAAAATGAAGTCAGTGGTTGCGCATTGTCAATGAGGCATGTACCAAACTGGAGGCACAGGCAGCAGTGCGACAAAGAAACTTAACTGCTGCTTGCCACCCGGGCTGAGTGAGTCTCAGCTGTGATCAGACTGCTGCAGCCAGCGCAGCTGAGCCCCCAGGCCAGTGCAACCAGTGCCAGCTATATTGTGATGAGTGAACTGTACTCACTGAGGCGTCAGTGCAATGTGCAGTACAGTGCTTCAATTCTTGTCAACCTCCCACCATCCGGGCAGGAATGGGCAACAAGGCCAACCAGCTGTCGAAGTGCATTAAAAAAAGTATGGGAACTGTGATGCTGCGTGAAATAGGGGTGGTGTCAGTGAGTGTGGGAGCAAGGTCAAAGGTGTGGCTAAAACAAAATATCCTATTAGTTTTTTTAGGTCTCTCACTGTCAGGTAGCTACGTACGAAATAACATGCAATTTAAATTAAAAATAAATAAAAAAAGTTGTTACTCATTGGGCAAAGCACAATAGTACATTATGAAGCCTCTATTAGTTAATGCACTGTAGTGGTCTGTGCGTAACCAGAGAGCCACAGAAATACATCTTAGGTGGTGCAGTAGACAATAGTGACTTGTGCATTTCTAGTGCTGTGAGGTCACAACCTGTGACAGAAAGCACTGTGAATATGTAAGTCATTATTTTAAACTTGCATTACACACAGTATAAAATAGACTGCTACAAAATTCCTTATAAGTTCTGCGATAAAATGGTGCTTCTAAAATATAGATTTTAGCAATACCCTGACTGTAGGTAATGCAATTTTTTTTTTACATAACTGCCTCTTCAACACCTCCTCTGGGGTAGTAAGCGCTATGTAAATACAATTACAGTTAAAGCACTCACATCACAGCTCAGTTGTTAACTGCACTACCACTCAAAAATAATAAATCTTTGTTATTACAAAGATTGGATCAATTAAAGCCAGTTCCTGTTCCTAAGTGTCCTTTACATTTGCAGATTAACTCATAGGTTACATTTGCATTTCTATCAGGCAGCAACAGGCAGCCTGGCAGGAAGGTGTTTATCAGTCTGTCAGGCTTGGGTTTCACACCACAGGACACTCCCTGAATGATGCTTCAGCTGAAGCATTTAAACTATTGGAATTAACTGTCGGGGATGGTTGTCTTTTTTCCGAAAAGCAGGAGAAGGTTTTTTATGAATCCTTTTTGCTGACAAAAAGGATGGAGAATGTGTGACCCCCTTCCCATGACTCCACGCCTCCCCTGGGGTTCATGCCCCATTGATTGAAGACCTATGATTTAGGGTGTGTATCAGACTTACCTTGATTAGGACTGTGGTTCCTACTTGACAGGGTGCATACCTTTGCCAACTAGAGACTTGGTTTTTAACATTCCCCCATTGAAGAGTGATTTTGCACTTGGCCAGGAGCAATGCAAGTGTGGTGAATCGTTGGACATGTCGGTATGTCTAGAACATAGCCCAACAAGGCTATTAGTGGGTCTGGGTGATCTCCATGTCGATCATCAGGTCCAGTCAGGAGTGGACGTTACACCAAAAGGAAGCAATATGACTACATGTCCACATCCTGTGTATAAAATCAGCCCCACCAGTATGACATTTAGGACAGCTAGAGGAGCTCTCTGGGTCCAGGTGTGCCAGGGTGTTAGAAGTAACATAGGCTCTATGTAGGAATTTGTGATGAATGAGCTTGTGATGATGGTTAGGTGAAATAAGGTGTGTTTGGGCACCACAAGCATACCAGATTTTATTAATTAAGGTGCATCATAGCTCAGCCTCCCATGTATCCCTATGTTTCCCATTGCATGGAGATAGGAGAGCAATGCAGTCATGGTACAGCTTGGAGACCAACCTTCTCCCATCGCTGTCAGTGACTACAAGTGTCAAGGGGATAAACTCCTCTGGGGCCAGGGGAAATGATGGTAATAGTGCTCAGTGGGCACTGCAGTGGTGTCAGAAGACAAAGTGTCCCATATAGGTGGCATTGGTGAAACTCACGTCCTCAGCTTGGGAAAAGACATGACCATCCAGAAAGAGGTCACCAAAAGTACATATAGCATGCTGTGTCAGTGCGCGATGGACAACCTTCTGTGTTTAAGGAAGCCGTTGATTATGTGCCAGTGGCAGCTCTGGGGAGTAAAGGAGTCCCCTCCTAACAACTGGATCACCTTCTTCCAGGCCCAGCTGGTGGCAGAATGTGTTTGGATATCCATGGGATCCAAAGGGAGCCCAGCAGGGAGTAACTAGCACAAGGTCCTCGGCTCAACATGATCCTTTGCGAATTTGGAATAGTGAAGACGTGCATCTGGGTGATACCAGTGATGGGTGAACTGACATTGTGCTGCTAGGTAATAGAATTGAAAATGTGAAACAGCAAATCAACCCTGTCATACGGGAGCACAAGAGTGTCCCAGCCAATGCAGGGCCAATGGTCTGCCCAGCTCAATCACAACAGTATACTCTGTAGCGAGGCGAAGAACGAATTGGTGAGAGCAATGGGTATGTTGAAAAAAAGATTTAAAAAGCGAGGGTGGACCACGATCTTTATCATTGTAATACGTCCTGCCATTGAGATGGGAAGGCGGAGCCACCATTATACCTGAGTGTTTAGTTCTCTATGGCAGGGTCATACTTTAGTAGAATGATTTGACTAGTTGCCAATCACCGTGTAGGGATTTGCCCAGATATTTAACAGTATAATATAAACCACAGAGGGTCACCCATAAACCACGGGGGACTGGGTAAGACCAATGTTACAAACACTACAATGCCCCCTTTGGAAACTACATTCACAACTAGAAATCATTCACCAGCGTTCTAAGCAGCATAGAATCATTATTAATTAGAAAAATCATTTATTATTCTACATACAAGCAGTAAAATCTTATTTACATGAAACAACTCATAAGGAAGCCCCTATCAAAACACCCAACAAATGGAAGGACAGAAAAGGTGCAAGGATAAAGTGCTCATGATCAGAAATAGAAAAAAGAATAATAAATATCACACTAATCCATATACTAAGTACACAAACAACAGCCTGTAGCTTAATCTTCTACTGCATTGAACCAATCCTGAATTAAAAAAGCATCAAATTCTCTTTGTAATTCCTTCGTCAATAATCAAAACTGTAACCCAATCCAGGCTTGAGCATTCTCGTCGACGTTTTGACCCCCTTTCGCTCTTGGGCCAATTCTCAGCTCCTCAACGGGTCTTCATCAGGACTAACCAATAGGGACCCCCTTATTTCCAAATCAAAATATGTATCTGCAATCTTTTCCAGAAATATTCTAAAACGGAACAGATCTTTTTACTTGTTGGAATATAAATTATTCAAGATAACTCCCAGGTATCACTCCTTCATCATTCGTTTTGTAACCAAGGAGAAGAAGTTGGAATGAAGTGAAGAAAACAATACGTGCTGCCGAGAAGATAAAACAAATGATGAAGGAGTGATACCTGGGAGTTATCTTGAATAATTAGTTAGTCCTGATGAAGCTTGCTGCCATGTGGAGGTCGAGGGGAGCACTCGGGGTGCCATGCCTTGAGGACAAGTGTTCCTTGGCATATTGTTTACAGTGTGTGAGGGTGTTGACAGGGTTGTCTAAAATGCATGGTTTACCATTAACATCCATCCATAAGTGAGTCAGGTAGAGCTTTCTGAAGCAAATGCCCATCTTCTGTAGTGCTGATTTAGCATCAACAAATTTACGGCACCCCTCCTGCATCACCATCGTGAAGTCAGGAAATAGGGAGATTACAGACCCCTGGTACTGAAGTGGTCCATGTTCATATTCAAGTCTCAGGGCTGTGCTTTGATTGCAGAAGTTTAGGAGGCTGGCTAGTATCTGCCGCTGTAGTGCGCCAGGGTAAGGGCGCTGGCCTGTGGATCTATGGGCTATTTCCACGACAAAGGTGAAGGTGAAAGCCTGGCATTCGAAGAGTTTGGTAAGTAAGCATTCCACAAATAGGTCTAAGCGGATGGTTTTGGTGTATTCCACAATACCCAATATGTGATGATTGTTCAGACGCCCTCAGACACCGAGGGCTGCTTTTTTTATGGCTACTGTCTTGAGGCAGAGGTCCAGTTTTTCTAGTCTCTTAGCTGTCCTAGCGGCCCCATTTTCTAGGCCAGAAATGTGATCGTTAGCGACGTCCAGGTGAGGGATCTGTCTGTTCGAATGCTTCCCCAGACAATCCAGGCAGCATGCAAGGGTATCGAATCTGGCATCTATCGTGCGGAATCCAGCCACAGCTCTGCCATAATGGCATCAGTGCCAGACAATTGTCTAGTTTTGGAACCTCCAGCCGCACCCGCCTCCATATCAGGCAGAGTCTCAAGTGTGTCAAAGTTTTTGGACTTCTCAAAAGACACTTTTTATGGTCACAATGCACCATTTTCTTTAGGACTTCCAGGAGGACAAGACCACAACCAGGATGTCAGGCAGGCGAGCAAGAGGGGCGATGTCAGTATTCAGGGGAGCTCCAGGTATTATGCCAGATGTGATATGGACCTGTGGGTAGAGACCACCTGCAGGGTGGAAGCCACAGGGCGAGGGCCCAAGAGAGCAATCCAGCATCAGGGTGTGCATCTCAGGATAACATCAGCCCAAACAGTGCAATAAAGACAATGCAGTTGCTGTCTGTTCAAGAAAACTAAAGGAAGTGAGACTGGAGAGTCTGGTCCCAGTGATGTGGTCGACACAGAGACCCCCTCACCCTCCAGAGAAGGCAGCCAGAGCAGCAATAGTGGGGGCTAACAACACATAATGCAAAGCACCAACAGGAGGGGTCCAGCAGAGCAGCAGTTGACAGGCCAGCAGATCGCAGTGGCAATTAAAGCCTAATGATCCCTTGGCTTTACCAGCATCGGCAAGAAAGGCCAGTCGCCATGGGGGTATGGGTGCAGGTCTACAAGTGCCTTGACCCCTCTGTTGGCTTAAGGAGGGTGCAGGGGGTTGCTCAATGGTTCCAGCAGCCGGTCCAAGCAAGTGTTAGAACTCTGATAGTCCCCAAGAGTAAAGCATGCAATCCGCTATGCAGCCCAGTAATAAAGGCCAAGAACCAGTCACATGCCAGAAAGCAAATATTCCAGCATTTAAGGTGGTGGCCTACTGGTAAAGCGCTGATGCTGGTCGGGTGCCATATGGATGGTTCTGCAGGCAGGTGAGGCCGTGGGCAGCTTCAGTAGGCCGCAGCACAGAGCCTGGGTCCTGGTACTGGGCCTCTCAGGCCTTGCAGCACGGCCAGTCAGCAGCAGAAACGTGCCTCTGGAATGCAGCAGACAGCAAGGGAGTAGGCTCTGATGTTCCACACAGGGGATTGTAAGCTGCCCCTGCGACCCGGGAGGCCTAGCAGCCTCGTACCTCAGGCTCACCCACGTTTCCTGTCGCCGCTGGGCCTCTGAGGTGGGCCGGACTGCTGGGGGCCTAGAATGGACAGGCATCGCAGGGGTAGGCAGCCGACGTCAATCCACCACTAAACCAGCCAGTAGCTTCGGAGGATACTTTGGATACACTTTGATGGGTCAGGAGAGTTTCATTTAGCCCATCAATGTGTGTTGCAGGGCCTCGTACACCAGAGATTCAGCACCGCGTGACCGCTTTTAACTCTCTCATAGCTCATTCGTCTAGGCAAAGGAACCACGCAATCTCTTAGGGCTGTTTTGGTGCCTACAATGCAACTATGTCCTTCATGGGTTAGCTCAATGACTTGCTGTCTCAGGCTGTCAGGTATGACAATTCTCAAGCCTCTCAATATGATACCCTCGGGTATCAGTTAGCTCATCCTGAACATTTTTGCACTTGTGGAATTCAACATCTTCAGCAAAAGGTTGTATACTTGTCTTCGATATTTCATTGTAATGAGGTGTTTGAGGATGAGCATGTCTTTATCTGCTTTGGTAGCAGTAATAACCTGTTCATTGGATAGAGCTGCTGGCATGCTGGACTTCACAATGAAGTTGAGAATCTCTTCAGCCACTTTGGATGTCAACTGTGACGTAGTAGCGGCACTCTTGAAAAGTAATCTGTGGGGTTTTTGTCTTTCCCCAGCTTGTATACAATCACATAGTCATACTCTTGCAATTGTAACCCCACCTCTCAATGTGAGGGGGCATGTTAGCTATCAGGTTTCCAAAGATAGTGAACAACGCCTGGTGGTTGGTGATGATAGTGAAAGGTTTCCTATATAAAACACATGAAAATTTTTGCAGGCCCGCACTGCAGCCTGTCTCTCCTTCTCCAGCCGAGAGTAGGCAAGTTCTGTTTCAGACAGGCTATTTTCTGGCATAGGCCACAATGTGTCCGTGGGCATTTGGAGTGCATTGTGTTGAGCAAGGATTTCCCCCATCCCCAATGGGCTTGCATCTAACATGACCTCAGTATGCAACTTGGGGTCAAAGTAGGCCATTTCAGTTGCATTCTCAATCACATATTTTATTTCTTTGAAACTGTGATCCCATTCAGGAGACCAGAGAAATGGGACATTTTGCTTTGTTAAATCTCTTAATGGGGCGTCACTGTAGCAAAGTTGTGAATGTACCTTGAACAATAACTGGCCATGCTTAAGAAGGATCGGCGCATGGTTACATCTTGCGGGGGCAGGTAGATGACAGTGCTTGCACCTTATCTTGGTCAGGAGTCATCCCCCCATCAGAGAATATGTGCCCAAAGAATTTAAGTTTGTTTTTGTGAAGCTCACACTTTACCTTATTTAGAGTTAGACCTCTGGCTGCATTCAGAGTGAGACCTGCATCAGCAAATAAGTGGCACACTTGCGCTGTCATCCTCCATTTGTATTGTCCAAAATACCAGTATGTCATCACTGTAATTGAAAGCATGTGTAACAGGTTGAATTACTCGGCAAATAACATCCTGAAATATCTCCGAATCAGACAAAGGTAATCCAAAACTCAGTCTTTTGTATTTGAACAAACCAACATGAGCATGTTGTTCCTTAGTCGGGATCATCAACACACATCCGTCTTCTTCGCTAGTGCTTGATAATGATGTTGAAAAGCTTTTATATAATGAATTTGACGATGATCTACTATGCTTGGTTTCTACTAGTGATAATTGATGTTGCCTTTTGGCCTTGTGGGCATGGCAAGAATGCTCCTGGAACCTTCTGGTGTCCATTTTCTCTTCTCGCTGTAAAGCACTTGGTTTCTGTTTCACTTTGCAGACTATTGTGAAGTGGTTTTCCTTCACGCAAACTTTGCATATCTGTTCCATGGCTGGGCATTTACCTTCATGGGGAAATGAAAACCCACATCGCAAGCATAACTTTTTCTTCTTCGGAGATGTTAACTGGTGTGCATCTATGTTGTGTTTTTGCCTTCTTTTCATGATCAATGCTGATTCACTCTCCGCTGTTCCTACTTCCATACCAGAAACTTGTCAATTTGCTTGTTCTTCTGTGCTTGCAGCCTATAGAATTTTCTCCAAACTGAGTGGCTCTCTCAGCACGAGTGTTTTGAAGGAATCTGAAAGGCAGCCATCAATAATTCTGAGGCACATGGTTTCTTTCTCATTAAAGTTACAGAACCTTCAGTGTTTGAGAAGTGCATCAAGTCTCTCAACAAATTCATCAGCTTGTTAGTAAGTAGGGTGGTGGATTAAAAAATGTGACTGTTTGAAATGGGGTCTCTAGTTGGCAGAGGTATACACCCTTTTCCAAGTAGGGACCACACACCTAGTCAGGATAAGTCACAACACAATCCAAATTATCCTGTTCCCACCCTCCGGTAGCTTGACACTGAGCAGTCAGGCTCAACTTCGAAGGCAATGTGTAAAGTATTTGTGCAGAACTTATACCATAATACAGTGAAAACACCACAAAAAGACACCACAAAGGTTTAGAAAAATAGAGAATACTTATCTGAATAAAATTAAATCCTGTTGAAATGAGGAAAATCCAATGTACACAAGCAAAGTTATGAATTTTTAAAGATTAAATCCAACTATAGTGCCTAGAAACACAATAGGTCCAACTGGGGCTATCACAGCGTCATTGACCAAGTCGTTCCCAAAAATCCAACACCACCAGAGCCAGTCACAGAGTCACATGGACCCCCTGGAACAGTACCTTTATTAAAACGAAGAACAAGGACATTGCACGGAGTAGGAAAGAGGCTTCGCTGGAGTCGGTGCGGCATCAGTCCCTTACAGATTACGAGGAAAGGGTCGTCGGTTCCACGCTGCGAAACAGGCGGGGGCGAGACATCAGTTCCGTCCGACTGCAGGGGCATCGTCGTCCACGATGCGTCTATTCCTTGTGACCTGGCGGGGTCGCTGGTTCCGGTCCGTCAGGATGTGATGTGTCAACTTCGCAGTGTCGCAATAACCCTGATTGACATCAGAGGAGTCGCGGCAACGTCAGACTTGCGTTGCAGGCTGTTGGTTGCAGCGAGGTCCACAGAGCGAGAGCAGGCTGCAGCATCGCTGGCGTTGCTGAAGTCGTTCTGGAGTCACTGGAGTCAGGTACTAGCAAAAAGCTAGTAGTTGAAGTCTTTGCTGTCCCTGAGACTTCAGAACAGGAGAAAAGCTCAATCCAAGCCGTTGAAGAGCACTTTTGGGGGAAGGCAAAGTCCTTTCAGCACAGTCAGAGGCCAGCAGGGCAGCAGGGCAACAGCAGGACAGCAGTCCTTCTCAGCAAAGCAGTCCAGAGAGTCCTTTGGGCAGCCAGTCAGGTCTTCTGACAGAGTTCAGGGGCAGGTCCAGAAGTGTGTGAGTTGGTGGGGTCAGAGACCTAATTTATATATCCAAATATGCTTTTGAAGTGGGGAGACTTCAAAAAGTGGTTTTGAAGTGCACAAGATCCCCTTTCAGCCTAGTCCTGTCTGTCAGGGTACTGGTGGGGGGTTATCAGTCCTTTGTGTGAGGGCAGGCCACTGATCTTTGACATTTAAGTGTCAGGCCCTCCACCCTTCCAACCCAGTAGGAACCATTCAGTATGCAGATGCAATTGGGTGTCCTGTGTTTGTGGTTGTCTGGGTGAAATGCACAAGGGAGCTGTCAACCAGCATCAGACCAGACATTGAGTGGAGACAGGCTGTAAGGCACAGATGATTTTAAGGGCAGAGAAATGCTTATTTTCTAAAAATGGCATTTCTAAAATGGTAATATAAAATCCAACCTCACCACTAAGGAGGATTTTCTATTACCGTTCTGGCCATACTAAATATGACCTGGCTACCCCTTTCAGATCAGAATCTACCACTCAAAAAGTATATGAGGACAGGCCTAATGCTAGTCTATGAAAGGAGCAGGTCTCACAATAGTGGAAAATGAATTTAGGGGTTTTTCACTACCAGGACATATAAAACATAAATGTACATGTTCTGCCTTTTACCTACATAGCACCTTGTCCTAAGGGTTACCCAGGGCCTACCTTAGAGGTGACTTATATGTTGAAAAAGGGGAGCTGAAGGCTTTGCAAGTACTTTTAGATGCCATGCCGATGGGGTAGTGAAACTGCACACACCGACCTTGCAATGGCAGGCCATGGTTAAGGGGCTAATTATGTTGGTGGCACAATCAGTGCTGCCGGCCCACTAGTAGCATTGAATTTACAGGCCCTGGGCACATGAAGTGCACTTTACTTGGGACTTGTAAGTAAATCAAATATGCCATGTGGGGATGAACCAATGTTGCCATGTTTAAGGGAGAGAGCATATGCACTTTAGCACTGGTTAGCAGCAGTAAAGTGTGCAGAGTTCTAAAACCAGCAAAAACAGTGTCAGAAAAGTGGAGGGAGGCAGGCAAAACATTGAGGGATAACCACTCTAAGACTGCCAGGTCTAAAAGTGACTAAAAAAGGAACAAATATTCTGCAACTATTTAGTTTTTTTTTCCATATTCAGTAGAAACTGATAAAATAACACACAATGAAAAAAATAAATGTAATCACTGCAGATATCTGTGTGTGACCCGAGAGTCACAGAATTTAATCCTAGTTGGCACCGTGATAAATAGTGGCATGTGTATTTATAGTGCTATGAGGCCTCAGCCTGTGACAGAAAGTGCTGACAGCACTGTGAAAAATGTAAATCATTCTGTATCACACGGTGGCGATAGCCACTTTTTAATTATACAAATGTCAGAGTTTCCATGTGAAGAGCATTTTTTGTTTTGCTAAAACCTTTGGTGCCATTTGATGAACCTTCACTAAACTTTCCAAAAAACAATTGATCCTCCTCAGCTCTTACCTGCTGTGTTATGTTATAGATATTTCTAAATGCGCTCAATTACCCATGGGTGTCTCTTTGCGATAGCTCTTCTGTACTATTAAATTGAGGCCTAATTCTGCTCTCTGAAAAGCCAGGTTTTTAAGGCCTTCCAAAAGGCAAGGAGATTTGTCAAGGATTTTATACAGACAAGTAGGGAGTTCCAGGCTTTGGTGGCTCCCAATGTAAACAGTTTGCCTCCCCAGAAGGCTTTCTTAAATCTGGCATTAACAAGGTTTTTTTAATGAAGCTGATCATAAGGTCCTTGTTGGAGTATGCCAGTTGAGACAGTTCTTCAGATAGGCAGGGCCCATGCCATTCAGTGCTTTATATGTGATACATAGGGTTTTTGAAGATGACCTGGAAAGATTAAAAGTGATCCATCAAACAGAGGCCTAGAAAAAGGGGGTGGGGGCAAACACTTTTATTCCCCATGAGATTTTCATAAGAAAAATTGAACAGCATGCTTTTCATGGTTTGGTGTAAATCATTCAGACATTTATGTAAAAATTAAACTTAAGAAATAGAGATATCTGGACAATTGGTCCAACAGGACTCCTGCATGAGTCTTGGGACACCACAAACTAAAAAAAATTGAGCATGTTGTTTATCTGTGAAGGCTTTGTTTCCTGTTGGGCACTTTGGTTCCGGAATCGATCACACTCATTGGCTGCCTGTAACTTGAAAAAAAATGTTGTGACGGCCATTGCAAGACATGGGGACTGGGTCCCCATATCCAGGAACTTACAAAGAAGGGCAGTAATGAGGAGCACAGTAGGGGTGTCCGAAGGACCAGAAAAAAAATTAAAAAGGGAAGAATGTGGTGTGGGGGTCCATGGTTGGTTGCCATCTAATTAGACACTAAGGGGGGATTGACCGCCTGTATGACTTGCACTGCTCTGATGCGCTGCTTATGACTGCAAATATTACATCACAGATGATGTCTGAAATCTACAGCGGTGCAAGTGATACTTATGTCAGTTATGTGGGTGAATTTCAGTGGTTTTTGGTTTATAAATGGTAGTGCTTTTTCACTGAATTTCAAAGGGTTATTTTAACATAAGTTAAAATCTTCCTACTGTATAACCCCACTTTAATCTTTGTTTTTTCAGTGAATACTTAGATATTTCAATGACAAGTAATCAGGAGGTACTGTTGCGTAGGTTCTCATTATCCTAATGAGACTACTGGATTCGGGCGGCAGAATCACCTATACTGCGGGGGACTGATTCTCATCCCGCACCATGTGACACCTGTGGGCCTAATCCGGGTTTTGTTCCGGCTAACTAGCAGTGCGTCATTTCCAACCAAGAGCAGGGATGATTGGGCAACCGGGTGCATGACATAAATGACTCCTCAGGGGAATCTTGGTCACTCAGATCTCATCCGTTTCTCTCAATTACCTTAGTCTCACATATGCAAGGACAATCAGAGGCAGAGTACAGTTCAATAAGGTTTTATTGTAGTAACGGCATCTTAGATAATAAGGCATGTAATAACTAGGACGATGAAGTGCAATATGATTAAAATTGTGACAAGGAGAGTAAAACACAAAAATAATGCTACCATGTTGTCACTTAAGGTTTTTAAGGATAGTTCCTACCTAAGCTATATTAGAGCACAAAATGTTAAGCTCTAATTCTGCCCATCTGCAATCAGAAATCAGCATACAGTCGTGGTCGTCTGACTGGAATCTACCTCTAACTTACATGGGTCAAAGTAGTGTTTTTATAATAAAACAGCTGATGTTCCAAGAAAGGATCCCCACGTAAGAGTGTGTATGTTTCTGTGAACATTGGAGACAAAGCGTACCACTTTTGCCGGCAACCTATCTTACTGCAGCCTTGAGAAAAGCACAGACTGAAAGAAATGTCTTGTTTTAAGAATGCAGTGCTGGCCTAGGTGAAGAACAGCTAGATAGAGAAAATAAAACAAGACCGCAAACGTGGCTACTGTAAAAATAATATAACGAAGCTAAAATAAAACATATCTAGGTTAAAGTGCACAGCGATAGGCTGAGTATGCTAAAATAACGTATATAAAACAACAGCTAAAATAGCTACACAACAGTACCTAGAAACATTTTTAAATGTGTGCATTAAAAGGACACACTTCAGAACTTACCTGGTACCTCAAATTACCTCGCAAGAAAAATGTCACCCCAGTGCTGTAATTACATCAGATTACATCAGTTAAAGACTGTACTGGCTCCCAAGCAGCAATTATTCTTTGTGATTAACCAATTGCACACATTTATATTTCTTTCAAGTAGCAAGCATTCCAAAATTAAGGTTTGTTTGTTTACTATCCCTCCCTTGGCTTCAAAGCACACATGTCTCCCACCATTTCACTTTCAAACAGAGGCATCTCAAGGTCCTTTGTTAATCTTAAAAGAGTGGTTGTTTTTGTGTCATCTCAAAGGTTCAGTCTATTAGGTAGCAGTAAGGAGGCCAGCAGGGTTGGGTTCAAATACAGAGCAATGGTTCTTCAGACCATTGGGTTCCCAGAGTAAGGGCTCTGGGGAAAGAGGTAAGGAGCCAGATTCATGGATAGTGTCAAATAGATGCTGGGCCCACTGTTTCGTTTACAAATGGAAAGAGGTATCTTCCTCTGAGAGTTGCCCCCATGGAATGGAGTTGATACAGTTTGAGGTATTTTTTAAAGGGCCATCACTACCATTAGTGCAGCAGGCGTTGTGGCACTGAGGCTAGAAGTATCAGTGGCCATTAGACCCCAATTATGTCTGTCTTAGTACGAAAAAAGGGAGTGTGTGCGCATTTGCTGGTATGGGGGTCCAGGTCACAGTTGCTGTGCATGGAACAGGGCCCAAGTAAAGGGGAATGAGGGTTGAGGTGTATGGCTTTCGACTATTTTTTTTAAAGAAAGGGGCAGAAAGCCTGATTTGTGTTTCAGGCCTAGGAATGACAGCCCCGTGGAATGCAGAGCAGACAGCCTGCTTAGGAGATCTGTAGGTATCATGGGTATGAGTCATCAGGAGGGGGCATACACAGACATGCATTAAAATAGGAATAACATAGTAAGGGAAGGGTCCACTCACCTGGGCAGGGGATATTCTAGGAGATTGACAGTCCAGGTAAGGGGTTTGCAGCATCAAGGTAAGCAGTATCAAGACAAGGCATTTGTTGGCAGGGTACATGACAGAATAGAGGGACAGGCTTCAAGAAAGGGACAGATGACAAAAAGGACATCAAAAGGAAGGAATACAAGAGTAGGACATTAGCAGTGAGCAGGGCCCAGGCTCAGGACTTTGCCCATAAGGGATTCACAGTAGACAAGCCAGGATGGTCCATGCCTGCAGTCAGGAATGAATGGCAGGCTGCTTCTCCCGGCCATGCCAGGATGGGATGTTTTTCAGTTTTTATTGAGTGCCATGTGGGTAAAAGTGTCCCTCTGCTAAGGCATCTCTAAATGTCATTGTTACATCAGCTTCAGGGGAGCAGAGGCAGTGAGTGTGAGGTCTGCTTCTTTTTTAAATACCTGGCACTGTATTGCTAGCAAAGACGTCTTAGGGCCTGGTAAATGATATGGGCCCTATAAACCGTACAACATAAATATGATAGTCTGTAGAAGAAAGATGGCCTCCATGTTTAATTTCCACATGCATGCTATTCAAATGTGGAGCGTAAATTATGACTGATTCCAAAGCGCAAGAAGTCATATTACAACAGGGAAAGCAAAGAAGGCTCCTGAATGCCAACATAAAACATAATAGAACATGACCAAGTTTGTTTCCCGCTGCCCATATCTGACATGTTAACTGCCTGCACAAAAAGTGTCTACATTAGATTAAGGGTCAGCTGAGAGTACAGCAGATGGCCCTTCCCCCTATAGTGACTTTCAAAACAAACCTGCAACTTAAATCTTGTTTCCTTTGAGCAAATTACTGTATGCTCAGAATGCTCAGAATGTAGGGCCCTGTGGAAAGCAGACACAGTCTAGCCTCTCCATGGACGCATTTGGGCCGGAAAGATACGGCTAGGATTAGTATAGGTCAAGGGTAAAAGGGGGAGGGTCGATGGGGTGGGGTATATAGGGAGGAGCTGGGGAGTGTGATCAGCCTCTTCTGTGCCAGTCTGTTGTGCTGCGCTGACGTTGGTGGTCCTGGTTTAAGAGGGTTTAGTATGGGTTCAGGTGTGGTCAGCGAGTAGATGACATTATTTGCATCGATGGCCGCGGGCCACGATGCGGACGCAGTGCGGGCTGAGCTTCACATTCTAGGCAAAGCCGGCCGCAATGACCTCCTCAGGCCTGGTGTGCTCAACCAGCCCTGGGTGGCTATGGCGCGCACCATGCGCGTGGCAGCACATGGCATAGCTGCGGCGCTTGCTGCCTGCCCCTTGCCGTCAAGAGGAGCAAGGAGGAAGTCTGGGGGGGATGGGGATGCAGAGAGTCATCCCTGTTACACAGCATGATGGAGGAGGCATGGGGGGATCCTGAGAGGGACGCAGTGAAGGAGGGGGCAGAGCCCAAAGAGGAGGCGCAGGCTGGCGGTAAAGAAGGGCCCCTTGTGCAGGGCCTATCAGCTGGGTTGGGAGAGCAGAGGGCGGTGCGGGGGCCCGGTGGCCCTGGGGGACTGGAGCAGCCCCTGGACCTCTCTGTGGCAGAGAGAAAAGCCACAGTGGAGGGAAAAGGCAAGGCCCATGGGCAGGGTGGAAGCAAAGGGAAGGTGAAAAAAGCATAGGCACCAGCAGGGGGGGCCCTAGGGGGCAACATGTTGGAAGTGGGGGGGCAGAAAAAGGGTCAGCTGGGGAGCAGGCTGAGATAGGGGGCCAAGGGCAGGGTAGGGGTGAGAGCCAGCAGCAGCCCTTCACTGACTGGTCTGCAGTGGATATTGAAGCCAGGATTCAGGAGCAGAGGCGGTTGATGGCTGAGACAGAGGAAAGGTGGGCCCTGTTATGCAAGGAGAAGGGTGAGGTGGAAGGGAGATCCAGACAAACGAAAAGGAAGTCAGTGGGGGCTAGTGTGGAGCACAAGGAGGGCGCAGTTTAGGGCGAGGCAGTTGGGTGTGGGTTCCTTATGAGGAGAAGGGAAAGGAACAGGAGGCTGGTGAGCCAGGCACCGCAATGGACACCCAGGGCACACACGGACAGGTGCATAGTGGTGAGTAAAAGCCAGCATCAGAGGTTGGCATAAAGATGGCGAAACCAACGGGGTGCAACACGGCTCCAGGACATTGGTCTTCGGTGGCGTTCTCTACACTGTGGGAGCGCATGCAGCATTTTCAGCAGCGTCCTGCTCAAGGAGGGTCGGATACAGCACAACAGGCCCCAGTGCCTAGCTCAGGAGCATGTTGGAATTTGAACAAGGGGTTTTGCTTTAGACACCCTTGTAAATTTAAACATGAGTTTTTAAAATGTGGGGGAAGCCACCCAGTTATGCAATGTTTTTCACTTGCCAGTCCGGCGGAACAGTGGAGATCTACCAGGGACAGAGGGGGGCAAGGGCGCTCCTGGGCCAAAAGGCGCCTACTCCAATTAAGTTGGTTAAGTTACTGCCCTGGTTGGGCATGTACCCGGATACGGACATGGCGCGCAAATTGGAATGGGATTTCAAAGAGGGGTTTTGGGTAAGATACCAAGAGCCGTGAGCAAGGAGATGGGCTGACAATTTGCAGTAAGCAAAAGCCATGCCTGATGTGGTAGTGACTAAATTGAGTAAGGAGGTGGCAGAGGGCAGAATTGCGGGCATCTTTTATGAGTGGCCTATGGACGACCTGATGATTTCACCTTTGGGTGTGGTCCCTAAAAAGAGCAAAGGGGAGTTCTGACTGATACACCATTTGTCATGGCCGGAAGGGGCATCTGTGAGTGACTTCATCGTGCCGGAGGATACATGGGTAGTGTATGCCTCAGTAAAGGATGCCATTCGGCTCATACGGGGGTGCGGCAGAGGTGCAGAGTTGGCTAAGTGCGACATCAAGGCAGTTTTCCGGCTGCTACCCATTCACCCTGAAGATTTCTCTTTGCTTGGGATGCAAATGGGTGGGGCCATTTACATGGACAGAGTGCTACCAATTGGGTGCGCAATTTCCTGTGCATTGTTCGAGGCATTCAGGTGAGTGGGCATCGGATGGTGTCACACTACTTGGATAATTTCCTTTTTGTGGCTAAGCCAAGGTCTGAGTTGTGTGGTAGGGAGTTGCAGTGTTTCGAACGGTTGGTGCTTGATTTAGGGGAGCTCCTGGCTCCAGAGAAAGTAGAAGGCCCCAGCTGTGTGCTGACTTTTTTGGGCATTGAGCTGGACATGGTGGCCTTCATGGCGCTTCTGCCTGCTGAGAAGGTTAAAGAAATTGTAAAAAATTTGAAGCAGAACAGGTTGAGACCAAAGATCGAACTGCGCATGGCACAACAACTTCTGGGTTTCCTCAACTTTGCATGTAGGGTGGTCCAGGCAGGTAGGACGTACAGCAGGCGCATGGGTCTGGTGATGTCAGCTGCATCCCTCCTTCATCACAGGATTCGGCTGACAGTAGGTTTGAGAGAGGACATAAAGGTATGGGAACTTTTCTTGACACAACTCAGTGGAGTATCCATGTCCTTTCAGGAGGAAGACACTGTCTGGAAGTTGCAAATTCTTTCAGACGCGGCAGGAGCCTCTGGTTTTGGCCTTTTTTTTGGGATGGGCAGTGGTGCGCGGAGGCGTGGCCTGCACAATGGTTGAATCAGGGCATGAGCATTGCATTTCTGGAATTCTTTCCACTCCTGGTGGCTTTATCAGTGTGAGGGGACGAACTGGCCAACAGAACATTAATGTTCCATGTAGACAATTTGACAGTGGTTGACTTGGTAAACAGAGGGCAAGGGATCTCAGGGTACTGCGGCTGTTGAGGAAGTTTATGCTTCGTTGCTTCACTTTGAATATAATATTTAAGGCTGTGCATATTCCTGGGGGTCAACAATTCTATTGCAGATTCCCTGTCTCGTTCGCAGTAGCAGCGTTTCTGCAACTTGGCACCTGGCGCAGAAGAGCACAAGACAGCGGTCCCGGCAGACCTTTGGGAGTGGGAGGCGTGATGGTCATGAGACTGGTGGAGATGTCACTAGTGGAATCCACCATGAACAGCTATCGCCTAGCATGGCTGGAGTTTCAGGACTTTGAGGTTTTTGTAGGACAGTTCTGGAGGCAGGAGCAGGGAGCGCTTGAGGCTCGAGTGTTGCGTTTTGTACTATTTCTGTTTCAGAAGGGGTTATCGCCAGCTACGATTGGGGGCAAGTTGGCAGGAGTGTCTTTCTATGGAAAGTTGTTATTTGGCTTGGATCTAGTGAAGGATGATATTTTGGGTAAAATGCTGAAAGGTTGGGGGAAGGAAAGATCGGGGTCAGGTAGTACAGTGCGCGAAGCCATTACATTCGATTTGCTCCTGGAAATTTTGCATGTACTGCCAGTTTTTTGTGTGGATGCACATGAGGTGGCTCTTTTTCACTTGTGTATGGTATGGATTTTTTGGGGGGCTTTTCGGGTGTCTGAAAAGTTGGGTGTGGGTAAAGCTTGTGGAGTGACAGAGGGGGATGTGCGCAGGCAGGGTGAGCGCCTGGGTATCTGGCTGCTGCAGTCCAAAACGGATCAACTGGGGCGGGGCAAGTGGATATGATTGGGCAGAGGAGGTGAGGTGAAAGCATTTCCAGTGTTGGAATGGGACAGTTTCAGGAAGCGTAGGGTTGGAAAAGGTGGGAGTGTTTTTGTCCCAGGAACGGGAAGAAACGTACGGCCTTCCAGTTGTTGTCAGTTTTGAGAATGGCCTTGAGATGAATTGGACGGCAGGCAGGTAATTTTGGTACCCATTCCTTCAGGATTGGTCAGGCAATGACGGTGGCCCAGTTGGGTTGGGACTGGGACCAAATAAGGCGTATTGGGAGGTGGCGGTCTAAATGTTGCGAGCGATATGTGAGGCCTGAGTTTGGGGTCTTTTCAGGGGTACAGGTGCTGGGTCTGGAATGGAGGAGGGGCAGGATATTGTAGCACACTGAAATTTGTTTCTTTTTACAGGTTGTGTGAGTGGGCCTTAGAAAGTGAAGGCGGTCATATGGCTGGTCGGGCATTCGTGCATTCACTGGGCGGCAAAATATGCAGAAAAGCAAGTTTATGGATGTTCTCTGGGATTCTCAAGTAACAGACACAAGGTGTTGTGGTAGGGAAAGAGCAGAATGAGGTGGAACAATTTGCTTCCTTTTATAACATCGATAATGCCGACATGGGGATGTCCTGATGTATTGTTATTGCACCTTGGGAGAAATGTTCTGGTCCACCTATCTGGGCTCTCCCTACTGCAGCAAATGCAGCGGGACCGGGCATAGCCGAAGCAAAATATTCATGGAACCTGTTTGGTATGGACGGAATTTGTGCCCAGGAGGAAATGGAGAGGAGCAATGAAACATGGGGCTATTGAAAGGAAGCTCAATTGGGCTATGAGGGTTTTCTGTTGGGTGCATGACATTAAGGTGCTGACGCATGAAGGGATTAGAGGAAGAACAGGTGCTCTTCAGGGATGGCAGAGTGTATCTGTCGGAGATGGGGAATGTGCATTACATATTGGAACTGCGTTTCTTGTTGACTAATTTGTGGGTAGAGAAGATATGGCAGAGTGATCCTGTTTAAAGGCTGCGAGGTGTTGCAGTGGGTTCGCTGGTGGGGCAGCAAAATGCCCAAGGGGTTTGTGCTGGGTGGCAGCAGATGGGTGAGGGTGGAGAGTCAGATGCGGGCCTGGCCACCCTTCCGGGGGGGGGAAAGAAGCAGGAAAAGGATGACAGAGTGGGGATGCCCGATTCAGACAGGAGACAAAAAGAAAAGGGGGACATGTGGGAGAATGGAAGTGGAGGCTGGGTGAATGGAGGCAAAAGTGGGGGAATGAAGTGAGAAGGGAAGACGGGGGGAGCTCCAAAGGGTGAAGATGAAAAGTTGTTCATTTAAAGTTCCAGTTTATGTTGATGTTATACTATGATGAGCAATCTTGTCCTAATAAATGGCCTTTTACACTAGTCAAATGGGCGTTGAAGTCTATGTCCCAGTATGTCAATGACACCTCTAAAATCCTTTTGGTACAATGTAAATCAAACATTTGAACTACTCCCAGGGGCCTACCATCGAGCTCTGGTCTGTGGTGCCTCTAGTTCACTCGAAACAATGTATCAAATTCTGATCACATGAGGTCTGGCCATAAATTGAGCATGACCTGGTTGTGTCTTGGATATGGCCTGGTATAAGCCTACCAAAGGTGTGGCCTCGGTGTGACCTGATGTAAGTACATGGCACTGCGGCCTTCTTGTGTCCTTAGGCTAGAAAAGCCATGCCCTGCACACATGCACATGCTTGGCTTTCCAGTTCTTGACTAGTGGAGGGGTTCTCCTTACCTGCTCCAAGACTCATTCGATGATGCCATCCATTCCAAGCCTGGCTCCAGTCATCGCGATCAGACTTCTGTCCTGCTCTTGTGGCCAAATACTGCCTCAAACAAGGTTTTGTGACAGTCTGATCTGAATAAACACAACTCACCACCCTTCGCATAAGAGAAAGGAAGTAATCTTCTATTTAAAGAAAAAACAAGGCAATATTTCTAATTTTAGTTTGCAGAAGCTCCAACCTTGCTACCAAGAAATTAATTTTATGAACAAGATGTATTTTAATTGCAGAGGGGAAACAACCAAAGGAAGAATTTGGAGACAGTACTTTGTGCATAGAAGACATTAACTGTGAACTAAAAGAGACTCTTTTCGGAAACTACCTATGTGTGGGTAATGAGCCAGCATTTCAAAGGTGATTGTTAGGCCAAGACTTAACAGAAACATTCATTGTAGGTACACAAGTTATTTTGTGCAATATAGTGAAAGAAGTTTGTTAGAAGAAAACACATTCGGTGTCTCTGTTAAATATCGTATTTTATATTTAGGTACCTGGTAAGTACAAAGGAAAGTACAAACATGCAAGAGTTAACCTGTGATACATTCTTGACCTAACAATTCCTTAAAAGACCCAGAAGACAGGCACCACAGAAGCCACTGATACATTCACAACCCCCTTCCCCCGGCCTGATCCCTCTTGTCAACTGTGTCATCAGTTTGTGGGTGTGTCAGATCCAAGGGAGGGGTCAGGTTCACGTCACTCCTGCAACTCCTCCAGACCTTGGCTCTTATACAAGGTTAGTGTGGGTAACACCCCCATAAAACCTTTGTGTGTTAAAGCTTGTGTTTTCATGCTATGTGTGGATTGCATGAGATTAAATAGTAACAACACTTAAAGCCTGCTTTCAGCCATATCCCAACAAGTATATCCCTGTTGCTGTGCTTTTATAGACAATCTAAGGGGTGAGGGAGAGAGCACACAGCGTGGGGCAGTGGGGCTGAGGTGGCCAAGCAGCAGATGAGGGCAAGTGCTAGATAACACATGCACTCTCATGGAGTGCCGACTGAAATGAAAAACGTAGCGGCAAATTAATGAAAAGTAGCACATCATGTCATTATGCGCTACTTTTCTTGTGTCCAATTGTATCCCCCCCAACACCACCATTTGTGTGCCATATTTATGATACAGCACACCATGGTGCACTTTAGGAAACTAGGGTCAAAAATGTTGACGCTAGTTTGGCACTTTGCAGGATTAGCTCCAGAAATATTAACGCTAATCCTGCAAAGTGAAAGGAGGCCCATTGAAAACAATGGGAGCCTTAGGCAGGCATTAAAAATGACGCTAGAAATGGCACAGTTGAATCTCATACATTCAACTGCACCATTTTCCTGGGCTTCCTAATGCCGGAACGCCCCTCTTGAATACATTAACTGTTGCAATGTGAGCGTTGCACCACTTTGTAAATATGGTGTGGCGTTTTTGCCAACCTAATGCCACATTGACGTCAAAAAAATGATGTTAATGTGGCGCAAGGTGGCACTAAGACCTTCTTAAATCTGGCCCCAAGCTCCCTAAATGTGAGCAGTGGAAGACTAAGACAATCAAAAGGATCATAAAAAGGTTATGCTCCAAGGGTGGGGCAAACACAAGAAGAAGCAGACAAGCCATCAAATAAGATGCAAACAAATTACAATGACAATAAAGTAACCCAACATTAAGCAATGGGCGGGCTGTAAGCTTGCCGTAAGTTCACAATAGGTCTTTTGCAACCATACAACTGTACTAAACACAACAGGCTCACAGATGGCTGTAAATGTAAGGAATATAGAACAAAAAAGAAGGATCATTTGCTAGGGTAATTGTTTTTAACATTCATGGAGAACTGATGGCAGTACTTCTGAAGATAAGCTCAAGGGTGTTTTCTGTAGTATGGAGGCCGTGGGGGATCTGACAGCCTCATGATTGATGAGTAATATCGATTTTTCTAGTAATTTATGACGGAAAGTCTTAATTTTTATTAAAGACACGGAGGCGAGTATTATGCTTCTCTTAACTTGCTTTAATTAGGTAGCAGAAAGTCAAGAAACTACAATTCCCATGAGGCTTAGAGAACAGAAAGCCATTGGGAATGAAAAACGTATTGGAACATACACCAATCGGAATGCAAGGAATAGTATAATCACCATACTTGACTGTGACCAGCCCTCTTTCTTGATGCGAGAAGGCTAGTCAGTGTGAGAAAACAAGGGAAAAATAGCTAGAACGATGGAAACTGCCAACAACAAAGAACAAAGTTTGTGAATAAAGTTCAACCAAGACTGGCATGAAGAAGAAATCCAAAAGACAGGAAGTGATTTCGGGTGGCAACGAGACGGATCTCTTGAAGATATTTCTGAAGTTGAAAATCCCATCTGACGCTCAAGAGAAAGGTTGAGGCTGAGTAGATGGTGCTGTGACAGAGGGAGAAAAAAATGAAAAACAAATGTTATAGAGAAAATGCGGTGGGATAATACTTGCCTCCGTGTTTTTAATAAAACGAAGACTTTCCATCATAAATTACTAGGAAAATCTACATTTTATGTAAAGATGGGAGGCTTATGTTATGCGTTTTTAAAGCATGTTAATTACTACAGAAGTTGCTGTATGAACTGGTTTACAGTAAAAAGTTCTAAAAACATTATCGTTAGACCAATCAGCCGATCTCAGAATGTCTTCCAATCTTGAACCCACCCAGAAAGCTTTGGAAACCATAGCTCCTCTAGAAGAGTGAGCCCCAAAAACAGAAGTGTCAATACCTGCCAAGGACATGACGCAACGAACCCATCTGGCCAGCGTAGCAGAAGCTATGGGTTTATGAGGCTTACAAAATGAAATACGGAGTTGAGAATGTGAGGACGTACTGAGATTGGCTGTGCAATCTTCATAACTCTTGAGACATTGTCACACAATTTGGGTTGGTTAGGAAAATACGGATAAAACACTGTACGTAAGTTAGTCTTAGTACATTTGATGATAGAGAACAACATGCCTGTAGGGGTGAATTGACAAGAAGAAATATCTAAGGCTTTAACATCTGATAATCGTTTAATGGAAACTAGGTAGAGTAATATAGTGAGTTTGGCTGAAAGCATTTTCAATGATAAAACAGAATTATCTTGCTAGGATAAAAACAAATTTAAAACAACATTAACATCCCATAATTTTGAGCATTTGGGCCAAGGAGGAATTGAAAACTTTACTCCCTTTAAAAGACAGCAGAGAAGGGAATGTTCTCCCACAGTTTTTCCGTTGATGTAAGTGTGATGTATGGAAATAGCTGATCTATATAAATTGACCGTTCTGTAAGACTTACCTGCACTGGCCAGCTAGAAAATTAATTACGTAAATTATATCGGCTGAAATAGGATCGAGATCCCTTCCCATACACCAACTTGTCCAAAGAGACCAGGCGGAACTGTAAGCTTTCCTGGTGCCAGGAGCCCAGGCTTTGTTAATAAAGTCTGAAGCCTCTGCCAAAATAGGAATGGAAGGTCGGGAAGACCCGATACCTTCCAAGCCGAAAGTGTGAGAGTATTGTTGAGTATCAGGGAGTATGGATGCCCTAGAGGATCCAGAAGAAGGGAAGGAAAAAGCAGAAGGAGGACTGCGAAGTCGATCGCCAGCTCCAAGATAGGAGGAAACCATACTTGAGATTGCCAAAAAGGAACTACTATTACCAATGTCGCTTTTTGACGTCTGACTTGGGAGAGAACTCTGGTAATCATCAGAAAAGGAGGGAAAGCGTAGTTGACTAAGGGAGAACAATCCTGCAGAAAAGCGTCTGAGGCTAATGCCGAAGGATCCAGCTGAAAAACTGAGGTAACTGCGTGTTTAGGCGAGAGGCAAAGAGGTCTATATTGAAGGGACCCCATTTGTGGAGGAGAGATTGGAATACTGAGGTGTCGAGTTTCCAGTTGCTGGAATCTCTGAGGAAACAAGAGTGCCAGTCTGCTGTCTCGTTGAGAGAACCTGGTAAATACTCTGCTGTGAGCAAAATTTCGTTGTGTAAGCAAAATTCCCATAGACTTTTTGCTAGGCCCACTAAGGGTTTTGATCTGGTGCCACCTAAATGGTTAATGTAGCGGACAGCCGATACATTGTCCATACGGAAGAGGATGGTACACTGAACCTTTTCTTTTGCTAGGCTTTTGATTGCAAAGGAGCCCGCAAGCATCTCTAAATAATTGATATGCAATTTGGACTCCTCTAACAACCAGGAACCTCCAGTCGAGATTGGACCACAACGGGCAACCCAACCCGTTAGGCTTGCATCTGACTCTAACACAAGATCTGGGGTTGATGCAAAGATAGTTCTGCAGTTCCAAGCCTCTAAATGGGCTATCCACCACTGAAGCTCCGAATGAGATTCTTGGTCCAAGCTGATTATTTCCGAGTATGAAAGACCTTTTTCTGAGATGACGTATCTTTAACCTTTGAAGAGCCTGGTAATTAAGTGGACCGGGAAAAAGGGCCTGAATTTAGGAAGAGAGACCTACGATCCTGGCTAAGGATCTGAGTGAAATTTGGGAACTGTGGCGAATCTTTAAAATTTCTGACTTTATAGATTTTACTTTCTGTTGAGGAAGATGAAGAGTAGTGGAAGAAGAATCTACCACGAACCCCAAGAACTCTATTCTTTGTGAAGGAAGAGTAATAGATTTTTCCCTGTTGAGAAGGACGCCTAGCTGAGACAGAAGAGAACACGTGATTTGGAGACGAGACTGAAGAGAAAGGTGACTCTGATGCATAATGTTAATGTCGTCCAGGTAAATTAATAACCTGATGCCTGAGGACCTGAGGTGAGCTGTTACCGGTTTCAGTAGTTTCGTGAAGCACCAAGGTGCTGACGGAAGCCTGAACGGAAGGGAATAAAACTGGTAAGTTTGTCATTGCCACTGGAATTGGACGAATTTTCTGTGATCTACATGAATAGTGACTGAAAGATATGCGTCCTGTAGGTCCAAGCGAACCATGAAATCGAAAGGAAGAAGAATGTCTCTTAAATAGAGAATAGTTTCCATTTTGAAAAGTCGGTAGATGACGAACTGGTTGAAAGCCCTGAGATTGATGACTGGTCTCATCTTTTTGTTTTTCTTCTGAACTAAAATGAGAGTACTTAGAAAGCCTGAAGGGTCTGGAAGGGTGGGCTGGATGGCTTGTTTCGACAGCAGAGATTGAATCTCTTCTGAGATGAGAGAGGACATATCTGCTGAAAAATGCAGAGGGGAGTGGGAGGGAAATATGTCTGATGTGGAGTTGAGAAAAATTCTATTAGATAACCTTGAACTGTATTTAGAACCCATGGATCTGCTGTTATAGAGTGCCATTTTGCTGAGAACAAATGAAGGCGACCACCTACTGGAGGAAGGCCAGAAATGGGGCTTACCTTATGAGTTGTTGTTTCTGAAACCGCATTGTCCTTGACCCCGGTAACCTCTACCGCGCTGAGGGTAGAATTGGGGTTTGAAAGATTGCGCTCCATATATGGAGTTGAAGGAGCCTCTGAATCCTTGCGAACAAAAGGAACGGCCGGTACAGCGACTCCTGCCTGTGCCGGCCCTTGCAAAAACCCGTTGATTGAACACCTTTTTGATGGATTGTTGTGCCTTGTCAATGGAGGCAAACGTAGAGACGAATTTGCCTAAGTCTTTAATGAAAGAGTCTCCAAAGAGGAGTCCATCTGCTTTAATACCTGGATCCAGCGTAGCTAAATTAGTTAATTTGGGGTCTAGCTTCAAAAGAAGGCCTTTCCTTCTCGCATGGGTAATAGCAGCGTTTGCGTTGTCTAGGAGACAAAAAGCTCTTTGAGTCCGTAAGGAAAGATCCATTGGGTCAATGTCTGCATTCTCCATTCTGGAAGACTCTGCCATATCCAAGATATGGGCCAAAGGACCCACCAAGCCTAAAAGTTTGTCCTGGCATTTAGAATAGGCCTTCTCAACCCCCTTACGGGGATTGCCGTCAGAATCCAAAATCAATTTGGCTGCAAAGGGATTAGAAGGGGAATGATCTAATTTAGACTTTTAAGGAGATGGGGAGGACTGAGATTGAGAACCCCAAATGTTTGAACTGTCATTCACGTCGTCTATGTCACCCATGCCGTCATCAGTATCCGAAATGTGAGAAATCACAATCTTTTTAGGCACATTCAAAGTATGTTTAGTTTTAGCTTTACATTTCTCATGAGAGAACTTAGAATTCCCCTCCTTAGAAGGAGGCCTGGGAGGAGACTCGTCCTCAATCTGGGGTGAAGAAGCTTCACCAGTCAAAGAGGTGCCATCAGGGGTGACCTTAAGAAGGGCTTTTTGAGATGACAAATCCTTAAGTTTACGTTTTCCGCTATCCCCCACAGAATGGGCCATTAAGGAATTAAAAACCATACTCTGAACAGAGGATTCAAAGTTTTTTGTCATTTTGTTCATTGTTGCTGAAATAGCTTTGGCCACAGCATCATTAATAAATGCCCCAAAGTCCTCATCGTATTAACATGTTCAGGGAAGTTATCTCGCTCCACTGCAGCTAAAAATATAGTGGAGCCACAGTAAAATGCACAAGAGAGAGGAAGGGGTTAACTCCTGACAGGAGAAAGTTGAAAGAAAGAATGTACACGCCCAACGGGTCGTGACTGTAACTGAGGCGAAGGCTAGAAGAATAGGCGGAGACTCGAGTCGTTCTGGTTAGAAAATAGAGAATGTGAGACCGAGACGAGTGCAGAGCACTTGCTGAGAAAAACCAGAACAGCGAAATGAGGAGAACGGTCAAAATGGGTCAACGACAGCTGTCTGACAAGAACAACCGTTTTGACCATTGGAAGGAGATGGAAGCGCGCGAGCGCTCGAGAAAGGCGCAAGGACTGCAGCACGCTAATAAAGTAAGCAAATGAAAGCGGGTGCCGAAGCATAGTACAAACAGTAAAATCTAGATGTTATCACAAAACTAGAATGAAGGAACAAATACGCACTTATCTTGACTGTGAGCAGCAAGAAAGAGGGTGGGTCGCAGTCAAGTATGGTGATTATACTATTCCTTGCATTCCGATTAGTGTATGTTCCGATACGTTTTTCATTCCCAATGGCCTTCTGTTCTCTAAGCCTCATGGGAATTGTAGTTTCTTGACTGCTGCTACCTAATTAAAGCAAGTTAAGAGAAGCATAATATGAGCCTCTGGTCTTGACATAAATTGTTATGTTTGACTCTTGCACAGAAAAATGAATTTAAAAATGATCTCCTGTAAGAGCTTCGCTATAGAGTGTTGGAGAATAGCAGGATGCTTGCGAAACAACTTTCTAGTAAGAAAGTCAGAATGAAGACTTACAAATATTTTGTGCTGGGTTAGCGGCACAAAAGTGATGCTAACCAGCCCAAGTATTTTCTCCTAATTCACTTCCAAGTGCAAAACTTGTTTTGCTCTGGAAAGTACCCTAACAGTAATGCAAAGCAGCACGAAGCACTGCTTTGCATTAATTAGTGCCAAGGTGGCGTTACATGGGTGGTACATGGGTGTTCCCATGCAACCACATATGCCTTTTGACACTAAACCCTATCTACACACAATAGTAGACAGGGTTTTGCACCAAAAGTTAAGGTCTTTTAAAACAGGTATTCATTCGAGAAGTGTTTTCATTTCCCCTTTTATTCCCGACTTTGCATGTGTGCTGCAGTGTGCAGCACACATACAACATGGGAAAAGTTTTTAAGTGTGTCTAAGCATAGTATTTTGTACTGCAAGAGTACTCTTCCAGTACAAAACTTATGTTAGACTCTTGCACACACCACTGCTCTATGGCGCAAACGTGCGTGTGAGGCTCACGGCAGCTAATATCTGCACCGGCGTTAGAGAGTGAAGGACAGTGCATATCTTTTTAGATATGGTACACTCCTGCCATGGATGTCAATTCATCAAAATGCCAGGGGTAGCAGAAGTTACATCACACACCCTTTGACCTCCACTTTCACTCACACACACATACTGACACACACACAAATGCACCCTTACATACACTCTCACTCACATAAACACACTCTCACCAGCAAGCTTGCACACAAACATTTAGAAGCATTTTGTACTTACCTCAGCGGCCATTGAAGGGCATATTCCAGCTAAATGCACAGAGAGTAATATATTGTTTGTTATTCACTATTAATGTAATAAAAACATTGTCAGAAAACAAAGAGTGGAACCAGATGCCACTGTGTTCCTGGCATTGAATTTGCCACCTTCAAGGCCAGGGGTCGCAAAGGCCGTGCCAGCGGTAGCAAGGGACATGCCAGGGGGTCGCAACTGCGACCTCTGGCGATCCCTAATTGACGACCATGACTCCTGCTCCCTCCCTGTGACGCAGCATTTTTCGCTTGCGCTGCGCGACAGTTTTTTAAATCTGCCCCCTAGCCTTTTGTCAGATAGCGGTAAATAAAATCCATTGTCTTCTGCTAAAGCTTCACTGGGGGCGCTGCAGGTCATTGGCAAGCTTGAGTGGCAGGTTTCCAGTATTAAAGTCAGTTTGATACCAAACAGCGTGAAATCAAAAATTGTCTTTTGTAAGAAGTTCACTAGAGGGCGCAGAAGGACAGGGGAACACTTGCAGAACAGTTTCCGAACAGGCAATTCGGCCTCTTGTCAAACTGCGGTGATAAATCGCAGGTGCTCGTTTTCAATCTGAACACATTTAGGTTATTTGTTTAAAATTATTCGGAGTATGAAAGATGTTGCGTTTACCTTTCAAACAAGCATTTAAAAAGCTAAAACGTCTGGCTTGTTATAGGTCTGTATCCTTTGCCCAAATGCTGCAAAGTCAGACGGTGAGATAAACCAGCCGAGCAGAGAGATCTCAAGTTGTACCATTTGCGTGACTGTCCCCGTGCTCTATGTTGCTCTTCACCAGACGTTGATTTTACCGACATCAGATAGACAAACGTCTGAGCCTGCCTTTGTTATGCTAGAACTGCGGGGGCCTACTGATTACAAACATATGGCTACAATGGATACATGAATCCTCTGAGCTAACTTAGTCTAAGAAGTCTCAAAATAATCGTTTTAGAATATAGTCATGCAGACCCCTCAGTGTTTTCACAAAACTGGACTGTTTTTCTGTACGCTACCTATACTGTCAACTCTGTCACATTTCAGAATAGACCATCAGCTAAGAATCAGACAACGGAATCTCAATTTCGTCCATTTTGCATGTGACTATTTTCTAATTACCGTCGAAACAGTAACATACACACATTATATTCCACAGCATACCTTTTTTTGACAGTGTATTAAAAATTAGGAACGGGTGGAAGTGGTGGAATTCGACTCTGCAGAATTCTGCGGAGTACCACAAAAACTCTGCAAGATTCCGCAGATTTCCTCCAATGTGAAGAAATCGTCATGTCACACTGTTCGTGCTGTGATTTAGTTCCAGGGGCATGTTCAGCGCTGAAAAATTAGCACCACGCGGCGCGCCAGAGGGTGCGGCTACTGGAGTTGAGCTTGTTGCTGCTTGAGTAGATTTTCTACTCCAGCATCAGCCTTATGATCGGGAATAGTTGCGACCACCAGCGACCGCCAACTTCAGAAAAATCTCACTGGATGTCCTCCTAGTGACTGGAAATCGCACAAAGGGATGCCACACAGCGATTGGCGGAATTTGTCCAGAAGTCTGCATTACTATTGTAACAGGAGTCACAAAAATGTCACCAATTCTGCTGGGGGAACAAAATATTTCTCCCATCCCTATTACAATTATGGTCTTTCAGCAGTATTTTGTCGTGCAAAGCTCGTGAGTTAGATTCCATAATATGACGTATAAAAGACCTTGTCTATCAACACATGAGATGGACTCACCTTGCCACAAACAGCATGCTGTAGGGTACCGACAGCTGCCTCATTGGCAGCATATCAAGTCAAGGTTTTAAATTCCATGCTCCTTAATCTACTAAATTTGAAAAATAATTTTGCTTTAAAAAAAATATTCACATTTGGATTGTCAGAGTTGTTGCTAGAGTGTACGTCAAGAGCGTTTGTAACAATAACATCTTAGTAGTAGATACCGCTATATTCTGATCATATCAGTCAAGCAATGTTTTAAAATGTCCAAACATGCAAAAATAATTTCTGCCTTAACATTTGAATTTGGTCATTGTGTAACATAGTACTTAAGTGTGCTCACTAAGGGTTTTTTAAAGATTTACAAGAGGATGCTCTCTCCTGTGAAAAGTGTGGTGAATATGTGTATAATTTTGACACTGCATTTATTGTAATTGCATTTATATAGTACTTATTACCACTGGTGAGGCACTGGAGTGCTTTACAGCGGGTAAAACGCCACTCAGGAACCCAAAGTTAGTGGTTGATCCAGTGGTAATTGGTATATCAGTTATTGGTATTAGTCTTGTGCTCTCGAGAAAACCATTCCATGCATTACTCCAGTTTCGTTGTGATAGTGTAAATTAATAGGAGTTCAGTGTGATTGTTAAAGTGAGTCCAGACAAATGGTGGTTTGAATAGATAGGCTAGAGGAGACTGGTTATTATTAGGTTATAATTAGGTTGCAGTGCTATGTTTTCAAAGAAGGAGAAGTTGTGATTTATGAAAGAATATGAGACAAACCTGCAGAAATGCGATATTACAATAATAGTAAGGCAGAGAAGAATGCAACTTAGTATAGGGTGAAGAAACTACAGATATTGACTGTTAGGAGAAACTGGGTAAACAGGTCCATTGGAATAAAAGTTAAACAAATTCAATGAGAAGTGAGACATCACACGTTGGCTCCGTAATGTGCAAGGATTCAAAGAAAAGGTTTATTCAAAACTAACCTTAGTAGTATTAGGCAAGCACATTTTGTCTATGGAGGTCATGCGCTCATTCATCTTTAAGTGATGGCGGGAGGAAAAAGAGTTCTACCTGCACCCTTACAGGAGCAAAGATTAGCCCAGAAGTGCGGTCACATGCTCAATGGGCAAACACATACAAAAGCCACCACAAGCAGTGTTTTTCAAACAAACAAAAAATGTGTTGACGTCCAGGTTCCTCTAGCACGTTTGACTGTAATACCAATAATGGTGCTATTGACAGCAGAATGGTATGCATATGAATTTATGAAGCTGAAAATGACAGAGCCAAATAACTGCCGATGTTATGGCAAATTGATGGCAGTGTATCCATCAGCAATATGCCAGGCACTGTACTATGTGAATCTAACTAGCGCCTGGAAACAGAACGCTATGGTTTTCTGTAGCCAGCCTAAAAGTACTTTACTGTGTACTAGCCATGAAATATTTTGTGGGCGTGTTCTCTGTTCAAGTATAAACAGGAGACTTATTGAAATAGAAATAGGGCTGTGATCCCCTTGAGTTTAGAAAGAGAGTAATGATTCAGAGATTGTGCTTCAGCTCCATTATCATAAACTCAAACTGTGCAGCCACCCACAGTGAAGGGGCCCAACTGGGCTGTGTGGTGCAGTTATACTCACATAATGAGCAGACCCCTTGCAGTTCCCATTAAAAATCAGCATTAATAATGGCCTTTCCTTACATTGAAAGGACTTTTCACACTACATGTATTAGAACTGAAGCACTTTACATCCAGAACGATACAGCTCTCAAACCAATTAACTTCATAGACTCCGATGAAATTGGAGTATGTGGGGCTGGGCATAAGGAAGAACATACTAAGACTAATGCATCAAGAGTATCATACTCAGGTACACCTATCTGGAAGGTAATATTTGGGTATGGGTTATCAGGAGTGGGCATACACAGACGGGCATTAAAATAGGAATAATAAAGTGATGAAGGGGGCCTGGGATACTTTGGGAGATGAACAACCCAGCAAAGGTGGTTGAAAACAGGTAAGAGGTATGAAAAGATAGCATGCAGTGGCAGTGTACATGAGATGAGAGAGGGATGGGCATCAAGAGAGGGACTAATGACAACAATGATACCAGAAGGAATTAATACAAGAGTAGGACATTAGCAGTGAGCACGGAATAGGCTCAGAACTTCACTCATAAGGGATTCACAGTAGACATGCCATGATGGTCCGTGCCTGCAGATCAGGACTGAACAACAGGCTGCTTTCCCCGAGCCAAGTCAAGATGGGATGTTTTTCAGTTTTTAGGTCTCGGCTAGACAGCGCTTGCACTGTCACTTCGAGACATGTTGTTATATACTTTGTGGGCTTCAGCCTGTCATAGGCTTCCAATTTGCTGGCTGCATCATCGCTGTCATATTCTTTCTCCCTATTTATCCATGGCATGCATTTGTCATGCTTCTTGCTGTATTTAGCCATCCCCCAGAGAGGGAACAAGTACAATATCAGTCCACTGGTCACCATTTTAGCATCCATTTCAGGGATTACATTTTAGGTCGATCGTAAGCGTTCGACCTGGTGTATACTTACGTATACTTATATTGTGGGATAAAGCGATTTCATTTGTTGGTTGCAGTATCCTTTAAAAAATGTTGCTCACTAGTGGGCAGTTCTGCCTTTTTCTCCCTCCTTTTCTGTTTCAGAGCAGTGAACAACTACTGTATTGTTCCACTTTGGTTTCTTTATCTGTTGCTGTCATAGATTCTTTTTTTACATTTCTTTGGTGGTCCCCTTTCACTATGCGTGTACATGTTTTAGGCTGGTAGCAGCCTGCCTTTTATTGCAGCATTTCGTTCCTCCCACCTCCTAGCTGACATTTGTT
Organism: Pleurodeles waltl; assembly: GCF_031143425.1. Classification (NCBI taxonomy): domain Eukaryota; kingdom Metazoa; phylum Chordata; class Amphibia; order Caudata; family Salamandridae; genus Pleurodeles; species Pleurodeles waltl. Next base: position 1,294,221,613 of record NC_090446.1, on the reverse strand, counting down.
TTGGCTTTACTCCAGTGCTGTCCTCTTTACTCGGCTCCAAAAATAAGCTTATTTGACTAAACAAACACAGCTCCTAAAATGAGCTTATTTTGCTAAACAAACACCATATGCCCTTGTATCGCATCACAGACAGTCTCTCTGCAGGGCCCCTCCCTGCCAGCACTCATGACATTGCACACAGGGCATTGCCTATCTTTATTGGGGGCCATAAATCTTCTCAGGCTGCTCTGCTAACTTCATTAGAGCTTTGTTGAAATGCGAGGCAAAAATGTGTGCAAGACTTTTCATTCTGTTAACATACAAACACTGTCCATGTTTAAAGTGCATTTTAATGTTACCAGTGTTTAATTTAGTCAGACTTGAGCATTTGACCATTTAGTTTGCGTTTGCAATTGCTCACACCAGTTATACTCTGAAATATGCTTTCTGAAATGCTATGATACAATTCCTGTAGTGAGCTGGGAATGTCTGCAGTGTCTGTGAAACTGGAATTTACACGTTAACAGCTCTAACTCGAGCAAACGCAAGATACATTGCACTGCAAATGCTTGTTTCTTTATTGAAAGCAATCAACAAGATGGTGCCTGTTTTCACTCCCTCCAAGCTCCACTCCCTTTCTGTGAACAGGCCTGTAAATCTTGTTCTTATCTCCTCACATTTGCTCGGCATTCAAAGAAGACCGACATCAAATACCAGGCACTGTTTTCATGAAAGCGCATGTTTACTTAATGTCCCAGTGTTGCTTGTCTGTTTTTGCCTTTGAACTTTCGCACTAACCAGAAATACTTATAGACGGGGAGTGTAGAAGACTTGGTTATTAGAACCAGCACATTTTACACATTTGCATCTTCCTGCATCGCATCAGGGGCTCACCAAAGAACCGATGTCGGGTAGCAGGCACTGCATCTAATAACACTGATTATTTTTTCATAACTGCATCGACCCTGTAATGTCATCAGCCACGTGTGGGAAATGACCGCGAGCGTCCCCAGTGTAGGAGCCGGGGACATTCCGCTGCCAAGATTACTGCATGCTCTTTATACATTTGCCACTCACTTATTGCCACAGAGACCCACTGAGCAGTGTAATCCAGTTTCTTACCCCTCTTTTGATTGGTGACGACACAGACTCCTGGCGGGTCGAGGAGTTTGTGGAGCAGCGTAGGCGCTGTCAACAGAGGAATATTAACCACCGAAAAAGAGGCCTGATGTCTTTTGATCGCCTTTCTGCTTACACTGTATATATAATCTGGAGCAGTGTCAAAGAGAGAGGAGGTCATCAGCAAATAAATAAACTGCTGAGACATGTCTGAAGTGTGGCCCAGTGGTTGAGCAGACAATTTAGGAATAGCAAGAAATGTTACCTTCGATCCTGGACATGCTACTTTATCTCCCATTGACTCCCCCCCCCACCCGCCTCCCCAACCAAAAATGCCGTAACTGGGAGGCTTAAATTGAGAGGTGTGAACACAGAAGACAAAACGCAGATCTTGATGTGTTTATACTCAGCCTCTATTTCGCAACCAACCTCAGACAAATGTATTTTGTATTTGCTTGCAAGACCACAACATTTTGAGTTTTAACTACAGCTGCAGTTGTGAGAGAGGTAGCAATAGCTAGCCCTGTTGAAAATGCAGAACCAACTCTGTTAATCTGCCTTATTTCATCCACTTCATCAATCAATCAGTCATTTCTAGAGTGCACTGCTCACCCATAGGGTCTCAAGGCGCTAGGGGGGTACTCAGAGATCTGTTGAAGAGCCAGGTCTTGAGGTCCTTCTTAAACTGAGGCAACAATGGCAACTATCTGAGGTGTGGTGGTAAGGTATTCCAACCTTTAGCTGTCAGGTATGAGAATGATCTTCCTCCAGCCAAGGACTTCTTTATGCGGGGTACGTTGGCGATTGACTGCTGGGACGAATGGAGAGGTCTGGAAGGGGAGTACCAGGTGATGCAGTGGTTGAGGTAGATGGGTCCGCTGTCGTGGAGGGCTCTGTAGGCATGTACAAGGAGTTTGAAGTTGATCCTCTTCTCATTGGTGAGCCAGTGGAGGTTCTTCAGGTGTTATGTGATGTGTTCTCGGCGGGGGATGTCTAGGACAAGTCTGGTGGTGGTGTTCTGAATTTGTTGCAGCTTGTTCAGGTTTTTTTGGGAAGTTCCAGCATAGAGGGCGTTGCCATAGTCAAGTCTGCTTGTAATTAGGGCGTGTGTCACGGTTTTCCAGGATTCGGTTGGTATCTATCTGAAGATCTTTCAGAGGAGTTGGAGGGTGTGGAAGCAGGTGGAGGCGACGGAGTTGACCTGCCTGGTCATAGTGAGCATTGAGTTGAGGATGACGCTGACATTTCGTGCATGGTCTGTAGGGATGGAGGACCTGCTGAGTGTAGCGAGCCACCAAGAGTCATCCCAAGCTGACGGGAGGGTCCCAAGATGAGGATCTCGATTCTGTCGGAGTTCAGCATTAGGCAGCTCCCTCATTCAGGTGGTGACTGCTTCCATCCCGTCTCTGAAATGCTTCATGGCTTTTGAGGGGTTCTTGGTCAGGGAGAGGATCAGCTGGGTGTCATCAGCGTAGGAGACAATGCTCATGCCGTAGTTCCTGATGATGGGGGCAAGTGGATCATATAGATGTTGGACAGCGTGGGGCTCAGCGATGATCCTTGGAGTACTTCATAGCTGATGTCAGTGTGTTCTGGTAGGTGTGACGGGAGCCTAGCTTTCTGTGTTCTGCCTGTCAGGAACAAGTGTATCCATCGAACGGCCTTGCCGCATATGCCTGCTGCATGGAGTCTGGAGCATAGTGTACGGTGGGACTCTGTATCAAAGGTGGCAGAGAGATCCAGTAGGATGAGGGCTGCTGTTTGCCGTGGTTGAGGTGGGAGCAGATGTCATCTATGGCTGCGAGCAGGATGGGTTCGGTACTGTGGTTGGTTCTGAGTCCTGATTGGGAGATGTCCAGGATGTTGTTGACCTCAATGTGTTGGCGTAGCTGAGTGTTGATTGCTTTCTCTGCAACTTTAGCTGGGAAGGGTAGCAGTGAGATGGGGAGGTAGTTCTTGAGGTCCGTTGGATGAAGTGTGGGTTTTTTCAGAAGTAGGTGAATCTCAGCATGCTTCCAGTATTCAAGGTAGATTGATGACTCTAGGGAGTAGTCGATGGCCTTGCAAAGTTTGGGCGCAATCAAGGTGCTGGCCTTGTTGAAGATGTAGTGTGGAGGACCTGATGAGGCTGTGGTAGGATCTTGTGGTGGCTTTGAAGGTGGTCAGGTCTTGTGGGGATTTACTGTTTGTCCATTTCTTCTCCGGCCTCCTGCATGAATGCTTTGATTCCTGGAGTGTGGGGGTGAACCAACTGGCTTTCTTGGAGGAGTGTTTTTTACTGTAGTCACCCGGAGAGGGGCTAGGGTGTTGGTGCACTTCCTCTACAAAATGTTGACATTTTAAAGTGTTTTTGTTATTACCACAACTTATGCTAATTTATTATTGAGGTTAGAGAGCAGCCTTCACCATTGTCCATCTTCCTCCCACCATCACCCTCATCCAACCAGCACACTCTGTGTACCCCGACTAATCCCACCTAACTGTGGATTGCATCTGCAGGAATCTTTGCCACCCTTGAGTGTGTGCAAGGCCGACTCTTTCTCTGTCATCTGCCTCAAGCGCTAGAGGGGCAGCAGTGGGTAAAGGGGTCTTGATTGGGTTCTTACTAAGAAAGCTATTAAAGGCTGAAGATGGACTGAGACCCTGATAAGGGAACCTTTGTTCAAGGATAGGGGGAGATTCCTGTCTGTGACTCAATTCACCTTGTGTTTTATTCAGCAACAGTCATTTCGTTAGCTTCATTGTGGAGTGATGTTTTCAAAACAGAAAGTGTTAAAAGAGGTTTACCCAAAATGATCCCAATTACTGCAGTCATGTTTTCCACCACTTCAGCAGCAAGTTAGGACTCTAGATTTTCCTGTGCATATCCTCCGAGCCCTCTCCCGTTCTTCAGCCTGGTATGTTATGTTATGCCATGTTATGTTATGCCATGCTATGGTATTGTATGTTATGCCATGCTATGGTATGTTATGATGTTATGTTATGTTGTGTTTTGTTGTGTTGCGTTATACCATGCTATTGTGTTGTGTTGTGTTATGTCATTTAATTCTATGTTATGTTATACCATGCTATGGTGTGTTATATTGTTCTGTGTTATATATGTCTCAATGTCACAAAAGATGCTATTCTCCATATCTGTAATTTTCTCCTAGAAACCATTGTTTCAGGTGTCTTATTTAAATTAAATCAACTAAAAAGAACTCATACTACAACTCCCAGAATGCAACCAGTTGCTAAACAAAAGAAAATCAGGACTGGAGCACCGTGTCTTTTGCAACATGGTGTCATTCGTAACCCTAGCTACGCCATTACTATGGCCTTATGACGCTGCAGGAGCTTTGTACCTTTACACAGGGTTTCTAAGTTTAGTGTCCAAGAACAGTGCAGTCTGGCCTTTAGGAACAAATGATGATTACCTTGGAAAGGCTCTAAGACATGATCTGATTTACTTTCTGTCTTTTCATGGGCACCAGCTCGACAGGGACACCCCTAGTCGTCGTTTAGGCCAGTCCTCCACCATGAAAGAATAACTTTTGCGATGCCCTTTGTAATTGCAGGCTGTACGTGAAAATATTTTTTTCTGTTTTAGAACAATTGGAGAGGGCCTGAAGGCACACCTGAAGAACCTCACTGTGCATGTTTCAATTTTAAATGCGTTTTTTCAAAGCCGTTCTACCGCAAAGAAACAATTGCAGGATCAACTCATTTCAAAACTATGGGGGTCCTTACAACCCTGGCGTACGGTGTTAAAGCGCCGGTAAGACCGCAAACAGGCCGGCGGAACAATAAAGGGAATTATGACCGTGGCGGAAACCGCCAACATAGACAGCCACTTTAACACTCCGACCGCCACGGCGGTACAGACAACCAGCACGGCAGTCACCGCCAACAGACAGGCGGGAGACAAAGTACCGCCCACAGTATTACAACAGGCCAATCCATCACCTTTTCCGGGGCGGATTCTCAGTGGATAAAAACACGGCGGAAACAGCTTTTGAAATGGGAAAACGCTCACCTGAACACACTCCACGAGGAAGGAGGATACCATGGAGCCGGAACTCCAAATACTCGCTGCGATTGTGTTCCTGCTCCTCTACGTACATCAGCAACGGCGGCGCCGAAGACAACGGTGAGTACTGCACCTACGACATAGGGGAGGCAAAAGTCAGAGACACACACACGCAACACCCCCACCCCCACCCCGACCCTTGCACACTACAACACACACACCAATGCATAACCAAACATCACAGGAACAACCCCCAACCCCCCCGGGAGAATGCAAAGACAAAAGGAAATGAAGTACAACCATTGTAATTTATCAAAATACAGTAAGTATACATAAATACATAAATATATACACATTCCAAATATATACATCACGATTAGTAGTGCAGGTATGCACATTTCAATGTCCGTGGACCACTGGGCCCAAAATGCATGGGCGAGGCCCACACACGATACCTGTCCAGAAACGGAGAGAACACTGCTGGGGCATCAGATAGAAATACAACAGGCACCTCAGGGGGAAGGGAAGGAAGGGCACCTCAGCCGGATGACAGCACCACGCTAGATCCACGACGGGGCTCCATGCCCCTTGATGTATCCTGGGGAGTGCAAAGCCACAGTCTCACAAGTCTTTACAGTGGGTGGTTTGCCCACTGTACCATCCTGGGGAATGCAAAGCCACAGTCTCACAAGTCTTTGCAGTGGGCGGTTTGCCCACTGTTTTATCCTGGGGAGTGCAAAGCCACAGTCTCACAAGTCTTTGCAGTGGGTGGTTTGCCCACTGTACCATCCTGGGGAGTGCAAAGCCACAGTCTCACAAGTGGATAACAGTCTACATTGGTTTTGGAGAGGGACTGGTGCCCACAGTGCTTCATCCTGTGAAGGACAGATGGAGTGAATGCTGTTCTCCACTGGTTCTGTAGGGGGACTGGTGCCCACAGTGCATCACGCTCCCGTGACGGTCCCAGTTCCATCACTGCCCCTGCCGCACATGGGCTAACGATGCTTGAGTTGGCGGTGCTTGCCCTGTTTAGTGGTGCTTGCCATGTTCAGCGGTGCTTGCCATGGCGGTCTTTGCCCTGTTCAGCGGTGCTTGCCCTGTTCAGCGGTGCTTGCCATGGCGGTCTTTACCCTGTTCAGCGGTGCTTGCCATGGCGGTCTTTGCCCTGTTCAGCGGTGCTTGCCCTGTTCAGCAGTGCTTGCCATATTCAGAGGTGCTTGCCATGGCGGTCTTTGCCCTGTTCAGCGGTGTTTGCCCTGTTCAGCGGTGCTTGCCATGGTGGTCTTTGCCATGTTCAGCGGTGCTTGGCCTGGTCAGCGGTGCTTGACTTTGCTGCCTCTGACCTGTGCAGCGGTGTGTGCCATGGCGGTCCCTCATTGCCCAGCGGGGCTGTGGCTGCCGGTAACCCCTTTGCACTGACTCTGGCGGTGGTCTCCTGACCAGTGACAATTGTGCTGCCCTCCTGGGCACTGACTCTGGCGGTGTTCTCCTGACCAGTGATGATTGTGCTGCCCTCCTGGGCACTGACTCTGGCGGTGGTCTCCTGACCAGTGATGATTGTGCTGCCCTCCTGGGCACTGACTTTGGCGGTGGTCTCCGGACCAGTGACGATGGGGCTGGCGGTGGCGTCCTGGGCAGAGGGGAGGATGGCGGCCTTCTCCGCTGTGCTGCTCTTCCAAGACTTTGGCGACTTCTTCTGCCCCTTCCCCACCTTGGGAGTAGTCACAGCTGACTCGACACTCCCCCCGGGACCCTTGTGAGCGGCTTTGCCTGCAGGAGTCTTCACCCTCTCCCGTCGGGCACTGTCTAACTTCTGGTGCTTCACAGGGGGTGGACTGGCAGTGCTTTGGCTCCGTATCACACTGGCTGCCCTGGTGCCCGGTGCACTCCACATACCTCTAACAGCCACCACTGGTAGAGGACTTTTTTTGGCTGAGGTGCTACTACGGGACCTATGAATTGGAGAGGGGGGTGGGACAGAGGTCAAGGTTGCTTAGGAAAAGTTTCTGACGAACACTGGGACGGGTAGCTGGAGGGGGTCTGGGAGTGGAGGAAGAGGAGGTGGTTTTAGGAGGTGTAACTTTTGATGCTTTGGGTGCAGGTGCATGTTCTGGAGGCTGTCGTGAGGTGGATGGATGTTGGGTGTGTGTGTGCCCATGTTTGTGTACTTTGGGAGGGGGCGTCACAGACACACTGGGAGAGGACACAAGGGACGTGTAAATGGTAGTGGGGGTGGTGAGTGCAGGTGAGCGGGGTGTGGTGCTGGGTGTTCTGGTGCGAGTCCTAGTGGCCGTAGTGGTAGTGCATGCAGGTGAGAGTGTAGACGAGACTGGGAGGGAGGAGGGAGACGACGACGAGGGGGACACAGTGGACGCAGTGGATATTGCTGTGTCTGTATGTGGGTGATGCTTGTGTGAGTGCCTGTGGGATGTGTGGTGCCTATGTTTGCCTGAGCTGCCCTTGTGTGTTGACGTGTGTGCAGGCTGGTCTGATGGTGTGCTTGGGATAGGCTGAGGTACAGGGGATTGGGTCTGGGTGGAGGAAGTTGGAGGAGGGAGGCTAGACACAGGGACAATGGCTGCCATCAGTGCAGAGGCCAGAGATTGCAGGGTTCGATGATGGGCAGCCTGACCAGAATGAATGCCCTCCAGGAATGCATTAGTGTGTTGCAACTCCCTTTCTACACCCTGGATGGCATTCACAATGGTAGACTGCCCAACAGTGAGTGACCTGAGGAGGTCAATGGCCTCCTCACTGAGGACAGCAGGGGTGACTGGGGCAGGGGCTGAGGTGCCTGGGGCGAAGGTGATGCCCACCCTCCTGGGTGAGCGGGCACGGGGCGAACGCTGAGGGGCTGCTGGGAGGGCGGTGTTGGTAGGGGGGGTGGCAGCTGTACCTGTAGGAGTGGGGGGCACAGATTTTGCCGCCACCACAAGGGAGCTCCCATCGGAGGACGAGTCCGTGTCGCTGGTTGCTGATCTGGTGACCGCTGTGAAGCTCCCCTCACCGTCCGTCCCACTGGTGTATTCAGAGTCCGTGGTGTGGCCCTCCATGGCCATGTGGGATGCAGCCCCCTCGTGCTCCGGTGCCCTTGTACCTCTGCCTGATGATGCTGACGCACAAGAGAACAGGGAGAGCACAAAAAGGGGTGGGGAAACAGAAGACAGACAGGTTGAGTGCATGGCTTACCGCTACCGTTGGCGGACAATACAGACACAGCAGCCCCCTGCACTACGCCGCGCTCTTGGGCTCTACAGATGCAGTTCCTGGGATATGGCCTACATGACTATGATAGACACATAGATGACACAGGGGCATGTATACCTGTACTTGGCACTCTACAGAGGTGGGGTGGAGTGCCACATGGCCTGCATTACGGAGGGGCCTAGCCTACGGAACTCTCTCTGGCCTAGGGAAACCCACAGCCCTCCTCCGCCACCAAGACCCCTCCACTGCTCGCAAAGTCATGAGAATGTGAGTGTACTCACCCCATTGTGTCTGCTGTGATGCCCTTGTGCGCCCATCCAACTCAGGGTAGGCCACCGCCAGGATCCAGAACATCAGGGGGGTCATGGTGCGACGGGCACCCCTCCCACGTTGGGAGGCCATCCCCAGCTGAGCCTCCGCCGTCTTCTTGCTCAAGCGGCGAATGTCCTCCCATCTTTTACGGCAGTGGGTGCTCCGTCTCTGGTGGACCCCCAGGGTCCCGACGTCCTTGGCGATGGCACACCAAATATCCTTCTTCTGGTGGGCGCTGACCTAGATGACGTGTACAGGGGAAGAAGAGAAGTCATTACCAAGTGCACCGTCGAAGTGAGTGGCCCACATCCCTGCCCTTGCCATGTGGCACATACATTCTCACCCCTTCATGCTCGCAGAACTCTGCCCCCTTCCTACTTACATCCAGCCCTCTCCACCCAGGCATAGCCCATACAACTTGCACCCTATGTACTCACCTATTGGTCTGGAGGACAGTAGAGTAGCGTGTACTGGGGGAGGACCCCGTCCACGAGCTTCTCCAACTCCTGTGCAGTGAAGGCAGGGGCACTTTCCCCAGACGCACGTGCCATTGTCTCTTCCAGACCGAGGTCACAGCAGCACTTGCAGTGTAGGTCCTCTCCTGTCGAAGATCAGGTATCGAGCGATTGAGCAGATAGAAAATGGCGGTCACATCCGCGGCGGTCACGTCCGCGGTGGTGCGTATCATCACCGCCGGCGCACTTCGTCATTGGCTCCTGGGACCCATAGGGTCCTATGTTAACCAATGCAGCATTGCGCTGCGGTCTACGACCGCCTACCGCAGCGGTGTACAATGCCAGCGCAGTTACCTCACATCCCATTGTCCCACGTTAGAGGTCAGGCATCCGACATTTCGGGGGCCCACATGGCTTCATTTTCACCTGCGTCACACATACCTAGGCCTGGAGTAAACACACATACAGAAAGTTTTTTGTATTTTGTGTTGTGTTCTGTGTAGCTGTGGGTACATACCTCTGAATTGGTTGACTCTGTGGTCGCTGTTGTCCTTCCTAGGCACCGTCAGCTGGGACATGTGAGGAGATGGCGGAATCCTCCAGTGTACCGACCGCTGGTGGACCTGTTGACAATGGAGGAGCGACATTTAATCATCACCTACAGGTTTGACCGTGCCGCAATCCAGGAACTGTGTACCCAGTTGGAGCCAGACCTTATGTCACCAATCCGCCATCCCACAGGAATCCCCCCTCAAGTGCAGGTGCAATCAGTGCTCCATTTCCTAGCAAGTGGGTCATTTCAAACAACAGTGGCCATGGCATCAGGGATGTCCCAGCCTATGTTTTCCAACGTGTTTTCCAGAGTGTTGTCTGCCCTGCTGAAACACATGAGGAGCTACATCGTTTTCCCTCAGGTGGAGGATTTGGCTACAGTTAAAGGTGACTTCTATGCCCTTGGACATATCCCTAATATCATAGGTGCCATTGATGGGACACATGTAGCTCTGGTCCCCCCCGCAGGAGTGAACAGGTGTACAGGAACCAGAAGAGTTATCATTCCATACATCCTGCGGAATAGCAGCATCCCTTATGTGATGGGTCAACTCCAGAGGCACCGGGTGTGGCTATTAGGGGACTCTGGTTACCCCAACCTGTCATGGCTACTGACCCCAGTGAGGAATCCCAGGACCAGGGCAGAGGAACGCTACAATGAGGCCCATGGGTGGACTAGGAGGGTGATCGAACGCACCTTCGGCCTCCTGAAGGCCAGGTTCAGGTGCCTCCATATGACCGGTGGTTTCCTATTCTACTCACCAAGGAAGGTGTGCCAGATCATCATCGCCTGCTCTATGCTTCACAATCTTGCTTTGCGACGCCAGGTGCCTTTTCTGCAGGAGGATGGTCCAGATGACGGTTTTGTGGCAGGTGTGGAGCCTGTGGACAGTGATGAGGAGGAAGCTGAGGAAGAAGACATTGACAACAGGGACTCTGTCATACAGCAATGTTTCCAGTGACACACAGGTGAGAACAATTTATTTACTAGTACATTTACTTTCACACTTCTACCTCTATCCTGTCTGTCAATTTGAAGCAGTATTTGGTAACTGAGTTGTACATTTCCATTACGGTTTCACAGGTGTGGTTACCAATGTGTGTCATCTGCTTGCATCCTTCATGGACTTGTGATGTGTGACATGGGTATGTTTACATTACAATCTTCGAAAGGATTTTGTCATTGTCATAGATAATAAAAAAAATTGAAATCACAGACTGGCTCCAGATTGTTTTGTGGTTCAAGGGTGTTTATTGACGTGCTAATTATTGGAGGGGTGGCAAAATGGTGAGGGGGGATGGTGGAGGAATGTCCATGGCAGAGTCCAGTCTATTAGTCTCACAGGTTCACTGCCCATATGGGCATAGGAAGTGGAGCTGGGGCAGTTCGAATATGGACAGGGTAACAATGTGGGACAGTGGGATGACAATCAGGGTGGTCTCATTTCTTGGCGGGGGTCTTGCCATCGTGCTCTGTCCTGTTCCTGGATCTCAGGGACCGCTTGCGGGGTGGTTCTCCGTCTGCAGGGGGTGGGGTGCTGGTGTGGTGGTCCTGTGGCGGGGTGTCCTGTCCACTAGCGCCGGCGGAGGTGGTGGGCAGTTCATCGTCCATGCTAGTGTCAGGGGCCCCTTGGAGTGCCACGGTGACCCTCATGGTGTTCTGTATGTCCTTCAGCACCCCTACGATGGTGCCCAGGGCAGAGCTGATGGTTCTGAGCTCCTCCCTGAAGCCCAAATACTGTTCCTCCTGCATGCGCTGGGTCTCCTGAAACTTGGCCAGGACCGTAGCCATCGTCTCCTGGGAGTGGTGGTATGCTCCCATGATGGAGGAGAGGGCCTCGTGGAGAGTGAGTTCCCTTGGCCTGTCTGCCCCCTGTCGCACAGCAGCCCTCCCAGTTCCCCTGTGTTCCTGGGCCTCCGTCCCCTGGACCGTGTGCCCACTACCACTGCCCCCAGGTCCCTGTTGTTGTTGGGGTGGTGGGTTATCCTGGGTTCCCTGTAGTGGTGGACACACAGCTGATTGACGTGTCCTAGGGGCAGAGGTATGGGCCCGCTGGGTGGGTGCTGTGCTGGTGTTACCAGAGGGTGGAAGGTCAGTGTTGGGCTGTGCCTGTGCGAGGGGAACCGACTGTCCCGAGGCCCACGATGGTCCGGGCTGGTCATCTGGATCCAGTTGGCCAGAGCTGCTGTTGTCACTGTGGGCCTCTTCTGTGGGTGGGGTAGAGATGTCTGGACCCTCCTGTCTGGTGACGTTAGGTAGTGGTCCTGCAGGGGTATAAAAGCATGATTATTGCATCTGTGTGTGTCATGGTGTGCAATGGGTGGGTGAGCGTGTACCCCAGTGCTAGCATTCCTGTGTGGGGGCTTGTGTGATGATGGTTAGGGGGTGTTATGAGTATGTGCAGTGAGCATGCTTTAGTGATGGGTGTCCATGCTTTGCTGTGTCATGCAGGGCTTGGTGTTGGGATGTGTGGTTTGTGTTATTAGTACATTAGTGAGGATTTGGCGTGATAGGGGAGGGGGTGAGGGTGGGGGTTTGTGATAGCATGCAGGTAGGGTGGGGGATATGATAGTTAAGATTTGACTTACCAGTGTCCATTCCTCCACCGACTCCTCCGAGGCCCTCAGGATGCATAATGGTCAAGACCTGCTCCTCCCATGTTGTTAGTTGTGGGGGAGGAGGTGGGGGTCTGCCGCCAGTCCGCTGAACCGCGATGTTGTGCCTGGAGATCACGGAACGCACCTTCCCCCGTAGGTCGTTCCACCTCTTCCTGATGTCCTCCCGATTTCTTGGGTGCTGTCCCACTGCGTTGACCCTGTCCACGATTCTTCGCCATAGCTCCATCTTCCTAGCTATAGAGGTGTGCTGCGCCTGTGATCCAAATAGCTGTGGCTCTTCCCGTACGATTTCCTCCACCATAACCCTGAGCTCCTCCTCCAAAAACCTGGGGTGTCTTTGGCGTGCCATGGGGTGGTGTAGGTGATGTGTGGGGTGGTGTATGTGGTGATGAGTGTGGTGATGTGTAGTGGTGTGTGGTGTTTTGTGCGTGGATGTTGTGTGGGTGATGGTGTTGTGTGCCTCTGTGTGGTGGGGTTGTCTATTGCTGTGCTCTCTGTCTGTCGCCTTTGTCTCTGATTTTTGGTCACAGGGGTTTGTGGGTGATGTGGGTGTGTGTTTTATATTGTGTTGGGTGTGTGGGAGTGGTGTGTGTATGTGTATCAGGTGTGTGTATTTGGAATTGTCCAATGTGGCGGTGTTTTGGAGATGTGTGTGTATTTTGAGCGCGGCGGTGTGTACCGCCAATGGAATACCGCGATTGAAAGACCGCTGCGTGGATTCATGGGTCGTGATCGCATGGGCGTGTTTCTGTTGGCGTGACGGTGGAGGTTTTGTTTTCGCCAGTTCATCACTGACCTTTGGTGTGGCGGACTTGTGTGGGTGTCTGAATTTCGGCGGATTCCGAGATGTGGGTTATAATAGCTGTGGCGGAATGCCACGGCTGCGGCGGTGTATTGGCGGTCTTCTGCACGGTTGTGTTAGCTATTATATCTTAGAATATTTACTATTTAAGGTCTGTTATTGGTATTATTTATTGTAATCAATATATATTATATCTGAAACGGGTGTGCAGCAAGAGTCAATAGGCTGAATTATCAGGATATTTTAATAAGTACATTAAATACAAATTGTAGTAAATGATAATAAAGAAATTATATCCGGAAAAACATTTATCATTTTGTCATGAAAAAAGATTTCACCTTCAACACATTATACTACGTTAAATCGTATGTTATCGTATGCTATGCTGTGTGCTGTTAGGCTATATATTGCTAAAGTATGTTCTGTGATGTAATATCTTACCAACATCTGAGTAGTGTACTTTACCCATTTACGTGACTCGTAGCTCTTTGTGAATCTGAATGCCCACTCTACATAGTTGTAGGGTTTTTCAGTGTCCATTTATTTTCTATCGATTTGTAAATCGGCCAAGTAGTCAGCTATGAAAACAGAAAACGAGGCCTCAGTTTTAGACTCAGCTTCTTCCCCTGAACAAACTGTAAAATCCTTGCAAAATGATTTTAATTCCCTGTGCCTCCCTACATGTATCTACCTAAATCAGGAGTGCTTAAAGAGGCCCTATCTTAAAACCCTAATGAACAAGCATTGGCAAAGCCAATAGGTTTAACCTTTGTGATCTATTGGCTTTGCCACTGCCTTTCAGCGATTTTTATAGCTTTAGGCTTTATGTCAACACTGTGCAGCATTGCTCCCCAAAAAATAAATTGTAAAAAGCAGACATGATGACACGATCATTGCTGGCAATACCAAGATGATGTATGCATGTTAATGCATTGCAACCCATGCACACATTAGCCGAAACAGAATAATTTATTTGTATAACTTTTCAAAGTCGTTACAAATATCATATTTTGTATACATCAAAAATGTGCTGTAATCGATATTCAAAATAAAATTAAAAGTTGTTTAGCATCCTTCTTAACATGCTAAGACATTTATGTATATTGATGAAATTCGTGAGGGAAATTTTAATTTGGCAATTTTTGTGTTTGACGAACAGTGCAGTATTTTTAACAGATGTGATTTTCGAGGCCATGCAGGACACATACTTCAGGTGTTCTTTTCACACCTAATGCACACACTAGCAGAATGACACAGGCACCATTTGCTTTAGTTTGTAGCCTGCAGCCTACCAGACAGCTGTCTGGTTTGCTAAAGACATGTTGGGGGCTTTCAGAAAGTTGACCTAGGAATGCATTTTGTTTGTTGACTGCCATTGGCTTTGTGGTTTGTAACTCACACTTTCTGGTTTTCCATTTGCTGGGTTTATTTGCTTTTATGCTCTCTACGTTCAGTTTTTTCTTCCTGTTGTCTAAACCATGTTTAAGGTATCCTTCCGCAAACTCACTTTCTGTTAACATGCCTTTAAACCTTGTTCTTATCTTGTCACATTTGCTGTGCATTTAAAGACCAAGGTCAAATTTCAGGCGCTGTCTTCCGAGGGCGCTTGTTTACTTTCTTTCTGTGACTTTGAAGTAAGAGGATTTATGTCACAATCTTACTGGATACTTAGGTGGGAGAGAGTTCTTTTCTAGCACACAACAACATTTAAATGAACTGTGTGAGTATTTCAGAATATTTCATAATTATAAACGCACAAATGAAGCACATTTTGTATTTCTGAAATATGTTGGAAACAAAAACTTTTATATGATGAAAGTGAATCATTAAACTAGGTTATGCCATTTCCACACATTTTTTTCTGTGCTCTGTATAGTTTTATTAGTCAAACTGTATGTCTGTGCAAATGTTATGGTCATTTCAATTGAAAATGTGTTTTTGTAATAGCAGTGTGCTACCACACCATGAGTACTCCTCTCTACTCTGCACCACAACACTGCATGCTACTGTGTACCTCTTTACTTTACCTCACTCCATAGCACTGCACTCTGCACCACTCTACTCTACTCCACTTCACGCTGCACCTCCCTACTCTGTCCTTAACACTCTATTCTATGCCAATGCACTATTCACTGTTTTACTCTACACCACTGTACTCTTCACCACCACACTCCAAACCACTCCAGTCTAGGCCACACGAATCTACTCTGCACGAGTCCACTCTATGCCACTGTACTCTATGCCAGTCTGCAACACTGCACTCCACTTTTCGCCATTCCACTCTGACACTCCATGCCACTCTCCTCTACGCCACTAACTTTTACACATGCTGAACAGCGGCCACGCTGATGAACAACATGGCTAAACACATTGGCAAAGCCAGTAGCTCTTGCATAGGTGAGACAGATTGGCTTTGCCAATGATTGTTTTTTAGTGCCATATGGAGAAATGTGTTCCGCAACGAATGCATCCCTAAATATCATGGTTTTGCCAGCTTCAGGGGAGTGGAGGCAGTGAGTCTGAGGTCTGCATCTTGTTGGAACAGCTTCAAGATCTGGCTTTTGCCATGCTGCACACTGACTACTCTCGTTAAGGTAGTTGGGATGGGGTACAATACTTTCTCTGGGAGTTATGGATGGCACAGTCAAACAGTGTGCCTGAGTACAGTACAATAGGTAAAGCTCACACTTTCCTGTTTATATCTATGAAAACCGGGGCCACATTAATTAAGGGGGAATGGAGGACCAAATATCGTGTGTATAGCATCACATGCCCTCAAACTGTGCTTTATAGAAGGATACAGCCAAAGAAGGGCCATATTTATACTTTTTGACGCAAAACTGCGCTAACGCAGTTTTGCGTCAAAAAAATTAGCGCCGGCTAACGCCATTCTGAAGCGCCATGCGGACGCCGTAATTAATCAATGACGTTAGCCGGCGTTAGCCGCCGGCGCTGCCTGGTGTGCGTGGAAAAAAACGACGTACACCAGGCAGCGCCGGCGTAGGGGGATATGGAGCTTGAGCGCCAAAAAATGGGGCAAGTCAGGTTGAGGCAAATTTTTTGCCTCAACCCGATTTGCGCCATTTGTTTCGACTCCCAACCCCCATAGAAATGACTCCTGTCTTAGCAAAGACAGGAGTCATGCCCCCTTGCCCAATGGCCATGCCCAGGGGACTTCTGTCCCCTGGGCATGGTCATTGGGCATAGTGGCATGTAGGGGGGCACAAATCAGGCCCCCCTATGCCACAAAAAAAATGACTTACCTGAACTTACCTTAATGTCCCTGGGATGGGTCCCTCCAGCCATGGGTGTCCTCCTGGGGTGGGCAAGGGTGACAGGGGGTGTCCCTGGGGGCATGGGAGGGCACCTCTGGGCTCCTTCAGAGCCCACAGGTCCCTTAACGCCTGCCTTTTCCAGGTGCTAAAAAACGGCGCAAAAGCGGCCGTATGTCATTTTTTTTTACCCGCCCACTCCCGGGCGTGAATTTTGCCTGGGAGTGTAAATACGGCGCACATGCTTCGGAGTCAATTTTTTAGACGGGAACGCCTACCTTGCATCTCATTAACGCAAAGTAGGTGTCCACGCAAAAAAATGACGCAAACTCCATGGACTTTGGCGCTAGATGCGTCTAACGCCAAAGTATAAATATGGAGTTAGTTTTGCGTCGGAATTGCGTAAAAAAAAACGACGCAATTCCGGCGCAAACGGAGTATAAATATGCCCCGAAGTTAATCAGAATTAACGCAAGAAAATGGCAGAAAGTTTGCGACCAAATGCTGTGTTAACATCACACCATACATAATAAATGAGTCTTTGCGGACATAAGATGGGGTTTTCCATCATTAGTAACTCAAGACAAAAGAGGTGGAAATATAGTTGCCCACACGTACTGTATGTATGTTTCGGAAAATTGGTTTAGGACAAAAAAAATAAGACGGCCCTGTAAACCATACCACATACATATGATGCAGCTCTAGAAGAAACATGAGCGGCAAGTTCGTTTCCCACATGCGTGTATTTCAAACGTTGGCGTAAATTAAATATCAGCACAGAAATCACGATTGCGGTGTGATCTATCGACTAGGGGGTCAAGACAGAGCAGATGTGTGGGCTGAACACAGTAGCGAAAGAAATCTGCAGGACAGGGGAGTTTCGCCTCGAAGATCCTGCTGCAGCACCAGGCACATACACTCAGAGGCAAAAGAAATGCCGGCAGCAGTGAATGAAACAATGACTATAGCCGCCCAGGCAGGCTGAAATCAGCCAATAGGAATTGGGCGTGTGAGAAGCACGCCATCCCGCAGGGATAGGACAGGCAGCCTCCCATAGAGAGACTTTTCCACAAAGGTGACTGGGACACACACAAGTGGAACCAGGACTGATCCCTCCCTAAAGCCCACTGGCAATGCAATAACTGTATTTTGTAAGTTTGCTCTGCTTTTACATAAAAAAATGATGCAAATGTGGCACTAAAAAAGTATAAATATGGGCCTAAGTGTCCACTTTTAAAATAGCTTATTGCCATTTTAACAAAAACTGTGCATGTTACTGCTCTAATTCAAAGTTCCTTACTTACCTGTGTGGAGTACATTGCATTTTATGTATTTACTTCAAATCTTGAACTTGTGGTTCTAAAAATAAATTAAGAAAATATATTTTTCTACATAAAAACTATTGGCCTGGAGTTAAGTCTTTGAGTGTGTGTTCCTCATTTATTGCCTGTGTGTGTACAACAAATGCTTAATACTACCCTCTGATAAGCCTACTGCTCAACCACACTACCACAAAATAGAGCATTGGAATTATCTAATTTTGCCACTATCTTACCTCTAAGGGGAACCCTTGGACTCTGTGCACACTATCTCTTACTTTGAGATAGTATATACAGAGCCAACTTCCCACAGGCACTCTTTCAGTGTGGCTGTCTGGTGCCCGGGATCCTCTCCCACCTGCAGTAGCTGTCGGCACTACTGTGGCTGTGGACTGGGTGGCTGAAGTGCTCGCCTGGGTTCTGACCACCCTGGCTCGACATGAAGGATGGGGGGGAGTGGTAGGGAAGAAGTCAACGGTGGAGAGGAAAAGCTTCTTAGGGACATTGGGGTGGGAAGAGGGTGAAGGTTTGGGAGTGGAGGACGAGGGAGTGGTTGTAGGAGATGTCTGCTGATTTTGGGTGCAGCTATATGAGCTGGATGCTGTTGTGAGGTGGATGGCTGTTGGGTGTCTGAGTGCTTGCATTTGTGTACTTTGGGAGGAGGGGGCACAGACACAGTGGGAGAGGACACAGGGGACATGTGCATGGATGTTGGGGTGGTGACTGCTAGTGAGGGGCTTGTAGTGATAGGCGTGATGGTGGTAGTGGATGAGGATGTAGTGCATGCAGGTGTGAGGGTAGATGCTACTGGGAGGGAGGTGGACGATGAGGAAGAGGGGGACACAGTGGAGGCAGTGGATGTTGGTATGTCTGCATCTGAATGGTGTTTGTGTGAGTGCCTGTGGGATGATGTGTGGTGCTTGTGTTTGCCTGAACCACTCCCGTCTGTTGTCCTGTGTGCATGCTGGTCTGCCTATGTGCTTGGGATAGGTTGGGGTTGAGGGGAATGGGATTGGGTAGAGGAAGTTGGAGGGGGGAGGCTAGAAACAGGGACAATGGCTGCCATCAGGGATGAGGCCAGAGCCTGATTTGATCTCTGTTGGGCTGCCATGCCAGAGTGAATGCCCTCCAGGAATGCATTTGTCTGTTGCAAATTGGCTGCCAGCCCCTGGATGGCATTCACAATGGTTTACTGCCAAACAGAGATGGATCGCTGCAGGTCAATAGCCTCCTCACTCGGGGCAGCAGGGCTCACTGGGGCAGGGCCTGAGGTACCTGGGGCGAAGGAGATGCCCACCCTCCTGGTTGAGCGGGCACGGGATACACGCTGAGGGGCTGCTGGGAGGGCAGTGCTGGTACGGGGGTGGCGGCTGTACCTGTAGTTGGGGTGGGCACAGAGGTGTCCTCCACCACCACCAGGGAGCTTCCATCGGAGGAGGTATCACTGTCCGAACTGTCTCCTCCGTGGTGCTCCCCTCACCCTCCGTCCCACTGGTGTCCTCACCGTCAGTGGATTCGGCCTCCTGGGCACTGTGGTATGCAGCTCTCCCCGTCGCTGGTGCCTCTGCTCCTCCGCCAAATGATGCTAATGCACATAAGGACAGGGTGACAAAATAAAAAGGGGGGGCGAGACAAAGAATGCACTTGGTCAATGGCCGCAAAAACACCACCGTTGGCGTATAAGACACACACACACAGGGAACAGCCCTACGCACTAGGCAACACACTAACAGTCACAATGCTAGTCACCAGCCCATGGACAGGGACACCTAACGCCAATTGCAGCATACCTGAGACCCACAGACCCCTGCCCAGTAGTGGATGCCTACTAGCTTGGTAGGAAAAAGTTTAGATCAGACCCTGCCCAACATGGAACCTACCCTGCAAAGTCCGGCCTGGCCTAGGAGCACCCACAGGCCCACATCCCCCACCCGGATGCCACCCCACCAGGTGCAAGTAGTATATTGGTGCACTGTACTCACCCTTGTGGCTGCTGTGGTGCCCCCAAGCGCTCATCCATCTCCAGATAGACTACTGCCAGTATTCGGGCCATCGGGGGTCAGGGTTCGACGGGCACCCCTTTCTCATTGGGAGGCCATGTCCAGCTGGGCCTCCGCCATCTTCCGTGCCCAGTGTCTCAGGTCCTCCCACTGTTTGCGACAGAGGGTGCTCTGCCTTCCGTAGACCCCCAGGGTCCGCACGTCCTTGGCGATGGCACGCCATATACCCTTTTTCTGATGGGCGCTGACCTGCAGGGAAATACGCATAGGAAAAGATATCAGTTAGACTGTCCTGCCTGTTACACTCATGGCCCACCATAGCTCTCACAACCCCTTACGCACAGACATGGCCCACCATACATGCAGCACGCTGCCCAGGGCCCTTCCACCAACCCCCCCACACGAGGCCTTCACACACACCACTCCATGCATTCATGCCCCATGCATTTTGCTCACAGTGTACTCACCTGTTGGTCTGCAGGCCCATACATCATTCAGTACTGGGGTAGGATCCCATCCACCATTCTTTCCAACTCCACCGCAGTGAAGGCAGGGGCTATTTCCCCAGTGACACGAGCCATGGTCGGTTCCAGACACAGGTCACAGCAGCACATGCAGTGTAGGTCCTTTCCTGTTGAAGGTCAGGTAGCAAGTGAGTGAACAGATAGAAAATGGCAGCGTCACCGCCGGCGTACATCATCATTGGCCACTGTAACCCATAGGGCCAAAAGGTAACCAATGAGGAACGCACCGCGGTTCTCTACCGCCTCCCGCAACGGCACACAACGTCAGTGTAATTACCTCATTGTCACATGACCCTCCTAACAGGACAGGCGGACACCATTTCGGGGGGGGCAGGCCATGGCACCTAACTGCGTCACAGTACACATAAGCACCATTTGAGCATATCCAACAATATACTGTTACAGTCACAACATGCAATGAAGTGTAGTGTTTGGAAATATGGGATACTGAACAGCTGCTCACCGTTGTGCCTCCTAGATTGCAACCGCTGTGGATGAATAGGAGATGAAGACATCCTCCATCTACAGGCCCCTGGTGGACTTGGCAACAATGGAGGACAGGCACAATATCCTCACCTATAGACTG
Source organism: Pleurodeles waltl (assembly GCF_031143425.1). Classification (NCBI taxonomy): domain Eukaryota; kingdom Metazoa; phylum Chordata; class Amphibia; order Caudata; family Salamandridae; genus Pleurodeles; species Pleurodeles waltl. Next base: position 1,294,200,858 of record NC_090446.1, on the reverse strand, counting down.
GACAGGGCCACAATCACCGAGCTGTGTGCCCAATTGGAGCCTGACCTGATATCTGCTATCCGTCACCCCACCGGGATCCCCGCCTCTTGTGCAAGTCCTATCTGTGCTCCATTTCCTGGCAACTGGCTCCTCCCAAGTGACAGTGGGCTTGGCAGCTGGAATGTCACAGCCAATGTTCTCAATAGTGCTTACCAGAGTGTTATCTTCCCAGATCAAACACATGCTCAGCTTCATCGTTTTCCCCCAGGTGGAGGATTTGGCCACAGTGAAAGCTGATTTCTATGCAATGGGACATATCCCCAACATTATTGGGGCGATTGATGGTACACATATTGCATTTGTCACCCCAGGAGAAATGAACAGGTGTGCAGAAATTGAAAGAGCTTTCACTCAATGAATGTGCAGATAGTATGCCTGGCGGACCAGTACATCTCCAATGTCAGTGCAAAGTATCCTGGGTCTGTGCATGATGCCTTTATCCTAGGGAATAGCAGCATCCCATATGTGATGGCTCAACTCCTGAGGCACCGGGTGTGGCTAATAGGTGAGCCCGGGTTCCCACCCAGTAGATGTTGGTGTATGGGTATGGTGTGGGCCCTAAGTGTTAGTGTGTGTCTAACAGTTGTCCCTTGATATTTGCAGGTGACTCTGGTCATCCCAACCTCTCATGGCTACTGACCCCTGTGTGGAATCCCAGGACAAGGGCAGAGGAACGTTACAATAAGGCACATGGGCAAACAAGAAGAATCAGAGAGAGGACATTCGGCCTCCTGAAGGCTAGGTTTCGTTGCCTCCATCTGACAGGTGGTTCCCTGTGCTACTCACTCAAGAAGGTCTGCCAGATCATCGTGGCATGCTGTTTGTTGCACAAACTTACCTTACCTCGCCAGCTGACGTTTCTGCTGGAGGGTAAGGCTGGAGATGGGGGTGTGGCAGCAGTGGACCCTGTGGACAGTGAAGATGAGGAGGCAGAGGATGAGGATGAGGACAACAGAAGTGCAATAATTTGTCAATACTTCCAATGACACACAGGTAAGACAGTGTAACTTCACTTTTAATTGACGGTTTAGAGTTTGACATTGTCACTGGCAGGCTGATTTTCCAACTTCTATGGCTCCTTACTGTACCCTTTGGCATCTCTATTTGCAGATATTTGTGCCCCACTATCGCTCCTGGTGTGTTGATTGCAGCCAACTACAGGTCATTCATGTGTATACATTAGTGAACAGTTGTATTGCAGTGTTTAAAGCTTGTTAAATGAATACATTGTTCAATCCTTTGACAGGATCCACACTTGTATTCATTCAAATTATGTTTATGTAAGTGCTAATAAGTAGAGGGGAATGTGCAGTCGGCTGGGGTGATGGTGGAGGAAAGTCCAGGATAGAGTCCAGTCTATGTGGATCACAGGTCATTGTCCAAGAGGGCATAGGAAGTGGAGCAATGGCAGTTCAAGGAGGACAGGGTGTCAGGGTGCCACACAAGGGTGACAATCAGGGGTCCTATTTCTTGGTGGGGGTCTTGGCAATAGTCTCTGGCTTCTGCCTGGATCACAGGGGTTGCGGGGTGGTTCTCCTTCTGCAGAGGAGGGGTGCTGGTGGTCTGCTGGTCCTGTGGCGGGGACTCCTGTCCACTAGTGGCAGCAGAGGTGTAGGGCTGTTCATCGGTTTGGCTAGTGGCAGGGGCCCGGTGGTGTGCCACTGCCTCTCTCATACTGTTGGCCATGTCTGCCAGCACCCCTGCAATGGAGACCAGGGTGGTGTTAATGGACTTCAAGTCCTCCCTGATCCCCAGGCACTGTCCCTCCTGCAGCCACTGGGTCTCCTGCATCTTGTCCAGTATCTGGCCCAATGTCTCCTGGGAATGGTGGTATGCTCCCAGGATCTTGGTGAGTGCCTCCTGGAGAGTTGGTTCCCTGGGCCTGTCCTCCCCCTGTCACAGAACAGTCCTCCCAGCTTCCCTGTTGTCCTGTGCTGCCTCTGTCCCCTGAATTGTGTGCCCACTGAACCCAGGTCCCTGATCGTCCTGTGTTTGTGGAGTGACCTGAGGTCCCTGTAGTGGTGGACGTACTGCTGATTGACGTGTCCTGGGGACAGAGGTATGGGCCCGCTGGGTGGGTACTGTGGTGGTGTTTCCTGAGAGGGGAGGCTCCGTATTGGTATGGGACTGTGCCTTGGTAACCGACTGTCCAGAGATCCCTGATGTGCCAGGCTGGTCATCCAGATCCAGGCGTCCAGAGCTGCTGTCATCTCTGTGGGCCTCTTCTGGGGAGGGGGAACTGGATGTTGCTGGCACCTCCTCTCCGGTGACGTTGGCTGGGGGACCTGTGGGGATGTAATTGCAGTGTTATTGTTTCTGCATGTGACATCTTGAGCATGGGTGTGTTGCCCTCTATGGTTGTTGTTGCCCTGGCAGCTTTGCCTTGTGTGAGTAGTTATTTGGTGGGCTTGCTGTTTCCCTCTAGTGTGCATGCTTTGGTTATGGGTGTCCATGCAGGTCTGTGATTGGGGTCCATGCACTGGTAGAGCATGCAGGGCTTGGTATTGGGAGGGGTGGGTTGTGATGGTGGGGTGTGTGGGAAGCGGTGGAGTGATGGGAGTGATGGTAAGGGTGGGGGTATGTGATGGGATGCAGGTAGGGGGGTTTGATAGTAATAGAGATTTAACTTACCAGAGTCCAGTCCTCCTCCTACTCCTGCCAGGCCCTCAGGATGCATGATTGCCAAGACTTGCTCCTCCCATATTGTTAGTTGTGGGGGAGGAGGTGGGGGTCCACCACCAGTCCTCTGTACAGCTATTTGGTGTCTTGCTGCCATGGAACGCCCATTCCTCCGTAGGTCGTTCCACCTCTTCCTGATGCCATCCCTTGTTCTGGGGTGCTGTCCCACGGCGTTGACCCTGTCCACGATTCTCCGCAATAGCTCAATTTTCCTAGCAATGGATGTCTGCTGCACCTGTGATCCAAATAGCTGTGGCTCTACCCGGATGATTTCCGCCACCATGACCCTTAGCTCCTCCTCTGAGAACCTTGGGTGTCGTTGTGGTGCCATGGGTGTAGTATGAGTGGTGTGGGTGAGGGCGTGTGAGGGGATGTGTTGGGGTGTGCGATGTAAGGTGCATGGATGGTGTATAGGCCCTTATGTACCGTCCTCCTGGCCCTGCGGGTTTTTGGGCATCGACCCTTCCTGACCTGATTGCTCCTCTTCTATTAGAAACCACTAATTTTTTGTTTTTAGGTGACCTGAACTTACATCTCAATGACACATTTTGCACTACGAGCTCTACTCTTATAGCTAACTTAGCGGCATTAAATGTTCTCTTACATAACTCAGGCCCCACGCATAAGGCAGGACACTTATTAGACCCCATTTTTTCCAATCTTGATACCATTTCATGTAAACAAGCCACTCCTATTCCATGGTCGGATCATTTTTTGGTGGAATTTACGATTGCACAATCACGGGGTCCTACTCCCTCCGTATCCCTTGCCAAATCCAGTACCTATAGAAACTGGAAAAATGTAGATATTAAGACTCTGAATTTAATGTTGAAAAAAACCCTACCATCGATTACGAGTATAAGAGATGACGGGGTTATCCGTGATTGGCTAACCTCTGCAATTGATGAATGTCTTCCTCTATCTAATAAAAAGAATAAACAGGGCTACCAGCATCCCCCGCCCCCTGGTTCTCAGAAATACTCAAAACAGAAAAAACTAAGTGCAAGAACTTGGAAAGGAAATGGCGTAAAAACTATGATCCTGACCGGAAATCCACTTACAAACTAGCCCTTCTTAACTATCACCGACTATGTAACATCGCGCGTGCCGAACATGCCACCGAGATTATTTTACAATCTCAGAATTGCCCCAAAGTGCTGTTTGAAGTAGTTAAGGAACTTTCTGGTGACTCCCGTTTATCTAAGCCCCCTGATCTTGACCCTAAAAAATGCAACGATCTGGCAAATTTCTTTGCGGATAAAATTGACAAAATTTATTCTGAATTCCACAACGACTCTAACAATGCCAGCACTAGCATTAAACCTCAATCCAACCACCTTTTTCTTTCTTCTATCACTCAAGAAATGACTCAAGTTAATAATATTAATTTACTTAATGATTGGCTCCCCATGGATACTGCCTCCTTTTCTAAGATTCTTACAAGCATCAAGTCTGGCTCCCCGCATGATCCTATCCCCATTACGGTTCTTCAAAAGCTAGACCCTTCCATACTTACTTCCATTATGCAGTTTCTTAACATGTCACTTATGGAAACTTATGTTCCTGCTTTGTGGAAGCACGCAATGGTCCTTCCTTTATTAAAGAAAAATAACTCAAATTTTCGCCCAATTTCTCTCCTTCCTCTTTTTTCCAAAATTCTGGAAAAACATGTTAATTTTCAATTGACCCAGTTTGTAGAAACCAGTAATATCCTCCATCCTTCTCAATCTGGTTTTCGTGCCGGCTATTCAACGGAGGCAACTTTACTGGGTGTGACTGAAAATATCCGTCAACAAATTGATAAAGGAGAAACAGTAGCTCTCATCCTATTGGATTTAAGCGCAGCTTTTGATACTGTATCTCACTCTTCTCTTTTAAAAACTCTTAATATCAAGGGTATTGGCGGCAAAGCCCTCTTGTGGCTGTCCAGCTTTTTATCCAATAGGACTTTTCAGGTTTTTTCTCACACAGCTTCCTCTCTGATTCATGCATCTCCTTACGGAGTCCCTCAGGGCTCCATTCTTAGTCCACTACTTTTTAATATATATGTCAGTCCTTTGGCAAGCATAGCAGAACAAGCTGGTCTAACTATCTATTCTTATGCTGATGATACTCAACTTATTTTTTCACTTTCTCCCAAAGAAACCTCTAACTCTTCCTCTTTGCAAATAGGACTATCTAAGATAGCCAATTGGATGCATTTTAATAAACTCAAACTTAATGGAGGAAAGACAGAACTCCTCATTTTTGGAAACAAAAAATCACTCTGGGGCCCCCAACATTGGCCCTCTGAGATGGGTGCCCCCCCAATCCCTTCTCTTTCTGCATGTAACCTGGGCATCATTATTGATGACCAGTTGACTATGAAACAGCAGGTGACCAAAGTAGCTTCTACCTGCTTTGCTATCCTGAAGTGGCTTCGTAAAATTCTCTGGATGCTTCCTGTGGCTGCTCAAAGAACCGTGGTCCAAGCGCTGGTTATTTCTAGACTGGACTACGGTAACGTGCTCTATTTGGGTGCGAATAAAGAAGTATTACACAAACTTCAAGTTGTTCAGAATTCTGCGGCCAGGCTTCTTTGTCAACTTCCCAGAATTGCTCCCACTTCTGGTGCACTTCGTGAACTACATTGGCTGAAAATTGAGAATCGCATCAAATTCAAAGCTCTATGCTATTTGCATAGAATTACTATGGGCCTAGCTCCCAACTATCTTAAAACTTTGGTCCAACTCTATCGGCCCTCTCGTTCTCTTCGATCCTCTAATCAACATAAATTCCAGGTGCCCAGATTCAGACGTACCAAAATGGGGGGATGTTCTTTTGCCTTCTTAGCTCCCTCTCTTTGGAACTCTCTTCCTCTTCATTTACGGCATGAAAGGGTGTTCATTAGATTCCGTAAGGAGCTTAAGACATGGCTTTTTAACCAGTAATCGCCCAAGTTGATCTCCTGACTCTGCCTTTTGTCTTGCATTGTCTTGGCGCCGGGAAACCTCCGGGTAGCTGTGCGCTATACAAATCCAATAAATAAATAAATAAAATAAATAAATAGGTGATGGTGGTGTGTGGCTGTGGTCTTGTCTGTGGTCTTGCTATCTCTCTTGTGGCACTTGTTTGTAGTCATAAAGGGTTGTGGGTAATGTGGGTGTGTGTTTTATAGTGGTGTGGGTGTGGTGTGTAAATGGGTGTCAGGTGTGTGTAGTTTGAACTGTCCAATGTGATGTTGTGTTGTATGTGTGTGTGTATTTTGGGTGCGGCGGTATTTAGTGCCAATGGTTTACCGCCATTGAATGTCCGCTGTGGTGATTCGTGGGTCATAATGTTGTGGGCATAGTTCTGTTGGCGTAACAGTGTGGGTTTGGATACTGCCAGTTTATCACTGACCTTTGGGCTGGCGGACTTGTGTTTGTGGCTGTATAGTGACTGATTGCTATGTGTATGTCATAATATGGGTAGTGGTAATCCGCTGCGGCAGCGGTATGTTGGCGGCAGTCAGCATGGTGGTAAGCAGTACTTACCGCCAATGTCATGATGAGGGCCCAAGTGCAGAGAAATGCCTTCTTTCTAAAAATGGCATCTCTAAAATAGCAATATTAAATCCAACTTCACCAGTAAGCAGGATTTACTATTACCATTCTGGCCATACTAAACATTACAAGGACACTCTTTTCAGATCATAATCTACCACTTAAAAGTACATAAGGGCAGTTCCAATGCTGGCCTGTGAGAGTTTTTCACTGCCAGGACATGTAAACACATAAGTACATATCCTGCCTTTTACTTACATAGCATCCTGACCTATGGATTACTTAGGGCCTACCTTAGGGGTGGAAAAAGGGGTGTTTAAGGCTTGGCAAGTAGTTTTAACTGCCCGGTCGAAGTGGCAGTGAAACTGCACACACAGGCCTTGCAAATGACAGCCCTCAGACATGGTTAAGGGGCTACCTATGTGGGTGGCACAATCAGTGCTTCAGACCTAATAGTAGCATTTAGTTTACAGGCCCTGGGCACATCTAGTGCACTTTACTAAGGGTTTACAAGTAAGTTAAATATACCGATTGGGTAGGGGCCAATGTTACTATATTTATGGGAGAGAGCACAAGCATTTTAGCACTGAACAGCAGTGGTAAAGTGCGCAGAGTCCTAAAACCTGCAAAAACAGGGTCAGATAAATGTGGGGAGGCAGGCAAGAAGTTGGGGGATGACCACCCTAAGGCTGTCAGGTCTAACAAAGAGCAAACAGGGAATGGGTTACGGAGTGAGTCTCTCATATTACATTATTAACCCCTTCGCTCCCAGGCCTTTTCCCCTTCCTGTGTCAAGACTTTTTTGGGGGCTATTTGGGATAGTTCGCGCTTAGGCCCACATAACGTTTTCTCCACATAAGTTACCCATGCCAAATGTGCGTCATTTTTTCCAGTATCCTAGGGATTCTAGAGGTACCCAGAGTTTGTGGGCTCCCCTGGAGGAGACTAAGAAATTAGCCAAAATACAGCTAAAACTTCCTTTTTAAAATGGGAAAAAGGGCTGCAGAAGAAAGCATGTGTTTTTTTCTCTGAAAATAGCATCAACAAGTGGTTTGCGGTTCTACAATTACCATCTTCCCAGCTTTCAGGAGCAGGCAGACTTGAATCAGAAAACCACAGTTTTTAACACAATTTTGGCATTTTAGTGGGACATACCCCATTTTTACTATTTTTTGTGCTTTCAGCCGCCTTCCAGCTAGTGACAGGAATGGGTGTGAAACCAATGCTGGATCCTGAACAGCTAAACATTTCTGAAAAGTAGATAAAATACTAAATTCAGCAAGGGTTCATTTGTGTAGATCCTTCAAAATTTTCCTACAGAAAGTAACAGCTAAAAAAACAATATTGAAATTGAGGTGAAAAAAAAGAGCCATTTCTGTCCACGTTTTCTTCTATAACTATTTCCAGCTATGGCTGACTTTTTAAAGCAATATACTGTTACGTCTGCTGGACTCTTCTGGTTGCGGGGATATAAGGCTGGTAGGTTCATCAAGAACCCTAGGTATCCAGAGCCAATAAATGAGCTGCACCTTGCAGTGGGTTTTCATTGTATACCAGGTGTACAGCAATTCATTTGGTGAAATATAAAGAGTGAAAAATAGGTCCAAAATGGGCACAAGATAAGGTGTTGACAAGCAGTGGTTATTTGCACATCTCTGAACTCCGGGGTACCCAAACTGGCATGTGAATTACAGGGCATTTCTGAAATAGATCTCTTTTTTTACACACTGTCTTACATTTGGATGGAAAAAATGTAGAGAAAGACAAGGGGCAATAACCAGTGCTTAATTTGTGCTTGTTGTTTCCGGTGCGGAGCACCGGCACTTATTTTTGAGGGCCGGGGCTTATTCTTCTGCCTCAAGCATTTGCTGCTAGCAAAAGACACATATGGGAAAGACGGGTGAAGGGAAAAACAAAAAAGCGTCAGAAAGTGAGAAAGTAGAAAGCTGCAAAAGTGAGCTGAAGGGGCAGGGAGTGACTTTATATGGATTGAAGAGGCCTGAGTTGGCTTCAGGATTACGCTGCCTTAGTATTCTGTGAACTCACATTTAATTGCAGCAGCCGGGTGTTTAAGAGGAGGGCTTTGGGCACCAGCACCTTTTTATTTACTAATTGAGCACTGGCAATAACACTTGTTCTTCTATTCTGTGTTCCCCCAAGTCTCCCTATAAAAATGGTACCTCACTTGTGTGGGTAGGCCTAGTGCCCGCAACAGCAAATACCCCAAAACACTACGTGGACACATCAAAATTATCAAGTACAAAACGACCTGTTTCTGCATGGGGTCCTGGGCTCAGCAGCCATATAGGGAAACCTACCAAACCCAGACATTTCTGAAACTAGACACCCGAGGTAGTCCAGAGAGGTGTGACTTGCGTGGATCCCCCAGTGTTTTCTTACCCAGAATCCTCAGCAAACCTCAAGATTATCTAAAAAAAAACGAATTTTCCCAACATTTCTTTGTGGGATCACCGCATCAGCACAAATTTCCGATCACCAAATGTTCCCCTCAGTCTCCCAATAGAAATTATACCTCACTAATGTAGGTGGGCCAAGTGCCTGTGACAGAGAAAAGCCAAAAACATGTCAAAATTGAGGGGGAACTAAAGCGGGCCCAAAAGGGCAGTTTGAAAAAAAATATTTTTAGGCTGACACGTGGGGCAGACTTTTTATCGGTATAGATGCGACAATGCTGAGTGGTTGGAATTTTGTGGATTCCTGCTGATTCCGGAAGGTTCCATCACAAAACTGTGGGAAAAATTTGGGTTTTTAAGCAAAGTTGGAGGTTTGCAGGGCATTGTGGGTAAGAAAATTGTGCAGTGTGCATGTGAAGCACATCACCCTGGACTCACCCAGATGTTTAGTTTTTAGGTGTGTCTAGGTCTCGTAGAGTTTTCTGCATGGCTGCGGTCCAAAGTCCAAAAAGTGCAGCCCTCACTATTCCAAGTGGGACGATTTTGAGAGTTAGCCAAACTCTCATAGCCCAAATGTAAAATAAAAACCCAAAATAATCAAATGTCCTCTAGCTTGCCATTGGGATAAGATCGTTTAGTGTGCGGGGGAGAGCTTGAAGAATTTTACTCCCTTCATACTGGTTGGTGGCCACCACCCCACTATTTTTTTTTATCCCTGACATCTAGTGGGCTTTCTGCCCCCACGGGGAGTGGATCAGGGGGAATTGCCCCATCTGCCCACTGGAGGGTAGAACAACTCTGTCCCCATTTATTTGTGGTGGGGATATTGCCATACCCCCACCCTCTTTTTGGGAAAAAAATCATCCCTGGTGTCTAGTGGAAAGATAGGCCTTACAAAAATAGGCCGATCTGCCCCCAAGGGGAGCAGAAATGGCCAACAGTAATGTGCCCTTATGAGGAGGGACCCTTGCCCAAGGGGCTGCCCCCCAAACAAAACACACACCAATCCCTGGTGTCTAGTTGTTTTCTGCCCCCCTTGGGGGCAGATTGGCCTAATAAAAATAGGCCGATCTGCCTCTAAGGAGGGGGGGCAGAAATGGGGGGGGCAGAAATGGCATAAGATAAATTTGCCCCCCAGGGGAGCGACCCTTGCCTAAGGGGTCGCTCGCTCCCCACATGTAAAATATATATATATATATATATATATATATATATATATATATATATATATATATATCCCTGATGCCTAGTGGCTTCTGCACCCCCAGGGGGGCAGATCGGCCTAATTAAAATAGGTTGATCTGCTCCCAAGTGGGGCAGAAAAAGCCTAATAAAAAATGCCCCTCTTTGGGAGCGGCCCTTGCCCAAGGGGTCGCTCCCCTTGTTTGTTTACAAAAAGTAAACAAATCCCTTTGTGTCTAGTGGGCATTCCTGCAGCCCAATTGCACAGTGATTGGGCTGCAGGAATGCTCAGAAAGACAACAAAGGAAAGGAAAAGCCTTTCCTTTCCTTTGGTGCCTCTCTGACCTCCCCCACCCACCTGATCAGACGAGAAATGCAAGCATTTCTCATTTGATCATGATGGGGCCACCTCCGAATAGATTAGTGCGTGATAGCGCGCTGACGTCATCAGACATCACTGGGGGAGTTCAGGAGGGGGTCGGGGGTAGAAGGAGAAGTGATTCCCCTTCCATCCCTGCCCAGGGGAGAGGGGTGGGAGGCCCATGACGGGAGCGATAGCGCTCCCACCATGGTCTGGGTTTAGGATGTAACGGTTATGTCCTCGGCACCCGAGCGGTGCAGCCGAGGATGTAACCGTTATGTCCTTGGCACCCAAGTGGTTAATGCATCATCTCTTCATTTATCATAAAATTGCTGATTCAGGCAAGGAAAGGACGGAATGCTTTGAATGAATATGTGCAATGGCAATTGGAAAAGACTAGACCATTAAGTACTGTGTGTGGAAACATCCTACATCAGAAATCCACTTCCTGGTCACGAGTGGCAGAGCTCATATTTAATTGCACCCCACACAGGTCCCCTTGCCTGGCAATGGTTTGCAGTTGTATTGGCTCTCCACTCCCTCTGAGTTCGTTCTCTGAAACCTGCGTTCCTCAGCCTTTCTTGTCTTCTTCCTTTTTGGATCTCTTTTTGGTTTAGTTCTTCCATTGCCCATTTTAGCAATTTGTCATTATTTGTCTGTTTCAATTGTGTATTGCCATCAGACTGTTGTTGCTCATCAGGCTCCTGCTTCTTGGCATCCTTGGGATCTTTGCTGCTACCCTGGTTGATATCTGGTCTCTACTGTATCCTGGTCTGGGTAAGCTCCTCTACCAATTTGTGGGTCTGTGTCTTGGGCCAAATCTTGAGATTATTTCACAGCAATTTTGGCATGTGGGTCTGTGAGTCAACAGCCGATGCTGTTGATGCTGAGGTTGAACATGTGATGTGGGCAAGGGTCTGTGGGTGATCATAAGTGGGTGGTCTTCATGATGTCTCTGGTGTTTTGGGTGGTGAGCTGGTTCCACTTGTAGATTCCATGCTTGGAGGGGGAATCTGAGCGGTTGAGGAGGATGATGGTGTCCGTTGCGGTGGGCTGGGGTGCAAAGTTTTCTGTAGATGGTAGAGATTTTGTCGTGGCCTTTCATTGTGATGCCATAAAGCAGCTGCCTGCAGTAGTTTTCAAATAGTATTAGTGACAAATCACATTAAAAAAAGATACTCTCTTATAAGGGGCAGAAGAGTGTGACACAAATTACTTCTCAGAACCTGTAATCCAATGGAAATAGAATGCTGCTGCTAGCGCGCCTGGTCCTTAGTAAGTAAACTTACAAGGGGACGCATATAGGCCGATGAACCTTTTGGATCGCATGGAGTATCCTAGCTATGTAGTAATCGATGGACATCAATTATCAATGTAATCAATCAATAACCACTAAGAGAATCGTTAAACATGAGACAATATATCAACATTTCAGGAATAACCACAACTCAATATAATTTTTAACAATTTTATTTCCCTATTTGTTACGATACTAGTCCATTGATTAATTCAAACTTTATTCAATCAGCTCAGAATTAGTTAATTAATGACCACCAATAACATAATCTAATCAGAACTTGAGAAAACATATGCTTGAATGCTTCAGCATAAGCCACCAAAGATAAATATAACAGCATTAATAGCAGAGTTCAGCAATCAGTTTGTCAATCATCTGTCACTGTCAACCTCACCCAAAGAATACTTTACCTAACCCAGATTAGCATTTACCATCGGGGACTTCATGCAAAACTATTTCCAAAAACGTGAATTTGGAAAACATCTAGCTAGAAGAAAAACGTATTCAAACAGCGCAGTTGGTACCTAGAAGGAAAAGGCACAAAAAGTTAACAGTCACATTGTCAGAGCTACCTATCCACAGAATGGATCAGCAACAAAGTCAGTCTTCGTCTTCAGGTCATCAATCGATCAGCAACGCATCAGGCTCTCAAAAGCATGAGCCCAATGACAGAATCTTGAATCGTATCTTCTGGCATCAATAATTCACCCCGCACATCTGAAAATTTTGCCCTTTGTCTTGACTTTTTATTAAGGTTTTCCAGTCCATCCCCCTAATTCCTAATTGGTCAATTAATCACCAGTTATTACCCTAGCCAATAACTTTAATTTTTCAAATCAATGAATTCTAATATTACGCCGTTCTCAGTTCATTGATTGGTTCACTGTATGATGTCCTCATCGTCCGGCTCATCAGGTATCGAAAATGTTGCATCTTCTTCTACAGTCAGTGCTGCTATTGTTCAAGTCCTGGGAAAGTAAATTTTGTCTGCTCTACATAACATATGTTGCAATTTGATTCAATCATCTCCTGTCCATCTGTACTTTTCAGAAAATTCTAGCTAAGCAGACTTTAACAGCGAAAGGTTCACGGTCAGTTCAATACATCTTCTTTCTCTAAAGTGCTAGAAATTCAGCTTCTGCATGAGGCCTGGTAAAACTAGGCCAAAACTTCGGCTAAATTAACTCTACGATATAATGCAAAAGACACGTTATACATCTTAATATGACATATTACTACATTATTATGGTTCATTTTCAATATTTTATGCATTTTTAAATAATTTTAGTACAAATTCGTATAAACTGACTGTCACTCTCTGTGGGCATATTTTCAAACGTACACATTAATTTCTCTACAATTAATTTCTCTTGAACTTTTTGTTATTCAAAACACATAAACATTCATAAAAAAATTCTTATTAGCATATCTGCTTCAACACTGCTAATGCTACAGATTGCCAGGATCACCAAATATCTAGGCTGTTTATCTCCTTCATCCCTGTGAACTACCATATCTCCCTTTCTTCCTCATTATGCACTTCCTGTCTCTTTATCTTACTTGTGCAGGGTTATTTTTCATCCCTGCTATCTCCTTTTATCACCTTTTTCCTATCTTTCTCTTCCTTCTCCCTTTGTCTCTTTTCTGTTGCTTGCTAAAAGGCAAAGGTTGATGATGAAAAAGAAGACCTAGTACCCAAAAATGAGTGTCCTTGCCCACCACTCGCGTAAATTGGGCCTGAATGAGAGTTGAGTGGTAATGGAAGTCTGAGATTTCTGAAGAAAGTTTTATTTGGGGAAGAGTTTGCTAATGGAATTGCCTCCAGTGTAGGGATAATATGGCAAGAAGAAATTCCACCGTTGGATTATCATTCGGCGTTACGCTTCATCCAGAGATCCCAGGACTTTCCGTAGCACCCACAAGTAAATAAACCTCACAAAATTCCTCAGTTGTTGAAAGGAGAGGGGCCGAGCAGTGCTCAGAGACAATGGCTGCTGTGGCAGTGGCCCAGGAGAGTTCCTGACAGAGCAAAGCTCCGACATCAAGCAGGGTTCTAGGGCAGAGACAGGCACAACCTCTCTGTGTCGGTTATTGGACTTTCAGAGGCACCAACCTGCTAAAACATCTTTTCATTAAGGGCACGTGGGTTGCCTAATTTCGTCGTGTTGTGTATCACCCATGTACACCAGCTGTCACAATGTTTTAAAGCAACAGTAAACAAAAATCAAAACTAACCAAAAATAAAGCGTTGGCATGGGGGCGGGTCGAGGTGGCGAGTGAGCGGCACCACCATTTAACAGACGATAACTCCAAACAGGTGCGTCTGTGTCGGGGAGGGCTGGGAGGCGAGGGTTGGCACGAGGTCACGCTAGAGAGACGTTAGTATTAACTGGTGCCAACTTTTGGCAATACACTTACAGTATTGTTCTGAGTTTAACGATCCCTAGCTAGTGTCCACCTGATGGTCACATGAAATGTCCACGCCCTGTTCCCTACTGAAAATAAACGTATTTGTGGAAACGGTTGCCATGGATACGTCCCACGGGCACAGTCATCAGCCCAAGGAGGGTAGTGACACATCAAACTAAGTTTATTCTAGCCTCACACACAGCTGACGGTCGCTAAACAATACAGCTAAACAATACAAACACAAATCTAGGTTAAATTCATACAGAACATTTTGTCTTACAAGCAGATGGGTCCAGATTTCTGCAGCAGCATCTGTAGAAAATTGTACGAGTAACATTTACACAACTGTCCATAGGGAACGGAAAAGTACACCATTATCTACGTAGCCAACGCACAGAAAGTTATAATTATAAAAAAAACTACTTAAGAAAACTACATGACAACTACTGATCTGTATGCCGCGATAACAAGTGACACACAAACACTTCCCTTATTTCCTCACTCAGGGATTGCCGTTTCCAGGAGTCCAGTAATTCTAGGAGTGGGGAAATTACGGGAATTACATGTTTTTAGGGACTAACATGTAGAAATCAGTGTTTTCGCACCAATTCCACATGTTTTCATGTGGTCTTTCAAATCTAAAAGGTGGATTTCCGATGGGCCCAGTAAATACCATTGGGTTAACTGGAATTAACAGGCTACTTGCAATTAATGTCTAGGGCCCATTCTGCAGCACGCAAATAAAGAGGAATTCTCCTCTAAGAATAGTTTTTGTTCACGAAGGTACCCCTTCCTCCAGAAAAAAACTATTCCAAACACCACGTAGGCACCCTTTTCTGTCATGGTGCAAGGGTACCTACATTGGTGCTATGCAGCCAGAAGGGCTCCATCGCTATGAGAGAACAGAAATGCCCCGTATCTTAAAAGACTCTCTCCCTTTGATGCAACGCAGCACAACAACGTCCCTTGATGCATTGGGTCAAAGTTTAATAACTTTACACAGGCATCTCACAGAAACTTCCAGGAATCTGAACTAGACGAGGAGGACATTTAAACAGATTTTTTTATTTTTTATTTTTTACGAACATCACACTCCTGAGCAGATTTTCCCTTTGATTCAAAACACATTGCAAGTTCTAGAAATCTGAATGTACATCAATGAAAAAAATTATGTCCTGCATAAGACTTCATTTTGAGTGTTCTGGGAAATGTACTGGTAATTCCCCTTCCTGGAGTTACCAAAAGGAAAAGTTTGACCCATTACAAATTGGACCCTTATGGTACACTAAGAAATGAGGGCTTATAGGGCAATCAAATATTGTGGGTCCTATTGTCTCCGTAGTTCCTCATTTGAACCCAGACTTCACTTAGGGATATCAGCTGTTTTCAGCAGCCCTGATGAAAGTAAACAGACACCAGGGGCCAGATTTATCACATGTTCATGCAGCGCAACACAGCAAGACACTTTGCTGTGCTGAGTGAAAAAGAGAGGACAGGAATGTACCATATCTATCAAGATATGGCACATTCCTCCCTCTGCCTGTGCTGGCGCACAATTAACAGCTTAGTGCCAGTGCAGGCACCCTTGCGTCATGGAGCAAGGGTGCCTGCATTACATGCAGGATTGTTTTTGGCAGGAAGAGACACCTTCCTGTCCAAAAACAATCTTTAAAGGGATATTACTTTTTCTAAGAGTGCTGCAAAATGCAGCACACTTAAAAAGAGGAAACAATGCAGAGAGCTATTTCTCCTCGTTGCACCAAGGGGGAAGGAGTACAATTCTGATGCATTCCCATGTCTACAAATGTTGGTAAATCTGGGAATGCCTCAGAATACATGGGTGGATGCATGGGAACACTCACACTCCACCTATGGAATGCCCCCACCAGGTAGAGTAACGCAAGGCAGAGACTTGACCTGCCTTGCATTATTCTGGATCCTCCAAACTATGCAGGGACTTTGTAAATCTTATTTAGGTTTTGCATCACCCTTGCATTACCTATGTAACAAACTTTCAGAACGTTTTGTAAATCTGAAGCAAAACAATGCAAAATGTGTTATTTTAGATGCAGGCACCTTAGAGGAGCTTCCAGAAACCTGCAGAGAAAATTGGTAATTGACAGAAGCTTTAAAACACCAGTGCACACCCTTGTTGGGGAATAACTACAAATGGTTAGTGGATCATATGATTAAAGTTTTACCTTGCTAACACCTTGGCCATCTAAAAAAATACTTTCAATTTTCTTGTTCACCAGGTGTGAACTTGTGCAGTGCTGGAATTAACCAGCTGGAAATGTATTGAGTGGGAGCTCCAGTTAAATGATTGATGTGTGTGGCTGGCCAGGGCTAATGGGGTAAGGTTAACTCACAGTCCATTACCAGCTTTCGGCAACAGGACATGCAGGATGCAATTTTTTCTTTGTGACCCTCCTGTACAACCACCTCCTACAGCAGTTTGAATATTTACTGCCATAATCTCTGAGATGGTAGGCCGACTGGGATGCAGCATGCATGTAAACACGTGAATCAGGCAAAATTCAGGGAGTACATCCAAAAAGATAAATACCACCCAGACTGCATGCAGTGGCTGTGTTCCATGCTTTATGCGGTGTCTGCACTCCATACTTCATTTTGTGATTTCCCTCGTATGCAGTGAAGGTTCCATAGTTTGTTTAGTGGCTGCATTACATACTTCATGCAGCGATTGCACCCTGTGCGTGGGATGGTGATTGAGCTTCCTACTACACATAGTTACTTCACTCCTTCCGCCACATCGTGACTGCCCTCTGTGCTTTACATGGTGACTGCACCCCATTCATCAGGTGGTGACTGCACTCCACACTTCACATGATGATGAGTGCACTCCATATTACACATGATGATGAGTGCACTCCATACTTCAGGTCGTGACTGTGGTCCATGCTCTACGTGGTGCCTGTCCTTCATGTTTCATGTGGTGACTGCCCTCCGTGCTTCACGTGGTGACAGCTCTCTATACTACAGATGATAACCTCGCTCTAACTTGACTTAGCGACAGTGCTCTATACTTCACGTGGTGACTGCGATCCAAACTGTACTTGGTCATTGCACTCATGATGCCCTCAAATGTTTCTAAAAATAATACTTGTTTTTCTGTTTGTATGCGCACCCTCATTTGCCCTCTTGGCTCCTCACACAAACTCTGTTCGTCTTATAATTTAGATGTTGTCAAGGAAGAATAGCAGTAGGTATTCCTCACCTTCTTTCTATTTTTTCTTTTTTTTTTTGCTTTATTGTAGTGCTTAATAATTGTATTTAGCCTATTTCTAAGCACTCCAAATATTTGCAGCATTAGAAGATGTTCATGGTTTAAAGGTTATTAGCCAAAGGTCATAAATGTCGTTCAAGTTGGAAAACTTGGATTTAAATTTTAGTGCTTTATTTCAACAACTGTACCAGCAAACCAAAAGTCTTGTTTTGCCTCTAAAGGGCCGCCGCTAAACTGTTGGAGTAGCTTAGGCCCAGTCTGCTTCATTTTAAAATTCCTACATGTATATAGGAGACTATTCACTAAAAGTGCTTCAACCAAGATTTCAAGAGCAATGTTGACAATTGCAACCAAGTTCACCAGATCATGGCGGACCAAGCTGCACTCTTGTGTTTTCAGGAACAAACCACCAAGGTGTCATTTCTTTCTGAAATATGCAATGATCCTGATATTTGGGGAACTTTCTCTCAGCTTGTGAAGGATACTTTCGGTTTAGGGCTCGTCAAACAGCATCCATGCACTGTTGCCACGAGGGTTATTGTGTGCAGTAAAAGGAGCCTTGCCATCGCTTACCATTTGCTGGCTTGATTGTCAGTCATTGTTACTGCCTCATAATTGGCCCCTATATGTATGACATCACTTCCTTTTACTGTTTTGGAGCATGGACAGAGTACTAATTAATTTTGTTTTATTTGTGTCCTTCCACTGCTGGTACTGCGGTTTTGAGAACTTATTTTTTGCAACACTTTTTTTGTTTGTTTCAGATGGGTATTACATCAGCATTTCTAATAGTTGAAAATGTTCTGCATGTTGTTTTTTCGTTTTAGATCAGCATTTTTTTCGCATCAGCATTTTTATTAATGTTTCCACATTGTTCCACTATTTGCATCGTCATTTTTTATGTTTTTAATTTTTTCCCGTACTGACGCTGGGCTTTGCAGAACTTTATTCTGGCACATTATTCCACTGTTTGCATCAGCATATTTGATTTTTTCACATTTTCCCTGCACTGGCACTGTGTTTCTCAGAAATGTACGTTGGCTCATTGTTCCTCTTCTTGCATTGGCATTTTCGATTTTTCCATATTTTACCCATTCTGGCACTATGCTTCTCAGAACTTGATTTTAGCACTGTTTTCATTTCAGATCGGCATTTTTTCACATTGGCATCACATTGCCATTTTTTATCTTTCCCCATTTCATATTGTTCGACCTCACTGGCTTTAAATTTCACGAATTATTAAAGCAGTCCATGTGACTGCATTTAAAGCAGCAGCCAGCTAAGATTGTGTTAAATGTATTTAATGAGTATATATGTTTGTATTTGTAAATATCTGTATGTTAGCCTTTCATGCCCTCTAGGTTGCACCACCTGGTTGTGTGGCTATGGAATTGTTCCCAATTCAAGGTCTAGCCACTACGTTCCCTTATGCTCCAATAAATGGATAAGTAGTTAGTTTAGTTTAGCCATTGGCCTTTTAGCTCCATGTGGGGCTGTCCTTGTGTTGCCATAATTTCATGATCCTTCTTGCTTGCTATAAGGGGTCAGTTCTTCCCCTTACTTCCCATTCTGCAGCCATTGCACTCTAATAAATGCATAATTACACATTCCTATTTTTTAAGGCTTACTTGGATTAATGCGTTATTCCAATTATTTTGTTATCCCCAGTCTATATCTAATGCGCTCATTTTGATGTATGCACACCTTTTTATAGGCATACTTGGATCATTGTGGAATCCCCACTTTTTCTGTTTCCCTTCATTGCGCTCTCCCTGATGTTTGCATTATTACACAATCCTGCTGTGGTTTTTAGGCACACTTGGATAAATTTGATATCCTCCTCCTTGGTTCACCTCAGTTATGCCTGCGTCCTTTTTGCTATCATTCATGGCTTTCGTAGCTTTTGTTATCATTCGTAGCGCTAACAATGGGTAGCGACGGACACCTGTCCATGCCTCTCCACACCCACTATGCCTGAACATGCCCCCTTGCCTCGAGGGTGTTGCGCGAGAGGCGTGGAGCTGCTTATTACATCTGGTCATCTTTCAGAGAGGTGATCCTCGGACCGGAAGCACACCTTGTTGCTGCTTTTGCCACTTCATTGAAATCCTCAAACGGGGCCTCCAGCTGCACTATCCTTTTTGCTCTTGTTTAAAGTCTTAATTAAATACCAATCCCTTTGGATTGAAGCAAACTATGTCATACTGGTTTCCTCTACTTTTGAAATTGAGTGTTTCATGACATGTATTTTCTGTCTCATTATCAAAATTGTGTTTGAGATTAATTCTTTACAGATAACTCATTTTGAGTCAACTTTTTTCTTCTACATGAGTTTCATGTGAATGTCTATTTCAAGTTTCAGTTTGATACCCATGTTCACATGGACATTTGGGGTGCTCTTGTAATTTTGTATTATAATTGATAAATATGTCTCTATTGCCACATAGTATATTCAAAATCCCAAGAATTTTAAAAACCCGATTCTTCTTAACACTCCAACTATCCTTAAATATTACTTATTGAGGTCATTAAGAAAATAAATAAATTACTGTTATAAATATGCAGGCAGGTTAACCCAATTACCTTATAGGGAAAAACATTAATTGCACTTGCCAAAACAAAACACTTGCAGTAAAGTTCCAATGATAGGCATGTCCCTGAAGACCGACTCCCCGTGGAGACATATTAACATATTTTCACAGTATGGACCAATCGGCCATTAACACACTCTTAGCAAGTCAAAGCACATACCTTTAGTCATTGTGCTTTGATGTGCAAGCCACATTCTAGAAAACTCACACATATGTGAGAAATAATACCAAATGCAAAGTTACTTTATTATCCTGCAAGGCTCCACTGTGCCTATAACTTTGATACTTGGAGTCTTTGATTTCCTACACCCAAGCAGTCCATTCACAGACTTCAGACCAGGCTGCCACTATTAAACCAGTCCATCTGACTGGAGTTCACCGTAGGCAGCTGATGGTGGCTATTTTAAAGCTAATAACTTTGCTGATATACAAAGGGGTTGATGTCCAGTGTGGCATCATGGCCCTCAGAGATGCATTATTATAATTAAGGTAATAAAATATGTTGATTATGTGCACTACATTTATTTCTTTACAGAAAGTTCTCTCAAAGACACTGCCCATTCTAAAGTGCTTTCATTTGTACTCGGACTCTGTAATAATGTAATTCAGTGGTTCCCAACCTTTGACTTCTGTGAACCCCCAATTTATCATTACTGGAACCCGGGGACCCCCACCGAATCATTATTGGAATCTGGGCTCCCCCAATGAGTCATTACTGAAAGAAAGGGACCTAATCTGTTAATATTCTTACATTTTCTAAGCAGCCGCAGACCCCTGAGGAGGCTTCACGGACCCCCAGAGGTCCCTGGACCACAGGTTGGGATCCACTGATCTAATTCATGAAAAGCGCTTTAAAAGTATCATCCAGTTTACAGCACTACTATAGAGTAAGCAAAATGTTTACTTTTTAAAGAGACTGAACTTTTTGGGGAAATACATGTTTTTTTTCCAAAATCGGGCAGACATATTTTTTGCTTCGACAGTGCATCAGCATTTTTAATTTTTCAAATTTTTTCACTGCTAATATCAGCATTTTTAATTTTGCCACATTTTTGCCATTCTGGTGCTGTGCTTCTAAGAAATGTATTTAGGCAATATTTATTTTTATTTTTTCATTTCGGATCGGCATTTTGTCCACATTGGTACTGCACTGGTATTTTTAATGTTTACCCATTTCACTTTGCTGTTTCTTTAAATTTCGCTCATTATTAAAGCAGTCTATGTGACTGTATTCAACGCAGCAGCCTGCTAACACAACTTATGTATTCATCTGCATTTTTTTGGGCATCAGTATTGCATCGGCATTTTTAATCTCTCCACAGTTACACTCTACTTGCATGGGCATTTTCATTTTTCATATTTTACCCTTACTGGTGCTGTGCTTCTGAGAACTTTACTTTGGCAATATACTTAATTATCCGTTCCAGGTCGCCTTTTTAGGGGCGAACGCAAAGCGCTCCGTGCCTCTTCCAAACTCTCTTTAGGGGGATTTTGGTTCGTGGGCTTGCCTTTTAAAATCCGATTGTTCTCGTTCATGAAAGGCATGCATTTGTCATGCCTTTTCAGCTATTTAGCCCTCCTCTGCAACACCAATAAACTACTGGAAACATACGAGGCTCCATGTTTTCTATATGGTTTCTGGACTACTTTTTCTCTTTATTTCGCAGCGCAAGACACGTTGCATTGCAAATGCTTGTTTTCATATGGCATTGCATCAGCATTTTTAAGGTTTACCCATTTCACTTTGTTATACCTCACTTTCTTTACATTCAACATATTTATAAAGCAGTCTATGTAACAGTATGCATTTGTTTTTCCAGCTTTCGTTGGCATTTTTTTCACAATGCCGTTTTGGTAAACGCAACATGACTTTCTTTAGTAGGCAGGATTATTCAAGCACTTACAATACGCAAAGCGCTTCAGAGCAGCATCCACCTGATATTATTTATATTTAATTTCTTTTATGTTACATTCTTGCACTAGCACGGATTTGTAAAGTAGTTCAAGTGGGCACATACAATTGTTTTTCTGGCTTTCTTTCAATTTGTAATTCAGCACCACAGCGATCTACGGCACCACACTCTATGACACCTTACTCAATGCCACCGCACTGAACCCCACTTTATTCTACTCTACACCATTCAACTCTGCGCCACTACAAACTACTTTGTGCCACTCAACTACAGTCTATGCCACTCTGTTCAATGCCGCTGCACGCTTCACCACTGCACTCTACGCCAATACACTCTACACCACTTTACTCAAAACTAATCAACTCTCCATCAGTTCAATCAATGCCAAACTACTGCACACCATTGCACTGTACGCCACTGTATTTTACTCTGCAAAATTCTACACCACTGTACTGTAAATCTATGCACTCAACGCCACTCGGCTCCACAATACTGCACTCTACAACACTCTAATCTGCAACTATGCACACTCTGCCTATAAACTCAATGCTTCTCTAATCAACACCACTTTACTCTACAAAACTCTACTCTATGCCCCTCTATTGCATTCTATGCCAGTGCACTCTATGGCACTACACTCTATGTCAATACACTCCATACCACTGGAATCTACTGTCTACCACTGCACTCTATAACAAGGCACACTATGCCTATCTACACTACACCACTCTACTTTATGAAAGTGCACTCTACCCCACTCTACTACGTACTACTGCACTCGTCAAAACTATGCTCTGCACTACTCCAAGCCTCTCCATTCTACTCTGCATAACTCTACTCTAGAGCAACCCATTCTATGACACTCTACTCTCCAACTATGACACTATACTCTGCAACACTATACTCAACGCTACTTCACCATATGCCAGTAATCTATCCCCCTACACTCTAACCTGCTCCACTCCACTCTACACCACTTACCTCAACTTCCAATCTACTCTAACCCACATCACTCTATTCCAATACATTCTACACCACTTTATTCCAAAACAAATTCACTCTACCACAACTACTCTACACCACTACATTCTACATGACTGCACTCTACACCATAGCACTCTATGCCAATGCATGCAATGTAGCTCTACACCATTGCTCTGTCATCGCACTCTACCCCACTCTACTATGCATTACTCTAATCTGCACCACTGCTCTCTGCACCACTCTACTCTACACCACTCTTCTCTGCACACCTGTACTCTGAAGCACTGCACAATGCACCAGTGTACTCTACATCAGTACATTCTGCACCACTGAACTCTACATCACAGTACTCACCAACATTATACTCTACACCAATACACTCTACGCCAGTGCACTCTATGCCACTGCACTCTATCACACTCTACTTTACAAAAACTACTCTCTCTGCCACTAAAATCCACACCACTCTACGCCACTGTACTCTATCCAACTTAACCCCTATTCTCCACCTCTCAATTCTATGCCACAGAACTGCATTGTACCCCAATGTACTCTATGCTCTACACTCTATATAACGTGTCTCAACACCACTCAAACCTATCCTTCATCACTGCACTTTATGGCACTGCACTCTACACCAGTCAACTATACTGCACTCTAGGCTACTCTACTCTATACTCTACCCTGCAGCAACCACTCTACACCACTTCATTCTACTCTAAAGCAGTCTACTCCATGACACTACAGTTTAGAACACTGCACTCTATGCAGATCTACTCCAGTATTCACCACTCCTTTCTACTCCGTTACACTCTACATCACTGCAATCTACTTTGCACTACTCTACTCAATGGTACAGCCAGAGAGAGACACGCCAGCCTTAAGCAAAAAGCGTCACAAACTTCAATGACTGCAGACAGGGATTAAATTGGGTCTCATTATTAGATGGGTGGTCAGGAAACCCGATGGGTTATGATGGTTCCTTTTCACATCAAGGCCAAAATTACAAATAGTTTGTGTTGGGTTTGTGTTACGTTCAATGCAACCTGCCACAAAATATTCTGCTGTGATTTACAAACCAATGCAAATCACGATTTGCATCAAAGGGGAGTTCCATGGTTGGTGTATGGGTATTCCAATGCAACCACACATGGGGTTTGACACAAATTCATATCTACAAAGAATAGAATTGTAAGGAGGTTTTTGCGCCAGAATCCTGCGTCTCCCTCAGGCAGGTGTAAAGAGGAAAAAAATTTCATTTCTCATTATCTTTTCCTCTTTTCATGTATGCTTCATTCTGCCTTGGCATAAAGGTGCGTCTGTTGGCGCATGGAAGCCCAAGAGCGCCACCCTAATGAAAGAGCAGAACCACACAGCTTCTAAGTAGTTATGGCACAGTTCTGGTCTCTCACGTTTATGCCACTCACTGCAGCAACTTTACTTGATAATCTGCGTTGCAGCAACTCTTTGTAAGTATGCCGTCAAGTTTATTAATTGGATTATCTCACTGGGTTCCACGAGTCTCTGACTAATTGCAAAATGGCCTTGTCCAGTGGCTAAGGTAGCAGTTGTTATCAACTTTGAAAGAAAGTCTTGTTTGAAGCCTTCTTGTCTAAATGTGTATGACCATCAGGGAAGTGGTTAAAGGCTGAGAAAGAACAATCACATGACAAATAGAGTCTGGTGTATTTACTGAGGGTATTACACTGAGAGGTGTGATGTAGCGCGAGACATTTCCCAGCTGCTGTGACTGCCAGATGTTACTGGGCATCAGAAGTGCATATAAGGACTTCCTTTGTGCCTTTCTCAGTGGTTGGAGTTCCATTCAAGAAGATGGTGTGAGGTATTTTCCCTTAGTTCTGGAGTAATCAATGACTACTGGGCAGTTTATGTGATGAGTAAGGCTATTTAGCACTCTAAATGCAGTGACAAAGCTCTCCTTCAATAAGAGTAGTATAGTGACTGTTTAAGGGTTACTGTACGAGGTGGTTGTGGGTTCATAACCCAGATACACTGTGACACAGTAATCAGACACAATAAAAACAATCAGAGCTATTGAAGTCATCCACACCTTGGCAAGTGGTCCATCAGTCAGCCTGGTAAGGGATAAGGGGAGGCCATGGCCTGTGTTTCCTTGGTGGAAGCCCCATCATAGGATGAGATTCTTATCTGCATGGCGGGAATCCTATTGCCTTTTGTGCAATCACTAATGCAGCAGTTGCACAGAAGTCAGAGAAGTTTGTTTAGTGGGTGTCATGTTGTTTTGGACTGGCTTAGAAATATTTTCGGTTTTTCAGAAATAAAACCTCAAAGTGGAGCCCTAGTACACTTGTTCCCAAATATCAGAAAAGTGTCGCTGCAGTATATGCACTTTTCTTGCACCACTTATAGCCCCCTTACACCACCATGTGTGCACTGTATTTAACATATGGGGCACCATGGCACAGGTTAGGGAAAATAGCGTAATAATTTAGGCTAATCCTGAAAAGTACATAGGGGCTCATTAAGAATAATGTTGTGCCCCCTTTTAATGCCTGCTCTGTGCAGGCATTAAAAATGGCAGCTACAAATGTCACAGTGGAATCTTATAGATCCCACTGTGCCATTTTTGGGGTCTCCCTAACAGGGGAACGTCCCCCTGTATATATCATGCCTGGTGCAGGCATAATGTAGCGTAAGGGGTTACAAAGTGGCATAATACATGCATTGTGGCACTTTGTAAATCTGGTGTGGAAAATTTGGCCTTGTTGAGCCACATTAGCGTCATAACAAATTATGCTAATGTGGAGCAAGGAGGCCCTAGGCCTTTTTAAATCTGGGCCTCTGTGTTTTGCCTCATTGTGCAGGTCATTTGTATTGTCTTGTTTTTGTGGTGGCAAAGCTTTTCCTGCTACTCCCAGACAAGTAAAATCTATGTTGGAAGGACTTTCCTAAATAAAGAAGGTGGGCCTTCTGTCATATATTGACCAATGGCTGTGGGATTGACAGTCTGCCAGTCAAAGTTTTCAACATGATAAACCTGGCTGTTGAGACATAGAATGATCCCCCACATGGCTCTGGAGAGTGTGCACCCCTAACTTGAAGTCCTTATAACAAACTGTAGTTTTCTTAAGCCCCATCTGCTGATGCATGATGATCATACATGTGTGCTGAAGCCTCTTTGTAACGTTGAATGAGACCCAGAGCAGGGCTCTGTGGTCATTATGACATTCCAAAAGCACCTTTCACTGTTAAGAGAGTGTCTAATGTCATCTCCCTGGCTGTAGAGGACTGCACAACGAGTATAGTGCACAACATATCTTTTTCCCTGTTGCTTGCTTTGAGAGGACAACTGTGGGCATGTGACCTTATACTATTTTATATTATTATGATAAGGTGACACGTAAAGGGCAATGACATCTACTACCCTTTGAGGTCAACTCAAATCTTTTGACTCAGACAGGAGTGATAAATCATCCAATCAAACAATAAGAACCTATATCCATCAAACAATAACACAATATGCAATAATGAGTCAGTAATTTAAACACACCATGACCTATGTGACCATTATTCACCACACCAGTTTAGTAAAGTTTAAACATTTATTGCCCTTAAATTGACAATGCTACAGTCACATAGATCACGTGCAAGACCAAATGATAAAAGTACAAAAACAACACAGGTTGTCCAATGCATCTAAAGAATCTCAATTTGCCAAAGCATTTATCATTAAGCACTCCAAAAGAACACCACAGAATAATAACATAAATAAATGAAAAATAGAAGCAGCATACATTTAGTTTGTGCAGTTGAATTAATCACAATCAATTAATAAACATTTAAAATCAAATATTAAGTCAGGCATCCCTAGCTATTACTCTAATTTGAAAAGCATGTGTGGGCTTCATGCAAAAATAAAAACAAGACAAAATAAATGTGGGAAAACATCTAACTATGGCACTAACCAAAACATGCAGTTGGATTTCTAAAGGGAGAAAACCTGCAAAGAAAAAATAAATGCACATTGGTTATACCTCTCCTAAATGAGACAGCAACTTGCAGATTATTCTTCTGCAGGGTGCAAGAACTTCAGGTCTTCAGACAGCAGCATCAGGCAACAGGAACATCAATGGGGCAACAGTTCAGTGATAATGGGGCCTAATGTATCTGAACTGTTAGAATCATAGGCAGAGACAGAAATACACCTGACTCATAATAAGTTGAGCACAATAACTGAAGCACGAACTGACTCTGGATGGAACTAAAATGAATCTGAATCTCATCACCTAAAGCTTGCTAAATTAAAGTCCCAAAAAGTTACTAGCTAAGCCTCTATTGGACAAGGTTATGAGGTGGTTTAGTGCACAACCAATACACTTTCATCTGGGCTTCAGATATATCTCTTTTTGTTGTTCTTACTCTCCACTCCGGTCAACAGCTTCTGTGCAAATCAATACAATTTTAAAATGCAACATGGAACATGACATTGAGCATGAAAGCCTATTGTCAAAACTTACAATTATTATCTTGAAATACAACAAGTGAAGCAGGAACAGAAAATAATTTTTCCACTGCGCATGTCACACAGAATATTTAATAAACTGCTTGCAAAACATTTCAGAGAAGTCAGCAACATTTAAACACTGTGCTTCTAGAAAGTGGTCAAACATGAGTCTTTTAACTAATGCCAAACATGAAGAATAAAACATTTCTAGTAATTTTAAACCATTTGTTTCTGTATTACATATTAATAATCATCTTTTGCCAGTACATTTAATTCTGATTAAACAAAATACATTTTCATTACACATTATTTTCACATAAAACACATAGTGGTGGACACATGCCAGTCACTTTTTAAAGCTGCACGTCAATTTTTCTAACACACATTTTTCAGTTAGGTCTTTAAACACACATTATTTCACATTTTTAGTGATTCATTTTTATTAATAATGTTTACTCTCTAACACAACCTACCAGCCTCTGCAGCAATTGAAATTGTTCTGTCTGTCCTTTTTGATCAGATACTTTACCCAACTATAAGAAAAATGTACGTTGTGTGTGTTTGTACTACAGATGTGTAGCTACTGCATGTGCACATTACCTACGTGTGGAAAATGCATATGGAGAATGACACAGTGCTCAGCCTAACAGGGATCCATTGTGTATCAGGAAAACTCTGTATGGTACCTAGGATGGGGGCTTCGAGGGAGAGCCCAGAAAGCAAATATATATATCATTAGACCCTGCCATTCCAAAACATTCCTGGGATCACTTTTCTAGGTCAAGCAGTAGAGTATTGCTGAAATTAAGAAAAAAGACAGAGGGTCCCTTTAAAAGTAGGGAGTTTCCCCTGCACATTCCGGATTCATTGTTCTCAGAGAAAGGCTACTCATACAGTTTAACATATAGTTAAGTGGGGCAGCCTCTTTTGTCTTTGTGCTCTTGTTTGAGTGTTGGTTAGTGCGAAATTGGATCTAAGTAGAGACCTTTGTAGATCTTTCTTGTGCCTTCATGTACTGGTTGTTTGTCCACTTCTCCTTGTCTGTTGGTAGGTGAGTCTTCATTCCTTTCTAAAATCTACATTCCTTCTGACTTCAATAACCTTTGCAGGAACAAGATAGTTGAGCAAAATAGCTGCTCCCTGTAATATGGCAGAGGAGTTTTACTACATTGATTAGTTAACGAAAACCCTAGTTTTTCACAAGAGCGTATAGAAACAGGCACCCATCAGTTTTGATAGCTAATCTGTCTTTCACTAAACTTGCCCTGCCATCACACACAAGCACACATAGACAGACACACATGCAAGCACACGCACATCCACACACACACACACACACACACGTAAATCTTAGTGGTGACACATTTTCCAGATGGAGTAGTGTCAAGTATCATTACAGGTAGTGAGATCAAATGGCTTCATGTCCTTGGAACACCATGCTCCAGTCGTTCACAGTCAACCCATTCTCGGGTTGCAGTCAGCATCTGCTGAACACATTGTACGACAGTACCACTTTAAAGTGTTTTGAAATGGGAAAGCCAAAATAGGCACCTTCGATAACTTGGATTCTTTTGCCAACTCTTCATGGACATAGAGAGATTCTACCGAACAAACCGAATGATTGCATATTGATCAATGAGCCAGGCTGCTTCTTTTAGAGAAGGAACCTGCATAAATGTGCACAGATGTGCAGTTGAACCCATAAGAAGTATTGTGTGTCTGTAATAGTTACATTCTGGAGAATACCTGCAGATGGAATTTGGATACAGTTGAAATGTGTGTATTCCATAACACGAGAAACATAAGGACAACCTACAATTTATTATTGATTGGTGCATTCTTTTAACCTAGTTTAGGCCCTCATTTACAAGAGGGCACGAATAAGTAATGCATCAAAATCATCAGCTATTATCAGATGCCACTTGGCTCCTCTGCATCATTTATAGATGTGAGGACTACTTAGTTTTGAATGGCGGAGCCTGAACCAGCTATGTCATCAGGTAAGTCAGAATGTCTTTCACACTCCTCTTAAAAACACTGTTGTTGAGTCTCCTGTTCTTACCAATGACCGGGCCATCTCTACTCTTCCTGTAGTTGCAAAAATCCTGAAGAAAATAAATCACCGATAGGATTTTTACTTGTTTAGCAAAAGATGTTGCAAGGCCTAACACGTAAATGAAAGGGTCTTCATTGCTTTGATGTCACTGCCGATTGTGAGCACTTCAGTTTTAGCTCCATTGAGATTAAGGCCAATATGGCACTCCCTTATTGCCTCTTCAGCCCACCCTAATTAAGGCACCCAAAGTCAGTAATTGTCACGACTCACGTGCTGCTTGCGCCTGGAGTTTGCAGATCTTGAGGCGTGGATCTTGAGGGTTCGACTTTGGCCCAAAAAGGGGCGACTCTTTCTGGTAGCCACGGTGCTGTAGGCGAGGAAACGCCAAGGACAGACCGTGACCGTGAGAAAGTAGCGCCAGAGGGAAAAACCCCTTCAGAAGAAGAGGAAAAACCTCCCAGAAGATTCGCAGGGGATTCCTGGAACAAGAACAGAGGAACAGGAATCAAAGGAACTGACGTAACACAGAAATGGCGAAATCCAGAGTCAAGGGCTAGGAAATCAGGAGCGAGGACACTAACTGAAACAGAGAGTGTTGCAGCGCAAAGAGGAAAAGAAAAACCACCCTTAAATACCATAAAACAGGAAGTGACCCACAGGAAGAAAAAGGACACCATCTTGAATAGGGAAAGGTAGATAGAATAGACTGGAGCAGAAACCATAGAGAATAGGGAAGGAGGAATGCTGGGAAGACAGAGGTAACCTGGGAAGGGGAAAAGACATAAAGGACAGAGGAGAAAACAGACCCAAAAAGGAAGAAAGACAGAAAAGAAGAAAAAGGAGCCCCAAACAGGTAAGAGGGGTCAGGAGACCCCAACAAGACGGAGGGAGAGCGCAGCGCGAGGCCCCTAGTAAGTCCTGGGGCCTCGCAGGGTGCAAGAAAGGCTCGGGGCGCGCCGCGTCTTAGAGACGCGAAGCGCGGCCCGAGCCGAACGCGCGGCTTGTGCCGAACGCTCGGCTCGTGCCGCGCGGTGCGGCGCGACAGTAGGCCCCCCTCCCGAAGGCCCTGGTTTGAAAGGAAATAAACGGTGAAAGCGCTGAGTCAGAAGAGGAGCATGAACAGAAGATGCATCTTCCCAAGAACACTCACTGAGAGGATAACCCTTCCAATGAATCAGATACTGCAGACGGGTGTGAAAAAGACGAGAGTCACAAATCTCCTGAACCTCATATTCAGGAACATCATCCACTAAGACTGGAGGAGGACAGGAAAACTGACGGGAATACGGATCTGGTACATAAGGTTTGAGTTGGGAGACATGGAAGACTGGATGAATCTTCCATGTGTGAGGCAAGTGAAGACGGACAGTGACAGGATTAAGCAACTGGAGAATACGGAAAGGCCCGTAATAGCGAGGTGTGAATTTGTTCTGAGAAAGACGTGAGGGTAAGAATTTAGAAGAAAGCCAAACTTTATCCTGTGGATGGTAGTCCGGAGTGGCCCTACGTTTCTTGTCTGCTACTTTCTTCATATATCTCTTGGTGTGTAAGAGATTAGAACGAATCAGTCTATGGATTTGTAGAAGACGTTTGGAAAAATGAGTAATAGCGGGTAAGGGAGTGGGAGACAGAGAAGAAGTAGGAAAAGAGGTAGGATGAAAACCATAAGAACAGAAAAAAGGAGTGGTCTTGGAGGCACTATGGACTGAGTTATTATAAGAGAATTCAGCGATAGGGAGATAAGTGTTCCAGTTGCTTTGAGTTGAGTTGCAAAAACAACTAAGGTATTGTTCTAAGCCTTGGTTCAGACGCTCGGTCTGTCCATTGGTCTGAGGATGGAAGCCCGATGACAGAGCTCTATCGATGTTTAGTGTCTCACAAAAATACCTCCAAAACCGGGAAATGTACTGAGGTCCTCTATCAGATATAAGAGTATGAGGAAGTCCATGAAGACGGAAGATATGTTCAATGAATATCTGGCTTAATTCTTGGGATGTAGGTAGTTTTTTCAAGGAAGTGAAGTGAGCCATCTTAGTAAAAGAGTCCACAGTGACCATGATTACCCGGTTTCCTGCTGAGAGTGGTAACGAACACATGAAATCGGTGGAGATGGTGTGCCATGGAGTTGGCGGAACCGGCAAGGGCTGGAGTAAACCCGCAGGTCTGGTTCGGGGAATCTTGACTTGAGCGCATGTGGGACAAGACTGAACGTATGTTTCAATATCCTTTTTCCAAGTAGGCCACCAGAAAAATCGGGATAACAGTTCTTGTGTGGCCTTGATGCCTCTATGACCAGCAACCGGTGAATCATGACACATTTGTAATGCCTTTTCTCTCACTCTGTTAGTGGGGATGAATAACAGATCGTGATAATAATAGTATCCTTGTCTCTTATGTAAAAGAGGCCTTAAGTTCTCTATTTCATCATCAGATAGATTGGGGTACTCCAGTTGTACCTCCTCCAGAAAAGACTGGGCTACCCCAATGATCTTACTAGGTTCCAGTAGGGGTTGAGCTGGGACAGGAGTACAATCTGGATAACGACGCGATAGAGCATCAGCCAGAATGTTTTGGGAGCCAGGAATATATGTAATGTAGAAATCATACTGGCTGAAGAAGAAGGCCCAACGAGCTTGACGACTATTTTGGCATACGAAATTTTGTAAACATTGTAAGTTTCGATGGTCTGTTCTCACTTCGAAAGGTTCTTTGGAACCCATCAGAAACTGCCTCCATTCAATACAAGCTGTTTTCAGAGCCAACAATTCTCTTTCCTATACGGAGTAATGTTGTTCTGCAATAGAGAGTATATGAGACAAATAGAAAACAGGATGTTCAAGACCATCGTCCTCTTGTTGTTGGAGTAGAACGGCACCAATGGCTTTTTCAGAAGCATCGGTGACGACAATAAATCGTTTGTTGGTATCTGGATGTCTTAAGATGGGAGCTTGTGTAAATGCCTTCTTTAATTCCTGAAAGGCTGTTTCAGCAGTTTTAGTCCAGACAAACCCTTTAATAAGATTTTCCTTCTTTAAAGTGTGAGTTATATGGCTAGTTTGTTTAGCAAAGTCTGCGATGAATTGTCAATAGAAGTTCGCCAATCCTAGAAAGCATTGTGTTTCTTTAATGGAAGATGGAGAAGGCCAATCTAGGATAGCTTGTACCTTTTCTTGATCCATGGCTACTCCGGTGGTACTTAAATGATATCCTAGATATTTGACTTCCGTCTGGTCAAACTCACACTTTTCGGGTTTGCAAAATAGTTGATGTGCCCGGAGTCGTTGAAGGACTTGTTTAACATGGGAAGAATGGAGTTCGGGATTTCTGGAATAAATAAGAATATCATCAAGGTAGATTACAACTGTCTGATTCAGGAGATCCGAGAATACTGAGTCCATAAATCTCAGAAAAATTGCCGGGGCATTAGTAAGACCGAAAGGCATTACCCTGTATTCAAAGTGACCAAATGGAGTCCTAAAGGCCGTTTTCCACTCATCTCCTTCTTTAATGCGTAAGAGGTGATAGGCTCCCCGTAGATCTAGTTTGGTAAACCGTTGGGCCCCTCTGACTGCATCTAAAATGTCCCTTATGAGAGGCAAAGGATAACGATCTTTAATAGTTATTTTATTCAGGCCTCGAAAATCCAGGCAAGGGCGAAGGTCCTTTGTCTTCTTGGGTACGAAAAAGAGAGGAGCCCCGGCCGGAGAAGACGATGGAACAATAAGACCACTTTGAATATTTTCATCCAAATACTCCTTTAGTACTTCCTTTTCAGTTTCCGTGAGGGAATACATCCTGCCAAAAGGAACGATAGTGCCAGGTTCCAAGGGAATAGCACAATCGTAATCTCGATGTGGAGGTAACACAGGTTTGGAAGGTTTTTGGAAGACATCTTGAAAATCCCAATAGTGTTCAGGAACTCCTTGGACTGTATTTATGGTTGAACCGGTGGTACCCTCCGTGATTATTGACCTCTTAGGCGACCAATACTTGTCTGAAGCAAAACAGTGCTCCTGACAGAACTGTGAAGACAAGGAAACCGTCCGGGTAGCCCAGTTCACATATGGATTATGTCTGATGAACCACGGGATTCCAAGAATGATGGTATGGTTGGGGGAAGTTATAAGATCAAAGGAAATGTGTTCCTGATGGTTACTGATCTGTAGATTCAGCATCAGAGTAGTTGTATCTACTGGACCCGATGATATCAAAGATCCATCCACCGTGTGAACTTGTTCTGGAACCTCCTTAGGTTGTATAGGAACTTGTTGAGTGGTGGCCCACTTCTTATCCATATAAATGCCACTAGCTCCACAATCTAGTAGTGCCATAGTCTTCTCCTGACGGCCATCAGGTAATTGTAACATTACTGGTAAAGTGAACAAGGATGTGGTATTGTCGTTGAAGGAACTGATGGAAGGTATAGCTGCTAATCCCGTCCCCTCCCTTCTTACAGAGGACGGGAAGCGGCGTTTCCCGATGGCCTTGATGGACGTACTGGACAGGTACGCAGTATGTGGCCGGCAGATCCGCAGTATAAACACAAACCCTTCTTTCGTCTATCTTCTCGTTCGCTAGGGGAGAGAGGGCCTCGAGTTGTATCCACCTGCATGGGTTCTCCTTCGGTGTCTCTGACAGGAGGGCGAGGTTCCTCAGAACGATGCGGAAAAACTCGTGAGGTGCTTGGTTGAAAAGACCCTCTGCTCTTTCTCTTCTCTGTTCTCCGTTCCTGAAGGCGATACTCGATGGAGAGGGCTTGATCCATCAGGCCACGAAGATCTTCCACTCTGGTGGAATGTACTAGTTTGTCTTTGATTTCTTCTTTGAGTCCTCTACGAAACAAAGTCACCAAAGTACGTTCCACCTAGGTGGTCTCTGCCGCTAGTTGACGAAAGCGTGTAATGTATTGAAGGACATCTTGTGAACCTTGATGAATATCGCATAAGGCCTCTTCTGCTGAAGCCTCCAATCCCGGACGACTAAACATCAGCTTGAAGCGGTTCATAAAGGCGGAATAATCCGACAATACCGGATCGTTAGATGATACCATCGGGGTTGCCCAGGCCAAGGCAGGACCAGATAAGGCACTGATGAGATAACCCACCTTTGTTCTGTCATGGGAGAATTGGGTGGGTCGGAAGGCAAAGTACACTGTCAAGGAGTCAAGGAACTCTCGCAGCTTGGTTGGTTCACCCGAAAAACGATGGGTAGAGGCGGAGAGCGTCGGGACATCACCACTGCGGAAAGCCAAGGCCTGTCGCAGCGCAGCATTCTCACTGCGTAGTTGCTGTAATTCTTGAGCTTGTTGCTGAATTGTAGTTAGCAGAGCTTGATCCGGATCCGCAGCAGCTACCACAGTGTCTTCCATGGTGTTAGAAGACGTCGGGATGGTTAGGCGCTGCAATCTGTCACGACTCACGTGCTGCTTGCGCCTGGAGTTTGCAGATCTTGAGGCGTGGATCTTGAGGGTTCGACTTTGGCCCAAAAAGGGGCGACTCTTTCTGGTAGCCACGGTGCTGTAGGCGAGGAAACGCCAAGGACAGACCGTGACCGTGAGAAAGTAGCGCCAGAGGGAAAAACCCCTTCAGAAGAAGAGGAAAAACCTCCCAGAAGATTCGCAGGGGATTCCTGGAACAAGAACAGAGGAACAGGAATCAAAGGAACTGACGTAACACAGAAATGGCGAAATCCAGAGCCAAGGGCTAGGAAATCAGGAGCGAGGACACTAACTGAAACAGAGAGTGTTGCAGCGCAAAGAGGAAAAGAAAAACCACCCTTAAATACCATAAAACAGGAAGTGACCCACAGGAAGAAAAAGGACACCATCTTGAATAGGGAAAGGTAGATAGAATAGACTGGAGCAGAAACCATAGAGAATAGGGAAGGAGGAATGCTGGGAAGACAGAGGTAACCTGGGAAGGGGAAAAGACATAAAGGACAGAGGAGAAAACAGACCCAAAAAGGAAGAAAGACAGAAAAGAAGAAAAAGGAGCCCCAAACAGGTAAGAGGGGTCAGGAGACCCCAACAAGACGGAGGGAGAGCGCAGCGCGAGGCCCCTAGTAAGTCCTGGGGCCTCGCAGGGTGCAAGAAAGGCTCGGGGCGCGCCGCGTCTTAGAGACGCGAAGCGCGGCCCGAGCCGAACGCGCGGCTTGTGCCGAACGCTCGGCTCGTGCCGCGCGGTGCGGCGCGACAGTAATAGTAGAAACCCCCACAATCCACCCTGACCTCAGGTGATTAAAATTAACTACATTTCACATTATCCCAGATGAGAATATCCAACAGAATTTGTGGTTGGGGCGGAAAGAGGGGCCAATAATTGGTAACAATGGTCTTGTGACATCCCAGAGAATTGTACCAAGCTCTGCAACACCATTAGTTGGGGAGACTGTTTCCCTGATCTCATAGAATGTGGCGGGTCTGAGGAGCAAATTAACTGACCCTGATTGGCATGAGTATGTTAACCAATTCCATTTTTGCTTCCTACAGGAAACTTGGCTAATGGATCCACCACATAAATTGGGCTATAAAACTTATTTTGTGAGTGCCACCCTGGTATCAAGTAGAAGATCTTCTGGAGGATTGGTCTTATGGGTGAAAATCTCCTTAATTGTTGAGATAAACATGCATGATAGAGTCACTCCCGATATCCTGGGGGTGTCATTGAGCGCCAAAAATAAGATCTTATTCCACCTTTATAACATTTACATAAGGCCAAGGAGATTAAATCTGGAGTCATGTGTAGAAGAAATCTTGGACAACATGGTAAAAGATATTTCCCCCAACAAAAAGATATTAATAGGGGGAGATTTTAATAGCAACTACGAGCCCATAAATGGCCTACAACAATTGGTGGATGAAGTCACAATAGGAGGTATCCCCCTTTTGTCCACTGAAGTGCTAGTCCCTTGCACGACTGCGGATTTGCAATTTATGAATTTTACTGTGAAACACAGATTAAGGGCCTGTAATGGCAGAATTGGCCAGGGTGGTCCTAACCTGGGTACATTCCAAAGAGGTAGGGACAGCTCAAGGCTTGATTATATCATGCACAGCATAACAACATGTGACAGGATAGCAACATTTAAAATAGATGATAGAAGTGAAAGTGATCATTTCCCATTATGTGTAGAGCTAAGTGTATGTCTTCCAGAGTTAAGCTGCATGGGGAGTGATAGAGTAGGACCCCCAACCTACTGTCAGTAATAATCACAGCTCAGTAAAATGGCCTTCGGTATTGGGTTATTGGGTTATTTGGGGGGCATGACGAACATACATAATACGTTTGCAGACCTATTGAATCCATATGCCAATAGAAGACCCATTGATATACCAATCTTAGATATCCATCAATCTTTGGTTATGGCATTGAGACCCTACTTTACCAAAACAACACAACAAAGGCCATGCCAGGGTGAAAATAACCTCAGACGGCCTAATCCCTGGTACACAAGAGAATGCAAAGAGGGAAAAAAAAACATTACTCAAAACCTAAAGTTGTGAAAAATTGGGAAGAACAGAATTGGTCGGACGTTCTTTATGCAGCTAGGCATAAAGACACAGTAACCTTTTTGGAGGATAGTCACCCATGGAAATAAAGAGGGGATATCCAATACTGAACACCATATAGATGATGGTACATGGATTAGCCATTTTACTGTTCTCTGTTCCGAATCACCGAGGCATTCTCAACACTCTTTTTTCCCCCAGGTAACAACTAATCTTGGCTACAACAATGGAAATCTGTTTTAGCCTGGAAGAAATGGTGGCGGCTATAGAGATCATGAAACTAGGTAGAGCCCATGGTCTGGGTAAGATACCGGGGGACCTATTGAGACATTGTACTGATATATGGGCTCCATATATAAATTTATTCACTAACGCAATAGCATCAGGGGCCCCTGTCCCTGAGACGTGGAATGGGGTAGAAACCATCCCGATTTATAAAAAAGGCTCTAGGCAGGAGCCTGAAAACTACATGCTGATTAGCTTGGTTGATGTACTGCATACAATCTATGCTAGAAAGCTGTTAAATAGAATAGCTGACTGGATGGAGGAGGGTAATATTTGAACATGTTACCAAGCAGGATTCCTGCCAAGAACCAACACAATCGACCAGGTCTTCAGGCTCCTATGTAATATGTGAAAATACACAAAATTGAAGGGAAGCCATATTTTCATTGCGTTCATACTGTAGATTTATGTGCTGCCTTTGATTTAGTCCCCAGGGGCACCCTATGGGCCACATTAAGGAAACAAGGAATTCCGGAAAATCTTTTACTTTAGGTAATTAGGTTGCATAAGGGGAACTATGCAAATGTTCGGTGTGGTGCGAATGATGAAATAACAGATGCTATCCCCATCAATGGGGGAGTGATACAGGGGTGCGTACTTGCACCAACCCTATTCTCACTCTACATAAATGAAGTATTTGACCATCTCAAGCAGTGCATCCATGAATCTCCGAAATTCAGCAGAGACTTTGTCCCCGCTCTTCTCTTTGCAGATGATACCATTTTGATGTCCCAAACTCCCAAGGGCCTACAGACCATAGTAGGGAAATGTAACGAATAATGCATGTTTAAAGGGCTAGAAATTAACATAAAAAAGACCAAATATCTGATTGTTAGACCCCATAGATTGCTCAAGAGGAACCTCACGATCCAAGGGCAAAAGCTTGAATGTGTGAAAAACGTAAACTATCTAGGTGTGATGTTGGATTCCAAGCTATCCTGGGCCCCCCATGTGGACAAAGCAAAAGGGTTACTTGTCCATAACTCTCCAGTGATTTCCAATAAACATCAGAACACAAGTAAAAGTAGTGTCCCTTGTGCTTGAGCTTTACAGAAAACAAGGCTCAAGCTGCTGGATTATATGGGGCAGGGCTATGGGGATCAACTAATCTGAAACAACTAGCGCTGCAAGAAAATAATTTTATGGAGGCATACTAGGATTACCTGCTTCAACCCCTCTGATCCCAATATCCCTCAATTTGAATCTAAAACAAATTGACCATCTAGCAGCTTTGAGGACAATGTTTTATTGCTGTAGATTGTGGACAACGCAAGATTTGGCTTATTATAGGAAACCATTAATTGAGTTGCTGGACCTTGAGAGATCTGTAACTTTCCCCTAGCTTCGCCATGTTAGGACATGGTTCTTTAAACTTGGCCTGAAATCCTTCTGGGAGGAACCCCATATTCTCACAGTGCACTCAAAGGGCCACTTGAAACAAGTGTATTGGATTTGTTTTTTTAGTTCTCTTTATCAAAATTCTGGACTGGGAAGACTGACCTCCCAATGTTTAAATATTAAATCAAATCTCTGTTTTGAAGAGTGGCTAGATATAATTCAACCAAGGAATGTAAAAACACTCTATACGAAATTTCTATGCAATGCCCTCCAAGTTAAGGCATTTACTGCTAAATGGGATCAGCAGAGAAATAAAAGAGATGACCCAATTTGCAGTTTATGCAATATGGGTAGTATCAAAACACTAGAGCATGTGCTACTTTTCTGCAAAGCTTATAAGAAGCCCAGAAGGAAATGGATTCACCCGCTTTGTAATAACTTAGAAATCGTGAAATACAAGGAAGTCTTAAGAATTCTAAGGTCCAACACTATTCCTTATACAGTGTTTGGAATAAGTCGCTTTTTATTAGCAGCTGCACACATCCAGGACAAAGTGGCTTTGAGCCTTTAGAACACTGCAGGCTATGTTACTTTCAAAATTATTAATTTGTCCCATTGGCTCCACCTCAATTGATTTTGAATGAGGCTTTAGCCCGCTTCTCAAAAGCATATTGAATCACTAGATATATCTTGGGAAGAGACTATGATGTTTTAATCTTTAGGGTAAAACAAGTACCCCCCCATTTAGATTGATTGCAACTAAGTATATTATCTTGTGAATATTAATTTTGTGATCGATCACAAAGAAGTATCCCTTGTTCTTGTTAATGAATGATGAATCAGTTGCAATGCTAGAGCGACCTACACCTAAATTGGATTTTATCAATTTGACTATTAACTTTGTTTAGATTTTAGTTTATATGATACATGGTCACAGTATATACATATAGGAGGTCTCTCCATAGGTGTTAGTCTATAGCTCTATTATTATCATTTTATCAATGGTATAGCATGATTGACGCACAAAATCGATTTGTTTCCAATATTTGTCATTCATTTAAAGGGACAGAATTTTATATTGTGTATAATACTGCTGTAATAATTTTTAATATTTTGAGCAAATGTGAAGTTAACATCTTTTTGCTGCATTAGCTGCATTTCACACTAATCCTCCCATAAAGTTAATTGTCAACGTTGGTGAATGCGATGACAGGCGTGGAGGACATGAAGAGACGTTTCCCACTTTGGCAGCTTAAATATCATCCAGAATAGCTACCAGCTGTTTGTGATCCAGGCTTTCTTTTTTCAGACAATACCCTGCTTTGGAAAAATTCAATGTGAAAAAAAATGTCGACCATGCTTTTGACAGAAGCTCTTTTAGTGAAAAATCCCCACCAACCTATATGGAACAGAAACCTGCCTGTGGATATTAAAACAGTAGAGGCAAGGCCTCTGTTTCGACTGCCGCCCAGTGGCCCACTTGCTGGCCTCTGGTGACTAATCCATTGATCATGAAATCAAAAGATAGAAATTCTAATCCAAGCATACAACTTTAATCAAAATAGTGTGATCATTGGCAAATTACTGTGGGCCTATTTTACAGTTAGTTGGTAACAGATAATCCTCTGATTAGTTGAGAACATAATACATTCAGGTGAGAATGAGCAAGCAGGGTTTTCTCCCATACTATCCATGAGGTGGAGGAAATCCATCTGGTGGACTCTCGTCTGGGTTTTGCACTTCAACAAATTAACTGCCACATAGCAATCAACCAGACACACTCCAGCACCACAATCCCCCTATCTAAGAAAACGTGAGAAACTAAGAAAAAACGAAACACTAATATTAAATGCTACATAAAAGAAAAATTGGCAAAGCCAATTGACTAGGCGTTGGAATGCTGGTGCAATCTTTTATTGCAAACATATGCCACAAAATTAAAAGAACAGAATAAACAAAACATAGCGGGGAGCCATATGTATACAATAAAAAATGTAAATGTTAAATAAATAAATTAGCAGTCACATATAATTTATAGAGCAATATGGGTGCATCCTAGCAGACATACACAGTGCAAAGAATAAAGGATGTAGCATACATAGAGAAAGGAATAAAGAATATACAAACAAGAAAGTGCCAAAGATAGGTATTTGCTCACAGGCCTTGGTACCAAAGTGCATTTCTTTTTAGGTGAATGGGCTCATGTGATCAGGCAAGATAGCATCAGTTACAGCCCTAGAGACTCAGGGACTGAAGTGGGCTTACATATTGCCCCTGGCTTACCCACTGCCTCTTATTGCATGCTTTTGTGGGTGGAAGCGAAATGTGAATGACAATTGAACAGAGTAATTGAGAAATTCATTGAGATGGCTGACCTACAGCTCCTCTATATATGCATTTATACATGCATTTCATAATTATTATTATTTTTTTGTAAACAAGACTGCTAAATCTGTCTTTAAACAGGTCCAACAAGCGTTGGAAAATGCCTACTACCTTTTCAACACCTCACAATCAGGATTCTGGGTTAACCACAGCACGGAGACTGCACTGATAGCCACCGCAGATGGCAGATGGTGGAGACCGAGGAGAGTCAGTCCCCTACCACACTCTCCTCAACAGACTCCACAACATAGACATTCAACAAAACTTCCTTAAGTAGGTCGCCTCTTTCTTCTCAGGCTGCACGCAGAGCATTCACCCTCCTCCTTTCCCTTCTACATCCAAGAATATCACCCATGTCGTACCCCAAGGATCCTCCCTCAGCCCAACCCTGTTCATTATCTACATGACCCCCCTCACAGACATCATCAGATCCTACAGACTCAATATAGTCTCCTACGCCAACAACACTCAACTAATCCTCTCACTCACCAAAGAACCCCACAATGCCAAAGCCAACTTTCGCAATGCCATGAACAGTGTAGCAACATGGATGAAAAATAACTGCCTCAAACAAAACACACAGAAAACGGAAATACTGATCTTTGGAAGAATACCTCTGTATGGGGCCACAGCTGGTGGCCAGCAGAACTCGGACCAACGCCCTCTCTATCACACCATGCACGAAACCTCAGCATCATATTCGACTTCCAACTATCCATGTATCAACACCTAAACTGAGTTGCTTCCTCCTGTTTCTACATCCTCCGTATGCCCTGCCAAATCTTTAAATGGATCCTCACCGACACCAGAAAGACAGTCACACACACCCTGGTCACCAGCCGCCTCGACTATGGCAACGCTGTCTATGCCAGAATGTCCTTCCAACTACTGAAAAGACTCCAGACTATACAAAAAACAGCAGCCAGACTCATCTTCCATATTCCCATGCTCTCAAGCCCCACACCTCAAGAACCTCCACTGGATCCCTGCCCAGAAGAGATGCCAATTCAAAATCCTCACACTCTCACAAAAGGCTGTCCACAACCTAGGGCCGCCCTACATCAACCATCGACTGAGCTTCTACGTCCAGGCAAGACAACTACGCTCCACCTCGCTAAACCTCACACACACCCAGCATCCATCGCAGCTGCAGTGGGGGCTGCTCTTTCTCCTACACAGCAGCCAAGTCCTGGAATAGCCTGCCCCTCCTCATTTGAACAGCTCCCTTACTGACGGACTTCAGAAGGAGACTCAAAACAGGCCTTTTCAACTGAGACACTGCACCCTCAGTGCCCAGATACCATTACA
The DNA here is from genome assembly GCF_031143425.1 of Pleurodeles waltl. Lineage (NCBI taxonomy): Eukaryota > Metazoa > Chordata > Amphibia > Caudata > Salamandridae > Pleurodeles > Pleurodeles waltl. Next base: position 1,294,158,853 of record NC_090446.1, on the reverse strand, counting down.
GGTGATAGTGCTGCACTTTACAAATGCTGTGATTGATTGATTGAATAGAGCTTACTTACAAATGAATGTTTCTTTTCACTCACTTGTGAGTTTAGGCACTCAATAAGTCATCATGTATACTCATCCACAGTACAATATGCACACAAATTCAACAAACTTATGCAAGATAAATTAAAAAAATAAAAGTTAAAAAAAAGAAAACATGCGGCCACCTAAATATGACAGGTGTATGCTGCAAAAAAAAAACAACAACACAGCAGTAGGATGCCATCTTACATTTATATTGTATGTGATGTAACATAGTTTATCATTATTTAAAAGTACCAGAATACCTTTGATGCTTACAAGCAACTTGTTTGCCATCTCTGAATGTAAAAAAATGAAATACTATGGATAATACCATTGAAAATACGCCATGCCTACGTACTATCTGTGAGAGTCCATGTAACAAAGTCTCTCTACAATCTTTGGTCCTTATGAGACTATCACTTGTATAATAGATAAAAAGAACAACTAAATTACTCAATAGAACACATGGTACACTATGCACATTTTCAGATCACTTTGTGAATATATTATATTATGAGCTTTCATATAACTTTTATAGACTGCAGATTTGTTCTTATTTTCCTTTTTTTGACATTCTCCAGTAGTTCTATCGAGTAATGTTGTTGTTTTTCAATCTATTATACAAGTAATATTCTCCTAAGTACCACTGTTTTTCTGATATTGTTTAAATACCATGGTTCTTACTCAGAAGGGTTGCCTTTGTGTTTTGTTAGGATACTTAGGAGCATATTTACAAGAAACTGGTGCATGAGTGCTGATGCGTCAGTTTTAATGCGACGGCCCTGCCCCACCTAATGACACCATGGGTGCGCCGTATTTACAATATGGCACACATTAGACCTATAGGTTCAAATGTTTTAATGCTATTCTGGCACTTTGCTACACTAGCGTCAAATATTTTGACGCTAGTGCAGCAAAGTGCAAGGAGGCCCATTGATTAAATTGAGTGCGTCACTTTAACACTTGCTTTGAGCAGGCGTTAAAAATGACGCCAAAAATGTCGCAGTGAAATCTTGTAGATTTCACTGTGCCATTTTGTGGGCCTCCTAACACCGGAACGCCCCCCTTGCATACATTATGCCTTACACAGGCCTAATGTGGGTCAAGGTGTTGCAAAGTGGCCCAATGCACGCATTGCACCACTTTGTGAATAGGGCATGGCAAAAATTGCCTCCTTGAGCCACATTAGCATTACAAAATGATGCTAGTGTGACGCAAGGAGGCACTAGGGCCTTGTATATTTGGCCCATAGAGCGGTGGCTGCACCACAAGGGCAAAAATAGTTTCTTGATTTTGTCCCTTCCTTCTTACATGGTTCCATTTACAATGGTTTGGCTAGGATGTCAGATAGGGAAGCTCCGCTTTACGCAGAGCAGTACATTGCTAATATAACGAGTAGTCCTCCAGTTTTAAGTACAAAATCAAGCAGGCTTAGCAGTCCGAAACAGATACTTCTAGAAGGGATTGAGAAAGCAAAATAAAAACACACAAGAACAAAGCTGCATGCAGGCATGCTGACGGAATATCTCAAAGCTGGTATTAGGCCTCAGGGTTTACAGGTTTGGAACGTTCCAGGGATATTTAGAGGGGATAAAAAAATGAAAGGTGGTTTTAGTTAAATCTCAACCACGTACTCACACCATTGGATGGTGCTGGGAGTGGAAACAGCTTTGAAATATGCAAAAGAGGAACTCAAAGAAATAGAGGCCCTAGAGAAAGAACATTTGGGTGGTGATAGTAAAGCAGAGGCTAAACAATTACTTGGCAACTTGAACAAGACCACTGATGAGTTCAATAGGTTTGAACTCAAGAAAAAGGCAGACAAGGTAACTAAAGACATTAAAAATTTCTCATTAGAAAAAGACTATCCTTACTTACTGGACGAATATTATACTGCTGTACTTGCACAAGACAGACAGTATACCTGTGGCAGATCCAAAAGGAATCAGTCTGTGACCCTTTCAGAATCCTCTGCAGGGTCGGATGACTCTGACCCAGAAGAGAGCCCATGTCATACTGAGACACATCTAGGCCAGTGTTTTTAGCTCGTGGCCACAGAGGCACAGGTAGGAGCAGGCCATGGCACCAGCCAGTACCCAGAGGAGCGCCAAACCAGGAGGAAGCATTACAGGTGGGACCCGCAGGATCATTAAATATATTTATAATATCCAGACATGACGATCCCCAGCAGATACCCATTTTTAATTTGTCACAGCATACCTCTCCTCTGCAGAGATTACGTTATTAGAGTAGAGGTTTATCTTTTGTCATCAATGAAAAGACAGATTTTTTTTCCCCTTAAAGTCTGAGTTAGTAGAATTGTTTTGCAAAATTAGACTAAAGCTATTATTTGCTGATAGGAATGACCCTTTGACTGACTCTTTTACTGGACTACAGCTTCCCTCTGCTTTTTATCCACCGAGCTCAGTCTTGCCACCAGAATTACTTACCTTTGAGAGATTGGTTCTGAAAGGTTTTGATGCCATGAAATCCACAAGGTGCTTTATTCCACACAACATTTCCATTGCTGAAAGACATGCTTTGTAGGCACATAAAAACAACAAATCTACGATAGTCAAGCCATCTGACAAAGGAGGTGGGATTGTCCTGCAGGATTATACTAACCATGACGCTGATTTGCAGAAACAGATCTGTGTTACCAAACACTATAAAAGACTCAGTCAATCCTTTAGAAAGCATCAGAAATGAGAGACTAAAGATCAAACCTTTGGCAAAGAACAAGGTTTTATCTCAAAGAATTTAGCTTTCTGAATGCTGACAATCCCCGCATTCCAGTTCTATACTCCTTACCTAAAGTACACAAGAATGTTACTAACCCACCGGGAAAACCCATTTTGTTGGGCTGTGGTTCCATGTGGGTCAACATCTTAACATGTTCATCAAAGACTATGTACCACTGCAAGAAACCTATATGAGAGGCAGTACCTTCATGGTGAATCTTATCGAAGCTATGCCTTTCAATGTTGAGACAGAACTGCTCGCCACACTAGACTAACTTCTTTGTATTTCAATATACCGCAGGAAGACAATATTTACATAATTGAGACGATACTAAACACACGAGTTCAGCCAGTACAAATCCCCATGGACTTTATCATATCACTACTAAGGATTGCTTTGCAACACAGCTATTTCATATATGACAATCAGTTTTTCCAACAGTGCTCCTGCAGATCAATGGGAGCCATTTTCACACCCAACTTGGTATATATGTGGACAATCTAGATCATAAATTTGTTCTATCAGACACGAAAAGGGACCGACCCAACATACCTTGTTGGAAGCATTATATTGACAATATTTGTTTTTTGATCTGGTCAGACCCTGAACAAGAATTCCAAGATATTGTGGGATACCTTATTCAGGTTACAAAAACACCTTACTTTCACATCTTCTATTCACCAAACTGAGTTTGCCTTTCTAGATCTTACCATTTAACAGAGTGAGGGCAGGCTCTGCACAATTTTACTCAGAAAACGTACTGAGAGGAACACTGTTCTTCTTGCCTACAGCAGGTATGACCATAGGGATCTTTGTGATGGCCTGCCTTTTGGACAATTCCTGTGTCTTCGCAGGAACTGCACCCTCAACAAGGATTACTTTAGAGAGGCTAACATACTTTAAAGGAAATTGATATCAAGGGCTACCATAAGAGGATTGTCAACACGATGTTAATGCGCACCTGGTATTACCCAGGGAGTATCTCTTGGATACCAACACTAAACATCCTCAGAGAGATTGGTATGTGTGAAAACTTTCTGTCCCCACACCAACATGATTCTTAACTAAGTTACGAAAAATTGGCAAATCATGGCGAGTTTAGATCCCTCCTTATAGTTACCATAGTTCGCCTTTAAAAGGTGCAAGAACATTAAAGACCATTTGGTAAATTCTACAATAAAAATATCACTAGGAAGACTACTAGAACAATGGAAACCTCTTGGAAGCTCCCTTTACCAGTAGGCCATTATCGTTGTGGTAATTGTGTAGCCTCACATACACATTTGACAGTGTTTGAACATGGTACAATTAAAGTGGACCTTAACTCGTTTCCTAACTGTAATTCTAGGAATGTTGTTTACTGTACATAGTGCCCATGCAAATTGGTTTATATAGTGAAGGCTTCACAACCTCAAAACACAGATTTGTCTACATTGGTTTTGTGGTTTGTAACTCACATTTTTTGCTTTCTGTTTGCTGGCTTTTTTTGTTTTAGGCTGTCCAGCATGTATTTGCCCCTGCCTGCCTCCCATTTACTGCATTCTTCCACGAGTGTTCACTTTCTGTAAACAAGCCTTTACATTTTGTACTTCTCTTGTCACATTTGCTGTGCATTTAAAGACAGAGGTCAAATATCAGGCTCTGTCTTCAGAGGGAGCTTGGTGGTTATTTTTGTTTCTCCGATCTCAAAGTGAGAGGATATATCCAACAATCTAGGGGTGTGAAATAAAAGGCTTTTTCTAGCACATGACAAAATGTAAATGCCTTCAAATGAGCTGTGCAAGTATGCAGAATATATCAGAATTAGGAAAGCAGAATTGAAGCACACATTGTAATTCTGAAATGTGCTGAAAGCAAATATTTTAATATGATAAAAACAAATCAATACACTAGGTGATGCCATTTCCATACATTATTGTTTGTGCGCTGTATAGTTTTATCAATAAAACTGTGTGTGTGTGTGCAAATGTAATGATCCTTTCAACTGAAACTGTGTTGTCTGTAATGGCAGTGCACTACAACACCATGCATTCTCCACTCTATTGCCACTATGCTCTACTTCACTCTGTGTCACTCAATTCTACACCCCTCCACTCTATTTCACCCCATCCTATGCCATTCTGTAGGACACTCTACACCACTATACTCTACTCTTCGCCACTCTACTCCACTCCATTTTACTCCACTTTACGCCACTCTACTCTCCTCTATGCCACTCTATGCTACTCCACTCTACGCCACTCCACAACACTCTACTCTACGATGTTATGCAGTTCCTACTTTGGAAAAAGTACTTCATGTTTAGGACAGCAGCACTGCAGAGTGTGGGAGACTGTGTGCAAACCACACCATTACTGGCTGTCGGCCTCACCTCTGGCTAGCTCACAGTGCCTCAGCCAAGCCTCGGAACCCCCAGGGGTAAGTGATTACAGCAACCTGAACATGACACTCTGACTCCCAAGGGAAGCTGTGGAAACATATCGTACCCCTTTCGCTTAGTTACTCATGCATGCCAAGGCGAGACACAAGAAGCTAAATACGTTTTCAATACATTTATTGAAACAATCTCAATCTAGTATTAAAAGCATGTGCTGCGATAATTAGGCAGATGAAACAAAGCAAGATAATCAAAATTACGATCAGGGTAAAGGAGATCTACAACCAAACTACAATGTATGTGGTTTTAGCTGTTCTAGAGGTTCTAACGATTCCATTGTACCCCCTTGTCTATGTATGAGAGCATAGTGGTCGTAACCCTCTGCCTGGCCCAATCTAAGCGATAAGCCCCATCCCCATACCTGGATAGAAAATCTGCAATTGGCCTGTCATGTAGATGGCAATCTTCTTATGTAGCTGGAAGATCAGCATCAGCAAATTGCCTGTCGTGCAGTTCGCATCCCAGGATGGTCATGACCGGAATGTCCCCTACCCTCCTTGGGTCACTGTGTACTTTATATAATAACCCATGTTATATTAAGACGACAGTTCTGATGTAATGCTGTGTCATGAAGATAGAAACTGGCTCCTGTACTGGCAAGACAAGTTAGCATATTGTGTGCCGCATTTTATAGCCTTGGACAAAGAGTATGGATTATATGTAGTGCAAAGGCTGGTTAAATGAGCAGCAAGATCCTTGCTTGCCTAGAATAAAGCAACTAATAAAATGTGGAAAAGCCATCTATAAAAATCAGCCTTGCTAACATGAATAAAGCATGTATAAAATGTGGATAAAACACAAACCATAAATCTAAGATAAAATAGGGGTGCCCAAATTGGGTACTAAAAGGGTCCTCACAACAGTGACACACTACTCTACTCCACTCTATGACACTCCACTCTACTCCATTCTGCGCCACTCTACTCTGCTCTATGCCACTCCACTCTATGCCATTCTACTCCACTCCACTCTACTGCACTCTCTGACACTGCACTCTATCTCACTCCACTGTACTCCACTCCACTCTAAAACACTCTATAGGACTCTACCTCAGTCTACATGACACCACTCTACAACACTTTACTTCATGCCACTCCATGCTACTCTATTCTACATAACTCTAAGCTACTCTACAGCATTCCACTCTATACCACTTCACTCTAGGCCACTCTACTCCTCTCTACTCCATGCCACTCTACAGCACTCCACTCTAAGACACTCCACTCTATGACACTCTATGCCACTCTATAACACTTCACTCTACAACACTCTATGACACTCTGTCACCCTGTGCTACTCCACTCTTCTACATTCCATGTCACTTTACTCCATGTTATGACACTCCACTCTACGTCACTTCACTGAACTCAACTCCACCCCAATACACTCTAAGCCACTTCACCACTTTACTCCACTATACAACACTTTTCCCCATTTTACCCCACTCCACTCTATGCCCCTCCAGTCTACATCACTGCACTCTATGACACTATAATCCACTCCACTCAACTCTGCTCAAATCTGCTCCACTCTTTGACACTGTACTCCACTCTATGCCACTCTACGGCACTCCACTCTACCCCACTCTATATCACTTAAATCTAGGCCACTCTACTCCACTCTGTGCCACTCCACTTTACTCCACTCCACTCTATGACACAATAGCACTCTATTCTAACACACTCTGTGCCACTCTATAACACTCTATGGGCCAGATGTAGGAAATAGTTTGCACGTCGCCAACAGCGAATTTCGCTGTTTGCGAAGTGCAAATTGCACTTTCCAATGCACAAAACCCGTTTTGCAATTCGGTAACCTGGTTACCAATTCGCAAAACGGGTATGCGAGTCGCAATTAGGAAGGGGAGTCCCCTTCCTAATTGCGAGTCTCAGTGCAATGCCAGATTGCTTTGTGACCGCGAATGCGGTCGCAAACCAATTGCAGTTAGCACCCATTTCAAATGGGTGATAACCCATTCGCAAAAGGGGAGGGGTCCCCATGGGACCCCTTCCCCTTTGTGAATGCCATTAAAAACATTTTTCCAGAGCAGACAGTGGTCCTAAGGACCACTGCCTGCTCTGAAAAAATGAAACAAAAACGTTTCATTTTTCGTTTTTGTAATGCATCTCGTTTTCCTTTCCGCAGCAGGCCACCATCCCTGTGAATGCCGCCACTCGCAAGGGGGTTGCAAATTGTGACCCACCTCATTAATATTAATGAGGTGGGCCTTTGCGACCCCCTTGCGAGTCGCAGATGGTGTCAGGGACACCATTTTACATTCTGAATTGCGACTCGCAAATTGCGAGTCGCTCTGACTCGCAATTTGCGGGTCGCAATTCAGAATCTACCTACATCTGGCCCTATGTCCCTCCATTCAATGCCACTTCACTCCAAGATACTCTGGGACATATTTACAAGCCCCTTGTGCTGACGGTGCATCACTCTATTTGATGCTCTGATGGCACAGGGTGCAGACCCATATCTACAAATCCATGCAAAAACCCTTTGCATAGCTTTTCCAGTCCTTGTAGATATTGTTTAAGGGAACACAGTGCAAGTTGCTGTGTTGCCTTACAGTGCATCGGGGAGAACTCCGTGGGTGTTGCAGTGGGTTTTTCCTTGCAATATCCATGGGTGTTGACACATTCCCACATTTACAACGCAATGTTTACCTGGGAATGTGTTAAAGCCTTACACCTTCTCAGGGCAGGTGCAACGAGAAGAACTAACTTTATTTTTTCTTGTTTGTTCCTCTTTTTATGTGTGCTGGATTCTGCAGCACACATAGAAAATGGAAAATGCCTCCTTGGATTGTTTTTGTGCAGGAAGGTGTCCTTTCTTGGACAAAAGCAATCCTGCATGCAATGCAGGAACCCTTGCACTATGATGCAAGGGTGCCCTTGTTGGTGCTAGGCAGCAAATTGTGCATCAGCACAGGGGGGAAGGACAGAAATGTACTGTATATCATGAATACTGTGCATTTTTGTCCTTTCCCTGTGGCGCAGGACAACGCAGCAAGGTCACTTTCTGCACTGCCCTGCATCACTTAATTGTAAATATGCCCCTCTATTTCCTGCTACAACACTCTACACCCCTCCACTCTATAACACTTTACTACACTATGTTCTATGCCCCTCAGCTCTACTACTCTCTACTGTATGACACTCCACTCAGTGCCACTCTACAACAGTCCACGCCACTCTAGGACACTCTATGCCACTTCACTCTGACACTCTACTCCACTCCATGCCACTCTACTCCTCTCTATGCCACTCTCCCCAACTCAATGCCACTCTACACCACTCTACTCTACTCCACCCTATGTGACTTTATTCCACTCTATGCTATGCCACTCTGCTCTTCTCTACTCCACTTTACACCACTCCATGCTCCAACACTCCATTCTACAACACTTCCTCTGTCCCATGCCACTCTACGGCACCACATTCTATGATATTCCACTCCACTTGACTCTACGACAATCTACAATACTCTACTACACTTCACACCACTCTATGTCCGCCACTCGACAAGCACTTTGCCCCGCTTTTCTCTATAGCCCTCATCTCTCAGCTCTATGCACTCTATTATATGCCCATCCACTCTACAACCTGATACTCTATGACACTCCACTGTACGCCACTCCACTCCACAACACTGTTAGCCACTCCACTCTACTCCAGTGTGAGCCATTCTACGACACTCTACTCTACTATCTGGACTATCTGACACTTCACTGCACTCTGAATGCCACTCCACTCTATGCCACTCCATGCCACCCTACTGTACGGCAGCTCACTTCACTCCTCTCTATGACACTCTGGTTTACACGACTCTGCTCCACTACATGCCATTCTACAATACTCTATTCCCCACCACTCTATGACATTTCATTCAACAACACTCCACTCTACTGCACTCCCTGCCACCCGCTTCCACTATAGGTCACCCTACTCTACTCCACTCTACTCCACCCTGCTGCACATCATTCTACTCTACAACACTCCACTCTACTTCAGTCTGCTCTATTCCATGACATGCCACTCTACTCCACAACACTCCACTCTACTCTTCTCTACGACACTCCAGTCTACAACAGTTCACAATACTCTACAACCCTCCACTCTATCCTGATCCACAATACTCTGCGCCACTCCAATCCATGACATTCTCCTCTTTGCCACTAACTTTTAGACATGCTGCAGCAGCCATGCTGTTGTACTAAATGACTAAAACACATTGTCAAAGCCAATAGCTCTTGCATGGGAAGCCCTGTTGGCTTTGCCAATCCTTGCTTTGTATTATATCTTGTTATTGTAAGCCTGGAGCTCCAGAGAGCCATGTTCTCAGTCTATGTCATTCACATCTGATAAATCAACTGTGGGTAGTGGGTGCAAAGTGATAAAGCAACTATTCCGCATTCCACTCCATCGTCGCCCCACCCCCATCTGAGAACTGACCCCATTGGGAGATCATGTGATTTTTAAACAGGTCATTGTGCCTGGGCGGGCAGGGCAGGGCAGGGCTTGGGCAAAGTCAAGGCAGTAAAGCATTGCCTTTTTGTGAATGTACCCTTTTGAGAAATCTCTTAATTTCCCTATATGTGGTCCCAAAATGCTCCGGCCCGATTCCTGTTATTTTTCATCTTCTCTGTAATGCAGGAATTGCCCATCAAGTTACTGGCGGACAGTGGCGGGATCAGGGACTTGCTTATAGGGCATTTGAAGTGCTAATTCTGTTTTGGTGTGGGGGACGGGGATGACAGCCGTATTTCTATGCGAAAGTCCCACGTTCTGTCCGCACTGCTTCTTTCTTCCAAGAGATAAGCCTTCCTGGCACCTCGAATCTCTTTAGGATATGCCTCCAAGCCCTCCATCTCACAAGGCTCTCAGGTCAAATGTGCTGAGAAGTTGGATAAGAGCAGTTTTAAGCGCTTTATTGTTGGTAGCCTTAGCATGTGTGGTGTGGCGGGAAATGATAAGGCCCTCTGTAGAATGTGGTGAGAAGCCTCTGAGGCTACCCCGTCTCTCAGATATTCATTCATAGGCTGTATGCTGAATGTACCCCCCCCACCCCCGAGGTTTTGCGGAGGTCTGCGTTACGCCCCTACTAGGGCAGCTTGAACTGACAGTAAATTCTACACGTGCATCTTCCATTTTGTGTCTCTCTTCCTCCTTAGTTTCATCTTAAACAGATTGTGTTTGGTCCGCGCTCGAGTTAAGTTTTGACATATTCTTGTTTTTGCAGCTTCTATTCCTGCTTCATGACAAAGATCATCAGTCACATGGTAACCTTTTTTAAGTAGTCGTGATATCTGAAGTTGTTCTCTAATCTGAGTTTAGTAATTTATTGTTTTTTAAGTATTTTCCTATATTTATATTCACGTATGCTGTATTGTATTGCAATATTTATATAGCGTTTACTACCGCTATATTGGGAAATGAAGAGCTTGCCTGCAATGGAATCATGCTTCCCCGTGTAGGATGTGTGGTTAGGACGATGTTGTCTTTGTTGTTTGAGCCTCTGTGCAATATGTTTCTATGTCGTGCTCAGTGCTTAATTTGTGCTTGTTGTTTCCGGTGCTGAGCACCGGCACTTGCTTCTGAGTGCCGGGGCTTATTCTTATGCCTCATGCATTTGCTGCGAGCGAAAGACATAGGAAAGACGGATGAAGGGAAAAACGAAAAAGAGTCACAAAGGGAGAAAGTGAAAAACTTCAAGAGTGAACTGAAGGGGCAACGACTGGATTTATATGGATTGAAGAGGCCCGAGATGGCTTCAGGATTACGCCGCCTCATTATTCCATGTTCACACATTTAATTGCAGCAGCCGCATGTTTAAGAGGAGGGTTTTGGGCACCAGCACCTTTCTGTAAACAAATTAAGCACTGGTCGTGCTGATGTTGTGATGACCACCAAGGGGAGGTTATCATGTTCAGGGGCAGTGCGCTGAGCAGCTTAGTGTACGTGGGGGTGCTGAAATAGATGCACAGTTTATTGCTTCCAGTAAGCTAGCAGTTTTCAGCAGTTCTGGTCTTTTTATGGTATTTCGTACGAGGATAGTTAATTTAATAGGATGCTAGACTGAGGTGTTAAATCTGAGAAACTTAGTTGAAAAATGTATGGCCCTGAAAAGGCATGCTTGGAAAGAGAAATGACAGGGATAAATGCTGTATGGACATTGTTATCATCCAATATAGGATTGTGATTGTGAGATGTCAAGAAACATAGGTGCATATTTATACTCTGTTTGACCTGAATTAGCATCAATTTTTTTGATGGTAATTCAGCACAAACTTAACTCCATATTTATATTTTGGCGCTAGACATGTCTAGTGCCAAAATATTGGAGTTGAAGTCATTTTTTGCCTGCGGAAAACAACCATGTGTCAATGAGATGCAAGGTAGGCGTTCCTGGACAAAAAATGACTCTTTGGCCCTAGCGCCTTATTTATCCTCACATGCAAAAATGGTGCACGGGAGGGAGGGCAACCTAAATAATGGTGCTAAGCTTGCTTAGCGCCATTATTTATCACCTGGGTCAGGGCAGGTGTTAGGAGACCTGTGAATAAGCCCCAAGGTGCCCTCCCCAGGCCCCAGGGACACCCCCACGCACACCAGAGGTACAGCGGAGAATGGGGGACCCCATCCCAGGTAAGTAGAGGTAAGTATTTCTGTATTCTCTTAAAAGTGCCATTGGGGACACTGAAATGGGCCCCCATACATGGCACTGGGTGCAATGGCCATGCCCAGGGGACCTTTGTCCCCTTTCCTGGCCACTGGGGTGGTGGGCATGGCTTCTGTCTTTTATAAGACAGAAGTCATGTGGTCTGGTAGGTTTAGCGTCAATAAATGACGCTAGGCTGGTTAGAGTCATCTTTTTTTACTCTAACCAGCCTAACATCATTTTTGAATGCTAAACCCACTACTCCCATACCGCCACCACCACCCAGCTAACGTCATTCTCCATGACGTTAGCCCACCCTTTGCGCTGGATTGCGCCATTCCATAAATAAGACGTCTGGCCGGCTTCTTGGAATGGCGCTAGCCGGCAGAATACTTTTTGATGCTAAACTACGTTAGCGCAGTGTAGCGTCAAAAGGTATAAATCAGGGCCATAGTATGTAGCTGTTTGGGTCGTCTAGTGGTAGTCAAGTATAGAGTATGCTGATTTACCAGCAGTATCTGGCAGATCTTGTCAGTTATTTCATCCTGTTCGGTTGATGGTGGCTGGTTAATTGGCTGGTACAGTACTGGGTGATGGACAAAACATGTAACAGATATGTTTTATGTGTGTGTAAGAGGAGAGAGTTAATATCAGGGCCACTGGAAGTATGCGTCAAAGGAACAATAAATTATGGCCCATATTTATACTTTTTTTAGCGCTGCATTAGCGTCATTTTTTGACGCAAAAGCGGCGCAAACTTACAAAATAAAATCGTATTTTGTAAGTTTGTGCCGCTTTTGTGTTCAAAAGCGGCGCAAATGCAGCGTTAAAAAAGTATAAATATGGGCCTATGTGTCAGAAGTTCCTAAATTATGCAGTAGTAAAAGCACATTATGTGGCATAATGCAGCACGTTTCTTAATTTTGAATACCTCATTATGTTATCATTTTTACACATGGTAATACTGTCTGGGGAAGTATTTCACCTAATTAGAACCAGTTTAACAACCAAATACAGAACTAACCAACTGAAAATGACCAGTTAATCTTTGGAAAGGGCTTTCTCCTACACACAAACACATTGCCACAGTTGTAAAACCTTCAGATTCCTTTCAGCTAGAAACAATTTTTTGGTTCAAGTCTGAAGATGATAGATTATGTAGCAAACGTGGCAAGTCCATAATCATGTGAAAAAAAAGCTGCGACCACTGAATTGCATAATTCCACTGGCCCTGGTTATTATGCAACCTGTATGAACTACAATTAGCTGTTGACCACAGTTTTAATATTAACTGTGGGCCACAAAGGTTAATTATGACTTGACATTACTATATAACACCCAGGGTAGCCATAGGTCAGCCCTTCATAACTCAACTGGCTGTAGAAAGCAGTTTGCTGGTTGGGCTGTTCCATATCTGTGGGCTGGAAACAACCCCATGATTTCAATTGTGTGTATGCTCCTGAATGCTTGTATCATATATATATATATATATATATATACATATATATATATATATATATATCCTTATCCAAAATTGCTCCGTACGGGGCCACAGACCCTCCAGGGCGGACGCGGTAAAGGGCGAAGCATCCCAATATTAATTGAAACAGAAAGCCGAAGCACCAATCCACAGTAAAATCAAGCGTTTTATTTCCACTTCAGTGCAGCAGAAATTGTGAGTTCTCAATCCTGACGCATTTCGGCTAATGCCTTGATCACAGGTAATATGAAACAGATGTACTTTCTCACAGTGTTTTTCAATCATCAGCATGTGGTTCCGTAATCTGAAATACAAATCCCATAATGCACCTTAATGTTAGTTATTTCGCTGGACAGTACTTAATCTTTATATTGCTCAAATAGTGTAAAAGGCATCACAGTTCCAAGTGTGTTATACAGTATGCAATCCATATTCACGGGCTGTGCCATGCACCTGCTGCTCCCAATATAAAAGTTCACGTTGAAAGTCTGTGGAAAGCTAGGACAGGGATAGAATACCTCTGTCCCATCCCCTTCTCACCTTCATGACAACAAATCTTGGATAAATGCCGTAATGTGCACGAAGTAGAGCGGGTCGGGCCCCTCACTAAACAATCCTTATCCAAAATTGCTCCGTACGGGGCCACAGACCCTCCAGGGCGGCCGCTGTAAAGGGCGAAGCATCCCAATATTAATTGAAACAGAAAGCCGAAGCACCAATCCACAGTAAAATCAAGCGTTTTATTTCCACTTCAGTGCAGCAGAAATTGTGAGTTCTCAATCCTGACGCGTTTCGGCTAATGCCTTGATCACAGGTAATATAAAACAGATGTACTTTCTCACAGTGTTTTTCAATCATCAGCATGTGGTTCCGTAATCTGAAATACAAATCCCATAATGCACCTTAATGTTAGTTATTTCGCTGGACAATTTGAGCAATATAAAGATTAAGTACTGTACAGCAAAATAACTAACATTAAGGTGCATTATGGGATTTATATTTCAGATTACGGAACCATGTGCTGATGATTGAAAAACACGGTGAGAAAGTACATCTGTTTCATATTACCTGTGATCAAGGCATTAGCCGAAACGCGTCAGGATTGAGAACTCACAATTTCTGCTGCACTGAAGTGGAAATAAAACGCTTGATTTTACTGTGGATTGGTGCTTCGGCTTTCTGTTTCAATTAATATTGGGATGCTTCGCCCTTTACCGCGGCCGCCCTGGAGGGTCTGTGGCCCCGTACGGAGCAATTTTGGATAAGGATTGTTTAGTGAGGGGCCCGACCCGCTCTACTTCGTGCACATTACGGCATTTATTCAAGATTTGTTGTCATGAAGGTGAGAAGGGGATGGGACAGAGGTATTCTATCCCTGTCCTAGCTTTCCACAGACTTTCAACGTGAACTTTTATATTGGGAGCAGCAGGTGCATGGCACAGCCCGTGGATATGGATTGCATACTGTATAACACGCTTCGAACTGTGATGCCTTTTACGCTATTTGAGCAATATAAAGATTAAGTACTGTCCAGCGAAATAACTAACATTAAGGTGCATTATGGGATTTGTATTTCAGATTACGGAACCACGTGCTGATGATTGAAAAACACTGTGAGAAAGTACATCTGTTTCATATTACCTGTGATCAAGGCATTAGTTGAAACGCGTCAGGATTGAGAACTCACAATTTCTGCTGCACTGAAGTGGAAATAAAACGCTTGATTTTACTGTGGATTGGTGCTTCGGCTTTCTGTTTCAATATATGTATATATATATATATATACCTTTTACATGCAACATTACTGCTTCATGTTGTTGATTTACATATGTAACTTGCTTTACTACTTCCTGGGTTTTGAGGGAAGCAATTTAAATCCAAATGTAAAGAAGATAAAAAAATAGCTATTTTTTTTATAAAATAAGTTTTTTGTAAAAACAAGCCAGCTAGGACAAGTACAATTACAGCATCTGTCCCTTGGTACAAGAGCTGAACATCTGGCCCAGGCCCAGGTTATAGGCTGGTGCTGTGCGTGAAAAGCCGCACAGAGGAGCTTAGCTGTGTCAACCACTTCAAATATATTTTAACAGAGCGCGGCCTTTCACATGAAGTGATGTGGTGCTTTCTGCGTTCTCACCGTAGGGCGTTCTGCGCTGGCAACTAATGTGTCGCAATGCTGCTCTAACACACACTAATAAGCGTTATACTGATACACAAAAACAGGACCTTGGGAGGTCACGTAGTTACACTTCTCTACACTTGTAGCAGTACACTTCTGAACGCTTTAAAGTGTTCTTCTATTATGGGTACATTGGCAGCAGCTGGCCCACAACAGAAGACAAACAATATTAAAGCGGATCAGCAAAATTGGCCTCACCACAACCCTGCCCCTCTTGTTTGTTCCTGGAGGCTGCGGGGTAACAGGTGCGCCACATGGACATTGTTGAAGGATTGCCAGACTTAGTACCTGCTACCCTTGGCTTGCCCCTGTGTGCCTTGGCATTGACCTTGCATCACCTGGAAGTAGAAAAGGCAATGCCAAGAACAGAATGTAAACCATGTCCTATGAGCACCAGTTATTTTCAGCAGCTTCTACTGGGACCTGGGACATTACACTTTGAGGTGCGTAAAATACATAAACTAAGTTTTGCAAGGCACACTTTTATGACTAAATAACTATTGAAAAAAGTTAAAAGCAATCACATTTTTTAATTGTCATATTTAATTCCTTTAAACATTGTATATTTGAAATCTTCCCTTCTGTGCTTTAAATGAGCGTTTAGAACCTTGCAAATGAACACAAATATAAATGTAATAACAAGGTTACAAAATTATGTAATCCAGTAACAATTGAACCTCAACAATGTTATTTTTGTAAACCCTTTTTTTGCATTTCCCTTCAATTTCACTATACTTGTATTTCTAATATACACTGGAGAACCATTAAACATGACAATTTGTGGTATAAATAGCTTCAGTTCCCATTGTTGTTCTGTGTTTTTGCAGCACTTTATCTTCCTATTGGAAGGAACACAGAACTTTTCTTGAAATGAAACAGAAATGAGTAGTGTTTTATCCCTTAGCATATCAAGTTAATAAATGAAATGGTAACAAACTACGCACTTCCATTTCTCTAACCTACATTAACTAAACAGCCCACCCACTTTTCTTTGAGCCACTGATATAGCTTCTTTTGACATAGGACTAACAACTTTAATTCCACTGATGTTTACTTTATCATGTTTAAATATTCATACTATACCAATTCCGTAGAGGAGGCAGTAACCCAGTTACAAACAGGATTGGGTCCCCAAGGGACTCTTTCCCCTTTGTGAATGTGGGTGAAAACATTTTTTAAGAGCAGGAAGTGGTCCCATGGACCACTGCCTACTCTTGAAAAATGAAAAAAAACTTTTCATTTTTTTTCTATGAAATGCATCCTATATTCCTATAAGTAAAACAGGTGGCATTTAATAAAACTGCTTTCTTCAAAAAATAGTTACAGACATAGGGCCTGATTCAGACCTTGGCGGGCGGCCGAGGCCGCCCGCCAAGGTCCCGCCGACAAATGACTGCACCGCGGTCAAAAGACCGCGGCGGCCATTCATACATTTCCGCTGGGCCGGCGGGCGCTCTCCAAAAGAGCGCCCGCCGGCCCAGCGGAAATGCCCCTGCAACGAGGATGCCGGCTCCGAATGGAGCCGGCGGAGTTGCAGGGGTGCGACGGGTGCAGTGGCACCCGTCGCGTATTTCAGTGTCTACATAGCAGACACTGAAATACTTTGTGGGGCCCTCTTACGGGGGCCCCTGCAGTGCCCATGCCATTGGCATGGGCACTGCAGGGGCCCCCAGGGGCCCCGCGACACCCCCTACCGCCATCCTGTTCCTGGCGGGAGACCCGCCAGGAACAGGATGGCGGTAGGGGGTGTAAGAATCCCCATGGCGGCGGAGCGCGCTCCGCCGCCATGGAGGATTCTGCAGGGCAGCGGGAAACCGGCGGGAGACCGCCGGTTTCCCGCATCTGACCGCGGCCGAACCGCCGCGGTCAGAATGCCCTGCGGGGCACCGCCGGTCTGTCGGCGGTGCTCCCGCCAACCCTGGCCCCGGCGGTCAGAGACCGCCGGGGTCAGAATGACCCCCATAGTGTTCTGCAGACCCCAGCAGGCCACCATCCTTGTGAGTGCTGGCCATTCCCAATGGGTCACAAATTGCGACCTGCCTCATGAATATTAATGAGGCAGGGCCCTTGCAACCCATTTTGGAATCGCAAACAGTGCCTCAGACACTGTTATACATCAGAGTTTGTGACCTCTGTATGGTTATACATCTGGCCCATAGTCCCCTTTTCTATAAGATGACTAGAGGTTTGATTATCTAAACTCATGTCTACAAATCATAACTACCTGTCCATGCATGTATGAGAACTAGAATCACATTGATGTGGGATATCTAGATCATTGTGTAAAAACTAGATCCCTAGCTATGCAACGTAAATAGTTCCTTGTCACATATGATAAACAGCCCTCTGTTCACACAGGGATAGCTATCCAACCTTTCGTAAAGGAATAATTGAATCCATGTTTCCACAGGCTAGACTGGACCCTTATCTTTCTAGGATAACTGAATGCTTGTATCTGTAGCATAACTAGACCCTATCCCCTCTATCTGGAAGATTTCTAGACTCCTATAAAAGTAGAATAACTAGACCCATATCTCCTTTGGATAATTACACTTATTTTTTGTAACATAATTACAGGATATACAGAAACCCCATCTCTAAAGGATCAATAGATTTTAGTTTCTTTAACATATCTAGTCCCTTACCTCCCCTTGGTAACTCCCTGTGTCCATTGGATGAGTAAAACTGTGTCCCCAAAGGAAAGCTAAATATTTACTCCTTAAGGACAACTAAGGGCCTGATTTAGATACTGGTGGACAAGTTATTCCGTCGCAATGATGATGGATATCCTGTCCCCCGAAATCTAAATCCCATTATATCCTATGGAATTTAGATTTTGGCGGACAGGATAATCATCACCGTTGTGATGGAGTAACACGTCCACCAATATCTAAATCAGGCCCTAAGTGTCTATTACTATAGGATAACTAGAATCCTTGGGGCATATTTATACTCTGTTTGCGCCGAATGTGCGTCAAAACGTTTGACGCACAATCGCGCAAACCCTGCCCCATATTTATACTTTGACGTCCGACCCTGCGGGCGTCAAAATTCCACCATGTGCGTCATTTTTTGGAAGGGGGAACCAGCCTTGCGTTAATTATATGCAAGGTAGGCGTTCCCTTCCAAAAAATGACTTTAAGGCCTGTGCCCTTTATTTATACTCTGGCTTCATTTTGACTCACAGGAGGGGGTGGGCCTTAAAAAACGGCGCACAGCCTGATGTGCGCCGTTTTTTAACGCCTGGGTCAGGGCAGGCGTTAAGGGACCTGTGGGCTCGGAAGGAGCCCAGAGGTGCCCTCCCCTGCCCCCAGGGACACCCCCTGCCACCCTTGCCCACCCCAGGAGGACACCCAAGGATGGAGGGACCCATCCCATGGAAGTAAAGGTAAGTTCGGGTAAGTATTTTATTCCTTTTTTTTTTGTGGCATGGGGGGCCTGATTTGGGCCCCCCTACATGCCACTATGCCCAATGACCATGCCCAGGGGACATAAGTCCCCTGGGCATGGCCATTGGGCAAGGGGGCATGACTCCTGTCTTTGCTAAGTCAGGAGTCATGTCAATGGAGGTTGGGCGTCAAAACAAAATGGTGCAAATCCGGTTTGAGGCCTGAATTTTGCCTCAGACATGACTTGCACCATTTTTTGACGCACAACCCCCATTTTCCCATACGCCGGCGCTGCCTGGTGTGAGTCTTTTTTTTTTACGCACACCAGTCCGCAGCGCCGGCTAACGTCATTCCATTAATAAGGCGCCCGCATGGCGCGTTGGAATGGCGTTAGCCGGCGGTAAAATTTTTGATGCACAACTGCGTTGGCGCAGTTGTGCGTCAAAAAGTATAAATATGGGCCCTTGTGTCCATAAACTAGCTAGACCACTGTCTCTGTAAATTAACTATAAAATATATTTGTAAGCTAATTAAATGTGTGTATCTGCAGGGTAAGTAGATTCTTCTTCCATATGATAACTAGGACACTGTGTCCATACCATAACTAAATCTATTCCTAGTATAATAAAACCAACATATTCAAAGGATAACTTGTGTTCATAGGATGCATAGGCCCCAATGGCTCTGGGATAGCCAGAAAATTACATCCAATGGTAATTAGATCCCTATTTTCTACAGATAACAAGGCAGTAGCTTTGGATCATGAGTAGACCTCTAGCTTGTAGAATATATAAATGTCTGCATAAATTTAATAACTAGGCATCTGTTTCCATAGCATAACTAAAGCTCAGTAACGAAACTCCTGTCTCCATAGCATAGCAACTCAGCACAGTAAATGTACCCTATCTTGGTAGGATGCTAGGAGCTTCTGTCTATAGTTGAACTAGCTTCACATGTTCATAATAATAAAAAAACTATATTTTAAACTAAAAAAACAAAATTCACCAGTTGTACATAACTGCCATAGATTTCAGATGTCACTAGTGATGTAATATGTGCAGTCATAACCAGTGCATCATAGCAGTACAAATTATACTGATGTCAGGTTTTTTTAAAAACAGATTTGATTGATGTTTGGTTCAAATACATTCTGCTTCTAAAATTGACATACTTCTACAATCATATAGTTGTTACTATATCAGACAGCTTTTTTAAGCAACCCTCAATCATTGCAACTGTTGTATGGTATAAAAACATTAGTGTCGACCAAGTAGGAACATATCACCCACCGCACATTTCTTGGCCAGACAGTCTGTGTGATGTTTCTGTCCGTGGATATTTCAGATTTTCTGCCCTCTGTTTAGGCCGAACCCCAATGTGGCTTCACAGGCTTTTAGTGTTAAGATACACCTTCCTCTCGTCAGAGAACTAGCATGGTATGTAGAGTGATGCCATTCAACTCCCTCTTACCCACCCCCTGCCACTCCACCTCCCCGAACAATGTTCCATGGAATTATAGATGCGCCCATGCATGTGTTGTGCCACTATGCTCTTTAGGGTTCCTGTGTTTTAAAGCATGTAAGCGACTCGTCCCATGGTCTGTCTGTTTTTCATGTTGTATGAGCAATGCGGTCTCATGCTGTGGGGGATGATGTGGTCTCATTAGCTTCTATAAGGGGTGTCCTAGTCTCTTCCTGCAATGTTGCAACTATCTTTTCCCACGTGCCTGTTATCTCTGGGGAGCCCCTACCTTGGCTGGGTTCCCGTTTCAACACTAGGTATTCGTATTCTGCTTAGCGCTCGAGTTCCCTCTTCCAGCATTGGAGGATGGGACCTACCGGTCTCTTCCAGTTCTTTGTTATCTCTCTCTTGGCCAGAGTATATGCGAGGTCTTGTAATTTACTGGTGGCTTAGTTAATGTGGGTGTGATGGAACCAATGCATAAGACAATGGGCTGGTGTACAAAAGGTGTCATGCTCTATGACCTCTGCTACATATGACGTCACCGCCCTCCAGTAATTGGCTAAGTGCAGACAAGCCCACATCATGTGGATAAAGTCCACTGCTTCTTCCCCACAGCGGGGACATTACGTGTCTGTTACCCGGAGGTGGTCACGAAGCCGTTACGGAGTGAGATATGTTCTGTGTATTACATAAATGTATAGGAGTTGAAACCTAGCGTTTCTAGAGACCTTCGGTGCCCTCTCCAGTATCTGTTCCCGGGCCTTTTCTGGTATTGGGATCCCCAAGTCCGTTTCCCATTTTTCTCGCATTACTCCCGTACGTATTGCCCTATATAAACCGGTTATGGCTCTGTGTGTGCCATCCAAGGTCATTATATAGTTGCTGGTCTCGTCAGGTCCGAGCTCCACGCCTCCCATCTGCCAATGGGCTCCAATTGCACGGGTGACTGCTCGGTACAGCAGTAAGTGACCCTGCAGTAGGTCATATTCCTGCCGGAAGTCTTCAAATGGCATCAGGTTGCCATCCCTGTACAGGTCACGCATTCGCCCGGCCCCTGCCTCCTCCCAAGTCTCCAAGTTCCCCCACTCGCTTGCATGAGGCAGCCATTTAAGTCATACCATTAGTGTCTCAGGCGTGTAGGGCAGGCTCGTGCCTATCTTCTGGAGGCACCGTTTCCAACATCGGCGAAGGACCCGGTCCTCCGGGCAGCCGATGGGTCTGCTCCAGCAAACCCAAAGAAGAGACCAGACAGATTGGAGAGGGATGGAGTCACTGTGACCTCCCCACCCGTACGGGCTCTGCGCTCTGCCATCTACCAGGTTAGCCACTGCAATTGGGCCGCCAGGTAGTATGATTCGAAGTCCGGGACCGCTAGGCCCCACCCTGCATGTGGTCTTTTCGGAGTGGCAAGTGCCATCCGGCATCTCCCAGCTTCCCATATGAATGCCATAATCAAGGAGTCCAATTCCCTGAAAAGTGCAACAGGGACCCAAATCGGTAAGACCGCAAATGAGTACAAGAGTCTTGGCAGCGCCACCATCTTAATAAGTGCTATTCTCCCGGCAACCGATACTGGAAGTGACTTCCAGAAGCCCAGATTTGATTTCAATGCCCTAATGGCGCTCCCTATATTACCGTCTAGGATATCAGCCATAGCATGGTAAACCTTGACTCCCAGGTAGGACATGCATCGGGGCTGCCAGGAGACATGCCCTAGCTCCTCGGGCAGGTCACTATTCAGCAGAAAGTGGGTACAGATGAGATTTCTGCCAGTTCACCTGTAGCTCTGCTAACTGGGCAAATTGTGCCAAAAGTGCTTGGGCTCCCCCTAGCTCCGGCCCTATGTCTCGTAAGAACAGAAGTAGATCATCCACGCAGATACAGCGCTATTTTGTGATGACGATCCTTGTACTCAAGTCCCTGATACCATGTAGCTGTTCGTGCTTGGGTAGCTAATGGTTCCATTGCCAATGCAAATAGGAAGGGTGAAATGGGCAACCCTGCCTTGTGCCCCTCTCTTATACTGATGTCAGTTACATATAACTGGTGAATTTCAGTGTTTATTTTGCTTTTTAAACAATATGTTTTTATAATTAGAAGACTTCTGTAAAACTCAGCATTAATCTTTATTTTTCAGTGAATTGCTAAGATTTTTAACGTAAGTTAAAGTTTTACTAGCTTACTTATGTATTATTCCACTTTAACCTTTGTATTTTCACTGAATACATAAATACACCAATCACATTAAAGGTTAATGGATACTATAGTTATGTGTTGAAAAAACATAACAACTAAAGTTTAACAACCAAAAACACTGAAAATCACTGTGTGTGTCTTATTGAGGTAACTATAGCTTGTACTCTCACCATGTACCGTTGTCACCTCACATTTTATGTCACTCATGACATGTTTAATGACATTGTGGATGGCATCAGGGGTAACATGATTGAATCATTGCTATAGAATCCTTTAAGGTTTGTGGCCTTGAAGTAGTTCAACATGCTACAGCTGTGGATAACTTTCTATTCACTTTAATATAGTTACCCTCTTAAAGACTTCATATGATCGGCAAATTTAGACAAAGAGGTCAATATGTTTCACCCATAATGGTGCAGAGTGAATAGAAGACTGTTCCTAATGTAAGCCATTGACACCTAATGCAAGCTAGTCTAGAGGCTGAAACATGTTGACCCTGCATTAATACTAGGCTAGAAGAGTTCCCATACTTTTTAATCCTATCCCCTGGGGACACAAGTAAAGATTCTCTTGGATCCACCAAGACATAGTTTTAATTTCCTCACATTTTTTATTATGCACTCTGCTTCTCACCCACACCACTGCTGTCATAGGGATTGCCATTCTGAAGAGCTACTACACTGCTGGGGAGTCGTATTCCACACCAAATGTCTGCTTATGGTATCAGCAGGAACCCTATGATTAAGCATGCCCCCAAGGGTTGGTGAGGGTTTTTGTCCAAACAAGAGATTGCTCCCTTTGCCTGAGAGACAGAACTCTTGGTACCCAGGTTGACACCTCTTTGCAACTTGGTATTAATAGACGTGGAGTACCAGTTGTGTGTATTGATTGAAAAATTTTGGGAAAGTGTGCTTATGGGTTTTCAATATTCCCTGGCATCCTTTTGTGTTTTGAGATTTGTAATCTATTGTCAACAGAGTTTTGCCCTTTCTCAACGATTTATTTGCAACAGGGGTTGGATTTCAGCTACTAGCTACCTACAAACATTCATCTGTAATACACATCAGGAACTCTCAGCCTTTACCATGTTTAACATGAGTAAATAATTACACCCTAAGTTATAGTGATTTGGAAACAGTACAACATATAACTTTATCCATTCACAGCCATGCTTGCCTCTGGGGTGAATGCTATTTCCATGCTATTTTCCAACATGTTTTCGCACAGTCTCAACATGTTAGTTAAATGTTTTGCAGGTCTTTAAAGCATCATAATTGAAGGGGAAGAAAGATGCGTAAATTCCACTCTATCATGCACAATTGGGTAAACAAAATCTGCATATTGCTGGTCAATGTTAAAAGAGACCAGGGGGTGTGCTTCAGAAAGGCTTTAGTTCTTGGATTACATTGGTGGCTCTAGAGATGGTACTTTAGTAGCAGTTACAGTATTTGTTTGAAGTAAGGGTGAAAGTAGGGTAATGTTTTATACTAAGGCCCTTATTACAAGGTGGCAGGATTTCTGTGTGGGCTTGCACCTTCAGGCTAAGGATAACATTTTCAGAAGGTAACCACAGACATACATTTGGCTATAATGAACATTTCTCCATACAATGGGGGAAAACGTGCAGACTTGGAATTACCAGGTACAAATCCACCATTCCAGGGACAGATCTGCTCCCATTTATTACCTGCTTAAGCAGTTGGTAAATGGAAGTAGTGGGGCCAGTGAGATGAAAGAGATGGGGTGTGTGGGGTGGGGGACATGTGTTAAGATTGTTTATTGGGGTAGTGCTGCAAGTGTAGTAAGTTTAGACAGCTATTGTTTACAGAATTTTTTCTCTATGAGGGATAAGTTTCATAAGGTTGCTGGTGCATGTGCACTACATCTGCCTCGCTCATTTCATTTCATTACAACTGTGCGTCTAATGCAGATCTCTTGTTCAAATGCGCAGTGATGGAATGGCTTCTGTGAGCTTAAATCAAAATGTGTTCATGGGGGTAGGTATGACGCACTCCTGAGAATCTGCAGCAGAGAAAGTGAGGTTAAGTTTAGGATTCAAGATTCACCAGAATTCCTCACAGTCTATCTGTGGTCAGTGGTATCCTGCCTACTGTCTAAAGTGACCAGAAATGGCATCAAATGAGAAGAGCGAAAAAAACGTTTGGCAATAACTTTACAGTTTTACTAATAATCTCGTCCTTAAATTTTGAGATAGCCTCCTTTTCTTCTAAACAGATACTCCGTATGTGGACATGACATTTGTAAAAGGCCATTCTGTTGTAGAAGAAACACGTTTTTTTGACGTTCATCGACAATATAAGGTAGGAGTTTACAGTCAAGTTTATAAGGCAATTAGCAACAAGCGTCTTGTTGCTAACGATGGGAAGAACGTAGGCTGACCATATAAACAGCAGAGTGTATTGACAGAGCCTGGGCTCCAATTTGCCAACATTCTCATTTGGCTGACAGTAAAGGAAGGCAGTTTGCATCTATGTGAGCAAAGATTGGCCATTGCCCACTAAGGTATCTGAAGTATGTGACCCCAGAGGATCCTTTACTAAATAAGTAAGGAGACTTGCGTAGTAAACTGAACTGCTTTCTGGCATTAAAGACTAAAAAGACTGGATTAGCCTTTCCATTATAGACCCCTTAATACTATTGCTTATCTCATGTCTTTATGCTTCCAGTGTAAGCAAATGCTAGATTTAAGGCACAGAGACACAAAATGATTTTCCTAGGGTTACTCATCTTGGTGTAAATGGGGAAAGTGGGATTATAATCCAGGTCTCCTGGTTTCAAAATCATCAGTTTAGCTCAATACCTAATTTATAAAAGAATGAGTGGCAGTGCCCAAAGCTCTTCCCAGAAGCCCGCGATATGTGCTTTTAAATGTCAGCATATCCAAGACTAAGGCTCGTAGTATGGAACCTATCTCACATACCTACCAGACACTCCTTGCCTCTTCATCTCACACCTGCAGGTTCCTACGTGTTGACTGTGGAATTTATAATTGTTGAAGAATGAAGTGAAACATACAGATAGGAATATAAGTACCAATAGGGCTTCGTCTGCCTTATCTGGTGACAAAGGACACAGTCCTCATGGGTGTGACAATGGTGTATTTCCTATATTGTTGATAACAGTACAGGGACATGTTCCACCGAGGAAAGCTTCACAATGTCTATGTTAATGCCATGTATGTAAGGTCAGTCAGTAATACCTGGACATTCTTCTCTTACTTGGAATTACTAGAGGATAACTGGCAACAACCTGTAGACATTTACCCTGGTTTGTGGCATGTGCAGCTCGGATATTATGCAAGCTATACTTGTTGCTAATGGCAATAAGATATGGCCAGTGTCTCAAGACATCTTTTCCCTGAGGATTGTGCTCTGCAGATAGCCGCTTGATGCTTCCGATAATAATATTTGGTAATTTTGATAAGTAAAGAAGAGAACACAAAATTAGTGCTAGTCATGCAATGTATTTCTACACCGAAATCTGATTCTTTCTCACAAACTATGTTGTTTATGAGCATTGTTGGGAATGTCTTAAGCAGTTCCTTTGTTTTCTCTTTTACTTACAGTGGCATTGAAGAACTAGGAAACTCCCAAAACTGGCTTAGACAAGAGCAAAGATGCTGGGTGACCAGCCTGCTTCCCTACGCTTGCACTCTGTCTGGTTTCTGAATATTTCTTTGCAGATGTTGCAGTGGTAATTATTGAGGCTCCTCAAGGGGTTGACACTGGCTACGCGCTAGCAGATTGTGGTCTGATGGAGGTCTTACTAACTGCTAGAGTCTGAAAGTTAAGCATGAGTGGCTTTTATAGCATAACAGTGGCCAAGACGGGTGCCCCTCTCATTGGATTTGGTGGTTTTATGAGATCTGCAGTGCTCCTGTGAACCTGATCTTCCTGGACTTGCATGAACATTGCAATTATGGCAAATAGATGCTGCTGTGATCTCCCGACAAGACACTTCCCATCTGTGCTGTGGCACCGAAAGCAATGGAGAGCAGTGAAAAGCAGCTGGTAGGGCCCTCACAAACAGATGCCCCTGAACCGAGGAGTCATTGGCCCCAAGTGAAAGGCAGTAGGTTCACCAGGGCACACGCTTTCTAAGAGGAGTTTCATGTAATCAGTAGACGTCAGCTTAGAGCCGTGAGCACAGCTGCTTTATGACAATTGCAATAAACAAACTAGGGGCCAGATTTATCAAAAGATCATCTGCTGTTCTGGGTAAAAATAAATCTCTTTCCTGGCAGGTTTAGTTTTTCCTTCTTTAGGGCTTTCTGTTTGAAAGACAATATCCCAACCCAGAGCAACCTTACAACCTGAAACATGCGTTTATTTCTCTCCATCGTTCACCCTAAACTCTACAAACTCATTATAGCATAGGGTAACAAAGTTCTACCAAGTAGCTGCAGCACAACAAGTTTGCTTTAAAAAAACACTAAAATAGATAACTAACGAAATAAATAAATAAATACATAAATGTTATTAGCAGACAGAATATGGGCCTGATTTAGATGTTGGTGGTAATGGTCCTGCTGTCAACTTTTTTACTGTAAACCTACCCGCTCAGGGCGTGGCCATGGAGGCCAAATTTTCCCATCATACGCAAATCTCTACATGGGTCATTTTAGAGGTACCACCTATGGACATCTAGCCCATCTGGTCTAGCCAACTATATTTTATACTTGGGCAGGTACATTGATGACATCATCATCATGACAGGCAATACAAAACAGTTCAAACAACTATGTGAGCACCTCAATTGTAATGACTACAACTTGTGCTTCACACAACATATAAACAACAAACTAATTGAGTTCCTTGACTTTACCTTATACCATGAAAACAACAAGATCTTGTCCAAACTGTACAGAAAACCCACAGCCTGTAATGCAGTACTACATGCTCAAAGTGCTCACCCATCATCACAAATCAATGCTATCCAATTAGGAGGACTGACCAGAGTGCAACGAAACTGTAGACTTGACCACGTTTTAGTGCAGGAACTGTAATTGGTAGAACAGTTTTTCCTACAGAGAGGATACTCAGGGAAGGTTTTATCCAAAGCTACAACCAAAATTCTCAACACCCCACGTACATCTCTCCTGACCCAGGGGACTGACACACGGCCCAAAAAGAGACATATTAACATGATCACTGCATTCAACCAGCAGAGCCATGTCATACATCGTATTTTCAAATGCTATTGGCATCTATTATTACTGAACAAAAGACACTACACAAATATATCCGGGACAGACCTCAGATCACTTACAACCACAGACAGACACTAAGAAATATAAGAAATAAACAATGAGCCAGTTATATTGAAACTAATACTCAAAACAACTCCTCCACCTGGCTACCCCCCAACTTTGTGGTTTCTTTAGATGCTCATGCTGTAATGTCTGTCAATTTGCCATGGATAAGCTGTTTACGTTTTCATACAATACTGTACATGCACATGAGATACAACAGTTTAGCAATTGCAACAGTAAATTTATGGTTTATTGCATTGTTTGCCAATGTTGCCTTATTTATGTGGGGAGCACCATCCTCCCCCTTAAAGAACGGATTCAGGAGCACATTAGAGCCATTAGGAACAATCACCCTAACTACCCCCTGGCTGCACATTATAGTTCGGTACACACTGGCTCACAGGTTCTAAATATCAGATTTCATGGTATTACACGCGTTACTAGGGATGCAAGGGGGGTGATTTGGTCTCTAAGCCCAGAAGGTGTGAAGCTAAGTGGATTATCAAACTTCATGCAGTTGACCTGGGTTTGAACACTGACAGAGAACTACATGTGTCCCTTTAGTACATACCTTACACCTTTATTGGGTGTTATGTACACAGTCACTTGACTGATATATGTTCACGTTTGAAACACTAACCCAATGCAGTCCCCCCCTCTTTTTCCCGTGTCCCATTAATTGTATTACATATGGTATTACATCTCTGTGGGGACCCTTCTGGAGTCAACTGTCAACAGATTATAGTAATATGTCCCTCTAATGTCCATTCATATAGGTATATTTACAGTACTTTTTGGCACTTTACATTTCTCTGTTCCAAATATTTATTGACATACTTGAATATTTTTGTATTGTCACTAGTCGCTCTGCAAGTTGACACCGCAATTTTTGTGGATTTTGTTGTTAGCCATTATCAGGATGCTATAATGTTCATATCATTTGTTCACTTTTTTACTGGTTTCACCATTTTCCTTTACATCTCCACACATCTGTGTTTCTTTTAGCCCTTTTTCAACACTAACCATCACATTTTTACAACACTCCAAAATGGCCACCGCATGGGCCCTCTTTTTACCGCTCCTGACTTCCCCACTTGTTTTCCCCCCTTTTCTGTGTTTACAAGACTCTTAAATATCCCATCAACATGGCCGCCCTCGGCACAAACGTTTGTCTCTCACATTGACAGCAGGCTCACTTTTTCTGAGGTAAGTGATGTGTGACTTTTCGGTTTTCTCTGGCCTTAGGAGCTCCGCTCCTCAATTTTGGTGTTACTATTAGTATCATAACTGTTTCTTGCTGCCCGTGTAGCTACACTTGTGCTACGGCAGACATACACCCGTTCCATGCTGCCGTTTTAGTGACCGCTTTACTGAATTCTCTTTTTTGACATGGGATTGGGTCCTTGTGGCACTGTCTTATTACCTTATACCACTGCGCTCATGTTACCTTGATTTTATTCAAGCGTTTTTTGGTGATTTGCTCGCACACATTTCTTATAATGGAGTTACATTATACGTAGCAGCTGGAGTCACTATCCTTTTTTTAAACATTACGCTTTGTCTGTCTGTTTTGCCTCAATTGACTCTCTATATACTATATATTATTTGTCAGGCTACATTTGTGGCCTTTTGCCTTTGGGCTTGTTGCGACTCTGCAAATAGCCTCAAATGCCACTGTCCCTGATGCATGGTTTTTGCCGCATTTTTTTTTATAATGTAACAGCAATAATCACACATTATGTAATATGTTTTGACCTCCGTTCGTTTTTTTATTTCACTTCATTATATTAAAAATTCTATTACTTCACAACACTGCCCTATATACCCTTCAGGTTTCACCTATTCATATATCAATTTGTCCCTTCACTGGTGTGAGGCTTACCATGGTCTCTATATAATAACATACTAGAAGTTGAGTGACCACACACATTCTTCACACATAATCAGCGCCTACCATGATTCTTCCTGACATTCTTTAGACCATTTATACTCCTAGAAGTATGAATTTCTCTGTCTGTCGCTGCGATCTACCACCATCTCCCCACATACATAAATCCTTAATATGTTCTACACACAATGGTACTAACGATGGTGACGGGACTTGTTAGACTTTTCATCCTTGGCGTGGTCTCCCTTAACTTTTGCCTCTGTTCCCCAGGTTGTTGATGTGTGCTGGACTCTGATTTTGCTGTTTTTGTTACTCTGGGCACTTACCGCTGCTAACCAGTGCTAAAGTGCAAGTGCTCCTTTACAAAATGTATATGTAATTGGCTTATCCATGATTGGCATATTTGGTTTACTAGTAAGTCCCTAGTAAAGTGAACTAGAAGTGCCAGGGCCTGTAAATCAAATGCTACTAGTGGGCCTGCAGCACTGGTTGTGCCACCCACATGAATAGCTCTGTAATCATGTCTCAAACCTGCCACTGCAGTGTCTGTGTATGCAGTTTTAACTGTAAGTTCGACTTGGCAAGTGTACCCACCTGCCAGGCCTGACCCTTCCCTTTTCTTACATGCAAAGCACCCCTAAGGGCAGGGTGCAGTGTATGGTTAAGGTAGGACATATAGGGGATCATTCTGACCTCGGCGGTAAAAGGCTCTTACCGCCGGTCAGAAGACCGCCATTCTACCGCCGCAGCCGCGGTAACCCGCCACGATCATTCTGACCCACAACTGCCAAGCCGTCAAAAACCCGACATCCACGGAAGGCCGCCTCATCAGCGGGCAGCGATAAACTGGAGATGACCAAACCTCCACCGCCACGCCAATACAAACACGCCCATGCCATTACGACCCACGAATCCACGCGGCGGTGTAGGAGGCTGGACTGGCTTGTAGTGAGTACCAAGGGGTACTTGCACCTTGCACCAGGCCCAGTTATCCCTTATTAGTGTATAGGGTGTCTAGCAGCTTAGGCTGATAGATAATGGTAGCTTAGCAGAGCAGCTTAGGCTGAACTAGGAGACGTGTGAAGCTACTACAGTACCACTTAGTGTCATATGCACAATATCATAAGAAAACACAATACACAGTTATACTAAAAATAAAGGTACTTTATTTTTATGACAATATGCCAAAGTATCTCAGAGTGTACCCTCAGTGAGAGGATAGGAAATATACACAAGATATATATACACAATAGCAAAAATATGCAGTATAGTCTTAGAAAACAGTGCAAACAATGTATAATTACAATAGGATGCAATGGGGAAACATAGGGATAGGGGCAACACAAACCATATACTCCAAAAGTGGAATGCGAACCACGAATGGACCCCAAACCTATGTGACCTTGTAGAGGGTCGCTGGGACTATTAGAAAATAGTGAGAGTTAGAAAAATAACCCTCTCCAAGACCCTGAAAAGTGAGTGCAAAGTGCACTAAAGTTCCCCTAAGGACAAAGAAGTCGTGTTAGAGGAATAATGCAGGAAAGACACAAACCAACAATGCAACAACTGTGGATTTCCAATCTAGGGTACCTGTGGAACAAGGGGACCAAGTCCAAAAGTCACAAGCAAGTCGGAGATGGGCAGATGCCCAGGAAATGCCAGCTGCGGGTGCAAAGAAGCTTCTACTGGACAGAAGAAGCTGAGGTTTCTGCAGGAACGAAAAGGGCTAGAGACTTCCCCTTTGGTGGACGGATCCCTCTCGCCCTGGAGAGTTGTGCAGAAGTGTTTTCCCGCCGAAAGAATGCCAACAAGCCTTGCTAGCTGCAAATCGTGCGGTTAGCGTTTTTGGATGCTGCTGTGGCCCTGGAGAGACCAGGAGGTCGCAAATTGGACCAGGAGAGAGAGGGGACGTCGAGCAAGACAAGGAGCCCTCTCAGCAGCAGGTAGCACCCGGAGAAGTGCCAGAAACAGGCACTACGAGGATGCGTGAAACGGTGCTCACCCGAAGTCGCACAAAGGAGTCCCACGTCGCCGGAGACCAACTTAGAACGTCGTGCAATGCAGGTTACAGTGCCGTGGACCCAGGCTTGGCTGTGCACAAAAGATTTCCGCCGGAAGTGCACAGGGGCCGGAGTAGCTGCAAAAGTTGCGGTTCCCAGCAATGCAGCCCAGCGAGGTGAGGCAAGGACTTACCTCCACCAAACTTGGACTGAAGAGTCACTGGACTGTGGGGGTCACTTGGAGAGAGTCGCTGGATTCGAGGGACCTCGCTCGTCGTGCTGAGAGGAGACCCAAGGGACCGGTAATGCAGCTTTTTGGTGCCTGCGGTTGCAGGGGGAAGATTCCGTCGACCCACAGGAGATTTCTTCGGAGCTTCTGGTGCAGAGAGGAGGCAGACTACCCCCACAGCATGCACAAGCAGGAAAACAGTCGAGAAGGCGGCAGGATCAGTGTTACAGAGTTGCAGTAGTCGTCTTTGCTACTATGTTGCAGTTTTGCAGGCTTCCAGCGCGGTCAGCAGTCGATTCCTTGGCAGAAGGTGAAGAGAGAGATGCAGAGGAACTCGGATGAGCTCTTGCATTCGTTATCTAAAGTTTCCCCAGAGACAGAGACCCTAAATAGCCAGAAAAGAGGGTTTGGCTACCTAGGAGAGAGGATAGGCTAGCAACACCTGAAGGAGCCTATCACAAGGAGTCTCTGACGTCACCTGGTGGCACTGGCCACTCAGAGCAGTCCAGTGTGCCAGCAGCACCTCTGTTTCCAAGATGGCAGAGGTCTGGAGCACACTGGAGGAGCTCTGGACACCTCCCAGGGGAGGTGCAGGTCAGGGGAGTGGTCACTCCCCTTTCCTTTGTCCAGTTTCGCGCCAGAGCAGGGCTAAGGGGTCCCCTGAACCGGTGTAGACTGGCTTATGCAGAATTGGGCACATCTGTGCCCAACAAAGCATTTCCAGAGGCTGGGGGAGGCTACTCCTCCCCTGCCTTCACACCATTTTCCAAAGGGAGAGGGTGTCACACCCTCTCTCAGAGGAAGTTCTTTGTTCTGCCATCCTGGGCCAGGCCTGGCTGGACCCCAGGAGGGCAGATGCCTGTCTGAGGGGTTGGCAGCAGCTGCAGTGAAACCCCAGGAAGGGCAGTTTGGCAGTACCAGGGTCTGTGCTACAGACCACTGGGATCATGGGATTGTGCCAACTATGCCAGGATGGCATAGAGGGGGCAATTCCATGATCATAGACATGTTACATGGCCATATTCGGAGTTACCATTGTGAAGCTACATATAGGTAGTGACCTATATGTAGTGCACGCGTGTAATGGTGTCCCCGCACTCACAAAGTTCAGGGAATTGGCTCTGAACAATGTGGGGGCACCTTGGCTAGTGCCAGGGTGCCCTCACACTAAGTAACTTTGCACCTAACCTTTACCAGGTAAAGGTTAGACATATAGGTGACTTATAAGTTACTTAAGTGCAGTGTAAAATGGCTGTGAAATAACGTGGACGTTATTTCACTCAGGCTGCAGTGGCAGGCCTGTGTAAGAATTGTCAGAGCTCCCTATGGGTGGCAAAAGAAATGCTGCAGCCCATAGGAATCTCCTGGAACCCCAATACCCTGGGTACCTCAGTACCATATACTAGGGAATTATAAGGGTGTTCCAGTAAGCCAATGTAAATTGGTAAAAATGGTCACTAGCCTGTTAGTGACAATTTGGAAAGAAATGAGAGAGCATAACCACTGAGGTTCTGGTTAGCAGAGCCTCAGTGAGACAGTTAGTCACTACACAGGTAACACATTCAGGCACACTTATGAGCACTGGGGCCCTGGGTTACCAGGGTCCCAGTGACACATACAACTAAAACAACATATATACAGTGAAAGATGGGGGTAATATGCCAGGCAAGATGGTACTTTCCTACAGGCGGTCATTCAACCGCGGTATTCCATTGGCGGTACACACCGCCGCGGTCAAAATACACACCCAGCTCCAAAACCCAGCCACATTGGACAATTTGAAATACACACACCTGATACACATACAAACACCACCCCTACACATCCAAGCAACTATAAAACACACACCCACATCACCCACAAACCCCCACTAGTTGGAAATCGGAGAGAAGGCGAGAGAGAGAGAGAGAGAGAGAGAGAGAGAGAGAGAGAACAGCAATCGAAAACCCCAACACACACAGGAACCCAACATCATCAACCACACCACATCTACGCACACATCACCACACACCACCACTCACATCACCACAAACACCACCCCACACCTCATCCACACCACCCCATGGCACCCCAAAGACACCCCAGGTTTTCGGACCAAGAACTCTGGGTCATGGTGGAGGAAATCATAAGGATAGAGCCCCAGCTCTTCGGCACACAGGTGCAACACACCACAATAGCCAGGAAGGCGGAGCTATGGCAGAGGATCGTCGACAGGGTCAACGCTGTGGGACAGCATCCCAGAAACCGGGAAGACATCAGAAAGCGCTGGAACGACCTACGGGGGAAGGTACGGTCGATGGTCTCCAGACACAACATCGCTGTGCAGAGGACTGGCGGCGGACCACCACCCTCCCCTCCCGAATTCACAGCATGGGAGCAAGAGGTCCTTAACATCCTGCATCCTGCGGGCCTCGCTGGAGTAGGCGGAGGAATGGACTCTGGTAAGTCTAGTCTCAACTACTCCCCCCCCCAACCACCAGCATGCCAACCCACACCCCCACCCTCACCCCCAACCCCCCAGCACACATCCTCCCTGCCAATGTCTCACCAGCACAACCCACCCAACCCAAAACCAAACCCTGAATGCCAACTCAAACCATGGACACCCATCACCTATGCATGACCACTGCACATACCCATCCCCCCCACAAACCACCCTCACAACTCCTGCCACAAGGGAATGCCAGCACTGGGGGACAAGGGCACCCACAAATCGCACGCCATGGAACACACAGAAGCAATAACCATACTCTTTCACCCCTGCAGGGCCCGAACGCCAACACACCGGCCAGGAGGGTCCAGATATGTCCATCCCACCACCAGAACAGGCCCGCAGTGAGGACAGCAGCTCTGTCGACCTGGAACCTGATGACCAGCCCGGACCATCGGGGACCTCTGGACAGTCGGTTCCCCACACACAGACACAGGCCACAGCAGACCTAACCCCCTCTGGGAATATCAGCACAGCTCCCACCCAGCGGGCCCATGCCTCTGTCTCCAGGACAGGTCAATCAGCGGTGTGTCCGCCACTACAGGGCACCCAGGCTGACCCAACACCCCAACAACAGGGACCTGGGGGCAGTGGTAGTGGGCACACCGTCCAGGGGACAGAGGCCCGGGGAAACAGGGCAACTGGGAGGGCTGCAGTGCGACAGGGGGGGGGAGGACAGGCCCAGGGAACCGACTCTCCAAGAGGCCCTCACCACCATCATGGGAGCATACCACCGCTCCCAGGAGACGATGGCGACAGTACTTGCCAGGTTCCAGGAGATCCAGGCACAGCAGGAGGAACGGTACATGGGGTACAGAGAGGAGCTCAGGAACATCGTCTAGGCCCTGAACCTAATAGTCACCACATTGCGGGACCATGTGGCACCCCAAAGGGCCCCTGTCACCAGCCCGGACCAGGAACAGCCTACCACCTCCGCCGGCGCTAGTGGACAGGAGGCCCCCACACAACGACGGGCCACCAGAACCCCACCTCCTGCTGAAGATCAACCACCCCGCAAGAGGAGCCTGAGATCACAAAGGAAGACAGAGTAGGATGCCAAGACCCCCGCCAGCCTAAGATCCCCCCGGATGTCATTCCACTGTCCCACATCGTCACCCTGTCCAACCTTGAACTGCCCCTGCTCCATTCTTCCACAGGCATATGGACAATGCACCTGTGCGACCGAGAACTGGACTCTGCCATGGACATCACTCCACCCCCACCCATCACCGTTTTACTATCATGGACCTATATGTAGCACTTTAAATAAATCACTAATTGCACTTAAAACACTCAGGAGTCTGCTTGTATTCTTAACAAATGTATTACACATAACGGTTCAAAATTGTTCAGTTACATTGTGATGACAACATACCAATGTCAATGTGCTTTACTCCATGGCCGAACAAACCAGAAGTCACGCAGTGGGTCATACAGCTCTGAAAAGCCAAGGGAAAGTCACAATTCAGTTGAAAGGAACTGGGGGGAAACACAGAAAGTAGAGATGCAGGAGGCCAGAAGTAAATGTAAAATGGCGTGGGGGATTCTTACCTGGGTGCTACTGAAAATACTGTTGTATGACTGTGTCCCTGTTGTCCGTGTCGTCCCCATCGTCTTCCTCCTCTTCACTCTCCACAGGCTCCACAGCTGCTACAACACCACCATCTGGACCATCCTCCTGCAGAAAAGGCACCTGGCGTCGCAATGCAAGATTGTGAAGCATACAGCAGGCCACGATGATCTGGCACACCTTCTTGGGTGAGTACATTAGGGATCCCCCTGTCATATGCAGGCACCTAAACCTGGCCTTCAGGAGGCCGAAGGTCCTTTCTATGATCCTCCTAGATCGCCCATGGGCCTCATTGTACCGTTCCTCTGCCCTGGTCCGGGGATTCCTCACTGGGGTCAGTAGCCAAGGCAGGTTGGGGTAACCAGAGTCACCTATTAGCCACACACGGTGTCTCTGTAGCTGTTCCATAACATAAGGGATGCTGCTATTTCGCATAACATACGCGTCATGCACTGACCCAGGGAACTTGGCATTTACATGGGAGATGTACTGATCAGCCAAACAGACCACCTGGACATTCATCGAATGGTAACTTTTCCTGTTTCTGTACACCTGCTCATCGTCTTTTGGGGGTACTAAGGCCACATGGGTCCCATCAATGGCACCAATGATGTTGGGGATATGTCCAAGGGCATAGAAGTCAGCCTTCACAGTGGCCAAATCACCCTCCTCAGGGAAAATAATGTAGCTCCGCATGTATTTTGTCAGGGCAGACAACACTCTGGACAAAATCTTAGAAAACATAGGCTGAGACATCCCTGATGACATGGCCACTGTTGTCTGAAAAGACCCACTTGCCAAAAAATGGAGGACTGACAGAACCTGCACCAGAGGGGGAATTCCTGTGGGTTGGCGGATGGGGGACATCAGTGCTGGCTCCAGCTGGGCACACAGTTCATGTATAGTGGCTCAGTCAAGTCAGTAGCGAAGTATTATATGACGTTCCTCCATTGTCGACAGGTCCACCAGCAGTCGGTACACGGGAGGATTCATCCTTCTCCTCGCAAGTCCCAGCGGACGGTGCCTAGGAAGGACAACATGGAGCACAGAGTCAAGCAACCCACAGGTACGTAACTACAGCTTGCACAGTACACGATTCTCAATGCATTGAATGGCTTGTATGAGTGGCAATGCAAGGCCTAGGCCTGTGTGACGCAGTAGTAATTAAGCCCTGTGGGCCCTTGTAATGGCGGCTGCCTGACCTGAGAAGTGTGACAGTGGGATGTGAGGTCAATGCGCTGGCGTGACACACCGTGGCGGTAGGCGGTCGAAGACCGCGGCGCAAAGCCACATTGGTTAACATCGAACCCTATGGGTTTCACGAGCCAATGACTAGCTGCGCCGGCGGTTGCGGAACGCACCGCGGCGGTACGCGCCGCCGCGGGCGTGACCGCCATTTTCTATCTGGTTAATCACTCGAGACCTGATCATCCACAGGAGAGGACCTATACTGCAAGTGCTGCTGTGACCTCGGTCTGGGAGATACAATGGCTGCTGCGACTGGGGAAAGGGCCCCTGCCTTCACTACAGAAGAGTTGGAGAAACTTGTGGATGGGGTCCTGCCCCAGTATGCGCGACTCTACGGTCCTCCAGACCAACAGGTAAGTACACTGTGTGCACGTTGAATGGGCTATGCCTGGGTTGTGTATGGTGGATGTAAGATGGTGGGGTGGGGAGACAATGACGAGTGCAAGGCACGACAGATGAGAGCATGTGCCACATGGCAAGGTTGGGGAGGGGGGGCCAATCGCATCTATCATGCGGAAAATTGATGATATTTCAATTTCCACCCTGTACATGTCAAATAGGTCAGCGCCCATCAGAAAGTCGACATTTGGCGTGCCATCGCCAAGGAAGTCCGGGCCCTGGGGGTCCACAACAGACGGGGCACCCACTGCCGCAAGAGGTGGGAGGACATCCGCTGCGGGACCAGGAAGACCGCCGAGTCACTGCTGGGGATGGCCTCCCAACCTAGGAGGGGTGCCAGTCGTACCCTGACCCCCCTGATGTCCCGGATCCTGGCGGTGGCCTACCCCGATTTGGATGGGCGCGTGAGGACATCACAGCAGACACAAGGGGGTGAGTACCAGCACATTCAGCTATCTTTATGCGCAGTGGAGGTGCCTGGGTGGGGGAAGAGGGCTGTGGGTGACATTAGGCCAGGGCGCTTTCTGTAGTGTAGTCCTCTGCTTTAGCCATGTCCCTGTGCCCCCGCCCCCCACCTCTGTAGGGTGACAAGTACAGCTATCCATGGTCCTGCATCACCCATGTGGGCGTTTGTTGTCCCTAGACCTGTTGGCCTAGTCACAAGTACTGAGTAGTGTACCCCGATTGCGTGGCTTAGTGCATGAGGCTCCTGTGTCTGTCCTCTCCGCCAAAGGTGTTGACAATGCATGCACTCAACCTGTTTTTATGTCTCCCCCCACCCTTTTTCTTTATCTTCTTGTGCATGTGTGCATTAGCATCATCAGGCGGAGGAGAATTGGCACAGGAGCACGAGGGAGCTGCAACTCACCAGGCCCCGGTGGGCCATGGCACAGACACCGAGGCCACCAGTGATACGGAGGGCGAGGGGAGCTTCACAACGGGGAGCTGTGGTGTCACCAGCGACACCGACACGTCCTCGGATGGGAGCTCCCTAGCGGTAGCGGCAACATCCGTGCCCCCCGCCTCTACAGGTACAGCCGCCACCCCGCGCACCAGCTCCGCCTTCCCAGCAGCCCCTCAGCCTTCGCTCCGTGCCCGCTCGCCCAAGAAGGCGGGCGTCTCCTTCGCCCCAGGCACCTCAGGCCCTGCCCCTGTTACCCCTGCTGCCCTCAGTGAGGAGGTCATTGACCTCCTACAGACCATCATTGTTGGGCAGTCTACCCTTTTGAATGCCATCCAGGGGGTAGAGAGGGAGGTGCATCGTAATAATGCATACCTGGAGGGCATTCATTCGGGTCAGGCTGCCCATCAACGATCGTTCAATGCTCTGGCCTCAGCACTGACGGCAGCCATTGTCCCTGTTTCCAGCCTCCCTCTTCTAACTGCCTCCAGCCTGTCTCTGTCTCCTGTTCCTCTGCCTATCCCATCCACACCATCAGACCAGCCTGCACACACCTCAACACCCAAGGGCAGCTCATCCAGACATAAGCACCACAGATCACACAAACATTCACCCAAGCAACACCCAGATGCAGACATGCCAACAGCCACTACCAGCTCTGTGTCCCCCACCTCCTCGTCTCCCTCCTCCCTCCCTGTGACGTCTCTACTCACACCTGCATGCACACCACCAACAGCCAGTACTTCCATCACCAGCACACCCTCCAGTACAGTCCGCACACGTGCAGTCACCACCCCCACTGCCATTTACACATCCCCTGTGTCCTCTCCCACTGTGTCTGTCACCCCCTCTTCCAAGACACACAAACGCAGGCAGCCACCCACCCAACAGCCAAGCACCTCACGACAGCCTCCAGCCCATGCACCTTCACCCAAGGACAGCACACCTGACTCTCCTACAACCACCTCCTCTTCCTCCACTCCCATAACCACTACACCTACCCTTTACCCTGGTCCTAAAAAAGTTTACCTCTCCACTCTTGACCTCTTTCCCTCCCCTGACCCCCCCCCTCCATCTGCTAAGAGTCCCAGGAGCGCCTCAGCCACCACCAGCCCGGCTTCAAGGGTCACCGTAGTGCATGGCTTTTGGAGTCCCCCCCTTTGCCAGCAGTGATACATCGGTCAGCAGCAAGGGGACAGCCAGCCCCCCCCCCTGGAAAGAGGACCCGTAAAGTAAGGGGACGCCGCGGGACGACTGACACGGCTGCCCCCAAGGACCAAAGTTCTGCCACTTCACCTGCCACAACATCCAGGGGAGGCAAGGGCCAGAGAGCCAGATCGAAGGAGGGCAAGGGCAGCAGGGCGGAGAAGTCAGCCAGCAGGAGCGCGGACCAGGAGGGCCCCACAAGCCCCATCCCGGGTGTGAGGGAGGACACCCAAGGGCCCAGCACACCGTCACCGAAGGGTCCAGCAACTGCACGGTCGGAGGGCGACTGAGCAGGGAGTCGTGGCCAGGTCTGACTCCCTTGACTTACAGAACAAGCACCGCTGAACAGGGCCCCGCCGTGCAGAAAGGCACCGCTGAACAGAGCGCCGCTGAACAGGGCCCCGCCGTCCAGAAAGGCACCGCTGAACAGGGCCCCGCCGTCCAGAAAGGCACCGCTGAACAGGGCCCCGCCATCCAGAAAGGCACCGCTGAACAGGGCCCCGCCGTCCAGAAAGGCACCGCTGAACAGGGCCCCGCCGTGCAGAAAGGCACCGCTGAACAGGGCACCGCCGGGAGGAGCACCGCTGAACAGGGCCCCGCCGTCCAGAAAGGCACCGCTGAACAGGGCCCCGCCGTGCAGAAAGGCACCGCTGAACAGGGCACCGCCGGGAGGAGCACCGCTGAACAAGGCCCCGCCGTCCAGAAAGGCACCGCTGAACAGGGCCCCGCCGTCCAGAAAGGCACTGCTGAACAGGGCCCCGCCGTCCAGAAAGGCACCGCTGAACAGGGCCCCGCCGTCCAGAAAGGCACCGCTGAACAGGGCCCCGCCGTCCAGAAAGGCACCGCTGAACAGGGCCCCGCCGTGCAGAAAGGCACCGCTGAACAGGGCACCGCCGGGAGGAGCACCGCTGAACAGGGGCCCTTCATCTCAAGCACCGCTCCGCTGGGCTCTTCATCTCAAGCCCCGCTCTGCTGGGCCCCGCCGTCTCAAGCCCCGCTCTGCTGGGCCCCGCCGTCTCAAGCACCGCTCTGCTGGGCCCCGCCGTCTCAAGCACCGCTCTGCTGGGCCCCGCCGTCTCAAGCACCGCTCTGCTGGGCCTCGCCGTCTCAAGCACCGCTCTGCTGGGCCCCGCCGTCTCAAGCACCGCTCCGCTGGGCCCCTCATCTCAAGCACCGCTCCGCTGGGCCCCGCCGTCTCAAGCACCGCTCCGCTGGGCCCTTCCTGTCAAGCACCGCTCCGCTGGGCCCTTCATCTCAAGCACCGCTCCGCTGGGCCCCGCCGTCTCAAGCACCGCTGGCCCAATGACAGTGCCGGTTCTGTGTCGTGCTAATGTTCACGCTGCACTCGGGCCACCCTGCCTCCTCCATTGCCTGTGGAGACTGTTATCCACTTGATGGACTGTGGCTTTGCACTCCCCAGGATATGACAGTGGGCAAGCCACCCACTTGTGAGACTTGAGAGACTGTGGCTTTGCACTCCCCAGGATATGACAGTGGGCAAGCCACCCACTGTAGAGACTTGAGAGACTGTGGCTTTGCACTCCCCAGGATTGAACAGTGGGCATGGTGGCCCCTTCTTGGATCTGGCGTCGTGGACTCATGTGGCTGTGGTGCCCCCCCTTCCCTTCCCCCTGAGGTGCCTGTAGTTTTATCATCTGATGCCCCTGCAGTGTTCTCTCCAACAGACTCAGGTCTCCTGTGTGGGCCTTGCCCATGTGTTGATACACTTTGGCCCACGGACATTTGCAATTTCAGTGACTGTGCGGGACTTTTTGCCTCTATTTATCGGTTACGCAATGTTTACACTTGGATTTTTTTGTTTCATTTTCCTATTTTACCATGACTTCAATGAACCTATTTTTTACATAAATGTTGTTTCTCACTTTAATCATATCTTTTCGTTATTCCGGGGGGTTTGGGTGGGGTCACTTTGACTTGGTGCTCTGCATTGGTGTGTAGATAGTTGGGGGGTGGGTGTAATGCGTATGTGTGTGCCCGTAACCCTTCCTCCTCCCCCCCTCCCCTGTGTCGTAGGTGCGGTACTCACCGTTGTCGTCTGCGCCGGAGTTCGTACTCGTGGTAGATGAGCAGGTAGACGAGAGCAGGTAGGATGTTCAATTCGGGCTCCATGCTGTCCTCCGTCCTCGTGGAGTGTATAGAGATGAGCGTTTTCCCGTTCGTAGTCTGTTTCCGCCGTGTTTTTATCGGCGGGGCTCCCGCCCCGGAAAAGGTGGCGGGTTGGTGAGTTGTGATAGGGTGGGCGGTACATTGTCTGCCGCCTGCCTGTTGGCGGTGACCGCCGCGCTGTTTGTCTGTCCCGCCGTGGCGGTCAGAGTGTTAAAGTGGTGGGCTCTGTTGGCGGTTCCCGCCAGGGTCAGAATTCAATTTTTTGGACCGCCAGCCTGTTGGCGGGTTGGCCGCCGCTTTATCACCGACCGCCAGGGTCAGAATGACCCCCATAGTAATGTGTTTTATATGTCATGACAGTGAAATATTGCTAAATTCGTTTTTCACTGTTGCAAGGCCTGTCCCTCTCATAGGTTAACATGGGGGTTACCTTTAAATCTGATCAAAGTGTAGATTCCCTTTGGGAGCGGATGGACATGTGGACTTTGGGGTCTCTGTGCTCACAATTTAAAAATACACCTTTTAGTAAAGTTGATTTTAAG
Source organism: Pleurodeles waltl (assembly GCF_031143425.1). Taxonomy (NCBI): domain Eukaryota; kingdom Metazoa; phylum Chordata; class Amphibia; order Caudata; family Salamandridae; genus Pleurodeles; species Pleurodeles waltl. The sequence continues at coordinate 1,294,116,358 of NC_090446.1, read as the reverse complement.
ATTGTGTGTTTGAAAATGCCACTTTTAGAAAGTGAGCATTTTCTTGCTAATACCATTTCTGTGACTCTGCCTGTTTTTGGATTGCCAGTATGGGTCAGTTTGACAGTTGGGCTCGTTGCACCTCACACTAGACAGTGACACAAAAGGAGCTGGGGTGTAGTCTGCATTTCCTGATGAGCCATCTGTGCTAGGAGGGAGGGGAGGAGTGGCCACTTACACCTGAAAGGGCTGTGCCTGTCCTCACACAATGCAGTGTCCGACCCCCTGGTGAGTGTCTGGGGCCTGGCCTTGGCAAGGCTGGATTTCACATTCGAAAGAGACTTTACTTTGAAGTAGGCCTACTTCAAAGGGGAAATTGGGTATAAGAAGGGTACCCAAAACCACAGACTGTAGAACACTTCTGGAAACAAGAGGAACCTCTGCCCGGAGAAGAGCTGAAGAGATGTGCTGCCCTGCCTGTGACTGTGCTTTGTGGAGCTATCCTGCAGTTGCTGCCTCTGCCAGAGTAAGAGGGCAAAGACTGGACTTTGTGTGCCTTCCATCTTGTGAAGAAATCTCCAAGGGCTTGATTTAGAGCTTTCCTCCTGTTGTTTGAAGTCTCAGGGACAGCAAAGACTTCTCTCTGCCAGCACCTGGAGTCTCTGGACCTTGAAAGGAAAGCTGGTGGAAATCCAAGGAAATCGACTTCGGACGACTTCGGACCGACGTCGCTGCTGAATCCGGTGACGCCGCATGCGACCGACTCCGTGAGCTTCACTGGAACGTGATGACCTTTGCAGGCCCAACGCCACTGCAGCCCCACTGAAGTCCGCGACTCCATGGAAGTCACTGCACCACGTCGTGACTGACACCGCTCGAAGTGCGGGGATTCAACGTTTCGCACAGACACCACAATCCCCGACTTCGCGCATCGGCTTGTTTTCACTCTTCACCAAAGGTAATGTACTTGGGGGTCTACGCGCCTCCGTGTCCTTCGCCGCTGGTGTTGGATTGTTGGGAACGACTCCGTCACAATGCCGTTTTAACACCTCAACAAAGCGTTTTGTGTTTCTAAGCGCTATTTTTGAGTTTAATCTTTAAAAATTCATAACTTGACTTGTGTATGTCGGATTTTTGTCGTTTTGGTCTTGTTTTGTTTAGATAAATATTTCCTATTTTTCTAAACTGGTGTAGTGTCATTTTGTAGTGTTTCCATTAAGTTATTGTGTGTGTTGGTACAAATACTTTACACCTAGCACTCTGAAGTTAAGCCTACTGCTCTGCCAAGCTACCAAGGGGGTAAGCAGGGGTTAGCTGAGGGTGATTCTCTTTTACCCTGACTAGAGTGAGGTTCCTTGCTTGAACAGGGGGTAACCTGACTGTCAACCAAAGAGCCCATTTCTAACAGGACTAAATAAACAAATACTCACCCTATTTCTGACATTGTCGCTAAGATGTGGTTTGGTACCCACGATACGCTTTTTATAGGCCACGTTTGACATGTTTACATAGCAGCGGGTGTGCATTCACGTTCAACCCTTATTTACTTACTTTTTCCTTTTCACTCATTGGTCCAAGGGTACTTCATCACCTCCCTTTTTCTTCAACTTTGAAGCATGCTCCACTATTTGTGCCCATTCTTTCTATTGATTATTCTATCATCCTTAAACAACTCTTGAACAAGAATTGGCTACCATAATTGTTGAATATATTTTGCAGCCTTGAAAAAGTCACATGTTGTGACGAAACATGTGTTGGCTGTGCCTATGTTACGACATGCACCTTAGGACTAGGATGATTATGATTATGGAATGACGACCGTCCGATGGATTTGATGTCCACGTCTTTCAATAAAAGAACCTACTACAACTAAATCTAACTGGAGGACTTGTTTTTCTACGAGCTCTCATGAGTGCTGCGGTATCTGGGACAAACCGCCGCCACGATGGTCAGCCCGCCATATTTAGATGTCGGCGGTCCCCTAGACAAAACACTGCATTCGAACCGTCCTCTCCGCCAAGAAACATCAGTTGCATAGGAGGTAGGAAAGGAAAAAGGAGATGCCGGTAGGACAGCAGCCAGCCTTCCTGGCGTGCATATTTCGATGTGCCTTACGTCCAAGGAAAAAGTGGCGGTCTGACCTCCACTCCTTTGAGTTGGGGTGAAAACTCACCTTTTTACACTCTTCCCCCGTCTTTGACTGGACAACACCTGCCCTCGCTGCTGCCAATGACCCATGGGAAAAAACATGACCCCCCCACTGTTGACGGACTACAAGGTAGGGTACCGCATTGCCAGGGCACATTGGGTGGTCACTGCGCGGGAGGTGGGGCCCACTGGAGACATATACATGTCACAGTCATTTTTTTAATCACATATATGGGGGACACAAGTGGGTCAGACACGGGTGGGGACACACGGGTGCACAACACATATTGCAAACCTATACAACTCTCATTATGGTGCCATAATTCATTGGCAAATGAATGCTGGCACCACAGTGATGGTACATTCACACCTGCCTGTGTGTACATTGCCAGGGAACTTGCACCAGTCACGTTGTGCTGCAAGTTGTGTGTGAGTCAGTACGTGTATGTGTGTATGCGATGAGATTGGCAGGGTGAGGTGCAGGTGTGTGAGTGTGCTTGTGTAGCTGAGTGTGTAGTTGTTTTGTTTGTTGTGGTTGTGTGGTGTGTGGGTGCATTGTCAATGGTGTGTGTATGTTGTGTCATGTATGTGTATCAATGTGTGCTTTTGGCATGTACCAGTTGTGTTGTGCCGGATTGGCAATGAGTAATTGTGTGTATGTGTTGTGTAGTATGTAATGCGGTGGTGCACCTATGGCTAAGGGACAGTGTGTGTATGTGTGTGTGTGTGTGTGAATGTGTGACACTACCCTCCCTTTTATAGCCGCTGCCATTGCATGAAGTCCATTGAGTCCTGCTGCCATTTTCCGGTGTCGCCACCCACCGCCAGTACACAGCCTGCAGGACTGTAACATCTAAAGAGAGCGGACAGAACACTGCCGTCATGATGGGTTTCTCTGGCCCGCCACCGACACAGCTGGCAGTAACACTGCCAAGATCTAAATCAGGCCTTAAATCATCTGTTTGAATAGCTGAATTTCTGTGCAGAGTTTTTTTAGGACAACATGATTACACAGTTATAGCAGTGTGAATATAAGAATTTACACATTAGATGCAGTGAACCCATAACTTCAGAACCATGAGACCTTTATTTCCTGATTTCACAATTATAAGATGCATCATGATATCGGAGTTGTATGACTAATTCATGTCAAATCATAGTAGTATTTTAATTACGTATTCAGTAGAATAATTATCTTCTTCAATAGCTTCTTACAGTCTATCTATCTAGCTATCTGGCTATCTATCTATCTTCATATAAAAATGGATGCAAAGTGTGTCAATGTGCACAACCACCAAAACAAGCATAATGAGCGAACACGTGCAAAGAAAGGCATATGCAAACATGTACAGTGTAGGAGATGCGTCATTGCATTGAGATTGCTTGAGCAAATTGATCTTCCATTTTGTATAGAACATCTAGATTGTGATAATAGGATATGTTATGGTATCTATGATTTAAGTGTATTTTGGTGTCTGGGGCACTTGAGATGTACTGTGCTTGGAGGAATGCCCTGAGGTATCTGGTTGATCTGCCTATTAGGCTATACAAATGTGTTTTCAGAGAGGATGAATCATGAGATCAGTTCTTGTGAATAGAAGACTTGTGGGAGGCAGACTTTGTATCATCTGAATCAGATGATCCAGCATGAGGTTGATGTCAAATAGTTCATGTTCATGACTGAATTAGAGATTTGTTTTGTGGTAAGCAGTAAAGTGCTGTGATGAAGAATGAGGTGAATAAGTGCACCTCTTATGTGAATTATACTTATGGATGGTGCTTCTGTTGAGAATCAGATTTAGTTTGTATGATGTTATTTTGGAGTCCTGAAAGCTTGGTTGACAGAGGGAGCCTATACCAAAGGACAATGGACAATGCAGATGACAGAACTATTGTGGGTATGTACTTGATAATATTTCAGTCTGTGTCAGTGTAGGAAAACCTCAGTTACAGATTATGAAGGAAACTACCTTGATGTTTGCTTGCATTATGCTGTTGGTTTCATTCCCCTAAGGGTATTGATGTAATAATGAGGATATCTAAAAAATGGTATGAGCCCAACCCAGTACTCTGATATTTGACACTGATTAAGGTTTCTAGACTGTCTCCCTGAATATAGAGAGTTATTTAGAGTTTTGTGGGTGTGAGGCATCTGTCAAAAACAGTCAGATGCCCCATCCACCTATTTAGAGTGTACAGCCATGTACACATTTAGGAGAAACCACTGTCTGTTTTTGGTGGGTGTCCAGCATCCAACAAACTCCAAATAAACCCCTTACACCTTTATTACAAGTTAGGCAGAATAGGGTGAGGTATTTACCACAGGTGACAAATACCAATATGCCAGAGTGAAGTATTTACCACGCCTGGTAAATACCTCCTATCCCCAGTTATAGTCTGCCATGAAAGCGCAGTTATCACCAGACAATTATGTGAGCATCACTAGAAAGGGGCTTTGACTCAGCCCACAGGATGGGAGCCAGGATTACATGTTTTGATTGGGCAGAATTTGTGTGCTTTTACAAAACGTTGTTGCCCTCCACGCAGCTACCATCATTTTGTTTATTTCTCCAGCTGCCTACGCTTGAACTTTCAGGGACACATACAAGACACTGGAATACTAGTAAAGTGTCTTAGATAACTAGATAATTTATGATATGTTTACCTGGCAGCAGCACCTATAGGAGAAAGGAAGTCTTTAACTTACATGGATTTTTAGGTCTGGCTTCACGGTAAAAATGTCAGCCTCACCTTGTATCCTACACCAATAATACTATACACTTCTTTGCTTCCACACAAATATATATCTATTCCCATGCTATTTAGTTGTAATGCTTCATATTACCATAAAACATTCCTTTAAAGCCAGACCTACTGACATTGTCAATCCTTTTTTTAACTTGTAATTGAGGCATAATATGCAGAATCATTATTTAACACACCAAAGTCCATATGTTTTCCCTTTTTTAGTGTCTTTTCCCCTGATAAATTTTGGTAGGTTTGACCTGCTGGAATCTATCAGGGGAAAACTGCGAGACTTTGATAATTCTCATAGAACTGGTAATTACTATCCCTCTCTAGACTAGCTTTTACATAGGGATCAGAATTTAGTCCTGAACTTGTAATGAGGGCTTTAGTGTTCATGTTATTTCAGGGTAGTTTTGTATAAGCTTGTGAGAAAGGCTGTTTGAGGTTTTGTTACATGCATTCTGAAGACAGATCTGATACAACTACTCTCTTCACTTTAGGTTTGTTAACCATAATAAGATTGTGTAAAAAAACATGTAAGCTATTTGTCTTGAGAAGCAGATTCAGTATGGGACATCTAGAATCGACAGCCATATGATATCACTCAGTAAGATGTCACCTTAGGTGTGCTCCCGTATGACCTGTTAGTTTGTTAACAGCACATGGAGGTACAAAATAATGGTAGGTGCGACATCATCATAAGTGTGGAATTTAAGATTTTAAAACACACTCAGTGCAAAATCACATTGTCATAAATCATTTTTGTCAGAATAGCATCCTTAGAGCAAATTAAGCAGAATTGTTGTATATCATTTAGTAGTAAAACCACAGTACCAGATTCAGATGCAAAATCACCCTTAGTTCGACATTAACAGCAGTGTAAAAACAGTTTCGGACACAAAAATATCACTAAGTTCAACAATACATTTAGGTACTGTTAGACCTGACAGCCTTAGGGTGGGCATCCCCCAACTTTTTGCCTGCCTACCTCCACATTTCTAGCACTGTTTTTGCTGGTTTTAGGACTCTGTGCACTTTACAACTGCTAACCAGTGCTACTATGCATATGCTCTCTCCCTTAAATATGGTAACATTGGTTCACTCCCAATTGGCATATTTGATTTACTTATAAGTTCATAATAAAGTGCACTACATGTGTCCAGGGCCTGTAAATTAAAAGCTACTAGTGGGCCTGCAGCACTGATTGTGCCACCCACATAAGTAGCCCCTTACACATGTCTCAGGCCTGCCATTGCAAGGTCTGTGTGTGCAGTTTCACTGCACTTCGAGTTGGCATTTAAAAGTACTTGCCAAGCCTTAAACTCCCCTTTTTCTACATATAACTCACTCCCTAAGGTAGGCCATTTACATATTTGTTTTATATGCCCTGGTAGTGAAAAACTCCTAAATTTGTTTTCCACTACTGTGAGGCCTGCTCTCTTCAAAGGCTAGCGTTAGGACTTCCCTCATATACTTTTTGAGTGGTAGATTCCGATCTGAAAGGGGTAACCAGGTCCTATTTAGAATGGCCAGAATGGTAATAGAAAATCCTGCTTATTGGTGAGGTTGGATTTCATATTCCTATTTTAGAAATGCCACCTTTAAAAAGTGAGCATTTCTCTACACTTAAAAACCATCTGTGCCTTACAGCCTGTCTCCAATCAACATCTGGGCTGGGCTGGTTGACAGCTCCCTTGTGCATTTCACCGAGACAACCACAAGCACAGGACACTCAGTCACACTTGTGATCATCTGCATATTGAATGGGTCTTCCTGGGCTGAAAGGGTGGAGGGCCTGACACTCACATTTTAAAGGCTTTTGGCCTTCCCTCTCACAATGGACTGCCAAACACCCTACTGGGACCCTGGCAGACAGGACAGGAGTGAAAGGGGAACTTGTGCACTTCAAAACTACTCTTTGAAGTATCCCACGCATCAAAGGCATTTTTAGGTATACAACTGGGTCTCTGACCACACCAACTCAGACACTTCTGGACCTACACCTGCATCCTGTCAAGAGGAGCTGTCTAGCTGCCTAAATGACTCATCTGGGCTGCTCTGCTGAGAAGGACTGCTGCCCTGCTGTTGCCCTGCTACCCTGCTGGCCTCTGGCTTTGCTGAGAAGGACTCTGACTTCTTCAAAAGTGCTTTCCAAGGGCTTGAATTGAGCTTGCCTCTTGTTTTCTGAAGTCTCGGGGACAAAAAAACATCATCTCTGCAGGAAACTCCTTATGCATCGAAAATTGATGCACCGCCTGCCAGAATCAACACGAAGCCTGAATTGCGACCGAGAAATCGCCGCACAGCTGACCAGAACAACACAGCCCAACTTTCTGAGTGAAAATTTGATGCAGCGCCTGCCTTTCACTGGAAAAATTTGACGCATCGCCTACGAGATCGATGCAGCACCCGTGCCTTCTTCCAGCGCGTCAAGGATTTTCCCCACATCGTCCCTGGGCGTCAAAATATCCCCGCATCGCAGACAGGAACCAAGACTACGCACCAAAAAAGCCACTTGTAGCGTGGAAAGAAACAATGCATCATCTGAGTTGCGGCGGAAAATCGGACGCACACATTATTTTTCCACGCATGTCCTCCTTTGCGGTCTCTGTGTGTCGTTATTTTTGACGCATACCATGTACTGTGTGTAACAAAGATACAACTGTTTATTTCCAAGGATTAAGACTCTTAGACCCTTTAAAAGTGATATTACAGCTTGTACTTATTGAATCTTTGTCATTTTTACCATATTTTATTCAGATAAATATTATCTGTTTTTCTCAACCTGTGTGGTATATTTTTGCGGTGTTTTCACTGTGTTACTGTATGATTTATTGCACACATACTTTACACATTGGTGGGCACAGCATAATTTGGACTGTGTGTGACTTACCCTGACTAGGATTGTGGTCCCTACTTGGACATGGCTGTATACCCCTGCCAACTAGAGACCTCATTTCTAACAGGCACCAAATCTCCTCTTGGTGGAAAGACGGAAAGACACATCTATGTGCAAAATCCACTGTGGTGTCACATCAACAGGAGTGCGTAAAAAGTACTTGTGCAAAACAAATTTAGGTGCAAAAGTTGCATTTAAGTGCACAAACACAGGTGGAAAATTGCCCTTGGTGGCAAGTCAGGAGGTGTGTGGTATTACAAATAAATACAGTAGATGAAACAGACACACTTGTAACTTGAGCTGAGCAACTAGCCCCTGACACTCAACAATCGCCAATAAAGAACCATGGGCCAGATGTAGCAACTTCCGCATTTGCGATTCTGAAATTGCGAGTCTGTGCGACTCACAATATCCAAATCGCAAATGCGGATGCAGAACGGTGTCTCAGACACCGTCTGCGACTCGCTATGGGGTCACAAAGACCCACCTCATAAATATTAATGAGGTGGGTCGCATTTTGTGACCCCATAGCGAGTCCCTGCACTCACAGGGATGGTGGCCTGCTGAAGTCAGCAGACCTCCATGTCTGTGACTGCTTTTTAAATAAAGCAGTTTTTTATTTTTTTTATTTTGCAGCCCGTTTTCCTTAAAGGAAAACGAGTTGCAAAATAAAAAAAATAACGAAACCATTTGGTTTCGTTTTTTTCAGAGTAGGCAATGGTCCATTGGACCCCTGCCTGCTCTGAAAAACCTTTTGGGCAACATTCACAAAGGGGAAGGGGTCCCCTGGGGACCCCTTCCCTTTTGCGAATGAGTTACCACCAGTGTGACACTGGTGGTAAGTGCGAATTGCTTTGCGACCGCATTCGCGGTCACAAAGCAATTCTGCATTGCGATGCGAGTCGCAAATAGGAAGGGAACACCCCTTCCTATTTGCGAGTCGCATTCACAATTTGCGAGTCGGTACCGACTCGCAAATTGTGAATGTGCATCGCAGAAGGCTGTTTGCATGGCACAAAATTTGCACCATGCAAACAGCTTACTACATCTGGCCCCATGTACTTACATTGACTTTTAGGCAGGGCATTGGTAAGGCTGTGCCCCTGCTATCTCAATCACCTAAATACAGTAAACACAACAGCTCAATATGGTGAGACAATCCGCTCATTCCTGTCAAACAAATGAATTAGATACCTACAGGGTATCAACCCAACATGGCCAAATACTGGCTGCCTTTTTCTTCCATGAACAAACAGCAGAGCAATTACAACTTCATACAATGAGCTGTCTGTCTGCAGGTCCTTTCTGTCCCTGCCAATGGTAACAGTGGAGGCCAAAAGCTGGTCTGCCTTTTCTCCCACTGTTAGGCATTCTTCAAAGAAACACAGATACTATAACTTGAAGGAGATGAAAATGGAGACGGGTAAGAGGTACTCCAGACTGGGTCTGACATCATGATGTGCCGTGTGATGCCTCTCATCAGTCAAAGACTTGTTTGAACACATAAGCTATTACGAGTTTTCTGAAAAGCAGTTTTGGATGTGTGCTGTGGTGTAGACTGATGGTGATCCAGAATGTTATTCTGAGATGTCTGCTCCATGGCTTGTAGCCATTGAGTTAAGGGTGAGTGGTTCTCTGGATGCTGTTTTATGAAAGATCGTTGATTGCTGAGTAGTGAAGGGCCAAATCCTGGATATTTCCTTAGCTCTTACCGCAGATGATTTAGTGCTGTGTATGGAGAACGTTGAACTTATTTGCCATGCATGACAGTGCTAGGGACTGTGGCCTTGCTTTTTCATGTTTTAACACAATCGTACCTCCTGGTTGGTGTCTACTTACAGCCAATCGGTAATGCGCCAGTCTCCTTTGATACTAATGCCTCTAGCTATCGGGATTGGCCATTGAGGCTGGGTCAGTGATTCCATAATGCAACAAGCAAGGTGTAACTGTCAACGGTTCAGGAAAAGCACATTACAATTCGAATGTAATTGAATACTTGATAATCAGCGCTGGTGCACTGTGTAACACAGATGCAATACCACAGAGATAGTTGCTGCCCCCACAAAGTTTAATCGAAGAGCATCAGTGCCATGGACTTGTAGAGTCCCAATGGGTGTATTTGCAAAAATGTTATGTTTTCCAAAAAGTAGATCATAGAAGGTTCTTTGAATAAATTATTATTAGTGGGGTCCTCCAAATTGGCACTGATCTGACATCAGTAAGATGTACATCCCTGCTCATTCACACAGGGCAGACGTGCTCAGTACTCACATGCAGTCCCACTCACATTACTTGGACCTCATGTTCATTTTAGATTAAGAAATAGCTTGGCTCAATCTGGGCAGTTCACCTTTACTATACTCCAGCAGGGCACAAGGGCAGCCTAGAGGGCTTAGAGATTAAAACTGGGTCATCACCTTCCAAAGTCATCACCAGTTTAACAACAAACGTTTCACGCTTGGAATGATGAGTGGACGCAGTCTGGTGTCTTCATAAACCATTTAATCTTAAGGTTACATACAAGCAAACTGTATACCCCCTACCAATAGCAATCATGACTTCCCTGCTCAGTCCTTCAGTATCAACTGCTATGTCAGTCATACACTGGCATGGTACACTCTATACTTCGCACATTCCACAACGCAGGCAGAGCACAATGGCACAGATCACATAGGAGAAAACAATTATACTCATTCGTCCTGTGACAAAAATACCACCGCAGTTATGTGAAATCGAAATCTGTAACTTTCTGAAGGCGAGAAGTTTGTCAGTTTGCACAGTTTCGGCTGCAGGTGAAATTTTATGCAAGAAACGTTTTTGGGGGGAGATTTTTTCTGAAGTCTGCTACAAAAAGAAAGTTTTGCTGGCCGCCCCCGCCGGCCTGTCGACCTTGGCCCATAGTATGGTGGAATTTTCATTCGCTTTGATTTCAACTTCACTAACTTTGTGTAGTCTTAAAGTTGACAAAGGTACCTTGAGATATAAGCATACACATGATGCAACACTGTAATCTGTGAAAAACTAGATATTGGTTAAAAACCTGATGATGGCATCCTTTGCGCGTCTTCTTGGTTCTACAGAACAGATGGTTTGTAACAATAGCAATGATATTACTGATTGGCATCGCTATTTATCCTATCGCCTCAGATACTATGCAGCGGTATAATTTTACAGTGTGGTTAAAGTAGTGAGCACTCCTGCTTTTTGTTTAACCAGGCCTATTAAGGACATGGTGCGCTGCAAATATCTAGCATTAAATATATTTTCATTTTAATGCAGACACTTAATTTGTAAATCTTTTTATTTAATTTCGGTACATTTCAGGTATTGCTTACTGGAATCAAATAAATTCCACATTTTTACCATCCTGTGAATATTTCGCACCTCTTGGTTTTGGGGAGTGGCGGAATTAACGTGGTTTACTTGATGCTTGGACTAAGCACGAAGAAATATTTATAGGACGGCACAAAGCCATTTCCCAGAATAAAGAGTGCAACGTTTTCACTAATGAGCGCGTGATGGGTGTACGTGATCTCCAGAGGGCAGAGCGGGCTTGCTTTCGCTAGCAAACACTTCTTTTTAATACTACGGGAGGGGCCTTTAAAAAGTTTTCATGCCAGGAAATACCTGACCCGACCTCCTGCCCCTGATGGCAAGTGCCTCTCTATAGCAACCCTGAAGATGGCTGTAAACAAACACGCGCTACTGCAAGAGGCGCAGGCATTCTGGCGGGATGAAAATAAAACCTCGGGTACTGCCAGAATTGTCAGAACAAATGCAAAGTCATGATGCCCAGAGTGTAACAAAACAGCATTTGCACCAGGAAACACAAACATATTGTTAACGTATAACAAGGAAGATCCTGTGTGAAGAAGAGGCACACCTCCGTAACAAATGCACCATTAAGGACAACCACTAAAATGTGTCGTCGGGTTTTCAGTTTTACCGTGGGAATTTATAATCCCCAGAAAGGTTCTCAGCCAAAAACATTAAGGTCAAAATGTGTTTCGTCGCACCCGCAATGAAAGCTGAGATCCCAAGGGCGGCAAGCTGCAGAGATTTTGAGAACCTAAGTGCCACTGGGAAGGCACAGCTGCCACTTGCAATATCGGGCTGCCTTCAGTAATCAGAACAGAAGAAACATTTCCAAACTTCAGATGCAAACTTGTAACCAACAGGCCCATATTTATACTTTTTTAGAGCCGCATTTGCGTCATTTTTTGACGCAAAACGGCGCAAACTTGCAAAATACAATTGTATTTTGTGTTTGCGCAGTTTTTGTGTCAAAAAATGACGCAAATGCGGTGCTAAAAAAGTATAAATATGGGCCAAAGAAAGCAAACCAGCTGAAACGTGAAGACCGATCTATTAACTAGAGCAATGGTTCCCAACCTTTTGATTTCTGTGGACCCCCACTTTAACATTAATGGAACCCAGGGACCCCCCACTGAATCATCATTGGAATCCGGGGACCCCCGCCTGAGTCATTACTGGTAGCTGGGGACCTAATTTCTCAATATTTGTTAATATGTTTTAATTTTCTAGGCTCTCGCGGACCCCCTGAGAAGTCTTCGCGGACCCCCAGGGGTCCCCGGACCACAGGTTGGGAACCACTGAACTAGAGGCTCTCGCACCAAGACAGCAGAGTACTAAGTGGTATCTTTGCATAACTGTTTCACCCGCAGATTACATGACAGAATATCTAACAGAATATTATTAAAGAGCTTTTTTGCACTTTGTATACTTCAATTAATTATATAGAACAGATTCCACATGAGACAGTTTTTCAGAGTGCTGCTGTACAATAATCTTACAGTAACAGTATTATCCAACAAACAAGGCATTATCGCATTCATCATACATAAACGTGGTGTAAAGTTCACAGCAGGCTAAACTAAGAAAATAGGGGAAACAAAAAAAAAAGGCGGGACGAGGGTTAAGAGCAATAAACATTGGCAAAGCCGATACACCTGACTTTAATCTAGTAAAAGATGTAAAACACAAATTTGCACAAATGGTGTTTGCCAGGACCAGCCTTTGTTTGGCTAGCGTCCTGGGCAGAACCAAATTTGGCACACCTTTGCCCCCCCCCTTTTCATCCTAGTTGAAGCTTAGAACTTGATATACACAAGTGGCAAACCATTACCTCCATTATTACATTTTACAGGAAGGACTTGATAAGGATATACTTGGTCCCAAAGAATTTTAATTTTTAAGCAAACAAAATCCAAGAATCCCAGTGATCTATTTTTCACCTGAAATTCACAAAGATGAGCGTGAAGGGAAGAAATAATTCTGCAAAAATAAGTTGCATGTGCTCATTCCCAGAAGGACCGAGAATTTTAACAAGTCAGGGTCCTGATGAGAACCAAAAGGAAAAGCATCGATGGATATACTTGAGGAGTTCCTTTTACGAATTTATGTTGTACAGTAGACAACCAAAAACATTATGGGGCATATTTATACTCCGTTTGCGCCGGAATTGCGTCGTTTTTTTTGACGCAATTTTGACGCAAAACTAACTCCATATTTATACTTTGGCGTTAGACGCGTCTAGCGCCAAAGTCCATGGAGTTTGCGTCATTTTTTAGCGTGGACACCTACTTTGCGTTAATTATATGCAAGGTAGGCGTTCCCGTCTAAAAAATCGACTCCGAGGCATGTGCGTCGGATTTATACTCCCGGGCAAAATTCACGCCCGGGAGTGGGCGGGTAAAAAAAAATGACGTACGGCCGCTTTTGCGCCGTTTTTTAGCGCCTGCAAAAGGCAGGCGTTAAGGGACCTGTGGGCTCTGAAGGAGCCCAGAGGTGCCCCCCCCCATGCCCCCAGGGACACCCCCTGTCACCCTTGCCCACCCCAGGAGGACACCCAAGGCTGGAGGGACCCATCCCAGGGACATTAAGGTAAGTTCAGAAGTACAGAAGTACCCTGGGCATGGCCATTGGGCAAGGGGGCATGACTCCTGTCTTTGCTAAGACAGGAGTCATTTCTATGGGGGTTGGGAGTGAAAATAAATGGCGCAAATCGGGTTAAGGCGAAAAAATTGCCTCAACCTGACTTGCCCCATTTCTTGACGCCCAAGCCCCATATCCCCCTACGCCGGCGCTGCCTGGTGTACGTCGTTTTTTTTAACGCACACCAGACGGCGCCGGCGGCTAACGCCGGCTAACGTCATTCAATAAATACGGCGCCCGCATAGCGCTTCAGAATGGCGTTAGCCAGCGCTAATTTTTTTAGACGCAAAACTGCGTTAGCGCAGTTTTGTTGCGTCAAAAAGTATAAATATGGGCCTCTATGAATTGTTAAAGTCTATTGTAACAGGACTGGTTTAGAACCCTCAATGGACAGTGAGAGCAAGAGGAAATGCATTAACACCTTAAGTAATGACATCAGTAGTATAAGGGGATACCTTCCATCAAACTATTTTTGACAGGTGCCACGCCCGTGATGAGGTAGGCAATGACGTGTGTAATGACGTGGATGCCCTGCACCGAGGTTGTCAATCAATCACCGTGCCTGTCATGTGTCTGTGACTGTGTGATTGAAATCCCTAAGAGCCTGCGCTTGGTTGTGTGTCCGGACATGTTCAGGCTTTCAAAGGGTTGTAAAAATGACAGTTCTAACAGCTTGCGTAGTGTGTGCACGCCCACCTTTTCACGCTTATACCGCATAAGTGAGCAGTGTTAAGCATTGGAGTATCCTGATCAATAAGAGCCCTTGATTGCCAATATGAAGAGATACAATCCCATCATCAGAAGGACGTCCTCCGAAGGCGACATGCCCACTTTCGTTATGTATACCAACCGTCCGCCCTGGGCATTGGACAAGAACATGCTGCCGGGCACCCCTAAAGATGCAGGTTTCGACATTACGGGGTTTCACGGGGAACCCGACCATTGGTTTGAAAAGCTTCCCCTCAAGAATGTGTCGATGTTGATGTCACCGATTAAGGGTGATGGTGGCAGGAGCGAAGCCTCGTGTAGCGGTGCAGAGGGTGGAAATATCCCCATTGACATGAAAAATCTTGAAGAGGCTATGCAACCGCATAACTCACCAGTTATGAAGACATGGGGTTTTTGGTGACCCAGGCTCCTGAGTCTGTCGTCGTGCAGCAGCTAAGCTCAGACTCTGGTCATGCGACGATGGAACTCGACCACTCTCAGAATTTAAGAGGGGCCACAGAGTCTCGAGGATGTGTTGAGGTTAGTAAGAACTGTCTATAGACAATTAGCATGTATACCGGTATTTATGTATTCTTAACTAATAGCTGTCTTTCTTTTGAACCGTAGGAGTCAGCGGCCAAAAGAAGAGCTGTGGATGAGTTGCAACCAAAGGTTATCGGCGTAAATTTTAATTGCTTTTGCTGTTCAAATCAGAGTGAAAGTTCCACGAGCCAAAGCAACGAATCGTGTAAGAATGGTGTTTGTCACTACAATGTCTAGAGCATTGTAAAGGAAACGCCGAGCAGCCCCTATGCTGACTTCTGGGCTGTTAAAGGTTTTTCAGCAACGGTTGTGAAAGCTTGTGTGAAACGTGACTAATATACCCTGTGTTATGGCCACAAAATCAACGATGCAGGTCTAGGAGGGCCACGAATGTCTAGACCCGTTGTATGACCCAAGAATAACCAGGCACATCTGCAGCTTGCTAGATCCGTACAAAGTGTATAAACTGTTAAGATGGGTGTATGGGATGTCGACTTTAAAGAAAAATGTTCAACCTGATATGATTAAAGTTTTGTCAACCGCACTCTGTGAGCTCCGGTACATGTGCGATCGGCACTCAAATCTTGAAAGCATGCAAATTTTTGCTCCTGCTGTTGACTGAAGTATGGTAGAAAGGATCGTAGAAAGATGTATGTATGATGTTTTCTTTAGAAACAGAAGAACCAGCACTTTATACCCACGTAGACTGTTTTAAGAATGATGAGACAACCTGATAACGTATTGTCCAGGCGTGGCCCGTCCTTTAGGGCGGAGCGACCACGTCCCCTCACCTTTTGCCCCTCATGAAGAGTGTCTGTCAGGCTGAACAAAGGTCACCCTGACAGACGCTCTTCGTTTTCAGCTCAGACAGCCAGGAGTGAGACATGAGCGATTTGCGCAGACTCCTGGCTGCCTGAGCTGAACTTTGCTGGGCTGAGGAGGTCACAGCTCCTATGGGTGTGACCTCCTCGGCTCAGCAAAGGTGCCTCGAAGCCCTACCCTGGGTGAAGAGGAAAGCGTCACCCATTGACTTCGACCTGGGCGCTTCCGGTTTAAGCCCTGAAGCACCCAGAGCGAGTGTCAATCAGTGACACTTCGTCACAGAGTGGGGTGGGGTCAGCAGTCTCACTGACCCCCATCCCACTCTGTGACGAGGCTGGGACTGCTGCCTTCCCTCACTGGCTGACCTAAGGTCAGTCAATGAGGGAAGGCAGCAGTCCCAACCCTCCTGGGACCTCGAGGCTGAAGGTAAGTGTGTGTGTGTGATGTTTTAAAATGAATGTTTGGTGCATGCGTTCATGTTTGAATGTTATGAGTGTTGTTAATGGATGTGCGTGCATGCGTGTGTGAAAGAACGAGTGTGTGTGAAATTTTAAAATGAATGTTTGGTGCAAGCATGCATGTTTGAATGTTATTAGTGTTGTTAATGGATGTGCGTGCGTGCATGTCTGTGTGTGAAAGAATGAGTGTGTATGTGTGTGTGCTAACCTCCTAAAGCTGCCGGCCGCCACTGGTATCGTAGTTGTATTATTTAACGTTACATACTTACTCACTTTTTAGGACAGGGGTCAGAACGATGCCGAGCAAGATGGCTATGAATTACACACCCGATACTCTTGTATTACGAAAATGTTATATGCGTTGCTCAAAGAAAGAATAGCTGAAATACAGCCTCTAACATGGAGCTATATGCAATTTTGTGAGCCACCAGATATGAAGCAGTGCAACAGTTCCAAGTGTTTAGCTAAGCGAAGCGTGGAGCTTTATGCGTGGTGAATACCGGAGCGTATACAGGTGAAGGTCAATGGATTTAAGACTAAACCCGATGAACAGACTATGCAAAACCCTGGAGCGTGTTACCGAACATTATTTCAATGATAAGGGCTTTGCACTGTCCGAGTGAGAACTGTATGAACTTTAAACGGCGTCAGCATCCTGTGTGTGCAAAGTTATATGAGGAGTCAGAGGGCAGTCGTGTCTAGAGCTATTGAATTTATATCTATGGAAATAACAAAACACGTGACGCTGAGGCCTATTACCTGTCAGACCCTTCCAAAATGTGTGTACACAATGTTGTGTTATGTATACGTAATGAAAAGACCTCAAAGTGAATGTAACAGTTGGGTTTTGGACGGCTCGCTGCAAGGGGTGTGAGGTCGCATTGTAAGTGCCGAGATGGAGACCTCCCCTTTTTATATTACGCTGCCTTCCAACGCCTCGAAGGACATGTTCCCCGACAATCAGATTTCTAATTATACAGTGAAACTGCCTAAACCGGTGGACCTGAAAGGGTCCTGGGAGGTGGCCCTAACAGAAATACAGTACCCTAGAACATGGGATACATTTACAAAGCACAAGGCTAAATTTATCCTAAAGCGCTCTCAGTAGTTCTTGAGTTTCCCTGTGAGTTTTCCACACAGGTATTACACCACCGTCGCGGCGATGGTCGACGCCATCAACAGAGCCATAGGCGGTGTTGAAGAGTATGCGAATATACATCTGGTGTTGGATAACATTAGAAGAAAAGTATTTCTTAAAGCCCCGGAGCCTGATACGAGGTTCACCTGTGCCGGTAAGTTACAAAGGGTTTTAGGGACCGTACAACATGTGAAAGGACAGGTGGATCCAGAACCTACTTGTCCTGATATTAACAGCAGATTTTGTACACTCTACGTGTATAGCGACATCGTAGAACCTCAGAGGATAGGGGATAGTTATTCGCCGTTGTTGAGCTGGGTCCCGGTGAAGGGAGAAAATAACACAATGGTTAATATACAACATCACAAACTTGACTACGTGCCAATTTCTAAAAAACATTTTGACACTCTAACCATCATGGTCTACGACGATCAGTCAGAGCCGGTGGCCTTTAAATACGGGAAAGTTATTGTTAAGCTTCATTTAAGGCCGCTCTGGTGACTGTTAGGCAGTTGCGATGGTCATCGTTAAATCATACGGGGACCTCTCTATGTACAGGGACTATTATAGACTTCAGGCCGGCTAGGCAAATCGCCGCCTTACTTTCATGGGGCCCCTGTTGTGTACGGGGCCAAATTGGGGGGCTTCTTTCAGAGTTTGTTTAGAAGAGCCATGCCTTTCTTGAGAAGAGGGTACGAAATTGCAAACGGCGTTGGACGGGGGTAATGATGGTTTTAAAAAAGAGCCAGTTTTGCTGCCGGCAGTAGACAGTTTGACCTCCTGGGGCACATACATTCAGACCTTTTCTTCCAAGACAAACTTCTAGTCAACGGTATTAATTTTAAGATCAAACTCAACCGCAACAAGGACGAGTTCTGTCTCAACAGAGGCGATGCGGAACAGTATAAACTGGTTATATTGTCGGCAAGCCTGTTTGTAAAGAGAATGAAAGTGTTACCGAGTGTCAGACTGGCCCCCGCCAAAGCTTTACAACTATCGAACGCCAAGTATGCCATTGACAGAGTGGCTCTGAAGATATTCAGCATCCCCCTGTACTAGATTAACGAAGCAGCAAAATCTATTTATGGGGCAACTCCTGAAACTCATCATCATAGGGTTTGTGGACAATACAGCTTTTAGCGGGCTTATACCTCTAACCCTTTCAACTTCAAGCACTACAACATCAACTATGCCGCTTTGGTCCATGAGGGAGCTGTTATTCCTGCAAAACCATTCACCCCGCGTTTTGGAACATCCAATTCTGTTAGGGAATATCTCGGTCTGGACTCGATAACGGGAAAACACCTGCATGACTCAGGAGTCATTGTTTCAAAAAAGGGGAATGGTGCCGGCTACATGCTGTTTGCGTTCGACCTGACTCCTGACATGGAAGACGGTGACCACTACAACTTGATCAAAAACGGAAATCTAAAAGCTGAAATACTTTTTACAGAAGCGTTGGCTACCAAAGTGAACATGGTTGTATTCTCTGTATTCAACAGCGTCATCCAAGTCAATCACGCCCGACAGATTATGTTTGACTATCACTAAAAGACTGTAAAATGGACACTGTGCAGATACGTGACTTCTTAAGCAGGCATAAATACGCTAAGAAATACTTTTTAGGTGTATTTCCTAGTGACAGGATACCGGGGGAGATAGCCCTAGAAAGACGCCGAATACTGTCTTTAACACCGACCCGCATTACAAGGGTGGTACACATTGGGCAGCCCTGTTTCTGCATGTAGACAAGGTTATAGTGTTTGACAGTTTAGCGGAGTTCCCAGAGCATATCATTTATACAAAACCGATATTCAAATATGTAAAAAAAGCACCGCCCATGTGTGTACAGGATTCTCTAGCCATCACCTGTGGGGAACATTGTATATATTTTATCAGTAAAATGTCTGAGGGTATGACGTTTAGAATTTTTTAAATTAATCTGTATTCCGCCGATCTAGTAAACAATGGTATTGTTATGAAATATGTGAATGAAAACTCAAGGACTATGTCGACCGTTGTTAAAACAGAATAGGGTGTTTGTCAAAAGTGTAAGGCCTTGTAACACCTCTATTTGTACTGATGACTATGTAAAAATAAAAACATTTTAAACACTAATACAGACTATGCATTTTATATTCACCCGCCACACATTTTAAAACCATTTAAAAAAAGATGACTGACGACTGTTGAAAAGTTAAAAGTGTTTATTCCGAACTTCAGCACAATCATTTACACAGGTTGGGGAAAAAATGAAGCAAAAATCTTTTGAGACGCGAACCTTTTAACAAAACTGTACAACTGTTCAAATGTCATGATAACATTAGAGCGGTAGCCAAGTGTTCATTTTGAACAGTCTCTTTTTAGGCTTCATAGTTAGAGCGTCGCTTCTCCTAGACGGTGTTAGCTGCGGAAAGAAAGTCGATGTCGACACAGTGGGACTTGTGGTAAAAACATAAGGGGTTGGATCTTTCAAATTTTCAAGCCTTGGCTGGTGGTTGGCATTATCAACAATCGCTGAATGAATGTTGAGTTCCGCAGAGTCATGTAGGAACTGCTCCCATCCTCTAGGAGCATTTTGGGTCAATAGTGTTTTGCTGTGAGACCTCTGACCAGCTCGTACATGTGTGATCCAGCAACCGGTTGTCCATTGTAAACTAATTCACCCCAAGAGGTCAAATCTTTAGTAGCAGTCATTTTACCAAGCAGCATTTGCACGCCCCTCTATACCTCGGACTTAGATTTTTTAAAAGGTCTTCGACAAAGACGTCCATGGGGGCTGGGAGTCCTGGGTCTTGAGGTGCTACTGGGTCTGCTGGCGGCTGTTCCGTGTCAGGTGTATACAGAGTCAGTTTGTTGTTTTCAGCGTTCCATTGTTTGTAATACCGTAAAAAGTTTTGAAGGGCTCCTGAGTAAAGCCCCGCTTTGTCGTGTGGTTTTAAATCGGTTCGGATCAAAATTGCTTTGAACTCAGCATAGTGACGCTGCGTCTCGTTTCCGCGTATATCCCAGATGTCGGTGGTAGAAGGGCCCAAATATTCCAGCTGTTTGCGAGGCACAATGTAAATTTTTTGCGCGTGCTCCATCAGGTTCTCGACAGGAGACCTGTAATTAGCAGTATAGCTATACCCAGCAGTGCCCCTACAAAACCTCTAGACTGTTTGACCAGTTTATTTTTAGAGAGGAGTGACACCCTTTTATTGCTGAGCTTCTTAATAATGTGGTGCTTCTTCTTCAGCACGAGGAACTGGCTCGTTGATATTGGGACATTACCCTTTAGGGTGTTTAGGGCACTTTCTGAAATGGCAGCCACTAAATTGCCCGAAGTTGCGCACAGGATAGCCTTTCTTTTAAGGGGCTGGCTGTGACTAGCATTTTTAGGAGGTCTAATGTACGCCGTAGACATGGTTGCAACCTTTATATTATAAGGTTTAGAGTGTTAATGTTATAAAAGTATTTTAAATGTTTTTTTTTATAGGCTTTGGGGGCTGTTTTAGGCGTGTAAGCGACTTGCAAGTCACGTGGGAAAATACTGGAGAGTAGACCGTAGTCTTCTAGAGTATTGGGTTTTAAATCTACCAGTAAGTAACCGTGGGGTTTTGCAGTAGCGTCGTTAAATGCGTCCATGAAAAACGGTGTTTTTCCTGGGTACATCTGTTAAGCTATAATTGATATCTGAAACTTGTCTCTGCGTTTTTTAAATAAGACCAGGTATGAGGCATTGAGAGTTATAGAACGACTGCTCTTACCCTTGTAAAACAAGTTCCGCATGATGTAGCATATGCTTAGATTACGATGATGTGAATATATAAGCCCTCTCGATCTCGGGGTGATCCCTGCCTTCACGCATGAGAACGTCCACAATGTATGTACTCATCCTTTTCGAGCTCGGTGGTCAAATCCCCTTGATAATCATCTAGTGGGGGATCTTCATCACCCTCTTTACTAACAAAAATATCAGAGTTGGTGTTGTGGTACAAACAGCGGTCCTGAAGCTTAGCCAGCAACCTGTAAAGCTCTAGACGAGCGTGAGCGGTTGTGAAGCATGGTATGAAGATGTTTATATTGTTACACATTGTGGGGTACTCTTTGGAGTATTTCCAGCATAGAACGGCCGTCTCATTGTCTCAACTGGACACACTGTAAGATGGGGCAAATAGATACTTAAAAAGATCGTCTGGATCTGTGACGATAGATGTGTTTGACAAGTTGGTACGCTGTGTGAATTTTCACCATGAGGAATTGAGACAGAGCTTAGGTAACTGGTGTCTGGCGGGGTTAACCTTAATGAACACCGGTCTCAGCGTAATACCCTCATGATCGTGGTAATCAGCGATGTACTTTTGCTTTGAGGGCTCATCGACGCACCAGTCGTGTTACCCTGATGCCTCCTGTTTGTCTCTGAGAAACAAGTTGATATACTCAGAAAGGAGTCAGGTTGTGGAGTGTGGAAAGTGCCAAATTGCCAGTATTTTACCGAGGTGGTACCCTTTCTCGAGGGCCGTTTGTACCTCGATGGTACACCATGTCCCCTCCAGCAGCCTTTGCTCATCACAATGTCTACACTCGCTAATCTGTTTACTTTTAGCACATGTTCGACATAGGGGGAATATTAGCTTGCCGTCAACTCTTTACAGAAGCACTGAGAAGTAAAGCTTCCATGGAGGGTGGATTTGACACTTAATGAGACCAAAGTACTTGTCTAAGGACTTAAAGTTACTATATATGATCCTAGGATGCCCCACCGGGTACAACTTCAACTTGTTCACAAACGGACACAGACTGGTGAAGTTGTAGTAGTGTAGTTTCTCACCCTCACCAGTGACCCGGTACAGCTGTATGGTGTTTGTACGACCGACGAATAAGGTGTTGCGGGGTTCCATTGGTGCTGGTAACTGCTGGCTCTTAATGAAAGCGCTGAGTTCTGCATCTTTTGTTAGCTTGTCTAACCACTCGTGTTCCCAGAGATTTCTCAGAACAAACCTGCTGTTTTCAATATACTGTGCCTTTGCCAGAGTACGACGATGCAGATGTTCAAACGTGGTGCCCTGAAGTCTATTAAACTCGTGGGGTTTGTAACAACGCGGACACCCATGGTAAAAGCAATTGTTGAACTCAAAGGTGGTTGGTACCCCGTTAATTAACGCAAACGTGTCTAGGTAGTAGCAGTCCAAGCGGTATTCGCAACCCTGCAACACGTGTTGAATGAAGATGTTCTCTTTCTCCGAGATGTACATGAGCCAGTGAATAGACTGGGTGGAGTAATGTTCTGTTTACCGTTATACCGTTTACCGTTATAAAAGTCAGGCGGTACTAGAGCTATGGTTTCAGGTTTTAACAACATGTGCTGATAAATAAATATGCACATGGAAGCCAGCGTAATGTTCTTAAATGGGTCTAGGTATTCCACGATTTCTTTCATCTCACAGGATTTGGTTTTGATAATCCTGACCCGTTTCGTCATCTCCACCACAACGTCTCTGAAAAGGTTGCACGCTTTTCGCAAGATCATTACATTCCCCTGACAGTAAGCTTTCAATCTGTTTGAAAATAAAACCGATTTTCACGGTTTTCATCGTACCACTGTAGAAAGCTCTATTTTTTAAACTGCATCATGTACTCGACGCCGTAACTGTCGGGCAGAGGCATAGGACCGCTGTACTTCTGATTAGCCCATGTGTTAAAAAAGTGCGGGAAATATCCTTTACAGCCTTCAAAACCAAAGGCTTTTTGCAACTTGCTCAACTTCATGCATAACTTTACAATCATGGTTGGTGGCCTTGTATCGTCCACAAGTCCGCTAGTCTGATTTATGGTCGCACTGTGCGAGCCTAATGTGTACGTTCAAGCAGCCTTGCGACCGACAAAACATCTTACACGTTTAACAGTTCACCTTCTGAGAAGCGTCGTCGACACACCTGTCCCTCTGACACATTTTACAGTGCATTTCACACTAGTGTCTGGTCCGGTTGTTGTATATGTGGTTGCAATGCTCGCACATGTACTTGGCTCCTAGAAAACGCTTTAGGTTCAAGACAGCATAAAAGTGGTTTTCGTGATGGAGCACATAAACGGTCTTGTTTTTCACACGCTCATCGGTAGTGAAGTACTTCCCAGAACTCCTGTGGTAGAGAACTTTTACGGTAACTGCAAAATGATTCTAAAAAAAAGTCACAGGTCCCCAAAACCAACCAGTCTGTAGGGCGGTATTTGGAGGGCCTCATGGGCTTCAGTCGCCATAGACATAATAACGTGGTCTTGGGTAGCTCGGTCCATCAACAAACCAGCGATGCTCACCGCCAGGCACATATTGGTAGCTCTGGTGTTAGAGTCGAGCAACCATTGATATTTCTTGCCAATGATTTTACTGTACATGCCCCTCTTTAAGGTTCTGGAACTACCGCCCTCACGACCCCTCACAATGAGAGCAATGATTCTGAAGGTCCTGTATGCCAATAATTCAGCCTTGCTCTGTAAAAGCTTAGACAGGTTTTCTAGAAACGTCACAGCGTCAAACACATCTTGAGACAACCGTCTGGTGAACAGAGGACTGTTGAGACCCTGCCCCTGAATACGTAGCTGGAAGAAATTGCTAGGCCCCACATTCTGTAACAATCATTCTATGAATGTTTGTATGGCCTGGTGAATAGCTATAACACTCTGATCAGAGGAGTTTATACGATCTAGGTTAACAAACCTAAACTCCTCATGATGTTCTGTAGCTTTAAACCGCTCTACGTCTCACGCTCTCACGCTCTCTAGAAACACTATACCGGAGGTCCAAGGTTGAGGATCTATACTGGAGGGGGGACTCTCAGGAGGGCCATTTTGGGGAGTCTGACCGTTGTTTAGGGTACCTGTATTGTTTAACCTCCGCACAGCGCATATTCTGGCTTTCTTTAATTTACTTAATAAAAGCTGGCGCTGTTTGACGCTATCTGCCCACTTTTGCTTCTTACCGGCCCACCCGCTTTTAGGGAGTCTCCTACCGCCTATTTGAACGACCTCCACAACACATTCTGGAGCTGAACCCTCTGAGGACCATACTACAGGTCCCTCAGATGTATCTTCTAAGTATTTGGGGTCTTTGAGTCGTCCTACTTGTCACAGAGGGGGTTTGAAGTTTGTGGCGGTTCCTGTGTTCTCACTGAAATGTATCTTTTGGGAACAGGGAGGTTCAGCTTTAGACACTGCTGGCAATATCTTTGGAACTTGAGGGTGTTCAATATGATTATTAGTTTTGATGGTGCGTAAGAAACGCAGGGCTTTAGTTCGTATAGCCCCTACCTTTTTGTTATATTTGGGCCCTGTGAATGTTTAACCATTGCCCCATAGGGCGCTTCTCAGTCCTAGTCACGCCGGCATCACCCCCATGTCCGTAGCGGCTGCTTCACAGGCCTGGATCAACTCGGTTCGACCCCGCTCCAGTCTCTGAATTACCTCACTTGGAATGACCTTAGGTGCCGTTTCCCTTTTCCAGCCTTCCCCGGTTTTAATGTCTTAGAGCGGAGCGACACTTTTAGCTTTCTGACAGCCCCCTGGATGTCTATAATGTATGTCTCTAGCACATTCTTAGGGTCTAAAATATCTAGTTTAGGGATGTCTGCTGTGTCAGCGTCAACAGCGCCTTTGTGTAGATCGGGACTCTGAGGGTTCAAAAAACCAGTGCCCCAGTGAGAACATCCTGGGACTTCGGAGGCCTGAGAGTGGCTAAACGACGTGTCAAAACTATGGTTTGGACCGTCGCTCCACCCTAAGCTACTGTTGGAGTATGTGGAGGCCGGTGACATTATTATTACCTTTGACACCGGGCTGGTAGGGTCGTACGCTTCAGGGGGTGTGGGAGGTGACAACAGGTTTGGGAAACTAAGGGGCATATTTATACTCTGTTTGCGCCGAATGTGCGTCAAAATTTTTGACGCACAATCGGCGTAAACCCTGCCCCATATTTATACTTTGACGTCCGACCCCGCGGGCGTCAAAATTCCACCCTGTGCTCATTTTTTGGAAGGGGGAACCAGCCTTGCGTTAATTATATACAAGGTAGGCGTTCCCTTCCAAAAAATGACTTTAAGGCCTGTGCCCCATATTTATACTCTGACGTCATTTTGACGCACAGGAGGGGGTGGGCCTTAAAAAACGACGCACAGCCTGATGGGCGCCGTTTTTTAACGCCTGGGTCAGGGCAGGCGTTAAGGGACCTGTGGGCACGGAAGGAGCCCAGAGGTGCCCTCCCATTCCCCCAGGGACACCCCCTGCCACCCTTGCCCACCCCAGGAGGACACCCAAGGATGGAGGGACCCATCCCAGGGAAGTTGAGGTAAGTTGGGGTAAGTATTTTTTTTCGTTTTTTTTAAGTGTCATAGGGGGGCCAGATTTGGGCCCCCCTACATGCCACTATGCCCGATGACCATGCCCAGGGGACATATGTCCCCTGGGCATGGCCATTGGGCAAGGGGGCATGACTCCTGTCTTTGCTAAGACAGGAGTCATGTCAATGGAGGTTGGGCGTCAAAATAAATGGCGCAAATCCGGTTTGAGGCCTGAATTTTGCCTCAGACCTGACCTGCCCCATTTTTTTACGCACAACCCCCATTTTCCCATACGCCGGCGCTGCCTGGTGTGAGTCATTTTTTTTGGCGCACACCAGTCCGCAGCGCCGGCTAATGTCATTCCATAAATAAGGCGCCCGCATGGTGCGTTGGAATGGCGTTAGCCGGCGGTAAAAAATTTTACGCACAACTGCGTTGGCGCAGTTGTGCATCAACAAGTATAAATATGGGCCTTAATTGGTTATCATAGTAACCTAAGGCCTCGGTGGTGTAGGCAATGTAGGGACTGTGTACTGGTGTTTGCCCTTGTTCAAGGTCTACACTGTGCGCGGCTGCTGTTGGGCTTTCAGAACTCTCTGGATCACCCGCTAACCCTTTGAGAAGGTCAATACAGTGGAAATAAGGGGTCTGCTCCACCTGGTTGTTTCAGAATCGCCACCCTCGGGCCCCTGATTGTTATCTATACATGGTTGTTGGGATAGGAAGCCCCTGGTTCTGTGTGTTTGTCTCAATGGTAACGCACCTTTTTAATGATAAGTCTAGAGGACCTGTTTGTACGACCGGCAGCGCCTGCTTCTGCCTCCCATACTTCCGGGAAAGCTTGTTCACTTTTGGCTGTACGACGGGTTGGAGACCCCCTTCAATGGGTTTACAATGTCCTAGTTGATGTACGTCGGTGCTTGGTAGCACACGTTCTTCGGAGCCCTTAGAGGGTGTCTGAACTGTGGAAAATGTAGGAGTGTTCAAAGGGTCTTGTGTCGGTATCACACGGATAACGGTGTTGTTGCTGTATGATGCACCTGGTTCATTTAGAGCGGCGTTGCTCTCAACGGTATCTAGTACCTGGGAGTTTTGAAGCTTCATGGTGATGTCCCTGAGCGGTGGTGCCGTTCGTTCACGCTTACGCCGGTCCCCTTCAGAGTTCTCTTGTGTTGTCTCTGCGGTGAATACATAAAAGTATGTATTAGAAAAATTATAAGACATCACCTACGATTACCACCCCTTAGCCACATGTCCCACACTTCTAGCTTTTACAATACATTTTTACAGGCCTTACTACACGCACAAGGAGTAACCTGTTGAAAGATAAATATGTTAGGGTTCTTTTTGACTCTAGAGTTGTGAAAAACATACCTGTTTTGTTCCTTAGAGGCGTTCCTTTCTTTGCGGATGGCCCTTTGACATGTGCCTTGGTCTTTCTTTTCTGACTCTTCTTTTTCGTGATTAGGTCTACCTTTAACAGTCCTACGCGGTCCAGGTACGCTTCCATGGCGACTGTAAAGGAGAAAAAATACATCAGTGTCGCATCTACAATATAAAAACAGGCCTGGTTCCAATAGACCGTCTGAAGGTTTCAACCTACACTATTCTAATGCTGACAAAACCTTTGCAACAAGTCCCTATTTTAATTACCTGCAAGAGTTGTAATAGGCGACACTGTGTTTACGGCGTCTTGATCATCTAGGATTTGCTGCAGAGCATCCACAGATACCTGTACTTCAGCTCTTAAAACTTGTACCTTGTTGGAAGGTTTCAGTGTGGTGAAATGTCCATGCTAGTTCTGGGATATCCTGCGTCCAGAACAGACAAATTGACATTAAAACAATATCTAACGAGAGCCGCAGGTTTTAGGTCTCAACACACTTTGACACCCTGCATTTATAAAAACCCAGGCACTAATTACTAGTAAAATAAGTTATAAACAATAATCGTACAGGGGCCTACGACATTAAGGAAAACATTTTTAAAATAGAAACATCAAAACCCAGACTGGTCGTGTTACAACATTTGCGCAGAATTCCAACATTTATTTTGACCAGCTCTAAACATAGTTGACAGCCTAAAAGCATTTACGGCTAGCAAAACACCAACACATCCAAAAACACTTTGAAAATTGAAAATACCATCAAAACGTTTACAACAGTACACAAGTTGCAAGCGTTAGCTAAAGTTGCAAAAGTGGCTGTAATACATTAGAAAAAAGACCACATGCGAATTTCATATTAACATTGTACAATACACCGCGCACAATTAATTAAATACTACAAGCGCGTGTTTCACACATAAATCTCTGGGACACCATCACTTTTCAACATGGGAAATTTACATGTATTAAAACAACCCCACTGGTTAGACAGGTTGAAAATAGAACTGAATAAGACACCACAAAAGATGGTTTTTGGACTATTTATAAAAACGTTAAAAAAGGCACATTGTTGTATTTGACATAATCAAGAAGCCTTAGCATTATTACCCCTAAAACACATGTTTTTATACATTTAGACGTTTACAGCTCACATAATATAGACACTTGGGAATGGTTGGGGCATAGAAAAGACTGAAAACAGACACAATGGGCCACATTCTAATATTTAGGATTAGCAATATGCGTTTTCAATATTGTGACACACCAGCATCTTACTAAAATTGCCCCTGCACATATTCTGCCCTAAAATAAACTTTTTTGGCACATTTCTCTTCAAAATTACGGTAGTACCCTCTCACACAGCACCCCCATTAAAAACAAATTTAGGAAAACAGCATTTAAATCAGAATGTAATTAATTTCATTCAGGGCAAGACTCTGATCCAAAGCATACATTTCCCCTAACTTTTATGCATTTTCTTTCAACAAAAGACACTATGGGGGAAGTTGTGGGGGAAAGTGAAAACGTGCATGCAGGGGTTAAAAAACATGATACCACCCATGTGAGCTACAGGGTGGAGAGGCAAGCTGTAAATACATTAAAGAGGCTCATGACTGCTTCAGGATTAGGCATCGTCAGGGCTTTAAAGGTGTGTTACTGACACCGTCATGTATTTTATTTTATTTAAAAATAAAGTAAAAAAACATGCGTCTATTTAAATATGTTTTTTTTTTATTTATTTAAAAATAAAGTAAAAAAAAACTATGGCCCTCATTATGACATTGGTGGTAAATCCCACTTACCGCCATGCTAACTGCCGCAAACATACCGCCACCGCACACACACACCAATCCCTCACTATTCAGCCACAGACACAAGTCCGCCACACCAAAGGTCAGTGATAAACTGGCGGTATCAAAACCCACACCATTACGCCAACAGAACAACGTCCATCACATTATGACCCACGAATCACCACAGTGGACATTCAACCACGGTAAACCATTTGCGGTACATACCGCTGCGCTCAAAATACACACACATATAAAACAACACCACATTGGACAATTCAAACAACAAACATCTGACACCCATACACACACCACACCCACACACCCACACCACCATAAAACACACATTCACATTACCCACAACCCTTTACCATTCCAAACCAATGGCACGAGACAGACACCACAACCACAGACAAGACCAGAGCCACACACCACCATCACCTATACATCACCCACACACCCCACATCACAAACCCCAACACATCACCCTACACACCCCCACCCACACAACTCACACAACACCCATGGCACCACAAAGACACCCCCGATTCTCAGAGGAGGAGCTAAGGGTCATGGTGAAGGAAATCACAGGGTAGAGCCACAGCTATTTGGAGCACAGGCGCAGCAGATATCAATAGCCAGGAAGATGGAGCTATGGCGGAGGATCGTGGACAGGGTCAGTGCCGTGGGACAGCACCGAAGAACTAGGGATGGCATCAGGAAGAGGTGGAACGACCTACAGGGGAAGGTACGTTCCATTTCAGCAAGACACCAGCTTGCTGTACAGAGGACTGCCAGTGGACCCCCCATCTCCTCCCCCACAACTAACAGCATGGGAGGAGCAAGTCTTGGCAATCATGCATCCTGACGGCTTGGCAGGAGCAGCAGGAGGACTGGACTCTGGTAAGTCAACTCTCTATTACTATCACCCCCCTACCTGCATGCCATCACATACCACCACCCTCACCCTCACTCCCATCACTCCAGCACCTCCCACAATCCCCACCATCACATATTACTTATCCCAATGCCAATGCCTGCATGCCATACCAATGCATGGACACCATTCACAGACCTGTAGGACACCTATCACCAAAGCATGCACACTAGAGAGAACTATACATCCCACCATACACCACCATACACAAGTGAAAGCTGCCAGGGCAAATACAACCAAAGAGGGCAACCCACCGATGCACAATATGTCACACACAGAAACAATAACACTGCATTTACATCCCCAGAGGTACCCCAGCCAAGGTCAATGGAGAGGAGGTGCCAGCAATATCCAGACCCGCCACAGAAGAGGCCCACAGTGATGACAGCAACTCTGGTCATCTGGATGACCAACCTGGCCCATCAGGGACCTCTGGTCAGTCGGTTACCCAGGCACAGTCACACACCACCACAGAGCCTCCCCCATCAGGAAACACCACCACAGCACGCACCAAGCGTACCCATACCTCTGTCCCCAGGACACTTCAATCAGCAGTGTGTCCACCACTACAGGGAACCCAGGGCACACCTCGCCCCCAAAACAATCAGGGACCTGGGGTCAGTGGCAGTGGGCACACGGCTCAGGGGACAGAGGCACAGGACGACAGGGACACCGGGAGGGCTGCTGTATGCCAGGGGGAGGGCAGGCCCAGGGAACCGACTCTCCAGGAGGCACTCACTGAGATCCTGGGAGCATACCAACATTCCCAGGATACGCTGGGCCAGATCCGGGCCAACGTGCAGGAGAAAAGGCAGCTGCAGGAGGGACAGTACCAGGGGATCAGGGAGGAATTGGAGGCCATTAACACCACGCTGGCCTCCATAGCAGGGGTGTTGGCAGACATGGCCAACATTATGAGGGAGGCAGTCTTACATCAGTGGGCCCCTGCCACTAGCTAGACATCTGAACTGCCTTCCACCTCCGCTGCTGCTAGTGGACAGGAGGCCCCACCACAGGACCAACAGGCCACCAGCACCGCTCTCCCTGCAGAAGGAGAACCACCCCGCAAATGTTCCCTGTGATCCAGGAAGAAGCCAGAGACTATTGCCAAGACCCTCGCCAGGAAAAGAGACTCTCCTGATTGTCACCCTTGTGTCCCACTCTGTCACCCTGTTCACCTTGAACTGCCATTGCTCCCCTTCCTATGTCCCCTTGGACAATGCACCTGTGCTACGAACAGACTGGAACAATACCCTGGACTTTCCTCCATCATCACCCCATCCCATTGCACCCCCCCTCTCCTTAGCACTTCAATAAATACCCTTTGAAAAAATACAAGTATGGAGTATGCCAAATGTTTTAAGTATGTGTTTGTTTAACCAGGTTCAAACATTGCAATTCAACTGTACAGTAATGTTCACATAGAAAGGACCTGTATTTGACTGCAGTGATCACACCAGGAGTGATAGAGGGGCACCAACATCTGCAAAATGAGTTGCCAAAGGGTACAGTGAGTGGGCATAGAAGTGGGAAATACCAGCATGCCAGTTACAAAGATAAACCAAAAAATGACAATGAAATGTGAAGTAACACTGTCTTACCTGTGTGTCATTGGAAGTATTGTCAAATCTCTGCAGTTCTGTTGTCCTCATCCTCATCCTCTGCCTCCTCATCCTCACTGTCCACAGGGTTCACTGCTGCCACACAGTCATCTCCAGCCTCCTCCTCCTGCAGAAAAGGCACATGACGTCTCAAGGCAAGGTTGTGCAACATGCAATATGCCATGATTATCTGGCAGACCTTCTTGGGTGCGTAGCACAGGGATCCACCTCTTAGATGGAGGCATGAAACCTGGCTTTCAGGAGGCCAAAGGTACGTTTGATAATCCTTCTTGTTCGCCCATGTGCCTCATTGTAATGTTCCTCGGCCCTTGTCCTGGGATTCCTCACAGGGGTCAGTAGCCATGATAGGTTGGGGTACCCTGAGTCACATGCAAATATTGAGGAACAACATTTAGGCACACACTATCCCATATGGCCCACACCATACCTATACACCAACATCTACTGGGTGGGAACCAGGGCTCACCTATTAGCCACACTCTGTGCCTCTGTAGTTGGGGCATCACATTTAGGATCCTGCTATTCCTCAGGATAAAGGCATCATGGACTGACCCGGGATGCTTAGCATTGACATGGGAGATGTACTGGTCCGCCAAGCACACCATCTGCACATTCATGGAGTGAAAACTCTTTCGATTTCTGAACACCTGTTCATTTTGCCAGAGGGAGACAAATGCAATATGTGTTCCATCAATTGCCCCAGTGATGTTGGGGATATGTCCCATTGCATAGAAGTCAGCTTTCACAGTGGCCAAATCCTCCACCTGGGGGAAAACAATGTAGCTGCACATGTGTTTAATCAGGACATATAGCACTCTGGTCAGCACTATTGAGAACATTGGCTGTGACATTCTTCCTGCCAAGCCCACTGTCACTTGGAAAGAACCAGTTGCCAAGAAATGGAACACCGATAGGGGATCCCAGTGGGGTGACAGATAGCAGATATTAGGTCAGGCTCCAATTGGGCAAACAGCTCCATGATTGTGGCCCTGTCAAGTCTATAGGTGAGGATAATGTGCCTATCCTCCATTGTTGCCAAGTCCACCAGGGGTCTGCACATGGGGGTGTCTCCATCTCCTATTCATCCGCAGCTGTAGCAATCTATGGTGCAAAATAATGAGGAGCCGGTCATAAACTGAACATCGTAGCCACAACAGTACAATGCATGATGTTAATTTTAATGTTTCAGTGGTATTTTTTCTGTATGTCCAATTATGAACTGTGACGCAGTTGTTATCCAAGTCCTGCCCCCTACCCCCGAAATGACGTCCGCCTGTCCTGTGTGGAGGAACAAATGAAAGTGAGGTAATTCTGCTGATGTTGTGTGCCATTGCGGGAGGCGGTCGTGAACCGCCGTGCAACTCCTCTTTGGTAATTATTGGGCCCTATGGGGTACAGTGGCCAATGGTGATGTACGCCGGTGGTGACGGTATGCACGACCGTGGACGTGACTGCCATTTTCTATCATATTCCTCACTTGCTACCTGACCTTTGACAGGAAAGGACCTACACTGCATGTGCTGCTGTGACCTGTGTCTGGAACCTACCATGGCTCGTGTGACTGGGGAAATGGCCTTTGCCTTCTCCTTGGCAGAGTTGGAGCGACTGGTGGATGGGGTCCTACCCTAGTAAGGACTGCTGTATGGGCCTCCAGACCAACAGGTGAGTACACTGTGAGCACGATACATGGGGCATGAATGCATGGAGTGGTGTGTGTGAAGGTCTTGTGTAAGGGGGGGTGGGTGTATGTCCTCTGGGCGGCATATTGGTTGTGTGCTGGGCCATTTGTGTGTAAATGGTGATGTGAAGGGGTATGGTGGGCCATAAGTGTAACAGGCAGGACGGTCTGACTGATACCTTTTCCTGTGTGTATTTCTCTGCAGGTCAGCACCCATCAAAAGAAGGGTATATAGCGTGCCATCACCCAGAGCGTGCGGACCCTGGGGGTCTACGGCAGGCAGAGCATTCACTGTCGGAAACGGTGAGAGGACCTGAGATGCTGGGCACAGAAGACGGCGGAGGCCCAGCTGGGGACGGCCTCCCAATGAGGAAGGGGTGTCCGTCGAACCCTGTCGCCCCTGATGGTCCGCATACAGGCGGTGGCCTATCCGCCGGCCAACGGTATGTAGTCCTGCCTCCATGAGCTGCTGTGCGGCCTGCCCCCTGCAAATCCTGTGGGAATGACACCCAGGTGAGAGACTGTGACCTTGCACTCCCCAGGATCAGAAGCACAGGGCACAATGCCCACTCCAGAACCAGTCAGTATGACACCCACTCACCCCATGCTCCCCCGGATCAGAAGCACAGGGCACGATGCTCCTCCAGAACCAGTGGGTATGACACCCACTCACCCCATCCTCCCCAGGACCAAGCATAGGGCATGTTGCCACCTCCAGGACGAGTGGGCAAGTCACCCACTTGAGAGACTGTGGCCTTGCACTCCCCAGGACCAAGCACAGGGCATGTTGCCCCCTCCAGGACCAGTGGTGTTGTTCCATCTGCCAGCTGAGGTGCCCCCATTCCCTGTCCCCCTGAGGTGCCTGCCTATTTTCCAACTGATGTCTCTGCAGTGCTCTCTCTGTGTTGCTGCAGGTGACAAGTGGGGCCTTTGACTTTGGCCTGTGGCCCTGTGGACTTGAGGACTGGGCACTGCCCCTTGAACTGTACATATGTATATACCATTAGATTGAATTTTGGTATTTCTACTGTATTTATAATGTCACACTCACTTTATCAAACTCCTGTTGTCCTTGCATTATTCCTGAGGGGTACGGGGTAAATATGTTTTATTTCTACATCTTATTGAGTGTATGGTGTTGGGGGTGGGGGTGTGTGTTGTGCGTGTGTGTGTCACTCACTTTTTCCTCCCTCCCACCCCTGTGTGCTAGGTGGCTGGACTCACCGCGGTCATCTTCACCCGTCGTTGGTGTTCGTGGTGGAGCAGGACGTAGGGAATCATTGGGAAGATCTGAAGTTCGGGTTCCATGGTGGCGTGGTTGTTCCCTGTGTCTCCAAAGGTGAGTCCTTTCCCTTCTGAGGTCTGTTTCTGCCAGGCTTTTGATATCATTGGTACCGCCTTAGAGAAGGTGGCGGATTGAAGGCTCTTAATATTTTGGGTGGAACATTGACTTCCACCTGGCTGTAGGCAGCTACCGCCGTGGTGCCTGTTGTTTCCGCCCTGGCAGTCGGTGTGGTAAAGTGGCTCTCAATGGGAGTTCTCACCGCCATGGTCATAATTTGGCAGTAGTTACCGCCAGCCTGTTAGCGGTATTACTGCCACTTTATCACCGACCACCAGGGTTGTAAGGCGGGCCTATGTATTTATTTAAACACATGTTTTTTATTTTATTTTATTTCATTTAAAAATAAAGTAAAAAAAAAAACGTGTTTATTTAAACACATCGCGACCACGTGCACTGTGTTTATTTAATTTAAAAGCCCCCAGGATTGACACAGAGCGGTGATCCCTTTAAGCATTGCTGCTTAAACCTTAAAGGGGACGGCTCGGGAAACCCCTTGTGTTGCACTGTCGAGAGGGGCAGGACTGTCCCGAGCTGTCCCAACAGACAGTCCAAACCAGCCCAAACCAGATGGAAACTTTTCCAGGGCAGTGGCCATGTTTTAACCCACAACGCCGTCACCCTGGATATTGCAGGCATCCCTCCTTGAGGTTCGGCCCCCACCGAAGAACCCCCGAGGTATGAGGGAGCCGCCGCCTTGCTCTCAGACGAGGTAGTGGCTCCATATTTTTTCTAGTAGCAACGGGACCATCGCAGCCCGCTGCTGTATTTTTGCAGTACCGCGATGGCCCTGCTGCTATTGGAATAATGTATGGAGTCGCTGCATTGTTCTCAGAGCAAGGTGCTACTCCATACATAGCAGTCCCGCTGCTGCTGTACTTTTATTTAAAAAGCCTTAGGGAGCAGCCGCCTCGACTCGGACTAAGACGGCGGCTTCCTTAGGCTTTTTAAATAATAATACAGCAGCAGTTGAACCGTGATAGTCCCGTTGCTGTATTTTTATTTAAAAAGCCTTGGGAGCAGCTGCCTCGCCTCAGAGCAAGGTGGCGGCTCCATACATCATTCTACTAGCAGTGGAACCATCACGGTCCCCCTGCTGCTGTATTTTTATTTTAAAAGTCTAAGGGAGCCGCTGCCTTCCTCCGAGGTGAGGCGGCTGCTCCCTAAAGCTTTTTAAAGCGTTGGTCCCGCTGCTGAATTTTTATTTAAAAAAGGATAAGGGAGCCAGCATCACTGGAGCGAGGCGCCAGCTCCCCTATATGGACCCCGTCAGCCCCCTATCTCAGATGGGGACCAGCAACACTTGGGAAGGGTGCCGGTTCCTATCAATTAAAAAAAATAAAGACAAAGCCGCCATTCCTGTGTTTAGGCGGCGGCTCCCCGGACTCCACACCACTATGACGAGGCCTGTGAGGGGACTAGCGTCAGAAGGGTTAGGCACCGGTCAATATTACAACTCAACAGTTTTTTTTTTTACTTCTGAGCCGGCGCAACGGGGGGCGAGGTGCTGGCACCACATGGCTTTAATACCCCTTTGAGGGCACACCAGGACCCTCACCATGGCGCTTTATTAGCTGCACCACGCCCTGCAAACAGTATATATTCCTAGCAAAAAAGTCCTCTCCTGCGTTACAATGCTCAACCCTAATATCCAGAGACACCTCTTAACGACAGCAACGGCTTTCTCTACAAATATTAACACCTATGGGTGTGTACAGCAGAGCATTCGCTCTTTTATTTATTTGTAAAATGTTTAGTACTGTCTGGATCCTCTAACCCCACCCTCTAGCCTCCACCAATATGGGCCACAGCCAGGCCCTCCATAACAACATGCCTTCAGCAATACGTAGCATATGTCTAATTACAATAAATACAAGCCATAACTTGTGCAAAAACTTAAATATAAAAATGCGTTGTAAATATGTGTCAGTTACTTTCCTGTAGTATCTGCTGGTCTCCCACTGCGTTCTGTGCTGCATCCTTCTGGGCCATGTTGGATGTCTTGGGGTAGGGTCCCGGAATAACTCTAAATTGGTGGGGACTTTAAATTGTCCAAGATGGGTCTCTGTCCAGGGTTCCTGAGGGTTTTTCTATGCCAGTGACAACTGTTAATTATTCACATATATTGCTTTAGAGAACAATGGTTTGTGTTCACATTGTGTTTTATAGCCCCTTTGTGCACTGGTCCCTGCTAACCATACTGTGGGAATAGTGATGCCTGTCAGAGGGTCATATCAAACGGCGTCTTGTGACTCAGCTCTCACAATCTCTGGTCAAAATTCCAACCTTGCTCAACATTTTGACAGCTCTGGGACCCTCCAGATTCATTTCTGTAGGCCTGATGCTTTGACAAATGCTCTTGGATTTAAATCAACGTGAGGCATTGTGTTTGTTGCAGCTGTTTACATTAGGCTTTCATGGGTCCATTCATTTTAAAAGTTTTCAGCTTGACAGCGGTGGAGTGTCTCTGACATGTTGGATCTGATTTAAAGCTCCCTCCGACAGTCTGTTTGTTGTAGCTGTTTACACTAGGTTTTCAAAGGGGACCATTCATTTTAAAAGTTTTCAGTTCGACAACCTGGGAATGTCTCTGACATGTTGGGTCTGATTTACAGCTGCCTCCCGCATTCTGTTTGTTGTAGCTGTTTGCAGTGTGATTTGACAATGCACAATTGTTTATGACTCTGCCCTTTCCTAACTCTGAGTTACTCATTCTGTGACACTTGAAGGAAGCTTTGACAGGTTTGTGCATTTTGTTTTATGGGGTCCTTTTAAATCACCTCACTTATGTTTTTTAAAACTCCCACTGCCAGTCCCCACCTCCATGTTAGGCAACCATGAGGCACCCTGCCCATTCACACATACCCTTTGGTCTGCTGAGACAGCCAGCTCAGCTCTTACCATGCCCCAACAAGCCCTTGTTAGACTCACACAGTGCGCAAAATGTTAGGGTTTTAATTTGACACATACCTTAACACAGCCAGACTTACTCTGATAGACCCACACACAGCACAAGCTGTCAGGATTGTAATTTTTCACAACCCTTTGACAGCCTGAACATGTCTGGGCACACAACCAGGCGCAGGCACTCAGGGCTATCAATCCAACAGCCACAGACACATGACAGGCATGGTGATTGATTGACAACCTCGGGCAGGGCATCCACGTCATTACCCCCCACATTGCCTACGTCATTGCCTACGTCATCATGGGGCGTGGCACCTGTCAAAAATAGTTTGATGGAAGGTATCCCCTTATACTACTGACATCCTTGGCATTTAATTGTTGACTGGTCATATGAATAAGTATTGATGTTCCTAATTTTGTGAGGTTTTATGTTTGAATTGTGTTTTGAATGATTTGGATGTGGTTCAACGGTTATGTTTATGTGTTCAAAATATTTAAGAATGTTATGAAATAAGTGAATAGATACATAGGTTAAGAAAATTCATTTACTTTCCTGTTAATGTTAAATTGATATTAGTAGATTACAGCCAGGGTAATTTTTGTGTTATGAATTTGAAGGAGGGCCAACCTAGCTGGATCACATGTGCCCAACCTCTTAATGTCACTTTTAAAAAGTTGGTGTTTTTCTGGCTTTCGCCGTCCATGTCTGTAGCCTGCCTTAGGTCACATGAATGGGTGTAAGTGATAGTTGTGCAGTCACCACAGACAGTCCCACAATAGTGGGATTAGCAGAGCCTGAATGGGCCATTAACTTACTTGATGGGGGGGGGGAGGCTGAGCACAGTCCCACTTACAGCTGAATAGGCTGGGCTCCGCCACCAAACAATAGGCTTAATGACCCTGCATTGTGAGTGCAGCCAGCTAGGAGCCAGGAATCTCCTGAAACTTCAGGGAACGCTTCTGTAAATTTTGTCCAACTACTAGGAGCAGGGCACCAGGGTATAAAAATAGGGCTCTCAGACCCACTCCTCAGTTCACCACTGGACCTGGGGAAGGACTCTCAAAAGACTGCATTCTGCTGTGACCTGTGCATTCTGCCAGACTGCTGCTGTACCTTGAGGGACTGCTTTGCTGACTGGAGCCTGCTCAGAACTTTCATAGGCCAGCCCTGCTGCACAGCCCTGTATCACCACCTGCACCCAGGACTTCAAAAGGGACTCCAAGGACTAGTTTAGCTGGTCTCCTGTTCTGAACGACAGAGACATAAGAGGCTCCCACCATCTTAAACCTGCACCTTAAGACAGCCTGAGTGTCATAAAGCACCTATATGTGCTGCAAATCAGCATCGTGTCACACATGAGTGCTTTGCATCGCAGGAGTATTGAAAAAGAGACACAATCTACAAAACAATACTCCTCAATACAGAGAAGCGTGGAAGGAGGCTCAGGGAGCCAAGAGGGTAACAACCCCAACCCAGAAGACCTGCCATCATCCCAGGGCAAAAAAGAAGAGGAAGTCCCGCTATAATGAGTAGTAGAACCAGACACTAGTAAATGAGGTGACAAAAAAATAAACATCTATTGTGACCTCAAAATTGCCATTAGTGAGGAGGCATGCCATGTGGCAATCCATAATGAACAAGATAAACTGTGTTGCACAAACAAAAAGGACCATCCTGCAGTGCAAGAAGAGGTGGCACAACTACAATCATAGGACCAAATAAAAACTAGGAACCTTAAGGCAGCTACGAGGAACAGAGGAGGACCTGATGACCAGGGTCCAGGAGAAGTTGGATCCATTGGAGGAGCAGATAGTATCCCTCATTCCAAAAGAGTTGGTAGCTGGAGGGGAAGGTCATGACAGTGCTGAAGTAGTGGACCAGCAAGAACTAGAGGGTGAGTGAAATCAAGGGACCATATATTAGCAAACTGTTATGTAGCCCAATGCAGCAAGACACTTAGTTGCCCTGTGCTGTGCTTTATGAAAGGGAAAGGGCAAGAATGCCCCACATGTTAACTCAACCTTCAACTGTCCTTTCCTTGAGCATACCAGTTTTTCCAGCCCAGTCCAGCTCTGCCAAGTTTCCAGGTCTATGTGTAATGTGCTGCCACAGGCCAGGTATCTCCTCTGAATCCATGGCCTTGTAATGTAATTTATTCCTCCATAAAACAGGACTACAAGTCCCAGAATACAAAGTTGAAAACATGGACTGGAGCAGCACATCATGCATGGACCTAGGAAATCTATCAGATATGCCAATACTATTGCAGGCTCCCTTGCACCATGACACAATTATGCTTGTGTTGGGACCAGACAGCCAAAAGTGTACTGTAAATTCAGTTAATGTGGCTTTGTAGAGGGGTCAATTTGTCACTCGAGAAGGTCTCCAGGTGCTGAGTAGGTGCATGCGCTGCAAGGAGGATCACTTGAAGAGCCAGGTGTACGGTTCCTAGTACAACTCTATATT
Source organism: Pleurodeles waltl (assembly GCF_031143425.1). NCBI lineage: Eukaryota > Metazoa > Chordata > Amphibia > Caudata > Salamandridae > Pleurodeles > Pleurodeles waltl. The sequence continues at coordinate 1,294,076,518 of NC_090446.1, read as the reverse complement.
TGATGCAGCTGACCTGATGTGCTGGAACAGGTTGTTCCTTGTGTAGTCTGATGGACAAAACACACCCTACCTCCTGTCTTGCTCATATGGATATGGGGGTGTGGGTGAGTGCAAGTGATGCAGAGAGAAAGTTCATGTTTGGTTGGTGGAATTGTAGATGATGGGTGAGCTAGGTGGGTCCCTGGTAGTGTAGTGTCTTGTAGGTGTGGGTGAGCATCTTGAACTGGCAGTGTGTCTGAATGGGGACCAAGTCCCTTTGTTCAAGATGAGGTGTGATGTGTGTGCCGCAAGATAGGATGAGTAATAGTCTGGCAGTGGTGAGGTGGACAGTTTTCCCCTTGTGTTGCAGGTGCGCAGATCTGCTGCAGTACAGGGTATTGGTGTGGTACAGTCTACATGTAATGAGGGCCTGGGTGATGATCGTACAGGTGTCAGGAGGGAGCCATATGAAGGCATTTTTGAACATGTAAAATATATGAAAGCAGGTGGATTTGATAGAGGCAGTTTGATGTGAGGTAGGTGTGCATGATGGTGAACAGGTTTATAGGGTGTTGGGAGGTTGAGGGTTTTTTGCTTAGTGGTGAGTTCATGCTGCAGAATATTACCACTCCTATCTTGTCTCGCTGAGTATGATCTGCATAGAGTCAGCCATGATGGTCCATGGCATATTCTATCAACGTTTGGTGATGTTGATATCTCCTGAGAGTAATTGTATGACCTGTGTGCCATCAGTGTAAGAGATGATGTAGAGTCCCTGGTTCTAAATGATGCTTTGTAAAGGAGTCATGTAAATGTTTAAGAGAGTGGGGCTGAGTGATGAGCTTTGCGGGACTCTGCAGATGAGCTCTTTGTATTCTGAGGGAATGGAGTGAGCTTGAGATGTTTCATACTTCCATTTATGAAGGAAGCTATGTACTTCAGTGATTGTCCTTAGTTTCTTGTATTGTGTAGTCTGGAGCTGATTTTTGTGTGCTAGCTAGAGAACTACAGGATTCCCCTGAAAACATTTAATATGTCCTTCCACTTTAATGCAGTGCAGCAAGGTGGCTTACTGTGTAGTGTTGTGTGCATGTTTGTAAAATATGACCCCTAGGGCGCAATGTTGTGCTGTGTGAAAGGTAAAGTGCAGGAATGTGTGAAGTGTAACAATATATGGTGCATAACTAGAGCAAAAACAGGCACCTTTGCTACATGGTGCAATGGTCCATACAATGGTGCTAGGCAGCAAATTTAGCATCAGTGTTGGCAAAGAGTAGAAATGCACCACTACATGTTTAATGTGACCCATTCGTGCACTTACTCTATCAGGTAGGGCTGGTCAGCAAGCTGCCTAGCTGAGTTGTGTTGTGTGCAATTTAGACAAATAGGTCCCCTATTCAATATTGAGGTTGTGTGATCAATGTACATGTATTGCCATGTGAACATCAACAATGGTACAACATGGACATGTGCACTTGTAGAAACATATGTTACACATATCCCTGTGTACTTGAAAGTGAAAAAATTACAGTGCAAATGTAACAGAAATCATTTATGTCATATTCAATCATGGACTCTTTGTAACATATTTCTATTTCTTAACAGAGGGACAAACATCTCCTGTGGATCAGCCAGCCTGTGATATCCAACCTATTGACGACTAAGGGTTGGCCATGAGCTCTGCTGACAGAGTTAGCAGAGATTTTGGCACTCCGCACTTCCAAAAACTCTGCTAGACAGTCTGCACTTACACTATGTGGCCCATAACTGGGCTGCAGTGTGCACACAGCCCAAAGAAGGCTGCTGCGGTGGCTGGGCATGGCTGCAGAGCTGCTGCAAGCTGCTGCTGAGGGGCTGCACTGGCACTAGCACCGGATCCAGGCCTCCCTCCTTTCACTGTCCCCAGCATCCCGGGAGCAGAGGGCAGAGGGAGGCAAAGGGCCAGGCCACATTTTGCTTTCTCTTTTATGTGCACACGGGGCCGCACTGGGCATAGGGTGAGCTTGGCCCTCAGAAACAAGTTTCTGAAGGAGGGCAGTTGGTGAAGGGAAGTGTGCAGGAGTGGCTCAAGGTCAGTGTCCTATGTCAGCACAAGAGGCCTGAAACGGCATACCCTGGCCTGAATGCACCCGATCTCGGAAGCCCTAAGCAGGTTCGAGCCTGATTAGTATTACTAAGCAGGGTCTGGCCTGGTTACTAACCAGGCTCTACCCTGCTTAGCATGTCAAAGATCAGGAGCATTCAGTGCCAGATAGTAGGGCAGTCAGCGCTCCGCTGCACGCTGAACTCCGCAGAATTGCGTTTTTACCCAACTCCGTGGGAGTGGAACTCTGTGCACTCTGCCCACCACTATTGAGGACACCATGCTGCCCCTGTGGATGAAGACACCTTCCAACAGCTCCTGGACACTTTTGAAACTTCTCCTCCGGTGTTGTCAAGGGAAGTCAATGTTGTTGGGTCTCCAGATGAACCAACACGAACTGGACATGAACCATCAACCTTTCACATAGCTGAGGATTCTGAGAACCCCCAGGTTACTTTTCAACAGCAGGTGGTAGAAATCCAGCAGTGAATGGTTGATGAAGTGCAGTTGGGGATGGAGACCATATCATGCACTCTTGAAGGAATCCATAGGTGTCAGCCCTAATAAGGGGTTGACAAGGCAATCACAAACACCTACTCCTGGCTCCATGGGATTTATGACTCCCAAGCTGACATGATGCAGAAGGAAAAACACCAGCCTTCTACATCTGACCAGTGAAGTTGTCAGACAGCTAGGAGCCATCAACAATACACCCATCCAGTCCCTGGAGGCCAAGATTGCCTCCTTCATAGCATCAACGAGTGCCCTCAATAGCAACTTCATTGCTTTGTTGCCTAACCAGCAACCCCTAGCCAGGAACTACCATGATGCCTTACTGCAGTCACAAATGTTGCTGGGAACATGGCATTTATACCTTCTGCCTCTGATGTGTGTGTGCCTGAGGCTAGTAATAACACTTGACTGCCACACATTCCAACACCACAACTTCCAGGGGAGGCAGAACACTCATTAGAGGATGTTGATGTAGCGTTCCCTAGTTTCTGACGAAAACTTTCCAATCAACATTTGTGAATGTCCCTTGGCCAGTTTTTCCATCTGCCCTATGTAGTACATCATGCCACCTTCTTTGGAACCCAGTATGGTACTTTTTGTTTGTGTAGTAGTTTATCTTGTCCACTTGTACTCCAAAGTACTATGCCACATTTGCTAATGGCAATTTATTCCTCCACACTTATCTCAATAAACACATGTAAATGTGAAGTCACATTTGTAACCAAATGTATTTTGAACAAAATCAATTACTCACACGTTGTACTGTGAAAATCCAAACATCTGGAATAAAAATACAATTTTTAAAACGATTATTTGATTTGTATGGTTGTTTCTCAAAATTCTACACACATAATAAATATAAACCCCACCCCAAAGTCACATTCTTGAAGTTGAAGAAGCGTGGGCTAAAGTTAATTGCGCTTGCTGTCTTTGTATGTGCACCTACACCAATTACGTCCATTGCAATGGAAGTAGTAGTATAATGCTTTATTCAATTTCATTTAAAATCATAAAAGCACAAACAATAAAACTTCATGCAATTAATTAAAGAATACCATAAAACACAATTTAAAATACAATACAACTACATATTATTACGTACAATTCACTCTTCTTCTTGCAATGAATCATCTTCCAACCCAGTTATACATAGGTACAATTAATTAAGGCTCTTTCTGGCATTAAATACAGCCCACAAAAACATTGACAGGCCACAGCAGACCTCAATAGTCAGAAGGGTTTGTAGGTATAAGTAAGCTGGGCAACACTGATGCAAGATTAGAGGTCTTAATAAAGGCATTATTCAACATGTCCTCTGGTTGGCATACAATTTACAGAATAGGACTACATGCATTGTACTTTGTAAGGACACAGAATCACAGGGGCAATTTATCAGTGAGGCAGACCCAACGTTCATATCAGGGAAACTGATCAGGCGATGAAACATGTCCATTCTCATGAGTGTAAAGACAAATCGATGCTGGGTGTTCGTTGTAAACTTAAGGGAGGGCTGCATGCCATCAGTGGTCAACAAATGTTGATTCCTCAGTACATTAGGTTTCAGCATCTCTGTAGACAACCTAAGTTCTGCAAAATGAGCAAGACACTCTGATCTCAAATCTTTCCTCTTATAGCAGCCAGTGATTGTGGCTTCTTGTAATTATGTAAGTGATCCAGATCGCAAAAGAAACTCGTTATAAGTCAACGAAGTAATTCACAGGGGTAAACATGTATTTAAACAATCCCTCAGAATGGCACAATTTAAATCAGCATACTCCTATGTCCATATTTTATGCCATAAAATAACTGGCTGTGCCATTATTAGATCTGTAAGAGATGGCACCCCCAATTCTGTATGGCAAAGAAAGGATGAAATACCTTTCGGTACAGGAAGGACAGATTTCATAATGTCATTTTCTGCCATTTGAAACGCTCTGCACTTAGTATATCCCCAAAAACCTGCCCCAAATGTGGCAATACAGACACATTTTGCTCTGTACATTTTTATCAATTCGTTGGGCGGATTAGTCCCTTGCCGCCTGGCAAAGCTCTTCACAGCCATATTTACTTGTGCAAACTGTAGTTTTCTAGCATTAATACAATGTGTCCAAGTGCCCTCTTTTTCAAAACGAATACCTAGATATGAAAAGGTTGTTGTAGTGGCAATTTTTATACTGTTAATATTTATGTCGCGGCACTTGGCTGATCCTCCACCATATTTCATAATAAATGTTTTAGATTTGTTAACTGTGAGTCCTAGATTCTGCATGTAAGTAGCCAAGTTTGTTAGGAGTTTCTGAATGCCATTGGCATCCGTGCCATGAGAACAGCATTGTCTGCATAAAGAAGATCCGGGATTGGCCTGTGTCCAATTTGGGGTAGATGTTTACATTTGTTGACTAGGTCTATCTCCAAAACGTTTATGTATAGTGAAAAGAGAAAGGGCAATAATAGACAACCTTGCCTTACACTCCTCTGAACCCCATATCTAACCCTGGCTCTACCTCCAGAGTAAAGCTCCCTTGAAATGAATAATTGTGGAATCTACCCCCAGATCTAGCTCCCAAATTAATGCACAATTTATCATGAACAACACAACTGAAAGCGGATGACAAATCTACAAAAGCCAGGTATAAATTCCCCTTTCTAATCTCGGTATACTTCCCTATGAGGATACTTAAATTCAATCCCTGTTCAACCGTCCCTATACTTGGGCAAAATCCATACTGTAAATCTCACAAAATATCATTGGTTTCTGCCCAGTCCTGTAGTCTAGTCAAGATAATCCACCCTGTTATTTTGACTAGTGAATCAAGAAGAGAGATGGGCCTATAGCATGCAGGACTGTGGCGATTGCCCTTTTTTATATACGGGGACCATAACAGATTTGGCCCAAGTTGGTAAAGACCCTGAAGTGCAACATGTCCCCAAAACAAGGTCAATAAAGGGCCCCACAATGGAATATTAGCCTTGAACAAACCCACTGGGACACCATCCGATCCTGGAGCTTTACCCCCTTTGCTTGCATTACTTACCCTGACACACTCCTCTAAACTAAGAAGGGGACTGATAGGTGTATGAGGTACATGACCAATAGTGCAAACAGGGGGAGCCTGTCCCTCTAAGTCCAATATGGGAGTTGGGGATGCTTACATACCAGAAGAATGGTCAAACCATTCTCCTTTTGGATTAGCGACCTCCATCTTAGGGCGTTCAGCTTCCCTCAACAATGGTGAGTTGGCTACCTTCCAAAACGCTGTGTTATTGTTACTAAGGCTTGCTTTGTGCAGTAGTTCCAAGGTTTCATCTCTCAGGCATTCTTTCATCCTTTTCACTGCCCTCTTATACTCATATCTGCATGCAGGTACCTCACACTTACACTCAGGGGATTTATGTAAAGTCTCCCTAAGCTTTTTGTGGGTCTTTGTACGTGCCGAATCAATACACCCTTTTTTTTAAATGTCCAGAACTCCCCCTGGTCACATTAAAGCCCTCTTTTATCCCTTGGGTAATTGCCATAAAATCCCCAATGCAAGCTTGTGGGTCTGCAGCATCATCAAGACAAGTCGCAAAATCTTCTGTATGAGTACTAATTAGCTGTTTCAAGAAGCCCTGTGGCTCAACCAGTGTATTGAGTACCCGTTTAGTGAAGCCAATTCGATGTTTTCAACCAAACCATGGGATTCCCTCTGATACTGCTTGCGTGATGTGGGATTCCCTCTGATACTGCTTGCGTGATGTGGGATTCCCTCTGATACTGCTTGCGTGATGTGAAAAGAGAGCTGAAGGCTCTGAGGATATTGATTACTTAGTGCAATGTCATGTATAAGGAAATTAGACGCGCTAAAAGAAAAATGACTCGACATTAAGACAAAATCTATTACACTAAAAGCACCTCTACCATTAAAAGTGAGGTTAAATTGAACACTGGGATAACAAATGTTGTTAAAAAATGTCAAATCAAATTTATACATCAATTTGTTCAAGGCATCACCTTATCGATTATGGGCAAAATGGGTTTGTGCCAACTTTTACCAGTTCGTTACACCACAGACTTTTTCAGAAGACACATTGCAGAGGCAAATGTTAAAATCACTGCCCCATAAGATAATCGTCTCTCTTTCATTACCAGCACTGACGGTCAAGTCATTCCCTAACTGTCATATAATCAATCAATCAGGGATTTGTAGAGCGTGGCTATTTACCCGTGAGGCCATCAAGGCGCTGGGGGAGGAAGGAGAAGGGTGATGAGGATCAGTCGGAGAGCCATGTCTTGAGGTCCTTCCTGAACTGAGACAGGGTGGGAGATTGCCTGAGGTGGATAGGAAGGGTGTCCCAGGTCTTGGCAGCAATGTGGGAGAAGGATCTTCCTCAGGCTGTGGGCTTTCAGATGTGGGGGACCTTGGCGAGGTTCTGGTCGGCGGAACAGAGTTGTCTGGCAGGAGTGTAGAAGGAGAGGCTGTGGTTGAGGTAGGCTGGTCTGGCATCATGTAGGGCCTTGTAGGCGTGGGTCAGGAGCTTGAAGGTGATTCTCTTGTCGATAGGCAGCCAGTGTAGGTCTCTTAGGAGGGCGGAGGTGTGGCTGTGTCGTGGGGCGTTCTTTATGAGACGGGCAGAAGCGTTCTGGATGCATTGTAGTCTTTTCCGGGTCTTGGCGGTGGTTCCGGTGTAGAGAGCATTGCCGTAGTTGAGGCGGTTGCTGACAAGGGCCTGGGTGACTGTCCTTCTGGCTTCGGTGGAGATCACTTGTAGATTGTTCGACGCAAGCGCAGGGTGTGGAAGCAACCATATGAGACTGCACTTACTTGTCGGTCCATTGAGAGCGATGAGCCTAAGATAACACCGAGGTTGCAGGCGTAGTCGGTGGGGGCTTTTCCGAGGGCAGAGGGCCACCAGGACTCGTTCCAGGCAGAGGGTGTGGAGCCGAGAATGAGGACTTCTGTTTTGTCCGAGTTCAGTTTGAGGCAACTATCTTTCATTCAGGCGGCAACTGCTTTCATTCCTTCGTGGAAATTGTTTTTGGCGGTGGTCGGGTTGTTGGTGAGGGAGACTATCTGGTGAGACAATAATAGTTACCTCATACAAGGAAGTATTATTAGAAAAATTAATTATTACTAACTGGGCTGATCTTGAAATGCTACAAACAATCATCTGGTAAAATAGATTGTGGATTGCCATGGGTATTTTGGTAAATGGTAACTTATTAGAGATGAACGTACATAGATAGCCCTCCTTTTGGCCTACCATGGCTAGATGCAGCAGCTGAAACATGGTATGCTCTAAATCCATTAATATGTATCGGGTCCAGAATCGATGACTCCTGTAAGCACAGGCAGTTAAAACCTTTTTATAAATTCCACCCACTCTGTGTTGTTATTTTGATTATGAAGTCCTGCCACATTCCAGAATAAAAAACCTGTGTTAGTTATTACATATCTCTCTATATGGCCATTAGATTTTACCACCTTTGCGGCAACATGTGTAGAGGGAAAAGTTACAATAGAGGGATAAATGGCTTCACCTTCTGCTCATTCTAGAGATACCTTGACATACCAATCATATGCGTGTATTCTACTTCGTTCCTCTTTGCATATTCCTGAATTTTCATTACTAAGTCAATCCAGGCCATCTAGTGATGACAAAACGTGATAGCAATTGAAGGTGGTTATAATATTGTTGAAATCATTTGTCACACCAGGGTCTGGCCACTCTAATTGTCCTTTTCATCAATATTAGCTTTATTTCGGTAAATATAAATACCATAAAAGCACATCACATTTAAAAAAAGAGCAACAAGCTACATAGACAGTTTTAGTCATAAAAGGTTAAAAAAGAAAAGGAGAGAAAGAAAAGGTGTTTGGACATAAGCATTTCCCTACTGTACAATCACACCTTATAGATTTACGTAAAAGCACATCGTAGGTATTAAAAAATCAAATACAGACCTGGCAAAACATATCAGATAAAAAAAAGGCATTTCTATTTAAAAGTATAAAAGTATCTAGGACAGAACAAAATAAAAACAGCAGAGGGGAGATATGTCTAGACCAATTGAAGTAGTAGGTGCATACAAAAATAGATTCATCAATGACTGCTCCCCACATTCATTATTGGTTTTCCGTCTGCTTTTTTGAGCGTGTTCAGTCTGATACGCCAGATTGAATCTAAGTATTTTGCCAGACAACAAACCACTAAAACAGATAAGTCAGATTTAAAAATTCTCAGAGCTAGCAAGCAATTTTTAAAACCCATTATCCTGCATAAAGGAATGATCCAGCGGACTCTTTGTTTGCGGTATGCGGGGCTTTGGAAGAGGATGTGGGTTATTGATTCTTCTCCGGCACAGCCCATCGGACACGTCTTAGAAGAGCAACTCAAATTAGACCATTTATATGTGAGGGTGCGCAAAGGAAGAGAGCCCACCCTAAATCTAATATATAATGCACGAGCAAACGGAGAAGAAACTATATCCATATATTGTGCAAATTCATAATGGCATTTAAAATGTAGAACATTTCCCGTCATGGATGATGGCGAAACAGCAGACAGTTGTGAAAGTTGGACATGGAGCCAAAATGCATCCTTTAATGTCTGTGTTGCATTTTTTGGGATAGATGATGGGTCCTTTCAATAAGACCACAAGCCAAGTAGTGAGAAGGTCCGTTCTACGTATACACACCACTTGATTTTTAAGCTGGTGTTATTGGCCATCAAGTTAGCTAGCCCACATCTATAGTGGGCGAGAGAATCTAATGACCATAAGCGAATCCAGTACAACAGGGGCCTAAGTGCGACGATCTGGCTGATGGAGGGCAGATTTAGGTCCATTCGTATTGGGAGCAATGGGGTGCTGGAAGGAACTCTTAGCAGTGACCTTAAGAAAGAGTTTTCCACTTTTGTCAAATCATCTAAGCAACAATGGCCCCACAGTTCGGCTCCAAAAATTGCTCCCCCTCTTGCTTGTAATTTGTAGATTTCCACAGCGGGCGTCATGGCAAAGCTAGGGGATCTAGCTGCGAATCTTACAATGCCACTCGCTCGCTGTTTCAATCGTAGGGTGGCCTTCTGAATATGGCACTGCCACTTATACGAGTCTTCTAATTTCAGGCCTAGATAATCAAAGTCGCTGACTCTTTCCAACGCAGCGCCCCCTAAATAAATAGGTCGTCGCATTCTGCCTTTTCTATCTCCAAACACCATGCACTTAGTTTTTGATTGATTAATTTCGAGGCCATGATCATTACAAAAATCCATGAATCTTGAATGCAAGGTTGAGAGGCCTGTGGCTGTTTGAGATATCAGCATGGTGTCATTGGCAAATAAAAGGCAGGGAATCTTCTGCCCTCCTAGTTTGGGGGAGTCGTTGGAACACTCCATGAGATAAGGGATGCATGCGTTTATGAAAAGGAGGAATAAGGTAGGGGCAAGCACGCAGCCTTGTCTTACACCTCGAGCAGTAAGACATTTTTCAGTTAATTCACCTTGGGGGCCCCATCTGATTCTTCCATAATTGCCAGTATAGAGATCTCTAATAATGTTTAAGATAGGGCGCGGGACTCCTGTACTAGATCAAAGGCCGATTTTAGGTCAACAAATGCTACATATAGATGGCCTTCTACTTGATAAGAATAACCTAGTGGGAGAAGTGCAATGGCATATGTAGACACTTGCCTGGATCAGACTCTACAGTGGATGATTTCCACCAAGCGTGGAGATTTAAAAGGTAACACCAAACAATCTCCCAGTAGAGATTTCTGACTCTTGCCTACCCACTTGACTCTCCTCACCATCTTTATATCTTCAAATAAGGGACCTACAAGTCCTGCTTTTGAGCCAATATAATTCAGAGACTTCTTCCTCAATGAGGTCCAAGTTTCTCTATTTTGGTCTGGTAGGGTAGGCACATTGGCCAGAATTATTACATAAGGCGTGACAGCTGGGGGAAGATCTAAGCAGTCAGTTAGCAGAGACTCAAAAGTGGGTGGATCAAATTCTCACTATTAGACTTGCCTATGCCCCTGTTTCCATTAAAAGACCGATGTGTTAGCTGTGCCAGCTGGAGGTTGTTGTGAGTAACAAGATATTAAAGCTATCTGTGTATCAATGTTAGTTTTGAAGACGAGGTACCAATTTCTTGAGGAAGTACTGTTGAAGGACCTACCGATAGATTCTTTAGTATTCCCAGGGTAGAGGCAACGTTACTTTCGACCTGATTTAATCGACTAGTCAAAGAGTCCAATGGCAGTTTGACAGACGACTCCAGAGCTTTAACCATGTCACATATGTTCTCAAAATATTCGATGGTGTTTTTAGTCGGTTTATGGAAAGTCTTCACCGTTACATCCTTGGTGGATATTGGTCCCTAAGATGATTCATTTATATCACTTACTCTCTCAGCATGGACATTCTCTCTGGTGAGAGGCCACGGATTGTGACCCAGGCTTTCTAGTGCGCTTGGGTGGGGGGAGAATCTGTTTCAGATGTCAAAATAGTATCTGGTTTGATCTGTACACACCCATGGCCACCTTTATTAATAGTCATTTTTTCAACAGTGCCAAGCAGATGGTCGAGGTCAGAAATAGTGGAGCAGATCTGCGTTGTTGGCGCCACTAAACGATCCTCGCATGTCAGCAAACTTTCTTCTACACCACACATGATATTTACTTATCTATTGCTCCCATGGCACCAGAAATATATTTCAATATAGATGAGTGTGCTTTAGTGGGAGGTACAGGTTTGGTGGTAGGCATAGGGTGCTTTCTCTTATCGATCCTCAAACCTTGGCGGTTATAAAGTATAAACAAATATTGCCTGCAAGACAAACTTTTACATGCAAGACAACCCCACAGCAATTCCAACAAACTACACAAAATCTTGGGAAAATACTCAAATAGTTAAAATAAAGGTCTGCAATTCCAGTAATGTCCGCTGTTATCAGGAAGGAAATAGGTCGTCAAAGGCTTTGTAAGACTGTGTAGGAACAAATAGATGTTGCCGACCTGGTCTTAACCTGTACCGGGCAGGAACACAATGTACGTTCAAAATAATTGACCGATGACCACCAGTACCTTGAAGTGGATGTGGCAGACCTTAGAGGGGTGGCCCAGCCTCCTCCGGTCTCCAACGGGAGTGGATGGGCCTGCCCTTGGCCCGGGCTTTGCCCGGGCTCGGCCCGCACTGCGCAACCAGATGATGGATTATGTAGTGCCGACTGTGCTGCACAGGTTTTCAGAGTCACAGGGCCTGCCTCTTGTGGCCCTGGCTAGATTATAGGAGATGAAGTCCCCCTCATTCTCTGGTACAATAGCGTCCCATGCTGCAGGACCAGATGATGGATTATGTAGCGCCAATTGCGCTACACCGTTGTTGAGAGTCACAGGGGCCACCTTCTGGGGCCCTGGCTGGATTATGGGAGATGAAGTCCCCCTCGTTCCCTGGTACAATCGTGTGCAATTATATGTTGTGCAATGTGTAGTTTCTCAATATAATGTCAGAGTGCATCAACAAGCTACATTTTCTTGGTAGACATACAGTGAGAGTTTTTTTGCCAAGTGCACAAATACTTACCACCTATAAATGGAATGTGTGAGTCATGTGACGCCAAAACATGTTTCCAATGATTCACATAAATGCTACAAAGTAAAGAGAACAACATCATTACCTAATGTGAATACCTCACTGCTCATACAAAAGATAATCAACAATACATAACTCTGGATGGTTGAACCACTAGTAAGCAGATACCCATGCCTATATTCCTCATGGATTTTCATTGTACTTGTGCCCCACAAGAATGCACAAGGGCGAACCAATACCTTAAATGACAGAAACCAAGCCATACAAGGGTGCCTAGTCTCGCACCGTGTGAAGCGATAAATGTTGAGTAATGTAACACCAGCCAAAATAGCTGATTTATGTTACTCTGCCCCAGAGAGGCCTCACATGTGTTGAGTTTGAGTGCATCCACACATTACATTATTTACACATACAATTTTGCATAAGTGGCAGTCCAGGGATCCTGTAACAATGCTACACCTCCCAAGGGGAGGGAAAAATGGGAGCTATGTGGACAAAAATGATAGTTGTTAGCTTTTTCTAAGTGAGCTGCATGATGTAGCACACTTAGCAAGACGTAAATGGCAATGATGGTGAATGTTGTCGAAGCAGGTGTGACTTTGTGCACAGTTTTATAAATCAGCCAACAATGCAGACCCTCTTGCACAATGGTGCAAGGGTGTCTGTGTTAGTGCTAGGAAGCAGTTTTTGTCCCTGCACAAGTAGGGAGCAGCAATCTGTAGTAAAATATCAAATCGACCACTTACCTACCTTCTCCATTTCACAGAGGGCGCTAACGTAAGGAGACTACCTGTGTTGCGCTATGTGTAAAATCAAATATTGAGCCCCACTTACAGTGTTTAAAGTATGGAAATAGTTCTATTCATAACTCTAATGTGAGGAAGCCCTACAATTGTCCAGAAGACTCTGACAATGCAACATATTTCTACAATGTACTCAGGACAAACTGAAACATCATGTACTCACGTAACATAATAGTACTTCCTCATGACAAATAAATAATATCCAACTAGAGAACAGTAATTAATTTATTTAAATGCAAAACCTATTATCTAATAACACTAACTAGCCATAACTAACCTACACTAACTATCATTAACACTAGCCTATACTACCTTATCTAAAACTTAACCTTTCAACAGGCAAGTTAAACATTACCCCACTACCCTCCTTAATACACATAGGTCAGTGCAATACAAACGTCAATTAAATCCTAAAAATATACTTCCTACACATAGAAGCCTCAACAAAAATATATATTTTTCATTTTTTGGCATTTTAAATGTTTAAACAAATACAAAACATTAACCCCACCCACTTAAAAACCAACAGTAATAAAAACCTACTACACAAAAACACCTTACTTGTGTAAAACTAACCTAAACTATTCCTAAAAATACACTAAACACTATAACTATGACCATTAAAAATAACAATATAAAAGGTGCAAAATACAGGGAAGGGGATGTCCACAGTGAGAGTGCAAATCTGGGTAACAATAAGCTCCAGTGCCTCCTAAAATGTCACTCTGCCACTTCTGCTCCTTTTCATCAATGTTAGTAACCCTCCAGTCCATCCTACACATCCTGGTGCCACGCAACAAATAAAAATTGACCCGCCCAGCACCTCCAACTTTGGGTTGTCCTGTCACTTGCATCTGGTGTTCACCTGAGGATCCAGGGGTGGGGTGCGCTGTGCCTGACTGCTGAGTGGTACGTCAAGATGTTGTAGGAGTGGGGGTCCTTTTGAGCCTGTGGCAATGTATGTCCTCTCCAAAGGCCATCAGACTTGTTCTAATAATATGTGTGGCACATTATCCTATAGACAAGGGCAATCTTCTGGATGTGGCCATTCCATGCCTATCTCAAGGAAAAGGTCTTTGCCTCGTCTGGTTTTGTGTGAGCTAGGGAGAAAACGGTACCTCCTCTTAAGGCAAGTATAATATGTCCATCACATCTCACAAAATATAACTGACAATGTTATACCATCATAAGTGCCTGTCCATACCCGCAAATGTTCTTGGTACAGAGAAATGTACAAAATACCTTCATTATAATGATTTCTCCAATTACAATATGTTAACCTAACACAAGTAAAGTCAGTGTAGGTGTACAAAACACATATATTGGCACAATATAGGACCATGCGTTTCACTCATACCAGTGATCCCCACTCATTCTGATTTGAGAATGGTAAATAATACCCATGGGCCAGATATGTACACTTTTGTATGTGCAAATGGAGGCAAGGTCAAGGCAAAACTTAAGTGAGATGTGTACAGGTAAGCAATGACAGTTTGTGTGACTGTGCATGTGTTAAGCAATCTTGAGTTACGCAAGGCAGTGCACATTGCTGACTTGCCTTACTTTGCTGCAGGGAGCCATTCCATAGATGGAGGGTGGGTGTCCCACTGCATCAAAGCCCTTTTTTTGACAGATTCACAGCTTCACAGAGTACTGGACTTGTAAATGTGTCATAATTAATCAAGCCCACATGTGAACCTAAACCAGGAGAAATAATTTCATTTCACATTTCTGTTACCTCATTCTCCCTGTGTTGCATTCTGAAGCACCCATAGAAAGAGCAAAACGTGTTTGAAGAGTATGTCTACGCAGGCCTGCCCAAGAACTATTTTGCTTACAATATAAGCCACATTGCACTATGATTCAAGGGTGCCTGCTTTGGTGCTAGGCCGGCAAAAGTACGTCACTAGTAGGAAAGGACAGGAATAAGCTGATTCATGGAACCACTGTGCATTCCTGCCCTCTCACTTTCATGCAGTGCAGCCAGGTGGCTTGGCGTGTTGTACTGCATGAAAGCTTGACATGAATGCCACATAGGTTAGATACTGCCCACGAGGCTGGCACTGATATGCCAATGTATGGTAAACCTAGTGAATACGTTCTGCTGGCTAAACTTGGGCCAATGACTTTGTAGCCATACTGTGAGGTCTACTGGGGCTGCATAGGCTTTACAACAATGATGTTGCTACTCTGTGCTCTACAAATACATATATAACTGAGATATGAAGGCTGCCATTTAATGGTACAACTGCTAGGCCACAGCAAAGGTTCCCTGGCATGTGGGCATCTACCCTCAAAATGTGCATTAGACAGGCTGAGAGCTATTGTCTTGAAGCAAACTTTGGATCAATACATTAGCTGCCCTTCATACACGCATCCTCCAGGGCATCAGTGTAATAGGGCCACTGTCACTCCATTCTACATAGGTCTGACATGGGCACCTCTGATGGAGGGTCAGACACCCCTAAGACAGGATTCGAACAGCTATACCTCAGGTAAGTGGTAATACTGAGGGAATGTTTAGATGTCATAAAAATGACTCGCACTCCTGTGGTAACACATGTTGAGATGTGAATTGTACCTTTTCATGGGTTGTTTTCAGGATGCAACTAAAGTTGAGAAGTAACTGGCACATTTCCAGTATCTATCTTTTCTGCAATGATTGTAATGTAATGGCTAACCATGTCACACTGTCATGAATGTTTATGCAGTGTGTCATTAGGCATGACACACAGGTACTGTCACACATAAACAATCCCCTTATTTCAAGTGGGGTACTGCAGAAAAAAAACTTACACACACCTATATTGACACTACATTCACATATACATGGTTCCTTGTTTTTTTTTACAATCTGTTGACATGTTATGTTGTTCTTGCTCTATAAACCTGAATGATTTGTTGGCAGGTGATGTATACCTCCACATAACACTGTTACAACTATCATGGATCACACACACTTGACACATAGCTACAACCATGTAGTCATGACACTTACTTTCCGCATCACTACCCTTGAGCTGTCAACTTTGGCTTAGGTGAAAGGGCAATGCCCACCTGCAAAACAAAATGGAGAAACTGCATTAAAAATACAGCAGCAACTACAAACACTCCCAAATCTTAACTAAACACTATGGCATTCCAGTGTCATGGCACATTTAGGCACCCTTAAACACATATGTATACATTTTCAGACTATGGAACACAGCTACTAATAATGAAATACACTGTTCCTAAGGAGCAAGAAGAGAACAGGGTGAGTGCTAGGGGGTCCTATTTAGTAGGAGCAAGAGTCCTCACACACCCAAGTGGGTGTCATGCTTCATCATCGGACAAGCTCCTCGTCAGACCGGCGCTGCAATGTCTGACGGGCACCACCCATTGGGGGGCTCTTTGCCGGAGTTCTTTTTGATGATGCCACACTATCCCGCAGGTGAGTAGGGAGAGAGGGAAAGAGGAGAGTGCAAAAAGAAAAAAAGGATAAAATTGGCTCAGAAACCCTCACTAAGAACTATCTTTATTTATGCGGGGTATAGGCCAAGATTAAAACAATTACCTGGAGGGTGAAATCGAAGTAATGTTCGACCACTCTCTAACTGTATCACACATAACAGGATGGTCAAGAAACTACAAGACCCACCTCAAGATCGGGTCGACATGTTTCGCATCTGTGCGGTCCATAAGGATCCAATGACGCTTCTTCAGGACCTAGTGAAAAAACGCTTCTCCAACTACAAACTCAATTGGCTCTTGCCTATAACAACTGACAGTCAAAAAAAGGTTTGGTGTCGTCAGTCACTTACACGAGTCCATTATGACCCAGTATGTCGTTCCTATTCGTCACCCCTCCCACACTGAGGCCGGGCTTCATGGGATCACGCGGACCATAGGCCTGGTCCACATAACACATTGGTGAGGACTGGCAGACGGCACTTTCACCTACCCTTGGTCGCGTTCCCGATCCCGGGTGACGAATAGGAACGACATACTGGGTCATAATGGACTTGTGTAAGTGACTGACGACACCAAACCTTTATTTGACTGTCAGTTGTTATAGGTCAGAAATGTCTTACATCATGTCAAAATTCAGGCACCATGCATGTAATGTTGTAAGAACTACTGTGCAGCTTCATCTCAGGCCCCCTAGCACCAAGATGCAAGGGTTCAAGCATTTGGCAGTAGGTAGCCAAAAGTGTGCCAGCACTAGGAAAAGATAGGAATGCACTGTAAAATGTTAAATATGATGCATTCCTGCCCTTTCACTTTCACGCAGCACAGAGCGGTAAGGAGACTTGCCGTGCTGTGCTGCGTGAAGATTTGATAAATGTGTTCCTGGGTACATACATACTAACCTAGCTACACAGACATACCTAATACCTGGTGCAGTGTAGATAATGTTCTGTATTGTGAATCTAGCCATAGGGGCTGATATAGTCACATATTGTGCAGTGTTTGCATCACGGGTGAGGAACAACAGGAGCAAATGATTAAACAGTTCAAACCTTCTTCAGTGCTGGATATTGCTAAATGGTAACCCTCATTTGGACAAAGGGCTGCTTTGCATTACTTAGGTGATCATTCCGAGTTTGGCGGTAACTGAACCGCCACGCCGGAGGTGGTCATGTGACCGCTGGCAGTGTGGCGGTACAGATCGCCATATAACGAGTAAGGCGGTGAACCCAACCCAACGCAACACAGACAACTCACAGCCAGCATCGCCACCGCCGATACGCTGCATCTGGCGGTGGAAGCCAACTTCATGCAGGCGGAAGCCAATGTCCCGCCCTCCATATTCCGAGTAATCACTCAGCCAGGATATCCTGTGCGGCATTGCCGCCATGAAAAACCTGGCAGAAACAGAAAGTAAAAAAGGAAACGCCCACCTCCAGGCACAGAGACGCTTCCGCGGCCACCATGGCAAACAAACTTCTAGTCTTCTCAGCGTTGTATCTCGCCATACACCTTCAGGACCACCTACAACGATGAAAACGACAAACGTAACTAAACCTAGCACAGAGGAGAGGAAATGGCATTGATACACTCCCACACATAACAGACATACCTCAGACAGACAGCAAAGGCCACACACTGGCACACACAATATACGTCAATGCCAAGTACCCAATACGCACACAAAGCGAAGCAGATACATGCCAAACATACAGCACAATGCACACCAACACCACCAACACACCCCATAACCATACAATGACAACTAGACCACAAACACCTCAACTCTGGCATAAACAGGCACGTTGTGCGACACCACACATACACACACACACCATGAACTCCATGTAGCATTGACACATAATCAATAGCTGTGAACACACATCCAAACAATGATACAGGTGACACAACACTTACAACTAACATATAAAGAAATCCACACATGCAGCACTATACACATGGACGCACACACCACCCGATAAAATCACACAAGTAAGCAGTCACACACATCACAACATCCCCATGACCCAAACCATCTACCCAACGCATGCAACAAGACAGACACAATCCACACACAGACTTCATGCACCTTTGCACACAGATGTCACACCATCATGTACAAGGAAACCAGGACAAGCATCTCATCTTGTCAACCACAGCAATGTGGGCAGTTGTATTCAACAACAAAAGAAATAAACTATATACAAAAGGTGCCAATGGCAAGTCCAATGTCCACAAGGACTCATTGTCCATGAAACATGGGTCCAACTTGACTACTGACTGCAAATAGGCCTCCACGTCATAGGGGCAGCAATGGGACAGGCAGGCACCTCAGGGGTGTAGGGGAGGCTTGGATGTAGAAGGGGCACGCTTCGTTTTGGGCTTGGGAGGGGTGACTTTGGTCTGGGAGTGCTGGAAAATGGGTTATTGGTAAGGGCAGGTAGGTACCTGCACTTAGCAATAGGCCACTAACCTCCACTTAGGTCCAGTTAGGTCTCAGTAAATTAAACCCAGCTCAACCCTTATATTTGTATCTTTAAAATGACACAAGAAGAAATAAAATCAGATAAGGAGAACCGGAGATATGAATTTTTAAAGAATTATTGTTTTTTTAGTGCCTAGAAACAAAAAGCGCCAATCAGGTCATCTGGTTGCACCTCGACCGGGGCAAAGTCAAAGTTTAAGGCCGACCGCGATGGAGCCTGGCTCGGCTACAGGCCGCGGGAGGCCTCGGTCAAAAGTTTACCTTCGCACGTAGTCGTTTTTCTAAAGATTTTCTTCAGCAGGACGAACCTGCCAGTCCAATCCGACCTCCTGGAACTCTTCTCTGGATACGCGTCGCGGGAGCCCTCGTTGGAGATTTTTACCTTCTGACTTAGTTGTTTTTTCGAGGTGAAAATCCTTCAACCGGGGTAAACCTGGATCTTGATCTGACGTCCTTGGAGCCCTCCTCGGATACGCTGGCTAGGAGGTCCCGGTCAACTTTGTACGTTCGGACTTAGTCTCTTTTTTGGAGATTTTCTTCACCGGGACGAACCTGCAAATCAGGCCGGGTCGCGGTTGAGGCAAGCCGGCTAGAGTTGCCACGGCGAATCGGTCCCTCTATGGAGCTTTTTTCCAAAAGTTCTCCAAACTTCTGGATCTTCTCCCAGATGTTCTTTTAAGATTCGTTTGGGGTCCACAGCTCACCCCAAGGTTCCAGAAGCTCTGAGATGATCCTTGGGGGTGTGGACTACAATTCCCAGAATGCACCTGGCACAAACTCCTTTTTGGACAGTGGTCATCTGGTTGATTTCTTCAGGAGTTGGTGCAGGGGACTCTGGTTAGCAATTTTGCACCAGTAGCAAACAGGGAGTCCCTCCTTGAACCAGTTGAAGCCAGGCAAAGTCCTTCTTGTGGTGAAGACCAAGTGTGCAGCTGCTGCAGTCCTTCAGAGTGCAGGGTCCAGCAGGGCAGTCCTTCCTCTTCTGTAGTTCTTCCTGATAGGGATCTGGTAGGGAACTGAGGTGTGGGTGCAGGTCTGCCAGTTTTATCCTTGCTCCTGGGTGAAAAGCAGGGGGTCCTGGTTCTCCAATCAGGTGCAGGGTCCTTCCCCCTGTGATGACCACTTCCTGGGAAGTGTGCAAAAATCAATCCCAGGAGGCAACATTACTCAAAAATCCATCATGGCTGAATCTGATTTTTGGAGGTTACATCTGGCTGAGCCCACCCACTGGTGTGGCTAAAAATCATAAACACACCCCTCTCCTAATCTAATCAAGGGGGCACCTAGTTGTCTGGGGTTGCAGGATGTGGGGGTGTTGTTGGGTTGCTCCAAATGCCCTTCTCTGCCTTTGAAGACCAGTTTGGCAGCCCTCCACCTTCCTGCCTCACCATCTGCTGAGGGGAGATCCCCTCCCACAGGCACATCTCTTTGTGTGAAGCCAGGCCACTTCACACCTCATCAAGGCAGCCTGGTCAGGCTGCCAGAGGCTGGCCAATCAGAGCACAGCAGAAAACATAATGCAGAGCTGAAATTGGCAACTTTTCAGGTAAAGTTTGAAACTTTTTACCTGAACAAGTTATATTAAATCCCACAACTGGAAGTTGTGGGATTTATTAAAACAAATAATTTGATACCAAACTCTTTGTATCTGTCACTTAAGGGGACCTTTAAAATGAAAACATAGGGGCATATTTATACTCTGTTTGCGCCGAATGTGCATCAAAATTTTTGACGCACAATCGGCGCAAACCCTGCCCGATATTTATACTTTGACGTCCGACCCCGCGGGCGTCAAAATTCCACCATGTGCGTCATTTTTGGGACGGGGGAACCAGCCTTGCGTTAATTATATGCAAGGTAGGCGTTCCCTTCCAAAAAATGACTTTAAGGCCTGTACCCCTTATTTATACTCTGGCGTCATTTTGACGCACAGGAGGGGGTGGGCCTTAAAAAAACGACGCACAGCCTGATGTGCGCCATTTATTTAATGCCTGGGTCAGGGCAGGCATTAAGGGACCTGTGGGCTCGGAAGGAGCCCAGAGGTGCCCTCCCCTGTCCCAGGAGGACACCCAAGGATGGAGGGACCCATCCCAGGGAAGTAAAGGTAAGTTCGGGTAAGTAGTTTTTCCTGATTTTTTTTGTGGCATAGGGGGGCCTGATTTGGGCCCCCCTACATGCCTCCATGGCCAATAACCATGCCCAGGGGACATAAGTCCCCTGGGCATGGCCATTGGGCAAGGGGGCATGACTCTTGTCTTTGCTAAGACAGGAGTCATGTCAATGGAGGTTGGGCGTCAAAAAAAATGGCGCAAATCCGGTTTGAGGCCTGAATTTTGCCTCAGACCTGACTTGCACCATTTTTTGACGCACAACCCCCATTTTCCCATACGCCGGCGCTGCCTGGTGTGAGTCATTTTTTTTTACGCACACCAGTCCGCAGTGCCGGCTAACGTCGTTCCATTAATAAGGCGCCCGCATGGTGCGTTGGAATGGCGTTAGCCGGCGGTAAAATTTTTGACGCACAACTGCGTTGGCGCAGTTGTGCGTCAAAAAGTATAAATATGGGCCAAAGTCTCCCCATTCTGGCCTACGAAGGCCATTCACTACAATGAGGGAAAAACGAATGTGGCTGTTTTTAACCTCACCAGGGCTTATAAAACTATTTTTATAAAGTCCCTGCTAATAGTTACATGGCATGCAGGCCTAGGGGCACATAGGGCACACCTTAGGGGTGACACATGTAAAAATAAGGTAGTTTAAGACTTTGGAACTACTTTTAATTCCAAAGTCGAATTTGTATATAACTTTAATTTGAAAGCAGCCAGCAAGGCAGGCCTGCCTTTAAAATGACACTGGGCACCTCAGCAGTGCACCTATGGGTGCACTACCTATGCTGGGGTCCCTAAACCTACATGCCCTGCCATATACTAGGGACTTATAGGTAGGTTGACTTAGCCAATTATAATTAGCCTAATTTGCATACTGATTTTACACAGAGCACAGGCCCTGGGACTGGTCAGCGGTACCCAGGGCACCATCAGAGTCAGAAAAACACCAGCCAAAAGTGGAAAATGGGGCAAAAAGTTAGGGGGCCTCTGCAATCAGCCCTGTTTTCTCACAGGGAGGTTTGGAATCCTTGCTGGGTGAAGGAGCAGGGAAAATACCACAGGGGTCACCCAAGGAAAGGGAGGTGGAAGGGCCTGAGAGGGGCAGGGGGACACACCCTTTATAGGGAAGGCGGGGTGGGAGAGGAGTATAGAAGAGGTCAAGGGTGGCAAGAAAACTTTCTTAGGTACACGGGGCGGTCACATGATTGAGGGTTGGGAGTGCAGGTAGAGGGAGTGCTTGTCTGACGTGTCTGTGTGCTCTACATGGATGCTGGTGTGTGCAATGTCTGTATGTGTGTGGGGGCTGAATGTTGGGTGGGTGAGTGGGTACTTATGCATTTTTTAGGAGTGGGACAGAGATGCAGGGATAGGTAATGGGAGATGTGTGAGTAAATGTCGTGGTGGTGTGTGCAAGTGAGGTGGATGTACTGCAGGTGGCAGAGACAATAGTCGTGGTGAGTGCGGATGTGGTGTGTGGGTGTGTGTCTTTGAGTCTGATGTTGTGGTGATCGAGGGTATGACAGGAATGGTAATAGGACCAGTGTGTGATGATGCAGTGCTGGCAGGTGTGAGTGGAGATGTGACTGCAAGGGAGGAGGTGAGGGGGGTGTGTCTGTTGATGTGTGCAGATGTGTGTTGCATGTGTGCATGCCTATGTGAACGTTTGTGATGCCTATGCCTGTCTTAGCGCACCTTGTCTGTTGTAGTGGGTGTATGCTGGTCTGTAGGTGTGCTTTGGACGGGTGTAGGGAGAGGGGTTGTGGATTGGGAACAGGTACCTGGAGGGGCGATGGAAGATGAAGGGACACTGGCTGCCGTCAACGAGGAGGCCAGAGCCTGAAAGGATCTCTGGAGGCCAGACAAGGCACCGTGAATGGCTTTGTCTGCTGCATCTGGGATGCCAGTCCCTGGATGGCATTCACAATCGTTGTCTGCCTCACAGAGATGGACCTCAGGAGGTCAATAGCCTCCTCACTGAGGGAAGCAGGGCTGGCAGGGGCAGAGGTGCCTGCGGCGAAGGTGACATCCACCCTCCTGGATGAGCGGGCACGGGCAACTGGGTGGGGTGCTACAGGGAGGGCAGTGCTGGTAAGGGGGCTAGCGGACAAGGGTGGTGTGGTCCCAGAAGGGTCCGCCACTGCCAGGGAGCCACCATTGGAGCAGGAATCTGAATCAGATGTCTTAGTAACTCCACTCTCCCCCGTGGTGCTCCCCTCGCCCTCCGTCCACTGGTCCCCTTGGCTTCACTGGTGTCCACCTCCTGGGTCCCATGGGCTGCTGCATCCCCACTCGCCGGTGCCCTTCCTCCTTTGCCAGATGATGCTAATGCATACATAGACAGAGGAGGAGAGAGAAAAGGACGGTGGGAGAAACAGAAAGGGAGGAAATGATGAGAACCCACACATCCACTTCACATACAAACAATGCAGATAACAGTCCATGTCTGCGAAACAAGATACTATTTAGCAATCATTTCCAAATAGAGTCATGCAAGTGATGTCCAAACTCATACCAACCCTGCAGCCTAAACACCCGAATGAAGACATGCCTATCAACTGCCAAAATGACTAATTCAAAAATCCAGCCCAGGAACATACCCAAACACATGTCATCCATTACAGCATGATACAAATCATAGCATAGAGGGACTGAGGACACTAACTAAGTGACAGGAATGTGTGGAGTACATGTGGTACAGCGGTCCATTGATGTAGGACGTGAAGCAATTGCAATCTTCATGTAACATGCCTGTCATTACCCATATACAGTGCCAATATGACCACCTCGTACTACTACAGTACAAGCAGAGAAGGAGGATGCATCCAGTGACATGATAGCATACTTGAGAGACCCATACCTACAGGTGACCCTGTGTCACAGTACCACCACTACTTATCCTGAATGGCTCAACATAGCGACCATCACACACTCCTACTTGATGAGTGTGACAACCAGGACTGTACATTCCCTAAATCACATCTGACTATGTTATTTCCAAGTCCAAGGAGGGTGACAGTGCACAAACATGCAGTAGTCACCTGACAGTCAACACTTACCCCCTTGTGGCTGCTGTACTGCCTTCAAGTGCCCATCCAACTCAGGGTAAGCCGCAGCCAGTATGCAGGGCATTAGGGGGGTCAGGGTCTGACCACGTTGGGAGGCCATCCCCAGCTGGGCCTCTGTGGTCTTCTGGGCCCAGCGTCACAGGTCCTCCCCCGCTTCCTACAGTGGGTGCTCCAACGACAGTGGACCCCCAGGGTCTGCACTTCCTTGGCGATGGCTCGCCATAACTCTTTCTTCTGGTGGGTGCTGACCAGCATGGGAAACATTGAGAAAAGGGAGGACATGATGTAAATAATACTAATGCAGCAGTAAGCTTTGCAACACACAACAAACATGGACTATGCACACTGCCAATATCCCACACATATCTTGTGCATGCTACACACCTGATCAGTCATGACATGTCAATGTGCACACACATACATCATCAAACACCACCCAACATGTCCGACAAAGGACGTTGTACTGACCTGTTGCCCTGGAGCACCGTACAACCGCCCATACAGGGGTAGGACCCCTTCCACCACTTTCTCAAGTTCCTCCATTGAGAATAATGAGGCCCTTTTCCCTGCAGTGCGTGCCATTGTCGCTCCAAGAGACAGGACACATCAGCACACAAAGTGGAGGTCTGTCTTACCCAAATGGCTGGAGTCAAGTGAGCTGGCCCACATAAAATGCCGGCTACGACTGCAGCGGTCATGACCATCACTGCCGGCGGTGATCGCCATTGGCCCCAATCTCTCATAGACATCAATGTTAACCAATGAGGAGTTGGACGGCGGTTCAGACCGCCCTCTGCCATGACGACTTCCGCCAGCAGAACTAAGTAACTTCCAGCTGTCCAATGCATACCGGTCACGCGGATGCCATAATAGTCTGTGACATTACTGTCATGAGTTCACACAGCGTAACTACCTGCATGTTGTCACAAATACATACTTTAGGCACACCACACATGTCACAACATTTTTCAGCATATATGATTAGTATAGTGGAACACATGGATGGTGTACGTGTACATGTCCTGTATACGTCCATTCCCACAGGAGTTATGTGCCATCGTCTGTTAAGAATGGAGGGTGGAGTAATGTGTATTCCCATGACATGACAGGCAGCTTGCATGACTAAAACCTCATGACTGTTGTATGTCATACTTGGTGCCTACATTGTGAAAGGTTCACAGAATATTGTTTGTGTCCCCACACAGACATCGCCACAATGGAGTGATGAGAAATGCACTAATTTACCGGCCACTCGTAGATCTTGAAACCATGGAAGAGCGGCACATCATCATGACCTATCAACTAAACCGTTTGTGCATCAAGAAACTGGTTGCCCAGTTGGTGCCAGACCTCCTGCCAGGTTTGATGAATCCCCATGCCATTCCTCCGACAGTCCAGATGTTGTCAGTCCTGCATTTCCTGGTGAGTGGCTCTTTTCAGGTCACAGTGGGACAGGCTGCAGGGTTTTCACAGCCCCAGTTCTGTAAGGTGTTGCAGGATGTGCTGGATGCCCTACTCAAGCATGTGCACAGGTACATTAGGTTCCCACTACCTCCAGAATTTCCCACTGTAAAAGCAGCCTTCTACAACATATCACATGTCCCACATGTAATTGGGGCCATTGATGGGACTCACATTGCCTTGGTACCTCCGAGGATCAATGAACAGATCTACAGAAACTTGAAGAGTAAATATTTGCTCAATGTACAAGTGGTGTGTCTTGCAGACAAATACATTACACATGTGAACAAAAAATTCCCTGGATCAGTACATGATTCCTACATCCTGAGGAACAGCAGTGTTCCTGCAATGATGTCACAGCTACAGGAAGAAAGGGCCTTGCTCATAGGTATGTGTACTGCAGGCCATCTCGTGTTCAGCTATACACCAGTCACAAAATAAATGACTTGTGTGTTTAAATTATGTCGTGGAAAAGAACAACATTGAAAACTTTTCCAATCATGCCATGGGCTGTGCTGAATGGCCTGCCCATGATTATCGTGCCTTTCTGGCATAATTCCACAATAAAATCTGGAGAGAATTCCAAGTGAAACTGACGGCTTTCAGAGTTTACTCACTAGTCTTGACAACAGTATCACATGTGCCATCAAGGAGAATGTGCTGCTGTTTACAATTAGGGACACATATAAAAGTCTCTGGGCCACAGTTGGTTTGCGGGTCGTACATTGAGTATCAGGGCCATAGAGGAAGATGGATAGAATCAGAGAGACTCAGCAGTGGGAAATAAAACTTCATTGAAAACTAAGAGCCAGCTCCTACTTTCCTTGCACCTTCTCTCTCAGGGGGTCCAAGTGTCCAGACACACAAATATCAAAAAAGGAAACTTATCAATAAGGGAACAGACTCCTCAGAAAAATATTTGTCCCTAAACAACAAACTGCACAGAAACACTTTAGCTGTGTTGACCTGAGGGAAAACATTGTTTTTCCTTTTGGACCATATTCTGTTTTATTTTGTTTTACTGTGGGCCAGTTGAGGCCACCAAGTCTCTCAAGATGCCCATTAATACTTTCTTCCCAACAAGCATTTCTGGGCTTAGGTTCAGAAGGAGATGGCTATTCTCCAGAAAGACCTTTTTCTTTCCAATCACAACTTGAGGCAGTCGCTCATGGAATACTGCTCCCATCAGGGTTGGTTATTACTGTTCAGTGTCCATGCCCCCTAGTTTAGTACCTGAAGGCAAGGCAGAGTATATGTTTTCCACTCTAGCTGTTGATCCAGACAGTCATGAGAGCCCAGAAGCCCACCCCACACACCCACCAGTACCTCAGACATGTTGACTGCAAAGCACACAGAACATAACTCCCCTCAAGATTTTTCAAGAGCTCAAGCTTCAAGTCTAGCTTCATTATGTGCCCTATTCATGAAAACAAATGGAAAAGTATGGGAGGAGTTTTACATCACCTGATTGTGCTTTTCTATTTTTTTCATTCAGAAACATTCCAAGAACTATGGGGCTTATTTACAGAAAGTAACCTTGCTGCGCTGCCCTGTGCCACAGGGAAAGATACAGTACATTTCTGTCCCCTCCTCCTGTGCTGGCGCACAATTGGCTGCTGTGCTCCAACGCAGCCACCCTTGTACCATGGTACAAGGATACCCGCATTTCAGACAGGATACACTGATGCAGTGTAAGGCAACACAGTAACTTGCACTGCAGTGCCTTACTCAGTATCTTCAAGGCCATGAAAAGCCACATAAAGTGGCTTTGCATGGCCTTTTAGATATGGGCTTGCACTATGTGGCGCTGGTGCATCACAAAAAGGGATGCACAGGGTTTGTAAATAAGCTCCTATGTTTAGAAAGCTAAGTCAGGCACAACTAGGAATGTCATGTCACTTTTTGTGTACGTCTTATTGCCCCCGTGCGGTATTGTTCTTAGCAGATATTAGACCTAGCATCCTTGGTGTGGTTTTTGCTGACTTCCGTTTAGCTGGCCTTAGGATTCTGCATACTTTAACACTCCTGACAAGTGCTTGTGCTCTTTCCCTAAAACATGGTCACATTGACATATACCCAATTAGCATATTTAATTTGCTTTTAAGTCCCTAGTAAAGTGTACTATCTGTGACCAGGGCCTGTAAATTAAATGCTTCTAGTGGGCCTGCAGCACTGAGGATAGATAGAGCCTTTACCATTGTGGTAATGAATGGGAAGGGAAGAAAGAAGAACTTCATGGAGTCAGAAATTGGCTATTTCATCTGTCTGGTCATTCACTTCCTGCCGCTGATGCTGGCTGGAGGGTGAAGGATCAGCAAAGGCTACAGACCCAAAGGTTGGAAGGATCCATGGGAGCAGGTGTGGTGGTATATGGGCAAGGTGGCCCATGAGGAGCACTCCATCTCCCAACTTAAACATTGTTAGGTGGATGCCATTGCCCGGGAATCTGATGTACTGGACCTGCTGGGATTGGAGACCCCGTAGGTATGTATTAATGTACCATCAGGATGTAGTAAAGTAAATAACTTAGTTAAGGTACATATCAATATCAAAATGTATTTGCAATGTGTAGATGCCTTGTGACAAGGCAAAAAAACAGAGTGACACCAGGTGGCAGATGTATCAAACTGTCACACAAAGCAGCACACTGGACATAAATGCTGTGTTGTGTTACAGAGAGCGACCACTCATGACACTAAGGTGGTCATACCGAGTTTGGCGGTCGAACGGACGCCAAAACATTGCCAAGTTATTTATCTATCCTTAACACACTAAAAAAATAACCCCTTAAGCACCAAACTATAACTAATTAACTATTTACCCTCAAAAAGACAAACACCCAAAAATACAAATACAATTACAAAAAACAACACTTACGCAAAAAGACTACACAAAATATTATTCTCAGGGACAGAAGAGACACAGGGGGTCATTATGACAGGCTGCGGGTACTTTTCCCCATATTATGACATTGGCGGTTTGGCTTAAGCCAAACCGCCAATGTACCATACCGTCACCAGGCCACCCACGGGATTATGACCCTGCCTACCGCCATGGTTTTTGTGGTCTCCTTACCACCACAAAAACCATGGCGGTAGGCACTATCAGTGACAGGGAACTCCTTCCCTGTCACTGATAGGGGTCTTCCCTGCCCTCCTCCCCCTCCCCTGGTCTTCCCCCATCACCCCCTCCTTCTCCAGACCCCCCCATGACATACACACACCTTCACTCACCAACGAACACGCATACACACACTCATACCTACATTCATCCACACATGCATACATCCATACACACACACACACATCCACACACTGACATACATACCTTCACACACTTATGCACACAACACAACATGCACACACTCACACATCCAAACACACACACATACAATACACATCACACACCCGCACACACACACACACACATATCAATCAATCAATCAATTTAGAAAGCGCGCTATTCACCCGTCAGGGTCTCAAGGCGAGGGGGGAGCTATTGGTCGAATAGCCATGTCTTGAGGCGCTTTCTGAAAGCCAGGAGGTCTTGGGTCTGGCGTAGTTGGAGCAGTAGGGAGTTCCAGGTCTTGGCGGCGAGGTAAGAGAAGGATCTTCCTCGGGTGGTGGTGCGGTGAATGCGGGGGACGGAGGCCCGGGCGAGGTTGGCGGAGCTGGTGGGCGGGGGTGTGGAAGGTGAGTCTGTCGTTGAGGTAGGCCGGACCTGTGTTGTGGAGGGCTTGGTGTGCGTGGGTGAGTAGTTTGAAGGTAATCCTCTTCGATATGGGTAGCCAGTGTAGCTCTCTGAGGTGGGCAGAGATGTGGTTGCGGCGTGGGACGTCAAGGATGAGTCAGGCAAAGGCGTTTTGGATATGTTGCATTTTCTTTTGTAGTTTGGGCGTGGTTCCTGCATAGAGCGCATTGCCGAACTCCAGTCGGTTGCTGACTAGGGCGTGGGTGACTGTATTTCTGGTTTCAACGGGAATCCACTTGAAGATCTTGCGGAGCATGCGGAGGGTGTTGTAGCAGGAAAAGGAGACTGCGTTGACCTGCTGAGTCATGCTGAGTTCTGAGTCAAGGATGATGCCCAGGTTCCGTACTTGGGTGGTGGGGTTGGGGGCGGCTCCGAGGGAGGTGGGCCACCAGGAGTCGTTCCTGGCGGAGAGGTTGCTGCCGAGGATGAGGACCTCTGTTTTGTCTGTGTTTAGCTTGAGGCGGCTTGAATCCAATCAGTCAGCGATAGCGTGAAGTCCCTTGTGGAGGTTGTTTCTTGCTGTAGTAGGGGCTTTCGTGAGGAAGATGATCAGCTGGGTGTCGTCTGCGTAGGATACTATGTTGATGTGGTAGGATCGTGCGATGTTGGCGAGGGGAGCCATGTAGACGTTGAAAAGTGTTGGGCTGAGCGAGGATCCTTGAGGGACGCCACAGACGTTTTTTGAGGATTCAGACAGGTAAGGCGGAAGGCAGACTCTCTGGGTTCTGCAGGAGAGGAAAGAGGAGATCCAGGCGAGGGCCTTGCTGCGGATTCTGGTGTTGTGGAGGCGTGTTCGAAGGGTGTGGTGACAGACGGTGTCGAAAGCTGCAAAAGGGTCCAAGAGGATGTGCGCTAGGGGTTTGCCTTTGTCGAGCATGGTCCTGATGTCATCTGTGGCAGCAATGAGTGCGGTCTCTGTGCTGTGGTTCTTGCGAAAAACGGATTGGGAGGTATTGAGTGCTTTGCTGTCTTCCAGGTAGCGGGAAAGTTGGCTGTTCAAGATTTTTTCGATGACCTTCGCTGGGAAGGGGAGGAGGGAGATAGGTCGTAGTTAATGGGGTCATACACTACACCTCCCACCCCCTCCCCTGTTGGAGCACCCGACTTACCTGATGTCGGGGTCCTCTATCAGGAGACGGGACGGGGCAGCAGCGTCCGCCAGCAAAACACCACCAGGCCGTATCATGGGTCATGATACGGTCTGCGGCGGTCTACTGGCGTGGCGCTGCTGCTGGCAGCAGTGCCACCTTACTGCCATCTGCCGGCATGACCACCGCCAGATTCCTGCCATTCTTCTGGCACAAATTTGGCTATGGTCATAATCCGTCAGATGGCTGGTAGCCATAGTGACGGTCTTTTGGAGGCCGTCGCCGCAGCAGTAGGTGGTATATACCGCCAAAATTATAATGAGGGCCACAGTGTCTGATTTGGAGTTTGGCGGAGGGAGTTACTCCATCACAAATGTAACAGATACTAACAGAAAGTAAAAGTAACATTTACACTTACTGGTATGCAGCCACACCCATTGTATTATTTCCAGGGTGTGACAAGCAGGTTCTCAACATTTGCAGCAATGTTTCTGACACATTGCTACACAAATGTACATTGTGTAATGCACTACGCAGTTGTACGTATGCAGAAATGCTAAGGGCCACGAAATGGCGGCAAAGAGTTGGTGCTGAACCATGCAAAAGAAGCGATGTGCTGGTTCTGATCTGCATAGCAGCGGCGATGAGCTGGTTCAACAGAAGATGCAAGGTTTCTGCAGAAGAGAACACTTTAAGCCCACTTCCAAGAGCCAAGGACTGGGGTGGCACCACTTGGCAGAGCAAACTGACAGAAGGCAAAGTCTTGGTGCAGAAGCAGGGTGGTTGTAAATCTTTAATGTCCCTGAGACTTCAGATCAGGAGGCGGGCCACCTAGCCTTTAGAGTCAATCTGGGTTCAACGGATGAAGTGCAGTCCTTCTCACACAGGCTGGGGAACAGCAGGCAGCAGGGCAGCACAGCAAGGCAGGACTCCACAGCTGATTGATCCCGCAACAAATTCAGATGAGTTACCAGGGTACCCAGCTTGATGTCAGTGACAGTCATATGTGCATTAAAATGTTGATCCTTGGCCCTCTTCCCCCCTCTTTCTGATTCCCTTTTCAGCCCAGTCTCTCTCTTGCTGAGATGTGTCCAGCCTTCCTTGTGATCATAAAACACTTAGGAAGGCACAGAGGCATCTGACTCTCCCATCATCCAGAGTATGTCCTACAAAGCTTGCAGCTTTGCTGGACTATCAAACATGGACTGATGGGATTCCTCCACTCCTCATGTTTTCTCCTAGGCAAGCATGGCACTACCATAAAAGAAACTCAAGGTCCCCCATGCTATGTAGGAGTGCAGGCACTTCTGCACTCAGTGTACAGTCACAGCACATTCAGTGCCCAATACTGTAATACACATGTATTATGCTACCACCAGCATACTCACTTGCAGCACACACACTGCGCATACTGTTCAGTACTACAGTCCTTTCATACTGTATTAGAGTGTGTGGCTTTTAACACACACTACCTTCACACACACACATTTACCATGTGCACACTGTTCCACATTTCACCCTATGTGTAGTGTAGGGGCAGACACATTCATCACATGATTTTATCACACACACACTTCCATATCAATCAGAGTTTGGGCAATGGTGAGTGGAAAACACAGCAGCAGAACTTTAGAAGAGTTGAGTGAGCCTGTGGGCCTCGATCCAGTGTAGATTGGTCATGTTTACTACTACAGGTAACTACAGGGTATGCCACCACTGTCACGCTTGCACTGTCTCACCCCTGGCAAAGGCAGTAGCATTCCACAACTATGAGTGTAGCTCACTCGGTGCCCCTCCTGGTCCAACAAGACAGCAATCCATGACACAGGCCTATGTCATGGCACACACACATATTCAATGTTCCCGTATGTACCAGCATTAGGCATCCAGACAACAAATTGGCCACTCAGGGCAGGGGTACACTACTCTTACCATGTAGATGAAAATTCCAAGCTAACACCACCATTGCGCCACAGTTCAAATATTTGTGTATGTCCACAACCATTTGTATGTGCATTATGACATACAGGCTTCACACATTAGACATCTCTGTGCTCCTGAAGTGATGTGATGGTTGGCAAACTTCTCCCTTGTCAGATAAGTATTATGCATTGCTACTTCAGTAGTTAAGTATGTTTTGGTACAGACCTTTGAGCCTCATTGCATTGCTTTGGAAAGCATGGTAAATGTGTACTGTATCAAGTGTGGACAAATGTAGACCTTACATCATTCAGCCCTGGGAAGGTGTCACGTGGGCTTTTTGTGGATCCCCACACATGCATGAATGACATTTTAACAAATGACATTTTGATGTCTACACCTGAGGCTAAGCCTTTGCCAATGATAGATGTCTCCCATGATCCGTGATGGTAGCTGCTGCAAGATTTGTTCCAGAAAAGTGCTGCCACTCTGTGTGATAGTCCATATCTGCAACACACATTTGTTTGAAGATTGCCTCAGGGACTAACTTATTGAGAGAATTGTGTTCCATCATACACTGAGGGCCACATTTGACACATTTTCATGCAGCAGAACCCAGCAAGATAGCTTGCCGAGTTACTGCACTGCACTGCACTGTTTACAAGAGGGAGGACAGGAATGCATCATTCCTATTTAGATAAGGGGCAACCCTGCCCTTTCCCTTTCATACAGTGCACTGCATTACATTGGCTTGCTGCATTGATTTATTCTTAGTTCAAGATATGCCCCCATGTTTAGCAACAGCTTGGAAATTAAGATTCATACATGATGAGGCCTACTTCTAGTTGAGAAGATGTGAGTGAAAATATATGCACCTTGACATACACACCAACCCCACACAAATGATGGGTTAAAAAAAATAAATGTGTTGGATGATAGGCTTACATAACTTCTATCATTTTTTCGATCATTTTCTTGTAATTATGAAAAAAACACAATTTGGTCCCTTTTCACACGACCTGCCATTGTGTGCTCTATGTCTGCATCAGTTTCATCATCCTCGTCTGATTTATGTGGGATTCCAGTCCCTTTGTCCCATGGCACATTTGTTTTGCGACAGATGTTATGCAATATTGTACACACTAAGATAATCTTGCAGACCATAGGAGGGGAGTACAGGAGTCTTCCACCTGATTTGTCCAGGCAGCGGAAACTGGACTTTAGGATCCCAAACATTCGCTCCACAACATTTCGTGTTTTGCTTAGAGCGGAGTTCTACTTTTGTGGCCAACTGTCTGGGGATTTTGGAATGGGGTCATGATCCATGCCTGCAAACCATATCCCTGGTCCCCTGAAAAGTGGACAGTACCAACAGTTAATGATTTGGTACACTGTTACTTAGACTTAATTAACTGTGTGTTATGTATACAGGCAAACTCAAACACATTTCTTAAACTTTTAACAGATATGTCTTAGGTACTGTTGAGCATTTCTTTACACATGTATGTTTGACATATCTCTGTCATTGAACATATTGTACATGGTTTAAGACATACAACACATCAACATGCTAACTTTCATGTTTAGGAAGATTACTATGATTAGTAATTTAGAATGATTTTAGGAGCAATATGAGAATTGTATTCTATATGTATGCAAAGTATCAAATTTAGGATCAGATTATCTTGCATACATTTAGGTAATGGTAGTACCAACACTTTTGACATTCACACATACGTTTGTCCTTTCACCTACGATGTTCTTGCTTGCCTACATAACATTTGCAGAGCTTTAGATTAGTTAGCATAAATTAGCGGGCCTTATTTGCGTATTAATGTTAACAATATTCAACAAGTTACATGGATATGTTAATTAGCTTTATTCACACATCAGCTAATGCTGTTTATATGGCAAGTTGTTTTCTTAACATAGATTGACACATAAGTATGGCAATGTAGCCCATTTTCGTATTGGACAGCATGATGTAAATATAAGTGACTTTAAACTATAGACCTGTATAAAACACTTTCTGTATTCACATGTATGTATGGGATTTTGCCTTGTAGGTGATTATGTACTTATATGCCTTGATTCTTACATCATTTCTTTAGTATGAGTTGATTTAGTTTTTGGTTATAGGTACACGGTGATACCTTACCTTTGTCACATTTCACCTTGGTTATTTTCTAGAGTATAACATCTTTCACAGGCTACTTATTCAATGTGTCAGTTTTACATTAATGGACTAAGATGCAAGAAATGTAGGTAACTTGAGGTACTAAATTCTTCATCATGAGGTACATCAATTTGGCTTAATATCTATGTGTACATTTGGAACTAGAATGTTGGAAGGACTGAAAATTAGGTGCACTTTGTACTTTTGGTATCACATATGTGCCTAGAGTTGAAATTTACACAATATTTGAAGCTACACTTTTAGTGTATGTTATACATAAAATTTAGAAATTCTTTTTCCATTTGTGCTCCTGATACTTTGATCGGCTTACAGATATATTACATATACTGCCATGTGACACATATGCTTAGGATCACATGATTTGTTCAACTACCATTGTTTTAGAGGAACATTGACAAATAATCCACACTTGCCACATCATTGCACATACACGCACCTCACACTTTTCTTAGATTTATCCTTTGTTATATTATACAAATTCAGGGACAACATGATTTGTCAGTTTATGTGTTTGACATTGCAGAAATTGTGCTCCATTACCTCACACAGTGTGAGATGACAGTACTTCTCACTGTTGCATTTATCCTACTTCCACTGCAGAATCAGTGAGGGAATTACACAATGTGATAAGATTAGCTACATGTTAGAGTACGATACTCCCACTATGTGCACATGACTCAATATCCTTAATAATAAATAAATAGTAATAATAATACAAACACTGAGATGGCTTTTATGTCATACCCATAGAACTTATTGGTTGGTACATTGTATAGTTCTGCTTTACTTTCCAATTAGTAGGCCATTCTCACATTTGCCATTCTGAAACTGCTCATTGATGGTACTGTGGCGGATGATGTACGTATTGTACGCACAGCTTTTGTCCTACACAATCCTTAAAAGAACAATGCATTTGTGCAATTGAGTTGTTTTTTAAATATGACTTACTGCTTTGTTCGCCCTTGCATCACACTACATCTATGTGATGCAAGGCCAGCGCAACCCCTTGATAAACATGCCAACTAAAATGAATATGGCATTCTGTAATGTAACTGGTGCTCATGTAAACCGCTCTAAAACCTTTGGGTCGAGTTCGGGCTGTATAAAAACTGCAGAAAACTGGATTGTGCAGGTCGTCTGTTTGAGGCCTTGCTTTTGTGAGCTTTTTTGTTTAGTAGGTTGACATGCCCCAGCACCTGCCTTAGCTGTGCAGTGTGGTCTGTGGCACAATATTTCTGACCTTATTTGAGCTGTTAAAATGCGAGAAAAGCATTTTTTTCTCCAACACTGCCTGACTCTACAATTGCAGTGGTCTTTTCCTATAGGAAACAAAGGTCACTGAGAAGGAAGCCTCCCTCCTATGAAAGCTTTGGGTGAATGACCTCTCTTGTGCCTCGGCCATCAAAAATTAAAACAGCCTAATTACCCTTATTTCTAAATCCTCAGATGTCCGGATCAAGTTCGCTGAGGTGGACCCAGAAGGCAGATGGCTAATAACGAATATCCAAAAGGACGACCACACAATCCTTGTGGTAAGCCTTCACACTTCCAACAATGACCTCCCATCCTTTTGGACACAACTACACAAAAAATTATCACACACACATCCTCCTAAAAGGTAGAAATATTAAGGGGGTGACTTCAATCTTCCATGGGACGGGATCCTAGACAGGAACTCCATCTGCCTCTTTAGACCGAGCAAATCTCACAAACAAATGTTAAATCTATGCAATGCACTCAAGCTTAAAGATGTGTTGAGGCTATTTAACCCTACAGGGGTAGATTATAAATTTTTCTCCCACCCCCACAACTCTCTTTCATGTATAAGCTACATCTCAGTAGATGTGATTAACATCCCCAACACCTCTAACCCAAGAAGCACATGAACCCTAGTTTCGGACCTAGATTGCATAACCCACCTACATGATATCTCCCATCCCGCAAGTAAACAAAACAATTGGAGAATGGATAACCTTCTCACATAAGATCCTATCTTTAGGGAGAAGATTACAAATGAGATTTTTCAATTCGTCAAAGTTCAAATAAACTCAGGCCCCAGCCCTCAAGTTGTATGGAATGCCCTGAAATCCATAATCCATGGCCATGTGATCAAACAAATGTCTTCAAAAAACATACAGGACGACACCAGCTTAGACAAACCAGAACAACAAATAAAATCCTTAGACAGCGTTTTTAAACTGAACGTAGTTAATCCAAGTTTAATTCAACTAACGAAGATGAAGTATGACTATAACAAAATCTTAAGCCAAAAAGCACACATCATCATTCAAAAAGACAACAGTATCTCCTAATGTAGATGTAAAAAATCCAGAAAAATACCAGCATTTTACCTTAAACAAAACTGCCAATGCATGTCACCAATTCACCTGTTGGATACCTTCTTCGCTAAAATAGATCATATACTCAGCGACTTTCTTTGGCAGTCCACATAACTCAGAATAGCTATCACAAAGTACTGTTCCCAAGAAAACTCAGAAGCCTAAAGCTCCTTGACTACTGCACATTCCAAATTGATTGCATACCTAGCGAGACAAGGGCTCTTCTGGTTCCCCCCACTTAATATTGCTCCTCCAGTTTGACTTAACATTGAAAATAATCTACTCCTACCACTCTCTCTCATGTCCCTTATTACTACCAAGAAATTAAGGACGGAACACTCCACATGCATTCTTTCCCACACAGCAGAGGCTTTACAGAAAATTGACAATAAACACCCCAATAAAATACGCTACTCTACACTTGCGTCATAACGGTATAAGTATAACCTCAAATCAGAGAGAAAAACACTCTTCCTAGCAAAATGGGCTCAAAAAGATATTTGTTTAGTAGAAGGCCTGGGTTCTCCCACAGATCCCACACTCTTTTTAAACTTCAAATCCAAATTTGAACTTGACGAAATAAACTTCTACCACTTTCAAAGGATTAAAGCTGTTATAGCCAGACATAAACCCCTGAGAACAGCTGGCTTTCCCTTCAAACTGGAGATCATAGCTAAGTGGGGTCACATAGCTTCTAAGCTCAACTACATACTAACTCCCATGAACACCTCCCTCACTAAGTCAATACTAGATAAATGGGAATATATTTTGAGCAAAACAACTCTACTCATAATACTAGATAAATGGGAATATATTTTGAGCAAAATAAACTCTACTCTTAACTCGGCCCTAAACTGGCCGTCTATTTGGCCCAAACTAACAACCAACAATACGTTAGCACAATGCAGATTATGGACCATATACATGACCTATTGGACCCCCTCCAAACTACACAAACTAGGTCTCCTTGATTCTGACAACTGCTGGAGCTGCAGTAAGACAATTGGAGACCTACGCCATATGCTACTCGAATGCACCTTTACTAAAAAAAAACTGTTCAGAACTTGGACTTTCCATCTCACAGCTAACCTGGTCCCCCAACCTTGCCTCTATAGCACTAGGTATTCTCCCTACTGAAACCTATAAATGTCTAGACAGTGAAGGTTGTATTTTATGGGACATTCTGGTTTCAATCGGTCTTAAAGCTATTCTGTATGAATGAAAAGACCTTTCTAAACTCTCAACCCATACATGGTTGGAATGGGTCCAGTTTACTGGGGACAGATAATTCCCCAAAGACCTATCTAAAAACCCATTGAAGACAAAACAAAAAAATTGGGTTGAAACTAGATTCATGCATATCTAACATCACCAATGTCATCTTTCCCCTCACCCAATCCCTATCCCTACCTTTTCATTTCCCCCAAAGCTTCCCCACCCACTATCCCTGCTCCCCTTCACCAACACTTCTCCTTATTTCCATATCGTCTCTCTTCACTGTGACCTCTACCGTCCTCTCTCTCCCCTTTTGAACTTATTACTATTCTGGGGTATCCCATCTCACTACACCCTCACTAAAGTCCTATAGCTCCTCAGTCATCTTTAGCACCCAAAACACTATCTTTCTATGTTTCAATTACATCAATCATATCTTAAGACACTATGGCCCTCATTCTGACCTTGGCGGGCGGCGGAGGCCGCCCGCCAAAGTCCTGCCGTCAGGTTACCGTTCCGCGGTCGAAAGACCGCGGCGGTAATTCTGACATTCCCGCTGGGCTGGCGGGCGGCCGCCTTCAGGCCGCCCGCCAGCCCAGCGGGAAAGAGGCTTCCACGATGAAGCCGGCTCGGAATCGAGCCGGCGGAGTGGAAGCTGTGCGACGGGTGCAGTTGCACCCGTCGCGTATTTCACTGTCTGCCAAGCAGACAGTGAAATACTTGTAGGGGCCCTCTTACGGGGGCCCCTGCAATGCCCATGCCAGTGGCATGGGCACTGCAGGGGCCCCCAGGGGCCCCGCGACCCCCCCTACCGCCATCCGGTTCCCGGCGGTCGGACCGCCGGGATCTGGATGGCGGTAGGGGGGGTCGGAATCCCCTCGGCGGCGCAGCAAGCTGCGCCGCCTTGGAGGATTCAATGGGGCGGCGGTACACTGGCGGGAGACCGCCAGTGTTGCCGGTCCGACCGCGGCTTCACCGCCGCGGTCGGAATCCCCATTGGAGCACCGCCGGCCTGTCGGCGGTGCTCCCGCGGTCCTCCGCCCTGGCGGTCTTTGACCGCCAGGGTCAGAATGACCGCCTATGTTACCAAGAAACGACATCTGTATATCAAACCGTATCTATGATTCTATGTTTCAATGTTAAATTGTTATGTCAAATAGCTATGCTAACATGACCCCATATTTAGAATATATACTGTATGTTTAATCACACACCCCATTATACATCATTTTGTATCTTCCTGCTGTCCTGCATTTGTATCTTCTGTATTACAAAATCTCAATTAAAAATGATTCTTGGAACAAATTGCAGTGGGCTCATGAGACACGCAATAAGAACATTTAAAGCCTCTTAAGCATAGGTGGCAACTGTTTCTGTTCCTGGCTTGCAAAGACTGTATTCTGAGAGAATACTTTGTTTCATACCCCAACCAGTCCCCACCCACTTGGCTGTAGGTATAAACTTGCACTTACTTCTACTCAGAGGAACCTGTGACTGAAGTTCTGTTTCTCTGTAGCAATAGAAAAACATGCAAACAATGTGAAGAGTAAAGTTGACATTAGAGCATCCAAGTTACCCCGGTTGATCTAGAGGAGTGTGAAACTGCTTCACAAGTGCCTGCCCCCGAACAAGCAGTTTCTGCTTCCTCAAGGGTAAGGGAGACCCCATCTTCTCCCAAGCATCATAGGTTAAATACTCCTGATCCGGATGCAGATATGGAGGAAAAAGAGGTTAAGGCCAGGTTTGTCCAAGGTTGGGAATTGACAGAGGAGCTACAACACCCCAGGAAAAACCTGGCATTTCTGGA
This sequence comes from Pleurodeles waltl, assembly GCF_031143425.1. Taxonomy (NCBI): domain Eukaryota; kingdom Metazoa; phylum Chordata; class Amphibia; order Caudata; family Salamandridae; genus Pleurodeles; species Pleurodeles waltl. The sequence continues at coordinate 1,294,036,679 of NC_090446.1, read as the reverse complement.
TAGTCCAGGAGTAAAAAGAGGATTTTTCTACAGTGTCAGAGAAAGGAGTGTTTACCTCTTCACAAAGCTATTGAATGATGAATGAATGGAAGGAGGCTGACATATCTTCTCCATGATTTTGCGGATATATTTGTTTCATTTGTGAAGGTGGATTCCCTAATGGCAGGCCTGTTGTCTAAAGCGACAATAATCCTGGTAGTTGCTTCATGGTTGGATCAAACAGATACATGGAAAGGGCGTAGGCTATATCTAATTTGTCAGTTTGAGTGCCACTTTACATGAATTACACCATTCAGTTTTTGTTCAAAGATTGTGAAAAAAAAATCAGAAGCTAGCAAAGCAAATTGACCTAAGTTTGGACTCAAGGGCGCTGGAAGTAAGGGTGGTGGACCCCCAGAATAATCATGCTGAAGTTTTGTTAGACATGGGGTCTCTGGTTGGCAGTCAGTTTTCACTCTGTCCAAGCAGGGACCCTCATTCTAGTCAGGGCAATGGAGATACATGCTTAAGATAACCCCTGCTCACCCGTTGGTAGGTTGGCACAAGCAGTAAGGCTTATCTCAAAGGCAATGTGTAAAGTATTTGCACCAAAGCACACAGTAATACAGTGAAAACACTTCAAAATGGATACCACACCAATTTAGAAAAATAACAAATATTTATCTCAATCAAACAAGACCAAAACAACAAAAATCCAACATACACAAGTCAAGTTATGAATTTTTAAAGTAAAAAGAGTTTTACTCCATAGAAAACAATGGAAACCTTGTTGTCAGACAAAGTACCTGGTTTGCGTGAAAAATAAAGCTTCACGCGCGAGCGTACTTCAGAAAAGTCTGCAATGCATCGATTCTTTACTCGCAGGTGAGGCAGTGCATCATTTCTTAACCGGTCGGGGAGGCGATGCGTTGTTTTTCTCTCCTGCAAGAGAGCGATGCGTCGGGGCACCTTGGATCCGCGCAGGTTCACAATGAGTTTGACACCCAGCAATGATGTGCGTGAAATCCAGTCACAATGTGATGGAAAACTGCAGTACGTGAAGTTTGCATCGTTTTCAGCAGCCACAAGCGAGTGTTGCATCATTTCTCCAGCCGCGATGCAGGTGATACGTCGATTTCCTAGCAGTGTTGCAGGTAATGCATTGAAATGTTCCCCACATGGCTTCCTGTGCATGGATTTCAGTCCTTGTTCTACCAGCTTCACCTTTCAAGGGCCCAGGGACCGGATAGGGCACCTTCTGGCAGGGCAGGAGTCTCAGCAGAGAGTCCAGATGCTGGCAGAGGAAGTCTTTGATGGCTCTGAGACTTCGAAACAGGAGGCAAGCTCAGTCCAAGCCCTTGGTGAAACTTTTCAAGCAGGAATATACCACAAAGTCCAGTCTTTGTCCGCTTTCACAGGCAGAAACAGTAACTTCAGGATAGCCCAACAAAGCACAGTCACAGGCAGGGGCAACACTTCTCCCCAACTCTTCAGCTTTTCTCTTTGGCAGAGGTTCCTCTTGGTTCCAGAAGTAACCTGGAAATCTGGGATTTTTGGGTCCACTACTTATACCCCTTTCTGCCTTTGAAGTAGGCAAACTTCAAAGGAAAGGATCTGTTGTTCAAAAGATCCGAGCTTGCCCAGGCCTGCTCCAGACTCACACTAGAGGGTTGGAGACTACATTGTGTGAGGGAAGGCACAGCCCATTCAGGTGCAAGTGACCACTCCTCCCTCCATTCTTGCCCAGATGGCAAATCAGGATCTGCAGGCTACACTCCACCTCCCTTGGTGTCACTGTCTAGTGGAGATTCACTAACAGCCCAACTGTCAGTCTGACCCAGACAGGGAATACACGAGCAGGCAGGGAATACACAAGCAGGCAGGGTCACAGAATGGTTTGAGCAAGAAAATTTAAAAAACAACTTTACCTAAAGATGTATTTTTAAATTGTGAGTTCAGGGACCCCAAACTCCATTTCTCCATCTGCTCTCAAAGGGAAACTGCACTTAAATGTCATTTAAAGGCAGTCCCCATATTAACCTATGAGAGAAATAGACCTTGCAAAAGTAAAAACTGAATTTGGCAGTATTTCACTGTTAGGACATGTAAAAAACATCAGAACATGTACCACCTTTAACATACATTGCACCCTGCGCATGGGGCTACCTAGGGCCTACATTAGGGGTGCTTTACATGTATAAAAAGGGACGTTTTGGCCAGGTTGAATTGGCAGTGCAGGACTACACATGCAGACACTGCAGGGGCAGGTCTGAGACATGTTTACAGGGCTGCTCGTGTGGGTGGCACGATCAATGCTGCAGGCCCACTAGTAACATTTGGTTTACAGGCCCTGGGCACCTCTAGTGCACGTTACTAGGGACTTACTAGTAAATCAAATATGCTGATAATGGAAAAGTCAATTACACATGCAATTTACACAGGAAGCACTTTCACTGTAGCACTGGTTAGGAGTGGTAAAGTGCCCGGAGTAACAAAACCAGCAAAAACAGAGTCCAGCACACAGTCAAAACATAGGAAGCAGTAGCAAAATAGATAGGGGACACTATGCCAAGGATGCCAGGTCTAACAAGTTCTGAAGGGGAATGAACATCAAAGATGGCTTTAAATATTGTTTTTACGTTGTGAGATTTGCGGTGTAAATTCAGAGACATAGGTCAAATCTCAGATTAGTCCTCTGACAAGTTGCTGGTTATTCTTTTTACATGGGGTTGGTGTTTACTTTTCCTTCTCTGACTGTGAGGTGAGATGATTTTGTAAAGTGAGCTGTGAAAACCTAGCTGGTGTGAAAAGAAAGACTGTAAAATGTATATTTTCTAAACACAATGTAAACATCTATAAACTGTAGAAATATTTGAAAATAAATAAGCAATTAGGAAACCACGTATGAATCACTTTTTTGTAATTCTGAAGTGCAATGAAAAATAGATTTTAATAGAATAACAAGAAATCAAGACACTTTGCTTAGTGATGCACAAATTGCATATATTCTCTAGAACCAGATTTCCACACATTATCATTTGTGTGCTGTCCGATTGTATGTCTAGGAAAATTTAGTGATTATGGTGGTGGAAAATGTGCTGTCTGTAAATGGCAGTGCACTACCAAACCATGATTTAGCAATATATCTGTGGCAGCGTGCTCCAAAATGCACACTTATCACTCTCTTGCTAAATGAGCTTGGCTCATTTCCAACACTTGTGCTTTTTATGATGCCTAGATTTTTCACAATCCCTATGAATTCAGTGATGTAACACTGATGGCAGCACCCACACTCTGAACATTGTTCCATCACTACTGTTTGGACATCATGGCTACGCACTTTATGGTGAAACTCTTTTGTTGGATATTTCATTCTATTAATTGGATGCAGCAGTTATGGCAGGAGGTTCAGCTAATGCTTCCAGCAGGCAAATCTAGATAAGGGCCTGGAAAGTAGATGAAACTCAGAAGAATTTGCTAATGAAAGTCCCTTTCATTGGATCCAAGCTGTTTGGTACACACCTGGAAACGTTTGGTCAAGCATTCTGGCCACAAGGACGTAGCTTCCTGGGGTTGCTCGGGTGTGTTTGGATGTGACACTGCCCAAATAAATGGCTTTTTAAAAATTCTTGGTTTGGTAGTTAAGTCTGGGGGACTTAAATTAGGTTTGCTGTTTATGTGCTGGTTTTTCTCCTGATCATATTTACAAATATACTTTCATTCTCATTTCACGAAGGTTTTGTTAATTGTTAATTGTTTTGGATCACGGACTTTAAAATATATAATGAGTGAATTACAAAAAATAGTAGTAAATCTGCACCATATGACCAGGTGAAGATTTGCTGCTGGTTTGAATTCACTATCACTGGTAATGGCATGATAATAAAGCTCACAGGTTAGGCAAGCTCTCATGTATTTACAGATGTAGTCAGGAGATATTATTCTGAGTGTCCTGAGCTTTTTAAAAGTTACTGTGAAGCTAAGAAATAGCAGGGATCGTGATCTTGAATTGCCCTAGGATGTTCATGGTGTATCATGTATCTGTTATGCACACTCAGCAGTGATTGTAGGCATCCAGGGGGTTATTCTAACTTTGGAGGAGGTGTTAATCCGTCCCAAAAGTGACGGAAAAGTGACGGATTTACCACCAGCCGTATTACGAGTCCATTATATCCTATGGAACTCGTAATACGGCTGGTGGTATATCCGTCACTTTACCGTCACTTTTGGGACGGATTAACACTCCTCCAAAGTTAGAATAGCCCCCCCAATGTTTGATGTTTTTTAATATAAATTCTATTAGTATTTATTGTCATTTTTATTGGATGTTTTGTTATACTGTGTTTGCGTAGTGTATCTAATTTTGCTCAAGTAACATTTTTTAATGTGATTGCTTTCAAAATGTAGTTTTTAAGCACAGTGCCAATCTTCACTGAGAAAAGCCACTTTGCAGTTGGATTTTCTTTCTCCACAAGGAAAAATATTTTTCTTAGTGGAGAAAACAGTTATGATCTAGTGTTAGAACGTAGGGTGCAGAAGCATTCTGCATTCTAGGTTCCAGTGAGGGAGCCAACATTCCTAGTGAGGCAGTTGGAGTTAGACTGGCCAAGGGATAGTCAAGCTCCGGTTGTGAGGCACTTAATGAATAAATCTATGTCTATTCCTCACCACGCTTGTCAGAAGAGTTTGTGCAGAACCGCTACAAGATTTGGCGACGAGCTGAGCCAGTTGCTCTTCACAACCATTTGAGGTGGCTTTAGACCCATGGGATTATTGATTGTTACAGGAGAACAGTAACAATAATTTGACGGTACCAGGACGTACAAGTATTGAGTAGTAAGGATCGTTATATCTGTTTGTTTTATTTTACCTTTGAGCGCTCTTGTTGGTCATTTTCATCGCGTCCTTGTGCCAACATTCGCATACAGCACTCTTCTAATTAAATTGTTCGCGTGCTCTCGTTCCTCCTCATGCATTATCAAATTGGTGATGCTATTCCCTGCATTCTTTTTGCGCTCTCGCTCTCGATGAGGACGTGCCACCATTGCACTCATCATCATGTTGGTGACGTTGTGCGTACCACCATCTTGGAAGGATGATGCTACAGCGATACGCACACCAGTTTTCATTGTTTTCGAATCAGCATAGTGCGCATCCCATGACAAATAGTGATACGCACACTTCATGACAGCATGTCATCGCATATATCGACGGTGATACGCACATCTGTTAACTTTGCATATTTTGTCTAACAAACAGTTGGAAAACTCATTATCTCGCTGTGCCTTTGAGACAGCGTAGCCTATATAATCTATATTAACATGAATTGTTTATTAATTAATGTGTGATGATGCAGCATAGAAACTATATTAATAGCAATTTTGCTTAAACGTGCACCTGGAACTGTGACCACGATGAGTGGCCACCAATGTATACGTGAACTAGTAATGATGATTAAAATGTTTATGTTATATTCAATTAAGCTTATATTAACATTCGCATTAATGAATCTGAATTGAAAATCCTCATAGGCTTTAAGTTAGCGTGAGCTGCAGCTTAGCTGCCTGGCTCTCATATTAAATGCATTTTTCTGTTTTTCAGTGTGCTGACTCACAAGGGGCCATGACCCCGCAAATGTTCTCTTTCTTCAAACTTGGAAGATGAATGTAACCATGTTAATTCCGTTCCCAGGCGCCTTCTCCATGCCCATGGGTTAAAAGTTATAAATGAATTGAAACAAATGTAGGTTAATGTAATGTACAAGGTCATTCTAACCGAGGATGACAGAAGAACTGCTGACCAAAAGATGTACAAAGAATTACAAAGAGATGAAGTAACCCCGGATGTGCCACCTCTGAAGACGTCAATTATGAAGACCAATCAAAGACCTGTAAATTAATATGGGGTGAAAATTGGGATTACCTAATGTCAAATATGATAGGTTGAAGATAGTGGGGTATAGTAAATGTCCAATAGAATTTTATGACAAGACCGGAGGCTCTATTATGCGTTCTTTTCTTACTTTATTTTAAATAGCAGCAGTCAAGAAACTACAGCTCCCAAGAGGATTAGCAACAGGCTAACCAATGGGAGTAAAACAGGAACTAAAACTGAACCAATCAGCATAAGCCACAAACCATAGAGAGTACCCTTGACTGCAAGCAGCCCTCTTTTCTTGCTGCTCGCAGTCAAGATAAGTACTCTCCTTTTGTCTTCTGTGCACTTAAATATTTATTCAATTGTTTTATTAGGTGCTAATTCTCCTTTTGGTGTAATTTATCACTCATAAGTTTGGGGGTGTAATCCTTTTGCTATTTTCTGCCGCTTTTCGATAATTATTATCCCTTTTTCCCCTTGCCCCCCCCCCACCTTCAGACAACCGTCGTTCCAACGCTCGCTCCGCCGAGCGTTCTATCGCGTCTTCCCTTCCCCGTTCAGTCAGCGCACGCTCTACAGCAACGCGCGTCTGACAGGGAAGCCTTTACTGACCTTCGCGCCTGCCACTGCTTTTCTCCAAGCGGCTTCGCAGGTCTCCGGCTGCACGCGAAGGACAGCTTTCCTATCGCTGCCTTCTCCTACGTGCCTCTTTGTTCCCCGACTGGCTTTTTTCTTCGGTCTCCCCCATCAGGGAGGAGCTGTTTAGTTCTACAGGGAGCGTGCCGCTCCCATTTAACCCCTGACTCTCTGTGAATTGTTTGCTGCTCAAAGCACACTTCCTACTCCTTGTGCTTATCCATACTAGTGTTTCTGCCCACAAAAATACTTATTATGGAGCTTGGGAGTTCTCCTTCAAGGTCTGCCTCTGAAGAGGATGAGGAATCCTTCAGACAGGATTTAAACAAGTTTATCCAGTCCTCAGTGAAACATGCTATGAAAGCATCTATGGACAAAATGTCTAAAAATATTGAGAACTCAGTCATGTCCATGGTGTCCAAGTCTATGGCCCATTCTGCGGGGGAAAGCAGAAAACGCAAATTAACCTCTTCTAAGTCAGGTAAAGGCGCACAGACAGAGAGTGAGTTTGCCTCACACCAGACTGAGGACTTGATTCCTCCCAGGCCTCCTACTAAGGAGGGGAATTTCACTAAAATTCCGGCGTCTATATCGAAATGCAAATCAAAAACAAAACATATCAATGCGCCAAAAAAGATTGTGCTTTCTAAAATATTGGACACGGACGATGAGGACATGGACGATTTATCTGAGTCCGATAATCCTGATGATACGTTTTCCCCATCCTCTCCTTCCCCCAAACGTATCAAACTTTCGACAGGTGGCCCCTCTACCAGTGTGGTTGACTCAGAGGGTGTTCCCATTTTTGATCCGTCCCTCATCCACCATCCTAATTCAACTGAGTGGCTCCCGTTGGACCATGTAGGTGAATACATTGCTTCCCGCTTACGTCTTCCTTTAGATAAACAGACGAGATCCAAATTAAAATCAGAATGTCCCAGACCGTCGTTGGACTCCAACATTACGGTAACACCAGCTATTGATGACTCTCTCATCACTTTCTTTACCAAATTTGGTAAGGATCCCCGTAAAGGAGTAGACAAGGCCTGGACCACGTGCCAGGACAAACTCCTGGATGTGGTAGGTCCTCTGGCAAGAATTTTTGATCTAGCCGAATCTGCCAGATTAGACGAATCGCCGATTGATCCCTTGGATCTTTCCCTTTGGACTCAGAGAGCCTTTTGCCTCTTGGGCAATGCGAACTCCGCTATTATTCATGAGAGACGCAAGGGTCTTCTGCTCAGAATGGACCCTAAGTTGGCTAATTTGGCTACCCAGGACCCCGGCATCCAGGCTGACGGTAAACTCTTTGGCGACAATTTCATCAAGGACCTTAGCCGATTTGTTTCGACCTTTTCATCTTTGGACAAAGCCCAACAAAATCTAAAGAAAGTTTTTAACCAACGTGTTTTTTCCCGGGCCGGTAGAGGTAGGAGCCGCTTTACCGGCCGCACATACAGAAATCAAGGCTCAAGAGAATATTCCAACTCCTTCAATAATTATTCCCAGGAATTCAAACCCCACTTTTACCCACAAAGATCAAGGGGTTTCCGCAAGCGTGGTCAGCGCTTCTCCAGATCGTCCAATAATCAAGGTAAGCCGACTTTCTGGCCCTCCCGTGGGAGGTCGCCTTCGTTTCTTTCTTCAAAAATGGAAGTCAATCTCAGCAGACCCCTGGGTCCTTTCCACTATTCAGGGATATCATATCGAACTGCTTTCTTCCCCCCACCAATACTGTCTTCCTCCCCTTCCAAAGTTTTCTCTCGAAATGTCCTCCCTAATCTCTTTAGAGATTCAATCCCTCTTAGAAAAAGAAGCCATCCATCATTGCACTCCAGATCTTTCCGGATTCATCAGCTCTATCTTCCTCGTCCACAAAAAGAACAAAAAGCTGAGACCAGTAATCAACCTGAAATCTTTCAACCAATTTGTCGTCTATCGACACTTCAAGATGGAAACCATCATCAATCTCAGGGATATTTTGCTCCAATTCGATTGGCTAGTCAGATTAGATTTGCAGGACGCATACCTGACCGTTCCTATTCATCCTTCTCACAGAAAGTTCTTGCAATTTCATTGGAATTCAAAAACGTATCACTTTTCCTCTCTTCCTTTCGGCCTATCCTCCGCACCTTGGTGCTTCACAAAACTATTGAAACCGGTTGTGACCTACCTTCGATCCCTGGGCATCAGACTTATTATCTATCTCGACGATATTCTGATCATGCACCAGAGCAAATCTTCTCTGCTGTCCCATCTACAGGTGACATCCACCCTTCTCTCAGAACTCGGTTTCCTGATAAATCACGAAAAATCCGTGCTGTTGCCCTCTCAACAAATAGAATTTCTGGGCTTCCAAATAGATTCTGTTTCGGCCGCTTTGTTCCTTCCCCGTTCCAAGGTTTCTGCAATCAAAAAAGAGTTGATCCTAGCTCTTCAAAAATACACTATTTCACTCAGAGCTCTCGCAAGGGTAGTCGGCCTTCTCTCCTCCTCTATCCAGGCCATCTTCCCAGGTCCCCTTCACTATCGCGCCCTCCAGCGCCTCAAAATCCTTCATCTTCGTCGAGGATTGGCTTTTTCCGACCTCGTTTCTCTAGACCAAGAATCCCAAATGGAAATTCAATGGTGGATATCCCATTTAGAGGCTTGGAACGGCAGATCCATCTTCCCCTCTGTGCCCGATCTTGTGTTAGAATCAGATGCAAGTCTCACGGGTTGGGGCGCCCGCTGTGGTTCGATATCGACTGGCGGTATATGGTCCGCAGAGGAGTCCAGATTGCACATAAATTGTTTAGAGCTTCTTGCAGGCTCCTTTGCAATCACAAGCTTTACAAAAAACAGAGCACGATGCTCCATTCTGCTCCGTATGGACAATATATCAGCGGTGCGTTACATCAACCATTTAGGAGGCACCAGATCCAGACCTCTGGCTCTGCTGGTCAAGAGCCTCTGGAATTATTGTCTGTCCCACAAATTTTCCCTCATAGCCGAATACCTACCAGGTTCATTGAATTCCAATGCAGACTGGCATTCACGCCACCTCTCAGACTCCAGCGATTGGAAATTACACCATTCAGTCTTTCGCCAAATAGAAAGGAAATGGGGTCCTTGTCAGGTAGACCTCTTTGCGACCAGACTCAACACCCAGCTTCCCCGCTTCTTCAGCTGGCGTCCGGACCCGCTGGCCATAGCTACAGACGCTTTCCTACAAGATTGGTCCAGATTCCTCAATTATGCCTTCCCTCCCTTTATTCTAATCAACAGAGTCCTAAACCAGGTCAGACGTCAGAAGGCGTCTCTCGTCCTCTTGGCCCCCTTTTGGCAATCTCAGGTTTGGTTTCCACCCCTCCTCGAACTGGCAGTGGATTTTCCAATCTTACTCCCAACGTTTCCGTCCCTCATTCTAGATCCTTTTGGTTGTCCTCACAACCTGATTCTCAACCAATCTCTAACCCTTTCAGCCTGGCTCATTTCCGGTCTACCCAACAGCCCCTCGCTATTTCGTCAGAAGCTTCAGAGTTCATTAGGAACGCTTGGGCACCTGGCACAAGGCGAGCCTACGAATCAGCTTGGGCTCTTTGGTCAAGCTGGTGTCTGGGAAAATGTTCCAATCCCTTTTCAGCAGATCTAAATTTAATTATTAATTTCCTAGCCGCCCAGGCGGGTTTGGGTAAGTCATATAGGACAATAAATCTTTACAGATCCGCTATATCCATGAACCACTCAAATATCGATGGCAACCCTATTGGGACCCATCCTTTGATTTGTCGTCTCCTGAAAGGCGTCAAGCTCTCCAGACCCCCTACTGCCAAATATTCACATGTCTGGGACGTTTCTCTTGTTTTGAATCTATTTCTTTCCTGGCCAGATAATCCATGTCTTTCCCTCAAAATGCTCTCCGCCAAGCTTACTATGTTGTTATGCTTAATTTCTATTAAAAGGACTTCGGATGTTAAGTCCTTAGACGTCTCTGCCCGTCAGTTCTTACCTTCAGGTGTTCTATTTCACGTTTCCAAACGCACAAAAACTAATTTACATTCCGTTTTCTACCCTTTCTTTCCTGATAAACCAAAGTTATGTGTGGGTCTTTGTTTAAAAGAATATGAAAAAAGAACTGTTAACCTGAGAAGGTCCTCTTCCAATCAATTGTTGATCTCTTTTCGCAAACCCCACAATCCAGTAACTTCGGCAACTTTAGCCCGCTGGATTAAATGGATTATGTCTCTAGCGGGAATCGATACCTCCGTTTTCGGAGCACATTCTTCCAGGGGGGCCATGGCCTCCAAAGCCTTTGCCCTTGGGTTCAGTTTAGAGGACATTCTCAAGTCAGCAGATTGGTCAAACGATAATGTTTTTAAAACCTTCTATTGTAAACCCGTTAGAACTGCTTCTTCCTTAGTTATTGACAAGCTTTAAACTTGCATAATAGAGCCTCCGGTCTTGTCATAAAATGTAGATTTTCCTAGTAATTTATGACGGAAAGTCTTAATTTTATTAAAGACACGGAGGCGAATATTATCCCACCACAGTACTCCTATTAACATGTACTTTCTCTCTCCCTCCCAGCAACTCCAGCATTGCCTCCAGCTTCCGGATAACGCCGCTGGCTCCATCCACTCCTTCTTCAAGAAGAAACCTCTGGATGCGTCATCGCAACCTTCTCAGGATCACCTTCCTCCTTCATCGTCCTCTCGGTTCATCGCTGTGGTTCAAGAGTTTTGTTCCGTTTCCTTGGCTTTGGCAATTGTCGGACTTATTTACCCATTGTTTTATGACTCTACCTGACTTGCTCGATCAAGAAAAGAGGGCTGCTTGCAGTCAAGGGCACTCTCTATGGTTTATGGCTTATGCTGATTGGTTCAGTTTTAGTTCCTGTTTTACTCCCATTGGTTAGCCTGTTGCTAATCCTCTTGGGAGCTGTAGTTTCTTGACTTCTGCTATTTAAAATAAAGTAAGAAAAGAACGCATAATATTCGCCTCCATGTCTTTAATAAAATTAAGACTTTCCGTCATAAATTACTAGGAAAATCTACATTTTAGGGGAATGTATTACGAAAAAGGGATAAAAACCCATGTCACAGAAAGGTCGAGGGAATTAGGTAGGGAATGCTATTGATTTTATCCAGAAACTCTGTCACTCTGTTTGGTGATTTGAGACTTATTGAAAACCATCCTCACCCATAGACAGCCCATTTACACTTATCCTCCTTATGAGGGAAGTGTCCTCTTTGCCCTTTAGCTGAGTCCTGACTGATGGTGATTTGACTGATGTCCTGAGGACGAAGACTGAACCTGTGCGCTGACCTTATCCTTGGAGGGTAATTATGACAATGCAGTTGTAATTTGTCTGTTTGCTTTTGCTTTCTAGGTACCAACTGCTTGCTTTTGACAGAGACCATAGCTAGATGTTTTCCAAATTGGTGTTCTAAATTGTTTTGCATGAAGCCCAACATGCTAATGCTAATTAGTGGTTAGGACAGGTGTTCATTAAACTGAGGCAAATAGACAAACGACCGAGACAATGCTTTGTTGAACTGATGCAATATCAATACTCTGCTTATCTTGATCTATGTTCACGCCGTGTTATATTCTAATGTTTGTGATTCTTGCCTTATTGAAATCTTATCAAAGTTGTCATATCGTGACTATGCTGTTGTGTTTCTTGGCTTTGAGGTTAACGCACTTAGGGGGTGATTCTAACATTGGCGGGCGGCGGAGGCCGCCCGCCAATGTTCCCCCGACAAAATACCGCTCCGCGGTCACAAGACCGCTGAGGGTATTTTGAGATTTGCCCTGGGCTGGCGGGCGGCCGCCAAAAGGCCGCCCGCCAGCCCAGGGCAAATCTACCTTCCCACGAGGACGCCGGCTCCGAATGGAGCCGGCGTAGTGGGAAGGTGCGACGGGTGCAGTTGCACCCGTCGCGTATTTCAGTGTCTGCTTTGCAGACACTGAAATACTTTGCGGGGCCCTCTTACGGGGGCCCCTGCAGTGCCCATGCCATTGGCATGGGCACTGCAGGGGCCCCAAGGGGCCCCGCGGCACCCCCTACCGCCATCCTGTTCCTGGCGGGAGACCCGCCAGAAACAGGATGGCGGTAGGGGGTGTCAGAATCCCCATGGCGGCGGAGCGCGCTCCGCCGCCATGGAGGATTCCCCCGAGCAGCGGAAAGTCGGCGGGAGACCGCCGACTTTCCGTTTCTGACCGCGGCTGAACCGCCGCGGTCAGAATGCTCGAGGGAGCACCGCCAGCCTGTTGGCGGTGCTCCCGTGGTCGGTGGTGACCGCCAGGGTCAGAATGACCCCCTTAATCTTAGATTGTAATTAATAGGGAATAATATTCACAAAATTCTACTAAACTGGTGTGGTTATTCATGGCTGAAAGGTCATGGTAGCATCGTTGAGTTGATTAATGACTTTGACCAAGGTAAAATGTATTGTCGTGATAAATATTGATGATGTTATTGATGTATTGATTGATATATTGATTAGCTATCTCGTCCTACGGTGTCTCTCAACTGGGTCAAAAGATTCATTGGCCTAAAATGAGTCCTGATGTGAAATAAATTATCATAAAGGGACGCGTTAGCAGTTCTGGTAGCAGAGCGACGGTTTGGCCCTTTGGGGCCCTAGGACGGAGAATCGTTGTTTAAATTGTTTTTCTGTAATAATGCAAATTGGAGGTATGATGTGTTTCTAAATTCACCATGACTTTCCCGGGATCTCGGAGCCTGCCTAAGTGAGTCGGGAATGTTCTTGGCGTCATAGCGTGTGTGGTATAGGGTTTCGCGCTTGCTCAGCTTATGCATTTTGCAGGTGAATTGTGAAGTTTGTATGTATTTAGGCCAGGTAAATCTTGTTTTAGAAGGAGTGGGCGTACTCCGCAGTATGAGAGTAGGGAAGTCGGCGTACTTCATATGAGTGTGGTGCTTTGTGCTCAAAATTATCCACGTGGTTGGTTGTTTTGTACGGACCCGTCGTGGTCTAAGACTCCGGAGTATATTGACAAGTGTAGGAGACACTTGAGTTTATGTTGTAATCTGTGCGGTTTAATAGGTCAAACGGGCGTGGTTGACAAGTCGAGTTTGAATCAAAATGCAGGTGTGAAACCTTCAATGGAGATTTGGCAAGTTCTAAAGTGCACTAGGACGAACCATTGACAAGTCGATAGTAGGATTTGCGGGTCGAATTCTGCTTGCGTATGCCGGAATTGAGAAGGAGAGAGTAGCGGCCGAGGCTTCAAGTGAAATCTCTGTAAAATTCTGAAGTGAATGTGTTACCCTTCCTGTAGTAAACCGACAGATTTGTGTGTTGTTAAAAGTGCTCGCAATAATTTTGCATTCGTTTTGTGTGAATCCAGTGAGGGGCGGATGAGCCGCAAGACTTTGTCAGCTGCAGTGTGTGAGTGTGACGTCAGTGGTGCCGTGCTGAGATAGGTCAGTTGTCGAGAGGGGTCACGCACGGATTGGCTGCCGTCCGTGAGAGGCAATAGGTTGAGAAAGGTGGGTGAAGAGTGTCCTGGGAATTAAAGCAACTTTCTGATTAAATACAAATAAGAGAAAACGCAAAGATGAATTTTGTCAAGGCCTTTAAGAGTGCTCTGAAAGGAGATGCATACATTATGGCGACTAATGGGGAGCCTACACCGCCTGAGGGTACTCCAGCTTATATAGTTATGGAGGAAAAGGGTGTTGTGCCTTGCCTATGGATGAAACAGTGGCGCAAATTAACAGAGAAAGAGGGATGTTTAGCATTCCCGGAACATGGGACGTTCAATCCGAAGGTATTAGAGAATTTAAGGTGGATGTTAAGTACACAGAAACCACCTCCGAGGCCAGCTCAGTATGAGGCTTTAGCGATTTGGGATTTAATGGCCCTTAAACATAGACAGGAAAGATTCCAAAGAAGACTAAAAAGGGCAGAAAAGTCTTACGCAGAAGCTAGATGGGATAATGAGAACAAAATGTGGAGACGGGGAATTGTTGACGGATTAAAATTGTTCCCAGCAATAGCACAGGGAGAAGAGACGCAGGGAAAGAAAGCCTCCTGTAAAACAGACAAAGATTCTAGCAAGCCTAAGGAAAATAAGAGACCTTGGGAAGAGGAAGACGATTCAGACGATGAAGAATTCATGGACCGATTACTACATGATTGCCCGCCACCTTATGCGGTGAGCGACAGTGTTCAGAGTACTAGCGTGGGTCCTGGGAACCAGACGCAGGAGAAGGGAGTTACTGATACGGTACAGACTAGTGATACAGCTTCGATACAGAATGGTGTCAATGTACCCACTGCGCCAGACATGCAGATACAGTTGCAACCTCCACCGCAGATACAGAGAATCTATCCAGACGTCCCAGTACTTGAGACTACTGCAAATCTGATAGTGCCACCAGACCCTATATATACAAAATCGAGGTTAGTGCAGATTGAGTCAACTCCGAAATTACTGTCCCAGGCACAGCCACAGCTGATACCAGGGTACAACCCAGTAGCTGGTCCTCCATTAGTACCTGTCCCGGGTACTTTGGAACAGACCTATGGAGTTACTGCTCCACGGAGTTTGGGACAAGGTCAGACACCTGCTGCAATATCGTTACCAATTACTGTTGGTCCACCAGTGCCATTATATGCACAAGGTAAATCTGGCATATGTGATCAGGGAGTAATGACCCAAGATGCAATAAGAGGAGGGTCCATAGGAACTCCTCAGTTAATGGCCCCAGGAGAACAAGCAGTTGAAAAGCCAAGGTCTTTAATAGACCTTAGCCCAGTTGAAACGCCATTGGAAACAATGCATCAGGCAGGGTTAGGTCTGCTAACTCCACAGACGATGAGTACGAATGTTTCACAATCACCAATGATGCCTACAGGGAAAATTTCACTGCAAGGTTTTACGATACAACAGTTAAATGAGTGGTTAGAAAAAAACCTATGCTTCGCAAAAGACTACAGTAACTGCAGTGGAACCGGAAAGGTTGGGGAGAGATGAGCACCTGAACTTTGTGAGACTGGGCGTGGAAGCTGCTGAATTAGTGGACGGAACAATGGGGGTAAACCTATTAGAGTCATACACAGAAGCAGAGCTGAGGTATCTGTGCCTTAAGATTACTAAAGAGGTAGGCAAAGTGCATCAGAGGCTGGTGAATCTAGCAGACATGTACAACATTGACATTGAGAACACTAAACAATTGAAAAGAAGTTACAGATTAGACTTCAACTCAAAAGACTTTGAGCACATGAGGTCTGCCGGAATGAAAGCGCATTTAAAAGAAATATTGCAGAGTGCGCAAATCTGGTGTGCGTTAGAAAAATGGGAAGGCAGATGGGCAAAGAAAAGAGATAAGGAGAAAGGCGACAGTCCAGGGTCGAGTCAGGCTAAAGCTTCACCCGATACAGAATCGGTAAAAATACTACCCATGAGAGAAACAGCTGGTGGTGTTTTAGTTCATGTGCTGTGGTCCAGAGGAGACATCCCATCTTTTACTAACGATTATCCCAGGTTGAGGGAGAAACCGATCGAGTGGTACCAGCAAACAGACAGGTTCGTGAAACTTGCGAAGTGTCTCTGGGAAGACTTGAATACTTTGTTTGAGATCATTGTTCCGCCTGATTTGTGGCTTGAGTGTAAGAGAGGGGTAGACTGGCCGACGAAAGAACCGGCAAGGGATAAGGTAACCGGAGCAACTTCTGAAGAGGTGATGAAGTACTATCATAAAGTGATTGAGTTTTTGAAGCAAAAAGTGTCGCCAACAGTGACTGATTGGCAGAAAATCGACCGGACCTCACAAGAGGTTAAGGAATCAATCCATGCTTACTATGAGAGGTTGTTAAAGGCGTTCAAACATTATAGTGGTACTGAGACCATTGAGCCGAAAGACATGAACCATCTTGTGTTCAAATTTGTTGAAGGGCTGAGACCAGAGGTCAGCCAGATGATTAAGAATTATTTGATTTGTTGGCAAGCGAAGCTGATCGATGAGGTGCTGCAGTATGCAAAATATTGTAGCAACGAAATTGAACTGAAGCAGAAAAAGCTGAAGGAGAAAGTGATGGTGATGCAGATAAGGGCAGCACAGGCAGGAATACAGGGAAATGGAGAACAACAGATGATACAGCAACAACCGCAAGTGAATGGTGTGTTTCAGGCACAGCCGAGGGGTCGAGGTCGAGATTTTGTGAACTGCGGTCCAGACTTAAATACTGTTGTGGTTCAAAATGACATGCAGGGGATAAAGAAGATGTCACCATGTCAAGCGTGCAGTGGTGTGGGGCATTGGAAGCGGGAATGCCCAAATGTGGTGCAGGATGGTGTCGTTCAACAAAGTACTAATGTCGGTACATTGAAAAATGTAAGAGGTCCAAAATTGAGAAATCAAACCCCGAACTTCCAAAATAACATGGTACAGATGCAGGGGTTACAGCCCGTGCAGCAAATGCAAATGCCGCGTGTTCAGTCAGCGCAAATGCAGCAAGTACAACAGCAGGTTCCCATGGTACCTAGACAGCAAATGCAATTACCAATGGCTCCGATGGGACAGCAGCAGGTGATGCTTCCTCAGCAGGTCACAGGTCAGGTAATGAGTCAAAATAATACAGTACAGCAATTCCCATTACGTGGTGAAGATGGAATGAATGAGGAGTGGTCGGATGACAGCTCAGATAGCGAATAGTGCAGGCTTGCAGCGTCCCTAGAAGTAGATCAGAGGGGACCCTATGTAGAAGGAAAGGTAATGGGTCACAAAGTTTCATTCCTGGTTGATACAGGAGCTACACGCTCTACTGTCAGAAGTGCAGAGGTTCCGAAATTGCCACTTTCGGGGCGTACCATAAGGGTGGTCGGAGTAGCAAACCAGTACCTGACAAACCCGATTACAGATCCAGTACAAGTTGAGATTGGTAACTTCCAGGGACTACATAAGTTTGTAGTCTGCAATTCAAGTCCGGTATCCCTACTGGGAAGAGACTTACTGTGCAAGACAAAATGTTCGATTACCTGTTCCAATGATGGAATCGAGGTGCAGACAAACAGTGATGATGAAGGAGACGAAGGTCAGTTCTCAGAAATAGAGACAGGAACTGCAAATGAAGATTATCCTTTGATTACATTGTTCCCGATGCTTACAGTGATTGATCTACTTGCCGACTTACAGGGAACTGTGATAGAGAAAGTGTGGGATTTGATAGGAAAAGAAGTGGGTCTAATAAAAGGTGTAGAACCAGTTAAAGTACAAGTGAAGCCAAATACAGTGTTTCCCCAGGTGACGTTCTTATTGAAGTGTCACAAATAATTGCAGACTTTGTGAAACAGGGAGTTCTGAAGGAGGTGTTGAGCAGCCCATGTAATTCACCGATAATGGGTCTGAAAAAGCCCTGTGGGAAAGTTCGGATTGTGCAGGATTTGAGGAAAATAAACGAGATTGTGGTAAAGTGTTGCCCCATAGTGCCAAATCCAGCTGTGATCATGTTTCTGGTTCCGTGCGATGCTGAATGGTTCACCGTTGTAGACCTGTCACAAGCCTTCTTTTCAATACCTCTTCACGAGGACAGCCAGTTTATGTTCAGTTTCAAATTCCTGGATAAGGTGTACAGTTGGTGCAGAATTCCTCAAGGGTTTTCTGAATCACCGTCCATCTTCAATCAGATACTGAAAAAGGACTTAGAATCCTTGGTACTGCCTTTTAATTCGACTCTAGTGCAGTACATTGATGACTTGCTGATTGCATCCAAGACAAGGGATAACTGTAAGTACAACACAATTGCCTTACTGAATCATTTAGTAAAGAATGGACATAAAGTGTCACCCAAGAAGCTGCAGTACTGCCAGAGAGAAGTGAAATACTTAGGACACTTAATTGAAAGAGAGTCTAGGAGAATATCGAAAGAGAGAATAACAGCCATTTTGCAAATGAACCCCCCGACGACAAAGAGAGATGTCAGAATGTTTTGGGGAATGGTGGGCTAATGTCACCAGTGGATACCCAACTTCTCAATTATCTCAAAGCCTTTGATAAGACTGACGGGTAAAGAGATCAAGGATGAGCCGTATACCATAGCTTTGTCCAAAGAAGAGCTTGAATCATTCATGGAATTGAGAGAGTGCATGTGCAGGGCACCAGCTTTAGGTATGCCTGATTATACGAAACCTTTTCTACTGTTTTGTCATGAACGTGATGCTTGTTCTTTGTCTGTCTTGACACAGGTCCATGGAGGTGCAAATCGCCCTGTAGCTTATTTTTCAGCTACCTTGGACCCCGTCGCAGCAGCCTTACCGGGTTGTTTGCGCGCAGTCGCAGCAGTTGGTCAGAGCCTCACGCAGTGTGAAGGCATAGTGATGGGATATATCCCCTAATAGTAATGGTTCCGCATTCAGTTGAAATTTTGTTGACTCGAACTAAAACTCAGCATATGACAAATGCCCGGGAAATTAGTTTTGCCAAACAGTCTTCTGCCACAATTCGCAAGGCTTTATCACGGACAGGCTCACCTCGGGAGAGATGCAATGATCAGGCCATTCAAAATCGATTGGTTTAACCCAAAGTTCAGACATGCCGCAGAGGTTACCTGTCACAGGTGCATCATCTTTCAACAGATGAATGCTGGAAAAGGGACTGTGGTAACTTTGAGCCACATTGGGAGAGCTGGTGGTCCATTTAGCAAAATGCAAATGAATTTCATTGAGATGCCTGTTTGTGGAGGATTGAAGTACGTGCTGGTGATTGTGTGTGTTTTCAGTCACTGTATTGAAGCCTACCCCACACGTAGAAATGACAGTCTCACAGTTGCAAAGCTGCTGCTTAGGGAACTTATACCCAGGTTCGGGTTTCCGGTCTCTATAGAGTCAGATAGGGGCAGACACTTTGACAATGAGGTGATTAAACTCTTGTGTGCCGCATTAGACATCGAACAAAAGCTGCATTGAAGCTACCGCCCTGAAGCATCAGGACTAGTAGAGCAAATGAATGGTACCCTGAAATCGAGAATGGCAAAGATGTGTGCAGCTACCAATATGAAATGGCCAGATGCATTACCCTTAGTGCTGACGTCAATGAGGAACACACCTGATAAGAAGACAGGATTATCACCCCATGAAATCCTCATGGGCAGAGCTATGAGATTACCAGCAGTGCCTGCAAATGCTCTAGTGAATATCACAGATGATATGGTGTTGGACTACTGCAAAGGTTTGGCTGATGTGATTCGCTCTTTTTCTCGCCAGGTAGAAGCTAACACATTGCCACCGATTGGAGATCCAGGTCACACCCTACAGGCCGGTGACTGGGTGGTTGTTAAGAAGCACATGAGAAAGTCGTGTTTGGAACCGCGCTGGAAGGGGCCATATCAAGTGATCTTGACAACAACTACTGCTGTGAAATGTGCAGGCGTTCCAAACTGGATACATGCCAGTCACATAAGAAGGTAACGTGTCCAACTGACGAGGAACTTGAAGTTTCCGGCACAACAGTCCCAGAAAGGGAAGTCTCAGGGTCAGAAAACAGCCAAGAGGGAACTGAGACTGCCGGAGAGCCCACTGAGAACAGCCTTGTCCCTCAAACAGTGAATGAGTTCGAGAGATGACAGAGTGCCTATCTCAGTAGAGGCAGCAGGAGAACTAAGTCAAGGAGAGGTTCTCCCAGAAGTAGACGGATACAGGTTAGAACTTGAACCTGTTACAGAAGAAGAAGAAGGGGAAATAATAGAAAGGGATCAAAGTGTACCAGCATCCCCTGAGCCAGTTGCAGGTCCATCAAGCGAAAACACCATATTACAAGAGGAAGGTGCCGTTCAGCGTCCTGAAAAGATAAATCGGAAGAAGACGCATAAGGGAGATAACTTGCCAGAGAAACCGGTTGCCAGGGTAAGAAGTATACCAGGTGAAACAATAACAGAAGAAACTGATACATCTCAAATAGAATATCTAAGTGAAGGAGAATAGCAAGGTGAACGCAGACTGAAAAGAAAGAGAATCGCAAATAGAAGGTACACAGGTCCTGAATGGGCGTATGCTACAACATCTGAATGGCAGCAAGAATTCTTAGCGTTGTGTTTTGATCGAGAAGTACCAGGCCAATACTACGGTACCTGAAATAACTCAAAGAAGAAAGAGACTTTGTTAAAATTGAAAGCTGAAAACTAAAGAAAAGAGACTTATAAATTACCGGATGCGACACTGATAACCTGATTCGACTTTTGAAAACCTGATTATGACAAGCTGCTAACCTGATTTGACAAAAGGGGTCCTGGAGTGAATGAAAACGCTGTAAATACACGCAAAGAGAGAAGAGAAGTTTATATCGTCCTCAAGTTGATTGTTATTCTTCTATCTGATTCTGTACAGACATGCGTACAGAGGTAGTAACAAGAAGAGTAATGTGTGAGGTTGATTAACCCTTATAATAGGTATTGTGTGTGCAGTACTAATTGTAGGAGTGATTGTGGGAATGCCGTGGTTGGATAAGAAAGTGACTAGCAATGCTTCAAAACCTGAGACTACAACATTAACACAGTGGGAAAGGATTGAGCAGGATGCAAAACACTTGCATGAGGGGACTAATTCAAAGGGGGAGCTCTCTACTAATGTCTTCTATTGCTTGCTGAATGAGTATGTCGAGACCATGGATGCGAAAGACTTTTGTGTGTACAAAGATTCCTTCATCAGTACAAGAAGGGGTCACCTATCATAGCCTTCCATTAACATATTGGATTAGCTGTAGCTTGCTACTAACCAGATTCTATAATCAAGAGCATGTGCAATACTTTTATTCCAATTTGGATGTTGTGTTTTCTTTTGTGCCTGTGATTGAGTTTCTGAATAAGCTAGCTAAGGAGCATGATATAAAAATAGTTAGAGGTTTCTTTGAGCCAACGCTTACATTTGGGACTGCTTATGCACATCGCAACAATCTAACTTGCTTACTGTCACCTGTAGAGAAAAGCTTCTTAGATCATACTGATGATAGGCGCAAAGCATTAAAAGAAAGATTAGAAAAGGGGCTAGAAAAACGCACATATGCAAATGATTATGCTTACACCGCAATCAAGACGCAAGGCAAACTAGCTATAGATGCATTACATGTAGGTAGACTTTGTATATACAGGCCAAAATCTGAGCAGGACAATTGTTTGGGGGAATGAGTGAATGTAGACATGTGTTTTTGTTTCAGAGTAAATGGACGTTTATGTTGAATGGACAGGATCCAGCGATCCCTGGGATCTATTACATCTGTGAGCTTAATGCTTATTACCGTCTCCCTAAGGGATGGTATGGGACATGTTATTTGGGAATAGTTTTCCCAAAGATTTACCAGATTGATGACTTAAAGCAAATACCTAAAACTTCTGAATTACAACATGCTAGACAAAAACGAGAATCAGTGGCTGCTGTCATTGGTGATATATTTGGAGCCATAATCCCTTCAGTAGGGGTTATCTTGAATTCCATGAAGATTCAAAAGTTGTCTACTATTGTGGATAACATGCTGACAAATTTTACAGGGGCTATACTCCTGATGGATACTGAACTTGCTGCAGAAAGAGCTATGACTCTTCAAAATCGGCTTGCTTTAGACATTCTTTTAGCAAAGAGTGGAGGGATCTGCAAGATGCTCAACGAGTGTCATTGTTGCTCGTTCATTCCGGATAATAGTAAAAAGATTAGGGGTATGCTTACTAACCTAACTAGAGATAGTGCAGATTTGAAGGAGCTTGGAGTGTGGAAAAAATTTGGAAAAGGAATTGCCAGAGTGGGAAGCTGGTTTACCAATATTTGGAATGGGGTAGTTGCAAAAATACTAGGGGGTCTATTAATTGTTCTGGCCTGTCTATTAGGATTATGGGGAGCATGCAAAGTTAATGACAAAATTAAAAGAAATTGGACAAAAAGAACCCGAAGGAATGAAGAAAGTGAAAGGGAGAAAATGTTCAACGAAATTTGGGAAAGTTCACACAAGGGACAAGATGTTGAAATGCGCATTATGCGTAAAGTGAAAAATTAAAGTGAAGGGTCAAAAGGGAAAGGTTTGTGTGATGACGAACGTCATCAGAGGAGGGACTGAGAGAGCGTAGCTTATATAATCTATATTAACATGAATTGTTTATGAATTAATGTGGAATGATGCCGCATAGAAACTATATTAATAGCGATTTTGCTTAAACGTGCACCTGGAACTGTGACCACGATAAGTGGCCACCAATGTATACGTGAACTAGTAATGATGATTAAAATGTTTATGTTATATTCAATTAAGCTTATATTAACATTCGCATTAATGAATCTGTATTGAAAATCCTCATAGGCTTTAAGTTAGCGTGAGCTGCAGCTTAGCTGCCTGGCTCTCATATTAAATGCATTTTTCTGTTTTTCAGTGTGCTGACTCACAAGGGGCCATGACCCCGCAAATGTTCTGTTTCTTCAAACTTGGAAGATGAATGTAACCATGCTAATTCCGTTCCCAGGCACCTTCTCCATGCCCATGGATTAAAAGTTATAAATGAATTGAAACAAATGTAGATTAATGTAATGTACAAGGTCATTCTAACCGAGGACGACAGAAGAACTGCTGACCAAAAGATGTACAAAGAATTACAAAGAGATGAAGTAACCCCAGATGTGCCACCTCTGAAGACGTCAATTATGAAGACCAATCAAAGACCTGTAAATTAATATGGGGTGAAAATTGGGATTACCTAATGTCAAATATGATAGGTTGAAGATAGTGGGGTATAGTAAATGTCCAGTAGAATTTTAGGGGAATGTATTACGAAAAAGGGATAAAAACCCATGTCACAGAAAGGTTGAGGGAATTAGGTAGGGAATGCTATTGATTTTATCCAGAAACTCTGTCACTCTGTTTGGTGATTTGAGACTTATTGAAAACCATCCTCACCCAGAGACAGCCCATTTACACTTATCCTCCTTATGAGGGAAGTGTCCTCTTTGCCCTTTAGCTGAGTCCTGACTAATGGCGATTTGACTGATGTCCTGAGGACGAAGCCTGAACCTGTGCGCTGACCTTATCCTTGGAGGGTAATTATGGCAATGCATTTGTAATTTGTCTGTTTGCTTTTCCTTTCTAGGTACCAACTGCTTGCTTTTGACAGAGACCATAGCTAGATGTTTTCCAAATTGGTGTTCTAAATTGTTTTGCATGACGCCCAGCATGCTAATGCTAATTAGTGGTTAGGACAGGTGTTCATTAAACTGAGGCAAATAGACAAACGACCGAGACAATGCTTTGTTGAACTGATGCAATATCAATACTCTGCTAATCTTGATCTATGTTCACGCCGTGTTATATTCTAATGTTTGTGATTCTTGCCTTATTGAAATCTTATCAAAGTTGCCATATCGTGACTATGCTGTTGTGTTTCTTGGCTTTGAGGTTAACGCACTTAGGTGGTCATTCTGACCCTGGCGGTCTTTGACCGCCATCCGGATCCCGGCGGTCGGACCGCCGACAGGCCGGCGGTGCTCCAATGGGGATTCCGACCGCGGCGGTAAAGCCGCGGTCGGACCGGCACCACTGGCGGGCTCCCGCCAGTGTACCGCCGCCCCATAGAATCCTCCACGGCGGCGCAGCTTGCTGCACCGCCGCGGGGATTCTGACCCCCCCTACCGCCATCCAGATCCCGGCGGTCCGACTGCCGGGATCCGGATGGCGGTAGGGGGGGTCGCGGGGCCCCTGGGGGCCCCTGCAGTGCCCATGCCACTGGCATGGGCATTGCAGGGGCCCCCGTAAGAGGGCCCCTACATGTATTTCACTGTCTGCCGCGCAGACAGTGAAATACGCGACGGGTGCAACTGCACCCGTCGCACAGCTTCCACTCCGCCGGCTCGATTCCGAGCCGGCTTCATAGTGGAAGCCTCTTTCCCGCTGGGCTGGCGGGCGGTCTGAAGGCGACCGCCCGCCAGCCCAGCGGGAAAGTCAGAATTACCGCTGCGGTCTTTCGACCGCGGAACGGTAATCTGACGGCGGGACTTTGGCGGGCGGCCTCCGCCGCCCGCCAAGGTCAGAATGAGGGCCTTAATCTTAGATTGTAATTAATAAGGAATAAAATTCACAAAATTCTACTAAAGCAGTGTGGTTATTCATGGCTGCAAGGTCATGGTAGCGTTGTTGAGTTGATTAATGACTTTGACCAAGGTAAAATGTATTGTTGTGATAAATATTGATGTCGTTATTGATGTATTGATTGATATATTGATTAGCTATCTCATCCTACGGTGTCTCTGAACTGGGTCAAAAGATTTATTGGCCTAAACCGAGTCCTGATGTGAAATAAATTATCATAAAGGGACGCGTTAGCACCTTCACTAGCCAAATACAGCCATAAACGGTGATAGGCACACCATAGCGTATCTTTGCATTGATGGTGATACATACACCTGTTTACTTTGCATATTATTATTTTTTTTTTTGGTTTTTGTGATTTAACCCAACTGTGTGATTTAAACCATTTTACTGTGTATAGCTAGTGTGTTATTATTTTTACATGCAGCTCAATACCATAAATTCACCACCTACATTTCTAGAACAACCGCGATCATTATCTACAGAATGGGATGAATGGATAACTATGTTTGAAACTTAGGTGGAGGCTTTAGGTGGTCAAGACTTTTATGCAGCAAGGGAAAAAAGCCTTACTTCTCAATGCTTCAGGTAAAGAAGGTCAACACATTTTTAAATACTTTCCAGTTGGTACAGCATCTAATGGAGATCCACTGGAAGATGTGTATCTTGAAGCAAAAAAAAACGCTTGGAGAGTAGATTTGCAAAGGAAATAAACATAGCTCTGAATCGATATACATTTTATACCCATTCACAATCGGAATGCGAGATGATTGATGACTGTGTTTTAAAGCTAAGAGAACTGTCTTTGAAATGTAAATTTGGTGTCATGAAGGACGAGTTGATGTGTGATAAACTTATTGTGCACTGTAAAAGCAGGAAAATTCAGGAGCGACTATGGGCAGCTAAGAATCCTTCTCTCTAGAATGCTATTTATCGGAAGAATCATTGAACAATCTGAATATTGTATGAGAGGAATGGAGAAGGAAAATAGTATCAGTAGAGTATCCATCACTACTGGAAAAACTGAAACAGAAGTTGGGGCAGTTGTGAAGAGTAACTAAAGTTTCTCAAAATCTAAACAACAGTCTAAAGATGTTATCGATGTGGAAGCAGTTTCCACACTGCAGATTATGCAAAGTGTATAGCTGTAGACAAGGTCTGTCGAAAGTGTGGACATAAAGGGCACTTTGTGAATGTATGTAGACAGGAGAGCAAAACTAAGGTGGCCACGGTTGATGGGGAACCTCATGCAACACAATGTACTGAAGTATCTGATAGAATTATTTGTGTAGGAGATAAAGAGGGCAATCAGAGTAGAAAGAAAAGACCCATAGCTGATTTTAGAAAAAATGACAAGGTAGTACAGTTAATGATAGACTCTGGTTCCATGTATACAATTGTTCCCAATTAAGGGGGTTATTCTAACTTTGGAGGAGTGTTAATCCGTCCCAAAAGTGACGGTAAAGTGACGGATATACCACCAGCCGTATTACGAGTTCCATAGGATATAATGGACTCGTAATACGGCTGGTGGTAAATCCGTCACTTTTCTGTCACTTTTGGGACGGATTAACACCTCCTCCAAAGTTAGAATAACCCCCTAAATGTTTCCTGCTTTGTGGCCTAATTCTGAACTGTCACTGAAGGATATTAATCATGGTGGCTATCAAGGGGAAAAAAATTATTTGGTGGGATACATAGAAGCAACTATTGAGTTTGGAGGGAGGTGTACATGTGGCAAAGTGTATGTGTCTGAAGGTGGTCCACCTATCCTAGGTTGGCTGCACCAATATGATCTCAATATTGTAGTAAGTCCTAGAGCTCCCAACCAAGTAATGGTGGCAGAGGACATCACACTTTCCAATATCTTGTGTGAGGCACAGAAACTGTTTAGAGAAAAAGTTTGCTTCTTGAAAGGTTATGTCCATAAAATAGTGTTAAAACCAGATGCCATACCTGTTCAACATAAACTGAGACGTGTCCCTTTAGTATCTCGAGATGCAGTAAAGGAATTATTGAAGGAGATGATTGAGTCTGGAGTGGTTGAACCAATAGGAACATCTAGATGGATATTTCCCATAGTTATTATGAAGAAAGCTGATGGGAAGTATAGATTTTGCGTTCACCTTAGATCTCTAAATCAAAATGTGGTTATGGATACGTACCCTTTGCCAAATATTAACAAGATGATCTTAGCATTAGGTGGAGGGAAATCTTTTTCTAAGTTAGATTTTAAAAATGCCTACCATCAGATAAGGTTGCATGAAGAGTCTAAGGGGGTTATTCTAACTTTGGAGGAGGTGTTAATCCGTCCCAAAAGTGACGGAAAAGTGACGGATTTACCACCAGCCGTATTACGAGTCCATTATATCCTATGGAACTCGTAATACGGCTGGTGGTATATCCGTCACTTTACCGTCACTTTTGGGACGGATTAACACTCCTCCAAAGTTAGAATAACCCCCTAAGTCCCTCACAGCATTCATTACAAATGAAGGAACATATCAATTCACTCGCATGCCTTTTGGTTTATGCTGAGCATCAAGTGTTTTTCAAAGGATGATGAGTGAGATATTCAAAGGCATGGATAATATACTGTATTTTCAGGACGATATTCTAATTTTTGGTGATTCTGTACAACAGCATAACATGGTACTGAGACAAGCCCTTCATAGATTGAATGAAGCTGGTTTGTTTATTAGACAAACGCAACAAGTGTGTATTTTTGGTGATCAAGTGGAATATCTAGGGTTTACAATTACAGCGGATGGAGTGAAACTTAAAAAAATCCATTAGATAGCATAAGATTAGCTGCAGCGCCAAAAGATAAAGATAATTTGAGATTGTTTCTAGGATTGGTTGAATACTACTCCAAATTTGTACAGGGGTTCTCAGATAAAAAAGAAGCCTTGAGGATGTTTTTGAAAAAAGGGACAAACTTTGGGGTTGAGGTACAACAGAAGTGCTTTGAGTGCATAAAAGAAGAGGTTTGTAATGCAGGTATTTTGACACCATTTAACACTAGATTGAAATCAATTTTGACAGTGGATGTGAGTGCCACAGGCTTGGGGGCTGTTTTAGCTCAAGTGTGTGGCAAGCAAGAGAAACAGTGGCATTTGCTTCCAGAACTTCCAGGGAGGCACTGGCAGCAGCGTGGGCTGTTGAGTATTTTCAAATTTATTTGTGGGGTACTAAATTTGGACTGATCATAAGCCCTTAGTAAGAAATCTTCTCCCAGGAGGAGCTAACGGGGGATCGTCAAGACTGATAACACTTGCAGCTCGCTTACAAGAATATTGTTATACTTTGGAATACATTCAAGAGTGGAAAAATGATCAGGCGGACAGTTAATCCAGGATGTCCTTGGGGTGGAGAGATGTAGATGGTCCGGCTGTTTTAGCTAGAGAAGCTGAAGGTGTTGTGGCTTCAACACAAGATGTATTGTGGGTACAGGAAGGAGGCGCCATCACTGAGCAGGAATGGAATGGATCAAGGAGATGGAATTGGATTCCACACTTAAAGAAGTGTAATGTTTTATTTCTCTGGGCACTAGAAGGGAAAGTACTGTGCCTATTTCAGTTAGACCCTATGTTAAAATTATGGAAGAGGTATCAGTTTGCGATGATGTGATAGTTATGAGGGGAGCTAAGTATGTCCCTCCTTTAGGTCTTAGGATTAGACTACTTGAAACAGCGCATAAGGGGCATTTGGGTAGGAATAGATTGAGAGAAAATTGGTGGTAGCCTGGAATGGATAATCAAGTGGATGAATGGGTAGAGAGATGTAGTATATGTAAAGGTGAAAGAAGATTGAAGGTGGGAGTTGGGGCACATTTGTGATCCTGGGAAAGCTTGGCATACGGTGTCCCTATACTTCACTGGACCCATGGATGGGTAGAGACCTGATTTGAGATATGCCATGGTGGTTATTGATGTCCATTGTAGGAGGCTGGCCTGGCTTGTAGTGGATACCAGAGGTACTTACACCTTGTGCCAGGTTCAGTTATCCCTTATTAGTGTAGAAGAGGTGTTTCTAGCAGCTTAGGCTGATAAAAGGTAGCTATGGCAAAGCAGCTTAGGCTGAACTAGGAGACATGTAAAGCTCCTACTATACCACTGGTGTCATATGCACAATATCATAGGATAACACAATACACAGAATTACTAAAAATAAAGGTACTTTATTTTTATGACAATATGCCAAAAGTATATCAGTGAGTACCCTCAGTATGAGGATAAGTTATATACACAAGATATATGTACACAAACCAAAATTAGGTAAGTAATAGCAAGAAAAGTAATGCAAACAGTGTAGAATTACAATAGATTGCAATAGGAGCACATAGGTATAGGGGGCAACACAAACCATATACTCCAAAAGTGGAATGCGAACCACGAATGGACCCCAAACCTATGTGAGCTTGTAGAGGGTCGCTGGGACTGTAAGAAAACAGTGAGGGTTAGAAAAATAGCCCACCACAAGACCCTGAAAGGTAGGTGTAAAGTGCACCTACTACCCCCAGAGAGCACAGAAGTCGTGATAGGGGGATTCTGCAGGAAGAACAAACACCAGCAATGCAACAACAGTGGATTTCCGGACCTAAGTACCTGTAAGACAAGGAGACCAAGTCCAATGGTCGCAACAGTGTCGAGAGTGGGCAGGAGCCCAGGAAATGCCAGCTGAGGGTGCAAGGGAGCTGCCACTGGATAGAAGAAGCTTG